>NC_092337.1:251300000-254110000 GCF_046630445.1 Rutidosis leptorrhynchoides
AACAAGTTTAGAATTTACTAAACTATGTTCTAGTGATTACAAGTTTAAACCTTCGAATAAGATATTTTTATATATATGATTCGAATGATGTTATGTGTAACAACCCTACTTTTTCCGTTAAAAACTTAACAACTGTCTGTTAAATTCAACGTTTTTCCACGCTAAATTTTTTTTTTATAAAATATATATATATTATTACATAAGTTTTATAGGTGTTAAATAAAACACTACAATTAGTGTAACCAGAAAATAAAATAATAAATAAATAAAATAATAATAAAATAAAATAATTTTTTTTCAGAGAACGAAACGTATGAGTACTTAATATTAATATTATATTTTACAATAATTGAGTTCTAAAATCATTTTAATTAATTAGTATACTCTTAAATTAAACTCGGGGGATTATTTTAAACACTTATATTTTCAATAAAAGACATATGTTATTTAGTTTAAAAATATATTAAAAAAGTATTTATGAAAAACACCAACTAGGTACGATGTCTAGAATTTAAAAGGTTTCGAACAATATATATGTAAATGTATTTTATAAATATAAAAATTTACCAATTATTGAATCATATTAAAATAAAATACATTGGGTTTCAGATATCGGATAAAAATTTAATTATAACCCGTGATTACATAGTAATACCCGTGTTTAATTATTATAACCGTGACTACACATTATTACGTCCGTGATATCAATAATTGAGATAGATTTATCACCCGTGACTCTTTATCCCATCTATATTATTAAACCTAATTCATTTCATCTAACACACACGTACATAGACTCTCTCCTTAAAATACCCATTACTATTTATCATCATCATCGATCTTCTTTCCTTATAAACACCTTCAAGAAATCACTTGATCATAAAATCGTTTACATATTTGGACTCCTCTCGAAGAGCACTACTCAGCCATACCAACATTTTCTTGATTTGTGTAAGTTTTAAAAACTCTAATTTTCTAGTTTTCATATTTTTGTTACATATTAGGGTAGATATAGTGTCTAGTGCTCAAGTCCTTGTATGTATGCATGATATTGTTCGTTAATTTAATCATTTGTTGACTTGTTGATGAATCACGAATTTGAATAGTATGCTACTGATATGAACATGATATTTTCAGTTTATGAAATACTTATAAATGAAATCCTTGTGAAAAACTATTAATTTTAGGCTCAAGAATCACTTGATTTCGTTTAGAATTGCTTCCGGTATGATTAATTGAAGTTTAACATGATATTACATGAAATCCGAATTGTTTTGCCATGTTTATGGAATTTTGACTTTGTTATATGTAAATATAAGTATGTAGATGGATTACTATTGAAAAACTACTAATTTTAGGCTCAAGAATCAATTGATTTCGTTATCGTATGCTCCCGATATGTTAAATTGAAGTTTTCATGTGATCTTGCTATGAATCCGAATTTTCTGAGATGAATGCTTTATGATTGAGTTTGTGAACTGATGTTAGATGTATAGATAATTGAAAAACACCCAAGATAGACTTAAGATTCATGTTAATCGGATATGTATAGCCCTCGTTATGGTTAATTAAAGGTTTGTGATTTTGATGCTTAAAAATTCATTTCGGTTTAAAAATTCGTAATGAAACTGTGAATCTGGGAAAGTATGCTATATATTCAGGTCCGGAGAGGTATATAGTTGTATTGCTTGCGAAAAAAAACATTTGGTTTTCATTTAGATATTGTCCAATTCCGATAAAAGAGTCAAAATCTATGGCCAAATCAAAGTTAGAATTTTATATTATTTAAAACCGGACAGAACATTTTCATTGGGATGCGTACGACCTGATCTCAGAATTCTGGGTTCACGGTTGCGTGCGTATCGAAAAATTAATAAGTTTAGACTCCAGAAACGCGTCATTTGGATACTTTTTGGATTTGATATGATTTTTCAAAGTTTATACATGAGTATCGAAACGATTCAGCATTAAAGCCTGGTACGTTTTTAGTCACTGCGAGCTTTCTGTTTAGGGTTAGAGGTTGTGCTTTGGATATGTTATAGTCGACAAAATTTCTGAGATTTTGGCGCGTATTTCATGTCAAATGGACCTGTACTTATTTTTATAAAAATTCTGGAAGTTGACTACATTATTTAAGCTAAATAATATGTGCAATTGACTTTGTTTGACCAAATGGGTTTAATGGGTCAAAATGGGTAACGGTCAGTGTAGAAAAGTCCCAAACGTCGATTTAAGTAAGTTTAAAGGTTGTGGTGTTTAAAAAATAAGTTGTGGTATGTTTTGGTCAAAATGGGTGTTTATGACCCATCTGGGTCATACGAGCCTACTTTGACCCATATGCCAAATTTTTGAGAACCAAAGGTATGTAACACATCCCGTATATTGATTTAAGTATGTTTGCAAGTTTTGGTGCTTTAAAAATGAGTTTGGGTCAAATTTGGTTTAAAGAAAGTTTTATGACTCATTCGGGTCAAACGTGCATAAATTGACCTATATGCATAATTTTGGAAAACGAAAGTCACCAACACATCTAAAATGTCATTTTTGAGCTGTGATAAAAATTGGTTAATTCAGGTCAGCCGGATTCAAATTTGGATCGTCAACCGAAAATTTTAGTATTTTAACAAAATTGTCAAAATGACTCTCGGACCTACTTTGAGGACTCGCAAGTTGAAATCAGTTAAGTTTAGATAAAAACTATTATTTGGTATTGAAAGTATTTGCGACAAGCTTTAAAACGATATATTATTTGTATAATTTTGTTGAGTTTAAACAGGTATAAAACAAGCGAGAAAATGGGCAATCGTTGCTGATTTTGAACACTTAGCAAAAATTGTATCAGCATTTTATGTTTCGGGAGACTGTTTTCGCGAGGTCATAACTTTAAAACCGTAACTCTATTTTTGTTAAATAAACTGTCTATAGAAAGGCGGGATGACATATTTTCCAATGGTCATGACCTAAGGTATTATATAAAATTTGGTGGGACCCGGAATCAGCTGCAAAATACTAAAAAATACATATATGTAAATAATATAAATTTTTCTAAGTAAAAATGAATAACTTAAGTTTGACCTATGTTTGACTACTTGATCAACTTGTGTAATTTTATGCGGTTGTTGACATGTGTTAATCATGTTGACTGTGTTTGACTTGCGTTTGACTTACATTTGACTTACTTTGACTTGCGTTGACTTTTGTTGACTTTTGCTAAATTTTGATAAATTTATGAGTCGGACTTGAGCAATAGGACTATACGAACCCTATGACCTGACCTAGCTTGTTAGACATTTATTAACCAACATATATTCTTTAGGATGAGGTCTACGGTTACTTGCATTCCGAGTATTGGTTACATCTACGTGAATTGTTTATTGGGCTACAAAGGTGAGTTTCATTTGCTCCCCTTTTAATTGCTTTTGCAATATATATTTTTGGGCTGAGAATACATGCGCTGCTTTTATAAATGTTTACAAAATAGACACAAGTACTTAAAAATATATTCTACGTTGAGTTGTACCACTGGCATACTTCCCTGTAGCTTGCTAACTACTATTTACATGGGTATTGTAAACGCGAATCCTGTTGATAGATATATCGGGCCTGACAACCCCAACCGGACTGGACGACCAGTATTCAACGGTTGCACAGTACTTCGTTTCGGTAACTACACTTGGTACGGTGTAGTGAGATTTTATAATAAAGGGAATATGCGACGTTGATTAAATGTTAAGTATGGTTACCAAGTGCTCAACCACTTAGAATGCTTTACATACACTTGCGAGTGTATTATGTTTATGATTATGAAATCTTGTGGTCTATTGAAACTATTGATAACGGTTGTTACGATAAACCTATGAACTCACCAACCTTTTGGTTGACACTTTTAGCATGTTTATTCTCAGGTCTTTCAAAAGTGCTTCCGCTGTTTGCTTGCTATTTGCTCAAGGTGCTGCATGGAGTCTTTTATGCCATATTTTCAAAAAGACATTGCATTCAAATATTAATGTTATAATCTGTTATTAAATAAATTGATGATTTAGTCATTTTGTATAAGTTGTCATATATATTTGGGATATGACTATATTTTGGTAAACTTTCTATGTATAGAAAGTATGTTTTTTTTAAATGAATGCAATGTTTTATCAAAACGTATCATATAGAGGTCGAAACCTCGCTGTGGGACCGTAGATAACGTACCGCGTCAATAGCGATTTTGGCGGGTGGTTAGAGATGGTATCAGAGCGGTGGTTCTAGGGAATTAGATGCGTTAGTGTGTCTGACCTGGACCGTTAGGATACATTAGTGATCTTGTCTAGAACCGTGTCGTTATACTTATATGTGATTATGTGCATATTCTGACTTTAATATAACATTATTACTACTATCGGTGAGAAAGTATTTCTCCTTTCGATTTCAAGACTTTTCCTGCTCATACGAGTTCATTTTTAACGCCCCGATTAGTGAAGCCAGGAAGCGTCATTCAGGACTTTTGAAATTCCCGACATTCCTACGTGAGTTATCATTTGTGATATATTATGTGCTTATGTGCTTCGATTAAGAAATTTCGAACATCTCGATTTGTGAACCGAAAGGCATCATTTCTGACGTACAAAGATTCTTCATATTTTCCAAGACATTCTTATGACGTTCCCTTTCAATATTATCAATTATAATATTATATTCTCGTACTATTTTTAGTGCACTTTTTTTTTTTTGAAATCATTTTGATTTATAAATTCTGGAAAATGACACTTGAGTTTTATATCCATAAATATTCTGGAGTAATGTTGGAATAGAAGCATGAGTTAGTGCAATATGATGACAGTTGATCGCGTGATTATATTACAGTGAGTCATGCGAAAGTTCTAATGGAACGTGATGGTGGTAAAGTTTGATCAATCTTACCCTTACCATGTATCATGTTACATGACTCCTTTATTTCCTCTGTTGACATCTGAATATACTAAGAATCTATATGTGACATCATTTGAAGTCACATATGATTTTCCGTATTTGTCATATCATACTTGTACTCCGAACAGTTCATTCGAAGGTATTCGTCATTAAAGGAGCATGATTATGTTTTACCGAACTTTCATACTTAACTACAAGATGCTCGATCTTACTATGTCAAGATGAACAATCTATCCTCACTTGTTTCCTAAACGCCGTTTAATCACACCAACCAAAATTTCGGGACGAAATTTTCTTTAAGGGGTAGGTAATGTAACAACCCTACTTTTTCCGTTAAAAACTTAACAACTGTCTGTTAAATTCAACGTTTTTCCACGCTAAATTTTTTTTTTTTAAAAAATATATATATTATTACATAAGTTTTATAGGTGTTAAATAAAACACTACAATTAGTGTAACCAGAAAAAAAAATAATAAATAAATAAAATAATAATAAAATAAAATAATTTTTTTTCCAAAGAACGAAACGTATGAGTACTTAATATAAATATTATATTTTACAATAATTGAGTTCTAAAATCATTTTAATTAATTAGTATACTCTTAAATTAAACTCGGGGGATTATTTTAAACACTTATATTTTCAATAAAAGACATATATTATTTAGTTTAAAAATATATTAAATAAGTATTTATGAAAAACACCAACTAGGTATGATGTCTAGAATTTAAAAGGTTTCGAACAATATATATGTAAATGTATTTTATAAATATAAAAATTTACCAATTATTGAATCATATTAAAATAAAATACATTGGGTTTCAGATATCGGATAAAAATTTAATTATAACCCATGATTACATAGTAATACCCGTGTTTAATTATTATAACCGTGACTACACATTATTACGTCCGTGATATCAATAATTGAGATAGATTTATCACCCGTGACTCTTTATCCCATCTATATTATTAAACCTAATTCATTTCATCTAACACACACGTACATAGACTCTCTCCTTAAAATACCCATTACTATTTATCATCATCATCGATCTTCTTTCCTTATAAACACCTTCAAGAAATCACTTGATCATAAAATCGTTTACATATTCGGACTCCTCTCGAAGAGCTCTACTCAGCCGTACCAACAATTTCTTGATTTGTGTAAGTTTTAAAAACTCTAATTTTTTATTTTTCATATTTTTGTTACATATTAGGGTAGATATAGTGTCTAGTGCTCAAGTCCTTGTATGTATGCATGATATTGTTCGTTAATTTGATCATTTGTTGACTTGTTGATGAATCACGAATTTGAATGGTATGATACTGATATGAACATGATATTTTCAGTTTATGAAATACTTATAAATGAAATCCTTGTGAAAAACTATTAATTTTAGGCTCAAGAATCACTTGATTTCGTTTAGAATTGCTTCCGGTATGATTAATTGAAGTTTAACATGATATTACATGAAATCCGAATTGTTTTGCCATGTTTCTGGAATTTTGACTTTGTTATCTGTAAATATAAGTATGTAGATGGATTACTATTGAAAAACTACTAATTTTAGGCTCAAGAATCAATTGATTTCGTTATCGTATGCTCCCGATATGTTAAATTGAAGTTTTCATGTGATCTTGCTATGAATCCGAATTTTCTGAGATGAATGCTTTATGATTGAGTTTGTGAACTGATGTGAGATGTATAGATAATTGAAAAACACCCAAGATAGACTTAAGATTCATGTTAATCGGATATGTATAGCCCTCGTTATGGTTAATTAAAGGTTTGTGATTTTGATGCTTAAAAATTTATTTCGGTTTAAAAATTCGTAACTGAAACTGTGAATCTGGGAAAGTATGCTATATATTCAGGTCCGGAGAGGTATATAGTTGTATTGCTTGCAAAAAAAAAAAAAACATTTGGTTTTCATTTAGATATTGTCCAATTCCGATAAAAGAGTCAAAATCTATGGCCAAATCAAAGTTAGAATTTTATATTATTTAAAACCGGACAGAACAGTTTCATTGGGATGCGTGCGACCTGATCTCAGAATTCTGGGTTCACGGTTTCGTGCGTATCGAAAAATTAATAAGTTTAGACTCCAGAAACGAATCATTTGGATACTTTTTGGATTTGATATGATTTTTCCAAGTTTATACATGAGTACCGAAACGATTCAGCATTAAAGCCTGGTACGTTTTTAGTCACTGCAAGCTTTCTGTTTAGGGTTAGAGGTTTTGCTTCGGATATGTTATAGTCGACTAAATTTCTGAGATTTTGGCATGTATTTCAAGTCAAATGGACCTGTACTTATTTTTATAAAAATTCTGGAAGTTGACTACATTATTTAAGCTAAATAATATGTGCAATTGACTTTGTTTGACCAAATGGGTTTAATGGGTCAAAATGGGTAACGGTCAGTGTAGAAAAGTCCCAAACGTCGATTTAAGTAAGTTTAAAGGTTGTGGTGTTTAAAAAATAAGTTGTGGCATGTTTTGGTCAAAATGGGTGTTTATGACCCATTTGGGTCATACGAGCCTACTTTGACCCATATGCGAAATTTTGAGAACCAAAGGTATGTAACACATCCCGTATATTGATTTAAGTATGTTTGCAAGTTTTGGTGCTTTAAAAATGAGTTTGGGTCAAATTTGGTTTAAAGAAAGTTTTATGACTCATTTGGGTCAAACGTGCATAAATTGACTCATATGCATAATTTTGGAAAACGAAAGTCACCAACACATCTAAAATGTCATTTTTGAGCTGTGATAAAAATTGGTTAATTCAGGTCAGCCGGATTCAAATTTGGATCGTCAACCGAAAATTTTAGTATTTTAACAAAATTGTCAAAATGACTCTCGGACCTAATTTGAGGACTCGCAAGTTGAAATCAGTTAAGTTTAGATAAAAACTATTATTTGGTATTGAAAGTATTTGCGACAAGCTTTAAAACGATATATTATTTGTATAATTTTGTTGAGTTTAAACAGGTATAAAACAAGCGAGAAAATGGGCAATCGTTGCTGATTTTGAACACTTAGCAAAAATTTTATCAGCATTTTATGTTTCGGGAGACTGTTTTCGCGAGGTCATAACATTAAAACCGTAACTCCATTTTTGTCAAATAAACTGTCTACAGAAAGGTGAGATGACATACTTTCCAATGGTCATGACCTAAGGTATTATATCAAATTTAATGGGACCCGGAATCAGCTGCAAAATACTAAAAAATACATATATGTAAATAATATAAATTTTTCTAAGTAAAAATGAATAACTTAAGTTTGACCTATGTTTGACTACTTGATCAACTTGTGTAATTTTATGCGGTTGTTGACTTGTGTTAATCATGTTGACTGTGTTTGACTTGCGTTTGACTTACATTTGACTTACTTTGACTTGCGTTGACTTTTGCTAAATTTTGATAAATTTATGAGTCGGACTTGAGCAATAGGACTATACGAACCCTATGACCTGACCTAGCTTGTTAGACATTTATTAAACAATATATATTCTTTAGGATGAGGTCTACGGTTACTTGCATTCCGAGTATTGGTTACATCTACGTGAATTGTTTATTGGGCTACAAAGGTGAGTTTCATTTGCTCCCTTTTTAATTGCTTTTGCAATATATATTTTTGGGCTGAGAATACATGCGCTGCTTTTATAAATGTTTACAAAATAGACACAAGTACTTAAAAATATATTCTACGTTGAGTTGTACCACTGGCATACTTCCCTGTAGCTTGGTAACTACTATTTACATGGGTATTGTAAACGCGAATCCTGTTGATAGATCTATCGGGCCTGACAACCCCAACCGGACTGGACGACCAGTATTCAACGGTTGTACAGTACTTCGTTTCGGTAACTACACTTGGTACGGTGTAGTGAGATTTCATAATAAAGGGAATATGCGACGTTGATTAAATGTTAAGTATGGTTACCAAGTGCTCAACCACTTAGAATGCTTTACATACACTTGCGAGTGTATTATGTTTATGATTATGAAATCTTGTGGTCTATTGAAACTATTGATAACGGTTGTTACGATAAACCTATGAACTCACCAACCTTTTGGTTGACACTTTTAGCATGTTTATTCTCAGGTCTTTTAAAAGTGCTTCCGCTGTTTGCTTGCTATTTGCTCAAGGTGCTGTATGGAGTCTTTTATGCCATATTTTCAAAAAGACATTGCATTCAAATATTAATGTTATAATCTGTTATTAAATAAATTGATGATTTAGTCATTTTGTATAAGTTGTCATATATATTTGGGATATGTTTATATTTTGGTAAACTTTCTATGTATAGAAAGTATGTTTTTTTTTAAATGAATGCAATGTTTTATCAAAACGTATCATATAGAGGTCGAAACCTCGTTGTGGGACCGTAGATAACGTACCGCGTCAATAGCGATTTTGGCGGGTCGTTAGATTATGAACATCATTACTACCTCAAGTTTTGTGGATAAACCTACTGGAAATGAGAAAAATAGATCTAGCTTCAAAGGATCCTTGGATGGCTTGAAAGTTCTTGAAGCAAAATAATGACACGAAAACAAGTTCAAGTAAGATTTCCACTCGAAATAAGATTGTTATAGTTATAGAAATTGAATCAAAGTTTGAATATGAGTACTACCTTGTATTAGAGATATATATTAGTGTAAATAAGAAAGATTTCTTGAGGTTGGATGATCACTTAAAATGGATTTGCAAGATTTAAAGTAAGCTAGCAAACTTGGAAGTGTTGTTGGTGTGTTCTTGAGTAGTTGTTTTGTATCTTGGTTTATGTATGGATTTATGAACTAGATTGAGCTAGATTTTGATGAAGATGATGAAGAAAACTTAGAACACCAAGAGAGAACTTGACAGAGAGAGTAGTTTGATGCATAAAAATTGGAATTGAAATGTGTTTATGGTTGGTGAGTGTTCACGTGAATGAGGCTTGACATATAGCCTCCATTAGTTTGTAATCTTGTGAGATATTTCATGCTAGATGTTAAATGATGGTTCCCACATGGTTAGGTAACTCACAAGGGCTGCTAAGAGCTGATCATTGAAGTGTAGATACCAATAGTAAATACATTTAGAAGCTAGGTATTGTAAGAGTACGAATATGTTTGCATACGAGTAGAATTGTTGATGAAAATGAACGAGTATGTAATCGTAATCATTTTTGTTAATTAGAAGTACTTTGATAAGTGTCTTAAAGTCTTTCAAAAGTGTATGAATACATATTAAAACACTACATGTATATTTATTTTAACTGAGTCGTTAAGTCATCGTTAGTCGTTACATGTAAGTGTTGTTTTGAAACCTTTAAGTTAACGATCTTGTTAAATGTTGTTAACTCATTGTTTATTATGTCTAATGAGATGTTAAATTATTACATTATCATTATATTATGATGTATTAATATATCTTAATATGATATATATACATTTAAATGTCGTTACAACGATAATCGTTACATATATGTCTCGTTTCGAAATCCTTAAGTTAGTAGTTTTATTTTTACATATGTAGTTCATTGTTAATACACTTAATGATATGTTTAATTATCATTTATCATGTTTATATATAGTGTATCAATATCTTAAAATGATTCATATGTAATTAGTAAGACGTTGTTATAACGATAATCGTTATATATATCGTTTTCGAGTTTCTTAATTCAATAGTATCATTTTTATGTATATAACTCATTGTTAAAATACCTAATGAGGTACATACTTATCATAATATCATGTTAACTATATATATATATCCATATATATGTCATCATATAGTTTTTAGAATTTTTAACGTTCGTGAATCGCCTGTCAACTTGGGTGGTCAATTGTCTATATGAAACCTATTTCAATTAATCAAGTCTTAACAAGTTAGATTACTTAACATGATGGAAACACTTAATCATGTAAATATTTCATTTAATATATATAAACATGGAAAAGTTCGGGTCACTACAGTACCTACCCGTTAATTAAATTTCGTCCCGAAATTTTAAGCAGTTGGAGGTGTTGACGTATCTTCTGGAAATAAGTGCGGGTATTTCTTCTTCATCTAATCTTCTCGTTCCTAGGTGAACTCGGGTCCTCTACGAGCATTCCATCGAACCTTAACAATTGGTATCTTGTTTTGCTTAAGTCTTTTAACCTCACGATCCATTATTTCGATGGGTTCTTCGATGAATTGAAGTTTTTCGTTGATTTAGATTTCGTCTAACGGAATAGTGAGATTTTCTTTAGCAAAACATTTCTTTAAATTCGAGACGTGGAAAGTGTTATGTACAACCACGAGTTGTTGAGGTAACTCAAGTCGGTAAGCTACTGGTCCGACACGATCAATAATCTTGAATGGTCCAATATACCTTGGATTTAATTTCCATCGTTTACCAAATCGAACAATGCTTTTCCAAGGTGCAAATTTAAGCATGACCATCTCTCCAATTTCAAATTCTATATCTTTTCTTTTAATGTCAGCGTAGCTCTTTTATCGACTTTGGGCGGTTTTCAACCGTTGTTGAATTTGTATGATCTTCTTGGTAGTTTCTTGTATTATCTCCGGACCCGTAATCTGTCTATCCCCCACTTCATTCCAACAAATTGGAGACCTGCACTTTCTACCATAAAGTGCTTCAAACGGCGCCATCTCAATGCTTGAATGGTAGCTGTTGTTGTAGGAAAATTCTGCTAACGGTAGGTGTCGATCCCAACAGTTTCCGAATTCAATAACACATGCTCGTAGCAAGTCTTCAAGCGTTTGTATCGTCCTTTCGCTCTACCCATCAATTTGTGGGTGATAGGTTACTCATGTCTAGACGAGTTCCTAATGCTTGCTGTAATGTCTGCCAGAATCTTGAAATAAATCTGCCATCCCTATCAGAGATAATAGAGATTGGTATTCCATGTCTGGAGACGACTTCCGTCAAATACATTCGTACTAACTTCTCCATCTTGTCATCTTCTCTTATTGGCAGAAAGTGTGCTGATTTGGTGAGACGATCAACTATTACCCAAATAGTATCAAAACCACTTGCATTCCTTGGCAATTTAGTGATGAAATCCAGGGTAATGTTTTCCCATTTCTATTCCGGAATTTCGGGTTGTTGAAGTAGACCTGATGGTTTCTGATGCTCAGCTTTGACCTTAGAACACGTCAAACATTCTCCTACGTATTTAGCAACATCGGCTTTCATACCCGGCCACCAAAAATGTTTCTTGAGATCCTTGTACATCTTTCCCGTTCCAGGATGCATTGAGTATCTGGCTTTATGAGCTTCTCTAATTACCATTTCTCTCATATCTCCAAATTTTGGTACCCAAATTCTTTCAGCCCTATACCGGGTTCCGTCTTCCCGAATATTAAGATGCTTCTCCGATCCTTTGGGTATTTCATCCTTTAAATTTCCCTCTTTTAAAACTCCTTGTTGCGCCTCCTTTAATTGAGTAGTAAGGTTAGTGTGAATCATTATATTCATAGCTTTTACTCGAATGGGTTCTCTGTCCTTTCTGCTCAAGGCATCGGCTACCACATTTGCCTTCCCCGGGTGGTAACGAATTTCAAAGTCGTAATCATTCAACAATTCAATCCACCTGCGCTGCCTCATGTTTAGTTGTTTCTGATTAAATATGTGTTGAAGACTTTTGTGGTCGGTATATATAATACTTTTGACCCCATATAAGTATTGCCTCCAATTCTTTAATGCAAAAACAACCGCGCCTAATTCTAAATCATGCGTCGTATAATTCTGCTCGTGAATCTTCAATTGTCTAGACGCATAAGCAATTACTTTCGTTCGTTGCATTAATACACAACCGAGACCTTGCTTTGAGGCATCACAAAATATCACAAAATCATCATTCCTTTCAGGTAATGACAATATAGGTGCCTTAGTTAACTTTTTCTTCAACAATTGAAACGCTTTCTCTTATTCATCTTTCCATTCAAATTTCTTCCCTTTATGCGTTAATGCAGTCAAGGGTTTTGCTATTTTGGAAAAATCTTGGGTGAATCTCCTGTAATAACCAGCCAGCCCTAAAAATTGGCGTATGTGTTTTGGAGTTTTCAGGGTTTCCCACTTTTGAAAGGTTTCAATCTTTGCGGGATCCACCTGAATACCTTCTTTGTTCACTATGTGACCGAGGAATTGAACTTCTTCCAACCAAAATGCACACTTTGAAAACTTAGCGTACAGTTTTTCTTTTCTCAGCAACTCTAGCACTTTTCTCAAATGTTCTTTGTGCTCTTGATCATTCTTCGAGTAAGTAGGTATGTCATCGATGAAAACAATGACAAACTTGTCAATATATGGCCCACACACTCGGTTCATGAGATCCATGAACACATTTAGTGCGTTAGTCAATCCAAATGGCATAACCATAAACTTGTAACGACCGTAACGCATCCTAAAAGCATTATTCGGAATGTCATCCTCCTTCACCCGCATTTGGTGATATCCAGAACGTAATTCAATCTTCGAATAAACCGACAAGCCTTCTAGTTGATCAAATAAGTCATTAATTCTCGGTAATAGGTAACGGTTATTGATGGTAAGTTTGTTCAACTCTCGGTAGTCGATACACAACCTGAATGTACCATCTTTCTTCTTGACAAACAGAGCAGGAGCTCCCCATGGTGATGTACTTGGTCGAATGAAACCACGCTCTAAAAGTTCCTGTAACTGACTTTGTAATTCTTTCATTTTGCTGGGTGCGAGTCTGTATGGAGCACGAGCTATTGGTGCAGCTCCTGATACAAGGTATATTTTAAATTCAACGGATCGATGTGCGGGTAATCCCGGTAATTCTTTCAGAAATACATAGGGAAATTCTTTTGCGACGAGAACATCACTGATGTTCTTTTCTTCAGGTTTAACTTCCTCGATGTATGCTAGTATGATGTAACAACCTTTTCTTATTAGTTTTTGCGCCTTCAAACTACTAATAAGATTTAACTTCGCGTTGTTCTTTTCTCCGTACACCATTAAAGGTTTTTCTTTTTCACGCATAATGTGAATCGCATTTTTGTAACAAACGACCTCTGCTCTCACCTTTTTCTACCAGTCCATGCCAATTATTACATCAAAACTCCCTAACTCGACTAGTATTAAATCAATCTTAAAAGTTTCATCACCCAGTTTAATTTCTCTATCCTGACATATATTATCTGCTGAAATTAATTTACCATTTGCTAATTCAAGTAAAAATTTATTATCCAAAGGCGTCAATTGGCAACATAATTTAGCACAAAAATCTCTACTCATATAGCTTCTATCCGCTTCCGAATCAAATAAAACATAAGCAGATTTGTTGTCAATAAGAAACGTACCCGTAACAAGCTCCGGGTCTTCCTGTGCTTCTGCCGCATTAATATTGAAAACTCTTCCGATTCCCTGCCCATTAGTATTCCCCTGATTCGGGCAATTTCTAATAATGTGGCCTGGTTTTCCACATTTATAACAAACAGCATTGGTATTACTTGCTCCGACACTATTCATTCTGGCATTACTTGTTCTGACACTATTTGTTCCTTTAGTCCTATTAACCCTTGGTCCGTAGACCTCACACTTTGTCGCGCTATGACCATTTCTTTTACACCTGTTGCAAAATGTCGTGCAAAACCCCGGGTGATTTTCTTCACACCTATGACATGGCTGATTTTGGTTTTTGTTGCCGTTGTTGTTATTGAGATTGTTGTTGGGATTGTTATTATTGTTGAAACGGTTGTTATAGTTGTTGTTGTTGTTGGGACGTTTGTTGTAGTTCTTGTTAGGATTGCGGTTATTGTTGCGAATTTTTTTGCGGTTGTTGGGATATTTGTTGCGATTGTGGTTGTAATTGTTATTGTTGTTGTACTGGTGATTCTTGTCACTGTTTTCCTCCCACTTCCTCTTGAGTAGTTTCGTGTTGGCTTCTTCGGCCGCCTGCTCTTTAATTCTTCCCTCAATCTGATTTATGAGTTTATGAGCCATTCAACTTGCATTTTGTATGGAAGCGGGCTCGTGTGAACTCACATCTTCTTGAATCCTTACATGTAACCCTTTTATAAACGCATCGATCTTCTCTTCTTCATCTTCGAACTGAAATTACCTGACCTAATTCATCTGGAAGAAGTCTTCAACAGTTGGTCCCATTGCGAGGTTCTGACCTCTATATGCCATGAACGACTCCATATATTATGAGCAAATGCACAGCGAAAGATTTCTTTCATATCTGAGAATAAACATGCTTTAAAGTGTTAACCAAAAGGTTGGTGAGTTCATAAGTTTATCATAAGACAATAAAATTCATCATTTTGATAGACCACAAGATTTAAATCCTGCATGGTACAAATGAGCCCGAATCCTATACCCACATGTAATGTACATGCGATATCTTTTAAATACAGTATACCTTTCTTGTGTACGAAATCCTTTTTCATAAATCTTAGTAACCGTACACATATCTCGTGTACAAAATATAATACACATAACCTGTGTATAAAAATCATTCTCTCGATACATAACATTCATATCAATTGGTGGCAATTATCATGTCCACATAATTCAACGGTGGCAATTATCATGTCCACATAATTCAACGGTGGCAATTATCATGTCCACATAATTCAATAATAATCCACAGAACTTCTGTTTGCATAATAATTCATTCGAGGAATGTTTTGCTTGTGTCTATCTCGGCAAACATTTATAAAAGCATTTCATGTATTCGCAGTTCAAAATATATTTCAAAAGCATTTAATAAAGCAGTTGTAAAAACAACTCATGTATTCTCAGTCCCAAAAATGTAAAGAGTAAAAGGGAGCAAATGAACTCACCTAATGTATTTTGCAGTAAAAATACATATGACGATATTGAATAAATGTAGGGTTGGCCTCGGATTCACGAACCTATATCAATTATTGATATATCAAATATTATTAACACATATAATAAATGTGTAAAATAGTAAAACAAGTTTTATATATTATACTTGTTATATTTAATAAGTTATATGTTATATTTAAGTATTTTTATTATTAACTTATTATAATTTATTATTTACCTATATAGCAAATACTCTTTAGTTAATTTAGTAAAACTATTATGTAATATCATTTCGTAAAATATATTAATATTGTAAATATGTTATAAATGTTATACATTAATGTTTTATATATAATATAATGTATTAAATATAATAGTATATAATATGATTATGATATACGTAGTAATTATATTTTTATGTAAATAATATTTGTTTGTTATAATTAATAATAATAATGGAAATAAAATAATAATAATAATAATAATAATAATAATAATAATAATAATAATAATAATAATAATAATAATAATAATAATAATAATAATAATAATAATAATAATAATAATAATAATAATAAGATGTTGTGCCATTGGTGCAGAGACTGGTGATGTTACTGTTGTTGGTGATACTGCTGGTGCTTGCAAATTGTATACCGTGCTCTCTAAAGTTAATACTCGAGCTCGGAGTTCTCTAACTTCTTCTACTAACCCTGGTTGATTATCAGTGTGAGGTAGAGGTCGGATATCTTCTCTAGTTCCATTAATGGTAGCTTCAAGACGAACTTTTTTTGCAAATAGGGTTTAAATGATGTTGCGAACGGGTTCGCCGGTGAGCGGGTCAAGTACTCCAAGGTTAGGTGGTAGATTCGATTCATGATATGGAGTACCTTCTTCCCTTCTCTATAGGGTGAGTATGTCGCGAACCCACCCCCATTTTCTCCAGTAATCACGGTAGTTGATTGGTTGGTGTGCTTCTGTCACGCTGTCTTCAGAGTTAGAGGAACTTGGTCGATTCGTAGAGGCCATATTACGCGATCTCAGGAAAGATTTTTGGTATGAAGATTTTAGGGATAGCAATTGATAGTTGAATGGTATTCTCAATGCATAATTTGCATAGATATATATAGTTCCAGGATCCCTTAAATTAAGGAGAAATTTACGAGAGATATCAGGCAAGGTCTACAGTAACAGATACGCTAAGATACGAATTGTTAGATACGCTAAGATATGAATTTTGTCTATACACTATTCATGCAGTTAATGCAGTAAAACGTGTCTAGACTAAGAATAATGAGTAGGTAATTTCCTAAGGATGATAAGTAGATGATTTCTGACAAAAATGATAAGCAAAACTTTTGACATGCAGACACGGTCGAAGTCCAGACCCACTAATGCATCCTAATGACTATCAATTAGACATACTAATGCAAGACCTGGTTCGCTAAGACCACCGCTCTGATACCAACTGAAATGACCCGACCTAATCCATCTGGACGAAGTCTTCAATAGTTGGT
The DNA here is from genome assembly GCF_046630445.1 of Rutidosis leptorrhynchoides. Taxonomy (NCBI): domain Eukaryota; kingdom Viridiplantae; phylum Streptophyta; class Magnoliopsida; order Asterales; family Asteraceae; genus Rutidosis; species Rutidosis leptorrhynchoides. The sequence continues at coordinate 251,317,249 of NC_092337.1, forward strand.
CCCATTGCGAGGTTCTGACCTCTATATGCCATGAACGACTCCATATATTATGAGAAAATACACAGCGGAAGATTTCTTTCATACTCGAGAATAAACATGCTTTAAAGTATCAACCAAAAGGTTGGTGAGTTCATAAGTTTATCATAAAACAATAAAATTCATCATTTTGATAGACAACAAGATTTAAATCTTGCATTTTACAAATGGGCCCGAATCCTATACCCACCTGTAATGTACATGCGATATCTTTTAAATACAGTATACCTTTCTCGTGTACGAAATCCTTTTTCATAAATCTTATTAACGTACACATATCTCGTGTACAAAATATAATACACATAACCTGTGTATAAAAATCATTCTCTCGATACATAACATTCATATCAATTGGTGGCAATTATCATGTCCATATAATTCAACGGTGGCAATTATCATGTCCACATAATTCAACGGTGGCAATTATCATGTTCACATAATTCAACGGTGGCAATTATCATGTCCACATAATTAAATAATAATCTACAGAACTTCTGTCTGCATAATAATTCATTCGAGGAATGTTTTACTTGTGTCTATCTCTCCAAGCATTTATAAAAGCATTTCATGTATTCGCAGTTCAAAATATATTTTAAAAGCATTTAATAAAGCAATTGTAATAACAGCGCATGTATTCTCAGTCCCAAAAATGTAAAGAGTAAAAGGGAGCAAATGAACTCACCTAATGTATTTTGCAGTAAAAATACATATGACGATATTGAACAAATGTAGGGTTGGCCTCGGATTCACGAACCTATATCAATTATTGATATATCAAATAATATTAACACATATAATAAATGTGTAAAATAGTAAAAAAAAGTTTTATATGTTATACTTGTTATATTTAATAAGTTATATGTTATATTTAATTATTTTTAGTATTAACTTATTATAATTTATTATTAACCTATATAGCAAATACTCTTTAGTTAATTTAGTAAAACTATTATGTAATATCATTTAGTAAAATATATTAATATTGTAAATATGTTATAAATGTTATACATTAATGTTTTATATATAATATAATGTATTAAAATATAATAGTATATAATATGATTATGATATACGTAGTAATTATATTTTTATGTAAATAATATTTGTTTGTTATAATTAATAATAATGGAAATAAAATAATAATAAAAATAATAATAATAATAATAATAATAATAATAATAATAATAATAATAATAATAATAATAATAATAATAATAATAATAATAATAATAATAATAATAATAATAATAATGATTATGAAAACTACCTTTAAAGCTTAAAAATAATAAATCGCCCGAGCCGGGACTCGAACCCGAGACCTCTCGCCCACCCATAACACCTTGAACCATTGGACTGTGATCTGTTTTTATGTTCTAATAGACTCGCCATAATTTATAACCCGAATACATATCAGTTTCAATTTTTTTCTTTTTCCTAACAACTTAATCGACTTCCTCAACCTTTTAACATATCATTATCGACATAATATTCTCATTATCGTCTCCGTTTTCTATCATTCCCATAATTATGTAATCGTTATCATCTAATAACCATCATCATCATCATTATATCATTCGTACCCATCATCATAGTCTAATCATGATCACCATCTTCAATATATCATCTATATCGTAATCATCATCTCCATTACCAATTTACACGACATCTCCAACATCCCATACATACCATCATCTTCTAATCATCGATGTCGAGAAAAAAAATTGTAAAAACAATTCGTAGCAGCAGGTCCAGTCGACCCAAAAATGGAATTTAACAAGGTTTTAATAGAAGCCTTTTTTGATCCATAAAATTATGGGGCATGTTAAGGTCCAACACTTATAAATCTATTGGCCCGTGATTAACTTGATCCAACAACAGCTCCTTAAGCCCAAATTACACAAGCTTTATAATATTTGTCTTAAAATAGAATCAGGAATGGACAAGTGGGAAATCAAACAACGAAATCTTCAACTTTTGTCGGCCATAGGGTTTTCATGTCCCACATACATGATTGAAAGTTGTTATATGATAATATAATTAATATGTATCTTTTTCACAGCTCCTCATTATCATTCATGTGTAAATGTTTGTTTTAAAAATAGGAAGAAAAGGAGTAGTAGCAGCGACAGTTTGTGAAATAGCTGTGTTTGATCGTGGCAACAGAATAATATCGAATAGTATCTGCAACCCTTGGGTGGTGGAGTGTGCTGTTTTGAAATAGAAATAGAAAAATAGAAGTAGACTGCAGCTTCAGTAATATACGGTGGTTGTGATGGGTTTCATAGAGAAGAAAACAAAAGAGATAGGGAGTGATGGTCCGTGGTGGTTGTTTACGATTGTACTCATGGTGGAAAGTAGTGGCGGGTGAAGATCAAAGTGGTGTACGTGTGTTCATATTTATATAGATAATGAGTTCGTGAAGGTTGTGAGATGATCATGGTGGGTTTTGGTTGTGTTTGATTTGATGATTTGGTGATGGTGATCATGAAAGCCAAAGTGTTTGGTTTGGTTAAGAATAGAAGAGATGGATAGAAAAAGTAAAGGGGTACCTGATGGTCGTTTGCATCAAGGAACAAAAATAGCAAGACATCAACGTTTATCATTTGCCATGGTTATGATGGTAGTGTTATAGATGAGTTTCGTTGGTGATGTCTAAGATGGCGGGTGTAGGTTGAAGATGGTTGTTGATGATGATCAAGAGAAGAGTATATTGCAGCAGAGATATTTAATGAATGATTGAATAAGTAGTGAGAATTGCTCACGATTGTTTTGTAGTGAAAAATGAAGTCGACCCGTCAACAAAATCAGACAGGAAGGACGATTGAAATAAAGAGTAGATATTGAAGTTCAACTGCTTTTGTTTCTATATTGATAATGGAATCCAGTTTGTTAGATTTAGCAGACAAGAAGTACTTACAGCATGTAGCAGATGAAGAAAAGAAAAATAAAGTAGATAGTTAATTCAACAGAATTTGGTTGTATATGATTTAGATTCGATTTAAAGATCAAGAATAAATTTATAATAGTGTGATCGTGATAGAGAAATGATTTAGTTCTTATTTTTATGATGTATATAATTTATATAAATATATATTATTAATAATAATAATTATATTAATTAATAATAATAGATAATAATGATACTAATAATACAAATATTAATTTTAATAATAATAATGAATGTAATAATAATATAACAACTATAATTAAATTTGAAATTACATTTAACATATTAACATTACAATTATATAATATTATAGCATTTATTTAATATTTATATATATATTTTATATATATTACAACTAATTATCAATATAAATCATATATATATTTGTATATATTTATTTTTACTAATATCTTATTTATTTTGTAAATTACTTTACATGTTTAAATCAAATGATTAAATGATATTATATTAATACAAATTAATGTATATATATATATATATATATATATATATATATATATATATATATATATATATTACTTACATGTTTATTTACACACAATTGTTCGTGAATCGTCGGAAATGGTCGAAGTTAATTTGATTGTATGAAAACAGTTCAAAATTTTGAGACTCAACATTACAGGTTTTGCTTATCTTGTCGAACTCATATAAAGATTAAGTTTAAATTTGGTCAAAAATTTCCGGGTCGTCACACGAACGCTCCCGGACACAATAGGCACAACTCTGTGAATCGTCGTTCATATGTGGTAATGTCGAACCCTTGTGTTCGTAACTCTTTAAGTTCTACCTTGAGCTTATTGACTTCATTTCTAGGACGGTACTTCTCGTTCATCAACCTCTTGAATGCCGACCACGGTAGTGCGTAAGCAGCATTTTGTCCTACATGTTCAAGATAGGTGTTCCACCACGTTAATGCAGTACCTGTGAAGGTATGCGTAGCGTACTTAACTTTGTCCTCTTCAGTACACTTACTTATGACAAACACCGATTCGACCTTCTCGGTCCATCGTTTCAATCCAATTAGTCCTTCGGTTCCATCAAATTCTAAAGGTTTGCAGGCAGTGAATTCTTTGTAGGAGCATCCTACATGATTTCTTGCGCCGTTAGCTGCATTGCTAGATTCAGAGTTATTGTTGGTATGTAGCGCAACCTGTACTGCGGCTATGTTTGCAGCAAGGAAGGTACGAAATTCCTCTTCGCTCATATTCATGGTGTGTCGAGTAGTCGGTGCCATTTCCTTCAAAAGAGCCAACTGAATCGAGTTAATCATATAGAATATTAAGAGTAGTCAATAGTATTTCATAGCATAATATGAAATCATTTATAAAAGCTTTTTCTTCATATTAGCATTTTATAAGTATTAATTTGGGTACTACATACCCGTTAAGTTCATACTTAGTAGCTAATATACAATTCAACTACTACAATTCTATATGAAAAACTGATTATAATAATATATCACATTCAAATATTCTTCAAACTTACAATTTCACTATATTACATATAACATGAAATATAGCACACAATAACTTTGATACAAGACAGTTTTGAAGATAAATCTAGTTAATACGCAAGTCGTTCAGCAAAGGTAATAAAGACACGTAATTCATAAGTCCAGAAACAAGTCATGCATTCTAGTTTTACTAAGACAACTTTCCATCCTTGGTCTTGTGAAAAGTAACCGTTATGACCATTGACTAGGCAGCATGTTGTAATGTCGTCAAAAGGACGAGGGTTTTGTAATGTCCAACATTCCCGTAATAATCTAAAAACCTTGTTTCTCACCCCAACTACTGAATCCGTCACCTGTGGGAAGATTTTATTTAAAATTTGTAATCCAATGTTCTTTTTCTCACTTTGGTAAGAAGCGAACATCACTAACCCGTAAGCATAACATGCTTCTTTATGTTGCATGTTAGAAGCTCTTTCTAACTCACGAAATCCTATGTTGGGATATGTTGAGTCAAAATAGGTTCTTAACCCGTAGCGTTCCCCGCATTTAACGCTTTAAAGAAAACACGGTGTAACTTACGATCTCCCCAATGTGATATACCTCACCTATCAAAGGAAAGCCTTTTATAAACTAAGGCATTTCTGGAAAGTCTTTCAAATGTTTGACAAGTTAATTTCGCCATAATTAATTGTGCTGATGAATTCTGACCGACTCTAAACAAGATTTCATCAATCATATCCCCTGGTAGGTCTTCTAGAATATTTGGTCGTCTATCCTTAACGTCCATTTTGTGTTTTTATACTGTAAAAATAGACGAGGGTTAGATTCATAAAAGATAATTAACAAATAATACAAGCAATTTTTACATTTATCATAAAAGCACAAGCACACTATATTACATATAATACACAACATGATTACAACCCTCTAATCTGAATCACTGGTTTCTTCTTCTTTGGACTTGGTTCGTTTTCCTAATTTTCTAGGGATATATGGTGTTCCTCTAATACGAGTCGTCGTTTTCCACAATGATTTAGAAAAACCTGGTGGTTTAGAGGTTCCCGGGTTATTGTTCCAATTTAGGAAATATAGATGTTGCCGATACATATAAAGTTCATCGGGGTTGGAGTCAGGTTTCTCTATTTTTATACCTTTTCCCTTATTATTTTCTTTTGCTTTATTAAATTGGGTTGAGGTAATTTCTATAACATCATCGGAATCCTCATCGAGATCCGATTCATCAAAAAATTGGTAATCTTCCTAATATTTTGCTTCCTCGACGGAAACACCATTGACCATTATTAACTTTGGTCCGTTGGTTGAGGATTTTCTTTTATTTAATCGATTTACTGTAGGTATCAATATTTCTTCCTCTGGAACCTCTTCTTTTTCCCGTTCCTCCTCTTCCGGTTCCTCCTCTTCCGGTTCCTCCTCTTCCGGTTCCTCTTCGGGAATTTGTGAATCTTCCCAAAATATATTCGACTCTTCATTATTATTAGGTGAGTCGATGGGATTTGTACTAGAGGTAGACATCTATCACACAATATCAAACACGTTAAGAGATTAATATATCACATAATTTTTACATGTTACAATTTGTAGTTTCCAATAAAAAAATATTAAGCAATCATTTTTAAAGAAAACAAGGTCGAAGTCCAGACTCACTAATGTATCCTAACAAACTTGATAAGACACACTAATGCAAATTTCTGGTTCTCTAAGACCAACGCTCGGATACCAACTGAAATGTCCCGTTCATATCGATTATAAACGTTTCATATTAATTGATCTCTTTGCGAGATTTTGACCTCTATATGAGACGTTTTTCAAAGACTGCATTCATTTTTAAAACAAATCATAACCTTTATTTTATCGACAAGGTTAAAAGGACACCACCTAGATTATCAAGAAATGATAATCTAAAAATATCACACTTACACACTACCAATACATATTGGTTTACAATATACACACTACCAATACATATTGGTTTACAATATTAATATGTTACAACAAAGTATAGAGCTTTCGCCTGTATAGTTAACTCAAACATTACTGCATATAGAGTGTCTATGGTTGTTCCAAATAATATATATCATGGGTCGATATGATATGTCAAAACATTTACATACGTGTCTATGGTATCCCAAGATTACATAATATATTAGAATACATGTATAATATAATATAAGTTAGCTAGTATATGATTAATATAGATTTGTTACCAATTTTCAAGTAGCTACAACAAGCAAAATTATCCAATCTTATTTTACCCATAACTTCTTCGTTTTAAATCCGTTTTGAGTGAGTCAAGTTGCTATGGTTTCATATTGAACTTAAGTTTATGAATATAAATAGAAAAAGTATAAGTTTATTGTCGGAAATATAGATTACAAGTCGTTTTTGTAAAGGCAGTCATTTCAGTCGAAAGAACGACGTCTAGATGACCATTTTGGAAAACATACTTCCACTTTGAGTTTAACCATGATTTTTGGATATAGTTTCATGTTCATAATAGAAATCATTTTCCCAGAAGAATAGCTCTTAAATCAAAGTTTATCATAGTTTTTAATTAACTAACCCAAAACAATCCGCGGTGTTACTATGACGGCGTATGTCCGGTTTTACGGTGTTTTTCGTGTTTGCAGGTTTTAAAATCATTAAGTTAGCATATATATATATATATATATATATATATATATATATATATATATATATATATAACATGTGTCTAGTTGATTTTAAAAGTCAAGTTAGAAGGATTAACTTTTGTTTGCGGACAAGTTTAGAATTTACTAAACTATGTTCTAGTGATTACAAGTTTAAACCTTCGAATAAGATAGTTTTATATATATGATTCGAATGATGTTATGAACATCATTACTACCTCAAGTTCTGTAGATAAACTTACTGGAAATGAGAAAAATAGATCTAGCTTCAAAGGATCCTTAGATGGCTTGAAAGTTCTTGAAGCAAAATTATGACACGAAAACAAGTTCAAGTAAGATTTCCACTCGAAATAAGATTGTTATAGTTATATAAATTGAATCAAAGTTTGAATATAAGTACTACCTTGTATTAGAGAGATATCTTACTGTAAATAAGAAAGATTTCTTGAGGTTGGATGATCACTTGAAATGGATTTCAAGATTGAAAGTAAGCTAGCAAACTTGGAATTGTTCTTGGTGTGTTCTTGAGTAGTTGTTTTGTATCTTGGTTTATGTATGGATTTATGAACTAGATTGAGCTAGATTTTGATGAAGATGATGAAGAACACTTAGAACACCAAGAGAGAACTTGAGAGAGAGTAGTTTGATGCATAAAAATTAGAATTGAAATGTGTTTATGGTTGGTGAGTGTTCACGTGAATGAGGCTTGACATATAGCCTCCATTAGTTTGTAATCTTGTGAGATATTTCATGCTAGATGTTAAATGATGGTTCCCTCATGGTTACCAATAGTAAATACATTTAGAAGCTAGGTATTGTACGAGTACGAATACGGTTGCATACGAGTAGAATTGTTGATGAAAATGAACGAGTATGTAATCGTAAGCATTTTTGTTAAGTAGAAGTACTTTGATAAGTGTTTTGAAGTCTTTCAAAAGTGTATGAATACATATTAAAACACTACATGTATATATATTTTAACTGAGTCATTAAGTCATCGTTAGTCGTTACATGTAAGTGTTGTTTTGAAACCTTTAAGTTAACGATCTTGTTAAATGTTGTTAACTCATTGTTTATTATGTCTAATGAGATGTTAAATTATTACATTATCATGATATTATGATGTATTAATATATCTTAATATGATACATATACATTTAAATGTCGTTACAACGATAATCGTTACATATATGTCTCGTTTCGAAATCCTTAAGTTAGTAGTTTTGTTTTTACATATGTAGTTCATTGTTAATACACTTAATGATATGTTTACTTATCATTTATCATGTTTATATATAGTGTATCAATATCTTAAAATGATTCATATGTAATTAGTAAGACGTTTTTATAACGATAATCGTTATATATATCGTTTTCGAGTTTCTTAATTCAATAGTCTCATTTTTATGTATATAACTCGTTGTTAAAATACCTAATGAGATACATACTTATCATAATATCATGTTAACTATATATATATATATATATATCCATATATATGTCATCATATAGTTTTTACAAGTTTTAACGTTCGTGAATCGCCGGTCAACTTGGGTGGTCAATTGTCTATATGAAACCTATTTCAATTAATCAAGTCTTAACAAGTTTGATTGCTTAACATGATGGAAACACTTAATCATGTAAATATCAATTTTATTTAATATATATAAACATGGAAATGTTTGGTTCACTACACCTCGCGACCGCAAGGGATCAAATCACGACCGCAATGTTGCAACACCAAAAACATCTGATTCTGTGGCTATATCTTGCGATCGATAGATGGGGAGTCGTGACCGTGACCTGCCCACTTATGCCTTTCTTCATTTTTTTTCCAACTTTAAGTCAATTGCAGTCAATATTTAATCATTCCACACGCTCCACTACATCACTAGGAACTTAAATACCACCCATGCAGCACGTTACGAAAAACGGGATGTTACATTATGACCGCTCCAAGGTGCAAAGATTTATATATTCTTGAGAAAGGCTCATGTGAAAGCTGATGCAGGTCATCAAGCCTTTGTTTCAAAAGCTACTGAACAGGAGTCAATTTTATAGAACAAGCGTATGGGTCATCTGAGTTTGAGTTAGATGAATACTCTAGTTCATTATGGGCTGGTTGAAGGTGTAAATGTCAAGAGTTTTCAAATTCTGGAGGGTTGTCTTCAGTGCAAGAAAGGGAAACAAACGAAGAAATCTCACGCATCCAAGAAGCATCATTCTATTAATGTTCCTCTAGAGTTACTTCATATGGATCTTTTCTGTCTAATTAACTGTAAAACTATCTCTGGAAATTCATATTGGTTGGTCGTGACAGATGAATATTCGCATTTCTTTTGGGTTGTTATGTTGAAGAATAAGTCTGATACTTTTAAGCACATCAGACTTTAGATTTTGAAGCTTGAGAGTTTATACAAGTTAAACATGAGAAGGATTCGTACCGATAATGGTACTGAATTCAAGAATCAACAGATACAGAGCTTTGGCAACGAAAAGGGTATACAACAGCAGTTTAGTTCGGCATATACTCCACAGTACAATGGTGTAGCTGAAAGAAAGAACAGAACACTGATTGAAGCTGCAAGAACCATGTTAGCTGTTGGTACTATTTTCCGCATAGCAGATGAAAGGTACCAATACAATACTATAACTGCCTAGCATTGAGCGATATGTTGTCGACTAATGTTTTCCCTCAGGAAAATAATCCCTGCAGACCCAGAACAAAGATGAGTAATCTGTGGGGTGGCCTCAATCAGTCTTTGGACCAATCTGGAATTGGTCCGTGTAGCATTCTATTACTAAGCGGTTAAAGTTTTAGAGTAAGAAAGTATTGTGTGAGAGAGAAAGTATACTTCTCTCTGAATGAAGTTTTAGATGTGAAATGTGGTGACCCAGGGGGTCTATTTATAGGCGTAGAATGTCCGAAATTATCGGAAACACGTGTCAAACACTGATTAATTCAATTATGCGATATATCCAGAACTGACTTTGGCGTGGGATGACGTGGCTGCGTATCGCTCACTTGCCTAATCAAAGGGCTTAAGCATAGAAGCTGCCTACAGGGCTTACGCATGATGTCGGGTGGCCTGGCTGAGCGTTGGACGGATAATGCTAAAAACTTCTAAACCTTCTATCTTTTATGCTATTCAATCCTTCCTTTTGTATAAAAAATGATGCTTTTATGCGTGTATCCCCTAGGATACACTATTATTAGCTCACTCATGTTTACCCATTACTATCTGGGGTGAGGCTGTGAGTACAACATGTTATTTGATGAATATAGTGCTGGTGATTAAAAGACATGGAAAGACGTGTTATGAACTGCTGCATAAGAGAAAGCCTAATATCAAACATCTAGAACCTTTTGATGCACCATGTACAATCATGATACGGGATACGGGAGGGAAGTTTAATCTTTTAATGACCCGTCCTAATCCATTTGGACAAATACATTACATTTGATTACATCGCGAGGTACTTGACCTCTATATGATACATTTTATAAACATTGCATTCGTTTTTAAAAGACAAACTTTAATTTCATCGAAAGTTGACTACATGCATATCATTTCATAATATATCCAACTATAATTGACTTAATAATAATCTTAATGAACTCAACGACTCGAATGTAACGTCTTTTGAAATATGCCATGAATGACTCCAAGTAATATCTCTAAAATGAGCAAATGCACAGTGGAAGATTTCTTTCAAACCTGAGAATAAACATGCTTTCAAGTGTCAACCAAAAGGTTTGTGAGTTCATAGGTTTATCATAACAATCATATCAATTTTTAATAGACCACAAAGTTTTCATTTCCATTTATCATAAACATCATTCATTTGTATAAAATTCATTCATATGGATTAAACACCTGGTAATCGACCTTAACAAGATGCATATAGAATATCTCCATCATTCCGGGACAACTTCAGACATGATAAATTTGTCATCATTCCGGGACAACTTCGGACATGATAAATTCGCCATCATTCCGGGACAACTTCGGACATGATAAATTCGCCATCATTCCGGGACAACTTCGGACATGATAAATTCGCCATCATTCTGGGACAACTTCGGACATGTTAAATTCGCCATCATTCCTGGATAACTTCGGACATGATAAATTCGCCATCATTCTGGGATAACTTCGGACATGATAAAAAGGGCATATTCGATTTCGATAATTCAACCATAGAATGTAGTTTCGATTAATTATGTCTATTTCATAAAACAGTTATAAAAGCAATTCATGTATTCTCAGTTCAAAAATATATCTCAAAGCATTTAGTAAAACAGTTATAAAACCGGCGCATGTATTCTCAGTCCCAAAAATATATATTGCAAAAGTATTTAAAAAGGGAACAAATGAAACTCACACATATAAATATTATAAAACATTTAATAAAGCATTAGCATGTATTCTCAGCCTAAAAAAATGTAAAGAGTAAAAAGGGTAAATGAAACTCACAATACTGTATTTCGTAGTAAAAATACATATGACGTCATTGAACAAGTGCAAGGTTGGCCTCGGATTCACGAACCTATATTAATATTGGCCAATATCCGTATAACAATTTAGGTCAGGTCATAGTGTATCACAATCCTAATGCTCGAGACTAATATGCAAAAGTCAACTTGATCCAAAATGTCTTCCAAAATTTGTACATGATTATTATATAACATAAATGTAGTCATTTTAAAATATATTTAGCAGATTTTTATTAAAGTAATTAAGGTAAATCATTAATAAAAATTTATACTAAAGTTTATATATAATAAAAATATACTTTTATATATATCTTAAGTAATAAAATTTATAAAAATCACTTACTATCGTAAAAATATAGTGGTATGAACTATTAATGTAATTATATTACGTGTGGTAAAAATATCTTTGTATCATATAACTCTTTGATAAAATAACATTGCTAATAATAATAATAAGTAAAAGTTGTATTATTTTGTAATAATAATAATTATTATTGTTCTACTAATAATAATAACAATATTTATATTTACTAAAAATTGTGATAAAATGATAATTTTTATTAAAATGGTAATGATATTTTATATTAACAATGATATTCCTACAAATAATAATTTTTGAAAAAATGATAGTTTTAATATTAATAATACTTTTAATAATAATAACAATAAAAACAACAGTAGCAGCAACAACAACAACAACAACAACAACAACAATACCCAATCCCACAGAAGTAGGGTATGGGGAAGGTAGGGTATAGACAATTATTCCTCGTACCCTAGATTAGAAGGAAGTTACTACTCCACCCTCGGGTATAGAACCCGCGACTAGATCAGGTCTTCCCTCATGATATTTTTATCAATATCTTTCAATGATTAAATTTCATCATGATACTCATACTCATTATTTCCTAATCAATTTGTTAATAGCTTTTAGTCGTTTTTTATATCGCGTTCATAATAATGATAATAATAGTAATCATAATAATTAGATGTTACTAATATTAGTTTTAATTATAATAATACTAATAATAATAAATATTATGATAATATTAATTATAATACTAATAATAATACTAATTATAACTTTAACGATAATAACGATAGTAATAATAATAATAATAATTTTTAATGATAATACCTTTTATTAATAATGATAATAATAATAATAATAATAATAATAATAATAATAATAATAATAATAATAATAATAATAATAATAATAATAATAATAATAATAATAATAATAATAATAATAATAATTTGATAGTAATTATAACGACGATAATAACGACGATAGTAATAATAATCATTTTAACAATAATACAAAAATTCAGTTGACTATAACTTCTAATCCGTTCATCGAAACCATTCGATATCTAAATGAAAAGTTCTTAATTTTTCGCTAGCTTTTCAACGACATGCATATCTTATACCTTATCTTAACCGCATACGATACTAATTCAGGATTCAACATAACCTATCTAACGACAATATCAAAAGTACAAGTATGCATAATCCTATTTACTCGAGCACTAGTCAGGGATACACTATTAATATATAAAAGTTAAGTTATGAGTGCTCACGTATCAATATTGAGATTCAATATTACAGGAAAGTAAGTAAACACAACGGAGATGATAAACACTAGTTTGACTTCTCGAGCATACCCCTGAACCATACCCATCACCTCCATAGCTATAACCCATAATTTCCTTAACCCTATCCTACTCGAATACCAGTTTTGAAAACACGCGAGCAGAACCTCGTCGTAATATTTTATGTATAAATAATAATAATACTAATACTACTATTAATAATAATCATAATAATAATAATAATAATAATAATAATAATAATAATAATAAGATTAATAATAATAATAATATTAATAATAATATAAATATATATGTATGTATATACCGTGAGAGAAATAGAGAGATTGAGGAGTAATGAAATGAAACAGGAACCAGTTCGATCAAACTTAAACAACTTTGCCCACCTAACTTACCATGCGATCGCATGGTGTATGAGGGTGGTGGCCATGCGATCGCATGGCACCTTGGATACTCTTACATTCGATTAAAAACGTGTTTGCCGACGGTTTATATATTATTATATATAATTTATATAATTAATTATATATTATATTATATTTACGTGCATAGTTAAATTGTAATATTAGTTCCATAGACTCGCACGTTGTCACTCAACTCATGTCCCACTTCTGGTTTTTCGAACGACTTTTAGTACGATAAGAAAACTGGCATTTTACGTTACGCGACAAGTACCTTTAACAATAATTAGACTTGCTCTTCGATAATTTATTTTGTAATAGATGTAACTTGTAAAAGTGAGCGTTGTGGTCATTTGCTTCTATAAATCAGTGGCTCGTTGTTTATCAAAATATGTTATTTTAAATCAGGACGTTTTATGACTAAGTTAAAATATATAGATATGTATATATATTTTTATTTAAAATTATGAATTTATACGTAATATATATGTTTGAAATATTTACCTAATGATATAATATTTAGTCTTTCAAAACTAATTATATTTCAAAGTTCGTTTTAAAATTTCGTTTAGAAAATATTATAACCCGTATCGTTTATACTTTGAAACATAATTTGGTATACTTCGTTTATGCGCCATTGTTTTATTTTAACTTCTAAAATTTTCTAATCAATATGACTAAGTATCAATCTAAACAATTACCAATTGTTACAATCGTTCACTAATTAATTTGAATTCAATATACCTAAACACATTTTAAATACACGTTCGTAGTTATTTATATGTCCAACAATTAATATTCCAATTTACGTTATTTAAACATAAACATTAATAATTTAGTTCTATTATATCGAAAAGCATTGCGTACATTTGAAATCAAATCAATTGATTATTATGTAATTTAGTCTTCCACTAGTTTTTGTCTAACTCCCGATATTTGACACATTGTTCTTATTTAAAAATCACTTTACCATTTTCCGAATACCGTTAAAAAGAAAATAGATTTCTTAAATCAAAGTGGACCTCTCAACAGAGACTCGTAATCATACAATGTATCTGATAAACTAATCATTGGATATTATCTTTTAATCTTGTCGATAAACATATTGAAGCAAATACTTTCATGTAAAGTAATACGTTTAACACTTTTGTTAATATTTCCAAGTTATTATATATATATATATATATATATATATATATATATATATATATATATATATATATATATATATATATATATATATATATATATATATATATATATATATATATATATATATAATGGTTTGTGAATCGTCGAGAACAGTCGAAGGGTAATTGGTCATATGAACCTAATTCAAAGTTTTTGAGATTTCAACATTACAGACTTTGCTTATCATGTCGGAATAATGTAAAGATTAAAGTTTAAATTTGGTCAGAAATTTTCGGGTCGTCACAGTGCCTACCCGTTAAAGAAATTTCGTCTCCGAAATTTGATAGAGGTCGTCATGGCTAACAATGAGAATGTTATTATGACGATTATAGAGTTGTATCATGTTTAAGAAGTATGGATAAAATAATTCGATTACTCGAAGCGTATGAGTGAAGTTATCGTAAGTGAATGAAATAAGATTATAGTGATTCGTCATATCTTTTGACATCATCATAATTGAACTCCGAATTTAAAGAAAATCTTTGTAATCTATATTGGATTTGATTCTTCGGCGATTAAGGAAATTATGATTCACTTTGAATTAATGTGATAATCCATCTTTTTTTATCTATAGGATATTTTATTATAAATCCACCTCCTTCGTTTTCTTTCAACTCACCCCTTTCTATTCTTTCTCCCTCAACTCATACTTTGAAGCATTCATCAATATGCTCCATCCAGTTCCGATTCTTGATATACTTCTAACTTTTATATCTGTTATTCTTCTTTTTCATCTGCCGCCAGAAGAATCTATTCACTTCTACTATACACTTAGTTTTATAGTGTTTTTAGTTCTCTCGTGTCTTTATATTGCTATACGTATCGATATACACGGTTTGTAATTTCTGGGTTGTTATTAGGGTTTATATCTTCCTTTATATTTCCAAGTCCCCACTTCTGTCTTCTATAATCAATGTCATCCATAGTTAATGCTCTCTTTTATTTGCTGTGATTTATATCCCAATTTCTATTTCAGAGCTTTGTCCTTTCGTTTCTTCTTCTTACGATTAAGCACCGCTTGTAATGGTTTAGAATTCGCAGATATGAATTTCGAAATGAACATAGTTAATGTTCTAAGAAGGGAATTGTAATAGCACGATCTTGATTTGTCAAATTACCAGAATACCCTGGAAAAGACCGAATCATCAAGAAAAAATATTTTCTTGATATGTTTAGAGGTTAAGCAGAATACAAGAGTCGTGTAACATGGCACATGATGAAATTATGATCTGTGAATCACCATATCCCATTTAGAAACTCAGCATGACTTACTGTAATATAATCACGTTGATCAAGTGTCATTATATTATACTAATTCATGCTTCAGTTCCCAACACTTCTTCAAAACATTCTTATTTCGAACTCGAAGGTTTCAGAATTTAGAAATTAAAATAATTTCTTTTATGATGTAATGCAGATAGCGCGAAGGGGTAACTGATTTAAGATAAGAATAATTTGGAAATATCTTCAGAAATATGGAGGATATTTATAATGAAAGATATGATGATATCTTAGAATTTCTAATATCGATGGATGATGAAGAAGATTTGTCCGTAAAGGTTTAGAGTCAGGAGTAAGGTATTCGTTAATGACTTCAGCAGATACTGAATCATTTGGATTCTTTGTAGGCAGGTTCAGTCTTTGTGATTTGTCCACAGTCTCCTTCATACTTTGCTCAATCCGTTTTCCAGTTCCAAATCTTCCCTTTTTCTGAGCTTTACCAACACACTATTCTTTATCATCAAACTTTTTACTGTTAAGGTCTTTTACCCTTTTTGCTGCTTCATCAGTATTTTGTTTTTAAAAAATTCGAGAATTAATTCACAGTTTAGGGTGTTTTTTAGAAACTTCACATTCGAAGTATGTAAGTGCATGAAATAGACGTTATATGTACACATATAACTGTTGACGTAGACATGATGCGAGATTTCCAAATACTGGTTGCTGAATTCCAGTGATTGGCATGACAATTCTTGTTATAAGATACGGATGAGTAAATGATGGGGTTTCGATAAAAATAATGATTTTTTGGAAAAATCAAAGATCAATGAAGTTGCTGGTAAGTTTACTGTTAATGTGGTGGAATATAAAAGGTTCTCTGGTAACGATGACGAAAGTGTAACGTCTATATCGAGATTATAATAAGATTGTTCCAACTGAAAATTCGAAGTTGACTTGCTGAAGTTGTGACAAAACTGGCTAATTTAAAAATAAATCGCAAAGTTATTTTTGCTAATAAATGCCAAAGGGTCTGACACGGATACATGTTAAACTATGACCTTGGTTTCGAGAGCTTTTCAGGCACATAACTATGGGTAACATATGGTTAATCATCATTTTGATTGTTCATTATTTGAAGCGTCTTCAGGAATTTTAAAAGGTTTAAACACAGTTTGTAATTATACGATGTTCTAGGAGTTTGGATGATACAAGTATTTTATGAATAGAAATGTTGTTCTATCACATTTTTGAAGTCAAAGTATAACTTTGAAAGATGTGGGAATCTAAGAGTGCTGATACCGGTTATATCTCGAATTGAATTTTGAGGTTTCAAAATCAGAATATGTAACTGGGTTTGAATGAGTATGGTTGTTTTGATTTCTATAAACAATTGTATATAGTTGTGAAAGTAGGGAGTATAGTAGATGATTTGCTGAATCGGAATCGAAGTATGTAACATATTAATTGTGAATTTATATATCTCTCAGGTATTACCTACCCGTTAAAAATTTTCACAATTAATATTTTATAGAAAATAATTTTATTACAGTCCTTATGAAAATATATATGTATGTATATTTTCTTCAGATGTAGTATATATTGATTTTCGGTTGGAACTGGAATTGAATAATCCCTAAAATTACATAACTTTTACGAAGTATTTCTTCAATGAAGTTGAAATTGTGAATCAATACTTCGTTATTTGTTGATGCATGATGTTGGTGTTCGTGGAATTCTTGTGAACTTTGCAAGATATGAATAATGTTTTCTAGAAAGTTTTGAGTATATCAAAAGTGTAAAATCAAACATGTAATTGAATAATACACTTAAATTATTATGAAGCGAGATTCATTGGATTGGAACAGAGATTGTGGTTAACGATAGTTAAGTCGTTAATCGAAGGATTATAGCATATTAGTAATATGAATTTAACTGAGTAGTATCTACCCATTTTCAATTCATACATAATAGCTTAGTACGAAAAGATTTATGATGGTTTCAAAATTTATATATATAAGATATACATATAAATCTTTCGGTGGAAATGAGTTAATACTTCATAACTCGCTGATACAATATACTCGTTGTTGATTCGTAATGATATCCACAGTGATTCTTGAATTGACGGAGTTTGTGATGTTATAGGTGCTGCTGATTCTGACGATGCTGACGGCACTGACTGTGCTGGTGATGCTACGGTATTGTTGATGCTTTTGGTAAAATAAGTCTACTTTGTAAATCACACACCATTCTTGTCAGGGTTTCTATTCTTCCTTCTATCATTTTGGTTCACTCAACTGGTTTATGATTAGGGCTAGAATAAATAATCCCTAAGACTTTAGAGATTACGTATTCGCTGCAGAAGGTTTCTCCAATGAAGTGATGGATTAATACTTCATTGGTTATTGTTGTTGGTACTCTATGGTGCGTATGATGTTGAGGCTCGAGGTACAGATTGTAAAGTTGAGGTTTACGACGTGGTTGTGACTGGGGGTGGTAATGGTACTGTTGGCTTTGATGATGGTGGTACTGGTTATGATGCTGGTGCTTCTGGTGTTTGTAACCTTTGCATCATATTCTCCAAAGCTACTACCCGAGCGCGAAGCTCATTGACTTCTTCTATTACACCAGGATGATTGGTGGTTAGGACGAGTGGGTGAATAAGATCTAGAATGTGAGATAGTATATAATCGTGCCGAGATACTCTGGAAATGAGAGAGAAAATGGTGTCTCGAATGGGTTTACCGGTAAGTGCTTCAGGTTCTTCGCCAAGAGAGCAATGTGGTGGATGGAAGGGATCACCTTCTTCTTGTCTCCAATGATTGAGAAGGCTATAAACCCATCCCCAATTCATCCAGAATAGATGATGGCTGATTGGTTGATAAATTCCAGTCACACTGCTTTCGGAGCTTGAGTGGGATTCCATTTCGGAATCCGAGGGACTTGAACTAATGACGATTTCCATTTCGTACTATTGAATGAAAGATTTTTCGATATGAAATGATTTTCCGGCTATCGGGTGGTATTCTAACTACATAGAATACCTATAAATATAGAGCAAAAGATTTCGTGGATTACGGAGAAATTTACGGAATATGTCAGGGAAAGTTTACAGTAACAGATACCCTAAGATATGAATTAGCAGAAACGCTAAGATATGAATTTTGTCTATACACTATTCATGCAATCAATGCAATAAGATATGTCTAGATTAAGAATGATAAGCAGGAAATTTTCCGACGAAAATGATAAGCAAAACTTTTGACATGCAGACACGGTCGAAGTCCAGACTCACTAATGCATCCTAACAATTATCAGTTAGACACACTAATGCAAGACCTGGTTTGCTAAGGCCACCACTCTGATATCAACTTTAATGACCCGTCCTAATCTATCTAGACGAATACACATTACATTTAGTTATATCGCGAAGTACTTGACCTCTATATGATACATTCTACAAACATTTCATTCGTTTTTAAAAGACAAACTTTCATTTCATCGAAAGTTGACCACATGCATACCATTTCATAATATATCCAACTATAATTGACATAATAATAATCTTGATGAACTCAACGACTCGAATGCAACGTCTTTTGAAATATGCCATGAATGACTCCAAGTAATATCTCTAAAATGAGCAAATGCACAGTGGAAGATTTCTTTCAAACCTGAGAATAAACATGCTTTCAAGTGTCAACTAAAAGAACCAGAGTTCATAGGTTTATCATAACAATCATATCAATTTTTAATAGACCACAAGATTTTCATTTCCATTTATCATAAACATCATTCATCTGTATAAAAATCATTCATATGGATTGAACACCTAGTAATCGACCTTAACAAGATGCATATAGAATATCTCCATCATTCCGGGACAACTTCGGACATGATAAATTCGCCATCATTCCGGGACAACTTCGGACATGATAAATTCGCCATCATTCCGAGACAACTTCGGACATGATAAATTCGCCATCACTCCGGGACAACTTCGGACATGATAAATTCGCCATCATTCCAGGACAACTTCGGACATGATAAATTCGCCATCATTCCGGGACAACTTCGGACATGATAAATTCGCCATCCTTCCGGGACAACTTCGGACATGATAAAAAGAGCATATTCGATTTCGATAATTCAACCATAGAATGTAGTTTCAATTAATTGTGTCTATTTCGTAAAACAGTTATAAAATCAATTCCTGTATTCTCAGTTCAAAAATATATCTCAAAGCATTTAGTAAAACAGTTATAAAAACGGCGCATGTATTCTCAGTCCCAAAAATATATATTGCAAAAGTATTTAAAAAGGGAGCAAATGAAACTCACACATATAAATATTGTAAAACATTTAATAAAGCATTTGCATGTATTCTCAGCCCAAAAAAAATGTAAAGAGTAAAAAGGGAAAATGAAACTCACAATACTGTATTTCGTAGAAAAAAACATATGACGTCATTGAACAAGTGCAAGGTTGGCCTCGGATTCACGAATCTATATTAATTATATATATTTATATATTGGTCAATATCTGTAGAACAATTTAGGTCAGTTCATAGTGTATCACAATCCTAATGCTCGAGACTAATATGTAAAAGTCAACAAAAGTCAACTTGATCCAAAATATCTTCCAAAATTTGTATATGATTATTATATAACATAAATGTAGTCATTTTAAAATATATTTAGCAGATTTTTATTAAAGTAATTAAGGTAAATCATTAATAAAAATTTATACTAAAGTTTATATATAATAAAAATATACTTTTATATATATCTTAAGTAATAAAATTTATAACAATCACTTAATATCATAAAAATATAGTGGTATGAACTATTAATGTAATTATATTACGTGTGGTAATAAATATCTTTGTATCATATAACTCTTTGATAAAATTACATTGCTAATAATAATAATAAGTAAAAGTTGTAATATTTTGTAATAATAATAATTATTATTGTTCTACTAATAATAATAACAATATTTATATTTACTAAAAATTGTGATAAAATGATAATTTTTATTAATATGGTAATGATATTTTATATTAACAATGATATTCCTACAAATAATAATTTTTGTAAAAATGATAGTTTTAATATTAATAATACTTTTAATAATAATAACAATAAAAATAATGAAAACGATATTTTTATCAATATCTTTCAAAAATTTAATTTCATCATGATACTCATACTCATTATTTCCTAATCAATTTGTTAATAGCTTTTAGTCGTCTTTTATATCGCGTTCATAATAATGATAATAATAGTAATCATAATAATTAGATGTTACTAGTATTAGTTTTTATTATAATACTAATAATAATAAATATTATGATAATATTAATGATAATACTAATAATAATACTAATTATCACTTTAACGATAATAACGATAGTAATAATAATAGTAATAATTTTTAATGATAATACCTTTTATTAATAATAATAATAATAATAATAATAATAATAATAATAATAATAATAATAATAATAATAATAATAATAATAATAATAATAATAATAATAATAATAATAATAATAATAATAATAATTTGATAGTAATTTAAACAACGATAATAACAAAGATAGTAATAATATTCATTTTAACAATAATACAAAAATTCAGTTGACTATAACTTCTAATCTATTCATAGAAACCATTCGATATCTAAATGAAAAGTTCTTAATTTTTCGCTAGCTTTTCAACGACATGCATATCTTATACCTTATCTTAACCGCATACGTAACTAATTCAGGATTCAACATAACCTATCTAACGACAATATCAAAAGTACAAGTATGCATAATCCTATTTACTCGAGCACTAGTCAAGGATACACTATTAATATATAAAAGTTAAGTTATGAGTGCTCACGTATCAATATTGAGATTCAATATTGCAGAAAAGTAAGTAGACGCAACGGAGATGATAAACACTAGTTTGACTTCTCGAGCATACCCCCGAACCATACCCATCACCTCCATAGCTATAACCTATAATTTCCTTAACCCTATCCTACTCGAATACCAGTTTTGAAAACACGCGAGCAGAACCTCGTTGTAATATTTTATGTAAAAATAATAATAATACTAATACTACTATTAATAATAATAATAATATTAATAATAATAATATTAATAATAATATAAATATATATATGTATATACCGTGAGAGAAATAGAGAGATTGAGGAGTAATGAAATGAAACTGGAACCAGTTCGATCAAACTTAAACAACTTTGCCCACCTAACTTACCATGCGATCGCATGGTGTATGAGGGTGGTAGCCATGCGATCACATGGCACCTTGGATACTCTTACATTCGATTAAAAACGTGTTTGCTGACGGTTTATATATTATTATATGTAATATATATAATTTATATAATTAATTATATATTATATTATATTTACGTGCATAGTTAAATTGTAATATTAGTTCCATAGACTCGCACGTTGTCACTCGACTCATGTCCCACTTCCGGTTTTTCGAACAACTTTTAGCACGCTAAGAAAACTGGCATTTAACGTTACGCGATAAGTACCTTTAACAATAATTAGACATACTCTTCGATAATTTATTTTGTAATAGATGTAACTTGT
Source organism: Rutidosis leptorrhynchoides (assembly GCF_046630445.1). NCBI lineage: Eukaryota > Viridiplantae > Streptophyta > Magnoliopsida > Asterales > Asteraceae > Rutidosis > Rutidosis leptorrhynchoides. The sequence goes on from NC_092337.1 coordinate 251,339,921, forward strand.
AAAAGTGAGCGTTGTGATCATTTGCTTCTATAAATTAGTGGCTCGTTGTTTATCAAAATATGTTATTTTAAATCAGGACGTTTTATGACTAAGTTAAAATATATAGATATGTATATATATTTTTATTTAAAATTGTGAATTTATACGTAATATATATGTTTGAAATATTTACCTAATGATATAATATTTAGTCTTTCAAAACTAATTATATTTCAAAGTTCGTTTTAAAATTTCGTTTAGAAAATATTATAACCCGTATCGTTTATACTTTAAAACATAATTTGGTATACTTTGTTTATGCGCCATTGTTTTATTTTAACTTCTAAAACGTTCTAATTAATATGACTAAGTTTCAATCTAAACAATAACCAATTGTTACAATCGTTCACTAATTAATTTGAATTCAATATACCTAAACACATTTTAAATACACGTTCCAAGTTATTTATATGTCCAACAATTAATATTCCAATTTACATTATTTAAACATAAATATTAATAATTTAGTTCTATTATATCGAAAAGCATTGCGTACATTTGAAATCAAATCAATTGATTATTACGTAATTTAGTCTTCCACTAGTTTTTGTCTAACTCTCGATATTTGACACATTGTTCTTATATGCAATTTACTTTACCATTTTCCGAATACCGTTAAAAAGAAAATAGATTTCTTAAATCAAAGTGAACCTCTCAACAGAGACGCGTAATCATACAATGTATCTGATAAACTAATCATTGGATATTATCTTTTAATCTCGTTGATAAACATATTGAAGCAAATACTTTCATGTAAAGTAATGCATTTAACACTTTTGTTAATATTTCCAAGTTATAATATATATATATATACATATATATATATACATATATATATATATATATACATATATATATATATATACATATATATATATACATATATATATATACATATATATATATATATATACACATATATATATATACATATATATATATATATACATATATATATATACATATATATATACATACATATATATACATATATATATATATATATATATATATATATATATATATATATATATATATATATATATATATATATATATATATATATATATATATATAATATAATCACATCCGTTCATATAATGGTTCGTGAATCGTCGAGAACAGTCGAAGGGGAATTGGTCATATGAACCTAATTCAAAGATTTTGAGATTTCAACATTACAGACTTTGCTTATCGTGTCGGAATAATGTAAAGATTAAAGTTTAAATTTGGTCAGAAATTTTCGGGTGGTCACAAATCTGAAGGCTGTTTCTGGTATATTCCTAGGCTATGGGAATCCTAATAAGAGAGTGTATAACTCTGAATCTCAATGTGTCAAAGAGAAATTTGAAGTTGATGTTTAGCGTAACGCTCCTGCTCATGTTAGTAAAGGATTCGCATGCCAGTTTGATAATAATAATCTATTTGATTCTTTCAATATTCCACCTGATGTTACTGATGAGGAAGTTCTTGTACAGATGTTGTTTGATTCACAAAATGCTACTGACAATGTTGTTACAATTCTAGGTCCACGGGCTGTTTTAGAGAATACTGAACCATATGTTGAAGGGGTTGTATAGTATGATGACGATAGTGAATCTGAAGCAGAAGGAGAAGTTAACCAAAATTGTTTGACATATGAACATGTTAATCCTCTTTATGAACTGCAACCAACTATAACGGTAACTGAATAACATATTGATGCAGGAGGTGTCTGCAGGTCAAATCGTGTTATCATCCATCCGAAACGTATGGATGATTATCTGGCTGATACAACGGGAATTCCTTATATTGGTATTCCACATGCATATACCAATGAAGCTTCTGCATCTGAAGTTCCATCTACATCTAAAGCTCCAGTTGCATCTGAAAGTACGAGTGCAACCGAAAATCAAGAATCGTTAAATGCAAATGTGGTGACAGCTTTCTATTATTCCTTGAACAAGACTGGGAGAATTTTTGTACATGTTCATTCATGTTTCGTTTTTCCAATTGAACCTAAAGATGTCTACGAGGCATTACAACATGATGAATGGGTTAGTGCAATGCAAGAAGAGCTACTACAATTCAAACATTTTAAGGTATGGAAGTTAGTCAATCCACCTCATGGTTTCAAACCCTATGGCCTTCATTGAGTTTTGAAGAATAAAAAGGATGATCAGGGGATTGTGATCAAGAATAAAGCTACATTGGTGGTGAAGGGATATCAACAGATCCCTAAAATTGACTATGATGAGGTGTTTTCCCCAGTTGCTCATCTGGAGGCTAAGAGAATATTCTTGGCATTGGCATCCTTCATGCGATTTAAAGTTTATCCGATGGATGTCAAGGGTGCATTTCTATATGGTGTTATTAATGAGAGGGTATTTGTTGAGCAACCACCTAGTTTAGAAGATCAACACTTTCTAGAGAAGGTTTATCGACTTGAAAAGGCACTGTATGGGCTTCATCAAGCTCTAAGAGCATGGTATGCTACTTTGTCCAATTATATGCTAGAAAAAGGTTTCAGGAGAGGTAACATTGATCAGGCACTTTTCATCAAGAAAAAGGGACAGCATCTCATGCTAGTGCAGGTATATGATGATGATATCATTTTGGGGTCAACAGATCAGGCTATGGTTGACGAGTTCGAGGAGGTCATGCAGAAGAGGTTTAAGATGAGTTACTTGAGAACTATTAAGTTTTTCCTAGGGTTGCAGGTAGCTCAAACGGATAAAGGAATCTTCTTGCATCAAACTAAGTATGTTGCCGATATCCTCAAAAGGTTTCAAATGAAAGAAGAAAGACCGACCAAGACTCTATTGTCAGTGAATCACGGGATTTCACCAGATTGTGATGGTGTGTGAAGCGACCCATCCTAATCCATAATGACGAATACAATAACATATGGTTACATTGCGAGGAATTTGATCTCTAAATGATACATTTTACAAACATTGCATTCGTTATTAAAAGACAAACTTTCATTACATCGAAAGTTGACAGCCATGCATACCATTTCATAATATATCCAAACTATAAATGACTTTAATAATAATCTTGTTGAACTCAATGACTGGAATGCAACGTCTTTTGAAATATGCCAGGAATGACTCCAAATAATATCTTTAAAATGAGCAAATACACAACGGAAGATTTCTTTAATACCTGAGAATAAACATGTTTAAAAGTGTCAACCAAAAGGTTGGTGAGTTCATTAGTTTGTCATAATCCATCATTTCCATAATTTTAATAGACCACAAGATTTTATTTTTATATATAAACTGCAGGAACACTCATCTGTATAAAAATCATTCATACTATTGAACACCTGGTAACCGACATTAACAAAATGCATCTAGAATATCCCCAAATATACAGGAACACTCATCTGTATATAAAATCGAAGTACTAAAGCATCCATAACCTGGATGGGGTTTGTTAGGCTCAATAGATCTATTTTTAGAATTCGCGTCAATTGGTGGCAATTATAATAAACACCAATTCTTAGGCTACCAAGCTAAAAGGGTGAAATCCGGTATAATATTCCAACCATAGAATGTAGTTTCAATTACTTGTGTCTATTTCGTAAAACAGTTATAAAAACAATGCATGTATTCTCAGCTCAAAAATGTATATTGTAAAAGCATTGAAAAAGGGAGCAAATGAAACTCACAATACTGTATTTCGTAGCAATAATGCAAATGACGGCGCTGAACAAGTGTAGGGTTGGCCTCGGATTCACGAACCTATATTAAGTATATATATTTATATGTTGGTCAATATCTGCCTAACAATTTAGGTCAAGTCATAGTGTATCACAATCCTAATGCTCGAGACCGACATGCAAAAGTCAACAAAAGTCAACTTGACCCAAGATAACTTCCAAAATCTATACATGTTTATTATATAACTTAAATATAGTCATTTTATATATTTAAATATATTTATCAGATTTTATTAGAGTAAATAATACAAGTCCTTTATTAATAAATAAAAATTTATATTAAAATTTATATATGATAAAAATATACTTTTATATATCTTAAGTAATAAAATTTATAAAGTTCACTTATTATAAAAATATAGTGGTATGAATTATTAATGTAATTATATTACGTGTGGTAAAATTATCTTTGTATCACATATTTATTTGATAAAATAATGTTGATAATAATAATAATAAGTAAAAGTTGTATTATTTTGAAATAATAATAATTATTATTATTCTACTAATAATAATAACAATATTTATATTTACTAATATGATATTAATTATGATAAAATGATAATTCTAATCATGATAATTTTAATAATAATGATATTTTTTAATATTAACTGTAATAATAATTATATTTTATAAAAATAATAATTCTATTCAAAGTGATAATTTTTAATAATAATAATACTAAAATGATAATAATAATAATAAAGATATTTTATAATAACAATGTTATTTCTATTAAAATGATAATTTTAATAAAAATGATAGTTTTAATATTAATGAAACTTTTAATAATAATAATAACGATAAAAATAATGAAAATGATATTCTTATTTAAATCAATATCTTACAATATTTTAATTTCATCATGACACTTATACTCATTATTTCCTAATTGATTTGTTTAATAACTTTTAGTCATCTTTTATATCGCATTCATAATAATGATAATAATAGTAATCATAATAATTAGATGATACTAATATTAGTTTTAATGATAATGATACTAATAATAATAATCATAATAATATTAATAATAACCTTAATGATAATAATGATAGTAATAATAATAACAATAACAATAATAATTATATTAATAATGATAATAATAATAATAAAAATAATAATTATTAGATAGTAATAATAACATCGATAATAACGACGATAGTAATAATAATAATAATCATTTTAATAATAATACTAAAATTAATGATAATTCAGTTGACTATATCTATTAATCCGTTCATCGAAACCATACGCTTTCTAAATGAAAAGTTATTAATTTTTTGCCAGCTTTTCAACGACATGCATATCATATACTTTATCTCAGTAGCATATGTATTAAACTTGTGATTCATCAAAACAATCTATCGACTAAATTAAGCATACAAGCATGCATAATCATATATACTCGAGCACTAGTCAGGGATACACTATTAATATATAAAAGATAAGATATAAATGCCCACGTATCAATATTGTGATTCAATATTGCAGGAAAGTACGTACATGCAACGGAGATGATAAACACTAGTTTGATCTCACGAGCATACCCCCGAACAATACCCATAACCTCCATAGCTATAACCCATAATTTCCTTAGCTCTATCCTACTCGAAAACCCGTTTTGTAACACTTGGGCAGAACCTCGTCGTAGTATTTTATGTAAATACTTAATAATAATAATACGACTAATAATAATACGATTAATAATAATAATATTAATCTTAATAATAATAATAATAATATTAATATATATATATATATATATATATATATATATATATATATATATATATATATATATATATATATAGAGCAGAGAGATTGAGAGGAATTGAATTGTGAGTGAGGAAAAATGAATTCGATCGAGATTTATAGCACTTGGCCTCCCCCATCTTCCCATGCGATCACATGGGCTTGTGGGGATTTTGCCATGCGATCGCATGGCCTCATGTTCCAGCTCACATCTCGAATTATTGGGGCGGCCGACAGTTTATAATATATTTTATTTATAATATATTTAATTTATATAATTATATATATATATTATATTATATTCTCGAGCATAGTTAACTTGTACTTTTAGTTTCGATAACTTGTACGTTGAAACTCGACTTATGTCCCAGTTCCGGTTTCTTGAACGTTCTTTCGTATGCTGTAATAATTTGCATTCTACGTTCCGTGACTCGTACTCTTGTCAAAACATAGACTTAAATCATCAATAACTTATATTACGAGAAGTATAACTTGTTCATTTGAGTGGTATGGTCGGTCATTTGCTTCATTACATCATCGTCTCGCTATATATATATATATATATATATATATATATATATATATATATATATATATATATATATAGTATTATTTTAAATCAAAATATTTTACATCAAGGTTTATATTTTATCACATTGTAAAATATATATATATATATATATATATATATATATATATATATATATATATATATATATATATATATATATATATATATTAAAATATAGTTTGTACATATATTTAATTAAAATATTTATTTTATAATATAATATTTAGTTTTTCAAGACTAATTATATTTCAAAGTTCATTTTAAAATCGTTTAACTAATAAAAATTATTATAGCATATAACGTTTATATTTTAAAATATATAATTGATATAATTTATTCATGTATCAAATTCTCACAATTTAACTTATCTAAATATCAATTGATTCAATAATCGAATACTAATATGGTTTATTATATAATTCGAAATATATATAAACAAGTTTTTAATTATACATTGTAAGTTATTTATATTTAATTGAATCACGGACCGTTCTCATTTATAACTTGTCAAAAGGTTTCTAGAAAGATTTTAAAGTTTAGGATAACGTTAAAACCTTTATTTTTATTAAAATGGCTTGGTAACAATTTGTCAAAAGTGATTCCATATATTTATAAAGTTATATTCTTTTTAAAGAAGACGCGACACTCAAATTGTTTTATATAATTTCTGAAATTTATAACAACAAATGATAATGTTAATAAATTTAATAATCTTAAAGATTTATAATATGTTTCTACTTCTCGACATTTATATTATTTATTTTAAATCCTTATATATATTACGAGAAAATTAATATTGTTTCCTTATATATATTCAAAACGTTTTAGAAACAAAGTTCTTTTAGATAGAAAACGTTTTCGTACGTTTGAAACTAAATCGAATAACTATTATATTTTCTAAAACTAATTATATTCAAATCTCTTTATCGAAACGCTATAATAATAAAAGTCTATTATTTCAAAGAATGATTTCATATATTTGAACTAAATTGAATAATTATAATTTGGTTTTCCGGAATTAGCTATATTCCAAATCAGAAAGTTTTCATCTATATCGTAAAACGTTTTCAATATTATGAAAACTAAATAATTAAATTATCAAGAGACACAAGGTAATCATTGTAAAGCATGCATTGAAAGTTAAGCAGGAATCTCTACTAACTTTTGTCTAGTTCCCGTTAATTGACACATTTGTTCTTACTTGTAATTCATTTTACCAATTTTTCTAAATATCGTTAAAAAGAACAGATTTCTTAAATGACAGTGGACCTCACAACAGAGACCCGTAATCATAACACAATGTATCTGATTATTCAATCATTTGATATTATCTTTTAATTCCGCCGATAAATATATTAAACATATATTGAAACAATTATGTTCATGTAACGTATTATACATCTAATACCTTGTTAACATTTTCTATTAATATAACTATATAATATATATATTTATATACACATCAATGTTCGTGAATCGTCGAGCACTGTCAGAGGGTAATTGATGTAGTGACCCGAACTTTTCGGTTTATATATATTAATTGAGATTGATATTTACATGACTAAATGTTTTCAACGTGTTAAGCAATCAAAGACTTGATTAAATGAAATAAGTTTCATATAGACAATTGATTACCCAAGTTGACCGGCGATTCACGAACGTTACAAAATTGTAAAAACTACATGTTGTGGTATTTATAGACATATATATATGGTTGACATAAGATTATGATGAGTAAGTATCTCACTAAGTATATTAACAATGTGTGATATACATAAGAAATGAGATTACTAAGTTAAAAAACTCTAAATGATATATATAACGATTATCGTTATGATAACGTCTACTAAATACATATGTATCATATTAAGATATTAATACACTATATTTAACATGATAAAATGATATTTAAATATATCATTAAGTGTGTTAACAATGAACTACATATGTAAAAACAAGACTACTAACTCAAGAATTACGAAACGAGACTTATATGTAACGATTATCGTTGTAACGATATTTTAATGTATATATCATATTAAGAGATATTCATACATCATAATATCATGATAATATAATAATTTAACATCTCATTTGATATAATAAACATTGGGTTAACAACATTAATTGAGATCGTTAAGTTAAAGGTTTCAAAACAACACTTACATGTAACGACTAACGAAGACTTAACGACTCCATTAGAATGTATATACATGTTTTGTTTTGATATGTATTCTGACACTTTTGAAAGACTTCAATACACATATCAAAGTACTTCTACTTAACAAAAATGCTTACAATTACATCCTCGTTCAGTTTCATCAACAATTCTACTCGTATGCACCCGTATTCGTACTCGTATAATACACAGCTTTTAGATGTATGTACTATTGGTATATACACTCCAATGATCAGCTCTTAGTAGCCAATGTGAGTCACCTAACACATGTGGAAACCATCATTTGGAAACTAGCATGAAATATCTCATAAAATTACAAAAATATTAGTAATCATTCATGACTTATTTATATGAAAACAAAATTACATATCCTTTATATCTAATCCATATACCAACGACTAAAAACACCTACAAACACTTTAATTCTTCAATTTTCTTCATCTAATTGATCTCTCACAAGTTCCATCTTCAAGTTCTAAGTGTTCTTCATAAATTCCATAAGTATAGTTTCATAAAAATTAAGAATACTTCAAAGTTTGCAAGTCTACTTCCAAGCTTTCTAATCCATTCCAAGTAATCATCTAAGATCAAGGAACCTTTGTTATTTATAGTAGGTTATCTTTCTAATTCAAGGTAATATTCATATTCAAACTTTGATTCAATTTCTACAACTATAACAATCTTATTTTGAGTAAAAATCTTACTTGAACTGTTTTCGTATCATGATTCTGTTTCAAGAACTTTCAAGCCATCCAAGGATCCTTTGAAGCTAGATCCATTTTTCTCTTTTTCAGTAGTTTTATCCAGAAAACTTGAGGTAGTAATGATGTTCATAACATCATTCGATTCATACATATAAAGCTATCTTATTCGAAGGTTTAAACTTGTAATCACTAGAACATAGTTTAGTTAATTCTAAACTTTTTCGCAAACAAAAGTTAATCCTTCTAATTTGACTTTTAAAATCAACTAAACACATTTTCTATATCTATATGATATGCTAACTTAATGATTTAAAACCTGGAAACACGATGAACACCATAAAATCGGATATACATCGTCGTAGTGAAACCGGGGGCTGTTTTGGTTTGGCTAATTAAAAATTATGATAAACTTTGATTTAAAAGTTGTTTGTTCTGGGAAAAAGATTTTTCATATGAACATGAAACTATATCCAAAAATCTTGGTTAACCTCAAAGTGAAAGTATGTTTTTCAAAATGGTCATCAAGATGTTGTTCTTTCGACGGAAATGACTACCTCTTTAGTAATTGACATGTAACTTAAATTTCTGACTATAAACCTATACTTTTTTTTGTTTGGATTCTTAAATTAGAGTTCAATATGAAACCATAGCAATTTGATTCACTCAAAACGGATTTAAAATGAAGAAGTTATGGGTAAAACAAGATTGGATATTTTTGATCTTTTTAGCTACGGGAAATGTTTAACAAATCTATACAAATCATATCCTAGCTAACTTATATTATATTATACATGTATTCTAATATATTATGTAATCTTGGGATACCATAGACATGTATGCAAATATTTTTACATATCATATTGACCCATGTATATATATTATTTGGAACAACCATAGACACTCTATATGCAGTAAGGTTGGAGTTAGCTATACAGGGTTGAGGTTGATTCCAAAAATATATATACTTTGAGTTTTAATCTAGCCTGAGACGTGTATACACTGGGTTGTGGATTGATTCAAGATAATATATATATCGATTTATTTCTGTACATCTAACTGTGGACAACTAGTTGTAGGTTACTAACGAGGACAACTGACTTAATACACTCAAATCTTTAAAACATAATAAAAATGGTTGTAATTATATTTTTATCATACTTTGATATATATGTACATATTTGTATAGGTTCGTGAATCGATCTGTGGCCAACTCTTATTTCCGAGGAAGGAAATATCTGTGAAAGTGAGTTATAGTCCCACTTTTAAAGTCTAATATTTTTGGGATGAGAATGCATGCAGGTTTTATAAATGATTTACAAAATAGACACAAGTACGTGAAACTACATTCTATGGTTGAATTATCGAAATCGAATATGCCCCTTATTATTAAGTCTGGTAATCTAAGAATTAGGGAACAGACACCCTAATTGACGCGAATCCTAAAGATAGATCTATTGGGCCTAACAAACCCCATCTAAATTACCGGATGCTTTAGTACTTCGAAATTTATATCATATCCGAAGGGTGTCCCGGAATGATGGGGATATTCTTATATATGCATCTTGTTAATGTCGGTTACCAGGTGTTCACCATATGAATGATTTTTATCTCTATGTATGGGATGTGTATTGAAATATGAAATCTTGTGGTCTATTGTTACGATTTGATATATATATATATATATATATATATATATATATATATATATATATATATATATATATATATATATATATATATATATATATATATATATATATATATATATATATATATAGGTTAAACCTATAACTCACCAACATTTTTGTTGACGTTTAACGCATGTTTATTCTCATGTGAATACTAAGAGCTTCCGCTGTTGCATACTAAAATAAGGACAAGATTTGGAGTCCATGTTTGTATGATATTGTGTAAAAACTGCATTCAAGAAACATATGTCGATGTAATATATTTCTATTGTAAACCATTATGTAATGATCGTGTGTAAACAGTATATTTTAGATTATCATTATTTGATAATCTACGTAATATTTTTAAAACCTTTATTGATAAAATAAAGGTTATGGTTGTTTTAAAAATGAATGCAGTCTTTGAAAAACGTCTCATATAGAGGTCAAAACATCGCAACGAAATCAATTAATATGGAACATTTATAATCTATATGAACGGGACATTTTAATTGATTGCACGAATGTAGTTCCAAAATTTTGAGATTCAACATTACAAACTTTGCTTATCGTATCGGAAACATATAAAGATCAAGTTTAAATTTGGTCGGAACTTTCCAGGTTGTCACATTGTGAAACTGGATAAGACTTTGTATAAGGTAGTCATTAGATCTCTGGTGTATCTAACAGCTTCCCGTCTAGATATTATGTTTGTTTTTTTCTTGTGTGCTCATTGTCAGGCAAATCCTAATGTTCATCATATGCTAGTGGTCAAGAAGATATTGCGGTATTTAAAAGATACACCCAAGTTTGGGTTTATGGTATCCCTGTGATGATGGTTTTAAACTTATAGCATACAGTGATTCTGACTATGGCAGATGTAAGAATAACTTCAAATCAACTTCTGGGGGTTGTCAATTTCTTGGAAGTAGACTGGTTACTTGGCAATGCAAGAAGCAAACTGCAGTGGCTCAATCCACTTGTGAAGCTGAATACATTGTTTTGGCTAACTGTACATCTCAGGTTATCTAGATCCAACTGTGACAACCTGGAAATTTCCGACCAAATTTAAACTTAATCATTATATGATTTAATGTTTTCGACACGATAAGTAAAGTCTGTAGTGTTGAAATCTCAAAAACTTTGAACTGAGTTCATGTAATTAATTACCCTCTGACTGTGCCCGACGATTCACGAACAATTATTTATAAATAAATATGTATGTGTATGTATATATATATATATATATATATATATATATATATATATATATATATATATATATATATATATAAGATACAATATAATTAAGTGAAATTTAAAATGAAACTATATATAAATATATATGATGTTATAATATATATATATATATATATATATATATATATATATATATATATATATATATAATTTATAAATATTCAATATTCAATAAAATTTATTATATAATATATTATATGATTATTAAATATTACATAATTAATAATATATTAATACAAAGATAAAATATAGTTATTATAGTAATGTTATTATTACTTACAATCGGTATTAGTTATATTATATATAGATATGAAATTTAATGCATTAAATTTTTTATCTTTACTAATCTCATTATTATTACTTTCTTTACTATTATTAAAATAAGCATTTAATATTAATAACAGTGTTATTATTATTATGTATAATACATAAATATGAAATTTGATACATTGGAATTGCTATATTATTATTATTATAACTAATATTATTGTTATCATTACTAATACTTATATTATTATAACTAGAACTTAAATTTTAATTATTATTATTATTGTTATTTTTATTTTTAAAAAACAATAATTATTTTATAGTTGTTATTATTATTATAAATAATACAATTTTGTATTATTACCATGAACAATATTATTATTATTATTTTAGTTAATATCATTATTATTATTATTTATTATTAATATAATTATTATTAGTATTATTATTAATATTAACATATTTATCATTAATATTTATTAAAAATAAAATGTATCATAGATAACTACAAATTCCGTTTAAAATCGTTATCTATGCTGTTTAATTTGTCTGCTTGATTAAACAAATTGATCCAATTGTCATACACAAAAACAAATACAGTTTAGGGACGATTTTGTTTTACTATATTTTTTTATCTGACTGAATGTTTTCTTGTCGAATCAATTACTACAAAACAAGCTTAATTGAGTCAATTTAGTTGTAATATTATCACTTAACCTTAATATAATCCTCTGCTTACACAATTCGATTTAAAACATAAAAATAAAATTGAAAATTTTGAAGAAAAAGGCTCGCCACTCTGTTCTTCATCCATTTTCTCAAAACCTCGAATTAAAACAAATTTCCAAAATGTAAAAATGCCATTGTGTTTGAAATCTCATACTCGAACTATATACAAAGTTTCAAAGTCCAATTTTGTAGTGACCCGAACTTTTCCATGTTTATATATATTAATTGAGATTGATATTTACATGATTAAATGTTTCCAACATGTTAAGCAATCAAACTTGTTAAGACTTGATTAATTGAAATATGTTTCATATAGACAATTGACCACCCAAGTTGACCGGCGATTCACAAACGTTAAAACTTGTAAAAACGACATGACGATATATATATATATGGATATACATATGGTTAACATGAGATTATGATAAGTAAGTATCTCCATAAGTATATTAACAATGAGTTATATACATATAAACAAGACTACTAACTTAAGGATTTCGAAACGAGACATATATGTAACGATTATCGTTGTAATGACATTTAATGTATATATATCATATTAAGATATATTAATATATCATAATATCATGATAATATAATAATTTAACATCTCATTAGATATAATAAACACTGGGTTAACAATATTAATTGAGATCGTTAACTTAAAGGTTTCAAAACAACACTTACATGTAACGACTAACGATGACTTAACGACTCAGTTAAAATGTATATACATGTAGTGTATTTATATGTATTAAAATACTTTTGGAAGACTTCAAGACATATATCAAAACACTCATACTTAAAGAAAATGGTTACAGTTACTTTCCCATTCTTTTCTTTCATCAAGAATTCTAGTCGTATTCTTACCTGTATTATACACAGCTTCAAAACGTACTTACTATGGGTATATACCAATAGGAACTAGCATGGGATTCCACTCTTGATTATGTCATGTATGACTAATCAATTTTAACTTCTACCATGAGCTAGTCAACTAACTAGAACTCCTTTTAACCTCACTCATCACTCACCAATTACCACTCATCATTCACTCCATTTCACTTCCAATTCTCTTTCTAATTCTCTCTCAACACACACACACACTATTATGAATGTATTTTTCCAGTAGTTAATCATCATCTTCATCAAAAATCACTTCAAGAATCAAGCTATAATCATCATAGGAAGAACACTTCAAGAACACTTCAAAAATCCCTTCAAGTTTACTAATTTACTTCAAAGCTTTCTAATCCATTCCAAGTAATCATCTAAGATCAAGAAACCTTTGTTATATACAGTAGGTTATCTTTCTTATTCAAGGTAATATTTATATTCAAACTTTGATTCAATTTCTATAACTATAAACTATCTTAATTCGAGTAAAAATCTTACTTGAACTTGTTTTTGTGTCATGATCCTACTTCAAGAACTTTCAAGCCATCCAAGATCCTTTGAAGCTAGATCATTTCTTGTCACTACCAGTAGGTTTACCTACTAAACTTGAGGTAGTAATGATGTTCATAACATCATTCGATTCATATATATAAAACTATCTTATTCGAAGGTTTAAACTCATAATCACTAGAACATAGTTTAGTTAATTCTAAACTTGTTCGCAAACAAAAGTTAATCCTTCTAACTTGACTTTTAAAATTAACTAAACACATGTTCTATATCTATATGATATGCTAACTTAATGATTTAAAACCTGGAAACACGAAAAACACCGTAAAACCGGATTTACGCCGTCGTAGTAACACCGCGGGCTGTTTTGGGTTAGTTAATTAAAAACTATGATAAACTTTGATTTAAAAGTTGTTATTCTGAGAAAATGATTTTTATTATGAACATGAAACTATATCCAAAAATTATGGTTAAACTCAAAGTGGAAGTATGTTTTCTAAAATGGTCATCTAGACGTCGTTCTTTCGACTGAAATGACTACCTTTACAAAAACAACTTGTAACTTATTTTTCCGACTATAAACCTATACTTTTTCTGTTTAGATTCATAAAATAGAGTTCAATATGAAACCATAGCAATTTGATTCACTCAGAACGGATTTAAAATGAAGAAGTTATGGGTAAAACAATATTGGATAATTTTTCTCATTTTAGCTACGTGAAAATTGGTAACAAATCTATTCCAACCATAACTTAATCAACTTGTATTGTATATTATGTAATCTTGAGATACCATAGACACGTATACAATGTTTCGACCTATCATGTCGACACATCTATATATATTTCGGAACAACCATAGACACTCTATATGTGAATGTTGGAGTTAGCTATACAGGGTTGAGGTTGATTCCAAAATATATATAGTTTGAGTTGTGATCAATACTGAGATACGTATACACTGGGTCGTGGATTGATTCAAGATAATATTTATCGATTTATTTCTGTACATCTAACTGTGGACAACTAGTTGTAGGTTACTAACGAGGACAGCTGACTTAATAAACTTAAAACATCAAAATATATTAAAAGTGTTGTAAATATATTTTGAACATACTTTAATATATATGTATATATTGTTATAGGTTCGTGAATCAACAGTGGCCAAGTCTTACTTCTCGACGAAGTAAAAATCTGTGAAAGTGAGTTACAATCCCACTTTTAAAATCTAATATTTTTGGGATGAGAATACATGCAGGTTTTATAAATGATTTACAAAATAGACACAAGTACGTGAAACTACATTCTATGGTTGAATTATCGAAAACGAATATGCCCCTTTTTATTAAGTCTGGTAATCTAAGAATTAGGGAACAGACACCCAAATTGACGCGAATCCTAAAGATAGATCTATTGGGCCTAACAAACCCCATCCAAAGTACCGGATGCTTTAGTACTTCGAAATTTATATCATATCCGAAGGGTGTCCCGGAATGATGGGGATGTTCTTATATATGCATCTTGTTAATGTCGGTTACCAGGTGTTCACCATATGAATGATTTTTATCTCTATGTATGGGATGTGTATTGAAATAGGAAATCTTGTGGTCTATTGTTACGATTTGATATATATAGGTTAAACCTATAACTCACCAACATTTTTGTTGACGTTTAAAGCATGTTTATTCTCAGGTGAATATTAAGAGCTTCCGCTGTTGCATACTAAAATAAGGACAAGATTTGGTATTGTGTAAAAACTACATTCAAGAAACTGATTTCGATGTAACATATTTGTATTGTAAACCATTATGTAATGGTCGTGTGTAAACAGGATATTTTAGATTATCATTATTTGATAATCTACGTAAAGCATTTTAAACCTTCATTTATAAAATAAAGGTTATGGTTTGTTTTAAAAATGAATGCAGTCTTTGAAAAACGTCTCATATAGAGGTCAAAACCTCGCAACGAAATCAATTAATATGGAACATTTTTAATCAATAAGAACGGGACATTTCAGTTGGTATCAGAGCGTTGGTCTTAGAGAACCAGAATTTTGCATTAGTGTGTCTTATCGAGTTTGTTAGGATGCATTAGTGAGTCTGGACTTCGACCGTGTTTACTTGAAAAATGATTGCTTAACAAATTTTGTTGGAAACTATATATTTTTAACATGTGAATATTATGTGATATATTAATCTCTTAAAGCGTTTGATATTATGTGATAGATGTCTACCTCTAGAACAAGTCCCATTGACTCACCTAATAATAATGAAGAGTCAAATGTAAATTGGAATGATTCGTGGACTGATTCACAAGTTCCCGAAGAGGAACCGGAAGAAGAGTCAGAACCGGAAGAAGAATCGGAACCGGAAGAAGAATCGGATCCGAATGAAGAAGTAGAACCGGTGGGGGAAATAATAAAACGGTTAAGTAAAAGAAAATCCTCAACCAACCGACCAAGGTTAATTATGGTCAATGGTGTTTCCGCCAAGGAAGCAAAATATTGGGAGGATTACCAATTCTCTTATGAATCGGATTCTGACGAGAATTCCGATGATGTTATAGAAATTACCCCAACTGAATTTAAAAAGGCAAAAGAAAATAGTAAGGGAAAGGGTATAAAAATAGAGAAATCTAATTCCAACCCCGATGAACTTTATATGTATCGTCAACCCCCGAAGTCCTTAAGTTGTAACAATGACCCGGAAACCTCTAAACCACCAGGTTTTTCTAAACCAATGTGGAAAACGACGGCTCGTATTAGGGGAACATCATATATCCCTAGAAACTTGGCAAAACGAACCAAAACTGAAGAAGAAGAAACAAGCGAGTCGGAATAAGATAGTTGTATTCGTGTGGTGTAATATATGTAATATAGTGTGCTTATGCTTTATGATATATGTAAAAATTGCTTGTATTAATAAGTATTGTTTTTTATGAATCTAACTCTTGTCTATTTTACAGTATAAAAACACAAAATGGATAGACAACCCAATATTTTAAGAGACCTACCCGGAGACATGATTGATGAAATCTTGTCTAGAGTCGGTCAGAAATCTTTGGCACAACTATTTAAGGCGGGATCAGTTTGTAAGACATTCGAAGAACGTTCCAAGAATGCCTTGGTTTATAAAAGGCTTTCGTTCGAAATATGGGGGATATCACATTGGGAAATCCATAAGTTACGATGTGTTTACTTTGATGCAAATATTGCGGGGAACCCAAATGCTATTTTACGCAATGGGTTAAGAAATTATTTTGACTCAATATATCCGAATATTGGACTTCGTGATTTAGAAAAAGCAGCTAACATGCAACATAAAGAAGCATGTTATGCTTACGGATTAGTAATGTTCGCTTCTCACCAAAGTGAGAACAAGAACATCGGGCTACAACTATTAAACAAAACATTCCCACAAGTGACGGAGTCGGTAATTGGGGTAAGAAATGAGGTTTTTAGATTGTTACGGGACTGTTGGACATTACGTAACCCTCGTCCCTTTGACGACGTTACAACACGCTGTCTTATCAACGGCCATAATGGTTATGTTCCACAAGACCAAGGATGGGAAGTAATCCTAGTAAAACCAGAATGCATGACTTGTTTCTGGACGTATGAATTACGTGTCTTTATTGCCTTTGCTGAACGACTTGTGTACTAGCTAGAATTATCTTCACAACCATCTTGTATCAAATTTATTGTGTGCTATATTTCATGCTATATGTAAAATAAGCGGTATTGTAAGTTTGTAAAATATTGTGTAAAAGTTTGAACGCGAAATATTATTATAATCAGTTTTTCATATAGAATTGTAGTAGTTGAATTGTATATTAGCTACTAAGTATGAACTTAACGGGTAGGTACTACCCGAATTTAAACTTATAAAACGCTAATATGAAGAAAAAGCTTTTATAAATGAGTTCATATTATGCTACGAAATACTATTAACTACTCTTAATATTCTGTATGATTAACTTGTTCCATTTGACTATTTTGAAGGAAATGGCACCGACTACTCGACACACCTTGAATATGAATGAAGAGGAATTCCGTACTTTTCTAGCTTCAAACATAGCCGTAGTACAGGCTGCGCTACATACCAACAATAACCTTGGATCTAGCAGTACAGGAAATCGTGTAGGATGCACCTACAAAGAATTCACTGCCTGCAAACCTTTGGAATTTGATGGAACCAAAGGACCGATCGGATTGAAACGGTGGACCGAGAAGGTCGAATCGGTGTTTGCCATAAGTAAGTGTACTGAAGAGGACAAAGTAAAGTACGCTACGCATACCTTCACAGGTTCTGCGTTAACATGGTGGAATACCTATCTAGAGCAAGTGGGACAAGACGATGCGTACGCACTACCGTGGTCAGCATTCAAGCACTTGATGAACGAGAAGTACCGTCCCAGAACCGAGGTCAATAAGCTCAAGACAGAACTTAGAGGGTTACGAACCCAAGGATTTGATATTACCACGTACGAAAGAAGATTCACAGAATTGTGCCTATTGTGTCCGGGAGCATTCGAAGATGAGGAAGAGAAGATCGACGCGTTTGTGAAAGGATTACCGGAAAGAATCCAAGAAGATATAAGTTCAAACGAGCCCGCCTCCATACAACAGGCATGTAGAATGGCTCACAAACTATTGAACCAGATTGAAGAAAGAATTAAAGAACAGACTGCTGAAGAGGCCAATGTGAAGCAAGTCAAAAGAAAGTGGGAGGAAAACGGTGATAAGAATCACCAATACAACAACAACAGCAATTACAACAATAATCGCAACAATTATCCCAACAATCGCAACATCAATCGCAACTACAACAAACGGCCCAACAACAACAACAACAACAACAACAACAACAACAACAGCAACTACAACAATCATCCCAATAACAATAATAATCGCAACAACAACAACAATCAGAAGCAGCTATGCCAAAGGTGTGAAAAGTATCACTCGGGGTTCTGCACCAAATTTTGCAACAAGTGTAAAAGAAATGGTCATAGCACGGCGAAGTGTGAGGTCTACGGACCAGGGGTTAATAGAACGAAAGGAACAAATGGTGTCGGAACGAGTAATGGCGGAGCAAGTAGTGTCGGAGCAAGTTATGCCAATGTATTTTGTTATAAATGTGGAAAACTGGGCCACATTATTAGAAATTGCCCGAACCAGGAGAACACGAATGGACAAGGCCGCGGAAGAGTTTTCAATATTATTGCGGCAGAGGCACAGGAAGACCCGGAGCTTGTTACGGGTACGTTTCTTATTGACAATAAATCTGCTTATGTTTTATTTGATTCGGGTGCGGATAGAAGCTATATGAGTAGAGATTTTTGTGCTAAATTAAGTTGTCCATTGACGCCTTTGGATAGTAAATTTTTACTCGAATTAGCAAATGGTAAATTAATTTCAGCAGATAATATATGTCGGAATCGAGAAATTAAACTGGTTAGCGAAACATTTAAGATTGATTTGATACCAGTAGAGTTAGGGAGTTTTGATGTGATAATCGGTATAGACTGGTTGAAAGAAGTGAAAGCAGAGATCGTTTGTTACAAAAATGCAATTCGCATTATACGAGAAAAAGGAAAACCCTTAATGGTGTACGTAGAAAAGGGCAACACGAAGCTACATCTTATTAGTAATTCGAAGGCACAAAAACTAATAAGAAAAGGTTGCTATGCTGTTCTAGCACACGTCGAGAAAGTACAAACTGAAGAAAAGAGCATCAATGATGTTCCCATTGCAAAAGAATTTCCCGATGTATTTCCGAAAGAATTACCGGGATTACCCCCACATCGATCCGTTGAATTTCAAATAGATCTTGTACCAGGAGCTGCACCAATAGCTCGTGCTCCTTACAGACTCGCACCCAGCGAGATGAAAGAACTGCAAAGCCAATTACAAGAACTTTTAGAGCGTGGTTTCATTCGACCAAGCACATCACCGTGGGAGCTCCTGTTTTGTTTGTCAAGAAGAAAGATGGTACGTTCAGGTTGTGTATCGACTACCGAGAGTTGACCAAATTTACCATCAAGAACCGCTACCCACTACCGAGAATCAACGACTTATTTGATCAACTACAAGGCTCGTCTGTTTATTCAAAGATTGACTTACGTTCCGGGTATCATCAAATGCGGGTAAAAGAAGATGATATTCCAAAGACTGCTTTTAGAACACGTTACGGTCATTAAGAGTTTATGGTCATGCCGTTTGGTTTAACTAATGCACCAGCTGTGTTCATGGACCTTATGAACCGAGTGTGTGGACCATACCTTGACAAGTTTGTCATTGTTTTCATTGATGACATACTTATTTACTCAAAGAATGACCAAGAACACGGTGAATATTTGAGAAAGGTGTTAGAAGTATTGAGGAAGGAAGAATTGTACGCTAAGTTTTCAAAGTGTGCATTTTGGTTGGAAGAAGTTCAATTCCTCGGTCACATAGTGAACAAAGAAGGTATTAAGGTGGATCCGGCAAAGATAGAAACTGTTGAAAAGTGGGAAACCCCGAAAACTCCGAAACACATACGCCAGTTTTTAGGACTAGCTGGTTACTACAGAAGGTTCATCCAAGACTTTTCCAGAATAGCAAAACCCTTGACTGCATTAACGCATAAAGGGAAGAAATTTGAATGGAATGATGAACAAGAGAAAGCGTTTCAGTTATTGAAGAAAAAGCTAACTACGGCACCTATATTGTCATTGCCTGAAGGGAATGATGATTTTGTGATTTATTGTGACGCATCAAAGCAAGGTCTCGGTTGTGTATTAATGCAACGAACGAAGGTGATTTCTTATGCATCTAGACAATTGAAGATTCACGAGCAAAATTATACGACGCATGATTTGGAATTAGGCGCGGTTGTTTTTGCATTAAAGACTTGGAGGCACTACTTATATGGGGTCAAAAGTATTATATATACCGACCACAAAAGTCTTCAACACATATTTAATCAGAAACAACTGAATATGAGGCAGCGTAGGTGGATTGAATTGTTGAATGATTACGACTTTGAGATTCGTTACTACCCGGGGAAGGCAAATGTGGTAGCCGATGCCTTGAGCAGGAAGGACAGAGAACCCATTCGAGTAAAATCTATGAATATAATGATTCATAATAACCTTACTACTCAAATAAAGGAGGCGCAACAAGGAGTTTTAAAAGAGGGAAATTTAAAGGATGAAATACCCAAAGGATCGGAGAAGCATCTTAATATTCAGGAAGACGGAACCCGGTATAGGGCTGAAAGGATTTGGGTACCAAAATTTGGAGATATGAGAGAAATGGTACTTAGAGAAGCTCATAAAACCAGATACTCAATACATCCTAGAACGGGGAAGATGTACAAGGATCTCAAGAAACATTTTTGGTGGCCGGGTATGAAAGCCGATGTTGCTAAATACATAGGAGAATGTTTGACGTGTTCTAAGGTCAAAGCTGAGCATCAAAAACCATCAGGTCTACTTCAACAACCCGAAATCCCGGAATGGAAATGGGAAAACATTACCATGGATTTCATCACTAAATTGCCAAGGACTGCAAGTGGTTTTGATACTATTTGGGTAATAGTTGATCGTCTCACCAAATCAGCACACTTCCTACCAATAAGAGAAGATGACAAGATGGAGAAGTTAGCACGACTGTATTTGAAGGAAGTCGTCTCCAGACATGGAATACCAATCTCTATTATCTCTGATAGGGATGGCAGATTTATTTCAAGATTCCGGCAGACATTACAGCAAGCATTAGGAACTCGTCTAGACATGAGTACTGCCTATCATCCACAAACTGATGGGCAGAGCGAAAGGACGATACAAACGCTTGAAGACATGCTACGAGCATGTGTTATTGATTTCGGAAACAGTTGGGATTTACATCTACCGTTAGCAGAATTTTCCTACAACAACAGCTACCATTCAAGCATTGAGATGGCGCCGTTTGAAGCACTTTATGGTAGAAAGTGCAGGTCTCCGATTTGTTGGAGTGAAGTGGGGGATAGACAGATTACGGGTCCGGAGATTATACAAGAAACTACCGAGAAGATCATCCAAATTCAACAACGGTTCAAAACCGCCCAAAGTCGACAAAAGAGCTACGCTGACATTAAAAGAAAAGATATAGAATTTGAAATTGGAGAGATGGTCATGCTTAAAGTTTCACCTTGGAAAGGCGTTGTTCGATTTGGTAAACGAGGGAAATTAAATCCAAGGTATATTGGACCATTCAAGATTATTGATCGTGTCGGACCAGTAGCTTACCGACTTGAGTTACCTCAACAACTCGCGGCTGTACATAACACTTTCCACGTCTCGAATTTGAAGAAATGTTTTGCTAAAGAAGATCTCACTATTCCGTTAGATGAAATCCAAATCAACGAAAAACTCCAATTCATCGAAGAACCCGTCGAAATAATGGATCGTGAGGTTAAAAGACTTAAGCAAAACAAGATACCAATTGTTAAGGTTCGATGGAATGCTCGTAGAGGACCCGAGTTCACCTGGGAGCATGAAGATCAGATGAAGAAGAAATACCCTCATCTATTTCCAGAAGATTCGTCAACACCTTCAACAGCTTAAAATTTCGGGAAGAAATTTATTTAACGGGTAGGTACTGTAGTGACCCGAACTTTTCCATGTTTATATATATTAATTGAGATTGATATTTACATGATTAAATGTTTCCAACATGTTAAGCAATCAAACTTGTTAATACTTGATTAATTGAAATATGTTTCATATAGACAATTGACCACCCAAGTTGACCGGCGATTCACGAACGTTAATACTTGTAAAAACGACATGACGATATATATATGGATATACATATGGTTAAAATGAGATTATGATAAGTAAGTATCTCCATAAGTATATTAACAATGAGTTATATACATATAAACAAGACTACTAACTTAAGGATTTCGAAACGAGACATATATGTAACGATTATCGTTGTAATGACATTTAATGTATATATATCATATTAAGATATATTAATATATCATAATATCATGATAATATAATAATTTAACATCTCATTAGATATAATAAACAATGGGTTAACAACATTAATTGAGATCGTTAACTTAAAGGTTTCAAAACAACACTTACATGTAACGACTAACGATGACTTAACGACTCAGTTAAAATGTATATACATGTAGTGTATTTAGATGTATTAAAATACTTTTGGAAGACTTCAAGACATATATCAAAACACTCATACTTAACGAAAATGGTTACAGTTACTTTCCCATTCTTTTCTTTCATCAAGAATTCTAGTCGTATTCTTACCCGTATTATACACAGCTTCAAAACGTACTTACTATGGGTATATACCAATAGGAACTAGCATGGGATTCCACTCTTGATTATTTCATGTATGACTAATCAATTTTAACTTCTACCATGAGCTAGTCAACTAACTAGAACTCCTTTTAACCCCACTCACCACTCACCAATTACCACTCATCATTCACTCCATTTCACTTCCAATTCTCTTTCTAATTCTCTCTCAACACACACACACTATTATGAATGTATTTTTCCAGTATTTAATCATCATCTTCATCAAAAATCACTTCAAGAATCAAGCTATAATCATCATAGGAAGAACACTTCAAGAACACTTCAAAAATCCCTTCAAGTTTACTAATTTACTTCCAAGCTTTCTAATCCATTCCAAGTAATCATCTAAGATCAAGAAACCTTTGTTATATACAGTAGGTTATCTTTCTTATTCAAGGTAATATTCATATTCAAACTTTGATTCAATTTCTATAACTATAAACTATCTTAATTCGAGTAAAAATCTTACTTGAACTTGTTTTTGTGTCATGATCCTACTTCAAGAACTTTCAAGCCATCCAAGATCCTTTGAAGCTAGATAATTTCTTGTCACTTCCAGTAGGTTTACCTACTAAACTTGAGGTAGTAATGATGTTCATAACATCATTCGATTCATATATATAAAACTATCTTATTCGAAGGTTTAAACTCGTAATCACTAGAACATAGTTTAGTTAATTCTAAACTTGTTCGCAAACAAAAGTTAATCCTTCTAACTTGACTTTTAAAATTAACTAAACACATGTTCTGTAGCGACCCGACCAAATCGTCATTGACGGCGCCGACTACTTAGGTCCCGTTGCATGGTCATAGTCCCTATATGAGACTCGTTTGACCAAAATTATGTCGCATTCATTTGGAAGGTACAAGACTTACAAGTTTAGTTTACAAAACCGTTCGACAACAAGTCTAAGTTTACAAAAGTCATAAAGTATAAATGAAGTAACTTGCGACATAATATAAGTTGAAAAACACAGTTGCTATAAATAGCGTAAGTATGTAAACAAAAGTTTGAATCCAAAAGTGCTATCCCTAGCGTATGTATGTATGTATGCTCGACTCCAAGCAAGTATGAGTGTACGCGGAAGCATGTATCAAATAGCCATGTATGAACCTGAGAAACATATAGAAAACTGTCAACGAAAAACGTTGGTGAAATCATAGGTGTATTTGTAAACGTTATATTTTGAACCACAAGATTTAGTATTTCCATAAATTGATCATCCAAAAGTTGCATTCCAAAAGTTGGTTCGCGAGCACCCAATTATCAAGACTTAACGTTTCCTTCCATAGAACCCCATCACAATAGTGTTAGAACATACACTGTTCCCTGAAAATATATTTCATCCGTAGACGGTAGCGAACCGTCCGTAATGAGGGTTTGTCAAACCCGTATGGCCACACAATATAAGTTCTCGCTTACACCCTGCAAGTGTAACTAATGATAATCGAATTGAGGATTTTTGTTCTAACTCGCTGTGGAATGTTTGTTTTCCTTGTACTTGTGTTCAAAGTATAAAAGTAAGTAGCACAAAATGTAACAAAGTATATGTTTCTCAGCCCACAATTTAAAAGTATAAAAAGTTGTTGAAAAGGTGGGACTATGATCTCACCTCGAGTGCACGAGTATAAAAGTACTTCAACAAGTAAACGTGCGCATGAAAGTTGCTTAGCCTTGACCTAAACAAGTAAGTTATATCAATTAACCGGTTACGACACAAGGTCGGGTGAAATGTGTTCAATTAGTCCTATGGCTCGTTACGACTCGATTAAGTATAGCATGTGAATCACGTTGTCAAGTTTCATGCAAGAATCAAATATAAAAGCATGTTAGAACGATTGTATAAAAGTTTGGTTAAGTTTGACTAAAAGTCAAACTTGGTCAAAGTCAACGAAAAAGTCAACACGTTCGGGTCGGGTCCCTGTAGTGACCCGAACTTTTCCATGTTTATATATATTAATTGAGATTGATGTTTACATGATTAAATGTTTCCAACATGTTAAGCAATCAAACTTGTTAAGACTTGATTAATTGAAATAGGTTTCATATAGACAATTGACCACCCAAGTTGACCGGTGATTCACGAACGTTAAAACTTGTAAAAACTATATGATGACATATATATGGTTATATATATAGTTAACATTATATTATGATAATTAAACATATCATTAAGTATATTAACAATGAACTACATATGTAAAAACAAGACTACTAACTTAATGATTTTGAAACGAGACATATATGTAACGATTATCGTTGTAACGACATTTAATGTATATATATCATATTAAGAGATATTCGTACATCATAATATCTTGATAATATAATAATTTAAAATCTCTTTTGATATTATAAACATTGGGTTAACAACATTTAACAAGATCGTTAACCTAAAGGTTTCAAAACAACACTTACATGTAACGACTAACGATGACTTAACGACTCAGTTAAAATGTATATACATGTAGTGTTTTAATATGTATTTATACACTTTTGAAAGACTTCAATACACTTATCAAAATACTTCTACTTAACAAAAATGCTTACAATTACATTCTCGTTCAGTTTCATCAACAATTCTACTCGTATGCACCCGTATTCGTACTCGTACAATACACAGCTTTTAGATGTATGTACTATTGGTATATACACTCCAATGATCAGCTCTTAGCAGCCCATGTGAGTCACCTAACACATGTGGGAACCATCATTTGGCAACTAGCATGAAATATCTCATAAGATTACAAAAATATGAGTAATCATTCATGACTTATTTACATGAAAACAAAATTACATATCCTTTATATCTAATCCATACACCAACGACCAAAAACACCTACAAACACTTTCATTCTTCAATTTTCTTCATCTAATTGAACTCTCTCAAGTTCTATCTTCAAGTTCTAAGTGTTCTTCATAAATTCCAAAAGTTCTAGTTTCATAAAATCAAGAATACTTTCAAGTTTGCTAGCTCACTTCCAATCTTGTAAGGTGATCATCCAACCTCAAGAAATCTTTGTTTCTTACAGTAGGTTATCATTCTAATACAAGGTAATAATCATATTCAAACTTTGGTTCAATTTCTATAACTATAACAATCTTATTTCAAGTGATGATCTTACTTGAACTTGTTTTCGTGTCATGATTTTGCTTCAAGAACTTTGAGCCATCCAAGGATCCATTGAAGCTAGATCCATTTTTCTCTTTTCCAGTAGGTTCATCCAAGGAACTTAAGGTAGTAATGATGTTCATAACATCATTCGATTCATACATATAAAGCTATCTTATTGAAGGTTTAAACTTGTAATCACTAGAACATAGTTTAGTTAATTCTAAACTTGTTCGCAAACAAAAGTTAATCCTTCTAACTTGACTTTTAAAATCAACTAAACACATGTTCTATATCTATATGATATGCTAACTTAATGATTTAAAACCTGGAAACACGAAAAACACCGTAAAACCGGATTTACGCCGTCGTAGTAACACCGCGGGCTGTTTTGGGTTAGTTAATTAAAAACTATGATAAACTTTGATTTAAAAGTTGTTATTATGAGAAAATGATTTTTATTATGAACATGAAACTATATCCAAAAATTATGGTTAAACTCAAAGTGGAAGTATGTTTTCTAAAATGGTCATCTAGACGTCGTTCTTTCGACTGAAATGACTACCTTTACAAAAACGACTTGTAACTTATTTTTCCGACTAGCAACCTATACTTTTTTTGTTTAGATTCATAAAATAGAGTTCAATATGAAACCATAGCAATTTGATTCACTCAAAACGGATTTAAAATGAAGAAGTTATGGGTAAAACAAGATTGGATAATTTTTCTCATTTTAGCTACGTGAAAATTGGTAACAAATCTATTCCAACCATAACTTAATCAACTTGTATTATATATTATGTAATCTTGAGATACCATAGACACGTATACAATGTTTCGACCTATCATGTCGACACATCTATATATATTTCGGAACAACCATAGACACTCTATATGTGAATGTTGGAGTTAGCTATACAGGGTTGAGGTTGATTCCAAAATATATATAGTTTGAGTTGTGATCAATACTGAGATACGTATACACTGGGTCGTGGATTGATTCAAGATAATATTTATCGATTTATTTCTGTACATCTAACTGTGGACAACTAGTTGTAGGTTACTAACGAGGACAGCTGACTTAATAAACTTAAAACATCAAAATATATTAAAAGTGTTGTAAATATATTTTGAACATACTTTGATATATATGTATATATTGTTATAGGTTCGTGAATCAACCAGTGGCCAAGTCTTACTTCCCGACGAAGTAAAAATCTGTGAAAGTGAGTTATAGTCCCACTTTTAAAATCTAATATTTTTGGGATGAGAATACATGCAGGTTTTATAAATGATTTACAAAATAGACACAAGTACGTGAAACTACATTCTATGGTTGAATTATCGAAATCGAATATGCCCCTTTTTATTAAGTCTGGTAATCTAAGAATTAGGGAACAGACACCCTAATTGACGCGAATCCTAAAGATAGATCTATTGGGCCTAACAAACCCCATCCAAAGTACAGGATGCTTTAGTACTTCGAAATTTATATCATATCCGAAGGGTGTCCCGGAATGATGGGGATATTCTTATATATGCATCTTGTTAATGTCGGTTACCGGGTGTTCACCATATGAATGATTTTTATCTCTATGTATGGGATGTGTATTGAATTGTGAAATCTTGTGGTCTATTATTACGATTTGATATATATAGGTTAAACCTATAACTCACCAACATTTTTGTTGACGTTTTAAGCATGTTTATTCTCAGGTGATTATTAAGAGCTTCCGCTGTCGCATACTTAAATAAGGACAAGATTTGGAGTCCATGCTTGTATGATATTGTGTAAAAACTGCATTCAAGAAACTTATTTTGTTGTAACATATTTGTATTGAAAACCATTATGTAATGGTCGTGTGTAAACAGGATATTTTAGATTATCATTATTTGATAATCTACGTAAAGCTTTTTAAACCTTTATTGATGAAATAAAGGTTATGGTTTGTTTAAAAATGAATGCAGTCTTTGAAAAACGTCTCATATAGAGGTCAAAACCTCGCAACGAAATCAATTAATATGGAACGTTTTTAATCAATAAGAACGGGACATTTCAGTTGGTATCCGAGCGATGGTCTTAGAGAACCAGAATTTTGCATTAGTGTGTCTTATCTAGTTTGTTAGGATGCATTAGTGAGTCTGGACTTCGACCGTGTTTACTTGAAAAATGATTGCTTAACAAATTTTGTTGGAAACTATATATTTTTAACATGTGAATATTATGTGATATATTAATCTCTTAACGCGTTTGATATTATGTGATAGATGTCTACCTCTAGAACAAGTCCCATTGACTCACCTAATAATAATGAAGAGTCAAATGTAAATTGGAATGATTCGTGGACTGATTCACAAGTTCCCGAAGAGGAACCGGAAGAAGAGTCGGAACCGGAAGAAGAATCGGAACCGGAAGAAGAATCGGAACCGGATGAAGAAATAGAACCGGTGGGGGAAATAATAAAACGGTTAAGTAAAAGAAAATCCTCAACCAACCGACCAAGGTTAATTATGGTCAATGGTGTTTCCGCCAAGGAAGCAAAATATTGGGAGGATTACCAATTCTCCGATGAATCAGATTCCGACGAGAATTCCGATGATGTTATAGAAATTACCCCAACTGAATTTAAAAAGGCAAAAGAAAATAATAAGGGAAAGGGCATAAAAATAGAGAAATCTAATTCCAACCCCGATGAACTGTATATGTATCGTCAACCCCCGAAGTCCTTAAGTTGTAACAATGACCCGGGAACCTCTAAACCACCAGGTTTTTTCTAAACCAATGTGGACAACGACAGCTCGTATTAGGGGAACATCATATATCCCTAGAAACTTGGCAAAACGAACCAAAACCGAAGAAGAAGAAACGAGCGAGTCGGAATAAGATAGTTGTATTCGTGTGGTGTAATATATGTAATATAGTGTTCTTATGCTTTATGATATATGTAAAAATTGCTTGTATTAATAAGTATTTTTTTTATGAAACTAACTCTTGTCTATTTTACAGTTTAAAAACACAAAATGGATAGACAACCCAATATTTTAAGAGACCTACCCGGAGACATGATTGATGAAATCTTGTCTAGAGTCGGCCAGAATTCTTCGGTACAACTATTTAAGGCGAGATCAGTTTGTAAGACATTCGAAGAACGTTCCAAGAATGTCTTGGTTTATAAGAGACTTTCGTTTGAAAGATGGGGGATATCACATTGGGAAACCCATAAGTTACGATGTGTTTACTTTGACGCATATATTGCGGGGAACCCAAATGCTATTTTACGCAACGGGTTAAGAAATTATTTTGACTCAATATATCCGAATATTGGACTTCGTGATTTAGAAAAAGCGGCTAACATGCAACATAAAGAAGCATGTTATGCTTACGGATTAGTAATGTTCGCTTCTCACCAAAGTGAGAACAAGAACATCGGGCTACAACTATTAAACAAAACGTTTCCACAAGTGACGGAGTCGGTAATTGGGGTAAGAAATGAGGTTTTTAGATTATTACGGGACTGTTGGACATTACGTAACCCTCGTCCCTTTGATGACGTTACAACACGCTGTCTTATCAACGGCCATAACGGTTATGTTGCACAAGACCAAGGATGGGAAGTAGTCCTAGTAAAACCAGAATGCATGACTTGTTTCTGGACGTATGAATTACGTGTCTTTATTGCCTTTGCCGAACGACTTGTGTACTAGCTAGAATTGTCTTCACAACTATCTTGTATGAAAGTTATTGTGTGCTATATTTCATGCTTTATGTAAAATAAGCGGTATTGTAAGTTTGTAAAATATTGTATAAAAGTTTGAACGCGAAATATTATTACAATCAGTTTTTCATATAGAATTGTAGTAGTTGAATTGTATATTAGCTACTAAGTATGAACTTAACGGGTAGGTACTACCCGAATTTAAACTTATAAAACGCTAATATGAAGAAAAAGCTTTTATAAATGAGTTCATATTATGCTACGAAATACTATTAACTACTCTTAATATTCTGTATGATTAACTTGTTCCATTTAACTATTTTGAAGGAAATGGCACCGACTACTCGACACACCGTGAATATGAATGAAGAGGAATTCCGTACTTTTCTAGCTTCAAACATAGCCGCAGTACAGGCTGCGCTACATACCAACAATAACCTTGGATCTAGCAGTACAGGAAATCGTGTAGGATGCACCTACAAAGAATTCACTGCCTGCAAACCTTTGGAATTTGATGGAACCGAAGGACCGATCGGATTGAAACGGTGGACCGAGAAGGTTGAATCGGTGTTTGCCATAAGTAAGTGTAC
The DNA here is from genome assembly GCF_046630445.1 of Rutidosis leptorrhynchoides. Taxonomy (NCBI): domain Eukaryota; kingdom Viridiplantae; phylum Streptophyta; class Magnoliopsida; order Asterales; family Asteraceae; genus Rutidosis; species Rutidosis leptorrhynchoides. The sequence continues at coordinate 251,370,983 of NC_092337.1, forward strand.
TGAAGAGGACAAAGTGAAGTACGCTACGCATACCTTCACAGGTTCTGTGTTAACATGGTGGAATACCTATCTAGAGCAAGTGGGACAAGATGATGCGTACGCACTACCGTGGTCAGCATTCAAGCACTTGATGAACGAGAAGCACCGTCCCAGAACCGAGGTCAATAAGCTCAAGACAGAACTTAGAGGGTTACGAACCCAAGGATTTGATATTACCACGTACGAAAGACGATTCACAGAATTGTGCCTATTGTGTCCAGGAGCATTCGAAGATGAGGAAGAGAAGATCGACGCGTTTGTGAAAGGATTACCGGAAAGAATCCAAGAAGATATAAGTTCACACGAGCCCGCCTCCATACAACAGGCATGTAGAATGGCTCACAAACTAGTGAACCAGATTGAAGAAAGAATTAAAGAACAGACTGCTGAAGAGGCCAATGTGAAGCAAGTCAAAAGAAAGTGGGAGGAAAATGGTGATAAGAATCACCAATACAACAACAACAACAACAACAGCAACTACAACAATCATCTTAACAACAATAATAACCGCAACAACAACAACAATCAGAAGCAACTATGCCAAAGGTGTGAAAAGAATCACTCGGGGTTCTGCACCAAATTTTGCAACAAGTGTAAAAGAAATGGTCATAGCGCGGCGAAGTGTGAGGTCTACGGACCAGGGGTTAATAGAACGAAAGGAACAAATGGTGTCGGAACGAGTAATGGCGGAGCAAGTAGTGTCGGAGCAAGTTATGCCAATGTAGTTTGTTATAAATGTGGAAAACCAGGCCACATTATTAGAAATTGCCCGAACCAGGAGAACACGAATGGACAAGGTCGTGGAAGAGTTTTCAATATTAATGCGGTAGAGGCACAGGAAGACCCGGAGCTTGTTACGGGTACGTTTCTTATTGACAATAAATCTGCTTACGTTTTATTTGATTCGGGTGCGGATAGAAGCTATATGAGTAGAGATTTTTGTGCTAAATTAAGTTGTCCATTGACGCCTTTGGATAGTAAATTTTTACTCGAATTAGCAAATGGTAAATTAATTTCAGCAGATAATATATGTCGGAATCGAGAAATTAAACTGGTTAGCGAAACATTTAAGATTGATTTGATACCAGTAGAGTTAGGGAGTTTTGATGTGATAATCGGTATGGACTGGTTGAAAGAAGTGAAAGCAGAGATCGTTTGTTACAAAAATGCAATTCGCATTATACGAGAAAAAGGAAAACCCTTAATGGTGTACGGAGAAAAGGGCAACACGAAGCTACATCTTATTAGTAATTTGAAGGCACAAAAACTAATAAGAAAAGGTTGCTATGCTGTTCTAGCACACGTCGAGAAAGTACAAACTGAAGAAAAGAGCATCAATGATGTTCCCATTGCAAAAGAATTTCCCGATGTATTTTCGAAAGAATTACCGGGATTACCCCCACATCGATCCGTTGAATTTCAAATAGATCTTGTACCAGGAGCTGCACCAATAGCTCGTGCTCCTTACAGACTCGCACCCAGCGAGATGAAAGAACTGCAAAGCCAATTACAAGAACTGTTAGAGCGTGGTTTCATTCGACCAAGCACATCACCGTGGGGAGCTCCTGTTTTGTTTGTCAAGAAGAAAGATGGTACATTCAGGTTGTGTATCGACTACCGAGAGTTGAACAAACTTACCATCAAGAACCGCTACCCACTACCGAGAATCGACGACTTATTTGATCAACTACAAGGCTCGTCTGTTTATTCAAAGATTGACTTACGTTCCGGGTATCATCAAATGCGGGTGAAAGAAGATGATATTCCAAAGACTGCTTTCAGAACACGTTACGGTCATTACGAGTTTATGGTCATGCCGTTTGGTTTAACTAATGCACCAGCTGTGTTCATGGACCTTATGAACCGAGTGTGTGGACCATACCTTGACAAGTTTGTCATTGTTTTCATTGATGACATACTTATTTACTCAAAGAATGACCAAGAACACGGTGAACATTTGAGAAAGGTGTTAGAAGTATTGAGGAAGGAAGAATTGTACGCTAAGTTTTCAAAGTGTGCATTTTGGTTGGAAGAAGTTCAATTCCTCGGTCACATAGTGAACAAAGAAGGTATTAAGGTGGATCCGGCAAAGATAGAAACTGTTGAAAAGTGGGAAACCCCGAAAACTCCGAAACACATACGCCAGTTTTTAGGACTAGCTGGTTACTACAGAAGGTTCATCCAAGACTTTTCCATAATAGCAAAACCCTTGACTGCATTAACGCATAAAGGGAAGAAATTTGAATGGAATGATGAACAAGAGAAAGCGTTTCAGTTATTGAAGAAAAAGCTAACTACGGCTCCTATATTGTCATTGCCTGAAGGGAATGATGATTTTGTGATTTATTGTGATGCATCAAAGCAAGGTCTCGGTTGTGTATTAATGCAACGAACGAAGGTGATTGCTTATGCGTCTAGACAATTGAAGATTCACGAACAAAATTATACGACGCATGATTTGGAATTAGGCGCGGTTGTTTTTGCATTAAAGACTTGGAGACACTACTTATATGGGGTCAAAAGTATTATATATACCGACCACAAAAGTCTTCAACACATATTTAATCAGAAACAACTGAATATGAGGCAGCGTAGGTGGATTGAATTGTTGAATGATTACGACTTTGAGATTCGTTACCACCCGGGGAAGGCAAATGTGGTAGCCGATGCCTTGAGCAGGAAGGACAGAGAACCCATTCGAGTAAAATCTATGAATATAATGATTCATAATAACATTACTACTCAAATAAAGGAGGCGCAACAAGGAGTTTTAAAAGAGGGAAATTTAAAGGATGAAATACCCAAAGGATCGGAGAAGCATCTTAATATTCGGGAAGACGGAACCCGGTATAGGGCTGAAAGGATTTGGGTACCAAAATTTGGAGATATGAGAGAAATGGTACTTAGAGAAGCTCATAAAACCAGATACTCAATACATCCTGGAACGGGGAAGATGTACAAGGATCTCAAGAAACATTTTTGGTGGCCGGGTATGAAAGCCGATATTGCTAAATACGTAGGAGAATGTTTGACGTGTTCTAAGGTCAAAGCTGAGCATCAGAAACCATCAGGTCTACTTCAACAACCCGAAATCCCGGAATGGAAATGGGAAAACATTACCATGGATTTCATCACTAAATTGCCAAGGACTGCAAGTGGTTTTGATACTATTTGGGTAATAGTTGATCGTCTCACCAAATCAGCACACTTCCTACCAATAAGAGAAGATGACAAGATGGAGAAGTTAGCACGACTGTATTTGAAGGAAGTCGTCTCCAGACATGGAATACCAATCTCTATTATCTCTGATAGGGATGGCAGATTTATTTCAAGATTCTGGCAGACATTACAGCAAGCATTAGGAACTCGTCTAGACATGAGTACTGCCTATCATCCACAAACTGATGGGCAGAGCGAAAGGACGATACAAATGCTTGAAGACATGCTACGAGCATGTGTTATTGATTTCGGAAACAGTTGGGATCGACATCTACCGTTAGCAGAATTTTCCTACAACAACAGCTACCATTCAAGCATTAAGATGGCGCCGTTTGAAGCACTTTATGGTAGAAAGTGCAGGTCTCCGATTTGTTGGAGTGAGGTGGGGGATAGACAGATTACGGGTCCGGAGATTATACAAGAAACTACCGAGAAGATCATCCAAATTCAACAACGGTTGAAAACCGCCCAAAGTCGACAAAAGAGCTACGCTGACATTAAAAGAAAAGATATAGAATTTGAAATTGGAGAGATGGTCATGCTTAAAGTTTCACCTTGGAAAGGCATTGTTCGATTTGGTAAACAAGGGAAATTAAATCCAAGGTATATTGGACCATTCAAGATTATTGATCGTGTCGGACCAGTAGCTTACCGACTTGAGTTACCTCAACAACTCGCGGCTGTGCATAACACTTTCCACGTCTCGAATTTGAAGAAATGTTTTGCTAAAGAAGATCTCACTATTCCGTTAGATGAAATCCAAATCAACGAAAAACTCCAATTCATCGAAGAACCCGTCGAAATAATGGATCGTGAGGTTAAAAGACTTAAGCAAAACAAGATACCAATTGTTAAGGTTCGATGGAATGCTCGTAGAGGACCCGAGTTCACCTGGGAGCGTGAAGATCAGATGAAGAAGAAATACCCGCATCTATTTCCAGAAGATTCGTCAACACCTTCAACAGCTTAAAATTTCGGGACGAAATTTATTTAACGGGTAGGTACTGTAGTGACCCGAACTTTTCCATGTTTATATATATTAATTGAGATTGATGTTTACATGATTAAATGTTTCCAACATGTTAAGCAATCAAACTTGTTAAGACTTGATTAATTGAAATAGGTTTCATATAGACAATTGACCACCCAAGTTGACCGGTGATTCACGAACGTTAAAACTTGTAAAAACTATATGATGACATATATATGGTTATATATATAGTTAACATTATATTATGATAATTAAACATATCATTAAGTATATTAACAATGAACTACATATGTAAAAACAAGACTACTAACTTAATGATTTTGAAACGAGACATATATGTAACGATTATCGTTGTAACGACATTTAATGTATATATATCATATTAAGAGATATTCGTACATCATAATATCTTGATAATATAATAATTTAAAATCTCTTTTGATATTATAAACATTGGGTTAACAACATTTAACAAGATCGTTAACCTAAAGGTTTCAAAACAACACTTACATGTAACGACTAACGATGACTTAACGACTCAGTTAAAATGTATATACATGTAGTGTTTTAATATGTATTTATACACTTTTGAAAGACTTCAATACACTTATCAAAATACTTCTACTTAACAAAAATGCTTACAATTACATTCTCGTTCAGTTTCATCAACAATTCTACTCGTATGCACCCGTATTCGTACTCGTACAATACACAGCTTTTAGATGTATGTACTATTGGTATATACACTCCAATGATCAGCTCTTAGCAGCCCATGTGAGTCACCTAACACATGTGGGAACCATCATTTGGCAACTAGCATGAAATATCTCATAAGATTACAAAAATATGAGTAATCATTCATGACTTATTTACATGAAAACAAAATTACATATCCTTTATATCTAATCCATACACCAACGACCAAAAACACCTACAAACACTTTCATTCTTCAATTTTCTTCATCTAATTGAACTCTCTCAAGTTCTATCTTCAAGTTCTAAGTGTTCTTCATAAATTCCAAAAGTTCTAGTTTCATAAAATCAAGAATACTTTCAAGTTTGCTAGCTCACTTCCAATCTTGTAAGGTGATCATCCAACCTCAAGAAATCTTTGTTTCTTACAGTAGGTTATCATTCTAATACAAGGTAATAATCATATTCAAACTTTGGTTCAATTTCTATAACTATAACAATCTTATTTCAAGTGATGATCTTACTTGAACTTGTTTTCGTGTCATGATTTTGCTTCAAGAACTTTGAGCCATCCAAGGATCCATTGAAGCTAGATCCATTTTTCTCTTTTCCAGTAGGTTCATCCAAGGAACTTAAGGTAGTAATGATGTTCATAACATCATTCGATTCATACATATAAAGCTATCTTATTGAAGGTTTAAACTTGTAATCACTAGAACATAGTTTAGTTAATTCTAAACTTGTTCGCAAACAAAAGTTAATCCTTCTAACTTGACTTTTAAAATCAACTAAACACATGTTCTATATCTATATGATATGCTAACTTAATGATTTAAAACCTGGAAACACGAAAAACACCGTAAAACCGGATTTACGCCGTCGTAGTAACACCGCGGGCTGTTTTGGGTTAGTTAATTAAAAACTATGATAAACTTTGATTTAAAAGTTGTTATTATGAGAAAATGATTTTTATTATGAACATGAAACTATATCCAAAAATTATGGTTAAACTCAAAGTGGAAGTATGTTTTCTAAAATGGTCATCTAGACGTCGTTCTTTCGACTGAAATGACTACCTTTACAAAAACGACTTGTAACTTATTTTTCCGACTAGCAACCTATACTTTTTTTGTTTAGATTCATAAAATAGAGTTCAATATGAAACCATAGCAATTTGATTCACTCAAAACGGATTTAAAATGAAGAAGTTATGGGTAAAACAAGATTGGATAATTTTTCTCATTTTAGCTACGTGAAAATTGGTAACAAATCTATTCCAACCATAACTTAATCAACTTGTATTATATATTATGTAATCTTGAGATACCATAGACACGTATACAATGTTTCGACCTATCATGTCGACACATCTATATATATTTCGGAACAACCATAGACACTCTATATGTGAATGTTGGAGTTAGCTATACAGGGTTGAGGTTGATTCCAAAATATATATAGTTTGAGTTGTGATCAATACTGAGATACGTATACACTGGGTCGTGGATTGATTCAAGATAATATTTATCGATTTATTTCTGTACATCTAACTGTGGACAACTAGTTGTAGGTTACTAACGAGGACAGCTGACTTAATAAACTTAAAACATCAAAATATATTAAAAGTGTTGTAAATATATTTTGAACATACTTTGATATATATGTATATATTGTTATAGGTTCGTGAATCAACCAGTGGCCAAGTCTTACTTCCCGACGAAGTAAAAATCTGTGAAAGTGAGTTATAGTCCCACTTTTAAAATCTAATATTTTTGGGATGAGAATACATGCAGGTTTTATAAATGATTTACAAAATAGACACAAGTACGTGAAACTACATTCTATGGTTGAATTATCGAAATCGAATATGCCCCTTTTTATTAAGTCTGGTAATCTAAGAATTAGGGAACAGACACCCTAATTGACGCGAATCCTAAAGATAGATCTATTGGGCCTAACAAACCCCATCCAAAGTACAGGATGCTTTAGTACTTCGAAATTTATATCATATCCGAAGGGTGTCCCGGAATGATGGGGATATTCTTATATATGCATCTTGTTAATGTCGGTTACCGGGTGTTCACCATATGAATGATTTTTATCTCTATGTATGGGATGTGTATTGAATTGTGAAATCTTGTGGTCTATTATTACGATTTGATATATATAGGTTAAACCTATAACTCACCAACATTTTTGTTGACGTTTTAAGCATGTTTATTCTCAGGTGATTATTAAGAGCTTCCGCTGTCGCATACTTAAATAAGGACAAGATTTGGAGTCCATGCTTGTATGATATTGTGTAAAAACTGCATTCAAGAAACTTATTTTGTTGTAACATATTTGTATTGAAAACCATTATGTAATGGTCGTGTGTAAACAGGATATTTTAGATTATCATTATTTGATAATCTACGTAAAGCTTTTTAAACCTTTATTGATGAAATAAAGGTTATGGTTTGTTTAAAAATGAATGCAGTCTTTGAAAAACGTCTCATATAGAGGTCAAAACCTCGCAACGAAATCAATTAATATGGAACGTTTTTAATCAATAAGAACGGGACATTTCAGTCCCGAACTATTTTTCTATGCTAGTTATTCATATATAAGCATGTTAAAACCAGTTGCATGTAAATTGGAGGTCTAGAACATGTCAAACATTTTTAGTAAAAAGGTCAAGGGAAACAGAATCTGGACGCGGCTTATGTCGCGCCGCGGCCAGGCCTGTCGCGCCGCGACAATGGCCGTGGCCTGGTCCCAGGCCTGTTTCACTTGTTCAAGGCTTGGTAAAATTTCAAACAAACGCAAAACTCAAACCGTAAACAATTAGAAAGCGTATCTTATACCGTTGGAAAGCTCTTTTGACAAGGAACACAACTAAACATGTTTCATCAAACAAAAACAACATTTCCCATAACCGATTTCTCGTCAAGTGATCATTTAAAAGTCCATTTTCAAAGTTTCAAGTTCATCAATTGCATTTTAAGTTTCGGGAATCCAATTCACACATATGATATGCCGTTTCGAAGGTAATGAAGCATACATTACTACTAAACACTAACAATTAACATTCCATGGCATTTAAGCATCCAAAAGTTCATGTCAAGAACTATCAAACCCTAGTCAAACATCAAAAGAAATCATTAATCGGGTTTTTGAAGTTTTCTTAATCAACCTACACATCAAAATGTAGCTAATGATACTAGTAACACAATTAAAACATGCACTTTAACAATCTAACAACATTAACTCATCCAAAATCAAGGATTAAGCAAACCCATTTCAAAAACTCAAACTAGTTACTCCAAACCACAAATCGAGCAAACAAAACATATATTCATGTTACACACGAGCCATAGACACTAACTAACACAATTTCAAGTATATAAAACGAATTTAGAGAAATTTAGTGTTTTAGAAATGTTACCCAAAATGGATGAAATTTGTACCAAATCGAAGAGGATGATGAGAGGATCACGAATATGTAATTTGTTTTGAAGTTTGCTTCCCGATCCGGATTTAGATGATGATTTTATGAAGTTGGGGTTTGTGTGTGTTCTTGCTAGAGAGAAAGAGAGAGAGAGGGAGATGGTTGAATGGTGGTGATTGGGGTGGACTAGTTGACCTAGTCAACTAGTTTGCCCCGTGTCAATTTTAGTCCCTCGAGTTTAGAAGCGGGTGCGGGATTTAACCAAACGAATATTTTAAAAACGCTCGAGTAAAAGGGTGATGTCAAAATTAAATAGCGGAAATATAATGAACGTTACTCACGGAAACTATTAATTTAAATACGAAAGATTATGTTTTAAAAAAAAGACGGTGTTAAAATTAAATTTAACGGAAAAACGCGGGATGTTACATTACCCACGCCTCAAAAGAAATTTCGTCCCGAAATTTAGTTGGAAGTAGTAGTTGTTGAATCTTCTTCGAGATCTTGCGTTGCCAATTCTACGAGTGAGGAAAAAGTACGTCCTAGGGTATTTCCACGAATTTTGACGGTCGGGATCATATGTTGTTTTAAGGTTTGGCTTCCATGATTCATGGTTTCAACCGGTCCTCCTAGGAAGTGAGGTTTATCGTCGATAGTGAGTTCATCAAAGGAGATAACAAGTTCTCGTTTCGCAAAACACGTCTTTGAGTTGATACATCGAATGTAGGATAAACGGAGACCCAAAATGAGTCGGAAAAGTCTAAACGGCTAGCGACGGGTCCAAAACGCCCCAAGAATTTAAAGGATCAAAATATCGCGGATTTAGCTTCCTACGTTTTCCCGAAACGGATTGCACCCTTCCAAGGTGCGACTCTTAACGTGACGCGGTTTCCCACGTGGAATTTGAAATGTTTACGTCTAACATCGGCGTAGCTCTTGGTGATTACGAGTCGCGCAGGGTTTTACCTGAATATGGATAAATTTTCTCGGTTGCTCATGAATAACCTCGGCCCCGGTGAATTGATCATCGTTTACTTGGTTCGACAAAGGAGAATGACGTTTCCGGTCACATGTGGTTTCAAAAGGAGTGACGTTAAAACTCGAATGAAAATCATTGTAGTACGAGGATTCGGTTTAAGGAAAATACTTTTCTCAAGTAAATTTGAAGTTGGTAATACAAACTTGTATTATGGTTTCCAAGGTTTAAATCGCATGTTTGTTCGGTCCGTCGGGTTGTGGATGGTACGCGGTACTCATGTCTAAATGCGGTCCCGAGGCTTTTTGTAAGGTACTCCAAAATCTAGAAATGAAACGAGGATCTCGATCCGAAACGGGGTATATTTCCCTAAGGCATATTGAACAAGTTTGCTAGGAATTGAAAACGTTAGCTAGGACAAGTTTCTCAAGAAAATTCGCGTCGCGGAAGATTTATCGGTTTCCAAAAACGTTCGTCGGGGCAAGTTCTTATCGGGTTTTGAAAACGATTGTTAGGACTATCCACCCTCGCGGCGAATACTTGTATGACATGAAGAGTCGCTCTCCATTGAGAATTTAGAATAAGGACCTCCTGAACCGGAAGTACGAGGGTGATGCAAGAGAAGTTTCCGCCCCGATGTGAGCATAACGAGTAAATTGTAGTTAGTCAACAAGACTGCGCGAGGACGAGCTAGTATACCCGTGTGACATACGGTTGAAGTCGAATGGAATCGGTAATTCATTCGGAAGCATAAATATAATTTGACAATAATTGAAGGTGTGTCCCCGGTATGGTTGTTATAAATATTCTCGGAGTTTTCGGATGTCCAAACCTGAAAAGATGAAGTCATGTACATGGCACATGGTGGTGTTTAGGTTGATCGAGTCTAACCACCATCACGTGTCACTAGAACTTTGGTATGTCTTACCGTAATATAACTACGTTGATCGAGTGTCGTTATATTACGCTAACTCATACCTCCATTCCCACATCACTCCATAACATCAAGTTCGTGTAACTGTGAAGATCTAAAATGAACAAAATGTAACGACGTCTCAAACGTGACGCGTATTAAATCGAAAGAATTTCTGCAACTCTAAGGAAGCGTTCCCCGAGGGAAGTGTATAAATGATTGTTCACGTCAATGCGGTTCGAGTCAGACAATAATGTATTTAGGTATGAAAAAAGTAACGAGTCATGATAACGAGTAGTACGCAACCGCAGTGATAAATAGTGATGACGATACTCATCTAGAGTAGTGGTGGTAACTTTACAACACTTGTGGATAGTAAGCTGAGACGGGGTGGATAACAACCAAGGAGTCAGAATTCCCGAACTAGAGTGACTAACGAAGTCGTGGTCATCCGTACGCGTATAAACCTTGAATTCGCGTGTATTACCAAAAAGTGGCGGAATACGAGTTCGTATGATGAAGGTTGGGTACCATTAAAAAGTTTGCCTAAGAATGATTCAAGTATAATGCACAAGTAGTCAAGTAAGTGCTATCTATAGCCAATGTATGTCAGAATGCAAATGCTAACTATCCGGTTGTAGTCTAGACTCACTAATGCGTCCTAACGACTCTGTTAGACACACTAATGCACGTCCTAGTTCCCTACAACCAACGCTCTGATACCATCTGTAGCGACCCGACCAAATCGTCATTGACGGCGCCGACTACTTAGGTCCCGTTGCATGGTCATAGTCCCTATATGAGACTCGTTTGACCAAAATTATGTCGCATTCATTTGGAAGGTACAAGACTTACAAGTTTAGTTTACAAAACCGTTCGACAACAAGTCTAAGTTTACAAAAGTCATAAAGTATAAATGAAGTAACTTGCGACATAATATAAGTTGAAAAACACAGTTGCTATAAATAGCGTAAGTATGTAAACAAAAGTTTGAATCCAAAAGTGCTATCCCTAGCGTATGTATGTATGTATGCTCGACTCCAAGCAAGTATGAGTGTACGCGGAAGCATGTATCAAATAGCCATGTATGAACCTGAGAAACATATAGAAAACTGTCAACGAAAAACGTTGGTGAAATCATAGGTGTATTTGTAAACGTTATATTTTGAACCACAAGATTTAGTATTTCCATAAATTGATCATCCAAAAGTTGCATTCCAAAAGTTGGTTCGCGAGCACCCAATTATCAAGACTTAACGTTTCCTTCCATAGAACCCCATCACAATAGTGTTAGAACATACACTGTTCCCCGAAAATATATTTCATCCGTAGACGGTAGCGAACCGTCCGTAATGAGGGTTTGTCAAACCCGTATGGCCACACAATATAAGTTCTCGCTTACACCCTGCAAGTGTAACTAATGATAATCGAATTGAGGATTTTTGTTCTAACTCGCTGTGGAATGTTTGTTTTCCTTGTACTTGTGTTCAAAGTATAAAAGTAAGTAGCACAAAATGTAACAAAGTATATGTTTCTCAGCCCACAATTTAAAAGTATAAAAAGTTGTTGAAAAGGTGGGACTATGATCTCACCTCGAGTGCACGAGTATAAAAGTACTTCAACAAGTAAACGTGCGCATGAAAGTTGCTTAGCCTTGACCTAAACAAGTAAGTTATATCAATTAACCGGTTACGACACAAGGTCGGGTGAAATGTGTTCAATTAGTCCTATGGCTCGTTACGACTCGATTAAGTATAGCATGTGAATCACGTTGTCAAGTTTCATGCAAGAATCAAATATAAAAGCATGTTAGAACGATTGTATAAAAGTTTGGTTAAGTTTGACTAAAAGTCAAACTTGGTCAAAGTCAACGAAAAAGTCAACACGTTCGGGTCGGGTCCCGAACTATTTTTCTATGCTAGTTATTCATATATAAGCATGTTAAAACCAGTTGCATGTAAATTGGAGGTCTAGAACATGTCAAACATTTTTAGTAAAAAGGTCAAGGGAAACAGAATCTGGACGCGGCTTATGTCGCGCCGCGGCCAGGCCTGTCGCGCCGCGACAATGGCCGTGGCCTGGTCCCAGGCCTGTTTCACTTGTGCAAGGCTTGGTAAAATTTCAAACAAACGCAAAACTCAAACCGTAAACAATTAGAAAGCGTATCTTATACCGTTGGAAAGCTCTTTTGACAAGGAACACAACTAAACATGTTTCATCAAACAAAAACAACATTTCCCATAACCGATTTCTCGTCAAGTGATCATTTAAAAGTCCATTTTCAAAGTTTCAAGTTCATCAATTGCATTTTAAGTTTCGGGAATCCAATTCACACATATGATATGCCGTTTCGAAGGTAATGAAGCATACATTACTACTAAACACTAACAATTAACATTCCATGGCATTTAAGCATCCAAAAGTTCATGTCAAGAACTATCAAACCCTAGTCAAACATCAAAAGAAATCATTAATCGGGTTTTTGAAGTTTTCTTAATCAACCTACACATCAAAATGTAGCTAATGATACTAGTAACACAATTAAAACATGCACTTTAACAATCTAACAACATTAACTCATCCAAAATCAAGGATTAAGCAAACCCATTTCAAAAACTCAAACTAGTTACTCCAAACCACAAATCGAGCAAACAAAACATATATTCATGTTACACACGAGCCATAGACACTAACTAACACAATTTCAAGTATATAAAACGAATTTAGAGAAATTTAGTGTTTTAGAAATGTTACCCAAAATGGATGAAATTTGTACCAAATCGAAGAGGATGATGAGAGGATCACGAATATGTAATTTGTTTTGAAGTTTGCTTTCCGATCCGGATTTAGATGATGATTTTATGAAGTTGGGGTTTGTGTGTGTTCTTGCTAGAGAGAAAGAGAGAGAGAGGGAGATGGTTGAATGGTGGTGATTGGGGTGGACTAGTTGACCTAGTCAACTAGTTTGCCCCGTGTCAATTTTAGTCCCTCGAGTTTAGAAGCGGGTGCGGGATTTAACCAAACGAATATTTTAAAAACGCTCGAGTAAACGGGTGATGTCAAAATTAAATAGCGGAAATATAATGAACGTTACTCACGGAAACTATTAATTTAAATACGAAAGATTATGTTTTAAAAAAAAGACGGTGTTAAAATTAAATTTAACGGAAAAACGCGGGATGTTACATGTTCTATATCTATATTATATGCTAACTTAATGATTTAAAACCTGGAAACACGAAAAATACCGTAAAACCGGATTTACGCCGTCGTAGTAACACCGCGGGCTGTTTTGGGTTAGTTAATTAAAAACTATGATAAACTTTGATTTAAAAGTTGTTATTCTGAGAAAATGATTTTTATTATGAACATGAAACTATATCCAAAAATTATGGTTAAACTCAAAGTGGAAGTATGTTTTCTAAAATGGTCATCTAGACGTCGTTCTTTCGACTGAAATGACTACCTTTACAAAAACGACTTGTAACTTATTTTTCCGACTATAAACCTATACTTTTTCTATTTAGATTCATAAAATAGAGTTCAATATGAAACCATAGCTACTCAGAACGGATTTAAAATGAAGAAGTTATGGGTAAAACAAGATTGGATAATTTTTCTCATTTTAGCTACGTGAAAATTGGTAACAAAACTATTCCAACCATAACTTAATCAACTTGTATTGTATATTATGTAATCTTGAGATACCATAGACACGTATACAATGTTTCGACCTATCATGTCGACACATCTATATATATTTCGGAACAACCATAGACACTCTATATGTGAATGTTGGAGTTAGCTATACAGGGTTGAGGTTGATTCCAAAATATATATAGTTTGAGTTGTGATCAATACTGAGATACGTATACACTGGGTCGTGGATTGATTCAAGATAATATTTATCGATTTATTTCTGTACATCTAACTGTGGACAACTAGTTGTAGGTTACTAACGAGGACAGCTGACTTAATAAACTTAAAACATCAAAATATATTAAAAGTGTTGTAAATATATTTTGAACATACTTTAATATATATGTATATATTGTTATAGGTTCGTGAATCAACGGTGGCCAAGTCTTACTTCTCGACGAAGTAAAAATCTGTGAAAGTGAGTTATAGTCCCACTTTTAAAATCTAATATTTTTGGGATGAGAATACATGCAGGTTTTATAAATGATTTACAAAATAGACACAAGTACGTGAAACTACATTCTATGGTTGAATTATCGAAGTACCGGATGCTTTAGTACTTCGAAATTTATATCATATCCGAAGGATGTCCCGGAATGATGGGGATGTTCTTATATATGCATCTTGTTAATGTCGGTTACCAGGTGTTCACCATATGAATGATTTTTATCTCTATGTATGGGATGTGTATTGAAATATGAAATCTTGTGGTCTATTGTTACGATTTGATATATATAGGTTAAACCTATAACTCACCAACATTTTTTTTGACGTTTAAAGCATGTTTATTCTCAGGTGAATATTAAGAGCTTCCGCTGTTGCATACTAAAATAAGGACAAGATTTGGTATTGTGTAAAAACTGCATTCAAGAAACTGATTTCGATGTAACATATTTGTATTGTAAACCATTATGTAATGGTCGTGTGTAAACAGGATATTTTAGATTATCATTATTTGATAATCTACGTAAAGCTTTTTAAACCTTCATTTATAAAATAAAGGTTATGGTTTGTTTTAAAAATGAATGCAGTCTTTGAAAAATGTCTCATATAGAGGTCAAAACCTCGCAACGAAATCAATTAATATGGAACGTTTTTAATCAATAAGAACGGAACATTTCAAATTTTTCTTATCGATTTCTAATTTTCGAGTCAAAGTTAAACTTTAAAAAGTCAAATAAATCATTCTTCATGAAATTCGAACTTGATTTTAGGTTTCCAGTTAAATTAAATATTCAGAAAGTTTCTAAGATAGATTTAGAGTATAATTCGTGTTGAAACTGTGAGCTAAAACATTCTTAAAATCGAAATCAGAGTTTGTGTTCATCTTCTTCAAAACGGGTTTGATAAAGTTTTTAAAATTCAATTTGTTTTCTGTTAAAAACAATTCAAATCTTCCACATCCAATTCGTGTATTATTAGTTTATGATACCAAAACCCAATTCAGTCGATTACTGTTATGGTTGTATGATCATTGATCGAGCAGAGTATTGAAGAAGAAGAAGAAGAAGAAGAAGAAGAAGAAGAAGAAGAAGAAGAAGAAGAAGAAGAAGAAGAAGAAGAAGAAGAAGAAGAAGAAGAAGAAGAAGAAGAAGAAGAAGAAAGAATATGAAATAGTAAACTATCAGGTTAAGTAAATACTAGCTGGGTATTAATATAGAAAAACAGTTATGGTTTAATGGTTAGGTTATGTTGCGGGTAAGCGAGAGGTCGCGGGTTCGACTCCCTTCAATGGCGTAATTTTTTTAAAAGTTTTCTTCAAAGGTTGTAATTCTTCCATTATTATTATTATTATTATTATTATTATTATTATTATTATTATTATTATTATTATTATTATTATTATTATTATTATTATTATTATTATTAAATATTATTATTATTATTATTATTAATTATTATTATTGTTATTATTATTATTGTTGATATAAATAATTTTGATATGTTATTATGTTATTTGTAATAATAGAAATAGAATTATTATTATTATTATTATTATTAATACGATTAGTAATACATTATTATTATTATTATTTTATTATTATTATTATTATTATTAGTAAAAGGTATTAACTAACAATTATTATTATTATTATCATAATTATAATTACAATTATAATTTTTAATATTATGGTTAAGTTAATTATTAGTATTACTGTAATAATACAATTACATATTAATATCATTTAAGTGAGTATTCTTATCATAACTATAATTATTATTAATACCATGAATATTACCATTAAGGTTATTATTATTATTACCACTAATATTACTATAAGTATTATTGTTAGTTTCATTAAAAATTAATACTTGTATCATATTATAATTAATAGTATTATTATTTTTATTACTAGAATTATAATTATTACTAGTATTATAATTGTCATTATAGGTACCATAGTCATTATTATGATTATTATCGTTATAAGTATTATTATTATTTATATTAACATGAGTATTATTATGTAGTTACTAAAATCATTATCATAACTATCATTAACAATAAAATTAATATTTTTACTTTTATTATCATTAATAGAAATATTAACATTATTATCTTATTAATAATATTAAGTATTATAATCATATTTACCACTATTAATATTGTTTTGGTATTATTATGACTACTACTAATATTCAAATGATATATTTAATACATATAACATAACAAGAATTAATATTTTATGTATATATATATGAAATGAATATATGAAACATATATATACTATTAATATAAAAAGGATATAACTAATATATATATATATATATATATATATATATATATATATATTTGTTCGATTACAATGATGTATATCAATAAATATACAAATGATATAGGTTCGTGAATCCGAGGCCAACCTTGCACTTGTTCAATGCCGTCATATGTATTTTTACTACGAAATACAGTATTGTGAGTTTCATTACTCCCTTTTTAAATGCTTTTGCAATATATATTTTTGGGACAGAGAATACATGCGCTTTTATAAATATTTGACGAAATAGACACAAGTAATTAAAACTACATTATATGGTTGAATGGATCGAAGCCGAATATGCCCCTTTTAGCCTGGTAATCTAAGAATTAGGGAACCGGGCCCCTAATTGATGCGAATCCTAAAGATAGATCTATCAGGCCCAACAAGCCCCATCCATGGTTGCGGATGCTTTAGTACTTCAAAATTTATATCATGTCCGAAGGATGTCCCGGAATGATGAGGATATTCTATATGCATCTTGTGAATGTCGATTATCAGGTGTTCAATCCATATGAATGATTTTTATGCCTATGTATGGGATGTTTATTTATGAGAAATACAAATGAAAATCTTGTGGTCTATTAAAACGATGGAAATGAATGATTACGATAAACTAATGAACTCACCAACCTTTTGGATGACACTTTTAAGCATGTTTATTCTCAGGTATTAAAGAAATCTTCCGCTGTGCATTTGCTCATTTTAAAGATATTACTTAGAGTCATTCGTGGCATATTTCAAAAGACATTGCATTTAAGTCGTTGAGTTCAATAGAAATTATTATTAAGTAAATAACAGATTAGGTCATTTATAGAGTGGATATTATGAAATGGTATGCATGTCTGTCAACTTTTGATGTAATGAAAGTTTGTCTTTAAAAAAACGAATACAATGTTTGTAAAATGTATCATTTAGAGGTCAAATACCTTGCAATGTATCCATATGTTATTGTATTCATCCTTATAGATTAGGATGGGTCGCTTCATGTGGTATCAGAGCGATGGTCTTAGCGAACCAGGTCTTGCATTAGTGTGTCTAACTGGTAGTTGTTAGGATGCATTAATGAGTCTGTATTTTGACCTAGTAGTTGTTAAGATACATTAATAAGTCTGGACTTGAACCTGGTCTGCATGTCAAAAGTTTTGCTTATCATATCTAGTCGAAAATTATCTGCTTATCATCTTTAGGAAATTACCTGTTTATTATTCTTAGTCTAGACATATCTTACTGCATTGATTGCATGAATAGTGTATAGACAAAATTCATATCTTAGCGTATCTGCTAATTCATATCTTAGCGTATCTGTTACTGTAAACTTTGCCTGACATATTCCGTAAATTCCTCCGTAATCTATGAAATCTTTTACTCTATATATATAGATATTCTATGTAATTAGAATACCATTCGATAGCCGGAAAATCATTTCATATCGAAAAATCCTTTAGTCAATCGTATGAAATGGAATTCGTCATTAGTTCAAGTCCCTCGGATTCTGAAATGGAATCCCACTCAAACTCCGAAAGCAGTGTGACTGGAATGGATCATCCAATCAGCCATCATATATTCTGGATGAATTGGGGATTGGTTCGTAGCCTCCTAAATCATTGGAGACAAGAAGAAGGTGATCCCTTCCATCCACCACATTGCCCTCTTGGCGAAGAATCTGAAGCACTTACCGGCGAACCTGTTCGAGACACCATTTTATCTCTCATTTCTAGAGTATCTCGTCACGATTATATAATATCTCAGATTCTAAATCTTATTCATCCGCTCATTCGAACCACTGATCATCTCGGTGTAATAGAAGAAGTTAACAAGCTTCGTGCTAGAGTGGTGGTTTTAGAGAATATGATGAACAACTTGCAAGCATCACAAGCACCACAAGTACCACCAACATCAGCACCATCACATTCAGCAGCACCACCAACATCCACATTGCAAGCCTCAATACCATGAGCACCACCATCATCAACACCAACGGTACCATTACTACCACCAACAACAACATCCGTATCCCACACCTCAACATCACAATCTGTACCCCGAGCATCAACGTCATATGTACCATAGATACCAAGGAGTACCAACAACATTATCCGATAAAGTATTGATTCATAACTTCATTGAGGAAGCATTCTGCGGTGATTATGTAATCTCTAAAGTCTTAGAGATTATTTACTCTAGCCCTAACCATAAATCAGATGAGTGAACTAAAATGATAGAAAGAAGAGTAGAAACTCTGACAAGGGATGGTGCACGATTTCAATCTAGACTTGTTATACCAGCAGCATCAACAAGTACCGTCAGCATCACCAGCACAGTCAATGCCGTCAGCATCATCAGGAACAGCAGTATCTATAACATCACAAACTCCGCCAGTTCAAGAATCACCGGGAACATCATTACGAATCAACAACGAGTGTATTGTATCAACGAGTTATGAAGTATTAACTCAATTTTTCTCTGAAAAATTTATATGTATATCTTATATATATATATAAATTTTGAAACCATCATAAATCTTTTTGTACTAAGCTATTATGTATGAATTAAATAAGGGTAGATACAACTCGGTTGAATTCATATTACTAATATGCTAAAATGTACATCCTTCCTTAACAACTTAGCCATCATTAACTACGATCTCTGTTTCAATTCAATGAATTCCATTTTATAATAAACCAAGTGTATTATTCAATTTCATGTTGATTTTACGCTTTCATTTTCAATATACTCGAAAACCTCTAGAAATCATCATTCGTATCTTGCGAAATTCATAAGAATTCCACGAGCATCAACATCTTTCACCAAAGAATATCAATAAGAATAAACAATGAAGTATTGATTACATTAGTAAAATACTCCGCGAAAATTATGTAATCTCTAATATTAGAGATTATTCATTTCTAGTTCCGTCCAAAAATCAAATGAGTTTAATTTAATATTAATTCATTAAATCTGTATCACATCTGAAGAAAATATATATTTTCATAAAGACTGTAATAAAATTCTCCTGTACCAAAATATTACTTGTGAAATATTTTTTTTAATGGGTAGGTAATACCCAAGAGATATATAAATTCACAATTAATATGTTACATTCTTCGATTCTGATTCAACAAATCATTAACTATACTTACTATTTTCATAACAATATACATTCTTTTATAGAAATCAAATCAACCATACTCATTCAAATTTAATTACATATTCTAACTTTGAAATCGCAGAATTCAATTCAAGATATAACCGGTATCATCACTCTTAGATTTCTACATCTTTTAAAGCTATACTTTGACTTCAAAACTGTGTTAGAACATCATAAGTATATTAACGATTACAATCTGTGTTTAAACATTTCAAAATTTCTGAAGACACTTCAAACAATGAACAATCGAGATGATGATCCAACCACATGTTACCCACAGTTATACACCTGAAAACTCTCGAAACCAAAGTCATAGTTTAACACGTATCCGTGTCAGATCCTTTGGCATTTATTAGAAAAAATAACTTTGCGATTCCTTTTCAAATTAGCCAGTTTTGTCACAGCTCAAGCAAGTCAACTTCGACTTTTTAGTTGAAACCGTCTTATTATAACTTCGATATATACGTTGCCCATTCGTCATCGTTACTAGAGAACCTTTTATATTCCACCACATTATAAGCAGATGTACCAGTAACTTCATTAATCTTTGACTTTCAGAAAAATCATTATATTCATTGAGACCCTATCATACACTCATCCACACCTTGTAACGAGAATTGCCATACTAATTATCGAGAATCAGCAATCAGTATTTTGAAATCTCGCAGCATATCTATATCAACAGTTATATATATACATATAACGTCTACCTCCAAGACTTACAGACTTCGAATGTGAAGTTTCTGAAAAACACCCTAAACTGCGAACTAGTTCTCGAAATTTTAAAAAATGCTGATGAAGCAGCAAAAACTGTAAACGACCTTAACAGTAAAAAGTTTGATAAAAAAGAATAATGTGATGACAAAGCTCAGAAAAAAAAAAGAAGGTTTGGAACTGGAAAACGGATTGAGTAAACTATGAAGGAGGCTGTGGACAAATCACAAAGACTAAACCTGCCTTCAAAGAATCCAAATGATTCAGTATCTACTGAAGTTATTAATGAATACCTTGCTCCTAACTCTAAACCCTTGCGGACAATATTCTTCATCATCCTCTGATATTAAAAATTCTAAGATATCATCATATCTTTCATTATAAATATCTTCAATGTTTCTGAAGATATCTTCATAATTATCGTTATCCGAACTCATTTATCTCTTATCTGTGTTACATCATAAAAGAAACTATTTTAGTTTCTAAATTATGAAACCTTCGAGTTTGAAGTATGAATGTTTTTAAAGTAGTGTTGGAAACTGAAGCATGAGTTAGTATAATATAATGACACTTGATCAACGTGATTATATTACAGTAATTTTATGCTTAGTTTCTAATGGACATGACGATTCACAGATCATACCGTCTTCATGTGCCATGTTACACGACTCTTGTATTCTATTTAAATTCTAAACATATCAAGAAAATATTTGTCTTGATGACTCGGTCTTATCTGAGGTATTCTAGTAATTTGACAAATCAAGATCGTACCATTACAATTCCCATCTTAGAACATTAATTATGTTCATTCTGAAATTCATACCTACGAATTCTGGACCATTACATGCGGTGTTTAATCACAAGAAGAGGAAACGAAAGAATGAAGCTCCAAAATAGAAAATTGGAGTATAAATCGCAGCAAATAGGAGAAAGCATTAACTATGGATAACAATGATTATAGAAGATAGAAGCAGAGACGTTAAAATATAAGGGAAGATATAAAGCCCAACAACAACCCAGAAATTACAAACCATATATATTGATGCATATGGCAATATAAAGATATGGGAGAACTAAAAACACTATAAAACCAAGGGTATAGTAGAAGTAAATAGATTCTTCCGGCAGCAGATGAAAAAGAAGAATGACAGATATGAAAGTGAGAAATGTATCAAGAATCGGAACTGGATGAAGCATACTGACGAATGCTTCAAAGTATTAGTTGAGGGAGAAAGAATAGAAGGTGTGAGTTGTAAGGAAACGAAGGGGGTGGATTTATAGAAAAATATCCGACAGAGCAATCAAAATAGATGATCGCATTTAAAGCGGATCCTAATTTCCTTGATTAGCAATGTATAAAATGTGACGACCCGGAAATTTCTGACCAAATTTAAACTTGATCTTAATATGATCTCGACACGATAAGCAAAGTCTATAATGTTGAATCTCAAAATTTTTGAACTGTTTAGATGAATTCAAATGACCTTTGACTATCTCCAACGATTCACGAACCATTATTTGTAAATAAAGGTGTATACATATAAATATAAATATATGTATATATAATAACTTAAAATAATAATATACGTTATAATTAAATTGTTATTAAAATAAACCTATATATATATATATATATATATATATATATATATATATATATATATATATATATATATATATATATATATATATATATATATATATATATATATATATATATATATAGTATATCAAATATAATTATTTAATAATCATAACACTCGATGGACGTTTCGATTATTATTTAGAGAAGTTTAATTCGAACTTATATGATTTTAAAATAAATGGTAATTCGAAAATGAGTTTATTAAATTATAGGCTTATTAATAATATATTTAGAAGTTATTTGTTAAATTTTAACACTTTTTATATTTTACCTGAGATCGAACGGGGATAGTGATTTAATTTTTATTTAATAATTTTATGATCAAATTTTATACCATAATGACTGAAATAATTAAAGAAGATTAATGTAAAAATTTGGGATTTTTTTTTCTGAATAAGTTTATCCGTCATCATTTAACAACAGAGTATAAATTTAGTCCCTATTATAATCAATCCAAAATTTTCGGCAGGTGCAATACAAAAACTTAGCTGTATTGTTTTATTATTCTTCTTATTCATCACATGGGATTTTAATTGCTTATTAACATGTTATTTAGGAGTACTTTAACATGTATCATTATATATAGCATCTACTACATCTATAACAATGAAAACAAAGTTATCTTATACGTCCAAATCAGATTATTAAGTTTTCTATTTTCCCGTGAAATCATGTTGGCAAACAAAAAGCAAATCACTTTAGCTGGGTTTACGATTGCAAAGGAAGTTGGTGATAGGATTATTACAGCTCGATCAATTTGTTTCTTTACCTTTATATATATATAAAAATATATACACTGCATGCTAGATATATCCAGTAATATACCTACTTCCTCTTGATTAACCACTTAAACCCCACCTTCTATTATCATCTATTCTCTATATGTATATACACATATTTATTGACAACAAATTTCATAAAATTCTAGCTAGAACGTTATAAGCTCAACATGTCTTATATACATACGCATAATGTATACAGCTAGAGGTGTGAACTTGTTGCAATTCAAACCACGACAACTTCACCACCTCATCTCTTTCCTTTCTTTGATCATGAGCACATAAACCATACAACTCTACTACCAATATTTCTGTTGTTTGTAGGATCGAGCAACACAAGTCAGCCGTGAATCCTCCACCATCACAACCTCCATCATAACCATCAACCCTTATGGGACATCACCACTCCGGTAAACCGCTACACTCTCTGTTTCCTGCTCAGACCAAAACACAATGCATTTAATTTTTGAAAACACCTACAATTTAATACATAAGATCACAAGTATAATGAGGATAAAGATAACTATGATTCTATGATTCTATGATGGTGTATAGTGAGAAAAATAATGATATTGATAATCCTTTATGTTTCGATTTCCTTTTTCACTCCATATTACCACTGTAACAATATCATGTTTGAACCAAATCATCAACCATTTATTAATACCATTTTGGGGAGTAATCAAGAACTAAAACAACACACATCAGATAAACATGATTTCGATCTAGAGTACCTTATATTTCTGCAGCAAATCTATTTGAACTTTTACTGCTGGGATTCTGTTTCATGTTCAACTTTTACAACCCAAAACAAACCAACATCATCACCATGAGATAACCCCCCAACATGAAACCTTTAATTTAACATCAAACAAACCTGCAAAACCATCTTCATCATAGCCAAAAGACCAAGAAACACTATTAAAACTTGTTACTGTTTTAATTTTTTTTTCTCTATTCGATAACTTCCATCATTCAAAATGGAATCTATGATTACTACTGCCTACTCCTATGTATTTTGATCAGAATCCAGACAACTTCGAACTATTGTTGTTTAGATCAAACAATCTCATCATTTTTTTTCTCTTCGATTACCATTATTAAACCACCAAGAACATCATATATTGCTACTTTTGTTTTGCTAAATTAAAGAGGGAATTAAAGAAATTAAGAGAATAATCATTGAATCGAATACTTACTTGAATCAATTGATTAATCAATTACATGACAGATCGATGGGGGAAGGAAGATTAACGAAGACAGTAAAGACTGATGATGACTTTAAACGATGATGAAGATGAATCGATGACCTCCTAAACATTTATGATATTTTCTTGATTGAATCCATTGATGAATCAAAGAAACCCTAAAAACCTCGATACTTTCTCTGCGTTTCACTCTTGCAAATCTCGATCTGTTTTTTTTAGAAGCCACCATATAAAACGTGCTTTTATATATATTAGGTATGATTATAATTATTATTATTATTATTATTATTATTATTATTATTATTATTATTATTATTATTATTATTATTATTATTATTATTATTATTATTTTCATTATTATTATTATTATTATTATTATTATTATTGATTATTATTATTATTAATTGTTATTATTATTATTACAAGTATTATAAACATTATTATTATTATTACTAATAAATATTATTATTATTATTATTATGATTATTATTATTATTATTATTATTATTATTATTATTATTATTATTATTATTATTGTTAATATCATTAAAATAATAAAAGTTATTATTATTTTCAATAATGTTAATAATAGTATCAATTTATAAATATTACAAATTATTATTATTAATATAAGTATTATTATTAAAATTTTCATTAAAAATAAGATTTTTATTAAGTATTATTATAAAAATTATTATTTTCATTATCATTATTATTAAATTTTTCATTTTATTAAAAATTACTGTTATTATCATTATTATAAAATTTATTATTAAAACCATCATTAATATTATCATTAATAGAACTATTAATACTATTATCATTATTATTATTAATATTAGTATTAACATTATTATTATTTTTATTACTACTAATATTATTTTAGTACTGTTTTAACAAACAAATATATATATATATATATATATATATATATATATATATATATATATATATATATATATATATATATATATATATATATATATATATATATATATATATATATATATATGTATGTATAACATAACAAAATTAATATTTTTTATTATTATATAAAATATATAAAAATGAATATATGAAATATATAGGTTAGTATTATATAAATGATATAAATTTATTCGATTACAATTATGTGTGTTAATATATATACAAATGATATAGGTTCGTGAATTCGAAGCCAACCCTACACTTGTTCAATGCCGTCATATGTATTTTTACTACAAAATACAGTATTGTGAGTTTCATTACTCCCTTTTTAAATGCTTTTGCAATATATATTTTTGGGACTGAGAATACATACGCTGATTTTATAAATGTTTGACGAAATAGACACAAGTACTCAAAACTACATTCTATGGCTGGATTATTAAATCGAATATCACCCTTTTAGCCTGGTAATCTAAGAATTTGGGAACAGAAACCCTAATTGATGCGAATCCTAAAGATAGATCTATTGGGCCTAACAAACCCCATCTGGGTTACGGATGATTTAGTACTTCGATTTATCATGTCCGATGAGAGTCCCGGAATGATGGGGATATTCTAGATGCATTTTTGTTAATGTCCGTTACCAGGTGTTCGCCATATGAATGATTTTTAATTTGCAGATTACGCGTATGATTTTGTACTCGGGTTACGTGTACAATTAAATATCTGGAAATCTTGTGGTCTATTAAAATGATGAAAATAAATGATTAAGATAAACTAATGAACTCACCAACCTTTTGGTTTACACTTGAAAACATGTTTATTCTCAGGTATGAAAGAAATCTCCCGCTGTGTATTTGCTCATATTAGAGATATTACTTGGAGTCATTCATGACATATTTCAAAAGACGTTGCATTCGAGTCGTCGATTTCATCAAGATTATTATTAAGTCAATTATAGTTGGATACATTATGAAATGCTATGCATGTTATCAACTTTCGATGTAATGAAAGTTTGTCATTTAAAAAAGAATGCAATGTTTGTAAAATGTATCATATAGAGGTCAAGTACCTCGCGATGTAACCAAATATAATGTATTTGTCCAGATGGATTAGGACGGGTCCCTTCATCAAATCTTATTACGAAGATTTTCTTGAAATCCCTTGAACTCTGGAAATCAATCCTATCTACTGTGACGACTGGAAAATTTTCGACCAAATTTAAACTTAATCTTTATATATTTCTTACACGATAAGCAAAGTCTGTAATGTTGAGTCTCGAAAACTTTGAAACAGTTTACATGAATGCATTTGCCCTTTTACCATTCCCGACGATTCACGAACAATTGTGTGTAAGTAAATATGTATATGTGTATATATATATATATATATATATATATATATATATATATATATATATATATATATATATATATATATATAAGTGTATATATATTAATTTGAATTAACATGATACCATTTAAACATTTGAATTAAATATGTAAAATAAGTAAGTTATTATTAAAATGAATATATATAAATAAATATATAATATTATTACAAATCTATATAGATATATATATATATATATATATATATATATATATATATATTCATAAAAGCTTTCTGTTAATAACTATTATATTGTAACATTTGTAAAATTTATAAATATTAAATATTCAAGATATATATATATATATATATATATATATATATATATATATATATATATATATATATATATATATTATAAATATCATATAATTAATAATTGTAACATTCTAAATTATAAGTTAAAATATAGTTAATACATTAATTGTTATTATAAGTATCATTAAAAATTATTATTATAGTATCCTCATTATCATTATTATAAAAATCATTATTAACAATACAATCAATAATCATTATCATTAATAATTATAATTATAAGTATTAATAATTATTGTTATTATTATGTTAGTTATTAATATCATGATTCTTATTATTATCACTTTTATAGTTAATATTATTTTTATTATCTAGTAGTATTATATTTATTATTAGTGTTATTATTAATAATATTACTACTATAGCTAATATTATCATATTCATTAATAATGATATTATAATTATTACTATTATAGTATTTTGAGTTTTATTATTATTATTTGTAATATTAAGTGTACTATTAAAATAGTATATTTATTATGTATTAAAAACTATTATTATTATTATAAAGATTACTAATTATCTTTATCATGGAAAAATACAGTATTTCTATTATTATTATTATTAGTATTTTTATTTTATTATTGTTATTAATATTTATTAATTAATAATATGAATTAAATATAAAATATAAAATTTGTTACAGATACAAAGATATGTCGATATCCACTTATTTATTTATATTTCTTTTCCTTATTTTGTTCCTCCTCCGTGGCAAGTTGTCGAGCTATCCTCCTCTCATATCAAACAACTACATCAAAGTTATGGAGAAATTAAATCGTGCAATTTTCAATCCTACAATGCCTCCTTTGCTTCAAAATTTTCGAAGATATATAGATTTTTGTTTTTTTTTAAAAAGAAAGAAGAAGCTCGATAAACTCTGTATAAATAACTTTTTGGTGAAAACTCAAATTCGAATACAATTCCAAAAAGTTATATTGCAATTCTGTTAGGAATGATCACGTTTATCTATCTGTAAGTTTTCAAGCTCAAATTCTTTCTATCAAATCTCAATTTTTGAGTCAGAGATTATGAACAAAAAGTCAAAGATATTGTTCTTAGGAAAAATTCGAATTTTGTGTTTTGTTCTAAGTTAAATTAAGGATTGATAAAGTTTTAAGGAAGGATTTAGAACCTATTTAGTGTTATAACTTTGGTCTAATACGTTCTTTAAATCGAAATCAATTTTTTTTTTTTTGTGTGCAGCGAACTGCAGTAGCAGATATATACTTTTTTTATTTTTTTATTTTTTTTCGTTTGCTAAATTGATATAAACACACAATATAGATCGATTTTGTTTCAATTATAATTACTAAAATCAACTGATTATATTTTGAAACTTGTGATGATTCAATGGTCGGCTTTGGGTTTTGAGTGAAGAAAAAATGGTAACGAAAATAAATCATGGGTTAAATAGTATCGAATGGAGTTTTAATCAAAAAGATAGAATCAGACGAGTGGTGAGGAGTGTTTCGGTTAAGCGGGAGGTCTCGAGTTCGAGCCCGATCGTGGGCATCTTTTTTTGAAAAACCATTTAAAGGTAGTTTTTATTTATTACATTTATTATTATGATTATTATTATTAATAATATAAATTATTATTGTTATTGTTATTAGTGTTATTATTATCATTGTTACTATTATTAGTATTATTATTAGTATTATTATAAATATATGTATTATAACCAATATTATTATTATTATTAGATTTACAAATATTATTAATATATTTATTATTATTAATCTTATCATTTAAGTATTATTATTATTATTATTATTATTATTATTATTATTATTATTATTATTATTATTATTATTATCATTATTTACATTTATTACTATCAAATATTATTAATAAGTATTATGAGTATTAAGAAATAAGATCAAAATTATATAAGTTTTTATTATTTATTATCTTTATTATTAAAATTAATTTTTTTATTATCATTTTTATTATTTTTATAATTAATATTATTATTAATAATATTAATAATATTTTTATCATTTTTAATATTATTACTATCATGATTATTACTTTTACCATTATTATTATTACAACTATATTATTATTATTATTATCAATATTACTATTAATATTATTATTATTACAAATTACAATAAAAGTTAGTAATATAAAGATATACTACTTAAGAAAACTACCTTTTTATAAATTATTTATTTAAAGTATATAAAGTAAATATATTTAAGTTAATAATGAAACACAGGAATTACTAAAAATAACAGTTATATTAATAATAATACATAAATTTATTATATATATATATATATATATATATATATATATATATATATATATATATATATATATATATATATATATATATATATATATAGGTTCGTGAATCCGAGGCCAACCCTGCATTGTTCAGTTCAGTCTTATGAATATTTTTACTACAAAATATCGTATAGTGAGTTTCATTTGCTCCCTTTTTAAATGCTTTTGCAATATATATTTTTGGGACTGAGAATACATGCGCTGCTTTATAAATGTTTGACGAAATAGACACAAGTACTTAAAACTACATTCTATGGCTGGATTATTAAACCGAATACGCCCCTTTTTAGTCTGGTAATCTAAGAATTAGGGAACAGACACCCTAATTGACGCGAATCCTAAAGATATATCTATTGGGCCCAACAAGCCCCATCCAAAGTACTGGATGCTTTAGTACTTTGAATTTATCATGTTCGAAGGGAGTCCCGGAATGATAGGGGATATTCTATATGCATCTTGTTAAGATTGGTTACTAAGTTTTCACCATATGAATGATTTTTATCTCTATACAGTTTGCGAAATGCCTGATATGAGATTATGTTTATGAGAAATTGAAATATGAAATCTTGTGGTCTATTAAAAATATGGAATTTATGGATTATGATAAACTAATGAACTCACCAACCTTTTGGTTAACACTTTAAAGCATGTTTATTCTCAAGTTTGAAAGAAATCTTCCGTTGTGCATTTGCTCATTTTAGAGATATTACTTGGAGTCATTCATGGCATATTTCAAAAGACGTTGCATTCGAGTCGTTGAGTTTATCTAGATTATTATTAAGTCAATTATAGTTGGATATATTATGAAATGATATGCATGCCGTTAACTTTTGATGAAATGAAAGTTTGTCTTTTAAAAACGAATGCAATGTTTGTAAAATGTATCATATAGAGGTCAAGTACCTCGCGATGTAACCAAATGTAATGTATTTGTCTAGATAGATTAGGATAGGTTGTTATAGGTGGTATCAGAGCGGTGGTCTTAGCGAACCAGGTGTACATTAGTGTGTCTAACTGATAAGTCATTAGGATGCATTAGTGAGTCTGGACTTCGACCGTGTTTGCATGTCAAAAGTTTTGCTTATCATTTTTGTCAGAAATTACCTGCTTATCATTCTTAGTGTAGATACATCTTATTGCATTGATTGCATGAATAGTGTATAGACAAAATTCATATCTTAGCGTATCTGCTAATCTATATCTTAGCATATCTGTTACTATAGACTTTATCTGACACGATTCCTTAATTTCCTCCGTAATCTACGGGATCTTCTGTACTAAGTATAGGTATTATATGTAATTAGAATATCATCCGATATCCGAAAATCATTTCACATCGAAAAATTCTTTATTCAATCGTACGAAATGGAACTCACCACTAGTTTAAATCCCTCGGATTCCGATATAGATGTTCACCTAAGCTCCGAAAGCAGCGTCACCAGAATGAATGAATCAATCAGCCATCCCCAATTCATCTGATGGGTTCGTAGTTTACTTAATCATTGGAAACAAGAAGAAGGTGATCCCTTCCATCCACCACATAGCCTTCTTGGTGAAGAACTTGAAGCACTTACCGGCGAACATGTTCGCAATACCATTTTCTCTCTCATTTCCAGAGTATCTCGTCACTATTATATACTATCTCAAATCCAAGATTTTATTCATCCGCTTGTCCGAACCGACAATCATTTCGGTGTAATAAAAGAAGTCAACGAGCTTCGCTTTCGAGTAGTGGCTTTAGAGAATATGGTGCAAAGGTTACAAGCACCAGCCGCATCACTGGCACCAATAGTACCACCAACATCAGTACCAGCAGCACCAGTACCACTAACAACAACATCCACATCTCAAACCTCAACATCACAATCTATACCTTGAACATCAACATCATACGCACCAAAGCCATAGTGCACTCAAAAGTGCCACTAAAAGTGAGTTAAAGACGAGTTAAGGAAAATAATTTTTTGTGCAAATTACAAATCGCAAAACGCAAAGTACAAGATATTAAATAGTACGCAAGGACGTTCGAAAATCCGGAACAGGGACCTGAGGCAACTATCAATGCACGACGCATCCGACTAAAAATTACAAGTCTACTATGCACAAGAATATAATATAATATTTAAATAATTATATAAATTATTTATATATTATATATATTTAAATAAAACGTCGACAAGCTAGAAATAAAAGAGATTGACCTGGATCCAGCTGGCCATGCGATCGCATAGCCTGGAAGAAGCATTTCCAAGCGATCGCATGGCTTCAATTATGAGGCCACATCAATAAAAGCCAGTGAATTCGATGTATTTGATATATCTTTTTCTCTTCTCTTCATCTGTAATATATATATATATATATATATATATATATATATATATATATATATATATATATATATAATTTTAATTTTAATTTTAAGTTAATAATAATAAGGTTATTTTAAGAATGTTTTACGGGTTTTAAGTCGAAATTCTGTCCGTACAACGCTACGCGATTAATCACCACTGTAAGCTATGTTCTTCCTTTTTAAATTAATGTCTCGTAACTAAGTTATTATTATGCTTATTTGAGCCAAAGTAATCGTGATGTTAGACTAAAAATTAAGACGGGGTTATTAGATTTTGTACCATAATTAAGGTTTGGACAAAAGACCGACACTTGTGGACATTGGACTATGACTATTAATAGATAAGGGGTATTGTCTAATTGAGTGACAACTCATTGGAACCTGTCGAACCTATCTTCAAATTAGTTAATCTAATAATTATTAAAATGATTATGTATGTCCTATTTAGTGACGTTTATACGACATCTTTTACGATCTTTTAATTAATTATTCGGGTTGGGTAATTGATTATTCATTCTGATCAAGTGGGTAAATTAATATTCATGTCTCATTAAAACAGGGGTGGATTACATACAAGGATAATTGGTGTAATTGTTACCAAAGTATTAAAACCTTGGATTACGCCCAGTCGATAACCTGGTGTAATTATTAACAAAGTATTAAAACCTTGTTACAGTTCGAATCCCTAATTAGTTGGAATATTTGACTTCAGGAATAAGGTTAATTTGAAGAGCATTTTATAATTATGACCGATGGATTATTATAGACAAAAACCAAATAGGTATCAAATAATCCAGGACAAAGGACAATTAACCCGGGTAATAAATTAAAATCAACACGTCAAACATCATGATTACGGAAGTTTAAATAAGCATAATACTTTTATTTCATATTTCATCCTACCTTTATTTACTGTCATTTTAATTACTGCGATTTACTTTATCGCAATTTAAATTCTGTCATTTATTTTATCGTCATTTATCTTTACGCTTTATTTAAAATCGACAAACCGGTCATTAAACGATAAAAACCCCCTTTTATAATAATATTACTATATATAATTATATATATTTTATACAAATATAGTTTTTAAAATATAGCGTTAAACTTGGCTAGCTCCCTGTGGAACGAACCGGACTTACTAAAAACTACACTACTCTACGATTAGGTACACTGCCTATAAGTGTTGTAGCAAGGTTTATGTATATCCCATTCAATAAATAAATAAATAACTTGTGTAAAATTGTATCATATTTAATAGTATTTCGCAATAAAAATATAACTATTTCATATACACCTCCGCTCACACATCAGGTAGTAATTAAAAATTCTTTTGTACAAACTATTAATGGTGAAAATATTTTAACGGGTAGGTAATACCCGAGAAATATTTAGATTTCACATTAATAAGTTACATTGTACATTCTTCGAATCTGATTCAACATTCATTTACTATCCCACTCACACCCACAGATATACGAATCTGATAATACTAAAAATGAACATATATTTCATAGCATTATCCCTCAAGAAAGACAAGCTTTTAGTTGCAATTGTCCTATTTACAAGTGATATTCGTTTAAATATTAAAAGGTGAAGACAAAAGACAGATTCGACGATTTGAAGATGCAAACGACCAAAAAGCTAAAAAGTACAAAGTACAATCAAAGTGGTTCAAATTATTGATGAGAAACGTCTCAAAATTGCAAGAGTACAAGACGCAAAATGCAAAGTACAAGATATTAAATAGTACGCAATGACGTTCAAAAATCCGGAACCGAGACATGAACCAACTTTCAGTGCGCGACGCAACGGACCAAAAATTACAAGTAACCTATGCACAAGAATATAATATAATATATATATATATATATAATTATATAAATTATATATATTATATATATATATATATTAAAAAATACAGCAGCCCACGTTTAAATCAAAAGATGAGCTGTAATCCATACCTTCGCACTCGCGAAACTTTTGTGAACAAAACATCCGCACTCGCGGAGGTCTACAGTGAAATGTGGGGCTATAAAAGTCGCGCATTCTGATCGAATTTTTTAACATCTTTTTCTATTTCCTACTCTATATACATAATATATGTATCAATTATCACTCCAAATATTAATCTCAATTTGTAATTTTAATTTTAAGTTAGTGATAATAATAAGGTTAGGTTAGTCGAATGTTTTAAGGTTTTGTAAGTCGAAACTCTGTCCGTGTACCGCTACGATAATAACACTCACTGTAAGTTATGTTTAATTTTGTTGTTAAATTAATGTCTCGTAGCTAAGTTATTATTATGCTTATTTAAATTGAAGTAATCATGATGTTGGGCTAAATATTAAAGACGGGGTAATTGGGCTTTGTACCATAATTGGGGTTTGGACAAAAGAACGACACTTGTGGAAATTAGACTATGGGCTATTAATGAGCTTTATATTTGTTTAATTAAATGATAGTTTGTTAATTTAATATAAAGATTTACAATTGGACGTACCTATAAATAACCATATACACTCGATCGGACACGATGGGCGGGATATTTATAAGTACTAATAATCGTTCATTTAACAGGAAACACGGGAATGAATTAATAGTTAATGGACTTATTAAAACAGGGGTGAATTATATACAAGGACACTTGGTGTAATTATAGTTTAAGTCCCCAATTAGTTAGAATATTTGATTTCGGATATAAGGATAATTTGACGAGGACACTCGCACTTTATATTTATGACTGATGGACTGTTATGGATAAAAATCAGACCGACATATTGAATAATCCAGGACAAGGTACAATTAACCATGGTAATAAACTAAACAACACGTCAAACATCATGATTATGGAAGTTTAAATAAGCATAATTTATATATTTCATATTTAATTGCACTTTTAATTATCGCACTTTAATTTATTGTCATTTTATTTATCGTACCTTTTAATTATCTCAAATTTTATTTTATCGCACTTTTATTTATCGCAATTTCATTATCGTTATTTACTTTACGCTTTAAATTAAGTTATATTTATTTTTAATATTTTACATTGGGTTTTAACTGCGACTAAAGTTTTAAAATCGACAAACCGGTCATTAAACGATAAAAACCCCCGTTTATAATAATAATTGTAATATATATATATTTATTTACAAATATAGTTTTAAAAATATAGCGTTAAACTTGGCGAGTTCCCTGTGGACGAACCGGACTTACTAAAAACTACATTACTGTACGATTAGGTACGCTGCCTATAAGTGTTGTAGCAAGGTTTAGGTATATCCACTCTTTAAATAAATAAATAACTTGTGTAAAATTGTATCGTATTTAATAGTATTTTGTTGTAAAAATATAACTATTTTATACACCACCTCGCACACATCAGAATCCGTTTATCACAGAATGACCATTTTCATTCAATTTTTTATTTGAATTTTGACTTATCAGAATCCAACAAGTGGCATAATGGAGAAAACATTCGACAAAATAAAATTTGTTAGAAACAAACAAATTAACTATGAAAAATTTTGTTAAGAATCCACGCTAACGAAATCCTAGCTAACTGTTAATTCCTTATTACATTTATCGCAATTTTAAATTCTCGCAATTTTATTTATCGTACTGTTATTTACGTATTTTAAATATCGGGACACGTATACAAAGTTTTGACATATCATATCGACGCATCTATATATATTATTTGGAATAACCATAGACACTCTATATGCAGTAATGCTTGAGTTAGCTATACAGGGTTAAGGTTGATTCTATAATAATATATGTACTTTGAGTTGTGATCGAGTCTGAGACATGTATACAAAGGGTCACGATACGTATTAATTAATTAGAATATTATATATGAATTATTGAATTACTAATTGTGGACTGCTAACTGTGGACTGCCAACATTGGACAATTAAAATGAATTAAAATATTGATTATAACATATGAAACTAAACAATTCTTCAAGTTTGCCACTTGAATTCATCCTAAATCTCATTTGTATCTCGACGATTACAATCTGCGTTTAAACCTTTCATGATTCTTGAAAACACCTCAATCGATAGGAACCAACCGCACTTCATCTATGGAAGGAAAGATTTATGCATATAGTTATGTACCTGAAAAACTATCGGAACCTGAGTAAACGTTTAACACATATCTGTACTAACTCCTTTTTTGTTGTTATTACCAAAAATAACTTTGCAATTCCTTTCCAAATTAGCCAATTTTGTCACAGCTCCAGCAAGTCAACTTCAACTTTTCATTCGAATTTGCCTTATAATAACCTCGATATATAAGTTACCTTTCGTCATCGTTATTGGGGATTCGTTTATAACCCACCACTTTTAGCAGTAAACTTACCAGCAACTTCATTACTCATTAGCTTAAGTCTCTCCGAAGAACCATTATAATTGTTCATTAAAACCCTATCATATATTCATCCTTATCTTGTAACGAGAACTGCCATACCAAGTACCGGGAAATCAGCAATCAATATTTCGAATCTCGCAGCGTTTATCAACAGTTATAAGTATTCATATAACATTTATCTCCTAGAATTATGATCTTCGATTTGGAAATTCTGAAAAGTACCCATCCTACGAATCAATACTCGGAATGTTGAAAAAGCTGAATGAAGCAGCAAAAATTGTAAACGATTTTAACAGTCGAAAGTTTGATGATAAAGAATAGAGTGTTGGAAACTCTCAATAGAAAATTTGTACCAAAAAGCGGATTATGCGAAATTATGAAGGAGGTTGTGGAAAAATTACAAGGACTAAACTTGTACATAAAGAATCCCGATGATTCTGATTCTGTTGAAATCTTTAGCGAATACCTTGCTCCTTAATCGCTCTAAACCATCGTGAATGAATTTCTTCATCACAATTTGATTCTAAAATTCTAAGATATCATCGTATCTTTCATTATAAATATCCTCGATATTTCTGAAGATATTTTCATAACTAATCTTATCTGAAATCATTTATCTCTTTGCGATATCAGCATTACATCAGAATGGAAACTGTTTTAGTTTCTAAATTTTGAAATATTCGAACTTAAAATATGAATGATATTGAAGTAGTGTTGGGAACCGAAGCATGAGTTAGTATAATATAATGACACTTGATCAACGTGATTATATTACAGTAAGTCATGTTGAGTTTCTAATGGAACGTGATGATTCACAGATCCTAACGTCATCACGTGCCATGTTACATAACTCTTTCATTCTGCTTAACTTCTGAACATATCAAGAAAGTATATTATTGATAGTTCTATTCTTAGTGATTCAGGTAATTTGACAAATCAAATCGTGCTATTACGTTCTTTCTTGTTTAGAACATTAAGTTCTTTCAAACTTCCATACTTACGAATTCTGAACCGTTACTCGCTTTACTAGAGGTCGAGAAGAGAATAAAAAGGCAAAGAGCTCCAAAATATAAGAGAAAATATAAAGCCCAATAACAACACGGAGGTTACAAACTATGGACATTAATACAAATAGCAATATAAAGACACGGAATAATTAAGAATAGTATCACCCAAAGGTAATAGTAGAAGTAAACAGATTTTTCTGGTGGAAGATTGAAAAGAAGGATGACAGAAATGATAATTAGGAAAATATCAAGGATTAGAATGGAATTAAGCATTTTCACAATCTTTTAGATGTATGAACTAAGAAAGAAAGTAGAGGAGTGGTGAAAATAATGGAATGGAAGAGATGAATTTATAATAAAATATCAGGCGTAGCAATCGATGTAGATGATCGCATTTGATTAAAGAGGATCCTAATTTCTTTATTCACCGAAGAACCAAATCTTATATAGATTTCGAAAATTATCTCAATATTCCTTGAATTCCGAAAATCCACCGTGACTACGTCAGAAGTTAAATCTTTATCTCAATCTTTTGTGACAGCTTCACTCGTACGCTTCACATAATCGAATCGTTTTATCCATATTATTCAATGGTGATAAAACTGTATTTATCAACTCATATTCATCATGAAAATATTTTTAATGTTAACCATGACAACCTCACTCAAATTTTGGGATGAAATTTCTTTAACGGGTAGGTACTGTGACGACCCGGAAATTTTCGACCAAATTTAAACTTAATCTTTATATATTTCTGACACGATAAGCAAAGTCTGTAATGTTGAGTCTCGAAAACTTTGGAACAGTTTACATTAATGCATTTGCCCTTTTACCATTCCCGACTATTCACAAACAATTGTGTGTAAGTAAATATGTATATGTATATATTCATATATATATATATATATATATATATATATATATATATATATATATATATATATATATATATATATATATATATATATATATATATATATATATATATATATATATAAGTATATATATATATTAATTTGAATTAATATGATACCATTTAAACATTTGAATTAAATATGTAAAATAAGTAAGTTATTATTAAAATGAATATATATAAATAAATATATAATATTATTACAAATCTATATAGATATATATATATACATAAAAGATTTCTGTTAATAACTATTATATTGTAACATTTGTAAAATTTATAAATATTAAATATTCAAGATATATATATATATATATATATATATATATATATATATATATATATATATATATATATATATATATATATATATATATATTACTATATAATATATGTTTTAATTATGATATAATTAATAATTGTAACATACTAAATTATAAGTTAAAATATAGTTAATACATTAATTGTTATTATAAGTATCATTAAAAATTATTATTATAGTATCCTCATTATCATTATTATTAAAATCATTATTAACAATACAATCAATAATCATTATCATTAATAATTATAATTATAAGTATTAATAATTATTGTTATTATTAT
The DNA here is from genome assembly GCF_046630445.1 of Rutidosis leptorrhynchoides. Lineage (NCBI taxonomy): Eukaryota > Viridiplantae > Streptophyta > Magnoliopsida > Asterales > Asteraceae > Rutidosis > Rutidosis leptorrhynchoides. The sequence goes on from NC_092337.1 coordinate 251,409,381, forward strand.
GTTAGTTATTAATATCATGATTCTTATTATTATCACTTTTATAGTTAATATTATTTTTATTATCTAGTAGTATTATATTTATTATTAGTGTTATTATTAATAATATTATTACTATAGCTAATATTATCATATTCATTTATAATGATATTATTATTATTACTATTATAGTATTTTGAGTTTTATTATTATTATTTGTAATATTAAGTGTACTACTAAAATAGTATATTTATTATGTATTAAAAACTATTATTATTATTATAAAGATTACTAATTATCTTTATCATGGAAAAATACAGTATTTCTATTATTATTATTATTAGTAGTATTTTTATTTTATTATTGTTATTAATATTTATTAATTAATAATATGAATTAAATATAAAATATAAAATTTGTTACAGATACAAAGATATGTCGATATCCACTTATTTATTTATATTTCTTTTTTTTTATTTTGTTCCTCCTCCGTGACAAGTTGTCGAGCCATCCTCCTCTCATATCAATCAACTACATCAAAGTTATGGAGAAATTAAATCGTGCAATTTTCAATCATACACTGCCTCCTTTGCTTCAAAATTTTCAAAGATATACAGATTTTTTAAAAAAAAAAAAAAGAGAAGAAGCTCGATAAACTCTGTATAAATAACTTTTTGGTGAAAACTAGAATTCGAATACAATTCTAAAAAGTAATATTGCAATTCTGTTAGGAATGATCACGTTTATCTATCTGTAAGTTTTCAAGCTCAAATTCTTTCTATCGAATCTCAATTTTCGAGTCAAAGATTATGAACAAAAAGTCAAAGATATTTTTCTTAGGAAAAAATTCGAATTCTGTGTTTTGTTTTAAGTTAAATTGAGGATTGATAAAGTTTTAAGGAAGGATTTAGAACCTATTACGTGTTATAACTTTGGTCTAATACGTTCTTTAAATCGAAATCAAATTTTTTTTTTTTGTTGTGTGCAGCGAACTGCAGTAGCAGATATATACTTTTTTTATTTTTTTATTTTTTTTCGTTTGCTAAATTGATATAAACACACAATATAGATCGATTTTGTTTCAATTATAATTATTAAAATCAACTGATTATATTTTGAAACTTGTGATGATTCAATGGTCGGCTTTGGGTTTTGAGTGAAGAAAAAATGGTAACGAAAATAAATCATGGGTTAAATAGTATCGAATGGAGTTTTAATCTGAAAGATAGAATCAGACGAGTGGTGAGGAGTGTTTCGGTTAAGCGGGAGGTCTCGAGTTCGAGCTCGGTCGTGGGCATCTTTTTTTTGAACAACCATTTAAAGGTAGTTTTTATTTATTACATTTATTATTATGATTATTATTATTATTATTAATATAAATTATTATTGTTATTGTTATTAGTGTTATTATTATTATTATCATTGTTACTATTATTAGTATTATTATTAGTATTATTTTAAATATATGTATTATAACCAATATTATTATTATTAGATTTACAAATATTATTAATATATTTATTATTATTAATCTTATCATTTAAGTATTATTATTATTATTATTATTATTATTATTATTATTATTATTATTATTATTATTATTATTATTATTATTATTATTGTTATTATTATCATTATTTACATTTATTACTATCAAATATTATTAATAAGTATTATGATTATTAAGAATTAAGATCAAAATTATATAAGTTTTTATTATTTATTATCATTATTATTAAAATTAATATTTATATTATCATTATTATTATTTTTATAATTAATATTAGTATTAACGTTATTAATAATATTTTTATCATTTTTAATATTATTACTATCATGATTATTACTTTTACCATTATTATTATTACAACTATATTATTATTATTATCAATATTACTATTAATATTATTATTATTACAAATTACAATAAAAGTTAGTTATATAAAGATATACTTAAGAAAACAACCTTTTTATAAATTATTTATTTAAAGTATATAAAGTAAATATATTTAAGTTAATAATGAAACACATGAATTACTAAAAATAACCGTTATATTAATAATAATACATAAATTTATTTGACTTCAATTATATGTGTTAATATATATATATATATATATATATATATATATATATATATATATATATATATATATGATATAGGTTCGTGAATCCGAGGCCAACCCTGCATTGGTCAGTTCAGTCGTATGAATATTTTTACTACAAAATATCGTATAGTGTGTTTCATTTGCTCCCTTTTTAAATTCTTTTGCAATATATATTTTTGGGACTGAGAATACATGCGCTGCTTTATAAATGTTTGACGAAATAGACACAAGTACTTAAAACTACATTCTATGGCTGGATTATTAAACCGAATATGCCCCTTTTTAGTCTCGTAATCTAAGAATTAGGGAACAGACACCCTAATTGACGTGAATCCTAAAGATAGATCTATTGGGCCCAACAAGCCCCATCCAAAGTACCGGATGCTTTATACTTCGAATTTATCATGTTCGAAGGGAGTCCCGGAATGATAGGGGATATTTTATATGCATCTTGTTAAGGTTGATTACTAGGTGTTCACCATATGAATGATTTTTATCTCTATACAGTTTGCGAAATGCCTGATATGAGATTATGTTTATGAGAAATTGAAATATGAAATCTTGTGGCCTATTAAAAATATGGAATTTATGGATTATGATAAACTAATGAACTCACCAATCTTTTGGTTGACACTTTAAAGCATGTTTATTCTCAGGTTTGAAAGAAATCTTCCGTTGTGCATTTGCTCATTTTAGAGATATTACTTGGAGTCATACATGGCATATTTCAAAAGACGTTGCATTCGAGTCGTTGAGTTCATCAAGATTATTATTAAGTCAATTATAGTTGGATATATTATGAAATGATATGCATGCCATCAACTTTCGATGAAATGAAAGTTTGTCTTTTAAAAACGAATGCAATGTTTGTAAAATGTATCATATAGAGGTCAAGTACCTCGCGATGTAACCAAATGTAATGTATTTGTCCAGATGGAATAGGACGGGTCGTTGTAGGTGGTATCAGAGCGGTGGTCTTAGCGAACCGGGTGTGCATTAGTGTGTCTAACTGATAAGTCGTTAGGATGCATTAGTGAGTCTGGACTTTGACCGTGTTTGCATGTCAAAAGTTTTGCTTATCATATTTGTCGGAAATTACCTGCTTATCATTCTTAGTCTAGATACATCTTATTGCATTGATTACATGAATAGTGTATAGACAAAATTCATATCTTAGCGTATCTGCTAATCTATATCTTAGCATATCTGTTACTATTAACTTTATCTGACACGATTCCTTAATTTCCTCCGTAATCTACGGGATCTTCTGTACTAAGTATAGGTATTATTTGTAATTAGAATATCATCCGATATCCGAAAATTATTTCATATCGAAAAATTCTTTATTCAATCGTACGAAATGGAACTCACCACTAGTTTAAATCCCTCAGATTCCGATATGGATGTTCACCTAAGCTCCGAAAGCAGCGTCACCAGAATGAATCAATCAATCAACCATCCCCAATTCATCTGATGGGTTCGTAGTATACTTAATCATTGGAAACAAGAAGAAGGTGATCCCTTCCATCCACCACATTAAATTCTTGGTGAAGAACTTGAAGCACTTACCTGCGAACATGTTCGCAATACCATTTTCTCTTTCATTTCCAGAGTATCTCGTCACTATTATATACTATCTCAAATCCTAGATTTTATTCATCCGCTTGTCCGAACCGACAATCATTTCGGTGTAATAGAAGAAGTCAACGAGCTTCGCTTTTGAGTAGTGGCTTTAGAGAATATGGTGCAAAGGTTACAAGCACCAGCAGCATCACCGGCACCAACAGTACCACCAACATCAGTACCAGCAGCACAAGTACCACTAAGAACAACATCCACATCTCAAACCTCAACATCACAATCTATACCTCGAACATCAACATCATACGCACCATAGATACCAAGGAGTACCAACAACAATGAACGATGAAGTATTGATCCATAACTTCATTGAAGAAATATTCTGCGAAGAATATGTGGTTTCTAAAAGTTTTAGAGATTATTTGTTCTAGCTCAAATCGAAAAGCAGATGAGTTTAATATCATATTAACTCGTTAAATCCATGATTACATCTGAAGAAAATATATATGTATATATGTTTTCATAAAGGTAGTAATTAAAAATTCTTTTGTACAAACTGTTAATGGTGAAAATATTTTAACGGGTAGGTAATACCCGAGAAATATTTAGATTTCACATTAATAAGTTACATTGTACATTCTTCGAATCTGATTCACCATTCATTTACTATCCCACTCACACCCACAGATATACGAATCCGTTTGTCACAGAATGACCATTTTCATTCAATTTTATATTTGAATTTTGACTTATCAGAATCTAACAAGTGGCATAATGGAGAAAACATTGGAAAAAATAAAATTTGTTAGAAACAAACAAATTAACTATGAAAAATTTTGTTAAGAATCCACGCTAACGAAATCCTAACTAACTGTTCCTAGCTAACTGTTAATTCCTTATTACATTTATCGCAATTTTAAATTCTCACAATTTTATTTATCGTACTGTTATTTACGCATTTTAAATATCGGGACACGTATACAAAGTTTTGACATATCATATCGACGCATCTATATATATTATTTGGAATAACCATAGACACTCTATATGCAGTAATGCTTGAGTTAGCTATACAGGGTTAAGGTTGATTCTATAATAATATATGTACTTTGAGTTGTGATCGAGTCTGAGACATGTATACAAAGGGTCACGATACGTATTAATTAATTAGAATATTATATATGAATTATTGAATTACTAATTGTGGACTGCTAACTGTGGACTGCCAACATTGGACAATTAAAATGAATTAAAATATTGATTATAACATATGAAACTAAACAATTCTTCAAGTTTGCCACTTGAATTCATCCTAAATCTCATTTGTATCTCGACGATTACAATCTGCGTTCAAACCTTTCATGATTCTTGAAAACACCTCAATCGATAGGAACCAACCGCACTTCATCTATGGAAGGAAAGATTTATGCATATAGTTATGTACCTGAAAAACTATCGGAACCTGAGTAAACGTTTAACACATATCTGTACTAACTCCTTTTTTGTTGTTATTACCAAAAAATAACTTTGCAATTCCTTTCCAAATTAGCCGATTTTGTCACAGCTCCAGCAAGTCAACTTCAACTTTTCATTCGAATTTGCCTTATAATAACCTCGATATATAAGTTACCTTTCGTCATCGTTATTGGGGAATCGTTTATAACCCACCACTTTTAGCAGTAAACTTACCAGCAACTTCATTACTCATTAGCTTAAGTCTCTCCAAAGAACCATTATAATTGTTCATTAAAACCCTATCATATATTCATCCTTATCTTGTAACGAGAACTGCCATACCAAGTACTGGGAAATCAGCAATCAATTTTTCGAATCTCGCAGCGTTTATCAACAGTTATAAGTATTCATATAACATTTATCTCCTAGAATTATGATCTTCGATTTAGAAATTCTGAAAATCACCCATCCTACGAATCAATACTCGGAATGTTGAAAAAGCTGAATGAAGCAGCAAAAATTGTAAACGATGTTAACAGTCGAAAGTTTGATAATAAAGAATAGAGTGTTGGAAACTCTTAATAGAAAATTTGTACCAAAAAGCGGATTATGCGAAATTATGAAGGAGGTTGTGAAAAAATCACAAGGACTAAACTTGTACATAAAGAATCCTGATGATTCTAATTCTGATGAAATCTTTAGCGAATACCTTGCTCCTTAATCGCTCTAAACCATCGTGAATGAATTTCTTCATCACAATTTGATTCTAAAATTCTAAGATATCATCGTATCTTTCATTATAAATATCCTCGATATTTCTGAAGATATTTTCATAACTAATCTTATCTGAAATCATTTATCTCTTCGCGTATCAGCGTTACATCAGAATGGAAACTGTTTTAGTTTCTAAATTCTGAAATATTCGAACTTAAAATATGAATGATATTGAAGTAGTGTTGGAAACTGAAGCATGAGTTAGTATAATATAATGACACTTGATCAACGTGATTATTTTATAGTAAGTCATGCTGAGTTTCTAATGGAACGTGATGATTCACAGATCCTAACGTCATCACGTGCTATGTTACATAACTCTTTCATTCTGCTTAACTTCTGAACATATCAAGAAAGTATATTCTTGATAGTTCTATTCTCAGTGATTCAGGTAATTTGACAAATCAAATCGTGCTATTACGTTTTTTCTTGTTTAGAACATTAAGTTCATTCAAAGTTCCATACTTACGAATTCTGAACCGTTACTCGCTTTACTAGAGATCGAGAAGATAATAAAAATGCAAAGAGCTCCAAAATATAAGAGAAAATATAAAGCCCAATAACAACACGGAGGTTACAAGCTATGGATATTAATACAAATAGCAATATAAAGACACGGAATAATTAAGAATAGTATCACCCCAAGGTAATAGTAGAAGTAAATAGATTTTTCTGGTGGAAGATTGAAAAGAAGGATGACAGAAATGATAATTAGGAAAATATCAAGGATTAGAACAGGATTAAGCATTTTCACAATCTTTTGGATGTATGAACTAAGAAAGAAAGTAGAGGAGTGGTGAAAATAATGGAATGGAAGAGATGAATTTATAATAAAATATCAGGCGTAGCAATCGATGTAGATGATCGCATTTGATTAAAGAGGATCCTAATTTCTTTATTCACTGAAGAACCAAATCTTATATAGATTTCGAAAATTATCTCTAAATTCCTTGAATTCTGAAAATCCACCGTGACTACGTCAGAAGTTAAATCTTTATCTCAATCTTTTTTGACAGCTTCACTCGTACGCTTCACATAATCGAATCGTTTTATCCATATTATTCAATGGTGATAAAACTCTATTTATCAACTCATATTCATCATGAAAACATTTTTAATGTTAACCATGACAACCTCACTCAAATTTCGGGATGAAATTTCTTTAACGGGTAGGTACTGTGACGACCCGGAAATTTTCGACCAAATTTAAACTTAATCTTTATATATTTCTAACACGATAAGCAAAGTCTGTAATGTTAAGTCTCGAAAACTTTGGAACAGTTTACATGAATGCATTTGCCCTTTTACCATTCTCGACGATTCACGAACAATTGTGTGTAAGTAAATATGTATATGTGTGTGTGTGTGTGTGTGTATATATATATATATATATATATATATATATATATATATATATATATATATATATATATATATATATATAAGTGTATATATATATTAATTTGAATTAACATGATACCATTTAAACATTTGAATTAAATATGTAAAATAAGTAAGTTATTATTAAAATGAATATATATAAATAAATATATAATATTATTACAAATCTATATAGATATATATATATATATATATATATATATATATATATATACATAAAAGATTTCTGTTAATAACTAATATATTGTAACATTTGTAAAATTTATAAATATTAAATATTCATGATATATATATATATATATATATATATATATATATATATATATATATATATATATATATATATATATATATCATGAATATATATATATATATATATATATATATATATATATATATATATATATATATATATATATATATATATATATATATATATATATATATATATATATATATATATATATATATATATATATATATATATATATATATATATATATATATATATATTATAAATATGATATAATTAATAATTGTAACATACTAAATTATAAGTTAAAATATAGTTAATACATTAATTGTTATTATAAGTATCATTAAAAATTATTATTATAGTATCCTCATTATCATTATTATTAAAATCATTATTAACAATACAATCAATAATCATATCATTAATAATTATAATTATAAGTATTAATAATTATTGTTATTATTATGTTAGTTATTAATATCATGATTCTTATTATTATCACTTTTGTAGTTAATATTATTTTTATTATCTAGTAGTATTATATTTATTATTAGTGTTATTATTAATAATATAATTACTATAGCTAATATTATCATATTTATTAGTAATGATATTATTATTATTATTATAGTATTTTGAGTTTTATTATTATTATTTGTAATATTAAGTGTACTATTAAAATAGTATATTTATTATGTATTAAAAACTATTATTATTATAAAGATTACTAATTATCTTTATCATGAAAAAATACAGTATTTCTATTTTTATTATTATTAGTATTTTTATTTTATTATTGTTATTAATATTTAGTAATTAATAATATGAATTAAATATAAAATATAAAATTTGTTACAGATACAATGATATGTCGATATCCACTTATTTATTTATATTTCTTTTTCTTATTTTGTTCCTCCTCCGTGACAAGTTGTTGAGCCATCCTCCTCTCATATCAATCAACTACATCAAAGTAATGGAGAAATTAAATTGTGCAATTTTCAATCATACACTGCCTCCTTTGCTTCAAAATTTTCGAAGATATACAGATTTTTTTTTAAAAAAATAGAAAAGAAGCTCGATAAACTCTTTATAAATAATTTTTTGGTGAAAACTTGAATTCGAATACAATTCCAAAAAGTAATATTGCAATTCTGTTAGGAATGATCACGTTTATCTATCTGTAAGTTTTCAAGCTCAAATTCTTTCTATCGAATCTCAATTTTCGAGTCAAATATTATGAACAAAAAGTCAAAGATATTGTTCTTAGGAAAAATTCGAATTCTGTGTTTTGTTCTAAGCTAAATTGAGGATTGATAAAGTTTTAAGGAAGGATTTAGAACCTATTTCGTGTTATAACTTTGGTCTAATACATTCTTTAAATCGAAATCAAATTTTTTTTTTTTTTTTTTTGCAGCGAACTGCAGTAGCAGATATATACTTTTTTTATTTTTTTCATTTGCTAAATTGATATAAACACATAATATAGATCGATTTTGTTTCAATTATAATTACTAAAATCAACTGATTATATTTTGAAACTTGTGATGATTCAATGGTCGGCTTTGGGTTTTGAGTGAAGAAGAAATGGTAACTGAAATAAATCATGGGTTAAATAGTATCGAATGGAGTTTTAATCAGAAAGATAGAATCAGACGAGTGGTGAGGAGAGTTTCGGTTAAACGGGAGGTCTCGAGATCGAGCCCGGTCGTAGGCATCTTTTTTTTTTAACAACCATTTAAAGGTAGTTTTTATTTATTACATTTATTATTATGATTATGATTATTATTAATATAAATTATTATTGTTATTGTTATTAGTGTTATTATTATTATTATCATTGTTACTATTATTAGTATTATTATTAGTATTATTATAAATATATGTATTATAACGAATATTATTATTATTTTTTTATTTACAAATATTATTAATATATTTATTATTATTAATCTTATCATTTAAGTATTATTATTATTATTATTATTATTATTATTATTATTATTATTATTATTATTATTATTATTATTATTATTATTATTATTATTATTATTATTATTATTGTTATTATTATCATTATTTACATTTATTACTATCAAATATTATTAATAAGTATTATGAGTATTAAGAATTAAGATCAAAATTATATAAGTTTTTATTATTTATTATCATTATTATTAAAATTAATATTTTTATTATCATTATTTATATTTTTATAATTAATATTAGTATTATCATTATTAATAATATTTTTATCATTTTTAATATTATTACTATCATGATTATTACTTTTATCATTATTATTTCAACTATATTATTATTATTATCAATATTACTATTAATAATATTATTATTACAATAAAAGTTAGTTATATAAAGATATACTTAAGAAAACTACCTTTTTATAAATTACTTATTTAAAGTATATAAAGTAAATATATTTAAGTTAATAATGAAACACATGAATTACTAAAAATAACGGTTATATTAATAATAATACATAAATTTATTTGACTTCAATTATATGTGTTAATATATATATATATATATATATATATATATATATATATATATATATATATATATATATATATATATATATATATATATATATATATACACGATATAGGTTCGTGAATCCGAGGCCAACCCTGCATTATTCAGTTCAGTCGTATGAATATTTTTACTACAAAATATCGTATAGTGAGTTTCATTTGCTCCCTTTTTAAATGCTTTTGCAATATATATTTTTGGGACTGAGAATATATGCGCTGCTTTATAAATGTTTGATGAAATAGACACAAGTACTTAAAACTACATTCTATGGCTGGATTATTAAACCGAATATGTCCCTTTTTAGTCTGGTAATCTAAGAATTAGGGAACATACACCCTAATTGACGCGAATCCTAAGGATAGATCTATTGGGCCCAACAAGCCCCATTCAAAGTACCGGATGCTTTAGTACTTCAAATTTATCATATCCGAAGGGAGTCTCGGAATGATAGGGGATATTCAATATGCATCTTGTTAAGGTCAGTTACCAGGTGTTCACCATATGAATGATTTTTATCTCTATGCAGTTTGTGAAATGCCTGATATGAAATTATGTTTATGAGAAATTGAAATATGAAATCTTGTGGTCTATTAAAAATATGGAATTTATGGATTATCATAAACTAATGAACTCACCAACCTTTTCATTGACACTTTAAAGCATGTTTATTCTCAGATTTGAAAGAAATGTTTCACTGTGCATTTGCTCATTTTGGAGATATTACTTGGAGTCATTCATGGCATATTTCAAAATACGTTGCATTCGAGTCGTTGAGTTCATCAAGATTATTATTAGGTCAATTATAGTTGGATATTTTATGAAATGATATGCATGCCGTCAACTTTCGATGAAATGAAAGTTTGTCTTTTAAAAACGAATGCAATGTTTATAAAATGTATCATATAGAGGTGAAGTACCTCGCGATGTAACCAAATGTAATGTATTCGTCCAGATGGATTAGGACGGGTCGTTATATCTACGTCGAAAGATATGACGAATCTGCACTTTCTCATTTCACTCTTTTGTGATAACTTCACTCGTACGCTTCACTTAAGCAAATTATTTTATCCATATTACTCAATGATGATAAAACTCTATTTATCAAATCATATTTATCATAAAAACATTCTTATTGTTATCCATGACAACCTCGATCAAATTTCGGGGACGAAATTTCTTTAACGGGTAGGTACTGTGACGACCCGGAAATTTCCGACCAAATTTAAACTTAATCTTTATTTGATTTAATGTTTTTGACACGATTAGTAAAGTCTGTAGTGTTGAAATCTCATAAACTTTGAACTGAGTTCATGTAATTAATTACCCTCTGACTGTGCCCGACGATTCACGAACAATTGTTTATAAATAAATATGTATATATATATACATATATATATATATATATATATATATATATATATATATATATATATATATATATATATATATATATATATAATTTATAAATAATAAATATTCAATAAAATTTATTATATAATATATTATATGATTATTAAATATTACATAATTAATAATATATTAATACAAAGATAAAATATAGTTATTATAGTAATGTTATTATTACTTACAATCGGTATTAGTTATATTATATATAGATATGAAATTTAATTCATTAAATTTGTTATCTTTACTAATCTCATTATTATTACTTTCTTTACTATTATTAGAATAAGCATTTAATATTAATAACAGTGTTATTATTATTATTATTATGTATAATAAATAAATATGAAATTTGATACATTGGAATTGTTATATTATTATTATTATAACTAATATTATTGTTATCATTACTAATACTAATATTATTATAACTAGAACTTAAATTTTAATTTTTATTATTATTGTGATTATTATTGTTATTTTTATTTTAAAAAAAAATCGTTATTTTATAGTTGTCATTATTATTATAAATAATACAAATTAGTATTATTACCATGAACAATATTATTATTATTATTATTATTATTTTAGTTAATATCATAATTATTATTATTTATTATTAATATAATTATTATTAGTATTATTATTAATATTAACATATTTATCATTAATATTTATTAAAAATAAAATGTATCACAGATAACTACAAATTCCGTTTAAAATCGTTATATATGCTGTTTAATTTGTGTGCTTGATTAAACAAATTGATCCAATTGTCATACACAAAAATAAATACAGTTTAGGGACGATTTTGTTTTGCTATATTTTTTCTTCTGACTGAATATTTTCTTGTCGAATCAATTACTACAAAACAAACTTAATTGAGTCAATTTAGTTGTAATATTATCACTTAACCTCAATATAATCCTCTGCTTACACAATTCGATTTAAAACAGAAAAATAAAATTGAAAATTTTGAAGAAAAAGGCTCGCCACTCTGTTCTTCATCCATTTTATCAAAACCTCGAATTCAAACAAATTTCCAAAATGTAAAAATGCCATTATGTTTGAAATCTCATACTCGAACTATACACAAAGTTTCAAAGTCCAATTTTTCTTATCGATTTCTAATTTTTGAGTCAAAGTTAAACTTTAAAAAGTCAAATAAATCGTTCTTCATGAAATTCGAACTTGATTTTAGGTTTCAAGTTAAATTGAATATTCAGAAAGTTTTTGAGATAGATTTAGAGTATAATTCGTGTTGAAACCATGAGCTAAAACACTCTTAAAATCGAAATCAGAATTTGTGTTCATCTTCTTCAAAACGGGTTTGATAAAGTTTTTAAAATTCAATTTGTTTTCTGTTAAAAACAATTCAAATATTCCACATCCAATTCGTGTATGATTAGTTTATGATACCAAAACCCAATTCAGTCGATTACTGTTATGGTTGTATGATCATTGATCGAGCAGAGTATTGAAGAAGAAGAAAGAATATGAAACAGTAAACTATCAGGTTAAGTAAATACTAGCTGGGTATTAATACAGAAAAACAGTTATGGTTCATTGGTTGTGTTATGTTGCAGGTAAGCGAGAGGTCGCGAGTTCGAGTCCCTTCAATGGCGTAATTTTTTTAAAAGTTTTCTTCAAAGGTTGTAATTCTTCCATTATTATTATTATTATTAATACATATTATTATTATTATTATTAATTATTATTATTATTATTGTTATTATTATTGTTATTGATATAAATCATTTTGATATGTTATTATGTTATTTGTAATACTAGAAATAGAATTATTATTATTATTATTATTATTATTATTATTATTATTATTATTATTATTATTATTATTATTATTATTATTATTATTACTACTACTAGTAAAAGGTATTAACTAACAATTATTATTATTATCATAATTATAATTGCAATTATAATTATTAATATTATGGTTAAGTTAATTATTAGTATTACTATAATAATACAATTACATATTAATATCATTTAAATGAGTATTACCCATCTTCTAGTAGGCAAAGTAATACTCGTAATCTGATTGGTCCACGTGACATCTCCCCTCACATAATATTACTGTTCACGCTGTTGGTTATTTTTTTTTATCAAATTGTATCGGGCAAAAAGAAAATGTACGTGGGTAAACAAAAGGCCATCACCATCGTACTAGGGTAAACAAAAAGTCTTCATCTTCATCATAGAAGTATTTGAAATCTATGCATGTCCTCCATCCCTCTACCATCATTTTTCTTCATCTTTGCGTGTATTAACATCTTCTCTTCTTCCTTTTCTTTATTTTCTCTTATTGCAATAGGATTTATAGACGGAGAAACACAAATCAAGCGATTCGGATGGAGAAGAAATCAACAACTGGATCTGTTGTGTGTTTTGCCTAATATTTGGGGGTTTGATGCAGGTTATTTCGATTTCAGTTCATCCTTCTTCCGGGTAGGTTTTTTTTATTTGTTTTTTTTAATTTATATCTGTATTTTATTCGTTATACAATTGATAATAACACAGGTCCAGTACTACCATCAGTGATGTCCAAATCTCATCCGATTTACAGGTATTATAATTTATCTATTTTTTTCTTAATCAAATTTCAGTTATATGTTTATAGTGTTACTATTGTTTTAGGGTTTGATTTCTGTGTTGGTGGTCGAATGAATTAGTATTATTGAAATTCAAGAACAGTAACTACTGAAAACTATTCGATTTACAGGTATTATAATTTATCTATTTTTTTAATCAAATTTCAGTTATATGTTTATAGTTTTACTATTGTTTTAGGGTTTGATTTCTGTGTTGGTGGTCGAATGAATTAGTATTATTGATATGAAAGAACAGTAACTACTGAAAACTCACAATTTGAACCACATAGATAGCAAATTCACAAACTTGTCGACTGAATTTGTGCGACTTATATGATATTTGATGAGTTCTTATGGTTTTACTTTTGTTCACAAACCTGTGCAGGTGGTTAAGGTATATGTATCTGTTTTTGGTGATCAACGAGGAAAGGAGGTAGCTATTTCAGGGTTAAAGTCAAAAGAAAAATATGTTCGTGTTCAATTGGGTAAGCGCATGAAACTACGTTTGACTCCTGAGATACGCTTTATCGAAGATGAATCATTAGAGATGGGAAGCAGAGTAAAAATTTATGAATTATTGAATGTTCTTTACATGTACATTGTGGAAACTAATATTCAACATTTTCTTAGCAATTTATCTATTTTCTTTTACGACTTCCTAAGTTTCTATGTATTGACTTAGTTATCTTTGTCGGCAATTTGCTTTATTGCAAAGCTTTCATACTGCACCATGTTATCACCTATATTCTGTATTGTATATCCCCATATCAATATCAACGTTACCTATAAAGGTTTCCAAGTAACAGTTAAAAAGTTGAAGGAAAATTATATTCAGAAGTTGAATTCTTTGGAATCCCAAGTGAGTTCTTCATCTTATATTCAGAAATTAACATGTTAATTTAGTGTAGGATATTGCAAAAGTTTCCGATTGTGAACTGCTAATATCCCAATTTTGGATTTCAGGTTGTGGAGTTGAAGAAGCAAGAAACAGCGAAGAATGAGATTCATAAAATCAAAATGCACAAGGAACGAGTTTTTTTTTTTAGTTTTTTTGTGTGTATGTTATTGAGGAACTAAAAAACCAACGCTTTTAATAAAGCTTTTACTAATACCTCGGTATTTGTATTTGATCAAATATACAGGAACAATAACGGAAGGCCTCACTCGAAAAAGAAGTGCTTCAGGTTTACACAACATTTGTTACCATGTTTGGACTTTTTTTTTTTTGTATAATGATTCATCTGGAAAAGTCATTAATTATTTTGAACTTTCAAATTTCTCACATATTTAAGTTCTTATTCAATTTTGTTTACTTATCAATATGTTTGTTTGTCATTTTTGTTCTTCAACTGAAAAAAGTAATGACATGAAGAAAGAATCTGTGTTTGTTTGTTGCTAAAACATATTTTTGTATGAATAGCTTAAGAAAAAGGCCATAAGGAACGAGTATGTGATGCATAAGCTACTAGCTCAAAAACAAAGGCACTCTGTAACCTTACTTCTTCAACTTTCTTCAATTGTTATCTATTTTTTTTCTTAATCAAATTTAGGGTTTGATTTCTGTAATCTCTGTTTGGTTTCTACTGCACTTGAACCCTTGGATTTCTGAGATTAGGGTTCTATCAGAATGAACAAATAAAGCGCTTATCAGATTATACATTCATCCAGAAAATTTTGAATTCGCTGAAATTATAAGAGGTGATCTCTCATCTTCCTTATTTTGGTTTGTTTTAGTTATTCTTGCTTTACTTGATAGAAGAAGGGGGTAATATATCATCTTCTGTATTTAATTTTTATTTTTATTTTTATTTTGTGGTTTTGATTTATTATTGCAGGTTGTGGCTGTATCTATTTCCGATTCACGCTTTAGGTAACAGATTTAATATAAATTTTTTAGTTTACATTCGTTTGCTCCTTTGCATTTTGTTGTTTGCTAATTGTTTGTATGTTTAATAAAGGTTTACACTTTGGGGATTTGAGGGGTATTATAAGTATTTGCTTTGAACTGATGACTTTAGGTTTAAGTATGTTTGTTTGAAATTGATTATTATAATCAATAAAGCAAGTTTTTTTACTAGGTTTGGATCATATTTACAGGTTCGCATATGATGGATTTGGTATCCATTTACTGTGGACTTCTATGCAATGTATTAACAGGTAATAGTTATTACTAAGCTCAAATTTACTCTCATTGATCAGTTTCTTAATGTGTTATATGTTTGTTGGTTATTTTTGTTTTTCTATTTTGTTTTTAATTTATTAATCTGCTGCTCTGTCATGTTGTTTAGTCTAATATGTGCTTTTATGATCATGTCCAATTTACTGGAGTTGTTAAGTATTAACAGGTGGCAATATCAAATCAAGTTAAGTAGCCATCATTCTATTAGTAAATAATGACATGTAATCCTCATTTTTTGCAGATTATACACAGACAATCACGTATATCTTTAGCTTTCTAAAGTTTTGATTGCATCTGCTATCATGTAAGTTAATCTGTATATGCTTTACTCTTTAATTTTAGTGTTCATAGCAACAGTTAACTTTAAAAAGGTTTTTTCTTTGGTGGATTTAAAAGTAAGTTTTCACTAATCTAATATGGTTTATATTCATCGAGTGCTTATGTTCCCTCATAAATGTCCGATTTCAATGTCAAATTAATTTTTTTTCACATTCTAGATATCAATCAGTATATTATTTTACTTTGTTATAACTTATAATTATACACAGTACACTCTATACGATGTAGTCACCAGATATCATTCATACACTTTTTTTCCTGCCTGAAAAATGTTTATTTGTGAAGGTTTCGGCTATGTGTGATCAATTTACCAAAGCATGCAACCGAAGACCACCTCCGAGATTATTTTCTCAAAAAGGAGAAGTTACAGATGTCAATCTTATGCGAACGAGGTGTCTATTTTAACCACTTTACACTTAAAATCACATTAAAGTCTATACATATTTGTTATTTGTATGTTTGATGTGACATTTTATAAGCTCTTAAAGTATTAAATAACCTTTGCCTTCAACGTTCTTTCAGTGATGGTAAGAACAGACAATTTGGTTTTGTTGGATTACAATTTTCAGGTATCGTATTATTCTTTTATTTGTATATAACTAAACTTTTAATGCCTTGTGGGAACACTAACAAGAGTTGGTGCTTATAATTAATGTGTATGTGTTCTAATTTTGATGTTATTAGTTTGATAATTTTTAATTGGGTTATATCATAACTGATTACCTATGTAGAAGTATTCATATGTAAATGGGCCAGAATTCCCACCTCTGGATACTTACTACCTTAGGTATAACTTTGTCCTGCAAAATTTTTAGGTGATGACCTACTGGAAATTGCTATGGAGCCAGGAAGACTACAAGGAATGGGTGCCCTATCAGGTAACCATATTTATACTAATTTATAAGTATATGTACCCATCATTATTCTTTGTTGGCAATTACAAAGGTCAGGTAGTTGCTGCCCTATCAGGTAACTGTATTTAGTAGGTTTGCAAAATGGACAGGATGGGGTGGGGTTGGTTTAGGATGACAAGCAACTACTTTATTTGACATACGAACAAATAGTATAAATAGTTAATGCATTTATCGTGATTACACTACAAAGGAATTAGTGTAAATATGTACCCATATATCATCATTTCTTGGCAATCTCAAGGATTAGTTAGCTGCCACATTCCTGTATATTTTCGATGCTGTTAGGATTGGGTCGGGTAAGGTTGACCTAATGACCTGATGTATGTTTTATCCGGTAACGGTTCAACCAGTGTAATAATATAGCCTCCTACATGATTAAAGAGATGAATGAGGAGAGGAGAGAATAACTGGATGACACATGTTACGGAGTATAATTTTATGGTATTATGAAAATTTATACAGTTGGAAACTAATCATTTTCTAAAACAAATCTGCATTATTTAGGAAAATAATCAAAAATTTAAACAATGGATGAAAGTTTTTCCACTTTACCTATCTGACCCGCTACAAATCATCATAACTCAAATCCACCCTTTCATAAGTAAATGGGTCAGAACTGCCTCTCCTTAATTAGTACTACAACATGTTTCAAGTAACTACTGATTACTTAGAATATCGTAACTGCTGATTAAGAAGATAAATTAATCTTTAATGAAAGAAATTAACAGGGGAGCATGGACAGCATAAGAAGATGAAAAGCTAGCCGAAGGTATAGAGATACACGGTCCTAAAAAATGGACAGTAATTGCTACCAAAGCAGGTATGAATATGAAACTACTACATATACGATTAATTAACAAGTTAAACGTTATCAAATTGAATTATTAGGATTTCAGATCTACAGAGGTGTGGAAAGAGTTGAAGGCTAAGATGGCTGAATTATTTGAGACCGAATATCAAACGAGGAAATATATCAGATCAAGAAGAGGACTTGATTATTCGGCTTCATAAACTTTTAAGAAAAAGGTTACCATTTTTTCTCTCACTCTCATCCATCTTTTTTGTGATTTTAACAACGCCGAGATACGTACTGTTATACGATGGATCGGGCATGGTTCATACCATGAACTGTGCGCAGTCCAACGTGTAATAGTACGCCAAATACCTACTGATAAAATCAATAATCATTTTTTAGCAAAATTTAAAGCAATCTATAGTTTATCAATGGCCAATGTTTTTCACTTACTATTTAGGTAGATTCCCTCATCATATACAATTATTTATGCATGTAGTACAAGTTGTTATTGCATAATTTGAGTAGAAATATCACTCGTCTGTATCAATAATATATTAGATCAATTGCTAGTGTTATCTAAATATTTTTTTTATCTAAATATGTTTATTTTATTCATTTATTATTAGATGGTCATTGATAGCGGGAAGATTACCAGGGCAAACCGATAATGAGATCAAGAACTATTGGAAATCTCATTTAAGCAAAAAGAAGGAAACTAAGGAAAAACAACCGGAACACTATTTAACAAGACGTGCCTCGAAATTATCTGAGGTGGATAAGGAGATGAAAGAAGAGGATGAAACTGGTGTAGAGAAACATGGAGTTGAATCTTCAAAGTTTAGTTTCAACGTTGACGAGTTTTTTGACTTCTCGAATGAAGACCCGTTGACGAGTTTAATTTCGATTTTTAAACTCAAATTTCATTTTAATCTATCATTCTCCAGATTTTATTTTGTTTATATATCATTGTCCAGATATATTTACTCTCGTGACGTACAACAAATCGTTTAACTTATTTTTTTTAAAATTTGACAGGAAGGGCGTTATGAGTACAAGTACATTGTGGATGGTGAATGGCTGATAAATCAATATGAACTTCTTACTCCTGTTGACAAGCATGGCAACGTTGAGGAATCGTCGTATTTAGTAGTCAAAATCTATCAAGAAAACAAAGTCCTATTCTATAATCAATTATGTGAAAATGGTATTAAAAAAATTGATCGGGTATGGTGAATCCAAAGTAGCATTAGAATCTGTTAATTTTGCGACTATCAATAGTATAATATGACTATTAATACTTTGCATTATATGATGTATATTTTGCTATTGACTATGGGTCAAAATGAGTCCTCTTATTGGTGCGTGGGTCAAATATAGCAAAATATTTGACCATATGAGTCAGGATTGCATCTAGAATGTGTATTTGGATTCCTGCTATTGCTATTTTCGGGTATACTTGCTTTTCGGGCATGTATTTTTATTTTCATTTTATTAATATATTGACTGGATGTAGGAACTATAATAGGTAGTTTACATAGATATAAGTTTTGTGTTGTAGCTTTAAAATTTCCAAATCATTAGATTTATCAAATTTCTATCATACATGTCTAGCCTCGTAGCGCGTACCTTCAATCTTGTTATTATCATAACTATAATTATTATTATCACCATGAATATTACCATTAAGGTTATTATTATTATTACTACTAATATTACTATAAGTATTATTGTTAGTTTCATTAAAAATTAATACTTGTATCATATTATAATTAATAGTATTACTATTTTTATTACTAGAATTATAATTATTACTAGTATTATAATTGTCATTATAGGTACCATAGTCATTATTATGATTATTATCGTTATAAGTATTATTATTTATATTAACATGAGTATTATTATGTAGTTACTAAAATCATTATCATAACTATCATTAACAATAAATTCATATTTTTACATTTATTATCAGTAATATCATTATTATTATCATTAATAGAATTATTAACATTATTATCTTATTAATAATATTAAGTATTATAAGCATATTTACCACTATTAATATTGTTTTGGTATTATTATGACTACTACTATTAATATTTCAAATGATATATTTAATACATATAACATAACAAGAATTAATATTATATATATATATATATATATATATATATATATATATATATATATATATATATATATATATATATATATATATATATATAATGAATATATGAAACATATATATACTATTAATATAAAAAAGATATAACTAATATATATATATATATATATATATATATATATATATATATATATATATATATATATTTGTTCGATTACAATGATGTATATTAATAAATATACAAATGATATAGGTTCGTAAATCCGAGGCCAACCTTGCACTTGTTCAATGCCATCATATGTATTTTTACTACGAAATATAGTATTGTGAGTTTCATTACTCCCTTTTTAAATGCTTTTGCAATATATATTTTTGGGACTGAGAATACATGCGCTTTTATAAATATTTGACGAAATAGACACAAGTAATTAAAACTACATTATATGGTTGAATGGATCGAAGCCGAATATGCCCCTTTTAGCCTGGTAATCTAAGAATTAGGGAACCGAGCCCCTAATTGAGGCGAATCCTAAAGATAGATCTATCAGGCCCAACACGCCCCATCCATGGTTGCGGATGCTTTAGTACTTCGAAATTTATATCATGTCCAAAGGATGTCCCGGAATGATGGGGATATTCTGTATGCATCTTGTGAATGTCGATTATTAGGTGTTCAATCCATATGAATGATTTTTATCCCTATGTATGGGATGTTTATTTATGAGAAATGGAAATGAAAATTTTGTGGTCTATTAAAATGATGGAAATGAATGATTACGATAAACTAATGAACTCACCAACCTTTGGTTGACACTTTTAAGCATGTTTATTCTCAGGTATTAAAGAAATCTTTCGCTGTGCATTTGCTCATTTTAAAGATATTACTTGGAGTCATTCGTGGCATATTTCAAAAGACATTGCATTCAAGTCATTGAGTTCAATAGAGATTATTATTAAGTAAATGACAGATTAGGTCATTTATAGAGTGGATATTATGAAATGGTATGCATGTCTGTCAACTTTCAATGTAATGAAAGTTTGTATTTAAAAAAAATGAATGCAATGTTTGTAAAATGTATCATATAGAGGTCAAATACCTTGGAATGTATCCATATGTTATTGTATTCGTCCTTATAGATTAGGACGGGTCGCTTCACCAACAGCAGCTACGTAACTGCGGTTTGAATATTTCTAACACTCCTAATTATGTTGATAATATTGCTATCATAACTTTCACTAAAAATCCCGTTAATCATTCTAATATAAACACATAGGGATAAAATACCATTTCATTAGAGACTGTAATGAAAAAAACTGATAGATGTAGTGCATATTGACACTACGACCCAAAGGGCTGATCTCTTCACACAAGCTTTTGATAAACCACATTTTGATTACTTGTTAAAAGAGATAGGTATTAAGACCTTAACTGATGTGGTTATGGTCACTGAGGTTCCTGACATAGAGGAACCTGACAAAGAAACTGAGGAGTAATTGCTATTAAACTGCTTGTATATGTTATGTACATTTTCATGATAGACTTAGTTATTGCATGTTTATTTCTGCTTGCATGATATTTAGTTTATTTTTGATTTGATTTCATGTTTATATTGGTTATGCTTATTTTCTTATGTCTTTGTATAGATAAAATCCAAAAAGACATAAAAATCATAAAATCCAGAAAATCAAATAAAAAGTTGAAAAATGGAAAATCCATAAAAAGTTGAAAAACCTTGAAAATGAGTTGCTTATTCTATATGTGGGAGATGTTTCATTAATGAACTGGCATGTTACTATTATAAGATAAGTAGTACAAGATAATTGATAATGTATTGCTAGGCTTTACTGACCTAATTTAATCTGGGAAGACTAAATTTTTTTTTTTTTAACGTGTTGA
Organism: Rutidosis leptorrhynchoides; assembly: GCF_046630445.1. Taxonomy (NCBI): domain Eukaryota; kingdom Viridiplantae; phylum Streptophyta; class Magnoliopsida; order Asterales; family Asteraceae; genus Rutidosis; species Rutidosis leptorrhynchoides. The sequence goes on from NC_092337.1 coordinate 251,431,754, forward strand.
TTCATATTTATTTTGACTACTTTCTCATAATTTATCATATCGTATTCTATTCATTCATTTTTAATTTTTATTCGACCTTCCCGGAGTTCATTCTCCGGGCAACTCTGTTTAATCGGTGGATTCCTTCCAACTTACTTCTTTTATGATCTCATTGGAAATCATATAAAGACAATTCCTATTTGAGATAGCTATTTGTGCAAGTATTTTACGATTAAGATGATCACACTAAGAACGCGTAAATATCATGATAAAGAAATCATGGAAAGATTTACAGCAGTTGAGGGTAGTCACCTAATTATCACTAAAAATGTACTGAGAAATCATTGTTCAGAAACTCAACAGATGGTTCAGCTCTCCCCTACTACGATTTATACTCGATAGAGAAGGATGGCTTAGTAAGTCCACAAGGTGATTTTACTCTGTCTAGGATGCATACGAGTTTCTATTTACCTTTAACGCTTGGACCGAAACACTTCATACATACATGTTGGGTATCCAAAGGGGATTTTCTTTCTATGAACGGGTTGAGAAGTGCAATCTTGTATCACATACAATGAATGATTTGAATATGCAACGTCAACGGGTAGAATATTTTAATGCCAGAGGATACGGATTGGTTTTCATGAGATTCAACTTAAGTCAAAGAGTTTGGTGCATCATTGTCATACTTGTATTTTTCTTTATGTTTTATGGTTCTTATTGCATTGATAAAAGGGAAACATCAAAAAATAAATAAAAATAAAAAATAAAAATTGGATATTGTATTATTGTAATTTAGTTTGTAAATAAGGATGGTGTACCACACCATAGTACAAAGAATCAAAGATCAAGAACTGAACAAGTTGGAAGGATTCATACGTTATCTAAGTCTGAGACAACAAATCTTTCAAGCAGACAACTATCAGAATAGATTTAGTTATCTACATCCGAGGGGGAGAAGAGCATCAGATCATCAGATATAGGGACCTCAAATCATTCTGTCCACAATGCTAACTCTTAGCTGGACTTCACATCTATTGTCTGTGATATGGGGTTGTACCTATTGGCCTAGATAGTAGGGGTATTTTCTGGAGGATACTTCAACATATCAATCCATCACTCAAATATATCACTATCATCCATCCATCATATGTTTTTCGTTCAAGCATGGGGTTTATAGCGACTGGTACCTAAATGCGTCCTTTCAAAGTATGCACTAGTGAGACAAGCAATGCAATCTGAAACAAACAGGGTAAAATTAAGGTAAAAGCTCATGGCTGACAGGGTTTCTAGATACACCGTGAGAACTTTATGTTCAATTAAATTGAAAATACATCAATGTGACAACAGACAGCGTCAATAATTTGTGCTTAATTGACGACCTAATACATCGTGCGATCTCAAATGAGGACTGAGTTTTTGATCTTAATCTAGCATTGAAAATTGTTAAAGTAATTAATTTTAATGCCATCATCGAAGTCTGGGATGAAAGTTGGTAAATGCTTAATGATAAATCTAAAAATTGTCTAGTATATGTTTCGCAAAAACTAAAATTGAATGAATTTTGAGTAGCATGTCAATATAGTTCAGTTCTGATCCCTGAATCAATATGATAAAACAACTCACAAAAATATGTGATATTTTATACTCTATGCTGTTTTGATGAATGATAATACATGTGCTTATCCAGTGAACTTTTAGTTCTTAATAATTCAAATGCTTAGTGAATTGGATGTTAAAAGCTGCATGTGTAAACTGCGAATGTTACAAAGATTGAAGTTCTTACATTGTATGCTTGACTTGGTATTGTTTTTCATGAGAAATTGGAACTTGTACATCGTTTACATTTCATTTTTGCATGTTTCGTATAAAAAATTCAAAAATATTTGTATTCATGTTTAACTGCATTTAGTCACAGTTCTATAGCATTACAACTCAGTTCTCAATGTCTGATGTGAAAGGAACCCTGGAATCCAGTTTTTTAAAGTTTGAAATGCGTAATAGAATGTGTTGACTTTAGGGGAAGAGATCAGTCTCAGGGAGAGGGTAAGTGAAAGGGGTAGTGAAATTCAAAATCGAATTTTAAGTTTTGAAACCCTAGATACAGTCGACCGAGTGAGATGACACACTCGATCGAGTGTCAATTCACTCGACCGACTGTGCAGTGAAATAATAATGAGTTGGTATGTAAACACACTCGCCCGAGTGAGTCACACCCACGGTTGAGTAAGTGACACACTCGACCGAGTGTGTCCTGGAAGTATAAAAGGGTCTGATAGTCAGACGGTTTGAACACTTGTGCAAATTTTGGGCATTTTTTCATTAAAATTCAATTGCGAGGAAAGGAGTTTTGATCTTGTGTTTTTGATAAAACTTTTATGTGTGATTACAGTGCCGTATAATAGGTAGAATAAATCAAATCACAATTCAAGTTATAGTCGATTGTATGTTAAAAGTTTAGGGTTCTGATTCGAACCTTTTAGATGTTTTAAATGTTAAATTGTTGACGCATATATGTAAAGCGGTACCCTCTGAGCTTGTTTCAACCAGTTTTCGAACCAAAACAACAAAATCGATTGATTTGGCAATTTTGGCAAACTCAGGTCTGAAGAACATCCACAGCCGAGTGTGTTGACATGCTCGATCAAGTGAGTTCACTCACTCGACCTAGTGAGTGACTACCGCGACCAAGTGTCTTTGGAAGACAAGAGGTTTTATGGTTTAACACACATGACCGTGTGTAGACACAGACGACCGTATGTCTCTTCTCACACAACAGAGTGTCTATGCATACACGACCGAGTGTGTTTGGGGTTTTTAAATTTTATTAAGTTTTGCTACTTTTACTTATATTGTTCAATTGTTTTTGATATCATGACATATTGTTTTAAATTATTTGGCATAGTGTTGTTTAGTATGTCATGTGGATTATTTATTGGAAATTGGATATTCAGTATTGACTGTAGGAGGGTTTTGGCTAAACATCGACCAGTCCAAGTGGAATCAAAAGTCATTGCCACTCGTACCACACACGATCTTTGGGTGGGATTAGAATTTCTGCCATACTTAAATATAGGAGATTACTATTGTCCCAAGTTGGTATGGGAATTTTATACCAGTATTGTACTCGAGGACGCTAAGAAGAAGTACATGCATGCTAGTTTCTTTGGACAGCACTTTAGATGGACCATGGAGCAATTCTCTGATATGTTAAATGTTCCTTGCTAGGAAGTTAAATTCTTCTGTCCTAGTAAAGACCTGAGAAAAGTCCCTAGCAAATTTAGTGCGGCAGAAATAGTGACACAGTTGTGTAATCCCGGACATGTGGTACGTGAAGGTAGAATTGAGATTAGAGACATTGTCATCCGTGATGATCTGGTACCTCACCTAAGGATTATCAAGAGGAACGTAACCTTTAGATACGTCGGTGATAGTGTAGTGAGTGGTACCAAAGCTATTCTACTGTACTGTCTTATGGAAGGCATTAAGGTGAATATGTGTCATATTCTCATTCAAATAATGAAGGATATTCTGGAATCAGAAAGTCCATTCCCTTATGTTGTCTTACTACACAACTTTTTTGAGAAGTTGGGTCTAATCCAAGATAGGTACACATTGAAACCAGTTCCTGAAGATTCTATCATTTGATGATTTGTCAATCAATGTTGGGTTGAATGAGCTTGTATTTGAAATTTCATGTATATTTTGATTCAGAAAGGCAGGCATGTTAGCCTCGTGACGCTTATTAGTATGTATAATAATCTAACTGTGATCACTGAACTATGCAATCATGTGTTTATGTCATTTTTAATTACTTGTATTATATGATTGTTTAGTTTAAATATCTTGGCAATGATGCGAATGATTATGCTTCTGCTGATACCCCATGATACATGGTGGTAATACTGAATGTTTTGTTTTTGAGTGTTTTACAGCTAAACAAGATGTCTCAAGAACTCCGTAATTCATCTGAGGACACTATTGAGATTCCTCTTTCTTCAAAGCTACCAGGGTTAACTGGAAGCTCGGAGACTAATGTGTTAGCATGTGAAGATGAAACTGGCCCTGAGGCCCAAAATAACTTTGTTGAGATCATTCGGTTCTTGAAAAGTTCAAAGATCTTCCGTGCTATTACTGTTGAATGCACTCCATATTACTCTCATCAACGAGCATTTTGGGATATATCCTGTAGTGACCCGTCCAAATCCACCTGGACGAATGCAATAACATCTGGTCCCATTGCGATGAACGACTCCAAGTAATATCTTTAAAATGAGCAAATGCACAGCGAAAGATTTCTTTCATACCTGAGAATAAAAATGCTTAAAAGTGTCAACCAAAACGTTGTTCAGTTTCATTTGCTCCCTTTTTAATTTCTTTGCAATTTATATTTTTGGGCTAAGAATACATGCACTGTTTTATAACTGTTTTATGAAATGAATACAAATACTAAAACTGATTTTGCGTGAGTTTCATTTGCTCCCTTTTTAAATGCTTTTGCAATATATATTTTTGGGACTGAGAATAAATGTTAGTGCCTGTAGATCTACCTTTAGGATTCGCGTCAATTAGTGGCCATTATACCAGCTCCATACCATTTTCCAGCATGAAGGTTGTATAATAAACACTAATTCTTAGGTTACCAAGCTAAAAGGGATGATATTTGGTCAAATAATCCAGCCATAGAATGTAGTTTTAGGTACTTGTGTCTATTTCGTCAAACATTTATAAAAGTAGCGCATGTATTCTCAGTCCCAAAAATATATATTGCAAAAGCATTTAAAAAGGGAGCAAATGAAAGTCACGATACGATATCTTGTAGTAAAAATATGCATACGACAGAAACTGAACAATGCAGGGTTGGCCTCGGATTCACGAACCTATATCAATTGTATATCTATTAACACATATAATGGAAATTATAATTATATATTATTAGTGATATTAATTGTTATTTTAAATTATGTGTTTTATTAATAACTTAATTAATTATATTTACTTTATATACCTTAAATAGATAATTAATATTTAATACAAAAATATTAATATAGTTATGTTTTATGTCATAAATATATTTTTATATAGAAAATCTTTATTTGATATATTAATAATACTAATAATAATAATGGTAAAAATAATACTAATTATGATAAAATTTATGATAATTCTAATAATAAAGATAATCTTTTTATAAAGGATAATTCTAATACAAATATTATTTTTAATACTTTTAATAATAAGAAAGATAATAACAATAATAGTAATAATAATAATAATGATAATAATAATAATAATAATAATAATAATAATAATAATAATATTGATAATAATAATAATAATAAAAATAATAATCTTAATAATAATTTTAGTAATAATGATAATAATAACAATACTTATATGGATAATAATGAAAATTCTAAAATTTTAATAATAATGCTTTTTAATAATAATGATAAGGATAACAACAATAATAATATTAATATTAATGATAATATATTAATAATAATAATAATCTGAATCATAATATTAATAATACTATTAATATTTAGAAAAATGATATTATTCCTAATATTAATGATACTAATAATCATGTTATTAATATTATGGATAATAACAATTAACATAATTATAACAATAATAATCATATTAATAAAAATAATAATAATGATAGTAAAAATGATAAGATTTATACCCTCATGTATTATTATCGTATAGTCATCATTATCATCATACGTATCATCATCACCTAATCATTCTTTCATTGACAACATTATCATTATCTAATCCGTTACCATAATCATATCATCATCATCATTCTCGTTCAATTTTTAGCAATATCTAACATGTATCATTCCAATTATGCTGGTCCAACTTCATAACAAACGTGGCCCAAAAATATGAACAAGGTATCTCTGCCCAAGCTAACATTTACGACCCAACAGAGAAATGGGAGTTGGCTCCCCAGGAACTGGACACTTCGGTCCAACACTTAAACTGAGTCCACGGCTCATTTAGAACATAAAATATCCCAGCCCACGTTGCAAACAAACACCCAACGATTTGATACCTTATGATTGAATCGGCAAAAAAAAATGATGATTGGAACCCACACGTTTTCTTGTATACCCCATTAGTCCAAAAGAAAAGTAAAACAGTGCCCAAGATGATTTAGTGTCCAGCTGTGTGAATCAACTGAGTTGACAAAATCTAAAAAGAGTGGGGTTTGCAGTTCGTAAAAGAAAAGAAAAAGAAAAACAAACAGGTCGGTCACAAACTTTATTAATTATCATCGATGGTTAATCATTATCAGTCTTTATCAACCTTTATCATCATCGTGTCATCGATAACTGAAATGCCCCGTTCATATTAATTATAAACGTTTCATATTAATTGGTTTCTTTGCGAGGTTTTGACCTCTATATGAGACGTTTTTCAAATCTTGCATTCATTTTTAAAAACAACCATAACCTTTATTATTGAATAAAGGTCTTAATGACATAATTTAGATTGTCTATCAAAGACAATCTCCTCAAATAAATAAGTTTTTACACAACCCATTACAATATGATCAAATATATTACAACAAATACTCCGAATGCAAGTTTAAACAATATAAACAATTATGCCGACTCCAAATCTTGACCTTGGGTTGGCATGCGACAGCGGAAGCATTTTTAATATTCACCTGAGAATAAACATGCTTAAAACGTCAACAAAAATGTTGGTGAGTCATAGGTTTAATTTCTAGATAATAATCATAACATTTAATAAGCCACAAGATTTCATTTAATTAAATGCGCAGGATCATTACAACTGCAAAAATCATTCATACGATGAGTCGCCTGGTAACCAACCTTAACATAGAGCGCTTAAGATATCTGGCATCATACATTCCACTATTTAAATGTATGACAATCTTTTAATTCAAAGTACTAAAGCATTTCCACTATTTGAAAATGGGGGTGGTTGGTGCCCGTAGATCTACCTTTAGGATTCGTGTCAATTAGTGTTTTTCACTAATTCTTAGGTTACCAAGCATAATAATAATAAGTACAGATATCCGGTATAACAAAATAGTCGTAGAATGTAGTTTCATGAACTTGTGCTTATTTTGTAAAACATTTATAAATTTGCATGTATTCTCATCCCAAAATAATTTAGATAGTTAAAAATGGGACTATAACTCACTTGTGATGATTTCCGAATAGATGGTGATAAGACTTGGCCTTTTGACAAATTCACGAACCTAATAATAATATTCTTGTGTCAAGATATATATATATAATTAATATTCCATACTTATGATACTTGTGATAATTTTAATTGTCCATTGTTAGTAGTCCAACGTCCGTAGTCCAATAGTCCAACAGTATAAATATATATATAAATATAAATGCGTATATTGTGTTAGAATTCACTAACACTATAATATATTGTCTTAATATAATAAGACACATAATATGTATATTGTCTGAAGCAATCCGCGACCCATTGTATACATGTCTCAGGCTCGATCACAACTCAAAGTATATAATATTTTGGAATCCACTTCGACCCACAGCTAACTCGAAATTACTGCCAATGGTGTCTTATAGTTCATTCCAATAATATATATAGAAGAAATCAAAATGATATGTCAAAACGCTATATACGGATCCACGGTGATCAAGTCATATATATATATGGTGTCTTACGATCTTTATTAAGACTATAATATATTGTCGGAGAACTTAATCACGAATATTATAAATTGTATTTCCATAAGTTTGGGAACAAGACATGTATAAATACATGTATGATACAAGGTAAGTTAGCTAGGATAAGGTTAGCTTCCATTTTTATTAATCAAAACCGTAGCTAAAAACAAACAAAAATATCCAATTTTGTTTTACCCATAATTTCTTCGTTACAAATCCGTTTTGAGTGATTCGAGTTGCCATGGTTTCGTATCGAACTCAACATTATTAATCTTAATAGAAAAATTATAAGTTTATAGTTGAAAATACAGCTTAGGTGTCAAATAAGAGAAGATAGTCATATCCGTCGTAAGAACGACATCTTGATGACCCTTTTGAAAAACATACTTTCACTTAGATTTTAACCATCGATTTTGGATATATTTCATATCCATATAAAATAAGATTTTTCACCAAAGGAAATCTTTTAATTCAAAGTTTAAGATAGGTTTTTAAAATTAAACCCAAAACAGCCCCCGATGATCTATGACGGCGTATGTTCAATTTTAAGGTGTTCTTCGTGTTTACAAGTTTTATATCCTTATGTTAGCTTGACATACTATCATAATACATGTGTTAAAGTATTTTAAAAGTCAAGTTAGAAGGATTAAATTTGTTTATGAACAAGTTTAGAATTAATCTAAACTATGTTCTTGTTGTTGTAAGTTATAAACTCATAATAAGATAGCTATATGGATATGAATCGAAAAAGATTATGAATAAGGTGACTACCTCAAATTAAATGAACAAAGTTTCTGAGAAAATAAGATGATAATCTTGTGATCAAAGATATCCTTGATGGCTGGTAATCCTTGGAGTAGAATCATAGAATGAACAAAAGTTCGAATAAGATTTCTATCTTGAATTAAGATAGTTATAAGTATATGAATTGAACCAAAGCTTATATATGATTCTTACCTTGATAAAGAGGAGTAGATGAGTTAACAAAGTGTTCTTGAAGCTAGTTTATGATCAAAGTGAATGAAGATTTTCTAGTACTTGAAGTATGTGTGTTTAAAGAGTGTTTAAAGAGTAAGAAATGGAGAGAATACTTGGAGTTCTTGTGTGTGAGTATTATGAGAGTGAAGGTAAGTTAAATAGCTGATATGAATGAGTAAAAAGAGTGTTAAAAGTCGTGGTTCATGCATATGGTTAAGAGACTTTATTAAAATTTGGAATATAGCATAATAATGCAAACTAGAAGTTAAATGTTGGTTCCCACAAGTCTCCATCATGTTTATCCTTGTCTTATGACTCATAGGGCTGCTAAGGAGGCTATAATTAGTATTTCATATTGGTATATACTTATAGTATTTAAGTATGGAAGCTGGGTATGATACGGGTATAAATACCGAATGAATACGAATAGAATTCTTGATGGAATTGAATGAGATTATGAGTATAGCTATCTTTGTTGAGTATAAGTATGTTAGTATATATGTTTAAGTCCTTTAAAAGTGTATTAATACATATTAATACAATACATATACATACATTTTAATTTAGAAGTTATTACAACGTTAATCGTTATATATATATATGTATATAATCTTGAAGTCTTTAAGTTAGTAATCTCATTTTATGTATATAACCAATTGTTATTATATGTAATGAGATACTTAAATATCATTTTATCAAATCATAAGTATATATATATATCCATTTATACATCATTATATAATTATTTCGAGTTATGACGTTCGTGAATCGTTAGACAAACTGGGTGGCCAAACATTTGTATAAAATTCATTTCAAATAACCAAATCTTAATGAGTTTGATTGCTTAACATGTTGGAAACATTAATTATGTAAATATTAATCTTCTATATATTAGCGAAAAAATCCGGGTCGTTACAATAACCTTCACCATAAATAAACAAAGTCGAGCAGTAGCAAACAAGAATTTAGATAGTGTAGCAGTAGCAACAGTGAAAGAAGTCGAGCACAAGGTTGCAAGTGCACGTGGTTCAAGTGGCCGGTGGAGAGGAAATGGTTATGGAGGTCGATCATGAAACAGAAGAAGGAAAAATATCGCGATAGCAGCAACATAAATATATATCATTATAGTTATTTTATGTAACGTATTCATCAACTCGTTAATATTGGTAGTGTGCTCAGTTTGTAATCAAATCAAAGGTACAGCAGTTTAGCTTGATTGTTGGAGGTGGTGGTGTGTACATATGATCATATCTATATAGAGAAAAAGATGATGAAGGTGATGGTTCTTGTGGTGACGAGTTATGATGGTTTTCGTAAGGTTGTAGCGTTTTTCTAACAACACAAAAAAGAGATAAATGGGGATGGTGTGGTCGTGGTGGTGATTAGAGTGGTGATAGTGGCGGTGTTTGATCATGAAGGTGGTAGTTTGAGATGGTGAGGTGGTGATCGTTCCTTTGTTCGAACCATGATTAAAATGAGAGGGATGATAAGAGAGAGGAAGACATGGGTTGATGGTTGGGTCTTGATGGGTTTGTCAATTAATGAGTTTTGGTGTGTACTCGGATAGAAACAGAGACCATGGTGTTTTGGTTGGGTTTGATCGATCTTAAAATAGAAACACAATAGCAAGCATTCGAAATAGTTAATTGGGTTATAACCCCTCGAATAGTATTAGTAATGAAGTGGGTTTTGTTTGGTGTTAGTTTCTGAATGATGGTGGTTAAACATGGTGTTGGGTGGCGATGGTTAGGGTGACGGGTTTTCGGACAGAGTATGAGAAATAGGAATGGAGAGAGTATTAAAAGAGAAATGATACTTGTATCGAACAATCGCAGCTCGGTGGTGATCATTTGTTTGAGGGTGTAATGGTTTTTGAGTGAGGGTGAAGGTGGTTTTAAGTTCAATAGTGTTGGGTTTAATGAGTGATTGATTGACAGAAGATGAGGACAAGAGTACATATAATACTCATATACTTTTATCATAGGCATGAATGAAAGAAAAATTGAAAACACAGCTGTCTCCTTTGTTCCTATTTGCATGTCGACGAGAATAAATAAATAACTATATTAATAGTTATAAAATATCTTAAAAGTAGAACGTGTGAAATTTGTAGTTCTTCATGGTTAGATGATAGTTTGATGATGTTCCATATTTGTACAAAAAGAGTGGTTTGATATTGTTCTTGGTGATGATGTATGGTGTGAACAGGAAAAGAAACATTTGCTATAGTAGTAAGTCAAGCAAGGTTCAATGGTTTTAATGTTGGTCTCCGGTGGTGTTTTATGGTGAGGTTTCGTGTAGTAGCAGAGAATAGGAGGTGATGGAGTGAGTTGATGATGCATCATATGTAAATATATATATTTATTGAGAGATGGTTCAAGTAGAAGTAATGTAATATGTATACTTGTATACAAGTCAAGATATATAAATCTCCTTTATGTCCAAGTTACAATCTATTTGACCCGTGAATGAATTGAATGGGTGTCAAAATATAATATCGTATCGAGAGTTTGATTTAAAATTAATCGAAATTTTCCGGGCCGTAACATATCCAAGGTTGTGATTGAAGATGGAAGGAAGGTTATTATCAGTTCTGTGAATGGTACTATTGTTCGCATTTCCGCTATGACTATAAGGGATGATATTGGTTTCCCGGATAATGATTTGATGCCTTCTACTCTGCCACCATTGAAAGTTAGAAGGTGAATACTGAGATGCAGATATGTGGGAGACATTACAAAGGCTGTGAAATGTACCAGGTTCAGCAAACAATATCGTTATTTAACGTATGTACTTTTAAGGTGCTTGATCCCGATGAAGGGTGGTTTTGATGAGATGACTGAGAAATATAGTTCCATGTTTGTTACATTAGTTCTATAGTTATCTATCGTCTACTTTGTGTCTCACTAGATCCCAACACCGAAAACCACCGAATACCTACGTTTAGGAGTCATCCTAATCTAGATTCAACCCTAGGTTCGAATAATTAGACCCCGATATGACCCAATATTCGATTTACCGTCGTTCTAGTGATTTCCGCCACTAGATCGTGTTACAAGCGTACTAAGATCCGTCAAAACAACGTGTACAAGTTCGTGTACTTTTGATCACTAGTGTTGAGAATGAAATGACTTCAGAAAAACTAAAAGAAAGGAAAAATTACGGAGGGTACGTGAATTCTAATTCTAGATCCCATAAAAAGGTATAGAAAATAAATAAAGAGAGAATTGATTATAATTTTTTTTGGTAAATGAGAAACCACTCATATGAACGAGCACATTGGTTCCCCATAGAAGGTAAAACCTCGGGTAATCAAGCCCCCCGAGTGTGAGACTTGATACCGGGTGAATTGCGCGTTATGCGCACCCTCTAGTCACACTCCTTTTTTGAGCAATTCTATTAATTTGATTGTCGTTATAAATTGTTCAGATACCGTAAAAAGGTATAGAAAATAAATAAAAAGAGAATGGATCATAATCTTTTTTTGATGTAAGCGAGAAAACCTTGATCATATGAACGAGCACATTGGCTTCCCCATAAAACGTAAAACCTCAGGTAATCAAGCCCCCCGAGCGCGAGACCTGGTACCGGGTGAATTTTGGATTATGTGCACCCTCTAGTCACACTCCCTTTTTGAACAATTTGACATAGGCAGGAATTGACCGGGTGGCAAGCATGCGTGGTTAATGGATTATAATTCTGTTAATTTGATTGTCGTCATATATAGTATATATGTTTTTTATTTGTTATAGAAAATAAATAAATAAGGATAGATTATAATTTTATTAATTTGATTATCGTCATAACGGTATGGTATACTCTCTTCGTCCCAGATTAATAATCATGTTTTAAATTTTCAAAGTTTTTATTTCGTAACTTTGATTTTATATAATTCTTTATGTCATATAATATTTAATAAAACTTATATAAATATATTATGTTTTATATGTTCTTTCATTCCGTATAACTTTCATCAAATATCATATAAGGAAAAAAGGTTATTTGAAGTAAAAGTTAAGAAATAAACACTTTTAAAAGTCAAAACAAGACTATTTATTTACGGAGGGAGTATATGTTACTTATTAGTAAAAGTGATTATGACGTGGTAAGATTTTTGAGAGGATTTTGAGCATGACTATGATTTGTTAGAAGTCTTTAGATTAGATGAGGTGGTTTAATATCATTATTAATGTGACATCATCGAAGGTTTGTAACTCCATCACGCCCCCATAGCTCCTACAGAATAATGTGATGGGTGATTTTGAGGGCGTAATTGACGCTTTTGCGAAAATGGTCACAAGTGTGATGAAGGAATAAGCCAATCAGATTCTTGAAAGTAAATCAATGATAACATTACTGTCAAAAAATACATACAGAGAAAAAGAATATTTTATAATTATAAATACTTCAGTTTACATATATATTAATCACACAATATATTATCTAAAAATAATCTAACCAAGAAATTGTTAAAAGAGTATAGGCTATGTAACTTGATATCGGCTTAAAAGTCACATTTTTACCTCGATATTATGGTCCAAAAATAATAAATTTCCAAGCTTTATCGACAAAATAATCACTTTGTAGTTTGATTTTGTAGATTTAGTAATTACGAAGACGATGCAAAAAGAATCAAGTCATTCGAAGCTAAAACGAAGATTCTAGAGCAAAATGGTGAAAGACAAGTTACGACCCCGAAAACCAAGTTACGATCCTGGGAACGAACAAAACGATCCAAGCTAGTAACAAACCAGAGGGCAGCAAACGGCTTGCCATACGTCTTGCCCAAATCACAAACGGCATGCCATGCCAACAGCCTATGAAAACGGCTTGCCCTAGCAATCGGCCTATGCATACGGCTTGCCGTACGGTCTGCCCGCCATTTTCCAGCAAAACTCAAGTCTATTTAAAGGGCATTTTTCATCCATTTTACACACACCTCTTCACACTCTCTCACTACAATACACTTTCTCTCAATAGAAGCTTTCAAGGCATTCTCATCTCCGAGCGGGAAGTTAAGTACCCGGAGGCGAACGCTGTAGATTGTACTAAGAGCGGTCTAGAGGATGTCAGCACTTGTAATGGTCCAGATCTCGTCTGTAAACGGTGAACAACTTCCTTAATTTAATAAAGTTATCTTGTTACTTTATGTTGCTTTCATCTTGCATGCTTGACTATCTGTTATAAATGTTTATTATGTGTTGAATATCTTATCTGAAACTTATGCTATTGTTATGCTGAAACCTTGACGGTTTAGAAGTCTAATTTACGGACCATCCTTTCCATTTAATCACGTGGCTATAACCTAGTTTTAGGACATGATCAACCCTAGGATACAAGGTAAGTAGTTATGTGTGCTTAACATCACATTAGGGAAATAGTACCTACATACGGATAATCACTTATCCGTTAAATATGAGCTGCCCATTTAGGTCGTGATTAGAGTAGGCAATATAGAGTTCAGTGAACACTGGCTTGCTCAAAAGCATGATTCGCGTCAGAAGCAACATTTTTGAGATGTTGTAAGATGATCCGGGGTTGAGTAAGTGATTGCAAAGGAGAGACCTTTAACCCAATTAGCAGTACCTTAGGATATCTAAGATTGCACATCTGTTAATGTTGAGGCATAGCTTAGTATTAAGTGGAGGAATGTTACTATAGTTAAACTAACAAGGATTAAGAAAAGCTAAGACTTTCCTTTTAGGATATACCACTTTATTCATGTACTTAGGATTCCATCCCCAATGTCGTTTAAATCGTTTAAGGTTAACGTTTGGGAGTAGGAATATCCGTCTTAGCCAGAATCTTCAAAGCCTAAACTCTTAGGGACAAATTGATTAGGTTTTTAACCCGGTTGATTGAGGTTTAGTGTTCATTCTAGGAAGTTAAACGCTTTTAACAGTTCTCCATCAGTATCATATTCTTCATATCTATTCCTTTTTATCTTTATAGTTTATATTATTTTAGTTAAGTTTAATCTATCACCACTTGTTACTAGGGTTAACTATTTAGGCACTTTTATCCCACATTACTGAGCAAACATACAAAAATACGAACCTAAGTTATACTTACCACTTACTCGTTAATAGGAAGACAAGTAAGTGAAATATAGCTAGGAAAACCCAGTTAAATATAAATAATAAAACAGTTATTCCCTTTTGGTAACTGATTCTGACGTTTTGCGACCTAACGACACCGCATAAATAAAACCGTCTGTTTTGATCATATCATAGCTAAGTAGGTCTCACTTTTTTAATTTATTTTTCCTTCTTTTATTTAACTAGCATTTCAATTTCCCATGTAAAGTCACAAATTTATAAAACGACATATGTCATATTATATTATACTCCCTCCGTCCCTATTTAATTGTCACCAAACAAAAACAAACATAGTTTTGGGAAATCCCAGTAACTTCATTTTCCACCAATAAAATATTTTCTCTCTCCATTATAACTTATTTTGATTGGTTAAAATACTAAATGAACAATTAAAATTGAACGTCTCAAAATAGTATACTTGACAATAAAATAGAGATAGGGGAGTACTCTTTATTAAAACATAATAACTGTAAATAGTAACTTTTTCACTTATACTATTATAAATTAGTCACATTATATTTTCACTTATTATATTTTTATTACACTACCTTTCAAATTATTACAAATTAATTACATTTTGTTGTAGTAGTTATTACTATTATTATTATTATTATTATTATTATTATTATTATTATTATTATTATTATTATTATTATTATTATTTGTTGAGTCTCATGAGTAATTAAAGATTTAATTAATGTTCATTAATACTAATTGTAATGTGCAGCCATCATGTGTTTAATTAAAATACTGTAAGTCTAGAAACAGCAGTGTATGATGTGTCTTAGTGTTTATGTTGATGCCTTAACTATCAACACAAGATAAGTTAAAAGTAAAGGGTTCTTTGTAACCAGCCGAAGGATATATGCTGACCAGCAGAAGACTATAGAAGAACCGGGAAAAGAAGAAGAAGCAGCACAAAATAGTTAGACGAATTATGTTGTTTAAAAGCATAATTCTTTCATGTGTTGTCTACATCAAAGCATGGGTGTTCAACTAAAATTGAAGACGAAGTTGAAGAGAAAAGGACACAAGTAGACGGTTTACAAGTGACCTTACAAGACAACATGGAATTCAGAGGTATAACCCATGCGCAGTTCATGGTTATGCCTAATGTCAACGCCTTGAGAATCCAATATCCTATTTGCTTATTCAAATAGTATGTCCGCTTAATTTAGGCAGTTACAAAAAAAGCTTATAAACAAATGAGAGTCACGTGCTTTCTTACAGGCTTGTCGGCTGAAGTACAAATATCCATTAGACCAGCGAACAATAGAGTCTTTACTTGGTTACTAGACTCTCATGGAATTTCTCTATGATTGGCCTTGTATCAAAATCTTATGATTGTTAAAATTACTAACAAAATACTTCTTGCAAGAGGCATCCTCGACCATGTATTTGGCCTCCAACTTATCCCACAATTCCTTTGCAGATTCAACAGTGCTATAAACATCAAATAAAACATCGTACATACCTTTCAATATGTCTCCACGATACATCAATTCATCATTATCCCATTTGCTCCTAAGTTAGGCGTTTTCTAAGGTCTCTTCTTCCAACTCAGCGGGTCTTAGGGTTGATAGAACATAAACCACCTTTAAAGTGGTGAACAAGAACTACATCTTATTTTGCCATCTTTTAAAAATCTACACCCTCAAACTTCTCAAACTTTGCAAACCATGAAGTCATCTCTATAACTGATTCACCGACCATGATTCTAGATCTACTTTATTAATTTATTATAAATGTGGATTGGTGGGTTGAGAATCTGGAACCAGATATATATTAGAAACGTGTGAACACTTTCTTAATAGAGTATTTCGACCCACTTGGTCACGGGTTACACGAAATCACTATTAGGATAAGACTAGTATGAACAATCTTCTTGATCAAACCAGAATTGTTCCTCGCAATTGTAGATAATATAATCTGAAAGATTGAGTCTTGCAAGTGAGTAAGAAATGTGAAATTTCTGGAACCCTTTTTCAATGAAAGAAGTCTTGTTTTTATAATGGGTCAAATGGTATAATGAAGTGTTGCAACCTTCTAAAATTAGTTATGATCAATAGTCACAAATCTAGGCTATGCACTTGTTTGAAAAGGTGCAATAGGACCCTAATAAAGCCTTAAAACAAGTCCCAAAATGTCCAGGAATAATAACCAACTCTTTGTGAAACGTTGCAAAACGTTTGGGCACGAGTTTCCACTTTTATTCAGTACCAGCACACAGGAGCGGTGCTCTCGAGAAGAGGAGTGACGCTCCTTAGAACTACCAAAATCACCTTTACTTCGTGATTTATATGGACCCATTTTAGTTACGAGGAGCGACGCTTTTGACGCACCACCTAAAACAAGAGCGGCGCTTTTGTAGTTAAGAGCGGCGCTCTTTATAACTGGACAACCAACTTAGTTTGTTTTCTTCAACAAACTACACCCGACTAGAGTATTAGAGATTGCCTTACTTTCGACCTAATAAATCCAATACACTAACATGATTCATTGGATCACACTAAAATCATTAACATGTTGAACGATGGAATGAAATGAAATGAAACAAGAAAACAAATTAACTAAAAATTACTTATTTTATTTTCAATTGCTTCGGTTGTTTATATAGCCATACATTTCTTATTCCCGAAATATTGCTATACACTCCAAAATTTTGTATTTCACCAAATCACTTAAATATGGAATATCAATCCTACACTAAAAACAATTATTATTTAATTAAATATAATATCTAAATCTAGATAATAATAAATACTAAAATAAACCGATTACTCCTACACTAATAAGCTACTTGCTCTTTCTCAAATTCTAGGTAATTATGTTTATTTTGTTAATATACCTTTCATCAAAACATGCTGATCATCGGTTCAGTTTTCGGTTTGTTCGATGTATTCGGTTTTGAATTTTTTCCTTTCTTTTTGGCAAAATCAAAAATCGAACCGAAAATCGAATTCAAAATGAAAACCGAACCGAAACCGAAAATGAAAACCGATTTCGAATTCGGTTCGGTTTCAGTTAAAACCGAAAATCATGAAAAAATTCAAAGCCGTGATAGTTTAATTGTGGCATTACTGATGTCTTAGTTATTTACAACCTAAAATAATGACGTGCTATCAAAAAATTAAGAATTCTATGATTTGTTAATATTTACAGCTTAATTGTAACGTTTAGTGCTTCCGTTATTAAGAAGATGAACCTAATAATTTGAGTAACATAAATATAATGTAGGTCACCTAATCGTCATATGACGACGACAACAACAACAACAACAACAACAACAAAACCCAATACAACATAAGTGGTGTATGAGGGAGGTGAGATGTAGACAATCCTTCCCCTATCCGAGAATAAAGTCAAGTCATTTCTCCACCTAGAGTGAAAACACTCTCAAAAGTAGAGAAAATCATCCCTCTCTCTATTCGACGGAAAGGGAGATTGCTTCCGAGTGGACCTCCGGCCAATAAGTAGGAAAAAGTTTTTTAAAAAATAAAATAAAATAAAAAATAAAATTGAGTCGCCATGAAAATGGTAAAATCAAATTTTCATGGGTTTTAAATACTGCCTGAAATTTAATTTAGGCTCTAAAAGTCAGTCAAGTCGCCAATAAATCGACGCTTGCTGTTGACTCAATAACTAGAGCCCCTAATCGTCATATGAGTGAGAACATATTTAAATCATTAGATCCCAAAATTTAATGACAATAAAACACAAATATAAAAAGTATATATATTAAAATTTTTGAATTCGGTTTTCGGTATAACCGAATTCAGAGTTCTCAAAACCAAAAACCGAATTCTAATTCGGTTTCGATTTTACTCGATCCGAAAACTGTTTTTCAAATTCGGTTTCAATTTTTTTCGGTTTTGTTCCGGTTTAATTTTCAGATTAAACAGTTTCAAACCATAGAGTGACCACCCCTAATTATGATTACTATCAACTCATAAATGTTATGTTTGTTTTTTTTTTTCGTTATCCTCAAATGTTTCTCGATAGTAATCTTAATACCAACTCTTAGAGGCTATTTACTCTTTTTTTCGAATTTGCTTATGTTTTCATTTGTCTTTTATTCTTGAGTACTGTCTAAATTCATGTCTCCTGAAAACAAATCAAAATTCAGATTAAGTGGCGGATTAAATGACCATTAAATAGCAATTTTACTTACTTAATTAAGAGTCGTACAGAAACAAATTATTAAGTGGTAAGTAAACAAGCCTCTTAATGTATAGATCGTTAGCGAAAGTTTACCGATAAGATATAAGATTTTTGATGTTGTCCTTGGATTAGACACAGAATGACCATTTATTTTATTGTCGTCGGGCACATGTATTGTTTATAAAAAAAATTTGTTTGGCAGTTTATGCTGATTTTGATTGTTGATTACTGCTTACTATTATTTTGTTTGATATTTTAGGCTGTTTAATCTTTTAGTCTTGCAAATATTTTGTATTGTTGTTACACTTTCAGCATCAGCCCAAATTCACTTATGTGTGGATTCCGTTATTGGTCCCACCCAATTGGTGACCGGCCCAAACTTAAACCGGTAGAAAAAGATAATTAAGTTGTCAAAAAAACTTCTTAAGTTTATAAAAAGTACTGCAATAATTACGTATATTTTTAGTCAGGAAATGTTTTGCAACTCTTGAAAACTAATCAAACTATCTATATCTGTAGTTTAGAGAAGCGTTCAATAACCACACATGCTTGTATGGCCACCGAGTTACCCAATGAAGCACACTATCCTGGCTCGATTCCTGGCTATGTTAAATTGTTCTGAAAGGAATTGTAACCAGAGGGTGCGCAAAATGCGCAATTCACCCGGTACCATGTCTCGCGCTCGGAAGCTTGATTACCCGAGATTTACCCTATATGAGATAGCCAATGTGCTCGTTCATAAAGGGGTTTCCTCGCTAATCCAAAAAAAAAAAAAGGAAGCGTTCAATATTCGATTTCAAACCGTTTGTTCTGAATATCGAATAATGAAAACCGAGAAAAACAAACCGAATTTGAATTCATTTTTCGTTTCAGTTACTAAATTCGATATTGTACTTTTCTTGAATTCGATTAAACCGAAAATCGAATTAACCAAATACAGGTAATATTATATTAAGCTACTGATATATATATATATATATATATATATATATATATATATATATATATATATATATATATATATATATATATATATATATATATATATATATATATATATATATATATATATATATATATATATGTTAACATAAATGTTTTTATTTTATTTTTTGTCTTAACTAAAAGCGAACCGAATTTAAATTCGGATTTCTAATTATTTTTTAAGAGGAATATTCATTTGAATTCATAAATTAAGTTGAAATTCAAGGGACCAATGAGAGCGCGCCATGTAGTGCGAAAATCGCATGTGATTGGAAAAAAAATTCAAAATTTTTTTTTTCTAAATTTTTTTTTCGAATTTTTTTTTTCGAAAATCTTTTTTCTCAAAATTTTGTTTTTACAATCACATATGATTTACTTACACAATCACATGTGATTTATTTGTACAATCACATGTGATTGGATTTGACATGCATAATCAAATGTGATTGGGTTTACAATCATATTTTTTTTTTTTTTTTGGCAAAGAAACAAAAAACTATATATATAATTCTAATCTCCAAAAAGGAGACTAGAAAACAAAGATACAAAGGATCGAACACAAAAGAGGCTCGACGACAGAAAACTACTCTAACGAAGACAAAAAAGGAGACATTAACTAAAACGTGATTGACATACAGAATCACATGTGATTATAAAAAAAATTCAAAAAACAAAAAATTTTGAAAAAAAAAAATTTCGGAAAAAAAAATTTCGGAAAAAAAATTTCGAAAAAATGTTTTCTTTTATTTTTCATTTTTCTATCACATGTGATTTTCGCGCCACATGTCACGCTCTCATTGGTCTTTAGATTTCAAACAAATTAATGGATGCAAAGGATTACACCTCTGTATTTTAAATTTAAATTCGGTTCTTTATTTTGTCTTAAAAATTTTGGACCGAACAGAATAAACGAGAAGATCGATTCCGGACCTAAGAAGGAACTACCAATTTGAAATTTTCTTTTTCTTTGATGTTATTAAAAATTACCAAACGGAAATTTTCTAGTTTAGACAAGATTTCTTTAGTAACAATCAAGTCACCCGTTAAGAGCAATACTGTTATATCCGGAAAATGATGAAATATGAAAGAATGCACGAAATTAAAAAAGCTATACATAGAAAAACAAAATAGCTCAACTTGCTTATTCCAAATAACTTAAACAGCCACAAATAACAATTTAATTCACAATTTGTCTTGCAAGTGTTGGTATGGACTACAACGGATTAACACAAAAAGTCTAACATTCACCTTCTGTAAATTGATCAATTTCAGACGTGAAACAAGAAATCAATATCACTTGTCTTCAGCAATCTTGAAGAACGTATAAGAAAGAATAATATTATCAATACCATTCATCCTAGGATCTGTTTCAAACTCCGGATCTATGTAAAAAAATACCTGCAAATAAAGAATATTTAAGTAATAAACTGAAAAATAATATGGGTAAATATACAAGAAATACATAAACATAAACGTTAACATAATTTTCTAGAAACATAAACATAATCTTCATGTGTTTTAATTCATACTCGGTATTAAAATGTTGACCGATATTAACTTTGACCGATGTTCACCGACTAAATCCGACTTTGACCAACTAAATCCAACGTTTTCACCGATTGACCAATGTTGACCAATAAATTACTGGGATTTTGAATAACCGGATCGGCATCGGGAGTAATTGCCATTAATCGGGGAGTTTTACAAGACTGCTTATGCCGGTAAAACTACAACATTTCAGGTTTTTAAAAAACTAAAATTGTCAAATGGTGTAACTTTCACGTGTTACTAATGAAGGTGGATATACTTACAGGCATATCAATTTGTTCCCCAGGAAGAAGACGCTGCTCCTCAAAGCAAAAACACTGAATTTTATTGAAATAAACTGCAGTCGAACATCCATCCACATAAACTATTTTAATTCAGAAAGTGAAGTTATTAAAATATAAATACAAGGAGAGCATGCATGAACATAATACTTACCTTCATGGGTGTAACATTATATGTAGACATGCCAGTTATAGGAGTTGAACTATGATTTTCAGCAGTGTAAAATGCAAGAGCGCTCTCTCCTGGCTTTACCCTCACCTATACATATACAAGCTAAAGTGAAATCATTTGAGGAAGATAAGATATTGAATATTAATCATATGATTTAATCAGCAAATATGATCTAGAGATGGTTAAGGTTGTAAAATTCATGATTTAAGTAGTAGACCGAATAGATTTTCCAAAATCCCTTTTATTAATCGGTCAATGCCGGTCAATGGATCGAAATCGGAGTTAGTTGATCAAGTCGGATTTAGTAGGTAAAAGTTTCCCAATCAAAGGTGGTCAACGTTTTAATGAAAATTTAAATGTGAATTTTGGAGTATCTGAACAATTGAACGATAATGTATTTTTGTTTAAGTTAATAGTTTCTTCTATATTTTACACATATGATTTGAAAATTTATTATTTAAATGTATAAAAGTCGAATCCGATTAATCCCCACAAGGTTCTGAGAGGTAAATCCCCGATTAGTGATTTTTACTACGTACATGGGTCGAGTTTGGTTTACCAAAATCACTTACACCACTTGTAATAGTGAGTGTAATGTAAAGGCAAATTTGGTGTGTGTGTGTGTAGGGGTAGGGGGGTTGTTAGTTTTTGACGGGTGTAATTGTGAGTATCAAATTTTAGTGGAAAGGTTTTTATATCCCCAACTTAACCTCTAAAATCATATCTAAAGTTTCTATTAAAATCCTATAATGGTGATCTCATTATTAGGCTAATTCATTTGTTAAATAAAAAATCAAAAAATAAAAGAAAAAAATCTAAGCATAGTGAGTGATGTCATTAATCTAAATAAATTAAAATTAAAATTTAATCTTATTAATTAATTATTATTACTAAATCTTATTAATAATTATTTTAATTATTAAAATTAAATAATATTGAATTATTTTGAATTGAGTACGAGAAGATATAAAAGCTAGGCAGAAGCAAACCAATTCTAAATTTATATTTTAATTTACACTTCTAAAATAAAATGACAACCAATATTATCTCTTATGATTGAATGTGGATTGTTTAATATGCATTTTAGGTATTTGATGAAATGTTCAACTGACGAGTTTCTTAGTCGGACTTTATGGGTTCACGGGTCATTAAATTAAATGACTTTAACATTTACGTTCACTTAATATGAAAGGACCCGTTCATATACATTATAAACGATTCACAATAGTTGATTACATCGCGAGGTATTTGACCTCTATATGATACGTTTTACAAACATTGCATTCGTTTTTAAAAGACAAACTTTCTTTACATCAAAAATTGACGGCATGCATACCATTTCATATTACATCCAACTATAATTGACTTAATATTAATCTTGATGAACTCAACGACTCGAATGCAACATCTTTCAAAGTATGTCTTGAATGACTCCAAGTAATATCTTTAAAATGAGCTAATGCACAGCGGAAGAATTCTTTAATACCTGAGAATAAACATGCTTTAAAGTGTCAACTAAAAGGTTGGTAAGTTCATTAGTTTATCATAATCCATCATTTCCGTAATAGTAATAGACCACAAGATTTCAGTTTCTATAAATATCCGTACACTCGTAAGTGTATAAAAGTATTCTATAAGTTGTAGGCACCCGGTAACAAGCCTTAACGTTCATGTTTTACCCTCTGAAGTACACCAGATCAGGTGTGTTTAAAATAACCTCGAAGTACTAAAGCATCCCATAGTCAGGATGGGGTTCGTCAGGCCCAATAGATCTATCTTTAGGATTCGCGCCTACCATACATAGACAAGTAGTTTAATGTTACCAAGCTAAGGGTATATTTCTGGTTTAAACCCACGTAGAATTAGTTTTAGTACTTGTGCCTATTTCGTAAAACATTTATAAAACAGCGCATGTATTCTCAGCCCAAAAATATAAGGAGTAAAAGGGAGCAAATGAAACTCACAATACTGTATTTCGTAGCAATTATGTATATGACGGCACTGAACAAGTGCAGTGTTTGTCTCGGATTCACGAACCTATATTAAGTATATATATATTTATATGTTGGTCAATATCTGTCTAACAATTTAGGTCAAGTCGTAGTGTATCACAATCCTAATGCTCGAGACCGACATGCAAAAGTCAACAAAAGTCAACTTGACCCAAAATGACTTCCAAAATCTATACATGTTTATTATATAACTTATATATAGTAGTTTTATATATTTAAATATATTTATCTGATCTTATTATACTAAATAATAAAAGTCATTTATTAATAAATAAAAATTTATATTAAAATTCATATATGATAAAAATATACTTTTATATATCTCAAATAATAAAATTTATAAAATTCACTTAATATCATAAAAATATAGTGGTATGTATTATTAATGTAATTACATTACGTGTGGTAAAAATATCTTTGTACGCATATTTATTTGATAAAATAATATTAATAATAATAATAATAATGATAAAAATAATAAAATGATAGTTTCAATAAAAATATTAATTTTTAGTAATAAAGATAATTTTAGTAATAACATCAACTGATAACAGTTATAATAATCGTTTTAATAATAATATTAAAATTAATGATAATTCAGTTGACCATATCTTTTAATCCGTTCATCGAAACCACACGATTTCTAAATGAAAAGTTATTAATTTTTTCTTCAGATTTTCAACGACATGCATATCATATAACTTATCTCAGTAGCATATGTATCAAATTCGTGATTTATCATAAACTATTTAACGACGAAACTAAGCATACAAACATGCATAATCATATATACTCGAGCACTAGTCAGAGATACACTATTAATATATAAAAGATAAGATATGAATGCTCACGTATCAATATTGTGATTCAATATTGCAGGAAAGTACGTAGACGCAATGAAAATGATAAACGTTAGGTTGACCTCACGAGCAATACCCTCGATCAATACCCATAACCTTCATAGCTATAACCCATAATTTCCTTAGCTATATCCCATTTGAAAACTTATTTTGAAATCGTCTGAATATAACTCCGTCGTAGTATTTTATGTATACTAACAATATCTTGAAATAGTACTAAGTAAATATATATATATGTAATTCGATTGAGAGAGTTTAGAGAAATATATTTTCAAGTTTCTATGAAATAATGAAACCTATTGAATTCTATTTATAATATATTTTTGAATTATTAAAGTGAATTATTAAAGTATGAATTATTAAAGTGAATTATTAAAGTATGAATTATTAAAGTGAATTATTAAAGTATGAATTATTAAAGTGAATTATTAAAGTATGAATTATTAAAGTGAATTATTAAAGTATGAATTATTAAAGTTAAAGTAAAGTAAAAGTAAAGTAAAGGTAAAGTTAAAGTATAGTAAAAGTATAAAACTATATACATATAATACGCGTATAAAAATATATGTAATATTAATTTTAATCGTTATATATATATATATATATATATATATATATATATATATATATATATATATATATATATATATATAATAAAATATAAATATCGTTATCTTTATCATACTGGTTAAGTAATGAGTTGTCAAAAAAAAAAATAGATTTCTTAAATCACAGTGGACCTCATAACATAGGCCCGTAATCATATCATAATGTATCTGATAATTCAATCATTTGATATTATCTCTTAATTCTGTCGATAAATATATCGAAACAAATATGTTTATGTAAAGTATCTTATATCTAATACTTTGTTAATGTTTTCAGTTAATATTATATATTATATATACATATCTATATACACATAATTGTTCGTGAATCGTCGAACACGGTCAAAGGGTAATTGATTACATGAATGTAGTTCCAAACTTTTTGAGATTCAACATTACAAATTCTGCTTATTGTGTCAGAAACATATAAAGGTTAAGTTTAAATTTGGTCGGAAATTTCCGGGTCGTCACAGTACCTACCCGTTAAAGAAATTTCGTCTCGAAATTTGATCGAGGTCTTCATGGCTAACTATAAAAATGTTTTCATGACGAATATGAGTTGATAAATAGAGTTTTATCATCATTGAGTAATATAGATAAAATAATTTGATTACGCGAAAAGTATAAGTGAAGCTATCGCAAGAGAGTGAAATGAGTAAACGTATATTCGTTTTAACCGATGACGTAGTTATGATTGATTTTCGGAATTCATGGGATTTAAAGAAAATCTTTGCAATAAGATTTGGTTCTTCGGCGATTAAGGAAATCAGGATCTTCTTTGATTAAATGCGATAATCTGTCTCGATTTCTCTGTCTGATATTTTACTATAATTCCACCCCCTTCGTTTCTTTATTTCCACAGCTCACACCTTCTAGTCTTTCTCCCCAATTCATACTTTAAAGCATTCGTTAATATGCTTCATCCAGTATTGATTCTTGATATACTTTTAACTTTCATATCTGTCATTCTTCTTTTTCATCTACCACCGGAGGAAGTTATTTTCATCTACCATTACCTTGGGGTTATTGTGTTTTTCATTCTTCCGTGTCTTTATATTGCTATACGCATTTATATACACGGTTTGTAATTTCGGGGTTGTTATCGGGCTTTATATTCTCCATTATATTTCGGAGCTTCATG
The DNA here is from genome assembly GCF_046630445.1 of Rutidosis leptorrhynchoides. Lineage (NCBI taxonomy): Eukaryota > Viridiplantae > Streptophyta > Magnoliopsida > Asterales > Asteraceae > Rutidosis > Rutidosis leptorrhynchoides. Next base: position 251,458,273 of record NC_092337.1, read on the forward strand.
CTTTCGTTTTCTCTTCCCGATCTTAAGTCAGGCGGATAATAGTCCAGAATTCGTAGATATGAATTTTTGGATGAACATAGTTAATGTTCCAAAAAGAAAATCGTAATGGCACGATCTTGATTTGGCAAATTACCAGAATATCCGAAAATATAGAGCTATCAAGATGATATGTTCTTAATATGTTTGAAAATTGGGTAGAATGTAAGAGTTGTGTAAACAGTACATGATGACGGTATGTTCTGTGAATCATCACGTTCCATTAGAAACTCAGCATGACTTACTGTAATATAATCACGTTGATCAAGTGTCATTATATTATACCAACTCATGCTTCAGTTCCCAACACTACTTCAAAAACATTCCTATTTTAAATTCAATTTTTTTTTTTTAAATTTAGAAACTAACACAGTTTCTTTTTATGTTGTAACGCAGATATTGCGAAGTGATAAAAGATATCGGATAAGAATAGTTGTGAAAATATCTTCAGGAATATCGAAGATATTATAATAAAAGATACGATAATATGGATGATGAAGAAGATTTGTCTGTGCAGGTTTAGAATAAGAAGTAAGGTGTTTGCTAACGATTTCAGTAGACACTGAATCATTTGGATCCTTTGAAGGCAGATTTAGTCTTTGTGATTTGTCCACAGCCTCCTTCATGGTCTGCTCAATCCGTTTTTCAGTTTCAAACCTTCTCTTTTTCTTAGCTTTACCACCATACTATTCTTTATCATCAAACTTTTGACTGTTAAAGTCGTTTACAGTTTTTGCTGCTTCATCAGCATTTTTCCAATTTCGGAGAACTAGTTCATAGTTTGGGATGTTTTTCAGAAAATTCACATTCGAAGTATGTAAGTCTAGGAGATAGACATTATATGTATAACTTTTGACGTAAAATTGTCGCGAAATTCAAAATACTGATTGCTAATTCCCAGTAGTTGGTGTGACAATTATTGTTACAGGATGTAGGTGAGTACATGATGGGGTTTTAATGAATAAGTATAGCGGCTTTTCAGAGAGGCTTAAGTCGAAGGTTAATGAAGTTGTTGATAAGTTTACTGCTAATGTGGCGAGATATGAAAGGTTCCCCGGTAACAATGATGAAGGGGTAATTGTTATAATAAGGTTTATTCGTATAAACAAATGAAGGTGATTAGCTGGAGCTGTGACAAAACTGTCTATTTTGGAAAGAGATTGAAAAATTATATTTGGTAATAAATATCAAAGGATCTGACATGGATACGTGTTAAACTATAACTTTGGTTTCGAGAGCTTTTCAGATGCATGACAGTGGGTAATATGTGGTTGGATCATCATCTCGCATGTCTTTAGAAATTTCGAAGTGTTTGAACACATATTGTAATTGTTAATATACATATGATGTTCTAAGATTTTGAATGATACAAATATTTTTGTGAGTTCCATGAATAGAAATGAGGTTCTAGGACAGTTTTGAAGTCAAAGTATAGTTTTGAAAGATGTAGGAATCTAAGAGTGACGATTTCGGTTATATCTTGAATCAAATTCTGAGATTTCAAAATCAGAATATGTAATTAGATTTTGAATGAGTATGGTTGTTTTGATTTTTATAAAAGAATGTATATTGTTGTGAAAGTAGGGAGTATAATGGATGATTTGCTGAATCAGATTCGAAGAATGTAACATATTAATTGTGAATTTATATATCTCTCGAGTATTACCTACCTGTTAAAAAAAATCACAATTAATATTTTGTACAAAAGAATTTTATTACAGTCTTTATGGAAATATATATGTGTATATTTCTTCAGATGTAATATTGATTTAATGAGTTAATATTAAATTAAACTCATTTGATTTATGGTTAAGGCGAGGATAGATAATTTCTAAATTTTAGAAATTACATAATCGTCGTAGAATGTTTCTCCAATGAAGTTATGAATCAATACTTCATCGTTGTGGTATTCCTTGGTATCTACATGGCGTATGACGTCGATGCTCGTGGGACAGATTGTGAAGTTGAGGTTTGCGATGCGGTTGTTGTTGGTGGTGGTAATGGTACTGTTGATGGTGGTACTGGTTATGCTGTTGGTGCTGCTGCTGGTGTTTGTAACCTTTGCACCATATTCTCCAAAGCCACTACCCGAGCGCGAAGCTCGTTGACTTCTTCTATTACACCGGGGTAATTGTCGGTTCGGACGAGCGGATAAATAAGATCTAGAATTTGGTGTAGTATACAATCATGACGAGATACTCTGGAAATGAGAGAGAAAATGGTGTTTCGGACAGGTTCGCCGGTAAGTGCTTCAGGTTCATTGCCAAGAGGGCAATGTGGTGGATGAAAGGGATCGCCTTCTTCTTGTCTCCAATGGTTAAGTAGATTACGAACCCATCCCCAATTCATCCAGAATAGATGATGGCTAATTGGTTGATTTATTCCGGTCACGCTGCTTTCGGAGCTCATGTGGAAATCCATATCGGCATAGCTGTCGGAATCCGAGGAACTCGAACTGGTTGAGGGATCCATCTTGTATGATCAGGGAAAGAATTTTTTTGGTATGAAATAAATTGTAGAATTTAGATTTGGTATTCTTCAATACATAATTTACATATGTATATATAATACCAAAATCCCATAAATTACGGAGGAATCTTTGAAAGATGTCAGTCAAAGTTCACAGTAACAGATATACTAAGATAAGAATTCGTCTATACACTATTATGCAATAAATGTAGGAAAACGCATCTAGACTTAAGAATGATAAGCAGGTAATTTCCTAAGGATGGTAAGTAGATGATTTTCGACTAAAAATGATAAGCAAAACTTTTGACATGCAGACACGGTCGAAGTCCAGACTCACTAATTGAAATGTCCCGTTCTTATTGATTAAAAACGTTCCATATTAATTGATTTCGTTGCGAGGTTTTGACCTCTATATGAGACGTTTTTCAAAGACTGCATTCATTTTAAAACAAACCATAACCTTTATTTCATCAATAAAGGTTTAAAAAGCTTTACGTAGATTATCAAATAATGATAATCTAAAATATCCTGTTTACACACGACCATTACATAATGGTTTAAAATACAAATATGTTACAACAAAATAAGTTTCTTGAATACAGTATTTACACAATATCATACAAGCATGGACTCCAAATCTCGTCCTTATTTAAGTATGCGACAGCGGAAGCTCTTAATAATCACCTGAGAATAAACATGCTTAAAACGTCAACAAAAATGTTGGTGAGTTATAGGTTTAACCTATATATATCAAATCATAATAATAGACCACAAGATTTCATATTTCAATACACATCCCATACATAGAGATAAAAATCATTCATATGGTGAACACCTGGTAACCGACATTAACAAGATGCATATATAAGAATATCCCCATCATTCCGGGACACCCTTCGGATATGATATAAATTTTGAAGTACTAAAGCATCCGGTACTTTGGATGGGGTTTGTTAGGCCCAATAGATCTCTCTTTAGGATTCGCGTCAATTAGGGTGTCTGTTCCCTAATTCTTAGATTACCAGACTTAATAAAAAGGGGCATATTCGATTTCGATAATTCAACCATAGAATGTAGTTTCACGTACTTGTGTCTATTTTGTAAATCATTTATAAAACCTGCATGTATTCTCATCCCAAAAATATTAGATTTTAAAAGTGGGACTATAACTCACTTTCACAGATTTTTACTTCGTCGGGAAGTAAGACTTGGCCACTGGTTGATTCACGAACCTATAACAATATATACATATATATTAAAGTATGTTCAAAATATATTTACAACACTTTTAATATATTTTGATGTTTTAAGTTTATTAAGTCAGCTGTCCTCGTTAGTAACCTACAACTAGTTGTCCACAGTTAGATGTACAGAAATAAATCGATAAATATTATCTTGAATCAATCCACGACCCAGTGTATACGTATCTCAGTATTGATCACAACTCAAACTATATATATTTTGGAATCAACCTCAACCCTGTATAGCTAACTCCAACATTCACATATAGAGTGTCTATGGTTGTTCCGAAATATATATAGATGTGTCGACATGATAGGTCGAAACATTGTATACGTGTCTATGGTATCTCAAGATTACATAATATACAATACAAGTTGATTAAGTTATGGTTGGGATAGATTTGTTACCAATTTTCACGTAGCTAAAATGAGAAAAATTATCCAATCTTGTTTTACCCATAACTTCTTCATTTTAAATCCGTTTTGAGTGAATCAAATTGCTATGGTTTCATATTGAACTCTATTTTATGAATCTAAACAGAAAAAGTATAGGTTTATAGTCGGAAAAATAAGTTACAAGTCGTTTTTGTAAAGGTAGTCATTTCAGTCGAAAGAACGACGTCTAGATGACCATTTTAGAAAACATACTTCCACTTTGAGTTTAACCATAATTTTTGGATATAGTTTCATGTTCATAATAAAAATCATTTTCTCAGAATAACAACTTTTAAATCAAAGTTTATCATAGTTTTTAATTAACTAACCCAAAACAGCCCGCGGTGTTACTACGACGGCGTAAATCCGATTTTACGGTGTTTTTCGTGTTTCCAGGTTTTAAATTATTAAGTTAGCATATAATATAGATATAGAACATGTGTTTAGTTGATTTTAAAAGTCAAGTTAGAAGGATTAACTTTTGTTTGCGAACAAGTTTAGAATTAACTAAACTATGTTCTAGTGATTACAAGTTTAAACCTTCGAATAAGATAGCTTTATATGTATGAATCGAATGATGTTATGAACATCATTACTACCTTAAGTTCCTTGGATAAACCTACTGGAAAAGAGAAAAATGGATCTAGCTTCAACGGATCCTTGGATGGCTCGAAGTTCTTGAAGCAGAATCATGACACGAAAACAAGTTCAAGTAAGATCATCACTTGAAATAAGATTATTATAGTTATAGAAATTGAACCAAAGTTTGAATATGATTATTACCTTGTATTAGAATGATAACCTACTGTAAGAAACAAATATTTCTTGAGGTTGGATGATCACCTTACAAGATTGGAAGTGAGCTAGCAAACTTGAAAGTATTCTTGATTTTATGTAACTAGAACTTGTAGAATATATGAAGAACACTTAGAACTTGAAGGTAGAACTTGAGAGAGATCAATTAGATGAAGAAAATTGAAGAATGAAAGTGTTTTTAGGTGTTTTTGGTCGTTGGTGTATGGATTAGATATAAAGGATATGTAATTTTGTTTTCATGTAAATAAGTCATGAATGATTACTCATATTTTTGTAATTTTATGAGATATTTCATGCTAGTTGCCAAATGATGGTTCCCACATGTGTTAGGTGACTCACATGGGCTGCTAAGAGCTGATCATTGGAGTGTATATACCAATAGTACATACATCTAAAATCTGTGTATTGTACGAGTACGAATACGGGTGCATACGAGTAGAATTGTTGATGAAACTGAACGAGGATGTAATTGTAAGCATTTTTGTTAAGTAGAAGTATTTTGATAAGTGTATTGAAGTCTTTCAAAAGTATATAAATACATATTAAAACACTACATGTATATACATTTTAACTGAGTCGTTAAGTCATCGTTAGTCGTTACATGTAAGTGTTGTTTTGAAACCTTTAGGTTAACGATCTTGTTAAATGTTGTTAACCCAATGTTTATAATATCAAATGAGATTTTAAATTATTATATTATCATGATATTATCATGTATGAATATCTCTTAATATGATATATATACATTAAATGTCTTTACAACGATAATCGTTACATGTATGTCTCGTTTAAAAATCATTAAGTTAGTAGTCTTGTTTTTACATATGTAGTTCATTGTTAATATACTTAATGATATGTTTACTTATCATAGTATCATGTTAAATATATATATATATCCATATATATGTCATCATATAGTTTTTACAAGTTTTAACGTTCGTGAATCACCGGTCAACTTGGGTGGTCAATTGTCTATATGAAACATATTTCAATTAATCAAGTCTTAACAAGTTTGATTGCTTAACATGTTGGAAACATTTAATCATGTAAATATCAATCTTAATTAATATATATAAACATGGAAAAGTTCGGGTCACTACAGTACCTACCCGTTAAATAAATTTCGTCCCGAAATTTTAAGCTGTTGAAGGTGTTGACGAATCTTCTGGAAATAGATGCAGGTATTTCTTCTTCATCTGATCTTCACGCTCCCAGGTGAACTCGGGTCCTCTACGAGCATTCCATCGAACCTTAACAATTGGTATCTTGTTTTGCTTAAGTCTTTTAACCTCACGATCCATTATTTCGACGGGTTCTTCGATGAATTGAAGTTTTTTGTTGATTTGGATTTCATCTAACGGAATAGTGAGATCTTCTTTAGCAAAACATTTCTTCAAATTCGAGACGTGGAAAGTGTTATGTACAGCCGCGAGTTGTTGAGGTAACTCAAGTCGGTAAGCTACTGGTCCGACACGATCAATAATCTTGAATGGCCCAATATACCTTGGATTTAATTTCCCTCGTTTACCAAATCGAACAACGCCTTTCCAAGGTGCAACTTTAAGCATGACCATCTCTCCAATTTCAAATTCTATATCTTTTCTTTTAATGTCAGCGTAGCTCTTTTGTCGACTTTGGACGGTTTTCAACCGTTGTTGAATTTGGATGATCTTCTCGGTAGTTTCTTGTATTATCTCCGGACCCGTAATCTGTCTATCCCCCACTTCACTCCAACAAATCGGAGACCTGCACTTTCTACCATAAAGTGCTTCAAACGGCGCCATCTCAATGCTTGAATGGTAGCTGTTGTTGTAGGAAAATTCTGCTAACGGTAGATGTCGATCCCAACTGTTTCCGAAATCAATAACACATGCTCGTAGCATGTCTTCAAGCGTTTGTATCGTCCTTTCGCTCTGCCCATCAGTTTGTGGATGATAGGCAGTACTCATGTCTAGACGAGTTCCTAATGCTTGCTGTAATGTCTGCCAGAATCTTGAAATAAATCTGCCATCCCTATCAGAGATAATAGAGATTGGTATTCCATGTCTGGAGACGACTTCCTTCAAATACAGTCGTGCTAACTTCTCCATCTTGTCATCTTCTCTTATTGGCAGGAAGTGTGCTGATTTGGTGAGACGATCAACTATTACCCAAATAGTATCAAAACCACTTGCAGTCTTTGGCAATTTAGTGATGAAATCCATGGTAATGTTTTCCCATTTCCACTCCGGGATTTCGGGTTGTTGAAGTAGACCTGATGGTTTCTGATGCTCAGCTTTGACCTTAGAACACGTCAAACATTCTCCTACGTATTTAGCAACATCGGCTTTCATACCCGACCACCAAAAATGTTTCTTGAGATCCTTGTACATCTTCCCAGTTCCAGGATGTATTGAGTATCTGGTTTTATGAGCTTCTCTAAGTACTATTTCTCTCATATCTCCAAATTTTGGTACCCAAATCCTTTCAGCCCTATACCGGGTTCCGTCTTCCCGAATATTAAGATGCTTCTCCGATCCTTTGGGTATTTCATCCTTTAAATTTCCCTCTTTTAAAACTCCTTGTTGCGCCTCCTTTATTTGAGTAGTAAGGTTATTATGAATCATTATATTCATAGATTTTACTCGAATGGGTTCTCTGTCCTTCCTGCTCAAGGCATCGGCTACCACATTTGCTTTCCCCGGGTGGTAACGAATCTCAAAGTCGTAATCATTCAATAATTCAATCCACCTACGCTGCCTCATATTCAGTTGTTTCTGATTAAATATGTGTTGAAGACTTTTGTGGTCGGTATATATAATACTTTTGACCCCATATAAGTAGTGCCTCCAAGTCTTTAATGCAAAAACAACCGCGCCTAATTCCAAATCATGCGTCGTATAATTTTGTTCGTGAATCTTCAATTGTCTAGACGCATAAGCAATCACCTTCGTTCGTTGCATTAACACACAACCGAGACCTTGCTTTGATGCGTCACAATAAATCACAAAATCATCATTCCCTTCAGGCAATGACAATATAGGTGCCGTAGTTAGCTTTTTCTTCAATAACTGAAACGCTTTCTCTTGTTCATCATTCCATTCAAATTTCTTCCCTTTATGCGTTAATGCAGTCAAGGGTTTTGCTATTCTGGAAAAATCTTGGATGAACCTTCTGTAGTAACCAGCTAGTCCTAAAAACTGGCGTATGTGTTTCGGAGTTTTCGGGGTTTCCCACTTTTCAACAGTTTCTATCTTTGCCGGATCCACCTTAATACCTTCTTTGTTCACTATGTGACCGAGGAATTGAACTTCTTCCAACCAAAATGCACACTTTGAAAACTTAGCATACAATTCTTCCTTCCTCAATACTTCTAACACCTTTCTCAAATGTTCACCGTGTTCTTGGTCATTCTTTGAGTAAATAAGTATGTCATCAATGAAAACAATGACAAACTTGTCAAGGTATGGTCCACACACTCAGTTCATAAGGTCCATGAACACAGCTGGTGCATTAGTTAAACCAAACGGCATGACCATAAACTCGTAATGATCGTAACATGTTCTAAAAGCAGTCTTTGGAATATCATCTTCTTTCACCCGCATTTGATGATACCCGGAACATAAGTCAATCTTTGAATAAACAGACGAGCCTTGTAGTTGATCAAATAAGTCGTCGATTCTCGGTAGTGGGTAGCGATTCTTGATGGTAAGTTTGTTCAACTCTCGGTAGTCGATACACAACCTGAATGTACCATCTTTCTTCTTGACAAACAAAACAGGAGCTCCCCACGGTGATGTGCTTGGTCGAATGAAACCACGCTCTAAAAGTTCTTGTAATTGGCTTTGCAGTTCTTTCATCTCGCTGGGTGCGAGTCTGTAAGGAGCACGAGCTATTGGTGCAGCTCCTGGTACAATATCTATTTGAAATTCAACGGATCGATGTGGGGGTAATCCCGGTAATTCTTTCGGAAATACATCGAGAAATTCTTTTGCGACGGGAACATCATTGATGCTCTTTTCTTCAGTTTGTACTTTCTCGACGTGTGCTAGAACAGCATAGCAACCTTTTCTTATTAGTTTTTGTGCCTTCAAATTACTAATAAGATGTAGCTTCGTGTTGCCCTTTTCTCCATACACCATTAAGGGTTTTCCTTTTTCTCGTATAATGCGAATTGCATTTTTGTAACAAATGATCTCTGCTTTCACTTCTTTCAACCAGTCCATACCGATTATCACATCAAAACTCCCTAACTCTACTGGTATCAAATCAATCTTAAATATTTCGCTAACCAGTTTAATTTCTCGATTCCGACATATATTATCTGCTGAAATTAATTTACCATTTGCTAATTCGAGTAAAAATTTACTATCCAAAGGCGTTAATGGACAACTTAATTTAGCACAAAAATCTCTACTCATATAGCTTCTATCCGCACCCGAATCAAATAAAACGTAAGCAGATTTATTGTCAATAAGAAACGTACCCGTAACAAGCTCCGGGTCTTCCTGTGCCTCTGCCGCATTAATATTGAAAACTCTTCCGCGGCCTTGTCCATTCGTGTTCTCCTGGTTCGGGCAATTTCTAATAATGTGGCCCGGTTTTCCACATTTATAACAAACTACATTGGCATAACTTGCTCCGACACTACTTGCTCCGCCATTACTCGTTCCGACACCATTTGTTCCTTTCGTTCTATTAACTCCTGGTCCGCAGACCTCACACTTCGCCGCGCTATGACCATTTCTTTTACACTTGTTGCAAAATTTGGTGCAGAACCCCGAGTGATTCTTTTCACACCTTTGGCATAGCTGCTTCTGATTGTTGTTGTTGTTGCGGTTATTATTGTTGTTGGGATGATTGTTGTAGTTGCTGTTGTTGTTGTTGTTGTTGTTGTTGGGCCGTTTGTTGTAGTTGCGATTGATGTTGCGATTGTTGGGATAATTGTTGCGATTATTGTTGTAATTGCTGTTGTTGTTGTATTGGTGATTCTTATCACCGTTTTCCTACATGAGGACATACTCAGCATATCTTAGACCTGTTAGTGGAATCACAAGTTGGGTACCAAACCAGTTGAACAAACCTTTACCACCAGTAACTAGAACAATGCCAGGGAGGCCTAAAAGGAAGAGAAGAAGAGCTGCACATGAAGGATCAAATTCTGGAGTTAGGATATCAAAGGTAGGAGCTTCCATGACTTGCTCAAAGTGTTTAGAACCTGGCCATAATAAAAGAAGCTGTACAAACAATCCAAAAGAAAAAGTTGTTAAGGCTAGTAATTCTGTTAGAAGGCCTAGGAAGGATGGCAAGCCAAGTGGTGCTGAATAGAATGGTGGCATGAATTGTTTGTTAGTTTTTATGTTGTCTTTTGTAATGTGGTCTATTGTATAGGGTCATGAGATGTATTTTGGCACGAATTGCAGGTGTTTATGTGGTCTTTTGTATTGGAATGGCATGCCATTGTAATGATGTAGTCTTTTGCTTTGAATTGTGCCATTGTAATGATGTAGTCTTTTGCTTTGAATTGTAATGATGTAGTCTTTTGTATTGGAATGGCATGCCATTGTAATGATGCCATTGTTTGTTTGTATTTTGTTTTTGTATGTTAGTCTTTTTTCAACAGAATGTTTGTTCCAACACTTGCACAAAAATACTTGTTTGCAACTATAAACCCTTTTTGATGCAATTACACATGCTCATCAGTTTCATTGTGACCGAAAACACTTGCACACAAGATAAATCACTTAACATTGAAACATTGAAACCAAAATATGAAGTCATTACATTAGCTTTGAAACATTGAAACCAAAACAATTGCACAATTTCTACTACATTACATAACACATGAGTTTCATTTTAAAGCCAAAATAGCTACTACAATACATAACACTGCCAAAATTCCTACCATACCTACAAATAACCTATCATAAAATTTGAGCTTCGACTTGAACATTGCTAACTCTTCCAAAAGTTTCAAATCTTCAACATCACGATTACACATACTTTGAGACTTCAATTTCATAATTTCCAAATGCATTTCATACAACAAATCTTTGTAGTGTTGGTTTGGAAGCTCGTCATCAATAAACCAAAAAACTTTACATTTTCTTGGTTTGTCCTGTAAAAGCAAACACCAATTTGGGAAAAAGCTGGAAAAAAAAATTAGGGCAAAATTAGGGGAAAATAAACACTTACAAAATTTGGACAACCAATGAATCTTCTTCCCGGATTTTTCTTTGTCCATCCAATACTCTCATACAATCGATTACCACAATCACAAAAGTTTCTTCCTTGGTTTGAAGTCACGGTGTTCTTGGAACTAGATGAAAAAGCAGCCATGTTTGGGTTTTTGGTTTTTACTGTGAAAAGATGGAAAAGAATTGTCAACAAAGGGTTTAAATAAGATGCCAGATGAAAAATCCAGCATGGAATAATGATCTGACGTGGACGATGACATGGATAAATTTTTTAGGTAACTGGAAACACATAAGATGGTTACCGGTTACTACCCTTCCAATACATACAATAAGAAAAATATAAAAGTTGAATGCATACAATAGGAACTTTTAAAGTTGGATGCATACAATAGAAATTGTGTGAAAGTTCAATGCATTTTGAATCAATTTTCCCTATAAAGATTTAAGTGATTTTATTGGCTCACAATACACCTTAGTCAACTTTCAACGCACTTCCTTTCTAAGCTAAATTTTCCTTTTCGTTTTACCCATGACCCATCAAAGATAAAAGTGTAAAACAGAACCTCAATAAACCCATTCACTAGTAAATGGGTCGAAATTGCCACCTCTATTTGAAAATAATAAGAAAGCTATATTAAAATGATGGTTATAATACCTCTCGTTGAGTAGGGATGAACTTCCAAGGCATTCCATCCGACACATCAGCATTAAACTGCACCACAATCTCCCTGTAAAAAAAAAAAAATTAAACGTCTAACAAACGTGTACAGAAGAAGACTAACGAACAGAGACAAAATCTATTCTATTATTCTTTATCAAATAACATCTAATCTAAATTTAAATACAACAAACCTATTGGTGACAGTTCCATCTTGAGCATGTCGCAATATCTTTTCTTCTACAGTCTAGAAACCACAAAAGACAAAACAAAGTTATGAAAGAAAACATGAAATACTATGTTAAACTAAAACATTAAAAAAAAAAAAAACAATACCTCGCGCCTTTGAACAGTACCACCATAGCCAGTAGCTTGACAAAACCGCCTATAAAGGGGAACTGCAGTATAAGTACATCCCACCATTGCAAACACTAATCCCGTTAAGTAATAAAGTATCTTCCTCGATTTATGTTCTTGAATGACGTTCGTAGTATAATGGTAACGAGAATCCGATACATAATGTGTCTTTAAGTAACCAATTCCCAATCGGTTATTTTTGTTGCAAGACTTCTTATTAAGTTCGTATATAGTCGAATGTCTAGAACTACTAGTTCCCACGAAACTATATCTCCTCTGTCCGACTTCAAGTAGACACCTGAATAATATCACATAGTAAATACCAACATACAAGAAAAATACAAAAAATTTATTTTAAAATCTGATTATTGGTGCTTGAATCATAACAATTAGCAGGTAAATTTTCATATACCTAAAGAATGAATTTTGTTATGATGAACCCTTAATGAATTAATGATCCTTCAAATCTCATTAGGCCCTAAATAAGGATAGAATCAGGCTCAAAAGCTAAGTAAATCAGATAACCAGAGTTAATCATACACCCAAGCAACTACATAGGCAGCAGCATATAAACAATTTTATTAATTATGAAGATAATCAATTTAATAGAAGCATAAGATCAATGCCATCCAACAGCAGCTGAATGTGTACTTCTGATAGTAACTTTTATTTTTCTGAAGCAGATTCTTTTGTTAATAGGTTAGTGCAATTCAGCGGAAGTTATTGATTATATGCATATATGTAAATATGTAAACATGTAAAAGAAGAAATGATAAGCAATTGCAGAGAGCATAATTATAATTCATTGAAAGAATGAATATATATACTTACCTTGAATTGATAGGGGTGGAAATTAGGGTTTTGTAAAACGAAGATAACTGGGTGGATCTTTTTGCATAAAATGACATAATAGCTCAATTACGTTAAAAGTTTTATTAGAACATTTTCTTAATCGAAGGATCTGAAGAATATATTAAATAAAATCAATAATTAATATTTTAAATATTAGTTAAGCAGTCATATCAATATTATATTAATCTCTATAATAACAATGATAAAAATAGATCATCTTGAATAACTATAAGTAATCTTAGCCTTTCATTAAGTTACTCCTCACTAATCTAGATCATCCATTTTTTCTAAACTTCACTATGACCTCATAAATCAACTACATGATATGTTTGATTACCAAATTACCCTCCTAAAATCGTTTTTGGGCGGAATCAAAAGGAAAAATTAGGGTTCTGTATATTTCAAGCCATTCATAAACTACTGCAACTAATCCGATCAATCGAGATCCTTTTTCAGTGATTAACAATTCATGTTCAATCGACAACATCCAATCCTATTGTTTTCAATGATGAACAGGAAGATTAATCGGTTGTAGATCAAATGCAACAAGATTGACCGGTTCTTATCAACAACCCTAACTTTTTCTCCAAATTCTCTCATATCAATATCAGTTTTGAAACGAACAAGTTAGTTCTTTTTGTTTTATTTATAAAGCTTTTGCGTTATTTGTTAATAATCAGGTATTCATCATGAATTGATCATGTCTTGCAAATATTAGTTATTATGTTTACCTTTCGAACTATTCATTATACATCTTAAATTGTTTATATTAGGGTTTAATATGAAAATTTGTTCTTATGATGTTCTTGTGTTTGATTTGGTTAAAAGTATGTAAATTTCCTAATTTTAGTCATCAATATCTTATGCACCCATTTTTTTTTATTCCTAACCAATTTAAATGTGCTCTGTTTGTTATGTAGCTATACGATTGTGTTTCATATACTGTTACTTTAGTTGCTGGTGGTGAGTTTTGTTAGGATTTTAAGATCTATGATTGGGTTTAAGGCATAACAGACTAATATTTCTATCATAACATAACTGGGTGAATGTATGATTGGGTTTAGTTGCAGTTGTTCTTTTGAAGTGGTGCAATGCTTCAAAGGGATATAAATAAGTAGGCTTTGCTATGTTCGCGTTAAGGTCTTTGACAAAATAAAATCAAAGTTTAGCGCTGCCTATTGTCAGTTAACAAAATCGGGCACATTGTAAAGCAAATATGTAGGGTTATGGTTTTTGCTGTAATTTAAGATTTGATCTTTAAGATTTTTTGTACTGTTGTAAACTGATACACAATATGTGAAAGACTAATCACGAGGTCTGTCATTATATGTGAAATATGCATGGCCCGCTAGAGATAAAATAAAAGTTTAAAACTCAAAAGCCTTCAGATATTGTGAAAGAAAATGTTGGTATGTGCTTCTTTTATTTACATTCTTCTTATCATATTCTCAGGCATACTAACCATTCGGATTACAATACACAACCATTCGGATTACAATACACTGTCGAGATCTAATCCATAGTCCACCATAGAGATGGTAGGAAAAAAGTTAAGAGCCCTGGTTGAAGGCATGTGAAGTGGTCAAGTGCTTGCGCTCACCTGCGCTCAATCGATTACGTCGTTGGTGGTCAACAATCGATTATTTGTATAATCGCGCCTTATGTTATGAATAATCGCATACCAAATTCAGGTATATATGCTATTATAAGTCATTGCAGATTTCAAACTTATTTTCCTCTCAAAATACAAACGACTATCTTCAAAATCAAAATTACATCTTCATATTAGAATTCGCATATTGTAATAGCACAATAAGAAGATATGGGTTTTTATTTAGGTTTTCATCTAAAACATAACCATCAGGTTTATATATCTTCTTAAATGATTATCTTGATGTCAATCTTTAGTTTCACATATGTACAATGATAATATTTTCTTCACGTTGTATTGTCTAATGGTCTACTTTTGAAGCCAAAGTAGACTACCAGTACTATTAAAGGATGAATGATGTAACAAAAAGCTTATTTTCACATATTCTGTCTTATGTGTGAGAGGTGGAAAATTGGTTGGGTCAAATTATAACCCTTTAATTTGATAGACATAGCAAAATGATTGAGTCATCTATGTGAGTATGTGACTATCTCCCGTTGTTTAATTAATTACTGTTTTCTATCTTTTTGGCTTCAAATCTTTATTTTAGAATTGTTAAAGTTTTTTAATGCCAGTTCCTGTGTGGGTTACTACATCGAAGTTGGATCATTCAAGGTGATGGTGACAGTAATGTTAAAATATTAGTACACTCATATAATTCTTTAGAGAATTAGGCCCTGTTTGGGTTACTAATCAGTTTATTTGAATATTTTTATTTCCTTTCTATTCTTTTTATGTTATACAATCAGGTCAGCTTTAGAGAATTTACTTTAATATTGAATTTGCTAATCTCAGGGTTTTTGTTGCCTCATGAACTTCTGCAAATTTTAGGAAATCAAACAAGAATATAATTTACGATTTACACTACTACAAGTGATAATCAACAATTTATTGAAACTATTGGTTAAGGTTCTGTTTTATCTGTCATATATACTAGATAAAGAAAGGTCCTTAAAAAAGCTTTTCTAATCATATTTAAGAAAATGATGAGCATACACATGTCATGGATCAAAAAATGGTTGCAAAATGTGTAATTCGCCTTTATGACTTGATTATCATGTTTGCAGATGAAACCTGACATTTTTTTATCTACAATATATGAGTCTTTGGTTTATTAGGCTTGATTTACCTGGAAAGTCAGAGCTAGCCCTATTAGTGATAACGTCTTCAAAAGTTGCTCTTACCCCGTGTACCAACAACCCCATTTGGCAAACCATTCAACTCATATGGTCGCTTCTAGACTATTTCTGTAAGATCAGATCATAGTTTTTATCTGCTTAACTAACTTCTGTTTACTTTGTAGGCTATATTAAAGCTGAAGAATGAAAGCGAAGTTGATCATATCGATTTTGTGTGAAACTTTGGGAAGCAGCTTAAGGTCAATTTCATATTTTTTTTTATATTTTATATGTATCAATATCGAGATATTGTATATGCTTCATGTAGTGGTGGAAAATTGGATGTATGGTCAATGGGTACGGTAATGGGTCATAAATGATCAATCT
Organism: Rutidosis leptorrhynchoides; assembly: GCF_046630445.1. NCBI lineage: Eukaryota > Viridiplantae > Streptophyta > Magnoliopsida > Asterales > Asteraceae > Rutidosis > Rutidosis leptorrhynchoides. Next base: position 251,474,469 of record NC_092337.1, read on the forward strand.
TATCTTATAAAGGGTTAAAGTATGCTTAGCCAAGAGTTGTCCTGCCTAAAGTTAATTTCAATTTCACATGTTAGATGGGGGTTTTCACATGATTCGTAATAGTTGTTGATACCATGAAGACGTGCGTCCTTATATATATATGTTCCTATTAAACATTTAAAGTTTTTACTCACTTAATTTTTAAACATAACTAATTATATCTGCAATTACATTTTATTGTGTTGTTTTTGTTACTTAATTAGTAAACATATCTTTTACATTGTTGTTAAATAAACAACTTTTCGTTGGTAATTTTTAACATAAACCCGCAATTTGTTGTTGGAAATTTTAATATTGTTGTGATTGACTTTTGGTTCCTTATTAATTTGGGATTATACATAAACTCGGAAGGAAAAAGCTTTGAGGCATGTGACAAGTATTTTCTCAAGCTTTGCTATGCACCACGGTCAGTGAGCTCTTTAGTTACATTTACAGTCCCTAACTCTGGTCTTACAAATCCCTTCTCTTTTATGTCTTCTCTTTTAATTTAATAAACATATATTCATTTTTTGAAGTCCATGAAGAACTTACCATGTGGGTTGTAATATACTTGCTAGATAAAGCCTTATATGTATTTTTTTTGCAAACTCTGTATACAAAGACACATTAATTTGAACTCGAACGTAAGGTGCAACAAATTGCCATGAGTAAGATTTGAAACTAACTTGTGATTTAGCCACTAGACTTAGCTATACAATGCAGGTTGGTACACATGGGCATTCATCCTTCTATCACTCGAGATAATTTTTCACCATATAGAGATAAAAAGGAACAATTAAAAAATCAATAACTTTTGGTGATTTGGAAAAGCAGAGGTAAAGGACATAGTTAAGTGTTGTGGTTAAAAAATGGGATCTTTATAAATTTTTTGTTTATAGGAAGCTATCAAAAACTGGATTAAAAGTATCTAAAATTAAGGGGAGACGGAGTATCTCAAGAATATAAGTGAATGGGTCAAATATAGCTTACAATGAAATATATTCTATCATTCTGATTTGCTTTGTTTTAATATTTTAGTATAATTCTACTCAAAAATGTGTCATGCATGTGAATGTTTTGTTGATTGTCTTCATTATATCAGAGTATGAATACATGGTGTCACAACACAAAGAGAATGGAAAGTTGAAAAGTAACAAAACTGAAACTTCAGAGTTGCAAGAAGCTCAAGAAGAGTACAAGGAGATGGCTAAAGTTCGTGCATTAATTACTTGTAAAGTCACTTAAAGATGGACAATTTCGTAGTATTGGGAAGAGGCTGATGGTCATCATGCTTCACACGTGCTCTTTTCTTAGGATGTTTCAATTTAGGTCTGGTAACAGGTCAAAACTGTTTTCTTTTGGTTGGGTTGGGCTGACAAAAAAAAAAAAAAAAAATACTTCAACTATGATGAAAAAGTATCGTCATTTCAGTATTAAAAATTTTGTAACTAGAATGATTTAGAATCTTATTGAGAAAAACCTTAGAGTAAATCGAATTTTCACAGTTTAACTGATGGGTTAAAATAATTAATTTGATATAGTATGCCCACTTCATGTCACTATCTTCTATTTATAATACATGAATATAAAAGGGATGACCGCCTTGATTTTGAGGTTGAAATGGTTGTTGAAAAGGCTCTTCATAAGTATAAAATATGATGTTAAATCCGTTGAAATGGTGCGATCGATTTCGAAGGTGTGTTGACAGTTTTCTATGTAATGTTTAGATCTTTTTTATTAGATGATTTTAACAGATAAATGATGGATCAATTGTTGTTGTTGTAGGTTTTCTTTTGTGCCTCTAAAGTTGTTATTGTAAGGCTAATCTCACATGAAGGGTGGTATACATTGGAATGCAAACCTTGTGGGTCTGTTGGTTCTAATGGTGAAATGATATAGGAATGTTAAGAACTTTTGTCAAGTTAAGGAGGTATACCCAAAGTAAGTAAATTGTATCCAAATAGTATAAGTGATAAGTGCAAATGGATCATTTATTGGTTTGAATCAACATATCATCATTTATCATATTCTTTTTCCCGTCAGATTCTTTATTAAAAATGGTTGATACGGATTATATATTTACATTGACAATAATTATTCTTATGTTCTCTGTTCATGACGCAAAATCCTATTAGATTATGAACATCTGATAGGGTCACTCAAAACCAATTATTTCTGAAGCTTTTATTAAGATCAACATGTGTGCTATAATTACTTTATAAGCATGTGTAAATTGTACTCCATCCGTCTCACTACAAGTGTCCACTTACTTTTTGCACACAGTTTTAGAAAATCCCACTAACTTCATTCTCCACCAATCAGATTTTTTTCCTCTCTCCAGAATAACCTCTTCTCATTGGTTGAAAGACAAAGTGGACACTTATAATGGGACATCCCAAAATGGAAATGTGGACACTTCAAATGGGACGGAGGGAGTATGAAAGATTGGTAGAGTCTTGACCGAATATCGTAGGCAAGCAGAGATAGATTTAGAGGGTGAAGGGGTTGGTGAGTTTATCCCATGTAGTTATTGGAAGAAGGAAGAACTAAACAAGGGAAGTTTGTCCTACCCCTCCTAGAAAGGTAATACCCGTTTCAACATCACAAGGAGCATTTACAACTATTATGAAGAAGTGAAAGATAGATAAAGGAGAATGAAACCATTTAAGCTTGGAATTATTTGTTTTGGTACTACTCTATCCATTGTGTATCATGCAACTAAATGAAAAATACATGTACTTCATAATAAGGTTAAGTCCGTTACAACAAATTTTCTTGAAAAACTTCGCGAATTCGCGGGTCTTAAGCTAGTTAATATTAATATTAATATAAAAAAATGCTAAACGTGGCCTTCTTATTCTTGTGTGCCAAAACATACATATAAAGATAGGTATAGTCGTTGATAGGTAGGGATAGCAAAAAGAAACAATGAGTAAACTCGAAATCTGACACATTTAGGTCGAATTTGGATGCGGATATTCGAATTGTGGGCTGGATATGGGAATGGTTTTAAATTTTTTGGGGTTTCGGGTATGAAATGGATTTAGATACAAGCCCGCATATTTGACCCGTATACCGACCTGTGTACCTGTATACCCCAACCAAAGGGAATTTTCAATTTCATAATAATAATATAAGCTACAACTTAATATTGTACTATTATTCGATAATTATCTATGGTCATATTTATTATTCATTTATAAAATTGGCTCTATTAATCGAGTAAACAGTAAGCGTCGATTTATTGGCGACTTAACTGTCGCTTAGAGCCTAAATTGAATTATATGCATAATTTAAAACCCATAAAAATTTGATTCTACCATTTCATGTCGTCTCATTTTTTATTATATATTTTATATTAATTTTTTAAACTTTTTTCTACTTATAGGCTGATGGTCCTTTTGTAAGCAATTTCACTTTCCATAGAACATTGAGAGGAATGAGTTTCTCTACTCTTGTGAGTGTTTCACTTCGAATGGAGAAATGACTTGTTTTTATTCTAGGATAGGGGAATGATTGTCTACATCTCACATCCCCCATAACTCACATATGCTAGACTGGGTTTTGTTGTCGTTGTTGTTGTTGTTGTTGTTACAAAAATTGAAATAGATGAATGGTGAATGAGAATGACTAATAACGGGCATATTCGATATCTGTGAGAAAACCCGATAACATGAAACTTAGTAAACAAATGGGGATTCCCGTTTACCTGTGTAGAAACCCGATAACCCGACAGTTACTGAGTAATGGGAACCCGACGAGTATAGGTTTGGGTTAGAGACAAAGTTTCTTAACCGGGTTCGGGTATGAGACTATCTAAACTCGGCTCAAACCCGACCCAATATCATCCATTTCATAAGGGCATATTGAAATGTCCCGTTCTTATTGATTAAAAATGTTCCATATTAATTGATTTCGTTGCGAGGTTTTGACCTCTATATGAAACGTTTTTCAAAGACTGCATTCATTTTTAAAACAAACCATAACCTTTGTTTCATAAATAAAGGTTTAAAACGCTTTACGTAGATTATCAAATAATGATAATCTAAAATATCCTGTTTACACACGACCATTACATAATGGTTTACAATACAAATATGTTACATCGAAATCAGTTTCTTGAATGCAGTTTTTACACAATATCACACAAACATGGACTCCAAATCTTGTCCTTATTTTAGTATGCAACAGCGGAAGCTCTTAGTATTCACCTGAGAATAAACATGCTTTAAACGTCAACAAAAATGTTGGTGAGTTATAGGTTTAACCTATATATATCAAATCGTAACAATAGACCACAAGATTTCATATTTCAATACACATCCCATACATAGAGATAAAAATCATTCATATGGTGAACACCTGGTAACCGACATTAACAAGATGCATATATAAGAATATCCCCATCATTCCGGGACACCCTTCGGATATGATATAAATTTCGAAGTACTAAAGCATCCAGTACTTTGGATGGGGTTTGTTAGGCCCAATAGATCTATCTTTAGGATTCGCGTCAATTAGGGTGTCTGTTCCCTAATTCTTAGATTACCAGACTTAATAAAAAAGGGGCATATTCGATTTCGATAATTCAACCATAGAATGTAGTTTCACGTACTTGTGTCTATTTTGTAAATCATTTATAAAACCTGCATGTATTCTCATCCCAAAAATATTAGATTTTAAAAGTGGGACTATAACTCACTTTCACAGATTTTTACTTCGTCGGGAAGTAAGACTTGGCCACTGGTTGATTCACGAACCTATAACAATATATACATATATATCAAAGTATGTTCAAAATATATTTACAACACTTTTAATATATTTTGATGTTTTAAGTTTATTAAGTCAGCTGTCCTCGTTAGTAACCTACAACTAGTTGTCCACAGTTAGATGTACAGAAATAAATCGATAAATATTATCTTGAATCAATCCACGACCCAGTGTATACGTATCTCAGTATTGATCACAACTCAAACTATATATATTTTGGAATCAACCTCAACCCTGTATAGCTAACTCCAACATTCACATATAGAGTGTCTATGGTTGTTCCGAAATATATATAGATGTGTCGACATGATAGGTCGAAACATTGTATACGTATCTATGGTATCTCAAGATTACATAATATACAATACAAATTGATTAAGTTATGGTTGGAATAGATTTGTTACCAATTTTCACGAAGCTAAAATGAGAAAAATTATCCAATCTTGTTTTACCCATAACTTCTTCATTTTAAATCCGTTTTGAGTGAATCAAATTGATATGGTTTCATATTGAACTCTATTTTATGAATCTAAACAGAAAACGTATAGGTTTATAGTCGGAAAAATAAGTTACAAGTCGTTTTTGTAAAGGTAGTCATTTCAGTCGAAAGAACGACGTCTAGATGACCATTTTAGAAAACATACTTCCACTTTGAGTTTAACCATAGTTTTTGGATATAGTTTCATGTTCATAATAAAAATTATTTTCCCAGAATAACAACTTTTAAATCAAAGTTTATCATAGTTTTTAATTAACTAACCCAAAACAGCCCGCGGTGTTACTACGACGGCGTAAATCCGGTTTTACGGTGTTTTTCGTGTTTCCAGGTTTTAAATCATTAAGTTAGCATATAATATAGATATAGAACATGTGTTTAGTTGATTTTAAAAGTCAAGTTAGAAGGGTTAACTTTTATTTGCGAACAAGTTTAGAATTAACTAAACTATGTGCTAGTGATTACAAGTTAAAACCTTCGAATAAGATAGCTTTATATGTATGAATCGAATGATGTTATAAACATCATTACTACCTCAATTACTTGGATAAACCTACTAGAAATGAGAAAAATAGATCTAGCTTCAAAGGATCCTTGGATGGCTTGAAAGTTCTTGAAGCAGAATCATGACACGAAAACAATTTCAAGTAAGATTTCCACTCGAAATAAGATTGTTATAGTTATAGAAATTGAATTAAAGTTTGAATATGATTATTACCTTGTATTAGAAAGATAACCTACTGTAAGTAACAAAAGTTTCTTGATCTTGGATGATTATTTGGAATGGATTTAGAAAACTTGGAAGTAAACTTGCAATCTTGGAAGTATTCTTGATTTTATGAAACTAGAACTTTTGGAATTTATGAAGAACACTTAGAACTTGAAGATAGAAATTGAGAGATATCAATTAGATGAAGAAAATTGAAGAATGAAAGTGTTTGTAGGTGTTTTTGGTCGTTGGTGTATGGATTAGATATAAAGGATATGTAATTTTGTTTTCATGTAAATAAGTCATGAATGATTACTCATATTTTTGTAATTTTATGAGATATTTTATGCTAGTTGCCAAATGATGGTTCCCACATGTGTTAGGTGACTCACATGGGCTGCTAAGAGCTGATCATTGGAGTGTATATACCAATAGTACATACATCTAAAAGCTGTGTATTGTACGAGTACGAATACGGGTGCATACGAGTAGAATTGTTGATGAAACTGAACGAGGATGTAATTGTAAGAATTTTGGTTAAGTAGAAGTATTTTGATAAGTATCTTGAAGTCTTTCAAAAGTGTATGAATACATATTAAAACACTACATGTATATACATTTTAACTGGGTCGTTAAGTCATCGTTAGTCGTTACATGTAAATGTTGTTTTGAAACCTTTAGGTTAACGATCTTGTTGAATGTTGTTAACCCATTATTTATTATAACAAATGAGATGTTAAATTTTTATATTATCATGATATTATGATATATAATATATCTTAGTATGATATATATACAGTTAAATGTCGTTACAACGATAATCGTTACATATATGTCTCGTTTCGAAATCATTAAGTTAGTAGTCTTATTTTTACATATGTATTTCATTGTTAATACACTTAATAATATATTTAATTATAATTTAACATAATTAACCAAGTCTATCAATATCTTAATATGATTCATATGTACCTAGTAAGACGTTGTTATAACGATAATCGTTATATATATCGTTTTCGAGTTTCTTAAATTAATAGTCTCATTTTTATGTATATAACTCATTGTTAAAATACCTTATGAGATACATACTTATAATAAAATAATGTTAACTATATATATAACCATATATATGTCATCGTATAGTTTTTACAAGTTTTAACGTTCGTGAATCACCGGTCAACTTGGGTGGTCAATTGTCTATATGAAACCTATTTCAATTAATCAAGTCTTAACAAGTTTGATTGCTTAACATGTTGGAAACACTTAATCATGTAAATAACAATTTCATTTGATATATATATAAACATGGAAAAGTTCGGGTCACTACAGTACCTACCCGTTAAATAAATTTCGTCCCGAAATTTTAAGCAGTTGGAGGTGTTGACGTATCTTCTGAAAATAAATGCGGGTATTTCTTCTTCATCTGATCTTCACGCTCCCAGGTGAACTCGGGTCCTCTACGAGCATTCCATCAAACCTTAACAATCGGTATCTTGTTTTGTTTAAGTCTCTTAACCTCACGATCCATTATTTCGACGGGTTCTTCAATGAATTGAAGTTTTTCATTGATTTGGATTTCGTTCAACGGAATAGTGAGATCTTCTTTAGCAAAACATTTCTTCAAATTTGAGACGTGGAAAGTGTTATGTACAGCCGCGAGTTGTTGAGGTAGCTCCAGTTGGTAAGCTACTGGTCCGACACGATCTATAATCTTGAATGGTCCAATGTACCTTGGATTTAGTTTCCCCCATTTACCAAATTGAACAACGCCTTTCCAAGGTGAAACCTTAAGCATGACCATTTCTCCAATTTCAAACTCTATATCTTTTCTTTTACTGTCCGCGTAGCTCTTTTGTCGACTCTGGTCGGTTTTCAATCTTTGTTGAATTTGGATGATTTTCTCGGTTGTTTCTTGTATTATCTCCGAACCCGTAATCTGTCTATCCCCCACTTCACTCCAACAAATCGGAGACCTGCACTTTCTACCATAAAGTGCTTCAAATGGCGCCATCTCAATGCTTGAATGGTAGCTGTTGTTGTAGGAAAATTCTGCTAATGGTAGATGTCGATCCCAACTGTTTCCGAAATCAATAACATAAGCTCGTAGCATGTCTTCAAACGTTTGTATCGTCCTTTCGCTCTGCCCATCAGTTTGTGATGATAGGCAGTACTCATATCTAGACGAGTTCCCAATGCTTGCTGTAATGTCTGCCAGAATCTTGAAATAAATCTGCCATCCCTATCAGAGATAATAGAGATTGGTATTCCATGTCTGGAGACGACTTCCTTCAAATGCAGTCGTGCTAACTTCTCCATCTTGTCATCTTCTCTTATTGGTAGGAAGTGTGCTGACTTGGTGAGACGATCAACTATTACCCAAATAGTATCATAACCACTTGCAGACCTTGGCAATTTAGTAATGAAATCCATGGTAATGTTTTCCCATTTCCATTCCGGGATTTCAGGTTGTTGTAGTAGACCTGATGGTTTCTGATGCTCAGCTTTGACCTTAGAACACGTCAAACATTCTCCTACGTATTTAGCAACATCAGCTTTCATACCCGGCCACCAAAAATGTTTCTTGAGATCCTTGTACATCTTCCCTGTTCCAGGATGTATTGAGTATCTGGTTTTATGAGCTTCTCTAAGTACCATTTCTCTCATATCTCCAAATTTTGGTACCCAAATCCTTTCAGCCCTATACCGGGTTCCGTCTTCCCGAATATTAAGATGCTTCTCCGATACTTTGGGTATTTCATCCTTTAAATTTCCCTCTTTTAAAACTCCTTGTTGCGCCTCCTTTATTTGAGTAGTAAGGTTATTGTGAATCATTATATTCACAGATTTTACTCGAATGGGTTCTCTGTCCTTCCTGCTCAAGGCATCGGCTACCACATTTGCCTTCCCCGGTGAAAGGATCCGTTCATATACATTATAAACGATTCACAATAGTTGATTACATCGCGAGGTATTTGACCTCTATATGATACGTTTTACAAACATTGCATTCGTTTTTAAAAGACAAACTTTCTTTACATCAAAAATTGACGGCATGCATACCATTTCATATTACATCCAACTATAATTGACTTAATATTAATCTTGATGAACTCAACGACTCGAATGCAACGTCTTTCAAAGTATGTCATGAATGACTCCAGATAATATCCTTAAAATGAGCTAATGCACAGCGGAAGATTTCTTTAATACCTGAGAATAAACATGCTTAAAAGTGTCAACCAAAAGGTTGGTGAGTTCATAGGTTTATCATATCAATCATTTCAATATATTAATAGACCACAAGATTTCCGTTTATAAATATATGTACACTCGCAAGTGTATAAAAGTATTCTATAAGTTGTAGGCACCCGGTAACAAGCCTTAACGTTCATGTTTTACCCTCTGAAGTACACCAGATCAGGTGTGTTTAATATAACCTCGAAGTACTAAAGCATCCCATAGTCAGGATGGGGTTTGTCAGGCCCAATAGATCTATCTTTAGGATTCGCGCCTACCATACATAGACAAGTAGTTTAATGTTACCAAGCTAAGGGTATATTTCTGGTTTAAACCCACGTAGAATTAGTTTTAGTACTTGTGTCTATTTCGTAAAACATTTATAAAACAGCGCATGTATTCTCAGCCCAAAAATATATATTGCAAAAGCAATTAAAAAGGGAGCAAATGAAACTCACAATACTGTATTTCGTAGCAATTATGTATATGACGGCACTGAACAAGTGCAGGGTTTGTCTCGGATTCATGAACCTATATTAAGTATATATATATATATATTTATATGTTGGTCAATATCTGTCTAACAATTTAGGTCAGGTCGTAGTGTATCACAATCCTAATGCTCGAGACCGACATGAAAAAGCCAACAAAAGTCAACTTGACCCAAAATGACTTCCAAAATCTATACATGTTTATTATATAACTTATATATAGTCGTTTTATATATTTAAATATATTTATCAGATCTTATTATACTAAATAATACAAGTCATTTATTAATAAATAAAAATTTATATTTAAATTCATATATGATAAAAATATACTTTTATATATCTCAAGTAATAAAATTTATAAAATTCACTTAATATCATAAAAATATAGTGGTATGTATTATTAATGTAATTATATTACGTGTGGTAAAAATATCTTTGTACGCATATTTATTTGATTAAATAATATTGATAATAATAATAATGATAAAAATAATAAAATGATAGTTTCAATAAAAATATTAATTTTTATTAATAAAAATAATTTTAGTAATAACATCAACTGATAACAATTATAATAATCGTTTTAATAATAATATTAAAATTAATAATAATTCAGTTGACCATATCTTTTAATCCGTTCATCGAACCCACACGATTTCTAAATGAAAAGTTATTAATTTTTATTTAGCTTTTCAACGACATGCATATCATATACCTTATCTCAGTAGCATATGTATCAAATTCGTGATTTATCATAAACTATTTAACGACGAAACTAAGCATACAAACATGCATAATCATATATACTCGAGCACTAGTCAGGGATACACTATTAATATATAAAAGATAAGATATGAATGCTCACGTATCAATATTGTGATTCAATATTGCAGGAAAGTACGTAGACGCAACGAAAATGATAAAAGTTAGGTTGACCTCACGAGCAATACCCTCGAACAATATCCATAACCTCCATAGCTATAACCCATAATTTCCTTAGCTCTATCCCATTTGAAAACTTATTTTGAAATCGTCTGAATATAACTCCATCGTAGTATTTTATGTATACTAATAATATCTTGAAATAATACTAAGTAAATATATATATGTAATTCGATTGAGAGAGTTTAGAGAAATATATTTTCAAGTTTCTATGAAATAATAAAACCTATTGAATTCTATTTATAATAGATTTTTAAATTATTAAAATGAATTATTAAAGTATGAATTATTAAAGTGAATTATTAAAGTTAAAGTAAAGTAAAAGTAAAGTAAAAGTAAAGTAAAGGTAAAGTTAAAGTATAGTAAAGGTATAAAACTATGTACGTATCATACGCGTATAAATATATTTAATATTAATTTAAATCGTTATATCATAAAACATTTTAGAAAAGTAGAATTATATATATTTATAATAGGTTTCAAGTTTTTAAATTACAGTCTGTTGGTGAAGCATGTGATAAAATCCAAAGGTTTAATAAACGTATGAAATCATCTTAATGAAAAATGTCGAGTTACTTAACTTGTCGATATCCAACATCTAAGTTATTTACACTCCACGTTCTTACTTATAGATCACTTTACCATTTTCCGAATATTGTCAAAAAGAATAGATTTCTTAAATCACAGTGGACCTCATAACATTGGCCCGTAATCATATCATAATGTATCTGATAATTCAATCATTTGATATTATCTCTTAATTCTGTCGATAAATATATTGAAACAAATACGTTCATGTAAAGTATCATATATATCAAATACTTTGTTAATGTTTTCAGTTATTATATATTATATATACATATCTATATACACATAATTTTTCATGAATCGTCAAACACGGTCAAAGGGTAATTGATTACATGAATGTAGTTCCAAACTTTTTGAGATTCAACATTACAAATTCTGCTTATCGTGTCGGAAACATATAAAGGTTAGGTTTAAATTTGGTCAGAAATTTCCGGGTCGTCACACCCGGGTGGTAACGAATCTCAAAGTCGTAATCATTCAACAATTCAATCCACCTACGCTGCCTCATATTCAGTTGTTTCTGATTAAATATGTGTTGAAGACTTTTGTGGTCGGTATATATAATACTTTTGACCCCATATAAGTAGTGCCTCCAAATCTTTAATGCAAAAACAACCGCGCCTAATTCCAAATCATGCGTCGTATAATTTTGCTCGTGAATCTTCAATTGTCTAGACGCATAAGCAATCACCTTCGTCCGTTGCATTAATACACAACCGAGACCTTGCTTTGATGCGTCACAATAAATCACAAAATCATCATTCCCTTCAGGCAATGACAATATAGGTGCCGTAGTTAGCTTTTTCTTCAATAACTGAAATGCTTTCTCTTGTTCATCATTCCATTCAAATTTCTTCCCTTTATGCGTTAATGCAGTCAAGGGTTTTGCTATTCTGGAAAAGTCTTGGATGAACCTTCTGTAGTAACCAGCTAGTCCTAAAAACTGGCGTATGTGTTTCGGAGTTTTCGGGGTTTCCCACTTTTCAACAGTTTCTATCTTTGCTGGATCCACCTTAATACCTTTTTTGTTCACTATGTGACCGAGGAATTGAACTTCTTCCGACCAAAATCCACACTTTAAAAACTTAGCGTACAGTTTTTCTTTCCTCAATACTTCTAGCACTTTTCTCAAATGTTCTTCTTGCTCTTGATCATTCTTTGAGTAAATAAGTATGTCATCGATGAAAACAATGACAAACTTGTCAAGATATGGCCCACACACTCGGTTCATAAGGTCCATGAACACAGCTGGTTCGTTAGTCAATCCAAACGGCATAACCATAAACTCGTAATGACTATAACGCGTCCTAAAAGCAGTTTTTGGAATATCATCCTCCTTTCACCCGCATTTGATGATACCCGGAACGTAAGTCAATCTTTGAATAAACAGACGAGCCTTGTAGTTGATCAAATAAGTCGTCAATTCTAGGCAGTGGATAACGGTTTTTGATGGTAAGTTTGTTCAACTATCTGTAGTCAATACACAACCTGAATGTACCATCTTTCTTCTTGACAAACAAAACAGGAGCTCCCCACGGTGATGTGCTTGGTCGAATGAAACCACGCTCTAAAAGTTCTTGTAATTGGCTTTACAGTTCTTTCATCTCGCTGGGTGCGAGTCTGTAAGGAGCACGAGCTATTGGTGCAGCTCCTGGTACAAGATCTATTTAAAATTCAATGGATCGATGTGAGGGTAATCCCGATAATTCTTTCGGAAATACATCGGGAAATTCTTTTGCAATGGGAACATCATTGATGCTCTTTTCTTCAGTTTGTACTTTCTCGACGTGTGCTAGAAAAGCATAGCAACCTTTTCTTATTAGTTTTTGTGCCTTTAAATTACTAATAAGATGTAGCTTCGTGTTGCCCTTTTCTCCGTACACCATTAAGGGTTCTCCTTCTTCTCGTACAATGCGAATTGCATTTTTATAACATACGATCTCTGCTTTCACCTTCTTCAGCCAGTCCATGCCAACTATTATATCAAAACTCCCTAACTCTACTGGTATCAAATCAATCTTAAATATTTCACTACCCAGTTTAATTTCTCGATTCCGGCATATATTATCTGCTGAAATTAATTTACCGTTTGCTAATTCGAGTAAAAATGTACTATCCAAAGGCATCAATGGACAACTTAATTTAGCACAAAAATCTCTACTCATATAGCTTCTATCCGCACCCGAATCAAATAAAATGTAAGCAGATTTATTGTCAATAAGAAACGTACCAGTAACAAGCTCCGGGTCTTCCTGTGCCTCTGCCGCATTAATATTGAAAACTCTTCCGCGGCCTTGTCCATTCATGTTCTCCTGGTTCGGGCAATTTCTAATAATGTGGCCCAGTTTTCCACATTTATAACAAACTACATTGGCATAACTTGCTCCGACACTACTTGCTCCGCCATTACTCGTTCTGACACCATTTGTTCCTTTCGTTCTATTAACCCCTGGTCCGTAGACCTCACACTTCACCGCGCTATGACCATTTCTTTTACACTTGTTGCAAAATTTGGTGCAGAACCCCGAGTGATACTTTTCACACCTTTGGCATTGCTGCTTCTGATTGTTGTTGTTGTTGCGGTTATTATTGTTGTTGAGATGATTGTTGTAGTTGCTGTTGTTGTTGTTGTTGTTGTTGTTGTTGGGCCGTTTGTTGTAGTTGCGATTGATGTTGCGATTGTTGGGATAATTGTTGCGATTATTGTTGTAATTGCTGTTGTTGTTGTATTGGTGATTATTATCACCGTTTTCCTCCCACTTTCTTTTAACTTGCTTCACATTGGCCTCTTCAGCAGTCTGTTCTTTAATTCTTTCTTCAATCTGGTTCACTAGTTTGTGAGCCATTCTACATGCCTGTTGTATGGAGGCGGGCTCGTGTGAACTTATATCTTCTTGGATTCTTTCCGGTAATCCTTTCACAAACGTGTCGATCTTCTCTTCCTCATCTTCGAATGCTCCCGGACACAATAGGCACAATTCTGTGAATCGTCTTTCGTACGTGGTAATATCAAATCCTTGGGTTCGTAACCCTCTAAGTTCTATCTTGAGCTTATTGACCTCGGTTCTGGGACGGTACTTCTCGTTCATCAATTGCTTGAATGCTGACCACGGTAGTGCGTACGCATCGTCTTGTCCCACTTGCTCTAGATAGGTATTCCACCATGTTAACGCAGAACCTGTGAAGGTATGCGTAGCGTACTTTACTTTGTCCTCTTCAGTACACTTACTTATGGCAAACACCAATTCGACCTTCTCAGTCCACCGTTTCAATCCGATCGGTCCTTCGGTTCCATCAAATTCCAAAGGTTTGCAGGCAGTGAATTCTTTGTAGGTGCATCCTACACGATTTCCTGTACTGCTAGATCCAAGGTTATTGTTGGTATGTAACGCAGCCTGTACTGCGGCTATGTTTGAAGCTAGAAAAGTACAGAATTCCTCTTCATTCATATTCACGGTGTGTCGAGTAGTCGGTGCCATTTCCTTCAAAATAGTCAAATGGAACAAGTTAATCATACAGAATATTAAGAGTAGTCAATAGTATTTCGTAGCATAATATGAACTCATTTATAAAAGCTTTTTCTTCATATTAGCGTTTTATAAGTTTAAATTCGGGTAATACCTACCCGTTAAGTTCATACTTAGTAGCTAATATACAATTCAACTACTACAATTCTATATGAAAAACTGATTATAATAATATTTCGCATTCAAACTTTTATACAATATTTTACAAACTTACAATACCGCTTATTTTACATAAAGCATGAAATATAGCAAACAATAACTTTGATACAAGATAGTTGTGAAGATAATTCTAGCTAGTACACAAGTCGTTCAGCAAAGGCAATAAAGACACGTAATTCATACGTCCAGAAACAAGTCATGCATTCTGGTTTTACTAGGACTACTTCCCATCCTTGGTCTTGTGGAACATAACCGTTATGGCCATTGATAAGACAGCGTGTTGTAATGTCGTCAAAGGGACGAGGGTTACGTAATGACCAACAGTCTCGTAATAACCTAAAAACCTCATTTCTTACCCCAATTACCGACTCCGTCACTTGTGGGAATGTTTTGTTTAATAGTTGTAGCCCGATGTTCTTTTTCTCACTTTGGTGAGAAGCGAACATTACTAACCCGTAAGCATAGCATGCTTCTTTATGTTGCATGTTAGCCGCTTTTTCTAAATCATGAAGTCCTATATTCGGATACATTGAGTCAAAATAATTTCTTAACCCGTTGCGTAAAATAGCATTTGGGTTCCCCGCAATATATGCGTCAAAGTAAACACATCGTAACTTATGGGTTTCCCAATGTGATATCCCCCATCTTTCAAACGAAAGTCTCTTATAAACCAAGACATTCTTGGAACGTTCTTCGAATGTCTTACAAACTGATTTCGCCGTAAATAGTTGTGCCGAAGAATTCTGACCGACTCTAGACAAGATTTCATCAATCATGTCTCCGGGTAGGTCTCTTAAAATATTGGATTGTCTATCCATTTTGTGTTTTTATACTGTAAAATAGACAAGATTTAGATTCATAAAAAAAAAATACTTATTAATGCAAGTAATTTTTACATATATCATAGAGCATAAGCACACTATATTACATATATTACACCACACGAATACAACTATCTTATTCTAACTCGCTCGTTTCTTCTTCTTCGGTTTTGGTTCGTTTTGCCAAGTTTCTAGGGATATATGATGTTCCCCTAATACTAGCTGTCGTTTTCCACAACGGTTTAGAAAAACCTGGTGGTTTAGAGGTTCCCGGGTCATTGTTACAACTTAAGGACTTCGGGGGTTGACGATACATATAAAGTTCATCGGGGTTGGAAATAGATTTCTCTAATATTTTGCTTCCTTGGCGGAAACACCATTGACCATAATTAACCTTGGTCGGTTGGTTGAGGATTTTCTTTTACTTAACCGTTTTATTATTTCCCCCACCGGTTCTATTTCCTCCTCCGGTTCCTCCTCTTCCGGTTCTGATTCTTCTTCCGGTTCTGATTCTTCTTCCGGTTCCTCTTCGGGAACTTGTGAATCAGTCCAATATATATTCGACTCTTCGTTATTATTAGGTGAGTCAATGGGATTTGTGCTAGAGGTAGACATCTATCACACAATATCAAACATGTTAAGAGATTAATATATCACATAATATATACATGTTAATAATATATAGTTTCCAACAAAAATGTTAAGCAATCATTTTTAAAGAAAACACGGTCGAAGTCCAGACTCACTAATGCATCCTAACAAACTCGATAAGACACACTAATGCAAATTTTCTGGTTCTCTAAGACCAACGCTCGGATACCAACTGAAATGTCCCGTTCTTATTGATTAAAAACGTTCCATATTAATTGATTTCGTTGCGAGGTTTTGACCTCTATATGAGACGTTTTTCAAAGACTGCATTCATTTTTAAAACAAACCATAACCTTTGTTTCATAAATAAAGGTTTAAAAAGCTTTACGTAGATTATCAAATAATGATAATCTAAAATATCCTGTTTACACACGACCATTACATAATGGTTTACAATACAAATATGTTACATCGAAATCAGTTTCTTGAATGCAGTTTTTACACAATATCACACAAACATGGACTCCAAATCTTGTCCTTATTTTAGTATGCAACAGCGGAATCTCTTAGTATTTACCTGAGAATAAACATGCTTTAAACGTCAACAAAAATGTTGGTGAGTTATAGGTTTAACCTATATATATCAAATCGTAACAATAGACCACAAGATTTCATATTTCAATACACATCCCATACATAGAGATAAAAATCATTCATATGGTGAACACCCGATAACCGACATTAACAAGATGCATATATAAGAATATCCCCATCATTCCGGGACACCCTTCGGATATGATATAAATTTCGAAGTACTAAAGCATCCGGTACTTCGGATGGGGTTTGTTAGGCCCAATAGATCTATCTTTAGGATTCGCGTCAATTAGGGTGTCTGTTCCCTAATTCTTAGATTACCAGACTTAATAAAAAAGGGGCATATTCGATTTCGATAGTTCAACCATAGAATGTAGTTTCACGTACTTGTGTCTATTTTGTAAATCATTTATAAAACCTACATGTATTCTCATCCCAAAAATATTAGATTTTAAAAGTGGGACTATAACTCACTTTCACATATTTTTACTTCGTCGGGAAGTAAGACTTGGCCACTGGTTGATTCACGAACCTATAACAATATATACATATATATCAAAGTATGTTCAAAATATATTTACAACACTTTTTATATATTTTGATGTTTTAAGTTTATTAAGTCAGCTGTCCTCGTTAGTAACCTACAACTAGTTGTCCACAGTTAGATGTACAGAAATAAATCGATAAATATTATCTTGAATCAATCCACGACCCAGTGTATACATATCTCAGTATTGATCACAACTCAAACTATATATATTTTGGAATCAACCTCAACCCTGTATAGCTAACTCCAACATTCACATATAGAGTGTCTATGGTTGTTCCAAAATATATATAGATGTGTCGACATGATAGGTCGAAACATTGTATACGTATCTATGGTATCTCAAGATTACATAATATACAATACAAATTGATTAAGTTATGGTTGGAATAGATTTGTTACCAATTTTCACGAAGCTAAAATGAGAAAAATTATCCAATCTTGTTTTACCCATAACTTCTTCATTTTAAATCCGTTTTGAGTGAATCAAATTGCTATGGTTTCATATTGAACTCTATTTTATGAATCTAAACATAAAAAGTATAGGTTTATAGTCAGAAAAATAAGTTACAAGTCGTTTTTGTAAAGGTAGTCATTTCAGTCGAAAGAACGACATCTAGATGACCATTTTAGAAAACATACTTCCACTTTGAGTTTAACCATAATTTTTGGATATAGTTGCATGTTCATAATAAAAATCATTTTCCCAGAATAACAACTTTTAAATCAAAGTTTATCATAGTTTTTAATTAACTAACCCAAAACAACCCGCGGTGTTACTACGACCGCGTAAATCCGGTTTTACGGTATTTTTCGTGTTTCCAGGTTTTAAATCATTAAGTTAGCATATCATATAGATATAGAATATGTGTTTAGTTGATTTTAAAAGTCAAGTTAGAAGGGTTAACTTTTATTTGCGAACAAGTTTAGAATTAACTAAACTATGTTCTAGTGATTACAAGTTTAAACCTTCGAATAAGATAGCTTTATATGTATGAATCGAATGATGTTATGAACATCATTACTACCTCAATTCCTTGGATAAACCTACTGAAAATGAGAAAAATAGATCTAGCTTCAAAGGATCCTTGGATGGCTTGAAAGTTCTTGAAGCAGAATCATGACACGAAAATAATTTCAAGTAAGATTTCCACTCGAAATAAGATTGTTATAGTTATAGAAATTGAATTAAAGTTTGAATATGATTATTACCTTGTATTAGAAAGATAACCTACTGTAAGTAACAAAAGTTTCTTGATCTTGGATGATTACTTGGAATGGATTTAGAAAACTTGGAAGTAAACTTGCAATCTTGGAAGTATTCTTGATTTTATGAAACTAGAACTTTTAGAATTTATGAAGAACACTTAGAACTTGAAGATAGAAATTGAGAGAGATCAATTAGATGAAGAAAATTGAAGAATGAAAGTATTTGTAGGTGTTTTTGGTCGTTGGTGTATGGATTAGATATAAAGGATATGTAATTTTGTTTTCATGTAAATAAGTCATGAATGATTACTCATATTTTTGTAATTTTATGAGATATTTTATGCTAGTTGCCAAATGATGGTTCCCACATGTGTTAGGTGACTCACATGGGCTGCTAAGAGCTGATCATTGGAGTGTATATACCAATAGTACATACATCTAAAAGCT
This sequence comes from Rutidosis leptorrhynchoides, assembly GCF_046630445.1. Lineage (NCBI taxonomy): Eukaryota > Viridiplantae > Streptophyta > Magnoliopsida > Asterales > Asteraceae > Rutidosis > Rutidosis leptorrhynchoides. Next base: position 251,493,621 of record NC_092337.1, read on the forward strand.
GTGTATTGTACGAGTACGAATACGGGTGCATACGAGTAGAATTGTTGATGAAACTGAACGAGGATGTAATTGTAAGAATTTTGGTTAAGTAGAAGTATTTTGATAAGTATCTTGAAGTCTTTCAAAAGTGTATGAATACATATTAAAACACTACATGTATATACATTTTAACTGAGTCGTTAAGTCATCGTTAGTCGTTACATGTAAATGTTGTTTTGAAACCTTTAGGTTAACGATCTTGTTGAATGTTGTTAACCCATTATTTATTATAACAAATGAGATGTTAAATTTTTATATTATCATGATATTATGATATATAATATATCTTAGTATGATATATATACAGTTAAATGTCGTTACAACGATAATCGTTACATATATGTCTCGTTTCGAAATTATTAAGTTAGTAGTCTTATTTTTACATATGTATTTCATTGTTAATACACTTAATAATATATTTACTTATAATTTAACATAATTAACCAAGTGTATCAATATCTTAATATGATTCATATGTACCTAGTAAGACGTTGTTATAACGATAATCGTTATATATATCGTTTTCGAGTTTCTTAAATTAATAGTCTCATTTTTATGTATATAACTCATTGTTAAAATACCTAATGAGATACATACTTATAATAAAATCATGTTAACTATATATATAACCATATATATGTCATCGTATAGTTTTTACAAGTTTTAACGTTCGTGAATCACCGGTCAACTTGGGTGGTCAATTGTCTATATGAAACCTATTTCAATTAATCAAGTCTTAACAAGTTTGATTGCTTAACATGTTGGAAACACTTAATCATGTAAATAACAATTTCATTTAATATATATATAAACATGGAAAAGTTCGGGTCACTACACATATCTACCTGGATAGAGGATAGTCTAAATATTGATTCATGGATACATCGCTTAGATATCATATTTGGATTTACAAACATTGTTCAATTAATTACAAGGTATAAATATTTCATTTTCCTTATCATAACTTTTTATACAATTTTAATATAAATATTATTTATGGGCATGTTTGAGCTATAAATATAAAATTAAATTATATATTATATGTTTATGGCCACTCTTATCTACCGCCACCCAACCCGTTAACGATTTATGACCCAATAACATTGATTGGTAGCATTCAGTTAAATGGTCCGTTTGTGAGTGGAAATATCAAGTGTGCAAGTGGGCCCCGATGACTATTTTATTTAATTTTATTACGTGTACACCCTTTTTTATCCCTTTTTATGTGTTTATTATATTTTAATAATTAAAATTTAAATGGGTTAAAGTTTGAAATGAAGTGTATGATAGTGAGTATTTAGTGAAAAGAATGTTAAAAGAGTTTATGCTAATGTTGCGCTAATGTGGCAGGGAAAATGATTGTGAACGAGTTGTACCATAGCAAGTGGCCTAAGCGCAATTCTTAGGACTTCATTTATTATTTTTCTAATATTAATGATCTCTTCGTTCTAAAAAAAACTGTCCACCAAATTATTCCTTTTTGTCTTAAAATTATTATTCTTTATTTAAATAATAATAAAAAATTATTAAAATTTCAATTATATCTTTTTATTAATTGAAATTTAACATTAATTAAATATATTAATTAATTTAATACCTAAATATACTCTTTATAATAACATTAAATAAAGAGTAAATTAGACAATTCATTAATATATCATATATTCAACAAAAAAAAAAAAAAAATCAAAACACACAACCAAATTCAGAAATGAAAAAGATTTGGTAGCTAAATCAACTACGTTACCGCACCCAAAACCATGTATGTTTCGTAAGTTTTGAGTTGGGCTTGTTAAATAGAACACCAACTACACATAAGTCGAACTAACACGGCCCCATTATCAGTTGAGATAAACAAGTGGATTGGATGAAAGTAGCCTAGTTGTAACTAAATGATATTATAATACTGTACTTTTTATTCACTTTACAGTTTTTATTATTTATTTTTACCTACTTTTTTAAGCATAAAGTAATAGCATAAAAAAATTTACTTCATTATTTTTATTTATTTATGGACGTGGACTATTAATTTGTGACATCTCTTACTTTTTTTTTTTATTTTTTTCCTACTTATTGGCAGGAGGTCCTCTTGAAGCAATTGTAGTGACCCGAACTTTTCCATGTTTATATATATTAATTGAGATTGATATTTACATGATTAAATGTTTCCAACATGTTAAGCAATCAAACTTGTTAAGACTTGATTAATTGAAATATGTTTCATATAGACAATTGACCACCCAAGTTGACCGGTGATTCACGAACGTTAAAACTTGTAAAAACTATATGATGACATATATATGGATATATATATATTTAACATGATACTATGATAAGTAAACATATCATTAAGTATATTAACAATGAACTACATATGTAAAAACAAGACTACTAACTTAATGATTTTTAAACGAGACATATATGTAACGATTATCGTTGTAAAGACATTTAATGGATATATATCATATTAAGAGATATTCATACATGATAATATCATGATAATATAATAATTTAAAATCTCATTTGATATTATAAACATTGGGTTAACAACATTTAACAAGATCGTTAACCTAAAGGTTTCAAAACAACACTTACATGTAACGACTAACGATGACTTAACGACTCAGTTAAAATGTATATACATGTAGTGTTTTAATATGTATTTATACACTTTTGAAAGACTTCAATACACTTATCAAAATACTTCTACTTAACAAAAATGCATACAATTACATCCTCGTTCAGTTTCATCAACAATTCTACTCGTATGCACCCGTATTCGTACTCGTACAATACACAGCTTTTAGATGTATGTACTATTGGTATATACACTCCAATGATCAGCTCTTAGCAGCCCATGTGAGTCACCTAACACATGTGGGAACCATCATTTGGCAACTAGCATGAAATATCTCATAAAATTACAAAAATATGAGTAATCATTCATGACTTATTTACATGAAAACAAAATTACATATCCTTTATATCTAATCCATACACCAACGACCAAAAACACCTACAAACACTTTCATTCTTCAATTTTATTCATCTAATTGATCTCTCTCAAGTTCTATCTTCAAGTTCTAAGTGTTCTTCATAAATTCCAAAAGTTCTAGTTTCATAAATTCAAGAATACTTTCAAGTTTGCTAGCTCACTTCCAATCTTGTAAGGTGATCATCCAACCTCAAGAAATCTTTGTTTCTTACAGTAGGTTATCATTCTAATACAAGGTAATAATCATATTCAAACTTTGGTTCAATTTCTATAACTATAACAATCTTATTTCAAGTGATGATCTTACTTGAACTTGTTTTCGTGTCATGATTCTGCTTCAAGAACTTCGAGCCATCCAAGGATCCATTGAAGCTAGATCCATTTTTCTCTTTTCCAGTAGGTTTATCCAAGGAACTTAAGGTAGTAATGATGTTCATAACATCATTCGATTCATACATATAAAACTATCTTATTCGAAGGTTTAAACTTGTAATCACTAGAACATAGTTTAGTTAATTCTAAACTTGTTCGCAAACAAAAGTTAATCCCTCTAACTTGACTTTTAAAATCAACTAAACACATGTTCTATATCTATATGATATGCTAACTTAATGATTTAAAACCTGGAAACACGAAAAACACCGTAAAACCGGATTTACGCCGTCGTAGTAACACCGCGGGCTGTTTTGGGTTAGTTAATTAAAAACTATGATAAACTTTGATTTAAAAGTTGTTATTCTGAGAAAATGATTTTTATTATGAACATGAAACTATATCCAAAAATTATGGTTAAACTCAAAGTGGAAGTATGTTTTCTAAAATGGTCATCTAGACGTCGTTCTTTCGACTGAAATGACTACCTTTACAAAAACGACTTGTAACTTATTTTTCCGACTATAAACCTATACTTTTTCTGTTTAGATTCATAAAATAGAGTTCAATATGAAACCATAGCAATTTGATTCACTCAAAACGGATTTAAAATGAAGAAGTTATGGGTAAAACAAGATTGGATAATTTTTCTCATTTTAGCTACGTGAAAATTGGTAACAAATCTATTCCAACCATAACTTGATCAACTTGTATTGTATATTAGGTAATCTTGAGATACCATAGACACGTATACAATGTTTCGACCTATCATGTCGACACATCTATATATATTTCGGAACAACCATAGACACTCTATATGTGAATGTTGGAGTTAGCTATACAGGGTTGAGGTTGATTCCAAAATATATATAGTTTGAGTTGTGATCAATACTGAGATACGTATACACTGGGTCGTGGATTGATTCAAGATAATATTTATCGATTTATTTCTGTACATCTAACTGTGGACAACTAGTTGTAGGTTACTAACGAGGACAGCTGACTTAATAAACTTAAAACATCAAAATATATTAAAAGTGTTGTAAATATATTTTGAACATACTTTGATATATATGTATATATTGTTATAGGTTCGTGAATCAACCAGTGGCCAAGTCTTACTTCCCGACGAAGTAAAAAAATCTGTGAAAGTGAGTTATAGTCCCACTTTTAAAATCTAATATTTTTGGGATGAGAATACATGCAGGTTTAATAAATGATTTACAAAATAGACACAAGTACGTGAAACTACATTCTATGGTTGAATTATCGAAATCGAATAAGCCCCTTTTTATTAAGTCTGGTAATCTAAGAATTAGGGAACAGACACCCTAATTGACGCGAATCCTAAAGATAGATCTATTGGGCCTAACAAACCCCATCCAAAGTACCGGATGCTTTAGTACTTCGAAATTTATTTCATATCCGAAGGGTGTCACGGAATGATGGGGATATTCTTATATATGCATCTTGTTAATGTCGGTTACCAGGTGTTCACCATATGAATGATTTTTATCTCTATGTATGGGATGTGTATTGAAATATGAAATCTTGTGGTCTATTATTATGATTTGATATATATAGGTTAAACCTATAACTCACCAACATTTTTGTTGACGTTTTAAGCATGTTTATTCTCAGGTAATTATTAAGAGCTTCCGCTGTCGCATACTTAAATAAGGAAAAGATTTGGAGTCCATGCTTGTATGATATTGTGTAAAAACTGCATTCAAGAAACTTATTTTGTTGTAACATATTTGTATTGTAAACCATTATGTAATGGTCGTGTGTAAACATGATATTTTAGATTATCATTATTTGATAATCTACGTAAAGCTTTTTAAACCTTTATTGATGAAATAAAGGTTATGGTTTGTTTTAAAATGAATGCAGTCTTTGAAAAACGTCTCATATAGAGGTCAAAACCTCGCAACGAAATCAATTAATATGGAACGTTTTTAATCAATAAGAACGGGACATTACAGTTGGTATCAGAGCGTTGGTCTTAGAGAACCAGAATTTTGCATTAGTGTGTCTTATCGAGTTTGTTAGGATGCATTAGTGAGTCTGGACTTCGACCGTGTTTACTTGAAAAATGATTGCTTAACAAATTTTGTTGGAAACTATATATTTTTAACATGTGAATATTATGTGATATATTAATCTCTTAACGCGTTTGATATTATGTGATAGATGTCTACCTCTAGAACAAGTCCCATTGACTTACCTAATAATAATGAAGAGTCAAATGTAAATTGGAATGATTCGTGGACTGATTCACAAGTTCCCGAAGAGGAACCGGAAGAAGAGTCGGAACCGGAAGAAGAATCGGAACCGGAAGAAGAATCGAAACCGGATGAAGAAATAGAACCGGTGGGGGAAATAATAAAACGGTTAAGTAAAAGAAAATCCTCAACCAACCGACCAAGGTTAATTATGGTCAATGGTGTTTCCGCCAAGGAAGCAAAATATTGGGAGGATTACCAATTCTCCGATGAATCGGATTCTGACGAGAGTTCCGATGATGTTATAGAAATTACCCCAACTGAATTTAAAAAGGCAAAAGAAAATAATAAGGGAAAAGGCATAAAAATAGAGAAATCTAATTCCAACCCCGATGAACTTTATATGTATCGTCAACCCCCGAAGTCCTTAAGTTGTAACAATGACCCGGGAACCTCTAAACCACCAGGTTTTTCTAAACCAATGTGGATAACGACGGCTCGTATTAGGGGAACATCATATATCCCTAGAAACTTGGCAAAACGAACCAAAACCGAAGAAGAAGAAACAAGCGAGTCGGAATAAGATAGTTGTATTCGTGTGGTGTAATATATGTAATATAGTGTGCTTATGCTTTATGATATATGTAAAAATTGCTTGTATTAATAAGTATTTTTTTTTATGAATCTAACTCTTGTCTATTTTACAGTATAAAAACACCAAATGGATAGACAACCCAATATTTTAAGAGACCTACCCGGAGACATGATTGATGAAATCTTGTCTAGAGTCGGTCAGAATTCTTCGGCACAACTATTTAAGGCTAGATCAGTTTGTAAGACATTCGAAGAACGTTCCAAGAATGCCTTGGTTTATAAAAGGCTTTCGTTCGAAAGATGGGGGATATCACATTGGGAAATCCATAAGTTACGATGTGTTTACTTTGACGCATATATTGCGGGGAACCCAAATGCTATTTTACGCAATGGGTTAAGAAATTATTTTGACTCAATATATCCGAATATTGGACTTCGTGATTTATAAAAAGCGGCTAACATGCAACATAAAGAAGCATGTTATGCTTACGGATTAGTAATGTTCGCTTCTCACCAAAGTGAGAACAAGAACATCAGGCTACAACTATTAAACAAAACGTTCCCACAAGTGACGGAGTCGGTAATTGGGGTAAGAAATGAGGTTTTTAGATTGTTACGGGACTGTTGGACATTACGTAACCCTCGTCCCTTTGACGACGTTACAACACGCTGTCTTATCAACGGCCATAACGGTTATGTTCCACAAGACCAAGGATGGGAAGTAATCCTAGTAAAACCAGAATGCATGACTTGTTTCTGGACGTATGAATTACGTGTCTTTATTGCCTTTGCTGAACGACTTGTGTACTAGCTAGAATTATCTTCATAACCATCTTGTATCAAATTTATTGTGTGCTATATTTCATGCTATATGTAAAATAAGCGGTATTGTAAGTTTATAAAATATTGTGTAAAAGTTTGAACGCGAAATATCATTATAATCAGTTTTTCATATAGAATTGTAGTAGTTGAATTGTATATTAGCTACTAAGTATGAACTTAACGGGTAGGTACTACCCGAATTTAAACTTATAAAACGCTAATATGAAGAAAAAGCTTTTATAAATGAGTTCATATTATGCTATGAAATACTATTAACTACTCTTAATATTCTGTATGATTAACTTGTTCCATTTGACTATTTTGAAGGAAATGGCACCGACTACTCGACACACCGTGAATATGAATGAAGAGGAATTCCGTACTTTTCTAGCTTCAAATATAGCCGCAGTACAGGCTGCGCTACATACCAACAATAACCTTGGATCTAGCAGTACAGGAAATCGTGTAGGATGCACCTACAAAGAATTCACTGCCTGCAAACCTTTGGAATTTGATGGAACCGAAGGACCGATCGGATTGAAACGGTGGACCGAGAAGGTCGAATCGGTGTTTGCCATAAGTAAGTGTACTGAAGAGGACAAAGTAAAGTACGCTACGCATACCTTCACAGGTTCTGCGTTAACATGGTGGAATACCTATCTAGAGCAAGTGGGACAAGACGATGCGTACGCACTACCGTGGTCAGCATTCAAGCACTTGATGAACGAGAAGTACCGTCCCAGAACTGAGGTCAATAAGCTCAAGACAGAACTTAGAGGGTTACGAACCCAAGGATTTGATATTACCACGTACGAAAGACGATTCACAGAATTGTGCCTATTGTGTCCGGGAGCATTCGAAGATGAGGAAGAGAAGATCGACGCGTTTGTGAAAGGATTACCGGAAAGAATCCAAGAAGATATAAGTTCACACGAGCCAGCCTCCATACAACAGGCATGTAGAATGGCTCATAAACTAGTGAACCAGATTGAAGAAAGAATTAAAGAACAGACTGCTGAAGAGGCTAATGTGAAGCAAGTCAAAAGAAAGTGGGAGGAAAACGGTGATAAGAATCACCAATACAACAACAACAGCAATTACAACAATAATCGCAACAATTATCCCAACAATCGCAACATCAATCGCAACTACAACAAACGGCCCAACAGCAACAACAACAACAACAACAGCAACTACAACAATCATCCCAACAACAATAATAACCGCAACAACAACAACAATCAGAAGCAGCTATGCCAAAGGTGTGAAAAGTATCACTCGGGGTTCTGCACCAAATTTTGCAACAAGTGTAAAAGAAATGGTCATAGCGCGGCGAAGTGTGAGGTCTACGGACCAGGGGTTAATAGAACGAAAGAAACAAATGGTGTCAGAACGAGTAATGGCGGAGCAAGTAGTGTCGGAGCAAGTTATGCCAATGTAGTTTGTTATAAATGTGGAAAATAGGGCCACATTATTAGAAATTGCCCAAACCAGGAGAACACGAATGGACAAGGCCGCGGAAGAGTTTTCAATATTAATGCGGCAGAGGCACAGGAAGACCCGGAGCTTGTTACGGGTACGTTTCTTATTGACAATAAATCTGCTTACGTTTTATTTGATTCGGGTGCGGATAGAAGCTATATGAGTAGAGATTTTTGTGCTAAATTAAGTTGCCCATTGACGCCTTTGGATAGTAAAATTTTACTCGAATTAGCAAATGGTAAATTAATTTCAGCAGATAATATATGTCGGAATCGAGAAATTAAACTGGTTAGCGAAACATTTAAGATTGATTTGATACCAGTAGAGTTAGGGAGTTTTGATGTGATAATCGGTATGGACTGGTTGAAAGAAGTGAAAGCAGAGATCGTTTGTTACAAAAATGCAATTCGCATTATACGAGAAAAAGGAAAACCCTTAATGGTGTACGGAGAAAAGGGCAACACGAAGCTACATCTTATTAGTAATTTGAAGGCACAAAAACTAATAAGAAAAGGTTGCTATACTGTTCTAGCACACGTCGAGAAAGTACAAACTGAAGAAAAGAGCATCAATGATGTTCCCGTCGCAAAAGAATTTCCCGATGTATTTCTGAAAGAATTACCGGGATTACCCCCACATCAATCCGTTGAATTTCAAATAGATCTTGTACCAGGAGCTGCACCAATAGCTCGTGCTCCTTACAGACTCGCACCCAGCGAGATGAAAGAACTACAAAGCCAATTACAAGAACTTTTAGAGCGTGGTTTCATTCGACCAAGCACATCACCGTGGGGAGCTCCTGTTTTGTTTGTCAAGAAGAAAGATGGTACATTCAGGTTGTGTATCGACTACCGAGAGTTGAACAAACTTACCATCAAGAACCGCTACCCACTACCGAGAATCGATGACTTATTTGATCAACTACAAGGCTCGTCTGTTTATTCAAAGATTGACTTACGTTCCGGGTATCATCAAATGCGGGTGAAAGAAGATGATATTCCAAAGACTGCTTTCAGAACACGTTACGGTCATTACGAGTTTATGGTCATGCCGTTTGGTTTAACTAATGCACCAGCTGTGTTCATGGACCTTATGAACCGAGTGTGTGGACCATACCTTGACAAGTTTGTCATTGTTTTCATTGATGACATACTTATTTACTCAAAGAATGACCAAGAACACGGTGAACATTTGAGAAAGGTGTTAGAAGTATTGAGGAAGGAAGAATTGTACGCTAAGTTTTCAAAGTGTGCATTTTGGTTGGAAGAAGTTCAATTCCTCGGTCACATAGTGAACAAAGAAGGTATTAAGGTGGATCCGGCAAAGATAGAAACTGTTGAAAAGTGGGAAACCCCAAAAACTCCGAAACACATACGCCAGTTTTTAGGACTAGCCGGTTACTACAGAAGGTTCATCCAAGACTTTTCCAGAATAGCAAAACCCTTGACTGCATTAACGCATAAAGGGAAGAAATTTGAATGGAATGATGAACAAGAGAAAGCGTTTCAGTTATTGAAGAAAAAGCTAACTACGGCACCTATATTGTCATTGCCTGAAGGGAATGATGATTTTGTGATTTATTGTGACGCATCAAAGCAAGGTCTCGGTTGTGTATTAATGCAACGAACGAAGGTGATTGCTTATGCGTCTAGACAATTGAAGATTCACGAACAAAATTATACGACGCATGATTTGGAATTAGGCGCGGTTGTTTTTGCATTAAAGACTTGGAGGCACTACTTATATGGGGTCAAAAGTATTATATATACCGATCACAAAAGTCTTCAACACATATTTAATCAGAAACAACTGAATATGAGGCAGCGTAGGTGGATTGAATTGTTGAATGATTATGACTTTGAGATTCGTTACCACCCGGGGAAGGCAAATGTGGTAGCCGATGCCTTGAGCAGGAAGGACAGAGAACCCATTCGAGTAAAATCTATGAATATAATGATTCATAATAACCTTACTACTCAAATAAAGGAGGCGCAACAAGGAGTTTTAAAAGAGGGAAATTTAAAGGATGAAATACCCAAAGGATCGGAGAAGCATCTTAATATTCGGGAAGACGGAACCCGGTATAGGGCTGAAAGGATTTGGGTACCAAAATTTGGAGATATGAGAGAAATGGTACTTAGAGAAGCTCATAAAACCAGATACTCAATACATCCTGGAACGGGGAAGATGTACAAGGATCTCAAGAAACATTTTTGGTGGCCGGGTATGAAAGCCGATGTTGCTAAATACGTAGGAGAATGTTTGACGTGTTCTAAGGTCAAAGCTGAGCATCAGAAACCATCAGGTCTACTTCAACAACCCGAAATCCCAGAATGGAAATGGGAAAACATTACCATGGATTTCATCACTAAATTGCCAAGGACTGCAAGTGGCTTTGATACTATTTGGGTAATAGTTGATCGTCTCACCAAATCAGCACACTTCCTGCCAATAAGAGAAGATGACAAGATGGAGAAGTTAACACGACTGTATTTGAAGGAAGTCGTCTCCAGACATGGAATACCAATCTCTATTATCTCTGATAGGGATGGCAGATTTATTTCAAGATTCTGGCAGACATTACAGCAAGCATTAGGAACTCGTCTAGACATGAGTACTGCCTATCATCCACAAACTGATGGGCAGAGCGAAAGGACGATACAAACGCTTGAAGACATGCTACGAGCATGTGTTATTGATTTCGGAAACAGTTGGGATCGACATCTACCGTTAGCAGAATTTTCCTACAACAACAGCTACCATTCAAGCATTGAGATGGCGCCTTTTGAAGCACTTTATGGTAGAAAGTGCCGGTCTCCGATTTTTTGGAGTGAAGTGGGGGATAGACAGATTACGGGTCCGGAGATTATACAAGAAACTACCGAGAAGATCATCCAAATTCAACAACGGTTGAAAACCGCCCAAAGTCGACAAAAGAGCTACGCTGACATTAAAAGAAAAGATATAGAATTTGAAATTGGAGAGATGGTCATGCTTAAAGTTTCACCTTGGAAAGGCGTTGTTCGATTTGGAAAACGAGGGAAATTAAATCCAAGGTATATTGGACCATTCAAGATTATTGATCGTGTCGGACCAGTAGCTTACCGACTTGAGTTACCTCAACAACTCGCGGCTGTACATAACACTTTCCACGTCTCGAATTTGAAGAAATGTTTTGCTAAAGAAGATCTCACTATTCCGTTAGATGAAATCCAAATCAACGAAAAACTTCAATTCATCGAAGAACCCATCGAAATAATGGATCGTGAGGTTAAAAGACTTAAGCAAAATAAGATACCAATTGTTAAGGTTCGATGGAATGCTCGTAGAGGACCCGAGTTCACCTGGGAGCATGAAGATTAGATGAAGAAGAAATACCCGCATCTAATTCCAGTAGATTCGTCAACACCTTCAACAGCTTAAAATTTCGGGACAAAATTTATTTAACGGGTAGGTACTGTAGTGACCCGAACTTTTCCATGTTTATATATATTAATTGAGATTGATATTTACATGATTAAATGTTTCCAACATGTTAAGCAATCAAACTTGTTAAGACTTGATTAATTGAAATATGTTTCATATAGACAATTGACCACCCAAGTTGACCGGTGATTCACGAACGTTAAAACTTGTAAAAACTATATGATGACATATATATGGATATATATATATTTAACATGATACTATGATAAGTAAACATATCATTAAGTATATTAACAATGAACTACATATGTAAAAACAAGACTACTAACTTAATGATTTTTAAACGAGACATATATGTAACGATTATCGTTGTAAAGACATTTAATGGATATATATCATATTAAGAGATATTCATACATGATAATATCATGATAATATAATAATTTAAAATCTCATTTGATATTATAAACATTGGGTTAACAACATTTAACAAGATCGTTAACCTAAAGGTTTCAAAACAACACTTACATGTAACGACTAACGATGACTTAACGACTCAGTTAAAATGTATATACATGTAGTGTTTTAATATGTATTTATACACTTTTGAAAGACTTCAATACACTTATCAAAATACTTCTACTTAACAAAAATGCATACAATTACATCCTCGTTCAGTTTCATCAACAATTCTACTCGTATGCACCCGTATTCGTACTCGTACAATACACAGCTTTTAGATGTATGTACTATTGGTATATACACTCCAATGATCAGCTCTTAGCAGCCCATGTGAGTCACCTAACACATGTGGGAACCATCATTTGGCAACTAGCATGAAATATCTCATAAAATTACAAAAATATGAGTAATCATTCATGACTTATTTACATGAAAACAAAATTACATATCCTTTATATCTAATCCATACACCAACGACCAAAAACACCTACAAACACTTTCATTCTTCAATTTTCTTCATCTAATTGATCTCTCTCAAGTTCTATCTTCAAGTTCTAAGTGTTCTTCATAAATTCCAAAAGTTCTAGTTTCATAAAATCAAGAATACTTTCAAGTTTGCTAGCTCACTTCCAATCTTGTAAGGTGATCATCCAACCTCAAGAAATCTTTGTTTCTTACAGTAGGTTATCATTCTAATACAAGGTAATAATCATATTCAAACTTTGGTTCAATTTCTATAACTATAACAATCTTATTTCAAGTGATGATCTTACTTGAACTTGTTTTCGTGTCATGATTCTGCTTCAAGAACTTCGAGCCATCCAAGGATCCATTGAAGCTAGATCCATTTTTCTCTTTTCCAGTAGGTTTATCCAAGGAACTTAAGGTAGTAATGATGTTCATAACATCATTCGATTCATACATATAAAACTATCTTATTCGAAGGTTTAAACTTGTAATCACTAGAACATAGTTTAGTTAATTCTAAACTTGTTCGCAAACAAAAGTTAATCCCTCTAACTTGACTTTTAAAATCAACTAAACACATGTTCTATATCTATATGATATGCTAACTTAATGATTTAAAACCTGGAAACAAGAAAAACACCGTAAAACCGGATTTACGCCGTCGTAGTAACACCGCGGGCTGTTTTGGGTTAGTTAATTAAAAACTATGATAAACTTTGATTTAAAAGTTGTTATTCTGAGAAAATGATTTTTATTATGAACATGAAACTATATCCAAAAATTATGGTTAAACTCAAAGTGGAAGTATGTTTTCTAAAATGGTCATCTAGACGTCGTTCTTTCGACTGAAATGACTACCTTTACAAAAACGACTTGTAACTTATTTTTCCGACTATAAACCTATACTTTTTCTGTTTAGATTCATAAAATAGAGTTCAATATGAAACCATATCAATTTGATTCACTCAAAACGGATTTAAAATGAAGAAGTTATGGGTAAAACAAGATTGGATAATTTTTCTCATTTTAGCTACGTGAAAATTGGTAACAAATCTATTCCAACCATAAATTGATCAACTTGTATTGTATATTAGGTAATCTTGAGATACCATAGACACGTATACAATGTTTCGACCTATCATGTCGACACATCTATATATATTTCGGAACAACCATAGACACTCTATATGTGAATGTTGGAGTTAGCTATACAGGGTTGAGGTTGATTCCAAAATATATATAGTTTGAGTTGTGATCAATACTGAGATACGTATACACTGGGTCGTGGATTGATTCAAGATAATATTTATCGATTTATTTCTGTACATCTAACTGTGGACAACTAGTTGTAGGTTACTAACGAGGACAGCTGACTTAATAAACTTAAAACATCAAAATATATTAAAAGTGTTGTAAATATATTTTGAACATACTTTGATATATATGTATATATTGTTATAGGTTCGTGAATCAACCAGTGGCCAAGTCTTACTTCCCGACGAAGTAAAAAAATCTGTGAAAGTGAGTTATAGTCCCACTTTTAAAATCTAATATTTTTGGGATGAGAATACATGCAGGTTTAATAAATGATTTACAAAATAGACACAAGTACGTGAAACTACATTCTATGGTTGAATTATCGAAATCGAATATGCCCCTTTTTATTAAGTCTGGTAATCTAAGAATTAGGGAACAGACACCCTAATTGACGCGAATCCTAAAGATAGATCTATTGGGCCTAACAAACCCCATCCAAAGTACCGGATGCTTTAGTACTTTGAAATTTATATCATATCCGAAGGGTGTCCCGGAATGATGGGGATATTCTTATATATGCATCTTGTTAATGTCGGTTACCAGGTGTTCACCATATGAATGATTTTTATCTCTATGTATGGGATGTGTATTGAAATATGAAATCTTGTGGTCTATTATTATGATTTGATATATATAGGTTAAACCTATAACTCACCAACATTTTTGTTGACGTTTTAAGCATGTTTATTCTCAGGTAATTATTAAGAGCTTCCGCTGTCGCATACTTAAATAAGGAAAAGATTTGGAGTCCATGCTTGTATGATATTGTGTAAAAACTGCATTCAAGAAACTTATTTTGTTGTAACATATTTGTATTGTAAACCATTATGTAATGGTCGTGTGTAAACATGATATTTTAGATTATCATTATTTGATAATCTACGTAAAGCTTTTTAAACCTTTATTGATGAAATAAAGGTTATGGTTTGTTTTAAAATGAATGCAGTCTTTGAAAAACGTCTCATATAGAGGTCAAAACCTCGCAACGAAATCAATTAATATGGAACGTTTTTAATCAATAAGAACGGGACATTACAGCAATCTCTTTATCTGGTGAACTAATAGAGAGGACTTTTTCAACTCTTGCAAGTGATTCACTCCGGCAGAGAAATGACTTCTCTTTATTTTAGAATAGATGAAGGATTGTTTACGTCTCACCTTCCCCATACCTCTCATTTACGGGATTGGATTGTGTTGTTAAACTATGCTACTTACTAGATATTGAAAAAAAAGAGAGCTAAAATTCACATAAGCTACTGTAACTCTATAAGCAACTAGACAATACGTACATCTTATTTTAATTATTTATTTTATTAATGATTAATTATTTATTCTTGATTGTTTTTGGTGCTTGTTTAATTATTAGGGAAAATTGATTCAAAATGCATTGAAACTTTCACACAATTCCTATTGTATGCATCCAACTTTAAAAGTTTAAGGATTGTTTAACTAATTGGAGATTGAAGAAACCGGTGGTGAGTGAGAGATATATTAATGAAAAACAGTTTAAGGATTGTTTAACTTATTATGCTCTGGCAAATGGCTTCTCAATATGGTATCATAGGAGCTCTGAAAAGGAGGTGATTGCAAAGTGTGGCCAAAGACCACCTAAACTCAAAAATCCAGACGAAGGTAATATATGCTTTCATAACTGTCTTATATGTATATTATATATTAAATATTAATATTAACACTCCATTTTTAATAATCGATAAGCATGTAAAAAAAGGAAGTATAAGAGATACCCTGGTGTAGATAAGAGTGAAGAACCTAAATGTGATTGGAGGTGTTATGGTAGAAAAATGAAGAATGAAGATTCATTTCAGGTTATTTCTTTAAAAGATGAACACACTTGTGTTAGGAATTTTAGGTTTGGTAGTTTGATTAATTATAAATGGATTGGAAAAGAGTTTGGTGACAAAATCAGAGCAAATCCAAACATAAGGCTAGTAGATATAGCTGACTTAGTGATGAAAAAGTACAAGTGTCAAGTCACTCCTAATCAGTGTAGAAAGGCAAAGGATTGGGGATTATCTAAGTATGAAAAATCAATTGAACAACATTACTCTCTTTTAAGGTCATATGGTGATGAACTACTTAGTAGCAACCCAGGGTCAACAGTTAAAATGGGAGTAACTAATGGGCTTGATGAGAAAGTGTTTTTTGACAAAATGTATGTTTGCTTGAATGGACTCAAAGAAGGATGGAAGAATGGTTGTAGGAGGGTAATAGCTTTGGATGGATGCTTTTTAAAAAAACCTAATCAAGGTGAGTTACTAACTGCTATAAGAAGGGATGGCAACAATCACATTTTTCCTATTGCTTGGGCTGTTGTTAGTGTTGAGAATAAACAAAACTGGACATGGTTTTTAGAGCTTATTTCTTTAGATTTGGAAGTTGAAGGTGGTGTTGGACTAACTCTCATGTCTGACCAGCACAAGGGTTTAATAGAAGCAGTCAAGGACATTATGCCACATGCTGAACATAGACAATGTGCTAGACATATCTATGAAAACTTTAGGAAACAATACAGTGGTGTAGAATTAAGAAATCTTTTTTGGGCAGTATCTAAATCATCATATCCAGTTTTATTTGATACAAACATGGAAAAGATTAAGGATGCTAACCCAAATGCATTTAAATACTTGAGTGACAAAAATCCAAAATCTTGGTCTAGGGCATTTTTTGAAACTGATAGAGCATGTGAGGCTGTTGAAAATGGGTTCAGTGAATGTTTTAATGCTGTGATTTTATTATGTAGACATAAGCCCATCATAACAATGTTGGAATCTATAAGGGTTATTGTTATGGAAAGAATGAATGTAATGAGAAGGCTTGCTGAGAATTGGGTTGGTGATATTGCTCCAAATATTGCAAGAACACTTGAAAGGAATAAAGATCATCACAAGTATGTACATAATTAATTTTTATTCAGTTACATATTTTATTCATATGTGTATTATTTAACTTATTTTATGGCTTTTAGATATTGGCATGCAATTTTTGCTGGTGGTTTTGAGTTTGAAGTGAGGCATAAAAATGAAGCTTTTAAAGTAAATGAACAAAGAAAAACTTGCAGCTGCAGGATGTGGCAGTTGTCAGGTATTCCATGTGCTCATGCTTGTTCAGCCATATTTGCCATAAACAAATCACCTGAAGATTATATACCAGTATGGTTTAGAAAAGAGATGTACATGAGGACATACTCAGCATATCTTAGACCTGTTGGTGGAATCACAAGTTGGGTACCAAACCAGTTGAACAAACCTTTATCACCAGTAACTAGAACAATGCCAGGGAGGCCTAAAAGGAAGAGAAGAAGAGCTGCACATGAAGGATCAAATTCTGGAGTTAGGATATCAAAGGTAGGAGCTTCCATGACTTGCTCAAAGTGTTTAGAACATGGCCATAATAAAAGAAGCTGTACAAACAATCCAAAAGAAAAAGTTGTTAAGGCTAATAATTCTGTTAGAAGGCCTAGGAAGGATGGCAAGCCAAGTGGTGCTGAATAGAATGGTGGCATGAATTGTTTGTTAGTTTTTATGTTGTCTTTTGTAATGTGGTCTATTGTATAGGGTCATGAGATGTATTTTGGCACGAATTGCAGGTGTTTATGTGGTCTTTTGTATTGGAATGGCATGCCATTGTAATGATGTAGTCTTTTGCTTTGAATTGTGCCATTGTAATGATGTAGTCTTTTGCTTTGAATTGTAATGATGTAGTCTTTTGTATTGGAATGGCATGCCATTGTAATGATGCCATTGTTTGTTTGTATTTTGTTTTTGTATGTTAGTCTTTTTTCAACAGAATGTTTGTTCCAACACTTGCACAAAAATACTTGTTTGCAACTATAAACCCTTTTTGATGCAATTACACATGCTCATCAGTTTCATTGTGACCAAAAACACTTGCACACAAGATAAATCACTTAACATTGAAACATTGAAACCAAAATATGAAGTCATTACATTAGCTTTGAAACACTGAAACCAAAACAATTGCACAATTTCTACTGCATTACATAACACATGAGTTTCATTTTAAAGCCAAAATAGCTACTACAATACATAACACTGCCAAAATTCCTACCATACCTACAAAAAACCTATCATAAAATTTGAGCTTCGACTTGAACATTGCTAACTCTTCCAAAAGTTTCAAATCTTCAACATCACGATTACACATACTTTGAGACTTCAATTTCATAATTTCCAAATGCATTTCATACAACAAATCTTTGTAGTGTTGGTTTGGAAGCTCGTCATCAATAAACCAAAAAACTTTACATTTTCTTGGTTTGCCCTGTAAAAGCAAACACCAATTTGGGAAAAAGCTGGAAAAAAAATTAGGGCAAAATTAGGGGAAAATAAACACTTACAAAATTTGGACAACCAATGAATCTTCTTCCCAGATTTTTCTTTATCCATCCAATACTCTCATACAATCGATTTCCACAATCACAAAAGTTTCTTCCTTGGTTTGAAGTCACGGTGTTCTTGGAACTAGATGAAAAAGCAGCCATGTTTGGGTGTTTGGTTTTTACTGTGAAAAGATGGAAAAGAATTATCAACAAAGGGTTTAAATAAGATGCCAGATGAAAAATCCAGCATGGAATAATGATCTGATGTGGACGATGACATGGATAAATTTTTTAGGTAACTGGAAACACATAAGATGGTTACCGGTTACTACCCTTCCAATACATACAATAAGAAAAATATAAAAGTTGAATGCATACAATAGGAACTTTTAAAGTTGAATGCATACAATAGGAATTGTGTGAAAGTTCAATGCATTTTGAATCAATTTTCCCTAATTATTATGGGTAGCTAATTCTTTTGTATTCACTTGACTGATTGAACCTGATTTTTTTATTGTAACTCATTAGGTTCTAATTATTGTTAAGTTATTAATTTTGTGATTAATCAAAGATTCATTGTTGTGTTCATTTAGTACTTTAATTCATTCACATATGTTATTGAATGTTTAATGTGAGTTAATTCGTAATATATAACTTCTGTATCAATACTTATGTGATCTAGAAGATTACATAAATATTTTTTAGTGATTAGGGTATGAGTGTAATACTGTAATTGGTGATTGAATGATATTTTAATTACAAAATTTTGTAATCGCATTCGAGTAATCGTTGTGATTATGTTTTATGTAAGTAAACTGGATTGGGTCACACTTTTATATAACTTGGTTGTGAATTAATTGGTATCTAGGTTATTGACATAACCTATGATACATACTATTAAGAAACTGTGAGATACGCATGTCATTTGCCAAACATTACTTACTTAGTTCTTAAAACTTGAAATGTCCCGTTCTTATTGATTAAAAACGTTCCATATTAATTGATTTCGTTGCGAGGTTTTGACCTCTATATGAGACGTTTTTCAAAGACTGCATTCATTTTAAAACAAACCATAACCTTTATTTCATCAATAAAGGTTTAAAAAGCTTTACGTAGATTATCAAATAATGATAATCTAAAATATCCTGTTTACACACGACCATTACATAATGGTTTACAATACAAATATGTTACAACAAAATAAGTTTCTTGAATGCAGTTTTTACACAATATCATACAAGCATGGACTCCAAATCTCGTCCTTATTTAAGTAAGCGACAGCGGAAGCTCTTAATAATCACCTGAGAATAAACATGCTTAAAACGTCAACAAAAATGTTGGTGAGTTATAGGTTTAACCTATATATTATCAAATCATAATAATAGACCACAAGATTTCATATTTCAATACACATCCCATACATAGAGATAAAAATCATTCATATGGTGAACACCTGGTAACCGACATTAACAAGATGCATATATAAGAATATCCCCATCATTCCGGGACACCCTTCGGATATGATATAAATTTCGAAGTACTAAAGCATCCGGTACTTTGGATGGGGTTTGTTAGGCCTAATAGATCTATGTTTAGGATTCGCGTCAATTAGGGTGTCTGTTCTCTAATTCTTAGATTACCAGACTTAATAAAAAGGGGAATATTCGATTTCGATAATTCAACCATAGAATGTAGTTTCACGTACTTGTGTCTATTTTGTAAATCATTTATAAAACCTGCATGTATTCTCATCCCAAAAATATTAGATTTTAAAAGTGGGACTATAACTCACTTTCACAGATTTTTACTTCGTCGGGAAGTAAGACTTGGCCACTGGTCGATTCACGAACCTATAACAAATATGTACATATATATCAAAGTATGTTCAAAATATATTTACAACACTTTTAATACATTTTGATGTTTTAAGTTTATTAAGTCAGCTGTCCTCGTTAGTAACCTACAACTAGTTGTCCACAGTTAGATGTACAGAAATAAATCGATATATATTATCTTGAATCAATCCACGACTCAGTGTATATATATCTCAGTATTGATCACAACTCAAACTATATATATTTTGGAATCAACCTCAACCCTGTATAGCTAACTCCAACATTCACATATAGGGTGTCCATGGTTGTTCCGAACGTGTCTATGGTATCTC
Organism: Rutidosis leptorrhynchoides; assembly: GCF_046630445.1. Classification (NCBI taxonomy): domain Eukaryota; kingdom Viridiplantae; phylum Streptophyta; class Magnoliopsida; order Asterales; family Asteraceae; genus Rutidosis; species Rutidosis leptorrhynchoides. Next base: position 251,514,350 of record NC_092337.1, read on the forward strand.
AAGATTACATAATGTACAATACAAGTTGATTAAGTTATGGTTGGAATAGATTTGTTACCAATTTTCACGTAACTAAAATGAGTAGTTTTTACCAATTTTGTTTTGCTCGCCATTTTTTCGTTTCTAATCCGTTTTGAGTGATTTAAGCGGCCACGGTTTCGTATTGAACTTGAATTTATGAAACTAAACAGAAAAGGTATAGGTTTATAGTCGAAAATACAAGTTACAAGTCATTTTTGAAAGAGGTAGTCATTTCCATCGAAAGAACGACATCTTGATGACTGTTTTGAAAAACATACTTTCACTTTGAGTTTAACCATGATTTTTGGATATGGTTTCATGTTCATAAGAAAAATCATTTTCTCAGAAGTATAGCTTTTAAATCAAAGTTTTTCATAATTTTTAATTATCCAAACCAAAACAGCCCCCGGTTGTAACTACGACGGCGTAAATCCGGTTTTATGGTGTTTATCGTGTTTTCGGGTTTTAAATCATTAAGTTAGAATATCATATAGATATAGATCATGTGTATAGTTGATTTTAAAAGTGTAGTTAGAAGGATTAACTTTATTTGCGAACAAGTTTAGAATTAACTAAACTATGTTCTAGTGATTACTAGTTTACCACTTCGAATATGATAGCTTTTTATGTATGAATCGAATGATGTTATGAACATCATTACTACCTTAAGTTCCTTGGATAAACCTACTAGAAAAGTGAAAAATGGATCTAGCTTCAACGGATCCTTGGATGGCTCGAAGTTCTTGAAGCAGAATCATGACACGAAAACAAGTTCAAGTAAGATCATCACTTGAAATAAGATTGTTATAGTTATAGAAATTGAACCAAAGTTTGAATATGATTATTACCTTGTATTAGAATGATAACCTACTGTAAGAAATAAAGATTTCTTGAGGTTGGATGTGTAGTGACCCGAACTTTTCCATGTTTATATATATTAATTGAGATTGATATTTACATGATTAAATGTTTCCAACATGTTAAGCAATCAAACTTGTTAAGACTTGATTAATTGAAATATGTTTCATATAGACAATTGACCACCCAAGTTGACCGGCGATTCACGAACGTTAAAACTTGTAAAAGCGACATGACGATATATATATGGATATACATATGGTTAACATGAGATTATGATAAGTAAGTATCTCCATAAGTATATTAACAATGAGTTATATACATATGAACAAGATTACTAACTTAAGGATTTCGAAACGAGACATATATGTAACGATTATCGTTGTAACGACATTTAAATGTATATATATCATAATAAGATATATTAATATATCATAATATCATGATAATATAATAATTTAACATCTCATTAGATATAATAAATAATGGGTTAACAACATTAATTGAGATCGTTAACTTAAAGGTTTCAAAACAACACTTACATGTAACGACTAACGATGACTTAACGACTCAGTTAAAATGTATATACATGTAGTGTATTTTGATGTATTAAAATACTTTTGGAAGACTTCAAGACATATATCAAAACACTCATACTTAATGAAAATGGTTACAGTTACTTTCCCATTCTTTTCTTTCATCAAGAATTCTAGTCGTATTCTTACCCGTATTATACACAGCTTCAAAACGTACTTACTATGGGTATATTCCAATAGGAACTAGCATGGGATTCCACTCTTGATTATATCATGTATGACTAATCAATTTTAACTTCTATCATGAGCTAGTCAGCTAACTAGAACTCCTTTTAACCCCACTCACCACTCACCAATTACCACTCATCATTCACTCCATTTCACTTCCAATTCTCTTTCTAATTCTCTCTCAACACACACACACTATTATGAACGTATTTTTCCAGTAGTTAATCATCATCTTCATCAAAAATCACTTCAAGAATCAAGCTATAATCATCATAGGAAGAACACTTCAAGAACACTTCAAAAATCCCTTCAAGTTTACTAATTTACTTCCAAGCTTTCTAATCCATTCCAAGTAATCATCTAAGATCAAGAAACCTTTGATATATACAGTAGGTTATCTTTCTTATTCAAGGTAATATTCATATTCAAACTTTGATTCAATTTCTATAACTATAAACTATCTTAATTCGAGTAAAAATCTTACTTGAACTTGTTTTTGTGTCATGATCCTACTTCAAGAACTTTCAAGCCATCCAAGATCCTTTGAAGCTAGATCATTTCTTGTCACTTACAGTAGGTTTACCTACTAAACTTGAGGTAGTAATGATATTCATAACATCATTCGATTCATATATATAAAACTATCTTATTCGAGGGTTTAAACTCGTAATCACTAGAACATAGTTTAGTTAATTCTAAACTTGTTCGCAAACAAAAGTTAATCCTTCTAACTTGACTTTTAAAATTAACTAAACACATGTTCTATATCTATATGATATGCTAACTTAATGATTTAAAACCTGGAAACACGAAAAATACCGTAAAACCGGATTTACTCCGTCGTAGTAACACCGCGGGCTGTTTTGGGTTAGTTAATTAAAAACTATGATAAACTTTGATTTAAAAGTTGTTATTCTGAGAAAATGATTTTTATTATGAACATGAAACTATATCCAAAAATTATGGTTAAACTCAAAGTGGAAGTATGTTTTCTAAAATGGTCATCTAGACGTCGTTCTTTCGACTGAAATGACTACCTTTACAAAAATGACTTGTAACTTATTTTTCTGACTATAAACCTATACTTTTTCTGTTTAGATTCATAAAATAGAGTTCAATATGAAATCATAGCAATTTTATTCACTCAAAACGGATTTAAAATGAAGAAGTTATGGGTAAAACAAGATTGGATAATTTTTCTCATTTTAGCTACGTGAAAATTGGTAACAAATCTATTCCAACCATAACTTAATCAACTTGTATTGTATATTATGTAATCTTGAGATACCATAGACACGTATACAATGTTTTGACCTATCATGTCGACACATCTATATATATTTCGGAACAACCATAGACACTCTATATGTGAATGTTGGAGTTAGCTATACAGGGTTGAGGTTGATTCCAAAATATATATAGTTTGAGTTGTGATCAATACTGAGATACGTATACACTGGGTCGTGGATTGATTCAAGATAATATTTATCGATTTATTTCTGTACATCTAACTGTGGACAACTAGTTGTAGGTTACTAACGAGGACAGCTGACTTAATAAACTTAAAACATCAAAATATATTAAAAGTGTTGTAAATATATTTTGAACATACTTTGATATATATGTATATATTGTTATAGGTTCGTGAATCAACCAGTGGCCAAGTCTTACTTCCCGACGAAGTAAAAATCTGTGAAAGTGAGTTATAGTCCCACTTTTAAAATCTAATATTTTTGGGATGAGAATACATGCAGGTTTTATAAATGATTTACAAAATAGACACAAGTACGTGAAACTACATTCTATGGTTGAATTATCGAAATCGAATATGCCCCTTTTTATTAAGTCTGGTAATCTAAGAATTAGGGAACAGACACCCTAATTGACGCGAATCCTAAAGATAGATCTATTGGGCCTAACAAACCCCATCCAAAGTACCGGATGCTTTAGTACTTCGAAATTTATATCATATCCGAAGGGTGTCCCGGAATGATGGGGATATTCTTATATATGCATCTTGTTAATGTTGATTACCAGGTGTTCACCATATGAATGATTTTTATCTCTATGTATGGGATGTGTATTGAAATATGAAATCTTGTGGTCTATTATTATGATTTGATATATATAGGTTAAACCTATAACTCACCAACATTTTTGTTGACGTTTTAAGCATGTTTATTCTCAGGTGATTATTAAGAGCTTTCGCTGTCGCATACTTAAATAAGGACGAGATTTGGAGTCCATGCTTGTATGATATTGTGTAAAAACTGCATTCAAGAAACTTATTTTGTTGTAACATATTTGTATTGTAAACCATTATGTAATGGTCGTGTGTAAACATGATATTTTAGATTATCATTATTTGATAATCTACGTAAAGCTTTTTAAAAGCTTTATCTATGAAATAAAGGTTATGGTTTGTTTTAAAAATGAATGCAGTCTTTGAAAAACGTCTCATATAGAGGTCAAAATCTCCCAACGAAATCAATTAATATGGAACGTTTTTAATCAATAAGAACGGGACATTTCAGTTGGTATCCGAGCGTTGGTCTTAGAGAACCAGAATTTTACATTAGTGTGTCTTATCGAGTTTGTTAGGATGCATTAGTGAGTCTGGACTTCGACCGTGTTTACTTGAAAAATGATTGCTTAACAAATTTTGTTGGAAACTATATATTTTTAACATGTGAATATTATGTGATATATTAATCTCTTAATGCGTTTGATATTATGTGATAGATGTCTACCTCTAGAACAAGTCCCATTGACTCACCTAATAATAATGAAGAGTCAAATGTAAATTGGAATGATTCGTGGACTGATTCACAAGTTCCCGAAGAGGAACCGGAAGAAGAGTCGGAACCAGAAGAAGAATCGGAATCGGAAGAAGAATCAGAACCGGATGAAGAAATAGAACCGGTGGAGGAAATAATAAAACGGTTAAGTAAAAGAAAATCCTCAACCAACCGACCAAGGTTAATTATGGTCAATGGTGTTTTCGCTAAGGAAGCAAAATATTGGGAGGATTACCAATTCTCCGATGAATCGGATTCTGACGAGAATTCCGATGATGTTATAGAAATTACCCCAACTGAATTTAAAAAGGCAAAAGAAAATAATAAGGGAAAGGGCATAAAAATAGAGAAATCTAATTCCAACCCCGATGAACTTTATATGTATCGTCAACCCCCGAAGTCCTTAAGTTGTAACAATGACCCGGGAACCTCTAAACCACCAGGTTTTTCTAAACCAATGTGGAAAATGACGGCTCGTATTAGGGGAACATCATATATCCCTAGAAACTTGGCAAAACGAACTAAAACCGAAGAAGAAGAAACAAGCAAGTCGGAATAAGATAGTTGTATTCGTGTGGTGTAATATATGTAATATAGTGTGCTTATGCTTTATGATATATGTAAAAATTGCTTGTATTAATAAGTATTTTTTTTTATGAATCTAACTCTTGTCTATTTTACAGTATAAAAACACCAAATGGATAGACAACCCAATATTTTAAGAGACCTACCCGGAGACATGATTGATGAAATCTTGTCTAGAGTCGGTCAGAATTCTTCGGCACAACTATTTAAGGCTAGATCAGTTTGTAAGACATTCGAAGAACGTTCCAAGAATGCCTTGGTTTATAAAAGGCTTTCGTTCGAAAGATGGGGGATATCACATTGGGAAATCCATAAGTTACGATGTGTTTACTTTGACGCATATATTGCGGGGAACCCAAATGCTATTTTACGCAATGGGTTAAGAAATTATTTTGACTCAATATATCCGAATATTGGACTTCGTGATTTAGAAAAAGCGGCTAACATGCAACATAAAGAAGCATGTTATGCTTACGGATTAGTAATGTTCGCTTCTCACCAAAGTGAGAACAAGAACATCGGCCTACAACTATTAAACAAAACGTTCCCACAAGTGACGGAGTCGGTAATTGGGGTAAGAAATGAGGTTTTTAGATTGTTACGGGACTGTTGGACATTACGTAACCCTTGTCCCTTTGACGATGTTACAACACGCTGTCTTATCAACGGCCATAACGGTTATGTTCCACAAGACCAAGGATGGGAAGTAGTCCTAGTAAAACCAGAATGCATGACTTGTTTCTGGACGTATGAATTACGTGTCTTTATTGCCTTTGCTGAACGACTTGTGTACTAGCTAGAATTATCTTCACAACTATCTTGTATCAAAGTTATTGTGTGCTATATTTCATGCTTTATGTAAAATAAGCGGTATTGTAAGTTTGTAAAATATTGTATAAAAGTTTGAACGCGAAATATTATTATAATGAGTTTTTCATATAGAATTGTAGTAGTTGAATTGTATATTAGCTACTAAGTATGAACTTAACGGGTAGGTACTACCCGAATTTAAACTTATAAAACGCTAATATGAAGAAAAAGCTTTTATAAATGAGTTCATATTATGCTACGAAATACTATTAACTACTCTTAATATTCTGTATGATTAACTTGTTCCATTTGACTATTTTGAAGGAAATGGCACCGACTACTCGACACACCGTGAATATGAATGAAGAGGAATTCTATACTTTTCTAGCTTCAAACATAGCCGCAGTACAGGCTGCGTTACATACCAAAAATAACCTTGGATCTAGCAGTACAGGAAATCGTGTAGGATGCACCTACAAAGAATTCACTGCCTGCAAACCTTTGGAATTTGATGGAACCGAAGGACCGATCGGATTGAAACGGTGGACTGAGAAGGTCGAATCGGTGTTTGCCATAAGTAAGTGTACTGAAGAGGACAAAGTAAAGTACGCTACGCATACCTTCACAGGTTCTGCGTTAACATGGTGGAATACCTATCTAGAGCAAGTGGGACAAGACGATGCGTACGCACTACCGTGGTCAGCATTCAAGCAATTGATGAACGAGAAGTACCGTCCCAGAACCGAGGTCAATAAGCTCAAGACAGAACTTAGAGGGTTACGAACCCAAGGATTTGATATTACCACGTACGAAAGACGATTCACAGAATTGTGCCTATTGTGTCCGGGAGCATTCGAAGATGAGGAAGAGAAGATCGACGCGTTTGTGAAAGGATTACCGGAAAGAATCCAAGAAGATATAAGTTCACACGAGCCCGCCTCCATACAACAGGCATGTAGAATGGCTCACAAACTAGTGAACCAGATTGAAGAAAGAATTAAAGAACAGACTGCTGAAGAGGCCAATGTGAAGCAAGTCAAAAGAAAGTGGGAGGAAAACGGTGATAAGAATCACCAATACAACAACAACAGCAATTACAACAATAATCGCAACAATTATCCCAACAATCGCAACATCAATCGCAACTACAACAAACGGCCCAACAACAACAACAACAACAACAACAACAACAACAACAACAACAACAACAACAACAACAACAACAGCAACTACAACAATCATCCCAACAACAATAATAACCGCAACAACAACAACAATCAGAAGCAGCTATGCGAAAGGTGTGAAAAGTATCACTCGGGGTTCTGCACCAAATTTTGCAGCAAGTGTAAAAGAAATGGTCATAGCGCGGCGAAGTGTGAGGTCTACGGACCAGGGGTTAATAGAACGAAAGGAACAAATGGTGTCGGAACGAGTAATGGCGGAGCAAGTAGTTTCGGAGCAAGTTATGCCAATGTAGTTTGTTATAAATGTGGAAAACCGGGCCACATTATTAGAAATTGCCCGAACCAGGAGAACACGAATGGACAAGGCCACAGAAGAGTTTTTAATATTAATGCGGCAGAGGTACAGGAAGACCCGGAGCTTGTTACGGGTACGTTTCTTATTGACAATAAATCTGCTTACGTTTTATTTGATTCAGGTGCGGATAGAAGCTATATGAGTAGAGATTTTTGTGCTAAATTAAGTTGTCCATTGACGCCTTTGGATAGTAAATTTTTACTCGAATTAGCAAATGATAAATTAATTTCAGCAGATAATATATGTCGGAATCGAGAAATTAAACTGGTTAGCGAAACATTTAAGATTGAGTTGATACCAGTAGAGTTAGGGAGTTTTGATGTGATAATTGGTATGGACTGGTTGAAAGAAGTGAAAGCAAAGATCGTTTGTTACAAAAATGCAATTCGCATTATACGAGAAAAAGGAAAACCCTTAATGGTGTACGGAGAAAAGGGCAACACGAAGCTACATCTTATTAGTAATTTGAAGGCACAGAAACTAATAAGAAAAGGTTGCTATGCTGTTCTAGCACACGTCGAGAAAGTACAAACTGAAGAAAAGAGCATCAATGATGTTCCCGTCGCAAAAGAATTTCCCGATGTATTTCCGAAAGAATTACCGGGATTACCCCCACATCGATCCGTTGAATTTCAAATAGATCTTGTACCAGGAGCTGCACCAATAGCTCGTGCTCCTTACAGACTCGCACCCAGCGAGATGAAAGAACTGCAAAGCCAATTACAAGAACTTTTAGAGCATGGTTTCATTCGACCAAGCACATCACCGTAGGGAGCTCCTGTTTTGTTTGTCAAGAAGAAAGATGGTACATTCAGGTTGTGTATCGACTATCGAGAGTTGAACAAACTTACCATCAAGAACCGCTACCCACTACCGAGAATCGACGACTTATTTGATCAACTACAAGGCTCGTCTGTTTATTTAAAGATTGACTTACGTTCCGGGTATCATCAAATGCGGGTGAAAGAAGATGATATTCCAAAGACTGCTTTCAGAACACGTTACGGTCATTACGAGTTTATGGTCATGCCATTTGGTTTAACTAATGCACCAGCTGTGTTCATGGACCTTATGAACCGAGTGTGTGGACCATACCTTGACAAGTTTGTCATTGTTTTCATTGATGACATACTTATTTACTCAAAGAATGACCAAGAACATGGTGAACATTTGAGAAAGGTGTTAGAAGTATTGAGGAAGGAAGAATTGTACGCTAAATTTTCAAAGTGTGCATTTTGGTTGGAAGAAGTTCAATTCCTCGGTCACATAGTGAACAAAAAATGTATTAAGGTGGATCCGGCAAAGATAGAAACTGTTGAAAAGTGGGAAACCCCAAAAACTCTGAAACACATACGTCAGTTTTTAGGACTAGCTGATTACTACAGAAGGTTCATCCAAGACTTTTCCAGAATAGCAAAACCCTTGACTGCATTAACGCATAAAGGGAAGAAATTTGAATGGAAGGATGAACAAGAGAAAGCGTTTCTGTTATTGAAGAAAAAGCTAACTACGGCACCTATATTGTCATTGCCTGAAGGGAATGATGATTTTGTGATTTATTGTGATGCATCAAAGCAAGGTCTCGGTTGTGTATTAATGCAACGAACGAAGGTGATTGCTTATGCGTCTAGACAATTGAAGATTCACGAGCAAAATTATACGACGCATGATTTGGAATTAGGCGCGGTTGTTTTTGCATTAAAGACTTGGAGACACTACTTATATGGGGTCAAAAGTATTATATATACCGACCACAAAAGTCTTCAACACATATTTAATCAGAAACAACTGAATATGAGGCAGCGTAGGTGGATTGAATTATTGAATGATTACGACTTTGAAATTCGTTACCACCCGGGGAAGGCAAATGTGGTAGCCGATGCCTTGAGCAGGAAGGACAGAGAACCCATTCGAGTAAAATCTATGAATATAATGATTCATAATAACCTTACTACTCAAATAAAGGAGGCGCAACAAGGAGTTTTAAAAGAAGGAAATTTAAAGGATGAAATACCCAAAGGATCGGAGCAGCATCTTAATATTTGGGAAGACGGAACCCGGTATAGGGCTGAAAGGATTTGGGTACCAAAATTTGGAGATATGAGAGAAATGGTACTTAGAGAAGCTCATAAAACCAGGTTTTAAATCATTAAGTTAGCATATCATATAGATATAGAATATGTGTTTAGTTGATTTTAAAAGTCAAGTTAGAAGGGTTAACTTTTATTTGCGAACAAGTTTAGAATTAACTAAACTATGTTCTAGTGATTACAAGTTTAAACCTTCGAATAAGATAGCTTTATATGTATGAATCGAATGATGCTATGAACATCATTACTACCTCAATTCCTTGGATAAACCTACTGAAAATGAGAAAAATAGATCTAGCTTCAAAGGATCCTTGGATGGCTTGAAAGTTCTTGAAGCAGAATCATGACACGAAAACAATTTCAAGTAAGATTTCCACTCGAAATAAGATTGTTATAGTTATAGAAATTGAATTAAAGTTTGAATATGATTATTACCTTGTATTAGAAAGATAACCTACTGTAAGTAACAAAAGTTTCTTGATCTTGGATGATTACTTGGAATGGATTTAGAAAACTTGGAAGTAAACTTGCAATCTTGGAAGTATTCTTGATTTTATGAAACTAGAACTTTTAGAATTTATGAAGAACACTTAGAACTTGAAGATAGAAATTGAGAGAGATCAATTAGATGAAGAAAATTGAAGAATGAAAGTATTTGTAGGTGTTTTTGGTCGTTGGTGTATGGATTAGATATAAAGGATATGTAATTTTGTTTTCATGTAAATAAGTCATGAATGATTACTCATATTTTTGTAATTTTATGAGATATTTTATGCTAGTTGCCAAATGATGGTTCCCACATGTGTTAGGTGACTCACATGGGCTGCTAAGAGCTGATCATTGGAGTGTATATACCAATAGTACATACATCTAAAAGCTGTGTATTGTACGAGTACGAATACGGGTGCATACGAGTAGAATTGTTGATGAAACTGAACGAGGATGTAATTGTAAGAATTTTGGTTAAGTAGAAGTATTTTGATAAGTATCTTGAAGTCTTTCAAAAGTGTATGAATACATATTAAAACACTACATGTATATACATTTTAACTGAGTCGTTAAGTCATCGTTAGTCGTTACATGTAAATGTTGTTTTGAAACCTTTAGGTTAACGATCTTGTTGAATGTTGTTAACCCATTATTTAGTATAACAAATGAGATGTTAAAATTTTATATTATCATGATATTATGATATATAATATATCTTAGTATGATATATATACAGTTAAATGTCGTTACAACGATAATCGTTACATATATGTCTCGTTTCGAAATTATTAAGTTAGTAGTCTTATTTTTACATATGTATTTCATTGTTAATACACTTAATAATATATTTACTTATAATTTAACATAATTAACCAAGTGTATCAATATCTTAATATGATTCATATGTACCTAGTAAGACGTTGTTATAACGATAATCGTTATATATATCGTTTTCGAGTTTCTTAAATTAATAGTCTCATTTTTATGTATATAACTCATTGTTAAAATACCTAATGAGATACATACTTATAATAAAATCATGTTAACTATATATATAACCATATATATGTCATCGTATAGTTTTTACAAGTTTTAACGTTCGTGAATCACCGGTCAACTTGGGTGGTCAATTGTCTATATGAAACCTATTTCAATTAATCAAGTCTTAACAAGTTTGATTGCTTAACATGTTGGAAACACTTAATCATGTAAATAACAATTTCATTTAATATATATATAAACATGGAAAAGTTCGGGTCACTACACATATCTACCTGGATAGAGGATAGTCTAAATCTTGATTCATGGATACATCGCTTAGATATCATATTTGGATTTACAAACATTGTTCAATTAATTACAAGGTATAAATATTTCATTTTCCTTATCATAACTTTTTATACAATTTTAATATAAATATTATTTATGGGCATGTTTGAGCTATAAATATAAAATTAAATTATATATTATATGTTTATGGCCACTCTTATCTACCGCCACCCAACCCGTTAATGATTTATGACCCAATAACATTGATTGGTAGCATTCAGTTAAATGGTCCGTTTGTGAGTGGAAATATCAAGTGTGCAAGTGGGCCCCGATGACTATTTTATTTAATTTTATTACGTGTACACCCTTTTTATCCCTTTTTATGTGTTTATTATATTTTAATAATTAAAATTTAAATGGGTTAAAGTTTGAAATGAAGTGTATGATAGTGAATATTTAGTGAAAAGAATGTTAAAAGAGTTTATGCTAATGTTGCGCTAATGTGGCAGGGAAAATGATTGTGAACGAGTTGTACCATAGCAAGTGGCCTAAGCGCAATTCTTAGGACTTCATTTATTATTTTTCTAATATTAATGATCTCTTCGTTCTAAAAAAAACTGTCCACCAAATTATTCCTTTTTGTCTTAAAATTATTATTCTTTATTTAAATAATAATAAAAAATTATTAAAATTTTAATTATATCTTTTTATTAATTGAAATTTAACATTAATTAAATATATTAATTAATTTAATACCTAAATATACTCTTTATAATAACATTAAATAAAGAGTAAATTAGACAATTCATTAATATATCATATATTCAACAAAAAAAAAAAAAAATCAAAACACACAACCAAATTCAGAAATGAAAAAGATTTGGTAGCTAAATCAACTACGTTACCGCACCCAAAACCATGTATGTTTCGTAAGTTTTGAGTTAGGCTTGTTAAATAGAACACCAACTACACATAAGTCGAACTAACACGGCCCCATTATCAGTTGAGATAAACAAGTGGATTGGATGAAAGTAGCCTAGTTGTAACTAAATGATATTATAATACTGTACTTTTTATTCACTTTACAGTTTTTATTATTTATTTTTACCTACTTTTTTAAGCATAAAGTAATAGCATAAAAAAATTTACTTCATTATTTTTATTTATTTATGGACGTGGACTATTAATTTGTGACATCTCTTACTTTTTTTTTATTTTTTTCCTACTTATTGGCAGGAGGTCCTCTTGAAGCAATCTCTTTATCTGGTGAACTAATAGAGAGGACTTTTTCAACTCTTGCAAGTGATTCACTCCGGCAGAGAAATGACTTCTCTTTATTTTAGAATAGATGAAGGATTGTTTACGTCTCACCTTCCCCATACCTCTCATTTACGGGATTGGATTGTGTTGTTAAACTATGCTACTTACTAGATATTGAAAAAAAAAAGAGCTAAAATTCACATAAGCTACTGTAACTCTATAAGCAACTAGACAATACGTACATCTTATTTTAATTATTTATTTTATTAATGATTAATTATTTATTCTTGATTGTTTTTGGTGCTTGTTTAATTATTAGGGAAAATTGATTCAAAATGCATTGAAACTTGCACACAATTCCTATTGTATGCATCCAACTTTAAAAGTTTAAGGATTGTTTAACTAATTGGAGATTGAAGAAACCGGTGGTGAGTGAGAGATATATTAATGCAAAACAGTTTAAGGATTGTTTAACTTATTATGCTCTGGCAAATGGCTTCTCAATATGGTATCATAGGAGCTCTGAAAAGGAGGTGATTGCAAAGTGTGGCCAAAGACCACCTAAACTCAAAAATCCAGACGAAGGTAATATATGCTTTCATAACTGTCTTATATGTATATTATATATTAAATATTAATATTAACACTCCATTTTTAATAATCGATAAGCATGTAAAAAAAGGAAGTATAAGAGATACCCTGGTGTAGATAAGAGTGAAGAACCTAAATGTGATTGGAGGTGTTATGGTAGAAAAATGAAGAATGAAGATTCATTTCAGGTTATTTCTTTAAAAGATGAACACACTTGTGTTAGGAATTTTAGGTTTGGTAGTTTGATTAATTATAAATGGATTGGAAAAGAGTTTGGTGACAAAATCAGAGCAAATCCAAACATAAGGCTAGTAGATATAGCTGACTTAGTGATGAAAAAGTACAAGTGTCAAGTCACTCCTAATCAGTGTAGAAAGGTAAAGGATTGGGGATTATCTGAGTATGAGAAATCAATTGAACAACATTACTCTCTTTTAAGGTCATATGGTGATGAACTACTTAGTAGCAACCCAGGGTCAACAGTTAAAATGGGAGTAACTAATGGGCTTGATGAGAAAGTGTTTTTTGACAAAATGTATGTTTGCTTGAATGGACTCAAAGAAGGATGGAAGAATGGTTGTAGGAGGGTAATAGCTTTGGATGGATGCTTTTTGAAAAAACCTAATCAAGGTGAGTTACTAACTGCTATAAGAAGGGATGGCAACAATCACATTTTTCCTATTGCTTGGGCTGTTGTTAGTGTTGAGAATAAACAAAACTGGACATGGTTTTTAGAGCTTATTTCTTTAGATTTGGAAGTTGAAGGTGGTGTTGGACTAACTCTCATGTCTGACCAGCACAAGGGTTTAATAGAAGCAGTCAAGGACATTATGCCACATGCTGAACATAGACAATGTGCTAGACATATCTATGAAAACTTTAAGAAAACAATACAGTGGTGTAGAATTAAGAAATCTTTTTTGGGCAGTATCTAAATCATCATATCCAGTTTTATTTGATACAAACATGGAAAAGATTAAGGATGCTAACCCAAATGCATTTAAATACTTGAGTGACAAAAATCCAAAATCTTGGTCTAGGGCATTTTTTGAAACTGATAGAGCATGTGAGGCTGTTGAAAATGGGTTCAGTGAATGTTTTAATGCTGTGATTTTATTATGTAGACATAAGCCCATCATAACAGTGTTGGAATCTATAAGGGTTATTGTTATGGAAAGAATGAATGTAATGAGAAGGCTTGCTGAGAATTGGGTTGGTGATATTGCTCCAAATATTGCAAGAACACTTGAAAGGAATAAAGATCATCACAAGTATGTACATAATTAATTTTTATTCAGTTACATATTTTATTCATATGTGTATTATTTAACTTATTTTATGGCTTTTAGATATTGGCATGAAATTTTTGCTGGTGGTTTTGAGTTTGAAGTGAGGCATAAAAATGAAGCTTTTAAAGTAAATGAACAAAGAAAAACTTGCAGCTGCAGGATGTGGCAGTTGTCAGGTATTCCATGTGCTCATGCTTGTTCAGCCATATTTGCCATAAACAAATCACCTGAAGATTATATACCAGTATGGTTTAGAAAAGAGATGTACATGAGGACATACTCAGCATATCTTAGACCTGTTGGTAGAATCACAAGTTGGGTACCAAATCAGTTGAACAAACCTTTACCACCAGTAACTAGAACAATGCCAGGGAGGCCTAAAAGGAAGAAAAGAAGAGCTGCACATGAAGGATCAAATTCTGGAGTTAGGATATCAAAGGTAGGAGCTTCCATGACTTGATCAAAGTGTTTAGAACATGGCCATAATAAAAGAAGCTGTACAAACAATCCAAAAGAAAAAGTTGTTAAGGCTAATAATTCTGTTAGAAGGCCTAGGAAGGATGGCAAGCCAAGTGGTGCTGAATAGAATGGTGGCATGAATTGTTTGTTAGTTTTTATGTTGTCTTTTGTAATGTGGTCTATTGTATAGGGTCATGAGATGTATTTTGGCACGAATTGCAGGTGTTTATGTGGTCTTTTGTATTGGAATGGCATGCCATTGTATTGATGTAGTCTTTTGCTTTGAATTGTGCCATTGTAATGATGTAGTCTTTTGCTTTGAATTGTAATGATGTAGTCTTTTGTATTGGAATGGCATGCCATTGTAATGATGCCATTGTTTGTTTGTATTTTGTTTTTGTATGTTAGTCTTTTTTCAACAGAATGTTTGTTCCAACACTTGCACAAAAATACTTGTTTGCAACTATAAACCCTTTTTGATGCAATTACACATGCTCATCAGTTTCATTGTGACCAAAAACACTTGCACACAAGATAAATCACTTAACATTGAAACATTGAAACCAAAATATGAAGTCATTACATTAGCTTTGAAACATTGAAACCAAAACAATTGCACAATTTCTACTGCATTACATAACACATGAGTTTCATTTTAAAGCCAAAATAGCTACTACAATACATAACACTGCCAAAATTCCTACCATACCTACAAAAAACCTATCATAAAATTTGAGCTTCGACTTGAACATTGCTAACTCTTCCAAAAGTTTCAAATCTTCAACATCACGATTACACATACTTTGAGACTTCAATTTCATAATTTCCAAATGCATTTCATACAACAAATCTTTGTAGTGTTGGTTTGGAAGCTCGTCATCAATAAACCAAAAAACTTTACATTTTCTTGGTTTGCCCTGTAAAAGCAAACACCAATTTGGGAAAAAGCTGGAAAAAAAAATTAGGGCAAAATTAGGGCAAAATTAGGGCAAAATTAGGGGAAAATAAACACTTACAAAATTTGGACAACCAATGAATCTTCTTCCCAGATTTTTCTTTATCCATCCAATACTCTCATACAATCGATTTCCACAATCACAAAAGTTTCTTCCTTGGTTTGAAGTCACGGTGTTCTTGGAACTAGATGAAAAAGCAGCCATGTTTGGGTGTTTGGTTTTTACTGTGAAAAGATGGAAAAGAATTATCAACAAAGGGTTTAAATAAGATGCCAGATGAAAAATCCAGCATGGAATAATGATCTGATGTGGACGATGACATGGATAAATTTTTTAGGTAACTGGAAACACATAAGATGGTTAACGGTTACTACCCTTCCAATACATACAATAAGAAAAATATAAAAGTTGAATGCATACAATAGGAACTTTTAAAGTTGAATGCATACAATAGGAATTGTGTGAAAGTTCAATGCATTTTGAATCAATTTTCCCTAATTATTATGGGTAGCTAATTCTTTTGTGTTCACTTGACTGATTGAACCTGATTTTTTTATTGTAACTCATTAGGTTCTAATTATTGTTAAGTTATTAATTTTGTGATTAATCAAAGATTCATTGTTGTGTTCATTTAGTACTTTAATTCATTCACATATGTTATTGAATGTTTAATGTGAGTTAATTCGTAATATATAACTTCTGTATCAATACTTATGTGATCTAGAAGATTACATAAATATTTTTTAGTGATTAGGGTATGAGTGTAATACTGTAATTGGTGATTGAATGATATTTTAATTACAAAATTGTGTAATCGCATTCGAGTAATCGTTGTGATTATGTTTTATGTAAGTAAACTGGATTGGGTCACACTTTTATATAACTTGGTTGTGAATTAATTGGTATCTAGGTTATTGACATAACCTATGATACATACTATTAAGAAACTGTGAGATACGCATGTCATTTGCCAAACATTACTTACTTAGTTCTTAAAACTTGAAATGTCCCGTTCTTATTGATTAAAAACGTTCCATATTAATTGATTTCGTTGCGAGGTTTTGACCTCTATATGAGACGTTTTTCAAAGACTGCATTCATTTTAAAACAAACCATAACCTTTATTTCATCAAAAAAGGTTTAAAAAGCTTTACGTAGATTATCAAATAATGATAATCTAAAATATCCTGTTTACACACGACCATTACATAATGGTTTACAATACAAATATGTTACAACAAAATAAGTTTCTTGAATGCAGTTTTTACATAATATCATACAAGCATGGACTCCAAATCTCGTCCTTATTTAAGTATGTGACAGCGGAAGCTCTTAATAATCACCTGAGAATAAACATGCTTAAAACGTCAACAAAAATGTTGGTGAGTTATAGGTTTAACCTATATATTATCAAATCATAATAATAGACCACAAGATTTCATATTTCAATACACATCCCATACATAGAGATAAAAATCATTCATATGGTGAACACCTGGTAACCGACATTAACAAGATGCATATATAAGAATATCCCCATCATTCCGGGACACCCTTCAGATATGATATAAATTTCGAAGTACTAAAGCATCCGGTACTTTGGATGGGGTTTGTTAGGCCTAATAGATCTATCTTTAGGATTCGCGTCAATTAGGGTGTCTGTTCTCTAATTCTTAGATTACCAGACTTAATAAAAAGGGGAATATTCGATTTCGATAATTCAACCATAGAATGTAGTTTCACGTACTTGTGTCTATTTTGTAAATCATTTATAAAACCTGCATGTATTCTCATCCCAAAAATATTAGATTTTAAAAGTGGGACTATAACTCACTTTCACAGATTTTTACTTCGTCGGGAAGTAAGACTTGGCCACTGGTCGATTCACGAACCTATAACAAATATGTACATATATATCAAAGTATGTTCAAAATATATTTACAACACTTTTAATACATTTTGATGTTTTAAGTTTATTAAGTCAGCTGTCCTCGTTAGTAACCTACAACTAGTTGTCCACAGTTAGATGTACAGAAATAAATCGATATATATTATCTTGAATCAATCCACGACTCAGTGTATATATATCTCAGTATTGATCACAACTCAAACTATATATATTTTGGAATCAACCTCAACCCTGTATAGCTAACTCCAACATTCACATATAGGGTGTCTATGGTTGTTCCGAAATATATATAGATGTGTTGACATGATAGGTCGAAACATTGTATACGTGTCTATGGTATCTCAAGATGTAACGACCCGGAAATTTCCGATCAAATTTAAACCTTAAACTTTATATGTTTCCGACACGATAAGCAAAAACCTTAATGTTGAGTCTAGAAAGTCTGAAATCTATATCTGGATAATTAGTTACCCTCTTGACTAAGCCTGTCGATTCACGAACAATTGATTGTAAATAAATATGTATATATAAATGTAGGTATATATAATAATTTAAATTATAAAATTTAATTTAAACATTTGGAATTAATTATGTAAAATTAGATACACAATAAGTAGGTGTAATTTAAAATGAATCTATATGATTCCTATGTATAACTAGTATTATATTCATATTATAATGATTTAACAAAAGTTATTATGTAATATGTTATATGAATAACAGGTATTACATAATTACTAATATATAAAACCAGTTAGAAATATAATTGTCATATTAATATATTTTTACTTACATAAATAGTAATATTGGTATTAATACCAGTGTTATTAATATTATCATATTTATATGGGATTTATTACATTTGATTTATGATTATTATTAAGTTATTATAATTACTGTTAATATCATTAAAATTATGACTAGTAGTAAAATTATAATTTTATTAATAAAAGTATTATTATTATTAGTTATTATTATTACCAATATCATTAAAGAATCATTACTATCAAAATTTATTATTATTAATATTAAAATACAACTTATTATCATGACATATAATTATTATCACTAAAATTTTTTTTTTTAATATCATTACCTTATTTATTATCTTTGTTATTCTTATTATTAATATTACTAATATATTTGTTTATTAACAAAGACTTATAAATTACATAGATACAAATAAACACATATATACAAAAAGATATATATAATAAAAAGAAAATCAATCAGATATCTATATAAAAAAAAAATATAATACGAATTATATGTTGAAACAACAAATTATAATAATTATTTACAGCTACATACTCGTATATATATACTAATCAGTTCTGTAATTTTTTTTTTCCTGTTTCTGTTTGTCCCGTGATCCAACCTGTCGATCTCAATTTTGTCACAATGCAATTGGATCGAATCTGTATTATATTTACCCAGCTCATTATATTGATGTTATTTATTTATTGAACTATCTGTCAAAAATTGTTACACGTTCTTATCTATTGTCATTGCAAACAATTAGGATTGTTATAAGTATTCTACTTCCATCAATCACACAGACTCATTCAATATCCCCTGGCTTTCGAAAAATAAACAGATATTAAGAGCTCGACCTCTGTTCTTCTAACTTTTGAGTCAAAACTCGAATTTGAATAAATTTAAAGACTGTGTAAATGTAGTTGTGTTTGAAATCTTTTTCTAAAACTAAATGCAATGTTTCAGACTCCAATTCGATCTGACGAGCTCCAATTATCAAATCAAAGGTTCGGTTTTAAAAATAAATAAATATTTTCTATGAACGAATTTGAAATCAAGAAGATGTTTTAGCTTCAATTAGGATTACAGAAGGTTTATAGATAAGGATTTGAATAATTTTCATGAAGAACTATTTACCCAAAACGTCCTGGATTTGGAAATCAGATCATGAGTTCTTCGAAGTTCATAAAACACGCTGTATGAATTGTTTTTATTTTCCTATCTGTTTTAATTAATTATAATTACATTTAATTGATTGATGTTTCGGTTTTATAATTTAAAAACAACATATAACTGTTATACGATTAGTAAGTGGAGTGGGTCGTATGATTTGAGGGAAGAAGAAGAACATGGTCATCAATATTACGGGTTATAAGTAATTGTGTGGGTTTTAAAACAGAAAATGGGCGACAGCCCAACTGGTCAGTGCGTGTCATCCTTTTCAAGGGGTCGGGGGTTCGAGCCTCTTAAGAGGCATAACTCTCTTTGGAAGCCTTTTTCTAAGGTAGTTTTACTTTTATTAATTATTATTATTAATTATTACTATTATTATTATTAGCAATTAGCAATATTATGATTATTACCTATTATTACCACAATTACTACTAATATTATTATTATTATTATTATTATTATTATTATTATTATTATTATTATTATTATTATTATTATTATTATTATTATTATATTAATATCACATCATTTGTAATATTATTGTATCATATATATTATTAAAACTATCATTTTTAAAATTTATATATTTTCTTCACTAAATAATTCTATCATTACTATTATTATTTTAAGCTAGTATTATTATAAATTATCAATTTTGCAAACGAACGATATTTATAAAGTATACTAATATTACCTAAAAATTTGGTTTTAACTAATATATTTGTTGTAACATTAATTAAATATCAATAGGTACCATAACGTCTTATAAGTATTAATGAAATCATAATATCGGTCTTGATACATAACAGAAAATATATAATCTTAGCTGATTTATAATGTGTTAATATATATACATGGTATAGGGTCATGAATCCGAGGCCAACCTTAAACTTGTTCAAGGATGTTATATGTATTTTTACTACAAAATACATTAGGTGAGTATATAGTCCCACTTTTAAACTCTAAGTATTTTGGGATGAGAATACATGTATTTTATGTTTTACGTTATGGACACAAGTAACTGAAAAATATATTCTACGTTGAGTTGTACCACTGGCATACTTCCCTGTAGCTTGGTAACTGTTATTTACAGCGGTATTGTAAACGCGAATCCTGTTGATAGATCTATCGGGCCTGACAACCCCAACCGGACTGGACGACCAGTATTCAACGGTTGCACAGTACTTCGTTTCGTGACTACACTTGGTACGGTGTAGTAAGATTTCATAATAAAGGGAATATGCGACGTGATTAAATGTTAAGTATGGTTACCAAGTGCTCAACCACTTAGAATATTTTTATTAAAATGTTTACATATGAAATCTTGTGGTCCATAGTTATTACGCTGCTAGCATCAAACCTATATATCTCACCAACTTTATGTTGACATTTTAAAGCATGTTATTCTCAGGTACGAATTAAGTCTTCCGCTGTGCATTTGCTCGTGTTAAGGACATTACTTGGAGTCGATCACCGCAATGAAATCAGATATTGATGATTTCGTCCAGGGGGTCTTGGACGGGGTTTGACAGAATGGTATCAGAGCGGTGGTCTTAGTGAACCAGGTCTTACATTAGTGTGTCTGACTAGTAGTTGTTAGGATACATTAATGAGTCTGGACTTTGACCGTGTCTACATGACAAAAGTTTTGCTTATCGTTTCTAGTCGGAAATCATTTGCTTATCATCCTTAGGAAATTGCCTGCTTATCATTCTAAAGTCTAGACACGTCTCACTGCATTTACTGCATTGATAGTGTATAGACAAAATTCATATCTTATCGTATCCGATAATTCATATTTTAGCGCATCTGTAGACTTGCCTGACAAATGCCGTAGGTTCCTTTGTAGTCTACAAAATCTTTAGTGTTATATATAGATATCCTATATAGTTAGAATATCATCCGATATTCGAAAATCATCTCACATCGAAAATCCTTTCCATCCACCCAATTGCCTCTTGGAGATGAACCTGAAGCATTTACCGGCGAACTTGCTCGAGAAACCATTTCTCTCCCATTTTCCGAGTATTTTGTCACGATTATATACTATCCAATATCTCAAATCTTATTCATTCGCTCGCATCAACCGTCAATCATCCCGTAGTACTAGAAGAAGTTAACGAACTACGCGCTCGTGTGACGACTTTGGAGAACCTGGTGCGAAGGTTACGAACACCAGCAGCAGCACCCGCAGCATAATCAGTACCACCATCATCGACGTCGACAATACCCTTATCATCCCTAAACCATAACCGCGTCGTAACTCTCAACATCACCACCTGTATCTCGGATATCAACTTCACACGCCTCAATAACCCCATCTGTACATCAAGTATGATCTTCGTTCTACATATCGTTATACATCGATTATTTTCGCTTTACGTATCGCTCTATCTTAATTATCCTCATTCTACATGACGATTATGTGATTTCTAAAGTTTTAGAGATTATGTAATCTAACGTTAACAATAAATCAAATGAGTCTAATATACGATTGACTCATTAAATTCATAATTACATCCGAAGAAAATATATATGCAAGTATATTTTCATAAAGATTGTAATTAAAAATTCTTTCGTACAAACTGTTGATGATGAAAATATTTTAACGGGTGGGTAGTACCCGAGGTATATTTAGAATTCACATTAATAAGTTACACTGTACATTCTTCGAATCTGATTCAACGATCATTTACTATCCTACTTACAACTATCGATATACGTATCCGTTCACCACAGAATAACCATTTTCATTCAAATTTCATATTTGGATTTTGACCTATCAGAATCCAACAAGTGGCATAACGAAGGAAACATTGGACAAAATAAAAAGTGTTAGAAACAGACGAATTAACTAATTGAAATTCGGTTAGGATTACACGCTAACTGTTCCGGCTAACTGCTCCCAGCTAACTGATTAACATTTAATTTATCGCAATTTACATTCTTGCAATTTTAATTTTTGCACTGTACATACTGTCGGGACACGTATACAAGGTTTCGATTTATCATATTGACCCATCTATATACATATGTTGGAACAACCGTAGACACTCTATATGTGAAGGTGGGAGTTGGCTATACAGGGTCGGAGTTGATTCCAAAATATATATATACTTTGAGTTGTGATCGACACTGAGACCGGTACACGGGTCACGATACGTATTAATTATGTATATTAAATTATATATGAATATGTTGAACTGTTGAACTATTGGACCATTGAACAATCGAACTAATAGACTACTAACTATGGGCAAATAAAATGAATTAAAATATTGATTATAACCTATGAAACTAAACAATTCTTCAAGTTTGCCACTTGATTCTATTTTAAACCTCATTCGTATCTTGACGACTACAATTCGCATCCACAACTTTTCATGATTCTTGAAAACACCTCGATCGAAAAGTTGAACCAGCCACACTTTATCTACGAAAGAAAGATTTATGCATACAGTTATGCACCTGAAAAACTTTCGAAACCGAAGTTATAGTTAAATCACATCCGTGTTGAATTCCTTATCATCCATTAGCAAAAACAATCATATGATTCCTTTTCAAGAAGCTAATTTTGTCACAGCTCCACTTCGATTTCTCAGTGAGACTACTCCTATTATAACCTCAATATTTATACCTTGTCCTTTTGCCGTCATTACCAGAAAACCTTTTATATTTCACAACATCATCAGTAGACGTACCAGCAACTCGTTATCTCTTTGGCGAAATTCACAATCAGTATTTTGAAAATCTCGTAGAAATTCTCCCAGTTATACCGAAAACGTCTATCCCTAAGAATTACATATTTCAAATGTGAAGTTTCTGAAAAACATCTTGGACTATGAAGTAGTTCTTGAAATGCTGATGAAGCAGCAAAAACCGTAAACGACCTTAATAGTCAAAGGTTTACAATGAAGTACAGTATGTTGGAAAAGCCCAGAAAAAGAGAAGGATTGAAACTGGAAAACGGATTGAGTAAAGTATGAAGGAGATCGTGGACAAATCATGTAAACTAAACCCGACTTCAAAGAATCCAAACAATTCAGTGCCCACTGAAACTGTTAGTAAGAACCCTACACTTTATTCTAAACCTTTCCCGGATGATATTCTTCATCATCATCTTATCTTAGATATTATAAGATATCTTCATATCTTCCGTTATACATATTCTCCATATTTCTGGAGATATTTTCACAACAATCTTTATCTGAAAACATTTACCACTCCGTAACATCTGCGATACAACATAAAAGAAACTGTGTTAGTTTCTAAGTTCTAAAATCTTCGAGTTTAAATATGAATGTTTTGAAGTAGTGTTGGGAACTGATGCATGAATTAGTATAATATAATGAAACTTGATCAACTTCATTATATTACAGTAAGTCATGTTAAGTTTCTAATGAAATGTGATGATTCACAGTACCGTCATCATGTGCCATGTTACACGGCTCTTACATTCTATCCAATCTCCAAAAGTATTAGGAACATGTCGTCTTGATAGTTCTATCTTTTCTAGAGTATTCTAGTAATTTAACAAATCAAAATCGTGCCAATACCCTTTCTTTCTTAGAACATTAGCTATGTTCCTTCCAAATCTTATACCTACGAATTTCGGACCATTTATCGCTTAACTTAAGGACGGGAAGAAGAAACGAAGGGACAAAGCCCCGCAATAGAAATTGGGGTAAAAATCACAGCAAATAGGAAGGGAAGGAGGTGGGTTTATAGTAAAATATCCGACAAAGAAATCGAAACAGATTACCGCATTAAATCAAAGGAGATTCTGATTCCTAAATCGTCGAAGAACCAAATCTTATTACATAAGATTTTCTTTAAATCCCTTAAAATCCGGAAATCAATCATGACTATGACATTGGTCAAACGATTCCATATTATTACTCATTTCATCTTTTTGTGATAGTTTCACTCGTGCGCACCACATGATCGAATCGTTTTATCCATATCCTCCAATAATGATAAAACTCTATTATTACCTCATATTTGTCATGAAAACATTCCTAATGTTATTTATGACAACCTCTACCAAATTTCGGGGACGAAATTTCTTTAACGGGTGGGTACTGTAATGACCCGGAAATTTCCGATCAAATTTAAACCTTAAACTTTATATGTTTCCGACACGATAAGCAAAAACCTTAATGTTGAGTCTAGAAAGTCTGAAATCTATATCTGGATAATTAGTTACCCTCTTGACTAAGCCTGTCGATTCACGAACAATTGATTGTAAATAAATATGTATATATAAATGTAGGTATATATAATAATTTAAATTATAAAATTTAATTTAAACATTTGGAATTAATTATGTAAAATTAGATACACAATAAGTAGGTGTAATTTAAAATGAATCTATATGATTCCTATGTATAACTAGTATTATATTCATATTATAATGATTTAACAAAAGTTATTATGTAATATGTTATATGAATAACAGGTATTACATAATTACTAATATATAAAACCAGTTAGAAATATAATTGTCATATTAATATATTTTTACTTACATAAATAGTAATATTGGTATTAATACCAGTGTTATTAATATTATCATATTTATATGGGATTTATTACATTTGATTTATGATTATTATTAAGTTATTATAATTACTGTTAATATCATTAAAATTATGACTAGTAGTAAAATTATAATTTTATTAATAAAAGTATTATTATTATTAGTTATTATTATTACCAATATCATTAAAGAATCATTACTATCAAAATTTATTATTATTAATATTAAAATACAACTTATTATCATGACATATAATTATTATCACTAAATTTTTTTTTTTTTTAATATCATTACCTTATTTATTATCTTTGTTATTCTTATTATTAATATTACTAATATATTTGTTTATTAACAAAGACTTATAAATTACATAGATACAAATAAACACATATATACAAAAAGATATATATAATAAAAAGAAAATCAATCAGATATCTATATAAAAAAAAAATATAATACGAATTATATGTTGAAACAACAAATTATAATAATTATTTACAGCTACATACTCGTATATATATACTAATCAGTTCTGTAATTTTTTTTATTCCTGTTTCTGTTTGTCCCGTGATCCAACCTGTCGATCTCAATTTTGTCACAATGCAATTGGATCGAATCTGTATTATATTTACCCAGCTCATTATATTGATGTTATTTATTTATTGAACTATCTGTCAAACATTGTTACACGTTCTTATCTATTGTCATTGCAAACAATTAGGATTGTTATAAGTATTCTACTTCCATCAATCACACAGACTCATTCAATATCCCCTGGCTTTCGAAAAATAAACAGATATTAAGAGCTCGACCTCTGTTCTTCTAACTTTTGAGTCAAAACTCGAATTTGAATAAATTTAAAGAATGTGTAAATGTAGTTGTGTTTGAAATCTTTTTCTAAAACTAAATGCAATGTTTCAGACTCCAATTCGATCTGACGAGCTCCAATTATCAAATCAAAGGTTCGGTTTTAAAAATAAATAAATATTTTCTATGAATGAATTTGAAATCAAGAAGATGTTTTAGCTTCAATTAGGATTACAGAAGGTTTATAGATAAGGATTTGAATAATTTTCATGAAGAACTATTTACCCAAAACGTCCTGGATTTGGAAATCAGATCATGAGTTCTTCGAAGTTCATAAAACACGCTGTATGAATTGTTTTTATTTTCCTATCTGTTTTAATTAATTATAATTACATTTAATTGATTGATGTTTCGGTTTTATAATTTAAAAACAACATATAACTGTTATACGATTAGTAAGTGGAGTGGGTCGTATGATGTGAGGGAAGAAGAAGAACATGGTCATCAATATTACGGGTTATAAGTAATTGTGTGGGTTTTAAAACAGAAAATAGGCGACAGCCCAACTGGTCAGTGCGTGTCATCCTTTTCAAGGGGTCGGGGGTTCGAGCCTCTTAAGAGGCATAACTCTCTTTGGAAGCCTTTTTCTAAGGTAGTTTTACTTTTATTAATTATTATTATTAATTATTACTATTATTATTATTAGCAATTAGCAATATTATGATTATTACCTATTATTACCACAATTACTACTAATATTATTATTATTATTATTATTATTATTATTATTATTATTATTATTATTATTATTATTATTATTATTATTATTATTATTATTATATTAATATCACATCATTTGTAATATTATTGTATCATATATATTATTAAAACTATCATTTTTAAAATTTATATATTTTCTTCACTAAATAATTCTATCATTACTATTATTATTTTAAGCTAGTATTATTATAAATTATCAATTTTGCAAACGAACGATATTTATAAAGTATACTAATATTACCTAAAAATTTGGTTTTAACTAATATATTTGTTGTAACATTAATTAAATATCAATAGGTACCATAACGTCTTATAAGTATTAATGAAATCATAATATCGGTCTTGATACATAACAGAAAATATATAATCTTAGCTGATTTATAATGTGTTAATATATATACATGGTATAGGGTCATGAATCCGAGGCCAACCTTAAACTTGTTCAAGGATGTTATATGTATTTTTACTACAAAATAGATTAGGTGAGTATATAGTCCCACTTTTAAACTCTAAGTATTTTGGGATGAGAATACATGTATTTTATGTTTTACGTTATGGACACAAGTAACTGAAAAATATATTCTACGTTGAGTTGTACCACTGGCATACTTCCCTGTAGCTTGGTAACTGTTATTTACAGCGGTATTGTAAACGCGAATCCTGTTGATAGATCTATCGGGCCTGACAACCCCAACCGGACTGGACGACCAGTATTCAACGGTTGCACAGTACTTCGTTTCGTGACTACACTTGGTACGGTGTAGTAAGATTTCATAATAAAGGGAATATGCGACGTGATTAAATGTTAAGTATGGTTACCAAGTGCTCAACCACTTAGAATATTTTTATTAAAATGTTTACATATGAAATCTTATGGTCCATAGTTATTACGCTGCTAGCATCAAACCTATATATCTCACCAACTTTATGTTGACATTTTAAAGCATGTTATTCTCAGGTACGAATTAAGTCTTCCGCTGTGCATTTGCTCGTGTTAAGGACATTACTTGGAGTCGATCACCGCAATGAAATCAGATATTGATGATTTCGTCCAGGGGGTCTTGGATGGGGTTTGACACAAGATTACATAATATACAATACAAGTTGATTAAGTTATGGTTGGAATAGATTTGTTACCAATTTTCACGTAACTAAAATGAGTAGTTTTTACCAATTTTGTTTTGCTCGCCATTTTTTCGTTTCTATTCCGTTTTGAGTGATTTAAGCGGCCACGGTTTCGTATTGAATTTGAATTTATGAAACTAAACAGAAAAGGTATAGGTTTATAGTCGAAAATACAAGTTACAAGTCATTTTTGAAAGAGGTAGTCATTTCCATCGAAAGAACGACATCTTGATGACTGTTTTGAAAAACATACTTTCACTTTGAGTTTAACCATGATTTTTGGATATGGTTTCATGTTCATAAGAAAAATCATTTTCTCAGAAGTATAGCTTTTAAATCAAAGTTTTTCATAATTTTTAATTATCCAAACCAAAACAGCCCCCGGTTGTAACTACGACGGCGTAAATCCGGTTTTATGGTGTTTATCGTGTTTTCGAGTTTTAAATCATTAAGTTAGCATATCATATAGATATAGATCATGTGTATAGTTGATTTTAAAAGTGTATTTAGAAGGATTAACTTTATTTGCGAACAAGTTTAGAATTAACTAAACTATGTTCTAGTGATTACTAGTTTACCACTTCGAATATGATAGCTTTTTATGTATGAATCAAATAATGTTATGAACATCATTACTACCTTAAGTTCCTTGGATAAACCTACTATAAAAGTGAAAAATGGATCTAGCTTCAACGGATCCTTGGATGGCTCGAAGTTCTTGAAGCAGAATCATGACACGAAAACAAGTTCAAGTAAGATCATCACTTGAAATAAGATTGTTATAGTTATAGAAATTGAACCAAAGTTTGAATATGATTATTACCTTGTATTAGAATGATAACCTACTGTAAGAAATAAAGATTTCTTGAGGTTGGATGTGTAGTGACCCGAACTTTTCCATGTTTATATATATTAATTGAGATTGATATTTACATGATTAAATGTTTCCAACATGTTAAGCAATCAAACTTGTTAAGACTTGATTAATTGAAATATGTTTCATATAGACAATTGACCACCCAAGTTGACCGGCGATTCACGAACGTTAAAACTTGTAAAAGCGACATGACGATATATATATGGATATACATATGGTTAACATGAGATTATGATAAGTAAGTATCTACATAAGTATATTAACAATGAGTTATATACATATGAACAAGACTACTAACTTAAGGATTTCGAAACGAGACATATATGTAACGATTATCGTTGTAACGACATTTATATGTATATATATCATATTAAGATATATTAATATATCATAATATCATGATAATATAATAATTTAACATCTCATTAGATATAATAAATAATGGGTTAACAACATTAATTGAGATCGTTAACTTAAAGGTTTCAAAACAACACTTACATGTAACAACTAACGATGACTTAACGACTCAGTTAAAATGTATATACATGTAGTGTATTTGGATGTATTAAAATACTTTTGGAAGACTTCAAGACATATATCAAAACACTCATACTTAACGAAAATGGTTACAGTTACTTTCCCATTCGTTTCTTTCATCAAAAATTCTTGTCGTATTCTTACCCGTATTATACACAGCTTCAAAACGTACTTACTATGGGTATATTCCAATAGGAACTAGCATGAGATTCCACTCTTGATTATGTCATGTATGACTAATCAATTTTAACTTCTATCATGAGCTAGTCAGCTAACTAGAACTCCTTTTAACCCCACTCACCACTCACCAATTACCACTCATCATTCACTCCATTTCACTTCCAATTCTCTTTCTAATTCTCTCTCAACACACACACACTATTATGAACGTATTTTTCCAGTAGTTAATCATCATCTTCATCAAAAATCACTTCAAGAATCAAGCTATAATCATCATAGGAAGAACACTTCAAGAACACTTCAAAAATCCCTTCAAGTTTACTAATTTACTTCCAAGCTTTCTAATCCATTCCAAGTAATCATCTAAGATCAAGAAACCTTTGATATATACAGTAGGTTATCTTTCTTATTCAAGGTAATATTCATATTCAAACTTTGATTCAATTTCTATAACTATAAACTATCTTAATTCGAGTAAAAATCTTACTTGAACTTGTTTTTGTGTCATGATCCTACTTCAAGAACTTTCAAGCCATCCAAGATCCTTTGAAGCTAGATCATTTCTTGTCACTTCCAGTAGGTTTACCTACTAAACTTTAGGTAGTAATGATATTCATAACATCATTCGATTCATATATATAAAACTATCTTATTCGAAGGTTTAAACTCGTAATCACTAGAACATAGTTTAGTTAATTCTAAACTTGTTCGCAAACAAAAGTTAATCCTTCTAACTTGACTTTTAAAATTAACTAAACACATGTTCTATATCTATATGATATGCTAACTTAATGATTTAAAACCTGGAAACACGAAAAATACCGTAAAACCGGATTTACTCCGTCGTAGTAACACCGCGGGCTGTTTTGGGTTAGTTAATTAAAAACTATGATAAACTTTGATTTAAAAGTTGTTATTCTGAGAAAATGATTTTTATTATGAACATGAAACTATATCCAAAAATTATGGTTAAACTCAAAGTGGAAGTATGTTTTCTAAAATGGTCATCTAGACGTCGTTCTTTCGACTGAAATGACTACCTTTACAAAAATGACTTGTAACTTATTTTTCTGACTATAAACCTATACTTTTTCTGTTTAGATTCATAAAATAGAGTTCAATATGAAATCATAGCAATTTTATTCACTCAAAACGGATTTAAAATGAAGAAGTTATGGGTAAAACAAGATTGGATAATTTTTCTCATTTTAGCTACGTGAAAATTGATAACAAATCTATTCCAACCATAACTTAATCAACTTGTATTGTATATTATGTAATCTTGAGATACCATAGACACGTATACAATGTTTTGACCTATCATGTCGACACATCTATATATATTTCGGAACAACCATAGACACTCTATATGTGAATGTTGGAGTTAGCTATACAGGGTTGAGGTTGATTCCAAAATATATATAGTTTGAGTTGTGATCAATACTGAGATACGTATACACTGGGTCGTGGATTGATTCAAGATAATATTTATCGATTTATTTCTGTACATCTAACTGTGGACAACTAGTTGTAGGTTACTAACGAGGACAGCTGACTTAATAAACTTAAAACATCAAAATATATTAAAAGTGTTGTAAATATATTTTGAACATACTTTGATATATATGTATATATTGTTATAGGTTCGTGAATCAACCAGTGGCCAAGTCTTACTTCCCAACGAAGTAAAAATCTGTGAAAGTGAGTTATAGTCCCACTTTTAAAATCTAATATTTTTGGGATGAGAATACATGCAGGTTTTATAAATGATTTACAAAATAGACACAAGTACGTGAAACTACATTCTATGGTTGAATTATCGAAATCGAATATGCCCCTTTTTATTAAGTCTGGTAATCTAAGAATTAGGGAACAGACACCCTAATTGACGCGAATCCTAAAGATAGATCTATTGGGCCTAACAAACCCCATCCAAAGTACCGGATGCTTTAGTACTTCGAAATCTATATCATATCCGAAGGGTGTCCCGGAATGATGGGGATATTCTTATATATGCATCTTGTTAATGTCGATTACCAGGTGTTCACCATATGAATGATTTTTATCTCTATGTATGGGATGTGTATTGAAATATGAAATCTTGTGGTCTATTATTATGATTTGATATATATAGGGTAAACCTATAACTCACCAACATTTTTGTTGACGTTTTAAGCATGTTTATTCTCAGGTGATTATTAAGAGCTTCCGCTGTTGCATACTTAAATAAGGACGAGATTTGGAGTCCATGTTTGTATGATATTGTGTAAAAACTGCATTCAAGAAACTTATTTTGTTGTAACATATTTGTATTGTAAACCATTATGTAATGGTCGTGTGTAAACAGGATATTTTAGATTATCATTATTTGATAATCTACGTAAAGCTTTTTAAAACCTTTATCTATGAAATAAAGGGTATGGTTTGTTTTAAAAATGAATGCAGTCTTTGAAAAACGTCTCATATAGAGGTCAAAACCTCGCAACGAAATCAATTAATATGGAACGTTTTTAATCAATAAGAACGGGACATTTCAGGATGATCACCTTACAAGATTGGAAGTGAGCTAGCAAACTTGAACGTATTCTTGATTTTATGTAACTAGAACTTGTAGAATTTATGAAGAACACTTAGAACTTGAAGATAGAACTTGAGAGAGATTAATTAGATGAATAAAATTGAAGAATGAAAGTGTTTGTAGGTGTTTTTGGTCGTTGGTGTATGGATTAGATATAAAGGATATGTAATTTTGTTTTCATGTAAATAAGTCATGAATGATTACTCATATTTTTGTAATTTTATGAGATATTTCATGCTAGTTGCCAAATGATGGTTCCCATATGTGTTAGGTGACTCACATGGGCTGCTAATAGCTGATCATTGGAGTGTATATACCAATAGTACATACATCTAAAAGCTGTGTATTGTACGAGTACGAATACGGGCGCATACGAGTAGAATTGTTGATGAAACTGAACGAGGATGTAATTGTAAGCATTTTTGTTAAGTAGAAGTATTTTGATAAGTGTATTGAAGTCTTTCAAAAGTGTATAAATACATATTAAAACACTACGTGTATATACATTTTAACTGAGTCGTTAAGTCATCGTTAGTCGTTACATGTAAGTGTTGTTTTGAAACCTTTAGGTTAACGATCTTGTTAAATGTTGTTAACCCAATGTTTATAATATCAAATGAGATTTTAAATTATTATATTATAATGATATTATCATGTATGAATATCTCTTAATATGATATATACACATTAAATGTCGTTACAACGATAATGGTTACATATATGTCTCGTTTAAAAATCATTAAGTTAGTAGTCCTGTTTTTACATATGTAGTTCATTGTTAATATACTTAATGATATTTTTACTTATCATAATATCATGTTAACTATATATATAACCATATATATGTCATCATATAGTTTTTACAAGTTTTAACGTTCGTGAATCACCGGTCAACTTGGGTGGTCAATTGTCTATATGAAACCTATTTCGATTAATCAAGTCTTAACAAGTTTGATTGCTTAACATGTTGGAAACACTTAATCATGTAAATAACAATTTCATTTAATATAAATATAAACATGGAAAAGTTCGGGTCACTTCAGTACCTACCAGTTAAATAAATTTCGTCCCAAAATTTTAAGCAGTTCGGGTCACTACGAGCATTCCATCGAACCTTAACAATTGGTATCTTGTTTTGCTTAAGTCTTTTAACCTCACGATCCATTATTTTGACGGGTTCTTTGATGAACTGAAGTTTTTCGTTGATTTGGATTTCATCTAACGGAATAGTGAGATCTTCTTTAGCAAAACATTTCTTCAAATTCGAGACGTGAAAAGTGTTATGTACAGCCACGAGTTGTTGAGGTAACTCAAGTCGGTAAGCTACTGGTCCGACAAGATCAATAATCTTGAATGGTCCGATATACCTTGGATTTAATTTCCCTCGTTTACCAAATCGAACAACGCCTTTCCAAGGTGCAACTTTAAGCATGACCATCTCTCCAATTTCAAATTCTATATCTTTTCTTTTAATGTCAGCGTAGCTCTTTTGTCGACTTTGGGCAGTTTTCAATCGTTGTTGAATTTGGATGATCTTCTCGGTAGTTTCTTGTATTATCTCCGGACCCGTAATCTGTCTATCCCCCACTTCACTCCAACAAATCGGAGACCTGCACTTTCTACCATAAAGTGCTTCAAATGGCACCATCTCAATGCTTGAATGGTAGCTGTTGTTGTAGGAAAATTCTGCTAACGATAGATGTCGATCCCAACTGTTTCCGAAATCAATAACACATGCTCGTAGCATATCTTCAAGCGTTTGTATCGTCCTTTCGCTCTGCCCATCAGTTTGTGGATGATAGGCAGTACTCATGTCTAGACGAGTTCCTAATGCTTGCTGTAATGTCTGCCAGAATCTTGAAATAAATCTGCCATCCCTATCAGAGATAATAGAGATTGGTATTCCATGTCTGGAGACGACTTCTTTCAAATACAGTCGTGCTAACTTCTCCATCTTGTCATATTCTCTTATTGGTAGGAAGTGTGCTGATTTGGTGAGACGATCTATTATTATCCAAATAGTATCAAAACCACTTGCAGTCCTTGGAAATTTAGTGATGAAATCCATGGTAATGTTTTCCCATTTCCATTCCGGGATTTCGGGTTGTTGAAGTAGACCTGATGGTTTCTGATGCTCAACTTTGACCTTAGAACACGTCAAACATTCTCCTACGTATTTAGCAACATCGGCTTTCATACCTGGCCACCAAAAATGTTTCTTAAGATCCTTGTACATCTTCCCCATTCCAGGATGTATTGAGTATCTGGTTTTATGAGCTTCTCTAAGTACCATTTCTCTCATATCTCCAAATTTTGGTACCCAAATCCTTTCAGCCCTATACCGGGTTCCGTCTTCCCGAATATTAAGATGCTTCTCCGATCCTTTGGGTATTTCATCCTTTAAATTTCCCTCTTTTAAAACTCCTTGTTGCGCCTCCTTTATTTGAGTAGTAAGGTTATTGTGAATCATTATATTCATAGATTTTACTCGAATGGGTTCTCTGTCCTTCCTGCTCAAGGCGTCGGCTACCACATTTGCCTTCCCCGGGTGGTAACGAATCTCAAAGTCGTAATCATTCAACAATTCAATCCACATACGCTGCCTCATATTCAGTTGTTTCTGATTAAATATGTGTTGAAGACTTTTGTGGTCGGTATATATAATACTTTTGACCCCATATAAGTAGTGCCTCCAAGTCTTTAATGCAAAAACAACCGCGCCTAATTCCAAATCATGCGTCGTATAATTTTGTTCGTAAATCTTCAATTGTCTAGACGCATAAGCAATCACCTTCGTTTGTTGCATTAATACACAACCGAGACCTTGCTTTGATGCGTCACAATAATTCACAAAATCATCATTCCCTTCAGACAATGACAATATAGGTGCCGTAGTTAGCTTTTTCTTCAATAACTGAAACGCTTTCTCTTGTTCATCCTTCCATTCAAATTTCTTCCCTTTATGCGTTAATGCAGTCAAGGGTTTTGCTATTCTGGAAAAGTCTTAGATGAACCTTCTGTAGTAACCAGCTAGTCCTAAAAACTAGCGTATGTGTTTCGGAGTTTTCGGGGTTTCCCACTTTTCAACAGTTTCTATCTTTGCCGGATCCACCTTAATACCTTCTTTGTTCACTATGTGACCGAGGAATTGAACTTCTTCCAACCAAAATGCACACTTTGAAAACTTAGCGTACAATTATTCCTTCCTCAATACTTCTAACACCTTTCTCAAATGTTCACCGTGTTCTTGGTCATTCTTTGAGTAAATAAGTATGTCATCAATGAAAACAATGACAAACTTGTCAAGGTATGGTCTACACACTCGGTTCATAAGGTCCATGAACACAGCTGGTGCATTAGTTAAACCAAACGGCATGACCATAAACTCGTAATGACCGAAACGTGTTCTGAAAGCAGTCTTTGGAATATCATCTTCTTTCACCTGCATTTGATGATACCCGGAACGTAAGTCAATCTTTGAATAAACAGACGAGCCTTGTAGTTGATCAAATAAGTCATTGATTCTCGGTAGTGGGTAGCAGTTCTTGATGGTAAGTTTGTTCAACTCTCGGTAGTCGATACACAACCTGAATGTACCATCTTTCTTCTTGACAAACAAAACAGGAGCTCCCCACGGTGATGTGCTTGGTCGAATGAAACCACGCTCTAAAAGTTCTTGTAATTGGCTTTGCAGTTCTTTCATCTCGCTGGGTGCGAGTCTGTAAGGAGCACGAGCTATTGGTGCAGCTCCTGGTACAAGATCTATTTGAAATTCAACGGATCGATGTGGGGGTAATCCCGGTAATTCTTTCGGAAATACATCGGGAAATTCTTTTGCGACGGGAACATCATTGATGCTCTTTTTTTCAGTTTGTACTTTCTCGACGTGTGCTAGAACAGCATAGCAACCTTTTCTTATTAGTTTTTGTGCCTTCAAATTACTAATAAGATGTAGCTTCGTGTTGCCCTTTTCTCCGTACACCATTAAGGGTTTTCCTTTTTCTCGTATAATGCGAATTGCATTTTTGTAACAAACGATCTCTGCTTTCACTTCTTTCAACCAGTCCATACCGATTATCACATCAAAACTCCCTAACTCTACTGGTATCAAGTCAATCTTAAATGTTTCGCTAACCAGTTTAATTTCTCGATTCCGACATATATTATCTACTGAAATTAATTTACCATTTGCTAATTCGAGTAAAAATTTACTATCCAAAGGCGTCAATGGACAACTTAATTTAGCACAAAAATCTCTACTCATATAGCTTCTATCCGTACCCGAATCAAATAAAACGTAAGCAGATTTATTGTCAATAAGAAACGTACCCGTAACAAGCTCCGGGTCTTCCTGTGCCTCTGCCACATTAATATTGAAAACTCTTCCGAGGCCTTGTCCATTCGTGTTCTCCTGTTTCGGGCAATTTCTAATAATGTAGCCCAGTTTTCCACATTTATAACAAACTACATTGGCATAACTTGCTCCGACACTACTTGCTCCGCCATTACTCTTTCCGACACCATTTGTTCAGTTCGTTTTGTTAACCCTTGGTCCATAGACCTCACACTTCGCCGCGCTATGACCATTTCTTTTACACTTGTTACAAAATTTGGTGCAGAACCCCGAGTGATACTTTTCACACCTTTGGCATAGCTGCTTCTGATTGTTGTTGTTGTTGTTGTTGTTGCGGTTATTATTGTTGTTGGGATGATTGTTGTAGTTGCTGCTGTTGTTGTTGTTGTTGTTGTTGGGCCGTTTGTTGAAGTTGCGATTGATGTTGCGATTGTTGGGATAGTTGTTGCGATTATTGTTGTAATTGTTGTTGTTGTTGTTGTATTGGTGATTCTTATCACAGTTTTCCTCCTACTTTCTTTTAACTTGCTTCACATTGGCCTCTTCAGCAGTCTGTTCTTTAATTCTTTCTTCAATCTGGTTCACTAGTTTGTGAGCCATTCTACATGCCTGTTGTATGGAGGCGGGCTCGTGTGAACTTATATCTTCTTGGATTCTTTCCAGTAAGCCTTTCACAAACGCGTCGATCTTCTCTTCCTCATCTTCGAACGCTCCCGGACACAATAGGCATAATTCTGTGAATCGTCTTTTGTACGTGGTTATATCAAATCCTTGGGTTCGTAACCCTCTAAGTTCTATCTTGAGCTTATTGACCTCGGTTCTGGGACGGTACTTCTCGTTCATCAAGTGCTTGAATGCTGACCACGGTAGTCCGTAAGCATCATCTTGTCCCACTTGCTCTAAATAGGTATTCCACCATATTAACGCAGAACCTGTGAAGGTATGCGTAGCGTACTTCACTTTGTCCTCTTCAGTACACTTACTTATGGCAAACACCGATTCGACCTTCTCGGTCCACCGTTTCAATCCGATCGGTCCTTCGGTTCCATCATATTCCAAAGGTTTGCAGGCAGTGAATTCTTTGTAGGTGCATCCTACATGATTTCTTGTACTACTAGATCCAAGATTATTGTTGGTATGTAGCGCAGCCTGTACTGCGGCTATGTTTGAAGCAAGAAAGGCACGAAATTCCTCTTCGCTCATATTCAAGGTGTGTCGAGTAGTCGGTGCCATTTCTTTCAAAATAGTCAAATGAAATGAGTTAATCATATAGAATATCAAGAGTAGTCAATAGTATTTCGTAGCATAATATGAACTTATTTATAAAAGCTCTTTCTTCATATTAGCGTTTTATACTCTTTAATTCAGGTAGTACCTACCCGTTAAGTTCATACTTAGTAGCTAACATACCATTTCAACTACTACAATTCTATATGAAAAACTAATCACAAAAACAAAAACAAAAAAAAACAAAAAAAAAAAAAAAAAAATATATATATATATATATATATATATATATATATATATATATATATATATATATATATATCATATTCAAACCTTTATACAATAACTTGCAAACTTACAATACCGCTATTTTTCATATAGCATGAAATATAGCACATAAAACTTTGATACAAAGTAGTTGCGAAGATAATTCTAGTTAGTACACAAGTCGTTCAGCAAAGGCAATAAAGACACGTAATTCATACGTCCAGAAATAAGTCATGCATTCTGGTTTTACTAGGACTACTTCCCATCCTTGGTCTTGTGGAACATAACCGTTATGGCCGTTGATAAGACAGCGTGTTGTAACGTCGTCAAAGGGACGAGGGTTACGTAATGTCCAACAGTCCCGTAACAATCTAAAAACCTCATTTCTTACCCCAATTACCGACTCCGTCACTTGTGGGAACGTTTTGTTTAATAGTTGTAGCCCGATGTTCTTGTTCTCACTTTGGTGAGAAGCGAGCATTACTAATCCGTAAGCATAACATGCTTCTTTATGTTGCATGTTAGCCGCTTTTTCTAAATCACGAAGTCCAATATTCGGATATATTGAGTCAAAATAATTTCTTAACCCGTTGTGTAAAATAGCATTTGGGTTCCCCGCAATATATGCGTCAAAGTAAACACATCATAACTTATGGATTTCCCAATGTGATATCCCCCATCTTTCGAACGAAAGCCTTTTATAAACCAAGGCATTCTTGGAACGTTCTTCGAATGTCTTACAAACTGATCTCGACTTAAATAGTTGTACCGAGGAATTCTGACCGACTTTAGACAAAATTTCATCAATCATGTCTCCGGGTAGGTCTCTTAAAATATTGGGTTGTCTATCCATTTTGTGTTTTTATACTGTAAAATAGATAAGAGTTAGATTCATAAAAAAATACTTATTAATACAAGCAATTTTTACATATATCATAAAGCATAAGCACACTATATTACATATATTACACCACACGAATACAACTATCTTATTCCGACTCGCTCGTTTCTTCTTCTTCGGTTTTGGTTCGTTTTGCCAAGTTTCTAGGGATATATGATGTTCCCCTATTACGAGCCATCGTTTTCCACATTGGTTTAGAAAGACCTGGTGGTTTAGAGGTTCCCGGGTCATTGTTACAACTTAAGGACTTCGGGGGTTGACGATACATATAAAGTTCATCGGGGTTGGAATTAGATTTCTCTATTTTTATGTCCTTTCCCTTATTATTTTCTTTTGCCTTTTTAAATTCAGTTGGGGTAATTTCTATAACATCATCAGAATTCTCGTCGGAATCCGATTCATCGGAGAATTGGTAATCCTCCCAATATTTTGCTTCCTTGGCGGGAACACCATTGACCATAATTAACCTTGGTCGGTTGGTTGAGGATTTTCTTTTACTTAACCGTTTTATTATTTCCCCCACCGGTTCTATTTCTTCATCCGGTTCCGATTCTTCTTCCGGTTCCGATTCTTCTTCCGGTTCCGACTCTTCTTCCGGTTCCTCTTCGGGAACTTGTGAATCAGTCCACGAATCATTCCAATTTACATTTGACTCTTCATTATTATTAGGTGAGTCAATGGGACTTGTTCTAGAGGTAGACATCTATCACATAATATCAAACACGTTAAGAGATTAATATATCACATAATATTCACATGTTAAAAATATATAGTTTCCAACAAAATTTGTTAAGCAATCATTTTTCAAGTAAACACGGTCGAAGTCCAGACTCACTAATGCATCCTAACATACTCGATAAGACACGCTAATGCAAAATTCTGGTTCTCTAAGACCAACGCTCGGATACCAACTGAAATGTCCCGTTCTTATTGATTAAAAACGTTCCATATTAATTGATTTCGTTGCGAGGTTTTGACCTCTATATGAGATGTT
Organism: Rutidosis leptorrhynchoides; assembly: GCF_046630445.1. Taxonomy (NCBI): domain Eukaryota; kingdom Viridiplantae; phylum Streptophyta; class Magnoliopsida; order Asterales; family Asteraceae; genus Rutidosis; species Rutidosis leptorrhynchoides. The sequence continues at coordinate 251,554,132 of NC_092337.1, forward strand.
TTTCAAAGACTGCATTCATTTTAAAACAAACCATAACCTTTATTTCATCAATAAAGGTTTAAAAAGCTTTACGTAGATTATCAAATAATGATAATCTAAAATATCCTGTTTACACACGACCAGTACATAATGGTTTACAATACAAATATGTTACAACAAAATAAGTTTCTGGAATGCAGTTTTTACACAATATCATACAAGCATGGACTCTAAATCTCATCCTTATTTAAGTATGCGATAGCGGAAGCTCTTAATAATCACCTGAGAATAAACATGCTTAAAACGTCAACAAAAATGTTGGTGAGTTATAGGTTTAACCTATATATTATCAAATCATAATAATAGACCACAAGATTTCATATTTCAATACACATCCCATACATAGAGATAAAAATCATTCATATGGTGAACACCTGGTAACTGACATTAACAAGATTCATATATAAGAATATCCCCATCATTCCGGGACACCCTTCGGATATGATATAAATTTCGAAGTACTAAAGCATCCGGTACTTTGGATGGGGTTTGTTAGGCCCAATAGATCTATCTTTAGGATTCGCGTCAATTAGGTTGTATATTCCCTAATTCTTAGATTACCAGACTTAATAAAAAGGGGCATATTCGATTTCGATAATTCAACCATAGAATGTAGTTTCACGTACTTGTGTCTATTTTGTAAATCATTTATAAAACCTGCATGTATTCTCATCCCAAAAATATTAGATTTTAAAAGTGGGACTATAACTCACTTTCACAGATTTTTACTTCGTCAGGAAGTAAGACTTGGACACTGGTCGATTCACGAACCTATAACAAAGATGTACATATATATCAAAGTATGTTCAAAATATATTTACAACACTTTTAATACATTTTGATGTTTTAAGTTTATTAAGTCAGCTGTCCTAGTTAGTAACCTACAACTAGTTGTCCACAGTTAGATGTACAGAAATAAATCGATATATATTATCTTGAATCAATCCACGACTCAGTGTATACATATCTCAGTATTGATCACAACTCAAACTATATATATTTTGGAATCAACCTCAACCCTGTATAGCTAACTCCAACATTCACATATAGAGTGGCTATGGTTGTTCCGAAATATATATAGATGTGTCAACATGATAGGTCGAAACATTGTATACGTGTCTATGGTATCTCAAGATTACATAATATACAATACAAGTTGATTAAGTTATGGTTGGAATAGATTTGTTACCAATTTTCACGTAACTAAAATGAGTAGTTTTTACCAATTTTGTTTTGCTTTCCATTTATTCGTTTCTAATCCGTTTTGAGTGATTTAAGCGGCTACGGTTTCGTATTGAACTTGACTTTATGAAACTAAATAGAAAAGGTATAGGTTTATAGTCAAAAATACAAGTTACGAGTCGTTTTTGAAAGAGGTAGTCATTTCCGTCGAAAGAACGACATCTTGATGACTGTTTTGAAAAACATACTTTCACTTTGAGTTTAACCATGATTTTTGGATATGGTTTCATGTTCATAAGAAAAATCATTTTCTCAGAAGTATAGCTTTTAAATCAAAGTTTTTCATAGTTTTTAATTATCCAAACTAAAACAGCCCCCGGTTGTAACTACGACGGCGTAAATCCGGTTTTATGGTGTTTATCGTGTTTTCGGGTTTTAAATCATTAAGTCAGCATATCATATAGATATAGATCATGCACATAGTTGATTTTAAAAGTGTAGTTAGAAGGATTAACTTTATTTGCGAACAAGTTTAGAATTAACTAAACTATGTTCTAGTGATTACTAGTTTACCACTTCGAATATGATAGCTTTTTATGTATGAATCGAATGATGTTATGAACATCATTACTACCTTAAGTTCCTTGAATAAACCTACTAGAAAAGAGAAAAATGGATCTAGCTTCAACGGATCCTTGGATGGCTCGAAGTTCTTGAAGCAGAATCATGACATGAAAACAAGTTCAAGTAAGATCATCACTTGAAATAAGATTGTTATAGTTATAGAAATTGAACCAAAGTTTAAATATGATTATTACCTTGTATTAGAATGATAACCTACTGTAAGAAACAAAGATTTCTTGAGGTTAGATGATCACCTTACAAGATTGGAAGTGAGCTAGCAAACATGAAAGTATTCTTGATTTTATGTAACTAGAACTTGTAGAATTTATGAAGAACACTTAGAACTTGAAGATAGAACTTGAGAGAGATCAATTAGATGAAGAAAATTGAAGAATGAAAGTGTTTTTAGGTGTTTTTGGTCGTTGGTGTATGGATTAGATATAAAGGATATGTAATTTTGTTTTCATGTAAATAAGTCATGAATGATTACTCATATTTTTGTAATTTTATGAGATATTTCATGCTAGTTGCCAAATGATGGTTCCCACATGTGTTAGGTGACTCACATGGGCTTCTAAGAGCTGATCATTGGAGTGTATATACCAATAGTACATACATCTAAAAGCTGTGTATTGTACGAGTACGAAAACGGGCGCATACTAGTAGAATTGTTGATGAAACTGAACGAGGATGTAATTGTAAGCATTTTTGTTAAGTAGAAGTATTTTGATAAGTGTATTGAAGTCTTTCAAAAGTGTATAAATACATATTAAAACACTACATGTATATACATTTTAACTGAGTCGTTAAGTCATCGTTAGTCGTTACATGTAAGTGTTGTTTTGAAACCTTTAGGTTAACGATCTTGTTAAATGTTGTTAACCCAATGTTTATAATATCAAATGAGATTTTAAATTATTATATTATAATGATATTATCATGTATGAATATCTCTTAATATGATATATATACATTAAATGTCGTTACAACGATAATCGTTACATATATGTCTCGTTTAAAAATCATTAAGTTAGTAGTCTTGTTTTTACATATGTAGTTCATTATTAATATACTTAATGATATGTTTACTTATCATAATATCATGTTAACTATATATATAACCATATATATGTTATCATATATTTTTTACAAGTTTTAACGTTCGTGAATCACCGGTCAACTTGGGTGGTCAATTGTCTATATGAAACCTATTTCAATTAATCAAGTCTTAACAAGTTTGATTGCTTAACATGTTGAAAACACTTAATCATGTAAATAACAATTTCATTTAATATATATATATATATATATATAAACATGGAAAAGTTCGGCTCACTACAAAACTCAATGTAGTCTAGGGGAGAAATTCTAAGTGAATACGTTTATCTCTTACTAGTTAGTGGTTAATTTTATTTATGCATTTTAGTTTAATTAAAAATTACTTTTATAACCCTTTTCTCTAGAATAATTAATTGTTATTAGATTTGAATACGCTTCTTTCTATGGATGAATCCGGGCATACTTAGCTAATTACATACGATTCAGACCAGTTGCTCATTCGTGTAGAGTGAAACCATAGTTTAGTTTGTGACACCCTTTTTTTTTAAATCACAACGGAAGGCTTTGTTTTCAAATACATAAATATAAATATGTACATATACAAAAGTCTACGTCACGATTAACACGTTAATCAATAAAAGTTCAGGTGTTACGTTAAAGAATAATATTATCTTTAATACAAAATACATGACATTAATGGTGTTGATGTGAAAACTATACCGAGGTAGCATCATCGGTTACCATCTAATCTGAAGTCTTAATATCTGGGTTCAACTGTAGATACGGCTCTAAGTCTCGTATCCCATCATGGGATCTCTGTAACTGTCTTTGTAACTCTACAATCTGTTCCCGCAATTATTTAACTGATACACAACCATACTCTGGAGCTCTGAATGTTACAGGGGCGTTGGGGCAACAACATTACTGTCATTATTAACCATACATGTACTGCACATCATCCCACACCAAGCTCAGTATAACAAAGGTTAGTATCTAACAACTAACACAAATATGCCTACTTCATTCACTTAACCCATCCCTTAAGATATGTTTGACTCAACACAAGCTTTGAGAACATGTCACTTCCGTGAACATGCTACCAAATCATCTACGCCCTGATTCCAACTTGTGGCACCCTATTTTTTTTTTAGAACACAGCGGAAGGCTTGGTATCAAATACATAAATATAAATATGTACATATACAAAAGCCCACGTCACGATTAGCAAGTTAATCTATAAAAGTTCAGGTGTTACGTTAAAACAATAATATTATCTTTAATACAAAAGACACGACATCAGATTTTCCAACTTGTAAAACATATCTTCCAACATCCATTTTCACCTAGATATCTAGCATACAAGGAGTCAATAACCTGCTAGGGAAGATGTGGGGGTTAGCACGAGGCTAAATGAATGAACTAACTACTGAAAATAGCATACAGGAACTGTTATACTAACATGTCATACAGTCTAACACACACAACTAGTGCAGTCTAAAGAGACTCCGGGGGCCTGGTCAAGGCTACAAACACTAGTTGATCGAAATGGGGCTTACCGTAAGTTCCTCCACATACCATTTAGCATAAGTCTTTCACACGCAGGAGATGTGTCATTCAGCTTATACTAAACCGATTGCCACATAAGGAACCCAAGCCCTACATGGTTGATCATTCCTACCCAAGGCTACCACATGGTAAGGACATAATAGGGTTCAACACAGAAGGCCACACATAACATCATACAACAGGTAATCAGTAACAACGAACAGTAGCATAGTAATCCTAACTAGCATGGCACAATTATAATAACTGGATACTCTATACTATCTGTCAATAGTTAGTCCCACACCGATACCTATAAAACTCAGTAGTCTAATGTCATTGAATCTTCTCCTCGTCTGTATCACCTAAGAACAATACTCACAAGTTAGTAATTCATATTTCAATTACTTGTTATATATATATATATATATATATATATATATATATATATATATATATATATATATATATATATATATATATATATATATATATATATATATATATATATATATATATATAGGATCAATGAGGAAGTAACCAATTGGGAAGAAGCGGGGGGGGGGGGGGGGGGAAACAATTTTTTTTTTCATTCTTTGAAAAAACTTTGTTCACGAACATTATAGATTGGATGAAAATATGAACATTTAAAAAAGATACTTTGCGATAAATTTTTTTATTTTGGCGAGAAAATACCCGAAGAAATAATATATAACAATTATCGTGTTTTTAGAGCGTATTTTGAGAGTTTAGAATTTAGGGTTTAGATATTAGGATTTAGATATTAGAGTTTAGAAATTTAGGGTTTAGGGTTTAGATTTAGGATTTAGATTGAGTTTTAACACGAACGGTTTAGAGTTTAGGGTTTAGGGTTTTGGATTTAGGGATTAAACTGAAAACACTAAACCATAAACCCTAAACTCCAAATTGGAAATTTTGACAAAAGGTACTTCACAAAAATTGAAAAAAACGTTCGAAGATTAACATTCTTTACGATCAATATTACCTTGAATGTTATTTTTGTGGATCGTTTTCCCGCATAAATAAAATCATTTATCACGAAGTGTCTTGTGATCTTAATGCCTGAAAACAAAATAAAAAAATAAAAAACAAAATTTTTTTTTGCTTCCCCACGTTTCTTCCCAATTAGTTATTTCCCTATTGATCATACCCACATATATATATATATATATATATATATATATATATATATATATATAACCATCACATACATTTTTATATTTATATATATATATATATATATATATACATACATACACCACACAATATAAACACTACACACACATATATACCACAATATCTATACATACATTATATAAATACACAACATATATATATATATATATATATATATATATATATATATATATATATATATATATATATATATATATATATATATATATATATATATAACACAACATAATAATAATAATAATAATAATAATAATAATAATAATAATAACAATAATAATTATATATACATATGTATATACAATCATAACGATACATGATATTCTAACAAACGGGTCAACGGTCTAAACGATCAGTCGCATATATATATATATATATATATATATATATATATATATATATATATATATATATAAAAATAAAGGGATCAGGTCAAAGGAAGTGGAGGTTCACGGAGGGGGTAAAGGGTTAGTGGATCAAAGGCTCAAAGGATGAAAGGGAGGTCGTGAGTGGTATGAGTTCAGGGACCACTTATTAAATTTTAAAACTTTATCAAATTTGCATTACAGATCTTCAGTGATGAAATCATTGATGAATTGTGGAATTGAACATCAAATGATGATATATTTGAATGTAGAATTTCATTGAATAAAGATATATTATGAAAATATGATTGTTGCGAATTAGGAAATCGAAGAAATTCGATTGCGGGTGCTTGGAAATTTAAGGGAATTAAGTTTATCAAAATCTGATAACAATGATGGTTTGCTCACTTTGATGGTGTAGAAGTGTGTAATGAATTAAAAAATGTAGTATTGATGGTATATCATGAAATAGAAGTAGCACATTTAGTGAAAACATGACGGTTGATGCTCTCGTGATAGTGGAATACCAAGAATCGTATGGATTGTTGTGATGAGTGGGATATTTAATTGAAAATGGAAAGTTATAATGATAGATTTTATAAGTAAAATTGCCCCAAACCTAGAAAGGGAACGACGTGATCTTGATGATGGTTGACAGATTGACTGTGAGCGCGTGTTTTCTTAGAATCAAGGAAATGACTTTTTTGAGTAAATTTATTCAGACATATCTGATTGAGGAAATGACTTTTCTGAGTAAATTTATTCAGACATATCTGATTGAGACCGTCTTTTTTCATTAGATTCGGCCATCCTTTGTGTTTAATTGAGATTCATGTTTGGTTTTGAATATTGAAGGAGTTTGTAACATGATCGAGAGACATGAGTGAACTAGTGTATGACTATTTATCATTAAACTAATACTAATGATCTTAGTGGATGAACATGTTGAATTGTTGGACTAAAAGGTCACCCGACTTTGATGGAACTAATTCTTGTGATGTTATTATATGGATAACATGTGTGATGCCTCGTACAAAATCAATGTGTACGGATCATCAACAACAGGTCCATTACACGGTATAATACTACATGCTATTTCAAAACAAGTTTTGCATTCATAAAAAGGTAACATTTTTACCAACATCAAATGTTTTACAAAGGATAACGTGCTTCTAAGAATAGAAAGCATTAGTACGTGACACAAATGTCATTACCAAGCCATTGTTCAAATGTAGCATAAGTTGTTATTGCAAAGTAAAAGTTCCATGATTGAGACATCTATAAATAATGCAGCAGAAGTCTAACACAGCGAGTCTGTAACAGCAAGTCTATAACATCAAGACTATAACAACAAGTCTAACAGCAACGTCTAAGCACCTGAGAAATACATGCTTAAAAATGTCAACACGAATGTTGTTGAGCTATAGTTTGTTTGTAATCAGTAATGTAATGTAGACCACGAGATTTCAGTGCTTCAAGTAGTATTTCAAATTAATATTTCAAATCAGTAAATCAAAACAGTATGATAAAGTATATGCTTATCCGTGGGCACCCGGTAACTAACTTAACGTAATATTACCCCCTAAAAGTACACTTGGCAAGTACGTATGTTCTTGAAGTATTAAACACCCGTTAAATGCTAGCGCGACTAGCCCGAGTGGGGATGTCAAACCCTATGGATCCATATCTAAGATTCGCGTCTACCGGTTCAAAAACCAATAGTTAAACGTTACCGTGCTAAGGGGAAAGTTTATGCCATTATATAACCCACACATATGTAAAGTTTAAGCACTCGTGTCTAGTATGTGAATCATAAAAAGTGCATGTATTCTCAGTCCCAAAAATAGTTAAAGTAAAAAGGGAGCTATAACTCACAGTAAAAGTGCAGTAAAGTCGATACGAAAAGTATGCAAGTAGTAAGTCGGTCCAAAAGGTCCTCAACCTAATTCAAAGGTTACTAGGTCAGTAAATCATCCCCGAAGGTTTAAAAGTAATAAATTAAGTCTTAAGTACCATCATCATCATCATTACACGTAAAAGATAAAGTAAGTTTTCAACGAGAATAGAGGCTGAAACAAAGGGCTGACTTCGTTCAGCTGCTACGACCTCTATACAAACTGAAATGATGCGTGGTCAGTGGCCAAGGCTCCATATGTGAGTCCTATTACCGCTATCTAATTTTCAGATCCTAACTCGATATCGTTTGACCGTGGCGACAGTCCAAGCGCGAGTACGTCAAATTTTTCAGCACGTCGTTACAAGGGCGTAGTGATTTTCGGAAGGCTATAAATCCTAAATCGTATATCAGATTTAGGCGAGTCTTAAATGAAAAGTCATCTACTCGAACCGAACTATCTGGAAATCAACTTTTCCAGAAGCTCAGGTGTGACAACCCAGAAATTTCCAATCAAATTTAAACTTTATCTTTATATTATTCCGACACGATAAGCAAAGTTTGTTAAGTTAAATCTCAAGAATTTTAAATTGTGTTCATACATTCATTATAACCTCGACCAAATTCAGACGATTCACGAACCGTTATATATAAATAAATATGTATATATATATGTATATATATATATATATTATAACTTGAGAATATTAATAAAGTATTAAACGTATAATACTTTACATGATCGTATTTGTTTCAATATGTTTATCGATGGAATTAGAAGATAATATCAAATTGTTGATTTATCAGATACATTATGATATGATTACGAGTCTATGTTATGAGGTCACTGTGATTTAAGAAATCTATTCTTTTTGACAACATTCGGAAAATGGTAAAGTGATTTATAAGTAAGAAAGTGAAGTGTAAATAACTTAGATGTTGGATATCGACAAGTTAAGTAACTCGACATTTTTCATTAAGATGATTTTATACGTTTATTTAACCTTTAAACTTTATCCCATGCTTCACCAACAAACTGTAATTTAAAAACTTGAAACCTATTATGAATATATATGATTCTACTTTTTTAAAACATTTTATGATATAACGATTTCCATTATTTTAACCTATAAACAAAATGATTCTTAAAAATATATTTGGTTTTGGAAAACAAAATTATTATATTTATTTGATTTAGTTTCAAACGTACAAAAACGTTTTCAGTTTAAAAAGAACTTTATTATTAAAACGTATATAATTTTTATAAATATCTAGAACCACTTTTGACAACTCATTACTTAACCAGTATGATAAAGATAACGATATTTATATTTTATTTTATTAAATATATATAACGATTTAAATTAATATTATTTATATATATATTTATACGCGTATTATACGTACATAGTTTTATACTTTTACTATACTTAAACTTTACCTTTACTTTATTTTTACTTTACTTTAACTTTAATAATTCACTTTAATAATTCATACTTTAATAATTCACTTTAATAATTCATACTTTAATAATTCACTTTAATAATTCATACTTTAATAATTCACTTTAATAATTCATACTTTAATAATTCACTTTAATTATTCAAAAATCTATTATAAATAGAATTCAATAGGTTTCTTTATTTCATAGAAACTTGAAAATATTTTTCTCTAAACTCTCTCAATCGATTTACATATATATATTTACTCCGTATTATTTCAAGATATTATTAGTATACATAAAATATTACGTCAGAGTGCTGTCCGAGTGATTTCGAAATTGTTTTTCGAGTGGGATTGGATTAAGGAAATTATGAGTTATAGCTATGGAGGTGATTGGTATGGTTCATGGGTATGTTCGTGAGGTCAATATAGTGTTTATCATCTCCGTTGCGTCTACGTACCTTTCCTGCAATATTGATTCTCAATATTGATACGTGAGTACTCATAATTTAACTTTTACATACTAATAGTGTATCCCTGACTAGTGCTCGAGTATATAGGATTATGCATGTTTGTACTTTTGATATTGCCTTTAGTTAGGTTATGTTGAATCCCGAATTAGTTATATATGCGACTGAGATAAGGTATAAGATACGCATGTCGTTGGAAAGCTAGCGAAAAATTAAGAACTTTTCATTTAGATATCGAATGATTTCGATGAACGGATTTGAAGTTATAGTCCATCGAATTTTTGTATTATTATTAAAAATGATTATTATTATCGTCGTTATTATCGTCGTTCTAGTTTTTTCTTTATTAATAAAAGGATTTATCATTAAAAATTGTTATTTTTTTTATTATTACTATCGTTATTATCGTTAAAGTTATAATTAGTATTATTATTATTATCCAATTATTATTATTATTATTATTATTAATATTTTTATTATTATTATTATTATTATTATTATTATTATTATTATTATTATTATTATTATTATTATTGGTATTATTATTATTATTATTATCATTATTAATATATATATCATTATTTAAAAATGGTTATTGTTATTGTTATTATTATTATTACTATATTATCATTAAGATATTTATTAGTATTATCGTTAATAATGTTATAGTAACTATCATTATTAATATTAGTGTAATTAAAACAAATATTTGTAACACCTAATTATTTTGATTACTATTATTATCATTATTACGAACACGATATAAAAGATGATTAAAAGCTATTAAATGAAACGATTAGGAAATAATGGGTAAGAGTATCATGACGAAATTAAAATATTATAAGATATTGATTTAGATAAAATTATCGTTCTTATTATTTTTATCTTTACTATTATTATTAAAATTATCGTTAGTATTAAAACTATCATTTTAACAAAAATTATCATTTTAATAGAAATGTCATTGTTACTATAAAATATCATTATTATTATTATTTTAAATAGAATTATTATTTTAAAGATAATATTAAAAATTATCGTAAATATTAAAGTTATCATAATTAGAATTATTGTTTTATCATAATGTCATCTTAGTAATTATAAATATTGATATTTTTATAATAATAATTATGATTACAAAATAATACAACTTTTACTTACTATCATTATAGATATTATTTTATCAAATAAATATTTGATACAAACATATTTTACTACGTGTAATAACTTACTTTAATAATACGTATCATATTATCTTTATAATATTAAATGAACCCTATAAATTTTATTACTTAATATATATAAAAGTATATTTTATTATATAAATATAATATAAAATTTTATTTATTAATAAATAAATTATATTATTTACTCTAATAAATCTTTTAAAAATATTTAAAAATATAAAACCACGATATTTAAACTATATATTAATCATGTATAAATTTTTGAAAATTATTTTGAGTCAAATTTACTTTTGTTGACTTTTGCATATTAGTCTCGAGCATTAGGATTGTGGTACACTATGACTTGACCTAATTTGTTAGACAAATATTGACCAACACATAAATATATATAATTAATTTAGGTTCGTGAATCCGAGGCCAACCTTGCACTTGTTCAATGACGTTATATGTATTTTTTCTACGAAATACAGTATGGTGAGTTTCATTTGCCTTTTTACCCTTTATATTTTTGGGCTGAGAATACATGCGCAATTTTTATAAATGTTTTTCGAAATAGACACAAGTAATCGAAACTACATTATATGGTTGAATTATCGAAATCGAATATGCCCCTTTTTATTAAGTCTGGTAATCTAAGAATTAGGGAACAGACACCCTAATTGACTCGAATCCTAAAGATAGATCTATTGGGCCTAACAAACCCCATCCAAAGTACCGGATGCTTTAGTACTTCGAAATTATATCATGTTCGAAGGAGGATCCCGGAATGATAGGGGATATTCTTATATGTATCTAGTTAATGTCGGTTACCAGGTGTTCACCATATGAATGATTATTTTTTGTCTCTATGCATGGGACGTATATTTATGAGAACTGGAAATGAAATTCTTGTGGTCTATTAAAATGATGGAAATAAATGATTATGATAAACTAATGAACTCACCAACCTTTTGGTTGACACTTTAAAGCATGTTTATTCTCAGATGTTAAAGAAATCTTCCGCTGTGCATTTGCTCATTTTAAAGATATTACTTGGAGTCTTTCATAGCATATTTCGAAGAACGTTGCATTCGAGTCATTGAGTTCATCAAAGATTATTATTAAATCAATTTATAGTTGGATAGTGGATATTATGAAATGGTATGCATGCCTGTCAATTTTTGATGTAAAGAAAGATTGTATTTTAAAAACGAATGCAATGTTTGTAAAATATATCATATATAGGTCAACTCACAATGTAATCAACTATTGTGAATCGTTTATAATGTATATGAACGGGTCCTTTCACCAGGAGTCTAATCAGACCCTGAAAAACAGTAAACAAGTGTTCCGGTGGGTTTCTTGGTGTTTGATGCTCATCACGGTTCTCATCCTTGATGCGTATAAGCCTCAAGTGTACAACTCTTGATGTTTTAGCATCACTTTAACCAAGGTTTAACCATCAACACACAAAGTCAAGACTAAGAAATAAAATACAACTCATTTAAGAGTTTGAGCAAGATGATGAACCATAGTTACATCAAATTCTTAGTTTCGACACAAGTACAAGTTTTATTAAGCTATAAACTTTGATTTAAACTAAATAAGCAAGAACTTAAGTTATAGAACTTAGATCTTAGCTAAATATTAAAGACCTTAGACTAATAAGTCTAGATCTTATGTTCTTGGTGAAACCCTAAGTCATAGAACTTGGACTTTCAACTTTTACAACACCATAAGTTATGGAACTTAGATTTTGTAAAGTAAAATGAACATAAGCTAATGAGCTTTTGTTTTAACAAGTTAGTTGACCATAAGTTACATAACTTAGATCAAACACAAAAATGAAACCCTAAGCTAGAGGGCTTGGATTCCTAACAACACTTATGAGATTTCAAGCTAGTAAGCTTGTATCTTTTGTTTAAAGTAAACGCAAGTTACAAAAATGAAAATCAAACAAATCAAAGAAGATCATAAGTTAAATAACCTGATCTTAACTAAATTTTTGTAGAAAACTCAAGCTAGAAAGTTTGGATTTCAAATGTTCTTGAAGATCTTTAAAGTAAAAGTTTAGATCTACAAGTTACATGAAGATCATAAACACAAGTTTTGATCTTTTAACATAAATAAAGAGATCTTAAGTTATAAAACTTAGATCTAACAAGATAATAAAGATTTAAAGCTAAAAAGCTTGAATCCTTCATGTTCTTGAAAACTTTTCAAAACAAAGTTTGAATCAACAAGAGTTATGAAGATTCAAGTTACAAAACTTGAATCTTTAACAAAAATGATGATGAACGAACAATGAAATTTTAGAAACGTTTGATTTGAATTGAAATTTTAGCTGAAAGTGACTAATCAGACTTACATGCAATGCAAGCCATAATTATTTATAGTGTCTTCAGGACGGTCTGAACGAACAATGAAAGATATTACCCAGTTTAACATACTGGATGTGAACTTATCCTGGGATGGAATGAAAGCACAGTTCTATAATGTAACTATATGCTTTCAGTTACATGCTGAAGTTAGGGTTAACATCGACTTAGAACAACATATAGTTTCCACCAACGAAGGAAGAAATATATAGAGTAACCACATCTGTGTTATAGACGTTTTAAGCAGTCCCTTCCAAGAGGATAAACAAGATTCATAGATTATTAAAGTATTTTATATTACATTTCCGAAATAAAATCGCACGAAAGGTGTGATCTTTATACGAGAGTGAACTCTTCGAGCGGGTTGTTCTGAATTTATCCTTATACTTAAAGGGATGCGCGGATGAGAAGATATGTGAACCCTCGGTCATAAAGAATTGTTTACCCCAAGTGAAAAGAATCTCAAAAATGATTTTTGGTACCTCAACATTCTGATTCATAGAGACGATGTTTACGAGGGGGTTGCGATTAGCCGTGAAATATTAAGAGTAGAAACCCGCCTAGTGCCTTTCCTACGATAGGGTGACCACCGAGTGTACCTCAGAAAACTGACTTATCGGCCCGTGTTTTTGCCATGTCTAACCTTAAGAGGAACATTTTAGGAGCGCAAAGACTTCCTAAAAAATTTTATAAAACTTCCATCCAAAGTGGCTTAAGAGTTTTTAAAAAAGATCTTAATGGTAAGCTTCATCCCTAACGGAGGGCGAGAAGAAGTGTGATCCATACATAGTGTTGACTAATACGAAAACCTTTAATAAAATCAACCAAGAAAGTTTTGAAAATCCTTTAAACGTTTGATGTGATAACAATAACGGAACGAAGTTCCTAGTAAATTTAGAAGTATGTACAACGTGTACCATTTTGCACAAAACTATTTGACTTAAGTTAAACGACTCAATAAAAGAGCGATTTTTAAATAATTTGAAGGTATAACTTAGCATGTACTAACCAAAATAAGTAAAGGTAAGTTTATTATCTTATTTATATACATGCATATATGATTTTATAAATCGCATAAGTGACAGAAAAAAAATTTATTACTTTCATTTGTCCATAAATCTCGTGAGGACCGCACAATAAACTTGTAATTTTTTTTTTTGATAAACATAGTTTTTCGTATTTCAGAGGTTACGAGTTGAAAAAGATCGAGTGAAAAATCTTTGAATCATCGGGTGACATGTTACTAGGTAATGAAAACTAATGAATTAAATGTAGTTTTGATAATTATCAGGACGTAAGTCTTTGGGCAAAAAATGTTCACATGCGAAGCCGTTGCTAAAAAGTGAGGTATGAAGGATAGAGCATGAAGATGAGAATTTAATCACTTCTCGGCTTTGAAAAATGCCAAACAGTTTATGGCTAATATTAAAGTCAGAATACTGATGGTATTAATATCACCAAATGAGAATCTCCTGGAATAAGTCAGGACCTAGAGTTATGTAAGAAAGAGCATTGTTCCAACAGGTGTAGCAAATAAGATCCTTGGGATAACGCAATAATTTTGAATGGTTTAAGTGTTAGTGGATGCCCAAAGGCTCTGCATAATGTGGTAGTAAGTACCTTCATCACATACACACACACATGAATCTCTCAATTTCGACGGTTGTAAAGTCTTCATGATGACTTGGATACGAATAAGCAACGAAATATTTTTTTATATAATAAGCAACGAAAATTTTATAGAAATTGTTTAAGGTGACAGGAAAAGAAATGAAGTTCTTAGTAAATATAGACTACTCTAAGTAAAATATCTTTTGATTTAAAAGAATTGATTTGTAATAGTGAAAGTAAAATTTCACATGTACTTAGTCAAAAATAAGTAATTATTTACTTTATTATATATAACATATACGGTTTTTAAAATTTGTACGAATGGCAATAAAATAAATTTATTTTTATAAAACTTTGAGAGGATCGCACAGTAAAATAGTGTGAGTAAAATTTTGGCAAACAAAAGTTTTCATATTTCGGAGGTTACAAGTTGGAAAAAGATTGATGAGGATTGAGTAAAAGATTTTTGAAAATTTCGGGTGATATTTGAGCAAAAACGTTACGAGGTAATGAAAACTATTGAATTTAAATGTGGTTAATGACTATTAGTAGGGCATAAGTCCTTTGACCAACAATGCTTAAATGTGAAGCTGTTGCTTATAAGTAAGATATGAATGGGAGAGTATGAGGATGAGAATTAACCATCCATTGATTTTGGAAAAATTTCGAACTGGTATGACTAACGTTGAAGTAAGAGGATGATGGTGTGATTATCATCAAATAAGGAATCTCTCAGAATAATTTAGGATTTAGAGTCGCGTAAGAATGAGTATCAAATAAGATTCTCAGGTAGTCCTTAATATAGAATCTGAGTCGCTGATGTGACAGTATACAATTTCCTTTATGTATCGTTGTGCAAGTTTATCCATTGCATCGGTTTCTTTCATGGCTAGAAAGTGAGCAGATTTGGTGAGTCGGTCAACGATAAACCAGATAGGGTCATAACTGCCTACTATTTTTGGTAGCTTCGTGATGAAATCCATTGTTATTCCTTCCCATTTCCACTGTGGGATTTTGGGCTGTTGAAGTAACCCAGATGGTTTTTAGTGTTCGGCTTCGGGCTACTCCTCTCCCGGAAAACTATTAATGGCTCACCATTCTCGCGAGGTATACGAATAATCTCCACACTATAAATAACTTTCGCTTTCATCCTTGAAAGACAGTCCATTCAAACTATTGCATCAAGCTTCCCAAATTGATGGGTGTTAGGTTAATCTTAAGGTTCATTCCAACCAGATCTTATTATACTACCGTGAAAAATTCTATCAATCTTCTCAAATAACATCTGCTTGTGCGTAGGTAACTAATCCTTTCCAACTACTACTTTAAAACTTCCAAGTTTTGTTGACATGAGGTCATCTCCAAATGACCCACCTGTTAATTTTAAGATACTACCTTAAATTATTCCTCTATCTCTGCCGGCTTACCATTTGCTTATCCTATAGAATACTTAACCCTCATGGTTGTTAATGGCTTATTAGTCATAACACTAAGGTTCTTAGATATAAGGTTTCTATCGCTCTAGTATTAAATAACTTCGAGACAATAAAATGTTGTGACGAATCGTCCCCTAACTATAATCAGGATCCATGCGAGTCTCCATAACAATTGCTCTACCGCAAGTAAGTCTAAAGTTTTTCCTATTTGAGAACTTTTTCCTTATGTGTCCAGGGTGTCTATATCTATAACAGATTTTTGGGTTATCAATTCTGCAATCAAGGCCCTTCTTGTACAGTACCTGGGCTAAGTGGTTATTCTTTCCCTACCTCTAACAGACCATAATGCGTATTCTCAAGTGGTTCCTACCAAAATTTTCTTTGAATCACTTCATATTCCTTATATAGTAGCCTTGGGACTTCTGCATGATTTACTTCAATATAATCACGCTGGTCTGGAGTCATCATATTGTACTAAATCGTACGTTCATTCCAATATCACTCCATATGGTCAATGTAATGTGATCACTTCAAGTTCTACTCAATTTCATCTAACGGTGCTTTATCTATGCTATCTCAAAACAAAATTTACATAATTAATCTCACAGCTTCTCGGTGTGGGTGCGTAGGTTCCGTAGGTCATGCATCAATGCCTAATTGTCCCGAAATTTTCTTCAAAATGTTCGGGTTCAGGTAATGTCATTAGGTTCCTTTCTAGAAATTCAGTCTGGGTCTCGTGTCGAGTTGTACGTGTAGCAAGTAGTAATTTTTTCTTTGAAAAGCGTGTAGCAAGTAGTAATACGATATGTCTTGAGGTGACTCCCAAGTCTTTGGGTATGGCTGAGCATCAGTAGAAGACACTATGACCTTGTGAAAGGAGATGCCTTCCCAACTTCTCCAATGCCTAAGAGTGTTAGGACCTAAGTCCATAAGTGTCGTTAGATCGTCGAGTAGTGGTGAAGAATGAAAGAGATAAGTGACGGTCATGAAAGTGTACGGGATACGGGTCAACTTGCAGAAACTGAACAACCTTCTAATGTTCATACGTTGTACATGGCTAATTAGGGTGAGCTCGAGGGGTGGGGCAAGCTGCGGTTACTCTGACAAGTCCTCACATATCTCCTCCTCCGAGGATCAACTTTAGTGGGCGTGTAACCCGAGGGGTACTCCTCCTAGATTATGTGAGGTAATTCTTCGATCCCTGAAATGGTGGAATGGTAGTAACCAGTGGATTACATGACTAGTCCTTAGGGTTAGACGAGTGGGAAAAGGGTTCAGAAAAACATCTGAACTCGGAAAGATAAATTCTCCAAGTCGGTACAGCGAATAGCAGGCATGTAGCAAGAACGTAATCAGGCATAATGTAGAGACCCGTCCTAATCCACCTGGATGAAGTAATCAACATTTGGTCCCATTGCGAGGTACTATCCTAAATATTCCATGAACGACTCCATGTAATATCCTTAAAATGAGTAATTGCACAGCGGAAGATTTCTTTCATACATGAGAATAAACATGCTTTAAAGTGTCAACCAAAAGGTTGGTGAGTTCATAGGTTTATCATAATCATTCATTTCCATAATTTTAATAGACCACAAGATTTCATATTTTTAATTGTACACGTAACCTGAGTACAAAATAATACGCGTAACCCGCGAAGTAAAAATCATTCATATGGTGACCACATGGTAACCGACATTAACAAAAATTCATCTAGAATATCCCCATCATTCCGGGACTCTCATCGGACATGATAAAATCGAAGTACTAAAGCATCAGTAACCCGGATGGGGTTAGTTAGGCCCAATAGATCTATCTTTAGGATTCGCGTGAATTAGGATTTCTATTCCCTAATTCTTAGATTACCAGACTAAAACGGGTGATATTCGGTTTAATAATCCAACCATAGAATGTAGTTTTAAGTACTGGTGTCTGTTTCATCAAACAGTTATAATATCATCGCATGTATTCTCAGTCCCAAAAATATATATTGCAAAAGCATTTAAAAAGGGAGCAAATTGAAATGTCCCGTTCTTATTGATTAAAAACGTTCCATATTAATTGATTTCGTTGCGAGGTTTTGACCACTATATGAGACGTTTTTCAAAGACTGCATTCATTTTAAAACAAACCATAACCTTTATTTCATCAATAAAGGTTTAAAAAGCTTTACGTAGATTATCAAATAATGATAATCTAAAATATCCTGTTTACACACGACCATTACATAATGGTTTACATTACAAATATGTTACAACAAAATAATTTTCTTGAATGCAGTTTTTACACAATATCATACAAGCATGGACTCCAAATCTCGTCCTTATTTAAGTATGCGATAGCGGAAGCTCTTAATAATCACCTGAGAATAAACATGCTTAAAACGTCAACAAAAATGTTGGTGAGTTATAGGTTTAACCTATATATATCAAATCATAATAATAGACCACAATATTTCATATTTCAATACACATCCCATACATAGAGATAAAAATTATTCATATGGTGAACACCTGGTAACCGACATTAACAAGATGCATATATAAGAATATCCCCATCATTCCGGGACACCCTTCGGATATGATATAAATTTCGAAGTACTAAAGCATCCGGTACTTTGGATGGGGTTTGTTAGGCCCAATAGATCTATCTTTAGGATTCGCGTCAATTAGGGTGTCTGTTCCCTAATTCTTGGATTACCAGACTTAATAAAAAGGGGCATATTCGATTTTGATAATTCAACCATAGAATGTAGTTTCATGTACTTGTGTCTATTTTGTAAATCATTTATAAAACCTGCATGTATTCTCATCCCAAAAATATTAGATTTTAAAAGTGGGACTATAACTCACTTTCACAGATTTTTACTTCGTCGAGAAGTAAGACTTGGCCACTGTTGATTCACGAACCTATAACAATATATACATATATATCAAAGTATGTTCAAAATATATTTACAACACTTTTAATATATTTTGATGTTTTAAGTTTATTAAGTCAGCTGTCCTCGTTAGTAACCTACAACTAGTTGTCCACAGTTAGATGTACAGAAATAAATCGATAATTATTATCTTGAATCAATCCACGACCCAGTGTATACGTATCTCAGTATTGATCATAACTCAAACTATATATATTTTGGAATCAACCTCAACCCTGTATAGCTAACTCCAACATTCACATATAGAGTGTCTATGGTTGTTCCGAAATATATATAGATGTGTCGACATGATAGGTCGAAACATTGTATACGTGTCTATGGTATCTCAAGATTACATAATATACAATACAAGTTGATTAAGTTATGGTTGGAATAGATTTGTTACCAATTTTCACGTAGCTAAAATGAGAAAAATTATCCAATCTTGTTTTACCCATAACTTCTTCATTTTAAATCCGTTTTGAGTGAATAAAATTGCTATGGTTTCATATTGAACTCTATTTTATAAATCTAAACAGAAAAAGTATAGGTTTATAGTCGGAAAAATAAGTTACAAGTCGTTTTTGTAAAGGTAGTCATTTCAGTCGAAAGAACGACGTCTAGATGACCATTTTAGAAAACATACTTCCACTTTGAGTTTAACCATAATTTTTGGATATAGTTTCATGTTCATAATAAAAATCATTTTCTCAGAATAACAACTTTTAAATCAAAGTTTATCATAGTTTTTAATTAACTAACCCAAAACAGCCCGCGGTGTTACTACGACGGCGTAAATCCGGTTTTACGATGTTTTTCGTGTTTCCATGCTTTAAATCATTAAGTTAGCATATCATATAGATATAGAACATGTGTTTAGTTAATTTTAAAAGTCAAGTTAGAAGGATTAACTTTTGTTTGGGAACAAGTTTAGAATTAACTAAACTATGTTCTAATGATTACGAGTTTAAACCTTCGAATAAGATAGTTTTATATATATGAATCGAATGATGTTATGAACATCATTACTACCTCAAGTTTAGTATGTAAACCTACTGGAAGTGACAAGAAATGATCTAGCTTCAAAGGATCTTGGATGGCTTGAAAGTTCTTGAAGTAGGATCATGACACAAAAACAAGTTCAAGTAAGATTTTTACTCGAATTAAGATAGTTTATAGTTATAGAAATTGAATCAAAGTTTGAATATGAATATTACCTTGAATAAGAAAGATAACCTACTATATATAACAAAGGTTTCTTGATCTTAGATGATTACTTGGAATGGATTAGAAAGCTTGAAAGTAAATTAGTAAACTTGAAGGGATTTTTGAAGTGTTCTTGAAGTGTTCTTCCTATGATGATTATAGCTTGATTCTTGAAGTGATTTTTGATGAAGATGATGATTAACTACTGGAAAAATACATTCATAATAGTGTGTGTGTGTTGAGAGAGAATTAGAAAGAGAATTGGAAGTGAAATGGAGTGAATGATGAGTGGTAATTAGTGAGTGGTGAGTGGGGTTAAAAGGAGTTCTAGTTAGTTGAATAGCTCATGGTAGAAGTTAAAATTGATTAGTCATACATGACATAATCAAGAGTGGAATCCCATGCTAGTTTCTATTGGTATATACTCATAGTAAGTACGTTTTGAAGCTGTGTATAATACGGGTAAGAATACGACTAGAATTCTTGATGAAAGAAAAGAATGGGAAAGTAACTGTAACCATTTTCGTTAAGTATGAGTGTTTTGATATATGTCTTGAAGTCTTCCAAAAGTATTTTAATACATCTAAATACACTACATGTATATACATTTTAACTGAGTCGTTAAGTCATCGTTAGTCGTTACATGTAAGTGTTGTTTTGAAACCTTTAAGTTAACGATCTCAATTAATGTTGTTAACCCATTGTTTATTATATCTAATGAGATGTTAAATTATTATATTATCATGATATTATGATATATTAATATATCTTAATATGATATATATACATTTAAATGTCGTTACAACGATAATCGTTACATATATGTCTCGTTTCGAAATCCTTAAGTTAGTAGTCTTGTTTATATGTATATAACTCATTGTTAATATAATTATGGAGATACTTACTTATCATAATCTCATGTTAACCATATGTATATCCATATATATATCGTCATGTCGTTTTTACAAGTTTTAATGTTCGTGAATCGCCGGTCAACTTGGGTGGTCAATTGTCTATATGAAACATATTTCAATTAATCAAGTCATAACAAGTTTGATTGCTTAACATGTTGGAAACATTTAATCATGTAAATATCAATCTCAATTAATATATATAAACATGGAAAAGTTCGGGTCACTACAGTACCTACCCGTTAAATAAATTTCGTCCCGAAATTTTAAGCTGTTGAAGGTGTTGACGAATCTTCTGGAAATAGATGCGGGTATTTCTTCTTCATCTGATATTCACGCTCTCAGGTGAACTCGAGTCCTCTACAAGCATTCCATCGAACCTTAACAATTGGTATCTTTTTTTGCTTAAGTCTTTTAACCTCACGATCCATTATTTCGACGGGTTCTTCGATGAATTGAAGTTTTTCGTTGATTTGGATTTCATCTAACGGAATAGTGAGATATTCTTTAGTAAAACATTTCTTCAAATTCGAGACGTGGAAAGTGTTATGTACAGCCGCGAGTTATTGAGGTAACTCAAGTCGGTAAGCTACTGGTCCGACACGATCAATAATCTTGAATGGTCCAATATACCTTGGATTTAATTTCCCTCGTTTACCAAATCGAACAACGCCTTTCCAAGGTGCAACTTTAAGCATGACCATCTCTCCAATTTCAAATTCTATATCTTTTCTTTTAATGTCAGCGTAGCTCTTTTGTCGACTTTGGGCGGTTTTCAACCGTTGTTGAATTTGGATGATCTTCTCGGTAGTTTCTTGTATAATCTCCGGACCCGTAATCTGTCTATCCCCCACTTCACTCCAACAAATCGGAGACCTGCACTTTCTACCATAAAGTGCTTCAAACGGTGCCATCTCAATGCTTGAATGGTAGCTGTTGTTGTAGGAAAATTCTGCTAACGGTAGATGTCGATCCCAACTGTTTCCGAAATCAATAACACATGCTCGTAGCATGTCTTCAAGCATTTGTATCGTCCTTTCGCTCTGCCCATCAGTTTGTGGATGATAGGCAGTACTCATGTCTAGACGAGTTCCTAATGCTTGCTGTAATGTCTGCCAGAATCTTGAAATAAATCTGCCATCCCTATCAGAGATAATAGAGATTGGTATTCCATGTCTGGAGACGACTTCCTTCAAATACAGTCGTGCTAACTTCTCCATCTTGTCATCTTCTCTTATTGGCAGGAAGTGTGCTGATTTGGTGAGACGATCAACTATTACCCAAATAGTATCAAAACCACTTGCAGTCCTTGGCAATTTAGTGATGAAATCCATGGTAATGTTTTCCCATTTCCATTCTGGGATTTCGGGTTGTTGAAGTAGACCTGATGGTTTTTGATGCTCAGCTTTGACCTTAGAACACGTCAAACATTCTCCTATGTATTTAGCAACATCGGCTTTCATACCCGGCCACCAAAAATGTTTCTTGAGATCCTTGTACATCTTCCCCGTTCCAGGATGTATTGAGTATCTGGTTTTATGAGCTTCTCTAAGTACCATTTCTCTCATATCTCCAAATTTTGGTACCCAAATCCTTTCAGCCCTATACCGGGTTCCGTCTTCCCGAATATTAAGATGCTTCTCCGATCCTTTGGGTATTTCATCCTTTAAATTTCCCTCTTTTAAAACTCCTTGTTGCGCCTCCTTTATTTGAGTAGTAAGGTTATTATGAATCATTATATTCATAGATTTTACTCGAATGGGTTCTCTGTCCTTCCTGCTCAAGGCATCGGCTACCACATTTGCCTTCCCCGGGTGGTAACGAATCTCAAAGTCGTAATCATTCAACAATTCAATCCACCTACGCTGCCTCATATTCAGTTGTTTCTGATTAAATATGTGTTAAAGACTTTTGTGGTCGGTATATATAATACTTTTGACCCCATATAAGTAGTGCCTCCAAGTCTTTAATGCAAAAACAACCGCGCCTAATTCCAAATCATGCGTCGTATAATTTTGTTCGTGAATCTTCAATTGTCTAGACGCATAAGCAATCACCTTCGTTCGTTGCATTAATACACAACCGAGACCTTGCTTTGATGCGTCACAATAAATCACAAAATCATCATTCCCTTCAGGCAATGACAATATAGGTGCCGTAGTTAGCTTTTTCTTCAATAACTGAAACACTTTCTCTTGTTCATCATTCCATTCAAATTTCTTCCCTTTATGCGTTAATGCAGTCAAGGGTTTTGCTATTCTGGAAAAGTCTTGGATGAACCTTCTGTAGTAACCAGCTAGTCCTAAAAACTGGCGTATGTGTTTCGGAGTTTTCGCGGTTTCCCATTTTTAACAGTTTCTATCTTTGCCGGATCCACCTTAATACCTTCTTTGTTCACTATGTGACCGAGGAATTGAACTTCTTCCAACCAAAATACACACTTTGAAAACTTAGCATACAATTCTTCCTTCCTCAATACTTCTAACACCTTTCTCAAATGTTCACCGTGTTCTTGGTCATTCTTTGAGTAAATAAGTATGTCATCAATGAAAACAATGACAAACTTGTCAAGGTATGGTCCACACACTCGGTTCATAAGGTCCATGAACACAGCTGGTGCATTAGTTAAACCAAATGGCATGACCATAAACTCGTAATGACCGTAACGTGTTCTGAAAGCAGTCTTTGGAATATCATCTTATTTCACCCGCATTTGATGATACCCGGAACATAAGTCAATCTTTGAATAAACAGACGAGCCTTGTAGTTGATCAAATAAGTCGTCGATTCTAGGTAGTGGGTAGCAGTTCTTGATGGTAAGTTTGTTCAACTCTCGGTAGTCGATACACAACCTGAATGTACCATCTTTCTTCTTGACAAACAAAACAGGAGCTCCCCACGGTGATGTGCTTGGTCGAATGAAACCACGCTCTAAAAGTTCTTGTAATTGGCTTTGCAGTTTTTCATCTCGCTGGGTGCGAGTCTGTAAGGAGCACGAGCTATTGGTGTAGCTCCTGGTACAAGATCTATTTGAAATTCAACGGATCGATGTGGGGGTAATCCCGGTAATTCTTTCGGAAATACATCGGGAAATTTTTTTGCGACGGGAACATCATTGATGCTATTTTCTTCAGTTTGTACTTTCTCGACGTGTGCTAGAACAGCATAGCAACCTTTTCTTATTAGTTTTTGTGCCTTCAAATTACTAATAAGATGTAGCTTCGTGTTGCCCTTTTCTCCGTACACCATTAAGGGTTTTCCTTTTTCTCGTATAATGCGAATTGCATTTTTGTAACAAACGATCTCTGCTTTCACTTCTTTCAACCAGTCTATACCGATTATCACATCAAAACTCCCTAACTCTACTGGTATCAAGTCAATCTTAAATGTTTCGCTAACCAGTTTAATTTCTCGATTCTGACATATATAATCTGCTGAAATTAATTTACCATTTGCTAATTCGAGTAAAAATTTACTATCCAAAGGCGTCAATGGACAACTTAATTTAGCACAAAAATCTCTACTCATATAGCTTCAATCCGCACCCGAATCAAATAAAACGTAAGCAGATTTATTGTCAATAAGAAACGTACCCGTAACAAGCTCCGGGTCTTCCTGTGCCTCTGCCGCATTAATATTGAAAACTCTTCCGCGGCCTTGTCCATTCGTGTTCTCCTGGTTCGGGCAATTTCTAATAATGTGGCCCAGTTTTCCACATTTATAACAAACTACATTGGCATAACTTGCTCCGACACTACTTCCTCCGCCATTACTCGTTCCGACACCATTTGTTCTTTTCGTTCTATTAACCCCTGGTCTGTAGACCTCACACTTCGCCGCGCTATGACCATTTCTTTTACACTTGTTGCAAAATTTGGTGCAGAACCCCGAGTGATACTTTTCACACCTTTGGCATAGCTGCTTCTGATTGTTGTTTTTGTTGCGGTTATTATTGTTGTTGGGATGATTGTTGTAGTTGCTGTTGTTGTTGTTGTTGTTGTTGTTGTTGTTATTGTTGTTGTTGTTGGGCCGTTTGTTGTAGTTGCGATTGATGTTACGATTGTTGGGATAATTGTTGCGATTATTGTTGTAATTGCTGTTGTTGTTGTATTGGTGATTCTTATCACCGTTTTCCTCCCACTTTCTTTTGACTTGCTTCACATTGGCCTCTTCAGCAGTCTGTTCTTTAATTCTTTCTTCAATCTGGTTCACTAGTTTGTGAGCCATTCTACATGCCTGTTGTATGGAGGCGGGCTCGTGTGAACTTATATCTTCTTGGATTCTTTCCAGTAATCCTTTCACAAACGCGTCGATCTTCTCTTCCTCATCTTCGAATGCTCCCGGACACAATAGGCACAATTCTGTGAATCATCTTTCGTACGTGGTAATATCAAATCCTTAGGTTCGTAACCCTCTAAGTTCTGTCTTGAGCTTATTGACCTCGGTTCTGGGACGGTACTTCTCGTTCATCAAGTGCTTGAATACTGACCACGGTAGTGCGTACGCATCGTCTTGTCCCACTTGCTCTAGATAGGTATTCCACCATGTTAACGCAGAACCTGTGAAGGTATGCGTAGCGTACTTCACTTTGTCCTCTTCAGTACACTTACTTATGGCAAACACCGATTCGACCTTCTCGGTCCACCGTTTCAATCCGATCGGTCCTTCGGTTCCATCAAATTCCAAAGGTTTGTAGGCAGTGAATTCTTTGTAGGTGCATCCTACACGATTTCCTGTACTGCTAGATCCAAGGTTATTGTTGGTATGTAGCGCAGCCTATACTGCTGCTATGTTTGAAGCTAGAAAAGTACGGAATTCCTCTTCATTCATATTCACGGTGTGTCGAGTAGTCGGTGCCATTTTCTTCAAAATAGTCAAATGGAACAAGTTAATCATACAGAATATTAAGAGTAGTTAATAGTATTTCGTAGCATAATATGAACTCATTTATAAAAGCTTTTTCTTCATATTAGCGTTTTATAAGTTTAAATTCGGGTAGTACCTACCCGGTAAGTTCATACTTAGTAGCTAATATACAATTCAACTACTACAATTCTATATGAAAAACTGATTATAATAATATTTCGCGTTCAAACTTTTACACAATATTTTACAAACTTACAATACCGCTTATTTTACATATAGCATGAAATATAGCACACAATAAATTTGATACAAGATGGTTGTGAAGATAATTCTAGCTAGTACACAAGTCGTTCAGCAAAGGCAATAAAGACACGTAATTCATACGTCCAGAAACAAGTCATGCATTCTGGTTTTACTATGATGACTTCCCATCCTTGGTCTTGTGGAACATAACCGTTATGGCCGTTGATAAGACAGCGTGTTGTAATGTCGTCAAAGGGACGAGGGTTACGTAATGTCCAACAGTCCCGTAACAATCTAAAAACCTCATTTCTTACCCTAATTACCGACTCCGTCACTTGTGGGAACGTTTTGTTTAATAGTTGTAGGCCGATGTTCTTGTTCTCACTTTGGTGAGAAGCGAACATTACTAATCCGTAAGCATAACATGCTACTTTATGTTGCATGTTAGCCGCTTTTTCTAAATCACGAAGTCCAATATTCGGATATATTGAGTCAAAATAATTTCTTAACCCATTGCGTAAAATAGCATTTGGGTTCCCAGCAATATATGCGTCAAAGTAAACACATCGTAACTTATGGATTTCCCAATGTGATACCCCCATCTTTCGAACGAAAGCCTTTTATAAACCAAGGCATTCTTGGAACGTTCTTCGAATGTCTTACAAACTGATCTCGCCTTAAATAGTTGTGCCGAAGAATTCTGACCGACTCTAGACAAGATTTCATCAATCATTTCTCCGGGTAGGTCTCTTAAAATATTAGGTTGTCTATCCATTTTGTGTTTTTATACTGTAAAATAGACAAGAGTTAGATTCATAAAAAAAATACTTATTAATACAAGCAATTTTTACATATATCATAAAGCATAAGCACACTATATTACATATATTACACCACACGAATACAACTATCTTATTTCGACTCGCTTGTTTCTTCTTCTTTGGTTTTGGTTCGTTTTGCCAAGTTTCTAGGGATATATGATGTTCCCCTAATACGAGCCGTTGTTTTCCACATTGGTTTAGAAAAACCTGGTGGTTTAGAGGTTCCCGGGTCATTGTTACAACTTTAGGACTTCGGGGGTTGACGATACATATAAAGTTCATCGGGGTTGGAATTATATTTCTCTATTTTTATGCCCTTTCCCTTATTATTTTCTTTTGCCTTTTTAAATTCAGTTGGGGTAATTTCTATAACATCATCGGAATTCTCGTCAGAATCCGATTCATCGGAGAATTGGTAATCCTCCCAATATTTTGCTTCCTTAGCGGAAACACCATTGACCATAATTAACCTTGGTCGGTTGGTTGAGGATTTTCTTTTACTCAACTGTTTTATTATTTCCCCCACCGGTTCTATTTCTTCATCCGGTTCCGATTCTTCTTCCGGTTCCGATTCTTCTTCTGGTTCCGACTCTTCTTCCGGTTCCTCTTCGGGAACTTGTGAATCAGTCCACGAATCATTCCAATTTACATTTGACTCTTCATTATTATTAGGTGAGTCAATGGGACTTGTTCTAGAGGTAGACATCTATCACATAATATCAAACGCGTTAAGAGATTAATATATCACATAATATTCACATGTTAAAAATATATAGTTTCCAACAAAATTTGTTAAGCAATCATTTTTCAAGTAAACACGGTCGAAGTCCAGACTCACTAATGCATCCTAACAAACTCGATAAGACACACTAATGCAAAATTCTGGTTCTCTAAGCCCAACGCTCGGATACCAACTGAAATGTCCCGTTCTTATTGATTAAAAACGTTCCATATTAATTGATTTCGTTGCGAGGTTTTGACCTCTATATGAGACGTTTTTCAAAGACTGCATTCATTTTAAAACAAACCATAACCTTTATTTCATCAATAAAGGTTTAAAAAGCTTTACGTAGATTATCAAATAATGATAATCTAAAATATCCCGTTTACACACGACCATTACATAATGGTTTACATTACAAATATGTTACAACAAAATAAGTTTCTTGAATGCAGTTTTTACAAAATATCATACAAGCGTGGACTCCAAATCTTGTCCTTATTTAAGTATGCGATAGCGGAAGCTCTTAATAATCACCTGAGAATAAACATGCTTAAAACGTCAACAAAAATGTTGGTGAGTTATAGGTTTAACCTATATATATCAAATCATAATAATAGACCACAAGATTTCATATTTCAATACACATCCCATACATAGAGATAAAAATTATTCATATGGTGAACACCTGGTAACCGACATTAACAAGATGCATATATAAGAATATCCCCATCATTCCGGGACACCCTTCGGATATGATATAAATTTCGAAGTACTAAAGCATCCGGTACTTTGGATGGGGTTTGTTAGGCCCAATAGATCTATCTTTAGGATTCGCGTCAATTAGGGTGTCTGTTCCCTAATTCTTGGATTACCAGACTTAATAAAAAGGGGCATATTCGATTTCGATAATTCAACCATAGAATGTAGTTTCACGTACTTGTGTCTATTTTGTAAATCATTTATAAAACCTGCATGTATTCTCATCCCAAAAATATTAGATTTTAAAAGTGGGACTATAACTCACTTTCACAGATTTTTACTTCGTCGAGAAGTAAGACTTGGCCACTGTTGATTCACGAACCTATAACAATATATACATATATATCAAAGTATGTTCAAAATATATTTACAACACTTTTAATATATTTTGATGTTTTAAGTTTATCAAGTCAGCTGTCCTCGTTAGTTACCTACAACTAGTTGTCCACAGTTAGATGTACAGAAATAAATCGATAAATATTATCTTGAATCAATCCACGACCCAGTGTATACGTATCTCAGTATTGATCACAACTCAAACTATATATATTTTGGAATCAACCTCAACCCTGTATAGCTAACTCCAACATTCACATATAGAGTGTCTATGGTTGTTCCGAAATATATATAGATGTGTCGACATGATAGGTCGAAACATTGTATACGTGTCTATGGTATCTCAAGATTACATAATATACAATACAAGTTGATTAAGTTATGGTTGGAATAGATTTGTTACCAATTTTCACGTAGCTAAAATGAGAAAAATTATCCAATCTTGTTTTACCCATAACTTCTTCATTTTAAATCCGTTTTGAGTGAATCAAATTGCTATGGTTTCATATTGAACTCTATTTTATGAATCTAAACAGAAAAAGTATAGCTTTATAGTCAGAAAAATAAGTTACAAGTCGTTTTTGTAAAGGTAGTCATTTCAGTCGAAAGAACGACGTCTAGATGACCATTTTAGAAAACATACTTCCACTTTGAGTTTAACCATAATTTTTGGATATAGTTTCATGTTCATAATAAAAATCATTTTCTCAGAATAACAACTTTTAAATCAAATTTTATCATAGTTTTTAATTAACTAACCCAAAACAGCCCGCGGTGTTACTACGACGGCGTAAATCCGGTTTTACGGTGTTTTTCGTGTTTCCAGGTTTTAAATCATTAAGTTAGCATATCATATAGATATAGAACATGTGTTTAGTTAATTTTAAAAGTCAAGTTAGAAGGATTAACTTTTGTTTGCGAACAAGTTTAGAATTAACTAAACTATGTTCTAGTGATTACGAGTTTAAACCTTCGAATAAGATAGTTTTATATATATGAATCGAATGATGTTATGAACATCATTACTACCTCAAGTTTAGTAGGTAAACCTACTGGAAGTGACAAGAAATGATCTAGCTTCAAAGGATCTTGGATGGCTTGAAAGTTCTTGAAGTAGGATCATGACACAAAAACAAGTTCAAGTAAGATTTTTACTCGAATTAAGATAGTATATAGTTATAGAAATTGAATCAAAGTTTGAATATGAATATTACCTTGAATAAGAAAGATAACCTACTATATATAACAAAGGTTTATTGATCTTAGATGATTACTTGGAATGGATTAGAAAGCTTGAAAGTAAATTAGTAAACTTGAAGGGATTTTTGAAGTGTTCTTGAAGTGTTCTTCCTATGATGATTATAGCTTGATTCTTGAAGTGATTTTTGATGAATATGATGATTAACTACTGGAAAAATACGTTCATAATAGTGTGTGTGTGTTGAGAGAGAATTAGAAAGAGAATTGGAAGTGAAATGGAGTGAATGATGAATGGTAATTGGTGAGTGGTGAGTGGGGTTAAAAGGAGTTCTAGTTAGTTGACTAGCTTATGGTAGAAGTTAAAATTGATTAGTCATACATGACATAATCAAGAGTGGAATCCCATGCTAGTTCCTATTGGTATATACTCATAGTAAGTACGTTTTAAAGCTGTGTATAATACGGGTAAGAATACGACTAGAATTCTTGATGAAAGAAAAGAATGGGAAAGTAACTGTAACCATTTTCGTTAAGTATGAGTGTTTTGATATATGTCTTGAAGTCTTCCAAAAGTATTTTAATACATCTAAATACACTACATGTATATACATTTTAACTGAGTCATTAAGTCATCGTTAGTCGTTACATGTAAGTGTTGTTTTGAAACCTTTAAGTTGACGATCTCAATTAATGTTGTTAACCCATTGTTTATTATATCTAATGAGATGTTAAATTATTATATTATCATGATATTATGATATATTAATATATCTTAATATGATATATATACATTTAAATGTCGTTACAACGATAATCGTTACATATATGTCTCGTTTCGAAATCCTTAAGTTAGTAGTCTTGTTTATATGTATATAACTCATTGTTAATATACTTATGGAGATACTTACTTATCATAATCTCATGTTAACCATATGTATATCCATATATATATCGTCATGTCGTTTTTACAAGTTTTAACGTTCGTGAATCACCGGTCAACTTGGGTGGTCAATTGTCTATATGAAACATATTTCAATTAATCAAGTCTTAACAAGTTTGATTGCTTAACATGTTGGAAACATTTAATCATGTAAATACCAATCTCAATTAATATATATAAACATGGAAAAGTTCGGGTCACTACACAAATGAAACTCACTATACAATATTTTGTAGTAAAAAAATGCATACGACGGAACTGAACAATGCAGGATTGGCCTCAGATTCACGAACCTATATCAAGTATATATATTAACACCAAATAGTAATCGAACAAGTTTATATTTTATTATTATTAATAATATACTTGTTATATTAAATGTTATATAGATAAATTTTTATTTAATCTATATATTTTATATAACTAATACTTATCATATTAAATTTTAATATATTAATTACTCATTAAAATATTATTTAATATAATATGTAATATTGATATTAATGTAGTTATTTTTTATATCATAAATATTTTTTTATATAGAAAATATTTATTTGATATATTAATAATACTAATAATAATAATAATAAAAATAATACTAATTATGATAAAAATAATGATAATTCTACTACTAATAATAATGATAATTTTAATAATAAAAATGATAATTTTTTAATAAAAATGTTAATTTCAATAAAAATACTAATTTTAACAAAATTGATAAATTTAAAAATAATGATACTTTTAGTAATAATTATAATAATAATAATAATAATAATAATAATAATAATAATAAAAATAATAATAATAATAATAATAATAATAATAATAATACTGATAATAATAATAACTATAATAATAATTTTACTACTAATGATGATAATGATAATAATATTACTAATAATGATATTCATAATAATAATGATAATAATAATGATATTTATAATAATAATAATAATGATAATAATAATAATAATAATAATAATAATAATAATAATAATAATAATAATAATAATAATAATAATAGTAATAATAATAATAATAATAATAATAATAATAATAATAATAATAATAATAATAATAATAATAATAACAATAATAATAATAATAATACTTTTACTAAATATGATCTTTTTAACAATAATGATAACAACAATAATATTAATAATGTTAATAATAATAATAATAATAATAATAATAATAATAATAATAATAATAATAATAATAATAATAATAATAATAATAACAATAATAATAAAAATAATCGTAATAATAATAATAATAATAATAATAATAATAATAATAATAATAATAATAATAATAATACTAATAATAATAATAATAAAAGAGTACAACCTTTGAAGAAACAAGCTTTAAAAAAAAAAACGCCATAGCCCAGGCTCGAACCCAAGACCTCGCGTTTAAACCAAATCACGCCTAACCAGTCTGCTACCCTTTCATTTCTATTTTAACCCACGGCTTATATCTATATACCCCGTATCTCCATAACTTGGCCCAATTTGAAAGTCCAACAATAAAATACTACGGCCCAATAACGAATAGCCCAAACAATTAATTTAATCTGGCCCAATGTTGCGTTAAAACCCAAAACAGATTAACTGATTCGTTATTTAACAATTAAAAGGGTTTCTGTTGTCTTCTCCCTTTCCACAGTCGCGACCAACAAAAATCACGCAGGTTATCAATCGTACATTCTTCATCATCAATTCATAATCATAATCAAAATCATTATTATGTTAAATATTATCGATTGTCATCATCATCACATACATCATTCATGATCATCGTCATCTCGTTCACATCATCATCATTGTATCGTGATCATCATCACAGACATCATTCATGATTATCATCATCTCGGTCACATCATCATCATTGAATCGTGATCATTATCACCATGATCATCCGTAACCACCATCATTATCAAAACCCATCACTATTCATCATCTTTGTTACTTGTCATCGTCATCATCATCAACCTATATCATCTTTATCTTCATCATCGTTATTTTAACATCATCACCATCATCAAGCTAATCATCATCCTCGCTAATCATCATTCCGCATCACCTTATATCATCTTCATCGTCTTCCTCATTTGTTGTTCGAACCGAAATAGAAATAACAAGTGTAGCAGTAGCCTGTTCGAATGAACAGATCATGGCAGCAGCCTATTTGAAATAAACAGGAAACAGAAGGTGTAACAATAGCTGCAACTGTGAGTTTTACAAGTAGTTTCAATAAGACAGAAACAAGAGAGAGAGATAGAGGGAGAGAGAGAGAGATGAGAGGGAGATAGATGGTGATGAAAGGGGGTTCATGGTGGTGAATGACGGATGTTGAAAGGGTCGTGAGAGTTAAAGGTGGTGGATGGTGTAGGTTGTATAGCTAGTGGATTGTATGGTGGCAACGATAGTGGTGTTTAATTGGGTTTGTGGTTGTGGTGATTTTGGCAGCCAGAATTAACCAGCGAGCAGCAACAACACGATGGTGTTTTGGATGGTTTTTCAAATAGACACAGAATCTAGTAAGTGTAGTAGAAAGATGGCAAGAGTGGTGATGGTTTTAAGATGAAGGTGGTGGTATAACTCGATGGTGTTTAAGTGATGGGGTTAGACAGAAATTAAAGAAACAGAAAGCTAGTTTCCAAATAGGTTTTGTGATCAAAGTTGGTTGTTTGTGTGGGTTTCGAACAAATAACAAGCAGTAGCACTCGATCATGAACAATTAACAATAGAGGGTGGTTGTTCCGGTGGTTCCTGGCTGTAATCAGTAACGTTTATGGGGTGGTTTTTGGGTTGGTTCGGTTGTAAACAGAAGACAGAAGAGGCCATAGTAGCCATAGCCTACGGCAGTGGTGGTGGTGTGTAGTTGTTTCAATGGTGATGAGTGACGGTTTCATGGTAGACACTGGAGGATTATGGACGATGGTGATGGTTAGGGTGTTTGGTTGATGGCCGTTTGGATTGATGAAAAGGGAGAAGAAGAAGTTGAAAGTTTTCCTCAACTTCTAATGCATATCTAAATGTATAGGTATATTTATATAATGCAGAGAATGAGAAGGTGGATATAATGAAGCAAAAACAGTGACTCAATAGTAAAGCCATCATAATTTACTAATTAATAATAATATAAAGTATTAATAATGAACAACGTGTAAATGAAAAGGAAATATCTAATTCCTATTTTGCCGATAGTTTTCACGGATGGCTATATCGTGTTCATTGCTAAATAGTTAACGTATAAAAGTGTTCTAAAGAATCCCAAATTTTTAAATTAAGACCATTTATTTATTATGGTCTTTAACTGTTTGATACCTGATCAAAAAGGTTTGGTAATTATCTATTTTCTATTCCAATTAATATGTACGGAGTACCAAAATTTAAACTAAAAAGGTAAAAAATATTTTTATCAAACCTAAGATCTTCGTAATCGATTTATAGTTCAACTTTTATTTTAAATCTTCATGAACTCGAATTAGATCTATATGAACACTAACGAAATGTTAACCGAGTATTACAACCGTTGACTAAATCTACTCGAAACCATTTATTTTCAATATACCCTTTCTATATATATACAAATTTAATTAATAAGTTTTATTAAGTAAATAAATATATTAATTATATCTTAAAAAAAAATATTATATATACAAGTAATGTATATGTGTGTATATGTATATATATATATATATATATATATATATATATATATATATATATATATATATATATATATATATATATAACATGATAGTTTTTATTTTACATATTTAGTTATAATAATTAAATCGTATATTATTTTCAATTCAATTTATTATATATATTTATATATTTAAATATATATGCATCTCTTTACAAATAGTTGTTCGTGAATCGTCGGAGATAGTTAAAGGGTAATTGCATATATGAAACAGTTCAAAATTTTTGAGACTCAACATTACAGAATTTGCTTATCGAGTCAAAATATTAAATCGTATCGAGAGTTTGATTTAAAATTAGTCGAAATTTTCCGGGTCGTCACAGTACCTACCCGTTAAAGAAATTTCGTCCCGAAATTAGTCGTCATGGCTAACAATAAATATGTTTTCATGACAAATATGAGTTGATAAATAGAGTTTTATCAATATTGATTAATATAGATAAAAAGATTCGATTATGCGAAGCATACGAGTGAAGCTGTCACAAAAGAGTGAAATGAAGTAATAGAGGTTCGTCTTCACTTCTGACGTAGTCACTGTGTAGTTCCGGAATTCAAGGAATTTAGAGATAATCTTCGAAATCTATATAAGATTTGATTCTTCGGTAATTAAGGAAATTTAGGATCCTCTTTAATTAAATGCGATCATCTGCCTCGATTGCTATGCCTGATATTTCACTATAGATCAACCTCTTTCGTTCCATCATTTTCACAACTCCTTTCTTCTCTTCCTCGATTTTTATTCTAAAGATTGTGAAAATGCTTAATCCAGTTCTGATCCTTGAGCTCATTCTGACTATCGCAACAATCATCCTTCTATTCCAACTCATGTCGGAGGAATCTGTTTACTTCTACTTCGCTCTTGGGGTGGTGGTTTTCATAATCCTTCCTTGTATTTGTCTTTCCATAATTATTGAAATCCACAGTTAATGACCTTTCTAGTTTGTTGTGATTTATACTCCTATTTATGTTTTGAAGCTTCATTCTTTTGTTTTCTCTTCTTGTAAGACCCAAATATTTATTGTACATAATGTATTTATGGTGTACGATGCGTGTATGAGGTGTACGAAGCACGTACGTGTTGCTTGCTTGAACGTCGAAGGAAACTGGACGTTGTCTGAAGTGACAAGGTGTGTACGCATCTTTTCAACTACAAATAAAGTTTGTGTTGATGTTTCAAAGCCTTACCATTGGAAAGGAAATCTTATTATGTTTCCAATGATATTTGATTCATCGAAAATGGAGCTACGGTCAAAAAGTTATGGCCAAAACAAATTTCTGAAAACTGACATGTAGGTTGGAGCGGCGCTCGACCTTTCGGCGCAGCGCGCCGAACCCGTCTGATGCAATTTTCAACCTTTTTAAAAGGTCTAAATGAGGGGTACTTTGGTCTTTTCATTTAGGTTCGGTTTAGGGTCATCAAGACAGATCTAGAACTCCATTGTAGCTCATTTCTCACCCACACAAACACTCTCATCCACATCTAGAGAGAGAGGAAGAGTTCTAGAGTGAGAGAGCTTGATTTGGAGAAGAAGGAGTCGATTTCTAGCCAAAGCTCGGGTTTTAAAGTTGTTCATCTCGCTCCTAGCTACGTTTTGGTAGTATTGGTAAGTTCTAACTCCGAATTTCATTTGTTAGATTTGATATTCAAGTTAGGGTTTGTGATTGTTAGTTATAAAACCCATTTGGTTGATGAAGAGGGTTTATGAAAACTTGCTATTTTGATATTTGGCGGGTTTTGGGTTGGTTAATGATTTAACCATGTTTAAGACTTGTAAATGGTGTATAATCACTAGTGTTAGTGATTATTGGTGTTTTGGAAACCATTAGGGTTCTTATGGTTGACTAACTTTGACTAGAGTCAAAATTAGGGTTTGTTGATGATTATGACTCAATTACTAATTTAATAAGGTTTATAAACTTAAAATGGATTAAGTTGAAGCATAGAACCGAGTAAAATATGTTTTGGTGTCAAAACTTGCTAATGGCGTGATATTGACTTCTTATGGGTCAAATTAGGGTTTAAGTGTCATTTTGGGCAAGATAGGTGTTTAACACCTATGATTGGGTTTGTTTGGCATATTAGGACCATTCTCACTTGTGTTAGTGATTATTGGTTAGTTTGGGCGTGTTTTGTGCTTAGAAGTGCTTTTGGGTCAAAATTGCACTAGTAGTCAATTTGGGTTGATTTGTATATCCACCCTAATTGTTTTACTTGTTATGTGATAAATGGAATAGGTACATTCCATCGGCGATTGCGGTTTATTTCGGTGGCATTATTCAAGACGACAAGGTGAGTGTTAATATCCTATGTGCATATGTATGTGTAGGATGGGTGCGGGTTGAGTGAAGCGGTTCTCGGTTATAGAGATCACTTCACATATAGGTTCATGATGACTCGGTTTAAACGATCATCTTATTGTTAAGTTGTGAATTTTGGTTAGAGCGGATTCATGGTGACTCGGTTTATACGGTCATCTTATTGTTAAGGTTAAGTGTTTAGCCTTGGGTTGTAGGTTCGGGGATATTATATTATCTTATGTTTTGATATTGATGTGTTGTAGCTAGCCCTTCGGGTGTAGCTTGGTAGTGTTCATAACGTTGTGAGTGAACTTACATTGATGTTGTAGCTAGTGGTATCACAATTGTACGGTAAGCTTAGTTTTGCTTGCTATATGCTCGGATGATCCGGTATGTGTTATTTGATTTTGTGTGGTGTGTCCATTTTATGCATATATATGTATGTAGTATATTATCACTCACTAAGTGTTAGCTTACCATCTCGTTGTTTACATTTTTATAGATTTGCATGGAAGCGGTGGCTCGGGTAAGCGCGGGAACTAGTGGACTTGCGTAGTTGCTTTAAAGGCAGGCTTTTGGATTCGATTAGGATTGGGTAGCGTATCCCCAATCGCCATGCTCGGCCTTTATTTTGTATTACAAATCATGTGGTTGAAAACTTGTATTTTTGTACGAAAGTCGTAAAACGGCCAATGTGGGCCCGGTCTCGTAAGGCTCATTTTATTATTGGAACGTGTTAGTTTTTCATATATGAATAGGTTGTGAAAAGCGTTTTGTATAAATACGTCGGGAAGTGGTCAAACATTTTCGCATTTCATGACTTTTTGGATAGGCCAGTTTGGCGCGCCGCGCCATATGCTGTTCCAGCAATTTTTTTTTATTATATTCCGCGTTATTGGTTGGTTAATGGGTTGGGTTTTTACAAGTGGTATCAGAGCATTGTCTAAGGGATTTAGGCGACTTGAGATAGGTGCCTAGACTTAGACTTTTGTGTGTACTTATTTGTTGCGGGACTTTTAGGTGAACGGGTTGGAATAGGTTATAGTTAGTGCCTTGTTTATAGGTCGACTATCATTTATATTAGTACTGAGGATATTATTAATAATATGCTATTGTGATATGATAATAATTCTCGCGTGTGTTTATATCACGTAGAATTTTGTTTGTGTTTGTTTATATCATCGAGCGAGGCGGTCGTTGTACTAATGAGTTAATACGGTATGTGTGCGTAATAAGGACTTGCAAACCTTATTACGGGTGCAAATCGTGTCTAACAAGTGATGTACGATGAGTGTTTAGCAAGATGGGGCGGTATTGTGCGTGTGGTTTATACGTTCGTGAACTAATCGTTTGCATTCCTTAGAATGAAAACGGAAGATGGATGCGGAACGAGTGAGCCTATTCACGAAGGGAAGGATGAGTTAACGTTGAAGATTGAGGCCGTGTTTGAACAATATGTCTCAGTTTTCACCAGCAAAGTTAGAGAAGTAACCAAGGAGTTGGTCGAAGGACAAATGACGGAAGTGGTCCGAGACCAAGTGACTAAAGTTGTAAAGGAAGAGTTTGAAAAGTGGTTTCCCAAACCTCGAGGTAGTGATGATGAAGATGTACTTGCAAGGTTAGGATTACATGGTGGTCATGGTAAGAGGGCACGAAGTACCCCTGAAGGCGTCGGGAATGTGAAGAAGAAGAGTAAGAAGGGTTACAAGCTCACGTGCTTTAAGTATGGGGAACGGGGTCATTTGGCACAAGATTGTACGGTGGTGCCTTTGGGCTCAATCAGGTGTTTCATTTGCCGGATGGAGGGACACTGGAAGTTTGAGTGTTCCGAATCGCATGACGATCGGGTTAGGAGGTTAGAGCGCGAATACATAATGGGAAGTGGAGCACGGAAGCCCAACAGTTCTACATCAGGTACTTTTAGTACGAAATTGTATGTTGTTCGTTTGTAATAACATGCGGTACGTGCGTAAGTCTTAGCTAAACTTTATTCTTCGTTGGAGATAATTCGTAGCAAGCGGGCAGTTTACGTTTATGGTTCCGGTTTGCTCTCAGTAGAGTGTATAAGTGGTGTGTTGTGCCTTGATCCTATGGTGCGAATCCTAGGGTGCTTAGGTGAAAGGACCCGTTCATATACATTATAAACGATTCACAATAGTTGATTACATCGCGAGGTATTTGACCTCTATATGATACATTTTACAAACATTGCATTCGTTTTTAAAAGACAAACTTTCTTTACAACAAAAATTGACGGTATGCACACCATTTCATAATACATCCAACTATAATTGACTTAATAATAATCTTGATGAACTCAATGACTTGAATGCAACGTCTTTCAAAATATGCCATGAATGACTCCAAGTAATATCCTTAAAATGAGTTAATGCACAGCGGAAGATTTCTTTAATACCTGAGAATAAACATGCTTTAAAGTGTCAACCAAAAGGTTGGTGAGTTCATAGGTTTATCATAACAATCATTTCAATATATTAATAGACCACAAGATTTCCGTTTATAAATATATGTACACTCGCAAGTGTATAAAATTATTCTATAAGTTGTAGGCACCCGGTAACAAGCCTTAACGTTCATGTTTTACCCTCTGAAGTACACCAGATCAGGTGTGTTTAAAATAACCTCGAAGTACTAAAGCATCCCATAGTCAGGATGGGGTTTGTCAGGCCCAATAGATCTATCTTTAGGATTCGCACCTACCGTACATAGACAAGTAGTTTAATGTTACCAAGCTAAGGGTATATTTCTGGTTTAAACCCACATAGAATTAGTTTTAGTACTTGTGCCTATTTCGTAAAACATTTATAAAAACAGCGCATGTATTCTCAGTCCCAAAAATATATATAAAAGGGAGCAAATGAAACTCACCATACTGTATTTCGTAGTAAAAATACATATAACGTCATTTAACAAGTGCAAGGTTGGCCTCGGATTCACGAACCTATATTAATTATATATATTTATATGTTGGTCAATATTTGTCTAACAATTTTTGGTCAAGTCATAGTGTACCACAATCCTAATGCTCGAGACTAATATGCAAAAGTCAACAAAAGTCAACATGACCCAAAATGACTTCTAAAATTTATACGTGTTTATTATATAACTTAACTATAGTCGTGTAACGACCCGCACTTTTTCGATCATACTATACTTATAAGATTAATATTTACATAAATTAAACCTTGCCAACATGATAAGCAATCCAAATTGTCGAGATTTATATTTCCGAAAAGAGTTTTACACAACGTTTGACCGTCTAGTTTGACCGATGATATCACGAACTATACAATATATGATAATTATACGTTGTGTATATATATGTATATATACATATTTAACATGATTAATGAATGTTTTAATATCTCATTTTATATTAATAACAACAAGTTATATGTGTATTTTGAAACTACTAACTTAAGTTTTCAAAACGATAACAATACGTAACGTTATTTGACATATATACTTAAGATTTATAATGTTATACATATATTGTATAAGTAATGTATTTAATTACTTTTAAAGAACTTAAATACATAAAACCATATAAGTGTATTCACAAAAGATAGTTATATTTGAATCCTCATTCCATTTTTCACAAAATTTCTATACGTATACCTAGAGTATTTGTACTCGTATCATACCAAGCTTCTATACGTATTTAATAATAGTAAATACACATCAAATCACCACCTAACCCACCCTTGTTACTGCCCTTAGAGCAAGGTAATTGGAATTTGGATGCATGCATGAATTATTACACAAAAATACAACATGTGAACTTGTCCATCATCATCATCATTCACGTTTTTTTTAGTATATATGTATCATCATTTTTGATTCATTTACTACTTCAATCTCCTAGCTAAAACACACACACTTATAACCCTTAAACACCTTCAACAATTCAGCAAAGTTCCAAGAAGATCTAGCTTCAAAAACCATACTAAAACACCATAAGAAAACCATACAAAAACATTTCAAGAAAACCCTCCAAGAACACCAACTTACTTCCAATCTTTCATCCACTTCTATCACCCTTTTGATTCTAGCTTCTTACTTCTCTTTTACAGCAACTTCATCCAAGGAACTTGAGGTAGAATCTATGTTCATAACCTTATTCGATTCATATATATATAGCTATCATATTTTGTGGTATACAAGTTTAACAACAAGAACATAGTTTGAATGTTTTCAAACTTGTTTGCAAACTAAATAGATCCTTCTAACTTAACTTTTAAAATACTTCAAGACATGTAACATAACTTATTTATATGTTAATTTAACAAGGTAAAACTTGTTTTTTTCAAAGTATAAGTATTTTTGGAAAAATGGTCATTAAATGATTTTGTTGTAACAAAATGTTTAACTTCATATGTTTCACTAAACTATCACTTATGCCGTATGATTTTGAATACAAACCAAGGTATTTACAGTTCATAGTCTTAAAGAAGAACTCGATCCAAGAAGATGGCAATTTGAATCAACGAAAACGGACTTGTAACGAAGAAACTATGACCGATACAAAATTGGCTATCCTAGACATTTTCAACTTCGGGATTCATTGGAAAAATTTACATAAAATCACATACTTCTAAGATAACATGATATTTTATATATATGTACTTATAATTCAATTTTATATGGTTCAGGATCACCCGTAAACAACACGAGAAGATTAATCATAAGATCCCATGATTGTACGCAACACGTCATTTGACAACACCGGTACTTTATGTACGCAACACGTCATTTGACAACACCGGTACCATGGGTCAAGATTAATCTCGACCAATACATATACGATGGGGTTTTATTGATTTCGTTGGGGGTTTTATTTATTTCATTGCGGGTATATTAAACATCTAAAAATGAACCATTAAAATTGAATTGCTAACCTCGGACAGCTAACTTCGGACTAAGGAAATATTCAAAGTATTAAAAGTATAACAAGTATATATTTATAACGTTTGTTTAAAAATGAAAACATATTGATATATTATATATGGATAGGTTCGTGATATCAACCGGAAGACCGAGTCAAATTATATATATCATCAAGACAAGTGTGAGTATATAGTCCCACTTTTAAACTCTAAATATTTCGGGATGAGAATACATGTATTTTATGTTTTACATTATGGACACAAGTAACTGAAAAATATATTCTACGTTGAGTTGTACCACTGGCATACTTCCCTGTAGCTTGGTAACTAATATTTACAGCGGTATTGTAAACGCGAATCCTGTTGATAGATCTATCGGGCCTGACAACCCCAATCGGACTGGACGACCAGTATTCAACGGTTGCACAGTACTTCGTTTTGAGACTACACTTGGTACGGTGTAGTAAGATTTCATATTAAAGGGAATATGCGACGTGAAAATGTTAAGTATGGTTACCAAGTGCTCAACCACTTAGAATATTTTTATTGAAATGTTTATATACGAAATCTTGTGGTCTATATATATATATTGCTGCGCACTAAACCTATATCTCACCAACTTTATGTTGACGTTTTTAAACATGTTTATTCTCAGGTGATAATTAAAGCTTCCGCTGCATTATGTTGAATCTAAGCAGGATCATGCGTACTCATATTTGTGTCAAAAATAAAACTGCATATCCGAGGACGTGTGTTGTAAAATATGCTAGAAATCGTGTTGTTATTATCATTTGTAAAGTTTGTAAGTCGAAGATTATCGTTAAACGATAATCATCTTTTTATTGTCTAAAGCTTGTAACAAAAATAATGGTTTGGTTTGTAATGTATAATATATGCAGTTTTCCTTTTTAAAAATGTCGCATATAGAGGTCAATACCTCGCAATGAAATCATACGTTATCTAACACGTTCTTATGGTTAAGGACGGGTTATGACATTTGGTATCAGAGCGTTGGTCTTAGCGAACCAGGTCTGCATTAGTGTGTCTAACCGAGAAGCCGTTAGGATACATTAGTAAGTCTGGACTTTGACCGGGTCTGATTTAAAAAAAAAACCATTGCTTATCACTGTTGGTTAAAATTTATATGTAAATATTATATAAGTACTAATGGGTTAGTTGTTGTGTGATAGATGTCGAGCTCAAAAATTGTTATCACAATCAACGACTCCGAATCAGAATCTTCAGATGGCGTTCCAGTCATTAACCTGTCCGATGACGAAAATGATATCCTTGGGGAAGACTCACAATTTCCGGATGAACCAACTATAGAAATATCGGAAAGTGAACCCGAGGAGGAAAGTGAACCCGAGGAGGAAAGTGAACCCGAGGAGGAAAGTGAACCCGAGGAGGAAAGTGAACCCGAGGAAGAAATACAGGAAATTACAAAAGACGAGTTCGAACTAGGAAAGAAACGAAAGGCTAATGAATTAGAAAATCCAAATCCCGAGTTTAATGGGAATGATGTGGCACCAATTCCACTCAACACTACCACCCCTATCCCCGCTATTCCTATTCGTTCTGTCCCGGCATCCAGTTCTTCAGTCCCACAGCCAAAATATAGGCAGACAGTTAGGATAAGCGTTAAGCAAATCTTTGTGTCTAAACGTCCTAGAAAATAGATCAAACGATGCGCTGCTGTGTCAAACCATGGAACCGAATAATGTTTTGTATAATATTAATAGTGTGGTTTGCTTAATGTTCGATGTAAGATAAGCATATGTAAAATATTGAAGTATGAAATGCAATAATTTTCCATGGTTAAGTATTATTTAGATTGTAGTAATTGATTCTGTACTAAGCTATTAAGTATGAACATTAACGGGTAGGTACTACCCAAGATATAATTATAAAACGCTAATAAGAAGAAAAGGCTTTTATAATAATACCTAGTTCATATTATTAATAAGCTATAATGTACTATAAATACACACTACATCTATAATAATCCATGTGAATAATTATTTTCTTTCATTAGGAAATGGCGCGATTGAATCGAATGACGGAACAAGAAGTCGAGGACTTCATCAACCAGCGAGTGAACGACAGAATGTTATGGGTTGAGGCTGCAAGAGCTGCTGCAGTTAATCCAAATCCTCGTGTAGGATGCTCCTACAAGACGTTTCAAGCTTGCAAGCCATCATCATTCAGTGGAACGGAAGGACCTATCGGTTTAACCCGATGGATAGAAAAGATGGAGACGGTGTTCAAAATCAGCGGTTGTGATGAAAAAGACATGACCAAGTTTGCATCGTGCACTTTACAAGATAGTGCACTCACATGGTGGAAGAATTATGTGAAGGCGGTAGGAGGAGATGTAGCTTATGATACTCCATGGGAAGAATTCAAAGCAATGATAATCACCGAGTATTGTCCAGGGAATGAGGTTATTAAGTTAGAAGATGAGTTACGAAGTTTGAAGGTGGTTGGTACTGAAATCACCAACTACAACCAGCGATTCATGGAATT
Source organism: Rutidosis leptorrhynchoides (assembly GCF_046630445.1). Classification (NCBI taxonomy): domain Eukaryota; kingdom Viridiplantae; phylum Streptophyta; class Magnoliopsida; order Asterales; family Asteraceae; genus Rutidosis; species Rutidosis leptorrhynchoides. The sequence goes on from NC_092337.1 coordinate 251,598,936, forward strand.
AGTTTTGCTATGTCCTGAATTGGTTCCAACCGAAGCACGGAAGATTGAAATGTACAAAGGTGGTTTGCCCAAAAAGGTCAAGGCAAACGTTACAGCATCGAAACCTAAGACAATTCATGAAGCTATAACCATGGCAAACGAGCTAATGGATCAGGTCATTTTGGACAAGAAAGCATTCAATACTGAGGTGAAGGTATTGGGGAACAAGAAAAAGTGGAATGGAGGTTATGATCAAGGTAACCAACAACAACCTTATAAGAAACAAGAAACCACGAAAGGTGCGGGTAGCGGTTCAGGCTTTGGTTACAAAGGACAAAGTCCTTTATGCAACCGTTGTCACAAACATCATTTTGGTTACTGTAGTGTGTTGTGCACTAAATGCAATAGACAGGGACATCTTGCTGAAGATTGTAAGGATCTCGTTACAAATGCAAATGGTAACAAGACTCCTGCCACCAACGCAAATAGAACTGCTTTGGCTAACATTACTTGTTTTGGGTGTGGAAAACAAGGTCATTATAAGAGCCAGTGCCCGAATCAGAATGGCGGACCTGCACGTGGAAGAGCGTTTGTTATTAATGCTAGAGAGGCACGAGAAGACCCGGAACTTGTTACGGGTACGTTTACCATTAATAACTTATCAGCATCTATTTTATTTGATACTGGCGCCGATAGAAGTTACGTGTGTATAAATTTTTACACTAAATTGAATTGTTCATCATTACCTCTAGATGCTAAGTACTTGATTGAGTTAGCTAATGGTAAGCTAATTAAAGCCGATAAAATTTGTCGTGATTGTGAAATAAATCTAGCCGGAGAAACGTTTAAAATCGACTTAATACCCGTAGAATTAGGAGGTTTTGATGTAATAGTTGGCATGGACTGGATGTCCAAAATAGGAGCGGAAGTTGTTTGTGCCAAGAAGGCAATTCGTATTCCTGGTAAGGATAAAATGCCGGTGATGATTTACGGAGAGAAGGGTGATTCAAAGCTAAAACTCATTAGCTGTTTGAAAGCCAAGAAGTGTTTAGAAAAGGGATGTTACGCTATTTTAGCACATGTTAATAAAGTCGAAAAGAAAGAAAAGTGCATCAACGACGTGCCTGTGGCAAGAGATTTTCCTGAAGTTTTTCCGGAAGAATTGCCGGGATTACCTCCATTTAGATCGGTAGAATTTCAAATAGATTTAGTACCAGGAGCTGCACCAGTGGCTCGTGCTCCATATAGACTTGCACCGTCCGAGTTAAAAGAACTTCAAAGTCAGTTAAAAGAATTACTGGACCGTGGATTCATACGACCGAGTACTTCACCGTGGGGAGCTCCAATTTTGTTTGTTAAGAAGAAAGATGGATCTTTTAGGATGTGTATAGACTATCGTGAATTAAATAAGTTAACTATCAAGAATCGGTATCCACTACCGAGAATTGATGACTTATTTGATCAATTGCAAGGATCATGTGTTTATTCAAAAATCGACTTAAGATCGGGCTATCATCAACTACGCGTCAAAGAAGAGGATATTCCGAAAACTGCTTTTCGGACACGTTATGGTCATTACGAATTTTTGGTTATGCCGTTTGGATTGACGAATGCGCCAGCTGTATTCATGGACCTCATGAATCGAGTTTGTAGTCCGTATTTAGATAAGTTTGTTATCGTTTTCATTGATGATATTCTTATATATTCCAAGAGTGAGCAAGAGCATGAGCAGCATTTAAGGTTGATATTAGAGTTGTTGAGAAAAGAACAGCTATATGCTAAATTTTCTAAGTGTGCTTTCTGGTTGAAAGAAGTACAATTTCTTGGCCACGTTGTTAGTAGCAAAGGAATTCAGGTTGATCCAGCAAAAATTGAAGCCATTGAAAAATGGGAGACTCCTAAGACACCAATGCAGATACGCCAATTTTTGGGTTTAGCCGGTTATTATAGAAGGTTTATTCAAGATTTTTCTCGAATAGCTAAGCCGTTGACAGCATTAACACAAAAAGGGAAGAAATACGAATGGACCTCGGAGCAGGAGAACGCATTTCAATTATTGAAGAAGAAGTTAACTACGGCGCCTATTTTATCGTTACCTGAAGGGAACGATGATTTTGAAATATATTGTGACGCTTCGCGACAAGGTTTTGGTTGTGTTCTTATGCAACGAAAGAAAGTAATTGCATTTGCATCCCGACAATTGAAGATTCACGAGCGAAATTATACGACGCATGATCTTGAATTGGGAGCAGTCGTGTTTGCATTGAAGATGTGGAGACACTACTTGTATGGGGTTAAATTCACTGTGTTTACTGATCATAAAAGCCTTCAACATATTTTTGATCAGAAACAATTGAACATGAGGCAACGTAGGTGGGTCGAGTTAATAAACGACTATGATTGTGAAATTCGTTATCATCCCGGGAAAGCGAATGTGGTGGCTGACGCACTAAGCAGAAAGGAACGAGAACCAATTCGAGTACGAGCGATGAACATAAAAATTCGCATAAATCTCAACTCACAAATCAAAGAAGTTCAACGAGAAGCACTTACTAAAGAAAATATAGGAAATGAAATAATGAAGAAGTATGAGAAGCAACTCGTTATGCGGGAAGATGGAATTCGATATTTTGCAAATCGTATTTGGGTACCGAAGTTGGGTGGATTAAGGAAGTTGATATTGAACGAGGCACATAAGACAAGATATTCGATACATCCTGGAGTTGGAAAGATGTACCAAGATCTTAAGACGCATTATTGGTGGCCTAATTTAAAAACAGACGTTGCAACATATGTTGGGGAGTGTTTAACTTGTTCCAAGGTTAAAGCAGAACACCAGAAGCCGTCAGGGTTACTTCAACAACCAGAAATTCCAGAATGGAAATGGGACGGTATTACCATGGATTTCATCACGAAGTTACCAAAGACTGCCTGGGGATACGACACCATTTGGGTGATTGTGGATCGTCTCACCAAGTCTGCACATTTCTTGCCTATAAAGGAAACGGATAGAATGGAGAAACTATTACGATTGTATATAAAGGAAGTTGTTTCAAGGCATGGAATACCTATTTCCATTATATCCGATCGTGATAGTAGATTTACCTCAAAATTCTGGCAATCACTACAGGAGGCACTAGGAACTCGGTTGGATATGAGTACCGCATATCATCCACAAACCGATGGACAGAGTGAGAGAACGATTCAGACTCTCGAAGACATGCTCAGGGCATGTGTGATCGATTTTGGAAACGGATGGGATAAATACCTACCGTTAGCAGAATTCTCGTATAATAATAGTTATCATGCGAGCATTGGAGCTGCGCCATTCGAAGCATTGTACGGAAGGAAGTGTAGATCTCCTATCTGTTGGAATGAAGTAGGAGATCGACATTTAACTGGTCCCGAGATCATACATGAAACGACTGAGAAGATAGTGCAAATCAAGGAGAGATTGAAAACAGCCCGTAGTCGCCAAAAGAGCTACGCCGATGTTCGAAGGAAACCATTAGAGTTTCAGGTCGGGGACATGGTTATGCTAAAGGTGTCACCTTGGAAAGGTGTAATACGTTTCGGCAAAAGGGGTAAACTGAACCCAAGGTACGTAGGCCCGTTCAAGATCATCGAACGCATTGGACCGGTAGCTTATCGACTCGAGTTACCACAACAACTCGCCGGAGTACATAATACCTTTCACGTCTCAAACCTTAAGAAGTGTCTTGCAAAGGAAGACCTCACCATTCCTCTTGAAGAAATTCATGTCGACGAGAAACTACAATTCGTCGAAGAACCAATCGAAATCATGGACCGTGAAGTTAAACAGCTCAAACAGAGTAATATACCGATTGTTAAGGTTCGTTGGAATGCTAGAAGAGGTCCCGAGTTTACTTGGGAACGAGAGGATCAGATGAAACGAAAGTATCCGCATTTGTTTCTCGATGACGCAAAATAGGTACAATTTTAAAATTTCGGGACGAAATTTATTTAACGGGGAGGTAATGTAACGACCCGCACTTTTTCGATCATACTATACTTATAAGATTAATATTTACATAAATTAAACCTTGCCAACATGATAAGCAATCCAAATTGTCGAGATTTATATTTCCGAAAAGAGTTTTACACAACGTTTGACCGTCTAGTTTGACCGATGATATCACGAACTATACAATATATGATAATTATACGTTGTGTATATATATGTATATATACATATTTAACATGATTAATGAATGTTTTAATATCTCATTTTATATTAATAACAACAAGTTATATGTGTATTTTGAAACTACTAACTTAAGTTTTCAAAACGATAACAATACGTAACGTTATTTGACATATATACTTAAGATTTATAATGTTATACATATATTGTATAAGTAATGTATTTAATTACTTTTAAAGAACTTAAATACATAAAACCATATAAGTGTATTCACAAAAGATAGTTATATTTGAATCCTCATTCCATTTTTCACAAAATTTCTATACGTATACCTAGAGTATTTGTACTCGTATCATACCAAGCTTCTATACGTATTTACTAATAGTAAATACACATCAAATCACCACCTAACCCACCCTTGTTACTGCCCTTAGAGCAAGGTAATTGGAATTTGGATGCATGCATGAATTATTACACAAAAATACAACATGTGAACTTGTCCATCATCATCATCATTCACGTTTTTTTTTAGTATATATGTATCATCATTTTTGATTCATTTACTACTTCAATCTCCTAGCTAAAACACACACACTTATAACCCTTAAACACCTTCAACAATTCAGCAAAGTTCCAAGAAGATCTAGCTTCAAAAACCATACTAAAACACCATAAGAAAACCATACAAAAACATTTCAAGAAAACCCTCCAAGAACACCAACTTACTTCCAATCTTTCATCCACTTCTATCACCCTTTTGATTCTAGCTTATTACTTCTCTTTTACAGCAACTTCATCCAAGGAACTTGAGGTAGAATCTATGTTCATAACCTTATTCGATTCATATATATATAGCTATCATATTTTGTGGTATACAAGTTTAACAACAAGAACATAGTTTGAATGTTTTCAAACTTGTTTGCAAACTAAATAGATCCTTCTAACTTAACTTTTAAAATACTTCAAGACATGTAACATAACTTATTTATATGTTAATTTAACAAGGTAAAACTTGTTTTTTTCAAAGTATAAGTATTTTTGGAAAAATGGTCATTAAATGATTTTGTTGTAACAAAATGTTTAACTTCATATGTTTCACTAAACTATCACTTATGCCGTATGATTTTGAATACAAACCAAAGTATTTACAGTTCATAGTCTTAAAGAAGAACTCGATCCAAGAAGATGGCAATTTGAATCAACGAAAACGGACTTGTAACGAAGAAACTATGACCGATACAAAATTGGCTATCCTAGACATTTTCAACTTCGGGATTCATTGGAAAAATTTACATAAAATCACATACTTCTAAGATAACATGATATTTTATATATATGTACTTATAATTCAATTTTATATGGTTCAGGATCACCCGTAAACAACACGAGAAGATTAATCATAAGATCCCATGATTGTACGCAACACGTCATTTGACAACACCGGTACTTTATGTACGCAACACGTCATTTGACAACACCGGTACCATGGGTCAAGATTAATCTCGACCAATACATATACGATGGGGTTTTATTGATTTCGTTGGGGGTTTTATTTATTTCATTGCGGGTATATTAAACATCTAAAAATGAACCATTAAAATTGAATTGCTAACCTCGGACAGCTAACTTCGGACTAAGGAAATATTCAAAGTATTAAAAGTATAACAAGTATATATTTATAACGTTTGTTTAAAAATGAAAACATATTGATATATTATATATGGATAGGTTCGTGATATCAACCGGAAGACCGAGTCAAATTATATATATCATCAAGACAAGTGTGAGTATATAGTCCCACTTTTAAACTCTAAATATTTCGGGATGAGAATACATGTATTTTATGTTTTACATTATGGACACAAGTAACTGAAAAATATATTCTACGTTGAGTTGTACCACTGGCATACTTCCCTGTAGCTTGGTAACTAATATTTACAGCGGTATTGTAAACGCGAATCCTGTTGATAGATCTATCGGGCCTGACAACCCCAATCGGACTGGACGACCAGTATTCAACGGTTGCACAGTACTTCGTTTTGAGACTACACTTGGTACGGTGTAGTAAGATTTCATATTAAAGGGAATATGCAACGTGAAAATGTTAAGTATGGTTACCAAGTGCTCAACCACTTAGAATATTTTTATTGAAATGTTTATATACGAAATCTTGTGGTCTATATATATATATTGCTGCGCACTAAACCTATATCTCACCAACTTTATGTTGACGTTTTTAAACATGTTTATTCTCAGGTGATAATTAAAGCTTCCGCTGCATTATGTTGAATCTAAGCAGGATCATGCGTACTCATATTTGTGTCAAAAATAAAACTGCATATCCGAGGACGTGTGTTGTAAAATATGCTAGAAATCGTGTTGTTATTATCATTTGTAAAGTTTGTAAGTCGAAGATTATCGTTAAACGATAATCATCTTTTTATTGTCTAAAGCTTGTAACAAAAATAATGGTTTGGTTTGTAATGTATAATATATGCAGTTTTCCTTTTTAAAAATGTCGCATATAGAGGTCAATACCTCGCAATGAAATCATACGTTATCTAACACGTTCTTATGGTTAAGGACGGGTTATGACAAGTCGTTTTATATATTTAAATATATTTATTAGATTTTATAATAATAAAAGTCATTTATTAATAAAAATTTATATTAACGTTTATATATGATAAAATATACTTTTATATATCTTAAGTAGTAAAATTTATAAAGTTCACTTAATATCTTAAAACTATAGTGGTAAGTATTATTAATGTAATTATATTACGCGTGGTGAAAAATATCTTTGTATCCCCTATTTATTTGATAAAATAATATTGATCATAATAATAATAAGTAAAAGTTGTATTATTTTGTAATAATAATTATTATTATTCTATAAAAAAAATAACAATATTTATATTTACTAAAAATGTTATTATGATAAAATGATAATACTAACATAATAGTAATAATGATATTTTATAATAACAATGATATTTCTATTAAAATAATAACGACGATAGTAATAATAATCATTTTAACAATAATACAAAAATTCAGTTGACTATAACTTCAAATCCGTTCATCGAAACCATTCGATATCTAAATGAAAAGTTCTTAATTTTTGGCTAGCTTTCCAATGACATCCATATTATATACCCTATCTCAGTAGCATATGTATCCAATTCTGGATTCAACAAACCTATCTAAGGACAATATCGAATGTACAAGCATGCATAATCCTATATACTCGAGCACTAGTCAGGGATACACTATTGATATATAAAAGTTAAGTTATGAGTGCTCACGTATCAATATTGAGATTCAATATTGCAGGAAAGTACGTAGACGCAACGGAGATGATAAACACTAGATTGACCTCACGAGCATACCCATGAACCATACCCATCACTTCCATAGCTATAACCCATAATTTTCTTAGCTTCGACTCATTCAAAAAACTATTTTGAAATCACTCGGACATCACTCCGTCGTAATATTTTATGTATACTAATAATATCTTGAAATAATACAGAGAAATATATATATATATATATATATATATATATATATATATATATATATATATATATATATATATATATATATATATATATATATATATATATATATATATATATATATATATATATATGTAAATCGATTGAGAGAGTTTAGAGAAATATATTTTCAAGTTTCTATGAAATAATGAAACCTATTGAATTCTATTTATAATAGATTTTTGAATTATTAAAGTGAATTATTAAAGTATGAATTATTAAAATGAATTATTAAAGTATGAATTATTAAAATGAATTATTAAAGTGAATTATTAAAGTATGAATTATTAAAGTGAATTATTAAAGTATGAATTATTAAAGTGAATTATTAAAGTATAAATTATTAAAGTGAATTATTAAAGTATGAATTATTAAAGTGAATTATTAAAGTTAAAGTAAAGTAAAAGTAAAGTAAAGGTAAAGTTAAAGTATAGTAAAAGTATAAAAACTATGTATGTATAATACGCGTATAAATATATATAATATTAATTTAAATCGTTATATATATTTAATGAAATAAAATATAAATATCGTTATATTTATTATACTGGTTAAGTAATGAGTTGTCAAAAGTGATTCTAGATATTTATAAAAGTTTAATAATAAAGTTTTTTTTTTAAACTGAAAACGTTTTTGTACGTTTGAAAATAGATTAATAGAATATTATGGAAACCAATTCTCCACTAGCTTTTGTCTAACTTTCGTAAATGACACTTTTTATTTTTATTTATAAATAGCTTTACAAATTATTCCGAATATCGTTAAGAGGAATAGATTTCTCAAATCATAGTGGACCTCTCAACAGAGACTTGTAATCATAATTCAATGTTTCTGATAATTCAATCATTTAATATATTTTTTTTAATTTCGTCGATATTCATATTGAAACAAATACGTTCATATAAAGCATTATACTTTTAAATACTTTGTTGACATTTTCAATTTATAACATATACACATATACATACATATTCATATATGTTCATTTAATGGTTCGTGAATCATTAGAATTTGGTCGAGGTTTAAATAAATGTATAAACATAGTTTAAAATCCTTGAGATTTAACTTAACAAACATTGCTTATTGTGTCAGAATAATATAAAGATAAAGTTTAAATTTAGTCGGAAATTTCCGGGTCGTCACAGTACCTACCAGTTAAAGAAATTTCGTCCCCGAAATTTGATAGAGGTCGTTATGGCTAACAATGAAAATGTTATTATGACGATTATGAAGTTTTATCATGTCTAAGAAGTATGGATAAAATAATTCGATTACTCAAAGCGTATGAGGGAAGTTATCGTAAATGAAGGAAATAAGATTATAGTGATTCGTCATATCTTTTGACGTCATCACAATTGATCTCCGAATTTAAAGAAAATCTTTGTAATCTATGTTGGATTTGATGCTTTGGTGATTAAGAAGATTATGATTCTCTTCGAATTAATACGATAATCCATCTTGATTTCTCTGTCGGGTATTTCACTATAAATCCACCTCCTTCATTTCCTTACAACTCACACCTTCTATTCTTTCTCCCTCAACTCATATTTTAAAGTATTTGTCAATATGCTTCATCCAGTACTGATTCTCGATATACTCCTCACTTTCATATCTGTCGTTCTTCTTTTTCATCTGCCTCCGGAAGAATCTATTTACTTCTACTATACTCTCGGTTTTATAGTGTTTTTAGTTCTTCCGTGTCTTTATATTGCTATATGCATCGATATATACGGTTTATAATTTTTGGGTGGTTGTTGGGTTTTATATCTTCCCTTATATTTTAAAGCCCCTGCTTTTGTCTTCTATAATCATTGACATCCACAGTTAATGCTCCCTTCTATTTGCTGCGATTTATACTCCAATTTCTATTTTGGAGTTTTGTCCTTTCGTTTCTTCTTCTTGTGATTAAGCAACGTTTGTAATGGTCCAGTATTCGCAGATATGAATTTCAGAATGAACAGAGTTAATGTTCTAAGAAGGAAATGGTAATGGCACGATCTTGATTTGTTAATTTACCAGAATACCCTGAAAAGACCGAATCATCAAGAAAATATATTCTTGATATTTTTAGAGATTAAATAGAATACAAGAGTCATGTAACATGGAACATGATGACGGCATGGTCTGTGAATCGTCATGTCCCATTAGAAACTCAGCATGACTTACTGTAATATAATCACGTTGATCAAGTGTCATTATATTATACTAACTCATGCTTCAGTTCCCAACACTACTTCAAAACATTCATAATTTAAACTCGAAAGTTTATAGAATATAGAAACTAATAGTTTCTTATATGATGTAACACTGATAGCGCAAAGAGATAAATGACTTCAGATAAGATTAGTTGTGAAAATATCTTCAGAAATATCGCGAATATTTATAATGAAAGATATGATAATATCTTAGAATTTCTAATATTGATGGATGATGATGAAGATTTGTCTGTAAAGGTTTAGAATAAAGAGTAAGGTATTCGTTAATGACTTTAGAAGGCACTGAATCATTTGGATTCTTTGAAGGCAGATTTAGTCTTTGTGATTTGTCCACAGCCTCCTTCATAGTCTGTTCAATCCGTTTTCCAGTTCCAAACCTTCTCTTTTTCTCAGCTTTTCCACCTTACTATTCTTTGTCATCAAACTTTTTACTGTTAAGATCGTTTACAGTTTTTGATGCTTCATCAGTATTTCGAGAACTAGTTCGCAGTTTAAGGTGTTTTTCAGAAACTTCACATTCAAAGTATATAAGTCCAGAAGATAGACACATATAATTGTTGGCGTAGACATGCTGCGAGATTTCAAAATACTGATTGCTAATTTTTGATGATTCATATGGCAATTCTCGTTACAAGATGCAGATGAGTAAATGATGGGATTTTGATAAATATAAAGATTTTTCGAAAAGTCAAAAATCAATGAAGTTGTTAATAAGTAAACTGCTAATGAGGCGAGATATGAAAGGTTCCCCGGTAATAATGATGAAGGGGTAATCATTATAATAAGGCTTATTCGAATGAACAATTGAAGTTGGTTTGCTGGAGCTGTGACAAAATCGTCTATTTTTAGAAGGGATTGAAAAGTTATTTTAGCTAGTAAATGCCAAAAGGTCTGACATGGATACATGTTAAATTATGACTTTGGTTTCAAGAGTTTTTCAGGTACGTAACTGTGGATAACATGTGGTTGGATCATCATCTCGATTGTTCATTATTTGAAGTGTCTTCAGGTTTTTCGAAGGGCTTGAACACAGATTATAATCGTTAATATACATACGATGTTCTAACACAGTTTTGAAGTTAAAGTATAGCTTTGAAAGATGTAAGAATCTAAGAGTGATGATATCGTTTATAACTTGAATTGAATTCGGCGATTTCAAAATCAGAATATGTAATTAGATTTTTGAATGAGTATGGTTATTTTGATTTCTATAAAAGAATGTATATTGTTGTGAAAGTAGGGAGTATAATGGATGATTTGCTGAATCAGATTCGAAGAATGTAACATATTAATTGTGAATTTATATATCTCTCGGGTATTAACTACCCGTTAAAAAAAAATGTCACAATTAATATTTTGTACAAAAGAATTTTATTACAGTCTTTATGGAAATATATGTGTATATTTCTTCAGATGTAATATAGATTTAATGAGTTAATATTAAATTAAACTCACTTGATTTATGGTTAAGGCTATGATAGATAATTTCTAAACTTTAGAAATTACATAATCGTCGTAGAATGTTTTTCCAATGAAGTTATGAATCAATACTTCATCGTTGTGGTATTCCTTAGTATCTACAGGGTGTATGACATCGATGCTCATGGGACAGATTGTGAAGTTGAGGTTTGTGATGCGGTTGTTGTTGGTGGTGGTAATGGTACTGTTGGTGTTGCTAATGGTGGTACTGTTTATGCTGCTGGTGCTGCTGCTGGTGTTTGTAACCTTTGCACCATATTCTCCAAAGCCACTACCCGAGCGCGAAGCTCGTTGACTTCTTCTATTATACCGGGGTGATTGTCGGTTCGAACGAGCGGATAAATAAAATCTAGAATTTGGTGTAGTATGTAATCATGATGAGATACTCTAGAAATAAGAGAGAAAATGGTGTTTCGGATAGGTTCGCCGGTAAGTGCTTCAGGTTCTTCGCCAAGAGGGCAATGTGATGGATGGAAGGGATCACTTTCTTCTTGTCTCCTATGATTAAGGAGGCTACGAACCCATCCCCAATTCATCCAGAATAGATGATGACTAATTGGTTGATCCATTCCGGTCACACTGCTTTCGGAACTTGAGTGGGATTTCATTTCGGAATCCGAGGGACTTGAACTAATGACGAATTCCATTTCGTACGATTGAATAAAGAATTTTTGGATATGAAATGATTTTCCGGCTATCGGGTGGTATTCTAATTATATAGAGCAAAAGGTTTCGTAGATTACGGAGGAATTTACGGAATATGTCAGGCAAAGTTTACAGTAACAGATACGCTAAGATATGAATTAGCAGATACGCTAAGATATGAATTTTGTCTATACACTATTCATGCAATCAATGCAATAAGATGTGTCTAGACTAAGAATGATAAGCATGTAATTTCCGACAAGAATGATGAGCAAAACTTTTGAAATGCAGACACGGTCGAAGTCCAGACTCACTAATGCATCCTAACGACTATCAGTTAGACACAATAATGCAGACCTGGTTCGCTAAGACCACCGCTCTGATACCAACTGAAAGGACCCGTTCATATACATTATAAACGATTCACAATAGTTGATTACATCGCGAGGTATTTGACCTCTATATGATACATTTTACAAACATTGCATTCGTTTTTAAAAGACAAACTTTCTTTACAACAAAAATTGACGGTATGCACACCATTTCATAATACATCCAACTATAATTGACTTAATAATAATCTTGATGAACTCAATGACTTGAATGCAACGTCTTTCAAAATATGCCATGAATGACTCCAAGTAATATCCTTAAAATGAGTTAATGCACAGCGGAAGATTTCTTTAATACCTGAGAATAAACATGCTTTAAAGTGTCAACCAAAAGGTTGGTGAGTTCATAGGTTTATCATAACAATCATTTCAATATATTAATAGACCACAAGATTTCCGTTTATAAATATATGTACACTCGCAAGTGTATAAAATTATTCTATAAGTTGTAGGCACCCGGTAACAAGCCTTAACGTTCATGTTTTACCCTCTGAAGTACACCAGATCAGGTGTGTTTAAAATAACCTCGAAGTACTAAAGCATCCCATAGTCAGGATGGGGTTTGTCAGGCCCAATAGATCTATCTTTAGGATTCACGCCTACCGTACATAGACAAGTAGTTTAATGTTACCAAGCTAAGGGTATATTTCTGGTTTAAACCCACATAGAATTAGTTTTAGTACTTGTGCCTATTTCGTAAAACATTTATAAAAACAGCGCATGTATTCTCAGTCCCAAAAATATATATAAAAGGGAGCAAATGAAACTCACCATACTGTATTTCGTAGTAAAAATACATATAACGTCATTTAACAAGTGTAAGGTTGGCCTCGGATTCACGAACCTATATTAATTATATATATTTATATGTTGGTCAATATTTGTCTAACAATTTTTGGTCAAGTCATAGTGTACCACAATCCTAATGCTCGAGACTAATATGCAAAAGTCAACAAAAGTCAACTTGACCCAAAATGACTTCTAAAATTTATACGTGTTTATTATATAACTTAACTATAGTCGTTTTATATATTTAAATATATTTATTAGATTTTATAATAATAAAAGTCATTTATTAATAAAAATTTATATTAACGTTTATATATGATAAAATATACTTTTATATATCTTAAGTAGTAAAATTTATAAAGTTCACTTAATATCTTAAAACTATAGTGGTAAGTATTATTAATGTAATTATATTACGCGTGGTGAAAAATATCTTTGTATCCCCTATTTATTTGATAAAATAATATTGATCATAATAATAATAAGTAAAAGTTGTATTATTTTGTAATAATAATAATTATTATTCTATAAAAAAAAAAATAACAATATTTATATTTACTAAAAATGTTATTATGATAAAATGATAATACTAACATAATAGTAATAATGATATTTTATAATAACAATGATATTTCTATTAAAATAATAACGACGATAGTAATAATAATCATTTTAACAATAATACTAAAATTCAGTTGACTATAACTTCAAATCCGTTCATCGAAACCATTCGATATCTAAATGAAAAGTTCTTAATTTTTCGCTAGCTTTCCAATGACATGCATATCATATACCCTATCTCAGTAGCATATGTATCCAATTCTGGATTCAACAAACCTATCTAAGGACAATATCGAATGTACAAGCATGCATAATCCTATATACTCGAGCACTAGTCAAGGATACACTATTGATATATAAAAGTTAAGTTATGAGTGCTCACGTATCAATGTTGAGATTCAATATTGCAGGAAAGTACGTAGACGCAACGGAGATGATAAACACTAGATTGACCTCACGAGCATACCCATGAACCATACCCATCACTTCCATAGCTATAACCCATAATTTTCTTAGCTTCGACTCATTCAAAAAACTATTTTGAAATCACTCGGACATCACTCCGTCGTAATATTTTATGTATACTAATAATATCTTGAAATAATACAGAGAATATATATATATATATATATATATATATATATATATATATATATATATATATATATATATATATATATATATATATATATATATATATATATATGTAAATCGATTGAGAGAGTTTAGAGAAATATATTTTCAAGTTTCTATGAAATAATGAAACCTATTGAATTCTATTTATAATAGATTTTTGAATTATTAAAGTGAATTATTAAAGTATGAATTATTAAAATGAATTATTAAAGTATGAATTATTAAAATGAATTATTAAAGTATGAATTATTAAAGTGAATTATTAAAGTATGAATTATTAAAGTGAATTATTAAAGTATGAATTATTAAAGTGAATTATTAAAGTATGAATTATTAAAGTGAATTATTAAAGTATGAATTATTAAAGTGAATTATTAAAGTTAAAGTAAAGTAAAAGTAAAGTAAAGGTAAAGTTAAAGTATAGTAAAAGTATAAAAACTATGTATGTATAATACGCGTATAAATATATATAATATTAATTTAAATCGTTATATATATTTAATGAAATAAAATATAAATATCGTTATATTTATTATACTGGTTAAGTAATGAGTTGTCAAAAGTGATTCTAGATATTTATAAAAGTTTAATAATAAAGTTTTTTTTTAAACTGAAAACGTTTTTGTACGTTTGAAAATAGATTAATAGAATATTATGGAAACCAATTCTCCACTAGCTTTTGTCTAACTTTTGTAAATGACACTTTTTATTTTTATTTATAAATAGCTTTACAAATTATTCCGAATATCGTTAAGAGGAATAGATTTCTCAAATCATAGTGGACCTCTCAACAGAGACTTGTAATCATAATTCAATGTTTCTGATAATTCAATCATTTAATATATTTTTTTTAATTTCGTCGATAATCATATTGAAACAAATACGTTCATATAAAGAATTATACTTTTAAATACTTTGTTGACATTTTCAATTTATAACATATACACATATACATACATATTCATATATGTTCATTTAATGGTTCGTGAATCATTGGAATTTGGTCGAGGTTTAAATGAATGTATAAACATAGTTTAAAATCCTTGAGATTTAACTTAACAAACATTGCTTATTGTGTCAGAATAATATAAAGATAAAGTTTAAATTTAGTCGGAAATTTCCGGGTCGTCACATTAGGCATTTTGGTTGGTATTAGGTCGTTAAGCTCGTTCGAGTGAGACCCTTAAGGTCTCAATTGTGTTGTGCATGTTATTGATATGGGTAATGTTCCTAATGGAAGTACCCTATGGTGACTTTGGATTGTCGGGAAAAGGGCGTAAGACTTGGCGTAACCAAGCATTCCTTAGTATTTGGGAAATGTTTCTACCAAACCATGGAAATGAGTTTTGGTGTTCGGATGTTAGAGCGTGTTCGCTCTCGTGTTGAAGTTGATGAACCATGAGGTTCGACGGGTGGGATGAAACCCGAGAAATCGAGTGTTTTGGATCTCGACGTATGTTGGTAAAGGAGTCTACGTGACGCGTTATTAGGTGCGTCTTTCATACCTACTAGCGTGGTGTTCGACTCCGTTTGTGTTGCGGTTACATTTTACTTAGGGTACTGAAGTGAAACCCTTAGGTTCATGAGTGATCGGGTAAAATTTGACAAACTAAAGCAATTGGATGATTGCGAGTGTATAGTTCGTGTAATTTGGGGTACACTTTTCGTTCGAAGTGTTTAAGGATAGGTTAGGATCCTTGGTATGCTCAAAGTTGGAGCAAGACATGGTGATGGGCCGTGTGAACCCAATTATTGGTAAAGTCTACCTTTGGTAGCATTGTACGGGTGTACGGGATGCGGTTATGGAACGTAATTCCAAGTGGGGGAGTTACACTCCCGCACGAGGAGGTTTTAGTGTGAGATTTTAGACAATGCTTTTGGTAGATCCGAAATTTATGTCGAGACCTAGATTTGGTCGATTAGTAGTAGGGTACAATTTCAGTTAAATTGTACTTATGATTTTAGATTTGAAATATCACCAAGGTAGTAATGTGGTAAATCTCGTTGAGAGATAATGGACGGGTATGGTGAGCAAGGTGAAATCCCTCGGTTAAGGGATGTGCGTATCGGATCCTCTTTTAGAGAATTATTGTTTTGTGCCTATGTTTGATATAGGCGGTTCTTGCTCGATTGTGTGAATGGTTAGTGGTATCCGTTAGGATTCACTATAGAGTAGCAGAGCGCGATGTTACGCTACTCGTTGTTCGCGGCCAAAAGGGATCGTTGACTGGTGGAGCATGACTTTCGGGGTCCTCTGACTTCATCATGAGATCATTGATTGGTGAAGCATGACCTTCTGGGTCCGCTGACTTCATCATGGGATCATGGATTGGTGGAGCATGACCTTCGGGGTCCTCTGACTTCATCATGAGATCATTGATTGGTGAAGCATGACCTTCTGGGTTCGTTGACTTCATCATGGGATCGTGGATTGGTGGAGCATGACCTCGGGGTCCTCCGACTTCATCATGAGATCATTGATTGGTGAAGCATGACCTTCTGGGTCCACTGACTTCATCATGGGATCGTGGATTGGTGGAGCATGACCTTCGGGGTCCTCTGACTTCATCATGAGATCATTGATTGGTGAAGCATGACCTTCTGGGTCCGCTGACTTCATCATGGGATCGTGAATTGGTGGAGCATGACCTTCGGGGTCCTCTGACTTCATCATGAGATCATTGATTGGTGAAGCATGACCTTCTGGATCCGCTGACTTCATCATGGGATCGTGGATTGGTGGAGCATGACCTTCGGGGTCCTCTGACTTCATCATGAGATCATTGATTGGTGAAGCAGGACCTTCTGGGTCCGCTGACTTCATCATGGGATCGTGGATTGGTGGAGCATGACCTTCGGGGTCCGCTGACTTCATCATGAGATCGTTGATTGGTGAAGCATGACCTTCGGGGTCCGCTGACTTCATCATGGGTGTAGTGTTATATCGGAGAAGCATTACCGTAGATGGGGTCCGCTGACTTCATCCGGTGTTGAGATTTGGGAAGTGGGTCGCGTGTAGTTTTCTGCCAGCCTTCATGTTGTGGGTTGTGTGATCTATTGGTTGTTTTATACGCCAATGGTGGGGTAGTGAGGACCATGTCGTGGGATTAGTGAGGCGATAGCCGTGTTTCGCTCACATGTTGTTACGGGTTTAACAATAGTCGATTTTTGTGCACCTTAGGTTTAGCATTGCGATAGTCATTTTGGACGCTATCGGTCTTAGTCGTTGATTATGATGTTAGGATAGTGGCGTATTGGTTGTATTGCGCGTTACAAAGGATGTTTAGTGGTAAGTGTAATCCGTAAGGATTTTTGTGGTTCGATCTTCAACGTTCGGATTGTTGACTTTAGGTTGAGACTTGGTCGCTTTTAGCGTTGTCCTTGGTAAAGGTACGCTAAGGAATTGATATCTCGGTACGCGATTGGTTGAGTTTTTCCCGACATGGGGAAAAGAGCAGGTTTTAGTGCTCGGATGGTGGTTTTGTTAAATCACGGGTGACGATTTAGTTGTTAAAGGCGATTCATTGGGAAGGATTGTCTAAGAAAGTCGGATTGGAACATATGTTGAGGGCCTTTGAGTGTAGGTCCGGATGGTTAAGTGACGAGGATCACGAGGACGTGATCGAGTTTAAGTGGGGGAGAGTTGTAAGACCTAAATATTTATTGTATATAATGTATTTATGGTGTACGATGCGTGTATGAGGTGTACGAAGCACATACGTGTTGCTTGCTCGAACGTCGAAGGAAACTGGACGTTGTCTGAAGTGACAAGGTGTGTACGCATCTTTTCAACCCCAAATAAAGTTTATGTTGATGTTTCAAAGCCTTACCATTGGAAAGGAAATCTTATTATGTTTCCAACGATATTTGATTCATCGAAAACGGAGCTACGGTCAAAAAGTTATGGCCAAAACAAGTTTCTGAAAACTGACCTGCAGGTTGGAGCGGCGCTCCACCTTTCGGAGCGGCGCGCCGAACCCGTCTGATGCAATTTTCAGCCTTTTTAAAAGGTCTAAATGAGGGGTACTTTGGTCTTTTCATTTAGGGTCGGTTTAGGGTCATCAAGACTGATCTAGAACTCCATTGGAGCTCATTTCTCACCCACACAAACACTCTCATCCACTTCTAGAGAGAGAGGGGAAGAGTTTTAGAGTGAGAGAGCTTGATTTGGAGAAGAAGGAGTCGATTTCTCGCCAAAGCTCGGGTTTTAAAGTTGTTCATCTCGCTCCTAGCTACGTTTTGGTAGTATTGGTAAGTTCTAATTCCGAACTTCATTTGTTAGATTTGATATTCAAGTTAGGGTTTGTGATTGTTAGTTGTAAAACCCATTTGGTTGATGAAGAGGGTTTATGAAAACTTGCTATTTTGATATTTGGCGGGTTTTGGGTTGGTTAATGATTTAACCATGTTTAAGACTTGTAAATGGTGTATAATCACTAGTGTTAGTGATTATTGGTGTTTTGGAAACCATTAGGGTTCTTATGGTTGACTAACTTTGACTAGAGTCAAAATTAGGGTTTGTTGATGATTATGACTCAATTACTAATTTAATAAGGTTTATAAACTTAAAATGGATTAAGTTGAAGCATAGAACCGAGTTAAATATGTTTTGGTGTCAAAACTTGCTAATGGCGTGATATTGACTTCTTATGGGTCAAATTAGGGTTTAAGTGTCATTTTGGGCAAGATAGGTGTTTAACACCTATGATTGGGTTTGTTTGGCATATTAGGACCATTCTCACTTGTGTTAGTGATTATTGGTTAGTTTGGGCGCGTTTTGTGCTTGGAAGTGCTTTTGGGTCAAAATTGCACTAGTAGTCAATTTGGGTTGATTTGTATATCCACCCTAATTGTGTTACTTGTTATGTGATAAATGGAATAGGTACATTCCATCGGCGATTGCGGTTTATTTCGGTGGCATTATTCAAGACGACAAGGTGAGTGTTAATATCATATGTGCATATGTATGTGTAGGATGGGTGCGGGTTGAGTGAAGCGGTTCTCGGTTATAGAGATCACTTCACATATAGGTTCATGGTGACTCGGTTTGCACGATCATCTTATTGTTAAGTTGTGAATTTCGGTTAGAGCGGATTCATGGTGACTCGGTTTATACGGTCATCTTATTGTTAAGGTTAAGTGTTTAGCCTTGGGTTGTAGGTTCGGGGATATTATATTATCTTATGTTTTGATATTGATGTGTTGTAGCTAGCCCTTCGGGTGTAGCTTGGTAGTGTTCATAACGTTGTGAGTGAACTTACATTGATGTTGTAGCTAGTGGTATCACAATTGTACGGTAAGCTTAGTTTTGCTTGCTATATGCTCGGATGATCCGGTATGTGTTATTTGATTTTGTGTGGCGTGTCCATTTTATGCATATATATATATATGTATGTAGTATATTATCACTCACTAAGCGTTAGCTTACCCTCTCGTTGTTTACATTTTTATAGATTTGCATGGAAGCGGTGGCTCGGGTAAGTGCGGGGACTAGTGGACTTGCGTAGTTGCTTTAAAGGCAGGCTTTTGGATTCGATTAGGATTGGGTAGCGTATCCCCAATCGCCATGCTTGGCCTTTATTTTGTATTACAAATCATGTGGTTGAAAACTTGTATTTTCGTACGAAAGTCGTAAAACGGCCAATGTGGGCCCGGTCTCGTAAGGCTCATTTTATTATTGGAACGTGTTAGTTTTTCATATATGAATAGGTTGTGAAAAGCGTTTTGTATAAATACGTTGGGAAGTGGTCAAACATTTTCGCATTTCATGACTTTTTGGACAGGCCAGTTTGGCGCGCTGCGCGGCCATGTGGCGCGCCGCGCCATATGCTGTTCCAGCAAATTTTTATTTTATTTTATTCCGCGTTATTGGTTGGTTAACGGGTTGGGTTGTTACACTTCTTGACTTTGAGTAAAGCAAGTAATGGTCCAGAATTCGTAAGTATGAAGTTTCGAATGATCATAATTAATGTTCTAAGCAGAAAGGAAAGGTATTAGCACGATTTGATTTAGTATATTACTGGAAATCACGGAAGAGATAGATATATTAAGAAAATAATTTATTGATATGTTTAGAGGTTAAATAGAATGAAAGAGTTATGTAACATGGTACATGAGGAGGGTATGATCTGTGAACCATCATCACGTTTCATTAGAAATTCAGCATGACTTACTGTAATATAATCACGTTGGTCGGGAGTCATTATATTATACTAACTCATGCTTCAATTCCCAACACTTCTCCAGAAACCATTCATAAACTAACTCGAATTTTTACAGAAAGACTCGAATTTTTACAGAAAGATAGAAACCAAAACAGTTTCTTTTATGATGTAACATAGATAGCATGAGGAGATAGATAATTTCGGACAAGAATATTTATGAATATATCTTCAGAAATATCAAGGATATTTATGATGATATTTTGGAATTTCTAAGATCGAAGGATGATGAAGAAAATTCTTTCGTAAGGATTTAGAATAAATAAGGAGCAAGATGTTCGCTAAAGAGTTCATCAGATACAGAATCATCTGGATTCATTAAGTACAGGTTTAGTCCTAGTGATTTGTCCACAGCCTCCTTCATAGTTTTGCATAATCCGGTTTCCAGTATCAATTTTCTATTGAGTGTTTCCAACACTCTATTCTTTATCATCAAACTTTTGGCCATTAAAACCATCTACAGTTTTACTGCTTCATCAGCATTCAAAGTTATCATAACTGAATCAATGGTTATCAATCCGAGGTGCTTCAAGAATTTCGAAGGATTTGAACGCAGATTGTAATCGTCAAGATACAAAAGATTGTTTAAGATGAAATCAAGTGGCAAACTTGAAGAAATATTTAGTTTCATATGTTATAATCAATATTTTAATTCATTTTAATTGTCCAATGTTAGTAGTCCACAGTTAGTAGTCCACAGTTAGTAGTTCAATAATTTATATATTGTTTAATATATAATATTCGAATTAATTAATACATATCGTGACCCATTGTATACATGTCTCAGACTCGATCACAACTCAAAGTATATATATTATTTTCGAATCAACCTCAACCCTTATATGCTAACTCGAGCATTACCGCTATATAGAGTGACTTACGATTATTCCAAATAATATATATAGATGACATCGATACGATATGTCAAAACATTGTATATGTGTCCCGATTTATCCGACGATATTTAAATTGCGTAAATTAAATAACAGAAATTAAATGACGATAAATAAAATTGCGAGAATTAAAATTGCGATAAATATATTGCGATAAATAATTGTAATAAGGAATTAACAGTTAACTAGGAACAATTAGCTAGGATTTTGTTAGCGTGGATTCTTAACAAAATTTCTCATAGTTAATTTATTTGTTTCTAATAAATTTTATTTTTTGTCCAATGTTTTCCTCATTATGCCACTTGTTGGATTCTGATAAGTCAAAATCCAAATATGAAATTAAATGAAAATGGTTATTCTGCGGTGAATGGATACGTATATCTGTGGATGTAAGTAGGATTGTAAATGACTGTTGAATCAGATTGGAAGAATGTACAATGTAACTTACTAATGTTAAATCTAAATATCTCTCGGGTATTACCTACCCGTTAAAATATTTTCACGATTAATAGTTTGTGCAAAAGAATTTTTATTTACAATCTTTATGAAAATATACATACATATATATTTTCTTCAGATGTAATCATGGATTTATAGATATCGATTTTTAAATCGTTGATGAAAGATATGAATGATAACATATGTGAATTAATTATGATAGAAGCCCTTTAAAGCTTCTTTTATCTTTCTCGGGTATTACCCACCCATTAAAAAATTCACATGTCATAGTTAATATTAAAAGAATTTTAATTGCGATCTCGAGATATACATAAATATATATACATATATCTTTTAATCGTGAACAAAAAGTAATGAATTAATATTTCATAATTCATCATTCTCGGTACTCTTCGGTGTTTGTAGTGCTTACAGAGATTGTAGTGATGGAAATGATGCTGGTGCTGGTAGTGTTGCTGTTGGTGTTGGTACTGCTTGTGGTACCTGCGTAGTAGATGTGAGCCTAGCTTCCAAATCGAGCACCGTCACCTCCAAGGTTTCTACTTTACACTCAAGTCTATGAATTAGTTCTACCCATTCTTCTGTAAGGTTTGTCAATTCTTGATATTTAGTTCGAAGTCTTCTAACTTCTTCTAATAATCTTATCTGATTAGAATTCGGGAGTAGAGGACGAATACTATCTTTAACGACATCAAGTCGACCTTCGAGGCAGAAAATCCGTGCGAAAAGAGTGAAAACGGTATTGCGAACATGTTCGCTGGTAAGCGGATCGAGCACTCTGACGTTAGGTGGTAAGTTCAGCTCGTGATATGGAGTACCTTCTTCATTTCTCCATAGGGTAAGTATTTCGTGAACCCATCCCCATTTTCTAAAGAAATCACGGTAGTTGATCAGTTAGTGCACTCCCGTCACGCTGTCTTCGGAGTTAGAGGAACTTGGTCGATTCGTAGAGGCCATCTTACGCGATCACATAAAAGATTTTTAGCATGAAAATATTAGTGACAGCAAATGATAGTTGGATGGTATTCTCAATGCATAATATGCATAGATATATATATATAGTACCAGGATCCCTTAAATTACGGAAGAATTTACGGAAGATATCAGGCAAATTTTACCGTAATAGCTACGCTAAGATATGAATTTGTCTATACACTATCGATGCAATAAAGGCAGTAGGATGTGTCTAGACTTAGGAATGATAAGCAGGTAATTTTTTCCACTAGGAATGATAAACAAAACTTATAATATGCAGCTAAGGTCGAAGTCCAGACTTGCTAATGCATTCTAACGACTATCAATCAGACTCTCTAATGCAAGACCTGGTTCGCTAAGACCACCGCTCTGATACCACCTGTAGAGACCCGTCCTAATCCACCTGGACGAAGTCATCAACATTTGGTCCCATTGCGAGGTACTGTCCTAAATATGCCATGAATGACTCCATGTAATATCCTTAAAATGAGCAATTGCACAGCGGAAGATTTCTTTCATACCTGAGAATAAACATGCTTTAAAGTGTCAACCAAAAGGTTGGTGAGTTCATAGGTTTATCATAAACATTCATTTCCATAATTTTAATAGACCATAAGATTTCAGATATTTAATTGTACACGTAACCCGAGTACAAAACAATACGCATAAGCCGCGAATTAAAAATCATTCATATGGTGAACACTTGGTATCCAACATTAACAAAAATGCATCTAGAATATACCCATCATTCCGGGACTCTTATCGGACATGATAAAATCGAAGTACTAAAGCATCCGTAACCCGGATGGGGTTTGTTAGGCCCAATAGATCTATCTTTAGGATTCGCTTCAATTAGGGTTTCTGTTCCCTAATTCTTAGATTACCAGACTAAAAAGGGTGATATTCGGTTTAATAAACCAACCATAGAATGTAGTTTTAAGTACTTGTGTCTATTTCGTCAAACAGTTATAAAATCAGCGCATGTATTCTCAGTCCCAAAAATATATATTGCAAAAGCATTTAAAAAGGGAGCAAATGAAACTCACTATACGACATTTTGTAGTAAAAATATGCATACGACGGAACTGAACAATGCAGGGTTGGTCTCAGATTCACGAACCTATATCAAGTATATATATTAACACCAAATAGTAATCGAACAAGTTTATATATTATTATTATTAATAATATACTTGGTATATTAAATGTTATATAGATAAATTTATATTAAATCTATATATTTTATATAACTAATACTTATCATATTAAATTTTAATATAGTAATTACTCATTAAAATATTATTTAATATAATATGTAATATTGATATAGTTACGTTTTATATCATAAATATATTTTTATATAGAAAATCTTTATTTGATATATTAATAATACTAATAATAATAATAAAAATAATACTAATTATGATAAAAATAATGATAATTCTACTAATAATAATAATGATAATTTTAATTAATAAAAATGATAATTTTTTAATAAAAATGTTAATTTCAATAAAAATACTAATTTTAACAAAAATGATAAATTTAAAAATAATGATACTTTTAGTAATAATTATAATAATAATAATAATAAAAATAATACTGATAATAATAACTATAATAATAATTTTACTACTAATGATTATAATGATAATAATACTACTAATAATCATATTCATAATAATAATAATAATAATAATAATAATAATAATAATAATAATAATAATAATAATAATAATAATAATAATAATAATAATAATAATAATAATAATAATAATAATAATAATATTAATAATATTAATAACAATAATAATAATAATAATAACAATAATAGTAATAACAAAAATAATAATAATAATAATAATACTTTTACTAAATATGACCTTTTTAACAATAATGATAACAACAATAATATCCATAATAATAATAATAATAATAATAATAATAATAATAATAATAATAATAGTAATAATAATAATAATAATAATAATAATCGTATTAATAATAATAATAATAATAATAATAATAATAATAATAATAATAATAATAATAATAATAATAATAATAATAATAATAATAATAATAATAATAATAAAAGAGTACAACCTTTGAAGAAACAAGCTTTAAAAAAAATAAAACGCCATAGCACAGGCTCGAACCCAAGACCTCGCGCTTAAACCAAATCACGTCTAACCAGTCTGCTACCCTTTCATTTTTGTTTTAAACCCACGGCTTATATCTATATACCCCGTATCTCCATAACTTGGCCCAATTTGAAAGTCCAACAATAAAATACTACGGCCCAATAACGAATAGCCTAAACAATTAATTTAATCTGGCCCAATGTTGCGTTAAAACCCAAAACAGATTAACTGATTCGTTATTTAACAATTAAAAGGGTTTATGTTGTCTTCTCCCTTTCGACAGTCGCGACCAACAAAAATCACGCAGGTTATCAATCGTATCTTCTTCATCATCGATTCATAATCATAATCAAAATCATTATTATGTTAAATATTATCGGTTGTCATCATCATCACATACATCATTCATGATCATCGTCATCTCGTTCACATCATCATCATTGTATCGTGATCATCATCACAGACATCATTCATGATCATCATCATCTCGTTCACATCATCATCATTGTATCCTGATCATCATCACCATGATCATCCGTAACCACCATCATTATCAAAACCCATCACTATTCATCATCTTCGTTACTCGTCATCGTCATCATCATCAACCTATATCATCTTTATCTTCATCATCGTTATTTTAACATCATCACCATCATCAAGCTTATCATCATCCTCGCTAATCATCATCCCGCATCACCTTATATCATCTTCATCATTTTCCTCATTTGCTGTTCGAACCGAAATAGAAATAACAAGTGTAGCAGTAGCCTGTTCGAATGAACAGATCATGGCAGTAACCTGTTTTAAATAAACAGGAAACAGAAGGTGTAACAATAGCTGCAACAGCGAGTTTTACAAGTGGTTTCAATAAGACAGAAATAGGAGAGAGAGAGAGAGATGAGAGGGAGAGAGATGGTGATGAAATGGGGTTCATGGTGGAGAATGGCGGATGTTGAAAGGGTCGTGAGAGTTAAAGGTGGTGGATGGTTTAGGTTATGTAACTAGTGGATTGTATGGTGGCAACGATGGTGGTGTTTAATTGGGTTTGTGGTTGTAGTGATTTTGGCACCCGGAATCAACCAGCGAGCAGCAACAACACGATGGTGTTTTGGACGATTTTTCAAATAGACACAGAATCTAGTAAGTGTAGTAGAAATATGGCAAGAGTGGTGATGGTTTTAAGGTGAAGGTGGTGGTATAACTCGATGGTGTTTGGGTGATGGGGTTAGACAGAAATTAAAGAAACAGAACGATAGTTTCCAAATGGGTTTTGTGATCAAAGTTGGTTGTTTGTGTGGGTTTCGAATAAATAATAAGCATTAGTACTCAATCATGAACAATTAAAAATAGAGGGTGGTTGTTCCGGTGGTTCCTGGCTGTAATCAGTAACGTTTATGGGGTGGTTTTTGGGTTGGTTCGGTTGTAAACAAAAGACAAAAGAGGCCATAGTAGCCATAGCCTACGGCAGTGGTGGTGGTGTGTAGTTGTTTCAATGGTGATGGGTGACGGTTGCATGGTTGACACAGGAGGATGATGGACGATGGTGATGGTTAGGGTGTTTGGTTGATGGCCGTTTGGATTGATGAAAAGGCAAAAGAAGAAGGTGAAAGTTTTCCTCAATTTCTAATGCATATCTAAATGTATAAGTATATTTATATAATGTAGAGAATGAGATGGTGGATATAATGAAGCAAAAATAGTGACTCAATAGTAAAGCCATCATAATTTACTAATTAATAATAATATATGGTATTAATAATCAACAACGTGCAAATGAAAAGGAAATATCTAATTCCTATTTTGCCGACAGTTTTCACGGATGGCTATATCGTGTTCATTGCTAAGCAGTTAACGTATAAAAGTGTTCCAAAGAATCCCAAAATTTTAAATTAAGACCATTTATTTATTCTAGTCATTAACTGTTTGAAACCTGATAAAAAAAGTTCGGTAATTATTTATTTTCTGTTCCAATTAATATGTACGGAGTACCAAAATTTAAACTAAAAAGGTAAAAAATATTTTTATCAAACCTAAGATCTTCATAATCGATTTACAGCTCAACTTTTATTTTAAATCTTCATGAACTCGTATTAGATCTATATGAACACTAACGAAATGTCAACTGAGTATTACAACCGTTGACTAAATCTACTCGAAACCATTTATTTTCAATATACCCTTTATATATATATACAAATTTAATTAACAAGTTTTATTAAGTAAATAAATATATTAATTATATCTTTTTAAACAAAATTATATTATATATACAAGTAATGTATATGTATATATATATATATATATATATATATATATATATTTAATAACATGATAGTTTTTATTTTACATATTTAGTTATAATAATTAAATCCTATATTATTTTCAATTCAATTTATTATATATATTTATATATTTAAATATATATGCATCTCCTTACAAATAGTTGTTCGTGAATCGTTGGAGATAGTTAAACGGTAATTGTATATATGAAACAGTTCAAAATTTTTGAGACTCAACATTACAGACTTTGCTTATTGAGTCAAAATATTAAATCGTATCGAGAGTTTGATTTAAAATTAGTCGAAATATTTCGGGTCATCACACATAATAGCTACAGCAGCCTAGTTCGTCTACAGCAGTACATAGCATTGCAATAATAACAATAACAAATAGAAGTATCATGCAATAAAAAGCAGATGGTAGCATGTGATGCCCCGTACAAAACCATCGTGTACGGTTCATCAACAACAGGATCATTACAAGGCCAAACACTATATGCTGTTTGAAAACCAGTTTTGCATTCATAAAAAGATAGCGTTTTACAAAAGATAACGTGCTTCCTATGAATAGAAGCGTTAACATAAGTATGTGACCTAAAGGTCGTTACAAAGCCATTGTTTGAAAATAACATAAGTTACGAATGCAAAATAAAAGTTTCATGATTGAGACATCTCTAAGTAATGCAGCGGAAATCTAACACAGCAGGTCCATAACAGCAAGTCTATAACACCAAGACTTCAAGTCTAACAGCGGAAGCAACATCGTCTAAGCACCTGAGAAATATACGCTTAAAAGTCAACACGAATGTTGGTGAGCTATAGTTTGTAATCAGTAAAGTAATGTAGACCACGAGATTTTAGTGCTTCAATCAGCAGTTTAAATCAGTATGAAAAGTATATGCTTAACCGTGGGCACCCGGTAACTAGACTTAACGTATGTATATCACCCCCAAAAAGTGCACTTGGCGAGTGCGTTTGTCCTCAAAGTATTAAACACCCGTTTAATGCTAGCGCGACTAGCCCGAGTGGGGATGTCAAACCTTATGGATCCATATCTAAGATTCACGTTTACGGTTAGGAAACCAATGATTAAATGTTACTGAGCTAAGGGGAATCTTTGTGCCGTTATGTTACCCACACATATATAAAGTTTAAGTACTCGTGTCTAGTATGTAAAACGTAAAAAGCACATGTATTCTCAGTCCCAAAAATAGTTAAAATAAAAAGGAAAGCTATAACTCAAAGTGAATAAGCAGTAAAAGTTGATATGAAACGTATGCACGTAGTAAGTCGGTCCGAAAGGTCGTCAACCTAAGTCAAAGGGCACTAGGTCAGTATGTTGTCCCCATAAGTTTAAAAGTGCATAAATTAAGTTTAAGTGTCATCATCATCATCAAAGCTAAAGTAAGTTTAACAAGAATAGAGATCGAAACAAAAGGCTGACTTTGGACAGCTGTTACGACCTCTATACAAATAAAAATGATGCGTAGTTAGTGGCCATGGTTCCGTATGTGAGTCCTCTAACCAATGACCAATTTTTAGAACCTAACTCGTCTTCGTTTGACCGTGGCGACGGTTTAAGTGCGAGTAGGTCAGAAATTTCAGCACAACGTTACAAAGGCGTAGTGACTTTCGGAAGGCTATAAATCCTAAAACCTATATCGGATTTAGGCGAGGTCTAAACGAAGTCATCTACTCAAAATGAAATATCTGAAAATCATTTTTCCAGAAGTTCAGGAGTCTGATCAGACCCTGAAAAACAGCAAACAAGTGCTTCGGTGAGTTTCTTGGTGCTTGATACTCATCACGGTTCTCATCCTTGATGCTTGTAGCTTCAAGTGTACAACTCATTGATGTGTTAGCATCACTTTGACCAAGATTCAACAATCAACACACAATATGTTAAGACCAAGTAAGAATATAACTCACTTAAGAGTTTTAGAAGGATGATGAACCAATGTTACATCATATTCTTAGTCTTAACACAAATACAAGTTCTAATTACAACTAAAGCTACAAACTTTCCTTCAATCAAACAAGTATGAACACAAATTTGATCAAATAAAGTAATGGAACCCTAAGCTAGAGAGCTTGGATCCTTTTTGAGATGACCCGTCCAAATCTATAAGAACGAATACAATAACATATGGTTACATTGCGAGTTATTTGACCTCTATATGATACATTTTACAAACATTGCATTCGTTTTAAAAGACAAACTTTCATTTCATCTAAAGTTGACAGGCATGCATACCATTTCATAATAACCAAACTATAAATGACCTAATCTGTCATTTACTTAATATTAATCTTTATTGAACTCAATGACTTGAATGCAACGTCTTTTGAAATATGCCAAGAATGACTCCAAGTAATATCTTTAAAATGAGCGAATGCACAGCGGAAGATTTCTTTAATACCTGAGAATAAACATGCTTTCAAGTATCAACCAAAAGGTTGGTGAGTTCATTAGTTTATCATAATGATTCATTTTCACCATTTTAATAAACCACAAGATTTCCAGATATTTAATTGTACACGTAACCCGAGTACAAAATAATTCGCGTAACCCGCGAATTAAAAATTCATTCATATGGTGAACGCTTGATAACAGAACTGACAGGATGCATATAGAATATCCCCTACATACAGGCATTTCGCAAACTGCATGCTATATATGGGCCGTCGCAATCAGTATATATCGTCGAAGTACTAAAACATTCGTAACCCGAATGGGACTTGTCAGGGTCCATAGATCTATTTTTAGGATTCGTGTCAATTAGGGGCCATTTCCCTAATTCTTAGGCTACCAAGCTAAAAGGAGTGATATTCGATTTCGATAATCCAACCAAAGAATGTAGTTTCGATTACTTGTGTCTATTTCATCAAACATTTATAAAACAGCGCATGTATTCTCAGTCCCAAAAATATATATTGCAAAAGCATTTAAAAAGGGAGCAAATGAAACTCACGGTACTGTATTTCGTAGTAAAAATACATATGATGGCATTACACAAATGCAAGATTGGCCTCGGATTCACGAACCTATATTAATTATATATATATATATATATATATATATATATATATATATATATATATATATATATATATATATATATATATATATATATATATATATATATATATATGTTGGGCAATATATGTCTAACAATTTAGGTTAAGTCATAGTGTATCACAATCCTAATGCTCGAGCTTATCATGCAAAAGTCAACAAAAGTCAACTTGACTCAAAATGATTTCCGAAATCTATACGTGTTTATTATATAATTTAAATATAGTCATTATATGTATTTACATATATTTATCAGATTTTATTAGAGTAATTAATACAAGTCATTTATTAATAAAATTTATATTAAAATTTATATATGATAAAAATATAATTTTTTTATATATCTCAAGTAATAAAATTTATTAAATTAATTAATATCATAAAATATAGTAGTATGTATTATTAATGTAATTATATTACGTGTGGTAAAAATATCTTTGTATCACATATTTATCCGATAAAATAATATTGATAATAATAATAATGAGTAAAAGTTGTATTATTTTGTAATAATAATAATAATAATTATTCTACTAATAATAACAATAACAATATTTATATTTACTAATGATGATATTAATTAAAATAAAATGATTATTCTAATCATGATAATTTTAATAATAACGATAATTTTTATTATTAACTGTAATAAAAATAATAATTCTATTCAAAATGATAATTTTTAATAATAATAATACTAAAATGATAATAATAATGATATTTAATAATAAAAATGATATTTCTAATAAAATCATAAATTTAATAAAAATGATAGTTTTAATATTAATGATACTTTTAATAATAATAACGATAAAAATAATAAAATGATAGTTTTGATAAAAATATTAATTATTTTAATAATAATAATAATAATAATAATAATAATAATAATAATAATAATAATAATAATAATAATAATAATGATTATTATATAATAATAATAATGACGATAATAACGACGATAACGATAATGATAACGATAACGCTAACGATAATCATTTTATCAATAATACTTAAAATTGTAGATAATTCAATTGACGATATCTTTTAATCCGTTCAACGAAATCATACGCTTTCTAAATGAAAAGTTATAAATTTTTCGCCAGCTTTCCAACGACATGCATATCATATACCTTATCTCAGTAGCATATGTATTAAATTCATGATTTATCATAAACTATTTAACGACGAAACTAAGCATACAAGCATGCATAATCAAATATACTCGAGCACTAGTCAGGGATACACTATTAATATATAAAAGATAAGATATGAATGCTCACGTATCAATATTGAGATTCAATATTGCAGGAAAGTACGTAGACGCGACGGAGATGATAAATACTAGATTGACCTCACGAGCATACCCCCGAACATTACCCATAACCTCCATAGCTATAACCCATAATTTCCTTAGCTCTATTCCACTCTGAAAACCCGATTGAAAATTCGTTTGAGATCACTTGAACAACACTCCGTCGTAGTATTTATGTACATGAATAATACTAATGCTAATATTAATAATAATCTATTAAGATTAATATAAATAAGAAAATAATTACGGAGTATATATTAGAGATCAGAGAGATGGATATTTGTGAAATGATTCAGACAGGGAGAACGATCGAC
This sequence comes from Rutidosis leptorrhynchoides, assembly GCF_046630445.1. Taxonomy (NCBI): domain Eukaryota; kingdom Viridiplantae; phylum Streptophyta; class Magnoliopsida; order Asterales; family Asteraceae; genus Rutidosis; species Rutidosis leptorrhynchoides. The sequence continues at coordinate 251,631,037 of NC_092337.1, forward strand.
TTTATAACCATTTTCTGAATTCGATCACTCCGCGATTGCGGAGTGTTTGAGTCATCCTGAGCCGCGATCACGGCCTTATGGTTTCCAGCTCATCTTCGACTAACTTCTTGTGCCGACGGTTATATATATATATTATATATATATTTAATTTATATAATTAATTATATATTATATTATATTCATACGCATAGTTAACTTGTAAATTTAATTCTAATGACTTGTACGCTGTCACTCGACTTATGTCCCGGTTCCGGTTTCTCAAAAGTATTTTCGTACGTTGAGAAAACTAGCATTTTACGTTTCGTGACTCGTACTCTTGTCAAAATATAGACTTAGATTATCATTAAACTATATCACTTGAAATGTAACTTGAACGTTCAAGCGTTTTGGTCATTTGCTTCTATAAATCATCGACTCGTTATATATTAATACAAAATTATTTTTAAATCAAAACGTTTTCTAACAAAATTAATATTATAATTAATCGCATTGTAAAATATGTATAAGTTTTCATTTAAAGACATAAGTTTGTACATATAATATAGGATTGAAATATTTATTTAATAATATAATATTTTAGTTTTTCAAAAGTAATTATATTTCAAAATTCATTTATAATCGTTTAGATGATAGAAAATGTTATATCATATTACGTTTACGTTTTTGAAACACTATATATATATTTGTAATTTATAATATAAAGCTTTAATTAAGTTCTTCAAAATTCATTTAACAAAGTATCTTATAAAATGTTTTGATAATAAAATTCTTTCTAAGCTGAAAACGTTTTAGTACAAAATCAAATAAATATGATAACTTTTATTTTCCAAAACTAATATATATTTAAGAATCATTTTAAAAAGTTAAAATTATGGAATTCGTTATATCATACAACGTTTTAGAAAAGTAAAATTATATGTACTCATAATAGGTTTCAAGTTTTTGAATTACCATTTGTTGATGAAACGTGAGATAAAGTCCAAAGGTTAAACGAACATATGAAACCGTCTTAATGTAAAATGTCAAATAGGTTTATCTAATCGATGAACCTTATCCTAGTTATTTATTCTATATGATCAATCATTATGAAAGCTAAATAATTAACTTATCAAAAGACACGGAGAAAATATTGTAAAATATGTATTGGAGATCAAACAGAAATCTCCACTAACTTTTGTCTAACACTCGTTAATTAGTACCTTGTTCTCAATTTTAAATTACTTTACCAATTATTCTGAATACCGTTAAAAAGAACATATTTCCCAAATCAACGTGGGCCTCACCACAAAAACTTATAATAATATCACAATGTGACAGATAATTCAATCATTTGATATTATCTTTTAATCTCGTCGATAATCATAATAAACTTATATTGAAACAAATACGTTCATATAATACTTTGTTAACGTTTTCAATTAATATAACCATATATTATATATACATATCTATACACATAAATGTTCGTGAATCTTCGAGCATGGTCAAAGGGTAATTGATTACATGAATGTAGTTTCAAAATTTTGAGATTCAACATTACAGACTTTGCTTATCGTATCAGAACATATAAAGATCAAATTTAAATTTGGTCGAAAATTTCTGGGTTGTCACAGTACCTACCCGTTAAAGAAATTTCATCTCGAAATTTGATTAGGATGGTCATGGCTGACAATAAGTTTGTTTTCATGACTCATACTAGTTGAAAATTAGAGTTTTATCATCATTGAGTAATATGGATAAAACAATTCGTTTATGTGAAGAGTACGAGGGAAATTATCGCAAAAGATTGAAATGATAAAATAAAGTTTCGTCATATCTTTTGACGTAGATAGGTTTGATTTCCGGAATTCAAGGGATTTTGAGAAAATCTTCGTAATAAGATTTGATTCTTTGGTAATTAAGGAGATTAGAATCCTCTTTGGTTAAATGCGATGATCTGTCTCGATTGCTTTGTCTGATATTTCATTATAAATCCACCCCCTACGTTTACTTATTTCCACAGTTCACACTTTCTTTTCTTTCTCCCTCAATTTATACTTCAAAGCATTCATCAATATGTATAACGACCCTCATTTTTCCATTATATATTTTTCCAATATTAAATGCCCAAACAATATAATCAAAACTTAATGATTAAACTTTAATCAACAATTGTTAAGTATTAAGAGTTAGAAAACATATTAATTAACTTTGTGCAATAATTGACAAGTTAATAAAAGATGAAAATAATAAACTGTTAGTCGACACTCACTGCTAATTAAAATTTATGCATTTATGTAATATTATAACTGATAACCTATAAGTAATAAATAAAAATTGACATTTATATAAATAATAAAACAATTGAGAACTAAATATATACAAGTCATGAATTAGTAAAAAGAAAATAATACTTATCATGTAGTAAATGTAAAAAATAATAATAGTAATAATAGTAATAATAATGAGACTAAAGAATCTTAAACAATTACATCCTTATGTTGACTAAAAATTAAAATAATATATATATAAACTAGTACCACCTATTGTTGACTAAAAATTATAAAATAAAATAAAATCATTAATTAGAACATCCTTATGTTGACTAACACTCTAATACTTGCACTATATAAACTCCTAGTTTCTCATTCACAAATCACACCAAAATCCTCTCTCAAAAACAATCTCTCCCTCTCCCTCTCTTGTGGTATTCGGATCTTCAAGCTTGTTCTTCGTGTTCTTCAAGAATCTTCAAGGAGTTCTTCAAGATTTTTAAGGCTTTGATCTTCCATCTTCATCGTGTTCATCTTTTCTTTGTTAATTATCTTGAATCTTCAAAGGTATAACATAAACCCTAAACTATTTACATAAACTTTAATCTTTGTTAATTCATATTCATATTATAAACTTGTTATTCATAAGTATATACATAAACACTCCTAGATTTATATATACATATATACATGTAAAAAAAAAAAATATTTTTATGTATATATACGAATTATATATACATATACATATTAAAACCTTAAACCCTAATACTACTTATACTAGTACTTAACATGTATACACTATTACTATTACTAGCACCTATAACCTACTACTTATATTGTAGCACAAAAATATTTTGGGATATGTATTAGAGATGTATAGATCTTCGAACTTTCTTGACGAATGGTTTCTACGAGATTCTAGGCAGAGGGTTTGGACTTCCGATTTAAAGGGTCCTATGGCTCAAGCCCCTAGATCTAAATTAGCCATTCGAAGGGAAAGGGGTGATTGGAAGCTTATCTAATACGGCAAGTATCCTAAAATGAAAAACACTCATAAAAGTAGAAACTCTATAGTCATAGAAACTTAGTAAAATAAGAAACTTTCTAAAAATGGAAACATTATAAAAATAGTAACTTACTAGGAATAGAAACTTAGTAAAACAAACTATACTTAAACACATACTTAAACTTAAACATGGGCAAAACACTTAACTACTCTTAAATATCAATAGGTTGACTTTCCTGCTCACTCGTTCAACTCTTTATTCCGAGGAATAACTCTCTCTCTACTTACTAACGTGAATTTCATAGCCCCACTTTTTACTATTTCATTACTGTTTTGAAACTATGGGGTGAGACACATGCTTGCTTTTAAATTTTTAACATGCAATATTTTAATAACTGTTTTACAATATTTATATACGTGAATTCATAGCCCCACTTTTTACTATTTTATTACTATTTTGAAACTATGGGGTGAGACACATGCTTGCTTTTAAATTTTTAACATGCAATATTTTAATAACTGTTTTACAATATTTATATACGTGATTTTTATAGCCCCACTTTACTTGAGCTCAATTTACTTTTTATACTTATTGGGGTGAGACACATGCTGCTTTTACTATTTACAATTTAGACACAAGTACCAACTAAAACTATGCTATACCCGGCTATGTCCGACTAAGTCCCTACAGTGATATTTTTAGGTGCTGCGGCATGCTTAGTTATTGGGGGTAGGCCTATCGGGAGTAACGTCCCCGATACATTTGATGTTATCTTTGTATTGCTTGATAATGAAATTAAACCGACAAGTAGAACTAACTTGTCATGGGGCAAACTTGAACGTTTAGTCTAAATATCACGCACTGGCATAACTTTTTGATCCTGCGGGAGATCAACCTTACAAATTAAATCTTGTGGTCTAAAACAAACGGTCAAACTTATTTGTTAAACCTATGAACTTCACTCAACCTTTTGGTTGACACTTTAGCATGTTTTGTCTCAGGTGCTGTTTGATTCAAGCTCTTATACTTACTGCTTATGTGATGCTACTTGGACATAGGATCAAGAGATATCGCATTTATTACTTCTGCATGTGAACATTTCCATTATTGTTATTCCTATCATTGTAACTACGTTTCATTTTCCGCTGCGTGCTCAATAAAGTTTGTTTTATCATTTAGTATTGTTCTCGTATATTATAATATGTTGGTTGATTTGATATTAAGTCACATTTCACCCAGGCCCTAACTGGGGGTGTGACAGATTGGTATCAGAGCAAACCAGGCTGTTATAGAGAACCAGGATTGCATTTTTATGTGTGCCTTACTTGTTAGCTAGGGTGCCTTAGCAATCTAGGAAACTATAACCTTTCCTGCCTTGGACTTAAAGCACTTAGGATTGTCGTATAATCTTAACAATTATGCTTTAATAAACTTGACTCAAAGATTCTAATCAAGGTCTCTTTCCTAATGATAGGATGTCAAGCTCAAGCGTTAACAAGTCCAACAAAGCAACTCACAACCCTACCACCGAAGTAGGTGTTGGACACTCTTCAACTTCGAGACCAGTTCGAAGTCCTCTTTATAATCCTGCTTCACCACCGCTGAATTATAGCCCGAATACTATTTTAGATTCACATGGGTCTCCTCAATACTACCCAACTCCGAGAACCCAAGATAAGGGAAAACGGCATGAAGAAGTTGGTCCATCAAGGAAGAGAGCCCGATCTCCTTTTTATGATGGTCCTAAGTATGAAATCATGAGATTACGAAACGATACCGAGAGAAACATTGGAGGTCTACTTCGCCACATGGAAAGAGCGGATCGTCGAATGAAGAAACTTATGAAAGAAAACGTCGAGCTAAGAAAGGAGTTGCTGATGCTAAAGTGCGAGGAAGAACGCAACACTCGCTGGGGAAAGCAATCACTTGCTTACCTCAAGGAGGATGTTGATGTCCGAATGAAAATGGAGAAAGGTCGAGTCGACGAACAACTTGCCATAAGAGAGTACAACACTAATGCCGTAAACAGTCGTGTTACCAACCTTTATGACAACTTCGAGTATCTCTATGAGAAACAAAAGTCGAAAAATGAGAAAGTTGAGGAGTTTATGAAGAAGGTTGGAGACGAAATATGAAGACTACTTCAATCTTAATATTTCCTAGTTATTTTTCCTATTTTCCATCTATGTAAAGGCTGTGCCTTAAACAATTTCTATTTCCGAATCGTGTAATAAAGGCTTATTTAATGCCTCGTTCTAATAATATAAAGTGTTTTATTAATATCATGCGATATCAATACTTTAGTTTATTCATACTTGTGATTACTCAAACTTATAACTTGTTAAACTTATCAAATATATGTTCACTTTTATGTAGTGACATCATGGTTCGTCCAGCTGCACCTACCGTTAACAACGTTGTGTTAACTACTGAGCAATTCCAACAGTTACTCGCTGCTGCCCAAGGCAACGCCCAAGCTAATCATGCTAATACTCAACCAAAACCTTGTTCCTACAAGGACTTTACAAACTGTCACCCTCCCGCTTTTAAGGGAAACGAAGAAGCTGTCGAACTAGTTCGTTGGTTCGAAAAGATGGAATCTATTTTCCGTATTTGCAACTGTGGTGATGATGATCGAGTAAAGTATGCCACTAGCTCGTTGGGTGGTAATGCTTTAACTTGGTGGACTGCTTATGCCAAGTCCGTAGGAATTGATAATGCTAATGCAATTCCATGGGACGAACTCAAAAGTATGATGGTCAACAAATTCTGCCCAAGGAGTCAAGTTCAGAAGCTTGAAGCTGAGTTCTGGGAACTCAGGGTCAAGGGTACTGACATTGAGAATTATACCAATCGTTATCTGGAGCTTTCTACTCTATGTCCTGAAATGTTTCCTACTGAAGCTAGAAGAATTGAGCGGTATATTGAAGGTCTTCCCGAGGATGTTCAAGGGAATGTTATTGCTGCTGAGAAGGTTACTTTGGATGCTGTGATTCTCATGGCACAAAATCTCATGTTGGCCAAGAGAAGAAGGGCGTCGGCCAATAAGCAAGTTGAAACCAAGGGTAATGATGGTAAGAGGAAGTTTGAGCCGTCTCAAGGTTCAACTCAGAATGTTAGTAAAAAGCTTATGGATAGTACAAGGACGAATTATAAGGGCACTTATCCTTTTTGTGTTCGTTGTGAAAGGCATCACCCGGGGCAGTGCACTGCCACTTGTTCGTTGTGTAAGAAAGTGGGACACGTAGCTAAGACGTGTAGGACTCCTCCAAAGAATAAATCTATTGTTCCTGCCAAAGCTCCTCCTACTTGTTATACTTGTGGGGAAAAGGGACACATTAGTCCAAATTGCCCTAAGAAGAGAGATAATCCTGCTACTGGAGCCAATACTACTGCTGCAAAGGGTCGTGCATTTGTTATTACTGCTGCTGAAGCCCGAGATGAAGATGAGGTCATCACGGGTACGTATCTCGTCAATAATTGCTACGCAACTATTTTATTCGATACTGGTGCCGACCGAAGTTACGTATCTAATGAATTTTGTACCCTATTTACTGAAAAGCCTCAACCCTTAGAAACTAAACGATTAGTAGAAGTAGCCAATGGAAAGATCATGAAAGTTGATAAAATTTATAAAAACTGCAACCTAATCTTAGCCAGCAAAGAATTTAAGATAGACCTTTTGCCGGTCGAGCTAGGAAGTTTCGATGTCGTAGTTGGAATGGATTGGTTACGTCCATTAAGAGCTGCGATCATGTGTTACGATAAAACCGTTCATGTTCCATTAGGAAATGGAGAGACTCTTATTATCCAAGGTGAAAAGAGTGGTTCCAATCTCAATATTATCTCCTGTATTAAAACCCGCAAATACCTTATGAAAGGTTATCCAGCTATTCTAGCCCACGTTAATCTGATTGAATCGAAAGAGAAGCGAATTGAAGATGTACCAGTAGTTAAAGACTTTCCCGATGTGTTTCCCGAAGATCTTCCGGGTATTCCACCTCCTCGACAAGTTGAATTCCAAATTGATTTAACTCCTGGTGCTGCTCCTGTTGCTAAAGCACCATACCGTTTAGCACCTTCCGAAATGAAGGAATTATCCAACCAACTCCAAGAACTATTGGATAAAGGTTTCATTCGTCCAAGCTCGTCCCCTTGGGGAGCTCCTATTCTGTTTGTTAAAAAGAAGGATGGTACATTAAGGATGTGCATTGATTACCGCGAACTTAACAAGCTTACTATCAAGAACCGTTATCCGTTGCCACGTATTGATGATCTATTTGACCAACTTCAAGGGTCAAGTGTTTATTCAAAGATTGATTTAAGATCCGGTTATCACCAACTCAAGGTCAAGGAATCCGATATTCCTAAGACTGCTTTTCGCACTCGTTATGGGCACTATGAATTCTGTGTCATGCCTTTTGGTTTAACTAATGCTCCTGCCGTGTTCATGGACCTCATGAATCGTGTTTGTAAACCGTATCTTGACAAATTTGTCATCGTATTCATTGACGACATCTTGATCTATTCGAAGAATGAGAAAGAGCATGAGCAACATTTGCGCATGATTCTTGAACTCTTACGAAAGGAACAACTTTATGCTAAATTTTCTAAGTGCGAGTTTTGGCTCAAAACCGTACAATTTCTCGGACATGTTGTTGATAGAAACGGAATACATGTCGATCCAGCTAAGATTACTGCTATTCAGAACTGGGAGATACCAAAGACTGCAAAGCATATTCGTCAATTTTTGGGACTTGCCGGTTACTATCGAAGGTTTATAAAAGATTTTTCTCTCATTGCCAAACCTCTTACAAAGCTGACTCAAAAAGGGAAGAAATTTGAGTGGTCCGAAGAACAGGAATCTGCTTTCAAGATTCTGAAGGAGAAGTTGACCACAGCCCCGATTCTTTCTTTACCTGAAGGTACCGACGACTTTGTTGTTTACTGCGATGCCTCAAAGCATGGCTTTGGTTGTGTTTTAATGCAACGAGAGAAGGTTATCGCCTATGCATCTAGACAGTTGAAGAAACATGAAGTAAACTATACCACACATGACCTAGAGTTAGGTGCCGTGGTATTTGCATTAAAGATATGGAGACATTATCTCTATGGTAATCACTTTACGGTGTACACTGACCATAAAAGTCTTCGACACATCTTTGATCAAAAACAGCTGAATATGAGGCAAAGTCGATGGCTCGAGACATTGAACGATTATTATTGTGAGCTGAAATATCATCCTGGCAAGGCGAATGTAGTTGCCGATGCCCTTAGTCGAAAAGACGATATTAAACGTGTTCGTGCTTTAAACCTAAAAATCAAATCGAATCTTATTTCACGAATCTGTGAAGCTCAATTGGAAGCTATTAGACCGACACTTATCGAAGGTGAAGGACCTATTGGTTTTGAGAACCAACTTCAAGTGAAAGCTAATGGTACACGGTACTTTGGCAATAGAATCTGGGTTCCTCGTTTTGGTAATCTTCGCGAACTAGTCTTGGATGAAGCACATAAGACTAGATATTCTATCCATCCCGGTTCCAGTAAGATGTATCACGATGTGAAGGAATTCTACTGGTGGCCTAACATGAAAGCCGATATTGCTACTTATGTTAGTAAGTGTCTCACTTGTTTGAAAGTCAAGGCCGAACATCAAAAGCCTTCTGGTCTATTGACACAACCCGACATTCCGCAGTGGAAGTGGGAAGGTATCACTATGGACTTCGTTACTAAGTTACCTAAGACTTCGAACGGTAACGATACTATTTGGGTCGTAGTTGATCGTCTTACTAAATCTGCACATTTCATACCAATCAAGGAAACCGACAAGATGGAGAGATTAGCACAGCTTTATATTAAAGAAATCGTCTCACGTCATGGTGTTCCTATCTCGATCATTTCTGATCGCGATAGTCGATTTGTTTCTAGATTTTGGAAAACTTTACAATCTGCTCTTGGAACTCAACTCGACATGAGTACAGCTTATCATCCGCAAACCGATGGTCAAAGTGAACGAACCATTCAAACTATGGAGGATATGCTACGTGCTTGTGCAATCGATTTCGGCAAAGGATGGGATAGACATCTACCTTTGGTTGAATTTTCTTATAATAACAGTTATCACTCCAGCATTAAGGCTGCACCTTTTGAAGCTTTATATGGACGGAAGTGTAGATCCCCTTTGTGTTGGGATGAACTTGAGGACAGACATTTAACTGGTCCTGAAATTATTCACGAAACTACCGAAAAGATCGTTCAAATCAAGCAACGTTTAGAAACTGCCCGTAGCCGACAGAAAAGCTATGCCAATAAGAAACGAAAAGACATCGAATACCAAGTTGGAGATAAAGTCATGTTGAAAGTATCCCCTTGGAAAGGTGTTGTCCGCTTCGGTAAGCGAAGTAAACTCAGTCCACGATATGTTGGACCATTCACAATCACTAAAAGAGTCGGTCCCGTGGCATACCGATTAGAACTGCCAACCGAACTTAGTCAAGTACATGATGTGTTTCATGTCTCAAATCTTAAACGGTGTCTTGCCGATGACACACTCGTTATTCCTCTGGATGATGTCCGCATTGATGAGCAAATGCACTTCGTTGAAGAACCTATAGAAATCATGGAAGGAGAGGTCAAACAAACGCGTAAAAGCAATATACCTATCGTTAAAGTCCGGTGGAATTCGCGTAGAGGCCCCGAATATACCTGGGAACACAAAGACCATATGAAACGGAAATATCCCCATCTCTTCTCAACTGCTGATGCAAACGAGAAAACTACCTAAAAACTTCGGGACGAAGTTTTCAATAACGGGGAGGTACTATAACGACCCTCATTTTTCCATTATATATTTTTCCAATATTAAATGCCCAAACAATATAATCAAAACTTAATGATTAAACTTTAATCAACAATTGTTAAGTATTAAGAGTTAGAAAACATATTAATTAACTTTGTGCAATAATTGACAAGTTAATAAAAGATGAAAATAATAAACTGTTAGTCGACACTCACTGCTAATTAAAATTTATGCATTTATGTAATATTATAACTGATAACCTATAAGTAATAAATAAAAATTGACATTTATATAAATAATAAAACAATTGAGAACTAAATATATACAAGTCATGAATTAGTAAAAAGAAAATAATACTTATCATGTAGTAAATGTAAAAAATAATAATAGTAATAATAGTAATAATAATGAGACTAAAGAATCTTAAACAATTACATCCTTATGTTGACTAAAAATTAAAATAATATATATATAAACTAGTACCACCTATTGTTGACTAAAAATTATAAAATAAAATAAAATCATTAATTAGAACATCCTTATGTTGACTAACACTCTAATACTTGCACTATATAAACTCCTAGTTTCTCATTCACAAATCACACCAAAATCCTCTCTCAAAAACAATCTCTCCCTCTCCCTCTCTTGTGGTATTCGGATCTTCAAGCTTGTTCTTCGTGTTCTTCAAGAATCTTCAAGGAGTTCTTCAAGATTTTTAAGGCTTTGATCTTCCATCTTCATCGTGTTCATCTTTTCTTTGTTAATTATCTTGAATCTTCAAAGGTATAACATAAACCCTAAACTATTTACATAAACTTTAATCTTTGTTAATTCATATTCATATTATAAACTTGTTATTCATAAGTATATACATAAACACTCCTAGATTTATATATACATATATACATGTAAAAAAAAAAATATTTTTATGTATATATACGAATTATATATACATATACATATTAAAACCTTAAACCCTAATACTACTTATACTAGTACTTAACATGTATACACTATTACTATTACTAGCACCTATAACCTACTACTTATATTGTAGCACAAAAATATTTTGGGATATGTATTAGAGATGTATAGATCTTCGAACTTTCTTGACGAATGGTTTCTACGAGATTCTAGGCAGAGGGTTTGGACTTCCGATTTAAAGGGTCCTATGGCTCAAGCCCCTAGATCTAAATTAGCCATTCGAAGGGAAAGGGGTGATTGGAAGCTTATCTAATACGGCAAGTATCCTAAAATGAAAAACACTCATAAAAGTAGAAACTCTATAGTCATAGAAACTTAGTAAAATAAGAAACTTTCTAAAAATGGAAACATTATAAAAATAGTAACTTACTAGGAATAGAAACTTAGTAAAACAAACTATACTTAAACACATACTTAAACTTAAACATGGGCAAAACACTTAACTACTCTTAAATGTCAATAGGTTGACTTTCCTGCTCACTCGTTCAACTCTTTATTCCGAGGAATAACTCTCTCTCTACTTACTAACGTGAATTTCATAGCCCCACTTTTTACTATTTCATTACTGTTTTGAAACTATGGGGTGAGACACATGCTTGCTTTTAAATTTTTAACATGCAATATTTTAATAACTGTTTTACAATATTTATATACGTGAATTCATAGCCCCACTTTTTACTATTTTATTACTATTTTGAAACTATGGGGTGAGACACATGCTTGCTTTTAAATTTTTAACATGCAATATTTTAATAACTGTTTTACAATATTTATATACGTGATTTTTATAGCCCCACTTTACTTGAGCTCAATTTACTTTTTATACTTATTGGGGTGAGACACATGCTGCTTTTACTATTTACAATTTAGACACAAGTACCAACTAAAACTATGCTATACCCGGCTATGTCCGACTAAGTCCCTACAGTGATATTTTTAGGTGCTGCGGCATGCTTAGTTATTGGGGGTAGGCCTATCGGGAGTAACGTCCCCGATACATTTGATGTTATCTTTGTATTGCTTGATAATGAAATTAAACCGACAAGTAGAACTAACTTGTCATGGGGCAAACTTGAACGTTTAGTCTAAATATCACGCACTGGCATAACTTTTTGATCCTGCGGGAGATCAACCTTACAAATTAAATCTTGTGGTCTAAAACAAACGGTCAAACTTATTTGTTAAACCTATGAACTTCACTCAACCTTTTGGTTGACACTTTAGCATGTTTTGTCTCAGGTGCTGTTTGATTCAAGCTCTTATACTTACTGCTTATGTGATGCTACTTGGACATAGGATCAAGAGATATCGCATTTATTACTTCTGCATGTGAACATTTCCATTATTGTTATTCCTATCATTGTAACTACGTTTCATTTTCCGCTGCGTGCTCAATAAAGTTTGTTTTATCATTTAGTATTGTTCTCGTATATTATAATTGATGTTGTAGCGTGAGGGTACGAAATAGTATTATTTTTAATACAAATTACTACAAAATATGACACAAGTTTTATTAATTTACGGATGGGATATACCTAAACCTTGCTACAACACTATAGGCAGTGTACCTAATCGTAGAGTAGTGTAGTTTTTAGTAAGTCCGGTTCGTTCCACAGGGAGCTGGTGAAGTTAACGCTATATTATTAAGTTTATTTGTAAAAATATATATATAAATAAGTAGTAGTATTATTATAAAATGGGGGTTTTACCGTTTAATGACCGGTTTGTCGATTTTAAGCGTAAAAATAAATGACAAAAATTAAAGTGCGTAAAATAAATTGCGATAAATAAAATGACAGAAAATAAAATTGCGAGTAATAAAATGACAGTAAATAAAGATACGATGAGAAATATAATAAAAGAGTTATGCTTATTTAAACTTCCGTAATCATGATGTTTGACGTGTTGATTTTAATTTATTACCATGGGTTAATTGTCCTTTGTCCTGGTTTATTTGATACGTCTATCTGGTTTTTGTCCATAATAGTCCATCGGTCATAAATATAAATTGCGAGTATCCTCGTCAAATTACCCTTATACCCGAAGTCAAATATTCCAACTGATTAAGGATTTAAACTGTGACGCAGTTATCACTTCTGTCAACAATTACACCAGTTATCACTGTATGTAATCCACCCCTGTTTTAATTAGTTTATGAATATTAATTCATCCACTTGATCAGAATGAATAATCAATTACCCAACCCAATTGATTAATTAAATGATTATAACAGATTCCAAATGAACATCACTAAATAGGACAACCATAATCATTATTAATTATTAGGTTAATTAATTTGAAGATAGGTTCGACAGACTCCAATGAGTTGTCACTCAATTAGACAATACCCCCCATCTATTAATAGTCAATAGTCTAATTTCCACAAGTGTCGGTCTTTTGCCCAAACCTTAATTATGGTACAAAGTTCAATAACCCAATTTTAGTAATTAGCCCAACATCATGAGTACTTCATTTTAAATAAGCATAATAACGACTTAGCTACGAGACATTAATGTAAAAAGGTTGAACATAACTTACAATGATTAAAAATAGCGTAGCGTTACACGGACAGAATTTCGACTTACACACTCAAACGATCTCTATCATAAATCTTATTATTATCATAATTTAAAATTAAAATTAAGATTATTGTTATATCTGATTACATTAACATTATGATAGAGAATTATAAATATAGATATTGGATATTGATATAGAAAAGTAAGAAAAAAAAGAGATAGAAAAATTTGATCGAAAAAAAAAAAAGTCTTCCTCCAATTCATCGAACATATCGTTCCTTTTAAAGGAAAATTAGAATTCAAATTTTCATTTACGACCCCTGAACTATGCTCAATTAACAACTTTTTATTATTTAATATTATTCTTATTATGAATTATTTAAATATTATATTTTATTCTTGTGCATAGTTGACTTGTAATTTTTACACCGTTGCGTCGAGCGTTGAGAGTTGGTTCATGTCCTGGTTTCGGATTTTCGAACGTCCTTTCGTACAATTTTATATCTTGTACTTTGCGTTTTGTAACTTGTACTCTTGTCATTTTTAGACGTTCTTCATCAATAAATTGAACCTTTTGAATTGTATCTTGTACATTTGAGCTTTTTGGACGTTTTGGTCTTTCAAATCTTCGTTTTTGTCTTTAAATCTTCATTTTCGAGCGATTTGCGTCTTTCGTCTTCGCACTTATTTATTTAACTATTACAACTACAAATAAGGAAATTACATTTAAAAACATTACATATTGGAACGATATTGCTACTAAATATATGTTCATTTGGAACACTATCAAATATCCCCACACTTGAGCGTTGCTTGTCCTCAAGCAATACAGAACTTGAAATAAAAACATACATGAATCACTTTTTTATTCATCACATTTTGTACATCAGTAATTTTGATATAGCGGTATAAACAATGACAGTAATGATGGTTAAAGGTGGGTGTGTCATCCACAGTTGCCTCGGGTTTAGGTCAACGACACTTGCAATCAAATAGCCGATTTACTTTCGGTTTCCAAAGCAAAGTGCACATTTGAAAGGTGGTTTACAGTCCCACATGACTATGAAAATGTAGATCCTTAAGGAAATTGGATCTTTATGAAAACATTTGATCTTTTTAAAAATTTAATCTAGCTTTTACCCTAGACAAGTTTTCTGATTTGATCCATCATTGGTGTTGCAAAATATATTTGTGGATCATTATTTTGGCTAAAACTTTTAGGCTCGTGTAATCCACTGCTATCCCGGTATCGGAAAGCACACATCCAGTTTACTTGTTCCGTATATTACCTTTCGATAAACTACCGTCCGGTTGTAAAGGAAAGCGATGAACAAGAAACTGTTAAGGCAATGTCCCGTGACATGCATTTGATTATGGTCTTTTAACGTGTCGGATGCTAGAACTATCCTTGGTAGGAGCGATAGTAAAGATCATCCTATGATTTTTCGGTCTGGCACAAGGTCCTGTCTCCGACCATGCTATGCAACCACCGTTCTTACGGTTGACACCCGATTTGGTTCAGGTGACCTAATGAATTCCAGGTGAATTCCTAGGATTTTACGTTCAATGGTAATGAACGCATTGAAAATGGGTTTTCAGAAAACAAATCGGTTTGTATTTTTGATCAAAATATTTTCTCGTTCAAGCTCGAGTTTAGATATCATTGAATTCCATGAGTTTGAATTCTCAATCTTTAAGGTCAATCTCAAGGATTGAGTAATATCAGTCTTAAAAGCTGATTTTTAATCTTTAAGGAGATTATCCTTTCTGGGGATCTGATTCATTAGTCTTATCAAGCTAATTTGCACGGTGCCTCCCCATTGTACGAGATAAATCCTTCTCATGGTTAGGATAAATCTGACCACTTGGCGACCCTGTTTGATGCTGAGGTCCGTGGATTTCCTGCTGATTTTAGTGATGACTTTTCTAGATTTTTCGTCAACCTACAGCTGGTCTGGACGACAACTTCATGACCTAAATCAAGAAGCGCGTGTCTTTTTCGGAAGACTTTACTTCCTTCAAATGATGGAATTGATTCATCGTGTAGATCCATCTCTTCTTTTCTTTCATCGGATAAAACAGTTGATTATCGTTCAAAACAAAAGTATTTTCAATTGTTTGTACAAAAATATGTGATAGATAGTTTTTAATTGAATAACTTGGTACATTCTCCCCACACTTAGTTTCTTTCTTTGCCTTTTTATTCTCCTTTATTCCATTTTAAATGAATTCAAGCGTTTTAAGTTGTTTCTCAATTTATGTCCTTTTCGAGGTAACG
This sequence comes from Rutidosis leptorrhynchoides, assembly GCF_046630445.1. Taxonomy (NCBI): domain Eukaryota; kingdom Viridiplantae; phylum Streptophyta; class Magnoliopsida; order Asterales; family Asteraceae; genus Rutidosis; species Rutidosis leptorrhynchoides. The sequence continues at coordinate 251,646,879 of NC_092337.1, forward strand.
ATAATTTCGGTATTAACACCTAGTTTTCATCGTTCATAAATATGTATAAACATGATTTTGAGTTCATTTAGTTGAAAATTTTTCAAATTTTCACAAAATTTGGCAAATAAACCAAGTATAAACCTGAGAGAATTTATAACCCTTCCCCACACTTGAGATCATGCAATGCCCTCATTTGCATGAAATCAGACTATAATTATAAATTCATGAGGGTGATTAGCGTAGAAAAGTGATTAAAAATACCGAGTTTGCAAACATATTGTTATTTCACATTTGATTTTTTGCGTCTTGTCAAAATCAGTAGCTTTTGCTGAACTTCATGACAGTCTTTGAAAGTGCGCTGTTTTACCCTGTTTTGTACATAAGATAAAATACAAACATATATATACATATTTTTGAAGTTTGGTATATAACCCCACGTTCAAAAATTTATAAAATATAATATTTTTTTGGCATACTTTAAATCAATAAAATTAAATGATAACAAAATTTGTCGCCCCGCCCTCGGGTAAAGCAATTTCGGTTCAATGACCTAGTGTTCAACTTACGACGAATTTTAAAAATCATATTTTTAACTTAAAGAAATAAAGTAAATTTTGTTTTTTTTTAAATCACAATAAAACATAAATTAAAATGCATATTAATTTCAAATAAAACCTAAAAAAATAAAAATTCAGAATGGAGGGAGAAAACTAGTTCTTTAGTGTCTGCTAGTGGAAAAGACCACTCGGATTCCATTCTCAGAACTACATGAGAACAGAACAACTAACTCTAGATAGCATTTTCTTTTTAGAACACTTGAATCTCCCCACACTTAGGTAGCTGTGGTGTCAAAATTGTGATTAACTTCATCGTCAATTTCTCTTGGTCCATAATCAACTTGCATATCCGTGACTTTTTCTTTAAGCCATTGGTCGGATTCCTGTGTAATATCCACAATTTCAACTAGTTTCTCCTTTTCTTTAGGTGATAGATTGGATACTAACCGGTTACATAACTTAAATTTCCCCTTGGTTTTAGCATCGCGAATCCGTTTAATAAGTTTCTTCATTGAACTATTAATAACGGGATCATTTAATTTCGTATCAACAACGGGGTTCTTTGTTATCATGTCATCATTAGGTGTTACTTCATTTTCCCCACACTTAGGCGTTTCATTATTGCTAAGTATTACCGTTGGAGTTGGTAAAACCACATGGTTCTTACCAATTGTTTTTACTGGTTCAACGGTTTTGGCTGGTGGAGATTTAGACTTTCGAATCATAAAGGTGATCGATTTGTCACCACTACTAAGTGTCATTCTTCCATTTCCTACATCAAATAACGCCCCGGTGGACGCTAAGAATGGTCGACCTAAAATTAGGGGAATGTTTGGGTCCTCTTCTATGTCAATGACAATGAATTCGACTAGAAAGGTTAAATTGCCTACTTGAATGGGTAGGTTGTCAGCGATTCCAACTGGGTGCTTAATGGTTTGATCAAAGAGTCGAACACTCATATATGTTGGAGTTAACTCACCTACACCTAATCTCTTATATAAGGAAAGAGGCATAACACTTACACTTGCACCTAAATCTGCTAGTGCATCATACATAACACAATCACTAAGTAGACAAGGAACAATAAATTCACCCGGATCACCTACCCTAGGTGGAGGTTTTGGTGGAACTGTCTTCACCGGGTTTATCTTTACGGTTTTTGTTTCTTGTACTTTCTTATTCTTTTTCTTCTTCTTCTTTCCAGAGGTATCACAATCTTTATTACTTATCACTTGCTCATACTCAACTCCTTTTCTTGGAAACGGGATGGGTGGTTTGTATGGTGCCACCACTGGCTTTACATACTCGGGTGGTGGTGGTGTAACTTCTTCATTGTTACTCTCATCTAAAACCTTCCCATCTTCTGGTGCTGGTTTTTCAGAATTCGTTGAAACCATATTAACATTCTCATTCCGAGGATTTACTTCAGTATTACTCGGTAGCTTTCCTTGTTCCCTCTCACTCATCATGCTAGCAAGAGTACCTACGTGTTTTTCTAGATTCAAAATGGAAGCTTGTTGAGTTCTTAATGACTGATCAAACCTCTCGTTCGTTTGGGTTTGAGATGTAATGAATTGTGTTTGAGATTCAATCAGCTTTGCCATCATTTCTTCTAGATTTGGCTTTTTCTCTTCGGGTTGTTGTGGTGGTTTATACAAGCTAGGTCTTTGTTGATTGAAAGTGTTGTTTTGAGTTGGTTGGTTATTCGGACCTTGTTGGTTATACCAGTTATTTTCGGGTCCTTTTGGATTGTAAAGAATGTTTTGATTTCGATTTAAGTTTAGCCTTGGCGGTTGATAATTATTTTGATAATTATTTCCCGGCCTTTGGTTCATATAGGAAACATTCTCTCGTTGTTCCATCGTTGGTTCAATGTGACAATCTTTCAATAAGTGTGGTCCACCGCATTGCTCACAACTGATTCGTATTGCGTGAATATCTTTATTCATCTTTTCCATTCGTCTTTCGAAAGCATCTATTTTTGCGGAAACGGAATCAAAGTCAGGGCTAGAATCGGCTCTAGCCGCTTTAGATGATCGAAAGATATCTTTTTCTTGGTGCCACTCATGCGAGTGGGAGGCTGTGTTATCAATAATTTTGTAAGCTTCAGTTGCGGTTTTCTTCATGATGGAACCACCAGCGGTTATGTCGATGTCTTTTCGTGTGGCGATGTCTACACCTTTATAGAAGATTTGTACTATTTGAAAAGTATCTAATCCGTGTTGAGGACATCCTCTCAACATCCTTCCGAATCTTGTCCACGCCTCATATAATGTTTCATTTGGATTTTGCGCGAACGTAACAATTTCTCCTTGAAGTCTCACGGCTTTGGATGCCGGAAAGAATCGTTTAAGAAATTTTTCAACTAAAACATCCCATGTGTCAATCGCCCCTTCAGGTAACGATTCTAACCAATCTTTGGCTTCTCCCTTTAAAGTCCAGGGAAACAACATGAGATAGATCTGCTCATCTTCCACTTCTCGGATTTTGAATAGTGTACAAATTCTTTTAAACGTACGAAGGTGTTCGTTAGGATCTTCATTCGGTGCACCACTGAATTGGCATTGGTTAGTTACCATGTGTAGAATTTGTCCTTTGATTTCATAATCTGGCGCATTAACTTCTGGTTTAATAATGGCGTGACCTTGGCCCGTGCGTTTAGCCCTCATTCGATCTTCCATACTTAGAGGTTCTAGATTTTCCATGATTGGAAGTGTTGTATCTGAATCACTAGAGGTTTCTGATTTAATGGTTTCTTCCTCAACAATCTCTGTTTGAATGATTGGTGGTTCCGGAGGAATAATTAATGGATCAGGGTCTCGGAATTGTCCCTGAGTATTCTCCGGATTCTCAATTGTGATATTGGTTTCAAAAACTGGATTATCGGAAATTTGAGTTGAAGTACTCGGTCGACTTGATGACGAGTCTAAAGAAAAATCAACGGCAGCTATATTTGTTTAAACGATGTCTTGATCGAGTTACAGGTGGTGAACGTCTTGCTCGGTGCATTCACTGAATATCCTATTAGTTTTAAAAAGGAAAGAAAAATTATAATAAGTTATCCAACCAATAGACTTTTCTGATTTTGCCCACGTTTCGAATAGCCAAAAGATGCAGCAGAGGGGCAGGATTCGTTTGGTCTCAATATAATTGAAGACTGTTTGGCTCCAATAACCCGGTCCACGTACAAATCCAACTATTACTACGAACCAGAAAATTTTGATGTCTATCAATTTAACCACTTAAAATAAATTTTCGTAATTTTAAGAAATTTAGAGAAGAAGTAGAAAAAAAAAATTCTAAGTCCTAAAAACTAGAATGGCGAGAAATAAGAGAGAAATAGATTGCGCGCCGAAAAATGTCGAAAAAGAAAAAATTGTTAAAAAATAAAAGGTGACGGAAAAATAAAAGAAACTTATAAAAACTTAAAAATACTTAACTAATTTAACCTTATTACTACAACTAACTTAAAATTATAATCGCAAATTGATATTACTAATTGGAATGATAATTGATACATAGTAAAAGGTCTAAAAATATTAAAGCTTACAGGAAAAATTAAATCCCAAATGGAAATAACTTAAAAAGAAACTAAAACTTAAAAAGGCGTCGCAAAATTCTAAAGCACCTATATCTTAGTCTAAAGAAAAGGCACTTAAGGAATTCTACGGCAAAGCCTAAAAATCTAAGAGTAAAAATAACTATAGCAAAAACTAAGTTTAAAATTAAATATGAGCTAAAAATACAAAAGTTACGCTACAACGATTAAAAAGGTACAAAATATAAAAATATACAAAAAGTTGTAAAAAGTACAATTTTTATAAAAATATTATTTTATATTATTTATTTAATAAAACTATTAATTTTACAATTTAATAAAAACTTATTTAAACTAAATACATAAATAAAAATAAAACTTAAAACTAATAATAATAATAATAATAATTAGGTTTTAATAATAATAATAATTAAAAATAACCCGTGATTAGGGTTTTTGTCCGTGTGTCAGAAGGCCTCCGCGAGTCGCGGCAAATAAAGAGGAAAACTCCGCGAGTCGCGGGGTTCAGGAATTCAGTTGACAGCTTTTGTTTTTTTTTTTTTTTTTTTTTTTTTTTTTTTTTTCTGTTTTTTAATTAAATAAAAGATATTAAAATTAAAACTTATATTTTTATAAACTAAAATAAAAATAAAGAAACTTTTAAAACTTAACTATTTAACAAAGTCTTAAAAATACATATATTTTTTTTTTTTTTTTCTTTTTTTATTTTTTTTTTTTTTTTTTCGTTTTTTTTTTTTTTTTTTTTTTTTTTTTAAAAAAAACGATTTTTTTTTTTTTTTTTTTTTTTAAATTTTTTTTTTTTTTTTTTTTTTTAAAAACGATTTTTTTTTTACAAATTAATAATTTTTTTTATAATTATAATTTTTTTTAAAAACTTTTTTTTTTTTAATTCATTTACTATTCATGAATAGTAAATGAAAATTAATTAATTAATTTACTATTCACATGAAAGCGACATGATAGCAATTATTAATTATAAGTTACATAATATACCCCTGAAGTATTTAATAAATACGACTTTTTTTTTTTAAAATTTACGTAAATTTGATTCTTAAATATTTTTATATTATTATATTCTATTTCAATATTATTATATTATTATATTCTATTTCAATATTATTATATTATTATATTTTATTTCAATATTATTATAATTAAAAATATAGCGTTTTAGCGCTCCCCGGCAGCGGCGCCAAAAACTTGATGTTGTAGCGTGAGGGTACGAAATAGTATTATTTTTAATACAAATTACTACAAAATATGACACAAGTTTTATTAATTTACGGATGGGATATACCTAAACCTTGCTACAACACTATAGGCAGTGTACCTAATCGTAGAGTAGTGTAGTTTTTAGTAAGTCCGGTTCGTTCCACAGGGAGCTGGTGAAGTTAACGCTATATTATTAAGTTTATTTGTAAAAATATATATATAAATAAGTAGTAGTATTATTATAAAATGGGGGTTTTACCGTTTAATGACCGGTTTGTCGATTTTAAGCGTAAAAATAAATGACAAAAATTAAAGTGCGTAAAATAAATTGCGATAAATAAAATGACAGAAAATAAAATTGCGAGTAATAAAATGACAGTAAATAAAGATACGATGAGAAATATAATAAAAGAGTTATGCTTATTTAAACTTCCGTAATCATGATGTTTGACGTGTTGATTTTAATTTATTACCATGGGTTAATTGTCCTTTGTCCTGGTTTATTTGATACGTCTATCTGGTTTTTGTCCATAATAGTCCATCGGTCATAAATATAAATTGCGAGTATCCTCGTCAAATTACCCTTATACCCGAAGTCAAATATTCCAACTGATTAAGGATTTAAACTGTGACGCAGTTATCACTTCTGTCAACAATTACACCAGTTATCACTGTATGTAATCCACCCCTGTTTTAATTAGTTTATGAATATTAATTCATCCACTTGATCAGAATGAATAATCAATTACCCAACCCAATTGATTAATTAAATGATTATAACAGATTCCAAATGAACATCACTAAATAGGACAACCATAATCATTATTAATTATTAGGTTAATTAATTTGAAGATAGGTTCGACAGACTCCAATGAGTTGTCACTCAATTAGACAATACCCCCCATCTATTAATAGTCAATAGTCTAATTTCCACAAGTGTCGGTCTTTTGCCCAAACCTTAATTATGGTACAAAGTTCAATAACCCAATTTTAGTAATTAGCCCAACATCATGAGTACTTCATTTTAAATAAGCATAATAACGACTTAGCTACGAGACATTAATGTAAAAAGGTTGAACATAACTTACAATGATTAAAAATAGCGTAGCGTTACACGGACAGAATTTCGACTTACACACTCAAACGATCTCTATCATAAATCTTATTATTATCATAATTTAAAATTAAAATTAAGATTATTGTTATATCTGATTACATTAACATTATGATAGAGAATTATAAATATAGATATTGGATATTGATATAGAAAAGTAAGAAAAAAAAGAGATAGAAAAATTTGATCGAAAAAAAAAAAAGTCTTCCTCCAATTCATCGAACATATCGTTCCTTTTAAAGGAAAATTAGAATTCAAATTTTCATTTACGACCCCTGAACTATGCTCAATTAACAACTTTTTATTATTTAATATTATTCTTATTATGAATTATTTAAATATTATATTTTATTCTTGTGCATAGTTGACTTGTAATTTTTACACCGTTGCGTCGAGCGTTGAGAGTTGGTTCATGTCCTGGTTTCGGATTTTCGAACGTCCTTTCGTACAATTTTATATCTTGTACTTTGCGTTTTGTAACTTGTACTCTTGTCATTTTTAGACGTTCTTCATCAATAAATTGAACCTTTTGAATTGTATCTTGTACATTTGAGCTTTTTGGACGTTTTGGTCTTTCAAATCTTCGTTTTTGTCTTTAAATCTTCATTTTCGAGCGATTTGCGTCTTTCGTCTTCGCACTTATTTATTTAACTATTACAACTAAAAATAAGGAAATTACATTTAAAAACATTACATATTGGAACGATATTGCTACTAAATATATGTTCATTTGGAACACTATCAATAATATGTTGGTTGATTTGATATTAAGTCACATTTCACCCAGGCCCTAACTGGGGGTGTGACAATATGCTCCATCCCATTCTGATTCTTGATACACTCCTAACTTTCATATCCATCATTCTTCTTTTCCATTTACCACCGGAGGAATTTATTCACTTCTACTATTACCTTGGGGTTATAGTATTTCTAATTCTCCCATGTCTTTATCTTTCTATTCGCATAGATATATACGGTTTTTAATTTCTGTGTTGTTATTAGGCTTTATATTTTTCCTTCTATTTCAGAGTTCCATGCTTTTGTTTCTTCTTCCCGACTTCAAGTCAAGCGAATAATAGTCCAGAATTCGTAGGTATGGAGTTTCGAATGATCATAATATACAAAGTAGAAAGAAAAGGTAATAGCATGATTTGATTTGTCAAATTACCAGAATATCCGAAAAAGACCGAATCATCAAGAAAATATTTTGTTGATAGTTTAGAGGTCAAATAGAATGAAAGAGTCATGTAACATGGTTCATGATGAGGGTATGATCTGTGAACCTTTATCACATTCCATTAGAAACTCAGCATGACTTACTGTAATATAATCACGTTGATCAAGTGTCATTATATTTTACTAACTCATGCTTCAGTTCCCAACACTACTTCAAAAATATTCATATTTTAAACTCGAAGGTTTTAGCATTTAGAAACTAAAATAGTTTCTTTTATGATGTAACACAGATAGCGCGAAGAGGTAAATGATTTCGGATAACAATAGTTATAAAGATATCTTCAGGAATATCGAAGATATTTATAATGAAAGATATGATGATATCTTAGAATTTCTAATATCGATGGATGATGATGAAGATTTGTCCGTAAAGGTTTAGAGTCAGGAGTAAGGTATTCGATAATACAGCAGACGCTGAATCATTTGGATTCTTTGAAGGCAGGTTTAGTGTTTGTGATTTATCCACGGCCTCCTTCATGATTTGCTCATTCCGTTTTTCAGTTCCAAACCTTCTCTTTTTCTGAGCTTTACCAACACACTATTCTTTATCATCAAACTTTCGACTGTTAAGGTCATTTACAGTTTTTGCTGCTTCTTCAGCATTTTTCCATAATTCGGAGAACTAGTTCGCAGTTTAGGGTGTTTTTCAGAAACTTCACATTTGAAGTATATGAGTCTAAGAGATAGATGTTATATGTACACATATAACTGTTGGCGTAGACATGCTGTGAGATTTCAAAATACTGATTGCTGATTCCTGGTAATTGACATGGCAATTATTGTTACAAGATGTGGATGAGTATATGATGGGGTTTTTATGAACAAATATAATGGTTTTTTCAGAAAGACTTACGCCAAAGATTAACGAAGTTGGTACATCTGCTGATAATGTGGTGGAATATAAAAGGTTTCCCGGTAACGATGGCGAAAAGACAACGTATATCTCATGGTTATAATAAGGCTTATTCGAATGAACCATTGAAGTTGATTTGCTGGAGCTGTGAAAAAACTGTCTACTTTGAAAAGGGATTGCAAAGTTATTTTTGGTAATAAATGCCAAAGGAGCTGACACAAATACGTGTCAAATTTTGACTTTGGTTTTGAGAGTTTTTCTGGTGCAAGACTGTGGGTAACATGTGGTCGGATCATCATCTCGAGCGTCTTTAGGAATTTCGAAGGGTTTGAACACAGATTGTAATTGTTAATATACATATGATGTTCTAGGATTTTGAATGATACAAATATTTTCCTGGGTTCTATGAATAGAAATGATATTCTAGCACAGTTTTGAAGTCAAAGTATAGCCTTGAAAGATGTAGGAATCTAAGAGTGATGATACTGGTTATATCTCGAATTGAATTCTGAGATTTCAAAATCATAATATGTAATTGTATTTGAATGAGTATGGTTGTTTTGATTTCTATGAAAGAATGTATATCGTTGTGAAAGTAGTGAGTATAGTTGATGATTGCTGAATCAGAAGAATGTAACATACTAATTTTGAATTTATATATCTCTTGGGTATTACCTACCCGTTAAAAGTTTCACAAGTAATATTTTGTACGAGAGAATTTTATTACAATTTTTATAAAAATATTAATATGTATATTTTCTTCAAATGTAATACAGATTTAATGAGTTAATATCATATTAAGCTCATGCGGTTTTCGGCTAAAATGAATAACCTCTAAAACATTAAAGATTACATAATATTCGTGGAGTATTTCACTAATGAAATCAATACTTTATTGGTTATTCTTATTGATATTCCTTGGTGATGGATGTTGATGCTTGTGGAATTCTTATGAACTTCGCAAGATACGAATGATGTATTCTTAGAAAGTTTCGAGTACATCGAAGATGAAAGTGTAAAATCAATAATACACTTGGTTTATTATGAAATGGAATTCATTGAATTGAAACAGAGATTGTGGTTAACGATGGTTAAGTTGTTAACGAAGGATGTACATCATAGCATATTAATAATATGAATTTAACCGAGTAGTATCTACCCTTATTCAATTCATACATAATAGCTTAATATGAAAAGATATACTATGGTTTCCAAAATTTATATATATAAGATATACATATAAATTCTTCAGTGGAAATGAGTTAATACTTCATAACTCGTTGATATGACATACTTTTTGTTGATTATTGATGTTGTTCATGGTGATTATAGATCTGGTGGAGCTTGTGATGTTGTAAGTGCTGCTGATGCTGACGATGTTGACGGTACTGTTGATGCTGCTGGTAAAAACAAGTCTACCTTGTAAATCGTGCACCATTCCAGTCAGGGTTTCATTTCCTCATTTCGCTCACTCATCAGGGTTACAATTAAAATTAGAATAGATAATCTCTAAAACTTTTAGAAACTACATATTCTTTTCAGAATATTTCCTCGATGAAGTTATGAATCAATACTTCATCGTTTGTTATTGTCGGTATACCTTGGTATTTACGGTGCGTATGATGTTGATACTCTAGGTACATATTGTGATATTGAGGTGTGAGATGCGGATGTTGTTGGTGGTGGTAATGATTCTGTTGGTGTTAATGATGGTGGTACTGTTGATGCCGATGCCGTTGCTGTTGTTTGTAACTTATGCACCATATTCTCCAGAGCCAGTACCCGAGCTCGAAGCTTGTTGACTTCTTCTATTACTCCGAGATGATCGGTGGTTCGGACGAGCGGGTGAATAAGATCTAGAATTGTAGATAGTATATAATTGTAACGAGATACTCTGGAAATGAGAGAGAAAATGGTGTCTCGAATAGGTTCGCCGGTAAGTGCTTCAGGTTCATCGCCAAGGGGGCAATGTGGTGGATGGAAGGGATCACATTCTTCTTGTCTCCAGTTATTAAGTAGGTTACGAACCCATCCCCAATTCATACAGAATAGATGATGGCTTATTGGTTAATCCATTCCGGTAACACTGCTTTCGGAGCCTGAGTGAAACTCCATATCGGAATAGCTGTCGGAATCTGAGGAACTGGAACTGGTTGCAGGATCCATCTCGTACAGAGTAGGGAAATGATTTTTTGATATGAGGAAGATTATAAGACTTAGATTTTGTATTCTTTAATACATAAATTACATATGTATATATAATACCAAAATCCCATAAATTACGGAGGAATCTTTGAAATATGTCAGGCAAAGTTTACAGTAACAGATACGTTAAGATATGAATTTTGTCTATACACTATTTATACAATCAATGCAGTAAGATGTGTCTAGACTAAGAATGATAAACATGTAATTTCCGGAAAAAAATGATAAGCAAAACTTTTTGACATGCAGCTAAGGTCGAAGTCTAGACTCATTAATGCATCTTAATATCTATCAGTTAGACACACTAATGCAAGACCTGGTTCTCTAAGACCACCACTCTGATAACACATGAGACGACCCGTCCAAATCCATAAGGACGAATACAATAACATATGGTTACATTGCAAGGTATTTGACCTCTATATGATACATTTTACAAACATTGCATTCGTTTTAAAAGACAAACTTTCATTTCGTTGAAAGTTGACAGGCTTGCATACCATTTCATAATAACCAAACTATAAATGACCTAATCTGTTATTTACTTAATAATAATCTTTATTGAACTCAACGACTTGAATGCAACGTCTTTAGAAATATGTCAAGAATGACTCCAAGTAATATCTTTAAAATGAGCGAATGCACAGCGAAAGATTTCTTTAATACCTAAGAATAAACATGCTTTCAAGTGTCAACCAAAAGGTTGGTGAGTTCATTAGTTTATCATAATCATTCATTTTCATCATTTTAATAGACCAAATATTTCCAGATATTTAATTGTACATGTAACCCGAGTACAAAATAATACGCGTAACCCGTGAATTAAAAATTCATTCATATGGTGAACGCTTAATAACCGAACTGACAGGGTGCATATAGAATATGTAACACCCCAGCTTAACATGACCACAATATTGTCCGCTTTGCCCGCAGGCGCACGGCTTTTTGTTGGCGACCACACACGAGAAGCACTTTCCCAGGAGGTCACCCATCCTGGTAGTGCTCTCGCCCGAGCACGCTTAACCACAACGTACTCGCACTTCTACTCAGCCTGTGATCCCAAAACGCGTTGTGTCATTTAAGCGTGAGTATTACCTTATAATCCCATGATCACTCATGTTCGTGGGCGATGTGGGATTTGCCTAGGGTGTTACATTCACCCCACTTTAGGGACACATTGTCCTCGATGAGGTTTGCCCCACCACCCCCAACGGCACATGAGTGGCTCTGATACCATTCTGTAACACCCCAGCTTAACATGACCACAATATTGTCCGCTTTGCCCGCAGGCGCACGGCTTTTTGTTGGCGACCACACACGAGAAGCACTTTCCCAGGAGGTCACCCATCCTGGTAGTGCTCTCGCCCGAGCACGCTTAACCACAACGTACTCGCACTTCTACTCAGCCTGTGATCCCAAAACGCGTTGTGTCATTTAAGCGTGAGTATTACCTTATAATCCCATGATCACTCATGTTCGTGAGCGATGTGGGATTTGCCTAGGGTGTTACAGAATACCCCCACATACAGGCATTTTGCAAACTGCATGCTATATACCGGCTGTCGCAATCAGTATATATCGTCGAAGTACTAAAACATTCGTAACCCGAATGGAACTTGTCAGGGTCCATAGATCTATTTTTAGGATTCGCGTCAATTTGGGGCCATTTCCTTAATTCTTAGGCTACCAAGCTAAAAGGGGTGATATTCGATTTCGATAATCCAACCATAGAATGTAGTTTCGATTACTTGTGTCTATCTCATCAAACATTTATAAAACATTGCATGTATTCTCAGTCCCAAAAATATATATTGCAAAAGCATGTAAAAAGGGAGCAAATGAAACTCACGATACTGTATTTCGTAGTAAAAATACATATGACGGCATTGCACAAATGCAAGGTTGGCCTCGGATTCACGAACCTATATTAATTTTATATATATATATATATATATATATATATATATATATATATATATATATATATATATATATATATATGTTGGTCAATATATGTCTAACAATTTAGGTCAACTCATAGTGTATCACAATCATAATGCTCGAGCTTATCATGCAAAAGTCAACTTGACTCAAAATAATTTCCAAAATCTATACGTGTTTATTATATAATTTAACTATAGTCGTTATATGTATTTATATATATTTATCAGATTTTATTAGAGTAATTAATACAAGTCATTTATTAATAAAATTTATATTAAAATTTATATATGATAAAAATATATTTTTTTATATATCTCAAGTAATAAAATTTATTAAATTCACTAATATCATAAAAATATAGTGGTATGTATTATTAATGTAATTATATTACGTGTAGTAAAAATATGTTTGTATCACATATTTATTCAATAAAATAATATTGAAAATAATAATAATAATGACTAAAAGTTGTATTATTTTGCAATAATAATAATTATTATTATTCTACTAATAATAACAATAACAATATTTATATTTACTAATGATGATATTAATTATAATAAAATGATTATTCTAAACATGATAATTTTAATAATAACTATACTTTTTATTATTAACTGTAATAAAAATAATAACTCTATTCAAAATGATAATTTTAATAATAATAATAATACTAAAATGATAATAATAATGATATTTAATAATAACAATGATATTTCTATTAAAATCATAATTTTAATAAAAATGATAGTTTTAATATTAATAAAACTTTTAATAATAATAACGATAAAAATAATAAAATGATAGCTTTGATAAAAATATTAATTATTTTAATAATAATAATAATAATAATAATAATAATAATAATAATAATAATAATAATAATAATAATAATAATAATAATAATAATAATATTGATTATTAGATAATAATAATAATGACAATAATAATGACGATAACGATAACGATAACGATAACGATAACGATAACGATAATCATTTTAACAATAATACTTAAAATTATAGATAATTCAATTGACGATATCTTTTAATCCGTTCAACGAAATCATACGCTTTCTAAATGAAAAGTTATAAATTTTTCGCCAGCTTTTCAACGACATGCATGTGACGACCCGAAAATTTTTGACTAATTTTAAACCAAACTCTCGATACAATATAATATTTTTGACACGATAAGCAATGTCTGTTATCCTGAGTCTCAAAAATTTAGAACTGTTTCATATATTCATTTGACTTCGACCGTTTCCGACGATTCACGAACTACTAATTGTAAATGGATATGTAACTATATATGTATGTATATATATATATATATATATATATATATATATATATATATATATATATATATATATATATATATATATATATTATAACTTGAGATACATTAATGAAATATTATATGATTTAATGATTGGAACTAAATATATGAAATAATCTGCGATATAATAAATTTATTATTAAAACATATATATAAAAAGTATATCGAATATAGTTATTAAGTGAAATATTGTAATACTCGTTTGTCGTCTCGATTGTTATTAAACAAGTTTAATATATATATATATATATATATATATATATATATATATATATATATATATATATATATATATATATATATATATATATATATATATATATATATATATACTTTTGATAGTTGAACTTGCATGTATCTCAAAATTTGGTTGAACATATAAAAAGATTCACATGTGCCAATTTATGTGTCCTACTATATATATATATATATATATATATATATATATATATATATATATATATATATATATATATATATATATATATATATATATATATATATATATATATATATATAATACACTCAAAGATACATATACTCTAACAGCTGTTAGTCGAAATTGTTACTGTCCTTTTCTCTGAGTACCACCCCAACACAAACACACGGGTTTTTGTTACATACTGATCCTTGATTGACTCCAATACTAAAATTTAAGCAAATAATTAAGTTGCTTTTTGACTTTGTTTCTCTACTCGTGAGCAAACAGATATAATGAATAGCCCCACATAACTTTATTTTCTTTAAAACACCAACAATTATTTTCACGAGATTTATTATATTTGAGAGTGGATACCTTTTAATCCTAGTGGGAAAGTTTTCTTTTGCAACTCTTTATATATATATATATATATATATATATATATATATATATATATATATATATATATATATATATATATATATATATATATATATATATATATATATATATATATATATATATATAATATTCATATATATATATATATATATATATATATATATATATATATATATATATATATATAATATTCATATACATATGCATATGGATAATTACACAAACACATATATCATTATAACCTATCCTCTATTCTGGTATCACTTGTGCCTATTATTCGAACTACATGTTACCCAATCATAAATCCCGTTGGTGCTAATCTAATGACCCACTAGCTATTTAACAAATCTCTATCTCAATTATATATATACATTACACATCAAATATATAGAATATACAATTACACTTACACTTACATGAACAACCTTAATCATCACCTTCAACTTTCGACGACTGCCTAACCCACAAAACCGGTTGCATCCGAGAATGAACCACCACATTTCAAACGATGGTTCCATCACCTTTCTTTTGTAATCGGAATCCATCACCACCACACGGCTACTCAACCTCCACTATTTTCGGTTTTGTTGAACCATATCAACCACCACTTCTAACCACCACCTCTATTCACGCTTTGAAACCTCCTACACGATATAACCACCATTACAATCTTGAAACCACCAACTGCACTTCTACTTCTGTTTCATCTCCGTCAACTCAAACAATCACCGCCACTATAGGCTACTGATTTCAGCAGAAAATACCAAACAAAACCCATCATTATCGTTTGATGTTACTGCTATCTTGTTCTACTGTTTTAGTCATTGTAGAACCCACCCTAAACATACCTACCTGCTGCTGCTCGCTATACTTTCTTTTCTTTCTATTTCCCTTCGAAAACATCACCACAACATGCTTTGTTGTCATTACTGCTGCAGATTATACTTTTGTTTTCTGTTACTAACAAACCCAAAAACTAAACTGTTATTGCTGCTGCACTTCCATTCGTTTTTGTTTACAGCCCAAACAATACCTGCTACAGCTCCTGTTTCGTTTCTTTATTTTTTTTCCTTTTCAAACGTAACCCACACAACACAACTACCAATTCCCATCGTTTATTATTACTCGATAAAATCACAGCTTGTTTCCCATGTCTGTTATGATTACAAAATCAAACCAACCCATCCTTGCTTCGCTACCACTGCTACAGAGATTAAGAAAAGGAAAACGATGATTGAACAATGATGATAATTATCACTGCTACTCGCTATTCTTTATTTATTTTATTTTTTTTCTCTTTTCTTTTTCCAATTCAGATAACACAATGATTTATGATGACATAAATGGCAGTTGAGATGATGATTATGTTGATAATGGATGCAACTTATCCCTTTATGTCGACATTCAAAACCCTACATTTTATTTTATTCAGTGGCCGATATTTAAAACTAACGAAGACTCTTAATCGTTTATGTGGGCTGCTAACTGTCTCCACTAATTGGGCTTATCAAGTATCTAAAATGGACTTGTAAGATAATTGAGCCACGAATTTTGCAAGTCCATTATGCATGTTTTCCTATGCTCGATCAGTATAATAATCCAAGGCCTGCAAATTACGTTTGTATACTACAACTGCGTTTCTATTTATAACCTGTTAAAGATGATGATGCAAGTTAAGAAGATGATACGTGATATCAATGAACAGTTGATGATGAGATGAGTCTATGTTGACGATGATCGAAAGTAATTATGATTACGATTATGATTATGATTATAATTATGATTATGATGATTATGATCGTATGATGATCATGATAGATGATACAATGGGGTATGAGGATATAGATGTTAGTTGATGATTAAGATGATAATCGTTGATGATGGTATTAGTTAATAATGATGGTGGTAATGAATGATAGAGGATATAACGAAACAAAAGGTTAAATTAGTTAATTGTGGGATTAATTCAAAAACTGACGAACACTTCTTTGGTGTAGATGTGTGTGCTTATTCGAGAGGTCGCGGGATCGAGCCCGGTCTATTTCATTTATTTTTAGGAGGCTTGTTCTTCAAAGGCTGTACGCTATAATTTTATTATCATCATTATTATTATTATTCTTATTATTATTGTTATTATTATCCTAATTATTATTAAATAACTAGTATTAGAATAAGTAATATTATTTTTGGTTATATTATTAAGATTATGATTATCATTAATATCGTTATTATTGTTAATATAAATTTTAATGACAAAATAATGATAATTGTATAAATATGAAAGTAGTATATAAAGTTTAAGATTATATTAAGATGATGATGGTAAAATCTAATTTTTTATCATTATTAACGTTAATATTATTTTATAAAAATTATTATTAGTATTAATATTGTTATTATTTTTAAAATGATTATTACAATTGTAGTTATTATTATCATTATAAAAATATTATAACCTTTACTTATTATTATTATTATTATTACAACTAAACTATTATCATAATTATCATTAGTAGTAAAATTATTAGTTTTATAATTATTATTATTATTATTAGTATTATTATTATTATCATTATTATTATCACTATTATTGTTAATCTTATTTTTATAAAAATTACTATTAGTTTTATCATTATTATTATTATTATTATTATTATTATTATTATTATTATTATTATTATTATTATTATTATTATTATTATTATTATTATTATTATTATTATTATTATTTTCTAATCTAATTATTATTATTATTATTATTATCATTATTATTATTATTATTATTATTATTATTATTATTATTATTATTATTATTATTATTATTATTATTATTATTATTATTACTTCGAATTTATCATATCCGAAGGTTGTCCCGGAATGATGGGGATATTCTATATGCATCTTGTTAAGGTCGGTTACCAGGTGTTCACCATACGAATGATTTTTATCTCTATGCAGTGCGAAATGCCTGATATGAGTTGATGTTTTTGAGAAATGGAAATGAAAATCTTGTGGTCTATTAAAATAATGGAAATGATTGTTTATGATAAACCTATGAACTCACCAACCTTTTGGTTGACACTTTAAAGCATGTTTATTCTCAGGTATGAAAGAAATATTCCGCTGTGCATTCGCTCATTTTAAGGATATTACTTTGAGTCGCTCATGGCACATTTAGGACAGTACCTAGCAATGGGACCAAATGTTGATGACTTCATCCAGATGGATTAGGACGGGTCTCTACAGGTGGTATCAGAGCGGTGGTCTTAGCGAACCAAGTCTTGCATTAGTAAGTCTGGACTTTGACCTAGCAATTGTTAGGATACATTAATAAGTCTGGACTTGAACCTGTTCTGCATGTCAAAAGTTTGCATATCATTCTTTGCCGAAAGATATCTACCTATCATTTTCAATCTCGACACGTCTTATTGCAATTATTGCATAGATGGTGTACAGATAAATTCACATCCCATCACATTAGATCTTATCTGATACGATTTCTTAATTCCCTCCATAATCTACGGGATCGTCTGTACTATATATAAGTATTAGGTATTCTATGTAATTAGAATATCATCCGATATCCAAAAAAAAAAACATTTCATATCGAAAATCATTTATCTAACCGTACAAGATGAATTCTGTAACCAGTTCAAGTTCCTCAGATTTCGACAGCCATTCCGATATGGATTTCCACTCGAGCTCCGAAAGCAGTGTAATCGGAATGGATCAACCAATCAGCCATCATTAATTTTGGATGAATTGGGGATGGGTTCGTAGTCGATTTAATCAATGAAGGCGAGAATAAGTCGATCCTTTTCACCAACCAAATTCATCTCTTGACGAAGAACCTGAAGCACTTAGCGGTGAACCAGTCCGAAACACCATTTTCACTCTCACTTCCAGGATATCTCGCAACGATTATATATTATCTACAATTCTAAACCTTATTCATCTGCTGGTTCCAACCACAAATCATCCTGGAGTAATTAAATAAGTCAACAAGCTTCGCGCTCGAATAGTGGCTTTGAAAAATAGGTGCAAAACTTACCAGCTTCAGCAACATCACCAACACCAACACCAGTACCACCAACAACCCAAGTTCCAACATCACATGCCTCAACATCGCAATTTATACCTCGAGCATAATCTTCATTCTACATCTTGTTCTGCATCAGTTATCTTCACTCAACATGACGTTCTACATCATTGATCTTTGTTCGACATAATGATTATGTAATCCCTAATATTTTAGAGATTATGTACTCTAGTTCTAACCGAAAATCAGATGAGTTAATATCATACTAACTCATTAAATTCATGATTACATCTAAAGAAAATATATATAAGTATATTTTCATAAAGATTGTAATTAAAAGTTCTTTTGTACGAACTGTTAATGGTGAAAATATTTTAACGGGTAGGTATTACCCAAGGAATATTTAATTTTCACTTTAATAAGTTACACTGTACATTCTTCAATTCAGATTCAACAGTCATTAATAATACTGCTCAAATCCACATATATACATATCCTTTCATCTAAAGAAAAACTATTTTCATTCAAATTCAATTCCATATTCGGATTTTGACCGATCAGAATCCAAGTCAAGATTTGACAAGTGGTATAATGAAGAAAATAATGAGCAAAATAAAATTGATTAGTAACCAATTAATTAACTACGTAAAATTTCTTCATTATATATTGGACTATTAGACTATTGGACTGTGGACTACTAATATTGGACAATTAAAAAGTATTAAAAGAGTAGGAAATATTAATTATAACATTTTGATTTAAAATAGCATTAAATAAGTTACATCTTCTACAATTAAACATTTCTTCGAGTTTGCCACTTGAGTTCATCTTAAACGTCCTTTGTATCTTGACGATTACAATCAGCGTTTAATCATCTAAAAATAAAAATTTTGAAACCACCTCGGATTGATAACCGATGAATCAGAGATGGTAGCATTAAATGCAGAGGAAACAGAAAAATTGTAGATGGTCTAAATGGCCAAAAGTTTGATGATAAAGAATAGAGTGTTGGGAACGCTCGATAGAAAATTTGGTACTGAAAAACGGATTGAGCAAACCATGAAGGAGACCGAGGACAAATACAAGGACCAAACCCTATATTTAAAGAATCCAAATAATTCTATATCTGATGAAATCTTTAGAGAATATCTCGCTCCGTATTCATGTTAAATCTTGTGGAAAATCTTTCTTCATCAACCTTCGATCTTAGAAATTCTGATAAATATCATCATAAATATCTTCAATATTTCTGAGGATACTATTTTAGTTTCTAAATTTCTTTAAAATTCGAGTTTGAATTATGAATAGTTTCCGGAGAAGTGTTGGGAATTGAAGCATGAGTTAATATAATATAATGACACTCGGCCAATGTGATTATATTACAATAAGTCATGCTGAATTTCTAATGGAACGTGATGATGGTTCACAGATCATACCCTCATCATGTACCATGTTACATAACTCTTTCATTCTACTTAACCTCCGAACATATCAAGAAAATATATTCTTGATAGTTCTATCCTCTGTGATTCTGATAACTTACCAAATCAAATTGTGCTATTACGTTCCTTCCTGCTTAGAACATTATGATCATTTGAAACTCTATATCTACGAATTCTGGACCATTATTCACTTGATTTAGAATCGGGAAGAGAAAATTAGAGCATGGAGCTCCGAAATATAAAGGAAAATATAAAGCCGATCACAAACACATAAATTACAACCCATGTATATCAATGCGGATAGCAGCATAAATTCATGGGAAAATGAAAAATACTATAACCTCAAGGTAACAGTAGAAGTTAACAGATTCCTCCGGTGGTAGATGAAAAAGGAGGAAGACAGAAGCGATTGTCAGAAGAAGAACAAGGATCAGAACTAGATTAAGCATTTCCTTCATCTTTTGGAAGTATGAATTGAGGAAGAAAGTAAAGGGGTGGTGAAAATAATAGAATATAAGAGGTTAATTTATAGTGGAAATATCGGACAAAGAAATCCAGGCAGGTTATCGCATTAAATCAAAATTTATTTAATCAGACATTTTATAGATTACGAAGATTTTCTTTAAATTCCTTGAATTCCGAAATGTGACAGTGACTACGTCAAAAATAAGACGAATCTTTATCCTCCACATTTCACTCTTTTGTGACAGCTTCACTCGTACGCTTCACATAATCAAATCGTTTTATCCATATTACTCAATGGTGATAAAACTCTATTTATCAACTCATATTCGTCATGAAAACATTTTTATTGTTAGCCATGACAACCTCACTCAAATTTCGGGACGAAATTTCTTTAACGGGTAGGTACTGTGATGACCCGAAAATTTTCGACTAATTTTAAACCAAACTCTCGATACGACATAATATTTTGACACGATAAGCAATGTCTGTTATCTTGAGTCTCAAAAATTTTAGAACTGTTTCATATATTCATTTGACTTCGACCGTTTCCGATGATTCACGAACTATTAATTGTAAATAGATATGTAAAAATATATGTATGTATATATAACAACCCGTCCTAATCCATCTGGACGAATACATTACATTTGGTTACATTGCGAGGTACTTGACCTCTATATGATATATTTTACAAACATTGCATTCATTTTTAAAAGACAAACTTTCATTACATTGAAAGTTGACGGCATGCATACCATTTCATAATATATCCAACTATAATTGACTTAATAATAATCTTGATGAACTCAATGACTCGAATGCAACGTCTTTTGAAATATATCATGAATGACTCCAAGTAATATCTCTAAATGAGCAAATGCACAGCGGAAGATTTCTTTCAAACCTGAGAATAAACATGCTTTTAAGTGTCAACCAAAAGGTTGGTGAGTTCATTAGTTTATCATAAACATTCATTTCCATCATTTTAATAGACCACAAGATTTTCATTTTTCGTTTCAATATACATCTCATATCAGGCATTTCGCACAAACGGCATAGAGATAAAAATTATTCATATGGTGAACACCTGGTAATCGACATTAACAAAACGCGTCTAGAATATCCCCATTATTCCGGGACTCTCATCGGACATGATAAAATCGAAGTACTAAAGCATCCGTAACCAGGATGGGGTTTGTTAGGCCCAATAGATCTATCTTTAGGATTCGCGTCAATTAGGGTTTCTGTTCCCTAATTCTTAGATTACCAGACTAAAAAAGGGTGATATTCGATTCGATAATCCAACCATAGAATGTAGTTTCGATTACTTGTGTCTATTTCATAAAACATTTATAAAAGCAGCGCATGTATTCTCAGTCCCAAAAATATATATTGCAAAAGCGTTTAAAAAGGGAGCAAATGAAACTCACTATAATGTATTTTGTAGTAAAAATACATATGATGACATTGCACAACTGAACAATGCAGGGTTGACCTCGGATTCACGAACCTATATCATTTGTATATTTATTAATACACATAATTATAAGCGAATAAATTTTATATATATAATAATTTATTAGTTGTATCATTTTTATTTTAGTGATATATATATATATATATATATATATATATATATATATATATATATATATATATATATATGTCTCATATATTATTTTTGAATATAAAAAAAATTTGATTTTGTTATGTTATATGTCTTAATATATATTTTTATATATATCAGTTGTTTGGAAAGATAGTTATTATAATAACACTAAATATGATAATCATTATAATATGATAATGTTAATAATAATACTTATATTAATAATGATAATGATTTCAATAATTATAAATATGATAATGATACTAATATTAGTGATAAATATAATAAATTGTATTATGATAGTAATAATAAAACTAATAATAATTAATGTTAATATTTAGTGATAACAATAATAATAATACTAATTATACTAATAATCATATTCTAATGTTAGTTATAATAACGATGATTTTATTAATCATTTTGATACTAATGCTAATAATAATAATGATAGTACTAATAATAATAATAATGATAACTTTATTACTATTATTAAAACCTTTACATTCCTAATCATAATAATCATAATATGCGCATTTAATTTTCTAAATTAGTGAATAAAGTTTCTATAACATCAATTTGTAATTCTCATCATAATAATAGTAATACTTATATTAGTAGTAGTCTTTTAAAATTAATAATAACGATAATAATAATAATATTTAGTGATAATACTAATAATGATAATGATTGTAATATTAGTAATAATAACAATAATAATTAATAATAATATTGATCATAATAATAATATTATCAATAATATTTAATAAGAATAATACTAATAACAATAATAATACTAACAATAATAACAATAACAATAACAATAATAATAATAATAATGATAATAATAATAATAATAATAATAATAATAATAATAATAATAATAATAATAATAATTAGTAATATTAATAACATAATAATAATAACAATAATAATAATGATTTTTAAAAGAAAAAGAAACTACCTCAAAGATTTTCTAAAAAACAAAACACCTCAGACGGGACTCGAACCCGTGACCACTCGCTACCACGTAAACAATCCTGACCATCGAACCATTGCTGCTTATCTGATTTGTACCCCGAAATAAATATATATACCCTATATTTAGCTGTTTCCAATTTCTTCTTCATCCTCTCAACTTAAACTCGACAGGGATTACATTCAGTTAACAATGATTCATTTATTTAATTTTGGTATATATTATGAAGCAAACAACAATCAGTATGTCATTAAAATCGATTCCTTAATGAATTTAAACAGAATTTAATAACATTCTGTACGAAATTTTTTTATAAGAACTCTAAATTAGTTTTTGAAATTAAGATAGTTTTAGACAAACATTACTATATGAAATAAGTTTAAAATTGTTTCTGTAAACACTATGGATCATCAATTTATCCAAGAACATAAAATCAAATACGAATTTCCTCAAGAACAATATTGTTGACTCTTTGAAACCAAACCTTTGACTTAAAAATTGAGGCTCGATAAAATAAATTAAACCTTGTAACCTTGCAGATAGTTTAAAAGACGGATTTCTAACCTATCTGCATTTTCACATTTTGGAATTTCATTCAAAATCGAAGTTTTGCCAAAAAGTTAAGAAAACAGAGGTAGCGACGGTTTCTATTTAAATTTTAATTTGATTTTTCTTTTTGCTTCTTTCTGAATGGAAGTTCAGGTTTAATAAAGTGCCAATGGGTTTAATGTGACCATAAAATTCAATTTAATCTTTGTTTTGTAGTTGGATTTAATCGACAGAAAATATTCTGTCAGAAGAAAAATAACATCGCCTTTTATCTATATTTGTTTGATACTGGGATTAGTGGGAAATAATTCGTACCAGTTTGCATATATAAAACAAATTATATTACTGATTGATAGTTATGTGTAACGAAATTGGATCCCTTTTTCCTTGATTTTATATATAAAATTAATTTTAATAATAATAATTCTATTAATAAATAATAATAATAATATTACTGAATATTATTAATAATAATAACATAATAATAATACTATAAATAAAAATAAGTTGTTTTATATTAATAATTATAAAAAATTTATTAACTTTTGTAATAATAATAATACTAATAATAATATTACTAATTATATTAGAGATAAATAATAATAACAATAATGATATTCATAATATTAATAATGATAACAAATACAATTTAAAAGTATCAAATTTCATATATATACATATTAATAGTACTAATACAAATATTACTAATAATATAATACTAGTAATAATTTTGATGCTATTAAGTAGTAGTAATAATAATTAATATTAACAACAACAATAATAAGTCAAATGTACTATAATTTTAATAATATTAATAATACTAATATTAATATTAATAATAATAATAATAAATGTAATAATAATATAATAACTATAATTAAATTTGAAATTTATATTTTAATATATTAGTATTACAATTTATTAATTATATAATATTTAATAATTATGTCATATTTTACCTGATAATATTTATTGAATTACAATAATAATAATTATAAATAGCAATCCTATATATATATATATATATATATATATATATATATATATATATATATATATATATATATATATATATATATATATATATATATGTTTGTATATATATATATATATATGTGTATATATATATATATATATATGTGTGTATATATATATATGTATATATATATATATATGTATATATATATGTATATATATATATATATGTATATATATATATATATATGTATTATTTTTAATAGTAACTTAATTATTCTATTTATTATCTTACATTTTTACTTCTAATTGACTATAGGTATTTTATTAACTCAAAATATTATATATATACTTATATTTATATTTTTATATATATATATTTAGATATTGGTTATACACAATTGTTCGTGAATCATCGAGCATAGTCAAAGGGTAATTGTTTACATAAATATAGTTTCAAAAATTTCGAGATTCAACATTACAGACCTTGCTTATCATGTCGAAATCATATAAAGATCAAGTTGAAATTTGGTCAGAAATTTCCGGGTCGTCATAGTACTTACCCGTTAAAGAAATTTCGTCCCGAAATTTGATTGGGATGGTCATGGCTGACAATAAGTAGGTTTTCATGACGCATAAGAGCTAGAAATTTGAGTTTTTTTTTTAATCATCATTGAGTAATATGTATAAAACAATTCATTTATGTGAAGATTACAAGTGAAGCTATCACGAAAGAGTGAAATGAGTAAATGAAGGTTCGTCTTAATCGGTGACATAGTCATGGTTGATTTCCGGAATTCAAGGGATTTTAGAGGAAATCTCCGTAATAAGATTTAGTTCTTTGGTAATTAAGGAAATTAGGATCATCTTTAGTTAAATGCGATGATTTGTCTCGATTACTCTGTATGATATTTCACTATAAATCTACTCCCTTCGTTTCCTTTATATTTTGGAGTTCCATCCTTTTGTTTTCCTCTTCCCGACTTTAAGTCAAGTGAATAATGGTTCAGAATTCGTTGATATAAAATTCAAAATGAACATAATTAATGTTCTAAGAAATAAATTGTAATAACACGATCTTGATTGGTTAAATTACCATAATTCAAGAGAGAAGATAGAACTATCAAGAAAATATGTTCTTGATTTGTTTATAGATTAGATAGAATGTAAGAGTCGTGTAACATGGCACATGATGACGTTATGATCTGTGAATCATCACGTTCTATTAGAAACTCAGCATGACTTACTGTAATATAATCACGTTGATCAAGTGTCATTATATTATACTAATTCATGCATCAATTTCCAACACTACTTCAAAATCATTCATAATTTAAATTCGAATTTTTCAGAATTTTAGAGACTAAAACAGTTTCTTTTATGATATAATACAGATAGAGCGGAGAGATAATTAATATCGGACAAGAATATATATGAAGATATCTTCAGAAATATTTGAGGATATTTACAATGAAAGATACGATAATATCTTAGGATGTTAGATTCAAAGTGTGATGAGGAAATTCATTCACAATGATTTAGAGTGGTTAAGGAGTAAGGTATTCGCTAAAGATCTCATCAGAAACAGAATCATCTGGATTCTTTATGTACAAGTTTAGTCCTTGTGATTTATCCACAGCCTCCTTCATGGTTTGCTCAATCCGTTTTCCAGTTCTAACTTTTCTGAGCTTTGCCAACATACTATTCTTTATCATCAAACTTTTGACTGTTATAGTTGTTTACAGTTTTTGTTGCTTCATTAGCACTTTCTAACTTTCAGAGAACTGATTCGTAAACTGGGTGCTGTTCAGAATTTTAGAATGAAAGATCATAATTCTAAGAGATAAATGTTATATGCAAACATATAACTGTTGATGTAGTAACGTTGCAAAATTCAAAATACTGATTGCTGATTTTCGATAATTGATATGGTAATTGAAACAACCCGTCCTAATCCATCTGGAAGAATACATTACATTTGGTTACATCGCGAGGTACTTGACCTCTATATAATACATTTTACAAATATTGCATTCGTTTTTAAAAGACAAATTTTCTTTACATCGAAAATTGACGGCATGCATACCATTTCATAATATATCCAACTATAATTGACTTAATAATAATCTTGATAAATTCAATGACTCGAATGCAACGTCTTTTGAAATATGCCATGCATTACTCCAAGTAATATCTCTAGAATGAGCAAATGCACAGCAGAAGATTTCTTTCATACCTGAGAATAAACATGCTTTCAAGTATCAACCAAAAGGTTGGTGAGTTCATAGGTTTATCATAAAACAATAAAATTCATCATTTTGATAGACCACAAAATTTAAATGCTGCATGGTACAAATGGGCCCGAATCCTACACCCACCTGTAATGTACATGCGATATCTTTTAAATACAGTACACCTTTTTCGTGTACGAAATCCATTTTTCATAAATCTTAGTAACCGAACACATATCTCGTGTACAAAATATAATACACATAACCAGTGTATAAAAATCATTCTCTCGATACATAACATTCACATCAATTGGTGGCAATTATCATGTCCACATAATTAAATGGTGGTAATTATCATGTCCACATAATTTAAGGGTGGCAATTATCATGTCCACATAATTCAATGGTGGCAATTATCATGTCCACATAATTCAATGGTGGCAATTATCATGTCCACATAATTTAATGGTGGCAATTATCATGTCCACATAATTCAATAATAATCCACAGAACTTCTGTCTGTATAATAATTCATTCGAGAAATGTTTTGCTTGTGTCTATCTCGTCAAATATTTATAAAAGCATTTTATGTATTCGTAGTTCAAAATATATTTCAAAAGCATTTAATAAAGCAGTTATAAAAACAGCGCATGTATTGTCAGTCCCAAAAATGTAAAGAGTAAAAGGGAATCAAATGAACTCACAATCCAATATTTTGTAGTAAAAATATTCATACGACAGAACTGAACAATGCAAGGTTGGCCTCGGATTCACGAACCTATATAAGGTATATATATTAATATATCTAATTGTAATCGAACAACTTATATATATTATTATTAATGGTTATTTTACTAAATTATATGTTTCATTTAATAATTTAAATTAACCATATTTATCTTATATACTTTAAATAATTAATTAGATTTTATAAAAATATTAATATAGTTATGTTATATAGTTATGTTATATGTATTAAATAAGTTTTTATATAACTAATATTTATTTAGTAAAATAATAATAAAAAGTTGTATCTTTATATAATAATAATAATGATAAAAAATAATGTTAATAATGATAATAATAATAAATATAATAATAATAATAATAATAATAATAATAATAATAATGATAATATTAATAAAAATAATGATACTTATGATAATAAAAATAGTAATAATCAAATAATAATAATGATTATACTTTTAATAATAATAATAATAATAAAAATGATAAGTTTAACAAAAATGAAATTTTATAAAAAAATGATAATTTTACTAATAATGATAACTTTAATAAAAATGATAGTTTCTAATAAAAATGATAATTTTAATGATAATACTAATAATAATTTAAATGATAATTTTATTTAATCATGACTTAATTGTATTTATATTCATCGTTACTCATAAACGTACTGATAACTATACTCATTGGTAGTAATTACCTTAACTATATTCATGATCACAACCCTAATCGTTTTTATCTTAACATTCGTAATCTTAATTATATTAGTTTTAATGTTATTAATAATATAATAACTATGATATCAAGATTAATAATAATAATAATAATAATAATAATAATAATAATAATAATAATAATAATAATAATAATAATAATAATAATAATAATAATAATAATAATAATAATAATAATAAAGAGTAATAAGTAAACTACCTCAATGAAGTAGCCCTAAAAAAAATGCCCAAGCCCGGGTTTGAACCCGCGACCTCATGATAATCACAAACACCTCTAACCATTCCTCTGCTTGTTCATTTCTGATTTATCTCCCAGACTAAATTATATAAACCGTATATTTATCCGTTTTACCAATATTCATCATCTTAATATCTAAATCTATGTCATCAAATACATACCATCTTCATATCCATATCATCTAGTCTTTATCGATTATCATTATTATTATCTCCATTAATTTAACACAGCATCCTCATCAATCGTTTAACATAAAAAGGATTTTTGTTATAAACCCACTATCATGGTCCAATTCTTGACAAGCCCAATAATTATTGTAACCCAAAATGGAAATTAGTAATCTGCCCAATTGATATTATAATGCGGTGGCCCAACCATTACTCAAAAGTCCCGAAATATTTATGAGGGTATATCTAATTGATAGGGATAATGGGGTTCGGCTAGGAAAAAGAAAACATAAAGGAGAAAAATAGGTGGAGCATCATTCATCTCATCATTATCAAGTCACTGCTACCATCATTAATTGAGAAAAAAAAAAGTTTGGTTTTTGTTTGAGGATCGAAATAAACGGCTGAACAGAATTCTCGAGTAGCAGTAGGTGTGAAGGTGGGTTTTGATTGGTCTGTGGTTCGAACATATAGAAAAGGTTAGTTACAGCAGTCTTAGGGACTGTTTTGGGTCGTTCCTTTTCAGAAAACACTGCTGTAGCAGTAGTAGTTATCGCGTAGTAGCATCACACAATTGCAGGTGGCAATTTAGTGAAACAGAATAGATGGCGGTTTGTACGGGTTTTGAACAAAAGATGTTGTGGGTTTGTGTGTGGTGTTTAGACTAGAAACAGAAAACGATCCATATATATATGGATGATGAAAGTTGTTCTGAATGGTGGTGAGTGATTGGAATAGTAGCAGAGTTTGATGAGGGTGTTTCAAAAGTTTGGTAATGATTCACGTTGGTACTGAAATGTCGCGTTCTTATTGATTAAAAACGTTCCATATTAATTGATTTCGTTGCGAGGTTTTGACCTCTATATGAGACATTTTTCAAAGACTGCATTCATTTTTAAAACAAACCATAACCTTTATTTCATAGATAAAGGTTTTAAAAAGCTTTACGTAGATTATCAAATAATGATAATCTAAAATATCCTATTTACACACGACCATTACATAATGGTTTACAATACAAATATGTTACAACAAAATAAGTTTCTTGAATGCAGTTTTTACACAATATCATACAAGCATGGACTCCAAATCTTGTCCTTATTTAAGTATGCGACAGCGGAAGCTCTTAATAATCACCTGAGAATAAACATGCTTAAAACGTCAACAAAAATGTTGGTGAGTTATAGGTTTAACCTATATATATATCAAATCATAATAATAGACCACAAGATTTCATATTTCAATACACATCCCATACATAGAGATAAAAATCATTCATATGGTGAACACCTGGTAACCGACAATAACAAGATGCATATATAAGAATATCCCCATCATTCCGGGACACCCTTCGGATATGATATAAATTTCGAAGTACTAAAGCATCTGGTACTTTGGATGGGGTTTGTTAAGCCCAATAGATCTATCTTTAGGATTCGCGTCAATTAGGGTGTCTGTTCCCTAATTCTTAGATTACCAGACTTAATAAAAAGGGGCATATTCGATTTCGATAATTCAACCATAGAATGTAGTTTCACGTACTTGTGTCTATTTTGTAAATCATTTATAAAACCTGCATGTGTTCTCATCCCAAAAATATTAGATTTTAAAAGTGGGACTATAACTCACTTTCACAGATTTTTACTTCGTCGGGAAGTAAGACTTGGCCACTGGTTGATTCACGAACCTATAACAATATATACATATATATCAAAGTATGTTCAAAATATATTTACAACACTTTTAATATTTTTTGATGTTTTAAGTTTATTAAGTCAGCTGTCCTCGTTAGTAACCTACAACTAGTTGTCCATAGTTAGATGTACAGAAATAAATCGATAAATATTATCTTGAATCAATCCACGACCCAGTGTATACGTATCTCAGTATTGATCACAACTCAAACTATATATATTTTGGAATCAACCTCAACCCTGTATAGCTAACTCCAACATTCACATATAGAGTGTCTATGGTTGTTCCGAAATATATATAGATGTGTCGACATGATAGGTCGAAACATTGTATACGTGTCTATGGTATCTCAAGATTACATAATATACAATACAAGTTGATTAAGTTATGGTTGGAATAGATTTGTTACCAATTTTCACGTAGCTAAAATGAGAAAAATTATCCAATCTTGTTTTACCCATAACTTCTTCATTTTAAATCCGTTTTGAGTGAATCAAATTGCTATGGTTTCATATTGAACTCTATTTTATGAATCTAAATAGAAAAAGTATAGGTTTATTGTCGGAAAAATAAGTTACAAGTCGTTTTTGTAAAGGTAGTCATTTCAGTCGAAAGAACGACGTCTAGATGACCATTTTAGAAAACATACTTCCACTTTGAGTTTAACCATAATTTTTGGATATAGTTTCATGTTCATAATAAAAATCATTTTCTCAGAATAACAACTTTTAAATCAAAGTTTATCATAGTTTTTAATTAACTAACCCAAAACAGCCCGCGGTGTTACTACGACGGCGTAAATCCAGTTTTACGGTGTTTTTCGTGTTTCCAGGTTTTAAATCATTAAGTTAGCATATCATATAGATATAGAAAATGTGTTTAGTTGATTTTAAAAGTCAAGTTAGAAGGATTAACTTTTGTTTGCGAACAAGTTTAGAATTAACTAAACTATGTTCTAGTGATTACAAGTTTAAACCTTCGAATAAGATAGCTTTATATGTATGAATCGAATGATGTTATGAACATCATTACTACCTTAAGTTCCTTGGATAAACCTACTGGAAAAGAGAAAAATGGATCTATCTTCAATGGATCCTTGGATGGCTCGAAGTTCTTGAAGCAAAATCATGACACGAAAACAAGTTCAAGTAAGATCATCACTTGAAATAAGATTGTTATAGTTATAGAAATTGAACCAAAGTTTGAATATGATTATTACCTTGTATTAGAATGATAACCTACTGTAAGAAACAAAGATTTCTTGAGGTTGGATGATCACCTTACAAGATTGGAAGTGAGCCAGCAAACTTGAAAGTATCCTTGATTTTATGAAACTAGAACTTTTGGAATTTATGAAGAACACTTAGAACTTGAAGATAGAACTTGAGAGAGATCAATTAGATGAAGAAAATTGAAGAATGAAAGTGTTTGTAGGTGTTTTTGGTCGTTGGTGTATGGATTAGATATAAAGGATATGTAATTTTGTTTTCATGTAAATAAGTCATGAATGATTACTCATATTTTTGTAATTTTATGAGATATTTCATGCTAGTTGCCAAATGATGGTTCCCACATGTGTTAGGTGACTCACATAGGCTGCTAAGAGCTGATCATTGGAGTGTATATACCAATAGTATATACATCTAAAAGTTGTGTATTGTACGAGTACGAATACGGGTGCATACGAGTAGAATTGTTGATGAAACTGAACGAGGATGTAATTGTAAGCATTTTTGTTAAGTAGAAGTATTTTGATAAGTGTCTTGAAGTCTTTCAAAAGTGTATGAATACATATTAAAACACTACATGTATATACATTTTAACTGAGTCGTTAAGTCATCGTTAGTCGTTACATGTAAATGTTGTTTTGAAACCTTTAGGTTAACGATCTTGTTAAATGTTGTTAACCCAATGTTTATAATATCAAAAGAGATTTTAAATTATTATATTATCATGATATTATGATGTACGAATATCTCTTAATATGATATATATACATTAAATGTCGTTACAACGATAATCGTTACATATATGTCTCGTTTCAAAATCATTAAGTTAGTAGTCTTGTTTTTACATATGTAGTTCATTGTTAATATACTTAATGATATGTTTACTTATCATAATATCATGTTAACTATATATATAACCATATATATGTCATCATATAGTTTTTACAAGTTTTAACGTTCGTGAATCACCGGTCAACTTGGGTGGTCAATTGTCTACATGAAACCTATTTCAATTAATTAAGTCTTAACAAGTTTGATTGCTTAACATGTTGGAAACATTTAATCATGTAAATATCAATCTCAATTAATATATATAAACATGGAAAAGTTCGGGTCACTACAGTACCTACCCGTTAAATAAATTTCGTCCCGAAATTTTAAGCTGTTGAAGGTGTTGACGAATCTTTTGGAAATAGATGCGGGTATTTCTTCTTCATCTGATCTTCACGCTCCCAGGTGAACTCAGGTCCTCTACGAGCATTCCATCGAACCTTAACAATTGGTATCTTGTTTTGCTTAAGTCTTTTAACCTCACGATCCATTATTTCGACGGGTTCTTCGATGAATTGAAGTTTTTCGTTGATTTGGATTTCATCTAACGGAATAGTGACATCTTCTTTAGCAAAACATTTCTTCAAATTCGAGACGTGGAAAATGTTATGTACAGCCGCGAGTTGTTGAGGTAACTCAAGTCGGTAAGCTACTGGTCCGACACGATCAATAATCTTGAATGGTCCAATATACCTTGGATTTAATTTCCCTCGTTTACCAAATCGAACAACGCCTTTCCAAGGTGCAACTTTAAGCATGACCATCTCTCCAATTTCAAAATCTATATCTTTTCTTTTAATGTCAGCGTAGCTCTTTTGTCGACTTTGGGCGGTTTTCAACCGTTGTTGAATTTGGATGATCTTCTCGGTAGTTTCTTGTATAATCTCCGGACCCGTAATCTGTCTATCCCCCACTTCACTCCAACAAATCAGAGACCTTCACTTTCTACCATAAAGTGCTTCAAACGGTGCCATCTCAATGCTTGAATGGTAGCTGTTGTTGTAGGAAAATTCTGCTAACGGTAGATGTCGATCCCAACTGTTTCCGAAATCAATAACACATGCTCGTAGCATGTCTTCAAGCGTTTGTATCGTCCTTTCGCTCTGCCCATCAGTTTGTGGATGATAGGCAGTACTCATGTCTAGACGAGTTCCTAATGCTTGCTGTAATGTCTGCCAGAATCTTGAAATAAATCTGCCATCCCTATCAGAGATAATAGAGATTGGTATTCCATGTCTGGAGACGACTTCCTTCAAATACAGTCGTGCTAACTTCTCCATCTTGTCATCTTCTCTTATTGGTAGGAAGTGTGCTGATTTGTTGAGACGATCAACTATTACCCAAATAGTATCAAAACCACTTGCAGTCCTTGGCAATTTAGTGATGAAATCCATGGTAATGTTTTCCCATTTCCATTCCGGGATTTCGGGTTGTTGAAGTAGACCTGATGGTTTCTGATGCTCAGCTTTGACCTTAGAACACGTCAAACATTCTCCTACGTATTTAGCAACATCGGCTTTCATACCCGGCCACCAAAAATGTTTCTTGAGATCCTTGTACATCTTCCCCGTTCCAGGATGTATTGAGTATCTGGTTTTATGAGCTTCTCTAAGTACCATTTCTCTCATATCTCCAAATTTTGGTACCCAAATCCTTTCAGCCCTATACCGGGTTCCGTCTTCCCGAATATTAAGATGCTTCTCCGATCCTTTGGGTATTTCATCCTTTAAATTTCCCTCTTTTAAAACTCCTTGTTGCGCCTCCTTTATTTGAGTAGTAATGTTATTATGAATCATTATATTCATAGATTTTACTCGAATGGGTTCTCTGTCCTTCCTGCTCAAGGCATCGGCTACCACATTTGCCTTCCCCGGGTGGTAACGAATCTCAAAGTCGTAATCATTCAACAATTCAATCCACCTACGCTGCCTCATATTCAGTTGTTTCTGATTAAATATGTGTTGAAGACTTTTGTGGTCAGTATATATAATACTTTTGACCCCATATAAGTAGTGCCTCCAAGTCTTTAATGCAAAAACAACCGCGCCTAATTCCAAATCATGCGTCGTATAATTTTGTTCGTGAATCTTCAATTGTCTAGACGCATAAGCAATCACCTTCGTTCGTTGCATTAATACACAACCGAGACCTTGCTTTGATGCATCACAATAAATCACAAAATCATCATTCCCTTCAGGCAATGACAATATAGGTGTCGTAGTTAGCTTTTTCTTCAATAACTGAAACGCTTTCTCTTGTTCATCATTCCATTCAAATTTCTTCCCTTTATGCGTTAATGCAGTCAAGGGTTTTGCTATTCTGGAAAAGTCTTGGATGAACCTTCTGTAGTAACCAGCTAGTCCTAAAAACTGGCGTATGTGTTTTGGAGTTTTCGGGGTTTCCCACTTTTCAACAGTTTCTATCTTTGCCGGATCCACCTTAATACCTTCTTTGTTCACTATGTGACCGAGGAATTGAACTTCTTCCAACCAAAATGCACACTTTGAAAACTTAGCGTACAATTCTTCCTTCCTCAATACTTCTAACACCTTTCTCAAATGTTCACCGTGTTCTTGGTCATTCTTTGAGTAAATAAGTATGTCATCAATGAAAACAATGACAAACTTGTCAAGGTATGGTCCACACACTCGGTTCATAAGGTCCATGAACACAGCTGGTGCATTAGTTAAACCAAACGGCATGACCATAAACTCGTAATGACCGTAACGTGTTCTGAAAGCAGTCTTTGGAATATCATCTTCTTTCACCCGCATTTGATGATACCCGGAACGTAAGTCAATCTTTGAATAAACAGACGAGCCTTGTAGTTGATCAAATAAGTCGTCGATTCTCGATAGTGGGTAGCGGTTCTTGATGGTAAGTTTGTTCAACTCTCGGTAGTCGATACACAACCTGAATGTACCATCTTTCTTCTTGACAAACAAAACAGGAGCTCCCCACGGTGATGTGCTTGGTCGAATGAAACCACGCTCTAAAAGTTCTTGTAATTGGCTTTGCAGTTCTTTCATCTCGCTGGGTGCGAGTCTGTAAGGAGCACGAGCTATTGGTGCAGCTCCTGGTACAAGATCTATTTGAAATTCAACGGATCGATGTGAGGGTAATCCCGGTAATTCTTTCGGAAATACATCGGGAAATTCTTTTGCAATGGGAACATCATTGATGCTCTTTTCTTCAGTTTGTACTTTCTCGACGTGTGCTAGAACAGCATAGCAACCTTTTCTTATTAGTTTTTGTGCCTTCAAATTACTAATAAGATGTAGCTTCGTGTTGCCCTTTTCTCCGTACACCATTAAGGGTTTTCCTTTTTCTCGTATAATGCGAATTGCATTTTTGTAACAGACAATCTCTGCTTTCACTTCTTTCAACCAGTCCATACCGATTATCACATCAAAACTCCCTAACTCTACTGGTATCAAATCAATCTTAAATGTTTCGCTAACCAGTTTAATTTCTCGATTCCGACATATATTATCTGCTGAAATTAATTTACCATTTGCTAATTCGAGTAAAAATTTACTATCCAAAGGCGTCAATGGGCAACTTAATTTAGCACAAAAATCTCTACTCATATAGCTTCTATCCGCACCCGAATCAAATAAAACGTAAGCAGATTTATTATCAATAAGAAACGTACCCGTAACAAGCTCCGGGTCTTCCTGTGCCTCTGCCGCAT
This sequence comes from Rutidosis leptorrhynchoides, assembly GCF_046630445.1. Lineage (NCBI taxonomy): Eukaryota > Viridiplantae > Streptophyta > Magnoliopsida > Asterales > Asteraceae > Rutidosis > Rutidosis leptorrhynchoides. The sequence continues at coordinate 251,683,329 of NC_092337.1, forward strand.
TAATATTGAAAACTCTTCCGCGGCCTTGTCCATTCGTGTTCTCCTGGTTCGGGCAATTTCTAATAATGTGGCCTGGTTTTCCACATTTATAACAAACTACATTGGCATAACTTGCTCCGACACTACTTGCTCCGCCATTACTCGTTCCGACACCATTTGTTCCTTTCGTTCTATTAACCCCTGGTCCGTAGACCTCACACTTCGCCGCGCTATGACCATTTCTTTTACACTTGTTGCAAAATTTGGTGCAGAACCCCGAGTGATTCTTTTCACACCTTTGGCATAGCTGCTTCTGATTGTTGTTGTTGTTGCGGTTATTATTGTTGTTGGGATGATTGTTGTAGTTGTTGTTGTTGTTGTTGTTGTTGTTGTTGTTGGGCCGTTTGTTGTAGTTGCGATTGATGTTGCGATTGTTGGGATAATTGTTGCGATTATTGTTGTAATTGCTGTTGTTGTTGTATTGGTGATTCTTATCACCGTTTTCCTCCCACTTTCTTTTGACTTGCTTCACATTGGCCTCTTCAGCAGTCTGTTCTTTAATTCTTTCTTCAATCTGGTTCACTAGTTTGTGAGCCATTCTACATGCCTGTTGTATGGAGGCGGGCTCGTGTGAACTTATATCTTCTTGGATTCTTTCCGGTAATCCTTTCACAAACGCGTCGATCTTCTCTTCCTCATCTTCGAATGCTCCCGGACACAATAGGCACAATTCTGTGAATCGTCTTTCGTACGTGGTAATATCAAATCCTTGGGTTCGTAACCCTCTAAGTTCTGTCTTGAGCTTATTGACCTCGGTTCTGGGACGGTACTTCTCGTTCATCAAGTGCTTGAATGCTGACCACGGTAGTGCGTACGCATCATCTTGTCCCACTTGCTCTAGATAGGTATTCCACCATGTTAACGCAGAACCTGTGAAGGTATGCGTAGCATACTTCACTTTGTCCTCTTCAGTACACTTACTTATGGCAAACACCGATTCAACCTTCTCGGTCCACCGTTTCAATCCGATCGGTCCTTCGGTTCCATCAAATTCCAAAGGTTTGCAGGCAGTGAATTCTTTGTAGGTGCATCCTACATGATTTCCTGTACTGCTAGATCCAAGGTTATTGTTGGTATGTAGCGCAGCCTGTACTGCGGCTATGTTTGAAGCTAGAAAAGTACGGAATTCCTCTTCATTCATATTCACGGTGTGTCGAGTAGTCGGTGCCATTTCCTTCAAAATAGTTAAATGGAACAAGTTAATCATATAGAATATTAAGAGTAGTTAATAGTATTTCGTAGCATAATATGAACTCATTTATAAAAGCTTTTTCTTCATATTAGCGTTTTATAAGTTTAAATTCGGGTAGTACCTACCCGTTAAGTTCATACTTAGTAGCTAATATACAATTCAACTACTACAATTCTATACGAAAAACTGATTATAATAATATTTCGCGTTCAAACTTTTATACAATATTTTACAAACTTACAATACCGCTTATTTTACATAAAGCATGAAATATAGCACACAATAACTTTGATACAAGATAGTTGTGAAGACAATTCTAGCTAGTACACAAGTCGTTCAGCAAAGGCAATAAAGACACGTAATTCATACGTCCAGAAACAAGTCATGCATTCTGGTTTTACTAGGACTACTTCCCATCCTTGGTCTTGTGCAACATAACCGTTATGGCCGTTGATAAGACATCGTGTTGTAACGTCATCAAAGGGACGAGGGTTACGTAATGTCCAACAGTCCCGTAATAATCTAAAAACCTCATTTCTTACCCCAATTACCGACTCCGTCACTTGTGGAAACGTTTTGTTTAATAGTTGTAGCCCGATGTTCTTGTTCTCACTTTGGTGAGAAGTGAACATTACTAATCCGTAAGCATAACATGCTTCTTTATGTTGCATGTTAGCCGCTTTTTCTAAATCACGAAGTCCAATATTCGGATATATTGAGTCAAAATAATTTCTTAACCCGTTGCGTAAAATAGCATTTGGGTTCCCCGCAATATATGCGTCAAAGTAAACACATCGTAACTTATGGGTTTCCCAATGTGATATCCCCCATCTTTCAAACAAAAGTCTCTTATAAACCAATACATTCTTGGAACGTTCTTCGAATGTCTTACAAACTGATCTCGCCTTAAATAGTTGTGCCGAAGAATTCTGGCCGACTCTAGACAAGATTTCATCAATCATGTCTCCGGGTAGGTCTCTTAAAATATTGGGTTGTCTATCCATTTTGTGTTTTTAAACTGTAAAATAGACAAGAGTTAGATTCATAAAAAAATACTTATTAATACAAGCAATTTTTACATATATCATAAAGCATAAGAACACTATATTACATATATTACACCACACGAATACAACTATCTTATTCCGACTCGCTCGTTTCTTCTTCTTCGGTTTTGGTTCGTTTTGCCAAGTTTCTAGGGATATATGATGTTCCCCTAATACGAGCCGTCGTTGTCCACATTGGTTTAGAAAAACCTGGTGGTTTAGAGGTTCCCGGGTCATTGTTACAACTTAAGGACTTCGGGGGTTGACGATACATATAAAGTTCATCGGGGTTGGAATTAGATTTCTCTATTTTTATGCCCTTTCCCTTATTATTTTCTTTTGTCTTTTTAAATTCAGTTGGGGTAATTTCTATAACATCATCGGAATTCTCGTCGGAATCCGATTCATCGGAGAATTGGTAATCCTCCCAATATTTTGCTTCCTTGGCGGAAACACCATTGACCATAATTAACTTTGGTCGGTTGGTTGAGGATTTTCTTTTACTTAACCGTTTTATTATTTCCCCCACCGGTTCTATTTCTTCATCCGGTTCCGATTCTTCTTCCGGTTCCGATTCTTCTTCCGGTTCCGACTCTTCTTCCGGTTCCTCTTCGGGAACTTGTGAATCAGTCCACGAATCATTCCAATTTACATTTGACTCTTCATTATTATTAGGTGAGTCAATGGGACTTGTTCTAGAGGTAGACATCTATCACATAATACCAAACGCGTTAAGAGATTAATATATCACATAATATTCACATGTTAAAAATATATAGTTTCCAACAAAATTTGTTAAGCAATCATTTTTCAAGTAAACACGGTCGAAGTCCAGACTCCCTAATGCATCCTAACAAACTCGATAAGACACACTAATGTAAAATTCTGGTTCTCTAAGACCAACGCTCGGATACCATTCTGTAACACCCAGCTTAACATGACTACAATATTGTCCGCTTTGCCCGCAGGCGCACGGCTTTTTCTTGGCGACCACACACGAGAAGCACTTTCCCAGGAGGTCACCCATCCTGGTAGTGCTCTCGCCTGAGCACGCTTAACTGCAGCGTACTCAGACATCTGCTCTGCCTGTGGTCCCAAAACGCGTTGTGTCATTTAAGCGTGAGTATTACCTTATAATCCCATGATCACTCATGTTCGTGGGCGATGTGGGATTTGCCTAGGGTGTTACATTCACCCCCCTTTAGGGACTCATCGTCCTCGATGAGGTTTGCCCCACCACCCCCAACGGCACATGAGTGGCTCTGATACCAACTGAAATGTCCCGTTCTTATTGATTAAAAACGTTCCATATTAATTGATTTCGTTGCGAGGTTTTGACCTCTATATGAGACATTTTTCAAAGACTGCATTCATTTTTAAAACAAACCATAACCTTTATTTCATAGATAAAGGTTTTAAAAATCTTTACGTAGATTATCAAATAATGATAATCTAAAATATCCTATTTACACACGACCATTACATAATGGTTTACAATACAAATATGTTACAACAAAATAAGTTTCTTGAATGCAGTTTTTACACAATATCATACAAGCATGGACTCTAAATCTTGTCCTTATTTAAGTATGCGACAGCGGAAGCTCTTAATAATCACCTGAGAATAAACATGCTTAAAACGTCAACAAAAATGTTGGTGAGTTATAGGTTTAACCTATATATATATCAAATCATAATAATAGACCACAAGATTTCATATTTCAATACACATCCCATACATAGAGATAAAAATCATTCATATGGTGAACACCTGGTAACCGACAATAACAAGATGCATATATAAGAATATCCCCATCATTCCGGGACACCCTTCGGATATGATATAAATTTCGAAGTACTAAAGCATCCGGTACTTTGGATGGGGTTTGTTAAGCCCAATAGATCTATCTTTAGGATTCGCGTCAATTAGGGTGTCTGTTCCCTAATTCTTAGATTACCAGACTTAATAAAAAGGGGCATATTCGATTTCGATAATTCAACCATAGAATGTAGTTTCACGTACTTGTGTCTATTTTGTAAATCATTTATAAAACCTGCATGTATTCTCATCCCAAAAATATTAGATTTTAAAAGTGGGACTATAACTCACTTTCACAGATTTTTACTTCGTCGGGAAGTAAGACTTGGCCACTGGTTGATTCACGAACCTATAACAATATATACATATATATCAAAGTATGTTCAAAATATATTTACAACACTTTTAATATTTTTTGATGTTTTAAGTTTATTAAGTCAGCTGTCCTCGTTAGTAACCTACAACTAGTTGTCCACAGTTAGATGTACAGAAATAAATCGATAAATATTATCTTGAATCAATCCACGACCCAGTGTATACGTATCTCAGTATTGATCACAACTCAAACTATATATATTTTGGAATCAACCTCAACCCTGTATAGCTAACTCCAACATTCACATATAGAGTGTCTATGGTTGTTCCGAAATATATATAGATGTGTCGACATGATAGGTCGAAACATTGTATACGTGTCTATGGTATCTCAAGATTACATAATATACAATACAAGTTGATTAAGTTATGGTTGGAATAGATTTGTTACCAATTTTCACGTAGCTAAAATGAGAAAAATTATCCAATCTTGTTTTACCCATAACTTCTTCATTTTAAATCCGTTTTGAGTGAATCAAATTGCTATGGTTTCATATTGAACTCTATTTTATGAATCTAAACAGAAAAAGTATAGGTTTATAGTCGGAAAAATAAGTTACAAGTCGTTTTTGTAAAGGTAGTCATTTCAGTCGAAAGAACGACGTCTAGATGACCATTTTAGAAAACATACTTCCACTTTGAGTTTAACCATAATTTTTGGATATAGTTTCATGTTCATAATAAAAATCATTTTCTCAGAATAACAACTTTTAAATCAAAGTTTATCATAGTTTTTAATTAACTAACCCAAAACAGCCCGCGGTGTTACTACGACGGCGTAAATCCAGTTTTACTGTGTTTTTCGTGTTTCCAGGTTTTAAATCATTAAGTTAGCATATAATATAGATATAGAACATGTGTTTAGTTGATTTTAAAAGTCAAGTTAGAAGGATTAACTTTTGTTTGCGAACAAGTTTAGAATTAACTAAACTATGTTCTAGTGATTACAAGTTTAAACCTTCGAATAAGATAGCTTTATATGTATGAATCGAATGATGTTATGAACATCATTACTACCTTAAGTTCCTTGGATAAACCTACTGGAAAAGAGAAAAATGGATCTATCTTCAATGGATCCTTGGATGGCTCGAAGTTCTTGAAGCAAAATCATGACACGAAAACAAGTTCAAGTAAGATCATCACTTGAAATAAGATTGTTATAGTTATAGAAATTGAACCAAAGTTTGAATATGATTATTACCTTGTATTAGAATGATAACCTACTGTAAGAAACAAAGATTTCTTGAGGTTGGATGATCACCTTACAAGATTGGAAGTGAGCTAGCAAACTTGAAAGTATCCTTGATTTTATGAAACTAGAACTTTTGGAATTTATGAAGAACACTTAGAACTTGAAGATAGAACTTGAGAGAGATCAATTAGATGAAGAAAATTGAAGAATGAAAGTGTTTGTAGGTGTTTTTGGTCGTTGGTGTATGGATTAGATATAAAGGATATGTAATTTTGTTTTCATGTAAATAAGTCATGAATGATTACTCATATTTTTGTAATTTTATGAGATATTTCATGCTAGTTGCCAAATGATGGTTCCCACATGTGTTAGGTGACTCACATGGGCTGCTAAGAGCTGATCATTAGAGTGTATATACCAATAGTATATACATCTAAAAGCTGTGTATTGTACGAGTACGAATACGGGTGCATACGAGTAGAATTGTTGATGAAACTGAACGAGGATGTAATTGTAAGCATTTTTGTTAAGTAGAAGTATTTTGATAAGTGTCTTGAAGTCTTTCAAAAGTGTATGAATACATATTAAAACACTACATGTATATACATTTTAACTGAGTCGTTAAGTCATCGTTAGTCGTTACATGTAAATGTTGTTTTGAAACCTTTAGGTTAACGATCTTGTTAAATGTTGTTAACCCAATGTTTATAATATCAAAAGAGATTTTAAATTATTATATTATCATGATATTATGATGTACGAATATCTCTTAATATGATATATATACATTAAATGTCGTTACAACGATAATCGTTACATATATGTCTCGTTTCAAAATCATTAAGTTAGTAGTCTTGTTTTTACATATGTAGTTCATTGTTAATATACTTAATGATATGTTTACTTATCATAATATCATGTTAACTATATATATAACCATATATATGTCATCATATAGTTTTTACAAGTTTTAACGTTCGTGAATCACCGGTCAACTTGGGTGGTCAATTGTCTACATGAAACCTATTTCAATTAATTAAGTCTTAACAAGTTTGATTGCTTAACATGTTGGAAACATTTAATCATGTAAATATCAATCTCAATTAATATATATAAACATGGAAAAGTTCGGGTCACTACAGGTACAACAGAAGAAAACATACGCAACCTTTATTTTCATTATGGTGATGATGTTGGGTTGATGGACATTGCTGTAACACAGCAGGTACAGCAGACGGCAGCAAACAGAAAATCGGGTTTGATGGTGACGGTTTGGTTGAGTTCTTCAAGCATGAATAGGAGGAGAAGGGTGGTTGAGGGTGATCAAGTATGTGTATTAATCTATGTGTATATGTGTTGTATATATAGCTATGTATCTATATTGATAAAAGATGTGAATGAAAATTAAAACATAAACAAGATGATGATCGTGATTGTGAGTTTTCTTGTATGTAAGTCATATATATAATGAGGTGGAGGTTATGTGATTTTATGAAGTGGTGATTCTTGTATAGGAAGATGGGGTTAATGGTGGTGATTATGGTGTGAGACTGTCACCTGGAACAGCAACAGGAGAATTGTAGCGAGTGGTTGTTGTTTAAATGGGTTTATAATGGTTGGTGATTGTTGAAGGTGATGGTGATAGAAATGGTGTTGATGGTCTTGGACAAGAAATCGGTTAACAACAACAATTCAAATGGGGTTTTGTTTTGTAAGATTGTATGTTGTTGGGTGGTTTCCGATCATAAAATAAAGATAGAAACCTTGTGGTTATAGGCGGTTTAGGTGATTGATTACATACTTGAATGATGATTTGATTTTTACCTTGAATAGAAAACACGAAACTGAGATGGTTGTCTTGGTTGCAGTTCACAGTGGTGGTTGTTGGAGTTAGATGAAGGTGGTGGCGGTTATGGTTTGTTCATAGGTGGTGGCGGGTTAAATGGTTGTCCGAAGGTGATGATATATGTTTGATGAAAGTAGGTTATGCTGTGAATACCTTTTTTGTATATCTATGTGTCAATGCATAATATATATATGAATGTGGGATAGAGTTAGTGGAGTGAAAGAACAAAAACAGTTACATGATTTCAATTAAGTACAGTATCGAACAGTGATCTCAATATTAATCACATATGAAATGAATTGAATGATTGAATGTATCAAACATAATTAATATATAATTCAATTGAATGAAACGTGCAAGAATTTTTAGCAGCCTGAATTATTGTTGTAACTATTCCTTCACGGACTGGATTTCGTGTACCTCTGATAATCAATGGTGGATAAAAGTCTTCGAAAAAGATCCCAAAATTTTGTATTAAGTTTCTTTATTTATTTCAGTCATTAATGTGTTAAAATTGGTCATCAATTGCTTTTAAAATTATTAAATTAAATTTAAATCACTGTTCGCGCTCGATCTTGGGTAAAATATAAAAAGTGTTAAAATTTAACAAGTAGCTCCTAAATACATTTCTAATAAGCCTATAATTTATATAACTCATTTTCGGATCACCGTTTATTTTAAAATAATGTAAGTTCGAATTAAACTTCTCTAAATAATAATCGAAACGTCCAACGAGTATTACAATCATTAAATATTTATTTTTAATATACTTTTATTTATATATATAGATATGTTTTAAATAATAATTATTATATTTTGTTTTATTTTACATAGATAAATTTTGGTAACTACAATATACAATATTTAAATTTATATTTCTAATTATTATTTATATATATATATATATACACACATATCAAGTTACAATTAATTGTTCGTGAATCGTCGAAACTGGTCGAAGGTCAAATGATTTCATGAAACAGTTCAAAAATTTTGAGACTCGGTTTAATAGACTTTGCTTATCGTGTCGAAACTATATAAATATTAAGTTTAAATTTGGTCGGAAATTTCCGGGTCATCACAGTACCTACCCGTTAAAGAAATTTCGTCCCAAAATTTGATAGAGATGGTCATGGCTGATAATAAGTATGTTTTCATGACGCATATGAGCTAGAAATTAGAGTTTTTATCATTAGTGAGTAATATAGATAAAACGATTCATTTATGTGAAGAGTATGAGTGAAGCTATTACAAAAGAGTGAAATGATTAAATGCAGGTTCATCTTAATCGGTGACGTAGTCACGTTTGATTGCCTGAATTCAAGGAAAAAGATAGAACTATCAAGATTATATGTTCTTGATATGTTTAGAGGTTAGATAGAACGTAAGAGTCGTGTAACATGGCACATGATGACGTTATGGTCTGTGAATCATCATGTTTCATTTAGAAACTCAGCATGACTTACTGCAATATAATCACGTTGATCAAGTATCATTATATTATACTAACTCATGCTTCAGTTCCCAACACTACTTCAAAAACATTCATACTTTAAACTTGAAGGTTTCAGACTTTAGAAACTAAAACAGTTTCTTTTATAATGTAACACAGATAGCTCGGAGTGATAATATCGGACAAGAATATTTATGAAGATATCTTCAGAAATATTGAGGATATTTATAATGAAAGATACCATGATATCTTATAATTCTAGAATCAAAGTGTGATGAAAAAAAAAATTCATTCACAATGATTTAGAATGATTAAGGAGCAAGGTATTCATTAAAGATTTCATCAGAAATAGAATCATCATGATTCTTTATGTACAGGTTTAGTCCTTGTGATTTGTTCAGAGTCTCCTTCATGGTTTGCTCAATTCACTTTTTAGTATCAAAATCTTTGAGCTTTTTCAACACTCCATTCTTTATCACCAAACTTTTAACTGTTTTGGTTGTCTACAGTTTCTGCTGCTTCATTCAACTTTTTCAAAGTTCAATATATTGATTCGTAGGCTGGGTGCTTTTTAGAATTTCAGGATAGAAAATCGTAATTCTAGGAGATAAATGTTATATGTATACATATAACCGTTGATGTAGACATGCTACGAGATTTCAAAATCCTGATTGCTAATTCCCGGTAATTGGTATGGCAATTTTCGTTATAAGATGCTGATAAGTGTATGATGGGGTTTTAATGAATGAATATATTGATTTTTTTTCGGAAAATCAAAGATCAATCAAGGTTGTTGGTAAGTTTATTGCGAATGTGGTGGGATATAAATTGTTTCTCCGGTAACGATAACGAAAAGTAAACTTATATCAAGGTTATAATAAGGCAAATCTGAATGAAAAGTCAAAATTGATTTTGCTGGAGGTGTGACAAAATTGGCTAATTTGAAAAAGAATTGCAATGTTATTTTTGATAATAACAATGTCAAAGGAGCTAGCACAGATACATGTTAAACGTTTACTCAGGTTCCGAGTGTTTTCAGGTGCATAACTATATGCATAAATCTTTTCTTCCGTAGATGAATTGCGGTTGGTTCATCCTCTCGATTGAGGTGTTTTCAAGAATCATGAAAGGTTTGAACGCAGATTGTAATTGTCAAGATACAAATGAGGTTTAAGATGAAATCAAGTGGCAAAGTTGAAGAATTGTTTAGTTTCATATGTTATAATCAATATTTTAATTCATTTTAATTGTTAATGTTGGTAGTCCACAGTTAGTAGTCCACAGCTATCAATTCAATAATTCATATATAGTTTAATATATAATATTCGAATTAATTAATACGTATCATGAACCATTGTATACATGTCTCAGACTAGATCACAACTCAAAGTATATATATTATTGTAGAATCAACCTCAACCCTGTATAGCTTACTCGATCATTACCACATATAGAGTGTCTATGGTTATTCCAAATAATATATATAGATGCGTCGATATGATATGTCAAAACTTTGTATACATGTCCCGATATTTAAAGTGCGTAAAATAAATAACAGAAATTAAATGACGATAAATAAAATTGCGAGAATTAAAATTGCGATAAATAAATGTAATCAGTTAGCTAGGACAGTTAGCTAGGATTTTGTTAGCGTGGATTCTTAACAAAATTTCTCATAGTTAATTTGTTTGTTTCTAACAAATTTTATTTTGTCCAATATTTTCTTCATTATGCCACTTGTCGGATTCTGATAAGTCAAAATCCAAATATGAAATTGAGTGAAAATGATTAATTTGTGGTGAACGGATTCGTATATCTGTGGTTGTAAGTAGGATAGTAAATGACTGTTGAATCAGATTGAAAGAATGTACAGTATAACTTATTAATGTGAAATCTAAATATTCCTCGGATATTACCTACCCGTTAAAATATTTTCACCATTAACAGTTTGTACAAAAGAATTTTTAATTACAATCTTTATGAAAATATACTTACATATATATTTTCTTCAGATGTAATCATGAATTTAATGAGTTAATATAATATTAATCTCATTTGATTTACCGTTAGAACTAGAATACATAATCTCTAAAACAGTAGAGATTACATAATCGCCATGAAGAACGAAGATAATTGATGTAGAACAAGATGTAGAACGAAGATTATGCTCGAGGTATAGATTTTGATGTTGAAGTGTGGAATGCGGATGTTGCTGTTGGTGGTACTGGTTATTCTGCTGGTGCTGCTGATGCTCGTAGATATTGCACCATATTCTCCATAGTCACTATTCGAGGGCGAAGCTCGTTGACTTCTTCAATTATACTGATATGATTGTTGGTTCAGGCGAGTGGATGAATAAGGTTTAGAATTATGGATAGAATATAATCGTGTCAAGCTACTCTGTAAATGAGGCTGAAAATGGTGTTTCACATAGGTTCGCTGGTAAGTGCTTCAGGTTCTTCGCCAAGAGGGCAATTTGGTTAGTGGAAAGGACCGCCTTCTTCGCGTCTCCATTGATTAAGTCGACTACGAACCCATCGGATGAATTGGGGATGACTGATTGGTTAATTCATTCTGGTGACACTGCATTCAGAGTTTAATTGAATATCCATGTCAGAATAGCCGTCGGGTTCTGAAGAACTTAAACTAGTGACGAGTTCCATTTCGTACGATTGAGTAAAGGATTTTTCAATATGAAATGATTTCTGGTTATCGGATGGTATTCTAATTACATAGAAAATCTATATATATAGAACAAAAGATTTCGTAGATTGCGAAGGAATTTACAGAATATGTTAGGCAAAGTTTACAGTAACGGATACGCTAAGATATGATTTAGCAGATACGCGAAGATATGAATTTTGTCTATACACTATTCATGCAATCAATGCAGTAAGATGTGTCTAGACTAAGAATGATAAGCAAGTGATTCCCTAAGAATGATAAGCAGGTAATTTTCGATACGAAATGATAAGCAAAACTTTTGACATGCAGACACGGTTGAAGTCCAGACTCACTAATGCATCTAATCAACTATCAGTTAGACACACTAATGCAAGACCTAGTTTGCTGAGACCACCGCTCTGATACCACATAAAACGACCCGTCTTAATCCATCTGGACGAATACATTACATTTGGTTACATCGCGAGGTACTTGACCTCTATATGATATAAATGGTGTTGATGGTCTTGGACAAGATATCGGTTAACAACAACAATTCAAATGGGGTTTTATTTTGTAAGATTGTATGTTGTTGGGTGGTTTCCGATCATAAAATAAAGATAGAAACCTTGTGGTTATAGGCGGTTTAGGTGATTGATTACATACTTGAATGATGATTTGATTTTTACCTTGAATAGAAAATACGAAACTGAGATGGTTGTCTTGGTTGCAGTTCACAGTGGTGGTTGTTGGAGTTAGATGAAGGTGGTGGCGGTTATGGTTTGTTCATAGGTGGTGGCGGGTTAAATGGTTGTCCGAAGGTGATGATATATGTTTGATGAAAGTAGGTTATGCTGTGAATACCTTTTTTGTATATCTATGTGTCTATGCATAATATATATATGAATGTGGGATAGAGTTAGTGGAGTGAAAGAACAAAAACAGTTACATGATTTCAATTAAGTACAGTATCGAACAGTGATCTCAATATTAATCACATATGAAATGAATTGAATGATTGAATGTATCAAACATAATTAATATATAATTCAATTGAATGAAACGTGCAAGAATTTTTAGCCGCCTGAATTATTGTTGTAACTATTCCTTCACGGACTGGATTTCGTGTACCTCTGATAATCAATGGTGGATAAAAGTCTTCGAAAAAGATCCCAAAATTTTGTATTAAGTTTCTTTAATTATTTCAGTCATTAATGTGTTAAAATTGGTCATCAATTGTTTTTAAAATTATTAAATTAAATTTAAATCACTGTTCGCACTCGATCTTGGGTAAAATTGATGTGAAGCGAGGTGTATATAAAATAGTTATTATTTTACTAGGAAAACACTATTAAATACGATACAATTTTACACAAGATATTTATTTATTTATAGAATGGATATACTTAAACCTTGCTACAACACTTATAGGCAGTGTACCTAATCGTACAGTAGTGTAGTTTTTAGTAAGTCCGGTTCGTTCCACAGGGAAATCTTTAAACAAAGCTCAACGCTATATTAGTTTACTTTTATAAAAATACAAATATATATATAAGTAATATTATTATTATAAAGGGGGGTTTTTACCGTTTAATGACCGGTTTATCGATTTTAAGACTTTAGTCGCAGTTAAAACCTAATGTAAAATATAAAATAAATACAAGACTTAAATTAAAGCGTAAAGTAAATAATGATAATGAAATTGCGAATAATAAAAGTGCGATAAAATAAACTTGCGATAATTAAAAAGTACGATAATTAAAAGTGCGATAAAATAAAATAAATAAAAGTGCGATAATTAGAAGTGCAATTAAATATAAAATAAAGGAAATTAAATATGAAATAAAAGAATTATGCTTATTTAAACTTCCGTAATCATGATGTTTGACGTGTTGATTTTAGTTTTATGCCCATGGGTTAATTGTCCTTTGTCCTGGATTATTTAATATGTCCGTCTGGTTTTTGTCCATAACAGTCCATCAGTCATAAATATAAATTGCAAGTGTCCTTGTCAAATTATTATTATACCCGAAGATAAATATTCCAACTAATTGGGGATTCGAATTGTAACAAGGTTTTAATACTTTGTTTAATGAATACACCAGGTTATCGACTGCGTGTAAACCAAGGTTTTACTACTTTGTTAACAATTACACCAATTACCCTTGAATGTAATTTCACCCCTGTTTTAATTATTCTAGTGGCTATTAATCCATTCCCGTGTCCGGTTAAATGAACGATTATTCGTACATATAAATACCCCGCCCATCGTGTCCGATCGAGTGTATATGGTAATTTATAGGGACGCCCAATTGCAAATCTTTATATTAACATTAATAAACTTTCATTTAATTAAACAAATATAAAGCCCATTAATAGCCCATAGTCTAATTTCCACAAGTGTCGTTCTTTTGTCCAAACCCCAATTATGGTACAAAGCCCAATTACCCAATTTTAGTAATTAGCCCAACATCATGATTACTTCGTTTTAAATAAGCATAATAATAACTTAGCTACGAGACATTAATGTAAAAAGGTTGAACATAACTTACAATGATTAAAAATAGCGTAGCGTTACACGGACAGAATTTCGACTTACACCCTTACAACATTCGCTAACATACCCTTATTATTAGAATTATAATTAAAATTAAAATATAAATTATAAATATAAATATAAGTTTTACGTATGAAGAGGAAGAAAAAAGATATGAAATTTGATCAGAATTCGGTTGGCTTTATAGCCAGAGTTGAAAATTGGGGCTCCGCGACTCGCGGCAAAATGCTCTTCAAACTCCGCGAGTCGCGGAGGATGTATTTACAGCTCACACCCTTGGAGTTTCTCTGCCGACGGTTTTATATATATAAATATAATATATATATAATTAATATAATTAATTATATATTATATTATATTTATATACATAGTTAACTTGTAATTTTTAGTCCGTTGCGTCGAGCGTTAAGAGTTGACTCTGGTCCCGGTTCCGGATTTTCGAACGTCCTTGCGTACAATTTTATATTTTGTACTTTGCGTTTTGAATCTTGTACTCTTGTAATTTCGAGACGTTTCTTATCAATAATTGGAACCTTTTTGATTGTCTTTTGTACTTTTGAGCTTTTTGGTCGTTTGCGTCTTCAATTCGTCGAATCTGTCTTTTGTCTTCACCTTTTATTATTTAAACGAATATCACTTGTAAATAGAACAATTGCAACTAAAAGCTTGTCTTTCTTGAGGAATAATGCTATGAAATATATGTTCGTTTTTAGCATTATCAAATATTCCCACACTTGAGCGTTGCTTGTCCTCAAGCAATATCGTCTTGAAATACTAGAATCACTTCTTTATTCTTCACACTTTGTACATCAGTGATTTCTATACGGTGGTATAAACAATGGTAGTAACGATATGGTTTACAGTCCCACATGACTATAAAAATTTAGATCCATTAAGGAAATTGGATCTTTATGAAAACATTTGATCTTTTGAAATCTAGTTTTTACCCTAGATTAGTTTTCCGGAATAACCCTTTACCGGTGTTTGCAAAATATTTTTGTGGGTTTGGTGGGTTTCAGATTTGAAAATTTTAGCTCAAAACTTGCGGTTTTGTGTCACCCACTTGCTAACCTTGTATTTGGAAAGCAACACGTCCAGTTTACTTGTTCCGTATATTACCTTTCGGCAAACTACCGTCCGGTTGTAAAGGAAAGCATTGAACAAGCAACTGTTAAGGCAATGTCCCGTGACATGCTTTTGATTATGGTCTATAACGTGTCGGACGCAATTACTATCCTTGGTAGGAGCAATAGTAAAGCTCACCCTTATAATTTTTCGGTCTGGCACAAGGTCCTGTCTTTGACCATGCTATGCAACCACCGTTCTTACGGTTGACACCCGATTTAGTTCAGGTGACCTAATGAATTCCAGGTGAATTCCTAGGATTTTACGTTCAATGGTAATGAACGTATTGAAAATAGGGTTTTCAGAAAACAAATCGGTTTGTAATTTTTGATCAAAATATTTTCTCGTTCAAGCTCGAGTTTAGATATCATTGAATTCCATGAGTTTGTAATTCTCAATCTTTAAGGAGATTATCCTTTCTGGGGATCTGATTCATTAGTCTTATCCAGCTAATTTGCATGGTGCCCCCCCATTGTACGAGATAAATCCTTCTCATGGTTAGGATAAATCTGACCACTTGGCGACCCTGTTTAATGCTGAGGTCCGTGGATTTCCTGCTGATTTTAGTGATGACTTTTCTAGATTTTTCGTCAACCTACAGCTGGTCTGGACGACAACTTCATGACCTAAATCAAGAAGCGCGTTTCTTTTTCGGAAGACTTTACTTCCTTTTAATGATGGAATTGATTCATCGTGTAGATCCATCTTTTCTTTTCTTTCATCGGGTAAAACAGTTTAGTTTAGTCCAAATCAAAAGTATTTTCAGTTATTTGTTATAGATATATGTGACATATGTTTAAAATAATTTGGTAAATTTTCCCACACTTGGCTTTTTATTTTTCTTTTTATCGTCCTCTATTCCATTTTAAATGAATTTTAACATTTTAGTTTGTTTCTCAATTTATGTCCTTTCCGAGGTAACAATAATTTCGGTGTTAAAACCTAGTTTTATCGTTCATAAATATGTATAAACATGATTTTGAATTCATTTAATTGAAAATTTTGAAAAATTTTACTAGAATTGGGTAGTCAGTATATAAGACTAGGGCTGTTCTTTATTATCAGAGAGCACTAGATTCTAATACAACTACTGCTTTACTAGTATTTTTAATGGTAACCAAGTGTTTAATATTTTTAAAATCCGAAAGAATTTAACCCCTTCCCACACTTAAGATCTTGCAATGCCCTCATTTGCAAGAAATCAGTAACAATTTAAATTATTGAGGGTGATTTGTGTGAAAATGATTAAATTTTTACCAAAGTTTCCAAATATATTGGCGTTTGTTTGCTGAATGATAAATGGTGCACATCATTTGTTCATTCCGTCTTGTTGTTATTTCACATATATTTTGCATCTTGTCGTCAAAATTAGTTGCTTTTGGTGAACTTAATGCCAGTCTTTGAAAATGCGTTGTTTTACCCTGTTGTGTACATAAGATAAACTGCAAACATATATACATATTTTTGAAGTTTGGTATATTACCCCACATTCAAAAATTATTAAAATCTAAGAATAAAAGTTAGATAATTATAAAAATGATTACAATATTAACAAAAATATTAAATGTATCAATAATTACAAATTACAAAATAAAAAAAATAAAAAGTAAACTAAGGATGATATTGGTACCAATAGGGGTTCCACGCATAACCATAAGTGCTATAGAATGCTTCGGCAGGGTCATACGTAGGATATGGTGGCTGCATCTCTATCGACCAAGGAGGGAAGACGGGTTTCGGTGTAGGAATATAGTTTCTACCTATATGTTGGCAATGCGCTATGATCTGGTTCTGATGAACTTGCCAATCTTCAAATGCTCTCTGTCTAGCATTTTCGTATTCCTGAGAAGCTATAAACCTATGCATTTCTTGCATCTCATTCCCCCCTCCTACATTACCTTGTTCCTGGTTTCTCTCCACCTGTGGATGTCTACCATTGTATCGTACTGCGGCGTTATTTCGCCGCTTCAAAACTTTCGCACCATGGTATACATTTAAACCTATAGTGTCGCGGGGTTCCGGCTCTTCTACTAATAATCCCCCCTGACTTATATCCACACCGAGATATTCACCAATCAAAGTAATAAAAATACCACCTCCTATTATGCTATGTGGACGCATCCCCTTAACCATAGCTGATAAATAATAACCCACACAATATGGTATACTTACAGCGCTGTGTGGGTCTCGAATACACATATGGTAAAACAAATCCTGTTCATTTACTTTTTCTTTGTTCTTACCCCTTTGTGTAATCGAATTAGCTAAAAACCTATGTATCACTCTTAATTCGGCTCTATCTATATCCAAATAAGAGTAGTTTCCCCCTTTGAAACGGTGATGGCTTGTCATTTGACTCCACACACCGTGTGTATCAAAATTCTCATCTATCTTTCTACCGTTTAGTATCAATCCTCTACAATCGGCAGACGCTAATTCCTCAGGCGTATATATACGTAAAGCCTGAGCCATGTCCAGTAAAGACATGTGGCGCATCGAACCGCCTAACAAAAATCTAATAAAAGAACGATCGGTTAAACTAGCTACCCGATCATTCAACTCTATACTACATAACAACTCTTCACACCATACTTTATATACAGGTCTGCGTATGGTGAATAAACATATCCAGTCATTAAAAGAAGAATTACCATACCTCTATACAAGTAATTCCCTAATTGGCCCGGCCAATTCTACAGCTTCCAAGGGTCCCCATTCTATGACCCTCGGTACCTCAACAACCTTGGAATGAAGAGTATGCAAACCCCGTTGATATTTTGGATAATCTATCCAAAGTCTGTCAAATCTCAGGTTCGGGTGCAACTCTTCCAAATGCATATCGGAAAAGGTCATGACTGGATGAGGTACATCCTGCTTGTAGTAGTTATCTACCTCCTGTTGTTCCAAATTCTCAGCAGGAGCATGGCGGGCTTGGGATGAAGATTCACCCCTTTCATTCTGCAAAACACATCAAACACAAATTTTGTGCATCCAAATATGCATTAGTGTCAGCAAAATCATCAATCAAAATAATTACAATGACATTATCAATTTATATCAAACTTAAGCTCATTTTCATATTTTTATCAAATCTACACTTTTTCAAATAAGCATATACGAAAATTTTTGCCAAGTTCATAAGCATTCAACTCAAATAACATGTCAAAATAATCATTACTAGCAAATAAACAAGTCTCAAATGGCATTATCTTTCAAAAATCAAGTTCATGAATTTTGGACTTGAAAAAGTCCACTTTAATTCTCAAAATCATGTTTAGGCTCAAAGTTTGGATCATTTAACTACCTAGACATGTTACACTACTCAATTTAGCAACAATTCCTGACAAAAATCGGCCATAACCTGTTTATATCAAAAAGCCCCAAATTGCTCAAGAACACAAACCCTAGATTATTCAAAATTTGAAGTTTAAGGCTTCTAATCATGTTAAACAGCATCAATCTAGGTTATACAAGCATAATACATAAACAATTTAAGTTTAATTACACTAAAAAGCATCAAAATCAAATTGGGAAAAAATAGCTCAAGAACACCTAATTTCGAATTAATGGTGTTTAGGTGTAGAAATTTACCGTTTTTCTTGAGTAATTCTTAGATATCATCCTTCTCAACATGATTTTAGCAAAAAATTTGGTGATTAACGGTTAAAAATTGAGATTTTTGGGGGTGATTTTCGGTGGTTTTCGGGTGCAGTTTCGAGTGTTTATGCAGTGTGTTTGTGTGTGGGGGAATGAAACTGATCAGTTTTTGCGTTTTTTTTTTTTTTTTAGTTTTGGTCCCTCCGCGAGTCGCGGAGGTTTTTCACTGCAAACTCCGCGAGTCGCGGAGTTTGGTATTTTTTTTTTTTTTTTTTTTTTTTTTTATAATCTTTAACTTATAAATCAATTAAGTATTTAATTTTAAAATTTTGTTTCCCTTGTTATTTAGGACGAGGTCGTTTCAGATCGATGTCCTAGTCCGTCCTTCGACAAAATTTTAAAATTTGTCTTTTTGTAGCGATTGTTTTAAAAGCTAAGATTTTTGGGTTTTTTCAATGTTTTTGGCATACTTTAAATCAATAAGATTAAAAATAATGATAATAAAAGTTCACGTCCCTCCTTCGGGTAAAGCAATTTCGGTTCAAAGACCTAGTCTTCAACTTACGACGAATTTTAAAAATCATATTCTTAACTTAATGAGATAAAGTAAATTTTTGTTTTTAAATTCACACAACTTAAATATAAAATTCAAAATTAAAAATTAAAAATTCACACCAAACTCAAAATTTGAAATGCATAAAATTAAAAATTAATATTTTAAAAATTAAAAATTCACACCAAACTTAATTTAAAAATTTATAAATTCATATCAAACTTATATTAATTTTTCAAATATTTACAATTTTAAATATATTGTTTTTACAGAGTTTACAATATTAATTTAAGATTTAAATATTAATTTTAAAAATATGGTAAAAATAAAATTAAAAATATTTTTGTCTTTTTATCCCACTTTAATCAATCAAATATTATCAAAAATATGCGCCCCTCTTTTCGGTAAAGTAATTTCGGTTCCAAGACCTAATTTAACTCATGACGAATTTTTGAAATATTTTGGGTTGATTGATTAAAGATATTTATACCTTAAGAATAAACGTTAAATTTCGCAGTGATGTAATAAATTTTTGAATGATATCAATAATTTCGGTCGCCAAACCTAATTTTATTCAATACCAATTTAATACTTTTTAGCGAACAAATTAGCGTTTATTATCAAAAGGTTAAAAATAAAAATAAAAACTGTACAGACATACCTGTGAAATAGATTTCTTAGTTATATGATCTATTATATTCATAAGATAGTCGGTTTAATTGGTTTTCCATGGCTGCATAGGCGTAACCTCGAGCATTCATTGTCTTTTCTTCTAAACATATGAACGGTCCGTCTCTGCATAAAGTAACAAATTCGGTATTTGAATAGGTTTGATTATTTGAACATTTACCTCCATGTGACCATTTTCCGCATTTGTGACATCGTTCTAGGTGTCGTGCTCTTCTTTTCGCTGCGGATTTTGATTTTCCTTTACCAAATTGTAACTTATTATCTTCGCATCTGGATCCTTTTCTAACTCCGTCCATTCTTTCTCTGATTACTGATACTATTTCACTCGGGAGTATATCATTATTTCTTTTAGTGATCAAAGCGTGTAGCATTAGACCATGGTTTAGTTCACAGGCAGTCTTCATTTCGTAAAAACCTAAAAAAATAAAAATTCAGAATGGGGGGAGAAGACTAGTTCTTTAGGGTCTGCTAGGGAAAGACCATACGTGTTCCATTTTCGAGAACTACACGAAAACAGACAATCTAACTCTAACAGAAATACATATTATCCTTTAAAGACTTGATTCTCCCCACACTTAGTTAGCTGTGGTGTCGAAATTGTGATTAACTTCGTTGTCAACTTCCATCGGACCATGTATGTAATGTTTAACTCTGTGACCATTAACTTTAAATTCAATCCCATTTGAATTTATTAATTCTATCGTTCCGTATGGGAAAACTCTTTTGACTATGAATGGTCCAGACCATCTTGATTTCAATTTTCCAGGAAATAGCTTGAATCGTGAATTGAAAAGAAGAACTCTGTCTCCTTCTTTAAATTCTTTTGAACTTCTGATTCTTTTATCATGCCATTTCTTCGTTCTTTCTTTATAGATTAACGAATTTTCGTATGCTTCATGTCTTAATTCTTCTAATTCATTTAGTTGACTTAATCGTAGACGTCCGGCTTCATGTAAATCAAGATTACATGTCTTCAAAGCCCAAAATGCTTTGTGTTCAATTTCTACTGGAAGATGACATGCTTTTCCATAAACAAGTCTAAAAGGTGTGGTTCCAATTGGAGTTTTGTAGGCTGTTCTAAAAGCCCAGAGTGCATCCTCCAATTTAATGGACCATTCCTTCGGATTTGATCCTACGGTTTTCTCTAGAATACGTTTTAAAGCTCGGTTGGTATTTTCAACTTGTCCACTTGTTTGTGGATGATATGCGGTGGAGATTTTATGAGTTACTCCATATCTTTTAAGAACTTTCTCAAGTTGATTATTACAGAAATGAGTTCCCCGATCACTTATTAAAGCTTTCGGTGTTCCAAACCTTGCAAAAAGACGTTTTAAAAAGTTGACTACAACTCGTGCATCGTTAGTTGGGAGAGCTTGTGCTTCCGCCCATTTAGATACATAATCAATGGCTACGAGTATATATAGATTATTATGAGATTTTGGAAATGGACCCATAAAGTCAATACCCCAAATGTCAAATACTTCACATACTTGGATGACATTTTGTGGCATTTCATCACGTTGACTTATTTTTCCGGTCCTTTGACATGCATCACAGGATTTGCAAAGAAGGTGTGCGTCTTTGTAAATTGTAGGCCAATAGAATCCAGCTTCATAAACTTTTCTTGCTGTTAGTTGAGGCCCATAATGCCCTCCTGTTGGTCCTGTGTGACAATGGTTTAAAATTTTACTAGCTTCATCTCCAAATACACATCGGCGTATTATTCCATCGGGACAACTTTTAAACAGATGTGGATCTTCCCAGAAATAGTGTTTTATATCACTGAAGAATTTCTTTCGTCTTTGGTACGATAATCCTTTTTCAAGGAATCCACAAACTAAGTAGTTTGCATAGTCTGCAAACCATGGGATTTCTTTATAATCTATCTTCAATAGATATTCATCAGGAAAGTTGTCTTGTATGGCCGATTCATTTAGAACTTCTAATTCGGGATTTTCAAGACGAGAAAGATGATCAGCGGCGAGATTTTCTGCTCCTTTTTTATCTCGGATTTCAATATCAAACTCTTGTAAGAGTAAGATCCAACGGATTAATCTTGGTTTAGTATCTTGTTTTGAAAATAGGTATCTAAGAGCAGAATGGTCGGTATAGACCACCGTTTTTGCTAGAACGAGATATGATCGAAATTTGTCAAAAGCAAAGACAATAGCAAGGAGTTCTTTTTCAGTAGTTGTATAGTTCGTTTGTGCTCCTTGTAATGTCTTACTAGCATAATATATAGGTTGAAATCGTTTTTCAATCCTTTGTCCTAAAACGGCTCCCATTGCAAAATCACTTGCATCGCACATTAGTTCAAATGGTAGATTCCAATTTGGTGTTATCATGATCGGTGCATTAGTGAGTTTCTCTTTAAGAATATTAAAATATTTGATACACTCATCTGAAAAGATAAATGGCGCATCCTTTTCTAGGAGTTTATTCATAGGAGTGGCAATTTTAGAAAAATCTTTTATGAAACGTCGGTAAAAACCGGCATGCCCTAGAAAACTCCTAACTCCTCTAACATTGGTGGGATGTGGAAGTTTAGCAATTACATCTACTTTAGCTCTATCCACTTCAATCCCTTCTTTTGAAATTTTATGTCCAAGAACGATGCCTTCTTTAACCATGAAATGGCATTTCTCCCAATTAAGTACTAGATTTGATTTTTCGCATCTAATTAGCATTCGTTCCAGATTAACTAGACATGATTTAAATGTATCACCGAAGACTGAAAAGTCATCCATGAATACTTCCATGCATTCTTCTATCATGTCATGAAAAATCGCCATCATACACCTTTGAAAGGTTGCAGGGGCGTTACAAAGTCCAAATGGCATGCGTTTGTAAGCAAAAGTACCATAAGGGCACGTGAATGTGGTTTTATCTTGATCTTCGGGTGCTATTGGAATTTGAAAATATCCGGAAAATCCATCTAGAAAACAATAGTAACTATTTCCGGCTAATCTTTCCAACATTTGATCTATGAAAGGTAAGGGAAAGTGATCTTTTCTGGTGGCGTCATTTAATTTTCTATAATCAATACATACACGCCATCCTGTTACAGTCCTAGTAGGAATAAGCTCATTTTTCTCATTTATAATGACAGTCATACCACCCTTCTTAGGTATGCATTGAACTGGGCTTACCCATGGACTATCAGAGATTGGATATATCAAACCTGCATCTAGCAGCTTAATAATCTCTTTTTTAACTACATCTTGCATATTAGGATTTAGTCTTCGTTGGCGTTGCACATACGTTTTATGACCTTCTTCCATAAGGATTTTATGTGTGCAATACGAAGGACTTATTCCTTTAATATCATGAATCTTCCATGCAATGGCTGGTTTATGAGCTTTCAACACAGAAATGAGTTGTGATTTCTCATTTTCAGTAAGAGAAGACGATATTATTACAGGTAATTCAGATTCACCATGTAAATAAGCGTATTCCAAATGGTTTGGAAGTGGCTTTAACTCTAATTTCGGAGGTTCTTCTATCGATGATTTATATCGATATCTGTCTTCTTCTTTTAGCATTTGAATTTCTTCTGTTGTTGGTTCATATCCATTAGCTATAAGTGTAGCTAACATTTCAGCTTCATCAATTGGTTCATTACCTTCTCCTAAAGAACATTCTCCTGTTCCTTGTAATTCTGGAAATTCTTCTAATAATTCTGCATGTGCATCTATAGTTTGAATATAATAACATGTATCATCTGCAGATTGTGGTTGTTGCATTGCTCTATCAACTGAAAAGGTAACACACTCATCCTCTATACTTAGGGTCAGTTTCTTACCGAACACGTCTATCATTGCTTTAGCCGTGTTTAAGAATGGTCTTCCTAATATGAGAGGAACTTGAGAATCTTCTTCCATGTTCAAAACAACAAAATCTACTGGAAATACTAAAGTACCAACTTTAACTAGCATGTTCTCCATTATCCCTCTAGGATATTTTATTGATCTATCGGCTAGTTGTATGCTTATTCTGGTTGGTTTCAATTCTCCAAGGTCTAGTTTAGCGTATAGTGAATATGGCATTAGATTTATACTAGCACCTAAGTCTGCCAATGCTTCTATTGAACTAAGACTACCCAGAAAACATGGAATTGTGAAACTTCCTGGATCAGATAGTTTTTCTGGTATCTTATTCAACAGCACTGCTGAACAATTAGCATTCATAGTAACAGCCGAGAGTTCTTCCATTTTCTTTCTATTCGTGATTAGATCTTTCAAGAATTTAGCATATCTTGGCATTCCTGAAATCACATCAATGAAAGGAAGATTTACATTTATCTGTTTAAACATATCCAAGAATTTGGATTGCTCGGCTTCAAGTTTTTCCTTCTTCATTTTACTCGGGTAAGGAAGTGGTGGTTGGTACGGTTTAACATAAGGTTTATCCTTAACTGTGTTATCTTCATTAACCTTTTCAACTACCGGTTCTTTTTCCTTATCTTGATCAGGTTGTGGTTCTTGTGGAGTAGGAATAGTTTCATCAGAATTTACAGGTATTTCAGGTGGTTTAAGTGTTGTACCACTTCTTGTGGTAATAGCTTTAGCTGTTTCATTCCGGGGGTTAGCATTTGTATCGCTTGGTAGACTTCCCGGTTTTCTTTCACCTATTAACCTTGCTAGGTTACTTACTTCTTGTTCCAGATTTTGAATAGAAGCTTGTTGATTTCTAAATGCTTGAGCATTTTGTTCATTTGTTTGTTTTTGAGATGTGAAAAACTGCGTTTGAGTTTCAACTAGCTTCGTCATCATATCTTCTAAATTTGGCTTTTTATCATCGGTTTGTTGTGGTGGTTTGTTTTGAAAATTCGGTCTTTGCTGATTGTAAGTATTATTGGATACTTGTTGATTGCTAGGACCTTGTTGGTTATTCTATGGAATATTTCGGTTATAATTCTGGTTTTGATTGTAAATCGGTCTTGGCGGTTGATAATTATTCTGATAATTATTTCCAGGCCTTTGGTTTATGTATGAAATATTCTCTCTTTGTTCCATTGTTAATTCAATACTGAGACAATCTTTTGTCAAATGTGGTCCTCCACACTGCTCACAACTAATTCGTATTGAGTGAATATCCTTAGTCATCTTTTCCATTCGTCTCTCGAAAGCATCTATCTTTGCGGAAATGGAATCTAAGTCATGGCTAGAATCGGCTCTAGCTGCTTTAGATGATCTAATGATATCTTTTTCTTGGTGCCACTCATGTGAGTGGGAAGCAGTGTTATCAATAATTTTGTAAGCATCAGTTTCGGTTTTCTTCATAATAGAACCACCAGCTGCTATATCTATGTCTTTCCTTGTAGTGATGTCGCATCCTCGGTAGAATATTTGTACTATTTGACAGGTGTCTAACCCATGTTGCGGACATCCTCTTAATAACTTTCCATATCTTGTCCACGCCTCATATAGAGTTTCATTTGGCTTCTGTGTAAACGTAACAATTTCTGCTTGAAGTCTTACGGCTTTAGATGCAGGAAAGAATTGTTTAAGAAATTTGTCAATTAAAACGTCCCATGTATCAATCGCCCCTTCAGGTAACGATTCCAACCAATCTTTGGCTTCTCCCTTTAAAGTCCAGGGAAATAACATGAGATATATCTGTTCATCCTCCACTTCTCGTATTTTAAATAGTGTGCAGATCCTATTAAAGGTACGTAGATGTTCATTTGGATCTTCCTTCGGCGCACCACTAAATTGGCATTGATTAGTCACCATGTGTAAAATTTGTCCTTTGATTTCATAATCTGGCGCATTAATGTCTGGATGAGTAATTGCGTGACCTTGGCCAGTGCGTTTAGCTCTCATTCGGTCTTCCATACTTAAAGGTTCCAGATTCTCCATAATTGAATTTGTTGAATCGGTATCAATAGATGATTCTGATTTAATGGTTCGTTCCTCAACAATCTCT
This sequence comes from Rutidosis leptorrhynchoides, assembly GCF_046630445.1. NCBI lineage: Eukaryota > Viridiplantae > Streptophyta > Magnoliopsida > Asterales > Asteraceae > Rutidosis > Rutidosis leptorrhynchoides. The sequence continues at coordinate 251,709,405 of NC_092337.1, forward strand.
GTTTGAATGATTGGTGGTTCCGGAGGAAAGTTTAATGGTTCAGGATCTATGAACCGTTCCTGAATATTTTCCGGATTCTCAATTGTGAGGTTGGGTTCAAAAAATGGATTATCGGAAATTTGAACTGAAGTACTTGGTCGACTGGATGACGATTCTAAAGAAAAATCAACGGCGGTTATATTTGTTAAACGATGTCTTGATCGAGTTACAGGTGGTGAACGTACAAAAGGTGATGAACGTCTTGCTCGGTGCATTCACTGAATATCTTATTAGTTTTAAAAAGGAAAGAAAAATTATAATAAGTTATCCAATCAATAGACTTTTCTGATTTTGCCCACGTTTCGAATAGCCAAAAGATGCAGCAGAGGGGCAGGATTCGTTTGGTCTCAATATAATTGAGGACTGTTTGGCTCCAATAACCCGGTCCACGTACAAATCCAACTATTACTACGAACCAGAAAATTTTGATGTCTATTAATTTAACCACTTAAAATAAATTTTCGTAATTTTAAGAAATTTAGATAAGAAGTAGAAAAAAATTCTAAGTCCTAAAAACTAGAATGGCGAGAAATAAGAGAGAAAAAGAGTTCGTCGCAAAAGGTCGAAAAAGAAAAATGATTGAAAAATAAAAGGTGACGGAAAAATAAAAGAAACTTATAAAAACTTAAAAATACTTAACTAATTTAACCTTATTACTACAACTAACTTAAAATTATAATCGCAAATTGAAATTACTAATTGGAATGATAATTGGTACATAGTAAAAGGTGTCTAAAAATATTAAAGTTTACAAGGAAAAACTAAATCCCAAATGGAAATGACTTAAAAAGAAACTAAAACTTAAAAAGGCGTCGCAAAATTCTAAAGCACCTAAATCTTAGTCTAAAGAAAAAGCACTTAAGGAATTCTACGGCAAAGCCTAAAAATCTAGGAGGAAAAATAACTATAGCAAAAACTAAGTTTAAAATTAAATATGAGCTAAAAAATACTAATTTTACGCTACAACGATTAAAATGGTACAAAATAACAAAATATATAAAAAGTTGTAAAAAGTACAATTTTTATAAAACTACTAATTTTATAATTTTAATAAAACTAATTAAACAAAATACATAAATTAAATAAAAAGTAAAAATAAAACTAAAACTAATAATAATAATAATAATAATTAGGTTTTAATAATAATTAATTAATAATAACCGTAATTAATGCTGAATTAGGGCTTCCTGTGCGCGTGTCAGATGGCCTCCGCGAGTTGCGGTGATTAATGAGGAAAACCCCGCGAGTCGCGGGGTTCAGAAATTCTGTTGACAGCTTTCAATTTTTACGCGTTTTTCTTTATTTATTTTTTTTTTATTTTCTGTTTATTTTATTTATATCTGTTTTCTGTTTTTTAATTAAATAAAAGATATTAAAACTTATATTTTTATAAACTAAAAAAAATAAAGAAACTTATAAAACTTAAATATTTAACAAAATCTTAAAAATACTTATATTTTTGTTTTTCTTTTTATATTTTTCAATAATTAAAACGTATTTTTACAAAAACGAATTTTAATAAAAGTAGATAAAAATCCTTTTTATATTAGCGTTGCGCTTCCGGCTTTTAAGATAGTCCCCGGCAGCGGCGCCAAAAATACTTGATGTGAAGCGAGGTGTATATAAAATAGTTATTATTTTACTAGGAAAACACTATTAAATACGATACAATTTTACACAAGATATTTATTTATTTATAGAATGGATATACTTAAACCTTGCTACAACACTTATAGGCAGTGTACCTAATCGTACAGTAGTGTAGTTTTTAGTAAGTCCGGTTCGTTCCACAGGGAAATCTTTAAACAAAGCTCAACGCTATATTAGTTTACTTTTATAAAAATACAAATATATATATAAGTAATATTATTATTATAAAGGGGGGTTTTTACCGTTTAATGACCGGTTTGTCGATTTTAAGACTTTAGTCGCAGTTAAAACCTAATGTAAAATATAAAATAAATACAAGACTTAAATTAAAGCGTAAAGTAAATAATGATAATGAAATTGCGAATAATAAAAGTGCGATAAAATAAACTTGCGATAATTAAAAAGTACGATAATTAAAAGTGCGATAAAATAAAATAAATAAAAGTGCGATAATTAGAAGTGCAATTAAATATAAAATAAAGGAAATTAAATATGAAATAAAAGAATTATGCTTATTTAAACTTCCGTAATCATGATGTTTGACGTGTTGATTTTAGTTTTATGCCCATGGGTTAATTGTCCTTTGTCCTGGATTATTTAATATGTCCGTCTGGTTTTTGTCCATAACAGTCCATCAGTCATAAATATAAATTGCAAGTGTCCTTGTCAAATTATTATTATACCCGAAGATAAATATTCCAACTAATTGGGGATTCGAATTGTAACAAGGTTTTAATACTTTGTTTAATGAATACACCAGGTTATCGACTGCGTATAAACCAAGGTTTTACTACTTTGTTAACAATTACACCAATTACCCTTGAATGTAATTTCACCCCTGTTTTAATTATTCTAGTGGCTATTAATCCATTCCCGTGTCCGGTTAAATGAACGATTATTCGTACATATAAATACCCCGCCCATCGTGTCCGATCGAGTGTATATGGTAATTTATAGGGACGCCCAATTGCAAATCTTTATATTAACATTAATAAACTTTCATTTAATTAAACAAATATAAAGCCCATTAATAGCCCATAGTCTAATTTCCACAAGTGTCGTTCTTTTGTCCAAACCCCAATTATGGTACAAAGCCCAATTACCCAATTTTAGTAATTAGCCCAACATCATGATTACTTCGTTTTAAATAAGCATAATAATAACTTAGCTACGAGACATTAATGTAAAAAGGTTGAACATAACTTACAATGATTAAAAATAGCGTAGCGTTACACGGACAGAATTTCGACTTACACCCTTACAACATTCGCTAACATACCCTTATTATTAGAATTATAATTAAAATTAAAATATAAATTATAAATATAAATATAAGTTTTACGTATGAAGAGGAAGAAAAAAGATATGAAATTTGATCAGAATTCGGTTGGCTTTATAGCCAGAGTTGAAAATTGGGGCTCCGCGACTCGCGGCAAAATGTTCTTCAAACTCCGCGAGTCGCGGAGGATGTATTTACAGCTCACACCCTTGGAGTTTCTCTGCCGACGGTTTTATATATATAAATATAATATATATATAATTAATATAATTAATTATATATTATATTATATTTATATACATAGTTAACTTGTAATTTTTAGTCCGTTGCGTCGAGCGTTAAGAGTTGACTCTGGTCCCGGTTCCGGATTTTCGAACGTCCTTGCGTACAATTTTATATTTTGTACTTTGCGTTTTGAATCTTGTACTCTTGTAATTTCGAGACGTTTCTTATCAATAATTGGAACCTTTTTGATTGTCTTTTGTACTTTTGAGCTTTTTGGTCGTTTGCGTCTTCAATTCGTCGAATCTGTCTTTTGTCTTCACCTTTTATTATTTAAACGAATATCACTTGTAAATAGAACAATTGCAACTAAAAGCTTGTCTTTCTTGAGGAATAATGCTATGAAATATATGTTCGTTTTTAGCATTATCAAAAATATAAAAAGTGTTAAAATTTAACAAGTAGCTCCTAAATACATTTCTAATAAGTCTATAATTTATATAACTCATTTTCGGATCACCGTTTATTTTAAAATAATATAAGTTCGAATTAAACTTCTCTAAATAATAATCGAAATGTCCAACGAGTATTACAATCATTAAATATTTATTTTTAATATTCTTTTATTTATATATATAGATATGTTTTAAATAATAATTATTATATTTTGTTTTATTTTACATAGATAAATTTTCGTAACTACAACATACAATATTTAAATTTATATTTCTAATTAATATATATATATATATATATATATATATATATATATATATATATATATATATATATATATATATATATATATATATATATATATATATATATATACACACACATATCAAGTTACAATTAATTGTTCGTGAATCGTCGAAACTGGTCGAAGGTCAAATGATTTCATAAAACAGTTCAAAAATTTTGAGACTCGGTTAATAGACTTTGCTTATCGTGTCGAAACTATATAAATATTAAGTTTAAATTTGGTCGGAAATTTCCGGGTCATCACAGTACCTACCCGTTAAAGAAATTTCGTCCCAAAATTTGATAGAGATGGTCATGGCTGATAATAAGTATGTTTTCATGCCGCATATGAGCTAGAAATTAGAGTTTTTATCATTAGTGAGTAATATAGATAAAACGATTCATTTATGTGAAGAGTATGAGTGAAGCTATTACAAAAGAGTGAAATGATTAAATGCAGGTTCATCTTAATCGGTGACGTAGTCACGTTTGATTGCCTGAATTCAAGGAAAAAGATAGAACTATCAAGATTATATGTTCTTGATATGTTTAGTGGTTAGATAGAACGTAAGAGTCGTGTAACATGGCACATGATGACGTTATGGTCTGTGAATCATCACGTTTCATTTAGAAACTCAGCATGACCTACTGCAATATAATCACGTTGATCAAGTGTCATTATATTATACTAACTCATGCTTCAGTTCCCAACACTACTTCAAAAACATTCATACTTTAAACTTGAAGGTTTCAGACTTTAGAAACTAAAACAGTTTCTTTTATAATGTAACACAGATAGCTCGGAGTGATAATATCGGACAAGAATATTTATGAAGATATCTTCAGAAATATTGAGGATATTTATAATGAAAGATACCATGATATCTTATAATTCTAGAATCAAAGTGTGATGAAAAAAAAAAATTCATTCACAATGATTTAGAATGATTAAGGAGCAAGGTATTCATTAAAGATTTCATCAGAAATAGAATCATCATGATTCTTTATGTACAGGTTTAGTCCTTGTGATTTGTTCAGAGTCTCCTTCATGGTTTGCTCAATTCACTTTTTAGTATCAAAATCTTTGAGCTTTTTCAACACTCCATTCTTTATCACCAAACTTTTAACTGTTTTGGTTGTCTACAGTTTCTGCTGCTTCATTCAACTTTTTCAAAGTTCAATGTATTGATTCGTAGGCTGGGTGCTTTTTAGAATTTCAGGATTGAAAATCGTAATTCTAGGAGATAAATGTTATATGTATACATATAACCGTTGATGTAGACATGCTACGAGATTTCAAAATACTGATTGCTAATTCCCGGTAATTGGTATGGCAATTTTCGTTATAAGATGCGGATAAGTGTATGATGGGGTTTTAATGAATGAATATATTGATTTTTTTTCGGAAAATCAAAGATCAATCAAGGTTGTTGGTAAGTTTATTGCGAATGTGGTGGGATATAAATTGTTTCTCCGGTAACGATGACGAAAAGCAAACTTATATCAAGGTTATAATAAGGCAAATCTGAATGAAAAGTCGAAATTGATTTTGCTGGAGGTGTGACAAAATTGGCTAATTTGAAAAAGAATTGCAATGTTATTTTTGATAATAACAATGTCAAAGGAGCTAGCACAGATACATGTTAAACGTTTACTCAGGTTCCGAGTGTTTTCAGGTGCATAACTATATGCATAAATCTTTTCTTCCGTAGATGAATTGCGGTTGGTTCATCCTCTCGATTGAGGTGTTTTCAAGAATCATGAAAGGTTTGAACGCAGATTGTAATTATCAAGATACAAATGAGGTTTAAGATGAAATCAAGTGGCAAAGTTGAAGAATTGTTTAGTTTCATATGTTATAATCAATATTTTAATTCATTTTAATTGTTAATGTTGGTAGTCCACAGTTAGTAGTCCACAGCTATCAATTCAATAATTCATATATAGTTTAATATATAATATTCGAATTAATTAATACGTATCATGAACCATTGTATACATGTCTCAGACTCGATCATAACTCAAAGTATATATATTATTGTGGAATCAACCTCAACCCTGTATAGCTTACTCGATCATTACCGCATATAGAGTGTCTATGGTTATTCCAAATAATATATATAGATGCGTCGATATGATATGTCAAAACTTTGTATACATGTCCCGATATTTAAAGTGCGTAAAATAAATAACAGAAATTAAATGACGATAAATAAAATTGCGAGAATTAAAATTGCGATAAATAAATGTAATCAGTTAGCTAGGACAGTTAGCTAGGATTTCGTTAGCGTGGATTCTTAACAAAATTTCTCATAGTTAATTTGTTTGTTTCTAACAAATTTTATTTTGTCCAATATTTTCTTCATTATGCCACTTGTCGGATTCTGATAAGTCAAAATCCAAATATTAAATTGAATGAAAATGATTAATCTGTGGTGAACGGATTCTTATATCTGTGGTTGTAAGTAGGATAGTAAATGACTGTTGAATCAGATTGAAAGAATGTACAGTATAACTTATTAATGTGAAATCTAAATATTCCTCGGATATTACCTACCCGTTAAAATATTTTCACCATTAACAGTTTGTACAAAAGAATTTTTAATTACAATCTTTATGAAAATATACTTACATATATATTTTCTTCAGATGTAATCATGAATTTAATGAGTTAATATAATATTAATCTCATTTGATTTACCGTTAGAACTAGAATACATAATCTCTAAAACAGTAGAGATTACATAATCGCCATGAAGAACGAAGATAATTGATGTAGAACAAGATGTAGAACGAAGATTATGCTCGAGGTATAGATTTTGATGTTGAAGTGTGGAATGCGGATGTTGCTGTTGGTGGTACTGGTTATGCTGCTGGTGCTACTGATGCTCGTAGATATTGCACCATATTCTCCATAGTCACTATTCGAGGGCGAAGCTCGTTGACTTCTTCAATTATACTGATATGATTGTTGGTTCAGACGAGTGGATGAATAAGGTTTAGAATTATGGATAGAATATAATCGTGTCAAGCTACTCTGTAAATGAGGCTGAAAATGGTGTTTCACATAGGTTCGCTGGTAAGTGCTTCAGGTTCTTCGCCAAGAGGGCAATTTGGTTAGTGGAAAGGACCGCCTTCTTCGCGGCTCCATTGATTAAGTCGACTACGAACCCATCGGATGAATTGGGGATGACTGATTGGTTAATTCATTCTGGTGACACTGCATTCAGAGTTTAATTGAACATCCATGTCAGAATAGCTGTCGGGTTCTGAAGAACTTAAACTAGTGACGAGTTCCATTTCGTACGATTGAGTAAAGGATTTTTCAATATGAAATTATTTCTGGTTATTGGATGGTATTCTAATTACGTAGAAAATCTATATATATAGAACAAAAGATTTCGTAGATTGCGAAGGAATTTACAGAATATGTTAGGCAAAGTTTACAGTAACGGATACGCTAAGATATGATTTAGCAGATACGCGAAGATATGAATTTTGTCTATACACTATTCATGCAATCAATGCAGTAAGATGTGTCTAGACTAAGAATGATAAGCAAGTGATTCCCTAAGAATGATAAGCAGGTAATTTTCGATACGAAATGATAAGCAAAACTTTTGACGTGCAGACACGGTTGAAGTCCAGACTCACTAATGCATCTAATCAACTATCAGTTAGACACACTAATGCAAGACCTGGTTTGCTGAGACCACCGCTCTGATACCACATAAAACGACCCGTCCTAATCCATCTGGACGAATACATTACATTTGGTTACATCGCGAGGTACTTGACCTCTATATGATACATTTTACAAACATTGCATTCGTTTTTAAAAGACAAATTTTATCTAGATCGAAAATTGACGGCATGCATACCATTTCATAATATATCCAACTATAATTGACTTAATAATAATCTTGATAAATTCAACGACTCGAATGCAATGTCTTTTGAAATATGCCATGAATGACTCCAAGTAATATCTCTAGAATGAGCAAATGTACAGTGGAAGATTTTTTTCATACCTGAGAATAAACATTCTTTCAAGTGTCAACCAAAAGGTTGGTGAGTTCATAGGTTTATCATAAAACAATAAAATTCATCATTTTGATAGACCACAAGATTTAAATGTTGCATGGTACAAATGGGATCGAATCCTACACCCACCTGTAATGTACATGCGATATCTTTTAAATACAGTACACCTTTTTCGTGTACGAAATATATTTTTCATAAATCTTAGTAACCGTACACATATCTCGTGTACAAAATATAATACACATAACCTGTGCATAAAAATCATTCTCTCGATACATAACATTCACATCAATTGGTAGCAATTATCATGTCCACATAATTCAATGGTGGCAATTATCATGTCCACATAATTCAATAATAATCCACAGAACTTCTGTCTATATAATAATTCATTCGAGAAATGTTTTGCTTGTGTCTATCTCGTCAAACATTTATAAAAGCATTTCATGTATTTGCAGTTCAAAATATATTTCAAAAGCATTTAATAAAACAGTTATAAAAACAGCGCATGTATTCTCAGTCCTAAAAATGTAAAGAGTAAAAGGAAATCAAATGAACTCACAATCCAATATTTTGTAGTAAAAATATTCATACGACGGAACTGAACAATGCAAGGTTGGCCTCGGATTTACGAATCTATGTCAGGTATATATATTAATATATCTAATTGTAATCAAACAAGTTATATATATTATTATTAATGGTTATTTTAGTAAATTATATGTTTCATTTAATAATTTAAATTAAATATGTTTATCTTATATATTTTAAATAAATAATTAGTTTTTATAAAAATATTAATATAGTTATGTTATATAGTTATGTTATATGTATTAAATAAGTTTTTATATAACTAATATTTATTTAGTAAAATAATAATAAAAAGTTGTAACTTTATATAATAATAATAATGATAAAAAAAATAATGATAATAATAATAAATATAATAATAATAATAATAATGATAATATTAATAAAAATAATGATACTTATGATAATAAAAATTGTATTAATAAAATAATAATAATGATTATACTTTTAATAATAATAATAATAAAAATGATAAGTTTAACAAAAATGAAATTTTATAAAAAAATGATAATTTTACTAATAATGATAACTTTAATAAAAATGATAGTTTCTAATAAAAATGATATTTTAATGATAATACTAATAATAATTTAAATGATCATTTTATTTAATCATGACTTAATTGTATTTATATTCATCTTTACTCATAAACGTACTTATAACTATACTCCTCGGTAGTAATTACCTTAACTATATTCATGATCACAACCCTAATCATTTTTATCTTAACATTCGTAATCTTAATTATATTAGTTTTAATGTTATTAATAATATAATAACTATGATATCAAGATTAATAATAATAATAATAATAATAATAATAATAATAATAATAATAATAATAATAATAATAATAATAATAATAATAATAATAATAATAATAATAATAATAATAATAATAAGTAAACTACCTCAATGAAGTAGCCCTAAAAAAAATTGTCCAAGCCCGGGTTTGAACCCGCGACCTCTTGATAATCACAAACACCTCTAACCATTCCTCTGCTTGTTCATTTCTGATTTATCTCCCAGACTAAATTATATAAACCGTATATTTATCCGTTTTACCAACATTCATCATCTTAATATCTAAACCTATGTCATCAAATACATACCATCTTCATATCCATATCATCTAGTCTTTATCGATTATCATTATTATTATCTCCATTAATTTAACACAGCATCCTCATCAATCGTTTAACATAAAAAGGATTTTTGTTATAAACCCACTATCATGGTCCAATTCTCGACAAGCCCAATTATTATTGTGACCCAAAATGGAAATTAGTAATCTGCCCAATTAATATTATAATACGGTGGCCCAACCATTACTCAAAAGTCCCAAAATATATATGAGGGTATATCTAATTGATAGGGATAGTGGGGTTCGGCCAGGAAAAAGAAAACATAAAGGAGAAAAGGTTAGTTTACTTGAGGATCGACAGAAAAGGCTGAACAGAATTCTCAAGTAGAAGTAGGTGTGAAGGTGGGTTTCGATTGGTCTGTGGTTCGAACAGATAGAAAAGGTTAGTTACAGCAGTCTTGGGGACTGTTTTGGGTTGTTCCTTTTCAAAAAACACTGATGTAGCAGTAGCGGTATCGCGTAGTAGCATCACACAGTTGCAGGTGGCGATTTAGTGAAACAGAATAGATGATGGTTTGTACGGTTTTGAATAAAAGATGTTGTGGGTTTGTGTTTGGTGTTTAGACTGGAAACAGAAAATGATCCATATATATATGGATGATGATAGTTGTTCCGAATGGTGGCGAGTGATTGGAACAGGAATAGTAGCAGAGTTTGATGAGGGTGTTTCGAAAGTTTGGTAATGATTCACGTTGGTACAACAGAAGAAAACATAGGCAGCCTTTATTTTCATTATGGTGATGATGTTGGGTTGATGGACGTTGCTGTAACACTGCAGGTACAGCAGACGGGAGCAAACAGAAAATCAGGTTTAATGGTGACGGTTTGGTTGAGTTCTTCGAGCATGAATAGGAGGGGAAGGGTGGTTGAGGGTGATCAAGTATGTGTATTAATCTATTTGTATATGTGTTGTATATATAGCTATGTATCTATATTGATAAAAGATGTGAATGAAAATTAAAACAGAAACAAGATGATGATCGTGATTGTGGGTTTTCTTGTATGTAAGTCATATATATAATGAGGTGGAGGTTATGTGATTTTATGAAGTGGTGATTCTTGTATAGGAAGATGGGGTTAATGGTGGTGATTGTGGTGTGAGACTGTAACCTGGAACAGTAACAGGAAAATTGTAGCGAGTGGTTGATGTTTAAATGGGTTTATAATGGTTGGTGATTGTTGAAGGTGATGGTGTTAGAAATGGGGTTGATGGTCTCGAACAAGAAATTGGTTAACAACAACAATTCAAATGGGTTTGTGTTTTGTAAGATTGTATGTTGTTGGGTGGTTTCCGATCATAAAATAAAGATAGAAACCTTGTGGTTGTAGGCGGTTTAGGTGATTGATTACATACTTGAATGATGATTTGATTTTTACCTTGAATAGAAAACACGAAACTGAGATGGTTGCCTTGGTTGCAGTTCACAGTGGTGGTTGTTGGAGTTAGATGAAGGTGGTGGTGGCTATGTTTTGTTCATAGTTAGTGGCGGGTTAAATGGTTGTCCAAAGGTGATGATATATGTTTGATGAAACTGGGTTATGCTGTGAATACCTTTTTTGTATATCTATGTGTCTATGCATAATATATATATGAATGTGAGATAGAGTTAGTGGAGCGAAAGAACAAAAACAGTTACATGATTTTAATTAAGTACAGTATCGAACAGTGATCTCAATATTAATCACATATGCAATGAATTGAATGATTGAATGTATCATACATAATTAATATATAATTCAATTGAATGAAACGTGCAAGAATTTTTAGCCGCCTGAATTATTGTTGTAACTATTCCTTCACGGACTGGATTTCGTGTACCTTTGATAATCAATGGTGGATAAAAGTCTTCGAAAAAGAACCCAAAATTTTATATTAAGTTTCTTTAATTATTTCAGTCATTAATGTGTTAAAATTGGTCATCATTTGTTTTTAAAATTATTAAATAAAATTTCAATCACTGTTCGCGCTCGATCTTGGGTAAAATATAAAAAGTGTTAAAATTTAACAAATAGATCCTAAATACATTTCTAATAAGCCTATAATTTATATAACTCATTTTCAGATCACCGTTTATTTTAAAATAATATAAGTTCGAATTAAACTTCTCTTAATAATAATCGAAACGTCCAATGAGTATTACAATCATTAAATATTTATTTTTAATATACTTTTATTTATATATATAGATATGTTTTAAATAATAATTATTATATTTTGTTTTATTTTACGTAGATAAATTTTGGTAACAACAACATACAATATTTAAAATTATATTTCTAATTATTATTTATATATATATATATATATATATATATATATATATATATATATATATATATATATATATATATATATAATATATATTGACACACACATATCAAGTTACAATTAATTGTTCGTGAATCGTTGGAACTGGTCGAAGGTCAAATGATTTCATGAAACAGTTCAAAAATTTTGAGATTCGGTTTAATAGACTTTGCTTATCGTTTCGAAACTATATAACGATTAAGTTTAAATTTTGTCGGAAATTCCCGGGTCGTCACAGTAATTCTCGTTACAAGATGCAGATGAGCACATGATGGGGTTTCGATAATTATAATGATTTTTCGGAAAGTCAAAGATCAACAAGATTGTTGGTAAATTTACTGTTAATGTGGCAGAATATACATGGTTCCCCGATAACGATGACGAAAGGCAACTTATATAATCAAGATTATAATAAGGCTAATCCGAATGAAAAATTAAAGTTGATTTGCTGAAGTTGTGACAAAATTGGCTAATTTAAAAAAGAATTGTAATGTTATTTTCGGTAATAACAATGCCAAATGAGCTAGCACAGATACGTGTTAAACATTTACTCAGGTTCTGAGAGATTTTAGGTGCATAACTATATGCATCAATCTTTTCTTCCGTAGATGAAGTGCGTTGGTTTATCCTTTCGATTGAGGTGTTTTCAAGAATCAAGAAAGGTTTGAACGCAGATTGTAATCGTCAAGATACAAATGAGGTTTAAGATGAAATCAAGTGGAAAACTTGAAGAATTATTTAGTTTCATATGTTATAATCAATATTTTAATTCCTTTTAATTGTCCAATGTTGGCAGTTCACAGTTAGTAGTCCACAGTTTGTAATTCAATAATTCATATACAGTTTAATATATAATATGCGAATTAATTAATACGTATCGTGACCCATGTATACATGTCTCAGACTCGATCACAACTCAAAGTATATATATTATTGTAGAATCAACCTCAACCCTGTATAGCTAACTCGGTCATTACCGCATATAGAGTGTCTATGGTTATTCCAGATAATATATATAGATGCATCGATATGATATGTCAAAACCTTGTATACGTGTTCCGATATTTAAAGTGCGTAAATTAAATAACAGAAATTAAATGACGATAAATAAAATTGTGAGAATATAAATTGCGATAATTAAAATGTAATTAGTTAGCTAGGAACAGTTAGCTAGGATTTCGTTAACGTCTATCTTAACAAAATTTCTCATAGTTAATTTGTTTGTTTCTAACAAATTTTAATTTGTCCAATATTTTCTTCATTATGCCACTTGTTGGATTCTGATAGGTCAAAATCCAAATATGAAATTGAATGAAAATGGTTATTCTGCGGTGAACGGATTCGTATCTTTGTAGATGTAAGTAGGATAGTAAATGAATGTTGAATCAGATTTGAAGAATGTACAGTGTAACTTATTAATGTGAAATCTAAATATTTCTCGGGTATTACCTACCCGTTAAAATATTCTCATCATTAACAGTTTATACAATAGAGTTTTTAATTACAATCTTTATGAAAATATACTTTCATATATATTTTCTTCAGATGTAATCATGAATTTAATGAGTTAATATGATATTGGACTCATTTGATTTACCGTTAGAACTAGAATACATAATCTCTAAAACATTAGAGATTACATAATCGCCATGTAGAACGAAGATAAATGATGTAGAATGATTCGTAGAATGATAATTAAGTTCGAGGTATGGATTGTGATGTTGAGACGTGTGATGTTGAAACTTGGGTTGTTGGTGGTACTGGTGTTGCCGGTGATGTTGCTGAAGCTGGTAAGTTTTGCACCATGTTTTCTAAATTGATTACTCGAGCGCGAAGCTCGTGACTTCTTCGATTACTCCGGGATGATTGTTGGTCGGAACAAGCGGGTGAATAAGGTTTAGAATTGTAAATATGATATAGTCATGACGAGATACTCTGGAAATGAAAGTGAAGATGGTTTTTCGAACTGGTTCGCCGGTAAGTGCTTCAGGTTCATCGCCATGAGGGAAATTTGGTTGGTTAAAAGGAATTGTCTTCTTCTCGTTTCCGTTGATTAAGTTGACTACGAACTCATCCCCAGTTCACCAAAATTGAAGATGACTAATTAGTTGATCCATTCCGGTTATACTGTGGTCGGAGCTCGTGTGGAAATCCATATCGGAATAGCTGTCGAAATCTGAGGAACTGGAACTAGTTGAAGGATTCATTTCGTACGATTAGGGAATTGATTTTTGATATGAGATAGATTATAGTAGGGGTGTTCATCGGTTCGGTTTTCAGTTTGTTCGGTTTATTCGGTTCAGTGTATTCGGTTTTGGAATTTTTTTTGGCAAAACCGAAAACCGAACCGAAAACCGAATTCAAAGTTAAAACCGAACCGAACCGAAAATCGAATTCGAATTCAGATTCTGTTCGTTTTTCGGTTAAAATCGAATTTTATGAAAAAAACTGAGAACGATGGTGGGTTAATTGTGGCGTTACTGATGTCTTAGTTATTTATATCCTAAAACAATGACTTACTATTAAATTATCAAGAATTCGATGATTTATTAATATTTACAACTTTATTATGATGTTTACTACTTCTGTTATTAAGAAGAAGAACATAATAATTTAAGTAGCATAATTATAATGTAAGTTACCAAACCGTCATATGGAAGAGAAAATATTTTATTGGTCGGATCCCAAACTATAATGATATTAAAACATAAATATACAAATTAAATATTTAAAAATTTTGAATTCGGTTTTGAATTCGGTTTTCGGTTAAACCGAATTCAGAATTTTCAAAACCGAAAACCGAATTCAAATTCGGTTTCGGTTTGATTCGATCCAAAAACCATTTTTCAAATTCGGTTTGGTTTTTTTCCGGTTTGGTTTCGGTTTGGTTTTCGGGTTCCACGGTTTCGAACCAAATACTGACCACCCCTAGATTATAGGACTTAGAAACACATAATTTTCATATGTATATAGAATACCAAGATCCCATAAGTTACGGAGGAATCTTGAAATGTCCCGTTCATATTGATTATAAACGTTCCATATTAATTGATTTCGTCGCGAGGTTTTGACCTCTATATGAGACGTTTTTCAAAGACTGCATTCATTTTTAAAACAACCATAACCTTTATTTTATCGATAAAGGTTTAAAAAGCATTACGTAGATTATCAAATAATGATAATCTAAAATATACCGATTACACACGACCATTACATAATGGTTTACAATAAGAATATATTACATCAAAAATAAGTTTCTTGAATGCAGTTTTTACACAATATCATACAAGCATGGACTCCAAATCTTGTCCTTATTTTAGTATGCAACAGCGGAAGCTGTTAATAATCACCTGAGAATAAACATGCTTAAAACGTCAACAAAAATATTGGTGAGTTATAGGTTTAACCTACATATTATCAAATCATAATAATAGACCACAAGATTTCATTTTAATAACACATCTCATATCAGGCATTTCGCAAACTGCATAGAGATAAAAATCATTCATATGTTGAACACCTGGTAACCAACCTTAACAATATGCATATAGAATATCCCCATCATTTCGGGACTCTCATCGGATATGATAAATCGAAGTACTAAAGCATCCGTAACTCGGATGAGGCTTGTTGGGCCAGATAGATCTATCTTTAGGATTCGCGTCAATTAGGGGCCATTTCCCTAATTCTTAGGCTACCAAGCTAAAAAGAGGCATATTCGGTTCGATAATCCAACATAGAAAGTATTTTCGATTACTTGTGTCTATTTTTTAAAACATTTATAAAATCGCATGTATTCTCATCCCAAAAAAAAATAATAGATTTTAAAAGTGGGACTATAACTCACTTTCATAGATTTTTACTTCGTCGGGAAGTAAGACTTGGCCACTGGTCGATTCACGAACCTATAACAAATATGTACATTTATATCAAAGTATGTTCAAAATATATTTACAACATTTTTAATACATTTTAATGTTTTAAGTTTATTAAGTCAGCTGTCCTCGTTAGTAACCTACAACTAGTTGTCCACAGTTAAATGTACAGAAATAAATCGATATATATTATCTTGAATCAATCCACGACCCAGGGTATACACGTCTCAGGCTAGATCACAACTCAAAGTATATATATTTTTGGAATCAACCTCAACCCTGTATAGCTAACTCCAACATTACTGCATATAGAGTGTCTATGGTTGTTTCAAATAATATATATAGATGGGTCGATATGATATGTCAAAACATTTGCATACGTGTCTATGGTATCCCAAAATTACATAATATATTAGAATACATCTAATACAATATAAGTTAGCTAGTATATGATTAATATAGATTTGTTACCAATTTTCACGTAGCTACAACAAGAAAAATTATCCAATCTTGTTTTACCCATAACTTCTTCGTTTTAAATCCGTTTTGAGTGTTTCAAGTTGCTATGGTTTCATATTGAACTTAAGTTTATGAATCTAAACAGAAAATGTATAAGTTTATAGTCAGAAATACAGGTTACAAGTCATTTTTGTAAAGGTAGTCATTTAAGTCGAAAGAACGACGTCTAGATGACCATTTTGGAAAACATACTTCCACTTTGAGTTTAACCATGATTTTTGGATATAGTTTCATGTTCATAAGAAAAATAATTTTCCCAGAAGAACAACTTTTAAATCAAAGTTTATCATAGTTTTTAATTAACTAACCCAAAACAGCCCGCGGTGTTACTACGACGGCGTATATCCGATTTTACGGTGTTTTTTTCGTGTTTTCCGGTTTTAAATAATTAAGTTAGCATATCATATAGATATAGAACATGTGTTTAGCTGATTTTAAAATTCAAGTTAGAAGGATTAACTTTTGTTTGCGAACAAGTTTAAAATTAACTAAACTATGTTCTAGTGATTTCAAGTTTAAACCTTCGAATAAGGTAGTTTTTTATATATGAATCGAATGATGTTATGAACATCATTACTACCTCAAGTTTAGTAGCTAAACCTACTGGAAGTGATAAGAAATGATCTAGCTTCAAAGGATCTTGGATGGCTTGAAACTTCTTGAAGTAGAATCATGACATAAAAACAAGTTCAAGTAAGATTATCACTCGAATTAAGATAGTTATAGTTATAGGAATTGAATCAAAGTTTGTATATGAGTATTACCTTGATTTAGAATGATATCTTACTGTAAACAACAAGGATTTCTTGAGCTTGGATGATCACTTTACAAGATTGGAAGTGAGCTAGTAAACTTGAAAGTATTCTTGATTTTATGAAACTAGAACTTGTAGAATTTATGAAGAACACTTAGAACTTGAAGATAGAACTTGAGAGAGATTAATTAGATGAATAAAATTGAAGAATGAAAGTATTTTTTGGTGTTTTTGGTCGTTGGTATATGGATTAGTTATAAAGGATGTGTAATTTTGTTTACTTGTAAATAAGTCATGAATGATTACTAATATTTTTGTAATTTTATGAGATATTTCATACTAGTTGCCAAATGATGGTTCTCACATGTGTTAGGTGACTCACATGGGCTGCTAAGAGCTGATAATTGGAGTATATATACCAATAGTACATACATCTAAAAGCTGTGTATTGTACGAGTACGAATACGGGTGCATACGAGTAGAATTGTTGATAAAACTGAACGAGGATGTAATTGTAAGCATTTTTGTTAAGTAAAAGTATTTTGATAAGTGTCTTGAATTTTTTAAAAAGTGTATGAATACATATTAAAACACTACATGTATATACATTTTAACTGAGTCGTTAAGTCATCGTTAGTCGTTACATGTAAGTGTTGTTTTGAAGCCTTTAGGTTAACGATCCTGTTAAGTGTTGTTAGCCCATTGTTTATTATATCAAATGAGATGTTAAATAATTACATTATCATGATATTATGATGTATTAATATATCTTAATATGATATATATACAATTAAATGTCGTTACAACGATTATCATTACATATATGCCTCATTTCGAAATCCTTATGTTAGTAGTCTTGTTTTTACATATGTAGTTCATTGTTAATACACTTAATGACATGTTTACTTATCATTTATCATGATTAAACATAGTGTATCAATATCTTAATATGATTCATATGTATTTAGTAAGATGTTGTTATAACGATAATCGTTATATATATCGTTTCGAGTTTCTTAATTCAATAAACTCAATTTTATGTATATAACTCATTGTTAAAATATCTAATGAGATACTTACTTATCATAATATCATGTTAACTATATATATATAATCATATATATGTCATCATATAGTTTTTACAAGTTTTAACGTTCGTGAATCACCGGTCAACTTGGGTGGTCAATTGTCTATATGAAACCTATTTCAATTAATCAAGTCTTAACAAGTTTGATTGCTTAACATGTTGAAAACATTTAATTATGTAAATATACCAATTTCATTTAATATATATAAACATGGAAAATTTCGGGTCACTACAAATCTTCAGAAGCTGTCAGGCAAAGTTTACAGTAATAGATACGATAAGATATGATTTAGCAGATACGCTAAGATATGAATTTTGTCTATACACTATTCATGCAATCAATGCAGCAAGATGTGTCTAGACTAAGAATGATAAGGCGGTAATTTCCTAAGGATGATAAGTAGGTAATTTTCGACGCAAAATTATAAGCAAAACTTTTGACATGCAGACACGATCAAAAGTCCAGACTCACTAATGCATCTAAACAACTATCAGTTAGACACACTAATGCAAGATCTGGTTCGCTAAGACCACCGCTCTGATACCACCTATAACAACCCGTCCTAATCCATCTGGACGAATACATTACATTTGGTTACATCGCGAGGTACTTGACCTCTATATGATACATTTTACAAACATTGCATTCATTTTTAAAAGACAAACTTTCATTACATCGAAAGTTGATGGCATGCATACCATTTCATAATACATTCAACTATAATTGACTTAATAATAATCTTGATGAACTCAATGACTCAAATGCAACGTCTTTTGAAATATGTCATGAATGACTCCAAGTAATATCTCTAAATGAGCAAATGCACAGCGGAAGATTTCTTTCAAATCTGAGAATAAATATGCTTTCAAGTGTCAACCAAAAGGTTGGTGAGTTCATTAGTTTATCATAAACATTCATTTCCATCATTTTAATAGACCACAAGATTTTCATTTTTCGTTTCAATATACATCTCATATCAGGCATTTCGCACAACTGCATAGAGATAAAAATCATTCATATGGTGAACATCTGGTAATCGACATTAACAAAATGCGTCTAGAATATCCCCATCATTCCGGGACTCTCATCGGACATGATAAAATCGAAGTACTAAAGCATCCGTAACCCGGATGGGGTTTGTTAGGCCCAATAGATCTATCTTTAGGATTCGCGTCAATTAGGGTTTCTGTTCCCTAATTCTTAGATTACCAGACTAAAAAGGGTGATATTTGATTCGATAATCCAACTATAGAATGTAGTTTCGATTACTTGTGTCTATTTCGTATAACATTTATAAAAGCAGCGCATGTATTCTCAGTCCCAAAAATATATATTGCAAAAGCGTTTAAAAAAGGAGCAAATGAAACTCACTATAATGTATTTTGTAGTAAAAATACATATGACGACATTGCACAACTGAACAATGCCGGGTTGGCCTCGAATTCACAAACCTATATCATTTGTATATTTATTAATACACATAATTATAAGCGAATAAGTTTTATATATATAATAATTTATTTGTTGTATCATTTTTATTTTAGTGATATATATATATATATATATATATATATATATATATATATATATATATATATATATATATATATATATATATATATATATATATATATATATATATATATATCATATATTCTTTTGTATATAAAAAAAATTTGATTTTGTTATGTTATATGTCTTAATATATATTTTTATATATATATCAGTTGTTTAGAAAGATAGTTATTATAATAACACTAAATATGATAATCATTATAAGATGGTAATGTTAATAAAAATACTTATATTAATAATGATAATGATTTCAATAATTATAAATATGATAATGATACTAATATTAGTGATAAATATAACAAATTGTATTATGATAGTAATAATAAAACTAATAATATTTAATGTTAATATTTAGTGATAACAATAATAATAATAATAATAATAATACTAATTATTCTAATAATCATATTCTAATGTTAGTTATAATAACGATGATTTTATTAATCATTTTGATACTAATGCTAATAATAATAATGATAGTACTAATAATAATAATGATAACTTTATTACTATTATTAAAACCTTTATATTCCTAATCATAATAATCATAATCTGCGCATTTAATTTTCTAAATTAGTGACTAAAGTTTCTATAACATCAACTTGTAATTCTCATCATAATAATAGTAATACTTATATTAGTAGTAGTCTTATAAAATTAATAATAACGATAATAATAATAATATTTAGTGATAATACTAATAATGATAATGATTGTAATATTAGTAATAATAAAAATAATAATTAATAATAATATTGATCATAATAATAATATTTTCTATAATATTTAATAAGAATAATACTAATAACAATAATAATACTAACAATAATAACAATAACAATAATAATAATAATAATAATTAGTAATATTAATAACATAATAATAATAACAATTATAACAATGATTTTTAAAAGAAAAAGAAACTACCTCAAAGTTTTTCTAAAAAACAAAATGACTCAGACGGGACTCAAACTCGTGACCACTCACTACCCAATAAACAATCCTAACCATCGAACCATTGCTGCTTATCTAATTTGTACCCCGAAATAAATATATATATACCCTATATTTAACTGTTTCTAATTTCTTCTTCATCCTCTCAACTTAAACTTGACAGGGATTACATTTAGTTAACAATGATTCATTTATTTAATTTTGGTATATATTATGAAGCAAACAACAATCAGTATGTAATTAAAATCGATTCCTTAATGAATTTAAATAGAATTTAATAACATTCTGTACGAAAAAAATTTATAAGAACTCTAAATTAGTTTTTGAAATTAAGATAGTTTTAGACAAACATTACTACATGAAATAAATTTAAAATTGTTTATGTAAACACTATGGATCATCAATTTATCCAAAACATAAAATCAAATACGAATTTCCTCGAGAACAATATTGTTGACGTTTTGAAACCAAACCTTTGACTTAAAAATTGAGGCTCGATAAAATAAATTAAACCTTGTAACCTTGCAGATAGTTTAAAAGACGGATTTCTAACCTATTTGCATTTTCACATTTTGGAATTTCATTCAAAATCGAAGTTTTACTAAAAAGTTAAGAAAACAGAGGTAGAAACAGTTTCTATTTAAATTTTAATTTGATTTTTCTTTTTGCTTCTTTCTGAAGGGAAGTTCAGGTTTAATAAAGTGCCAATGGGTTTAATGTGACCATAAAATTCAATTTAATCTTTGTTTTATAGTTGGATGTAATCGACAGAAAATATTCTATCAGAAGATAAATAACATCGCCTTTTATCTGTATTTGTTTGATACTGGGATTAGTGGGAAACAATTCGTACCAGTTTGCATATATAAAACAAATTATATTACTGATTGATTGTTATGTGTAACGAATTTGGATCCCTTTTTCCCTGATTTTATATTTAAAATTTATTTTAATAATAATAATTCTATTAATAAATAATAATATTATTACTGAATATTATTAATAATAATAACATAATAATAATACTATAAATAAAAATAAGTTGTTTTATATCAATAATTATAAAAAAATTATTAACTTTTGTAATAATAATAATACTAATAATAATATTACTAATTATATTTGAGATAAATAATAATAACAATAATGATATTCATAATATTAATAATGATAACAAATACAATTTAAAAGTATCAAATTTCATATATATACATATTAATAGTACTAATACAAATATTACTAATAATATAATACTTGTAATAA
The DNA here is from genome assembly GCF_046630445.1 of Rutidosis leptorrhynchoides. NCBI lineage: Eukaryota > Viridiplantae > Streptophyta > Magnoliopsida > Asterales > Asteraceae > Rutidosis > Rutidosis leptorrhynchoides. The sequence goes on from NC_092337.1 coordinate 251,731,451, forward strand.
TTTTGATGCTATTAAGTAGTAGTAATAACAATTAATATTAACAACAACAATAATAAGTCAAATGTACTATAATTTTAATAATATTAATATTAATAATACTAATATTAATATTATTAATAATAATAAATGTAATAATAATATAATAACTATAATTAAACTTGAAATTTATATTTTAATATATTAGTATTACAATTTATTAATTATATAATATTTAATAATTATGTCATATTTTACCTGATAATATTTATTGAATTACAATAATAATAATTATAAATAGCAATCCTATATATATATATATATATATATATATATATATATATATATATATATATATATATATATATATATATATATATATATATATATATATATATATATATATATATATATATATTGTTTTTAATAGTAACTTAATTATTCTATTTATTATCTTACATTTTTACTTCTAATTGACTATAGGTATTATATTAACTCAACATATTATATATATACTTATATTTTTATTTTTATATATATATTTACATATTGGTTATACACAATTGTTCGTGAATCATCGAGCATAGTCAAAGGGTAATTGTTTACATAAATATAGTTTCGAAACTTTCGAGATTCAACATTACAGACCTTGCTTATCGTGTCAAAATCATATAAAGATCAAGTTGAAATTTGGTCGGAAATTTTTGGGTCGTCATAGTACTTACCCGTTAAAGAAATTTCTTCCCGAAATTTGATTGGGATGGCCATGGCTGACAATAAGTAGGTTTTCATGACGCATAAGAGCTAGAAATGTGATTTTTTTTATCATCATTGAGTAATATGTATAAAACAATTCATTTATGTGAAGAGTACGGGTTAAGCTATCACGAAAGAGTGAAATGAGTAAATGAAGGTTCGTCTTAACCGGTGACGTAGTCATGGTTGATTTCCAGAATTCAAGGGATTTTAGAGGAAATCTCCGTAATAAGATTTGGTTCTTCGGTAATTAAGGAAATTAGGATCCTCTTTAGTTAAATGCGATGATTTGTCTCGATTACACTATCTGATATTTCACTATAAATCTACTCCCTTCGTTTCCTTTATATTTTGGAGTTCCATCCTTTTGTTTTCCTCTTCCCGACTTTAAGTCAAGTGAATAATGGTTCAGAATTCGTTGATATAAAATTCAAAATGAACATAATTAATGTTCTAAGAAAGAAATTGTAATAGCACGATCTTGATTGGTTAAATTACCATAATTCAAGAGATAAGATAGAACTATCAAGAAAATATGTTCTTGATTTGTTTATAGATTAGATAGAATGTAAGAGTCGTGTAACATGGCACATGATGACGTTATGATCTGTGAATCATCACGTTCTATTAGAAACTCAGCATGACTTACTATAATATAATCACGTTGATCAAGTGTCATTATATTATACTAATTCATGCATCAATTTCCAACACTACATCAAAATCATTCATAATTTAAATTCGAATTTTTCAGAATTTTAGAGACTAAAACAGTTTCTTTTATGATATAATACAGATAGAGCGGAGAGATAATTAATATCCGACAAGAATATTTATGAAGATATCTTCAGAAATATTTGAGGATATTTACAATGAAAGATACGATAATATCTTAGGATGTTAGATTCAAAGTGTGATGAGGAAATTCATTCACAATAATTTAGAGCGGGTAAGGAGTAAGGTATTCGCTAAAGATCTCATCAGAAACAGAATCATCTGGATTCTTTATGTACAAGTTTAGTCCTTGTGATTTATCCACAGCCACCTTCATGGTTTGCTCAATCCGTTTTCCAGTTCCAACTTTTCTGAGCTTTGCCAACATACTATTCTTTATCATCAAACTTTCGACTGTTATAGTCGTTTACAATTTTTGTTGCTTCATTAGCACTTTCTAACTTTTAGAGAACTGATTCGTAAACTGGGTGCTGTTCAGAATTTTAGAATGAGCCACCCCTTATAACCACCACCTCTCTTCACCCTTTGAAACCTCCTACACGATACAACCACCACTACAATCTTGAAACCACCAACTGCACTTCTACTTCTGTTTCATCTCTATCAACTCAAACAATCACCGCCACTATAGGCTACTGATTTTAGCAGAAAATACCAAACAAAACCCACCACTACCGTTTGATGTTACTGCTATCTTGTTCTACTATTTTAGTCGTTGTAGAACCCACCCTAAACAGACCTACCTGCTACTGCTCGCTATACTTTCTTTTCTTTCTATTTCCCTTTAAAAACATGACCACAACATGCTTTGTTGTCATTACTGCTGCATATTATACTTTTGTTTTTTGTTATTAACAAACCCAAAAACCAAATTGTTATTGCTACTGCACTTCCATTCGTTTTTGTTTACAGCCCAAACAATACCTGCTACAGCTCCTATTTCGTTTCTTTATTTTTTTTCTTTTCAAACGTTACCCACACAACTCAACAACCAATTCCCATCGTTTATTATTACTCGATAAAATCACAGCTTGTTTCCCATGTCTGTTACGATTACAAAATCAAACCAACCCATCCTTGCTTCGCTACCACTGCTATAGAGATTAAGAAAAGGAAAACGATGATTGAACAATGATGATACTTATCACTGCTACTCGCTATTCTTTATTTATTTTTTTATTTTTTTCTCTTTTCTTTGTCCAATTCAGATAACACAATGATTTATGATGACATAAATGGCGGTTGAGATGATGATTATGTTGATAATGGATGCAACTTGTCCCTTTATGTCGACATTCAAAACCCCACATTTTCTTTTATTCAGTGGCCAATATTTAAAACTAACGAAGACTCTTTATTGTTTGTGTGGGCTGCTAACTGTCTCCACTAATTAGGCTTATCAAGTATCTAAAATGGATTTGTAAGATAATTGAGCCACGAATTTTGCAAGTCCATTATGCATGTTTTCCTATGCTCGATCAGTATAATAATCTAAGGCCTGCAAATTACGTTTCTATACTATAGCTGCGTTTCTGTTTATAACCTGTTAAAGATGATGATGCGAGTTAAGAAGATGATACGTGATATCAATGAACGGTTGATGATGAGATGAGTCTATGTTGATGATGATCGAAAGTAATTATGATTACGATTATGATTATGATTATAATTATAATTATAATTATGATTATGATGATTATGATCGTATGATGATCATGATAGATGATACAATGGGGTATGAGGATATAGATGTTAGTTGATGATTAAGATGATAATCGTTGATGATGGTATTAGTTAATAATGATGGTGGTAATGAATGATAGAGGATATAACGAAACAAAAGGTTAAATTAGTTAATTGTGGGATTAATTCAAAAACTGACGAACACTTCATTGGTGTGGGTGTGTGTACTTATTCGAGAGGTCGCGGGTTCGAGCCCGGTCTATGGCATTTATTTAAAGGAGGCTTGTTCTTCAAAGGTTGTACGCTATAATTTTATTATCATTATTATTATTCTTATTATTATTGTTGTTATTATTATCCTAATTATTATTAAATAACTAGCATTAGAATAAGTATTATTATTTTTGGTTATATTATTAAGATTATGATTATCATTAATATCGTTATTATTGTTAATATAAATCTTAATGACAAAATAATGATAATTGTATAAATATGAAAGTAGTATATAAAGTTTAAGATTATATTAAGATGATGATGGTAAAATCTATTTTTTTATCATTATTAACGTTAATATTATATTATAAAAATTATTATTAGTATTAATATTGTTATTATTTTTAAAATGATTATTACAATTGTAGTTATTATTATCATTATAAAAATAGTACAACCTTTACTTATTATTATTATTACAACTAAACTATTATCATAATTATCATTAGCAGTAAAATTATTAGTTTTATAATTATTATTATTATTAGTATTATTATTATTATTATCATTATTATTATCATTATTATTGTTAATCTTTTTTTTATAAAAATTACTTTTAGTTTTATCATTAATAATAATAATAATATTATTATTATTATTATTATTATTATTATTTTCTAATCTAATTATTATTATTATTATTATTATTATTATTATTATTATTATTATTATTATTATTATTATTATTATTATTATTATTATTATTATCTTATTAGTATTATAATCAGTATTCTTACAAACAAAAGATATCTATATAAAAATATATATTTATTACATATATCATATGTATACTAATATTTGATTTTTAATATACTAACTGATATAACACTATTTATATTAATCTCACATTTATTAAAATATATATATCATATAAGTATTATAACAAATAATAAGGATTAATATAATAATATATAAGGATATTAATCTGTATATATTATAAAATATATATAAACTTAGCTGATTAATATTACAATGTGTTAATATATATATACTTGATATAGGTTCGTAAATCTGAGACCAACCCTGCATTGTTCAAATTCGTTGTATGAATATTTTTACTACAAAATATTTTAATGTGAGTTTCATTTGCTCTCTTTTTAAATGCTTTTGCAATATTTTTTTTTTGGGACTGTGAATACATGCGCTACTTTTATAAATGTTTGACGTAATAGACATAAGTACTTAAAACTACATTCTATGGCTGGATTATTAAATCGAATATGCCCCTTTTTAGTCTGGTAATCTAAGAATTAGGGAACAGACACCCTGATTGACGTGAATCCTAAAGATAGATCTATCGGGCCCAACGAGCCCCATCCAAAGTACCGGATGCTTTAGTACTTCGAATTTTTCATGTCTGAAGGTTGTTCCGGAATGATGGGGATATTCTATATGCATCTTGTTAAGGTCGGTTACCAGGTGTTCACCATACGAATGATTTGTATCTCTATACAGTGCGAAATGCCTGATATGAGTTGATGTTTATGAGAAATGGAAATGAAAATCTTGTGGTCTATTAAAATAATGGAAATGATTGTTTATGATAAACCTATGAACTCACCAACCTTTTGGTTGACACTTTAAAGCATGTTTATTCTCAGGTATGAAAGAAATATTCCGCTGTGCATTCACTCATTTTAAGGATATTACTTGGAGTCGCTCATTGCACATTTAGGACAGTACCTCGCAATGTGACCAAATGTTGATGACTTCATCCAGATGGATTAGGACGGGTCTCTACAATGCATATCATATACTTTATCTCAGTAGCATATGTATTAAATTCATGATTCATCATAAACTATTTAACGACAAAACTAAGCATACAAGAATGCATAATCAAATATACTCGAGCACTAGTCAGTGATACACTATTAATATATAAAAGATAAGATATGAATGCTCACGTATCAATATTGAGATTCAATATTGCAGGAAATTACGTAGACGCGACGGAGATGATAACCACTAGATTGACCTCACGAGTATACCCCCGAACATTACCTATAACCTCCATAGCTATAACCCATAATTTCCTTAGCTCTATTCCACTCGGAAAACCCGTTTGAAAATTCGTTTGAGATCACTTGAACAACACTCCGTCGTAGTATTTATGTACATGAATAATACTAATGCTAATATTAATAATAATCTATTAAGATTAATATAAATAAGAAAATAATTACGGAGTATATATTAGAGATCAGAGAGATGGATATTTGTGAAATGATTCGGACAGGGAGAACGATCGACTTTATAACCATTTTCTGAATTCAATCACTCCGCGATTGTGGAGTGTTTGAGTCATCCTGAGCCGCGATCGCTGTGATGACCCGGAAATTTCCGAACAAATTTAAACTTTAATCTTTATATATATCCGACACGATAAGCAAAATCTGTAATGTTGAGTCCCAAAAGTTTTGAAACTATATTCATTTAATCAAATACCCTTTGACCATGCCTAACGATTCACGAACAATTATGTGTAAATAAATTTATATGCATATACATGTGTGCTTATTAAATCGAGATATATTAATAAAACATTGAACGGATTAGTTAATATGAATATAAGCTATGAGATCTATTTTTTTTTGAACTCGGAAATGCTATCAAGGTATTGAATGAATAATATGTTACATAAACACATTTGTTCGGTGTAAGTTTATCAACAGATTAAAAGATAATATCAAATGATTGAATTATCGGATACATTGAACTATGATTATGAGTCTCTGTTATGAGGTCCACTTTGAATTAGGAAACCCTTACTTTTTAACGGTATTCGGAATAAATGGTAAAGTGATTTACATGTAAGAACAAAGTATCACTTATTGGGAGTTAGACAAAAGTTAGTGGAGAATCGAATTTCATAATACTCGATTTATCATATAGAAGGAATAATTGGGATAAGATTCGTTGAGTAGATAAACCCATTTGATATGTTATATTAAGATACATTATTTAGAAAGTTAAGGAAATTAAACTAAACTTTTACGCATAAAAGAATGAAATCAAATTAAGTTTTAAAGCATAAACGTTATAGAATTTTCGATTTTGTAAAGGATCTTAAATTATATAATTAGTTTTGAAAGGATAACTAGTATGTTATTAGATAAATATTTCAAAAATATGTATAAGATTATAAATTTTAATTTAAATTAGTCATAAAACGTTTTGATATTAAACTAATATTAATAAATAGGCTTTGATAAATAACAAGATTATGAATTATAAAAGTAAATGACCAAAACACTCAAAAGATTAAGTTACACTTTGAGTGGGTTAGTTTTTAATTAATTTAAGTCTAGTTATTAATAAAGGTACGTGTCACAAAATGTTTAATTTAAAATAAAATATTTTGACAAACAACGAGACTTTAATTTATAGAAGGAAATGACCACAACACTCAATTTTATAAGTTATATTTTTATAAAGGTAATTTTTTGTTGAGTAAGTCTAATTTTTGTAAAAGGTACACGTCACGTAACGTAAAAGGCTAGTTTTCTAAACGTACGAAAGTGCGCCCGAAAAACCGAAAGTGGTACATGAGTCGTGAGACCACGACCGTGTCATTTTTGTAAAAATTATATTTTTACCATGAGCGTAAATATAATATAATATTTAATTAATTCTAAGGATTAAATATATTATATATTAAATAATATTTATATATACATATAAACTCGTACATTTTAATTTGTTAGATGTAACAAGTGTTGACAAAATTATATGGTGGATACCAGCTGGATTTGAGTGGGATGTGTCCAATTGCTTTATAAACTCGTGCATTCTCATTTTGGATTCATTTCATCTAACACAACACACACGCATATCACAAGTACTCTGTATATATTTATTATTATTATTATTATTATTATTATTATTATTATTATTATTAATATTATTATATTTATTATTATTATTCAAATTAATATTATTTAGGAGTGTTATTATTATTATTTATACATAAAATACTACGACGAGGTCATGAGCGGGTCATTTCAAGACAAGTTTTATGAGTAGGATAGGGCTAAGGAAATTATGGGTTATGGCTATGGAGGTGATGGGTATGGTTCATGGGTATGCCCTTGAGGTCAAATTGGTAGTTATCGTCTCCGTCGCGTCTACGTACCTTTCCTACAGCATTGAATCTCAATATTGATATGTGAGCACTCATAACTTAACTTTTATTTACTAATAGTGTATCCCTGACTAGTGCTCGAGAAAATAGAATTATGCATATTTGTATTTTTGATATTGCCCTTAGATAGGTTATGTTGAATCCTGAATTAGTTACACCTATGGTTGAGATAAGGTATAAGATATGCATGTCCTTGGAAAGCTAGCGAAAAATTAAAAACTTTTCATTTAGATATCGAATGGATTCGATGAACGGTTAGAAAGTTATGAATTAAACAATTAATTTCGTAATTAAAAATGCTGATAATAATTAGTGAACTAATTTTCTGGGTAATAAAAAGTGGTTATTTGGATTCTACTCGTCGAGTAGATGAATTTTCATATAAAGCACGTCTCGTTTCGTTGAACAGTTGTCAAGTTATGGATAAAAGAAGTTTTGTAAATTTTGATGAAACGTCGTTACGGAAACTGAAATTCTCGTTGATCTGCGTTGTTTCAGATTAAAACAAAATTATCACTGAATTCTTTGCTGTAAGATGTAACAAACGACTCTGGTCGTTTGTCAATTCGAGTCTCGACGATTTTTCTAAAAATCGTCAAAGTTGACTGTTTGGTCACATTTTAAAATTCTAAAAAGAGCTGAAACTTTTTTATTAAAAATGTCAGTTTTGTATCAGTTGTCATGGTCGGCCTGATGTGTGTTTACTTTTGCCAAAAATCATGTTATATCTTTGTGGTAACGAGAATTTGAAGGCTTTGACCGTTTGTCAATCCGAGTTTCGAGGAATTTTCTAAAAATCTCCAAAGTAGGCTACTCGGTCACTTTTGTAAATTTATTAAAGCTGAAAAATTAACTTTGAAACACCGAAACCGCGTTGGCAACTACGAGTTGTCTAGGTTTAGTTTACTTCTGTAAAAATTTATGCTTAATCTTTTTGGTAATGTGTAACTTTTATCTTTGGCCGTTTATCAATCGGAGTTCCGATAATTTTTCTAAAAATCACTGAAGTGGCCGTTTAGTCATGTTTGACCGAAAAATCATTTTTGTATAAGTTATTATATTTTTGCATGCGACCTCGTTTTTACTTTAACCTTTGACTTTTGCACATTAGTCTCGAGCATTGGGATTGTGGTACACTATGACTTGGCCTAGTTTATTAGACAAATATTGACAAATACATAAATATATATAATTACTATAGGTTCGTGAATCCGAGGCCAACCCTACACTTGTTCAATGATGTTATATGTATTTTTACTACAAAATACAGTATGGTGAGTTTCATTTGCTCCCTTTTTAAATGCTTTTGCAATATATATTTTTGGGACTGAGAATACATGCGCTGCTTTTATAAATGTTTTACGAAATAGACACAAGTAATCGAAACTACATTATATGGTTGAATGATCGAAATCGAATATGCCCCTTTTTATTAAGTCTGGTAATCTAAGAATTAGGGAACAGACACCCTAATTGACGCGAACTCTAAAGATAGATCTATCGGGCCCAACAAGCCCCATCCAAAGTACCGGATGCTTTAGTACTTCGAAATTTATATCATGTCCGAAGGAGGATCCCGGAATGATGGGGATATTCTTATATATGCATATTGTTAATGTCGGTTACCAGGTGTTCAATCCATATGAATGATATTTTTGTCTCTATGCATGGGACGTATGTTTATGAGAAATGGAAATCTGAAATCTTGTGGTCTATTAAAATGATGGAAACGATTGTTTAAGTTAAACTAATGAACTCACCAACCTTTTGGTTGACACTTGAAAGCATGTTTATTCTCAGGTTTGAAAGAGATCTTCCGCTGTGCATTAGCTCATTTTAAAGATATTACTTGGAGTCATTCATGACATATTTCAAAAGACGTTGCATTCGAGTCGTTGAAGTTCATTAAAGATTATTATTAAGTAAATGACAGATTAGGTCATTTATAGTTTGGATATTATGAAATGGTATGCATACATGTCAACTTTCGATGTAATGAAAGATTGTCTTTTAAAAATGAATGCAATGTTTGTAAAATGTATCATTTAGAGGTCAAGTACCTCGCGATGTAATCATATGTTATTGTATTCGTCCCTATGGATTGGGTCGGGTCGTCTCATGTGGTATCAGAGCGGTGGTCTTAGCGAACCAGGTCTTGCATTAGTGTGTCTTACTGTTAGTTGTTAATATGCATTAGTGAGTCTGGACTTCGACCGTGTTTGCATGTCAAAAGTTTTGCTTATCATTTTGTGTCGGAAATCATCTACTTATCATCCTTAGGAAATTATCTGCTTATCATCTTAAGTCTAGACGCGTTTTCCTGCATTTATTGCATAATAGTGTATAGACGAATTCTTATCTTAGTGTATCTGTTACTGTGAACTTTGACTAACATCTTTCAAAGATTTTCCGTAATTTATGGGATTTTGGTGTTATATATACATATGCAAATTATGTAATTGAAGAATACCAAATTTAAATCCTACAATCTATTTCATAACAAAATTCCTCCCCTAATCATACGAGATGGATCCCTCAACCAGTTCGAACTCCTCAGATTTCGACAGCTATGTCGATATGGATTTCCATTCGAGCTCTGAAAACAGTGTGACCGGAATGGATCAACCAATCAGTCATCATCTATTCTGGATGAAATGGGGATGGGTTCGTAGCCTCCTCAATTATTGGAGACAAGAAGAAGGTGATCCTTTCCATCCACCAAATTGCCCTATTGGCGATGAACCTGAAGCACTTACCGGCGAACCTGTTCGTGAAACCATCTTCTATCTTATTTCCAGAGTATCTCGTCACGATTATATATTATATCAAATTCTAGATTTTATTTATCCGCTCGTCCCAACCGACAATCATTCCGGTATACTAGCAGAAGTTAATGAACTTCGTGCTCGCGTGATAGCTTTAGAGCTTATGGTGCAAGGATTACAAACACCATCAGCAGCACCAGCAGCATAATCAGTACCACCAGTAGCATCAACATCGCAAACCTCGATACCCTAAACATCAACAGCATCACACGCCTCAACATCATAATCTATATCTCGGATATCAACATCACACGCACCATAGATACCAAGGAGTACTAACAACAACAAACGATGAAGTATTGATTCATAACTTCATCAGAAGAACATTCTACGGTAATTATGTAATCTCTAAAGTCTTAGAGATTATCTATTTCCACCCTAACCCTAAATCAGATGAGTGAACCAAAATGATTCAAAGAAGAATCAAAACCCTAATAAGAATAGTGCGCGATTTACAAACTAGACTTGTTATACAAGCATCGCTAGTAGTTACCGGAAGTATCATCAGCAGCAACAGTACCGTTAGCATCACCAGTATAGTCAGTAACGTCAGCATCGTCAGAATCAACAACACTTATGACATCACATATTCCGTCAGTTCAAGAATCATTGTGGAAACCATTACGAATTAATAACGAGGATATTGTATCAACGAGTCATGAAGTATTACCTCCGTTCCTTCGAAGAATTTATATGTATATCCTATATATACATATATATAAATTTTTAACCATAAGAAATCTTTTCGTACTAAGCTATTATGTATGGAACTTAACTATCCGGTTAATTCAAATTACTAATATGCTATGATGTACATTCTTCGTTAAAAATTTAATCATTGTTAACCACAATCTGTGTTGCAACTCAATGAATTTTATTTCATAATAAATCAAGTGTATTATTCAATAACATGTTTGATTTTACACTTTAATCTTTGATGCGCTGAAAATTTTCTATATCACATCAATCGTACCTTGCGAAGTTCGCAAGAATTCCACAAGCATCAACATTCTTCACTAAGGAAATATCAATAAGAATAAATATTGAAGTATTGATTACATTAGTGAGATACTCCGCGAAATTTTGTAATTCCTAATGTTTTAGAGATTACTCATTTCTAATTCAAGCCAAAAAAAAATCAAATGAATTTAATGTGATTTTAAACTCATTAAATCTGTATTACATCTGAAGAAAATATACTCACATATATTTTCATAAAGACTGAAATGAAAATTCTTGTTCAAAATATTAATTGTGAAAATTTTTTTAACGGGTAGGTAATACCCGGGAAATATATTAAATTACAATTAATATGTTACGTCCTTCAATTCGGATCCAACAATCATCAACTATACCAACATGCATTCTTCTATAGAAATCAAAACAACCATACTCATTTGAATCTAATTACATGCTCTGATTTTGGGAATTTCAGAATTTAACTCGAGATACAACCGAAATCATTATTCTTAGATCCTTACATTTTTCAAAACTATACTTGGAATTCAAAACTGTGATAGAACATCACTTTTAATCGTAACACTCAGATGAATATGAAAATCATTCGGGAGTCAGGACAATTCCATCATTTGGATATTGACTATGACAATCTGCATTTAAAACCCTTCGAAATTCCGGAAGACACTTCAAACATTGAACAATCGAGATGATGATCCAATCGCACATTATTCGAAGTCTTGTACCTGAAAAGCTCTCGAAACCAAAGTCGTAGTTTAACACGTACCCGCGTCGAATTCTTTATCATTTATTAGCAAAAACAACATTTCGATTCCTTTTCAAAGTAGCCAATTTTGTCACAGCTCCAGCAAAGCAACTTCGACCTTTCAGTCATACCAGTCTTATTATAATTCCGATAAATACGTTGCCCTTTCGTCATTATTACTGGAAAACCTTTCATATTCCACCATATTACCACCAGTGTTTAATCATCTAAAACACAATTCTTCTGAATCCACCTCAGATTGATAATCTATGATTCAGATATTATTGCATTAAATGCAGAGGAAACATAAAAATGGTAGATGGTCTGAACGGCCAAAAGTTTGATGATAGAAGATAGTGAGCTGGTAAAGCTCAGAAAAAGAGAATATTTGGAACTGGAAAACGAATTGAGCAAAGTATGAAGGAAGCAGTGGACAAATCACAAGGACTAAATCTGCCTTCAAAGAATCCAAATAAATCAGTGCCTGCTGAACTCGTTAGCAAACACCTTACTTCTTATTCTAAACCTTCACAGACAGATATTCTTCATCATCATCATATCTTAAATATTATAAGATATCTTTGTATCTTCCATTATACATATTCTCTATATCTTTGGAGATATTTTCACAACTATTCTTATCAAGTATCATTTATCTCTCCGTAATATCTGCAACATAAAAGAAACTGTGTTAGTTTCTAAATTCTGAAAAATTTGAATATGAATGTTTTTGAAGTGGTGTTGGGAACTGATGCATGGGTTAATATAATATAATGACACTTGATCAACGTCATTATATTACAGTAATTCATGCTGAGTTTCTAATGGACGTGATGATTCACAGGACATACCGTCATCATGTGTCATTTACACGACTCTTACATTCTATTTAACCTCTAAATATATCAAGAAAATATTTCTTGATGATTCGGTCTTTTTCAGGGTATTCTGGTAATTTAACAAATCAATATTTTACCATTACCATTTCCTTCTTAGAACAATTACTATGTTCATTCTGAAATCTATACATACGAATTCTGGACCATTACGAGAGCTATTTAATCGCAAGAAGAAGAAACGAAAGGACAAAGCTCTGAAATAGAAATTCGGAGCATAAACCGCAGCAAATAGAAGAGAGCATTAACTATGGATGACGATGACTATAGAAGACAGAAGCAGGGATATCGAAATATAAGGGAGAGTGTAAAATCTAACAACAACCCGGAAATTTACAACCCGTATATATCAATGCATATAGCAATGTAAAGACATGGGAGAACTAGAAACACTATAAACCCAAGAGTATAATAAAAGTAAATGGATTCTTCCGGTGGCAGGTTAAAAAGAAGAATGACAGATATGAACGTTAGGAGTATATCAAGGATCAGGATGGGATGGAGCATATTAACGAATACTTTAAAGTAGGAATTGAGAAAGAAAGAATAGAAGGTGTGAGTTGTAAGGAAATGGAGAGGGTGGATTTATAGGAAAATTTTCGACAGAGCAATTGAAGCAGATTATTGCGTTTAATCAAAGAAGATCTGAATCTCCTTAATTACCGAAGGATCAAATCTAAATTGAAGATTTATTCTAAATTCCTTAAATTTCGGAAATCAATCTTGACTACGACACCGGTTAAGTCAAACTTACTTTTATTCATTTTCACTTTTAAGTGATAGCTTCATTCGTGCTCTTCACAAAAACAAATCATTTTATCTATATTAATCAATGATGATAAAACTCTAATTATCAGTTCATATACGTCATGAAAACACTCTTACTGTTAGCCATGACAATCTCTATCAAATTTCGGGACGAAATTTCTTTTAACGGGTAGGTAATGTGATGACCCGGAAATTTCCGAACAAATTTAAACTTTAATCTTTATATATATCCGACACGATAAGCAAAATCTGTAATGTTGAGTCCCAAAAGTTTTGAAACTATATTCATTTAATCAAATACCCTTTGACCATGCCTAACGATTCACGAACAATTATGTGTAAATAAATTTATATGCATATACATGTGTGCTTATTAAATCGAGATATATTAATAAAACATTGAACGGATTAGTTAATATGAATATAAGCTATGAGATCTATTTTTTTTTTTTGAACTCGGAAATGCTATCAAGGTATTGAATGAATAATATGTTACATAAACACATTTGTTCGGTGTAAGTTTATCAACAGATTAAAAGATAATATCAAATGATTGAATTATCGGATACATTGAACTATGATTATGAGTCTCTGTTATGAGGTCCACTTTGAATTAGGAAACCCTTACTTTTTAACGGTATTCGAAATAAATGGTAAAGTGATTTACAAGTAAGAACAAAGTATCACTTATTGGGAGTTAGACAAAAGTTAGTGGAGAATCGAATTTCATAATACTCGATTTATCATATAGAAGGAATAATTGGGATAAGATTCGTTGAGTAGATAAACCCATTTGATATGTTATATTAAGATACATTATTTAGAAAGTTAAGGAAATTAAACTAAACTTTTACGCATAAAAGAATGAAATCAAATTAAGTTTTAAAGCATAAACGTTATAGAATTTTCGATTTTGTAAAGGATCTTAAATTATATAATTAGTTTTGAAAGGATAACTAGTATGTTATTAGATAAATATTTCAAAAATATGTATAAGATTATAAATTTTAATTTAAATTAGTCATAAAACGTTTTGATATTAAACTAATATTAATAAATAGGCTTTGATAAATAACAAGATTATGAATTATAAAAGTAAATGACCAAAACACTCAAAAGATTAAGTTACACTTTGAGTGGGTTAGTTTTTAATTAATTTAAGTCTAGTTATTAATAAAGGTACGTGTCACAAAATGTTTAATTTAAAATAAAATATTTTGACAAACAACGAGACTTTAATTTATAGAAGGAAATGACCACAACACTCAATTTTATAAGTTATATTTTTATAAAGGTAATTTTTTGTTGAGTAAGTCTAATTTTTGTAAAAGGTACACGTCACGTAACGTAAAAGGCTAGTTTTCTAAACGTACGAAAGTGCGCCCGAAAAACCGAAAGTGGTACATGAGTCGTGAGACCACGACCGTGTCATTTTTGTAAAAATTATATTTTTACCATGAGCGTAAATATAATATAATATTTAATTAATTCTAAGGATTAAATATATTATATATTAAATAATATTTATATATACATATAAACTCGTACATTTTAATTTGTTAGATGTAACAAGTGTTGACAAAATTATATGGTGGATACCAGCTGGATTTGAGTGGGATGTGTCCAATTGCTTTATAAACTCGTGCATTCTCATTTTGGATTCATTTCATCTAACACAACACACACGCATATCACAAGTACTCTGTATATATTTATTATTATTATTATTATTATTATTATTATTATTATTATTATTATTATTATTATTATTATTATTATTATTAATATTATTATAT
Source organism: Rutidosis leptorrhynchoides (assembly GCF_046630445.1). Lineage (NCBI taxonomy): Eukaryota > Viridiplantae > Streptophyta > Magnoliopsida > Asterales > Asteraceae > Rutidosis > Rutidosis leptorrhynchoides. The sequence continues at coordinate 251,747,029 of NC_092337.1, forward strand.
TTATTATTATTATTCAAATTAATATTATTTAGGAGTGTTATTATTATTATTTATACATAAAATACTACGACGAGGTCATGAGCGGGTCATTTCAAGACAAGTTTTATGAGTAGGATAGGGCTAAGGAAATTATGGGTTATGGCTATGGAGGTGATGGGTATGGTTCATGGGTATGCCCTTGAGGTCAAATTGGTAGTTATCGTCTCCGTCGCGTCTACGTACCTTTCCTACAGCATTGAATCTCAATATTGATACGTGAGCACTCATAACTTAACTTTTATTTACTAATAGTGTATCCCTGACTAGTGCTCGAGAAAATAGAATTATGCATATTTGTATTTTTGATATTGCCCTTAGATAGGTTATGTTGAATCCTGAATTAGTTACACCTACGGTTGAGATAAGGTATAAGATATGCATGTCCTTGGAAAGCTAGCGAAAAATTAAAAACTTTTCATTTAGATATCGAATGGATTCGATGAACGGTTAGAAAGTTATGAATTAAACAATTAATTTCGTAATTAAAAATGCTGATAATAATTAGTGAACTAATTTTCTGGGTAATAAAAAGTGGTTATTTGGATTCTACTCGTCGAGTAGATGAATTTTCATATAAAGCACGTCTCGTTTCGTTGAACGGTTGTCAAGTTATGGATAAAAGAAGTTTTGTAAATTTTGATGAAACGTCGTTACGGAAACTGAAATTCTCGTTGATCTGCGTTGTTTCAGATTAAAACAAAATTATCACTGAATTCTTTGCTGTAAGATGTAACAAACGACTCTGGTCGTTTGTCAATTCGAGTCTCGACGATTTTTCTAAAAATCGTCAAAGTTGACTGTTTGGTCACATTTTAAAATTCTAAAAAGAGCTGAAATTTTTTTATTAAAAATGTCAGTTTTGTATCAGTTGTCATGGTCGGCCTGATGTGTGTTTACTTTTGCCAAAAATCATGTTATATCTTTGTGGTAACGAGAATTTGAAGGCTTTGACCGTTTGTCAATCCGAGTTTCGAGGAATTTTCTAAAAATCTCCAAAGTAGGCTACTCGGTCACTTTTGTAAATTTATTAAAGCTGAAAAATTAACTTTGAAACACCGAAACCGCGTTGGCAACTACGAGTTGTCTAGGTTTAGTTTACTTCTGTAAAAATTTATGCTTAATCTTTTTGGTAATGTGTAACTTTTATCTTTGGCCGTTTATCAATCGGAGTTCCGATAATTTTTCTAAAAATCGCTGAAGTGGCCGTTTAGTCATGTTTGACCGAAAAATCATTTTTGTATAAGTTATTATATTTTTGCATGCGACCTCGTTTTTACTTTAACCTTTGACTTTTGCACATTAGTCTCGAGCATTGGGATTGTGGTACACTATGACTTGGCCTAGTTTATTAGACAAATATTGACAAATACATAAATATATATAATTACTATAGGTTCGTGAATCCGAGGCCAACCCTACACTTGTTCAATGATGTTATATGTATTTTTACTACAAAATACAGTATGGTGAGTTTCATTTGCTCCCTTTTTAAATGCTTTTGCAATATATATTTTTGGGACTGAGAATACATGCGCTGCTTTTATAAATGTTTTACGAAATAGACACAAGTAATCGAAACTACATTATATGGTTGAATGATCGAAATCGAATATGCCCCTTTTTATTAAGTCTGGTAATCTAAGAATTAGGGAACAGACACCCTAATTGACGCGAACTCTAAAGATAGATCTATCGGGCCCAACAAGCCCCATCCAAAGTACCGGATGCTTTAGTACTTCGAAATTTATATCATGTCCGAAGGAGGATCCCGGAATGATGGGGATATTCTTATATATGCATATTGTTAATGTCGGTTACCAGGTGTTCAATCCATATGAATGATATTTTTGTCTCTATGCATGGGACGTATGTTTATGAGAAATGGAAATCTGAAATCTTGTGGTCTATTAAAATGATGGAAACGATTGTTTAAGTTAAACTAATGAACTCACCAACCTTTTGGTTGACACTTGAAAGCATGTTTATTCTCAGGTTTGAAAGAGATCTTCCGCTGTGCATTAGCTCATTTTAAAGATATTACTTGGAGTCATTCATGACATATTTCAAAAGACGTTGCATTCGAGTCGTTGAAGTTCATTAAAGATTATTATTAAGTAAATGACAGATTAGGTCATTTATAGTTTGGATATTATGAAATGGTATGCATACATGTCAACTTTCGATGTAATGAAAGATTGTCTTTTAAAAATGAATGCAATGTTTGTAAAATGTATCATTTAGAGGTCAAGTACCTCGCGATGTAATCATATGTTATTGTATTCGTCCCTATGGATTGGGTCGGGTCGTCTCAATCGCGGCCTTATGGTTTCCAGCTCCTCTTCGAATAACTTCTTGTGCCGACGATTATATATATATATATATATATATATATATATATATATATATATATATATATATATATATATATATATATATATATTATATATATATATATTTAATTTATATAATTAATTATATATTATATTATATTCATAAGTATAGTTAACTTGTAAATTTAATTCTAATGACTTGTACGCTGTCACTCGACTTATGTCCCGGTTCCGGTTTCTCAAAAGTATTTTCTTACGTTAAGAAAACTAGCACTTTACGTTTCGTGACTCGTACTCTTGTCAAAATATAGACTTAGATTATCATTAAACTATATCACTTGAAATGTAACTTGAACGTTCAAGTGTTTTGTTCATTTGCTTCTATAAATCATCGACTCGTTATATATTAATACAAAATTATTTTTAAATCAAAACGTTTTCTGACAAAATTAATATTATAATTAATCGCATTGTAAAATATGTATAAGTTTTCATTTAAAGACATAAGTTTGTACATATAATATAGGATTGAAATATTTATTTAATAATATAATATTTTAGTTTTTCAAAAGTTATTATATTTCAAAATTCATTTATAATCGTTTAGATGATAGAAAATTTTATATCATATTACGTTTACGTTTTTGAAACACTATATATATATTTGTAATTTATAATATAAAGCTTTAATTAAGTTCTTCAAAATTCATTTAACAAAGTATCTTATAAAATGTTTTGATAATAAAATTCTTTCTAAGCTGAAAATGTTTTAGTTCAAAATCAAATAAATATGATAACTTTTGTTTTCCAAAACTAATATATATTTAACAATCATTTTAAAAGGTTAAAATTATAGAAATCGTAATATCATACAATGTTTTAGAAAAGTAAAATTATATGTACTCATAATAGGTTTCAAGTTTTTGAATTACCATTTGTTGATGAAACATGAGATAAAGTCTAAAGGTTAAACGAACGTATGAAATCGTCTTAATGTAAAATGTCAAATGGGTTTATCTAATCGACGAACCTTATCCTAGTTATTTATTCTATATGATCAATCATTATGAAAGCTAAATAATTAACTTATCAAAAAACACGAGGAAAATATTGTAAAATATGTATTTGAGATCAAACAGGAATCTCCACTAACTTTTGTCTAACACTCGTTAATTGGTACCTTGTTCTCACTTGTAAATCACTTTACCAATTATTTCGAATACCGTTAAAAAGAACAGATTTCCCAAATCAACGTGGACATCACCACAAAGACTTATAATAATATCACAATGTAACAGATAATTCAATCATTTGATATTATCTTTTAATCTCGTCGATAATCATAATAAACTTATATTGAAACAAATACGTTCATATAATACTTTGTTAACGTTTTCAATTAATATAACCATATATTATATATACATATCTATACACATAAATGTTCGTGAATCGTCGAGCATGGTCCAAGGGTAATTGATTACATGAATGCAGTTTCAAAATTTTGAGATTCAACATTACAGACTTTGTTTATCGTATCAGAACATATAAAGATCAAGTTTAAATTTGGTCAGAAATTTCCGAGTTGTCGAACTTTTCACACAAGTTATGAGATTACAAAGCTAGAAAGCTTGAATCTTTGGTGTTCTTGAAGATCTTGAAACATAAAGCTTAGATCTTTAAGTTACATGAAGACCACAAACACAAGTTTTGATCTTTATAACAAAATAATGAGATCATAAGTTAGAAAACTTAGATCCAACAAAAAAAATGAGGATTCAAAGCTAGAATGCTTGAATCTTGGTTGTTCTTGGAGATCCTTGAAGCATGAAGCTAGATCTTCAAGTTACATGAAGACCACAAACACAAGTTTGGATCTTTACAACAAAATACAAAGATTATAAGCTAAAAGATTTAGATCTAACAAAATAAGTGAAGATTCAAAGCTAGGAAGCTTGAATCTTCCATGTTCTTGAAGGATTCAAATCCAAATTTGAATCTACAAGATATAACAAGATCTAAAAGCTAAAGAGCTTGATCTTCCAATGATGATGATGTCGTGACCAAGAAAGGAAGAAGAAGAAGAAGAAAATCAAGAAACTTACAAGTTTTAGAGTGAGAAAGACTAGAGAGAAAATAACAGAACAAGTGTGTGAAAAATGAGAATGAAATCAAGTGTGAGATGTGAGGAAATGGCTTGATATTTATAGGGGTAGGGAGGCCCTTTGGCCGTCGACTTTGGGGTGACAAAAGGGGGGGACAACTTGCTTTTTGATTAATGGTGGTTTAAAGGTGGTGATTATTGTTAGGATCCCATGCAACATTAAGGATAATGGTAAGCAAAAATACTAGTATGTTGGCTCTTATAAATGGGCATTTGTCTTACATAAAATTGGGTCATAATCCACTAATAATTGAGCTAATTAAATAGCCACTAGCTAGAGTAGGGTGGGCTAAAGTCTAACAAGGTAGAAAGTCCAACAAGATTAACTAGTATGTTCTAGTAAATTACTAAGTGTAATAAAGCATCCAAAAAGCCCAAGTAATTGTATTATAAAATAACAATTAGTATTTCGTAGTCATAATATTCCGATTATGACCAAAGTTAAATGTGTACCGACAAACATAGCTCGTTCTAAACGTTAAGTGACACTAACGGTCGTAAAGGCTTCCGGGGATCAAGTTAAGTAACCTACGTACTTAATGACACGTTTTAACATATAAATGAAAGTAATCCACATGTAGTAAGATCCCAGAGTATAATATAGCTCAGTACGCACAAATACGCAGTTTAGTGAAAGCACAAAGCACAAAAGCAAGTCGAAAAAGTCGAGTCGTTACATAGCATGCAGTAGTGAGAATAAGCAGTAGCATACAGCAAGTTCATATAGTAGTAAAAGTAAGCAGTAGCATGCAGCAGTTTCGCAGAAACAAGTAAAACAGCAAGTTGTAGATTAGTCCTATTAGCGAATCCTATTCGACTAGGTCAAGACTCACTAATGCAACCTAATTCCCTACAACCAATGCTCTGAAACCAAATGTGACGCCCCGTACAAAATCAATGTATACGGATCATCAACAACAGGTCCATTACACGGTATAATACTACATGCTGTTTCAAGACAAGTTTTGCATTCATAAAAAGGTAACATTTTTACCAACTTCAAATATTTTACAAAGGATAATGTGCTTCTACGAATAGAAAGCATTAGTACGTGACACAAAGGTCATTACAAAGCCATTGTTCAAATGTAGCATAAGTTGTGAATGCAAAGTAAAAGTTCCATGATTGAGACATCTCTAAACAATGCAGCAGAAGTCTAACACAGTGAGTCTGTAACAGCAAGTCTATAACATCAAGACTATAACATCAAGTCTAACAGCAACGTCTAAGCACCTGAGAAATACATGCTTAAAAATGTCAACACGAATGTTGGTGAGCTATAGTTTGTTTGTAATCAGTAATGTAATGTAGACCACGAGATTTCAGTGCTTCAAGCAGCATTTCAAATCAGTATTTCAAATCAGTAAATCAAAACAGTATGATAAAATATATGCTTATCCGTGGGCACCCGGTAACTAACTTAACGTAATATTACCCCCTAAAAGTACACTTGGCGAGTGCGTATATTCTCGAAGTATTAAACACCCGTTAAATGCTAGCGCGACTAGCCCGAGTGGGGATGTCAAACCCTATGGATCCATATCTAAGATTCGCGTCAACCGGTTCAAAAACCAATAGTTAAACGTTACCGTGCTAAGGGGAAAGTTTATGCCGTTATATAACCTACACATATGTAAAGTTTAAGTACTCGTGTCTAGTATGTAAATCATAAAAAGCACATGTATTCTCAGTCCCAAAAATAGTTAAAGTAAAAAGGGAGCTATAACTCACAGTGAAAGTGCAATAAAGTCAATACGAAAGGTATGCAAGTAGTAAGTCGGTCCAAAAGGTCCTCAACCTAAGTCAAAGATTACTAGGTCAATAAATCATCCCCGAAGGTTTAAAAGTAATAAATTAAGTCTTAAGTACCATCATCATCATCATTACACGTAAAAGATATAGTAACTTTTCAACGAGAATAGAGGCCGAAACAAAGGGCTGAGTTCGTTCAGCTGCTACGACCTCTATACAAACTGAAATAACGCGCGGTTAGTGGCCAAGGCTCCGTATGTGAGTCCTATTACCGCTGTCCAATTTTCAGATCCTAACTCGATGTCGTTTGACCGTGGTGACAGTCCAAGCGCGAGTAGGTCAGCATTTTTAGCACGTCGTTTGACCATGGCGACGGTCCAAGTGCAAGTAGGTCAGCATTTTTAGCACGTCGTGACTTTCGGAAGGCAATAAATCCTAAACCGTATATCGGATTTAGGCGAGTCTTAAAGGAAAAGTCATCTACTCGAATCGAACTATCTGGAAATCAACTTTTCCAGAAGCCCAGGAGTCAACAGTAAACAAGTACTCCGGTGGGTTTCTTGGTGTTTGATGCTCATCACGGTTCTCATCCTTGATGCGTATAAGCCTCAAGTGTACAATTCTTGATGTTTTAGCATCACTTTAACCAAGGTCTAACCATCAACACACAAAGTCAAGACTAAGAAATAAAATACAACTCATTTAAGAGTTTGAGCAAGATGATGAACCATAGTTACATCAAATTCTTAGTTTTGACATAAGTACAAGTTTTATTAAGCTATAAACTTTGATTTAAACTAAATAAGCAAGACCTTGAGTTATAGAACTTAGATCTTAGCTAAATATTAAAGACCTTAGACTAAGAAGTCTAGATCTTATGTTCTTGGTGAAACCTGTGACGCCCCGTACAAAATCATCGTGCACGATTCATCAATAACAGGATTATTACAAGGTCAAACACTATATGCTGTTTGAAAAACAGTTTTGCATTCATAAAAAGATAGCGTTTTACAAAAGATAACGTGCTTCCTATGAATAGAAGCGTTAACATAAGTACGTGACCCAAAGGTCATTACAAAGCCATTGTTTAAAAATAACATAAGTTACGAATGCAAAATAAAAGTTTCATGATTGAGACATCTCTAAGTAATGCAGCGAAAATCTAACACAGCAGGTCCATAACAGCAAGTCTAACATACACATGGCAAGTGCGAAATACACGCTTAAAAGTCAACACGAATGTTGGTGAGCTATAGTTTGTAATCAGTAGAGTAATGTAGACCACAAGATTTCAGTGCTTCAACCAGTAGTTTAAATAAGTATGAAAAGTATATGCTTAACTGTGGGCACCCGGTAACTAGACTTAACGTATGTATATCACCCCCTAAAATACACCTGGAAAGTGCGTTTGTCCTCGAAGTATTAAACACACGTTGTCTGCTAGAGCGACTAGCCCGAGTGGGGTTGTCAAACCCTATGGATCCATATCTAAGATTCGCATTCATAGTTAGGAAACCAATGATTAAACGTTATCGAGCTAAGGGGAATCTTTGTGCCGTTATATCACCCACACATATATAAAGTTTAAGTACTCGTGTCTAGTATGTAGAAACGTAAAAAGCGCATGTATTCTCAGTCCCAAAAATAGTAAAAAAGTAATAAGGGATGCTATAACTCACAGTGAATAAGCAGTAAAAGTCGATATGAAACATATGCAGGTAGTAAGTCGGTCTGAAAGGTCGTCAACCTAAGTCAAAGGTCACTAGGTTAGTATGTTGTCCCCAAAAGTTTAAAAGTGAATAAATTAAGTTTAAGTGTCATCATCAACATCATCATCATCATTCATCAAAGCTAAGGTAAGTTTAACAAGAATAGAGATCGAAACAAAAGGCTGATTTGGACAGCTGTTATGACCTCTATACAAATTAAAAAGATGCGTAGTCAGTGGTAAAGGCTCCGTATGTGAGTCCTCTAACTGCGGAGCAATTTTCAGAACCTAACTCGTCTTCGTTTGAATGTGGCAACGGTTTAAGTGCGAGTAGGTCAGAAATTTCAGCACAATGTTACAAAGGCGTAGTGACTTTCGGAAGGCTATAAATCCTAAACCGTATATCGGATTTAGGAGAGGCCTAAACGAAAAGTCATCTACTCAAAACGAACTATCTGAAAATCAATTTTCCAAAAGTCCAGGAGTCAGATCAGACCCCGAAAAACAGCAAACAAATGCTCCGGTGGGATTCTTGGTGCTTGATGCTCATCACGGTTCTCATCCTTGATGCTTGTAGCTTCAAGTGTACAACTCATTGATGTGTTAGAATCACTTTAACCAAGGTTCAACCATCAACACACAACTAACAGTAAAATTTATCATTCAACAAGTTTTGAACATCAAGATTGCCTTTTTATTGCATAAATCAAATAAAGCTTCAACCTTTGTCCTTTTTACACAAGTTTGTGCATCTCCATCATATGTGATGATGAAGACTTGATATTTATCATCACAAAAAACACAAAAAGGTTCCGTCATTGATATGAAGGGAAGAAGAAGAGAAAGAAAAATTAAAACTTACACTTTTTAGAGTGAGAAAGACTAGAGAGAGAATTAGAGAGTAAGTGTGTGTAAGATGTGAATGAGATCAAGTGTGAAATGGGATGAATAAGCTTGGTATTTATAGAAGGTGAGGGTGTGGGGAGGTGATGGTGGCCGTGGGTTTTGGGAGGGGACAAGGGGGACACCTTTTTGCTTTTTGGTTAATGGTTGTTTAAGGTTGGTGCTTATGTTAGGATCTCATGCAACATTATGGATTATGGTTAACAAAAATGCTAGTATGTTCCCTTTAATAAACGGGCATTTGTCTTACATATTATTGGGTCACTAGTAATTAATAATTAGGCTAATTAGATAGTCCACTAGCTAGTGTAGGGTGGGCTAAAGTCCAACAAGGTAGAAAGTCCAACAAGACTAACTAGTGTGCTCTAGTAAAGTACTAAGCGTAATTAAGCATCCAAAAACCCAAGTAATTGTTATTATAAAATAACAATTAGTATTTCCTAGTCATAATATTCCGATTACGACAAAAGTTAAACGTGTACACAGTACGCAGTTCGTTCTAAACGTCAAGTGACACTAACAGTTATAAAGGCTTCCGGGGATCAAGTTAAGTAACCTACGTACTTAAAGGCACGTTTTCACATATAAACCAAAGTAATCTACATGTAGTAAGATCCTAGAGTATAATATAGCTCAGTACGCACAAATACGCAGTTTCGTGAAAGCACAAAGCATAAAAGCAAGTTGAAAAAATCGGGTCGTTACATTACCCACCTGTTAATGAAAATTTCGTCCTGAAATTTTAAGCTGAAGTAGATGGTAGAGTTGTGAAGAGGTGAGGATATTTCTATTTCATCTGATCCTCTCGGTCTCAAGTAAACTCAGGTCCTCATTTTGCATTCCATTGAACTCGGACGATCGGAATCTTGTTGCGTTTCAAGGTCTTGACCTCACGGTCCATAATTTTGACAGGTTCTTCCACAAAATGGAGTTTGTCGTCAATCGTAAGCTTCTTGAGAGATATGAAGAGTTCTAGTTCGGCAAGACATTTCTTCAGATTCGACACGTGGAAAGTGGGGTGAAATGTACTCAATTGAGTCGGAAGATCCAAACGGTAAGCAACGGGTCCAACACGCTCCAAGACTTCAAAAGGACCAATATATCGTGGATTCAACTTCCCACGCTTTTCGAAATGGATTACACCTTTCCAAGGTGCAACTTTCAACATAACGCGGTCACCGATTTGAAATTCGCGATCCCCACATTTAAGGTCGGCATAGCTCTTTTGTCGATCACGGGTCGTCTTGAGCCTCTCTTGAATTTGGACAATCTTCTCGGTTGTTTCATGGACGAGTTCGCGATCGGTGAGTTTTTTTTCACCTACTTCAGCCCAACAGATAGGAGAATGACATTTACGGCCATACAATGCTTCAAAAGGTGCGGCCTTAATGCTTACGTGATAGCTGTTGTTGTAAGAGAATTCGGCTAACGGCAAACGTCTCTCCCAAGCTTTCCCGAAATCAATAACATAAACACGTAACATGTCCTCCAGGGTTTGGATCGTGCGCTCGCACTGTCCGTTGGTTTGAAGGTGATACATTGTACTCATATCTAGACGTGTTCCCAAGGCTTCTTGTAAAGAACGCCAAAATCTAGAAGCGAAACGGGTATCGCGATCTGAGATAATCGATAAGGGTACACTGTGACGAGATACAATCTCCTTTATGTATAACTGCGCCAGTCCATCCATCGTATCAGTTTCCTTCATGGCTAGAAAGTGTGCAGATTTGGTAAGACGGTCAACGATAACCCAGATGGTATCATAACCGCCTACCATCTTCGGTAGCTTCGTGATGAAATCCATTGTTATTCCTTCCCACTTCCATTGCGGGATTTCGGGTTATTGAAGTAACCCAGATGGCTTCTGATGTTCGGCTTTGATCTTGGAACAAGTTAAACACTTTCCAACATATGCTGCAACATCCCTTTTGAGGTTTGGCCACCAATATTGAACCTTGAGGTCGTGGTACATCTTACTAGCTCCTGGATGGATTGAATACCTTGACTTGTGGGCTTCGTCTAGAATAAGGCTCCATAAATCTCCATAACTAGGCACCCAGATTCTTCCGACAAAGTATCGGAGTCCAGTCTCCGTGACCTCAAATCGAGAAACGAGAATGTTCAAGTTCTCTTGAGAAATGTTCTCCTCCTTGAGAGTCTCTTCTTGAGCTACGCGAATCTGGCTGTTGAGATTCGTCAGAATGGTGATGTTCAAGGCACGGACACGAAGAGGTACCATTCTCTCCTTTTAGCTCAAGGCATCAGCTACAACATTTGCCTTGCCAGGGTGGTAACGAAGTTCACAATCATAGTCATTCAACGTCTCGATCCATCGACGTTGTCTCATATTCAGTTGCTTCTGATTAAAAATGTGTTGGAGGTTCTTGTGGTTTGGGAAGAGAGTGCTCTTAGTCCCATAAAGTTAGTGTCTCCACAGTTTGAGTACAAAGACAACGACTCCAAGCTCAAGATCGTGAGTAGTGTAGTTTCGCTCCTGAATCTTTAGTTGTCAGAAGGCGTAAGCAATAACCTTCTTCTGTTGCATCAATACACACCCAAAACCTTGTCAGGAGGCATCGCAATACACAACGAAGTCATCACTGCCTTCAGGAAGGGATATAATAGGTGTGGTGGTTAACTTCTGCTTCAGGGTTCGGAATGCCGACTCTTGCTCGGTTTCCCAAACGAACTTCTTCCCCTTATGAGTTATGCAGTCAAAGGACGTGCAATCAAAGAGAAACCTTCAATGAACCTTCGGTAATAACCGGCGAGGCCTAAGAATTGGCAGATATGAGTAGGAGTAGTGGGGGTTTCCCACTTGCTGATAGCTTCAATCTTTGCGGGATTGACTTTGATACCCTGATCGCTCACGATATGACCGAGAAACTGAACTTCCTTCAGCCAAAATTCATGCTTAGAGAATTTGGCATAAAGTTGCTCTTGTCTCAAGATTTCTAGCATGAGTCGAAGATGTTGCTCATGTTCTATTTTACTTTTGGAATAGATGAGGATATCATCTATGAAAACAATAATGAACTTGTCCTGATATGGCTTGCATACACGATTCATGAGATCCATAAATATGGCAGGTGCGTTGGTTAAACCGAATGGCATCACAAGAAATTCATAGTGACTATAACGGGTTCTGAACGCAGTCTTCATCACATCGCTCTCCTTCACCCTCAATTGGTGATAACCTGATCGTAAATCAATCTTGGAGTAAACACTGGATCCTTGCAGCTGGTCGAAACGATCGTCAATTCTATGAAGGGGATACCGATTCTTGTTCGTCAACTTGTTCAGCTCACGATAATCAATACACATGCGAAAAGACCCGTCCTTCTTCTACACAAACAAAACAGGTGCGCCCCAAGGCGATGAACTCGGTTGGATAAATCCACGGTCTAGCAGTTCCTGCAGTTGACTCTGCAACTCTTGCAGTTAGGAATGTGCAAGTCGATAAGGTGTGCGAGCTACGGGTGCAGCTCCTGGCACTAGGACGATTTGAAACTCCACTGATCTCGATGGCGGTAATCTAGGTAACTCTTCAGGAAAGACATCAGGAAATTCGTTCACAATTCGTACATCATCCACGCTTTTCTCTTCAACTTCTAGCTTATTCGCATGTGCCAAAATAGCAAAACGTCCCTTCTTCATAACCTTTTGTGCCTTCAAGCAACTAATAAGGTTCAACTTCGGGCTACATCTCTCTCCATAAACAATCAGTGGCTCTCCACTCTCGTGTGATATACGGAGAATCTTCTCACCACAGATAACTTCAGCTCTTACTTTGGACAACCAGTCCATACCGACAATCACATCAAAGCTCCCTAACTTGATGGGTATTAGATCAATCTCAAAATCCACTCCAGCTAGATTTATAATACCTCCATGGCCAATTTGGTCAACTTTCTCATGTTTTCCATTGGCTACCTCAACAAGCATACTCTCCTCCAAAGGAATTAACGACCAATCTATCTTAGAGCAAAAGTGTCTACATACATAACTCCTATCGGCACCAGTATCAAACAGAACAGAAGCTAATAGTTTATTGATAGTGAATGTACCTGTAACCTAGTCAAAATTCTCACAGGCATCTCTTGCGTTCATGTTGAAGGCTCTTCCACGTGCTGGCCCGCCATCCTTCTTCTTGTTTGGACATTCATTCCTGAAGTGGCCCTGCTGTCCGCACTCATAGCACTTCCTTGGTCCATTTGGGTTTGTCCTTACAGCTGGGGTGGTGCTCTTACAATCTCTGCCGATGTGTCCAATCCTTTTGCATTTCTCACACACTACGTTGCATTATCCAGTATGATGTTTGTAGCATCTCTTACACTGAGGAAGGGTACCTTTGTAGTTAGGGTTAGAGCTACGGTTCAGGCTCGGGTTCCTCCAGTCGTTGTTCCCTTTGAAATTCTCATACCTCTTAATTGGGTTCTGGTCAAAACCTTTTCCCTTGTTTCCGTCCCACTTACGTTTCCCATTACTAGCTCCCGATTCTGAGTTCGCCTTCTCTAGCTCTTGGCGGGTAATTTTATTCATTAGAGTGTGTGCCATACGCATAGCTTCTGGGACATTTGTGACGACCCGAAAATTTATGACTAAATTTAAACTTGATCTTTATATGTTTCCGACACGATAAGCAAAGTCTATAATGTTGAGTCTCGAAAATTTTTGAACTGTTTCATATATTCAATTGACCTTCGAATGCTCTCGACGATTCACGAACAATTAATTGTAAATAGATATGTGTGTATGTACATATAAATAATAATTCGAAATATAATTTGAAGTATTATATGTTGTTGTTATAAAAAATTAATAAAATAAAAATAGGATATTATAATAATTATTATTTAAAAATATATCTCTATATATAAATAAAGTATATTAAAAAATAAATATTAAATGATTGTAATACTCGTTTGATGTTTCGATTGATATTAAGCAAGTTAAATTCAAACTTATGTAATTTTAAAATAAACGGTGATACGAAAATGAGTTCTATAAATTTTAGGCTTATTAAAAATGTATTTAGGAACTATCTGTTAAGTTTTAACACTTTTTATATTTTACCCAGAAATGAGAGGAACAGTTGATAAAATTTTTATTTAACAAATTAGTGATCGAATTTTATACCATAATGACCAAAATAAATAAATATAGTTAATTTAAAAATATGTGATTTTTCTGAACACTTTTATCCGTCACTGATTTGCACGATACACAGTCTGAGAAAACTGTCGGTACAAAGGACAATCAAATGGTGACTTTCATATTAAAATATGTGATTCTGTTAGTATGATCTTTTCAATGCTTCCCACTAATTATCAATTATTGCTATATTGTTAGCTTTTCACAAGGCTTACGGAGCATATATAAATATGTACATAATATAGATAGAGTTATAAGATATACATACTTACACTCCATCACCTTCCTCCATCACTCACCATATCCTCCATTCTCTTAAATCATTATACCACCATCGTGATCCACCACCGAGACACCATTCGACCACAACCATCATAACCACAATCGTCACCCATCCTCCACACCAATCACCCACCCCTTGTAGTGACCCGAACTTTTTCATTTTTATATATATTAATTGAGATTGATATTTACATGATTAAATGTTTCCAACGTGTTAAGCAATCAAACTTGTTAAGACTTGATTAAATGAAATAAGTTTCATATAGACAATTGATCACCCATGTCGACCGGTGTAGTGACCTGAACTTTTCTGTAGTGACCCGAACTTTTCCATGTTCATATATATTAATTGAGATTGATGTTTACATGATTAAATGTTTCCAACATGTTAAGCAATCAAACTTGTTAAGACTTGATTAATTGAAATAGGTTTCATATAGACAATTGACCACCCAAGTTGACCGGTGATTCACGAACGTTAAAACTTGTAAAAAAAAACTATATGATGACATATATATGGTTATATATATAGTTAACATGATATTATGATAAGTAAACATATCATTAATTATATTAACAATGAACTACATATGTAAAAACAAGACTACTAACTTAATGATTTTGAAACGAGACATATAAGTAACGTTTATCGCTGTAACGACATTTAATGTATATATATCATATTAAGAGATATTCGTACATCATAATATCATGATAATATAATAATTTAAAATCTCTTTTGTTATTATAAACATTGGGTTAACAACATTTAACAAGATCGTTAACCTAAAGGTTTCAAAACAACACTTACATGTAACGACTAACGATGACTTAACGACTCAGTTAAAATGTATATACATGTAGTGTTTTAATATGTATTTATACACTTTTGAAAGACTTCAATACACTTATCAAAATACTTCTACTTAACAAAAATGCTTACAATTACATTCTCGTTCAGTTTCATCAACAATTCTACTCGTATGCACCCGTATTCGTACTCGTACAATACACAGCTTTTAGATGTATGTACTATTCGTATATACACTCTAATGATCAGCTCTTAGCAGCCCATGTGAGTCACCTAACACATGTGGGAACCATCATTTGGCAACTAGCATGAAATATCTCATAAGATTACAAAAATATGAGTAATCATTCATGACTTATTTACATGAAAACAAAATTACATATCCTTTATATCTAATCCATACACCAACGACCAAAAACACCTACAAACACTTTCATTCTTCAATTTTCTTCATCTAATTGAACTCTCTCAAGTTCTATCTTCAAGTTCTAAGTGTTCTTCATAAATTCCAAAAGTTCTAGTTTCATAAAATCAAGAATACTTTCAAGTTTGCTAGCTCACTTCCAATCTTGTAAGGTGATCATCCAACCTCAAGAAATCTTTGTTTCTTACAGTAGGTTATCATTCTAATACAAGGTAATAATCATATTCAAACTTTGGTTCAATTTCTATAACTATAACAATCTTATTTCAAGTGATGATCTTACTTGAACTTGTTTTCGTGTCATGATTTTGCTTCAAGAACTTTGAGCCATCCAAGGATCCATTGAAGCTAGATCCATTTTTCTCTTTTCCAGTAGGTTCATCCAAGGAACTTAAGGTAGTAATGATGTTCATAACATCATTCGATTCATACATATTAAGCTATCTTATTCGAAGGTTTAAACTTGTAATCACTAGAACATAGTTTAGTTAATTCTAAACTTGTTCGCAAACAAAAGTTAATCCTTCTAACTTGACTTTTAAAATCAACTAAACACATGTTCTATATCTATATGATATGCTAACTTAATGATTTAAAACCTGGAAACACGAAAAACACCGTAAAACCGGATTTACGCCGTCGTAGTAACACCGCGGGCTGTTTTGGGTTAGTTAATTAAAAACTATGATAAACTTTGATTTAAAAGTTGTTATTCTGAGAAAATGATTTTTATTATGAACATGAAACTATATCCAAAAATTATGGTTAAACTCAAAGTGGAAGTATGTTTTCTAAAATGGTCATCTAGACGTCGTTCTTTCGACTGAAATGACTACCTTTACAAAAACGACTTGTAACTTATTTTTCCGACTAGAAACCTATACTTTTTTTGTTTAGATTCATAAAATAGAGTTCAATATGAAACCATAGCAATTTGATTCACTCAAAACGGATTTAAAATGAAGAAGTTATGGGTAAAACAAGATTGGATAATTTTTCTCATTTTAGCTACGTGAAAATTGGTAACAAATCTATTCCAACCATAACTTAATCAACTTGTATTATATATTATATAATCTTGAGATACCATAGACACGTATACAATGTTTCGACCTATCATGTCGACACATCTATATATATTTCGGAACAACCATAGACACTCTATATGTGAATGTTGGAGTTAGCTATACAGGGTTGAGGTTGATTCCAAAATATATATAGTTTGAGTTGTGATCAATACTGAGATACGTATACACTGGGTCGTGGATTGATTCAAGATAATATTTATTGATTTATTTCTGTACATCTAACTGTGGACAACTAGTTGTAGGTTACTAACGAGGACAGCTGACTTAATAAACTTAAAACATCAAAATATATTAAAAGTGTTGTAAATATATTTTGAACATATTTTGATATATATGTATATATTGTTATAGGTTCGTGAATCAACCAGTGGCCAAGTCTTACTTCCCGACGAAGTAAAAATCTGTGAAAGTGAGTTATAGTCCCACTTTTAAAATCTAATATTTTTGGGATGAGAATACATGCAGGTTTTATAAATGATTTACAAAATAGACACAAGTACGTGAAACTACATTCTATGGTTGAATTATCAAAATCGAATATGCCCCTTTTTATTAAGTCTGGTAATCTAAGAATTAGGGAACAGACACCCTAATTGACGCGAATCCAAAAGATAGATCTATTGGGCCTAACAAACCCCATCCAAAGTACCGGATGCTTTAGTACTTCGAAATTTATATCATATCCGAAGGGTGTCCCGGAATGATGGGGATATTCTTATATATGCATCTTGTTATTGTCGGTTACCAGGTGTTCACCATATGAATGATTTTTATCTCTATGTATGGGATGTGTATTGAAATATGAAATCTTGTGGTCTATTGTTACGATTTGATATATATAGGTTAAACCTATAACTCACCAACATTTTTGTTGACGTTTTAAGCATGTTTATTCTCAGGTGATTATTAAGAGCTTCCGCTGTCGCATACTTAAATAAGGACAAGATTTGGAGTCCATGCTTGTATGATATTGTGTAAAAACTGCATTCAAGAAACTTATTTTGTTGTAACATATTTGTATTGTAAACCATTATGTAATGGTCGTGTGTAAACAGGATATTTTAGATTATCATTATTTGATAATCTACGTAAAGCTTTTTAAACCTTTATTGATGAAATAAAGGTTATGGTTTGTTTAAAAATGAATGCAGTCTTTGAAAAACGTCTCATATAGAGGTCAAAACCTCGCAACGAAATCAATTAATATGGAACGTTTTTAATCAATAAGAACGGGACATTTCAGTTGGTATCAGAGCGTTGGTCTTAGAGAACCAGAAAATTTGCATTAGTGTGTCTTATCGAGTTTGTTAGGATGCATTAGTGAGTCTGGACTTCGACCGTGTTTTCTTTAAAAATGATTGCTTAACATTTTTGTTGGAAACTATATATTTTTAACATATGAATATTATGTGATATATTAATCTCTTAACGTGTTTGATATTATGCGATAGATGTCTACCTCTAGAACAAGTCCCATTGACTCACCTAATAATAATGAAGAGTCAAATGTAAATTGGAATGATTCGTGGACTGATTCACAAGTTCCCGAAGAGGAACCGGAAGAAGAGTCGGAACCGGAAGAAGAATCGGAACCGGAAGAAGAATCGGAACCGGATGAAGAAATAGAACCGGTGGGGGAAATAATAAAACGGTTAAGTAAAAGAAAATCCTCAACCAACCGACCAAGGTTAATTATGGTCAATGGTGTTTCCGCCAAGGAAGTAAAATATTGGGAGGATTACCAATTCTCCGATGAATCGGATTCCGACGAGAATTCCGATGATGTTATAGAAATTACCCCAACTGAATTTAAAAAGGCAAAAGAAAATAATAAGGGAAAGGGCATAAAAATAGAGAAATCTAATTCCAACCCCGATGAACTTTATATGTATCGTCAACCCCCGAAGTCCTTAAGTTGTAACAATGACCCGGGAACCTCTAAACCACCAGGTTTTTCTAAACCAATGTGGAAAATTACGGCTCGTATTAGGGGAACATCATATATCCCTAGAAACTTGGCAAAACGAACCAAAACCGAAGAAGAAGAAACGAGCGAGTCGGAATAAGATAGTTGTATTCGTGTGGTGTAATATATGGAATATAGTGTTCTTATGCTTTATGATATATGTAAAAATTGCTTGTATTAATAAGTATTTTTTTTATGAATCTAACTCTTGTCTATTTTACAGTTTAAAAACACAAAATGGATAGACAACCCAATATTTTAAGAGACCTACCCGGAGACATGATTGATGAAATCTTGTCTAGAGTCGGCCAGAATTCTTCGGTACAACTATTTAAGGCGAGATCAGTTTGTAAGACATTCGAAGAACGTTCCAAGAATGTCTTGGTTTATAAGAGACTTTCGTTTGAAAGATGGGGGATATCACATTGGGAAACCCATAAGTTACGATGTGTTTACTTTGACGCATATATTGCGGGGAACCCAAATGCTATTTTACGCAACGGGTTAAGAAATTATTTTGACTCAATATATCCGAATATTGGACTTCGTGATTTAGAAAAAGCGGCTAACATGCAACATAAAGAAGCATGTTATGCTTACGGATTAGTAATGTTCGCTTCTCACCAAAGTGAGAACAAGAACATCGGGCTACAACTATTAAACAAAACGTTTCCACAAGTGACGGAGTCGGTAATTGGGGTAAGAAATGAGGTTTTTAGATTATTACGGGACTGTTGGACATTACGTAACCCTCGTCCCTTTGATGACGTTACAACACGCTGTCTTATCAACGGCCATAATGGTTATGTTGCACAAGACCAAGGATGGGAAGTAGTCCTAGTAAAACCAGAATGCATGACTTGTTTCTGGACGTATGAATTACGTGTCTTTATTGCCTTTGCTGAACGACTTGTGTACTAGCTAGAATTGTCTTCACAACTATCTTGTATCAAAGTTATTGTGTGCTATATTTCATGCTTTATGTAAAATAAGCGGTATTGTAAGTTTGTAAAATATTGTATAAAAGTTTGAACGCGAAATATTATTATAATCAGTTTTTCATATAGAATTGTAGTAGTTGAATTGTATATTAGCTACTAAGTATGAACTTAACGGGTAGGTACTACCCGAATTTAAACTTATAAAACGCTAATATGAAGAAAAAGCTTTTATAAATGAGTTCATATTATGCTACGAAATACTATTAACTACTCTTAATATTCGGTATGATTAACTTGTTCCATTTAACTATTTTGAAGGAAATGGCACCGACTACTCGACACACCGTGAATATGAATGAAGAGGAATTCCGTACTTTTCTAGCTTCAAACATAGCCGCAGTACAGGCTGCGCTACATACCAACAATAACCTTGGATCTAGCAGTACAGGAAATCGTGTAGGATGCACCTACAAAGAATTCACTGCCTGCAAACCTTTGGAATTTGATGGAACCGAAGGACCGATAGGATTGAAACGGTG
Organism: Rutidosis leptorrhynchoides; assembly: GCF_046630445.1. Lineage (NCBI taxonomy): Eukaryota > Viridiplantae > Streptophyta > Magnoliopsida > Asterales > Asteraceae > Rutidosis > Rutidosis leptorrhynchoides. The sequence goes on from NC_092337.1 coordinate 251,767,130, forward strand.
GACCGAGAAGGTTGAATCGGTATTTGCCATAAGTAAGTGTACTGAAGAGGACAAAGTGAAGTACGCTACGCATACCTTCACAGGTTCTGCGTTAACATGGTGGAATACCTATCTAGAGCAAGTGGGACAAGATGATGCGTACGCACTACCGTGGTCAGCATTCAAGCACTTGATGAACGAGAAGTACCGTCCCAGAACCGAGGTCAATAAGCTCAAGACAGAACTTAGAGGGTTACGAACCCAAGGATTTGATATTACCACGTACGAAAGACGATTCACAGAATTGTGCCTATTGTGTCCGGGAGCATTCGAAGGTGAGGAAGAGAAGATCGACGCGTTTGTGAAAGGATTACCGGAAAGAATCCAAGAAGATATAAGTTCACACGAGCCCGCCTCCATACAACAGGCATGTAGAATGGCTCACAAACTAGTGAACCAGATTGAAGAAAGAATTAAAGAACAGACTGCTGAAGAGGCCAATGTGAAGCAAGTCAAAAGAAAGTGGGAGGAAAACGGTGATAAGAATCACCAATACAACAACAACAGCAATTACAACAATAATCGCAACAATTATCCCAACAATCGCAACATCCATCGCAACTACAACAAACGGCCCAACAACAACAACAACAACAACAACAACAGCAACTACAACAATCATCCCAACAACAATAATAACCGCAACAACAACAACAATCAGAAGCAACTATGCCAAAGGTGTGAAAAGAATCACTCGGGGTTCTGCACCAAATTTTGCAACAAGTGTAAAAGAAATGGTCATAGCGCGGCGAAGTGTGAGGTCTACGGACCAGGGGTTAATAGAACGAAAGGAACAAATGGTGTCGGAACGAGTAATGGCGGAGCAAGTAGTGTCGGAGCAAGTTATGCCAATGTAGTTTGTTATAAATGTGGAAAACCAGGCCACATTATTAGAAATTGCCCGAACCAGGAGAACACGAATGGACAAGGCCGTGGAAGAGTTTTCAATATTAATGCGGTAGAGGCACAGGAAGACCCGGAGCTTGTTACGGGTACGTTTCTTATTGACAATAAATCTGCTTACGTTTTATTTGATTCGGGTGCGGATAGAAGCTATATGAGTAGAGATTTTTGTGCTAAATTAAGTTGTCCATTGACGCCTTTGGATAGTAAATTTTTACTCGAATTAGCAAATGGTAAATTAATTTCAGCAGATAATATATGTCGGAATCGAGAAATTAAACTGGTTAGCGAAACATTTAAGATTGATTTGATACCAGTAGAGTTAGGGAGTTTTGATGTGATAATCGGTATGGACTGGTTGAAAGAAGTGAAAGCGGAGATCGTTTGTTACAAAAATGCAATTCGCATTATACGAGAAAAAGGAAAACCCTTAATGGTGTACGGAGAAAAGGGCAACACGAAGCTACATCTTATTAGTAATTTGAAGGCACAAAAACTAATAAGAAAAGGTTGCTATGCTGTTCTAGCACACGTCGAGAAAGTACAAACTGAAGAAAAGAGCATCAATGATGTTCCCATTGCAAAAGAATTTTCCGATGTATTTCCGAAAGAATTACCGGGATTACCCCCACATCGATCCGTTGAATTTCAAATAGATCTTGTACCAGGAGCTGCACCAATAGCTCGTGCTCCTTACAGACTCGCACCCAGCGAGATGAAAGAACTGCAAAGCCAATTACAAGAACTTTTAGAGCGTGGTTTCATTCGACCAAGCACATCACCGTGGGGAGCTCCTGTTTTGTTTGTCAAGAAGAAAGATGGTACATTCAGGTTGTGTATCGACTACCGAGAGTTAAACAAACTTACCATCAAGAACCGCTACCCACTACCGAGAATCGACGACTTATTTGATCAACTACAAGGCTCGTCTGTTTATTCAAAGATTGACTTACGTTCCGGGTATCATCAAATGCGGGTGAAAGAAGATGATATTCCAAAGACTGCTTTCAGAACACGTTACGGTCATTACGAGTTTATGGTCATGCCGTTTGGTTTAACTAATGCACCAGCTGTGTTCATGGACCTTATGAACCGAGTGTGTGGACCATACCTTGACAAGTTTGTCATTGTTTTCATTGATGACATACTTATTTACTCAAAGAATGACCAAGAACACGGTGAACATTTGAGAAAGGTGTTAGAAGTATTGAGGAAGGAAGAATTGTACGCTAAGTTTTCAAAGTGTGCATTTTGGTTGGAAGAAGTTCAATTCCTCGGTCACATAGTGAACAAAGAAGGTATTAAGGTGGATCCGGCAAAGATAGAAACTGTTGAAGAGTGGGAAACCCCGAAAACTCCGAAACACATACGCCAGTTTTTAGGACTAGCTGGTTACTACAGAAGGTTCATCCAAGACTTTTCCAGAATAGCAAAACCCTTGACTGCATTAACGCATAAAGGGAAGAAATTTGAATGGAATGATGAACAAGAGAAAGCGTTTCAGTTATTGAAGAAAAAGCTAACTACGGCACCTATATTGTCATTGCCTGAAGGGAATGATGATTTTGTGATTTATTGTGACGCATCAAAGCAAGGTCTCGGTTGTGTATTAATGCAACGAACGAAGGTGATTGCTTATGCGTCTAGACAATTGAAGATTCATGAACAAAATTATACGACGCATGATTTGGAATTAGGCGCGGTTGTTTTTGCATTAAAGACTTGGAGGCACTACTTATATGGGGTCAAAAGTATTATATATACCGACCACAAAAGTCTTCAACACATATTTAATCAGAAACAACTGAATATGAGGCAGCGTAGGTGGATTGAATTATTGAATGATTACGATTTTGAGATTCGTTACCACCCGGGGAAGGCAAATGTGGTAGCCGATGCCTTGAGCAGGAAGGATAGAGAACCCATTCGAGTAAAATCTATGAATATAATGATTCATAATAACATTACTACTCAAATAAAGGAGGCGCAACAAGGAGTTTTAAAAGAGGGAAATTTAAAGGATGAAATACCCAAAGGATCGGAGAAGCATCTTAATATTTGGGAAGACGGAACCCGGTATAGGGCTGAAAGGATTTGGGTACCAAAATTTGGAGATATGAGAGAAATGGTACTTAGAGAAGCTCATAAAACCAGATATTCAATACATCCTGGAACGGGGAAGATGTACAAGGATCTCAAGAAACATTTTTGGTGGCCGGGTATGAAAGCCGATGTTGCTAAATACGTAGGAGAATGTTTGACGTGTTCTAAGGTCAAAGCTGAGCATCAGAAACCATCAGGTCTACTTCAACAACCCGAAATCCCGGAATGGAAATGGGAAAACATTACCATGGATTTCATCACTAAATTGCCAAGGACTGCAAGTGGTTTTGATACTATTTGGGTAATAGTTGATCGTCTCACCAAATCAGCACACTTCCTACCAATAAGAGAAGATGACAAGATGGAGAAGTTAGCACGACTGTATTTGAAGGAAGTCGTCTCCAGACATGGAATACCAATCTCTATTATCTCTGATAGGGATGGCAGATTTATTTCAAGATTCTGGCAGACATTACAGCAAGCATTAGGAACTCGTCTAGACATGAGTACTGCCTATCATCCACAAACTGATGGGCAGAGCGAAAGGACGATACAAACGCTTGAAGACATGCTACGAGCATGTGTTATTGATTTCGGAAACAGTTGGGATCGACATCTACCGTTAGCAGAATTTTCCTACAACAACAGCTACCATTCAAGCATTGAGATGGCGCCGTTTGAAGCACTTTATGGTAGAAAGTGCAGGTCTCCGATTTGTTGGAGTGAGGTGGGGGATAGACAGATTACGGGTCCGGAGATTATACAAGAAACTACCGAGAAGATCATCCAAATTCAACAACGGTTGAAAACCGCCCAAAGTCGACAAAAGAGCTACGCTAACATTAAAAGAAAAGATATAGAATTTGAAATTGGAGAGATGGTCATGCTTAAAGTTGCACCTTGGAAAGGCGTTGTTCGATTTGGTAAACGAGGGAAATTAAATCCAAGGTATATTGGACCATTCAAGATTATTGATCGTGTCGGACCAGTAGCTTACCGACTTGAGTTACCTCAACAACTCGCGGCTGTACATAACACTATCCACGTCTCGAATTTGAAGAAATGTTTTGCTAAAGAAGATCTCACTATTCCGTTAGATGAAATCCAAATCAACGAAAAACTCCAATTCATCGAAGAACCCGTCGAAATAATGGATCGTGAGGTTAAAAGACTTAAGCAAAACAAGATACCAATTGTTAAGGTTCGATGGAATGCTCGTAGAGGACCCGAGTTCACCTGGGAGCGTGAAGATCAGATGAAGAAGAAATACCCGCATCTATTTCCAGAAGATTCGTCAACACCTTCAACAGCTTAAAATTTCGGGACGAAATTTATTTAACGGGTAGGTACTGTAGTGACCCGAACTTTTCCATGTTCATATATATTAATTGAGATTGATGTTTACATGATTAAATGTTTCCAACATGTTAAGCAATCAAACTTGTTAAGACTTGATTAATTGAAATAGGTTTCATATAGACAATTGACCACCCAAGTTGACCGGTGATTCACGAACGTTAAAACTTGTAAAAAAAAACTATATGATGACATATATATGGTTATATATATAGTTAACATGATATTATGATAAGTAAACATATCATTAATTATATTAACAATGAACTACATATGTAAAAACAAGACTACTAACTTAATGATTTTGAAACGAGACATATAAGTAACGTTTATCGCTGTAACGACATTTAATGTATATATATCATATTAAGAGATATTCGTACATCATAATATCATGATAATATAATAATTTAAAATCTCTTTTGTTATTATAAACATTGGGTTAACAACATTTAACAAGATCGTTAACCTAAAGGTTTCAAAACAACACTTACATGTAACGACTAACGATGACTTAACGACTCAGTTAAAATGTATATACATGTAGTGTTTTAATATGTATTTATACACTTTTGAAAGACTTCAATACACTTATCAAAATACTTCTACTTAACAAAAATGCTTACAATTACATTCTCGTTCAGTTTCATCAACAATTCTACTCGTATGCACCCGTATTCGTACTCGTACAATACACAGCTTTTAGATGTATGTACTATTGGTATATACACTCTAATGATCAGCTCTTAGCAGCCCATGTGAGTCACCTAACACATGTGGGAACCATCATTTGGCAACTAGCATGAAATATCTCATAAGATTACAAAAATATGAGTAATCATTCATGACTTATTTACATGAAAACAAAATTACATATCCTTTATATCTAATCCATACACCAACGACCAAAAACACCTAAAAACACTTTCATTCTTCAATTTTCTTCATCTAATTGAACTCTCTCAAGTTCTATCTTCAAGTTCTAAGTGTTCTTCATAAATTCCAAAAGTTCTAGTTTCATAAAATCAAGAATACTTTCAAGTTTGCTAGCTCACTTCCAATCTTGTAAGGTGATCATCCAACCTCAAGAAATCTTTGTTTCTTACAGTAGGTTATCATTCTAATACAAGGTAATAATCATATTCAAACTTTGGTTCAATTTCTATAACTATAACAATCTTATTTCAAGTGATGATCTTACTTGAACTTGTTTTCGTGTCATGATTTTGCTTCAAGAACTTTGAGCCATCCAAGGATCCATTGAAGCTAGATCCATTTTTCTCTTTTCCAGTAGGTTCATCCAAGGAACTTAAGGTAGTAATGATGTTCATAACATCATTCGATTCATACATATTAAGCTATCTTATTCGAAGGTTTAAACTTGTAATCACTAGAACATAGTTTAGTTAATTCTAAACTTGTTCGCAAACAAAAGTTAATCCTTCTAACTTGACTTTTAAAATCAACTAAACACATGTTCTATATCTATATGATATGCTAACTTAATGATTTAAAACCTGGAAACACGAAAAACACCGTAAAACCGGATTTACGCCGTCGTAGTAACACCGCGGGCTGTTTTGGGTTAGTTAATTAAAAACTATGATAAACTTTGATTTAAAAGTTGTTATTCTGAGAAAATGATTTTTATTATGAACATGAAACTATATCCAAAAATTATGGTTAAACTCAAAGTGGAAGTATGTTTTCTAAAATGGTCATCTAGACGTCGTTCTTTCGACTGAAATGACTACCTTTACAAAAACGACTTGTAACTTATTTTTCCGACTAGAAACCTATACTTTTTTTGTTTAGATTCATAAAATAGAGTTCAATATGAAACCATAGCAATTTGATTCACTCAAAACGGATTTAAAATGAAGAAGTTATGGGTAAAACAAGATTGGATAATTTTTCTCATTTTAGCTACGTGAAAATTGGTAACAAATCTATTCCAACCATAACTTAATCAACTTGTATTATATATTATATAATCTTGAGATACCATAGACACGTATACAATGTTTCGACCTATCATGTCGACACATCTATATATATTTCGGAACAACCATAGACACTCTATATGTGAATGTTGGAGTTAGCTATACAGGGTTGAGGTTGATTCCAAAATATATATAGTTTGAGTTGTGATCAATACTGAGATACGTATACACTGGGTCGTGGATTGATTCAAGATAATATTTATTGATTTATTTCTGTACATCTAACTGTGGACAACTAGTTGTAGGTTACTAACGAGGACAGCTGACTTAATAAACTTAAAACATCAAAATATATTAAAAGTGTTGTAAATATATTTTGAACATATTTTGATATATATGTATATATTGTTATAGGTTCGTGAATCAACCAGTGGCCAAGTCTTACTTCCCGACGAAGTAAAAATCTGTGAAAGTGAGTTATAGTCCCACTTTTAAAATCTAATATTTTTGGGATGAGAATACATGCAGGTTTTATAAATGATTTACAAAATAGACACAAGTACGTGAAACTACATTCTATGGTTGAATTATCAAAATCGAATATGCCCCTTTTTATTAAGTCTGGTAATCTAAGAATTAGGGAACAGACACCCTAATTGACGCGAATCCTAAAGATAGATCTATTGGGCCTAACAAACCCCATCCAAAGTACCGGATGCTTTAGTACTTCGAAATTTATATCATATCCGAAGGGTGTCCCGGAATGATGGGGATATTCTTATATATGCATCTTGTTATTGTCGGTTACCAGGTGTTCACCATATGAATGATTTTTATCTCTATGTATGGGATGTGTATTGAAATATGAAATCTTGTGGTCTATTGTTACGATTTGATATATATAGGTTAAACCTATAACTCACCAACATTTTTGTTGACGTTTTAAGCATGTTTATTCTCAGGTGATTATTAAGAGCTTCCGCTGTCGCATACTTAAATAAGGACAAGATTTGGAGTCCATGCTTGTATGATATTGTGTAAAAACTGCATTCAAGAAACTTATTTTGTTGTAACATATTTGTATTGTAAACCATTATGTAATGGTCGTGTGTAAACAGGATATTTTAGATTATCATTATTTGATAATCTACGTAAAGCTTTTTAAACCTTTATTGATGAAATAAAGGTTATGGTTTGTTTAAAAATGAATGCAGTCTTTGAAAAACGTCTCATATAGAGGTCAAAACCTCGCAACGAAATCAATTAATATGGAACGTTTTTAATCAATAAGAACGGGACATTTCATTTTCCATGTTTATATATATTAATTGAGATTGATATTTATATGATTAAATGTTTCCAACATGTTAAGCAATCAAACTTGTTAAGACTTGATTAATTGAAATATGTTTCATATAGACAATTGACCACCCAAGTTGACCGGTGATTCACGAACGTTAAAACTTGTAAAAACTATATGATGACATATATATGGATATATATATAGTTAACATGATACTATGATAAGTAAACATATCATTAAGTATATTAACAATGAACTACATATGTAAAAACAAGACTACTAACTTAACGATTTTTAAACGAGACATATATGTAACGATTATCGTTGTAAAGACATTTAATGTATATATATCATATTAAGAGATATTCATACATGATAATATCATGATAATATAATAATTTAAAATCTCATTTGATATTATAAACATTGGGTTAACAACATTTAACAAGATCGTTAACCTAAAGGTTTCAAAACAACACTTACATGTAACGACTAACGATGACTTAACGACTCAGTTAAAATGTATATACATGTAGTGTTTTAATATGTATTTATACACTTTTGAAAGACTTCAATACACTTATCAAAATACTTCTACTTAACAAAAATGCTTACAATTACATCCTCGTTCAGTTTCATCAACAATTCTACTCGTATGCACTCGTATTCGTACTCGTACAATACACAGCTTTTAGATGTATGTACTATTGGTATATACACTCCAATGATCAGCTCTTAGCAGCCCATGTGAGTCACCTAACACATGTGGGAACCATCATTTGGCAACTAGCATGAAATATCTCATAAAATTACAAAAATATGAGTAATCATTCATGACTTATTTACATGAAAACAAAATTACATATCCTTTATATCTAATCCATACACCAACGACCAAAAACACCTACAAACACTTTCATTCTTCAATTTTCTTCATCTAATTGATCTCTTTCAAGTTCCATCTTCAAGTTCTAAGTGTTCTTCATAAATTCCAAAAGTTCTAGTTTCATAAAATCAAGAATACTTTCAAGTTTGCTAGCTCACTTCCAATCTTGTAAGGTGATCATCCAACCTCAAGAAATCTTTGTTTCTTACAGTAGGTTATCATTCTAATACAATGTAATAATCATATTCAAACTTTGGTTCAATTTCTATAACTATAACAATCTTATTTCAAGTGATGATCTTACTTGAACTTGTTTTCGTGTCATGATTCTGCTTCAAGAACTTCGAGCCATCCAAGGATCCATTGAAGCTAGATCCACTTTTTTCTTTTCCAGTAGGTTTATCCAAGGAACTTAAGGTAGTAATGATGTTCATAACATCATTCGATTCATACATATAAAGCTATCTTATTCGAAGGTTTAAACTTGTAATCACTAGAACATAGTTTAGTTAATTCTAAACTTGTTCGCAAATAAAAGTTAATCCTTATAACTTGACTTTTAAAATCAACTAAACACATGTTCTATATCTATATGATATGCTAAACTTAATGATTTAAAACCTGGAAACACGAAAAACACCGTAAAACCGGATTTACGCCGTCGTAGTAACACCGCGGGCTGTTTTGGGTTAGTTAATTAAAAACTATGATAAAATTTGATTTAAAAGTTGTTATTCTGAGAAAATGATTGTTATTATGAACATGAAACTATATCCAAAAATTATGGTTAAACTCAAAGTGGAAGTATGTTTTCTAAAATGGTCATCTAGACGTCGTTCTTTCGACTGAAATGACTACCTTTACAAAAATGACTTGTAACTTATTTTTCCGACTATAAACCTATACTTTTTCTGTTTAGGTTCATAAAATAGAGTTCAATATGAAACCATAGCAATTTGATTCACTCAAAACGGATTTAAAATGAAGAAGTTATGGGTAAAACAAGATTGGATAATTTTTCTCATTTTAGCTACGTGAAAATTGTTAACAAATCTATTCCAACCATAACTTAATCAACTTGTATTGTATATTATGTAATCTTGAGATACCATAGACACGTATACAATGTTTCGACCTATCATGTCGACACATCTATATATATTTCGGAACAACCATAGACACTCTATATGTGAATGTTGGAGTTAGCTATACAGGGTTGAGGTTGATTCCAAAATATATATAGTTTGAGTTGTGATCAATACTGAGATACGTATACACTGGGTCGTGGATTGATTCAAGATAATATTTATCGATTTATTTCTGTACATCTAACTGTGGACAACTAGTTGTAGGTTACTAACGAGGACAGCTGACTTAATAAACTTAAAACATCAAAATATATTAAAAGTGTTGTAAATATATTTTGAACATACTTTGATATATATGTATATATTGTTATAGGTTCGTGAATCAACCAGTGGCCAAGTCTTACTTCCCGACGAAGTAAAAATCTGTGAAAGTGAGTTATAGTCCCACTTTTAAAATCTAATATTTTTGGGATGAGAATACATGCAGGTTTTATAAATGATTTACAAAATAGACACAAGTACGTGAAACTACATTCTATGGTTGAATTATTGAAATCGAATATGCCCCTTTTTATTAAGTCTGGTAATCTAAGAATTAGGGAATAGACACCCTAATTGACGCGAATCCTAAAGATAGATCTATTGGGCCTAACAAGCCCCATCCAAAGTACCGGATGCTTTAGTACTTCGAAATTTATATCATATCCGAAGGGTGTCCCGGAATGATGGGGATATTCTTATATATGCATCTTGTTAATGTCGGTTACCAGGTGTTCACCATATGAATGATTTTTATCTCTATGTATGGGATGTGTATTGAAATACGAAATCTTGTGGTCTATTGTTACGATTTGATATATATAGGTTAAACCTATAACTCACCCACATTTTTGTTGACGTTTAAAGCATGTTTATTCTCAGGTGAATATTAAGAGCTTCCGCTGTTGCATACTAAAATAAGGACAAGATTTGGAGTCCATGTTTGTATGATATTGTGTAAAAACTGCATTCAAGAAACTGATTTCGATGTAACATATTTGTATTGTAAACCATTATGTAATGGTCGTGTGTAAACAGGATATTTTAGATTATCATTATTTGATAATCTACGTAAAGCTTTTTAAACCTTTATTTATGAAATAAAGGTTATGGTTTGTTTTAAAAATGAATGCAGTCTTTGAAAAACGTCTCATATAGAGGTCAAAACCTCGCAACGAAATCAATTAATATGGAACGTTTTTAATCAATAAGAACGGGACATTTCAGTTGGTATCCGAGCGTTGGTCTTAGAGAACCAGAATTTTGCATTAGTGTGTCTTATCGATTTTGTTAGGATGCATTAGTGAGTCTGGACTTCGACCGTGTTTACTTGAAAAATGATTGCTTAACAAATTTTGTTGGAAACTATATATTTTTAACATGTGAATATTATGTGATATATTAATCTCTTAACGCGTTTGATATTATGTGATAGATGTCTACCTCTAGAACAAGTCCCATTGACTCACCTAATAATAATGAAGAGTCAAATGTAAATTGGAATGATTCGTGGACTGATTCACAAGTTCCCGAATCGGAACCGGAAGAAGAATCGGAACCGGAAGAAGAATCGGAACCGGAAGAAGAAATAGAACCGGTGGGGGAAATAATAAAACGGTTAAGTAAAAGAAAATCCTCAACCAACCGACCAAGGTTAATTATGGTCAATGGTGTTTCCGCCAAGGAAGCAAAATATTGGGAGGATTACCAATTCTCCGATGAATCGGATTCCGACGAGAATTCCGATGATGTTATAGAAATTACCCCAACTGAATTTAAAAAGGCAAAAGAAAATAATAAGGGAAAGGGCATAAAAATAGAGAAATCTAATTCCAACCCCGATGAACTTTATATGTATCGTCAACCCCCGAAGTCCTTAAGTTGTAACAATGACCCGGGAACCTCTAAACCACCAGGTTTTTCTAAACCAATGTGGATAACGACGGCTAGTATTAGGGGAACATCATATATCCCTAGAAACTTGGCAAAACGAACCAAAACCGAAGAAGAAGAAGAAACAAGCGAGTCGGAATAAGATAGTTGTATTCATGTGGTGTAATATATGTAATATAGTGTGCTTATGCTTTATGATATATGTAAAAATTGCTTGTATTAATAAGTATTTTTTTTATGAATCTAACTCTTGTCTATTTTACAGTATAAAAACACAAAATGGATAGACAACCCAATATTTTAAGAGACCTACCCGGAGACATGATTGATGAAATCTTGTCTAGAGTCGGTCAGAATTCCTCGACACAACTATTTAAGGCGAGATCAGTTTGTAAGACATTCGAAGAACGTTCCAAGAATGTCTTGGTTTATAAGAGACTTTCGTTTGAAAGATGGGGGATATCACATTGGGAAACCCATAAGTTACGATGTGTTTACTTTGACGCATATATTGCGGGGAACCCAAATGCTATTTTACGCAACGGGTTAAGAAATTATTTTGACTCAATGTATCCGAATATAGGACTTCATGATTTAGAAAAAGCGGCTAACATGCAACATACAGAAGCATGCTATGCTTATGGGTTAGTAATGTTCGCTTCTCACCAAAGTGAGAAAAAGAACATCGGGCTACAGCTATTAAACAATACGTTCCCACAAGTGACGGAGTCGGTAATTGGGGTAAGAAATGAGGTTTTTAGATTGTTACGGGACTGTTGGACATTACGTAACCCTCGTCCCTTTGACGATGTTACAACACGCTGTCTTATCAACGGCCATAACGGTTATGTTCCACAAGACCAAGGATGGGAAGTAGTCCTAGTAAAACCAGAATGCATGACTTGTTTCTGGACGTATGAATTACGTGTCTTTATTGCCTTTGCTGAACGACTTGTGTACTAGCTAGAATTATCTTCACAACTATCTTGTATCAAAGTTATTTTGTGCTATATTTCATGCTTTATGTAAAATAAGCGGTATTGTAAATTTGTAAAATATTGTATAAAAGTTTGAACGCGAAATATTATTATAATCAGTTTTTCATATAGAATTGTAGTAGTTGAATTGTATATTAGCTACTAAGTATGAACTTAACGGGTAGGTACTACCCGAATTTAAACTTATAAAATGCTAATATGAAGAAAAAGCTTTTATAAATGAGTTCATATTATGCTACGAACTACTATTAACTACTCTTAATATTCTGTATGATTAACTTGTTCCATTTGACTATTTTGAAGGAAATGGCACCGACTACTCGACACACCGTGAATATGAATGAAGAGGAATTCCGTACTTTTCTAGCTTCAAACATAGCCACAGTACAGGCTGCGCTACATACCAACAATAACCTTGGATCTAGCAGTACAGGAAATCGTGTAGGATGCACCTACAAAGAATTCACTGCCTGCAAACCTTTGGAATTTGATGGAACTGAAGGACCGATCGGATTGAAACGGTGGACCGAGAAGGTCGAATCGGTGTTTGCCATAAGTAAGTGTACTGAAGAGGACAAAGTGAAGTACGCTACGCATACCTTCACAGGTTCTGCGTTAACATGGTGGAATACCTATCTAGAGCAAGTGGGACAAGACGATGCGTACGCACTACCGTGGTCAGCATTCAAGCACTTGATGAACGAGAAGTACCGTCCCAGAACCGAGGTCAATAAGCTCAAGACAGAACTTAGAGGGTTACGAACCCAGGGATTTGATATTACCACGTACGAAAGAAGATTCACAGAATTGTGCCTATTGTGTCCGGGAGCATTCGAAGATGAGGAAGAGAAGATCGACGCGTTTGTGAAAGGATTACCGGAAAGAATCCAAGAAGATATAAGTTCACACGAGCCCACCTCCATACAACAGGCATGTAGAATGGCTCACAAACTAGTGAACCAGATTGAAGAAAGAATTAAAGAACAGACTGCTGAAGAGGCCAATGTGAAGCAAGTCAAAAGAAAGTGGGAGGAAAACGGTGATAAGAATCACCAATACAACAACAACAGCAATTACAACAATAATCGCAACAATTATCCCAACAATCGCAACATCAATCGCAACTACAACAAACGGCCCAACAACAACAACAACAACAATAGCAACTACATCAATCATCCCAACAACAATAATAACCGCAACAACAACAACAATCAGAAGCAGCTATGCCAAAGGTGTGAAAAGTATCACTCGGGGTTCTGCACCAAATTTTGCAACAAGTGTAAAAGAAATGGTCATAGCGCGGCGAAGTGTGAGGTCTACGGACCAGGGGTTAATAGAATGAAAGGAACAAATGGTGTCGGAACGAGTAATGGCGGAGCAAGTAGTGTCGGAGCAAGTTATGCCAATGTAGTTTGTTATAAATGTGGAAAACCAGGCCACATTATTAGAAATTGCCCGAACCAGGAGAACACGAATGGACAAGGCCGCGGAAGAGTTTTCAATATTAATGCGGCAGAGGCACAGGAAGACCCGGAGCTTGTTACGGGTACGTTTCTTATTGACAATAAATCTGCTTACGTTTTATTTGATTCGGGTGCGGATAGAAGCTATATGAGTAGAGATTTTTGTGCTAAATTAAGTTGTCCATTGACGCCTTTGGATAGTAAATTTTTACTCGAATTAGCAAATGGTAAATTAATTTCAGCAGATAATATATGTCGGAATCGAGAAATTAAACTGGTTAGCGAAACATTTAAGATTGATTTGATACCAGTAGAGTTGGGGAGTTTTGATGTGATAATCGGTATGGACTGGTTGAAAGAAGTGAAAGCAGAGATCGTTTGTTACAAAAATGCAATTCGCATTATACGAGAAAAAGGAAAACCCTTAATGGTGTACGGAGAAAAGGGCAACACGAAGCTACATCTTATTAGTAATTTGAAGGCACAAAAACTAATAAGAAAAGGTTGCTATGCTGTTCTAGCACACGTCAAGAAAGTACAAACTGAAGAAAAGAGCATCAATGATGTTCCCATTGCAAAAGAATTTCCCGATGTATTTCCGAAAGAATTACCGGGATTACCCCCACATCGATCCGTTGAATTTCAAATAGATCTCGTACCAGGAGCTGCACCAATAGCTCATGCTCCTTACAGACTCGTACCCAGCGAGATGAAAGAACTGCAAAGCCAATTACAAGAACTTTTAGAGCGTGGTTTCATTCGACCAAGCACATCACCATGGGGAGCTCCTGTTTTGTTTGTCAAGAAGAAAGATGGTACATTCAGGTTGTGTATCGACTACCGAGAGTTGAACAAGCTTACCATCAAGAACCGCTACCCACTACCAAGAATCGACGACTTATTTGATCAACTACAAGGCTCGTCTGTTTATTCAAAGATTGACTTACGTTCTGGGTATCATCAAATGCGGGTGAAAGAAGATGATATTCCAAAGACTGCTTTCAGAACACGTTACGGTCATTACGAGTTTATGGTCATGCCGTTTGGTTTAACTAATGCACCAGCTGTGTTCATGGACCTTATGAACCGAGTGTGTGGACCATACCTTGACAATTTTGTCATTGTTTTCATTGATGACATACTTATTTACTCAAAGAATGACCAAGAACACGGTGAACATTTGAGAAAAGGTGTTAGAAGTATTGAGGAAGGAAGAATTGTACGCTAAGTTTTCAAAGTGTGCATTTTGGTTGGAAGAAGTTCAATTCCTCGGTCACATAATGAAAAAAGAAGGTATTAAGGTGGATCCGGCAAAGATAGAAACTGTTGAAAAGTGGGAAACTCCGAAAACTCCGAAACACATACGCCAGTTTTTAGGACTAGCTGGTTACTACAGAAGGTTCATCCAAGACTTTTCCAGAATAGCAAAACCCTTGACTGCATTAACGCATAAAGGGAAGAAATTTGAATGGAATGATGAACAAGAGAAAGCGTTTCAGTTATTGAAGAAAAAGCTAACTATGGCACCTATATTGTCATTGCCTGAAGGGAATGATGATTTTGTGATTTATTGTGATGCATCAAAGCAAGGTCTCGGTTGTGTATTAATGCAACGAACGAAGGTGATTGCTTATGCGTCTAGACAATTGAAGATTCACGAACAAAATTATACGACGCATGATTTGGAATTAGGCGCGGTTGTTTTTGCATTAAAGACTTGGAGGCACTACTTATATGGGGTCAAAAGTATTATATATACCGACCATAAAAGTCTTCAACACATATTTAATCAGAAACAACTGAATATGAGGCAGCGTAGGTGGATTGAATTGTTGAATGATTACGACTTTGAGATTCGTTACCACCCGGGGAAGGCAAATGTGGTAGCCGATGCCTTGAGCAGGAAGGACAGAGAACCCATTCGAGTAAAATCTATGAATATAATGATTCATAATAACCATACTACTCAAATAAAGGAGGCGCAACAAGGAGTTTTAAAAGAGGGAAATTTAAAGGATGAAATACCCAAAGGATCGGAGAAGCATCTTAATATTCGGGAAGACGGAACCCGGTATAGGGCTGAAAGGATTTGGGTACCAAAATTTGGAGATATGAGAGAAATGGTACTTAGAGAAGCTCATAAAACCAGATACTCAATACATCCTGGAACGGGGAAGATGTACAAGGATCTCAAGAAACATTTTTTGTGGCCGGGTATGAAAGCCGATGTTGCTAAATACGTAGGAGAATGTTTGACGTGTTCTAAGGTCAAAGCTGAGCATCAAAAACCATCAGGTCTACTTCAACAACCCGAAATCCCAGAATGGAAATGGGAAAACATTACCATGGATTTCATCACTAAATTGCCAAGGACTGCAAGTGGTTTTGATACTATTTGGGTAATAGTTGATCGTCTCACCAAATCAGCACACTTCCTGCCAATAAGAGAAGATGACAAGATGGAGAAGTTAGCACGACTGTATTTGAAGGAAGTCGTCTCCAGACATGGAATACCAATCTCTATTATCTCTGATAGGGATGGCAGATTTATTTCAAGATTCTGGCAGACATTACAGCAAGCATTAGGAACTCGTCTAGACATGAGTACTGCCTATCATCCACAAACTGATGGGCAGAGCGAAAGGACGATACAAACGCTTGAAGACATGCTACGAGCATGTGTTATTGATTTCGGAAACAGTTGGGATCGACATCTACCGTTAGCAGAATTTTCCTACAACAACAGCTACCATTCAAGCATTGAGATGGCGTCGTTTGAAGCACTTTATGGTAGAAAGTGCAGGTCTCCGATTTGTTGGAGTGAAGTGGGGGATAGACAGATTACGGGTCCGGAGATTATACAAGAAACTACCGAGAAGATCATCCAAATTCAACAACGGTTGAAAACCGCCCAAAGTCGACAAAAGAGCTACGCTGACATTAAAAGAAAAGATATAGAATTTGAAATTGGAGAGATGGTCATGCTTAAAGTTGCACCTTGGAAAGGCGTTGTTCGATTTGGTAAACGAGGGAAATTAAATCCAAGGTATATTGGACCATTCAAGATTATTGATCGTGTCGGACCAGTAGCTTACCGACTTGAGTTACCTCAACAACTCGCGGCTGTACATAACACTTTCCACGTCTCGAATTTGAAGAAATGTTTTGCTAAAGAAGATCTCACTATTCCATTAGATGAAATCCAAATCAACGAAAAACTTCAATTCATCGAAGAACCCGTCGAAATAATGGATCGTGAGGTTAAAAGACTTAAGCAAAACAAGATACCAATTGTTAAGGTTCGATGGAATGCTCGTAGAGGACCTGAGTTCACCTGGGAGCGTGAAGATCAGATGAAGAAGAAATACCCGCATCTATTTCCAGAAGATTCGTCAACACCTTCAACAGCTTAAAATTTCGGGACGAAATTTATTTAACGGGTAGGTACTGTAGTGACCCGAACTTTTCCATGTTTATATATATTAATTGAGATTGATATTTATATGATTAAATGTTTCCAACATGTTAAGCAATCAAACTTGTTAAGACTTGATTAATTGAAATATGTTTCATATAGACAATTGACCACCCAAGTTGACCGGTGATTCACGAACGTTAAAACTTGTAAAAACTATATGATGACATATATATGGATATATATATATAGTTAACATGATACTATGATAAGTAAACATATCATTAAGTATATTAACAATGAACTACATATTTAAAAACAAGACTACTAACTTAATGATTTTTAAACGAGACATATATGTAACGATTATCGTTGTAAAGACATTTAATGTATATATATCATATTAAGAGATATTCATACATGATAATATCATGATAATATAATAATTTAAAATCTCATTTGATATTATAAACATTGGGTTAACAACATTTAACAAGCTCGTTAACCTAAAGGTTTCAAAACAACACTTACATGTAACGACTAACGATGACTTAACGACTCAGTTAAAATGTATATACATGTAGTGTTTTAATATGTATTTATAAACTTTTGAAAGACTTCAATACACTTATCAAAATACTTCTACTTAACAAAAATGCTTACAATTACATCCTCGTTCAGTTTCATCAACAATTCTACTCGTATGCACCCGTATTCGTACTCGTACAATACACAGCTTTTAGATGTATGTACTATTGGTATATACACTCCAATGATCAGCTCTTAGCAGCCCATGTGAGTCACCTAACACATGTGGGAACCATCATTTGGCAACTAGCATGAAATATCTCATAAAATTACAAAAATATGAGTAATCATTCATGACTTATTTACATGAAAACAAAATTACATATCCTTTATATCTAATCCATACACCAATGACCAAAAACACCTACAAACACTTTCATTCTTCAATTTTCTTCATCTAATTGATCTCTCTCAAGTTCTATCTTCAAGTTCTAAGTGTTCTTCATAAATTGCAAAAGTTCTAGTTTCATAAAATCAAGAATACTTTCAAGTTTGCTAGCTCACTTCCAATCTTGTAAGGTGATCATCCAACCTCAAGAAATCTTTGTTTCTTACAGTAGGTTATCATTCTAATACAAGGTAATAATCATATTCAAACTTTGGTTCAATTTCTATAACTATAACAATCTTATTTCAAGTGATGATCTTACTTGAACTTGTTTTCGTGTCATGATTCTGCTTCAAGAACTTCGAGCCATCCAAGGATCCATTGAAGCTAGATCCACTTTTCTCTTTTCCAGTAGGTTTATCCAAGGAACTTAAGGTAGTAATGATGTTCATAACATCATTCGATTCATACATATAAAGCTATCTTATTCGAAGGTTTAAACTTGTAATCACTAGAACATAGTTTAGTTAATTCTAAACTTGTTCGCAAATAAAAGTTAATCCTTCTAACTTGACTTTTAAAATCAACTAAACACATGTTATATATCTATATGATATGCTAACTTAATGATTTAAAACCTGGAAACACGAAAAACACCGTAAAACCGGATTTACGCCGTCGTAGTAACACCGCGGGCTGTTTTGGGTTAGTTAATTAAAAACTATGATAAAATTTGATTTAAAAGTTGTTATTCTGAGAAAATGATTGTTATTATGAACATGAAACTATATCCAAAAATTATGGTTAAACTCAAAGTGGAAGTATGTTTTCTAAAATGGTCATCTAGACGTCGTTCTTTCGACTGAAATGACTACCTTTACAAAAATGACTTGTAACTTATTTTTCCGACTATAAACCTATATTTTTTCTGTTTAGGTTCATAAAATAGAGTTCAATATGAAACCATAGCAATTTGATTCACTCAAAACGGATTTAAAATGAAGAAGTTATGGGTAAAACAAGATTGGATAATTTTTCTCATTTTAGCTACGTGAAAATTGTTAACAAATCTATTCCAACCATAACTTAATCAACTTGTATTGTATATTATGTAATCTTGAGATACCATAGATACGTATACAATGTTTCGACCTATCATGTCGACACATCTATATATATTTCGGAACAACCATAGACACTCTATATGTGAATGTTGGAGTTAGCTATACAGGGTTGAGGTTGATTCCAAAATATATATAGTTTGAGTTGTGATCAATACTGAGATACGTATACACTGGGTCGTGGATTGATTCAAGATAATATTTATCGATTTATTTCTGTACATCTAACTGTGGACAACTAGTTGTAGGTTACTAACGAGGACAGCTGACTTAATAAACTTAAAACATCAAAATATATTAAAAGTGTTGTAAATATATTTTGAACATACTTTGATATATATGTATATATTGTTATAGGTTCGTGAATCAACCAGTGGCCAAGTCTTACTTCCCGACGAAGTAAAAATTTGTGAAAGTGAGTTATAGTCCCACTTTTAAAATCTAATATTTTTGGGATGAGAATACATGCAGGTTTTATAAATGATTTACAAAATAGACACAAGTACGTGAAACTACATTCTATGGTTAAATTATCGAAATCGAATATGCCCCTTTTTATTAAGTCTGGTAATCTAAGAATTAGGGAACAGACACCCTAATTGACGCGAATCCTAAAGATAGATCTATTGGGCCTAACAAGCCCGTCCAAAGTACCGGATGCTTTAGTACTTCGAAATTTATATCATATCCGAAGGGTGTCCCGGAATGATGGGGATATTCTTATATATGCATCTTGTTAATGTCGGTTACCAGGTGTTCACCATATGAATGATTTTTATCTCTATGTATGGGATGTGTATTGAAATACGAAATCTTGTGGTCTATTGTTACGATTTGATATATATAGGTTAAACCTATAACTCACCCACATTTTTGTTGACGTTTAAAGCATGTTTATTCTCAGGTGAATATTAAGAGCTTCCGCTGTTGCATACTAAAATAAGGACAAGATTTGGAGTCCATGTTTGTATGATATTGTGTAAAAACTGCATTCAAGAAACTGATTTCGATGTAACATATTTGTATTGTAAACCATTATGTAATGGTCGTGTGTAAACAGGATATTTTAGATTATCATTATTTGATAATCTACGTAAAGCTTTTCAAACCTTTATTTATGAAATAAAGGTTATGGTTTGTTTTAAAAATGAATGCAGTCTTTGAAAAACGTCTCATATAGAGGTCAAAACCTCGCAACGAAATCAATTAATATGGAACGTTTTTAATCAATAAGAACGGGACATTTCAACCGGCGATTCATGAACGTTACAAAATTGTAAAAACTACATGTTGTGGTATATATATAGACATATATATATGGTTGACTTAAGATTATGATGATTAAGTATCGCACTAAGTATATTAACAATGTGTGATATACATAAAAAAATGAGATTACTAAGTTAAGAAACTCAAAATGATATATATAAAGATTATCGTTATGATAACGTCTACTAAATACATATGTATCATATTAAGATATTGATACACTATATTTAACATGATAAAATTATATTTAAATATATCATTAAGTGTGTTAACAATGAACTACATATGTAAAAACAAGACTACTAACTCAAGAATTACGAAACGAGACTTATATGTAACGATTATCGTTGTAACGATATTTTAATGTATGTATCAAATTAAGAGATATTCATACATCATAATATCATGATAATATAATAATTTAACATCTCATTTGATATAATAACCATTGGGTTAACAACATTAATTGAGATCGTTAACTTAAAGGTTTCAAAACAACACTTACATGTAACGACTAACGAAGACTTAACGACTCCATTAGAATGTATATACATGTTGTGTTTTGATATGTATTCTTACACTTTTGAAAGACTTAAAGACACATATCAAAGTACTTCTACTTAACAAAAATGCTTACAATTACATCCTCGTTCAGTTTCATCAACAATTTTACTCGTATGCACCCGTATCCGTACTCGTACAATACACAGCTTTTAGATGTATATACTCTTGGTATATACACTCCAATGATCAGCTCTTAGTAGCCCATTTAAGTTACCTAACACATGTGGGAACCATCATTTGGCAACTAGTATGAAATATCTCATAAAATTACAAAAATATTAGTAATCATTCATGACTTATTTACATGAAAATAAAATTACATATCCTTTATATCTAATCCATATACCAACGACCAAAAACACCTACAAACACTTTAATTCTTCAATTTTATTCATCTAATTGATCTCTCTCAAGTTCCATCTTCATGTTCTAAGTGTTCTTCATAAATTCCATAAGTATAGTTTCATAAAAATCAAGAATACTTCCAAGTTTGCAAGTCTACTTCCAAGCTTTCTAATCCATTCCAAGTAATCATCTAAGATCAAGGAACCTTTCTTATTTACAAAAGGCTATCTTTCTAATTCAAGGTAATATTCATATTCAAACTTTGATTCAATTTCTACAACTATAACAATCTTATTTCGAGTGAAAATCTTCCTTGAACTGTTTTCGTGTCATGATTCTGCTTCAAGAACTTTCAAGCCATCCAAGGATCCTTTGAAGCTAGATCCATTTTTCTAATTTCCAGTAGTTTTATCCATAAAACTTGAGGTAGTAATGATGTTCATAACATCATTCGATTCATACATATAAAGCTATCTTATTCGAAGGTTTAAACTTGTAATCACTAGAACATAGTTTAGTTAATTCTAAACTTGTTCGCAAACAAAAGTTAATCCTTCTAACTTGACTTTTAAAATCAACTAAACACATGTTCTATATCTATATGATATTCTAACTTAATGATTTAAAACCTGGAAACACGATGAACACCATAAAATTGGATATACGCCGTCGTAGTGAAACCGGGGGCTGTTTTGGTTTGAATAATTAAAAACTATGATAAACTTTGATTTAAAAGTTATTCTTCTGGGAAATGATTTTTAATATGAACATGAAACTATATCCAAAAACCTTGGTTAAACTCAAAGTGAAAGTATGTTTTTCAAAATGGTCATCAAGATGTCGTTCTTTCGACGGAAATGACTACCTCTTCAGTAATTGACATGTAACTTATATTTTTGACTATAAACCTATACTTTTTCTGTTTGGATTCTTAAATTAGATTTCAATATGAAACCATAACAATTTGATTCACTCAAAACGAATTTAAAATGAAGAAGTTATGGGTAAAACAAGATTGGATATTTTTGATCTTTTTAGCTACGAGAAATGTTTAAGAAATCTATACAAATCATATCCTAGCTAACTTATATTGTATTATACATGTATTCTAATATATTATGTAATCTTGGGATACCATAGACACGTATGCAAATGTTTTAACATATCATATCGACCCATGTATATATATTATTTGGAACAACCATAGACACTCTATATGCAGTAATGTTAGAGTTAGCTATACAGGGTTGAGGTTGATTCCAAAAATATATATACTTTAAGTTGTGATCTAGCCTGAGACATGTATACACTGGGTCGTGGATTGATTCAAGATAATATATATCGATTTATTTCTTTACATCTAACTGTGGACAACTAGTCGTAGGTTATTTACGAGGACAGCTGACTTAATACACTCAAATCTTTAAAACATAATAAAAATGGTTGTAATTATATTTTGATCATACTTTGATATATATGTACATATTTGTATAGGTTCATGAATCGATCCGTGGCCAAGTCTTATTTTCGAGGAAGGAAATATCTGTGAAAGTGAGTTATAGTCCCACTTTTAAAATCTAATATTTTTGGGATGAGAATACATGCAGGTTTTATAAATGATTTACAAAATACACACAAGTACGTGAAACTACATTCTATGGTTGAATTATCGAAATTGAATATGCCCCTTTTTATTAAGTCTGGTAATCTAAGAATTAGAGAACAGATAACCTAATTGACGCGAATCCTAAAGATAGATCTATTGGGCCTAACAAACCCCATCTAAAGTACCAGATGCTTTAGTACTTCGAAATTTATATCATATACAAAGGGTGTCCCGGAATGATGGGGATATTCTTATATATGCATCTTGTTAATGTCGGTTACCAGGTGTTCACCATATGAATGATTTTTATCTCTATGTATGGGATGTATATTGAAATATGAAATCTTGTGGTCTATTATTATGATTTGATAATATATAGGTTAAACCTATAACTCACCAACATTTTTGATGACGTTTTAAACATGTTTATTCTCAGGTGATTATTAAGAGCTTCCGCTATTGCATACTAAAATAAGGACAAGATTTGGAGTCCATGCTTGTATGATATTATGTAAAAACTGCATTCAAGAAACTTATTTTTGATGTAATATATTCTTATTGTAAACCATTATGTAATGGTCGTGTGTAAACGGTATATTTTAAATTATCATTATTTGATAATCTACGTAATGCTTTTAAACCTTTATCGATAAAATAAAGGTTATGGTTGTTTTAAAAATGAATGCAGTCTTTGAAAAACGTCTCATATAGAGGTCAAAACCTCGCGACGAAATCAATTAATATGGAACGTTTATAATCAATATGAACGGGACATTTCAGTTGGTATCCGAGCGTTGGTCTTAGAGAACCAGAAAATTTGCATTAGTGTGTCTTATCGAGTTTGTTAGGATGCATTAGTGAGTCAGGACTTCGACCGTGTTTTCTTTAAAAATGATTGCTTAACATTTTTGTTGG
Organism: Rutidosis leptorrhynchoides; assembly: GCF_046630445.1. Taxonomy (NCBI): domain Eukaryota; kingdom Viridiplantae; phylum Streptophyta; class Magnoliopsida; order Asterales; family Asteraceae; genus Rutidosis; species Rutidosis leptorrhynchoides. The sequence continues at coordinate 251,791,298 of NC_092337.1, forward strand.
AAACTATATATTATTAACATGTAAATATTATGTGATATATTAATCTCTTAACATGTTTGATATTGTGTGATAGATGTCTACCTCTAGCACAAATCCCATTGACTCACCTAATAATAACGAAGAGTCGAATATATATTGGGAAGATTCACAAGTTCCCGAAGAACCGGAAGAAGAGGAAATGGAACCGAAAGAAGAGGAATCGGAGGAAGAGGAACCAAAAGAAGAGGAACCAGAAGAAGAAGAGGTTCCGGAGGGGGAAATAGTAGGAACCACAGAAAACCGGTCAAATAAAAGAAAATCCCCAACCAATGGACCAAAGTTAATAATGGTCAATGGTGTTTCCGCTAAGGAAGCAAAATATTGGGAAAATTACCAATATTCCGATGAATCGGATCCTGATGAGGATTCCGATGATGTTATAGAAATTACCCCGACCCAATTTAATGAGGCAAAAGAAAATAATAAGGGAAAAGGCATCAAAATAGAGAAATCTGATTCCGACCCCGATGAACTTTATATGTACCGTCAACACCCGTATTTTCAATATCGTGACAATAACCCGGGAACCTCTAAACCACCAAGTTTTTCTAAACCAATGTGGAAAATGACAACTCGTATTAGAGGAACATCATATATCCCTAGAAGATTAGGAAAAAAAACCAAGTCCGAAGAAGAAGAAACCAGTGATTCAGATTAGAGGGGTGTGAGTATGTTGTGTAATAAATGTATTGTAGTGTGCTTGTACTTTTATGTTCTATGTAAAAATTGCTTGTATTATTTGTTATTATGAATCTAATCCTTGTCTATTTTACAGTATAAAAACAAAATGGACGTTAAGGGTAGACAACCAAATATTTTAGAAGACCTACCAGAGGATATGATTGAGGAAATCTTGTCTAGAGTCGGTCAGAATTCATCAGCACATTTAGTTATGTCGAAATTAACTTGTCAAACATTTGAAAGACTTTCCAGAAATGCCTTAGTTTATAAAAGGCTTTCCTTTGATAGGTGGGGTATATCACATTGGGGAGACTTTAAGTTACGCCATGTTTTCTTTAAAGCGTTAAATGCGGGGAACCCAAATGAAATTTTACGCTACGGGTTAAGAACCTATTTTGACTCAACATATCCCAACATAGGATTTCGTGAATTAGAAAGAGCTTCTAACATGCAACATAAAGAAGCATGTTATGCTTATGGGTTAGTGATGTTCGCTTCTTACCAAAGTGAGAAAAAGAACATCGGATTGCAGCTTTTAAATAAAACTTTCCCACAAGTAACGGATTCAGTAGTTGGGGTGAGAAACAAGGTTTTTAGATTATTACGGGGCTGTTGGACATTACGAAACCCTCGTCCTTTTGACGACATTACAACATGCTGCCTAGCTAATGGTCATAATGGTTATTTTCCATAAGACCAAGGATGGGAAGTCGTCTTAGTAAAACCAGAATGCATGACTTGTTTCTGGACTTATGAATTACGTGTCTTTATTTCCTTTGCTAAACAACTTGCGTATTAACTAGATTTATCTTCAAAACTGTCCTTTATCATAGTGTACTATATTTCATGTTATATGTAATATAGCGAAGTTGTAAGTTTGAAGAATATTTGTATGTGATATATTATTATAATCAGTTTTTCATATGGAATTGTAGTAGTTGAATTGTATATTAGCTACTAAGTATGAACTTAACGGGTAGGTAGTACCCGAATTTAAACTTATAAAACGCTAATATGAAGAAAAATCTTTTATAAATGAGTTCATATTATGCTACGAGATACTATTGACTACTCTTAATATTCTGTATGATTAACTTGTTTCATTTGACTATTTTGAAGGAAATGGCACCGACTACTCGACACATCTTGAATATGAGCGAAGAGGAATTTCGTGCCTTTATTGCTTCAAACATAGCCGCAGTACAGGTCGCGCTACATCCCAACAATAACTCTGAATCTAGCAATACAGCTAACGGCGCAAGAAATCGTATAGGATGCTCCTACAAGGAATTCACTGCCTGCAAACCTTCAGAATTTGATGGGACCGAAGGACCAATCGGATTGAAACGGTGGACCGAGAAAGTTGAATCGGTGTTTGCTATAAGTAAGTGTGCTGAAGGAGACAAAGTGAAGTATGCTACGCATACCTTCACAGGTATTGCGTTAATATGGTGGAATACCTATCTAGAGCAAGTGGGACAAGATGCTGCTTACGCGCTACCGTGGTCAGCATTCAAGCACTTGATGAACGAGAAGTACCGTCCCAGAACCGAGGTCAATAAGCTCAAGTCAGAACTTAGAGGGTTACGAACACAGGGATTCGATATTACTTCGTACGAAAGATGATTCACAGAATTGTGCCTATTGTGTCCGAGAGCGTTCGAAGATGAGGAAGAGAAGATCGACGCGTTTGTGAAAGGGTTACCAGAGAGAATCCAAGAAGATATAAGTTCACACGAGCCTGCCTCCATACAAAAGGCATGTAGAATGGCTCACATACTAGTGAACCAGATTGAGGGAAAAATTAAAGAACAGGCGACCGAAGAGGCTAACGTGAAGTTAGTCAAAAGAAAGTGAGAGGAAAACGGTGATAAGAGTCACCAAAACAACAACAACTATCCCAACAATCGCAACATCAATTGCAACTACAACAAATGGCACAACAACAACAACAATCATCCCAACAACAACAACAATCAGAAGCAGCTATGCCAAAGGTGTGAAAAGTATCACTCGGGATTTTGCACCAAATTTTATAATAAGTGTAAAAGAAATGGTCATAGCGCGATGAAGTGTGAGGTCTACGGACCAGGGGTTAACAGAACGAAAGGAAAAAATGGTGTCGGAACGAGTAATGGCGGAGCAAGTAGTGTCGGAGCAAGTTATGCCAATGTAGTTTGTTATAAATGTAGAAAATCGGGCCACATTATTAGAAATTGCCCGAACCAGGAGAACACCAATGGACAAGGCCGCGGAAGAGTTTTCAATATTAATGCGGCAGAGGAACAGGAAGACCCAGAACTTGTTACGGGTACGTTTCTTATTGACAATAAATCTTCTTACGTGTTATTTGATTCGGGTGCGGATAGAAGCTATATGAGTAGAGATTTTTGTGCTAAATTAAGTTGTCCATTGACGCCGTTGGATAGTAAATTTTTACTCGAATTAGCAAATGGTAAATTAATTTCAGCAGATAATATATGCCGGAATCGAGAAATTAAACTGGGTAGCGAAATATTTAAGATTGATTTGATACCAGTAGAGTTAGGGAGTTTTGATGTAATAGTTGGCATGGACTAGCTGAAGGAGATGAAAGCAGAGATCGTATGTTACAAAAATGCAATTCACATTGTACGAGAAGAAGGAGAACCCTTAATGGTGTACGAAGAAAAGAGCAACACGAACCTACATCTTATTAGTAATTTGAAGGAACAAAACTAATAAGAAAATGTTGCTATGCTGTTCTAGCACACGTCGAGAAAGTACAAACTGAAGAAAAGAGCATCAATGATGTTCCCGTCGCAAAAGAATTTCCCGATATATTTCCGAAAGAATTACCGGGACTACCTCCACATCGATCTATTGAATTTCAAATAGATCTTGTACCAGGAGCTGCACCAATAGCTCGTGCTCCTTACAGACTCGCACCCAGCGAGATGAAAGAACTACAAAGCTAACTGTAAGAACTATTAGAACGTAGTTTCATTCGACCAAGCACATCACCATGGGGAGCTCCTGTTTTGTTTGTCAAGAAGAAGGATGGTACATTTAGGTTGTGTATTGACTACAGAGATTTGAATAAACTTACCATCAAAAACCGTTATCCACTGCCGAGAATTGACGACTTATTTGATCAACTACAAGGCTCGTCGATTTATTCGAAAATCGATTTACGTTCTGGATATCATCAAATGCGAGTAAAGGAGGATGATATTCCAAAAACTGCTTTTAGGACGCGTTATGGTCATTACAAGTTTATGGTTATGCCATTTGGATTGACTAACGCACCAGCTGTGTTCATGGACTTTATGAACCGAGTGTATGGGCCATATCTTGACAAGTTTGTCATTATTTTCATCGATGACATACTTATTTACTCAAAGAATGATCAAGAGCACGAAGAACATTTGAGAAAAGTGCTAGAAGTATTGAGGAAAGAAAAACTGTACGCTAAGTTTTCAAAGTGTGCATTTTGGTTGGAAGAAGTTCAATTCCTTGGTCATATAATGAACAAAGAAGGTATTCAGGTGGACCCGGCATAGATCGAAACCGTTGAAAAGTGGGAAACCCCAAAAACTCCGAAGCATATACGTCAATTTTTAGGATTGGCTGGTTACTACAGAAGATTCATCCAAGATTTTTCCAAAATAGCAAAACCCTTGACTGCATTAACGCATACAGGGAAGAAATTTGAATGGAAGGATGAACAAGAGAAGGCGTTTCAGTTATTGAAGAAAAAGCTAACTACGGCACCTATATTGTCATTGCCTGAAGGGAATGATGATTTTGTGATTTATTGTGACGCATCAAAGCAAGGTCTCGGTTGTGTATTAATGCAACGAATGAAGGTGATGTCTTATGCATCTAGACAATTGAAGATTCACGAGCAAAATTATACGACTCGCGATTTGGAATTGGGTGCTGTTGTTTTTGCATTAAAGACTTGGAGGCATTATTTATATGGGGTCAAATGTATTATATATACCGACCACAAAAGTCTCCAACATATATTTAATCAGAAGCAACTGAATATGAGACAACGCAGGTGGATTGAACTGTTGAATGATTATAATTTTGAGATTCGATACCACCCGGGGAAGGCGAATGTGGTAGCTGACGCTTTGAGTAGAAAGGACAGAGAGCCTATACGGGTAAAAGTTATGAATATAATTATTCGTACTAACCTTACTACTCAAATAAAGGAGGCGCAATAGGGGGTTGTAAAAGAAGGAAAGTTGAAGAATGAGATACCCAAAGGATCAGAGAAACATCTTAATATTCGAGAAGAAGGAACCCGATATAGGGCTGATAGAATTTGGGTACCAAGGTTTGGAGATGTGAGAGAAATGGTACATAAGGAAGCACATAAAACCAGATATTCAATACATCCCGGAGTAGGGAAGATGTATAAAGATCTCAAGAAACACTTTTGGTGGCCGGGTATGAAAGCTGATATTGCTAAATATGTATGAGAATGTTTGACGTGTTCTAAGGTCAAAGCTGAACAACAGAAACCATCAGGTCTACTGCAACAACCTGAAATCCTGGAATGGAAATGGGAAAACATTACCATAGATTTCATTACTAAATTGCCAAGGACTGCAAGTGGTTATGATACTATTTGGGTAATAGTTGATCGTCTCACCAAGTCAGCACACTTCCTGCCAATGAGAGAAGATGACAAAATGGAGAAGTTGGCGCGATTGTATTTGAAGTAGGTTGTCTCCAGACATGGAATACCCGTCTCTATTATCTCTGATAGGGATGGTAGATTTGTTTCAAGGTTCTGGTAGACGTTGCAACAAGCATTGGGGACTCGTATAGACATGAGTACTACCTATCATCCACAAACTGATAGGCAGAGCGAAAGGACGATCCAAACGCTTGAAGACATGCTACGAGCATGTGTTATTGATTTCGGAAACAGTTGGGTTCGACACCTACCGTTAGCAGAATTTTCCTACAACAACAGTTATCATTCTAGTATTGAGATGGCGCCGTTTGAGGCACTTTATGGTAAAAAGTGCAGGTCTCCAATTTGTTGGAATGAAGTGGGGGATAGATAGATTACGGGTCCGGAGATAATACAAGAAACTACCGAGAAAATCATCCAAATTCAAAAACGATTGAAAACCGCCCAGAGTTGACAAAAGTGCTACGCGGAAAGTAAAAAAAAAAGATATAGAGTTTGAAATTGGAGAAATGGTCATGCTTAAGGTTTCACCTTGGAAAGGCGTTGTTCGATTTGGTAAACGGGGGAAACTAAATCCAAGGTACATTGGACCATTCAAGATTATAGATCGTGTCGGACCAGTCGCTTACCAACTAGAGCTACCTCAACAACTCATGGCTGTACATAACATTTTCCACGTCTCGAATTTGAAGAAATGTTTTGCTAAAGAAGATCTCACTATTCCGTTGGACAAAATCCAAATCAATGAAAAACTTCAATTCATTGAAGAACCCGTCGAAATAATGGATCGTGAGGTTAAGAGACTTAAGCAAAACAAGATACCGATTGTTAAGGTTCGATGGAATGCTCGTAGAGGACCCGAGTTCACCTGGGATCGTGAAGATCAGAAGAAGAAGAAATACCCGCATCTATTTCCAGAAGATTTGTCAACACCTTAAACAGCTTAAAATTTCGGGACGAAATTTATTTAACGGGTAGGTACTGTAGTGACCCGAACTTTTTCATGTTTATATATATTAATTGAAATTGATATTTACATGACTAAATGTTTCCAACATGTTAAGAAATCAAACTTGTTAAGACTTGATTAAATGAAATAAGTTTCATATAGACAATTGATCACCCATGTTGACCGGCGATTCACGAACGTTACAAAATTGTAAAAACTACATGTTGTGGTATATATATAGACATATATATATGGTTGACATAAGATTATGATGATTAAGTATCGCACTAAGTATGTTAACAATGTGCGATATACAAAAGAAATGAGATTACTAAGTTAAGAAACTCGAAATGATATATATAACGATTATCGTTATGATAACGTCTACTAAATACATATGTATCATATTAAGATATTGATACACTATATTTAACATGATAAAATTATATTTAAATATATCATTAAGTGTGTTAACAATGAACTACATATGTAAAAACAAGACTACTAACTCAAGAATTACGAAACGAGACTTATATGTAACGATTATCGTTTTAACGATAAATTAATGTATGTATCAAATTAAGAGATATTCATACATCATAATATCATGATAATATAATAATTTAACATCTAATTTGATATAATAAACATTAGGTTAACAACATTAATTGAAATCGTTAACTTAAAAGTTTCAAAACAACACTTACATGTAACGACTAACGAAGACTTAACGACTCCATTAGAATGTATATACATGTTGTGTTTTGATATGTATTCTTACACTTTTGAAAGACTTAAAGACACATATCAAAGTGCTTCTACTTAACAAAAATGCTTACAATTACATCCTCATTCAGTTTCATCAACAATTCTACTCGTATGCACCCGTATTCGTACTCGTACAATACACAGCTTTTAGATGTATGTACTATTGGTATATACACTCCAATGATCAGCTCTTAGCAGCCCATGTGAGTTACCTAACACATGTGGGAACCATCATTTGGCAACTAGCATGAAATATCTCATAAAATTACAAAAATATTAGTAATCAATCATGACTTATTTACATGAAAACAAAATTACATATCCTTTATATCTAATCCATATACCAACAACCAAAAACACCTACAAACACTTTCATTCTTCAATTTTCTTCATCTAATTGATCTCTCTCAAGTTCCATCTTCATGTTTTAAGTGTTCTTCATAAATTCCATAAGTATAGTTTCATAAAAATCAAGAATACTTCCAAGTTTGCAAGTCTACTTCCAAGCTTTCTAATCCATTCCAAGTAATCATCTAAGATCAAGGAACCTTTGTTATTTATAATAGGTTATCTTTCTAATTCAAGGTAATATTCATATTCAAACTTTGATTCAATTTCTACAACTATAACAATCTTATTTCGAGTGAAAATCTTACTTGAACTGTTTTCGTGTCATGATTCTGCTTCAAGAACTTTCAAGCCATCCAAGGATCCTTTAAAGCTAGATCCATTTTTCTCATTTCCGGTAGTTTTATCCAGAAAACTTGAGGTAGTAATGATATTCATAACATCATTCGATTCATACATATAAAGCTATCTTATTCGAAGGTTTAAACTTGTAATCACTAGAACATAGTTTACTTAATTCTAAACTTGTTCGCAAACAAAAGTTAATCCTTATAACTTGACTTTTAAAATCAACTAAATACATGTTCTATATCTATATGATATGCTAACTTAATGATTTAAAACCTGGAAACAAGATGAACACCATAAAATCGGATATACGCCGTCGTAGTGAAACCGGGGGCTGTTTTGGTTTGAATAATTAAAAACTATGATAAAATTTGATTTAAAAGTTGTTCTTCTGGGAAATGATTTTTCATATGAACATGAAACTATATCCAAAAACCTTGGTTAAACTCAAAGTGAAAGTATATTTTTCAAAATGGTCATCAAGATGTCGTTCTTTCGACGGAAATGACTACCTCTTTAGTAATTGACATGTAACTTAAATTTCTGACTATAAACCTATACTTTTTCTATTTGGATTCTTAAATTAGAGTTCAATATGAAACCATAACAATTTGATTCACTCAAAACGGATTTAAAATGAAGAAGTTATGGGTAAAACAAGATTGGATATTTTTGATCTTTTTAGCTACGAGAAATGTTTAACAAATCTATACAAATCATATCCTAGCTAACTTATATTGTATTATACATGTATTCTAATATATTATGTAATCTTGGGATACCATAGAAACGTATGTAAATGTTTTAAAAATATATATATTATTTGGAACACCCATGTATATATATTATTTGGAACAACCATAGACACTCTATATGCAGTAATGTTGGAGTTAGCTATACAGGGTTGAGGTTGATTCCAAAAATATATATACTTTGAGTTGTGATCTAGCCTAAGACGTGTATACACTCTGTCTTGGATTGATTCAAGATAATATATATCGATTTATTTCTGTACATCTAACTATGGACAACTAGTTGTAGGTTATTAACGAGAACAGCTGACTTAATACACTCAAATCTTTAAAACATAATAAAAATGGTTGTAATTATATTTTGATCATACTTTGATATATATGTACATATTTGTATAGGTTCATGAATCGATCTGTGGCCAAGTCTTATTTCCGAGGAAGGAAATATCTGTGAAAGTGAGTTATAGTCCCACTTTTAAAATCTAATATTTTTGGGATGAGAATACATGCAGGTTTTATAAATGATTTACAAAATACACACAAGTACGTGAAACTACATTCTATGGTTGAATTATCGAAATCGAATATGCCCCTTTTTATTAAGTCTGGTAATCTAAGAATTAGGGAACAGACACCCTAATTGACGCGAATCCTAAAGATAGATCTATTGGGCCTAACAAACCCCATCCAAAGTACCAGATGCTTTAGTACTTCAAAATTTATATCATATCCGAAGGGTGTCCCGGAATGATGGGGATATTCTTATATATGCATCTTGTTAATGTCGGTTACCAAGTATTCACCATATGAATGATTTTTATCTCTATGTATGGGATGTATATTGAAATATGAAATCTTGTGGTCTATTATTATGATTTGATAACATATAGGTTAAACCTATAACTCACCAACATTTTTGTTAACGTTTTAAGCATGTTTATTCTCAGGTGAGTATTAAGAGCTTCCGCTATTGCATACTAAAATAAGGACAAGATTTGGAGTCCATGCTTGTATGATATTATGTAAAAACTGCATTCAAGAAACTTATTTTTGATGTAATATATTCTTATTGTAAACCATTATGTAATGGTCGTGTGTAAACGGTATATTTTAGATTATCATTATTTGATAATCTACGTAATGCTTTTAAACCTTTATCGATAAAATAAAGGTTATGGTTGTTTTAAAAATGAATGCAGTCTTTGAAAAACGTCTCATATAGAGGACAAAACCTCGCGACGAAATCAATTAATATGGAACGTTTATAATCAATATGAACGGGACATTTCACCCCTCTTGATATAAGATACATACATATGCTCAAACAAAGTCTTATCACCATTAACAAACCCATCACCCATATTAATCAACTTACCACCTCCGCCATTTTCCATCACCATCCAACACCGGTTACCACCTCCTACAACTATCTTCAACCACCAATCAAACCACCATGATCATCACCATCAAATCACAACCACAAAACCCAAAGGAAAACTTGCTACAAACCGTTGAATATGTTCCTGTTTGAAACAAAATCCGCCATCACCACTACTAAATGAAGACCACGTTGCTGTTACTACTTCTATTCTATTTCTGTTTCCTTCCCGGTTTATTCGAGCAGCAATTAATGCTGTTGCGATTGCTTTACGATCACCAAAAACCATTCGCAACGATTGTTTTTATACTACTATTATTTCTATTTCTTTTCGCTGTATAAAAACCCAATAACATCAAAACCCTTTTAAGATGATGATGAACAGTAACTCATACGCTGATGCGTATGTTTTTTATTCAGTTTAAACCTCGCAAAACACCACCACTTTCCCTTTATTGTTGCTGTTGTTCGAAGGGAATGAAAAGAAGAAACCCATTTGATGAAACGGTTACGAAGATGATAACATGCTGATTATGTTATGATTATGTTTTTGGTAATGGTGAGATGATAACGATGATACAGTGTAGTTATGATAGTGAAACACGATATATTAAGTGATGATGAAAAACGTTGATGATGTTAGATGATTGACGGGATGTATGGAGATGACGTGATTAAGATGATGATGGTGATCATTTGATTACGATGATGATAATCATAATTATGAAGATGAGATGTTACAATGAAGATGATGATGATAAAAACCACGAACATACAGCCTTATCGATCTATTTCTGAAGCGACCCGTCCTAATCCATAAGGACGAATACAATAACATATGATTACATCGCGAGGTACTTGACCTCTATATGATACATTTTACAAACATTGCATTCGTTTTTAAAAGAAAAACTTTCATTAAATCAAAAGTTGACGGCATGCCTACCATTTCATAATATATCCAACTATAATTAACTTAATAATAATCTTGATGAACTCAACGACTCGAATGCAACGTCTTTTGAAATATGTCATGAATGACTCCAAGTAATATCTCTAGAATGAGCAAATGCAGAGCGGAAGGTTTCTTTAATACCTGAGAATAAACATGCTTTCAAGTGTCAACCAAAAGGTTGGTGAGTTCATTAGTTTATCGTAAACATTCATTTCCATCATTTTAATAGACCACAAGATTTCATATATTGTCACGCGTAACTCGCGAATTAAAATTCATTCATATGGTGAACACCTGGTAACCGACCTTAACAGGATGCATATAGAATATCCCTATCATTTCGGGACTCACATCGGACATGTTAAATCGAAGTACTAAAGCAGTTCAAATTCTCTGACTGGGGCTTGTTAGTGCCCATAGATCTATCTTTAGGATTCGCGTCAATTGGTGGCAATTTTAATAAACACCAATTCTTAGGCTACCAAGCTAAAAAGGGGCATATTTGGTTTGATAATCCAACCATAGAATGTAGTTTCGATCACCTGTGTCTATTTCGTAAAGCATTTATAAAAGCAGCGCATGTATTCTCAGTCCAAAAAAAAAAATATTGTAAAAGCATTTAAAAAGGGAGAAAATGAAACTCACGATACTGTATTTTGTAGTAAAAATACATATGACGGCACTGAACAAGTGCAGGGTTGGCCTCGGATTCTCGAACATATATCATTTGTATATATATATTAAAACATATAATCGTATTTGAATAAGTTTATATATATTATTATAAATAATCATACTTGTTAAATTATGTGTTATATAGATAAATTTAATATATTTAATTTTTATATTTTATATCACTAATATTTATTATAACATATTAATGATACCAATTTATATTAAGGTTTATATATAATAAAAGAAAGTGTGTATATATATATATATATATATATATATATATATATATATATATATATATATATATATATATATATATATATATATATAAATATATATTTATATTTTAAGTGATATATTTTACATATAGTTTGGTTAATACCATTTAATAATAAAAATATAGCGATATGTAATATTAATATTATTGTAATGTATAAAAATATCTATTCGTAATAATACTAATATGATAAGAATGATAATACTAATGATAGTAATATTAATAACAATAAAAGTGTTAATAATAATAGATTTTATAATAAACCTCGTGTTAAATTTGTAACCTATATCTATAGTTCCTATAACTTATAGTTATAACCAATTTCATAACAATAATAATAATAATAATAATCATGTTTGTAACTATAATCATAATAAAAATTAGTAAATGATAATATTTCTCATGTTACTTATATTAGTAGTAATAATAATAATACTAATAATAGTAACAATATTAATAACAATAATAATAGTAATAATAATACTGTTAATATTCTTAATACTTAATAATAACAAATTTAATGATAATTATACTAATACTTAATAATAATACTAATAACGTTAATAATATAACTATATTAGAAATAATAATTTTAATGACCATGTTATAATAATAATATTAATAATTAGTAATACAATAATACAAGTAAGTAAAAAAAATAAGTACATAACAATAATAATAATAATAATAATAATAATAATAATAATAATAATAATAATAATAATAATAATAATAATAATAATAATAATAATAATGATGATGATGATGATAGTAATAAATAAGGAAGGATAACAACCTTTGAAGAAAGCTTTTTAAAAAAACGCCACTGACGGGACTCGAACCCGCGACCTCTCATTCCACATAAACACTCCAAACCATTGATCCGTAATTCTAATCTTAACGTTTTGCTTTATCAATTCATTTATCATTAAACCAAAATCGAGATCGTGTACCATTGTTTAGAACATCAATAGCAGAAAAACAACAAGAACCGATGGTTTGCAAGTCTTGGCCCAACTTTAAAAGCCCAATAAAATAACAAGGGCTGAAAATATTTAATTAGGGTTACAAGCCCATTTAAGATTAAATGGCCCGTTAGAATTAATTGGGCAGTCCGTTTCAAAGAAACAGAAACGAACAGCAATTGTTGGTGATTCCAAAGGTGGTGGTGGCTACAAAACAGATGGGTTTGGTGGTGGTTGTGGTAGTATTCGACTGGAAACAGAATCATAGTAGATGCAGTATTCGATCATGGTTGATCTTTGATTGTTATTTGGGTCGATTGAAACAGTTGTTGGGTGGGTTTTTGGTTGTCAAGTAGCTGTACAAAAGAAAAGAAACTAGTAGTAGCAGTATAATAGTCGAGCAGAAATCGTGGTTGGCGAGTGGCGACTGGAAGTCTGGAACAGAAAAAAAATAAAAGCATTAGCAGTCGAATAGTTTACAATTTAAAGGGGTGTTCATGGTGGTTTTCACAATTGAAAAATTGAAACAAATACAGCAACTTTTGACGATGGTTGTCTGGTTGGGTTGTGGTTCGGCCAGGAAACAACTAAAAAGAAAAGACCGGAGTAGAAACAGTGATCGATGGTTCAATTGAACAAGACGATGAACAGTAACTGGGTTTGATGAATTTCGATTGTGGTTAAGATCCAGCTGAGTAGCAACGATGGTGATACTTGAGGTGGTAGGAGGTGTTTCTTGGTGGTCTGAAGCAATAACAGAAACACCTTAAATGACAGACTGCAGCTGTAGCTTTTAATGGAGGTTTAGGTGACGGTTTTGTCAAACAAGGAAGAAACAAAAACAATAACGCAGTGGTGGTTACGGTGTGGTTCATGGTGAAGGTGGGGTAGTGGTGGTGATCAGTAGGTGGTTCATGGTGATAGTCGAAGGTTAGCAAGGTGGTTTTGTGAGTTGCAAAGCAAGAATGTACATAGCAGCTCTAATGATTGATGGTTGGTTGTACTCGTGCATATATGTTTTCAGATATATAGAGATCAGATAGATAAATATATATAATATATTATACTAATAGTAACAGTAATATTAACATTGATTTAATATAATAATATGATAGTGGATAAATGCAAGTGAAAACAGTAATACATTTACAATCTCGTGCACAATATTTGTTGGTATGCTACCGACAGTTTTCACGGACTGTGTATCGTGCGAAATCAGTGGCGGATAAAAGTGTTCAGAAAAATCCCAAACTTTTAGATTAACTATATTTATTTATTTTGGTCATTATGGTATAAAATTCGATTATTAACTATTAAATAAAATTTACATTAATTATTCACTCCCAACCCTAAATAAAATATAAAAACTTTTAAAATTCAACAAATAGTTCCTAAATATATTTTTAATAAGTCTAAAATTTATAGAAATCATTTTCGTATCACCGTTTATTTTAAAATTACATATGTTTGAATTTAACTTGCTTAATATCAATCGGAACATCAGATGAGTATTACAATAATTTAATATTTATTTTTAATATACTTTATTTATTTTAAATAAAAATTATTATAATATACTATTTTTACTTTATTATTCTTTTAATAATACAACATATAATACTTCAAATTATATTTCGAATTATTATTTATATATACATACACACATATCTATTTACAATTAATTGTTCGTGAATCGTCGAGATCAGTCGAAGGTCAATTGATTATATGAAACATTTCAAAATTTTTGAGATTTAACTTTACAGACGTTGCTTATCGTGTCGAAATCATATAAGTTTAAGTTTAAATTTGATCGAAAATTTCCGGCTCGTCACAGTACCTACCCGTTAAGGAAATTTCATCCCGAAATTCGATTGAGATGGTCATTGCTAATAATAAATTTGTTTTCATGACTCATACGAGTTGGAATTTAGAGCTTTATCACCATTGAGTAATAAAAATAAAATAGTTCGATTATTCGAAGAGTACGAATGAAGCTATCACCAAAGAGTGAAATCAGGAATCAAAGATTCGTCTTAACTTTTGACGTGGTAACGGTTGAATTCCGTAATTCAAGGAATTTAAAGAAAAACTTCGAAATTTAAAAGATTTGATGTAACGACCCGTCCAAAATCGTCATTGACGGCGCCGCTACTTAGGTCCCGTTGTGTGGTCATAGTCTCTATATGAGACGCGTTTGACCAAAATTATATCGCATTTAATTGAAATGTACAAACTTGTAAAGTTTAGTTTACCAAACGGATCGACAACAAGTTTAAGTTTACAAAAGTTATGAAGTGTAAATGAAATAACTTGCGACATAATTAGCTTAAAATCACGGTTTGCTTTAAATAGCGAAAGTATGTATGCTTAATGTTTGAATCCAAAAGCGCTATCCCTAGTGTATGCATGTATGCTTGACTCCAAGCAGGTAATCAAAGTGTGTGGAAGCATGTATCAAGTAGCCAAGTATGAACCTGAGAAACATATAGAAAACTGTCAACGAAAAACGTTGGTGAAATCATAGGTGTATTTGTAAATGTTATATTTTGAACCACAAGATTTAGTATTTCCATCAAGTTGATTATTCAAATCGTTTGCATTCCAAAAGTATGTTTCGCGAGCACCCAATTATCAAGAATTAACGTTTCCTTCCATAGAACCCCATCACAATAATGTAAGAACATACACTTTTTTTTGAAAATATATTTCATCCGTAGACGGTAGCGAACCATCCGAAATGAGGGTTTGTCAAACCCGTATGAGCACACAATATAAGTTCTCGCTTACACCCTACAAGTGTAAGTAATGATAACCGAATTGAGGATTTTTGTTCTAACTCGCTGTGGGATGTTTGTTTCATCGTACTTGTGTTCAAAGCATAAAAGTATGTAGTATAAAACTGTATATGTTTCTCATCCCATGATTTAAAAGTATAAAAGTTGTTGAAAGATGGGACTATGATCTCACCTCGAGTGCACGAGTATAAAGGTAATTTATAAAGTAAACGTGTGCATGAATGAATGCTTAGTCTTGACCTAAACAAATAAGTTATATCAATTAACCGGTCACGAAACAAGGTCGGGCGAAATGTGTTCAATTAGTCCTATGGCTCGTTATGACTCGAATAGTATAGCATGTGAATCACGTTGTCAAGTTTCATGCAAGAATCAAGTATAAAGGCATGTTAGAACTATTGCATAAAAGTTTGGTTAAGTTTAACTAAAAGTCAAACTCGGTCAAGTCAAAGTCAATGAAAAATTCAACACGTTCGGGTCGGGTCCCGAACTATTTTTCTGAGGTTTTTATTCATATATAAGCATGTTAGAACAAGTTACATGTGAATCGGAGGTGCGTAGCATAGCAAATATTTTTCGAAATTTGACAAAGTAGGTCAGAAGCTAAACACGGCAAATGCCGCGCCGCGACCCCTGGTGTCATGCCGTGCCAATAGGCATGGCCTGGTGCCTGGTCTGTTTCAAAAGTTCAAGTCTCAACCAAACTTCAATTTAGCACAAATCACAAACCGTAAACACTTAGAACACGTATCTTATATCGTTGGAAAGCTCTTTTTACAAGGAATACAACTAACCACTTTTCATCAAGCAAAAACATCAATTACAATAACCGAAATCTCGTCAAGTGATCTTTAAAGGTGTATTTTCAAAGTTTCAAGTTCACAAAATGCATTTAAAGATTCGGGAATCCAATTCACACATATGATATGCCGTTTTGAAGGTAATGGAACATACATTACAACTAAACACTTACTAATAACATTTCATAGCATTCAAAACATCTAAAGTTTGTTTTAAGTCTATTAAACCCTAACTAAAATTCACAAAAATCAATAATCATGTGTTTGAAGTTTTCTTAATCAACCTACGCATCAAAACGAAGATAGTGGTACTAGTAACACAATTAAAACATGAACTTTAACAATTTAACAACATTAACTCATCCAAAATCAAAGATTAAGCATACCCATTTCAAATATTCAAACTAGTTACTCAAAACAACAAATCGATCAAACAAAACATGTATTCATGTTATACTTGAGGCATAGACCCTAATTAACACCATTTCAAGTATATAAAATGAATTTAGAGAAATCTAGTGTTTTTAGAAAGTTACCCAAACTTGATGAAATTGGTACCAAAATGTAGAGGATGAAGAGAGGATCACGAAAATGTAATTTGTTTTGATGTTTGATTGCTTGAATTGAAATAGATGATGAATTAGTGGATTGGTTGTTTGCGTTCCAAAAATGGAAGTAGAGAGAAAGAGATGTGGGATTGAATGAGTGGTGGTAGTGGTGGGTTGACTAGTTGACCTAGTCAACTAGTATGCCCACTTGACGCTAATAGTCCCTCGAGTTTAAAGCGGGTGCGGGAATTAACCAAACGAGTATTTCAAAAACGCTCGAGTAAACTAGTGATGTTATAATTAAATAACAGGAATATTAAGAACGTTAGTCAACGGAAAATACGATTTTAAATAATGAAAGGTATTATTTAAAAAAAAAGACGGTGTTTAAAATAAATTTAACGGAAAAACGCGGGATGTTACATTACCTACACTTTAAAATAAATTTCGTCCCAAAATTTAGTTAGAAGTAGTAGTTGTCGTTTCTTCCTCGAAATCTTGCGTTGCCAACTCTACGAATAAGTGAAGGTACTTCTTGGGCATTTCAATGAACTTTGACAGTCGGGGTTTTACTTTGTTTCAAAAATTTGGTTTCACGATTCATAGTTTCAACCGGTCCTCCTAGGAAGTGAAGTTTATCATCGATAGTAAGCTCATCGAAAAGGATAACAAGTTCTTGTTTCGCAAGACACATCTTTAAGTTTGATACACAGAATGTAGGGTGAACGGAATTTGTTTGAATTGGGAATTCGAAACGGTAAGTAACGGGTCCAATACGCCCCAAGATTTCAAAAGGATCAAAGTATCGTGGATTTAGCTTTCTACTTTTCCCGAAACGGATTACACCCTTTCAAGGTGAGACTTTTAATGTTACGCAGTTACCCACTTGGAATTCGAAAGGTTTACGTCTAACATCGGCATAGCTCTCTTGGCGACTACGGGCCGTCTTGAGCCTTTCTTGGAATTGAACGATCTTCTCGGTTGTTTCATGAATGAGTGCGGTTTCGGTGATTTGCTTGTCGCCTACTTCGGCCCAACGATTTAGAAAACGACAATTGCGGCCATATAAAGTTTCGAGAAGGTGCGGCGTTAATACACGAATGAAAATCATTGTAGTAAGAGAATTTGACTAAAGGCAAATACTTTTCTCAAGTAAATTTGAAGTTGATAACACAAATTTGTATTATGGTTTCCAAGGTTTGAATCGTATGCTTGCTCGGTCCGTCGGGTTGTGGTTGATGTGCGGCACTCATGTCTAAACGTGGTCCCGAGGCTTTTTGTAAGGCACTCCAAAAATCTAGAAGTGAAACTAGAATCTCGATCTGAAACAAAGTACATTTCTGTAAGGTATATTCAAACAAGTTTGTTAGGACTTGAAAACGTTTGTTGGAACAAGTTTCTGTTTCTCAAGAATTTCACGCCGCGGAAGATTTATCGGTTTTCGAAAACGTTCTTTAGGACTATTCACCCTCGTGGCGAATACTAGTATAATGTGAAGAGTCTCTCTCTCCATTGAAATTAGATAAAAGATTTCCTTATACAGAAGTACGAGTGTGATGCGAAGAAATTTCCGCCTCGATGTGAGCATATCAAGCATATTGTAGTTCGTCGGTAAAACTGTGCGAAAAACGAGATAGTATACACATATGACATATGTTTGAAGTTGAAAGAATTGGTCGTTTATTCAGAAACATAGATATGGTTCGACAATAATCGAAGATGTGTCCCTGGTATGTTTGTTATCAGTATTCTCGGAGTTTTCGGATACCCAACAAGAAAAATGAAGTCATGTACATGGCACATGGTGGTGATTAGGTTGATCGAGTCCAACCACCATCACGTGTCATTAGAACTTTGGTATGACTTACCATAATATAACCACGCTGATCGAGTGTCGTTATATTACGCTAACTCATACCTCCATTCCCACATCACTCCATAGATTCAAGTTCGTGTAATCGTAAAGTTTTAAAATGAACAAAGTATAGCGACATCACTAACGTGACTTATATTGAATCGAAAGTATTAGTGAAACTCCTAAGAAACGTTCCCCGAGGGAAGTGTATAAATGATTGTTCATGTGACGACCCTGGAATTTCTGACTAAATTTAAACTTATTCTTTATATGATTTCGATACGATAAGCAAAGTATGTAATGTTGAGTCTAGAAAATTTTGAAACGATGTTCATATATTCATTTGACCTTCGACTAGTTCCGACGATTCACGAACAATTAATTGTAACTTGATATGTGTATATATATATAAATAATAATTGGAAATATAATTATAAATATTATATGTTGTTGTTACTAAAATTTATTTATGTAAACTAAAATAAAAATAGGATATTGTAATAATTATTATTTAAAAAGTATCTATATATATAAATAAAATGTATTGAATATATATTTAGTTTCGAAATTATTTGGAAAATGATAGTAACACTCAATTATCGTTCGTTTGATAATAAACAAGTCATAAACAAACTTATGTGATTTTAAAATAAACGGTGATACGAAAATGAGTTATATAAGTTATAGGCTTATTAAAAGTATATTTAAGATCTAATTATTTAATTTTAACATTTTTTATATTTTACCCATAAATGAGAGGGACAGTTGAGGTATTTTTTTAATTATTAGATTAATGATCGAATTTTATACCATATTGACTGAAATAAATAAATACATTTAATTTAAAAATATGAGATTTATCTGAGGACTTTTATCCGCCATTGATTAACAACAGAGTACGAGATACTATACCTAATAATGCTGTCGGTAGATAATTACAAATTTAGTGGCTGCTATTTAATTCACACGTTCCTATTCTTATATTTAATATTATAATATAATTTCAATCATGCACTAGGTTTGTTATTACTATTATGTATTAATGTGGTTATTTGCGGTCATCACAAATCACGCGTATCATATATTAATATACTTTTGCAGTATGCACAAAGTCATCTGCACTACTCATCCTCACTTCCCATTTTGCAAGATTTTTTTATCTACCTAAAGCAAGAGCACAAGAACAACAAAACTTGTTAATATATGACATTCCAATCGATACTAATACCGCCGCCTGCCACCCCGGAGCACCACCAATGACCACTGCATCTCTTCTCTCTCCCTCTCTTCATCTTCAACCTCAAAACACTATTACCATATATCGCGTGTTATTTTTTTTCTTTTCTTCTCTTGACAGCCGCAAGGAACCACCACCACCATCACCTTGTCACCCATCACATCTTAAAACCATCACTCACCTCACCATAAACCACCTATGAGCGTCACCCACTTCAATCGATCACCACCACACTCCCTCTACTGCAGCTCAATTTCGGAACCCATATCACCACCCATTTAATCACTACTACTCGAACTACTACTTCTACGGTTTTTATTCATTACCACCTTTCAGCTTTCGTTCATGGCTGCTCGAATATAGGTCAAATTGTTACTCGGTGTATTTATAATACTACTTGATCATTTGGGTTGCTGTTGCAAAAGCTTCCACTTGTTGTTAAAATAAAGGTATAATTAATATGATAGTTATTATTAATTATTATTATTATTATTATTATATATTTACTATTATTATCAAAATTATGAAGGAGATATATAATTGCAATTAAACAAATATAGATGAATGAACGAAAGACACAATTGATATTGGGATAATTTTCTAACTTTATTTCATTAACTGAGATTACAACTCTTCTTGAATGCAATATCAAAATACATAGAATAAAACTAAATATGAACTAATGAACTTACTAACAAATCGGAACCACTATTTGCGTATCCCACGTAACCCGTTTACTTGATTAACTTCCACCCATGAGCTATAAGACTTGGCCCATGTGGTGACCAAGTCATAATTGGGCCAACATATTATTACTAATTGATTATGATTATGATTAGATTAGGTTAATGATAACGATAATAGTTAAGATGATGATGCCAGAGTTATAGATGATTATGTTAATAGGTGATGACATAAAGAGGACGATGATATTGATGACAGAAATGTTCGATGATTATGAATGATGATGAAGATGATATTGGGATTGATAGAACTGATGTTAATTAAATGATGATTAGAATTTTGGTTATGATGATAATAGAAAATGATATAAAAGAAAGGATGATGATGATGAATTTATGATGAAAATGTTAAACGGTTTTCATACCTGATAAATAATTAGAAACACCATTATTACCAGAATGTAACAAGCGAAGAAGTGGTTTGGAAGGGTGTTTGTGAAGCGAGAGGTTTTAGGTTCTAGTCCCGGTTGTGGCAATTTTTTTTTAAAAAAAAAAAAAAGAAGAAGAAAAGGGGTTATATAAATATAAGTATCATATCTATCAATCAGGAAAAACAGACACAGAGGAATGGTTATGATTGTTTTTGGGTTAGTGAGATGTCGCAGGTTCAAACCCGGACTTGGGCAATTTTTTTTTAAGGGCTACTCGTCTAAAATAGTTATTACTAATACTCTTAGTATTATTATTTCATTATTAAATTTTTTTAGTATTATTATTAATATTATTATTATCACTATTAGTAATATAATAACTATATTATTATTACTATCATTATTATTATCATTCGTATCATTATAGGTATTATTACAAATAGATATTTTAATAAAAATACATTACAATAATATTAATATTACATATCACTATATTTTTCTTATTATTAAAATAATATTAATTATGCTATATATAAAATATATCAATATAACAAGTATATTATTAATAATAATATATATAACTTGTTCGATTACTATTATGTGTTTATAATATTATTTGTCATATATAAATGATATAGATTCATGAATCCGAGGCCAACTCTGCATTGTTCAATGTCGTCATATGTATTTTTACTACAAAATACAGTATCGTGAGTTTCATTACTCTCTTTTTAAATGCTTTTGCAATATATATTTTTGGGACTGAGAATACATGCGCTGCTTTTATAAATGTTTTACGAAATTGACACAAGTAATTGAAACTACATTATATGGGTGAATGATCGAAGCCGAATATGCCCCTTTTGCTTGGTAACCTAAGAATTAGTAAACCGATCTGCTAATTGACGCGAATCCTAAAGATAGATCTAGTGGGCCTAACGAAACCCATCCAAAGTACCGGGTGCTTTAGTACTTCGATGTTGTTTTATCATGTCCGAAGTATTTCCTGAAATGATAGGGGATATTCTTATATGCATCTTGTTAATGTCGGTTACCAGGTGTTCAATCTATATGAATGATTTTTGTCTCTATGCATGGGACGTATATTTATGAGAAATGAAAAATGAAAATCTTGTGGTCTATTAAAATGATGGAAATGATTATTTATGTTAAACTAATGAACTCACCAACCTTTTGGTTGACACTTGAAAGCATGTTTATTATCAAGTATGAAAGAAATCTTCCGCTGTGCATTTGCTCATTTTAGAGATATTACTTGGAGTCATTCATGACATATTTCAAAAGATGTTGCATTCGAGTCGTCGAGTTCATCAAGAATATTATTAAGTCAATTATAGTTGGATATATTATGAAATGATATGCATGCCTGTCAACTGTCAATGTAATGAAAGTTTGTCTTTTAAAAACGAATGCAATGTTTGTAAAATGTATCATATAGAGGTCAAGTACATCGCGATGTAACCAAATGTAATGTATTCGTCTAGATGGATTAGGACGGGTCGTTAGAGTTGGTATCAGAGATTTGGTCTTAGCGAACCAGGTCTTGCATTAGTATGTCTAACTGATAGTTGTTTAGATGCATTAGTGGATCTGGACTTCGACCGTGTCTGCATGTCAAAAGTTTTGCTTATCATTTCGTGTCGAAATTACCCGCTTATCATTCTTAGGGAATCACTTGCTTATCATCTTAAAGTCTAGACACGTTTTACTGCCTCTATTGCATAGACTGTGTATAGATAAATTCATATCTTAGCGTATATGTTATTGTTACCTTTGCCTGACAGCTTCCGTAGATTTCTCCGTAATTTATGGGATTTTAGTATTATATATGCATATGTAAATTATGTATTGCAGGGTACTAATCTACATCTTATAATCTATTTCTTATCTAAAAATCCTTCATCTGATCGTACGAGATGAATCCCTCAACCAGTTCGAATTCCTCGGATTCCGACAGCTATTCCGATATGGAGTTTCACCTAAGCTCCGAAAGCGGTGTCACCAGAATGAATCAACCAATTCATCTGATGGGTTCATAGCCTACTTAATCATTGGAGACAAAAAGAAGGTGATCCTTTCCATCAACCAAATTCACCTCTTGGCGAAGAACCTGAAGCACTTACCGGTGAACCAGTCCGAAATATCATTTTCACCCTCATTTCCCGAATATCTCGTCATGATTACATACTATCTTAGATTTTAAACCTTATTCATTCGTTCGTTCTTACCGACAATCATCCCGGAGTACTCGAAGAAGTCAACGAGCTTCGCGCCTGAGTAATGATTTTTGGAGAATATGGTACAAATTTTACCAGCTTCAACAACATCATCGGCACCAACAGTACCATCAGTAACAGCACCAGTACCATCAACAATCCATGCCTCAACATCTCATTCTGTTCCTCGAGTATAATCATCGTTCTACATATTATTCTACATCAATTATCTTCGTTCTTCATGGCGATTATGTAATCTCTAATATTATAGAGATTATGTATTATAGTTTTGACGGTAAACCAAATGAGTTTAATACTATATTAACACATTAAATCCATGATTACATCTGAAGAAAATATATATGTATGTATGTTTTCATAAAGATTGTAATTAAAAATTCTTTCGTACAAACTGTTAATGGTGAAAATATTTTAACGGGTAGGTAATACCCGGGGAATATTTAGATTTCACATTAATAAGTTACACTGTACATTCTTCGAATCTGATTCAACAGTCATTCACTATCCTACTTACATCCACAGATATACATACCCGTTCACCGCAGAATAACCATTTTCTTTCAATTTCATATTTGGATTTTGACATATCAGAATCCAACAAGTGGCATAATGAAGAAAACATTGGACAAAAAATAAAATTTGTTAGAAACAAACAAATTAACTATGAGAAATTTTGTTAAGAATCCACGCTAACTGTTCCTAGCTAACTGTTCCTAGCTAACTGATTACATTTTTATTTATCGCAATTTAATTATCGCAATTTTTATTCTCGCAATTTTATTTATCGTCATTTAATTTTTGTTATTTATTTTACGCACTTTAAATATCGGGACACGTATACAAGGTTTTGACATATCATATCGACGCATCTATATATATTATTTGGAATAACCATAGACACTCCATATGCAGTAATTATCGAGTTCTCTATACATGGTTGAGGTTGATTCTACAATAATATATATAGTTTGAGTTGTGATCGAGTCTGAGACATGTACACGGGTCTCGATACGTATTAATTAACTCGAATATTATATATAAAAACTATATATGAATTATTGAACTGTTAACTGTGGACTATCGACTATGGACTGCCAACATTGGACAATTAAAATGAATTAAAATATTTATTATAACATATGAAACTAAACAACTCTTCAAGTTTGCCACTTGATCTCATCTTAAACCTCATTGTATCTCGACGATTACAATCTGCGTTCAAACCTTTCGTGATTCTTGAAAACACCTCAATCGAGAAGATGAACCAACCGCACTTCATCTACGTAAGAAAAGATTGATACATATAGTTATGCACCTGGAAAAAAAAGAAAAAAAAAAACTCTCGGAACCTTTGTAAACGTTTAACACGTATCTGTGCTAGCTCTTTTGGCGTTGTTATTACTGAAAATCACTTTGCAACCCCTTCCCAAATTAGCCAATTTTATCACAGCTCCAGCAAGTCAACTTCGAATTTACAGTCAGACCAGCCTTATTATAACCTTGATATATACGTTACCTTTTCGCCATCGTTACCGGGGAACCGTTTATATTCCACCACATTAGCAGTAAACTTGTCAGCAACTGTAATGATCTAGGATTTTTTGAAAAATCTTTATAATTATCAAAACTCCTTCATTTACTCATCTGTATCTTGTAACAAGAATTTCCATACGAATCATCGGGAATTAGCAATCAGTATTTTGAAATCTTGCAGCATGCCTATGCCAACAATTATATGTGTACATATAACTTCTATCATCTGGACTTACATGCTTGAATGTGAAGTTTCTAAAAAACACCCCGAACTGCGAACTAGTCCTCGAAATGCTGATGAAACAGCAAAAACCGTAAATGACCTTAATCGTCAGAAGTTTTATGATAAAGAATTGTATGTTGGAAAAGCTTAGAAAAGTTGGAACTGGAAAACGGATTGAGCTAACCACGAAGGAGATCAAAGACAAATACAAGGACCATACCCTATATTCAAAGAATCCAGGTAATTCTGGATCCGTTGAAATCTTTAGCGAATACCTTGCTTCTGACTCCAAACTCTCGCGGACAAATTTTCTTCACCATCCTTCGATATTAGAAATTCCAAGATATCATTGTATCTTTCATTATAAATATCCTCCATATTTCTAAAGATATTTTCATAACCATTCTTATCTGAAATCATTAATCGCTTAGTGCTATCAGTGTTACATCATATAGAAACTGTTAGTTTCTATATTCTGTAAACTTTCGAACTTAAAATATGAATATTATTGAAATAATGTTGGAAACTGATGCATGAGTTAGTATAATATAATGACACTTGATCAACGTGATTATATTACAGTAAGTCATGCTGAGTTTCTAATGGAATGTGATGATTCACAGATCATAACGTCATCATGTGCCATGTTACATAACTCTTTCATTCTGCTTAACTTCTGAACATATCAAGAAAGTATATTCTTGATAATTCTATTCTCAGTGATTCTGGAAATTTAACAAATCAAATCGTGCTATTACGTTCTTTCTTGTTTAGAACATTAAGTTCATTCGAAACTCCATACTTACGAATTCTGGACCATTACTCGCGTTACTAGAGGTTGAGGAGAGAATAAAAAGACAAAGAGCTCCAGAATATAAGAGAAAATATAAAGCCTAATAACAACACGGAGGTTACAAACCGTGGATATTAATACGAATAGCAATATAAAGACACGGTAGAATTAAGAATAGTATCACCCCAAGGTAATAGTAGAAGTAAACAGATTTTTCTGGTGGAAGATTGAAAAGAAGGATGACAGAAATGATAATTAGGAAAATATCAAGGATTAGAACGGGATTAAGCATTTTCACAATCATTTGGATGTATGAACTAAGAAAGAATGTATAGGAATGTTGAGAATAATGGAACGGAAGAGCTTAATTTATAGAAATATCAGACAGAGTAATCGAGGCAGATCACCGTATTTAATTATAGAGATCTTAATCTCCTTATTCGCTGAAGAATCAAATCTCTCAGATTTCGAAGATTTTCTTTAAATCCCTTGAATTCCGAAATTCAATCGCGACTACGTCAAAAGTTATGGAAAATCTCCATTTCTTCATCTCGATCTTTTGTGATAGCTTCATTCATACGCTTCGATTAATCGAATCAATTTATCCATATTACTCAATGATGATAAAACTCTATTTATCAACTCATATTCGTCATGAAAACATTTTTATTATTAACCATGACCACCTCACTCAAATTTCGGGACAAAATTTCTTTAACGGGTAGGTACTGTGACGACCCGGGAATTTCCGACTAAATTTAAACTTAATCTTTATATGATTTCGATACGATAAGAAAAGTAAGTAATGTTGAGTCTAGAAAATTTTGAAACGATGTTCATATATTCATTTGACCTTCGACTAGTTCCGACGATTCACGAACAATTAATTGTAACTTGATATGTATATATATATATATAAATAATAATTGGAAATATAATTTTAAATATTATATGTTGTTGTTACTAAAATTTATTTATGCAAACTAAAATAAAAATAGGATATTGTAATAATTATTATTTAAAAAGTATCTATATATATAAATAAAATGTATTGAATATATATTTAGTTTCGAAATTATTTGGAAAATGATAGTAACACTCAATTATCGTTCGTTTGATAATAAACAAGTCATAAACGAACTTATATGATTTTAAAATAAACGGTGATACGAAAATGAGTTATATAAGTTATAGGCTTATTAAAAGTATATTTAAGATCTAATTATTTAATTTTAACATTTTTTATATTTTACCCATAAATGAGAGGGACAGTTGAGGTATTTTTTTAATTATTAGATTAATGATCGAATTTTATACCATATTGACTGAAATAAATAAATACATTTAATTTAAAAATATGAGATTTATCTGAGGACTTTTATCCGCCATTGATTAACAACAGAGTACGAGATACTATACCTAATAATGCTGTCGGTAGATAATTACAAATTTAGTGGCTGCTATTTAATTCACACGTTCCTATTCTTATATTTAATATTATAATATAATTTCAATCATGCACTAGGTTTGTTATTACTATTATGTATTAATGTGGTTATTTGCTATCATCACAAATCACGCGTATCATATATTAATATACTTTTGCAGTATGCACAAAGTCATCTGTACTACTCATCCTCACTTACCATTTTGCAAGATTACAAGAACAAGAACAACCAAACTTGCACTACTCATCCTCACTTACCATTTTTTATCTTCCTAAAGCAAGAGTACAAGAACAACCAAACTTGTTAATAGATGACATTCCAATCGATACTAATACCGCCACCTGCCACCCCGGAGCACCACCAATGACCACTGCATCTCTTCTCTCTCCCTCTCTTCATCTTCAACCTCAAAACACTATTACCATATATCGCGTTTATTTTTTTTCTTTTCTTCTCTTGACAGCTGCAAGGAACCAACACCACCATCACCATGTCACCCATCACATCTTAAAACCATTACTCACCTCACCATAAACCACCTATGAGCGTCACCCACTTCAATCGATCACCACCATACTCCCTCTACTGTAGCTCAATTTCAAAACCCATATCACCACCCATTTAATCACTACTACTCGAACTACTACTTCTATGGTTTTTATTCATTACCACCTTTCAGCTTTCGTTCATGGCTGCTCGAATATAGGTCAAACTGTTACTCGGTGTATTTATAATACTACTTGATCATTTGGGTTGCTGTTGCAAAAACTAAAATTGACATACCTTGTATCGTGCTAATGCGTTTCCATTTTTAGCCGAAAGCACCAAAACAACTTCCACTTGTTGTTAAGATAAAGGTATAATTAATATTATAGTTATTATTAATTATTATTATTATTATTATTATTATTATTATTATTATTATTATTATTATATATTTACTATTATTATTAAAATTATGAAGGAGATATATAATTGCAATTAAACAAATATAGATGAATGAACGAAAGACACAATTGATATTGGGACAATTTTTTGACTTTATTTCATTAACTGAGATTACAACTCTTCTTGAATGCAATATCAAAATACATAGAATAAAACTAAATATAAACTAATGAACTTGCTAACAAATTGGAACCACTATTTGCGTATCCCACGTAACCCGTTTACTTGATTAACTTCCACCTATGAGCTATAAGACTTGGCCCATGTGGTCACCAAGTCATAATTGGGCCAACATATTATTACTAATTGATTATGATTATGATTAGATTAGGTTAATGATAACGATAATAGTTAAGATGATGATGCCAGAGTTATAGATGATGATGTTAATAGGTGATGACATAAAGAGGACGATGATATTGATGACAGAAATGTTCGATGATTATGAATGATGATGAAGATGATATTGGGATTGATAGTACTGATGTTAATTAAATGATGATTAGAATTTTGGTTATGATGATAATAGAAAATGATATAAAAGAAAGGATGATGATGATGAATTTATGATGAAAATGTTAAACGGTTTTCATACCTGATAAATAATTAGAAACATGATTATTACCATAATGTAACAAGCGGAGAAGTGGTTTGGAAGGGTGTTTGTGAAGCGAGAGGTTTTAGGTTCGAGTCCCGGTTGTGGCAATTTTTTTTTTAAAAAAAAAAGACGAAGAAAAGGGGTTATATAAATATAAGTATCATATCTATCAATCAGGAAAAATAGACACAGAGGAATGGTTAGGATTGTTTTCGGGTTAGTAGGATGTCGCGGGTTCAAACCCGGACTTGGGCAATTTTTTTTTTAAGGGCTACTCGTTTAAAATAGTTATTACTAATACTCTTAGTATTATTATTTCATTATTAATTTTTTTTAGTATTATTATTATTATTATTATCATTATTTTTAACTTTATTATTATTATTATCATTATTATTATTATTATTATTATTATTATTATTATTATTATTATTCTCACTATTAGTATTATAATAACTATATTATTATTACTATCATTATTATTATCATTCTTATCATTATAGGTATTATTACAAATAGATATTTTAATAAAAATACATTACAATAATATTAATATTACATATCACTATATTTTTCTTATTATTAAAATAATATTAATTATGCTATATATAAAATATATCAATATAACAAATATATTATTAATAATAATATATATAACTTGTTCGATTACTATTATGTGTTTATAATATTATTTGTCATATATAAATGATATAGGTTCGTGAATCTGAGGCCAACCCTGCATTGTTCAATGTCGTCATATAGGTTCGTGACATATTTCAAAAGACGTTGCATTCGAGTCGTTGAGTTCATCAAGAATATTATTAAGTCAATTATAGTTGGATATATTATGAAATGGTATGCATGCCTGTCAACTGTCGATGTAATGAAAGTTTGTCTTTTAAAAACGAATGCAATGTTTGTAAAATGTATCATATAGAGGTCAAGTACCTCGCGATGTAACCAAATGTAATGTATTCGTCCAGATGGATTAGGATGGGTCGTTAGAGTTCACGTCAATGCGGTTCAAGTCAAACAATAATGTATTCCGGTACGAGAAGTGTAACGAATCATGATAACGAATAGTACGTAACTGTAGTGATAAATAGTGATGACGATGCACACCTAGAGTAGTGATGGTAGTAACAAGAAGTGGTAGATAGTAAGGAACACCAGTGTGACACCGATAGTAAGTTGAAACAGTGGTGAATAACAATCTGGGAGACAGAGTTCCCGAACAAGTGTGACTAATGAAGTCGTTGTCACCCTTTCGTGTATGAATCTTGAAATTAACGTGGGTAACCAAAAAGTGGCAGAATACAGATTCGTATGATGAAATTTTGGTACCATTAAGAAGTTTGCCTAAGAATGATTCAAGTATAATGCACAAGTAGTCAAGTAAGTGCTATCTATAGCAAATGGATGTCAGAATGCAATGGCTAACTATCTGGTTGTAGTCTAGATTCACTAATGCATCCTAACGACTCTGTTAGACACACTAATGCACATCCTAGTTCCTTATAACCAACGCTCTGATACCATCTGTAACGACCCATCCAAAATCGTCATTGACGGCACCGCTACTTAGGTCCCGTTGCGTGGTCATTGTCTCTATATGAGACGCGTTTGACCAAAATTATGTCGCATTCAATTGAAATGTACAAAACTTGTAAAGTTTAGTTTAACAAATGAATCGACAACAAGTTTAAGTTTACAAAAGCTATGAAGTGTAAATGAAATAACTTACGACATAATTAGTTTAAATCACGGTTTGCTATAAATAGCGAAAGTATGTACGCTTAAAGTTTGAATCCAAAAGCGCTATCCCTAGTGTATGCATGTATGCTTGACTCCAAGCAGGTAATCAAAGTGTGCGGAAGCATGTATCAAGTAGCCAAGTATGAACCTGAGAAACATATAGAAAACTGTCAACGAAAAACGTTGGTGAAATAATAGGTGTATTTGTAAACGTTATATTTTGAACCACAAGATTTAGTATTTCCATCAAGTTAATTATTCAAATCGTTTGCATTCCAAAAGTTTGTTTCGCGAGCACCCAATTATCAAGACTTAACGTTTCCTTCCATAGAACCCCATCACAATAGTGTTAGAACATACACTGTTTCTCGAAAATATATTTCATCCGTAGACGGTAGCGAACAGTCCGAAATGAGGGTTTGTCAAACTTGTATGGCCACACAATATAAGTTCTCGCTTACACCCTGCAAGTGTAACTAATGATAATCGAATTGAGAATTTTTGTTCTAACTCGCTGTGGAATGTTTGTTTCATCGTACTTGTGTTCAAAGCATGAAAGTATGTAGTATAAAACTGTATATGTTTCTCATCCCATGATTTAAAAGTATAAAAGTTGTTGAAAGATGGGACTATGATCTCACCTCGAGTGCACGAGTATAAAGGTACTTCACAAAGTAAACGTGTGCATGAATGAATGCTTAGTCTTGACCTAAACAAATAAGTTATATCAATTAACCGGTCACGACACAAGGTCGGGCGAAATGTGTTCAATTAGTCCTATGGCTCGTTATGACTCGAATAGTATAGCATGTGAATCACGTTGTCAAGTTTCATGCAAGAATCAAGTATAAAGGCATGTTAGAACAATTGCATAAATGTTTGGCTAAGTTTAACTAAAAGTCAAACTCGGTTAAGTTAAAGTCAACAAAAAAGTCAACACGTTCGGGTCGGGTCCCGAACTATTTTTCTGTGGTTTTTATTCATATATAAGCATGTTAGAACAAGTTACATGTGAATCGGAGGTGCGTAGCATAGCAAACATTTTTCGAAATTTGACAAAGTAGGTCAGAAGACAATAACAGAAAATGCCGCGCCGCGGCCCCTGGTGTCGCGCCGCGCCAATAGGCATGGCCTGGTGCCTGGTCTGTTTCAAAAGTTCAAGTCTCAACCAAACTTCAATTTAGCACAAATCACAAACCGTAAACACTTAGAACACGTATCTTATATCGTTGGAAAGCTCTTTTGATAAGGAATACAACTAACCACTTTTCATCAAGCAAAAACATCAATTACAATAACCAAAATCTTGTCAAGTGATCTTTAAAGGTGTATTTTCAAAGTTTCAAGTTCACAAAATGCATTTTAAGATTCGGGAATCCAATTCACACATATGATATGCTGTTTTGAAGGTAATGGAACATACATTACAACTAAACACTTACTAATAACATTTCATAGAATTCAAAACATCGAAAGTTCGTTTTAAGTCTATCTAACCCTAACCAAAATTCACAAAAATCAATAATCATGTGTTTGAAGTTTTCTTAATCAACCTACGCATCAAAACGAAGCTAGTGATACTAGTAACACAATTAAAACATGAACTTTAACAATTTAACAACATTAACTCATCCAAAATCAAAGATTAAGTACACCCATTTCAAATATTCAAACTAGTTACTCAAAACAACAAATCGAGTAAACAAAACATGTATTCATGTTATACTTGAGCCATAGACCCTAATTAACACCATTTCAAGTATATAAAATGAATTTAGAAAAATCTAGTATTTTTAGAAAGTTACCCAAACTTGATGAAATTGGTATCAAAATGTAGAGGATGAAGAGAGGATCACGAAAATGTAATTTGTTTTGATGTTTGATTGCTTGAATTGAAATAGATGATGAATTAGTGGATTGGTTGTTTGAGTTCCAAAAATAGAAGTAGAGAGAAAAGAGAGAAAGATATGTGGGATTGAATGAGTGGTGGTAGTGGTGGGTTGACTAGTTGACCTAGTCAACTAGTTTGCCCACTTGACGCCAATAGTCCCTCGAGTTTAAAGCGGGTGTGGGAATTAACCAAACGAGTATTTTAAAAACGCTCGAGTAAACTAGTGATGTTATAATTAAATAACAGGAATATTAAGAACGTTAGTCAACGGAAAATACGATTTTAAATAACGAAAGGTATATTTAAAAAAAAAGACGGTGTTAAAAATAAATTTAACGGAAAAACGCGGGATGTTACATTACCTACACCTTAAAAGAAATTTCGTCCCGAAATTTAGTTAGAAGTAGTAGTTTTCGTTTCTTCCTCGAAATCTTGCGTTGCCAACTCTACGAATAAATGAAGGTACTTCCTTGGGCATTTCAACGAACTTTGACAGTCGGGGTTTTACTTTGTTTTAAAAATTTGGTTTCACGATTCATAGTTTCAACCGGTCCTCCTAGGAAGTGAAGTTTATCATCGATAGTAAGCTCATCGAAAAGGATAACAAGTTCTTATTTCGCAAGACACATCTTTAAGTTTGATACACAGAATGTAGGGTGAACGGAATTTGTTTGAATTGGGAATTCGAAATGGTAAGTAACGGGTCCAATACGCCCCAAGATTTCAAAAGGATCAAAGTATCGTGGATTTAGCTTTCTACGTTTCCCGAAATGGATTGCACCCTTTCAAGGTGCGACTTTTAACGTTATGCGGTTACCCACTTGGAATTCGAAAGGTTTATGTCTAACATCGGCATAGCTCTCTTGGCGACTACGGGCCGTCTTGAGCCTTTCTTGGAATTGAACGATCTTCTCGGTTGTTTCATGAATGATTGCGGGTCCGGTGATTTGCTTGTCGCCTACTTCGGCCCAACGATTTAGAAAACGACAATTGTGGCCATATAGAGTTTCGAGAATGTGCGGCGTTAATACACGAATGAAAATCATTGTAGTAAGAGAATTTGACTAAAGGCAAATACTTTTCTAGAGTAAATTTGAAGTTGATAACACAAATTCGTATTACGGTTTCCAAGGTTTGAATCGTATGCTTGCTCGGTCAGTCGGGTTGTGGTTGATGTGCGGCACTCATGTCTAAACGTGGTCCTGAGGCTTTTTGTAAGGTACTCCAAAAATCTAGAAGTGAAACGAGCATCTCGATCCGAAACAAAGTACATTTCTGTAAGGTATATTCGAACAAGTTTGTTAGGACTTGAAAACATTTGTTGGAACAAGTTTCTGTTTCTCAAGAATTTCGCGCCGTGGAAGATGTGTCAGTTTTCGAAAACGTTCGTTAGGACTATTCACCCTCGTGGCGAATACTAGTATAATGTGAAGAGTCTCTCTCTCCATTGAAATTAAATAAAAGATTTCCTTATACGGAAGTACGAGTGTGATGCGAGAGAAATTTCTGCCTCAATGTGAGCATATCAAGCATATTGTAGTTCGCCGATAAAACTGTGCGAAAAACGAGATAGTATACATGTATGACATATGTTTGAAGTTGAAAGAATTGGTCGTTTATTCAGAAACATAGATATGGTTCGACAATAATCGAAGATGTGTTCCTGGTATGATTGTTATCAGTATTCTCGAAGTTTTCGGATACCCAACAAGAAAAATGAAGTCATGTACATGGCACATGGTGGTGATTAGGTTGATCGAGTCCAACCACCATCACGTGTCATTAGAACTTTGGTATGACTTACCGTAATATAACCACGTTGATCGAGTGTCGTTATATTACGCTAACTCATACCTCCATTTCCACATCACTCCATAGATTCAATTTCGTGTAATCGTGAAGTTTTAAAAGGAATAAAGTATAGCGACATCACTAACGTGACTCGTATTGAATCGAAAGTATTAGTGCAACTCCTAAGAAACGTTCCCCGAGGGAAGTGTATAAATGATTGGTCATGTCAATGCGGTTCTCTTCTCGACCTCTAGTAAAGTGAGTAATGGTCCAGAATTCGTAGATATGAATTTCAGAATGAACATAGTTAATGTTCTAAGAGAGATTGTAACAGCACGATCTTGATTGGTTAAATTATCAGAATTCAAGAGAAAAGATAGAACTATCAGGAAGATATGTTCTTGATATGTTTGGAGATTAGATAGAATGTAAGAGTCGTGTAACATGGCACATGATGACGTTATGTATGTGAATCATCATGTTTCATTAGAACTCAGCATGACTTACTGTAATATAATCACGTTGATCAAGTGTCATTATATTATACTAACTCATGCATCAGTTCCCAACACCACTTCAAAGACATTCATATTTTAAATTCGAAATTTTCAGAATTTAGAAACTAAAATAATTTCCTTTATGATGTAACACTGATATCGCGAAGAAATAAATGATTTCAGATAAGAATGGTTATGAAAATATCTTCAGAAATATCGAGGATATTTATAACGAATGATACGATGATATCTTAGAATTTTTAATATCGAAGGATGATGATGAAGATTTGTCCGTAAGAGTATAGAGTCAGGAGCAAGATATTTGCTAAACACTTCAGCATACACTGAATCATTTGAATTCTTTGAAGACAGATTTAGTATTTGTGATTTGTCCCCAGCCTCCTTCATAATTTCGCATAATTCACTTTTTGGTACTGAATTTTCTATTGAACGTTTCCAACACTCCATTCTTTATCATCAAACCTTCGACTGTTAAGGTTGTTTACAGTTTTTGCTGCTTCATTCCGAAATTTTCAAAATTTAGAGTATTGATTCGTAGACTGGGTGCTTTTCAGAATTTCAGAATTGAAGATCATAATTCTAAGAGATAAATGTTATATGTATACATATAACTGTTGATGTAGTAATGCTGCGAGATTTAAAATACTGATTGCTAATTCCCGTTAACTAGTATGGCAATTCTCGTTACAATATGTGGATGAGTATATGATAGGGTTTTAATGAACAAATATAATGGTTTTTCGGAGAGACTTAAGTCAATGAGTAATGTAGTTGCTGGTAAGTTTACTGCTAATGTGGTGGAATATAAACGGTTCTCCGGTAACAATGACGAAGGGCGAACTTATATACCAAAGTTATAATAGAGTTTATTTTAATGAAAATTCGAAATTGATTTGCTGAAGCTGTGAAAAAATTAGCTAATTTGGAAAAGAATTGCAATGTTATTTTCAGTAATAACAATGCCAAAGGAGCTAGCACAGATACGTGTCAAACGTTTACTCAGGTTCTGAGTGTTTTCAGGTGCATAAATATATGCATCAATCTTTCCTTCCGTAGATGAAATGCGGTTGGTTCGTCCTCTCGATTGAGGTGTTTTCAAGAATCATGAAAGGTTTGAACGCAAATTGGAATCGTCAAGATACAAATGAGGTTTAAGATGAAATCAAGTGGCAAACTTGAAAAATTGTTTAGTTTCATATGTTATAATCAATATTTTAATTCATTTTAATTGTCCAATGTTGGTAGTCTACGGTTAACAGTCCACAGTTAGTAATTCAATAATTCATATATAGTTTAATATATAATATTCGAATTAATTAATACGTGTCGTGACCCATTATATACATGTCTCAGACTCGATCACAACTCAAAGTATATATATTATTTTAGAATCAACCTCAACCCTGTATAGCTAACTCAAGCATTACTGCATATAGAGTGTCTAAGGTTATTCCAAATAATATATATAGATGCGTCGATATGATATGTCAAAACCTTGTATACGTGTCTCGATATTTAAAGTGCATAAAATAAATAACAGAAATTAAATGTCGATAAATAAAATTGCGAGAATTAAAGTTGCGATAATTAAATTGCGATAAATAAATGTAATAAGGAATTAATAGTTAGCTAGGAACAGTTAGCTAGGATTTTGTTAGCGTGGTTTCTTAACAGAATTTTTTATAGTTAATTTGTTTGTTTCTAACAAATTTTTATTTTGTCCAATGTTTTTCTTCATTATGCCACTTGCTGAATTCTGATAGGTCAAAATCCAAATATGAAATTGAATGAAAATGGTTATTCGGTGGTGAACGGATTCGTATATCTGTGGATGTAAGTAGGTTAGTAAATGACCGTTGAATCAAATTCGAAGAATATACATTGTAACTTATTAATGTGAAATCTAAATATTCCTCGGGTATTACCTACCCGTTAAAATATTCTCACCGTTAACAGTTTGTATAAAAGAATTTTTAATTACAATCTTTATGAAAACATATATACATATATATTTTCTTCAGATGTAATCATGGATTTAATGAGTTAATATGATATTAATCTCATTTGCTTTTCAGTTTGAGCTAGAATAAATAATGTCTAAGACTTTAGAGATTACATAATTGCCATGAAGAACGAAGATAATTGATGTAGAACGATACATAGAACGGTGATTATACTCGAGGTACAGAATGAGATGTTGAGGCATGGATTGTTGATGGTACTGGTGCTGTTATTGATGGTACTGTTGGTGTCGGTGATATTGCTGAAGCTAGTAATTTTTGCACCATATTCTCCAAATTGATTACTCGAGCGCGAAGTTTGTTGACTTCTTCTATTATTCCGGGATGATTGTCGGTCGGAACGAGCGGATGAATAAGGTTCAGAATTTAAGATAGTATATAATCATGAAAAGATACTCTGGAAATGAGAGAGAAAATGGTGTCTCGGACAGGTTCGTAGGTAAGTGCTTCAGGTTCATCGTCAAGAGGGAAATTTTGGTTGATGGAAAGTATCGCCTTCTTCTCGTTTCCATTGGTTAAATCGACTATGAACTCATCCCCAATTCATCTATAATTGATGATGACTGATTTGTTGATCCATTCCGGTTATACTGCTTTCGGAGCTCAAGTGTGTTTCTATATCGGAATAGCTGTCGAAATCCGAGGAATTTGAACTAGTCACGAGTTCCATCTTGTAAGGTTAGATAAAGGATTTTCGATATGAAATGATTTTCGAATATCGGATGATATTCTAATTATATAGAATACCTAATATAGTACAGAAAATTCCGTAGATTACGGAGGAATTTTCGGAAGCTGTCAGGCGAAGTTTAAAGTAAAAGATACGCTAAGATACGAATTTATCTATACACTATCTATGCACTAGAGGCAGTAAGACGTGTCTAGACTTTAAGGATGATAAGCAAGTAATTTTTGACACAAAATGATAAGCAAAACTTTTGACATGCAGAAACGGTCGAAGTCCAGACTCACTAATGCATCTAAACAACTATCAGTTAGACACACTAATGCAAGACCTGATTCGCTAAGACCGCCGCCTTGATAATACATGAAGCGACCCGTCCTAATCCATAAGGACGAATACAATAACATATGATTACATCGCGAGGTACTTGACCTCTACATGATACATTTTACAAACATTGCATTCGTTTTTAAAAGACAAACTTTCATTACATCGAAAGTTGACGGCATGCCTATCATTTCATAATATATCCAACTATAATTGACTTAATAATAATCTTGATGAACTCAACGACTCGAATGCAACGTCTTTTGAAATATGTCATGAATGTCTCCAAGTAATATCTCTAGAATGATCAAATGCATAGCGGAAGGTTTCTTTAATACTTGAGAATAAACATGCTTTCAAGTGTCAACCAAAAGATTGGTGAGTTCATTAGTTTATCGTAAACATTCATTTCCATCATTTTAATAGACCACAAGATTTCATATATTGTCACGCAAAACTCGCGAATTAAAATTCATTCATATGGTGAACACCTGGTAACCGAACTTAACAGGATACATATAGAATATCCCCATCATTCAGGGACTCACATCGGACATGATAAATCGAAGTACTAAAGCAGTTCAAATTCTCTGACTGGGGCTTGTTAGTGCCCATAGATCTATCTTTAGGATTCGCGTCAATTGGTGGCAATTATAATAAACATCAATTCTTAGGCTACCAAGCTAAAAAGGGGCATATTCGGTTTGATAATCCAACCATAGAATGTAATTTCGATCACTTGTGTCTATTTCGTAAAGCATTTATAAAAGCAGCGCATGTATTCTCAGTCCCAAAGATATATATTGCAAAAGCATTTAAAAAGGAGCAAATGAAACTCACGATACTGTATTTTGTAGTAAAAATACATATGACGGCACTGAACAAGTGCAGAGTTGGCCTCAGATTCATGAACCTATATCATTTGTATATATATTAAAACATATAATCGTATTTGAATAAGTTTATATATATTATTATTAATAATCATACTTGTTAAATTATGTGTTATATAGATAAATTTAATATATTTCATTTTTATAGTTTATATCACTAATATTTATTATATCATATTAATAATACCAAATTATATTAAGGTTTATATATAATAAAAGAAAGTATATATACATTTGTATTTTAAGTGATATATTTTACATATAGTTTGGTTAATATCATTTAATAATAAAAATATAGCGATATGTAATATTAATATTATTGTAATGTATAAAAATATCTATTCGTAATAATACTAATATGATAAGAATGATAATACTAATGATAGTAATATTGATAACAATAACAGTGTTAATAATAATAGATTTTATAATAAACCTCGTGTTAAATTTGTAACCTATATCTATAGTTCCTATAACTTATAGTTATAACCAATTTCATAACAATAATAATAATCATGTTTGTAACTATAATCATAATAAAAATTAGTAAATGATAATCTTTCTCATATTACTTATATTAGTAGTAATAATAATAATACTAATAATAGTAACAATATTAATAATAATAATAATAATAATAATAATAATAATAATAATAATAATAATAATAATAATAATAATAATAATAATAATAATAATAATAATAGTAATAATAACACTGTTAATATTCTTAATACTTAATAATAACAAATTTAATGATAATTATACTAATACTTAATAATAATACTAATAACATTAATAATATAACTATATTAGAAATAATAATTTTAATGACCATGTTATAATAATAATATTAATAATTAGTAATACAATAATACAAGTAAATAAAAAAATAAATACATAACAATAATAATAATAATATTAATAATAATAATAATAATAATAATAATAATAATAAATAAGGAAGGATAACAACCTTTGAAGAAAGATTTTTTTAAAAACGCCACTGACGGGACTCGAACCCGCGACCTCTCATTCCACATAAACACTCCAAACCATTGATCCGTAATTCTAATCTTAACGTTTTTCTTTATCAATTCATTTATCATTAAACCAAAATCGAGATCGTGTACCATTGTTTAGAACGTCAATAGCAGAAAAACAACAAGAACCGATGGTTTGCAAGTCTTGGCCCAACTTTAAAAGACCAATAAAATAACAAGGGCCGAAAATATTTAATTAGGGTTACAAGCCCATTTAATATTAAATGGCCCGTTAGAATTATCTGGGCAGTCTGTTTGAAAGAAACAGAAACGAACAACGATTGTTTTTGATTCCAAAGGTGGTGGTGGCTACAAAACGGATGGGTTTGGTGGTGGTTGTGGTAGTATTCGACTGGAAACGGAATCATAGTAGATGCAGTAGTCGATCATGGTTGATCTTTGATTGTTGTTTGGGTCGATTGAAACAGTTGTTGGGTAGGTTTTTGGTTGTCAAGTAGCTGTACAAAAGAAAAGAAACTAGTAGTAGTAGTATAACAGTCGAGCAGAAATTGTGGTTGGCGAGTGGCGACTGGAACAGAAAAATAAATAAAAGCATTAGCAGTCGAATAGTTTACATTTTAAAGGGGTATTAATGTTGGTTTTCACAATTGAAAAATTGAAACACATACAGTAGCTTTTGACGATAGTTGTTTGGTTGGGTTGTGATTCGGCCAGGAAACAACTAAAAAGAAAAGACCGAAGTAGAAACAGTGAACGATGGTTTAATTAAACAAGACGATGAACAGTAACTGGGTTTGATGAATTTCGATTGTGGTTAAGATCCAGCTGAGCAGCAACGATAGTGATACTTGATGTGGCAGGAGGTGGTTCTTGGTGGTCTGAAGCAATAACAGAAACACCTTAAATGACAGGCTGCAGCTGTAGCTTTTAATGGAGGTTTAGGTGACGGTTTTGTTAAACAAGGAAGAAACAAAAACAATAACGCAGTGGTGGTTATAGTGTGGTTCATGGTGAAGGTGGGGTTATGGTGGTGATCCGTAGGTGGTTCATGGTGATAGTCGAAGGTTAGCAAGATGGTTTTGTGAGTTGCAAAACAGGAATGGACATAGCAGCTCTAATGATTGATGGTTGGTTGTACTCGTGCATATATGTTTTCAGATATATAGAGATCAGATAGATAAATATATATAATATATTATACTAATAGTAACAGTAATGTTAACATTGATTTAATATAATAATATGATAGTGGATGAATGCAAGTGAAAACAGTAATACATTTACAATCTCGTGCACAATATTTGTTGGTATGCTACCGATAGTTTTCACGGACTATGTATCGTGAGAAATCAGTGGCGGATAAAAGTGTTCAGAAAAATCCCAAACTTTTAGATTAACTATATTTATTTATTTTGGTCATTATGGTATAAAATTCGATCATTAACTATTAAATAAAATTTACATTAATTATTCACTCACAGCCCCAAGTAAAATATAAAAACTTTTAAAATTCAACAAATAGTTCCTAAATATATTTTTAATAAGTCTAAAATTTATAGAAATCATTTTTGTATCACCGTTTATTTTAAAATTACATATGTTTGAATTTAACTTGCTTAATATCAATCGAAACATCAGACGAGTATTACAATCATTTAATATTTATTTTTAATATACTTTATCTATATATATATATAGATATATTTTAAATAAAAATTATTATAATATACTATTTTTATTTTATTAATCTTTTAATAACACAACATATAATACTTTGATTTATATTTTGAATTATTATTTATATATACATACACACATATCTATTTACAATTAGGTGTTCGTGATTCATCGAGAGTAATCGAAGGTCAATTGATTATATGAAACAGTTAAAAAATTTTGATATTTAACTTTACAGACTTTGCTTATTGTGTCGAAATCATATAAGTTTAAGTTTAAATTCGATCGGAAATTTTCGGGTCGTCACAGTTTCTGGGTCTGGTTTATCATTTGGGTTTTAGAAGAAGAAGAAGTATACATATATAGATGTAGGGTATGAATTAAAACAGAAACGAGATACAGAGTAGATGGTTGGGCGTTTGGTCGGGTTACAATGAGGTCACGGGTTCAATCCCTGTTGTGCCATTTTTTTAGAAAAAAAAACCAGGATTATGTGAGCCGTGATCCAAGTAATTGAAATTCGGTCGAAGGCTAATTTGCCTTGTTGGGCTTGGGAACTGAGGTGGGCTGAAGTAAAATGCGGCCCAATATTAACTGATAGGTATAGGCTGCATAAATAAGTCGGGGGCATTAAATCACAGAAAAATGGCACAGATTGATTGGTAAAGGCGTGTTGTGGGTAGGCGAGAGGTCGCGAGTTCGAATCCTGTCTAGGGCATTTCTTTTTGGAAAGCCTTTTTAAACCTTTAAAGTAGTATTTTATTTATTTATTATTATTATTATTATTATTATTATTAATATTATTATTATTATTGTTATTATTAGTATTAATTATAACTTTTATTATTATTATTATTTCTAATACAAGTATTAAGTATCATTTATTGTTAATATGATTATAGTTACAATTAGGATTTTTATTATATTTAGTATTAATATCATTATCATTATTATTATTATTATAAGTATTATTATTAGCATTATCATTTAGGTTATTATTAGTAGTATCATTATGAGTAAAACCATTATTGACATTATATCTATCGTTATTATTATTATTGTTATTATTATTAAGTAAGTTAGTGTTAATATTAATATGATGATCTTAGAATTTAAAAGTATTAGCTAGAGGCTAATAAAATTATAGTTAGATTATAAACATAATATAAATCCTGATGTTAAAATAAAACTGATGTAAGATATTAATTACTACTGCAAAGTTTATAAGTCATAAGGATTAGTATAAAGATATATAAAATTATTATTTTTAACATTAAGATTATTAATTTTAACCTTATTATTATTAGTATCATTCTATTTATTACTAGTATCATTATTATTATTATAACAACTATATTATTATTATTATCATTATTTTAGTACGATTATAATTATTATTTTTACAATTAAAGGATATTTATATACAATAGAATTATTATATATATCATAAGTATATCTAATTTACTATTTTCATATAAAAAATAACATATATAGATATATATAACATTTGGAATAATAAATACATTACTATTTAAATAATAATATATTATATACTTTATATATAAACTGGGTCGAATACTATTATATGCTCATTATATGTTTTAATATATAAAATTGATATAGGTTCGTGAATCCGAGGCCAATCTTGCATTGTTCAGTTCCGTCGTATGCATATTTTTACTACAAAATATCGTATAGTGAGTTCATTTGCTCCCTTTTACTCTTTACATTTTTGGGACTGAGAATACATGCGCTATTTTTACAACTGCTTTATTAAATGCTTTTGAAATATATTTTGAACTGAAAATACATGAAATGCTTTTATAAATGTTTGACGCGATATGACACAAGCAAAACATTCCTCGAATGAATTATTATACAGACAGAAGTTCTGTTGATTATTATTGAATTAGGTGGACATGATGATTGCCACCATTTGATGTGAATATTTCCCCTGATTATTATTGCTTGGTAACCTAAGAATTAGAAATGGGTATTACGTTAATTCACACGAATCCTAAAGGTAGCTACCGGGTTTAACATCCCTACCCAGAATGTTCACTAGACGGAAGGGCTAGTGGGCGTGGTGTTTAGTACTTTGAAGTTTATATATTATACAGACGAGATGTTCTATTTTGGGGATATTATTGATGCGCATTATATGTTAAGGTCGGTTACCATGTTGAGCAATGAAATCAAATTGAATGTTATGTATCGAGAGAATGATTTTTATACACAGGTTATGTGTATTATTTTTGTGCACGAGATATGTGTACGGTTATTTAAAAATCGCAAGGCAACCTACGAGGGAGAAAAGGATATGAACCTACTCTGCTAAGCATTATGAAAAATGGTTTTGTATAAGAGATAGGTGTACTGTATTTAAATCTTGTGGTCTAT
Organism: Rutidosis leptorrhynchoides; assembly: GCF_046630445.1. Classification (NCBI taxonomy): domain Eukaryota; kingdom Viridiplantae; phylum Streptophyta; class Magnoliopsida; order Asterales; family Asteraceae; genus Rutidosis; species Rutidosis leptorrhynchoides. The sequence continues at coordinate 251,835,238 of NC_092337.1, forward strand.
CAAAATGATGAATTTTATTGCTTATGATAAACCTATGAACTCACCAACCTTTTGGTTGACACTTTTAAGCATGTTTATTGTCAGGTATGAAAGAAATCTTCCGCTGTGCATTTGCTTATTTTAAAGATATTACTTGGAGTCATTCATGGCATATTTCAAAAGACGTTGCATTCGAGTTGTTGAGTTCATCCAGAATATTATTAAGTCATTTATAGTTGGATATATTATGAAATGGTATGCATGCCATCAACTTTCGATGTGATGAAAGTTTGTCTTTTAAAAACGAATGCAATGTTTATAAAATGTATCATTTAGAGGTCAAATACCTCGCAATGAAATCAACTATCGTGAATTGTTTATAATCGATATGAACGGGTCCTTTCAACATTCGCTGGTTTCGATGAAGTGACATTTCCTTGAATGTCCTTGGGGAGTCCCCACAGATACCTCTCCATCCGCTTGTACTCCGGAGTAACCATTGTGGGGCACATCAAAGCTAACTCCAAGTACCTTCGGTTATAGCCATCAAGATCAGTTCCTACAACTTTCAATTCCCAAAACTCCGCTTCCATTTTATGAATTTCGGTTCTGGGGAAGTACTCCTCGATCATGGCACTCTTAAACTCTTCCTATGGTGTAGCGTAAGCTTCGTCGATTCCTCACGCCTGGGCGAGCGTATTCCACCAAGTCAAAGCGCCATCCGATAAAGTGCAGGATGCGAACTTAGTCTTATTCCCCTCGGAGCAGTTACTCATACGGAACACAAATTCCAACTTCTCAAACCATCTGGTCAGCCCAACTGGCCCTTCTGTTCCACTGAAATTGTGGGGCTTGCAGCTATGGAACTCCTTATAAGTACACCCGTTCTGAACAGCTGGGTTAGCCGGTGGAGCTAGAGTAGGGTTGGCATTTGCTATAGCCGCAGCTACTCGAGTAGCTATCATCTCCTCAATTTGAGCTGCGGTGGGGATTTCTCTCGAACCTCTTCCGTTAGCCATCGATCTTTCAAACAAAAGTTTCGACTTAAGTCAAAATTCCATAATCGGTAACATCATAGCATAAGGTAAGCAGTATGGAAACAACACAATACATGATAACTAAGCATGGCAAACAGCAGCAGATAGCACCAAAGCCAACATGTAATAACTTAAAGTAAACATCGTACAACAATTAAGCAACAGTAATTCCATTCATAATAAGAAAGTTACGTACAATGGCATGAGGTTCGTACATTACATTAATGAAAAACGGGAAACTACCAACGGAATACATAAGGAAATCTAATACAATAGTCCTAGGACGAAGGTGGGTAAATGATGTCCATCAGGTGGGACATCTGGTCCTCGAGCTCAGTTACCCAAGCACGGAGGGCATGCACTTCCCTCGTCAGTTCCTCAACGACGGGGGATGCTGGTGGGGCAGGTGGTGCAGATGGTGCAGATGTAGACGGCACAGTGCGGGTGGTCTTACGCACGAATGGATCGGCAGGATACGGTACGACCCTCTTACTAGCGGTGACCCTAACCAACTTTCCATGTGTGTCCACGAACGGTCTACCTCCGTTAACCCTTGGAATAATAGTACCATCAAAATCGTACCGCTTCTTCGGCGGGGTAGAGGGCGGCTGCACGGGCTCCTCCTCATAATCCTCCTCGGGATCCTCCTCGCTGGAGTCGTCGGATGATGAACCGTCTGAATAGTCAGAAGGTAATGCAGGATCATCGCAGGCGGGAGAAAGCATCTGGCCAGTGGTCATAAGTCGGTATCTGCCTGGTGGAATCGGTACAACACGTCCATCGGCGGTGCGTCTAGTCCAATGTCCATGCTCGTTACGGAAATGACCATCTCCATTTCCTCCAGGAATCACAGCATCACCGGAATGGTGCTGTGGCTCCGGGAGTCTAGGGCTGGTGGAGCTGGAATCTCCTCTGGATCCTCGTCTCCATCCGAGACATCCATCAGGTCAAGCGCGTATCTGCTATCTCCGGATGAAGAATCGCCGGAGTCGCCGGAGGGTAGCAGTGAATCAGCAACAATCGTAGGCAATGTAGCAGACGTATCTGAGTCACTCTCGAAGTCAAAGGTCATGGGCGGCATGTCCAACATCTGAACAAGGAAAAATAACTTTTTCCATGTCAGTAAGACATATAGCAAGCACGTAATCAGGCACTACAGCAACCTAGATCGTCTACCGCAGTACAAAGCATGGCAATAGCAACAGTACTAAACAAAGTAACATGCAATCGAAAGCAGACAGCAACATGAAGTAACGAGGATAAGCAATAGCATACAGCAAGTTCACATAGCAGTATAAGTAAGCAGTAGCATGCAGCAGTAGTAAGCAGTAACAAGTATACAAGCAAGTTGTAGATTAGTCCTATTAATGAATCCTACTCAGTCTGGTCTAGACTCACTAATGCAACCTAATTCCCTACAACCAATGCTCTGATACCAAATGTGACGCCCCGTACAAAACCATCGTGTACGGTTCATCAACAACAAGATCATTACAAGGTCAAACACTATATGCTATTTGAAAACCAGTTTTGCATTCATAAAAAGATAGCGTTTTACAAAAGATAACGTGCTTCCTATGAATAGAAGCGTTAACATAAGTACGTGACCCAAAGGTCGTTACAAAGCCATTGTTTGAAAATAACATAAGTTACGAATGCAAAATAAAAGTTTCATGATTGAGACATCTCTAAGTAATGAAGCGGAAATCTAACACAGCAGGTTCATAACAGCAAGTCTAACAGCGGAAGCAACATCGTCTAAGTACCTGAGAAATACACGCTTAAAAGTCAACACGAATGTTGGTGAGCTATAGTTCGTAATCAGTAGAGTAATGTAGACCACGAGATTTTAGTGCTTCAACCAGCAGTTTAAATCAGTATGAAAAGTATATGCTTAACCGTGGGCACCCGGTAACTAGACTTAACGTATGTATATCACCCCCTAAAAGTACACCTGGCAAGTGCGTTTGTCCTCAAAGTATTATACACCCGTTGTCTGTTAGCGTGACTAGCCCGAGTGGGGTTGTCAAACCCTATGGTTCCATATCTAAGATTCGCGTTCACGGTTAGGAAACCAATGATCAAACGTTACCGAGCTAAGGGGAATCTTTGTGCCGTTATATCACCCACACATATATAAAGTTTAAGTACTCATGTCTAGTATGTAGAAAGTAAAAAGCGCATGAATTCTCTGGCCCAAAATAGTAAAAAAGGAATAAGGGATGCTATAACTCACAATGAATAAGCAGTAAAAGTTGATATGAAACGTATGCAGGTAGTAAGTCGGTCCGAAAGGTCGTCAATCTAAGTCAAAAGTCACTAGGTCAGTATGTTGTCCCCAAAAGTTTAAAAGTGAATAAATTAAGTTTAAGTGTCATCATCAACATCATCATCATTCATCAAAGCTAAGGTAAGTTTAACAAGAATAGAGATCGAAACAAAAGGCTGACTTTGGACAGCTGTTACGACCTCTATACAAATCTAAAAGACACGTAGTCAGTGGCCAAGGCTCCGTATGTGAGTCCTCTAACTGCTGACCAATTTTCAGAACCTAACTCGTCTTCTTTGACTGTGGCAACGGTTTAAGTGTGAGTAGGTCAGAAATTTCAGCACAACGTTACAAAGGCGTAGTGACTTTCGGAAGGCTATAAATCCTAAACCGTATATCAGATTTAGGCGAGGCCTAAACGAAAAGTCATCTACTCGAAACGAACTATCTGAAAATAAATTTTTCAGAAGTCTAGGAGTCTGATCAGACCCTGAAAAATAGCAAACAAGTGCTCCGGTGGGATTCTTGGTGCTTGATGCTCATCACGGTTCTCATCCTTGATTCTTGTAGCTTCAAGTGTATAACTCATTGATGTGTTAGCATCACTTTGACCAAGGTTAAACCATCAACACACAACTAAGAGTAAAATCTATCATTCTACAAGTTTTGAACATCAAGATTGCCTCTTTATTGCATAAATCCAATAAAGTTTCAACCTGTGTCCTTTTTACACAAGTTTATGCATCTCCATCATATGTGATGATGAAGACTTGATCTTTATCATCACAACAAACACAAAAAGGTTACAAGTAAGTGAGATCTACAATAATAACTTAGATCTCAAGTATTAAGAAAACCCTAAGCTAGAAAGCTTGGATCTTTACAAGATTAATGAGACCATAAGCTAGAAAGCTAAGATCTAATGAAAGTAATGAGACCATAAGCTAAAAAGCTAAGATCTTTAACAAAATAATGAAACCCTAAGCTAGAAAGCTTGGATCTTTAGTGTTCTTGAAGATCCTTAAAGCAAAAGACTAGATCTTTAAGTTATATGAAGATCATAAACACAAGTTTTTATCTTTATAACAAAATAAAGAAATCATAAGCTAGATCTAACAAGTAAATGAAGATTCAAAGCTAGAAAGTTTGAATCTTTCATGTTCTTGAAGGATTCAAACCCAAGTTTGAATCTACAAGATATAACAAGATCAAAAGCTAAAAGCTAGATCCTTTAAATGATGATGATGATGTCGTGGATATGAAGGGAAGAAGAAGAGAAAGAAAAATTAAAACTTACACTTTTTAGAGTGAGAAAGACTAGAGAGAGAATTAGAGAGTAAGTGTGTGTAATTTGTGAATGAGATCAATGTGAAATGGGATGAATAAGCTTGGTATTTATAGAAGGTGAGGGTGTGGGGAGGTGATGGTGGCCGTGGGTTTTGGGAGGGGACAAGGGGGACACCTTTTTGCTTTTTGGTTAATGGTTGTCTAAATTTGGTGCTTATGTTATGATCCCATGCAACATTATGGATTATGGTTAACAAAAATGCTAGTATGTTCCCTCTAATAAATGGGCATTTGTCTTACATATTATTGGGTCACTAGTCATTAATAATTAGGCTAATTAAATAGTCCACTAGCTAGTGTAGGGTGGGCTAAAGTCCAACAAGGTAGAAAGTCCAACAAGACTAACTAGTGTGCTCTAGTAAATTACTAAGCATAATTAAGCATCCAAAAACCCAAGTGATTGTTATTATAGAATAACAATTAGTATTTTGTAGTCATAACATTCCGATTACGACAAAAGTTAAACGTGTACACAGTACGCAGTTCGTTCTAAACGTCAAGTGACACTAACGGTCATAAAGGCTTCCGGGGATCAAGTTAAGTAACCTACGTACTTAAAGGCACGTTTTCACATATAAACGAAAGTAATCCACATGTAGTAAAATCCCAGAGTATAATATAGCTCAGTACGCATAAATACGCAGTTTCGTGAAAGCACAAAGCACAAAAGCAAGTTGAAAAAGTCGGGTCGTTACAAAACCCTAAGTCATAGAACTTGGACTTTCAACTTTTACAACACCATAAGTTATGGAACTTAGATTTTGTAAAGTAAATGAACATAAGCTAATGAGCTTTTGTTTTAGCAAGTTAGTTGACCATAAGTTACATAACTTAGATCAAACACAAAAATGAAACCCTAAACTAGAGAGCTTGAATTCCTAACAACACTTATGAGATTTCAAGCTAGTAAGCTTGTATCTTTTGTTTAAAGTAAACGCAAGTTACAAAAATTAAAATCAAACAAATCAAAGAAGATCATAAGTCAAATAACTTGATCTTAACTAAATTTTTGTAGAAACCTCAAGCTAGAAAGTTTGGATTTCAAATGTTCTTGAAGATCTTTAAAGTAAAAGTTTAGATCTACAAGTTACATGAAGATCATAAACACAAGTTTTGATCTTTTAACATAAATAAAGAGATCTTAAGTTATAATACTTAGATCTAACAAGATAATGAAGATTCAAAGCTAAAAAGCTTGAATCCTTCATGTTCTTGATGACTTTTCAAAACAAAGTTTGAATCAACAAGAGTTATGAAGATTCAAGTTACAAAACTTGAATCTTTAACAAAAATGATGATGAATCACGAATTCAAGAAGGAAAAAGAAGAAGAAATATCAAGAACACTTACAAGTTCTTTAAAGTTTTTAGAGAAAAAACTAGAGAAAATAACTTGAGAGAAAATGAGTGTGTATGTGTGTTATGAGAGAATGAAGTGAGTTTTAAAAAAAAAAAGAGTGGTGGTGGGGTGATACTCCTTGGCTGACAGTTAGGAGCAAGGGGGGGGACCATCTTGGCCTCATGTGGTGGTGGCATGGTGTGGTTTATGGTGGTGGTACAAAGTAGTGTTGGTATGTTGGGTGGCATGGGGTAAAAAGTTAAATGATGTAAGTAGTTGTCCATAAGCATGCTAGTTACTTGTCTTAATATTTACATGGGTTTTATCTTACATTACATGGGCTAACTAGTTCATTAATTAGTCCATTAAGTTAAGTAGGGTGAGCCTTTAATAAACTAGGTCCATTAAGGTGTTAAGCCCATGTAACTAACTAGTGTGCATTAGTGAACACTAAGCGTAATTAATAAACTATCAAGCTAAGTAATTATCATTAATAAATAACAATTACGATTAAGTAGTCATAACGCTCCAATTATGACAAAAGTTTAGCATGTACCAAGTACCTAGCTCGTTTTAAACGACAAGTGACACTAACGGTCATAAATGCATTCGAGGATGAAGTTAAGTAACCAAGTACTTAATAACACGTTGTATGGCATTACGAAAGTAATCAAAATAAATAATGATCCCAGAATATAATCTAACACAGTACGCATAAATACGCAGTTTCGTGAAGTATAGAGCGCAAAAATATAAGTCGAAAAAATCGGGTTGTTACAACATGTTTTTTGGAAACATAGGTTTTGATGAGAACCAGATAACACTTTTAGTTTGAGAGTGACCGGAATTCGAGGAAAGAATTTTTTTAAGAGGGCTAGATTTGTAACACCCGCTTTGATGGTCTAGACAAAATAAGTAATTTTGTAATATTTTTATTTATAATTTAAATATATGATATTTAAATTATGGTTAAGTGATGGAAATTAAATTTTTGTATGAAGTACTTGTTAAGTGGTCAAATGAGTTCGTTTTGTGATGATATTCACAGAAGATATATGTTTGTTTGAATTGGGCTCCATTATGACCGTCTAACGTGAGCATTGTGTTTTAGATAACATGTATAATACGTACATAATAAATGAATCGGGTATCCTTTGATGAAGTAAATTAGTCACTGTTCTCCATGACTCTGTAGGGTCATCAGTCCTCTTGTAATAAACGGGTTCGCTTATGTGTTACTGTATACTAGACATGCTATGTATGATTCTACTTGTCGAGTTTCTCATTGACATGATTCGAGCTATTTGATTATCAGTTTGACGTGGCGTGTTGTACCTTAGATGATTGATAAGATGACAGACTTAATATGTTTATATATATATATATATATATATATATATATATATATATATATATATATATATATATATATATATATATATATATATAAATGACTGATTGAATATATATAGTCATTTATATATATATATATATATATATATATATATATATATATATATATATAAATGACTGATTGAATGACAGATTAAATGATGGACTTATGTTGGCCTTGTACTATTAGATATGATCCGTGTACATAATCTCATTCACTTACTGGTACGCTAACCTCTCCACATCTCGTCCCCCGCAGGTTTAACGGTATTGTCGGATTTAGGAGAAGTTGTTACGTCGGGTTTATGTTTGACACGTCACACTCTAATCTACATTGTAACAAGCACTCTTGCATTAAAAATTTAAAATACAATGCAAACTATATAAAAGTTTTTAGTTTTCTAAAAAAAAAAAAAAAAAAAACATGCAAACTATCACTCATTAAAATACAATGCTTTAGTGTGAGAACCAATACTAACAAAACAACCAATAACCACACGTCATCAACTTAACATATCGATTCAAATTATACATAATTTTATCCCAATCATCGTACCAAGATAGCACTAATAGAAAAGGCAAGTAACTTATACTCCGTAACTAGTTTGCAGAATATATATTGCCCACATCATCAAACCTTGCTTCTCACGTTTCGAATCACCAACAAGCACTAGAAACCTCTGTTATTATTGTGGGCGCCCATGTTTTATGCTTTATATATACCAAAAAGTAAAGAAACAAAGTTGGAATTATGGTATTTTCCACACGTCAAGATTGAATCTGCATGATCGACCAAATGTGTAAAATAGCATAATTTTACTTGACAACGGTGACTGGACATGTTGCGTTCTGCACCACGTGGCTGCTTACACTCCCTAACAGAACCCTGTTTTATTTTTTACATTCAAATTAATCAAAATGAAATTTATATTTATTAGTAATAATTGTAAACAAAAATACTATCAACGATTACCACATTAACTGATACCACATTAATCCAGCCATATCTAATTATAGTCAAGAGATAGAAAACTGAAATGTGATTAATCTTGCAATTTCTAAAAGACGTAAATTGACTTGGTTACCAAAGAGCATATATGATGAGCCTCTGTTGAAGTTCAAGCTTTGTAATAACGATGCATATGTTCGTGTTGAGAGTGTAAATTTCCAAAAAATTTGACTCAGTTTTATTTAACTAGGCATCGTAAAATATTTGAATGCTATATAATTAAGGAGAAGTTATATATAATGTTTAAGGTAAACAAAATTTTAAAACCTTCAGTTTAAGTTATTAAACTTTCAATTAATAATTAAGTTAAAAGACATTTTTACTTTAAAATTTTACAAATGACGAGTTGTCACTAAATTTTTTTTCTTTATAGGTAACATACCTACGTAATTTACTAGTATCTTAGTTTTAAAATATATTAAAAGAGAAATGATATTTATAAACAAGTATTCAAGACTACTTTCAAATATAATTTCTCTAGTCTCACATAAAACTTTGTAAAATAAATTGTGAAATACTATTTTAAGTAAGTAAATATGTTCCTTGTAAAGAAAATATTTGGTGACAAAAGGTCATTTAAAGAATTTCAAGTTAAACAACTCCCTAACTTAAATAAAAACTACAATTATAGATTAGAAAATTCGATATTAAGTTTACCTTGTTATAGTACTACTACGTGTTTCATTTAACTAATTATCAACAAATCAAATCAAAATATAAAAACGTACATACCTTTTAATAGGACCCAAACCTCTGCTGCCAACAACAATAGAATCCAAATTTAGATGATTAACAGCTTCACATATCTTCTCCTTTGGATCTCCCCAATACACTTTCCCCATCACCTTTACCTTCATCATTATTTTCATATCAGATCACACCCCATTCATTCATTTTATTTTTAAATTATCAATCCTACTAAACCAAGAATCCATTCTTTTATATATATCACGGAATAATTATATTTATAATTTTATAATAAATAATAATCATAAAACATAATAAAAATAAAAGATAATAATAACAAAAACAATAATACTAAAATAACTTTATATTGTGAAAAAGAAGTACTTCCCTTCCAATTTAACTATTCGCACACAAAATACGCAGTTTAATAAATATCATTATTACACTACTTTTTATTTAGTTAACAACTTTACAAAATCTTTTATTAATTATTTTTGCCTTGCATACATATGCATGCATGCATATACATATAATTACATATTACATATATACATTAAATTGTATATTTACATCCTTATTATTTTCTACTCACTCCTTCCCAAATCTATTCTTCCGGAGCAAAAAACATAAGAGTCTAAGAACAGGGCCGGTCCTGAGAATTTGAATGCCAGTGCGAACATCTCAAAAATATGCCCCATGCCCCCCTCAAAATATATTAATAGCACAACACAAATATTTAGGGGTTTGAAACCTAGTCAAACTAGGCGGCTTATCCCCTCCGATTTTTATTTAACAAATACAATTCAAATACACATGTTCGGAACTACAAATCACCTAAAATGATGTCTACATGCATTTTTTGATGCAAAAACTTCAATCAATTTATCATAATCTACATTTGATAGAAATCTATTTTCAATACTTATAATTGCTAACCCGTTTAACCGTTCTTGACTCATTGTACTTCGTATATAATTCTTCAAAATTTCAATGTTTGATAACTCCGTTCTGCAGATGCTACAGTGACCGGGACGGTTAGCAAAATCATGTATGCAAGTAAAACATTGGAAAAATATACATCTTCTTTGTAAACTCCATAATCTCAAGTGACGTCCACGAAAAATTGAGGGAAAACTGAATTAGATATATAAAATCATGGAGTCATGAAGATTATTTATAGTATCGTATAGAATAGATAAAAAGAAATTGATTATCTTGATTTGAGATGGGAATCGTCGAATTGATGAGGAGATAGAGGAGTAGAGGACGTTTGGATGCCCTAATGATACGACGAATTAATTTTACGCTGTATTTAATTTTACTCGGTATTTAATTTTACTCCAATGATGGTAGACTCTTTTCTTAGTTATTGTAAAACAATTTATAATTTATATGGGCTAAAATGTTGGGCTTAACCCTTTAAATTGTGTTGACAGTTGCGGTTGCACCTTCAGCCCCGCCCAAATTCCGGCCCTGTCTAAGAAAAAAACGATTGTCACGTGTATTTCTATTTACTTAACTTTATCACTGGAGTATTTTTTACTGGTTTTTTGGTCTTACATTTATAAATTAGAAGCACAAAACAAATTTATCACATTATTTTTATTCGAAAGTAAACAATTAATTTATAACACCAAAAAAATTTGTGAACAATAGCATTGAGATGGGGAATATTTATTTTATATTTATAAAAGTATTCGGTCTATTTGTAGCCGCAAGAAAAAAAAAATATAGGTAGACAAATTTAATTGAGACGGAGGAGTAGTTAATTACCCTTTTTGTAGAGGAAACAGTGTCAAGAATGTTGAATAGCTGTGGATCAGGAGTGATTCCATATTTCTTGCATACACTAATGTCTTTCAGCTCCACCAATGGTATTAAAGCTACACGTACATCCATCAACCATTATTTAATTATTAAATTTATATTTATATTCAAAAAGTCGATCAAGAAGCTAGTTATACTATTAGCGAATAACTTACGTGATCCAGTATCGGCAAAGAGTTTTTTGTTAACGGGATCGGACTTAGGAGACAACACAAGGATGACAACAATTGTGTCTCCGGTATCAACTAGATTATCGACCGCCCATTCTAAAGATGATTTGCTTGTTGCTGAGTAATCAATTCCAATCCCTATCGTACGGGCTTTTGCCATTTTTTATATAAATTCAAATTATTAATTAACTACAAAGAAACAAATTTAATTTCAATAGAAAAATATATATATAATATAATGCGTATGTGTGTTGAGAGCGGTATTTATAGATGGATGGTGTTGTGTACTGTTTGTGTGCCGCCAGCTAATGTTGTTGTGTAGTTAGAGAAAATTGATTTTTACGGATATAAGTGGAACTTCTCGAAAAAAGTAGAAGGAATATTATATTGGTGTACAGTCTTTTCAAAAAAAAAAAAAAAAAAGATATTGTTGTACAGTCGCGAAAAAGTAGACATTGATATCTTATGTTTAACTCGTCTAGAAATGTAATATGCTTTCGGTTGAGTTGAGTGACGGATCTTGAATACAATTGTTGAGAGGGCCTGATCAAGTATAGAATATTCGGGTCGAGTTCAGTCCATGCTTGACATCAAAGAAGGAGTATTTAAGGGTCAACTGAGTTTAACTCTCCGATCCGAAGTACCGTAAATAACCCCTTGCGAGATGAAGATCTCAGCGGGGGTGGTTAAACACAGACCCACTATCGACGGGTTGTTCGGTTAACGATGGCTGGCGCTGGGTTGTAGGGTTTATGTTCGTAGAACATTACCTGTATATCAAGAGTGTCTAGTGGAATGCTATAAGTCCGGTAGAGCGGGTATAATCACACTATATAGATAGCGCAGCTAGTTCGTATTTTAATACTTAAAATAGTATGTGTGTAAATCCCAAAAGTGGAATCCCCTTGCATTGTGATTTGAGTCCGTTATTTATAGCTACAGTGCCGTTTGTTTATTTGAGCCACGTGTTCCATGTTGTTTTTTTGTCTGTACTACCTGAACGCTTGGGAGAGGGGACCAGGGAACAATACTGTTACTTTTGTGCTGGTTGTCTGTCACTTTGCAGAGATCGTGGAAAGTACAGGACACGTCATCCTTTTAAAGCGCGCTAAACATACTTAGCGTACATTTACTTGTGCCTGGAGTGCCATAGCGCTAGGGCTGTGCACACATGGTGCAAGTGTGATGCGCAATACGAGCTAATCGGGTATGCGTATCATTAAGTCCTCCAGTTCGATATTATGCGCAATGCATGGTGTTGAACTCAACTACTGTTAATTCCTCTAGCAGATGTGATGTGACATCCGTCACGTCACCTGCTTCGTTGCATTAAATTCTAACCTTCTTTCTTACACATATTCTGACACGTGTACGGTAAGGATCATTTCCAGCCGTCCTTTTTCCTTCTATAAATAGACCTTTCCCTTTTCATTTTTCACTTTTCCTTCACTTTTAACTTTCAACATGGCTTCTTGCGCGGATCCTTCTAACGTTGGTTCCATTTCTTCATCTATCACGCCCCAATATGTAGCGCATCTCGCAAAGCGCTATCCTCCAATGGGGTCGCTGTCACCTATTATTCCTGGTCGTTTAGACCGAGCCAACCGTTCTCCTGGCGGGAAGGTGGCTGTATATAGCGTTGCTTTTGAGCGGGAGAATTTGCGCATTCCGCCTACAAATTTCTTTATGCGTGTTCTTTCACATTTTAACATAGGTATGGGTCAGTTAGATCCTGATAGCGCCTGTCGTCTTATCGTTTTCCAAATTTGGTGTAGAGCGCATGACTTTATTCCGACGGTGAATCTGTTCAAGAACATATTTCTTTTTGAACGACTTGATACTGGATGGTTCGCTTTTTGTGATAATGTTCATTTTACCACTGGGCCGGTGGAGGAAGTTCCGCCAAATTGGAAAGAGAGCTACTTGATAATGCTAAAAACGAACATATATTTCATAGCATTATTCCTCAAGAAAGACAAGCTTTTAGTTGCAATTGTTCTATTTACAAGTGATATTCGTTTAAATAATAAAAGGTGAAGACAAAATACAGATTCGACGAATTGAAGACGCAAACGACCAAAAAGCTCAAAAGTACAAAAGACAATAAAAAAGGTTCCAATTATTGATAAAAAACGTCTCGAAATTACAAGAGTACAAGATTCAAAACGCAAAGTACAAGATATTAAATTGTACGCAAGGACGTTCGAAAATCCGGAACCGGGACCAGAGTCAACTCTTAACGCTCGACGCAACGGACTAAAAATTACAAGTTAACTATGTATATAAATATAATATAATATATAATTAATTATATTAATTATATATATATTATATTTATAAATAAAAACCGTCGGCAGAGAAAGACTCCAAGGGACTGAGCTGTAATTTCATTCTCCGCGACTCGCGGAGTTTGAAGGCAAAAATGCCGCGAGTCGCGGAGCCCCAAATTGAGAAACTGCCTATAAAGCCAACCGAATTCTGAGCATTTATCATCATCTTTTTCTTCCTCATTCATACGTAAAATTTATATTTATATTTATAATTTATATTTTAATTTTAATTATAATTCTAATAATAAGGGTATGTTAGCGAATGATGTAAGGGTGTAAGTCGAAATTCTGTCCGTGTAACGCTACGCTATTTTTAATCATTGTAAGTTATGTTCAACCTTTTTACATTAATGTCTCGTAGCTAAGTTATTATTATGCTTATTTAAAACGAAGTAATCATGATGTTGGGCTAATTACTAAAATTGGGTAATTGGGCTTTGTACCATAATTGGGGTTTGGACAAAAGAACGACACTTGTGGAAATTAGACTATGGGCTATTAATGGGCTTTATATTTGTTTAACTAAATGAAAGTTTGTTAATGTTAATATAAAGATTTACAATTGGGCGTCCCTATAAATTACCATATACACTCGATCGGACACGATGGGCGGGGTATTTATATGTACGAATAATCGTTCATTTAACCGGACACGGGAATGGATTAATAGCCACTAGAATAATTAAAACAGGGGTGAAATTACATTCAAGGGTAATTGGTGTAATTGCTAACAAAGTAGTAAAACCTTGGTTTACACGCAGTTGATAACCTGGTGTATTCATTAAACAAAGTATTAAAACCTTGTTACAATTCGAATCCCCAATTAGTTGGAATATTTAACTTCGGGTATAAGGATAATTTGACGAGGACACTCGCACTTTATATTTATGACTGATGGACTGTTATGGACAAAAACCAGACGGACATATTAAATAATCCAGGACAAAGGACAATTAACCCATGGGCATAAAACTAAAATCAACACGTCAAACATCATGATTACGGAAGTTTAAATAAGCATAATTCTTTTATTTCATATTTAATTTCCTTTATTTTATATTTAATTGCACTTCTAATTATCGCACTTTTATTTATTTAATCGCACTTTTAATTATCGTACTTTTTAATTATCGCAATTTTATTTTATCGCACTTTTATTGCAATTTCATTATCGTTATTTATTTTACGCTTTAAATTAAGTCTTTTATTTATTTAATATTTTACATTAGGTTTTAACTGCGACTAAAGTTTTAAAATCGACAAACCGGTCATTAAACGGTAAAAACCCCCCTTTATAATAATAATATTACTTATATATATGTTTGTATTTTTATAAAAGTAAATTAATATAGCGTTGAGCTTTGTTTAAAAAAGATTCCCTGTGGAACGAACCGGACTTACTAAAAACTACACTACTGTACGATTAGGTACACTGCCTATAAGTGTTGTAGCAAGGTTTAAGTATATCCATTCTATAAATTAATAAATATCTTGTGTAAAATTGTATCGTATTTAATAGTTTTTCCTAGTAAAATATAAACTATTTCGTATACACCTCGCATAACATCAAGTATATTTTTGGCGCCGCTGCCGGGGAACTCTCTTAAACGCCGGAAGCGCAACGCTAATATAAAAAAAAAAAAAAAAGAGATTTATTCTATTAAAAGTCGCTTTTGTAAAAATACGTTTTAAATATTCGAAAATATAAAAAGAAAAACAAAAATATAAGTATTTTTAAGATTTTGTTAAATATTTAAGTTTTATAAGTTTCTTTATTTTTATTTTAGTTTATAAAAATATAAGTTTTATTTAAATATCTTTTATTTATTTAAAAACAGAAAACAGAAAATAAAAAAAAATAAAAAGAAAAAACGCGTCGAAATTAAAAGCTGTCATCTGAATTTCTGAACCCCGCGACTCGCGGGGTTTTCTTTATAAATTACCGCAACTCGCGGAGGGTACCGGACACACGGACAGAAGCCCTAATTCAGCATTAATTACGGTAATTATTAATTAATTATTATTAAAACCTAACTAATTATTATTATTATAATTAATTTTATTTTAACTTTTACTTTTTATTTAATTTATATTTAGTATTAATTAGTTTAATTAAAATATTAAATTAATAGTTTTATTAAATAAATAATATAAAAATAATATTTTTATAAAAATTGTACTTTTTACAACTTTTTGTATATTTTTATATTTTGTTCCTTTTTAAACGTTTTAGCGTAATATTTGTATTTTTAGCTCATATTTTGTTTTAAACTTAGTTTTTGCCATAGTCATTTTTACTCATAGATTTTTAGGCTTTGCCGTAGAATTCCTTAAGTGCTTTTTCTTAGATTAAGATTTAGGTACTTTAGAATTTTGCGACGCCTTTTTAAGTTTTAGTTTTTTTTTTAAGTTATTTCCATTTGGGATATAGTTTTTCCTGTAAGTTTTAATATTTTTAGACAACTTTTACTATGTATCAATTATCATTCCAATTAGTAATCTCAATTTGCGATTATAATTTTAAGTTAGTTGTAGTAATAAGGTTAGGTTAGTCAAGTATTTTTAAGTTTTATAAGTTTCTTTTATTTTTCCGTCACCTTTTATTTTTTTCAACCATTTTTCTTTTTCAACCTTTTTTCGACGAACTCTTTTTCTTTCTTATTTCTCGCTATTCTAGTTTTAGGACATAGATTTTTATTCTACTTCTTATCTAAATTTCTTAAAATTACGAAAATTTATTTTAAGTGGTTAAATTAATAGACATCAAAATTTTCTGGTTCGTAGTAATAGTTGGATTTGTACGTGGACCGGGTTATTGGAGCCAAACAGTCCTCAATTATATTGAGACCAAACGAATCCTGCCCCTCTGCTGCATCTTTTGGCTATTCGAAACGTGGGCAAAATCAGAAAAGTCTATTAATTGGATAACTTATTATAATTTTTCTTTCCTTTTTAAAACTAATAGGATATTCAGTGAATGCACCGAGCAAGACGTTCACCACCTTTTGTACGTTCACCACCTGTAACTAGATCAAGACATTTAGCAAATATAACCGCCGTTGATTTTTCTTTAGAATCGTCATCCAGTAGACCAAGTACTTCAGTTCAAATTTCCGATAATCCATTTTTTGAACCCGACCTCACAATTGAGAATCTGGAGAATATTCAGGAACGGTTCGTAGATCCTGAACCACTAAACTTTCCTCCGGAACCACCAATCATTCAAACAGAGATTGTTGAGGAACGAACCATTAAATCATAATCATCTAGTGATACCGATTCAACAAATTCAATTATGGAGAATCTGGAACCTTTAAGTATGGAAGACCGAATGAGAGCTAAACGCACTGGCCAAGGTCACGCAATTACTCATCCAGACATTAATGCGCCAGATTATGAAATCAAAGGACAAATTCTACACATGGTGACTAATCAATGCCAATTTAGTGGTGCGCCGAAGGAAGATCCAAATGAACATCTACGTACCTTTAATAGGATCTGCACACTATTTAAAATCCGAGAAGTGGAGGATGAACAGATATATCTCATGTTATTTCCCTGGACTTTAAAGGGAGAAGCCAAAGATTGGTTGGAATCGTTACCTGAAGGGGCGATCGATACATGGGATGTTTTAGTTGACAAATTTCTTAAACAATTCTTTCCTGCATCTAAAGCCGTAAGACTTCAAGCAGAAATTGTTACGTTCACACAGAATCCAAATGAAACTCTATATGAGGCGTGGACAAGATATGGAAAGTTGTTAAAAGGATGTCCGCAACATGGTTTAGACACCTATCAAATAGTACAAATATTCTACCAAGGATGCGACATCACTACAAGAAAAGACATAGATATAGCAGCTGGTGGTTCTATTGTAGCGACCCCGACAAATCGTCAAGTGACGGCGTCGGCTACGTGGGTCCCATTACCTGATTATAAGTCTTTAAGATAACGTTTGACCAAAATATGTCGCCTTCGTTTCAAAATAAAGATTGTTTCAAAGTTTACAAGAATTGTTCAACCAAAAGTTAAGTTACAACGTTATAAGTACGATTGAAATCTAGGCGACACGGTTTAAAGTAAAGTCAAAAGACGCTCCATGAAATGCATGTATACTCGACATCGGATGCAAGTATCAAATAGTAAGCGGAAGCATGTTTCACATATCGTGCAAGACCTGAGAAAAACATAGAAATCTGTCAACGAAAACGTTGGTGAAATCATAGGTTTAAGTAAGTGAGTACAAGTGAACCACAAGATTTGCATCAATGAAATAATAGTAATACATTCCAAAAGTTTGTTTCACGAGCACCCAATTATCAAAGCTTAACATTCCATCCATTGTATACCCCATCCATAGTGCTAGAACAAACACTGATTCTCGAAAATATATTTCATCCGTAGACGGTAGCGAACCGTCAAAGATGAGGGTTGTCAACCCATATGGCCATATAACATAAGTTCTCGCTTACACCCGGCAAGTGTAACTAATGATAATCGAATTGAGGATTTTTGTTCTAAACTCGTATGTAGAATGTTTGTTTTCCCGTTCTTGTGTTCACTTAGTTCAAAAGAATCGTTTATGTTTTCTCATCCCAAATATAAGTTCAAAAAGAGTAAAAGTGGGACTATGATCTCACCTTTGATTGCAAGAGTGAAATAGTACTTCAACAAGTAAACGTGCAAAGAACAATGCTAGTCTCGACCTAAACAATTAAGTTATATAAATTAACTGGTTACGACACAAGGTCGGGTGAAATGTGTTCAATTAGTCCTATGGCTCAATACGACTCGATTAAATATAGCATGTGAATCACGTTGTCAAGTTTCATACAAGAAACAAGTATAAAAGCATGTTAGAATGATTGTATAAAAGTTTGGTTAAGTTTGACTAAAAGTCAAACTTGGTCAAAGTCAACGAAAAAGTCAACGCGTTCGGGTCGGGTCCCGGACTATTTTTCTATGCTAAATATTCATATACAAGTATATTAAAACAAGTTTCATGTGAATCGGAGGTCGATAGCTAGTCAAACATTTCGCGTGAAAAGTGACAAAGTGAGCAGAATTCTGGCCAGGCCAATCCGCGCGCCGCGCGGGGATGGGGCGCGCCGCGCAACCATCTGGGCAGAGATTTCTGGTCAGTTTTTCAAAGTATGCACGAACCAAACATCAAACATTCACCATTTATGATCCGCAAACTGTAGTGACCCGAACTTTTCCATGTTTATATATATTAATTGAGATTGATATTTACATGATTAAATGTTTCCAACATGTTAAGCAATCAAACTTGTTAAGACTTGATTAATTGAAATATGTTTCATATAGACAATTGACCACCCAAGTTGATCGGTGATTCACGAACGTTAAAACTTGTAAAAACTATATGATGACATATATATGGATATATATATATATATATATAGTTAACATGATACTATGATAAGAAAACATATCATAAAGTATATTAACAATGAACTACATATGTAAAAACAAGACTACTAACTTAATGATTTTTAAACGAGACATATATGTAACGATTATCGTTGTAAAGACATTTAATGTATATATATCATATTAAGAGATATTCATACATGATAATATCATGATAATATAATAATTTAAAATCTCATTTGATATTATAAACATTGGGTTAACAACATTTAACAAGATCGTTAACCTAAAGGTTTCAAAACAACACTTACATGTAACGACTAACGATGACTTAACGACTCAGTTAAAATGTATATACATGTAGTGTTTTAATATGTATTTATACACTTTTGAAAGACTTCAATACACTTATCAAAATACTTCTACTTAACAAAAATGCTTACAATTACATCCTCGTTCAGTTTCATCAACAATTCTACTCGTATGCACCCGTATTCGTACTCGTACAATACACAGCTTTTAGATGTATGTACTATTGGTATATACACTCCAATGATCAGCTCTTAGCAGCCCATGTGAGTCACCTAACACATGTGGGAACCATCATTTGGCAACTAGCATGAAATATCTCATAAAATTACAAAAATATGAGTAATCATTCATGACTTATTTACATGAAAACAAAATTACATATCCTTTATATCTAATCCATACACCAACGACCAAAAACACCTACAAACACTTTCATTCTTCAATTTTCTTCATCTAAGTGATCTCTCTCAAGTTCTATCTTCAAGTTCTAAGTGTTCTTCATAAATTCCAAAAGTTCTAGTTTCATAAAATCAAGAATACTTTCAAGTTTGCTAGCTCACTTCCAATCTTGTAAGGTGATCATCCAACCTCAAGAAATCTTTGTTTCTTACAGTAGGTTATCATTCTAATACAAGGTAATAATCATATTCAAACTTTGGTTCAATTTCTATAACTATAACAATCTTATTTCAAGTGATGATCTTACTTGAACTTGTTTTCGTGTCATGATTCTGCTTCAAGAACTTCGAGCCATCCAAGGATCCATTGAAGCTAGATCCATTTTTCTCTTTTCCAGTAGGTTTATCCAAGGAACTTAAGGTAGTAATGATGTTCATAACATCATTCGATTCATACATATAAAGCTATCTTATTCGAAGGTTTAAACTTGTAATCACTAGAACATAGTTTAGTTAATTCTAAACTTGTTCGCAAACAAAAGTTAATCCTTCTAACTTGAATTTTAAAATCAACTAAACACATGTTCTATATCTATATGATATGCTAACTTAATGATTTAAAACCTGGAAACACGAAAAACACCGTAAAACTGGATTTACGCCGTCGTAGTAACACCGCGGGCTGTTTTGGGTTAGTTAATTAAAAACTATGATAAACTTTGATTTAAAAGTTGTTATTCTGAGAAAATGATTTTTATTATGAACATGAAACTATATCCAAAAATTATGGTTAAACTCAAAGTGGAAGTATGTTTTCTAAAATGGTCATCTAGACGTCGTTCTTTCGACTGAAATGACTACCTTTACAAAAACGACTTGTAACTTATTTTTCCGACTATAAACCTATACTTTTCTGTTTAGATTCATAAAATAGAGTTCAATATGAAACCATAGCAATTTGATTCACTCAAAACGGATTTAAAATGAAGAAGTTATGGGTAAAACAAGATTGGATAATTTTTCTCATTTTAGCTACGTGAAAATTGGTAACAAATCTATTCCAACCATAACTTAATCAACTTGTATTGTATATTATGTAATCTTGAGATACCATAGACACGTATACAATGTTTCGACCTATCATGTCGACACATCTATATATATTTCGGAACAACCATAGACACTCTATATGTGAATGTTGGAGTTAGCTATACAGGGTTGAGGTTGATTCCAAAATATATATAGTTTGAGTTGTGATCAATACTGAGATACGTATACACTGGGTCGTGGATTGATTCAAGATAATATTTGTCGATTTATTTCTGTACATCTAACTGTGGACAACTAGTTGTAGGTTACTAACGAGGACAGCTGACTTAATAAACTTAAAACATCAAAATATATTAAAAGTGTTGTAAATATATTTTGAACATACTTTGATATATATGTATATATTGTTATAGGTTCGTGAATCAACCAGTGGCCAAGTCTTACTTCCCGACGAAGTAAAAATCTGTGAAAGTGAGTTATAGTCCCACTTTTAAAATCTAATATTTTTGGGATGAGAATACATGCAGGTTTTATAAATGATTTACAAAATAGACACAAGTACGTGAAACTACATTCTATGGTTGAATTATCGAAATCGAATATGCCCCTTTTTATTAAGTCTGGTAATCTAAGAATTAGGGAACAGACACCCTAATTGACGCGAATCCTAAAGATAGATCTATCGGGCCCAACAAGCCCCATCCAAAGTACCGGATGCTTTAGTACTTCGAAATTTATATCATATCCGAAGGGTGTCCCGGAATGATGGGGATATTCTTATATATGCATCTTGTTAATGTCGGTTACCAGGTGTTCACCATATGAATGATTTTTATCTCTATGTATGGGATGTGTATTGAAATATGAAATCTTGTGGTCTATTGTTACGATTTGATATATATATAGGTTAAACCTATAACTCACCAACATTTTTTTTGACGTTTAAAGCATGTTTATTCTCAGGTGAATATTAAGAGTTTCCGCTGTTGCATACTAAAATAAGGACAAGATTTGGAGTTCATGTTTGTATGATATTGTGTAAAAACTGCATTCAAGAAACTGATTTCGATGTAACATATTTGTATTGTAAACCATTATGTAATGGTCGTGTGTAAACAGGATATTTTAGATTATCATTATTTGATAATCTACGTAAAGCTTTTTAAACCTTTATTTATGAAATAAAGGTTATGGTTTGTTTTAAAAATGAATGCAGTCTTTGAAAAACGTCTCATATAGAGGTCAAAACCTCGCAACGAAATCAATTAATATGGAACGTTTTTAATCAATAAGAACGGGACATTTCAGTTGGTATCCGAGCATTGGTCTTAGAGAACCAGAAAATTTACATTAGTGTGTCTTATCGAGTTTGTTAGGATGCATTAGTGAGTCTGGACTTCGACCGTGTTTTCTTTAAAAATGATTGCTTAACATTTTTGTTGGAAACTATATATTTTTAACATATGAATATTATGTGATATATTAATCTCTTAACGTGTTTGATATTATGTGATAGATGTCTACCTCTAGAACAAGTCCCATTGACTCATCTAATAATAATGAAGAGTCAAATGTAAATTGGAATGATTTGTGGACTGATTCACAAGTTCCCGAAGAGGAACCGGAAGAAGAATCGGAACCGGATGAAGAAATAGAACCGGTGGGGGAAATAATAAAACGGTTAAGTAAAAGAAAATCCTCAACCAACCGACCAAAGTTAATTATGGTCAATGGTGTTTCCGCCAAGGAAGCAAAATATTGGGAGGATTACCAATTCTCCGATGAATCGGATTCCGACGAGAATTCCGATGATGTTATAGAAATTACCCCAACTGAATTTAAAAAGGCAAAAGAAAATAATAAGGGAAAGGGCATAAAAATAGAGAAATCTAATTCCAACCCCGATGAACTTTATATGTATCGTCAACCCCCGAAGTCCTTAAGTTGTAACAATGACCCGGGAACCTCTAAACCACCAGGTTTTTCTAAACCAATGTGGACAACGACAGCTTGTATTAGGGGAACATCATATATCCCTAGAAACTTGGCAAAACGAACCAAAACCGAAGAAGAAGAAACGAGCGAGTCGGAATAAGATAGTTGTATTCGTGTGGTGTAATATATGTAATATAGTGTTCTTATGCTTTATGATATATGTAAAAATTGCTTGTATTAATAAGTATTTTTTTTTATGAATCTAACTCTTGTCTATTTTACAGTTTAAAAACACAAAATGGATAGACAACCCAATATTTTAAGAGACCTACCCGGAGACATGATTGATGAAATCTTGTCTAGAGTCGGCCAGAATTCTTCGGCACAACTATTTAAGGCGAGATCAGTTTGTAAGACATTCGAAGAACGTTCCAAGAATGTCTTGGTTTATAAGAGACTTTCGTTTGAAAGATGGGGGATATCACATTGGGAAACCCATAAGTTACGATGTGTTTACTTTGACGCATATATTGCGGGGAACCCAAATGCTATTTTACGCAACGGGTTAAGAAATTATTTTGACTCAATATATTCGAATATTGGACTTCGTGATTTAGAAAAAGCGGCTAACATGCAACATAAAGAAGCATGTTATGCTTACGGATTAGTAATGTTCGCTTCTCACCAAAGTGAGAACAAGAACATCGGGCTACAACTATTAAACAAAACGTTTCCACAAGTGACGGAGTCGGTAATTGGGGTAAGAAATGAGGTTTTTAGATTATTACGGGACTATTGGACATTACGTAACCCTCGTCCCTTTGATGACGTTACAACACGCTGTCTTATCAACGGCCATAACGGTTATGTTGCACAAGACCAAGGATGGGAAGTAGTCCTAGTAAAACCAGAATGCATGACTTGTTTCTGGACGTATGAATTACGTGTCTTTATTGCCTTTGCCGAACGACTTGTGTACTAGCTAGAATTGTCTTCACAACTATCTTGTATCAAAGTTATTGTGTGCTATATTTCATGCTTTATGTAAAATAAGCGGTATTGTAAGTTTGTAAAATATTGTATAAAAGTTTGAACGCGAAATATTATTACAATCAGTTTTTCATATAGAATTGTAGTAGTTGAATTGTATATTAGCTACTAAGTATGAACTTAACGGGTAGGTACTACCCGAATTTAAACTTATAAAACGCTAATATGAAGAAAAAGCTTTTATAAATGAGTTCATATTATGCTACGAAATACTATTAACTACTCTTAATATTCTGTATGATTAACTTGTTCCATTTGACTATTTTGAAGGAAATGGCACCGACTACTCGACACACCGTGAATATGAATGAAGAGGAATTCCGTACTTTTCTAGCTTCAAACATAGCCGCAGTACAGGCTGCGCTACATACCAACAATAACCTTGGATCTAGCAGTACAGGAAATCATGTAGGATGCACCTACAAAGAATTCACTGCCTGCAAACCTTTGGAATTTGATGGAACCGAAGGACCGATCGGATTGAAACGGTGGACCGAGAAGGTCGAATCGGTGTTTGCCATAAGTAAGTGTACTGAAGAGGACAAAGTAAAGTACGCTACGCATACCTTCACAGGTTCTGCGTTAACATGGTGGAATACCTATCTAGAGCAAGTGGGACAAGACGATGCGTACGCACTACCGTGGTCAGCATTCAAGCACTTGATGAACGAGAAGTACCGTCCCAGAACCGAGGTCAATAAGCTCAAGACAGAACTTAGAGGGTTACGAACCCAAGGATTTGATATTACCACGTACGAAAGACGATTCACAGAATTGTGCCTATTGTGTCCGGGAGCATTCGAAGATGAGGAAGAGAAGATCGACGCATTTGTGAAAGGATTACCGGAAAGAATCCAAGAAGATATAAGTTCACACGAGCCCGCCTCCATACAACAGGCATGTAGAATGGCTCACAAACTAGTGAACCAGATTGAAGAAAGAATTAAAGAACAGACTGCTGAAGAGGCCAATGTGAAGCAAGTCAAAAGAAAGTGGGAGGAAAACGGTGATAAGAATCACCAATACAACAACAACAGCAATTACAACAATAATCGCAACAATTATCCCAACAATCGCAACATCAATCGCAACTACAACAAACGGCCCAACAACAACAACAACAACAACAACAGCAACTACAACAATCATCCCAACAACAATAATAACCGCAACAACAACAACAATCAGAAGCAGCTATGCCAAAGGTGTGAAAAGAATCACACGGGGTTCTGCACTAAATTTTGCAACAAGTGTAAAAGAAATGGTCATAGCGCGGCGAAGTGTGAGGTCTACGGACCAGGGGTTAATAGAACGAAAGGAACAAATGGTGTCGGAACGAGTAATGGCGGAGCAAGTAGTGTCGGAGCAAGTTATGCCAATGTAGTTTGTTATAAATGTGGAAAACCGGGCCACATTATTAGAAATTGCCCGAACCAGGAGAACACGAATAGACAAGGCCGTGGAAGAGTTTTCAATATTAATTCGGCAGAGGCACAGGAAGACCCGGAGCTTGTTACGGGTACGTTTCTTATTGACAATAAATCTGCTTACGTTTTATTTGATTCGGGTGCGGATAGAAGCTATATGAGTAGAGATTTTTGTGCTAAATTAAGTTGTCCATTGACGCCTTTGGATAGTAAATTTTTACTCGAATTAGCAAATGGTAAATTAATTTCAGCAGATAATATATGTCGGAATCGAGAAATTAAACTGGTTAGCGAAACATTTAAGATTGATTTGATACCAGTAGAGTTAGGGAGTTTTGATGTGATAATCGGTATGGACTGGTTGAAAGAAGTGAAAGCGGAGATCGTTTGTTACAAAAATGCAATTCGCATTATACGAGAAAAAGGAAAACCCTTAATGGTGTACGGAGAAAAGGGCAACACGAAGCTACATCTTATTAGTAATTTGAAGGCACAAAAACTAATAAGAAAAGGTTGCTATGCTGTTCTAGCACACGTCGAGAAAGTACAAACTGAAGAAAAGAGCATCAATGATGTTCCCATTGCAAAAGAATTTCCCGATGTATTTCCGAAAGAATTACCGGGATTACCCCCACATCGATCCGTTGAATTTCAAATAGATCTTGTACCAGGAGCTGCACCAATAGCCCGTGCTCCTTACAGACTTGCACCCAGTGAGATGAAAGAACTGCAAAGCCAATTACAAGAACTTTTAGAGCGTGGTTTCATTCGACCAAGCACATCACCGTGGGGAGCTCCTGTTTTGTTTGTCAAGAAGAAAGATGGTACATTCAGGTTGTGTATCGACTACCGAGAGTTGAACAAACTTACCATCAAGAACCGCTACCCACTACCGAGAATCGACGACTTATTTGATCAACTACAAGGCTCGTCTGTTTATTCAAAGATTGACTTACGTTCCGGGTATCATCAAATGCGGGTGAAAGAAGATGATATTCCAAAGACTGCTTTCAGAACACGTTACGGTCATTACGAGTTTATGGTCATGCCGTTTGGTTTAACTAATGCACCAGCTGTGTTCATGGACCTTATGAACCGAGTGTGTGGACCATACCTTGACAAGTTTGTCATTGTTTTCATTGATGACATACTTATTTACTCAAAGAATGACCAAGAACACGGTGAACATTTGAGAAAGGTGTTAGAAGTATTGAGGAAGGAAGAATTGTACGCTAAGTTTTCAAAGTGTGCATTTTGGTTGGAAGAAGTTCAATTCCTCGGTCACATAGTGAACAAAGAAGGTATTAAGGTGGATCCGGCAAAGATAGAAACTGTTGAAAAGTGGGAAACCCCGAAAACTCCGAAACACGTACGCCAGTTTTTAGGACTAGCTGGTTACTACAGAAGGTTCATCCAAGACTTTTCCAGAATAGCAAAACCCTTGACTGCATTAACGCATAAAGGGAAGAAATTTGAATGGAATGATGAACAAGAGAAAGCGTTTCAGTTATTGAAGAAAAAGCTAACTACGGCACCTATATTGTCATTGCCTGAAGGGAATGATGATTTTGTGATTTATTGTGACGCATCAAAGCAAGGTCTCGGTTGTGTATTAATGCAACGAACGAAGGTGATTGCTTATGCATCTAGACAATTGAAGATTCACGAACAAAATTATACGACGCATGATTTGGAATTAGGCGCGGTTGTTTTTGCATTAAAGACTTGGAGGCACTACTTATATGGGGTCAAAAGTATTATATATACTGACCACAAAAGTCTTCAACACATATTTAATCAGAAACAACTGAATATGAGGCAGCGTAGGTGGATTGAATTGTTGAATGATTACGACTTTGAGATTCGTTACCACCCGGGGAAGGCAAATGTGGTAGCCGATGCCTTGAGCAGGAAGGACAGAGAACCCATTCGAGTAAAATCTATGAACATAATGATTCATAATAACATTACTACTCAAATAAAGGAGGCGCAACAAGGAGTTTTAAAAGAGGGAAATTTAAAGGATGAAATACCCAAAGGATCGGAGAAGCATCTTAATATTCGGGAAGACGGAACCCGGTATAGGGCTGAAAGGATTTGGGTACCAAAATTTGGAGATATGAGAGAAATGGTACTTAGAGAAGCTCATAAAACCAGATACTCAATACATCCTGGAACGGGGAAGATGTACAAGGATCTCAAGAAACATTTTTGGTGGCCGGGTATGAAAGCCGATGTTGCTAAATATGTAGGAGAATGTTTGACGTGTTCTAAGGTCAAAGCTGAGCATCAGAAACCATCAGGTCTACTTCAACAACCCGAAATCCCGGAATGGAAATGGGAAAACATTACCATGGATTTCATCACTAAATTGCCAAGGACTGCAAGTGGTTTTGATACTATTTGGGTAATAGTTGATCGTCTCACCAAATCAGCACACTTCCTGCCAATAAGAGAAGATGACAAGATGGAGAAGTTAGCACGACTGTATTTGAAGGAAGTCGTCTCCAGACATGGAATACCAATCTCTATTATCTCTGATAGGGATGGCAGATTTATTTCAAGATTCTGGCAGACATTACAGCAAGCATTAGGAACTCGTCTAGACATGAGTACTGCCTATCATCCACAAACTGATGGGCAGAGCGAAAGGACGATACAAACGCTTGAAGACATGCTACGAGCATGTGTTATTGATTTTGGAAACAGTTGGGATCGACATCTACCGTTAGCAGAATTTTCCTACAACAACAGCTACCATTCAAGCATTGAGATGGCGCCGTTTAAAGCACTTTATGGTAGAAAGTGCAGGTCTCCGATTTGTTGGAGTGAAGTGGGGGATAGACAGATTACGGGTCCGGAGATTATACAAGAAACTACCGAGAAGATCAGCCAAATTCAACAACGGTTGAAAACCGCCCAAAGTCGACAAAAGAGCTACGCTGACATTAAAAGAAAAGATATAGAATTTGAAATTGGAGAGATGGTCATGCTTAAAGTTGCACCTTGGAAAGGCGTTGTTCGATTTGGTAAACGAGGGAAATTAAATCCAAGGTATATTGGACCATTCAAGATTATTGATCGTGTCGGACCAGTAGCTTACCGACTAGAGTTACCTCAACAACTCGCGGCTGTACATAACACTTTCCACGTCTCGAATTTAAAGAAATGTTTTGCTAAAGAAGATCTCACTATTCCGTTAGATGAAATCCAAATCAACGAAAAACTTCAATTCATCGAAGAACCCGTCGAAATAATGGATCGTGAGGTTAAAAGACTTAAGCAAAACAAGATACCAATTGTTAAGGTTCGATGGAATGCTCGTAGAGGACCCGAGTTCACCTGGGAGCGTGAAGATCAGATGAAGAAGAAATACCCGCATCTATTTCCAGAAGATTCATCAACACCTTCAACAGCTTAAAATTTCGGGACGAAATTTATTTAACGGGTAGGTACTGTAGTGACCCGAACTTTTCCATGTTTATATATATTAATTGAGATTGATATTTACATGATTAAATGTTTCCAACATGTTAAGCAATCAAACTTGTTAAGACTTGATTAATTGAAATATGTTTCATATAGACAATTGACCACCCAAGTTGATCGGTGATTCACGAACGTTAAAACTTGTAAAAACTATATGATGACATATATATGGATATATATATATATATATATAGTTAACATGATACTATGATAAGAAAACATATCATAAAGTATATTAACAATGAACTACATATGTAAAAACAAGACTACTAACTTAATGATTTTTAAACGAGACATATATGTAACGATTATCGTTGTAAAGACATTTAATGTATATATATATATCATATTAAGAGATATTCATACATGATAATATCATGATAATATAATAATTTAAAATCTCATTTGATATTATAAACATTGGGTTAACAACATTTAACAAGATCGTTAACCTAAAGGTTTCAAAACAACACTTACATGTAACGACTAACGATGACTTAACGACTCAGTTAAAATGTATATACATGTAGTGTTTTAATATGTATTTATACACTTTTGAAAGACTTAAATACACTTATCAAAATACTTCTACTTAACAAAAATGCTTACAATTACATCCTCGTTCAGTTTCATCAACAATTCTACTCGTATGCACCCGTATTCGTACTCGTACAATACACAGCTTTTAGATGTATGTACTATTGGTATATACACTCCAATGATCAGCTCTTAGCAGCCCATGTGAGTCACCTAACACATGTGGGAACCATCATTTGGCAACTAGCATGAAATATCTCATAAAATTACAAAAATATGAGTAATCATTCATGACTTATTTACATGAAAACAAAATTACATATCCTTTATATCTAATCCATACACCAACGACCAAAAACACCTACAAACACTTTCATTCTTCAATTTTCTTCATCTAAGTGATCTCTCTCAAGTTCTATCTTCAAGTTCTAAGTGTTCTTCATAAATTCCAAAAGTTCTAGTTTCATAAAATCAAGAATACTTTCAAGTTTGCTAGCTCACTTCCAATCTTGTAAGGTGATCATCCAACCTCAAGAAATCTTTGTTTCTTACAGTAGGTTATCATTCTAATACAAGGTAATAATCATATTCAAACTTTGGTTCAATTTCTATAACTATAACAATCTTATTTCAAGTGATGATCTTACTTGAACTTGTTTTCGTGTCATGATTCTGCTTCAAGAACTTCGAGCCATCCAAGGATCCATTGAAGCTAGATCCATTTTTCTCTTTTCCAGTAGGTTTATCCAAGGAACTTAAGGTAGTAATGATGTTCATAACATCATTCGATTCATACATATAAAGCTATCTTATTCGAAGGTTTAAACTTGTAATCACTAGAACATAGTTTAGTTAATTCTAAACTTGTTCGCAAACAAAAGTTAATCCTTCTAACTTGAATTTTAAAATCAACTAAACACATGTTCTATATCTATATGATATGCTAACTTAATGATTTAAAACCTGGAAACACGAAAAACACCGTAAAACTGGATTTACGCCGTCGTAGTAACACCGCGGGCTGTTTTGGGTTAGTTAATTAAAAACTATGATAAACTTTGATTTAAAAGTTGTTATTCTGAGAAAATGATTTTTATTATGAACATGAAACTATATCCAAAAATTATGGTTAAACTCAAAGTGGAAGTATGTTTTCTAAAATGGTCATCTAGACGTCGTTCTTTCGACTGAAATGACTACCTTTACAAAAACGACTTGTAACTTATTTTTCCGACTATAAACCTATACTTTTCTGTTTAGATTCATAAAATAGAGTTCAATATGAAACCATAGCAATTTGATTCACTCAAAACGGATTTAAAATGAAGAAGTTATGGGTAAAACAAGATTGGATAATTTTTCTCATTTTAGCTACGTGAAAATTGGTAACAAATCTATTCCAACCATAACTTAATCAACTTGTATTGTATATTATGTAATCTTGAGATACCATAGACACGTATACAATGTTTCGACCTATCATGTCGACACATCTATATATATTTCGGAACAACCATAGACACTCTATATGTGAATGTTGGAGTTAGCTATACAGGGTTGAGGTTGATTCCAAAATATATATAGTTTGAGTTGTGATCAATACTGAGATACGTATACACTGGGTCGTGGATTGATTCAAGATAATATTTGTCGATTTATTTCTGTACATCTAACTGTGGACAACTAGTTGTAGGTTACTAACGAGGACAGCTGACTTAATAAACTTAAAACATCAAAATATATTAAAAGTGTTGTAAATATATTTTGAACATACTTTGATATATATGTATATATTGTTATAGGTTCGTGAATCAACCAGTGGCCAAGTCTTACTTCCCGACGAAGTAAAAATCTGTGAAAGTGAGTTATAGTCCCACTTTTAAAATCTAATATTTTTGGGATGAGAATACATGCAGGTTTTATAAATGATTTACAAAATAGACACAAGTACGTGAAACTACATTCTATGGTTGAATTATCGAAATCGAATATGCCCCTTTTTATTAAGTCTGGTAATCTAAGAATTAGGGAACAGACACCCTAATTGACGCGAATCCTAAAGATAGATCTATCGGGCCCAACAAGCCCCATCCAAAGTACCGGATGCTTTAGTACTTCGAAATTTATATCATATCCGAAGGGTGTCCCAGAATGATGGGGATATTCTTATATATGCATCTTGTTAATGTCGATTACCAGGTGTTCACCATATGAATGATTTTTATCTCTATGTATGGGATGTGTATTGAAATATGAAATCTTGTGGTCTATTGTTACGATTTGATATATATATAGGTTAAACCTATAACTCACCAACATTTTTGTTGACGTTTAAAGCATGTTTATTCTCAGGTGAATATTAAGAGCTTCCGCTGTTGCATACTAAAATAAGGACAAGATTTGGAGTCCATGTTTGTATGATATTGTGTAAAAACTGCATTCAAGAAACTGATTTCGATGTAACATATTTGTATTGTAAACCATTATGTAATGGTCGTGTGTAAACAGGATATTTTAGATTATCATTATTTGATAATCTACGTAAAGCTTTTTAAACCTTTATTTATGAAATAAAGGTTATGGTTTGTTTTAAAAATGAATGCAGTCTTTGAAAAACGTCTCATATAGAGGTCAAAACCTCGCAACGAAATCAATTAATATGGAACGTTTTTAATCAATAAGAACGGGACATTTCACAAACAACCAAAACATGTATCTTATATCCTCGGAAAGGTATTTTGACGAGCAATACAACTAACCACATATCATCAAACAAAAACATCATTTACAATAACCGAAAACTCGTCAATTGATCAAGAAAGGTTTATTTTCAAAGTTTCAAGTTCGTAAAACGTATTTTATGATTCGGGAATCCAATTTACACATACGATATGCCGTTTCGAAGGTAATTAAGTATACATTGCATCTAAACACTTACTAACAACATTAACAAGCATTCAACGCATCAAAAGATCATTTCAAAGTCTATCAAACCCTAGTCAAACATCACAAAATCCTTAATCGGGTTTTTGAAGTTTTCTTAATCAACCTACACATCAAAATGTAGCTAATGATACTAGTAACACAATTAAAACATGAACTTTAACAATTAAACAACTTTAACTCATCCAAAATCAAGGATTTAGCACACCCATTTCAAATGTTCAAACTAGTTACTCAAAACAACGAATCGAGCAAACAAAACATATATTCATGTTATACACGAGCCATAGACACTAACTAACACCATTTCAAGTCAAAAACACGAATTTAGAGAAATCTAGAGTTTTAGAATTGTTACCCAAAATCGATGAAGTTAGTATCAAATCGTAGAGAATGAAGAGAGGATCACGAAAATGTAATTTGTTTTGTTGTAAGCCTCCTAGATCGAATTTAGATGATGATTTTATGAAGTTGGGGTTTGTGTGTGTGTTCTTGCTAGAGAGAAAGAGAGAGAGAGGGAGATGGTTGAATGGTGGTGATTGGGGTGGACTAGTTGACCTAGTCAACTAGTTTGCCCCGTGTCAATTTTAGTCCCTCGAGTTTAGAAGCGGGTGCGGGATTTAACCGATCGAATATTTTTAAAACGCAAGTTAACGAGAGATGTTATAATTAAATAACGAGAATATTATGAACGTTCGTCAACGGAGTCGACGAATTTAAATACGAAAGATATTATTTTAAAAAAAAAGACGGTGTTAAAATAAATTTAACGGAAAAACGCGGGATGTTACATTATCCACACCTCAAAAGAAATTTCGTCCCGAAATTTAGTTGGAAGTAGTAGTCGATATCTCTTACTCGAGACTTTACGTTGTTCATAATATGAATAAGTGTAGGTACGTCCTTGAGTGTTCTCATGAATCTGGATAGTCAGGGTTTTACGTTGTATTAAGGTTTGGTTTTACGATCCCCGATTTCAACTGGTTTTCCTATGAAGAGAAGTTTGTCATCGATAGTTGATGTACCTAGCAGGATTGCACGTTCCTGTTCCGCAGGACACGTTTCTAAGTTTGTTACACGAAATGTAGGGTAAACGGAAACTTAATTGAGTCGGAAGTTCTAAACGATAGGAAGCGGTTCCAATACGCCCCAAGGTTTCAAAAGGTTCGATATTGCGGATATAGCCTTTCTCGATTTTCCAAAATGGATTACACCTTTCCAAGGTGCGGTTTCTCAATATTACGCGGTTACACACTGGGATTTGTGAGGTTTTCATCTAAGTTTGGTATGACTCTTTTGGGCGACTACGGGTCGTCTCGAGCCCTTCTCGGACTTGGATTATCTCAATTGTTGTTTCTTGGATGAGTTAAGATTCGGTGTTTGATGCTTTGGTTAAATAAACAGGGGTATGACATTAGCGGTCATATAGGGTTTCGGAAAGTGCGCGTGAACACACGAGTGGTAACTACTGTTGTAAGAGTGATCTACTAAAGGTGACAATACGAGTTTGTGACATGTCTTTCCAAGACGTAAATCGTTCGTTTGCTCGGTTCGTCAGTTTGTGGGTGGTACACGGTACTCATGTCTAAGCGGGTTCCCAAGGTTTCTTGTAAAACTAGAAGTGAAACGAGTATTTCGATACGGAATAATTGACAAAGATACACCGTGTTGGAATAGAATCTCTTAAGATACGTTTGAACAAGTTAGTTAGGGTTCGAAAAATGTTCGTTAGGACTATTCACCCTCGTGGCGAATACTAATGTAATATGAGGAATTTCCCTATCCATGGAGAAATGTTACAAGGAGTTTCTTTAAACGGAAATGCGAGCGATAAAGATAGGAGTGAAATGAGGACTTAGAATAGGATGAGCTTGCATCTCGAGGTTGCCATAACGTGCCTCTAGTTGTCAAAAGTTGAAGTCTGAAAGAGAAACGAGATAGTACACGTAGTTGTATAGTTCGGGGTTGAATAATAGTTGGCCGATTATCAGAAACACAAGGGCGTTAAGTCAAAGAAGAGTGAAGTATCGTTGGATTGTGTGTTATCTTAATTTCCAGTAATATCAGACGGTAACGGTGAAATAACAGAGGTATGTAGTGTGGTACGTGATGACGAGAATATTGATCGGATCCACAATTTAGTATTTGAATTCGATTTCGAGTCGAGGGAGTATGCCTTTCGGCGTCCAACTAGAAATATTTCCATATTTGAGTCCCATCTGGTGTTGTACGAATTTAGCTAGAAATGTTGGTGTGAAGAATCACGCTCAAGGTTCGAACACGGAGAGGTTTAAAGTTTTCCCTTAGTGAGTTAACGAGTTTAAAAGTCGGGTAACACGAGAAAAGTCAGAAATGAATCTTTGGTAATAACAGACGAGATCTAAGATTTTTTTTTTTTTTTTTTTTTTTTTTTTTTTTTTTACGAATACAAGTCCGAGTTGGTAGAGTTTCCTGATTACATGTGGCTTGATTTCGAGATTGATTGTAATGCCTTGACCATTAACATCATGGTCTAGAAAATTGGACTTCGTTCAACAGAAATTCTCACTCGGAGAATTTGGTATAGAGTTGCTCTTTTCTCAAAAGTTCGAGCGTAAGATGGTGATGTTGTTCGTTTTCCTTCTTTACTTAAATAAGTTAAGATGTCATCCATAAATACGATAACAGATTTGTCTAGATAAGTTGCATACGTGGTTTAGGAGGTTCATGAATGCGGACGGAGTCCTAAATAAATCAAACGGTACTAAGAGAGATTTACAACTAACGTTGCGAGTTCGGAAGATGGCTTAGGAGACATCGTCTCCCTTAACCCCCAATTGGTGATAACCGGAACGGAGGTCGTTTTGGAATACACACGGAATTCATGCAAGAAATCATGAGGTCATGGATGCGAGGGAGAGGGTATCGGTTTCCAACCGAAAATTACTCAGTTCACAATAATCTATACAAGATGATGGGGAAACATTTTTTTTTTTTTTTTTTTAACGAATAGGTTCCGAGCTCTCTAGTTCTATAGGTGTCAAGTCAAAAGTCTTAACGTATATCCTCCAATAAAATTTATAGGCACACAATATTTTCCGTTGGTCACTTAAATTGCCTAAGTAGTGTCTAGGGGAAAAAGGTGGAATATAAAGAGCACGAGTCAAATCCTTGGTTATAAAACGTCTAACGGTACTCGAATCGAATAAGTATGAAATATACAGTTTGTTGTGAAGAAACGTACCCGTGACTAGTCCATCATCGTCTCGGGCATCCTAGGTGTCGATGTTGTAAGTTCAACGGCGGGCGTTGGTTTTTGCTTTATTCTTTGGGCATTCATTCCTAAAATGACCCGATTGGCCACATTTGTAGCAAATACTCGGCTTTGGTGCGTCGGGCCCCTTTCGAGTGACGGGGGCGGTACTTCCACAATACTTGGCAATATGACCACTACCTTGGCACCGATGGCAAATTAGCTTGCCACATTCACCAAAATGATGCTTGTGGTATTTGTTGCAAAAAGGTCGTGTCCCGGCATAACTTTTCTTGCCGACGGGGGTGAGAGGTTCCTTGGCAAAGTTGTTGTTATAGTCACTCGATTGGGGGGCTTCCCATGTTCTTTTGTTGTTACTCGGGTGGTTCTCGACCGTTGGTGCCGGTGTTTCCATTTCATTCGCCGTTTCTAAAGTTTGGCGGGCCTTGGTTAAAGCCTCTTGCAGGTTAGTGGGTTGGGATGCCATTACCCCGTGTTGAATGCTCTTAGGGAGGCCATCCATGTAAAGTTCGACTCTTAGGGATTCGGGAGTCATGAGAATTGGACACATCGAGACTAGTTCGGTAAACCGTTGATTATAAGCTTTGAGGTCATTTCCGGCCGTTTTTAAATTCCTTAGACCCTGTTCGAGCCTTCGAGTCTCGTCGCGCGAGAAGTATTCGGTGATCATTCTTTCTCTTAATTCGGTCCAAGAGAGTGTGTGGGCTTCGTCGCTTCCCACTAATTGTACATACGTGTTCCACCATGAGAGAGCAATACCGGTGAAAGTGAGGGTGGAAAACTTGACCTTATCTTGGTCTCGACAACCGCTTGTGTTAAAAACGGTCTCCATTTGTTCAAACCATCGGGTGAGAGTAACCGGTCCCCCGGTTCCATCGAAAGTGGGAGGATTGTACTTCATGAAGTTCTTGTAGGAGCAACCTTCGATTGAATTACCGGCTCCATGATTGTTGTTGTTAGAAAAGTGATCGGCCACGGCCGTACCCACGGCGGTGGTTATCATTCGTTGAAGAGCTTGTTCTAGAGTTTCGAGAGGAGTATTGTGTTGACCTTGGTGAGCCATTGTTCCTTCATGACACAAGAATATCGTTGATTAGTATTCTTAACAATACTAACCGTGATATGGAATAAGGATAGAGAGAAAATTTTTCCTTGACTCGCCTTAAATTCTTTATGTCATAATGTCGGAACGTCCATGTGAATCACCGTAATATAATCCCGGAAATTATATTACCCTGATTCTCATGTGCATTTAACATTACTTCATAAAGTCAAGGTGGCGCGTCAACAAAATTTATCAACGTAAGATCAAGATCGAATACGAGTTAGATATGATTGAAGAGTTCGAGTATAAATGCACAAATAGTCAAGTAATTCCTACTTCAGTCTATATGCCGGTTGTAGTCTAGATTCACCTATGTACCCTATGACTCGGGGTGGACACAAATGAACTCTAAATCCCTACAACCAAAGCTCTGATACCACTTGTAGCGACCCCGACAAATCGTCAAGTGACGGCGTCGGCTACGTGGGTCCCATTACCTGATTATAAGTCTTTAAGATAACGTTTGACCAAAATATGTCGCCTTCGTTTCAAAATAAAGATTGTTTCAAAGTTTACAAGAATTGTTCAACCAAAAGTTAAGTTACAACGTTATAAGTACGATTGAAATCTAGGCGACACGGTTTAAAGTAAAGTCAAAAGACGCTCCATGAAATGCATGTATACTCGACATCGGATGCAAGTATCAAATAGTAAGCGGAAGCATGTTTCACATATCGTGCAAGACCTGAGAAAAACATAGAAATCTGTCAACGAAAACGTTGGTGAAATCATAGGTTTAAGTAAGTGAGTACAAGTGAACCACAAGATTTGCATCAATGAAATAATAGTAATACATTCCAAAAGTTTGTTTCACGAGCACCCAATTATCAAAGCTTAACATTCCATCCATTGTATACCCCATCCATAGTGCTAGAACAAACACTGATTCTCGAAAATATATTTCATCCGTAGACGGTAGCGAACCGTCAAAGATGAGGGTTGTCAACCCATATGGCCATATAACATAAGTTCTCGCTTACACCCGGCAAGTGTAACTAATGATAATCGAATTGAGGATTTTTGTTCTAAACTCGTATGTAGAATGTTTGTTTTCCCGTTCTTGTGTTCACTTAGTTCAAAAGAATCGTTTATGTTTTCTCATCCCAAATATAAGTTCAAAAAGAGTAAAAGTGGGACTATGATCTCACCTTTGATTGCAAGAGTGAAATAGTACTTCAACAAGTAAACGTGCAAAGAACAATGCTAGTCTCGACCTAAACAATTAAGTTATATAAATTAACTGGTTACGACACAAGGTCGGGTGAAATGTGTTCAATTAGTCCTATGGCTCAATACGACTCGATTAAATATAGCATGTGAATCACGTTGTCAAGTTTCATACAAGAAACAAGTATAAAAGCATGTTAGAATGATTGTATAAAAGTTTGGTTAAGTTTGACTAAAAGTCAAACTTGGTCAAAGTCAACGAAAAAGTCAACGCGTTCGGGTCGGGTCCCGGACTATTTTTCTATGCTAAATATTCATATACAAGTATATTAAAACAAGTTTCATGTGAATCGGAGGTCGATAGCTAGTCAAACATTTCGCGTGAAAAGTGACAAAGTGAGCAGAATTCTGGCCAGGCCAATCCGCGCGCCGCGCGGGGATGGGGCGCGCCGCGCAACCATCTGGGCAGAGATTTCTGGTCAGTTTTTCAAAGTATGCACGAACCAAACATCAAACATTCACCATTTATGATCCGCAAACAACCAAAACATGTATCTTATATCCTCGGAAAGGTATTTTGACGAGCAATACAACTAACCACATATCATCAAACAAAAACATCATTTACAATAACCGAAAACTCGTCAATTGATCAAGAAAGGTTTATTTTCAAAGTTTCAAGTTCGTAAAACGTATTTTATGATTCGGGAATCCAATTTACACATACGATATGCCGTTTCGAAGGTAATTAAGTATACATTGCATCTAAACACTTACTAACAACATTAACAAGCATTCAACGCATCAAAAGATCATTTCAAAGTCTATCAAACCCTAGTCAAACATCACAAAATCCTTAATCGAGTTTTTGAAGTTTTCTTAATCAACCTACACATCAAAATGTAGCTAATGATACTAGTAACACAATTAAAACATGAACTTTAACAATTAAACAACTTTAACTCATCCAAAATCAAGGATTTAGCACACCCATTTCAAATGTTCAAACTAGTTACTCAAAACAACGAATCGAGCAAACAAAACATATATTCATGTTATACACGAGCCATAGACACTAACTAACACCATTTCAAGTCAAAAACACGAATTTAGAGAAATCTAGAGTTTTAGAATTGTTACCCAAAATCGATGAAGTTAGTATCAAATCGTAGAGAATGAAGAGAGGATCACGAAAATGTAATTTGTTTTGTTGTAAGCCTCCTAGATCGAATTTAGATGATGATTTTATGAAGTTGGGGTTTGTGTGTGTGTTCTTGCTAGAGAGAAAGAGAGAGAGAGGGAGATGGTTGAATGGTGGTGATTGGGGTGGACTAGTTGACCTAGTCAACTAGTTTGCCCCGTGTCAATTTTAGTCCCTCGAGTTTAGAAGCGGGTGCGGGATTTAACCGATCGAATATTTTTAAAACACAAGTTAACGAGAGATGTTATAATTAAATAACGAGAATATTATGAACGTTCGTCAACGGAGTCGACGAATTTAAATACGAAAGATATTATTTAAAAAAAAAAGACGGTGTTAAAATAAATTTAACGGAAAAACGCGGGATGTTACATCTATTATGAAGAAAACCGAAACTAATGCTTACAAAATTATTGATAACACTGCTTCCCACTCACATGAGTGGCACCAGGAAAAAGATATCATTAGATCATCTAAAGCAGCTAGAGCCGATTCTAGCCATGACTTAGATTCCATTTCCGCAAAGATAGATGCTGTGGAAAGACGAATGGAAAAGATGACTAAGGATATTCACTCAATACGAATTAGTTGTGAGCAGTGTGGAGGACCACATTTGACAAAAGATTGTCTCAGTATTGAATTAACAATGGAACAAAGAGAGAATATTTCATACATAAACCAAAGGCCTGGAAATAATTATCAGAATAATTATCAACCGCCAAGACCAATTTACAATCAAAACCAGAATTATAACCGAAATATTCCATACAACAACCAACAAGGTCCTAGCAATCAACAAGTATCCAATAATACTTACAATCAGCAAAGACCTAATTTTCAAAACAAACCACCACAACAAACCGATGATAAAAAGCCGAATTTAGAAGATATGATGACGAAGCTAGTTGAAACTCAAACACAGTTTTTCACATCTCAAAAACAAACCAATGAACAAAATGCTCAAGCATTTAGAAATCAACAAGCTTCTATTCAAAATCTGGAACAAGAAGTGAGTAACCTAGCAAGGTTAAT
Source organism: Rutidosis leptorrhynchoides (assembly GCF_046630445.1). Classification (NCBI taxonomy): domain Eukaryota; kingdom Viridiplantae; phylum Streptophyta; class Magnoliopsida; order Asterales; family Asteraceae; genus Rutidosis; species Rutidosis leptorrhynchoides. The sequence goes on from NC_092337.1 coordinate 251,874,916, forward strand.
AGGTGAAAGAAAACCGGGAAGTCTACCTAGTGATACAAATGCTAACCCCCGGAGTGAAACAGCTAAAGCCATTACCACAAGAAGTGGTACAACACTTAAACCACCTGAAATACCTGTAACTTCTGATGAAGCCATTCCTACTCAACAAGAACCACAACCTGATCAAGATAAGGAAAAAGAACCGGTAGTTGAAAAGGTTAATGAAGATAACACAGTTAAGGATAAACCTTATGTTAAACCATATCAACCACCACTTCCTTACCCGAGTAAAATGAAGAAAGAAAAACTTGAAGCCGAGCAATCCAAATTCTTGGATATGTTTAAACAGATAAATGTAAATCTTCCTTTCATTGATGTGATTTCAGGAATGCCTAGATATGCTAAATTCTTGAAAGATCTAATTTCAAATAGAAAGAAAATGGAAGAACTCTCGGCTGTTACTATGAATGCTAATTGTTCAGCAGTGCTGTTGAATAAGATACCAGAAAAACTATCTGATCCAGGAAGTTTCACAATTCCATGTTTTCTGGGTAGTCTTAGTTCAATAGAAGCATTGGCAGACTTAGGTGCTAGTATAAATCTAATGCCGTATTCACTATACGCTAAACTAGACCTTGGAGAATTGAAACCAACCAGAATAAGCATACAACTAGCCGATAGATCAATAAAATATCCTAGAGGGATAATGGAGAACATGCTAGTTAAAGTTGGTACTTTAGTATTTCCAGTAGATTTTGTTGTTTTGGACATGGAAGAAGATTCTCAAGTTCCTCTCATATTAGGAAGACCATTCTTAAACACGGCTAAAGCAATGATAGACGTGTTCGGTAAGAAACTGACCCTAAGTATAGAGGATGAGAGTGTTACCTTTTCAGTTGATAGAGCAATGCAACAACCACAATCTGCAGATGATACATGTTATTATATTCAAACTATAGATGCACATGCAGAATTATTAGAAGAATTTCCAGAATTACAAGGAACAGGAGAATGTTCTTTAGGAGAAGGTAATGAACCAATTGATGAAGCTGAAATGTTAGCTACACTTATAGCTAATGGATATGAACCAACAACAGAAGAAATTCAAATGCTAAAAGAAGAAGACAGATATCGATACAAATCATCGATAGAAGAACCTCCGAAATTAGAGTTAAAGCCACTTCCAAACCATTTGGAATACGCTTATTTACATGGTGAATCTGAATTATCTGTAATAATATCGTCTTCTCTTACTGAAAATGAGAAATCACAACTCATTTCTGTGTTGAAAGCTCATAAACCAGCCATTGCATGGAAGATTCATGATATTAAAGGAATAAGTCCTTCGTATTGCACACATAAAATCCTTATGGAAGAAGGTCATAAAACGTATGTGCAACACCAACGAAGACTAAATCCTAATATGCAAGATGTAGTTAAGAAAGAGATTATTAAACTGCTAGATGCAGGTTTAATTTATCCAATCTCTGATAGTCCATGGGTAAGCCCAGTTCAATGCGTGCCTAAGAAGGGTGGCATGACTGTCATTACAAATGAGAAAAATGAGCTTATTCCTACTAGGACTGTAACAGGATGGCGTGTGTGTATTGATAATAGAAAATTAAATGACGCCACCAGAAAAGATCACTTTCCCTTACCTTTTATAGATCAAATGTTGGAAAGATTAGCCGGAAATAGTTACTATTGTTTCCTAGATGGATTTTCCGGATATTTTCAAATTCCAATAGCACCCGAAGACCAAGAGAAAACCACATTCATGTGCCCTTATGGTACTTTTGCTTACAAACGCATGCCATTTGGACTTTGTAACGCCCCTGCAACCTTTCAAAGGTGCATGATGGCGATTTTTCATGACATGATAGAAGAATGCATGGAAGTTTTCATGGATGACTTTTCAGTCTTCGGTGATACATTTAAATCATGTCTAGTTAATCTGGAACGAATGCTAATTAGATGCGAAAAATCAAATCTAGTACTTAATTGGGAGAAATGCCATTTCATGGTTAAAGAAGGCATCGTTCTTGGACATAAAATTTCAAAAGAGGGAATTGAAGTGGATAGAGCTAAAGTAGATGTAATTGCTAAACTTCCACATCCCACCAATGTTAGAGGAGTTAGGAGTTTTCTAGGGCATGCCGGTTTTTACCGACGTTTCATAAAAGATTTTTCTAAAATTGCCACTCCTATGAATAAACTCCTAGAAAAGGATGCGCCATTCATCTTTTCAGATGAGTGTATCAAATCTTTTAATATTCTTAAAGAGAAACTCACTAATGCGCCGATCATGATAACACCAAATTGGAATCTACCATTTGAACTCATGTGCGATGCAAGTGATTTTGCAATGGGAGCCGTTTTAGGACAAAGGATTGAAAAACGATTTCAACCTATATATTATGCTAGTAAGACATTACAAAGAGCACAAACGAACTATACAACTACTGAAAAAGAACTCCTTGCTATTGTCTTTGCTTTTGACAAATTTCGATCATATCTCGTTCTAGCAAAAACGGTGGTCTATACCGACCATTCTGCTCTTAGATACTTATTTTCAAAACAAGATGCTAAACCAAGATTAATCCGTTGGATCTTACTCTTACAAGAGTTTGATATTGAAATCCGAGACAAAAAGGGAGCAGAAAATCTCGCCGCTGATCATCTTTCTCGTCTTGAAAATCCTGAATTAGTAGTTCTAAATGAATCAGCCATACAAGACAACTTTCCTGATGAATATCTATTGAAGATAGATTATAATGAAATCCCATGGTTTGCAGACTATGCAAACTACTTAGTTTGTGGATTCCTTGAAAAAGGATTATCGTACCAAAGACAAAAGAAATTCTTCAATGATATAAAACACTATTTCTGGGAAGATCCACATTTGTTTAAAAGTTGTCCAGATGGAATAATACGCCGATGTGTATTTGGAGATGAAGCTAGTAAAATTTTAAACCATTGTCACACAGGACCAACAGGAGGGCATTATGGGCCTCAACTAACAGCAAGAAAAGTTTATGAAGCTGGATTCTATTGGCCTACAATTTACAAAGACGCACACCTTCTTTGAAAATCCTGTGATGCATGTCAAAGGGCCGGAAAAATAAGTCAACGTGATGAAATGCCACAAAATGTCATCCAAGTATGTGAAGTATTTGACATTTGGGGTATTGACTTTATGGGTCCATTTCCAAAATCTCATAATAATCTATATATACTCGTAGCCATTGATTATGTATCTAAATGGGCGGAAGCACAAGCTCTCCCAACTAACGATGCACGAGTTGTAGTCAATTTTTTAAAACGTCTTTTTGCAAGGTTTGGAACACCGAAAGCTTTAATAAGTGATCGGGGAACTCATTTTTGTAATAATCAACTTGAGAAAATTCTCAAATGTTATGGAGTAACTCATAAAATCTCAACCGCTTATCATCCACAAACAAGTGGACAAGTTGAAAATACTAACCGAGCTTTAAAACGTATTCTAGAGAAAACCGTAGGATCAAATCCGAAGGAATGGTCCATTAAATTGGAGGATGCACTCTGGGCTTTTAGAACAGCCTACAAAACTCCAATTGGAACCACACCTTTTAGACTTGTTTATGGAAAAGCATGTCATCTTCCAGTAGAAATTGAACACAAAGCATTTTGGGCTTTGAAGACATGTAATCTTGATTTACATGAAGCCGGACGTCTACGATTAAGTCAACTAAACGAATTAGAAGAATTAAGACATGAAGCATACGAAAATTCGTTAATCTATAAAGAAAGAACGAAGAAATGGAATGATAAAAGAATCAGAAGTTCAAAAGAATTTAAAGAAGGAGACAGAGTTCTTCTTTTCAATTCACGATTCAAGCTATTTCCTGGAAAATTGAAATCAAGATGGTCTGGACCATTCATAGTCAAAAGAGTTTTCCCATACGGAACGATAGAATTAATAAATTCACATGGGATTGAATTTAAAGTTAATGGTCACAGAGTTAAACATTACATACATGGTCCGATGGAAGTCGACAACGAAGCTAATCACAATTTCGACACCACAGCTAACTAAGTGTGGGGAGAATCAAGTCTTTAAAGGATAATATGTATTTCTGTTAGAGTTAGATTGTCTGTTTTTGTGTAGTTCTCGAAAATGGAACCCGAATGGTCTTTCCCTAGCAGACCCTAAAGAACTAGTCTTCTCCCCCCATTCTGAATTTTTATTTTTTTAGGTTTTTACGAAATGAAGACTGCCTGTGAACTAAACCATGGTCTAATGCTACTCGCTTTGATCACTAAAAGAAATAATGACATACTACCGAGTGAACTAGTATCAGTAATCAGAGAAAGAATGGACGGAGTTAGAAAAGAATCCAGATGCGAAGATAATAAGTTACAATTTGGTAAAGGAAAATCAAAATCCGCAGCGAAAAGAAGAGCACGACACCTAGAAAGATGTCACAAATGCGGAAAATGGTCACATGGAGGTAAATGTTCAAATAATCAAACCTATTCAAATACCGAATTTGTTACTTTATGCAGAGACGGACCGTTCATATGTTTAGAAGAAAAGACACTGAATGCTCGAGGTTACGCCTATGTAGCCATGGAAAACCAATTAAACCGACTATCTTATGAATGGGATAGATCATATAACTAAGAAATCTATTTCACAGGTATGTCTGTACAGTTTTTATTTTTATTTTTATTTTTAACCTTTTGATAATAAACGCTAATTTGTTCGCTAAAAAGTATTAAATTGGTATTAAATAAAATTAGGTTTGGCGACCGAAATTATTGATATCATTCAAAAATTTATTACATCACTGCGAAATTTAACGTTTATTCTTAAGGTATAAATATCTTTAATCAATCAACCCAAAATATTTCAAAAATTCGTCATGAGTTAAATTAGGTCTTGGAACCGAAATTACTTTACCGAAAAGAGGGGCGCATATTTTTGATAATATTTGGTTGATTAAAGTGGGATAAAAAGCCAAAAAGATTTTTAATTTTATTTTTACCATGTTTTTAAAATTAATATTTAAATCTTAAATTAATATTGTAAACTTTGTAAAAACAATATATCTAAAATTGTAAATATTTGAAAAATTAATATAAATTTGATATGAATATATGAATTTTTAAATTAAGATTGGTGTGAATTTTTAATTTTTAAAATATGAATTTTTAATTTTATGCATTTCAAATTTTAAGTTTGGTGTGAATTTTTAATATTAATTTTGAATTTTATATTTAAGTTGTGTTAATTTAAAAACAAAAAATTACTTTATCTCATTAAGTTAAGAATATGATTTTTAAAATTCGTCGTAAGTTGAAGACTAGGTCTTTGAACCGAAATTGCTTTACCCAAGGGAAGGACGAGAACTTTTATTATCATTATTTTTAATCTTATTGAATTAAAGTATGCCAAAAACATTAAAAAAAAACCCCAAAAATCTTAGCTTTTAAAACAATCGCTACAAAAAGACAAATTTTAAAATTTTGTCGAAGGACGGACTAGGACATCAATCCGAAACGACCTCGTCCTAAATAACATGGGAAACAAAATTTTAAAATTAATTACTTAATTGTTTTAATAAGTTAATGATTATAAAAAAAAAAAAAAAATATACCAAACTCCGCGACTCGCGGAGTTTGGAGCTTAAATCTCCGCGACTCGCGGAGGGGTCAGAAATCAGAAAAAAAATAAAGAGCTGCGAACAGATCAGTCCCAACCCCAAAACAATAAAAACCTGCGAAAAACTGCACGCGAAAATACACCAAAAACACCCCCAAAATCACAATTTTTAACCGTTAATCACCAAATCTTTTGCTAAAATCATGTTGAGAAGGATGCTATCTAAGAATTACTCAAGAAAAACGGTAAATTTCTACACCTAAACACCATTTAATCCGAAATTTGGTGTTCTTGAGTAATTTTTTTTCCCCAATTTGATTTTGATGCTTTTTAGTGTAATTATGCTTAAATTGTTTATGTATTATGCTTGTATAACCTAGATTGATGCTGTTTAACATGATTAGAAGCCTTAAACTTCAAATTTTGAATAATCTAGGGTTTGTGTTCTTGAGCAATTTGGGGCTTTTTGATATAAACAGGTTATGGCCGATTTTTGTCATGAATTGTTGCTAAATTGAGTAGTGTAACATGTCTAGGTAGTTAAATGATCCAAACTTTGAGCCTAAACATGATTTTGAGAATTAAAGTGGACTTTTTCAAGTCTAAAATTCATGAACTTGATTTTTGAAAGATAATGCCATTTGAGACTTGTTTAATTGCTAGTAATGATTATTTTGACATGTTATTTGAGTTGAATGCTTATGAACTTGGCGAACATTTTCGTATATGCTTATTTGAAAAAGTGTAGATTTGATGAAAATATGAAAATGAGCTTAAGTTTGATATAAATTGATAATGTCATTGTAATTATTTTGATTGATGATTTTGCTGACACTAATGCATATTTGGATGCACAAAAATTGTGTTTGATGTGTTTTGCAGACTGAAAGGGGTGAATCTTCATCCCAAGCCCGAAATGCTCCTGCTGAGAATTTGGAACAATAGGAGGTAGATAACTACTACAAGCAGGATATACCTCATCCAGTCATGACCTTTTCTGATATGCACTTGGAAGAATTGCACCCGAACCTGAGATTTGACAGACTTTGGATAGATTATCCAAAATATCAAAGGGGTTTGCATACTCTTCACTCTAAGGTTGTTGAGGTACCGAGGGTCATAGAATGGGGACCCTTAGAAGCTGTAGAATTGGCCGGGCCAATTAGGGAATTACTTGTACAGAGGTATGGTAATTCTTCTTTTAATGACTGGGTACGTTTATTCACCATACGTAGACCTGTATATAAAGTATGGTGTGAAGAATTGTTATGTAGTATAGAGTTGAATGATCGGGTAGCTAGTTTAACCGATCGTTCTTTTATTAGATTTTTGTTAGGCGGTTCGATGCGCCACATGTCTTTACTGGACATGGCTCAGGCTTTACGTATATATACGCCTGAGGAGTTAGCGTCTGCCGATTGTAGAGGATTGATACTAAACGGTAGAAAGATAGATGAAAATTTTGATACACACGGTGTGTGGAGTCAAATGACAAGCCATCACCGTTTCAAAGGGGGAAATTACTCTTATTTGGATATAGATAGAGCCGAATTAAGAGTGATACATAGGTTTTTAGCTAATTCGATTACACAAAGGGGTAAAAACAAGGAAAAGGTAAATGAACAAGATTTGTTTTACCATATGTGTATTCGAGACCCACAAAGCGCTGTAAGTATACCATATTGTGTGGGTTATTATTTATCAGCTATGGTTCGGGGGATGCGACCACATAGCATAATAGGAGGTGGTATTTTTATTACTTTGATTGGTGAATATCTCGGTGTGGATATAAGTCGGGGTGGATTATTAGTAGAAGAACCGGAACCCCGCGATACTATAGGTTTAAATGTATACCATGGTGTGAAAGTTTTGAAGAGGCGAAATAACGCCGCAGTACGATACCATGGTAGACATCCACAGGTGGAGAGAAACCAACAGCAAGGTAATGTAGGAGGGGGGAATGAGATGCAAGAAATGCAAAGGTTTATAGCTTCTCAGGAATACGAAAATGCTAGACAGAGAGCATTTGAAGATTGGCAAGTTCATCAGAACCAAATCATAGCTCATTGCCAACATATAAGTAGAAACTATATTCCTACACCGAAACCCATCTTCCCTCCCTGGTCTATAGAGATGCAGCCACCGTATCCTACGTATGACCCTGCCGAAGCATTCTATAGCACCTATGGTTATGCCTGGAACCCCTATTGGTACCAGTATCATCCTTAGTTTACTTATTATTTTTTTTCTTTTGTAATTTGTAATTATTGATACGTTTAATACTTTTGTTAATATTGTAATCATTTTTATAATTATCTAACTTTTATTCTTAGATTTTAATAATTTTTGAATGTGGGGTAATATACCAAACTTCAAAAATATGTATATATGTTTGCAGTTTATCTTATGTACACAACATGGTAAAACAACGCATTTTCAAAGACTGGCATTAAGTTCAGCAAAAGCAACTAATTTTGACGACAAGATGCAAAATATATGTGAAATAACAACAAGACGGAATGAACAAATGATGTGCACCATTTATCATTCAGCAAACAAACGCCAATATATTTGGAAACTTTGGTAAAAATTTAATCATTTTCACACAAATCACCCTCAATAATTTAAATTATTACTGATTTCTTGCAAATGAGGGCATTGCAAGATCTTAAGTGTGGGAAGGGGTTAAATTCTTTCGGATTTTAAAAATTTTTACTTTATACACTTGGTTACCATTAAAAATACTAGTAAAGCAGTAGTTGTATTAGAATCTAGTGCTCTTTGATAATAAAGAACAGCCCTGGTCTTATATACTGACTACCCAATTCTAGTAAAATTTTTCAAAATTTTCAATTAAATGAACTAAAAATCATGTTTATACATATTTATGAACGATAAAACTAGGTTTTAACACCGAAATTATTGTTACCTCGGAAAGGACATAAATTGAGAAACAAACTAAAATGTTAAAATTCATTTAAAATGGAATAGAGGACGATAAAAAGGAAAATAAAAGCCAAGTGTGGGAAAATTTACCAAGTTATCTTAAACATATGTCACATATATCTGTAACAAATAACTGAAAATACTTTTACTTTGGACTAAACTAAACTGTTTTACCCGATGAAAGAAAAGAAGAGATGGATCTACACGATGAATCAATTCCATCATTAAAAGGAAGTAAAGTCTTCCGAAAAAGACACGCGCTTCTTGATTTAGGTCATGAAGTTGTCGTCCAGACCAGCTGTAGGTTGACGAAAAATCTAGAAAAGTCATCACTAAAATCAGCAGGAAATCCACGGACCTCAGCATTAAACAGGGTCGCCAAGTGGTCAGATTTATCCTAACCATGAGAAGGATTTATCTCGTACAATGAGGGGGCACCATGCAAATTAGCTGGATAAGACTAATGAATCAGATCCCCAGAAAGGATAATCTCCTTAAAGATTAAAAATCAGCTTTTAAGACTGATATTACTCAATCCTAGAGATTGACCTTAAAGATTGAGAATTCAAACTCATGGAATTCAATGATATCTAAACTCGAGCTTGAACGAGAAAATATTTTGATCAAAATTATAAACCGATTTGTTTTCTGAAACCCCTATTTTCAATGCGTTCATTACCATTGAACGTAAAATCCTAGGAATTCACCTGGAATTCATTAGGTCACCTGAACTAAATCGGGTGTCAACCGTAAGAACGGTGGTTGCATAGCATGGTCAAAGACAGGACCTTGTGCCAGATCGAAAAAATTATAAGGGTGAGCTTTACTATTGCTCCTACCAAGGATAGTAATTGCGTCCGACACGTTATAGACTATAATTAAAAGCATGTCAGGGGACATTGCCTTAACAGTTGCTTGTTCAACGCTTTCCTTTACAACCGGATGGTAGTTTATCGAAAGGTAATATACGGGACAAGTAAACTGGACGTGTTGCTTTCCAAATACAAGGTTAGCAAGTGGGTGACACAAAACCGCAAGTTTTGAGCTAAAATTTTCAAATCTGAAACCCACCAAACCCACAAAAATATTTTGCAAACACCGGTAAAGGGTTATTCCGGAAAACTTATCTAGGGTAAAAACTAGATTTCAAAAGATCAAATGTTTTCATAAAGATCCAATTTCCTTAATGGATCTAAATTTTTATAGTCATGTGGGACTGTAAACCATATCGTTACTACCATTGTTTATACCACCGTATAGAAATCACTGATGTACAAAGTGTAAAGAATAAAGAAGTGATTCTAGTAGTTCAAGACGATATTGCTTGAGGACAAGCAACGCTCAAGTGTGGGAATATTTGATAATGCTAAAAACGAACATATATTTCATAGCATTATTCCTCAAGAAAGACAAGCTTTTAGTTGCAATTGTTCTATTTACAAGTGATATTCGTTTAAATAATAAAAGGTGAAGACAAAAGACAGATTCGACGAATTGAAGACGCAAACGACCAAAAAGCTCAAAAGTACAAAAGACAATCAAAAAGGTTCCAATTATTGATAAAAAACGTCTCGAAATTACAAGAGTACAAGATTCAAAACGCAAAGTACAAGATATTAAATTGTACGCAAGGACGTTCGAAAATCCGGAACCGGGACCAGAGTCAACTCTTAACGCTCGACGCAACGGACTAAAAATTACAAGTTAACTATGTATATAAATATAATATAATATATAATTAATTATATTAATTATATATATATTATATTTATAAATAAAAACCGTCGGCAGAGAAAGACTCCAAGGGACTGAGCTGTAATTTCATTCTCCGCGACTCGCGGAGTTTGAAGGCAAAAATGCCGCGAGTCGCGGAGCCCCAAATTGAGAAACTGCCTATAAAGCCAACCGAATTCTGAGCATTTATCATCATCTTTTTCTTCCTCATTCATACGTAAAATTTATATTTATATTTATAATTTATATTTCAATTTTAATTATAATTCTAATAATAAGGGTATGTTAGCGAATGTTGTAAGGGTGTAAGTCGAAATTCTGTCCGTGTAACGCTACGCTATTTTTAATCATTGTAAGTTATGTTCAACCTTTTTACATTAATGTCTCGTAGCTAAGTTATTATTATGCTTATTTAAAACGAAGTAATCATGATGTTGGGCTAATTACTAAAATTGGGTAATTGGGCTTTGTACCATAATTGGGGTTTGGACAAAAGAACGACACTTGTGGAAATTAGACTATGGGCTATTAATGGGCTTTATATTTGTTTAACTAAATGAAAGTTTGTTAATGTTAATATAAAGATTTACAATTGGGCGTCCCTATAAATTACCATATACACTCGATCGGACACGATGGGCGGGGTATTTATATGTATGAATAATCGTTCATTTAACCGGACACGGGAATAGATTAATAGCCACTAGAATAATTAAAACAGGGGTGAAATTACATTCAAGGGTAATTGGTGTAATTGCTAACAAAGTAGTAAAACCTTGGTTTACACGCAGTTGATAACCTGGTGTATTCATTAAACAAAGTATTAAAACCTTGTTACAATTCGAATCCCCAATTAGTTGGAATATTTAACTTCGGGTATAAGGATAATTTGACGAGGACACTCGCACTTTATATTTATGACTGATGGACTGTTATGGACAAAAACCAGACGGACATATTAAATAATCCAGGACAAAGGACAATTAACCCATGGGCATAAAACTAAAATCAACACGTCAAACATCATGATTACGGAAGTTTAAATAAGCATAATTCTTTTATTTCATATTTAATTTCCTTTATTTTATATTTAATTGCACTTCTAATTATCGCACTTTTATTTATTTAATCGCACTTTTAATTATCGTACTTTTTAATTATCGCAATTTTATTTTATCGCACTTTTATTGCAATTTCATTATCGTTATTTATTTTACGCTTTAAATTAAGTCTTTTATTTATTTAATATTTTACATTAGGTTTTAACTGCGACTAAAGTTTTAAAATCGACAAACCGGTCATTAAACGGTAAAAACCCCCCTTTATAATAATAATATTACTTATATATATGTTTGTATTTTTATAAAAGTAAATTAATATAGCGTTGAGCTTTGTTTAAAAAAGATTCCCTGTGGAACGAACCGGACTTACTAAAAACTACACTACTGTACGATTAGGTACACTGCCTATAAGTGTTGTAGCAAGGTTTAAGTATATCCATTCTATAAATAAATAAATATCTTGTGTAAAATTGTATCGTATTTAATAGTTTTTCCTAGTAAAATATAAACTATTTCGTATACACCTCGCATAGCATCACTACTTCTTTGTGGATAACACGTTTATTCCCCTGGAGTTTTCAAATGTTAGGTCTTGGCAATATGGTTTTGACGGGAGTTTAAATTCAGCGCCGTCGTTGAGTTCTAGCGAGCAGTCTATGCTAGACAAGTGTGTGGGTCGCGCCATACCATTGCGTGCGTTCAGTAATAACGTTTTATACGCGGGTGGTATATCTAAGCATTGGCCAGACCCAAATTACTATCCTCACTTTAGCCGCCATCTTCAAGGTATACAAGGCTTTCAACTTACCTTTTCTGATTCTTTTCCTTAATGACTTCGTTTATTTTTGCAGCGATATCATTTGCTGAGTATCTTGAGTTCTCATTATCCGTGTCTACTTCCGGTTCTTCGCGTAGGAACAAGAAGAATAAAGCTTCAGCGCAGTACGCTGATATGCCAAAACGGTGTTCTCAAGGGAAATTTGTTCCGCCGCGTGATGCCACACGTATTCAGAAAAAGCGAAAAAGATCGACCGCTCCTTCTTCATCAAAACGCGCTCGTACTGGTATGTTTTGTGTCTCTTTCTTTGTGCGTTCATTCATCCCTTTACGTTATTGAACCTTGTTTTTTCGATCAGATGTTGGTGGACCTAGAGCGAAAGAGAGCGCCGACATACCTCATCCATCACCTACTCAGGTGGATAGTGATTCTTCTCGAGAAGAAAAGCGTACTAGCCCCGCGGGATTCTCGAAGGGCAAGAATGTCCAAAGTCCTGGTCCTTGTGACGGGTCTTTTGAAGACGAGATGTCTATAATGAGGGACACACTGATACGCCTCTGCGGAAAACTTGAAAAGGCGCAACAGGCTAATGAAAGTATACATGCGCAACTGGATAGCGCGAAATAGTGACCAAGAGGAAACTATTCGCGTATTGAAGGCTGAGTATGCCGATCTAGAGCAGCGAGCCAAGTCAGCTACTCTGGAGTTTAAGGCACTGAAGACAGGTCTTCCTCGTATAGTGGATAATGCTTTGAACAGCAACGCTGTAAATGATCGTTATGAAGACGCATTGAAGGCCATCCAGGATGTTGAGCGTCTATCATAAAGGAGCATATTCAGATGCCCTCCGTTCTCCCTAAAGCTATTCAAAATTGCCTCATACCCAAGGCGCGCGAGAAGGCTAGGGAATCTTGTAAGGCCTTGCGACACATTCCTATTCCTCGTCTAAAGGAGTTGTCGCGCGATCCGCAGGTGAGAGCGCGAGATTTAGTGAATTCGAAATTGTAGGCTTGTTTTGTAATGTAATAATGCGTTATGGCGAGTGTAATATTTTGTAACTTGTGTATTTTTTGAAATAAAAATATGCCACTGTGATGTAATATTTCCGGTATATTGATTGCTCATATTATTGTTTTTGTTATTGATAACCTTTTTGATTTGTACTCTTGGCATATCGTCGCGAGTCTTTGCGTGTATTGATGTGCACTCAATACAAACTTTAGATCGCGCCCTTGTAATCTCATCTAAGAGTCTTCCAAACATTAGTTCGGGACTGTGGTCAAGCGCGATCAACGCTTTTTTGTTTATAATCATGACTTGCAGATCCCTAGGTCTGCTCGGATGGAACTAGGTCAACCCAATGAACGTTTCTCTCCGGTAAATAATCTAGTTTGTCACCAAACAGACTTCTGTCGCTCGGGAGCTAGGGAAAGTCATTCCTTGAAGAGGCAGGAACACGCTAGTATGTTACTGTGCGCGTGCAGTTTAAGTCAAGTAGCTATTCTGCTTTCAAAGGCACAAGAAATAATCGACAAAAAATGACTTGTTGCTTTAATATAATCGAAAAGACGATTTTACAATGATGCAGTACACGGTCGACCTACAAAGGCGCGTTCTTTTAGTAGTTACATGTAAATCTAGACAAAGTAGGTGTGATGGCCCCGTCAAGTACACTTAACGGCTCCGTCACTTGGTCCCACAGCTTGATCGAACTTAAATGAATTTAATAAACAACATTACATTCTTTTATTCAAAAAGTTTCCCAAAAAGGAAATTTACCAAAATATGTAGTTTAGACAAACGCAACATATTAAACAACCAAAGTTGACATAAACACTGTCAACCAAATACCCACAATTTAATAATCCAAAAGAGAATGCAAGTTCAATGTTTCATAAAATGTTTAACAAAATCTGCCCAAATGCATGCAGACACTTCTAACACAGCGGAAGCACCAAACAAATCAAGTACCTGTGAAAATATGCGAGTAAACTGTCAACAAAAATGTTGAGTGAATTATAGGTTTAAATAAACGTATAAACTTTAGACCACAAGATTTAAAATGTTAGAAAACATAAAATATTATTCCATTATCTATGAGCCACCTGGTAACCACTTAACCATTTTCTTACCCTTGCCAAACACAATATATACAATGAACAGGTGTATCTTCAAATAAATATGAAGTACTAATACATTGCGATTATAAATTGCTAGCACGACTAGCTCGAAATGGGGCTGTCAAGCCCGATAGATCTATCCATAGGATTCGCGTTCACCAGTAGAAACCAGTGATTACAGTTACCAGACTAGGGAATATTTTCGTTCAACTCATAATGAATAATTTAAATTTAATAGCCACTTGTGTCTAAACGTAAATAAAATGCATGTAATCACATCCCAAAAATAATTTAAAATAGTATAAAAACGGGACTATAACTCACCTTAAAGCAAACGAAGTAACCACACAAAAAGAGAACATCAAACGAAGTAAAGTGATCAAGAATGATCACAACGTCGACCTATAAATAAAGCAGGTCGATATAAATAACTAACTTAGATCAAGTCTTAGTATGATAGCTATAGTACTTGTTGCAAGTAAACATAGAACAACACTCAGTATGCTTCGGTTTGATCAGAACAGCGTAAGGACACGTACTTTCTATTTTTAGAAAGTTTCTATTTTTAGCAGGTTTCCATTTTAGGAAAGTTTCTATTTTAGATAAGTTTCTTTTTTTGGAAAGTTTCCCTATTTAGAAAGTTGCTATTTTTGAAAAGTTTATAACTTACGAAAGTTTTCTTAATTAGAAAGTCAACAAAACTCAACTGAAAGTCAAAGTCAACCGAAAGTCAACTCAAAAGTCAACCTTGGTCAAACATAGTCAACGTCGAATTTTAAAGTATAAGTTATAATAATAATATAAGTTATAATGTTATTTAAAGTCATAGTTGTAAAATTATGTCATAAAATAAGTTTAATTAAATTAAATTGAAGTATTAAAATTAACATAAGTTTAAATGATATAATTAATATGACATAAGTATTTAATTAATTAATTAAATATTAATCATAATATAAGTATTATTAATTAATAATAGATTTTAAATTATATCATAAGTATTATTAATTAATAATGAATTATTAATCATATCATAAGTATTTAATTATAATTATTAAACCATAAGTATTTAATAATTAAATTATAATTAAATAATAATTAAGTCTTATAATAATTAAATAATTAATTAATCCTTATTATAAGTCTTATTATAATAATCTCATAACATAAGTTTAATACCTACCATAAGTATTTTTCATTAAAAATAAAAGTATTATTAATCATAAGTTTAATTAAATGTTTAATTAAATCATAAGTAATTATTAAATGATATAATAAATGTATATATCATAAGTCTTAAAATGAAATAATTACGTTTTATATCATAAGTAATTCATTAATTATGAAAATCATTATTTATATCATAAGTTCCATTTATAACCATAAGTTTTAATTAAAAGTTCATCGGGTCATAACTTGAGCCCCGGGTGTGAGTTTTCGGCGAGTCTTATATATATCTTCGCCTAGCCAAACCACCTGACACATTAGTGCACTCAAGAACACCCCAAGAACAGCCCCCAAGTGGTGACCAACAGCCATATATCAACTTGGAGCTTTAATCCGTTCAAAAACATGTTTTAGTCATACCGGGTGATCCGTGGCTCGAATTTCGATGACCCGAACATGAAAGTTCATCCAATCATCAATCCTAACACACTAGTACACCCTAGAGACTCCAAAAGTGGTCACAAAGTTGGACCAAACCTGAACACATTCGTTTTTATGTTTTGATTTCATGAAAACACCATTTTAATCATATCTTAAGTTCCGGGAATCGAAATAACATGAATCCGGAGTCTAAAATGTTTGTCTCGATGAGAGGAACACATATAAACACTTTAATTTAACCAAAACATCAGTTTATTTTACAAAAAAGATCAAATACTCCGCTGTCCAAATCCAATCAAACCGAAATCATGAATTAACGAGTGATTCTATGCATACAATCAATAATCCAACAACATACAAGCACTATACTATCATCATAACATATAAAATCAGTAAAATAATGTAAAAATCAAAAATTTAGGGTTAGAGTTTATACCCTAATCGAGAATCAAAGAGTATAGGCGCGTAGAGAACGAAGAGTAGAATCCGATTGTGCAAACAATTGCTTGATCCAAGTATTATTTTGATTGATGATGATGATGTTAGTTGTGTTAGGAAACTGCAAGGGGAAGAAAAAAAAGGAAGAGGAGTGCAGAAATGGAATTAGATTTGTAGAGTAAAAATGAGATAATGCAAAAATGAATTGCAAAAAGAAAATCAAATGGGGGTATACCCCTCCCCATGGGTTCGGCTGAATGGGAGGGCATGGGGTGGGCCCCATGGCCCAATTTTGTTTAATGTATAATTGCTTGTGGCCCGAACGCCCGATCAAAGCCCGAAACTCGAAAACGCTATTACGCGATTAATAATTCGGAGAGATAACAAATACGCTACGAATAAAATATATAAATACTATATATAATCATATGACATCAAAATATCATATTTAAAATAATTTGGATTTAAAAATCCCAAAAGCTTGATCTTTGGTTTGAAAACCGAAAAGATTCGCCGGATAGAAATTCACGATACGTAGAAACGTACGAATTAAAATATGAATACAAATATTCACATAACACATAATAATTAATATATTATTACTAGAATAATAATATAGGTCATAGAAATGACGTGGCACGAATAACAATTAACGAACGTTAAATAATAAACGGTAAAAGATAACAGAAAAAGCAGGGTCGTGACAGTACCTTCCCGTTACGGAAATTTCGTCTCGAAATTTAAGCAGGTGCAGGGGTTGACTCATCATCTGGGAACAAATGCGGGTACTTCTACCTCATCTGATCCTCACGCTCCTAAGTGAACTCGGGTCCGCATCTGGCATTCCATCTAACTCGGACAATAGGAATTTTACTCTGCTTGAGTGTCTTAACCTCTCGATCCATAATTTCAACAGGTTCCTCAATAAAATGGAGTTGTTTATCAACGTGAAGCTCTTTAAGAGGAATGGTTTCATCGGCCTCGGCTAGACACTTCTTCAAATTCGATACATGAATAACGTCATGAACAGCACTGAGTTCTTGTGGCAATTTCAAACGATAAGCCACGGGTCCAACTCTCTCGGTAATCTCAAACGGTCCAACAAAACGAGGATTCAACTTGCCTCTTTTACCAAAACGTACCATACCTTTCCAAGGTGATACCTTCAACATAACATGGTCACCGACCTGAAATTCTAAATCTTTTCTTCTCTTATCGGCATAACTCTTTTGCCAACTTCTGGCAGTTCTCAATCTTTCTTTAATCTGTACGATCTTCTCGGTAGTCTCATGAATAATTTATGGTCCTGTGAGTTGAGCATCCCCAACCTCATTCCAACAGATAGGAGACCTACACTTTCTACCATACAAAGCTTCAAACGGTGCGGCCTTAATACTTGCATGATAGTTGTTATTATAAGAAAATTCAGCTAGTGGCAAATATCTATCCCACCCATTACCAAAATCAATAACGCACGCTCGTAACATGTATTCTAATGTTTGAATGGTCCTTTCACTCTCACCATCCGTCTGCGGATGATAAGCGGTGCTCATATCCAACTTAGTTCCTAAAGCTTCCTGTAAGGATTGCCAAAACCTCAATATAAATCGACTGTCTCGGTCGGAAATAATAGATATAGGAACACAATGTCTTGAAATAATTTCCTTCAAATACAAACAAGTAAGCTATTCCATCGAGTCTGTTTCCTTAATCGGCAAGAAATGAGCTGACTTTGTGAGTCGGTAAACAATCACCCAAATGGTATCATAACCACCCACAACTCTCGGTAACTTCGTAATAAAATTCATCGTAATACTTTCCCACTTCAACTCGGGAATCTCAGGTTGCACCAAAAGTCTAGACGGTTTCTGATGTTCAGCTTTAACCTTAGCACAGGTCAAACACTTAGCCACATAAGTAGCCACATCAGTTTTCAAATTAGGCCACCAATATAGCTCCTTAAGATCATGATACATCTTTCATGAACCAGGATGAATAGAGTACCTCGACTTATGAGCTTCATTTAAAACAAATTGTCGCAGATCACCAAATTTTGGAACCCAAAGACGTCCAGCAAAGTACTGAGTACCATCGGTTCGTACCTCAAACTTCTTAGCCATGCCTCTGACTTTCTCGTTCACAAAATTCTCCTCCTTCAAGGCTTCTTGTTGTGCCTCAAGAATCTGCCTTGCGAGGTTTGTTCGAATGGTCATATTCAATGCCCTAAACCTGCGAGGTTCAACCCTCTCTTTACGACTTAACGCATCGACCACAACATTGGCCTTCCCCGGATGATATAAAAGTTCACAATCATAATCATTCAACGTCTCAACCCATGTTCGCTGTCTCATATTCAACTGTTTTTGGTCAAGGATATGTTGAAGACTTTTGTGATCAGTGTACACTGTACTTTTGACCCCATAAAGATAATGTCTCGAAATCTTAAGCGCAAACACAATAGCTCCCAACTCTAAATCATGGGTTGTATAATTCTGTTCGTGGATCTTTAACTGGCGTGACGCGTAAGTAATAACTTTCTTTCGTTGCATCAAAACGCAACCAAAACCCCTGACGCGATGCATCACAATAGACAACAAAATCATCATTACCCTCAGGCAGTGACAATATCGGAGCGGTAGTCAACTTCTTCTTTAGAGTTTGAAAAGCAGTCTCTTGTTCATCCTTCCACTCATATTTCTTCCCCTTGTGTGTTAAAGCAGTCAGAGGTTTCGCTATTCGAGAGAAATCTTGAATGAACCTTCTATAGTAACCTGCCAACCCTAGAAACTGACGGATCTAAGTAGGAGTCTTCGGAATTTCCCACTTCTCAATTGCCTCAATCTTGGCAGGATCAACTTATATTCGCTGTTTACTAACAACATGTCCAAGGATTTGAACTTCTATTAACCAGAAAGCACACTTAGAGAACTTAGCGTACAACTCTTCTTTCCTCAACAAATCGAGCACAAACTTCAAATGTTCTTCGTGCTCTTCATCACTCTTGGAATAAATAAGGATGTCTTCGATGAAAAAATGATGAATTTGTCCAGATAGGGTCTACACACACGGTTCATGAGGTCCATGAATACAGCAGGTGCGTTGGTTAATCCGAACGGCATAACAAGGAATTCGTAGTGACCTTAACGGGTGCGAAATGCGGTTTTTGGAATATCAGATTCTTTAACACGCAGTTGATGATAACCGGAACGAAGATCGATCTTAGAATAAATAGACGAACCCTGAAGCTGATCGAACAGATCATCAATTCTTGGAAGAGGGTAACGGTTTTTAATTGTGAGCTTGTTCAGTTCACGATAATAAATACACAAATGATATGAACCATCTTTCTTCTTAACAAATAGAACAGGAGCTCCCCAAGGGGATGAACTGGGATGAATAAAACCTTTGTCTAACAACTCACGGAGTTGACTCGACAATTCTTGAAGTTCGGAAGGCACAAGTCGGTAAGGAGCACGTGCAACAGGAGCAGCACCGGGAACAAGATCAATTTGAAATTCTACCGCGCGTTGTGATGGAAGGCCAGGTAAATCTTTGGGAAATACCTCGGGAAAATCTCTAACAATACGAACATCGCCAATGCTCTTCTCTTCTTTATCAGAATCAACAACATGGGCTAGAATAGCATGACAGCCTTTGCGAAGATGTTTATGGACTTTCAAACAACTAATAAGGTTTAGCTGTCTGCATTTCTTATCCCCAAAAAACATCAGCAGCTCTCCAACCACATTAGTGTAGTGACCCGTCCTAATCCATCTGGACGAATACATTACATTTGGTTACATCGCAAGGTACTTGACCTCTATATGATACATTTTACAAACATTCCATTCATTTTTAAAAGACAAACTTTTATTACATCGAAAGTTGACCAGCATGCATACCATTTCATATTATATCAAACTAACAATGACTTAATAATGATCTTGTTGAACTCAACGACTCGAATGCAACGTCTTTTGAAATATGCCATGAATGACTCCAAGTAATATCTTTAAAATGAGCAAATGCACAGCGGAAGATTTCTTTCATACCTGAGAATAAACATGCTTTAAAGTGTCAACCAAAAGGTTGGTGAGTTCATTAGTTTATCATAATAATCATTTCCATAATTTTAATAGACCACAAGATTTCAATTTTTCCATAAATATACATCTCATATCAGGCATTTCGCAAACTGCATAGAGATAAAAATCATTCATATGGTGAACACCTGGTAGCCGACCTTAACAAGATGCATATAGAATATCCCCATCATTCCGGGACACCCATCGGACATGATAAACTCGAAGTACTAGAGCATTCCAAATTCCAGAATGGGGGTTGTTAGTTCCCGTAGATCTACCTTTAGGATTCGCGTCAATTAGGGGTGCACTAATTCTCAAAATTAGTGATGTTCCCTAATTCTTAGGATACCAAGCTAAAAGGGGCATATTCGACTTCGATCATTCAACCATATAATGTAGTTTCGATTACTTGTGTCTATTTTGTAAAACAGTTATAAAAGCGCATGTATTCTCAGTCCCAAAAATATATATATATTGCAAAAGCATTTAAAAATGGAGTAATGAAACTCACCATACTGTATTTTGTAGTAAAAATACATATAATGAAACTGAACAATGCAGAGTTGGCCTCGAATTCACGAACCTATATCATTTGTATATTTATTAATATACATAGTTATAATCGAATAATATATATATAAATTTATTATTTATATACTTTTTATATTAATAATATATATGTTTCATATATTTATTTTGTTATATAAAATATTACTTTTCATTATGTTATATGTAATAAATGTATTTTTATATATGTATATATCATTTGTTTATTAAAAATAGTAATTTTAGTAATACTACAATAAAAATGATAATAATCATAAGACTTAATATTAGTAATAAGGTATTATTGTTAATAATTATATTAATGATATTAATAATGATATTTATAATAATAACTGTAAAATATAAATTTTTCGGTTAATGATACTTATCATAATGATTTTAGTAATTATATATTATTAACACTCATTATAATATAAATATTCATACTTATAATGGTAATACTAATAATACTGATCATGATACTTATAATGATAATTGTATTACTAATAATAATTATAATACTCGTAATAATACTAATAATAATGTTATCATTCATAAACTGATACAAATATTAATTTTAAATGATAGAAATATTAATGATAATAATAATAATTATAACCCTAATAATGATATTAATACTATATTGATAAAAATAATATTAATGATACTTATTAATACTAAGGATAATATGGCCTCTAATGTTTATATATATATACTTAGGATATTAGTATTAATAATAATTATAATACTTAATAATAACAATAATCATAATAATAACTATAACAATAACATTAACACTAACACTAACACTAACAATAATAATAATGATAATAATGATAATAATAATAATAATAATAATAATAATAATAATAATAATAATAATAATAATAATAATAATATTAATAATAAATACAATATTAGAAAAACTACCTCCAATGAAATGAGTTTAAAAAAAAATAGCAGACCAGGCCTAGATTCGAACCTACGACCATCCGTTCACCCAACAATACACTGCACCATCCCTCCACTTCGTTTTTCTTGAATTCATATCCCTCTAAATATTTATAACCTGAAAATTTATCTGTTCTTGTTTATCTCCATCACAAAACTCAATCAATTCGCAAATTTCCTTTTAAACTTAATAACAATTACAAACTTGATTTTTAAAATTAATATCCACTCAGAAACGATGATCTAAGATTAATTGAAAGAGAAAAATTATATATATATATATATATATATATATATATATATATATATATATATATATATATATATATATATATATATATAAACATAAAAGAAACAAACCTGTAAGTCACGGTTTAAGCGAAAAAAAAATATAGTGATTTTGATTTTGAAAACGTTTTTGAAAAATGTTCCAACACGAATTATGTTTCAATTCACTCATAAAATCTATTGGGGTCGTCAATTCGACTGAAATCATAACCTATAACATGAATTCGATCGAAGAACGGTAGTTGACTTTTTATTTCCAAAAACTTTGACTTCGAAATTAGAATTTGTTTGAAAGAATTGAAGGCTGAGATTTTAGAGAAAGCTTACATAAACGATTCCTAACATGACTATATTAATGGATTTTGATAACTGATTCACTATTAATTTTTGCCAAAGCAATGAAGATACAGAGGACGTGAAGAATAAAAATATATATATATATATATATATATATATATATATATATATATATATATATATATATATATATATATATATATATATATATATATATATATATATATATATATCATTCTGTGTTTCGATGGATTACTGAAGATAAGTTATTGCGTAACTAGTAGTCGACCATTACAATCAGAATAAGCCAAAAAGATTAAAAAGCAGAATATGAAAGTTAACAACTTCGTACGAATTGATCCTGTGTTTGTCTAATTCAATAATTAATTAATCAAAAATTAATAATAGTGATATTGGTTTATATAATGTGGCTATATATGTATATATCGGTATATATGTGTCTGTGTGTGTATATATATATATATATATACATATATATATTTTATATGTAGTTATACATATATTTGTATCTGTATCCTTATATATCAAATATGTATATATACTTGTATATGTTAATTATATAAGAAATATAATATAAATAATTATATAAACATTAATATTAATTTTAGTAATAATAATGCAATTAATAATAATATTAATAATAGCAATGGAATTAATAATAATATCAATAATATTAATAAGGGAGATAAATTGTATTATTTTCTATTAATTATAATGATTATAATAATAATAGTTTATAATAAAAATTCTTAATGTTAATATCTAATAGTAATACTAAAAATAATAATACTAATATTCATATTATTAGTAATAATAAAAGTACTAAAAATATTATTATAATAACTATATTTTAACTTATAATTACAATTAATAAATTAATATGTAATATTTAATAATTATAATCTATATAATAACATGTATTTAATATTTAATGTTTATACATTTTAATATATTACAATAAACATATAATCATCAATTATGTATTACAATCATATATATATATATATATATATACACACACACACATATATATATATATATATATATATATATATATATATATATATATATATATATATATATATATATATATATATATATATATATATATATAACTATTATACATAATATTGTTTTAAATATTAAGTTTTGTTACTTAGTTAAATATATTAATTATTTATTTTGAAACAAATAATTTAAGATATACATTTAATTGCTGACAAAACATATTCGAAATCATTTATAGTCAATATACTCTATATATTCAATTAACAAGTTTTGGTTATTTTAACTTATCTTATAATAGTTCAGTAACATCTTTAATTTATTATATATCACTATTTACATATATAATCATTTATATATACATTAAAGGTTCGTGAACGAGGGTTAATTAAATATATAAAAGTAGTTCAAAAATTTTGAGATTCAACATTACAGGCTTTGCTTATCGTATCGAAATCATATAAAAATTAAGTTTAAATTTGGTCAAAAATTTCCGGGTCGTCACAGTACCTACCCGTTAAAGAAATTTCGTCCCGAAATTTGAGTAAAGTTGTCATGGCTAACCATAAAAATGTTTTCATGATGCATACGAGCTAGAGATTAGAGTTTTATCATCAATGGGTAATATGGATAAAACAATTTAATTTTGTGTAGAGTACGAGTGAAGCTATCATAAAAGAGTGAAATGAGAAAATGAGATTTGTCTTATCTTCTGACGTAGTCATGATTGATTTTCTGGAATTTAAAAGGTTTAACGAATATCATCGTGGTCTATATAAGATCTGATTCTTCGAGAATTAAGGAAATTATGATTTCTTTTAATAAATACGGTGATTTATCTCGATTGCTCTGTCGAATATTTCCATTATAAATTCACTTTTTTCGTTCCATTAATTTTCATCACTTCAATACTTTCTTTCTTAGTTCATACATCCAAAAGATTGTGAAAATGCGTAATCCAATTCTAATCCTTGATATTTTTCCTAATTATCATTTTCGTCATCCTTCTTTTCAATCTTCCACCAAAAAAATCTGTTTACTTCTACTATTACCTTGGGGTGATACTATTCTTAATTATATCGTGTTTTTATATTGCTATTCATATTAATATCCATGGTTTGTAATTTCTGAGTTGTTGTTGGGTTTTATATCTTCTCATATATTTCGATGTCTCTGCTTCTGTCCTTCTGTAATCATTGACATCCATAATTAATACTCTCTCCAATTTACTGTGATTTATACTCCCATTTTTATTTCAGATCTTCATTCTTTTGTTTTCTCTTCCCGACTTTAAATCAAGCGAATAATGGTCCAGAATTCATAGGTATGGAGTTTCGAATAATCCTAATGTTCTAAGTGGAAAGGGACATAATAGCACGATCTTGACTGATTAAATTACCAGAATTCTGGAAAAAAGATAGAACTATCAAGAAAATATGTTCTTGATATGTTTGGAGATTGAGTAGAATGTAAGAGTCGTGTAACACTACACATGATGACGGTAGGGTCTGTGAATCATCATATTTCATTAGAAACTCAGCATGACTTACTGTAATATAATCACGTTGATCAAGTGTCATTATATTATACTAACTCATGCATCAGTTTCCAACACTACTTCAAAACATTCATAATTTAAATTCGATTTTTTTTTCAGAATTTTTGAAACTGAAATGGTTTCTTTCATGATGCAATACAGATAACACGGAGAGATAAATAATATCGGACAACAATATTTATGAAGATATCTTCAGAAATATTGAGGATGTTAATAATGAAAGATACGATAATATCTTAGAATTTCTAATATAGATGGATGATGATGAAGATTTGTCCATAAGAGTTTAGTGTCAGGAGCAAGGTATTCGTTAATGACTTCAGCAGATATTGAATTATTTTGATTCTTTGAAGGCAGGTTTTGTGACGACCCGAAAATTTTTGACCAAATTTAAACTTGATCTTAATATGTTTTCGACACGATAACCAAAGTCTGTAATGTTGAGTCTCAAATATTTTCGAACTATTTCATATATTCAATTACCCTTTGACTGTTCCCGACGATTCACGAAGCACTATTTGTGTATATATATATATATATATATATATATATATATTATTGAATATACGTATATGGTTTCGAATTTATTTAGTAAACAATAATAGCACACGTTTATTATTTCGATTGATATTAAATAAGTAAAATGCGTGCTTGTGAGAGTATAAAAATAAATAATAGATGAACCTTTTTGATCACGTTTTTCTCATTTAATGACTAAAATAAATAAATAAAATTTATTTAAAAATTTGGGATGTGGTCACCTGTTGTTACTCAATATGTAGTACAACTACATTTGATAATATTTAAAAGAAAACTATATTTTGTAAACTCCGAATTGAAGGTTCAATTTTAGTTATATGAATCCTTCTCTTTTCCATACGTGCTTATTACCAAATAGGGTAATAATTATTAATGGACGTTGCAACGTAAAAAGTTTATATAGCTGAGTTGTGTTCTTAATTAAAGAAGAAAATGGATGGAATCATAGTAAGGTAGATGTATATATCCTAGGAGGTTTTAAACAATAGATTAGTTTGATCAAACTTGGGACAAATCAATGGATGTATTACACCTGTCACCAGTTAAATCCGATTCGAGAATCCAATATACCGTTTGAAGTATCCGTGATATACCCGTCAAATAATCCGTAGTTATACACTCTAGAATGACTAAAGTGAAAATTGTTTATATTCTCCGAACATTTAATAATTAATTTAACCTTACATTACTTAGAAAAATGAATAGATGTCATAATTTGAAGATACATGAAGATTTGAATATGTCTAATTATTCTTTCTTTTATTTAATAATAACATATATAGATATAGATTTACATGGTATAAAATTCACCTATATGCCCTACAAACCAAATGCACCACACAAGTATATTATAAGCTGTATTCTTTTATTTTCATTTCAATCACCAACCCTCTATTTTTTTTTTCTTTTTCTTTCAAACAAATACTAAGAGACAAACCCATTTTTTTCTGTTAGATATCACAATCAAACGTGTCTTTTATATATTTTCTTGTTTTGCCCGTGATTATATGTCGACCAACTAGATGGTAAAATGGAAAAGGAGGTGACGGTCACAGGATGGTGATATAAATCGACTTGCTCTTTCTGCATCAATCTAACTATCTATTTTCTCCTTCACTGAAAAAATCCACCACACCATTTAACCACTATCATCGTGTTACCACTAATATAATCTAACCGCTTCTGTTTTAATTTATGTTACAACCGTCACGTGATGCTACTTATTGTTTCCTTCGATCCCCATTTACGCTAGTATGTAATGATTCTGTTTCGTCCCCAACGAACACCAAACCCAAACCAAACCATCAAACAAAAACCCACTTGAATTGCTTGCCTTCGTTTTCTTGTTTCTACTGTTTACGTTCGATCAACCTCAAACCATGAGCCACCTTCTTGTTCTAACACTACCATCAAACCTCTATTGTCTCTCTTGAATATCATCACCCTTACACGACCATCACTAACCACCATGTACCACCACAAACCCACTTCCTATCCTTAATTTTCTGATTTTATTGTGAACAACCATCACTCCACCTCTTCTTAAACCCTTTATTATCCAACTTAACATCACCACCTCTTATTAGTTCTACATGAGCCAAGAGACCACTTCGATTACCAACTATCTTTCTCCCTTTCTCTATATCATTTATTTCCTTCTTATTTTGCTGTAACCGACACCTTCACCACCACAAAACCCGTCACCCATGTCACTCGATCAACCTACAACCACCAAAGACTACTGTTCGACAGGATCACCACCAAATCACTTGCTCGGTTTCTGTTTCAGCTTCAACAGTAAACCATCGCTGCATTTTTTGTTTTGTTTCTAAACTCAACAAATACAAGATGAGATTATATAAAGATAAGGAGCTAGTGGCAAGGTTACATAAAACAATGATTTGAAATTTCTTTTTGCTTTTGATCGACAAAGGGTAAATCACATAACCCCACTTGATTAAAAAGAACCACAAGAAAACCACTCCACATTTACCCATCCCAACACTACAACTTCTTGTATTTATGTAGTGAATATTACGCATGATTAGATCAAAAGAAGAAGTGGAACCACTTTATGCTGTCAACTTACAAGTGACGATGAAGAAAACTTTTAGATGTTGAATTGTAGGGTCTGAGTATGGGTAGTGATGTCGACTAGTATCTTGTGTGTCTATTTTTTTTTCGCAATCAGCCACCCAAAAGAATCCACACACAGAATTCCAACCCTCGCTCAATTATTAAGTAATGTTTGTAGTCGGGATGGCTTGGAATTTTGATGCGACTTAGACTTTATTAAACTTGGAATATGAACGTATATATATATATATATATATATATATATATATATATATATATATATATATATATATATATATATATATATATATATCATATATACAGCCTGTTTTATGAAAATCAGTTGGGCCACAAGATGAGTGATGATTTATGTATTTGGGCCGAGAGTTTTTTTAATGGCTATTGGGCCTTTCTTGTTAAGGGATTGCAAGAATTGGGTCAAAAAGGTTTCCATCTGTTATTGCTATTATTATTGTATTTGTTTTCACTCGATTGATACTGCTGGACAATGATGATGTCGATTAAAGATGACGAATATGAAACATGGAAGAACATGATGATTATGATATATGATCATGATTAAGCAATGATGATCCTGATGGTGTTTTGATAAGTTGATAATCGTTAATGATGATGATGAATTGATTATGAAGATATCACGATATGATGAGGATTATGTTCGTTTATAATTTTTAAAACAAACAGAATATAGTTCGTTACAAATTGTGATTTACTGGGTGAATTAATATTTGAAGAAGAAGATGAAGAAAAGGAAACGGAATAAAACGAGTTAAATATCTATTGAATTTATAGAAATACAGAAAAGTAGAAGTGGAGGAAGGGTTTAGAGTGTTAGCTTGTGGGCGAGAGGTTGCGAGTTCAAACCTTGTCTAGAGCATTTTTTCTTGGAAAGCCTTTTGAAACCATTAAGGTAGTAATTTATTATTATTATTATTATTATTATTATTATTATTATTATTATTATTATTATTATTATTATTATTATTATTAGAAAAAGTATTATTATTATTAATAATATCATTAACATTATTATTATCACAAGTATTATTATTATCATTACTATTTTAACTATCATAATTATTTTAATTATCATTTTTATTATTTTTATAATAAATAAATATTATACTTAAATTACACATAATTATATACTAAACATATTAACATTATTTTTATAAATATTACAAATAACAAATTATTGACAAAATACTAATATACATATTAAGATATCTACTTGTATAAATATTAAACATTTTAAATATATACAAATTAAATACATACAACAATAAACTAAGATATAATATATATAAATTTGTTCGATTACAATTATATGTGTTAATATACACTAATGATATAGGTTCGTGAATCCGAGGTCAACCCTACACTTGTTCAATGTCGTCATATGTATTTTTACTACAAAATACAGTATAGTGAGTTCATTTGATTCCCTTTTACTCTTTACATTTTTGGACTGAGAATACATGCACTGTTTTTACAACTGCTTTATTAAATGCTTTTGAAATATATTTTGAACTGCGAATACATGAAATGCTTTTATAAATGTTTGACGAGATAGACACAAACAAAACATTCCTCGAATGAATTATTGTGCAGACAGAAGTTCTGCGGATTATTATTGAATTATGTGGACATGATAATTGCCACCATTGAATTATGTGGATATGAAAATTGCCACCATTGAATTATGTGGACATGATAATTGCCACCATTGAATTACGTGAACATGATAATTGCCACCAATTGATATGAATATTATGTATCGAGAGAATGATTTTATACACAGGTTATGTGTATGTTATTTTTGTGCACGAGATATGTGTACGGTTACTAAGATTTATGAAAAAGGATTTCGTACACGAGAAAGGTGTACTGTATTTAAAAGATATCGCATGTACATTACAGGTGGGTATAGGATTCGGGCCCATTTGTACAATGCAGCATTTAAATCTTGTGGTCTATCAAAATGATGAATTTTATTGTTTTATGATAAACTTATGAACTCACCAACCTTTTGGTTGACACTTTAAAGCATGTTTATTCTCAGGTATGAAAGAAATCTTTCGCTGTGCATTTTCTCATATTACATGGAGTCGTTCATGGCATATAGAGGTCAGAACCTCGTAATGGGACCAACTGTTGAAGACTTCGTCCAGATGGATTGGGACGGGTCACTACAGGTGGTATCAGAGCGGTGGTCTTAGCGAACCAGGTCTGCATTAGTGTGTCTAACTGATAAGTCGTTAGGATACTTTAGTGAGTCTGGACTTCGACCGTGTCTGCATGTCAAAAGTATTGCTTATCATTTCTGGTCGGAAATCATTTGCTTATCATCCTTAGGAAATTACCTGCTTATCATTCTTAGTCTAGACACGTCTTACTGCCTCTATTGCATAGATAGTGTATAGACAAAATTCATATCTTAGCGTATCTGTTACTGTAGACTTTGCCTGACAGCTTCCGTAGATTCCTTCGTAACTTATGGGATTTTAGTATTATATATGCATATGTAAATTATGTATTGCAGGGTACTAATCTACATCCTATAATCTATTTCTTATCGAAAATCCTTCATCTGATCGTACCAGATGAATCCCTCAACCAGTTCGAGTCCCTCAGATTCCGATAGCTATTCCGACAGCTATTCCGATATGTTCAAGCTTCGAAAGCAGCATGACCAGAATGAGTCAACCAATCAGCCATCCCCAATTCATCTGATGGGTTAGTAATCGATTTAATCAATGGAGACGAGAAGAGGGTGATCCCTTCCATCAACCGAATTCACCTCTTGACAATGAACCTGAAGCGCTTACCGGCGAACCTGTTCGAGACACCATTTTTCTCTCTCATTTCCAGAATATCTCGTCACAATCATATACTATCTCAGATTTTATACCTCATTCATCCGTTCGTCCGAACCGAAAATCATCCCGGTATAATAGAAGAAGTCAACGAGCTTCGCGCCCGAGTAGTGGCTTTGGAAATTATGGTGCAAAAATTACCAGCTTCAGCAACATCACCGACATCAACAGCATCACCAACATCAACACCAACAACACAAGCTTCAGCATCCGCATCAAAAGCTTCAATCTCATAATCTGTACCTCAAGAATAATCTTATTCTACATGACGTTCTACACCATTTATCTTCGTTCTACATATTCGTTCTACATCGAATATCTTCGTTCTATATATCGTTCTACCTCATTTATCTCCATTCGACATGGCGATTATGTAATCTCTAATGTTTTAGAGATTATGTACTCTAAGTTCTAACCATAAATCAAATGAGATTAATATCATAATAACTCATTAAATCCATGATTACATCTGAAGAAAATATATATGTATATATATTTTCATAAAGATTGTAATTAAAAATTCTTTTAAACAAACTGTTAATGGTGAAAATATTTTAACGGGTAGGTAATACCCGAAGAATATTTAGATTTCACATTAACATGTTACACTGTACATCCTTCAAATCCGATTCAACTGCGATTTACTATCCTACACACAACCACACATATACATATCCGTTCACCAAAAGAACAATTATTATCATTCAAATTCAATTTCATATTCGGATTTTGACCGATCAGAATCCAAGTCAAAATTTGACAAGTGGCATAATGAAGAAAATAATGGACAAAATAAAATTTATTAGTAACCAATTAATTAATTACGTAAAATTCCTTCATCATCTTTTAATCTTAATTATTTAAAATTTTAAGATTATATATCAGACTGTTGGACTACAAACATTGGATTACTAACAGTGGACAATTACAACGTATTAAAATATTGATTATAACATATGAAACTAAACATTTCTTCAAGTTTACCACTTAATTTCATCTTAAACATCCTTTGTATCTTGACGATTACAATCAGCGTTTAATCATCTAAAAACACAATCCTCTTGAAATCACCTCGGATTGATAACCAATGATTCAGATATGGTAGCATTAAATGCAGAGGAAACAGCAAAATTATAGATGGTCTAAATGGCCAAAAGTTCGATAATAAAGAATGGAATGTTGGGAACGCTCGATAGAAAATTTGGTACTAAAAAATAGATTGAGCTAACCATGAAGGAGACCAAGGACAAATACAAGGAACAAACCCTATATTTAAAGAATCCAGGTAATTCTGGATCTGATGAAATCTTTAGAGAATATCTTACTCCGAAGTCATGTTAAAATCTTGCGGAAAAATTTTTCTTCATCAACCTTCGAACTTAGAAATTCAAAAATATCAACATAAATATCTTCGATATTTCTGAAGATATTTTCGTAAATATTCTTGTCTGAAATTATCTACCTCTTCGTGTTTCCTGTATTCCATTATATTGGAAACTTCTGTAAAATCTAAGTATAAATTATGAATGAATTGTGGAGAAGTGTTGGGAATTGAAGCATGGGTTAGTATAATATAATGACGCCCGGCCAATGTGATTATATTGCAGTAAGTCATGCTGAGTTTCCAATGAAACGTGATAAAGGTTCACAGATCATACTCTTATCATGAACCATGTTACACGACTCTCTCATTCTACTTAACCTCCGAACATATCAAGAAAATATATTCTTGATAGTTCTATCTTCTGTAATTCTGGTAATTTACCAAATCAAATCATGCTATTACGTTCCTTCCTACTTAGAACATTATGATCAATCGAAACTTCATACCTACGAATTCTGGACCATTATTCGCTTGACTTGAGGTCGGGAAGAGAAAACAAAAGCATGGAACTTCTAAATATAAGGAAAAATATAAAGCCCAACAATAACATAGGAATTACAAACCGTGTATATCTATGCGAATAGCAAGATAAAGACACGAGAGAATTAGAAATACTATAACCCCAAGGTAATAGTAGCAGTGAATAGATTCCTCCGGTAGTAGATGAAAAAGAAGAATGACAGATACGATAGTCAGGATAAGTACAAGGATCAGAACTGGATTAAGCATTTTCAAACTCTTTGGAAATGTGAATTAAGAAAGAAATTATTGAAGTGGTGAAAATTAATGGAACAGAAAAGGTAAATTTATAGTGAAAATATCAGACAAAGCAATCGAGGCAAATAACCGTGTTTAATTATAGAGATCTTAATTTTCTTATTAGCCGAAGAATCAAATCTTTTAGATTTCGAAAATTTTCTTCAAATCCCTTGAATTCCGGAATTCAACCAAAACAACGTCAAAAAGTTAAGACGCATCCTATTTTCTAAATTCAACCATGACTAGTCAAAAGTTATGATGAAACTTGATTTTCTCATTTCACTATTTAGTGATAGCTTCATTTGTACTCTTAAAACAAAAAACAAAAAAAAAAAAAAATCGAATCGTTTTTCCAAATTATTCAATGGTGATAAAACTCTATTTATCAACTCATATTCGTCATGAAAATATTTTTAGTGTTAGCCATGACAACCTCACTCAAATTTCGGGACGAAATTTCTTTAACGGGTAGGTATTGTGATGACCCGGAAATTTTCGACCAAATTTAAACTTGATCTTAATATGTTTCCGACACGATAAGCAAAGTCTGTAATGTTGAGTCTCAAATATTTTCGAACTATTTCATATATTCAATTACCCTTTGACTGTTCCCGACGATTCACGAAGCACTATTTGTAAATAGATATATATATATATATATATATATATATATATATATATATATATATATATATATATATATATATATATATATATATATATATATATATATATATATTATATTGAATATACGTATATGGTTTCGAATTTATTTAGTAAACGATAATAGCACACGTTTATTATTTCGATTGATATTAAACAAGTAAAATGCGTGCTTGTGAGAGTATAAAAATAAATAATAGATGAACCTTTTTGATCACGTTTTTCTCATTTAATGACTAAAATAAATAAATAAAATTTATTTAAAAATTTGGGATGTGGTCACCTGTTGTTACTCAATATGTAGTACAACTACATTTGATAATATTTAAAAGAAAACTATATTTTGTAAACTCCGAATTGAAGGTTCAATTTTAGTTATATGAATCCTTCTCTTTTCCATACGTGCTTATTACCAAATAGGGTAATAATTATTAATGGACGTTGCAACGTAAAAAGTTTATATAGCTGAGTTGTGTTCTTAATTAAAGAAGAAAATGGATGGAATCATAGTAAGGTAGATGTATATATCCTTGGAGGTTTTAAACAATAGATTAGTTTGATCAAACTTGGGACAATTCAATGGATGTATTACACCTGTCGCCAGTTATCCAATATACCGTTTGAAGTATCCGTGATATACCCGTCAAATAATCCGTAGTTATACACTCTAGAATGACTAAAGTGAAAATTGTTTATATTCTCCGAACATTTAATAATTAATTTAACCTTAAATTACTTAGAAAAATGAATAGATGTCATAATCTGAAGATACAAGAAGATTTGAATATGTCTAATTATTCTTTCTTTTATTTAATAATAACATATATAGATATAGATTTACATGGTATAAAATTCACCTATATGCCCTACAAACCAAATGCACCACACAAGTATATTATAAGCTGTATTCTTTTATTTTCATTTCAATCACCAACCCTCTATTTTTTTTTCTTTTTCTTTCAAACAAATACTAAGAGACAAACCCATTTTTTTTCTGTTAGATATCACAATCAAACGTGTTTTTATATATTTTCTTGTTTTGCCCATGATTATATGTCGACCAACTAGATGGTAAAATGGAAAAGGAGGTGACGGTCACAGGATGGTGATATAAATCGACTTGCTCTTTCTGCATCAATCTAACTATCTATTTTCTCCTTCACTGCAAAAATCCACCACACCATTTAACCACTATCCTCGTGTACCACTAATATAATCTAACCGCTTCTGTTTTAATTTATGTTACAACCGTCACGTGATGCTACTTATTTTTTCCTTCGATCTCCATTTACGCTAGTATGTAATGATTCTGTTTCGTCCCCAACGAACACCAAACCAAACCCAAACCAAACCAACAAACAAAAACCCACTTGAATTGCTTGCCTTCGTTTTCTTGTTTCTACTGTTTACGTTCGATCAACCTCAAACCATGAGCCACCTTCTTGTTCTAACACTACCATCAAACCTCTATTGTCTTTCTTGAATATCATCACCCTTACACGACCATCACTAACCACCATGTACCACCACAAACCCACTTCCTATCCTTAATTTTCTGATTTTATTGTGAACAACCATCACTCCACCTCTTCTTAAACCCTTTATTATCCACCTTAACATCACCACCTCTTATTGGTTCTACATGAGCCAATAGACCACTTCGATTACCAACTATCTTTCTCTCTTTCTCTATATCATTTATTTCCTTCTTATTTTGCTGTAACCGACACCTTCACCACCTCAAAACCCGTCACCCATGTCACTCGATTAACCCACAACCACCAAAGACTACTGTTCGACAGGATCACCACCAAATCACTTGCTCGGTTTCTATTTCAGCTTCAATAGTAAACCATCGCTGCATTTTTTGTTTTGTTTCTAAACTCAACAAATACAAGATGAGATTATATAAAGATAAGGAGCTAGTGGCAAGGTTACATAAAACAATGATTTGAAATTTCTTTTTGCTTTTAATCGACAAAGGGTAAATCACATAACCCCACTTGATTAAAAAGAACCACAAGAAAACCACTCCACATTTATCCATCCCAACACTACAACTTCTTGTACTTATGTAGTGAATATTACGCATGATTAGATCAAAAGAAGAAGTGGAACCACTTTATGCTGTCAACTTACAAGTGGCGATGAAGAAAACTTTTAGATGTTGAATTGTAGGGTCCGAGTATGGGTAATGATGTCGACTAGTATCTTGTGTGTCAATTTTTTTTTTTTCGCAATCAGCCACCCAAAAGAATCCACACACGGAATTCCAACCCTCGCTCAATTATTAAGTAATGTTTGGAGTCGGGATGGCTTGGAATTTTGATGCGACTTAGACTTTATTAAACTTGGAATATGAACGTGTATATATATATATATATATATATATATATATATATATATATATATATATATATATATATATATATATATATATATATATATATATATATATATATATATATATATATATATATATATATATATCATATATACAGCCTGTTTTATGAAAATCAGTTGGGCCACAAGATGAGTGATGATTTATGTATTTGGGCCGAGAGTTTTTTTAATGGCTATTGGGCCTTGCTTGTTAAGGGATTGCAAGAATTGGGTCAAAAAGGTTTCCATCTGTTATTTCTATTATTATTGTATTTGTTTTCACTCGATTGATACTGCTGGACGATTATGATGTCGATTAAAGATGACGAATATGAAACATGGAAGAACATGATGATTATGATATATGATCATGATTAAGCGATGATGATCCTGATGGTGTTTTGATAAGTTGATAATCGTTGATGATGATGATGATGATGAATTTATTATGAAGATATCACGATATGATGAGGATTATGTTTGTTTATAATTTTTAAAACAAACAGAATATAGTTCGTTACAAATTGTGATTTACTGGGTGAATTAATCTTTGAAGAAGAAGATGAAGAAAAGGATATGGAATAAAACGAGTTAAATATCTATTGAATTTATAGAAATACAGAAAAGTAGAAGTGCAGGAAGGGTTTAGAGTGTTAGCGTGTGGGCGAGAGGTTGCGAGTTCAAACCTTGTCTAGAGCATTTTTTCTTGGAAAGCCTTTTGAAACCATTAAGGTAGTAATTTATTATTATTATTATTATTATTATTATTATTATTATTATTATTATTATTATTATTATTATTATTATTATTATTATTATTATTATTATTATTATTATTATTATTATTATTATTATTATTATTATTATTATTATTATTATTATTATTATTATTATTATTATTATTAGAAGAAAAGGTATTATTATTATTAATAATATCATTAACATTATTATTATCACAAGTATTATTATTATCATTACTATTTTAACTATCATAATTATTTTAATTATCATTTTTATTATTTTTATAACAAATAAATATTATACTTAAATTACACATAATTATATACTAAACATATTAACATTATTTTTATAAATATTACAAATAACAAATTATTGACAAAATACTAATATACATATTAAGATATCTACTTGTATAAATATTAATCATTTTAAATATATACAAATTAAATACATACAACAATAAACTAAGATATAATATATATAAATTTGTTCGATTACAATTATATGTGTTAATATACATTAATGATATAGGTTCGTGAATCCGAGGTCAACCCTACACTTGTTCAATGTCATCATATGTATTTTTACTACAAAATACAGTATAGTGAGTTCATTTGATTCCCTTTTACTCTTTACATTTTTGGACTGAGAATACATGCGCTGTTTTTACAACTGCTTTATTAAATGCTTTTGAAATATATTTTGAACTGCGAATACATGAAATGCTTTTATAAATGTTTGACGAGATAGACACAAACAAAACATTCCTCGAATGAATTATTGTGCAGACAGAAGTTCTGCGGATTATTATTGAATTATGTGGACATGATAATTGCCACCATTGAATTATGTGGATATGAAAATTGCCACCATTGAATTATGTGGACATGATAATTGCCACCATTGAATTACGTGGACATGATAATTCCCACCAATTGATATGAATGTTATGTATCGAGAGAATAATTTTATACACAGGTTATGTGTATGTTATTTTTGTGCACGAGATATGTGTACGGTTACTAAGATTTATGAAAAAGGATTTCGTACACGAGAAAGGTGTACTGTATTTAAAAGATATCGCATGTACATTACAGGTGGGTATAGGATTCGGGCCCATTTGTACCATGCAACATTTAAATCTTGTGGTCTATCAAAATGATGAATTTTATTGTTTTATGATAAACTTATGAACTCACCAACCTTTTGGTTGACACTTTAAAGCATGTTTATTCTCAGGTATGAAAGAAATCTTCCGCTGTGCATTTGCTCATATTACATGGAGTCGTTCATGGCATATAGAGGTCAGAACCTCGCAATGGGACCAACTGTTGAAGACTTCGTCCAGATGGATTGGGACGGGTCACTACAGGTGGTATCAGAGCGGTGGTCTTAACGAACCAGGTCTGCGTTAGTGTGTCTAACTGATAAGTCGTTAGGATACTTTAGTGAGTCTGGACTTCGACCGTGTCTGCATGTCAAAAGTATTGCTTATCATTTCTAGTCGGAAATCATCTGCTTATCATCCTTAGGAAATTACCTGCTTATCATTCTTAGTCTAGACATGTCTTACTGCCTCTATTGCATAGATAGTGTATAGACAAAATTCATATCTTAGCGTATCTGTTACTGTAGACTTTGCCTGACAGCTTCCGTAGATTCCTCCGTAACTTATGGGATTTTAGTATTATATATGCATATATAAATTATGTATTGCAGGGTACTAATATACATCCTATAATCTATTTCTTATCGAAAATCCTTCATCTAATCGTACCAGATGAATCCCTCAACCAGTTCGAGTCCCTCAGATTCCGATAGCTATTCCGACAGTTATTCCGACAGCTATTCCGATATGTAGTTTCACTCAAGCTTCGAAAGCAGCATGACCAGAATGAGTCAACCAATCAGCCATCCCCAATTCATCTGATGGGTTCGTAATCGATTTAATCAATGGAGAGGAGAAGAGGGCGATCTCTTCCATCAACCGAATTCACCTCTTGACAATGAACCTGAAGCGCTTACCGGCGAACCTATTCGAGACACCATTTTCTCTCTCATTTCCAGAGTACCTCGTCACAATCATATACTATCTCAGATTTTATACCTCATTCATCCGTTCGTCTGAACCGAAAATCATCCCGGTATAATAGAAGAAGTCAACGAGCTTCGCGCCCGAGTAGTGGCTTTGGAAATTATGGTGCAAAAATTACCAGCTTCAGCAACATCACCGACATCAACAGCATCACCAACATCAACACCAACAACACAAGCTTCAACATCCGCATCAAAAGCTTCAATCTCACAATCTGTACCTCAAGCATAATCTTATTCTACATGACGTTCTACACCATTTATCTTCGTTCTACATATTCGTTCTACATCGAATATCTTCGTTATATATATCCTTCTACCTCATTTATCTCCATTCGACATGGCGATTATGTAATCTCTAATGTTTTAGAGATTATGTACTCTAAGTTCTAACCATAAATCAAATGAGATTAATATCATAATAACTCATTAAATCCATGATTACATCTGAAGAAAATATATATGTATATATATTTTCATAAAGATTGTAATTAAAAATTCTTTTGTACAAACTATTAATGGTGAAAATATTTTAACGGGTAGGTAATACCCGAGGAATATTTAGATTTCACATTAACATGTTACACTGTACATCCTTCAAATCCGATTCAACTGCGATTTACTATCCTACACACAACCACACATATACATATCCGTTCACCAAAAGAACAACTATTATCATTCAAATTCAATTTCATATTCGGATTTTGACCGATCAGAATCCAAGTCAAAATTTGACAAGTGGCATAATGAAGAAAATAATGGACAAAATAAAATTTATTAGTAACCAATTAATTAATTACGTAAAATTCCTTCATCATCTTCTAATCTTAATTATTTAAAATTTTAAGATTATATATCGGACTGTTGGACTACAAACATTGGATTACTAACAGTGGACAATTACAACGTATTAAAATATTGATTATAAGATATGAAACTAAACATTTCTTCAAGTTTGCCACTTAATTTCATCTTAAACATCCTTTGTATCTTGACGATTACAATCAGCGTTTAATCATCTAAAAACACAATCCTCTTGAAATCACCTTGGATTGATAACCAATGATTCAGATATGGTAGCATTAAATGCAGAGGAAACAGCAAAATTATAGATGGTCTAAATGGCCAAAAGTTCGATAATAAAGAATGGAATGTTGGGAACGCTCGATAGAAAATTTGGTACTGAAAAATGGATTGAGCTAACCATGAAGGAGACCAAGGACAAAAACAAGGACCAAACCCTATATTCAAAGAATCCAGGTAATTCTGGATCCTATGAAATCTTTAGAGAATATCTTACTCCGAAGTCATGTTAAAATCTTGCGGAAAAATTTTTCTTCATCAACCTTCGAAGTTAGAAATTCAAAAATATCATCTTAAATATCTTCGATATTTCTGAAGATATTTTCGTAAATATTCTTGTCTGAAATTATCTACCTCTTCGTGTTTCCTGTATTCCATTATATTGGAAACTTCTGGAAAATCTAAGTATAAATTCTGAATGAATTGTGGAGAAGTGTTGGGAATTGAAGCATGGGTTAGTATAATATAATGACGCCCATCCAACGTGATTATATTGCAGTAAGTCATGCTGAGTTTCCAATGAAACGTGATAAAGGTTCACAGATCATACCCTTATCATGAACCATGTTACACGACTCTCTCATTCTACTTAACCTCCAAACATATCAAGAAAATATATTCTTGATAGTTTTATCTTCTTTAATTCTGGTAATTCACCAAATCAAATCATGCTATTACGTTCCTTCCTACTTAGAACATTATGATCAATCGAAACTTCATACCTACGAATTCTGGACCATTATTCGCTTGACTTGAGGTCGGGAAGAGAAAACAAAAGCATGGAACTTCTAAATATAAGGAAAAATATAAAGCCCAACAATAACATAGGAATTACAAACCGTGTATATCTATGCGAATAGCAAGATAAAGACACGGGAGAATTAGAAATACTATAACCCCAAGGTAATAGTAGCAGTGAATAGATTCCTCCGGTGGTAGATGAAAAAGAAGAATGACAGATATGATAGTCAGGATAAGTACAAGGATCAGAACTGGATTAAGCATTTTCAAACTCTTTGGAAATGTGAATTAAGAAAGAAATTATTGAAGTGGTGAAAATTAATGGAACAGAAAAGGTAAATTTATAGTGAAAATATCAGACAAAGCAATCGAGGCAGATAACCTTGTTTAATTATAGAGATCTTAATTTTCTTATTAGCCGAAGAATCAAATCTTTTAGATTTCGAAGATTTTCTTCAAATCCCTTGAATTCCAGAATTCAACCAAAACAACGTCAAAAAGTTAAGACGCATCCTATTTTCTAAATTCAACCATGACTAGTCAAAAGTTATGATGAAACTTGATTTTCTCATTTCACTATTTAGTGATAGCTTCATTTGTACTCTTAAAAAAAAACAAAAAAAAAAAAACAAAAAAATCGAATCGTTTATCCAAATTATTCAATGGTGATAAAACTCTATTTATCAACTCATATTCGTCATGAAAACATTTTTAGTGTTAGCCATGACAACCTCACTCAAATTTCGGGACGAAATTTCTTTAACGGGTAGGTACTGTGACGACCCGGAAATTTTTGACCAAATTTAAACTTGATCTTAATATGTTTTCGACAGGATAAGCAAAGTCTGTAATGTTGAGTCTCAAATATTTTCGAACTATTTCATATATTCAATTACCCTTTGACTGTTCCCGACGATTCACGAAGCACTTTTTATAAATAGATATATATATATATATATATATATATATATATATATATATATATATATATATATATATATATATATAAATTATATTGAATATACGTATATGGTTTCGAATTTATTTAGTAAACGATAATAGCACACGTTTATTATTTCGATTGATATTAAACAAGTAAAATGCGTGCTTGTGAGAGTATAAAAATAAATAATAGATGAACCTTTTTGATCACGTTTTTCTCATTTAATGACTAAAATAAATAAATAAAATTATTTTTAAAAATTTGGGATGTGGTCACCTGTTGTTACTCAATATGTAGTACAACTACATTTGATAATATTTAAAAGAAAACTATATTTTGTAAACTCCGAATTGAAGGTTCAATTTTAGTTATATGAATCCTTCTCTTTTCCATACGTGCTTATTACCAAATAGGGTAATAATTATTAATGGACGTTGCAACGTAAAAAGTTTATATAGCTGAGTTGTGTTCTTAATTAAA
Source organism: Rutidosis leptorrhynchoides (assembly GCF_046630445.1). Taxonomy (NCBI): domain Eukaryota; kingdom Viridiplantae; phylum Streptophyta; class Magnoliopsida; order Asterales; family Asteraceae; genus Rutidosis; species Rutidosis leptorrhynchoides. The sequence goes on from NC_092337.1 coordinate 251,916,761, forward strand.
GAAGAAAATGGATGGAATCATAGTAAGGTAGATGTATATATCCTAGGAGGTTTTAAACAATAGATTAGTTTGATCAAACTTGGGACAAATCAATGGATGTATTACACCTGTCGCCAGTTAAATCCGATTCGAGAATCCAATATACCTTTTGAAGTATCCGTGATATACCCGTCAAATAATCCGTAGTTATACACTCTAGAATGACTAAAGTGAAAATTGTTTATATTCTCCGAACATTTAATAATTAATTTAACCTTACATTACTTAGAAAAATGAATAGATGTCATAATCTGAAGATACAAGAAGATTTGAATATGTCTAATTATTCTTTCTTTTATTTAATAATAACATATATAGATATAGATTTACATGGTATAAAATTCACCTATATGCCCTACAAACCAAATGCACCATACAAGTATATTATAAGCTGTATTCTTTTATTTTCATTTCAATCACCAACCCTCTATTTTTTTTTCTTTTTCTTTCAAACAAATACTAAGAGACAAACCCATTTTTTTTTCCTGTTAGATATCACAATCAAACGTGTCTTTTATATATTTTCTTGTTTTGCCTGAGATTATATGTCGACCAACTAGATGGTAAAATGGAAAAGGAGGTGACGTCACAGGATGGTGATATAAATCGACTTGCTCTTTCTGCATCAATCTAACTATCTATTTTCTCCTTCACTGCAAAAATCCACCACACCATTTAACCACTATCATCGTGTACCACTAATATAATCTAACCGTTTCTGTTTTAATTTATGTTACAACCGTCACGTGTACTTATTGTTTCCTTTGATCACCATTTACGCTAGTATGTAATGATTCTGTTTCGTCCCCAACGAACACCAAACCCAAACCAAACCATCAAACAAAAACCCACTTGAATTGCTTGCCTTCGTTTTCTTATTTCTACTGTTTACGTTCGATCAACCTCAAACCATGAACCACCTTCTTGTTCTAACACTACCATCAAACCTCTATTGTCTCTCTTGAATATCATCACCCTTACACGACCATCACTAACCACCATGTACCACCACAAACCCACTTCCTATCCTTAATTTTCTGATTTTATTGTGAACAACCATCACTCCACCTCTTCTTAAACCCTTTATTATCCACCTTAACATCACCACCTCTTATTGGTTCTACATGAGCCAAGAGACCACTTCGATTACCAACTATCTTTCTCTCTTTCTCTATATCATTTATTTCCTTCTTATTTTGCTGTAACCAACACCTTCACCACCTTAAAACCCGTCACCCATGTCACTCGATCAACCCACAACCACCAAAGACTACTGTTCAACAGGATCACCACCAAATCACTTGCTCGGTTTCTGTTTCAGCTTTAACAGTAAACCATCGCTGCATTTTTTGTTTTGTTTCTAAACTCAACAAATACAAGATGAGATTATATAAAGATAAGGAGCTAGTGGCAAGGTTACATAAAACAATGATTTGAAATTTCTTTTTGCTTTTGATCGACAAATGGTAAATCACATAACCCCACTTGATTAAAAAGAACCACAAGAAAACCACTCCACATTTACCCATCCCAACACTACAACTTCTTGTATTTATGTAGTGAATATTACGCATGATTAGATCAAAAGAAGAAGTGGAACCACTTTATGCTGTCAACTTACAAGTGGCGATGAAGAAAACTTTTAGATGTTGAATTGTAGGTTCCGAGTATGGGTAGTGATGTCGACTAGTATCTTGTGTGTCTATTTTTTTTTCGCAATCTGCCACCCAAAAGAATCCACACACGGAATTCTAACCCTCGCTCAATTATTAAGTAATGTTTGGAGTCGGGATGGCTTGGAATTTTGATGCAACTTAGACTTTATTAAACTTGGAATATGAACGTATATATATATCATATATACAACCTGTTTTATGAAAATCAGTTAGGCCACAAGATGAGTGATGATTTATGTATTTGGGCAGAGAGTTTTTTTAATGGCTATTGGGCCTTGCTTGTTAAGGGATTGCAAGAATTGGGTCAAAAAGGTTTCCATCTGTTATTGCTATTATTATTGTATTTGTTTTCACTCGATTGATACTGCTGGACGATGATGATGTTGATTAAAGATGACGAATATGAAACATGGAAGAACATGATGATTATGATATATGATCATGATTAAGCGATGATGATCCTGATGGTGTTTTGATAAGTTGATAATCGTTGATGATGATGATGAATTGATTATGAAGATATCACGATATGATGAGGATTATGTTCGTTTATAATTTTTAAAACAAACAGAATATAGTTCGTTACAAATTGTAATTTACTGGGTGAATTAATCTTTGAAGAAGAAGATGAAGAAAAGGAAACGGAATAAAACGAGTTAAATATCTATTGAATTTATAGAAATACAGAAAAGTAGAAGTGGAGGAAGGGTTTAGAGAGTTAGCGTGTGGGCGAGAGGTTGCGAGTTCAAACCTTGTCTAGAGCATTTTTTCTTGGAAAGCCTTTTAAAACCATTAAGGTAGTAATTTATTATTATTATTATTATTATTATTATTATTATTATTATTATTATTATTATTATTATTATTATTATTATTATTATTATTATTATTATTATTATTATTATTATTATTATTATTATTATTATTAATAATATCATTAACATTATTATTATCACAAGTATTATTATTATCATTACTATTTTAACTATCATAATTATTTTAATTATCATTTTTATTATTTTTATAACAAATAAATATTATACTTAAATTACACATAATTATATACTAAACATATTAACATTATTTTTATAAATATTACAAATAACAAATTATTGACAAAATACTAATATACATATTAAGATATCTACTTGTATAAATATTAATCATTTTAAATATATACAAATTAAATACATACAATAATAAACTAAGATATAATATATATAAATTTGTTCGATTACAATTATATGTGTTAATATACATTAATGATATAGGTTCGTGAATCCGAGGTCAACCCTACACTTGTTCAATGTCGTCATATGTATTTTTACTACAAAATACAGTATAGTGAGTTCATTTGATTCCCTTTTACTCTTTACATTTTTGGACTGAGAATACATGCGCTGTTTTTACAACTGCTTTATTAAATGCTTTTGAAATATATTTTGAACTGCGAATACATGAAATGCTTTTATAAATGTTTGACTAGATAGACACAAACAAAACATTCCTCGAATGAATTATTGTGCAGACAGAAGTTCTGCAGATTATTATTGAATTATGTGGACATGATAATTGCCACCATTGAATTATGTGGATATGAAAATTGCCACCATTGAATTATGTGGACATGATAGTTGCCACCATTGAATTACGTGGACATGATAATTGCCACTAATTGATATGAATGTTATGTATCGAGAGAATGATTTTATACACAAGTTATGTGTATGTTATTTTTGTGCACGAGATATGTGTACGGTTACTAAGATTTATGAAAAAGGATTTCGTACACGAGAAAGGTGTACTGTATTTAAAAGATATCGCATGTACATTACAGGTGGGTATAGGATTCGGGCCCATTTGTACCATGCATTATTTAAATCTTGTGGTCTATCAAAATGATGAATTTTATTGTTTTATGATAAACTTATGAACTCACCAACCTTTTGGTTGACACTTTAAAGAATCTTTATTCTCAGGTATGAAAGAAATCTTCCGTTGTGCATTTGCTCAAATTACATGGAGTCGTTCATGGCATATAGAGGTCAGAACTTCGTAATGGGACCAACTGTTGAAGACTTCATCCAGATGGATTGGGACGGGTCACTACAGGTTTAGTCTTTGTGAATTGTCTATAGCTTTCTTCATGGTTTGCTCAATCCGTTTTTCTGTACAAATTTTCCACTAAATGTTTCCAACACTTCATTTTTTTTATCATCAAACTTTTGGCTGTAAAGGTCGTTTACAGTTTTTGCTGCTTCATCAGCATTTTCCACTAATTGTCCAATATTATTAGTCCACATTCGATAGTTCAAAGTTAACAGTCCAATAATTCATATATAGTTTAATATATAATATTCGAATTAATTAATACATATCGTGACCCACTGTATACATGTCTCAGACTCGATCACAACTCAAAGTATATATATTATTGTAGAATTAACCTCAACACTGTATAGCTAACTCGATCATTACTGCATATAGAGTGTCTATGGTTATTCCAAATAATATATATAGATGCGTCGATATGATATGTCAAAACCTTGTATACGTGTCCCGATATTTAAAGTGCGGAAATTAAATAACAGAAATTAAATGACAATAAATAAAATTGCGAGAATTTAAATTGCGATTAATAAATTGCGATAAATAAATGTAATAAAGAATTAACAGTTAGCTAGGAACAGTTAGCTAGGATTTTGTTAGCGTGGATTCTTAACAAAATTTTCTCGTAGTTAATTTGCTTATTTCTAACAAATTTTATTTTGTCCAGTGTTTTCTTCATTACGCCACTTGTTGGATTCTGATAAGTCAAAATCCAAATATGAAATTGAATGAAAATGGTTATTCTGTGGTGAACGGATTTATATATCTGTGAATGTAAGTAGAATAATAAATGACTGTTGAATCAGATTCGAAGAATGTACAGTGTAACTTATTAATGTGAAATCTAAATATTCCCTGGGTATTACCTACCCGTTAAAATATTTTCACCATTAACAGTTTGTACAAAAGAAGTTTTAATTACAATCTTTATAAAAATATATATACATATATATTTTCTTCAGATGTAATCATGGATTTTTATGAGTCAATATGATATTAGACTCATTTGATTCACCGTTAGAACTAGAATACATAATCTCTAAAACATTAGAGATTACATAATCGCCATGAAGAACGAAGATAATTGATGTAGTATGATACATAGAACGATGATTATACTCGAGGTACAGAATAAGATGTTGAGGCATGGATTGTTGATGGTACTGGTGCTGTTTATTGATGGTACTGTTGGTATCAGTGGTGTTGTTGAAGCTGTACATTTTGCACCATATTTTCCAAGGCTACATCTCGGGCGCGGAGCTCGTTGACTTCTGCTATTACTCCGGGATGATTGTCGGTCAAAACGAGCAGACGAATAAGGTTTAAAATTGTGGATAGAATTTAATCGTGTCGAGCTACTCTAGAAATGAGGCTGAAAATGGTGTTTCAGATAGGTTCGCCGGTAAGTGCTTCGGGTTCTTCACCAAGAGGTGAATTCGGTTGGCGAAACGGATCGCCTTCTTCTCATCTCCATTGATTAAATCGATTACGAACACATCCCAAATTCATCCAGAATAGATGATGGCTAAGTGGTTGATCCATTCCGGTCACACTATTGTCGGAGCTCGAGTGAAACTCCATATCGGAATCCTAGGGACTTGAACTAGTGGCGAATTCCATTTTGTACGATTGAGTAAGGGTTTTTCGATATGAAATGATTTTCGGCTATCGAATGGTATTCTAATTACATAGAATATCTATATGTATAGAATAAAAGATTTTATAGATTACGGAGGAATTTATGGCATATGTAAGGCAAATCTACAGTAACATATACGCTATGATATGAATTATCAGATACGCTAAGATATGAATTTTTTCTATACACTTTTCATGCAATCAATGCAGTAAGATGTGTCTATGCTAGGAATGATACGCAAGTAATTTCCTAAGGATGATAAGTAGATGATTTTTGACACGAAATGATAAGCAAAACTTTTGACATGCAGACACGGTCGAAGTCCAGACTCACTAATGCATCTAAACAACTACTAGTTAGACACACTAATGCAAGACCTGGTTCGCTAAGACCACCGCTCTGATACCACCTGTAGTGACCCGTCCTAATCCATCTGGACGAATACATTACATTTGGTTACATCGCGAGGTACTTGACCTCTATATGATACATTTTACAAACATTGCATTCATTTTTAAAAGACAAACTTTCATTACATCGAAAGTTGACCTGCATGCATACCATTTCATATTATATCAAACTAACAATGACTTAATAATGATCTTGTTGAACTCAACGACTTGAATGCAACGTCTTTTGAAATATGCCATGAATGACTCCAAGTAATATCTTTAAAATGAGCAAATGCACAGCGGAAGATTTCTTTCATACCTGAGAATAAACATGCTTTAAAGTGTCAACCAAAAGGTTGGTGAGTTCATTAGTTTATCATAATAATCATTTCCATAATTTTAATAGACCACAAGATTTCAATTTTTCCATAAATATACATCTCATATCAGGCATTTCGCAAACTGCATAGAGATAAAAATCATTCATATGGTGAACACCTGGTAACCGACCTTAACAAGATGCATATAGAATATCCCCATCATTCCGGGACACCCATCGGACATGATAAACTCGAAGTACTAAAGCATTCTAAATTCCAGAATGAGGGTTGTCAGTTCCCGTAGATCTACCTTTAGGATTCGCGTCAATTAGGGGTGCACTAATTCTCAAAATTAGTGATGTTCCCTAATTCTTAGGCTACCAAGCTAAAAGGGGCATATTCGGCTTTGATCATTCAACCATATAATGTAGTTTCGATTACTTGTGTCTATTTCGTAAAACAGTTATAAAAGTGAATGTATTCCCAGTCCCAAAAATATATATATTGCAAAAGTATTTAAAAAGGGAGTAATGAAACTCACCATACTATATTTTGTAGTAAAAATACATATAATGAAACTGAACAATGCAGAGTTGGCCTCGAATTCACGAACCTATATCATTTGTATATTTATTAATATACATAGTTGTAATCGAATAATATATATATATATATATATATATATATATATATATATATATATATATATATATATATATATATATATATTAATAATATATATGTTTCATATATTTATTTTGTTATATAAAATATTACTTTTCATTATGTTATACGTATTAAATGTATTTTTATATATGTATATATCATTTGTTTATTAAAAATAGTAATTTTAGTAATACTACAATAAAAATAATAATAATCATAAGACTTAATATTAGTAAATAAGGTATTACTGTTATTAATTATATTAATGATATTAATAATGATATTTATAATAATAACTGTAAAATATAAATTTTTCGGTTAATGATACTTATCATAATGATTTTAGTAATTACATATTATTAACACTCATTATAATATAAATATTCATAGTTATAATGGTAATAATAATAATACTGATCATGATACTTATAATGATAATTGTATTACTAATAATAATTATAATACTCATAATAATACTAATAATAATGTTATCATTCATAAACTGATACAAATATTAATTTTAAATAATAGAAATATTAATGATAGTAATAATAATTATAACCCTAATAATGATATTAATACTATATTGATAAAAATAATATTAATGATACTTATTAATACTAAGGATAATATGGTCTCTAATGTTTATATATATATATATATATATATATATATATATATATATATATATATATATATATATATATATATATATATATATATATATATATATATATATATATATATATATACATACATACTTAGGATATTAGTAGTAAAAATAATTATAATACTTAATAATAACAATAATCATAATAATAACTATAACAATAACATTAACACTAACAATAACAATAATAATAATAATAATAATAATGATAATAATAATAATAATAATAATAATAATATTAATAATAAATACAATATTAGAAAAACTACCTCCAATGAAATAAGTTTAAAAAAAAATAGCAGACCAGGCCTAGATTTGAACCCACGACCATCTGTTCACCCAACAGTACACTGAACCATCCATCCACTTCGTTTTTCTTGAATTCATATCCCTCTAAATATTTATAACCTGAAAATTTATCTTTTCTTGTTCATCTCCCTCACAAAACTCAATCAATTCGCAAATTTCTTTTTAAACTTAATAACTATTACAGAGTTGATTTTTAAAATTAATATCCACTCAGAAACGATGATCTAAGATTAATTGAAAGAGAAAAATATATATATATATATAAATATAAAAGAAACAAACCTGTAAGTCACGGTTTAAGAGAAAAAAAATATAGTGATTTTGATTTTGAAAACGTTTTTGAAAAATGTTCCAACACGAAGTATGTTTCAATTCACTCATAAAATCTATTGGGGTCATCAATTCGACTGAAATCATAACCTATAACCCGAATTCGATCGAAACAGTAGTTGACTTTTTATTTCCAAAAACTTTGACTTCGAAATTAGAATTTGTTTGAAAGAATTGAAGGCTGAGATTTTAGAGAAAGCTTACATAAATGATTTCTAACACATCTACATTAATGGATTTTGATAACTGATTCACTTTTTAATTTTTGCCAAAACAATGAAGATACAGAGGATGTGAAGAATAAAAAAAATATATATATATCATTTTATGTTTCGATGGATTACTGAAGATAAGTTATTGCGTAACTAGTTGTCGAACATTACAATTAGAATAAGCCAAAAAAATTAAAAAGCAGAATATGAAAGTTAACAACTTCGTACGAATTGATCATGTGTTTGTCTAATTCAATAATTAATTAATCAAAAATTAATAATAGTGATATTGGTTTATATAATGTGGCTATATATGTATATATCGGTATATATATATATATATATATATATATATATATATATATATATATATATATATATATATATATATATATATATATGTAGTTATGCATATATTTGTATCTGTATCCTTATATATCAAATATTTATATATACTTGTACATGTTAATTATATAAAAAACATAATATAAATAATTATATAAACATTAATATTAATTTTAGTAATAATAATGCAATTAATAATAATATTAATAATAGAAATGGAATTAATAATAATATCAATAATATTAATAAGGGAGATAAATTGTATTATTTTCTATTAATTATAATGATTATAATAATAATAGTTTATAATAAAAATTCTTAATGTTAATATCTAATAGTAATACTAAAAATAATAATACTAATATTCATTTTATTAGTAATAATAAAAGTACTAAAAATATTATTATAATAACTATATTTTAACTTATAATTACATTTAATAAATTAATATGTAATATTTAATAAATATAATCTATATAATAACATGTATTTAATATTTAATGTTTATACATTTTAATATATTACAATAAACATATAATCATCAATTATGTATTGCAATCATATATATATATATATATTCAACTATTATACATAATATTATTTTAAATATTAAGTTTTGTTACTTAGTTAGATATGTTAATTATTTATTTTGAAACAAATAATTTAAGATATACATTTAATCGTTGACAAAACATATTCGAAATCATTTATAGTCAAATAACTCTATATATTCAATTAACAAGTTTTGGTTATTTTAACTTATCTTATAATAGTTCAGTAACATCTTTAATTTATTATATATCACTATTTACATATATAATCATTTATATATACAATAAAGGTTCGTGAATTGTCGAGAACAGTCGAGGGTTAATTAAATATATAAAAGTAGTTCAAAAATTTTGAGATTCAACATTACAGGCTTTGCTTATCGTATCGAAATCATATAAAAATTAAATTTAAATTTGGTCGGAAATTTCTGGGTCGTCACAGTACCTACCCGTTAAAGAAATTTCGTCCCGAAATTTGAGTAAGGTCGTCATGGCTAACCATAAAAATGTTTTCATGACGCATACGAGCTAGAGATTAGAGTTTTATCATCAATGGGTAATATGGATAAAACAATTTAATTTTGTGTAGAGTACGAGTGAAGCTATCATAAAAGAGTGAAATGAGAAAATAAGATTTGTCTTATCTTCTGACGTAGTCATGATTGATTTTCTGGAATTTAAAAGGTTTAACGAATATCATCATGATCTATATAAGATCTGATTCTTCGAGAATTAAGGAAATTAGGATTTCTTTTAATAAATACGGTGATTTATCTCGATTGCTCTGTCGAATATTTCCATTATAAATTCACTTTTTCCGTTCCATTAATTTTCACCACTTCAATACTTTCTTTCTTAGTTCATACATCCAAAAGATTGTGAAAATGCGTAATCTAATTCTAATCCTTGATATTTTTCCTAATTATCATTTTCGTCATCCTTCTTTTCAATCTTCCACCAGAAAAATATGTTTACTTCTACTATTACCTTCGGGTGATACTATTCTTAATTATACCGTATTTTTATATTGCTATTCATATTAATATCTATGGTTTGTAATTTCGGAGTTGTTGTTGGGTTTTATATCTTCTCATATATTTCGATGTCTCTACTTCTGTCCTTCTGTAATCATTGACATCCATAATTAATACTCTCTCCATTTTACTGTGATTTATACTCCCATTTTTATTTCAGATCTTCATTCTCTTATTTTCTCTTCCCGACTTTAAATCAAGCGAATAATGGTCCAGAATTCATAGGTATGGAGTTTCAAATAATCCTAATGTTCTAAGTGGAAAGGGAGATAATAGCACGATCTTGACTGGTTAAATTACCAGAATTCTGGAGAAAAGATAGAACTATCAAGAAAATATGTTCTTGATATGTTTGGAGATTAAGTAGAATGTAAGAGTCGTGTAACACGACACATGATGGCGGTAGGGTCTGTGAATCATCATATTTCATTAGAAACTCAGCATGACTTACTGTAATATAATCACGTTGATCAAGTGTCATTATATTATACTAACTCATGCATCAGTTTCCAACACTACTTCAAAACATTCATAATTTAAATTCGAATTTTTTTTTAGAATTTTAGAAACTGAAACGGTTTCTTTCATGATGCAATACAGATAACACGGAGAGATAAATAATATCGGACAAGAATATTTATGAATATATCTTCAGAAATATTGAGGATGTTAATAATGAAAGATATGATAATATCTTCGAATTTCTAATATAGATGGATGATGATGAAGATTTGTCCATAAGAGTTTAGTGTCAGGAGCAAGGTATTCGTTAATGACATCAGCAGATATTGAATTATTTGGATTCTTTGAAGGCAGGTTTAGTCTTTGTGAATTGTCTACAGCCTTCTTCATGGTTTGCTCAATCCGTTTTTCTGTACAAATTTTCCACTAAATGTTTCCAACACTTCATTTTTTTTATCATCAAACTTTTGGCTGTAAAGGTCGTTTACAGTTTTTGCTGCTTCATCAGCATTTTTTTTTTAAAATTTCGAAAACAGATTCATAGGCTGGGTGCTTTTCAGAATTTCAGAATGGAAGATCATAGGAGTTACACGTTATATATAAATGTGAAGTGAAAAAGCTGCGAGATTCGAGATTGATGATTAATGATTCTCGGTATTTGGTATAGCAATTATTGTTACAGGATGTAGGTGAATACATGTTAGGGTTTCATGAATAGTATAGATATTTTTGCAGAGAGACTAAAGCCGAAGTTTGCTGGTACATCTGCTAATAATGTGGTGGAATATAAAATATTCTTTGGTAACGATGGCGAAATGGCAACGTATATATCTAGGTTATAATAAGGCTAGTCTGACTGAAAAGTCGAAGTTGTCTTACTAGAGCTGTGACAAAATTGGCTAATTTGAAAAAGAATTGAAATGATATTTTCGATAATAACAATGCCAAAGATACAAATGAGGTTTAAGATGAGATCAAGTGGCAAACTTGAAGAAATGTTTGGTTTCATATGTTATTATCAATATTTTAATTCATTTTAATTGTCCAATGTTATTAGTCCACATTCGATAGTCCAAAGTTAACAGTCCAATAATTCATATATAGTTTAATATATAATATTCGAATTAATTAATACGTATCGTGACCCATTGTATACATGTCTCATACTCGATCACAACTCAAAGTATATATATTATTGTAGAATTAACCTCAACCCTGTATAGCTAACTCGATCATTACTGCATATAGAGTGTCTATGGTTATTCCAAATAATATATATAGATGCGTCGATATGATATGTCAAAACTTTGTATATGTGTCCCGATATTTAAAATGCGGAAAATAAATAACAGAAATTAAATGATAATAAATAAAATTGCGAGAATTTAAATTGCGATTAATAAATTGTGATAAATAAATATAATAAAGAATTAACAGTTAGCTAGGAACAGTTAGCTAGGATTTTGTTAGCGTGGATTCTTAACAAAATTTTTTCGTAGTTAATTTTTTTGTTTCTAACAAATTTTATTTTGTCCAGTGTTTTCTTCATTATGCCACTTGTTGGATTCTGATAAGTCAAAATCCAAATATGAAATTGAATGAAAATAGTTATTCTGTGGTGAACGGATTTATATATCTGTGAATGTAAGTAGAATAATAAATGACCGCTGAATCAGATTCGAAGAATGTACAGTGTAACTTATTAATGTGAAATCTAAATATTCCCCGGGTATTACCTACCCGTTAAAATATTTTCACCATTAACAGTTTGTACAAAAAAAGTTTTAATTACAATCTTTATAAAAATATATATACATATTGTAGTGACCCGAACTTTTCCATGTTTATATATATTAATTGAGATTCATATTTACATGACTAAATGTTTCCAACGTGTTAAGCAATCAAATTTGTTAAGACTTGATTAAATGAAATAAGTTTCATATAGACAATTGATCACCCAAGTTGACCGGCGATTCACGAACGTTACAAAATTATAAAAACTACATGTTGTGGTATATATATATATATATATATATATATATATATATATATATATATATATATATATATATATATATATATATATATATATATATATATATATATATATATATATATATATATGGTTGACATAAGATTATGATGAGTAAGTATCTCACTAAATATATTAACAATGTGTGATATACATAAGAAATGAGTTTACTAAGTTTAGAAACTCGAAATGATATATATAACGATTATCGTTATGATAACGTCTACTAAATACATATGTATCATATTAAGATATTGATACACTATATTTAACATGATAAAATGATATTTAAATAAATCATTAAGTGTGTTAATAATGAACTACATATGTAAAAACAAGACTACTAACTCAAGAATTACGAAACGAGACTTATATGTGACGATTATCGTTGTAACGATATTTTAATATATATATCATATTAAGAGATATTCATACATCATAATATCATGATAATATAATAATTTAACATCTCATTTGATATAATAAACATTGGGTTAACAACATTAATTGAGATCGTTAACTTAAAGGTTTCAAAACAACACTTACATGTGGCGACTAACGAAGACTTAACGACTCCGTTAGAATGTATATACAAGTTGTGTTTTGATATGTATTCTTACACTTTTGCAAGGCTTCAAGACACATATCAAAGTACTTATACTTAACAAAAATGCTTACAATTACATCCTCGTTCAGTTTCAGCAACAATTCTACTCGTATGCACCCGTATTCGTACTCGTACAATACACAGCCTTTAGATGTATGTACTATTGGTATATACACTTCAATGATCAGATCTTAGCAGCCCATGTGAGTCACCTAACACATGTGGGAACCATCATTTGGCAACTAGCATGAAATATCTCATAAAATTACAAAAATATTAGTAATCATTCATGACTTATTTACATGAAAACAAAATTACATATCCTTTATATCTAATCCATATACCAACGACCAAAAACACCTACAAACACTTTCATTCTTCAATTTTCTTCATCTAATTGATATCTCTCAAGTTCCATCTTCAAGTTCTAAGTGTTCTTCATAGATTTCAAAAGTATAGTTTCATAAAAATCAAGAATACTACCAAGTTTGCAAGTTTACTTCCAAACTTTCCAATCCATTCCAAGTAATCATATAAGATCAAGGAACCTTTGTTATTTACAGTAGGTTATCTTTCTAATTCAAGGTAATATTCATATTCAAACTTTGATTCAATTTCTACAACTATAACAATCTTATTTCGAGTGAAAATCTTACTTGAACTGTTTTCGTGTCATGATTCTGCTTCTAGAACTTTCAAGCCATCCAAGGATCCTTTGAAGCTAGATCCATTTTTCTCATTTCCAGTAGTTTTATCCAGAAAAATTGAGGTAGTACTGATGTTCATAACATCATTCGATTCATACATATAAAGCTATCTTATTCGAAGGTTTAAACTTGTAATCACTAGAACATAGTTTAGTTAATTCTAAACTTGTTCGCAAACAAAAGTTAATCCTTCTAAATTAACTTTTAAAATCAACTAAACACATGTTCTATATCTATATGATATGCTAACTTAATGATTTAAAACCTGGAAACACGATGAACACCATAAAATCGGATATACGCCGTCGTAGTGAAACCGGGGGCTGTTTTGGTTTGGATAATTAAAAACTATGATAAACTTTGATTTAAAAGTTGTTCTTCTGGGAAAATGATTTTTCATATGAACATGAAACTATATCCAAAAAACTTGGTTAAACTCAAAGTGAAAGTATGTTTTTCAAAATGGTCATCAAGATGTCGTTCTTTCGACGGAAATGACCACATCTTTAGTAATTGACATGTAACTTAAATTTTTGACTATAAACCTATACTTTTTCGATTTGGATTCTTAAATTAGAGTTCAATATGAAACCATAGCAATTTGATTCACTCAAAACGGATTTAAAATGAAGAAGTTATGGGTAAAACAAGATTGGATATTTTTGATCTTTTTAGCTACGAGAAATGTTTAACAAATCTATACAAATCATATCCTAGCTAATTTATATTGTATTATACGTGTGTTCTAATATATTATGTAATCTTGAGATACCATAGACACGTATGCAAATGTTTTGACATATCATATCGACCCATGTATATATATTATTTGGAACAACCATAGACACTCTATATGCAGTAATGTTGGAGTTAGCTATACAGGGTTGAGGTTGATTCCAAAAATATATATACTTTGAGTTGTGATCTAGCCTGAGATGTGTATACACTGGGTCGTGGATTGATTCAAGATAATATATATTGATTTATTTCTGTACATCTAACTGTGAACAACTAGTTGTAGGTTATTAACGAGGACAGCTGACTTAATACACTCAAATCTTTAAAACATAATAAAAATGGTTGTAATTATATTTTGATCATACTTTGATATATATGTACATATTTGTATAGATTCGTGAATCGATCCGTGGCCAAGTCTTATTTCCGAGGAAGGAAATATCTGTGAAAGTGACTTATAGTCCCACTTTTAAAATCTAATATTTTTGAGATGAGAATACATGCAGGTTTTATAAATGATTTACAAAATAGACACAAGTACGTGAAACTACATTCTATGATTGAATTATCGAAATCGAATATGCCCCTTTTTATTAAGTCTGGTAATCTAAGAATTAGGGAACAGACAACCTAATTGACGCGAATCCTAAAGATAGATCTATTGGGCCTAACAAACCTCATCCAAAGTACCGGATGCTTTAGTACTTCGAAATTTATATCATATCCGAAGGGTATCCCGGAATGATGGGGATATTCTTATATATGCATCTTGTTAATGTCGGTTACCAGTTGTTCACCATATGAATGATTTTTATCTCTATGTATGGGATGTGTATTAAAATATGAAATCTTGTGGTCTATTGTTACGATTTGATATATATATATATATATATATATATATATATATATATATATATATATATATATATATATATATATATATATATATATATATATATATATATATATATATATATATATATATAGGTTAAACCTATATCTCACCAACATTTTTGTTGCCGTTTAAAGCATGTTTATTCTCAGGTTAATACTAAGAGCTTTTGCTGTTGCATACTAAAATAAGGACAAGATTTGGAGTCCATGTTTGTATGATATTGTGTAAAAACTGCATTCAAGAAACATATGTCGATGTAATATATTTCTATTGTAAACCATTATGTAATGGTCATGTGTAAACAGTATATTTTAGATTATCATTATTTGATAATCTACGTAATGCTTTTAAAACCTTTATTGATAAAATAAAGGTTATGGTTGTTTTAAAAATGAATGCAGTCTTTGAAAAACGTCTCATATAGAGGTCAAAACCTCGCAACAAAATCAATTAATATGGAACGTTTATAATCAATATGAACGGGACATTTCAGTTGGTATCCGAGCGTTGGTCTTAGAGAACCAGAAAATTTGCATTAGTGTGTCTTATCGAGTTTGTTAGGATGCATTAGTGAGTCTGGACTTCGACCGTGTTTTCTTTAAAAATGATTGCTTAACATTTTTGTTGGAAACTATATATTATTAACATGTAAATATTATGTGATATATTAATCTCTTAACATGTTTGATATTGTGTGATAGATGTCTACCTCTAGTACAAATCCCATTGACTCACCTAATAATAATGAAGAGTCGAATATATATTGGCAAGATTCACAAGTTCCCGAAGAACCGGAAGAAGAGGAACCGGAAGAAGAGGAACCAGAAGAAGAGGAACCGGAAGAAGAAGAGGTTCCGGAGGGGGGAATAGTAGGAACTACAGAAAACCGGTCAAATAAAAGAAAATCCTCAACCAATGGACCAAAGTTAATAATGGTCAATGGTGTTTCCGCTAAGGTAGCAAAATATTGGGAAAATTACCAATTTTCCGATGAATCGGATCCTGATGAGGATTCCGATGATGTTATAGAAATTACCTCGACCCAATTTAATGAGGCATAAGAAAATAATAAGGGAAAAGGCATCAAAATAGAGAAATCCGATTCCGACCCCGATGAACTTTTTATGTACCGTCAACACCCGTATTTTCAATATCGTGACAATAACCCGGGAACCTCTAAACCACCAGCTTTTTCTAAACCAATGTGGAAAATGACGACTCGTATTAGAGGAACATCATATATCCCTATAATATTAGGAAAAAGAACCAAGTCCGAAGAAGAAGAAACCAGTGATTCAGATTAGAGGGGTGTGAGCATGTTGTTTAATAAATGTATTGTAGTGTGCTTGTACTTTTATGTTCTATGTAAAAATTGCTTGTATTGTTTGTTATTACGAATCTAATCCTTGTCTATTTTACAGTATAAAAACAAAATGGACGTTAAGGGTAGACAACCGAATATTTTAGAAGACCTACCAGAGGATATGATTGAGGAAATCTTGTCTAGAGTCGGTCAGAATTCATCAGCACATTTAGTTATGGCGAAATTAACTTGTCAAACATTTGAAAGACTTTCCAGAAATGCCTTAGTTTATAAAAGGCTTTCCTTTGATAGGTGGGGTATATCACATTGGGGAGACTTTAAGTTATGCCGTGTTTTCTTTAAAGCGTTAAATGCGGGGAAACCAAATGCAATTTTACGCTACGGGTTAAGAACCTATTTTGACTCAACATATCCCAACATAGGATTTCATAAATTAGAAAGAGCTTCTAACATGCAACATAAAGAAGCATGTTATGCTTACGGGTTAGTGATGTTCGCTTCTTACCAAAGTGAGAAAAAGAACATCGGATTGCAGCTTTTAAATAAAACTTTCCCACAAGTGACAGATTCAGTAGTTGGGGTGAGAAACAAGGTTTTTAGATTATTACGGGGCTGTTGGACATTACGAAACCCTCGTCCTTTTAACGACATTAAAACATGCTGCCTAGCTAATGGTCATAACGGTTATTTTCCACAAGTCCAAGGATGGGAAGTCGTATTAGTAAAACCAGAATGCATGACTTGTTTCTGGACTTATGAATTACGTGTCTTTATTTCCTTTGCTGAACAACTTGCGTATTAACTAGATTTATCTTCAAAACTGTCCTGTATCATAGTGTACTATATTTCATGTTATATGTAATATAGCGAAGTTGTAAGTTTGAAGAATATTTGTATGTGATATATTATTATAATCAGTTTTTCATATGGAATTGTAGTAGTTGAATTGTATATTAGCCACTAAGTATGAACTTAACGGGTAGGTAGTACCCAAATTTAAACTTATAAAACGCTAATATGAAGAAAAAGCTTTTTATAAATGAGTTCATATTATGCTACGAGATACTATTAACTACTCTTAATATTCTGTATGATTAAATTATTTCATTTGACTATTTTGAAGGAAATGGCACCGACTACTCGACACACCTTGAATATGAGCGAAGAGGAATTTCGTGCCTTTCTTGCTTCAAACATAGCCGCAGTACAGGCCGCGCTACATACCAACAATAACTCTGAATCTAGAAATACAGCTAACGGCGCAAGAAATCGTGTAGGATGCTCCTACAAGAAATTCACTGCCTGTAAACCTTCAGAATTTGATGGGACCAAAGGACCAATCGGATTGAAACGGTGGACCGAGAAAGTTGAATTGGTGTTTGCCATATTTAAGTGTGCTGAAGGAGACAAAGTGAAGTACGCTACGCATACCTTCACAGGTATTGCGTTAACATGGTGGAATACCTATCAAGAGTAAGTGGGACAAGATGCTGCTTACGCGCTACCGTGGTCAGCATTCATGCATTTGATGAACGAGAAGTACCGTCCCAGAACCGAGGTCAATAAGCTCAAGTCAGAACTTAGAGGGTTACAAACACAGGGATTCGATATTACTTCGTACGAAAGACGATTCACAGAATTGTGCCTATTGTGTCCGAGAGCGTTCAAAGATGAGGAAGAGAAGATCAACGCGTTTGTGAACGGGTTACCGGAGAGAATCCAAGAAGATATAAGTTCACACGAGCCTGCCTCCATACAAAAGGCATATAGAATGGCTCACAAACTAGTGAACCTGATTGAGGGAAGAATTAAAGAACAGGCGGCCGAAGAGGCCAACGTGAAGTTAGTCAAAAGAAAGTGGGAGGAAAATGGTGATAAGAGTCACCAAAACAACAACAACAATCGCAACATCAATCGCAACTACAACAAACGGCACAACAACAACTACAACAATCATCCCAACAATAATAACAACCACAACAACAACAACAATCAGAAGCAGCTATGCCAAAGGTGTGAAAAGCATCACTCGGGGTTCTGCACCAAATTTTGCAACAAGTGTAAAAGAAATGTTCATAGCACGGTGAAGTGTGAGGTCTACGGGCCAGGGGTTAACAGAACGAAAGGAACAAATGGTGTCGGAACGAGTAATGGCGGAGCAAGTAGTGTCAGATCAAGTTATGCCAATGTAGTTTATTATAAATGTGGAAAACCGGGCCACATTATTAGAAATTTCCCTAACCAGGAGAACACAAATGGACAAGGCCTTGGAAGAGTTTTCAATATTAATGCGGTAGAGGCACTGGAAGACCCGAAACTTGTTACGGGTACATTTCTTTTTGACAATAAATCTGCTTACGTTTTATTTGATTCGGGTGCGGATAGAAGCTATATGAGTAGAGATTTTTGTGCTAAATTAAGTTGTCCATTGACGCTGTTGGATAGTAAATTTTTACTCGAATTAGCAAAAGGTAAATTAATTTCAGCAGATTATATATGCCGGAATCGAGAAATTAAACTGGGTAGCGAAATATTTAAGAGTGATTTGATACCAGTAGAGTTAGGGAGTTTTGATGTAATAGTTGGCATGGACTGGCTGAAGGAGATGAAAGCAGAGATCGTATGTTACAAAAATGCAATTCGCATTGTACGAGAAGAAGGAGAACCCTTAATGGTGTACGGAGAAAAGGGCAACACGAAGCTACATCTTATTAGTAATTTGAAGGCACAAAAACTAATAAGAAAAGGTTGCTATGCTGTTCTAGCACACATCGAGAAAGTACAAACTGAAGAAAAGAGCATCAATGATGTTCCCGTCGCAAAAGAATTTCCCGATGTATTTCCGAAAGAATTACCGGGACTACCTCCACATCGATCTGTTGAATTTCAAATAGATCTTGTACCAGGAGCTGCACCAATAGCTCGTGCTCCTTACAGACTCGCACCCAGCGAGATGAAAGAACTGCAAAGCCAACTGCAAGAACTATTAGAACGTGGTTTCATTCGACCAAGCACATCACCATGGGGAGCTCCTGTTTTGTTTGTCAAGAAGAAGGATGGTACATTTAGGTTGTGTATTGACTACAGAGAGTTGAATAAACTTACCATTAAAAACCGTTATCCACTGTCGAGAATTGACGACTTATTTGATCAACTACAAGGCTCGTCAGTTTATTCGAAAATCAATTTAGGTTCTGAATATCATCAAATGCGAGTAAAGGAGGATGATATTCTAAAAAATGCTTTTAGGACTCGTTATGATCATTAAGAGTTTATGGTTATGCCGTTTGGATTGACTAACGCACCAGCTGTGTTCATGGACTTTATGAACCGAGTGTGTGGGCCATATCTTGACAAGTTTGTCATTGATTTCATCGATGACATACTTATTTACTCAAAGAATGATCAAGAGCACGAAGAACATTTGAGAAAAGTGCTAGAAGTATTGAGGAAAGAAAAACTGTACGCTAAATTTTCAAAGTATGCATTTTGGTTGGAAGAAGTTCAATTCCTCGGTCACATAGTGAACAAAGAAGGTATCCCGGTGGACCCGGCAAAGATCGAGACCGTTGAAAAGTGGGAAACCCCAAAAACTCCGAAGCATATACGTCAATTTTTAGGATTGGCTGGTTACTACAGAAGATTCATCCAAGATTTCTCCAAAATAGCAAAACCCTTGACTGCGTTAACGCATAAAGGGAAGAAATTTGAATGGAAGGATGAACAAGAGAAGGTGTTTTAGTTATTGAAGAAAAAGCTAACTACGGCACCTATATTGTCATTGCCTGAAGGGAATGATGATTTTGTGATTTATTGTGACGCATCAAGGCAAGGTCTCGATTGTGTATTAATGCAACGAACGAAGGTGATTGCTTATGCGTCTAGACAATTGAAGATTCACGAGCAAAATTATATGACTCACGATTTGGAATTGGGTGTTGTTGTTTTTGCATTAAAGACTTGGAGGCATTATTTATATGGGGTCAAAAGTATTATATATACTGACCACAAAAGTCTTCAACATATATTTAATCAGAAGCAACTGAATATGAGACAACGCAGGTGGATTGAACTGTTGAATGATTATGATTTTGAGATTCGATACCACCCGGGGAAGGCGAATGTGGTAGCTAACGCTTTGAGTAGAAAGGATAGAGAACCTATACGGGTAAAAGCTATGAATATAATTATTCGTACTAACCTTACTACTCAAATAAAGGAGGCGCAACAGGGGGTTGTAAAAGAAGGAAAGTTGAAGAATGAGATACCTAAAGGATCAGAGAAACATCTTAATATTCGGGAAGACAGAACCCGATATAGGGCTAATAGAATTTGGGTACCAAGGTTTGGAGATGTGAGAGAAATGGTACTTAAGGAAGCACATAAAACCAGATATTCAATACATCCCGGAGCGGGGAAGATGTCTAAAGATCTCAAGAAACACTTTTGGTGGCTGGGTATGAAAGCCGATATTGCTAAATATGTAGGAGAATGTTTGACGTGTTCTAAGGTCAAAGCTGAACATCAGAAACCATCAGGTCTACTACAACAACCTGAAATCCCGGAATGGAAATGGGAAAACTGTTGGGATTTAACAAGTTCCATTATTTCTAAAACCATTTAAGAATCATTATAATCGGAAGCGTGTAATTATCAAGTTTTACTTGTTAAACTTTAACCAATTTAAAGCTAAATCCCATGGATCAAGTTGTGAACATATGCTTACTAATTGTCAAGAAAGGAAAGAAGTTATACCTCCTCAAAACAAGTTTGAGGGCTGCTCAAGAAGTGCAGAAACTTTGATGAAGATGAAGGTGGAAAGAGCTCCTAACTTGAAACTTCAAGTGTGTAGAACCCCAAGCTCTTATGCTCCAACACCACCCTTAATCTTAGCTATACTTTGGAACCTTAATCACCTTTGAACAAGCTTGAAAACCTCTCATAAGTTGCTGGAAAATTTGGACAGCAATAACCCTCAAAGATGATGATGAAATGAGCTTCTAACTTGAAGCCTCAAGTGTAGTATACCCCAAGCTTTGAACCCCAACACTCTTGCTTTTGGTTAGGATTTATTTGACACTTGAAACAAGCTTGTAAAATGAAATTAAGGACCCCTCTATGGTGCTCAAAGCTCACGGCCAGAATCAGTATTTTTACTGATTTTGTGCAGTTTTTACAAGCATGTATGTATGTGTTTACTTGAGAGAATTTATTCAAACTTTGGTCCTTGAGTTGCACATGCACCTAAGGACTTGTGAAGTCTTAAAAGCAACAAAATAAGACAAGCATGTGAGTGTCTAGGAGACCCAAAATCTGCTCACTTATTTTATAAAACAATGTCTTAATAAATATATAAACATGTTATATATATATATATATAAAACATGTAATTGTTTTGTTACTTTTATATTTTATAAACCTTTTATAAAATATAACACAATATAATCATTTAAACCTATAAATAATTATATATATATAAATTGTCCAAATAATTTATCTCAAGTGATAGTGTTTCAGAAAACCGATTTTCTGAAATTTAAGTGTCGCGTATTTATTTAACAAACCAATTGTTAAGATTAAATACGTTTAAAGTGTCGGTAAGCTTGTTATTGGGTATGACCCGACTTGGATCATAATATATTAGCCACATTAATTTAATACGTCTCTCGGGCATACTAAATACCTTCAATCTCCCACTTGCACGAGAAACATAAGAAATTAATGCAAGTGATGGATACAGCCTAATACACCGTCCATCACCCCTAATATGTTATGACTTTGTGCCATTCAATAACATCATCCCTTTCGAGCTCCCTACTCGAGCTGATATATGTAGGTGAATCTTTCATTATATCCTTTCATCCTAGATGTCATGTTAAATCCAAGAGATACAGAGTGATCACTCTCTTATAGATTTAACTTTTCAGGCCTTAGACATCTGACTCTCAACGAATAAGAGGGACAAATTCCATCTTGACTACATACGTCCTAGATATACACTTTGTAATATACCTGAGTTCTTCCTTATGTACTACCATGTTTCAGAATAGCGAAGGAAAGAATCAAGGCACAGTTCTTGGTGAATATCCGAACCCAATATGTATCTCAGGTCAGAGGATACAATGATATTCGCCTTTACTCAAGATTACATGTGATCAACCACAAAGGCTCTATACAGTAATTCTTGAGAGCGGGTCTTCCAATATTTGTTTCCCACAAATATCTATGAACCTTGGTTGCAACCTTGCCCCACATTCAACCTATGAATGTATACCAATCCAAGTTCATAATAGTCTAAACCTCACACTTGTTCCCACAAATGTGATCGACTACGGAAATTTAGAATAGTTGCTTATTCATGGATGAAATATGCAAAATAACCATAGTTATATTAATGAGTTTGAATAATTTCGTTCCGGTACAATACATAAAATAGATCATATCCAATCACTAGAATATCGAAGCCCTAATGCACAAACATGTCCCTCATGTTTTGGCCCATGTAAAAGCTTCGTGAGTGGATCCGCAACATTTTGATCTGTGTGAACTTTGTGAATACATATCTTTCCCTTTTCAACCTCATCCCTGATGTAGTTGAATCTCCGCTCAATGTGACGAGTCTTTTGATGAGCACGAGGTTCCTTGATTTGAGCAATCGCACCCTCGTTGTCACAAAAGATCTCAAGAGGGTCCTGAATGGAAGGGACCACTCCTAAGTCGTCGATGAATTTCTTCATCCATGCAGCTTCCTGAGCTGCCAGTGAGGCGGCAATGTACTCCGACTCTGTAGTGGATAACGCAACAACTTCCTGTTTCGAACTCTTCCAAGAGACCGCACCACCATTTAACATGAAGACATAACCGGATTGTGATCGAGAGTCATCTCGATCAGTTTGGAAACTCGTGTCCACGTAACCTTTTACAGCGAGTTCCTCCTCACCAGACCCATATATTAGAAACATATCCTTAGTCCTCCTAAGGTATTTCAATATGCTTTTAACAGCAATCCAATGACTATTTCCTGGGTTATTCTGGTATCTACTTGTCAAGCTTAGAGCGCATGACACATCCGGTCTAGTACATATCATTGCATACATGATAGACCCAATAGCAGATGCGTATGGGACTTTCTTCATTCTCTCTTGTTCATCTTTCGTGGTAGGACACTGAGATGAACTGAGAACGGTTCCTTTTTGAATAGGTACCAAACCTCTCTTAGAGTTTTCCATCTTGAACCTTTTCAAGATTTTATCAATGTATGTACTTTGACTTAAACCTATCAATCTCTTGGATCTATTCCTATAGATCCCTATCCCCAATATGTATTGTGCATCTCCAAGATCCTTAATGGAGAAGCAACTCTTTAGCCAAGTTTTGACTCCTTGCATTGTGGTAATATCATTCCCAAATAATAATATATCATCCACGGGGGAAACTAAATCCAAGGTACATTGGACCATTCAAGATTATAGATCGTGTCGGACCAGTAGCTTACCAACCGGAGCTACCTCAACAACTCGCGGCTGTACATAACACTTTCCATGTCTCGAATTTGAAGAAATGTTTTGCTAAAGAAGATCTCACTATTCCGTTGGACGAAATTCAAATCAATGAAAAACTTCAATTCATTGAAGAACCCGTCGAAATAATGGATCGTGAGGTTAAGAGACTTAAGCAAAACAAGATACCGATTGTTAAGGTTCAATGGAATGCTCGTAGAGGACCCGAGTTCGCCTGGGAGCGTGAAGATCAAATGAAGAAGAAATACCCGCATCTATTTCCAGAAGATTCGTCAACACCTTCAACAGCTTAAAATTTCGGGACGAAATTTATTTAACGGGTAGGTACTGTAGTGACCCGAACTTTTCCATGTTTATATATATTAATTGAGATTGATATTTACATGACTAAATGTTTCCAACGTGTTAAGCAATCAAACTTGTTAAGACTTGATTAAATGAAATAAGTTTCATATAGACAATTGATCACCCAATTTGACCGGCGATTCACGAACGTTACAAAATTATAAAAACTACATGTTGTGGTATATATAGACATATATATATATGGTTGACATAAGATTATGATGAGTAAGTATCTCACTAAATATATTAACAATGTGTGATATACATAAGAAATGAGTTTACTAAGTTAAGAAACTCGAAATGATATATATAACGATTATCTTTATGATAACGTCTACTAAATACATATGTATCATATTAAGATATTGATACACTATATTTAACATGATAAAATGATATTTAAATAAATCATTAAGTGTGTTAACAATGAACTACATATGTAAAAACAAGACTACTAACTCAAGAATTACGAAACGAGACTTATATGTAACGATTATCGTTGTAACGATACTTTAATATATATATCATCTTAAGAGATATTTATACATCATAATATTATGATAATATAATAATTTAACATCTCATTTGATATAATAAACATTGGGTTAACAACATTAATTGAGATCGTTAACTTAAAGGTTTCAAAACAACACTTACATGTAACGACTAACGAAGACTTAACGACTCCATTAGAATGTATATACATGTTGTGTTTTGATATGTATTCTTACACTTTTTAAAGGCTTCAAGACACATATCAAAGTACTTCTACTTAACAAAAATTCTTACAATTACATCCTCGTTCAGTTTCATCAACAATTCTACTCGTATGCACCCGTATTCGTACTCGTACAATACACAGCTTTTAGATGTATATACTATTGGTATATACACTCCAATGATCAGTTCTTCGCAGCCCATGTGAGTCACCTAACACATGTGGGAACCATCATTTGGCAACTAGCATGAAATATCTCATAAAATTACAAAAATATTAGTAATCATTCATGACTTATTTACAT
Source organism: Rutidosis leptorrhynchoides (assembly GCF_046630445.1). Taxonomy (NCBI): domain Eukaryota; kingdom Viridiplantae; phylum Streptophyta; class Magnoliopsida; order Asterales; family Asteraceae; genus Rutidosis; species Rutidosis leptorrhynchoides. Next base: position 251,942,708 of record NC_092337.1, read on the forward strand.
GAAAACAAAATTACATATCCTTTATATCTAATCCATATACCAACTACCAAAAACACCTACAAACACTTTCATTCTTCAATTTTTTTCATCTAATTGATCTCTCTCAAGTTCCATCTTCGAGTTCTAAGTATTCTTCATAAATTTCATAAGTATAGTTTCATAAAAATCAAGAATACTACCAAGTTTGCAAGTTTACTTCCAAGCTTTCTAATCCATTCCAAGTAATCATCTAAGATCAAGGAACCTTTGTTATTTATAGTAGGTTATCTTTCTAATTCAAGGTAATATTCATATTCAAACTTTGATTCAATTTCTACAACTATAACAATCTTATTTCGAGTGAAAATCTTACTTGAACTGTTTTCGTGTCATGATTCTGCTTCAAGAACTTTCAAGCCATCCAAGGATCCTTTGAAGCTAGATCCATTTTTCTCATTTACAGTAGTTTTATCCAGAAAACCTGAGGTAGTAATGATGTTCATAACATCATTCGATTCATACATATAAAGCTATCTTATTCGAAGGTTTAAACTTATAATCACTAGAACATAGTTTAGTTAATTCTAAACTTGTTCGCAAACAAAAGTTAATCCTTCTAACTTAATTTTTAAAATCAACTAAACACATGTTCTATATCTATATGATATGCTAACTTAATGATTTAAAACCTGGAAACACGATGAACACCATAAAATCGGATATACGCCGTCGTAGTGAAACTGGGGGCTGTTTTGGTTTGGATAATTAAAAACTATGATAAACTTTGATTTAAAAGTTGTTCTTCTGGGAAAATGATTTTTCATATGAACATGAAACTATATCCAAAAATCTTAGTTAAACTCAGAGTGAAAGTATGTTTTTCAAAATGGTCCTCAAGATGTCGTTCTTTCGATGGAAATGACCACATCTTTAGTAATTGACATGTAACTTAAATTTCCAACTATAAACCTATAATTTTTCTGTTTGTATTCTTAAATTAGAGCTCAATATGAAACTTTAGCAATTTGATTCACTCAAAACGGATTTAAAATGAAGAAGTTATGGGTAAAACAAGATTGGATATTTTTGATCTTTTTAGCTACGGGAAATGTTTAACAAATCTATACAAATCATATCCTAGCTAATTTATATTATATTATACGTGTATTCTAATATATTATGTAATATTGTAATACCATAGACACGTATGCAAATGTTTTGACATATCATATCGACCCATGTATATATATTATTTGGAACAACCATAGACACTCTATATGCAGTAATGTTGGAGGTAGCTATACATGGTTGAGGCTGATTCCAAAAATATATATATTTTGAGTTGTGATCTAGCCTAAGACGTGTATACACTGGGCTGTGGATTGATTCAAGATAATATATATCGATTTATTTCTTTACATCTAACTGTGGACAACTAGTTGTAGGTTACTAACGAGGACAGCTGACTTAATACACTCAAATCTTTAAAACATAATAAAAATGGTTGTAATTATATTTAGATCATACTTTGATATATATGTACATATTTGTATTGGTTCGTGAATCGATCCGTGGCCAAGTCTTATTTCCGAGGAAGAAAATATCTGTGAAAGTGAGTTATAGTCCCACTTTTAAAATCTAATATTTTTGGGATGAGAATACATGCAGGTTTTATAAATGATTTACAAAATAGACACAAGTACGTGAAACTACGTTCTATGGTTGAATTATCGAAATCGAATATGCCCCTTTTTATTAAGTCTGGTAATCTAAGAATTAGGGAACAGACACCCTAATTGACGCGAATCCTAAAGATAGATCTATTGGGCCTAACAAACCCCATTCAAAGTACCGGATGCTTTAGTACTTCAAAATTTATATCATATCCGAAGGGTGTCCCGGAATGATGGGGATATTCTTATATATGCATCTTGTTAATGTCGGTTACCAGGTGTTCACCATATGAATGATTTTTATCTCTATGTATGGGATGTGTATTGAAATATAAAATCTTGTGGTCTATTGTTACGATTTGATATATATATATATATATATATATATATATATATATATATATATATATATATATATATATATATATATATATATATATATATATATATATATAGGTTAAACCTATAACTCACCAACATTTTTGTTGACGTTTAAAGTATGTTTATTCTCAGGTGAATACTAAGAGCTTTCGCTGTTGGATACTAAAATAAGGACAAGATTTGGAGTCCATGTTTGTATGATATTGTGTAAAAACTGCATTCAAGAAACATATGTCGATGTAATATATTTCTATTGTAAACTATTATGTAATGGCCATGTGTAAACAGTATATTTTAGATTATCATTATTTGATAATCTACGTAATGCTTTTAAAACATTTATTGATAAAATAAAGGTTATGGTTGTTTTAAAAATGAATGCAGTCTTTGAAAAACGTCTCATATAGAGGTCAAAACCTCGCAAAGAAATCAATTAATATGAAACGTTTATAATCAATATAACGGGACATTTCACATATATATTTTCTTCAGATATAATCATGGATTTAATGAGTTAATATAATATTAATCTCATTTGATTTACCGTTAGAACTAGAATACATAATCTCTAAAACATTAGAGATTACATAATCGCCATGAAGAACGAAGATAATTGATGTAGTACGATACATAGAACGACGATTAAACTCGAGGTACAGAATGAGATGTTGAGGCATGGATTGTTGATGGTACTGATGCTGTTTATTGATGGTACTGTTGGTGCCGGTGGTGTTGTTGAAGCTGGTACGTTTTGCACCATATTTTCCAAGGCTACAACTCGAGCGCGGAGCTCGTTGACTTCTGCTATTACTCCGGGATGATTGTCGGTCAGAACGAGCAGATGAATAAGGTTTAGAATTGTGGATAGAATTTAATCATGTCGAGCTACTCTAGAAATGAGGCTAAAAATGGTGTTTCAGATAGGTTCGCCGGTAAGTGCTTCAGGTTCTTCACCAAGAGGTGAATTCGGTTGGCGGAACGGATCGCCTTCTTCTCATCTCCATTGATTAAATCGATTACGAACACATCCCAAATTCATCCAGAATAGATGATGGCTAAGTGGTTGATCCATTCCAGTCACACTATTGTCGGAGCTCGAGTGAAACTCCATATCGGAATCCTAGGGACTTGAACTAGTGGCAAATTCCATTTTGTACGATTGAGTAAGGGTTTTTCGATATGAAATGATTTTCGGCTATTGAATGGTATTCTAATTACATAGAATATCTATATGTATAGAATAAAAGATTTTATAGATTACGGAGGAATTTATGGCATATGTCAGGCAAATCTACAGTAACAGATACGCTATGATATGAATTATCAGATACGCTAAGATATGAATTTTGTCTATACACTATTCATGCAATCAATGCAGTAAGATGTGTCTAGGCTAGGAATGATACGCAAGTAATTTCCTAAGGATGATAAGTAGATGATTTTCGACACGAAATGATAAGCAAAACTTTTGACATGCAGACACGGTCGAAGTCCAGGCTCACTAATGCATCTAAACAACTACTAGTTAGACACACTAATGCAAGACCTGGTTCGCTAAGACCACCGCTCTGATACCACCTGTAGTGACCCGTCCTAATCCATCTGGACTAATACATTACATTTGGTTACATCACGAGGTACTTGACCTCTATATGATACATTTTACAAATATTGCATTCGTTTTTAAAAGACAAACTTTCATTACATCGAAAGTTGACCTGCATGCATACCATTTCATATTATATCAAACTAAAAATGACTTAATAATGATATTTTTGAACTCAGCGACTCGAATGCAACGTCTTTTGAAATATGCCATGAATGACTCCAAGTAATATCTTTAAAATGATCAAATGCACAGCGGAAGATTTCTTTCATACCTGAGAATAAACATGCTTTAAAGTGTCAACCAAAAGGTTGGTGAGTTCATTAGTTTATCATAATAATCATTTCCATAATTTTAATAGACCACAAGATTTCAATTTTTCCATAAATATACATCTCATATCAGGCATTTCGCAAACTGCATAGAGATAAAAATCATTCATATGGTGAACACCTGATAACCGACCTTAACAAGATGCAAATAGAATATCCCCATCATTCCGGGACACCCATCGGACATGATAAACTCGAAGTACTAAAGCATTCCAAATTCCAGAATGGGGGTTGTTAGTTCCCGTAGATCTACCTTTAGGATTCGCGTCAATTAGGGGTGCACTAATTCTCAAAATTAGTGATGTTCCCTAATTCTTAGGCTACCAAGCTAAAAGGGGCATATTCGGCTTCGATCATTCAACCATATAATGTAGTTTCGATTACTTGTGTCTATTTCGTAAAACAGTTATAAAAGCGCATGTAATCTCAGTCCCAAAAATATATATATTGCAAAAGCATTTAAAAAGGGAGTAATGAAACTCACCATACTATATTTTGTAGTAAAAATACATATAATGAAACTGAACAATGCAGAGTTGGCCTCGGATTCACAAACCAATATCATTTGTATATTTATTAATATACATAGTTGTAATCGAATAATATATATATAAATTTATTATTTATATACTTTTTATATTAATAATATATATGTTTCATATATTTATTTTGTTATATAAAATATTACTTTTCATTATGTTATATGTATTAAATTTATTTTTATATATGTATATATCATTTGTTTATTAAAAATAGTAATTTTAGTAATACTACAATAAAAATGATAATAATCATAAGACTTAATATTAGTAAATAAGGTATTACTGTTAATAATTATATTAATGATATTAATAATGATATTTATAATAATAATTGTAAAATATAAATTTTTTGGTTAATGATACTTATCATAATGATTTTAGTAATTACATATTATTAACACTCATTATAATATAAATATTCATACTTATAATGGTAATAACAATAATACTGATCATGATACTTATAATGATAATTGTATTACTAATAATAATTATAATACTCGTAATAATACTAATAATAATGTTATCATTCATAAACTGATACAAATATTAATTTTAAATGATAGAAATATTAATGATAATAATAATAATTATAACCCTAATAATGATATTAATACTATATAGATAAAAATAATATTAATGATACTTATTAATACTAAGGATAATATGGTCTCTAATGTTATATATATATATATATATATATATATATATATATATATATATATATATATATATATATATATATATATATATATATATATATATATATATATATATATATATATATATATATATATATATATATATATATATATACTTAATATTAGTAGTAATAATAATTATAATACTTAATAATAACAATAATCATAATAATAACTATAACATTAACATTAACACTAAAAATAATAATAATAATAATAATAATAATAATAATAATAATAATAATAATTAATAATAATAATAATAATAATAATAATAATAATAATAATAATAATAATATTAATATTAATAATAAATACAATATTAGAAAAACTACCTCCAATGTAATGAGTTTAAAAAAAATAGCAGACCAGGCCTAGATTCGAACCTACGACCATCCGTTCACCCAACAGTACACTGAACCATCCCTCCACTTCGTTTTTATTGAATTCATATCCCTCTAACTATTTATAACCTGAAAATCTATCTGTTCTTGTTCATCTCCCTCACAAAACTCAATCAATTCGCAAATTTCTTTTTAAACTTAATAACAATTACAAACTTGATTTTTAAAATTAATATCCACTCAGAAATGATGATCTAAGATTAATTGAGAGAGAAATATATATATATATATATATATATATATATATATATATATATATAAACATAAAAGAAACAAACCTGTAAGTCACGGTTTAAGAGAGAAAAAAAAATATAGTGATTTTGATTTTGAAAACATTTTTGAAAAATGTTCCAACACGAAGTATGTTTCAATTCACTCATAAAATCTATTGGGGTCGTCAATTTGACTGAAATCATAACCTATAACACGAATTCGATTGAAGAACAGTAGCTGACTTTTTATTTCCAAAAACTTTGACTTCGAAATTAGAATTTGTTTGAAAGAATTGAAGGCTGAGATTTTAGAGAAAGCTTACATAAATGATTCCTAACACGACTACATTAATGGATTTTGATAACTGATTCACTTTTTAATTTTTGGCAAAACAATGAAGATACAGAGGATGTGAAGAATAAAAAAATATATATATATATATCATTCTGTGTTTCGATGGATTACTGAAGATAAGTTATTGCGTAACTAGTAGTCGACCATTACAATTAGAATAAGCCAAAAAGATTAAAAAGTAGAATATGAAAGTTAACAACTTCGTACGAATTGATCATGTGTTTGTCTAATTCAATAATTAATTAATCAAAAATTAATAATAGTGATATTGGTTTATATAATGTGGCTATATATGTATATATCGGTATATATGTGTGTATATGTATATATATATATATATATATATATATATATATATATATATATATATATATATATATATTTTATATGTAGTTATGCATATATTTGTATCTGTATCCTTATATATCAAATATGTATATATACTTGTATATGTTAATTATATAAGAAACATAATATAAATAATTATATACACATTAATATTAATTTTAGTAATAATAATGCAATTAATAATAATATTAATAATAGCAATGGAATTAATAATAATATCTATAATATTAATAAGGGAGATAAATTGTATTATTTTCTATTAATTATAATGATTATAATAATAATAGTTTATAATAAAAATTCTTAATGTTAATATCTAATAGTAATACTAAAAATAATAATACTAATATTCATATTATTAGTAATAATAAAAGTACTAAAAATTTTATTATAATAACTATATTTTAACTTATAATTACATTTAATAAATTAATATGTAATATTTAATAATTATAATCTATATAATAACATGTATTTAATATTTAATGTTTATACATTTTAATATATTACAATAAACATATAATCATCAATTATGTATTGCAATCATATATATATATATATATATATATATATATATATATATATATATATATATATATATATATATATATATATATATATATATATATATATATATATATATATATGTATATATATATATATATATATATATATATATATATACATAATATTGTTTTAAATATTAAGTTTTGTTACTTAGTTAAATATATTAATTATTTATTTTGAAACAAATATTTTAAGATATACATTTAATCGTTGACAAAACATATTCGAAAACATTTATTGTCAATATACTCTATATATATTCAATTAACAAGTTTTGGTTAATTTAACTTATCTTATAATAGTTCAGTAACATCTTTAATTTATTATATATCACTATTTACATATATAATCATTTATATATACATTAAAGGTTCCCGAATCGTCGAGAACAGTCGAGGGTTAATTAAATATATAAAAGTAGTTCAAAAATTTTGAGATTCAACATTACAGGCTTTGCTTATCGTATCGAAATCATATTAAAATTAAGTTTAAATTTGGTCAGAAATTTCTGGGTCGTCACAATTAGTAATACGAACAGCTTTCTCATAACACACGATTTCAGCACGATTCGCAGACAACCAATCCATACCAACAACAACGTCAAAACTGCCTAGGTCAATCGGTATTAAATCTATCTCAAAATCTCTGCCAGCCAGATTAATGTTACATTTACGTCACAATATTTATATTTATTATTATTATTATTATTATTATTATTATTATTATTATTATTATTATTATTATTATTATTATTATTATTATTATTATTATTATTATTATTATTATTATTATTATTATTATTATTATACATAAAATACTACGACGAGGTCATGAGCAAGTTATTTTCAATACAAGCTTTTCGAGCGGGATATAGCTAAGGAAATTATGAGTTATAGCAAAGGAGGTGATCGGTATTATTCGGGGGTATTACTCGTGAGGTCAAACTAGTGATTATCATTTTCGTTGCGTCTACGTACTTTCCTACAATATTGAATCACAATATTGATATGTGAGCATTCACATCTTATCTTTTATATATTAATAGTGTATGCATGTCTAGTGCTCGAGTATATATGTTTATGCATGCTTGTATGCTTTAATTTTGTCGTTGGATAGTTTATGATGAATCATGAATTTGATACATATGCTAATGATATAAAGTATATGATATGCATGTTTTTGGAAAGCTGGCGAAAAATTATTAACTTTTCATTTAGAAATCGCGTGATTTCGATGAACGGATTAAAAGATATGGTCAACTGAATTATGTTTGACGTTAATTAAAATTGTGTTTGAAACTGTAAATTAATATTTAAACAACTTGTTTATGAGATTGATAAATTTGATTTTTAGATATTACTAATCGAATAAATGAATTTCTATATAAGGCACGTCTCGTCTTGTTGAACAATTGTCAAAGTTGACTGTCTTATCATGTTTTAAAGCTTTATAAACACTATAATCTGATTTTACAAGTATTGGACAACTATGTGAAATAATAAAATATTTCTGATTGCCATGATAATTCAAATATAATATAGCTCCGGAAATAAATAATATTTTGAGTTTGATAAACTATAAATTCGTTCAATTATCAAGACTTATACTATGATGATAAACATGTATAGATTTAAAGATCATATTGGGTCAGGTTGACTTTTGAGATGACTTTTGTTAACTTTTTCATGTCGGTCTCGAGCATTAGGATTGTGATACACTATGACCTGACCTAGCTTGTTAGACATGTATTGACCAACATATGTTCTCTAGGTTGAGATCTACGGTTATTTTGTATTCCAAGTTTCGGTTACATTTCGGTGAATAACTTATGTACTGCTAAGGTGAGTTTCATATGCTCCCTTTTTAATTGCTTTTGCAATCTGTATTTTTGGCCTGAGAATACATGCACTTTATTATAAACGCAATGGATACAAGTACATACTAAATTCTACACAGAGTTTGAACTGAAAATACCTTAGCTTTGATAACTAGTAACTGCCGGTTATAAGAACTGGTGGGCGCGAATAGTTGTATATGGATCCATAGGGCTTGACATCCCCGTCTGTTCCAGGTATAGAAACCCTAGCCTGAACTATAAAATAGACGTATGCTATTTTAGTTTAGTACACGTTGGTTTGCGTGTATTGTACATGTTGGTTGCATGTATGTTAAAACAGGGGTACTTATTATATAGACGTTAAAGTTTAGTTACCAGGGTGCTCAATCTTGTAGAATATTTTGATAAACGTTTCTGGATGAAACAACTGAAATCTTGTGATCCACCTTTATATACAGATTATGCGCAACATTAAAACTATGAACTCACCAACCTTTGTGTTTACACTTTTAAACGTGTTTATTCTCAAGTTCCTAGAAGTCTTCCGCTGTTTGCTTATACGTTATACAAGCTATGTGCATGGAGTCATACATGCTTTATTCGAGAAAACTTTGCATTCACAAAATCATCACCATGTATCTTATTTGACTGTATTATCAACGGATGTATTGTTAAAAACTATTATATACGGTGATTGTCTATATGTAGAAATCATCAGATGTCGAAAACCTTGGATTTATATATTCATTTATGGTGTGCCTTTTTAAAAGAATACAATGTTTACAAAACGTATCATATAGAGGTCAAAACCTCACTATGAAATCAATGAATGATGTACTCGTCCAAACGGATTTGGAAGGATCATCACAATTGGCATCAGAGCTTGAGGTCATAGGGAACCAGAATTTGCATTAGTGTGTTTAACTGGTAATTGTTAGGATGCATTAATGAGTCTGGACTATGACCGTATCTGTTTTTACCGAGTTTTACTTATCATTTCTTGTTGGAAATTACATGCTTATCATTCTTAAGTCTAGACATGTTTCCTGCATTTATTGCATACATAGTGTGCAGACGAATTCATATCTTAGCATATCTATTACTGTAAACTTTGCTTGACATCTTCCGAAAATTCTTCCGTGATTTATGGAATTTTGGTATAATATATACATATGTAAATTATGTACTAAAGAGTACCAATCTAAATTCTATAATCTATTTCATATCAAAAATCATCTCTCTAATTATACAAGATGGATCCCGTATCTAGTTCAAATTCCTTAAACTCCGACAGCTATTCTGATATGGATATTCACCTGAACTCCGAAGACAGTGTAACCGGAATGGATCAACAAATTAGCCATCACCTATTCTAGATGAATTGGGGATGGGTTCGTAGCCTACTTAGTCATTGGAGACAAGAAGAAGGTGATCCCTTCCATCCACCACATTCTCCTCTTGGCGAAGAACCTGAAGCACTTACCGGCGAACCTGTTTGTAATACCATTTTCTCTCTCATTTCCAGAGTATCTCGTCATGATTATATACTATTTCAAATTCTGGATCTTATTCATTCGCTCGTACGAACCGCCAATCATCCCGGTGTAGTAGAAGAAGTCAACGAGCTTCGCGCTCGGGTAGTGGTTTTAGAGAATATGGTGCAAAGATTACAAGCACCAGCATCATTACCGGCATCAACAGTACCACCATCATCAACACCAACAGTATCATTACCACCACCAACAACAACGTCCACATCCCACACCTCAACATCACAATCTGTACCTCGAACATCAACGTCATACGCACCATAGATACCAAGGAATACCAATAACAACAAACGATGAAGTATTGATTCATAACTTCATCGAAGAAATATTCTGCAGAGAATATGTAGTTTCTAAAAGTTTTAGAGATTACTTATTCTAGTTCTAATTGAAAACCAGATGAGATTAATATTATGTTAACTCATTAAATCCATGATTACATCTAAAGAAAATATATATGTGGGTATATTTTCATAAAGATTGTAATTAAAAATCCTTTTGTACAAACTATTAATGGTGAGAATATTTTAACGGGTAGGTAATGCCCGAGAGAATATATAAATTCACAATTAATATGTTACATTCTTCTATTCTGATTCAGCAATCATCAACTATACTCACTACTTTCACAACGATATACATTATTTCATAGAAATCAAAACAACCGTTCTCATTCAAACTCAATTTCATATTCTGATTTTGACAGATCAGAATCCAAGTCAAGACTCAACAAGAGACATCACTCTTAAATCTTTACATCTTTCAAAGCTATACTTTGACTTCAAAACTGTAATAGAACATCACTTCTACCTAGAAAAATATTCGTATCATTCAAAATTCTAGAACATCATATGTATATTAACAATTACAATCTATGTTCAAACCCTTCGAAATTCCTAAAGACACTTCAAATAGTGAACAATCGAGATGATGATCCAACCACATATTACCCACAGTCTTGCACATGAAAAACTCTCGAAACCAAAGTCATAGTTTAACATGTATCCGTGTCAGATCCTTTAGCATTTATTAACAAAAATAACTTTTCAATCCTTTTTAAGTTAGACAGTTTTGTTACAGCTCTAACAAATCAACTTCAATTGTTCATTCGAATATGCCTTATTATAATGATTAACCCTTCATCATTGTTACTGGGGAACCCTTTATATCTCATCACATTAGCAGTAAACTTACCAACAACTTCATTGATCTTTAAGCATCTCCGAAAAATCACTATACTTATTCATTGAAACCCTATCATGTACTCATCTGCATCTTGTAATGGTAGTTACCATACCAAAAAGCTTGAATCATTATTCTCGAATCTAACAGCAATTCTACACCAACAGTTATATATATACATATAACATCTACCTCCAAGACTGACATACTTCGAATGTGAAGTTTCTGAAAAACACCCTGGATTGCGAACTAGTTCTCGAAATTTTGAAAAATGCTGATGAAGCAGCAAAAACTGTAAATGACCTTAACAGTCAAAAGTTTGATGATAAAAAATAGTGTGTTAGCAAAGCTCAGAAAAGTGGGAACTGGAAAACGGATTGAACAAACCATGAAGGAGGCTGTGGATAAATCACAAAGACTAAACCTGCCTTCAAATAATCCAAATGATTCAGTATCTGCTGAAGTCATTAACGAATACCTTGCTCCTGAGTCTAAACCTTTACGGACAAATATTCTTTATCATCTTTCGATATTAGAAATTCTAAGATATCATCGTATTTTTCATTATAAATATTCTCGATATTTCTGGATATATCTTCATAACTATTCTTATCTGAAATCATTTATCTCTTCGCGCTATCTGTGTTATATCATAAAGGAAACTGTTTTAGTTTCTAAATTCTGAAAAAATCGAATTTAAAATATGAATGTTTTTGAAGTAGTGTTAGGAACTGAAGCATGAGTTAGTATAATATAATGACACTTGATCAACGTGATTATATTACAGTAAGTCATGATGAGTTTCTAATGGAACGTGATAAAGGTTCACAGATCATACCCTCATCATGAACCATGTTACATGACTCTTTCATTCTATTTAACCTCTAAACATATCAAGAAAATATTTTTCTTGATGATTCGGTCTTTTCCGGATATTCTAGTAATTTGAAAAATCAAATCGTGCTATTACCTTTCCTTTCTACTTTGTATAATATGATTATTCGAAACTCCATACCTACGAATTCTGGACCATTATTCGCTTGACTTGAAGTCGGGAAGAAGAAACAAAAGCATGGAACTCCGAAATATAAAGGAAAATATCGACAACAACATCTAAATTACAAACTGTGTATATCAATACGTATGGAAACATAAAGACACGGAAGAATTAAAAACATTATAACCCCAAGGTAACAGTAGAAGAAAATAACTTCCTCTGGTGGAAGATGAAAAAGAAGAATGAAGGATACGATAGTCAGGAAAATATCAAGAATCAGAACTGGATTAAGCATTTTCACAATCTTTTGGAAGTATGAATTAAGGAAGAAAGTATAGAGGTGGAGAAAATAATGGAACGGAAGAGGTCAATTTATAGCGAAATATCAGACATAGCAATTGAGGCAGATTACCGCATATAATCAAAGAGGATCATAATTTCCTTGATTACCGGAGAATCAAATCTATTATAGATTTCGAGGATTATCTTTAAATTCCTTGAAATCCAAAAATCCACCATGACTACGTCAAAAGTTAAATCTCTATCTCAACCATTTATGACAACTACACTCGTACGCTTCACATGATCGAATCGTTTTATCTATATTAATCAATAATGATAAAACTCTATTTATCCACTCATATTTGTCATAAAAATATTTTTATTGTTAGCCATGACGACCTCACTCAAATTTCAGGACGAAATTTCTTTAACGGGTAGGTACTGTGATGACCCAGAAATTTCTGACCAAATTTAAACTTAATCTTTAATGTTTCCGACACGATAAGCAAGTCTATAAAGTTGAATCTCAAAATTTTTGAACTACTTTTATATATTCAATTACCCTTCGACTACTCCCGACGATTCACGAACAACCATTTATTAATGGACATGTGTATAAATATATATATATATATATAATAAATTGGAATATTAATTTTTAGAATTAAATATATAAATAACTTGCAACATGTATTTAAAACGTGTTTATGAATATTGAATGTATATATATAATTTCAAATGAATTAAGTAAACGATAGTAACATTTGATTATTGATTCGATTAATATTTAGTTAGGTTACTTAGAACGTTTAAGAAGTTAAAATAAACGTTGGCGCATAAATGAATTATATCAAATTAAGTTCTAGAGCATAAACGTTAGGTGATATAATAATTTCTACTATTTAAACGATTTTAAATTATATATATTGAAATATAATTAGTTTTAAGAAACTAAACATTATATTATATTTCAATTATATATATATATATATATATATATATATTTATATTTCTAAATGAATATATATATATTTTACAAAAAAATGATAAATATTAACCTAGTTATAAAACGTTTAGATTTTTAAATAATATTATTAAATATATATTAATAAACAATGAGAAGTTGATTTAAAGAAGCAAATGACCAAAACACTCGAACGTTCAGGATACACTTCGGGTAACATAGTTATTAATAATCAACATTTCAAACCTTGAAGCAGAAATTGACCACCGCACCTATCCTATCACTTCCTGAAGGTAGTGACGACTTTGTTGTGTATTGCGATGCCTCGAAAAATGGTTTTGGTTGTGTATTGATGCAAAGATCGAAGGTTATTGCCTATGCTTTTCGTCAACTTAAGATTCACGAGCAAAACTACACTACGCACGATCTCGAGCTTGGAGCCGTTGTCTTTGCGCTCAAATTGTGGAGACACTATCTTTATGGAACTAAGAGCACTATTTTCACCGATCATAAAAGCCTCTAGCACATCTTTGATCAGAAGCAACTGAATATGAGACAGCGTCGATAGATCGAGACGCTAAACGACTATGATTGTGAACTTCGTTATCACCCTGGCAAGGCCAATGTTGTAGCTGACACTTTAAGCCGAAAGGAGAGGACGGTACCTCTTCGTGTCCGGGCTCTAAACATCACCATCCATTCAAATCTCAATAATAAGATCCGAGTAGCCCAAGATGAGGCTCTCAAGTAGGAGAATATATCTCATGAACACCTGAACATCCTCGTCTCTCGATTCGAGGTTAAGGAGACAGGACTTCGGTACTTCGCCAGAAGAATTTGGGTACCTTGTTATGGAGATCTACAAAACCTTATACTTGATGAAGCCCACAAGTCTAGATATTTGATTCATCCCGGAGCGGGCAAAATGTACCACGATCTTAAGGAACAGTATTGGTGGCCGAATCTTAAGAAGGATGTTGCAACTTATGTTGGGAAGTGTTTGACTTGTTTAAAAGTTAAGGCCGAACATCAGAGGCCTTCTGGATTACTTCAACAATCGGAAATCCCGCAATAGAAGTGGGAGAAGATAACGATGGACTTCATTACTAAGCTACCAAAGACGGTGGGCAGATACGATACCATCTGTGTTATCGTTGACCATCTCACTAAATCTGCGCACTTCCTAGCTATGAAGGAAACGGATACGATGGAGAGACTCGCTCAACTATACATCAAAGAGGTTGTATCTCGACATGGTGTACCCTTATCGATCATCTCAGATCGCGATCCCCGTTTTGCTTCCAGATTTTGGCGTTCTTTACAAGAAGCCATGGAAACCCGTCTCGACATGAGTACTGCATATCACCCACAGACCGACGGGTAAAGTGAACGCACGATTCAGACTTTGGAGGACATGTTGCGTGCATGTGTTATCAATTTCAAAAAGGCCTGGGAAAGGCATTTGCCACTCACCAAATTTTATTACAACAACAGTTATCACTCGAGCATTAATGCCGCACCTATTGAAGCGTTGTATGAACGCAAGTGCCGATCTCCTATTTGTTGGGCCGAAGTAGGCGAAAAGCAAATCACTGGACCCGAGGTAGTCCATGAAACAACGGAGAAGATTGCTCAAATTCAAGCGAGGCTTAAGACGGCCCGTGATTGTCAAAAGAGTTATACAGACCATAAACATAAAGACTTTGAGTTCAACGTGGGTGACCGTGTAATGTTAAAGGTCGCTCCTTGGAAAGGTGTGATTCGTTTTGGAAAACGTGGAAAGTTAAACCCACGATACATTGGTCCTTTTGAAATCTTGGAACGTGTTAGACCTGTTACTTACCATTTGGATCTTCCAACTCAATTGAGCTCATTTCATCCTACCTTCCAACTCAATTGTAAGTCTAAGTGTTAAAATGGGTCAAATGGGCAATTATTGACCTAGTTGGGTAAGATGGGTATGAAATACCTATAAAATGTGTTAGTTGATGTTAGTAGACTTTAAACACTAGCTTTTAGTAATTTATGGTGAGTCTTGACCTTTAATGGGCGATTTTGGTATAAATGAGTCATTTAATGCAATCGGGTCATTAAATGCTCAAGTGTTAAATGTTGGTGGTTAGTCCAACTAGTTTGTGTATTGAATGTGTATTTAATGTATTAGGTACTTGCTTTGAAGCTTAAGGAAGTGTTTAATCATCACCGACGTGATAAGGTGAGTGGAATAATTATACGTGTATGTATATAGTGTATCTATTTGTGTGTTATGGCATGAACCAAAGCGCCGGTAGTGCCATAGCATGTACGAATGTGCTATGATGTGAACCAAAGCGCTGGTAGCATCATGGCATATATGTTGTAGTGTGAACTAAAGCGCCGGTAGCACTAAAGTGTAAATTGTTAGGGTGTAAACCAAAGCACCGGTAGCACCTTAGCGTTAATTGTTAGAGTGTGAACCAAAGTGCTGGTAGCACTTTAACGTGAGTATGACTCAAGTTGTGATGTGAACCAAAGCTCAGGTAGCATCAT
Source organism: Rutidosis leptorrhynchoides (assembly GCF_046630445.1). Taxonomy (NCBI): domain Eukaryota; kingdom Viridiplantae; phylum Streptophyta; class Magnoliopsida; order Asterales; family Asteraceae; genus Rutidosis; species Rutidosis leptorrhynchoides. The sequence continues at coordinate 251,959,146 of NC_092337.1, forward strand.
GACTATAGCGTATGGTATGAACCATATGGTTGTGTGTATGGTTAACCATATGGTTGTGTGTATGTTATTATATAGCATATCTATATTGTTCGATTATATGCTAATGGTTATGCTAGTTGCAGTATTGGAGGTTGTAGCTTTGTACTTGTGATGGTAAGCTAATTTATATTACTAGCATGTATGCGGTATGTGTGTAAGTGTTGCAAGTAGGTATATTATATATGTGTGTGTATAACTATTGCATTCACTAAGCGTTTTGCTTACCCTCTCGTTGTTTACCATTTTAGGATCCGGCTTGGATAAAGGCAAGGGTATTCGAATGGATTAGTGGCCTCCCACTTTGTTTTGATAGGGGATGCTTTTGGATGAAGCTTTTGGAAGTTGACCTAGTGTTTTTGGTAGTGTAGCTCCAAACCATGCTCAAGTGTCGTTTGGTTTAAAACTATCATCTATGGGTCGAACTTTTAAACAATTGGATTAAAGGCCTTTGTGCCTCTAATTGTAAACCTTAAACTCGTAGTGTGTTTAAATATGTTGTATGAAATGGTTTACATCTTCCGATTTATTGAATGGCGCGTTAATGGCTTATATTATTTATAAAAAAAAATTATCCGGTTGAATACGGGTTGGGTTGTTTCAAGTGGTATCAGAGCATGGTCTAAGGGATTTAGGCGACTTGAGATAGGTGCCTAGACTTAGACTTTATTATGTATGCACTTTATGCGGGACTTGTAGGAGACAGGTCGGACCGGGAATTGGTTAGTGCCTAGGATTAGGTGAACTAACTATGCGTTAATTGTTTTGTGTTGTGTTTTTGCAATCATCAAGCGAGAAAGACGTTTTACTAGCAAGTTAACGCGGTGTGCTCGCGTAACAATGATTAGCTACCATTGTTACGGGTTCAAATCGTGTCAAACAAGTGATGTACGACGATTGTTGAGCAAGATGGGGCGGTGAGGTGTAGTTGTATATACATGATGTCCTTTCATTTTCATTGTTTAACCTATTTCAGTATTATAGTATGAAGACGAGAAACGGACCCGAAAACAATGACGGAGGTACGAGCGAGGACCTCAAATTCACAGCCAAAGTTGAGGCCATCTTTAAAAGGCAAAAAGCGGAATTTCTTGAGGACATCCGAAAGGTCTTCCAAGACTCGGTTGAATGGCAAGTAACCGATTTAATAAATGAACGAATGAAGGCCACGATCGAAGAGGCACTTGACGCTAGAAATATTTATCCTCGCGGTGAAGGAGGTGATGGTAATGGTGGGTATGGAAGGCGGGACTTCCATTACAAAAATTTCAAGGATGCCCAACCTCCTATGTTTAATGGAGTGAGGGACCCGGTGAAAAGTAAATGTTGGATCTCCGATATCGAGGGGGCCTTCCGTACCACGGAATGTCCTCCCGAGAAGAAAACGAGGTACGGTTCTAGCATGTTGCGTGAAGAGGCGAAGATGTGGTGGGATGATAAGATTCAATTTTATGGGGAAGAACAATGCATGAGCTTGACATGGGAGGAGTTTAAGAAGGAGTTCTTTGGTGAATATCGAACCCCATCCGATCTTAATCAAATCTGGGACGAGTTGCGTGAATTGAGACAAGGTTCTATGGACTTGGTTACTCTCAAGTCTACCTACCTGTCCAAGACTCATTTTTGTCCGGAGTATGTGGGTGATGACCGAATGTTGATGCTAGATTTCTATCGCACTTTGAGCAATGAGTTGAAATGAGAGATTAGTCGGGGAATGGCTAAGTCCTTTGAAGAATTGTATTAGTTGGCTCGGGGCTTTGAACCGGAAGTTCCGAAACGAAGTGATTTCTCATTTTCCAAGAGAAAGTTTGATGGTTCTAGTCATTCGAACTTTTCCAATAAGAAAAGCAAGAAGGGTTCCGAAAGCGTTAGTAGTGTGAAGAAGGGTGCTTCCGGGGGTTTTGGACCCACGTGCTATAATTGTGGGCAAAAATGTCACATCTCTCGTGAATGCCCAAAGCCGGCCACAAACACACTCATATGTTTTAATTGCCAAAAGCAAGGACACCGAAGGTCGGAGTGTCCTGATTTGAACAACGATCATGTTAAGTGACTAGAGAAGGCAGCAGGGACGGCGAGGGGGCGTAATTATCTAATGACCAATGATGAAGCCAAACAATCCAACGAAGTTGTCTCAAGTACTTTTATGGTTAACTTTAATCTGGAAAGAATATTATTTGATAGCGGTGCTAAGTTGTCATTTGTGTCGCCTTGATTTTTGACTAAGCTTAACAAACAGCTAGCTAAGTTAAGTCATTAGGTAGAAGTTAAAATTGCGGATGGTAAGACGGTGCTAGGGGTTGATGTTTGTAATGATTGTGGTATTGTATTTGGTACCGAAACGTTTAAAATTGATCTTATTCTGATCACTTTGGGCGAGTTCGATGTTATCGTTGATATGGATTGGCTCGATCGTTATAGAGCCGATATTGCATGCCATGAAAAGTCTATTCGTGTAAAGACCCCAAGTGGGGAGAGCTAATCATTCATGGCGAGAAACGAAGAAGACTTGTGCCATTATGCCCTATTTCATGGGCACGTCGTTTTCTTAATAGTGGTGGTATGGCTTTTCTTGCTTATGTAGTTGATACTCGTGAGGAGCCACCATCCATTCGTGAAATTCCGGTGGTTAATGAATTCGAAGACGTTTTTCCGGACGAGTTGCCGGGTGTTCCGACGGAAAGACAAGTTGAATTTCGCATTGAGTTGGTTCCGGGGGCTACTCCCATTGCTAAAACTCCTTATCATTTAGCACCAACGGAAATGCAAGAGTTGTTAAATCAAACCCAAAAGTTGCATGAAAAGGTTTTTATCCGACCGAGTGCTTCGCCATGGGGTGCTCCGGTTTTATTCGTGAAGAATAAGGATGGTAGTATGCGGATGTGCATCAATTATCGGGAGTTGAATAAAGTGACGATAAAGAATTGTTATCCATTGCCTCGGATTGATGATTTGTTTGACCAACTCCAAGGTGCAACGTATTTCCCTAAGATTGACCTAGGGTCCGATTATCACCAAATGCGGGTCCGTGAGGAAGATATTGAGAAAACGGCTTTTCGAACGCGTTACGGGCATTTTGAAATTGTAGTTATGCCTTTTGGTCTTACGAATGCACCAGTGGCATTCATGGATCTTATGAACCGAGTGTGCTAACCTATATTGGACAAGTCGGTGATAGTGTTCATTGACAACATACTTGTCTATTCAAAGAGTATGAAGGAACATGAACACCATTTGCGTGGTGTATTGAAGATGTTGCGGAAGGAGAAGTTGTATGCTAAGCTCTCTAAATGTGAATTTTGGCTAAGGGAAGTTCAATTCCTTGGTCATATCTTGAATAAGAAAGGTATACAAGTAGATCCGGGGAAGATAGAGACGGTGAAGAGTTGGGGACAACCGACTACGCCTACGAAAATCCGAAGTTTTCTCGGATTGGCCGGTTATTATCGTCGGTTTATCCAAGACTTTTCTAAGATTGCTTCTCCATTGACGAAGTTGACGAGAAAGAATGTGAAATTTAATTGGGAGAACGAGCAAGAAATTGCTTTTCAATTGTTAAAAGAGAAGTTGTGTCAAGCTCCGGTGTTAGTGTTGCCGAAAGGTGTAGAAGACATGACGGTTTATTGTGATGCTTCTTTAAATGGGCTCGGATGTGTTTTAATATAAAGAGGTAAAGTCATCGCTTACGCCTCTCGACAATTAAAGGAACACAAAACAAGATATCTGACTCATGATCTTTAGTTGGCGGCGGTTGTGCATGCTTTGAAAATTTGGCGCCACTACTTGTATGGTGTCAAGTGTACGATTTATTCGGATCATAAGAGTTTGAAACATCTTTTTGATCAACGAGATTTGAATTATCGTCAACGTAGGTGGATGGATGTGGTGAAAGACTATGATTGTGAGATACTTTATCATCCAGGCAAGGCGAAAGTGGTCGCGGATGCATTGAGTCGAAAGAGTCAACATCCGGCAATACGAGTAGGATCGTTACACAGGATTATTACTAACGATTTTCTTGTAAAGCTTGGTGAGATTCAAATTGAAACTTTTGTTAACAACAAGCATGAGGAACGAATCGTAGGGCAAACGGAGTCTATTACCTTAGGCCCGCATGGTTTGTTGTCTTTTCAAGGAAGAGTGTGGGTGCCTAAGATGGGGGATAATCGACGAGTGCTACTTGATGAAGCACATAAGTCAAAGTATTCCATTCATCCGGGCGCGACGAAAATGTATCTTGATTTAAGGAAGGAGTATTGGTGGCCGGGCATGAAACGTGATGTTTAAAGTATGTTGAATAATGCGTCACGTGTAAAGCCGAACACCAAAAGCCGTATGGTATGTTACAACCGTTAGAAATCCCGAAATGGAAATGGGAGCACATTACCATGGATTTCATTACAAAATTACCAAAGATGGAGAGAATCCAATTTGATTCAATTTGGGTGATAGTTGATCGATTGACGAAGAGTGCTTTGTTTCTTCCCATTCGAGAAGCGATATCGTCAGAGACTTTGGCTAAGATGTTTATCAAGGAAGTGATATCAAGGCATGGGGTTCCTATATCTATTATTTCGGATCGAGATACTCGTTTCACATCTCGGTTTTGGGAAACGTTTCATGAAGATATGGGTACACAATTGAAATTGAGCACGGCGTGCCATCCTCAAACGGACGGTCAAATTGAACGTATGAATTAAACATTAGAGGATATGTTACGGGCGTGTATTATTGATTTCGGTGGTAGATGGGATGAGCACTTACCTTTGGTGAAATTCTCATACAATAATAGTTATCATACTAGTATCGGGATGCCACCTTATGAGATGCTTTATGGGCGTAGGTGTCGAACTCTGATTTGTTGGGGTGAAGTGGGTTAAAGAGAAATCGGGAGTACCGATTTGGTTTTAGAGACGAACAGCAAGACTGATATGATTCGGACTCATTTGAAAAAGGCTCAAGATAGACAAAAATCTTATGCCGATAAACGTAGACGACCTATTGTGTTCCAAGAAGGTGACATGGTGATGCTTAAAGTTTAGCCATGGAAGGGTGTTATTGGGTTTCGAAAATGACGAAAGTTAGCTCCTCGGTTTATTGGGCCATTTAAAGTTTTAGCTCGTGTTGGTGAAGTTGCGTACCGTTTGGAATTACCCGAAGAGCTTGTGGGGGTCCATAATACATTTCATATTTCCAATCTCCATAAGTGTCTTGCGGATGATTCTTCATGGGTGACATTAGAGGAGATTGAACTAAACAACAAGTTAGAATATCTTGAGAAATCGATTGCTATACTCGATGAAAAGGTAAAGAGGTTGAGAAATAAAAAGGTGAGAACTTTTAAAGTTCAATGAAGTCGTAGTAAAGGTTCCAAGTTTACATGGGAACCTGAAGAGTTTGTATTGGTGTATCTTCCGGCTTGTCATGCGGCTTGGATCGCGAGGACGCGCTCCGTTTCAAGTGGGTAAGACTTGTAACACCCCGTTTTTCCCATATGTGATTTAAGGTATGTAATTGATCTTTAGAATGTTCATACTTGGTTGTATAATTGTATAAAGATGATTGTACGATGCGTGTATGAAGGGTACCAAGCATGTACGTGTTGCTTGTTCGAATGTCGAAGAAAACTGGACATTGTTTGAGTTACAAGGTGTGTACGTACCTTTTCGACCCCAAATAAAGTTTGAGTTGATGTTTCAAAACCTTACTATTAGAAAGGAAATCTTATTACATTTCTAATGATATTTGATTCATCGAAAACGGAGTTACGGTCAAAAAGTTACGACCAAAACAAGTTCAAAAACCGGGAAAAAATGTGTCAGGCGCAAATTGCGGCTGCCAGGTGCAATTTGCGGCTGGCTGGGGGTCAAAAATACGTTCAAGACCCAAATAGGCGCCTTTGGGCGGCCGTTTTTGCGGCCGAGGCTTAAATTGCAGCCACCAGGCGCAATTTGTGGCTGGGGACGGGTTTTTGGTGATTTTCTTGCTATTTTGAGTTTTAATTAGGGGTATTTGAGTCTTTTCACTTAGTGGACGGTTTGAGACCATAAAAACTGATCTAAAGCTTATCTTTAACTCATTTAACACTCTTTCACCTACACACTTAAATTCTAGAGAGAGAGTTAGAGTTTTAGAGAGAGAGCTCATTTTGGGGAAGAAGAAGACCAAATCCCACCCGAGTCCGAGTTTTAAAGTTGTTCCATACGTCTCTAGGTACGATTTGATAGTGTTGGTAAGTCTTAACTCCGTGTTTTGAGTTTTAATTGATTTATGGCTAGGGTTTGGTCATTTGAGTCTTGTAAGACCCATTTGGGGGTTAAATAGGGGAACTTGGGTTAAATTGGTGTATGAAAACCCTAAGGCTTTTAATCTAGGGTTTCGTCATGGGTATGGTGTTTGTAAGTGTTAATTGTGTTGTTAGATCAATAATACACTTGTGAAATAATGAAAGATGGTTAAGGGGTTCAAGTTTGACAAATTTGTAAGTCTAAGTGTTAAAATGGGTCAAATGGGCAATTGTTGACCTAGTTGGGTAAGATGGGTATGAAATACTTATAAATTGTGTTAGTTGATGTTAGTAGACTTTAATCACTAGCTTTTAGTGATTTATGGTGAGTCTTGACCTTTAATGGGCGATTTTGGTATAAATGAGTAATTTAATGCAATTGAGTCATTAAATGCTCAAGTGTTAAATGTTAGTGGTTAGTCCAACTAGTTTGTGTATTGAATGTGTACTTAATGTATTCGGTACTTGCGTTGAAGCTTAAGGAAGTGTTTAATCATCACCGACGTGATAAGGTGAGTGGAATAATTATACGTGTATGTATATAGTGTATCTATTTGTGAGTTATGGCATGAACCAAAGCGCCGGTAGTGCCATAGCATGTACGAATGTGCTATGATGTGAACCAAAGCGCCGGTAGCATCATGGCATATATGTTGCAGTGTTAACCAAAGCTCCAGTAGCACTCAAGTGTAAATTGTTAGGGTGTGAACCAAAGCACCGGTAGCACCTTAGTGTTAATTGTTAGAGTGTGAACCAAAGCGCCAGTAGCACTTTAATGTGAGTATGACTCAAGTTGTGATGTGAACCAAAACGCGGGTAGCATCATGACTATAGCGTATGGTGTGAACTAAAGCGCCGGTAGCACTATGACACGTGTATGGTTAACCATAAGGTTGTGTGTATGTTGTTATATAGCATATCTATATTGTTTGATTATATGCTAATGGTTATGGTAGTTGCAGTATTGGAGGTTGTAGCTTTGTACTTGTGATGGTAAGCTAATTTATATTACTAGCATGTATGCGGTATGTGTGTACGTGTTGCAAGTAGGTATATTATATATGTATGTGTATAACTATTGCATTCACTAAGCGTTTTGCTTACCCTCTCGTTGTTTACCATTTTAGGATCCGGCTTGGATAAAGGCAAGGGTATTCGAATGGATTAGTGGCCTCCTGCTTTGTTTTGATAGGGGATGCTTTTGGATGAAGCTTTTGGAAGTTGACCTAGTGTTTTGGGTAGTTTAGCCCCAAACCATGCTCAAGTGTCGTTTGGTTTAAAACTATCATCTATGGGTCGAACTTTTAAACATTTGGATTAAAGGCCTTTGCGCCTCTAATTGTAAACCTTAAACTCGTAGTGTGTTTAAATGTGTTGTATGAAATGGTTTACATCTTCCGATTTATTGAATGGCGCGTTAATGGCTTATATTATTTATAAAAAAAAATTTATCCGGTTAAATACGGCTTGGGTTGTTTCAGCTGTCCCTTTGCATCCGGATATTGCCGGGAAGGATAATCACTATGATATGATCATGATAATGTAGTATTGATTAGGATGATATTGCTGAAAACCAATTATGATAAAGATATTGATTAGGATGACGGATTCATTTGTGTTAGTGATGATATGATTTGGGTTTTGAGAGAAACAAACAGTTCCACATAGTTTAAGTTATTAAACCCACGAGTTACTTCAAGAAAATAATAAGTGGAGGAGTGGTTTGGAAGGAGGTTTGCTAAGCGGAAGGTCGCGGGTTCGAGCCCGGGCATAGGCATTATTTTTGGAACTTTTTTCTTGAGGTAGTTTTACTTATTATTATTATTATTTTTATTAGTATTATTATTATTATTTTTATTATTATTATTATTATTATTATTATTATTATTATTATTATTATTATTATTATTATTATTATTATTATTATTATTATTATTATTATTATTATTATTATTATTATTATTGTTATTATTAGTATTGTTATTAAGTAAAAGTATTATTATTACTATTAATATCATTAACATTATTATTATCACAAATATTATTATTTTTATTAACATACAATATTTATTTATTTTTATTACTAATATAATCATTATTATTTTTATCATTATTAATATTAGTTTTATCATTAATATTATTATTATCATTTTTACAAAATTATCATTATTAAAACTATATTATTATTATTATTATTATTATTATTATTATTATTATTATTATTATTATTATTATTATTATTATTATTATTATCATTTTTACTAATAATATCATTATTTCTGTTATTACTATTTTTAAATTAATTATTAGTTATTGTTATTATTATTATTATAAAGATATTACAACTTTTCATTTATCAGTATTATTGTACCAAATAAATATTAGTTACATAAAAATATACCTAATGCATATAAGCTAACTCTACTTTTATAAGTAAGATATATAAAATAAATATATTTAAGCAATAAATGGAACACATTAATCATTAAAATAACATATATATCACTGATAATAATATATAGTTGTTCGATTTCCGTTACATATGTTAATATACATAATTGAATATAGGTTCGTGAATCCGAGGCCAACCCTGCACTTGTTCAGTGCCGTCATATGTATTTTTACTACAAAATACAGTATTGTGAGTTTCATTACTCCCTTTTTAAATGCTTTTGCAATATATATTTTTGGGACTGAGAATACATGCGCTTTTATAACTATTTTACGAAATAGACACAAGTAATTGAAACTACATTATATGGGTGAATGATCGAAGCCGAATATGCCCCTTTTGCTTGGTAGCCTAAGAATTAGTAAACCGATCTACTAATTGATGCGAATCCTAAAGATAGATCTATTGGGCCTAACGAACCCCATCCAAAGTACCGGATGCTTTAGTACTTCGAATTCATTATTATCAAGTCTGAAGGATTTCCCGGAATGATAGGGGATATTCTTATATGCATCTTGTTAATGTCGGTTACCAGGTGTTCACCATATGAATGATTTTTGTCTCTATGCATGGGACGTATATTTATGAGAAATGAAAATCTTGTGGTCTATTAAAATGATGGAAATGAATGTTTATGATAAATTAATGAACTCACTAACCATTTGGTTGACACTTGAAAGCAAGTTTATTCTCAGGTTTGAAAGAAATCTTCCGCTGTGCATTTGCTCATTTTAAAGATATTACTTGGAATCATTCATGGCATATTTCAAAAGACGTTGCATTCAAGTCGTTGAGTTCAGTAAAGATTATGATTAAGTAAATGATAGATTAGATCATTTATAGATAGATATTATGAAATGGTATGCATGTCTGTCAACTTTCGATGAAATGAAAGTTTGTCTTTTAAAACGAATGCAATGTTTGTAAAATGTATCATATAGAGGTCAAATACCTCGCGATGTAATCATATGTTATTGTATTAGTTCTTATGGATTAGGACGGGTCTTTACACCTCAATCATTGGAGACGAGAAGAAGGTGATCCCTTCCATCCACCACATTGCCCTCTTGGCGAAGAACCTGAAGCACTTACTAGAGAACATGTCCGAAACACTACTTTCTCCCTCATTTCCATAGTATCTCATCACGATTATAGACTACATCAAATTCTAGATTTTATTTATCCGTTCGTCCGAACTGACAATCACCCCGGTGTAATAGAAGAAGTCAACAAGCTTCGCGCTCGGGTGGTGGCTTTGGAGAATATGGTGCAAAGGTTACAAACACCAGCAGCAGCACCAGCAGCATAAACAGTACCACCAGCAGCAACACCAACAGTACCATCACCACCATCAACAACAACATCCGCATCTCACACCGCAATATCACAATCTGTACCTCAAGCATCAATGTCATACATCCTGTAAATATCAAGGAATATCAACAACAACAAATGATGAAGTATTTATTTATAACTTCATTGAAGAGATATCTTTATGGCAATTATGTAATCTCCAAAATTTTAGAAAATTATCTATTCTAGCCCTAACCATAAATCAAATGAGTGAACCAAAATGATAAAAGGAAGAGTAGAAACTCTGAAAAGAATGGTGTGTGATTTACAAGCTAGACTTGTTTTACCAACAACATCAACAGTATCGTAGCATCACCCGCACAGTCAATGCCGTCAGCATCTTCAGAATCAGCAGCACCCATAACATCACAAGCTCTGCCAGTTCAAGAATCGCCGTGGACATCATTACAAATCAACAACACGTATGTCAAATCAACGAGTTATGAAGTATTAACTCATTTCCACCGAAGGATTTATATGTATATCTTATATATATAAATCTTTAAACCATCATAAATCTTTTCGTACTAAGCTATTATGTATGAGTTGAAAAAGGGTAGATATTACTCGGTTTAATTCATATTACTAATATGCTATGATGTACATCCTTCGTCAACAACTTAACCATTGTTAACTACAATCTCTGTTTCAATTCAATGAATTCCATTTCAAAATAAATCAAGTGTATTATTCAAATATAGGTTTGATTTTACACTTTCATCATCGATGAACTCGAAACTTTTTAGATAACATCATTCGTACTTTGCGAAGTTCACAAGAATTCCACGAATACTAACATCATGCATCAACAGATAACGAAGTATTGATTCATAATTTCAATTTCATTGAAGAAATACTTCGTAAAATTTATGTAATTTCTAAAGTTTTAGGGATTATTCAATTCTAATTTCAACCGTAAATCAAATGAGTTTAATTTAATATTAACTCATTAAATCTATGTTACATCTGCAGAAAATATACACCTATATATTTTCATAAAAACTGTAATAAAGATTTTTTTGTACAAAATATTAACTATGAAATTTTTTTAACGGGTAAGTAATACCCGAGAGATATATATAAATTCACGATTAATATGTTACATTCTTCGAATTTGATTCAACAATTATCCACTATACTCCCTACTTTTACAACTATATACATTTGTTTATAGAAATCAAAACAACCATACTCATTCAAACCCAGTTACATATTCTGATTTTGAAACCTCAAAATTTAATTCGAGATATAGCCGGTATCACCAATCTTAGATTTCTACATCTTTCAAAGCTATACTTTGACTTCAAAGCTGTGTTAAAACAACCATACCTATATATTAACGATTACAATCTGTGTTCAAACCCTTCGAAATTCTTGAAGACACTTCAAATAATGAACAAGCGAGATGATGATCCAACCACATATTAACCATAGTCTTGCACCTGAAAAGCTCTCGAAACCAGGTCATAATTTAACACGTATCCATGTCAGACCCTTTAGCATTTATTAGCAAAAATAACTTTGCGATTCCTTTTCAAAGTAGCCAGTTTTGTCACAGCTCCAGCAAGTCAACATCGACTTTTCAGTTGAAACATCTTATTATAACCTCGATATATACGTTGCCCTTTCGCCATCGTTATCGGGGAACCGTTTACGTTCCACCACATTAGCAATAAACTTACCAACAACTCCACTGATCTTTGATTTTTCCGAAAAATCATTATATTTATCAAAACCAAATCATTTATTCATCTGCATCTTGTAACGGGAATTGCCATACCAATCATTGGGAATTAGCAATCAGTATTTTGAAAGCTCGCAGCATGTCTACGCCAACAGTTATATGTGTACATATAACGGACTTACATACTTCGAATGTGAAGTTTCTGAAAAATACCCTGAACTGCGAAATAGTTCTCGAAATGCTGATGAAGCAGCAAAAACTATAAACGACCCTAACAGTAAAAAGTTTGATGATAAAGAATAGTGTGTTGGAAAAGCTCAGAAAAAGAGAAGGTTTGGAACTGGAAAACAGATTTAGCAAAGTATGAAGGAGGCTGTGGACAAATCACAAAAACGAAATCTACCTTTAAAGAATCCAAATGATTCCGTATCTGCTGAAGTCATTATCGAATATCTTGCTCCTGACTCTAAACCCTTGCGGACAATATTCTTCATCATCCTTTAATATTAGAAATTCTAAGATATCATCGTATCTTTCATTATAAATATCCTCCATATTTCTGAAAATAGTTTCATAACTATTCTTATCTGAAATCATTTACCTTTTCGCGCTATCTGTGTTACATTAAAAAAGAAACGAATTTAGATCTCTAAATTCTGAAACCTTCGAATTTAAAATATGAATGTTTTTGAAGTAGTGTTGGGAACTGAAGCATGAGTTAGTATAATATAATGACACTTGATCAACGTGATTATATTACAGTAAGTTATGCTGAGTTTCTAAATGGAACGTGATGATTCACATATCATAACGTCATCATGTTCTATGTTACAAGACTCTTGTATTCTCTTTAATCTCTAAAATATCAAGAAGATTTTTCGTGATGATTCGGCCTTTTCCGAGGTATTCTAGTAATTTGACAAGTCAAGATCATGTCATTACAATTTCCTTCTTAGAACATTAACAATGTTCATTTCGAAATTCATATCTGCGAATTCTGGACCATTACAAGCGGTGCTTAATTGCAAGAAGAAGAAACGAAAGGACAAAACTCCAAAATAGAAATTGGGGTATAAATCGCAGAAAATAAAAGAAAGCATTAACTGGGGATGACAATGATTATAGAAGACAAAAGCAGGGACATCGAAATATAAGGGAAGATATAAAACCCAACAACAACCCAGAAACTATAAACCGTATATATCTATGCATATAGCAATATAAAGACACGTGAGAACTAAAAATACTATAAAACCAAGAGTATAGTAGAAGTAAATAGATTCTTCCGGTGGCAGGTGAAAGAGAAGGATGACGGATATGAAGGTTAGAAGTATATCAAGAAGCAGAACTGGATGAAGCATATTGATTAATGCTTTAAAGTACGAATTGAGGAGGAAGAATAGAATGTGTGAGTTGAAAGGAAGCGAAGGAGGTGGATTTATAATAAAATATCCAACAGAGCAATCGAGACAGATTACCGCATTTAATTAAAGAGAGAATCAAATCTTATATAGATTAAAAGATTTTCTTTAAATTCAGAGAACAATCGTGATGACGTCAAAAGATATGACGAATCACTATTATCTTATTTCATTCATTTACGATAACTTCACTCCTACGCTTTGAGTAATCGAATTATTTTATCCATTCTTCTTAAACATGATAAAACTCTATAATCGTCATAATAACATTCTCATTGTTAGCCATGACGACCTCTATCAAATTTCGGGGACGAAATTTCTTTAACGGGTAGGTACTGTGACGACCCGGAAATTTCCGACCAAATTTAAACTTTAATCCTTATATATTTCCGACACGATAAGCAAAGTTTATTAAGTTAAATATCAAGAATTTCAAATTATGTTCATACATTCATTTAACTTCGACCAAATTCCAATGATTCACGAACCATTATATGAACTGATATGATTATATATGTATATGTATATATATTATAACTTGAAAATGTTAACAAAGTATTAGACGTATAATACTTTACATGAACGTAATTGTTTCAAAATATATTTAAAATAATTATCGACGGAATTTAAATTTAATATCAAAAGATTGAAATATCAGATACATTGAATTATGATTTCGATTCTCTATTGAGAGGTCCACTTTGATTTAGGAAACCTTTCTTTTTTTAACGATATTCGAAATAAATGCTAAAGTGATCTTCGAGTAAGGACAGAGTGTCAAGTAGCGAGAGCTATTCAGATTGGTGGAAATTCCTGTTAAATTCCAATACATGCCTTACAATAATTGCCCCGTGACTTTTGATAAGATAAATTAATTAACCTTCATATTATGTAATGTGAAAGTGAAATTAGGGAATATAGGTAAATTAGAAAATAGATATTGACAAGTTAAATAGATTGACATTTTACATTAAGATGATTCCTTACGTTTGATTTTCCTTTAGACTTAATCCTACGAGTCATGATTAAACTGGAAGTTAAAACCTTGAAACCTGATATGATTCATATATGATTTTACTTTCATAAACAAAAACGTCTTTTCGATATAATAGACTTTTTAAGAACATTTTATGACATAATAACTTCTACTATTATAACCTTTGTAATAAAATGATTTTTGAATATAAAATAATTTGGTTATTAAAATGTTTTTATGAACGTTGTATATAAACGAATCATATCAATTTTAAACTTTAAAATACAAATGTTACGAAATAGTAATTCTTAATATTTAAACGATTTCTAAATGTATAAGTTTTGAATATCATTAGTTTTGAAAAGTTATATATTATATTAAGTAAATAGTTCAAATCTATATTTCGAAATGAATATATATATATATATATATATATATATATATATATATATATATATATATATATATATATATATATATATTAACTTAGTCATAAAATGTCTTGATTAAAAATAATATATTTTGATAAACAACGAGTCACTGATTTATAGAAGCAAATGACCACAACGCTCAATGTTATAAGTTACATTTATTACAAAATAATTTATTGTTGATTAAGTCTAAATTTTGATAAAGGTACACGTCGCGAAATGTAATATACTAGTTTTATAAGTGTACGAGAATGAGTTCGAGAAACCGGAAATGAGACGTAAGTCGAGTGACAATGTACGATTCATTGGAACAAAAGTTACATTTTTACCATGCTCGTAAATATAATATATTATATAAATAATTACCTATAATAAATATATGTAAATATATAATATAAATATAAGTGTCGGCAGCCCTTTAATTGTGCATGTGAGCTGGAAAAGCTTCACATGCAATCGCATGGGAATTACATGGCCAAGCCATGCGATCGCATGGCTAGGGAAGTCAGGTCAGGTCCTTAAAAGTTGAACGATTTCATTTCTGCACACACACATATAATATATATATCTCTCTGTCTATAATACTCCGTAATATTTATGATATTTATATTATTATTATTATTAATATTATTACTAATCATATTAGTATTATTATTATTATTATTATTATTATTATTATTATTATTATTATTATTATTATTATTATTATTATGTATTATACATAAAATACTACGACGAGGGTACGTAGGAGCGATTTCAAAATGGTTTTTCGAGTGGGATAGGGCTAAGGAAATTATGTGTAACGTCCTCCCAATAGGGTCTGGAAGAAACGTTACTAATATCAAATAAACCAACATATTATAATACGAGAACAATACTAAATGAGAAAATTTAACTTTATTGAGTACGCAGCGGAAAATGAAATGTCGTTACAATAATGGAAATAACGATAAAGTAATTGTTCATATGCAGAAGTAATAAATACGATATCTCTTGATCCTAAGTCCAAGTAGCATCACATAAGTAGTAGATAAGAAAGCTTGAATCAAACAGCACCTGAGACAAAACATGCTAAAGTGTCAACCAAAAAGGTTGAGTGAAGTTCATAGGTTTAACAAAAGTAGTTATCGTTGTTTTTAGACCACAAGATTTAGTTGTAAAGTTGATCTCCCGCAGGATCAAAAAGTAGATCTCGCAGATCCAAAAGTTATGCCAGTGCGTGATATTTAGACTAAACATTCAAGTTTGCCCCATGACAAGTTGTGTCTGTCCTTGTCGGTTTAATTTCATTATCAAGTAATACAAAGACTTAGTCAAATGTATCGGGGACGTTACTCCCGATAGGCCTATCCCCAATAATTAAGAATGCCGCAGCAATTAAAAATATCACTGTAGAGACTTAGTCGGACATAGCCGGGTATAGCATAGTTTTAACAGTTGGTACTGATATTTAGACTAGACTTTCAAGTTTACCCCGTGTCAAGTTATCGTTTATACTTGTCGGTTGGGGGCTTGCTGGTCATAGCCCAACATATCACAGTTTAATAGTTGATACGTGTAAGTACTGATATTTAGACTAGACTTTCAAGTTTACCCCGTAACAAGTTATCGTTTATACTTATCGATTGGGGGCTTGCTGGTCGTAGACCAACATATCACAGTTTAATAGTTAATACGTGTAAAACAGTTATAAAAGTTGTGCATGTATTCTCACCCCAAAAGTTATAAAACAGTTATGAAACAGTAAAAAGTGGGGCTATGAATTCACCTTAGTAAGTAGAGAGAGTTATTCCTCGGAATAGAGAGTTGAACGAGTGAGCAGGAAAGTCAACCTATTGACATTTAAGAGTAGTTAAGTGTTTTGCCCATGTTTAAGTTTAAGTATGTGTTTAAGTATAGTTTGTTTTACTAAGTTTCTATTCCTAGTAAGTTACTATTTTTATAAAGTTTCTATTTTTAGAAAGTTTCTTATTTTACTAAGTTTCTATGACTAGAGAGTTTCTACTTTTATGAGTGTTTCCATTTTAGGATACTTGCCGTATTAGATAAGCTTCCAATCACCCCTTTCCCTTCGAATGGATAATTTAGATCTAGGGGCTTGAGCCATAGGACCCTTTAAATCGGAAATCCAAACCCTCTGCCTAGAATCTCGTAGAAACCATTCGTCAAGAAAGTTCGAAGATCTATACATCTCTAATACATATCCCAAAATGTTTTTGTGCTACAATATAATTAGTAGGTTATAGGTGCTAGTAATAGTAATAGTGTATACATGTTAAGTACTAGTATAAGTAGTATTAGGGTTTCATTAATTAGGGTTAGTTAATTAAAGTAGTAATTAATAACTAGGGTTTAGTAATTAATGTCCTAGGGTTTCATAAATGTTTAGAGTTTAATTAATTAGGGTTTAAGAATTATAGTTTAGGTGTAATTAGGGTTTAAGGTTTTAATATGTATATGTATATATAATTCGTATATATATGTATATATATATATATAAATATTTTTTTTACATGTATATATGTATATATAAATCTAGGTGTGTTTATGTATATACTTATGAATAACAAGTTTATAATATGAATATGAATTATCAAAGATCAAAGTTTATGTAAATAGTTTAGGGTTTATGTTATACCTTTGAAGATTCAAGATAATTAACAAAGAAAAGATGAACACGATGAAGATGGAAGATCAAAGCCTTGAAAATCTTGAAGAACTCCTTGAAGATTCTTGAAGAACACGAAGAACAAGCTTGAAGATCCGAATACCACAAGAGAGGGAGAGGGAGAGATTGTTTTTGAGAGAGGATTTTGGTGTGATTTGTGAATGAGAAACTAGGTGTTTATATAGTGCAAGTATTAGAGTGTTAGTCAACATAAGGATGTTCTAATTAATGATTTTATTTTGTTTTATAATTTTTAGTCAACAATAGGTGGTACTAGTTTATAATTAGTCAACATAAGGATGTACTAGTTTACACTTTATTTTTAGTCAACATAAGGATGTAAGATTTTTTTAGTCTCATTATTATTACTATTATTATTATTATTATTTTTACATTTACTATATGATAAGTATTATTTTCTTTTTACTAATTCATGACTTGTATATATTTAGTTCCCAATTGTTTTATTATTTATATAAATGTCACTTTTTATTTATTACTTATAGGTTATTAGTTATAATATTACATAAATGCATAAATTTTAATTAGCAGTGAGTGTCGACTAACAGTTTATTATTTTCATCTTTTATTAACTTGTCAATTTTTGTACAAAGTTAATTAATATGTTTTCTAACTCTTAACACTTAACAATTGTTGATTAAAGTTTAATCATTAAGTTTTAATTATATTGTTTGGGCTTTTAATATTGGAAAAATATAGAATGGAAAAAATGAGGGTCGTTATAGTACCTCCCCGTTATTGAAAACTTCGTCCCGAAGTTTTTAGGTAGTTTCCTCGTTTGCATCAGCAGTTGAGAAGAGATGGGGATATTTCCGTTTCATATGGTCTTTGCGTTCCCAGGTATATTCGGGGGCTCTACGCGAATTCCAACGGACATTAACGATAGGTATATTGCTTTTACGCGTTTGTTTGACCTCTCCTTCCATGATTTCTATAGGTTATTCAACGAAGTGCATTTTATCATTAATGCGAATATCATTCAAAATGATGATGTTATACAAGTCATTTCAGTAAATTGGATACATGAAATGTGTTATGAATAGTATAGAGCTCATTTAAAACCTTGAGCATTTTATGCCACAATATTAGGGCAGACAAACAAAGAGGAGTTCGTGAAAATCACAGTCATGAAATTTGATAGAGATCTTCATTGTTTACAACAAGAATATTTTAATGATGAATATAAGTTGAATAATAAAGTTTTATCACTATTGAATAATATGGATAAAACGATTCGTTTATAGGAAGAGTATAAATGAAGCTATCATAAAAGAGTGAAATGAGAAAATTAAATGTTCGCCTTAACTTTTGACGTAGTCACGATTGATTTCCGGAATTCAAGGAATTAAAGGAAATCTTCGTAATCTATAAGATTTGATTCTCCAGTATTTACGAAATTTTGAGATTTGTTTGATTAAATGCGGTGATTTGCCTCGATTGATGTGTTTGGAATTTTGCTATAAATTAGCTTCTTTCGTTTCATTATCTTCAACACTTCTATACTTTCTTTCTCAATTCAAACTTCCAAAAGATTAAGAAAATGCTTAATCCAGTTCTGATCCTGGTTATTATATTGACCATCTATGCAGTCATTCTTCTTTTTCTTTTACCGCCAGAGGAATCTGTTTACTTCTACTATGCTCTTGGGGTTATAGTGTTTTTAATTATCCCGTGTCTTTATATTACTATACGCATTGATATACACGGTGTGTAATTTCGGAGTCGTTATCGGGCTTTATATTTTCCCTTATATGTCGGAGCTTTATGCTTTTGTTTCTTCTTCCCGACTTCAAGTCAAGCGAGTAATGGTCCAGAATTCATAGGTATGAAGTTTCGAATGATCATAATATATAAAGTAGAAAGGAAAGGTAATAGCACGATTTGATTTGTCATATTACCAGAATATCCGGAAAAGACCGAATCATCAAGAAAAATATTTTCTTGATATGTTTAGAGGTTAAATAGAATGTAAGAGTCGTGTAATATGGAAAATGATGATTATAAAATCTATGAATCATCATCTTCCATTAAAAACTTAGCATGACTTACTGTAATATAATCACGTTGGCCTGACGTCATTATATTATACTAACTCATGCTTCAATTCCCAACACTTCTTCAAAGCATTTATAATTTAAACTTGAATTTTACAGAATATAAAAACTAAAACAGTTTCCTTTATAAAGATATCGCAAAGAGATACTTAATTGCAAACATGAATCGTTATGAAGATATCTTTCGAAATATAGAGGATATTTATGATGATATTTTGGAATTTCTAAGTTTGAAAGTTGATGAAGAAAAACTTTCCGCAAGCTTTTAACATGACTTCGGAGCAAGATATTCTCTAAAGATTTCACCGGATCCAAAATTACCTGGATTCTTTGAATATAGGGTTTGGCCCTTGTATTTGTCCTTGGTCTCCTCCATGGTTAGCTCAATCCGTTTTTCAGTTCCAAATTTTCTTTTGAGCTTTTCTAACGTACCATTCTTTATTATCAAACTGTTGGCCCTTAAGACCATCTACAATTTTTCTGTTTCCTCTACATTTAATGCAGCCATATTTGAATCATCGGTTATCAATCCGAAATGGTTTCAAGAAATTTCATTTTTAGATGATTAAACGCTGATTGCGATCGTCAAGATTCAAAGGATGTTTTCAAGAATTTTGAATTTGAAGTGTTTAAGCGTAAGATGCATCCATCAATGGATCTAACGGTTGACGAAGAAATGTTGTGATTTTCAAAAGTAAGGAATGGTATGTTCGGTGGTTTGATTTGATAATTCATCATAGAATACGAATGAATATAATTCATGAATGTAGTGATCTTTAGGAAGATAACACTTGCTAAAGCTTTACTTAAGTTTCGATATGTCAAAATCAGAGTATGTAACTGAATTTGTATGAAAATGGTTTTTCTTTGGTGAACATATACATATATCATGTGAATGTAAGTAGTATAGTTAACAACTGCTGAATCAGAATGGAAAAATGTACAATGTAACATATTTATATGAGATATGAATATCTCTCGGGTTTTACCTACCCGTTAAAATATTTTTTTACAATTAACAGTTTGTACAAAAGAGAAGATATACGTTCATATATGTATTCTTCAGATGTAATCATGGTTTTAATGAGCTAATATAATATTAAACTCATTTGATTTGTTGTTGAAACGAGAATAAATAATCTCCAAAACCTTAGAGATTTCATAATTGTCGTGAAATATTTCGCTAATGAAGTTATGAATTAATACTTCATCGTTCATTGTTATTGATATACTTCGGTATATGATGTTGGTGCTCTTGGAATTCTTGTGAAATTCATAAGGCACTAATGATATTTTCTAGAAAGTTTCGAGTACATCGAAAATTAAAGTATACAATCAATCATGTATTTGAGTAATACACTTGGTTTATTACGAAATGGAGTTTATTGTATTGAAGCAATGATTAACGATTGTTAAGTTATTAACAAAAGATGTACATCATAGCATATTGTGATATGAATTAACCATGTAGTACATACTAGTTAAGATTCAAACGTAATAGCTTAGTACGAAAAGATTTATTATTGTTCCAATCCATATATATAAAGTATACATATGTAATTCTTCAGGAAGAATGAGTCAATACATCTTAACTCATTATTACTAATATTCCTTGGTATCTATGGGGCGTATGATGTTAATGTTTGAGGTACTGAGTGTGATGTTGAGGCGTGGAATGCGGATGTTGTCGTTGGTGAAGCTGGTGATGTTGGTGGTGATGTTGGTGGTGATGCCGATGGTACTGGTGGTACTGGTTATGCTGCTGGTGCTGCTGCTGGTGTTCGTAGGTTTCGCACCATATTCTCCAGAGCCACTACTCGAGCGCGAAGCTCGTTGACTTCTTCTATTATTCCGGGATGATTGGCGGTTCGGACAAGTGGATGAATAAGATCTAAAATTTTAGATATTATATATTCGTGACTGGATATCCTGGAAATGAGGGTGAAAATAGTGTTCCGAACGGGTTCGCCAGTAAGTGCTTCAGGTTCTTCACCAAGAGGTGAATTCGGTTGGTGGAAGGGATCACCTTCTTCTTGTCTCCATTGATTAAGTTTACTACGAACCCATCCCCAATTCATCCAAAATAGATGATGGCTGATTGGTTGGTTCATTCCGGTTACGCTGCCATTGGAGCTCGAAGAGTTCGAGGAATCCATATTATGTGTTTGGAATTAGGGTTTTTGATATGAGATTAGTGTTGAATACTGGATGATATATTCGTCTCCTCGAATACGTGTATATAGCAAAAAGATTTCCGTAATTTACGGAGGGAATTTAGGAAAAGTGTTAGACAAAATCTATTGGGATAGATACGATAAGATATAATAAAATATGATGTGTCTATACTTTAATAATGGCAGTATGACGTGTCGAGATCATAAAGTGATAAGTATGTAATCTAATAATCTTTTGATTAAAGACTTTCAATTAGTATACTGTGATAACCCAATGACATTTTTCGATTCATAAACCGATGCATAAAGGCATAAGGCATATAGGTACGTGATATAACAGGGAGTTATATACGTTTGTGTGTGAGTAGTAACAATTATAAGAGTTTCAAAATCATGGATAATATTTCATGTAATACATATGTAATACACATAACCATGATAGATGACTTATGAATGTCAAGAATTTCTGAAATCCATTGTGTTGCATTTAGATGCGGTGGTGTAATTGGATAGTACTCAGGAAAGTGAGCAGAGTTCTTAGATTAGCTCGGCATTCTAAGATAAGTAAAGTTTATAAAGTATAGTGTAGCATTTAACAGTTAAAGGCAACAATTAAAGGCACTATGGTCAAGAAAAGTTGTAGTCCTACATTAGGAAAGAGACTTTGATTAGAATCTTTAAGTCAAGTTTGGTAAAGCATGATTGTTAAGATTATAAGGCAATCCTAAGTGCTTTAAGTGTAAGGCAGGAAAGGTTATAGTTTCCTAGATTGCTAAGGCACCCTAGCTAGCAAGTAAGGCACACATAAAAATGCAATCCTGGTTCTCTATAACAGCCTGGTTATGCTCTGATACCAATCTGTAACGTCCTCCCAATAGGGTCTGGAAGAAACGTTACTAATATCAAATAAACCAACATATTATAATACGAGAACAATACTAAATGAGAAAATTTAACTTTATTGAGTACGCAGCGGAAAATGAAATGTCGTTACAATAATGGAAATAACGATAAAGTAATTGTTCATATGCAGAAGTAATAAATGCGATATCTCTTGATCCTAAGTCCAAGTAGCATCACATAAGTAGTAGATAAGAAAGCTTGAATCAAACAGCACCTGAGACAAAACATGCTAAAGTGTCAACCAAAAAGGTTGAGTGAAGTTCATAGGTTTAACAAAAGTAGTTATCGTTGTTTTTAGACCACAAGATTTAGTTGTAAAGTTGATCTCCCGCAGGATCAAAAAGTAGATCTCGCAGATCCAAAAGTTATGCCAGTGCGTGATATTTAGACTAAACATTCAAGTTTGCCCCATGACAAGTTGTGTCTGTCCTTGTCGGTTTAATTTCATTATCAAGTAATACAAAGACTTAGTCAAATGTATCGGGGACGTTACTCCCGATAGGCCTATCCCCAATAATTAAGAATGCCGCAGCAATTAAAAATATCACTGTAGAGACTTAGTCGGACATAGCCGGGTATAGCATAGTTTTAACAGTTGGTACTGATATTTAGACTAGACTTTCAAGTTTACCCCGTGTCAAGTTATCGTTTATACTTGTCGGTTGGGGGCTTGCTGGTCATAGCCCAACATATCACAGTTTAATAGTTGATACGTGTAAGTACTGATATTTAGACTAGACTTTCAAGTTTACCCCGTAACAAGTTATCGTTTATACTTATCGATTGGGGGCTTGCTGGTCGTAGACCAACATATCACAGTTTAATAGTTAATACGTGTAAAACAGTTATAAAAGTTGTGCATGTATTCTCACCCCAAAAGTTATAAAACAGTTATGAAACAGTAAAAAGTGGGGCTATGAATTCACCTTAGTAAGTAGAGAGAGTTATTCCTCGGAATAGAGAGTTGAACGAGTGAGCAGGAAAGTCAACCTATTGACATTTAAGAGTAGTTAAGTGTTTTGCCCATGTTTAAGTTTAAGTATGTGTTTAAGTATAGTTTGTTTTACTAAGTTTCTATTCCTAGTAAGTTACTATTTTTATAAAGTTTCTATTTTTAGAAAGTTTCTTATTTTACTAAGTTTCTATGACTAGAGAGTTTCTACTTTTATGAGTGTTTCCATTTTAGGATACTTGCCGTATTAGATAAGCTTCCAATCACCCCTTTCCCTTCGAATGGATAATTTAGATCTAGGGGCTTGAGCCATAGGACCCTTTAAATCGGAAATCCAAACCATCTGCCTAGAATCTCGTAGAAACCATTCGTCAAGAAAGTTCGAAGATCTATACATCTCTAATACATATCCCAAAATGTTTTTGTGCTACAATATAATTAGTAGGTTATAGGTGCTAGTAATAGTAATAGTGTATACATGTTAAGTACTAGTATAAGTAGTATTAGGGTTTCATTAATTAGGGTTAGTTAATTAAAGTAGTAATTAATAACTAGGGTTTAGTAATTAATGTCCTAGGGTTTCATAAATGTTTAGAGTTTAATTAATTAGGGTTTAAGAATTATAGTTTAGGTGTAATTAGGGTTTAAGGTTTTAATATGTATATGTATATATAATTCGTATATATATGTATATATATATATATAAATATTTTTTTTACATGTATATATGTATATATAAATCTAGGTGTGTTTATGTATATACTTATGAATAACAAGTTTATAATATGAATATGAATTATCAAAGATCAAAGTTTATGTAAATAGTTTAGGGTTTATGTTATACCTTTGAAGATTCAAGATAATTAACAAAGAAAAGATGAACACGATGAAGATGGAAGATCAAAGCCTTGAAAATCTTGAAGAACTCCTTGAAGATTCTTGAAGAACACGAAGAACAAGCTTGAAGATCCGAATACCACAAGAGAGGGAGAGGGAGAGATTGTTTTTGAGAGAGGATTTTGGTGTGATTTGTGAATGAGAAACTAGGTGTTTATATAGTGCAAGTATTAGAGTGTTAGTCAACATAAGGATGTTCTAATTAATGATTTTATTTTGTTTTATAATTTTTAGTCAACAATAGGTGGTACTAGTTTATAATTAGTCAACATAAGGATGTACTAGTTTACACTTTATTTTTAGTCAACATAAGGATGTAAGATTTTTTTAGTCTCATTATTATTACTATTATTATTATTATTATTTTTACATTTACTATATGATAAGTATTATTTTCTTTTTACTAATTCATGACTTGTATATATTTAGTTCCCAATTGTTTTATTATTTATATAAATGTCACTTTTTATTTATTACTTATAGGTTATTAGTTATAATATTACATAAATGCATAAATTTTAATTAGCAGTGAGTGTCGACTAACAGTTTATTATTTTCATCTTTTATTAACTTGTCAATTTTTGTACAAAGTTAATTAATATGTTTTCTAACTCTTAACACTTAACAATTGTTGATTAAAGTTTAATCATTAAGTTTTAATTATATTGTTTGGGCTTTTAATATTGGAAAAATATAGAATGGAAAAAATGAGGGTCGTTATATTATGGGTTATAGCTATGGAGGTGATGGGTATGGTTCATGAGTATGCTCGTGAGGTCAATCAAGTGTTTATCATTTTCGTTACGTCTATGTACCTTTCCTGCAATATTGAATCTCAATATTGATACTTGAGCACTCATAACTTAACTTTTATATATTAATAGTGTATCCCTGACTAGTGCTCGAGTATTTAGGATTATACATGCTTGTATGATTAATTTTGTCGTTAAAAAGCTTATGATAGATTATGAATTAGATACATATGTGATTGAGATAAGGTATATGATATGCATATCGTTGGAAAGCTGGCGAAAAATTAATATGTGATATCTCGTTTTTCCCATATGTATTGAAAGGTACATACTTAATCATTTGTACGTTTATAACTCGTTAGCTTATGCGTAAATTTATGAATATATGTATAGATATATATAAATGTATACTTGATAATGTGTGCATATGCAAGTCTATACGTGGGTTTTGATAACGTTAAGTCTTGTGAGACTATTGTTGAAGGCTAGGTGAAAATAGGAAGCGGGTTTGGGATGTACAAATTAAATTAAGTCGAAACTTGTTTAAGATGGTCGAACTGTCCAGTTCCAGCCTTAGGCCGTGCCGCGACCAACTGGTCCTCGCCGCGGCATAGCAAGCAAACCAGGAACAGAAGTTGAGTTAAGAGTGGTCGATTTTTATGTTGTTCGTCGCGCCGCGATGATTTGAGCCGCGCCGCGGCATTACTGCCAGACTGGTGTAGGACTTAGATCTTTTTAAGGGATTTTAAGGGGCAAAATGGTAAATTGACATGTGGATCTGATGGGAGCATTAAATCTCATCCACTAGTTCATTTAATTCATTTTCTTTTATCTTTTCTTTCATTTTCTCTCCCAAAAACTCAACACCCATTTAGATTAAAAGTGAGATTTGAGAGGGAAGGATTGAGGGTTAATCTTTGGAGCAAGAATTAAAGTTGTTCCTTGTATCTCTAGCTACGCGTTGATAGTCTCGGTAAGTCCTAACTCTAAGTTTTGAGTTTCAATTGGTTAATGGCTAGGGTTTTGGTTACTAGAGACTTGTTTGACCCATTTGAGGGTAAAATGGACGAATTGGGGTTATGTTGTTGTAATGAAACCCTAATAGCCACAAGCTAGGGTTTGGTCTAATGAAAATAGGATTTGTAAGTGTTAATGGTGTTATTAAGCATTAAACACTTGTTAAAATGTTGTTGAAATGGTAAATATGTCATGTTTGACAAGTTTGGTAGTGTAAGAGTTAAAATGGGTCAAAAAGAGTAATGTTGACCTAGTTTGGGTGAATTGGGTATGAACTACCCTAAGTTTGTGTTAGTTGAAGTTAGTAGACTTTAATTCACTAGCTTTAGTGATTAAAGGCGTGTCTTGGCCATTTAAGGGCAGTTGTGGTGTGATTAAGTCATTTAATGCGAGTTGGGTCATTAAATGCTCAAGTAGGTGTAATGTGGTTAATTCCACTAGTTGTGTATTGAAATTGTACTTAATGTATTAGGTACTTTGCTTTGAAGCTCGGAAGTGCATAATCATCCCCGAAGTGCTAAGGTGAGTGGGATAATTATGTGCGTGCATATATGATGTATTTATTTGTGTAGTATGAGTTGTGAAGTGTCGAGGTGTTAAGACACCACTTCTCATGTGATGGGTGAAACATCGAGGTGTTAAGATGCCACTCGGGGTGAAGCATCGAGGTGTGAAGATGCCACCTAGGGGTGAAGTGTCGAGGTGTTAAGACACCACTCCGTAGAATAGATGGGTGAAGCATCGAAGTGTTAAGATGCCACTCGGGGTGAAGTATCGAAGTGTTAAGATGCCACCTGTGGGGTTAGTGTACGAGGTGTTAAGTGCACTAATGGTTGTTATGAACTCCGACGGTCCTTAAACACCGTTCCCTCGTTCGATTGGTTAACCATGGTTGTGTGCGGATTGTAGCATATTATATTGTTTAAATTATATGCTATTGTTATGCTAGCTTATGTTTTTGGAAGTTTAGTATTATAATTGCGATGGTATGATTAATCATATTGCTAGCATGTATGCGGAAATGTGTAAGTGATTGCAAGTAAGTAGGTTGTATATGTAAACATATAATTATTGCACTCACTAAGCGTTAGCTTACCCCCCTCGTTGTTCATATTTTTAGATGCAGGTGCGGATAAAGGCAAGGGGGTTGTTGGGCACTAGGTGTCCCCTGTTGATGTTATGATGAAGCTTTTGGAAGTTGGCCTACGTTTTGGGTAGTTTAGTCCCAAACCATGCTCAAGGGGTCGTTTGGATTATAAACTATCATTTGTAGTTGGTCAAACTTGTATCACATTCGTTAATGGCCTTTGTGCCTTTTTGTAAACATTAAACTCGTAGTATGTTTTAACGAAACGTGTGGAATGGTTTACATATTTAATCGGAATGTAAATGTGTAAAAAAAAAAAATTATCGTACGGAGTATGGGTTGGGTTGTTTTAAGTGGTATCAGAGCATGGTCTAAGGGATTTAGGCGACTTGAGATAGGTGCCTAGACTTAGACTATATTGTGCATGCGCTTTTATGCGGGACTTGTAGGACTTTGGGTCTAGTCGGGATTTGTTAGTGCTTTGGTTATGTGAACTAACCTCGTGCTAATTGATTTTTGTTGTATTTAGCAATCATCAAGCGAGATGGACGTTGTACTAGCAAGTTAATGCAACGTGCTCGCGTAACAATGATTAGCTACCATTGTTACGAGTGCAAATCATGTCAAACAAGTAATGTACGACGATTGTTGAGTAAGATGGAGTAGTGTGGGGTATACGTATATGCATACGTGTTATGTCCTTTGTTTCGTTCATTGTTTAATCTTTTCTGTTTTATAGAATGAAGATGAGAAACGGACACGACACCGAAAATGGGGGCACTAGTGAGGACCCCGAATTCACAGCCAAGGTTGAGGCCATCTTTAAACGTCAAAAGGCGGAATATCTTGAGGAGATTAAGAAGATGTTTCTAGACTCGATTGACGAGCAATTAGTCAATGTAGTCAAAGAGCAAGTCAAGGCCGTTCTTCATGATGATAATATGGGAAGACGCGACTTTTTCTTTAAGAATTTCAAAGATGCTCAACCACCTATTTTTGAGGGCGAAAGAGACCCGTTAAAGAGTTCCCGGTGGATCTCCGATATGGAGGGGGCCTTTCGAACTTGTGAATGCCCGATTGATAAAAAGACAAGGTATGGTTGTAGCATGCTAAGAGGTGATGCGAAGCTATGGTGGGATGTAAAAATCCAAGTCTATGGCGAGGAACAATGCATGGATTTTACTTGGGACGAGTTCAAAACGGAGTTCTTCCAAGAGTAACGAACTTCGGCCGATCTTACTAGGCTTAAGGACGAGTTGCGTTCCTTGAGGCAGGGGTCGATGGATTTGAATACTCTTAAATCCGTTTACTTGTCAAAAACTCAATTTTGCCCGGAGTATGTCGGGAATGATAAGATGTTGAAGGAAGACTTTTACCGAATCTTAAATGACAATTATCAAGAAAAGATTAGTGTGAATGTAGTGAAGAGTTTTGATGAGTTGTTTGATATGGCCAAAGGGTTTGAGTCGCTCATCTTGAGAAAGAGTGGCTTTACCTTCGATAAAAAGAAGTTTGAAGCTATAAGTCATTCAAACTTTTCTAACAAGAAGCACAAGAAGGGCTCCAAGAGTGTTGGTAGTGTTAAGAAGGGTGCTTCCGGTGATTTTATTTATGCTTGCTACAATTGTGGGCAAAGGGGGCACATGGCTCGTGAGTGCCCAAAACAATCATCCACAACCAAGCTCACTTGTTTTAATTGCGGTAAAGAAGGGCATAAGAAGCCGGAGTGTCCCGACTTGCGAGGTGATCATGTTAGGAGGTTAGAGAAGGCGGCGGGAACGGCTAAGGGGCGAAATTATTTGATGACCAGTGATGAGGCCAAGCATTCCAATGAAGTTGTCTCAGGTACTTTCATGGTTAACTCTAATCCGGCAAAGATATTATTTGATAGCGGTGCTAATTTGTCTTTTGTGTCGCCCCAATTTGTGTCTAAGATTAACAAACCGCTAGCTAAGTTAAGTCATCCGGTAGAAGTTGAAATAGCGGATAGTAAGACGGTGCCAGGGGTTGATGTGTGTAAAGATTGTAATGTTGTGTTTGGTACCGAAACGTTTAAAATCGATCTCATTCCGATGACTTTGAGTGAGTTTGATATTGTTGTTGGTATGGATTGGCTCGATCGTTATAGAGCCGATATTGCATGCCATGATAAGTTCATTCGTGTCAAGACCCCAAGTGGGGGAGAGTTGATTATTCATGGCGACAAACGAAGAAGACTCGTACCATTATGCACTTATGCATGGGCGCGACGTTTTCTCAAGAGTGGTGGTATATGTTATCTTACTCATGTAGTTGATACTCGTGATGAGCCACCACCCATTCGTAAAATTCCAGTGGTTAATAAGTTTGAAGACATTTTTCCGGATGAGTTACCGGGTGTTCCGGCGGAAAGACAAGTAGAATTTCGCATTGAGTTGGTTCCGGGAGCTACTCCCATTGCTAAAACTCCTTATCGTTTAGCGCCGACGGAAATGCAAGAGTTGTTAAATCAAACCCAATAGTTGCTTGAAAAGGGTTTCATTCGACCGAGCTCCTCGCCATGGGGTGCTCCAGTCTTGTTTGTGAAAAAGAAAGATGGAAGTATGCGGATGTGCATCGATTATCGGGAGATGAACAAAGTGACGATCAAGAATCGCTATCCATTACCTAGGATTGACGATTTGTTTGACCAACTCCAAGGTGCAACGTATTTTTCTAAGATTGACTTACGGTCTGGCTATCATCAAGTGCGGGTCCGTGAGGAAGACATAGAGAAAATGGCTTTTCGAACGTGTTAAGGGTATTTTGAGTTTGTAGTTATGCCTTTTGGTCTTACGAATGCACCGGCGGCATTCATGGATCTTATGAACCGGGTGTGCCAACCTATGTTGGACAAGTCGGTAATTGTGTTCATCGACGACATACTTGTTTATTCTAAGAGTATGAACGAACATGAGCACCATTTGCGTGAAGTGTTGAAGACGTTGCGAAAGGAGAAATTGTATGCTAAATTCTCCAAATGTGAATTTTGGCTAAGGGAAGTTCAATTCCTTGGCCATATTGTGAATCAAGAAGGTATTCAAGTAGACCCGGGGAAGATAGAAACGATGAAGAGTTGGGGACGACCGACTACGCCTACGAAAATCCAAAGTTTTCTCGGATTGGCCGATTATTATCGTCGGTTCATCCAAGACTTTTCTAAGATTGCTTCTCCTTTGACTAAATTGACGAGGAAGAACGTAATATTCAATTGGGAGAACGAGCAAGAAATCGCTTTTCAATTGTTAAAAGAGAAATTGTGTCAAGCTCCGGTGTTAGTGTTGCCGAAAGGGGTAGAAGACATGACGGTTTATTGTGATGCTTCTTTAAATGGGCTCGGGTGTGTTTTGATGCAAAGAGGTAAAGTCATCGCTTACGCCTCTCGACAATTAAAGGAACACGAAAAGAGATACCCGACTCACGATCTTGAATTGGCGGCGGTGGTTCATGCATTGAAAATTTGGCGCCACTACTTGTATGGCGTCAAGTGTACAATTTATTCGGACCATAAGAGTTTGAAACATCTCTTTACTCAACGAGATCTGAATTATCGTCAACGTAGGTGGACGGATGTGGCAAATGATTATGATTGTGAGATACTTTACCATCCGGTAAAGGCGAACGTGGTCGCGGATGCATTGAGTCGAAAGAGTCAACATCCGACGATACGAGTAGGATTGTTATGCATGATTATTACTAACGATTTCCTTGTAAAGCATGGTGAGATTCAAATAGAAGCGTATGTTCACAACAAGCATGAAGAGCGGATTGTGGGGCAAACGGAGTTCATTTCTATGGGCTCGCGTTGTTTGTTGTCATTTCAAGGAAGAGTGTGGGTACCTAAGATGGGTGGTAACCGACAAGTGCTACTAGATGAAGCACATAAGTCGAAGTATTCCATTCATTCGGGTGCAACAAACATGTACTATGACTTGAAGAAAGATTATTGGTGGCCCGGTATGAAACGTGATGTGGTTAAGTATGTTGAACAATGCGTCACGTGTTTGCAAGTTAAAGCCGAACACCAAAAGCCGTACGGTAAGTTACAACCCTTGGAAGTCCCGAGATGGAAATGGGAGCACATTACCATGGACTTCATTACTAAGTTACCGAAGACGGCGAGAACCCAATATGATACGATTTGGGTGATAGTTGATCGATTGACGAAAACTGCTTTGTTTCTTCCCATTCGGGAAACGATATCATCGGAGACTTTACCCAAGTTGTTTATCAAGGAGGTGATATCGAGACATGGGGTTCCTATATCTATTGTTTCGGATCGAGATACTCGTTTTACGTCCCGGTTTTGGAACAGGTTTCATGAAGATATGGGTACTCAATTGAAAATGAGCACGGCGTATCATCCTCAAATGGACGGTCAAACCGAGCGTACGAACCAAACGTTGGAGGATATGTTAAGGGCATGTATTATTGATTTTGGTGGAAGTTGGGATGAGCACTTACCCTTGGTGAAATTCTCATACAACAATAGTTACCATACTAGTATTGGAATGCCACCTTATGAGATGCTCTATGGGCGTAGGTGTCGAACTCCCATTTGTTGGGGAGAAGTGGGTTAATAAGAAATCGGAAGTTCCGATTTGGTTTTGGAGACAAATAGTAAAATTGAGATGATTTGGGCTCGACTTAAAGCGGCGCAAGATAGACAAAAGTCTTATGCCGATAAAGGTAGGAGAACGATAGAGTTTCAAGAAGGTAACATGGTGATGCTTAAGGTTTCTCCATGGAAGGGTGTTATCCGGTTTCGGAAACGAGGAAAGTTTGCTCCTCGATTTATTGGTCCTTTCAAGGTTTTGGCACGTGTTGGTGAGGTTGCTTATCGACTAGAGTTACCCGAAGAACTTGCGGGAATTCATAACACATTTCATGTTTCCCATCTTCGTAAGTGTCTTGCGGATGACTCGACTTGGGTGCCTTTAGATGAGATTACGTTGAATAACAAGCTAGAGTATGTGAAAGAACCGATTGCGATCCTTGATGAGAAGGTTAAGATGTTGCGAAACAAGGAAATTAGAACTTTAAAGGTGCAATGGTGACATCGAAAAGGTTCCGAGTTTACATGGGAATCCGAAGAGTTTGTCTTGGTCTATCTTCCGG
The DNA here is from genome assembly GCF_046630445.1 of Rutidosis leptorrhynchoides. Classification (NCBI taxonomy): domain Eukaryota; kingdom Viridiplantae; phylum Streptophyta; class Magnoliopsida; order Asterales; family Asteraceae; genus Rutidosis; species Rutidosis leptorrhynchoides. The sequence goes on from NC_092337.1 coordinate 251,991,446, forward strand.
CTTGTCATACGGCTTGGATCACGAGGACACGCTCCGATTCAAGTGGGGGAGAGTTGTGACATCCCGTTTTTCCCATACGTATTGAAAGGTACATACTTAATCATTTGTACATTTATAACTCGTTAGCTTATGCGTAAATGTATGAATATATGTATAGATATATATATAAATGTATACTTGATAATGTGTGCATATGCAAGTCTATACGTGGGTTTTGATAGCGTTAAGTCTTGTGAGACTATTGTTGAAGGCTAGGTGAAAATAGGAAGCGGGTTTGGGATGTACAAATTAAATTAAGTCGAAACTTGTTTAAGATGGTCGAAATGTCCATTTCCAGCCTTAGGCCGTGCCGCGACCAACTGGTCCGCGCCGCGGCATAGCAAGCAAATCAGGAACAGAAGTTGAGTTAAGAGTGGTCGATTTTTATGTTGTTCGTCGCGCCGCGACGATTTGAGCCGCGCCGCGGCATTACTGCCAGACTGGTGTCGGACTTAGATCTTTTTAAGGGATTTTAAGGGACAAAATGGTAAATTGACATGTGGATCTGATGGGAGCATTAAATCTCATCCACTAGTTCATTTAATTCATTTTCTTTTATCTTTTCTTTCATTTTCTCTCCCAAAAACTCAACACCCATTTAGATTAAAAGTGAGATTTGAGAGGGAAGGATTGAGGGTTAATCTTTGGAGCAAGAATTAAAGTTGTTCCTTGTATCTCTAGTTACGCGTTGATAGTCTCGGTAAGTCATAACTCTAAGTTTTGAGTTTCAATTGGTTAATGGCTAGGGTTTTGGTTACTAGAGACTTGTTTGACCCATTTGAGGGTAAAATGGGCGAATTGGTGTTATGTTGTTGTAATGAAACCCTAATAGCCACAAGCTAGGGTTTGGTCTAATGAAAATAGGATTTGTAAGTGTTAATGGTGTTATTGAGCATTAAACACTTGTTAAAATGTTGTTGAAATGGTAAATATGTCATGTTTGACAAGTTTGGTAGTGTAAGAGTTAAAATGGGTCAAAAAGAGTAATGCTGACCTAGTTTGCTAGCATGTATGCGGAAATGTGTAAGTGATTGCAAGTAAGTAGGTTGTATATGTAAACATATAATTATTGCACTCACTAAGCGTTAGCTTACCCCCCTCGTTGTTCATATTTTTAGATGCGGGTGCGGATAAAGGCAAGGGGTTGTTGGGCACTAGGTGTCCCCTGTTGATGTTATGATGAAGCTTTTGGAAGTTGGCCTACGTTTTGGGTAGTTTAGTCCCAAACCATGCTCAAGGGGTCGTTTGGATTATAAACTATCATTTGTAGTTGGTCAAACTTGTATCACATTCGTTAATGGCCTTTGTACCTTTTTGTAAACATTAAACTCGTAGTATGTTTTAACGAAACGTGTGGAATGGTTTACATATTTAATCGGCGCGTAAATGTGTAAAAAAAAAAAAAAAAAAATTTATCGTACGGAGTACGGGTTGGGTTGTTTCATAATAACTTATCATTTAGAAAGTGTATGATTTTGATGAACGAATTAAAAGATATCGTCAGTTGAATTATCTATAATTTTAAAGTATTATTGTTACAATGATTATTATTATCGTTATCGTTATCGTTATCGTCGTTATTATCGTTATTATTTTTATTATCTAATAATCAATATTATTATTATTATTATTATTATTATTATTATTATTATTATTATTATTATTATTATTATTATTTAAAATAATTAATATTTTTATCAAAACTATCATTTTATTATTTTTATCATCATTATTATTATTAAAAATATCATTAATATTAAAACTATCATTTTTATTAAAATTATCATTTTTAATAGAAATATCATTGTTATTATAAAATATCATTATTATTATCATTTTAGTATTATCATTATTAAAAATTTATCATTTTGAATAGAATTATTACTTTTATAAAATATTATTATTATTACAGTTAATATTAAAAAGTATCGTTATTATTAAGATTATCATGATTAGAATTACCATTTTATCATAATTAATATCATCATTAGTAAATATAAATATTGTTATTATTATTATTATTATTATTATTATTATTATTATTATTATTATTATTATTATTATTTTATTATTATTATTATTATTATTATTATTATTATTATTATTATTTTATTATTATTATTATTATTTTATTATTATTATTAAAAATAATTAATATTATTATTATAAAATAGTGCAACTTTACTTATTATTATTATTATCAATATTATTTTATCAAATATGTGATACAAAGATATTATCACCATACGTAATATAATTACATTAATAGTACAAACTACTATATAGTTATGATTTTGAGTAAACTGTATAAATTTTATTACTTGAGATATATAAAAGTATATTTTATCATAAATAAACTTTAATATAACTTTTATTAATTAATAAATGGTTTGTATTATTTACTATAATAAAATCTGATAGATATATTTAAATACATAAAACGACTATATTTATGTTATACAATTTTTGGAAGTCATTTTGGTCAAGATGACTTTTGTTGACTTTTGCATATTAGTCTCGAGCATTAGGATTGTGATACACTATGACCTGACCTAAATTGCTATACAGATATTGATCAACATATAAAAATATATAATTAATACAGGTTCGTGAATCCAAGGCCAACCTTGCAATTGTTCAATGACGTCATATGTATTTTTACTACGAAATACAGTATTGTGAGTTTCATATGCTCCCTTTTTAAATGTTTTTGCAATATATATTTTTGGGACTGAGATTACATGCGATTTTATAAATATTTTACGAAATAGACACAAGTAACCGAAACTACATTATATGGTTGAATGGATCGAAGCCGGATATGCCCCTTTTAGCCTGGTAATCTAAGAATTTGGGAACTGGCCCCTAATTGACGCGAATCCTAAAGGTAGATCTACGGAAACTAACAACCCCCATTCTGGAATTTGGAATGCTTTAGTACTTCGAAATTTATCATGTTCGATGGGTGTCCCGGAATGATGGGGATATTCTATATGCATCTTGTTAATGTCGATTATCATGTGTTCAATCCATATGAACGATTTTTGTCTCTATGTATGGGACGTATATTTATGAGAAATGGAAATGAAAATCTTGTGGTCTATTAAAATTATGGAAATGATCGATTATGATAAACTAATGAACTCACCAACCTTTTGGTTGACACTTTAAAACATGTTTATTCTCAGGATTGAAAGAAATCTTCCGCTGTGCATTTGCTAAATTTAAAGATATTACTTGGAGTCATTCATGGCATATTTCAAAAGACGTTGCATTCAAGTCGTTGAGTTCAGTAAAGATTATGATTAAGTAAATGATAGATTAGGTCATTTATAGTTGGATATTATGAAATGGTATGCATGCATGTCAATTTGCGATGTAATGAAAGTTTGTCTTTTAAAACGAATGCAATGTTTGTAAAATGTATCATATAGAGGTCAAATACCTCGCAATGTAATCATATGTTATTGTATTCGTTCTTATGGATTAGGACGGGTCTTTACATGACGATGTTAGCAGGGAGTATACAGTTAGCAATCCGTTCGCATAGCTTTTAGCTAGTAGCCGACATCTCAACTGGTCGCTTTACTTTATTACCGGTGATTAGGGTGAACAGATTCTCAAGTGCAGTTCCCTGAACGGCGGGTTGTGACAGGGAGTGTTTATATGCCGGTGGTGCAGCCTGCACAAGGAGCTTAGTCAGCCATGCGTTTACGGCAGCCTTAGTGACACCCTCGCTTCCCGCACCGATGTTTAACAGTGGGCTGGTCTTCAGGACATCTAGAGTTTGTGATTGCTGTTTCTCTGCTAGACTATTGTTGTTCAGCATGGCTTTTAGCTTTTCGATTACTTGTTTCTCGACGTTGCCTGAGATCAATTTGGTGATCATGTCAGTGTCGTTGTGAGACGATATGCCGCTTGAACCACCAGTTTTGAGACCAAGGGTGCCGAGCTTCAACCTATCTCCACCGGGTGGTGATCCCTCATGTGTATCCTCGTCGTCGTCGGAGACATTCATCTCGTCTCCCGACGCGTCACCGGAGTGGATGTGAGTGATTGATTGTATTGGAGGTTGAGGTGGCTCCACCGTTAGTTAGCTTCCTTTGTTCAAAGGTGGTTGAACGTCATCGCTCGTGCCTTTATTGCTTGCCGTTTCGCTATTTAGTTTCACTGTATTGTTCGTACCTTTAGGTTGCACCATTTGATCAAACCAAAATCTTCTCTTGTGAATAGATTTCGGGTTTGAGTGCTTGATTTGGGAAAAAGAGTAAGTCGAATGTATTAACTCCAATAATTGTGCAAACCCTGATTTGGAATCTGGATTCCAAGGGCGTAAAACAATCGATTGAATTAACCTTATTCGATCAGAATGGAGTAAGTTAATATCTTAGGGTAGAGATTAGCTCCGACGATGATCGAAGTACTGATCGGAATTGAGTTAACAATTGGAGTAATGCTAATGTAATTAACTTGAGCAGAGTAACATTAATGCATCCAGTGTTGTCTGAATAAGTGATCTTTTTCTCGTATTTATAGATGTTAGGAGGGAATGATGACGTGGAACATGTCCCTTTCATGGTTGTAACGAACTTTGCCAATCCCGGGGGTGACGTGGAACCTTTGCTTTTCATGGGAATAATCAAGCAGATCCTAACAACCTTTCCTAGATTCGTGGGCTGACGTGGCATGTAACTTGCTTGCATGCTTGTTCCGGGATGAGGTGTATGTTCCGGGACAGTGCACTTTCTCCGGGACAGCGTGCTTATCCCGGGAGGGTATCATTATGCCGAGTTGAAATGTCGAACTGAGAAGTGTTGACGATACTAGCATCATGTCGATTTCGGCTAAGGTGTCAGAGCTCTTAGCCTAATCCGGGAAGGTTTTTCTCCCCACTTGTCATCATGACTAAGGTTTTGCTTTCTTCACGGTTATAGTTATCATGACTAAGGTTTTGCTTTCTTCACGGTTATAGTTATCATGACTGGCTACATGATGCCGGTTATATGTGTGTCATCCGAGTTCTCAACCTAGCCATTCGTCCGGCGTGGTAAAGTTGCTGAGATGATGTCGGATGGATGTTGGGAAAGGGTCCATGTTCCGGGACAGACGGTGCCGGGTAAGATCCTTGTCGGGACGCTTGCTTGTTTTGAGACGGATCATTATGCGTATCATTAGTCGACTTCTTGAAAATTTGTTCTACCATTATCTTCTTTTCTAAATGGTTGAATGTGAGAGCTGCTAACTTGCTGAGTACGTCTGCCTGTTTGTTTTGACTCCTTGGTATTTGACTGATCCTGAAATCGGCGAACGTATCCGCCAAAGAGTGGACCAAATCTAAGTATGACTTCATGGATTTGTCGTTAGCTTCAAACGTACCATTAATCTGATTAGCTACCAATTGCGAATCCACATAAGCTTGTAATTTCTTTACTCCCAGCTCCTGGGCTATCCGCATTCCGGCGAGTAGCGCTTCATATTCTGCCTCATTGTTTGTTACTTTGAAATTGAATCACAGCGCAAACGTATGCTCCTCTTGATGTGGGCCAGTGAGGATTAAACCTGCTCTGGCACCTTCAGAGCTTGTGGCGCCATCGGTGTATAGTTCCCATAATTCAGGAGAGGGCGCGGGGAGCTGTTCAGGATCACAGATTGTTGGCACATCAGCGGCTGTCTCGGCCAGATAATCTGCCATCACTTGACCCTTAATAGCATTTCTAGCGCAATAAGCAATTTCAAGCTCGCCTAGCTCTATTGCCCATTTAGTCAACCTCCCCGATATATCTGGCTTATAGAGTAGTTGCCGAATAGGTTGATCAGTGAGCACCGTGATCGGGTGTGCTTGAAAATACCTGCACAGTCGTCGTGAAGTGATGACCAGCGCGTACACTAGCTTTTCTATGGGGAGGTAGTTTAGCTCACTCCCTGACAGCGCTTTTCTGATGAAATATATGGGCATTTGCGCATATCCTCGTTCACCGACAAGAGATACCGCAAGGTACAGTATCAGAGTTTGGCCCGTGATAAGGGCTGTTAGTGTAGGGAGATTTTTGAGGAGCGCTTTCATTTCTTGGAATGCCTTTTCCGCTTCATCAGTCAAATTAAAATCTGTCTTTTTGACGCGGTCTTTCAAAGTATGAAAGAACGGGAGTGATCTTTCCTCGGCCTTAGATAGGAATCGCGTTAATGCGGCTAACTTCCCATTGAGGCTTTGAACTTGCTTTTTTGTTTTAGGAGAGGGCATCGGATATCGGCTAAAAAGTCACGTTTTTACCCCCGATATTAGCCCCATTTATGGTAAATAATTGACTTTATCATCTAAATAAGCATTTATTTGGGTCATTTGGTATATTATGTCATTACAAAGGCTATGTTTCAAGAATCACTAAAAACGGATCAAAACGATGAAAAACGAGCAAAACCGGCTAAGACGATTAACTCGCGTTTAAATAACTTATTTTATAATTTTTTGAAAAGTTTATTTACTTAATCTCATGTTGTAGGATATTTAATTACGAATGCGTGGGCGCAAGAATCGTCAAAAACGGAGCTAAAACTAAGATTCTAGAGCGAAAACGGTGAAAGACAAGTTACGATCCAGCAAACGGCTTGCCAAACGGCTTGACATAAGGAAAAATGGCATGCTAGCAAACGAGAACCAAAAACGGCTTGCCTTGGTAAACGGGCATCGAAAACAGCCTTGGCAAACGGCCTGCTAGGGGTTTTTTCAGCCATTTAATTACAATTTTGCCACCAAGCATTTCCTATAAATGGGGGTTTCATCCCACCATTTCAACACACCAATTCTTCACTTATCTCTCAAATATCTCTCTATAGTCGCTCTCTAGTGATCAATAGGAGATTAATTCTCTCTCTACTTTCTCTCTCTAAAATCTAGAGAGGAAAAGTACAGAGATTAGGAAATGCAATTATCTCTCTATTGTCGCTCTCTAGTGATCAATAGGATATTAGTATATAGTTAGTAGTAGAAGCTATCAAGTATTGTAATGCTATGGATATTATGAAGAAATACAAGTGTTATTCTGCCAAAATTATTCGGTAATATCTATCCTTTCTTTTATTAATTTATTATAATATTCTTGTTCGATGTTTGTGATTTATTAATATTAGAAATGATTGTTGCCATGATGTGTGAGTAATTACTTGATTGTTTGCCATGATTTAATAATGTTAATTAGGGTTGATTATCGTTTCGTACTCGCTTTCTGTCTATGATATTAAACCTCGTTATTATCGTCCTTCCACCAATAAACGTGATTAAAACCTTTTATAAAGTCGACAATTATAAGGTAATTAATTATCTGTGTTTATACATTGGTCAAGTATGAGCCCATCAGAAATACTATAAAGTACATGCGGAATTACCATAGGACCAAATCAAGACATTGGTCAAGAGTATAAGACTCATGTCGATGTACTATAGGACCACTTGAGCATGGTCAAGGTTAGAAGCTATGAAACCACTATAAGTCTAGTACATGGTGGATAATTAAGGGATTTATTGGTTAGATTTAAGTAAGGGCTGGTTTAATTCATAAATGGGAGTTTAACGCACTACAATATAAACTAAGTTTATAAATCTTTAAGGATGACTAAGAACTATCAGATGTTCTAATTTGTATAAAAACCCTTAGATTTTACAAAACCATTGACAGTAAGGAATTGGAAACACAATCATAACCACTCACTTGGGTGATACACTAAGGTGTTAAGAAAGGTTGGATATTATATCTATATGGCTATGCTACTTTATTCATGCGCCTAAGGTATGCATTGCATCCAAGATGGGCCGTTTATATCCTTAAACCGGATAAAGCGTCGGGAGTTGAGCATAGTCCATCCGATCAGAATCACTATAGCCTAGTTCCTCGTGACATGCTAATCGAGAAATCAATTAGTAGGGTATCTAGTGTTTACACCAAGGTATATCTATCCAATCAATGTCTCGCAATCATCCCAACACTACGTTATCTTAAATCATGGTGAACCACGTCTTCTCTGTCCTTAGCTGTTGCATGCTAGCTAGCTTATTTTAATTATATTGCTTTAATATTTTAAATACAATTATAAATCAAATCAACCCAACTATTGCCTTTACACAATTTTATATTCCAGATAAAGTGGTGTCTAGAATAAACCGGTTGGACTTGATTGTTGGATTTTGTGAACAGTCGCCAATTTATTAGGACCAAAAGGATCCTGCCTCTCCACACAAGGTGCATCTTGCCACTAGTCTTGGATACTAAATTGTGTACAAACCCAATCTTAATTACTAAATTATCTGAATAAGCTCCGTTTCAAATTCGACCGCTCAAGGAATGACCCTAGGTCATATTTGCCCTTGCTAACCCATAGGAAGGAATAATAGATTTAGGCCCAGCATATATAAATTAATCAACCAACTTATTCTGTTGATATCCGAAATTGACATTTTGCGACCTAATGACACCGCATAAATAAACCGTCCGATTCGGACATATCATAGGAGTAGTTAATTTTTGGCGCCGTTGTCGGGGAGCGGTAGTACGATTTGGAGCCTGTTTAGATTAGTTAGTTTTTAAGAGACCCTTTTGACTGAGAATAGCTTTGTCAGAAGTTACTAGTTTACCGTAGTTAGGTTAGATAATATTAACTTAATTTAGATTAACTAAAATGTTTAAAATGGACTTCCTTATTAGTGAACCTTTAGGATGGTTTAACCTACTTATACCGCTAAGAAATCTTTCGACACATCCTTTCTTCTATACGATATCATACATTGTACCCATCCGACGAGATCCACACTTACTTTTCGATAGTTCGACGATGGCCGCATGCACCACTCTAGCTGACATCACCAAACCCTTGTTAGAAGGACGAGGAGGACCGATACTCTATCCAGAGGTTAACGGAGCGTCTTTTATGCTTAAGCATAGCATCATACAACTCATTCAGAATCACTGTCTATTCCATGTCTTACCAATTGACGATCCCAACTCTCACTTAGATAGATTCCTCTCCTTATCTAACTCATATAAGCAAAACGGGGTTGAACAAGATTTAGTTAGTCTATATATGTTCCCCTATTCCTTAACTCTTCATGCAAAAACCTGGTTCGAGGGGTTAGAACCCAACTCTATCACCTCATGGGAGGAAATGGCAACAACTTTCTTAATCAAGTACTTCCCCCCATCAAAACAAATCAGATTTAGGAATGATATCGTAAACGTTCAACAAGTATGCGATGAATCACTCTACACTGCATGGGAAAGATTCAAACAATTGCTTCGAAGATGCCCGAACCACCGTCTTGAAAGCTCTGATTAGATTTTGACCTTCTACAAAGGTCTGAATCAGAACAATAAGTCTACTCTTGATGTTGTTTCTCAAGGTAACTTCATGAAATCCACTGCTGACGAGGCCTGGAGATTGATCGTGGAGATGACTATGCACCATCACGATTGGAACACGGAAGAACACATTTCATCAGCAACATCGCTTTCCGCCTCCGATCCTATCAAAAATAAAACCATCAAATTTCTCTCGGACCAAATAGAAAACCTAACCAAAGAAGTCGGAGAGCTAAAGAAACTCCCACAACATGTGTCTCAAGTGCAATTATGCCAGAATTATACTAACCCACATCCAGCCAAGGTATACGAGGCTGAATGTGAGGACTCTGTTGTCTACTCCAATAAGATCCTAGCTCATCCACACAACCCAACCACTAAACCCACTACCCCACCAGAGACAAGTCTAGACGATATCCTACGGCGAATCATCCACATGATCACAACAAGACAAGACGCAGCTGACTTAGTCATGACTAATCACTTGAGTACTCTTGAAAATCAAATAAGCCAGCTATTCTCTAGGTTGTCCTAAAATGACTCAAATAAGGCACATAGCCAACCTTCATTTTCTTCTAAGGAGAGGAAACTAACTAATACCCGTTCGGTAGTAGTCACTGAGTCATCACCTAAAACACCCATTCCATTCCCGGGCTGTCTCAAGCAAAGACATAACAAGATGAAATCTTTCAAGCTTGACGGTAAATTTTTGGACACTGTGTCTAAATATCCCTGTAGTAAGAAGTATTTTAGGAAACTCCTATCAACCAAGGATAAGGTACCCGAAGTACCTAATGTCCCGCTGAACGCGAATTGTTCAGCCATTCTCTTAAATACTCTTCCTGAAAAACTAGGGGATACCGGATGATTTACCCTTCCTTGTTCTATCTACCAATCTGGTACTATCTATTCTCTCGCTGACCTTGGTGCCAGCATCAATCTCATGCCCTACTCACTGTTCCAGAAATTCGAAATTAGAAACCTTAACCCTACTAAAATGAGCATCCAGCTAGTTGACCAATCCACTAGATATCCTAAGGGAATAGCTGAGAACATCATGGTTAAGGTCTACAAATTCCTTTTTCCGACCGACTTTGTAGTTATGGACTATAAAGAAGACATGAAAACCCCTATCATCTTAGGAAGCCCTTTCATGAATACAGCCAAATCGATCGTTGACGTTTATTCACGGACTATCACCCTGAGAGCCCGTGGAGAAGAGGTCACTTTCATGATCAATGAGTCTGTATATCCTTCTGATGGGAATGGCGAAATAAATACCATATCCACTAATGAAGTCATCTTCCGTGAACCAAATTTCGAGAATGTAGAGAAGAAGATAGAAGTAGAAGACAAGAAGAATAACCACTCCACACCTACCCAATCTTCACTCCCGCCTTATATTGATCTTTTAATGACTGTAGAGGATTTCGTTCTAGAAGAACTCTATGAACCAATTATACTTGAAGCTCCCGACCGGAGTGACGAGGGGTGGATGAAGAAATTGAAATGGAGAACCCGGATGAGAAGAAAGAGATGGAGGATTCTAGCATCGAAGTAGTTGTTAATATTACTACCATATTGGAGACGTCAATGGACATTGTCCCACCTCCATCCTTAGAGTACAACATTACGACCAACCAGAAGTCACAAAGAAGAAAGACGAGTTTTGCGTCAGGGATACCATATAAACCGTCACTCAAATACATAATGACATACACATCATGGAGTTGAGGACCCCTTTGACCATCCCATTCCAATAAAGGAGGTAAAAGAAGTTGTTAGCTTTGTTATTCCTCAAGTTAAAAAAAGCATTCACTTCAAACCACCTTCTCCTCTCATTGGACATACCTTATTCTATGTCTGCTTCAATCTCATCGGTATGTTCCAATATTGCCTCTTGTGTCCACTGATGGATGCAAGGGAGCTGCCTAGATTTCCTGAGAAATAAGGCTAGAGTCAGGCTCGTGACTCGAACAAAAATAAGCGCTTCTCGGGAGGCAACCTGTGATGACCCGGGAATTTCTGACTAAATTTAAACTTAATCTTTATATGATTTCGATACGATAAGCAAAGTCTGTAATGCTGAAGTCTCAAAAACTTTGAACTGTGTTCATGTATACATTTGACCTTCGACTATTTCCAACGATTCACGAACCACTATCTGTAAATAAATACATATATATTTAAATACCTATTTTAATTTGAAATAGAAACTTATGTGATTCAATTTATTTATTTCTGTAAATAAAATAATAAATAATATTACTATAAATCTCTCTCTATATATATATATATATATATATATATATATATATATATATATATATATATATATATATATATATATATATATATATATATATATATATATACACATACATATACATATATGAGTTAAAATTTATTTAATAAATGCTCGTAGCACTCGTTTGTCATTTTGATAGTTATTAATCAAGTTAAAATCGAACTTATGTGATTTTAAAATAAACGGCGATTCAAAAATGAGTTTTACAAATTATAGGTTTACTAAAAATATATTTAAGAACTACTTGTTGAATTTTAAAACTTTTTATATTTTACTTGGGGTTGGGAGTGAATAATTAAGGTAATTTTTATTTAATAGTTAATGCTCGAATTTTATACCATAATGACTGAAATAATTAAAGAAACTTAATATAAAAATTTGGGATTTTTCTAACAACCTTTTTATACATCGATGTTTAACAATGGAGTACGAAGCCCGGTTCGTTTAAAGTGTCGACAGATAAATTCAATATGGGAGGCTGCTTTACTGTTTAATGTTCCACTTGTGTAACTAATATATTAGATTATTATTATTATTAATATTATAATTATTATATTATACATTATATCTATATGTATATCGAGAAGTTGAGATCGAGTGCACCAAGTTCGATGACCAAACACGCCTGCCATCATAACTATGACCGGAGCACCACTCACCGGCATACACCATCGCCGCCCTCTACCACCACCATTAAATTACCTTTCACCATATTTTTTTTATGTGACTACAACCACAAGAACACTTAAACCACCACGATCAAATCATGAAACCCACTTCAATCTTCCTCAACCTCTCACCCCTATAGTCACCACCACCGTACGCCATCACCATGCTATAACCATCCGTCACCTCTCTCTCTATCACTCTCTCCTTCTTTCTCTCTCTAGCGTAATGTTTTATAATGTTGCTTCATCGAACCAAGATATTAATGTGTTTCTGTTTTTCGTTTGAGCCAACCCTTCTGAACACTGGTTGACTTGTTGATGGTACTTGAAGATAATGATTACAAACAGTAAGATCGAGCAAGAAAAAATAATGACATCAAGATGATATCAGTGAAAGTGATATCGATGATTATGATAATGGATAGTGATGATGAATAATGAGTACGCGATGTTGATGATGATATGTGATCTTGATGATGACGAGGTGATGCTTGAGGAAGATGATAAACAGTAACATGATGATGATTTCGATATGTTAATGATGATGATGACACGATAATTATGATGATAATAATGAAGATGATATCACGAAGGTGATGATTGTTGAAGACGAAATGTTACAGCGATGATGATTATGATATGATGATGGTAACGATAAAGATGATGATGAAAAATAAAAGATGATGATAATAATACATGATGATGATCGTGATAATGATACGATGATAATGATAGACAAGATATGATGAATGATGAATCGATGATGGCATTATGATTATGAAGATTCGATGTCTGTTCCTGAACCAACAGCGTATTCTTATTTATTTATTTTTGGTTTATTGAAACTTATTAAGTTTGGGCTAGTTGAACTAGGGCTTAGGAAAATTGCTATTGGGCTTCGAATGGGTTATGAGTTGGGCCAAGCCTGGTTTGGCAAATGTCTGGCTAGAAACAGAAACAAAAGGGGGTAAATAAAATTCGATACCAGCATATTCAGAAAAATTAAAACGGATGGATGGTTGAGTATGTGTTCGGGTGTTCGAGAGGTCATGGGTTCGAGTCTTGAATGGGACAATTCCTTTTAGAAAACTTTCTAAGGGTATACACTCTTTTTCTTTTGTTATTGTTATTATTATTATTATTATTATTATTATTATTATTATTATTATTATTATTATTGTTATTATTATTAATATTAATATTAATACTATTGTTAGTAATTATAATTGTTATTTTATATATACTAAGATTAATAATAAAAATGTTATTATTACTAATATTACTATCATTATCATTGTTAGTATTATCACTAAATATTAATATTATTATATTTATTATTAATTTTATAAGACTATTATTAATATAAGTATTACTATTATTATTATGATTAGGATTATTAATTTTATTATTTTTATCAGTAATATTAAGTATTATCAATATTATCATTTTTACCATTACAAATATTATTTTAAGTATTATTATAATTACTAATTTCAACGAACAAATATAATCATATTAACATTTTTAACAAATTAGGTATTTTTTAATATATATATATATTGATATAACTATATAAATATTAATCATTTTAAATATATATACAAATTAAATATATATATATAATACATAATTTAAAATATCATATATAAAATCTGTTCGATTACAATTATATGTGTTAATATATACATAAATGATATAGGTTCGTGAATCCAAGGTCAACCCTGCATTGTTTAGTTATTCAATATAGTCATATGTATTTTTACTACAAAATACATTAGGTGAGTTTCATTTGCTCCCTTTTTACTCATTACATTTTTTGGGCTGAGAATACATGCAAATGTTTTATTAACTGTTTTACAATAATTATATGCGTGAGTTTCATTTGCTCCCTTTTATATATATTTTTGGGACTGAGAATACATGCGCTGCTTTTATAAATGTTTTACGATATAGACACAAGTAATCGAAACTACATTCTATGGTTGAATTATCGAAGTCGAATATGCCCCTTTTTATTAAGTCTGGTAATCTAAGAATTAGGGAACAGACACCCTAATTGACGCGAATCCTAAAGATAGATCTATCGGGCCCAACAAGCCCCATCCAAAGTACCGGATACTTTAGTACTTCGAAATTTATATCATGTCCGAAGGATGATCCCGGAATGATGGGGATATTCTTATATGTATATTGTGAATGTCGATTACCAGGTGTTCAATCCATATGAATGATATTTTGTCTCTATGCATGGGACGTTTATTTATGAGAATTGGAAATATGAAATCTTGTGGTCTATTAAAATTATGAAATGATTGTTTATGATAAACTAATGAACTCACCAACCTTTTGGTTGACACTTTAAAGCATGTTTATTCTCAGGTATGAAAGAAACCTTCCGCTGTGCATTTGCTCATTTTAAGGACATTACTTGGAGTCGATCATCGCTCTGGGATCAAATGTTGATGACTTCGTCCGGATGGATTAGGACGGGGCATTTCAGTTGGTATCAGAGCGGTGGTCTTAGTGAACCGGGTCTTGCATTAGTGTGTCTAACTGATAGTCGTTAGGATGCATTAGTGAGTCTGGACTTCGACCGTGTCTGCATGTCAAAAGTTTTGCTTATCATTTTTGTCGAAAATCATCTGCTTATCATCCTTAGGAAATTACATGTTCATTATTCTTAGTCTAGACACGTTTTACTGCATTGACTGCATGAATAGTGTATAGATAAAATTCATATCTTATCGTATCTGACAATTCATATCTTCGTGTATCTGTTACTGTAGACCTTGCTTGATATCTCTCATAAATTTCTCCTTAATTTAAGGGATCCTAGTACTATATATATCTATGTAAATTATGCATTGAGAATACCATCCAACTATCAATTACTGTCACTAAACTCTTCATATCAAAAATCTTTCCTGAGATCGCGTAAGATGGCCTCTACGAATCGACCAAGTTCCTCTGACTCCGAAGACAGTGTGACAGGAGCACACCAATCAATCAACTATCGTGATTACTGGAGAAAATGGGGGTGGGTTCGCGACATACTCACCCTATAGAGAAGGGAAGAAGGTACTCCATATCATGAATCGAATCTACCACCTAACCTTGGAGTACTCGACCCGCTCACCGGCGAACCTGTTCGCAACACCGTTTATACCCTTTTTGCCAGAATTTTTCGTCTTGAGACTACCATTAACGGAACTAGAGAAGATATCCAATCTCTACCTCATACTGATAACCAACCAGGGTTAGTAGAAGAATTTAAAGAACTCCGAGCTCGAGTGTTAACTTTAGAGAGCACGGTACATAGTTTGCAAGCACCAGCAGTATCACCAACACCAGTCACATCACCAACCTTAGCACCAACAGCACTAGTACCACCAACAACAACATCCGCATCACCAGCTTCGACATCGCATTCTGTACCTCGAGTATAATCATCGTTCTACATGACGTTCTACATAATTTATCTTCGTTCGACCTAATGATTATGTAAACTCTAATGTTTTAGAGATTATATATTCTTGTTCAAACGGTAAATCAAATGAGTTTAATATCATATTGACTCATTAAATCCATGATTACATCTGAAGAAAATATATATGTATATATATTTTCATAAAGATTATAATTAAAAATTCTTTCGTACAAACTGTTAATGGTGAAAATATTTTAACGGGTAGGTAATACCCGAGGAATATTTAGATTTCACATTAATAAGTTACATTGTACATTCTTTGAATCTAATTCAACGGTCAATTATTATCCTATTTACAACCACCGATATACGTATCCGTTCACCAAAGAATAACTATTTTTCATTCAAATCCAATTTCATATTTGAATTTTGACCTATCAGAATCCAACAAGTGGCATAATGTAGAAATAACGGACACAATAAAAATTGATTAGAAACAGACTAATTAACAATATGAAATTTTGTTAAGAAACCACGCTAACAAGATCCTAGCTAACTGTTCCTAGCCAACTGTTAATTCCTTATTACACTTTATTTATCGTAGTTTATTTCTCGTAATTTTATTTATCGTCATTTAATTTCTGTTATTTACTTTACGCACTTTATTTATCGTCATTTATTTTCTGTTATTTATTTTACACACTTTAAATATCGGGACACGTATACAAGGTTTTGACATATCATATCGACGCATCTATATATATTATTTGAAATCACCATAGACACTCTATATACAGTAATGATCGAGTTCTCTATACAGGGTTGAGGTTGATTCTACAATAATATATATAGTTTGAGTTGTGATCGAGTCTGAGACGAATACGGGTCACGATACGTATTAATTAATTCGAATATTATATATTAAATTATATATGAATTGTTGAATTGCTAACTGTGGACTATCAATCGAGGATTACCAACATTGGACAATTAAAATGAATTAAAATATTGATTATAACATATGAAACTAAACAATTCTTCAAGTTTGCCACTTGATTTCATTTTAAACCCCATTTGTATCATGACGATTACAACCTGCGTTCAAACCTTTCATAATTCTTGAAAACACCTCAATCGAGAGGATGAACCAACCGCACTTCATCTACGGAAGAAAAGATTTATGCATATAGTTATGCACCTGAAAACACTCGGAACCTGAGTAAACGTTTAACACGTGTCTGTACTAGCTCCTGTGGCATTGTTATTACCGAAAATAACACTGCAACTCTTTTCAAATTAGCCAAATTCGTCACAGCTCCATCAAGTCAACTTTGACTTTTCAGTCGGATTAGCCTTACTATAAACTTGATATATATGCGTGCTCTTTTATTGTTACCGGGGAACCTTTTATATTTTGCCACATTAGTAGTAAACTTACCAGCAACTTCATTACTCATTGGCTTAAGTCTCTTCGAAGAACCATTATATTTGTTCAATAAAACCTTATCATATATTCGTCTGCATCTTGTAACGAGTATTGCCATACCAATTATCGGGAATCAGCAATCAGTATTTTGAATCTCGCAACAATTCTACAACAACAGTTATAGGTATACATATAACCTTTATCTCTTAGAATTATGATCTTCCATTCTGAGATTCTAAAAAGCACCCAATCTACAAATCAACACCACAAATTCTGAAAAAGCTGAATACAACAGCACAAACTGTACACGACCTTAACTGTGGAAAGTTTGATGATAAAGAATGGAGTATTGGAAACACTCAATAGAAAATTTAGTACCGAAAAGTGGATTATGCGAAACTATGAAGGAAGCCGTGGACAAATCACAAAGAATAACTTTGACTTCAAAGAATCCAAATGATTCTGTTTCTGATGAAATCTTTAGCGAATACCTTGCTTCCGAATCTAAACCCTTACGGATAAATCTTCTTCATCATCCATCGATATTAGAAATTCTAGGATATCATCTTATCTTTCATTATAAATATCCTCCATATTTCTGAAGAAATTTTCATAACTATTCTTATCTGAAATCATTAATCTCTTCGCGCTGTCAGTGTTACATCATATAAGAAACTGTTAGTTTCTATATTCTGTAAACTTTCGAGTTTAAACTATGAATGATTTTGAAGTAGTGTTGGAAATTGATGCATGAGTTAGTATAATATAATGACACTTGGTCAACGTGATTATATTACAGTAAGTCATGCTGAGTTTCTAAATGGGACATGATGATCCACAGACTATAACGTCATCATGTGCCATGTTACACGACTCTTACATTTTATCTGATATATAAACATATTAAGAACATATTTTCTTGATAGTTCTATCTTTCCCGGATATTCTGGTAACTTGACGAATCAAGATCGTACTATTACCATTTCTTTCTTAAAACATTAACTATGTTCATTTCGAAATTCATATCTATGAATTCTGGACCGTTGCTCGCTTTACTAGAGGTAGAGAGGATAATAAAAAGGCAAAGAGCTCCGAAACATAAGGAAAAATATAAAAAAAAAAAACTCGACAACACAGAAATCACAAACCGTGTATATTAATACGAATAGCAATATAAAGACATGGGAGAATGAGAAATACAACAATACCTAGAGCATAGTAGACATAAACAGATTCCTCTGATGGTAGTTGAAAAAGAAGAGAGATTGATGCGATAATCAAGAAAATATCAAGGACTAGAACTGGATTAAGCATTTTCACAATTCTTGAAATTTTGAATTAAGAAAGAAAGTATTGAAGTGGTGAAAGTAAGGGAACGGAAAAGGTAAATTTATAGTGAAAATATCAGACAAAGCACTCGAGGCAGATGATCGCATTTAATTAAAGAGATCCTAATTTTCTTATTCGCCGAAGAATCAAATCTTTTAGATTTCAAAGATTTTCTTTAAATCCCTTGAATTCCGGAATTCAACCCTGAGTCAAAAGTTAAATCTCTATCTCAATCTGTTGTGACAGCTTCATTCGTACGCTTCACCTAATTGAATCGTTTTATCTATATTAGTCAGTAATGATAAAACTCCATTTATCAACTCATATTTGTCATGAAAACATTTTTATCGTTAGCCATGACCACCTCATTTCTTTAACGGGTAGGTACTGTGATGACCCGGGAATTTCTGACTAAATTTAAACTTAATCTTTATATGATTTCGATACGATAAGCAAAGTTTGTAATGCTGAAGTCTCAAAAACTTTGAACTGTGTTCATGTATACATTTGACCTTCGACTATTTCCAACGATTCACGAACCACTATCTGTAAATAAATACATATATATTTAAATACCTATTTTAATTTGAAATAGAAACTTATGTGATTCAATTTATTTATTTGTGTAAATAAAATAATAAATAATATTACTTTAAATCTATATATATATATATATATATATATATATATATATATATATATATATATATATATATATATATATATATATATATATATATATATATATACACACATATACATATATGAGTTAAAATTTATTTAATAAATGATCATAGCACTCGTTTGTCATTTTGATAGTTATTAATCAAGTTAAAATCGAACTTATATGATTTTAAAATAAACAGTGATTCAAAAATGAGTTTTACAAATTATAGGTTTACTAAAAATATATTTAAGAACTACTTGTTGAATTTTAAAACTTTTTATATTTTACTTGGGGTTGGGAGTGAATAATTAAGGTAATTTTTATTTAATAGTTAATGCTCGAATTTTATACCATAATGACTGAAATAATTAAAGAAACTTAATATAAAAATTTGGGATTTTTCTGACAACCTTTTTATACATCGCTGTTTAACAATGGAGTACGAAGCCCGGTCCGTTTAAAGTGTTGGCAGATAAATTCAATATGGGAGGCTGCTTTACTGTTTAATGTTCCACTTATGTGACTAATATATTAGATTATTATTATTATTAATATTATAATTATTATATTATACATTATATCTATATGTATATCGAGAAGTTGAGATCGAGTACACCAAGTTTGATGACCAAATACGCCTGCCATCATAACTATCAATGGAGCACCACTCACAGGCATACACCATCGCCGCCCTCTACCGCCACCATTAAATCACCTTTCACCATATTTTTTTTTTACGTGACTACAACCACAAGAACACTTAAACCACCACGATCAAATCATGAAACCCACTTCAATCTTCCTCAACCTCTCACCCCTATAGTCACCACCACCGTACGCCATCACCATGCTACAACCATCCGTCACCTCTCTCTCTCTATCACTCTTTCCTTCTTTCTCTCTCTAGCGTAATGTTTTATAATGTTGCTTCATTGAACCAAGATATTAATGTGTTTCTGTTTTTCGTTTGAGCCAACCCTTCTGAACACTGGTCGACTTGTTGATGGTACTTGAAGATAATGATTACAAACAGTAAGATCGAGCAAGAAGAAATAATGACATCAAGATGATATCAGTGAAAGTGATATCGATGATTATGATAATGGATAGTGATGATGAATAATGAGTACGCGATGTTGATGATGATATGTGATCTTGATGATGACGAGGTGATGCTTGAGGAAGATGATAAACAGTAACATGATGATGATTTTGATATGTTAATATGATGATGACACGATAATTATGATGATAATAATGAAGATGATATCACGAAGGTGATGATTGTTGAAGACAAAATGTTACAGCGATGATGATTATGATATGATGATGGTAACGATAAAGATGATGATGAAAAATAAAAGATGATGATAATAATACATGATGATGATGATCGTGATAATGATACGATGATAATGATAGATAAGATATGATGAATGATGAATCGATGATGGCATTATGATTATGAAGATTCGATGTCTGTTCCTGAACCCACAGCGTATTCTTATTTATTTATTTTTGGTTTATTGAAACTTATTAAGTTTGGGCTAGTTGAACTAGGGCTTAGGAAAATTGCAATTGGGCTTCGAATGGGTTTTGTGTTGGGCCAAGCCTGGTTTGGAAAATGTCAGGCTAGAAACAGAAACAAAAGGGGGTAAATAAAATTCGATACCAGCATATTCAGAAAAATTAAAACGGATGGATGGTTGAGTATGTGTTCGGGTGTTCGAGAAGTCATGGGTTCGAGTCTTGAATGGGACAATTCTTTTTAGAAAACTTTCTATGGGTATACACTCTTTTTTCTTTTGTTATTGTTATTATTATTATTATTATTATTATTATTATTATTATTATTATTATTATTATTATTATTATTATTGTTATTATTAATATTAATACTATTGTTAGTAATTATAATTGTTATTTTATATATACTAAGATTAATAATAAAAATGTTATTATTACTAATATTACTATCATTATCATTGTTAGTATTATCACTAAATATTAATATTATTATATTTATTATTAATTTTATAAGACTATTATTAATATAAGTATTACTATTATTATTATGATTAGGATTATTAATATTATTATTTTTATCAGTAATATTAAGTATTATCAATATTATCATTTTTACCATTACAAATATTATTTTAAATATTATTATAATTACTAATTTCAACGAACAAATATAATCATATTAACATTTTTAACAAATTAGGTATTTTTTAATATATATATATATTGATATAACTATATAAATATTAATCATTTTAAATATATATACAAATTAAATATATATATAATACATAATTTAAAATATCATATATAAAATCTGTTCGATTACAATTATATGTGTTAATATATACATAAATGATATAGGTTCGTGAATCCAAGGCCAACCCTGCATTGTTTAGTTGTTCAATATAGTCATATGTATTTTTACTAGAAAATACATTAGGTGAGTTTCATTTGCTCCCTTTTTACTCATTACATTTTTTGGGCTGAGAATACATGCAAATGTTTTATTAACTGTTTTACAATAATTATATGCGTGAGTTTCATTTGCTCCTTTTTATATATATTTTTAGGACTGAGAATACATGCGCTGCTTTTATAAATGTTTTACGATATAGACACAAGTAATCGAAACTACATTCTATGGTTGAATTATCGAAGTCGAATATGCCCCTTTTTATTAAGTCTGGTAATCTAAGAATTAGGGAACAGACACCCTAATTGACGCGAATCCTAAAGATAGATCTATCGGGCCCAACAAGCCCCATCCAAAGTACCGGATGCTTTAGTAGTTCGAAATTTATATCATGTCCGAAGGAGGATCCCGGAATGATGGGGATATACTTATATGTATATTGTGAATGTCGATTACCAGGTGTTCAATCCATATGAATGATATTTTGTCTCTATGCATGGGACGTTTATTTATGAGAATTGGAAATATGAAATCTTGTGGTATATTAAAATTATGAAATGATTGTTTATGCTAAACTAATGAACTCACCAACCTTTTGGTTGACACTTTAAAGCATGTTTATTCTCAGGTATGAAAGAAACCTTCCGCTGTGCATTTGCTCATTTTAAGGACATTACTTGGAGTCGATCATCGCTCTGGGATCAAATGTTGATGACTTCGTCCGGATGGATTAGGACGGGGCATTTCACAACCCGTGTGTTTATTTTTCTATAGCTTTAGTAGTAGTTAAATTATGATAATTAGGTTAATTAAATAAGTGAAAAGTGAAACTTAAAATAAATTTTTCAATGTTTTTTAAGACGAATTCACTTCTCCTACTTGTCTCGGACTTAAGTGAATTAATTACATTATTTCAAAAGTCTTAAAATTAAAGGCAGTCAACACTTTGAGTGTGGGATTAAGCTTTTTAGTCATACACTGATTTGCTGAATTTTCAAAAATCTAATTTTGAAACCCTCAAGTTTTCAAATAACTTTTTCATCAAAACACAAATTATTAAGTATATGGCTTAAAGCTTAATCACATGTCTAGATTTAATCATTTCCATTTTTACAAGTAATAGACAGTTATTGATGCCTGTGGTGGAGACTCTTTGAATAATGATGAAACGACAAGGAAACATGTTGATTATTTCATTGCAAGTTATTGGTGGATGTTGTATGGAGGATGAGAATGCCCCAATGAGCTTGAGTACACTTCAAGAAGACCGATTCGAATCCAGCAGAAGATGGTTTCGACTCCGTCTACCTTCAGATCCTCAGCTCACAATCGCACCCAAGGGGAGTAATTCGTTTCTTTCCCTTCGTTTATTTATTTTACTTCGTTATATCCTTAAACTATACCCTATCCTAAGCTTATCACTAAGTGTGGGATTCCAACCCAATATTGAGCTTAGATACATTTTCTGACATGTCCAAACTCTAAGTGTGGGATTTTAGCTCCCTAAAATCTAAGAATGAACATTAGGGACAATGTTCCTGTAAGTGTGGAATAGCGGTGTAGTACACTATAATTAGCTATGGGATGCTCGGAAAATATTCTTAACTTAAAATTTTACTAAGCTTTTCGAGTATACCTACTATTTAGATTCTTTTTCCTCAACGTAAGTTTTACAAAAATTTTGGCTAAATGATACTTTCTGAAAAAAGTACTTTCGAAAATCAAGCGTGTTTGTTCTATAATTAAGACAAATGAGGACATAAATCTTCTTAAGGATGAACCGATTCTCTAAAAGAGCATTGCATGACTAGGCATTATCGACCCAATATAATTGTTGTGAGGCACCCCAAAAATGGCCCAATAAGCATTCATTTTTTGTGTTTCACTATCTTTTCCGCTGAGAGTGCCGATGTTAGCATTTAGAGTTAGAACTTGACCTTGACATACATTTCGAGGCCAATGGTTAGTAAGCGTCATACATTGTGTATGTGCAATACTCTTTCCGAAATCATTCTGAATAGAGAAGACAAACACCATCCGTTTCCGTTTCCGTTTCCACTCCACGCATTTAAATCGACCAACTCACGCCAAAGAGTTGATGAATCAGAAAATACTCACCCCCATATTCACTATCAAAAACGTTACCCTTTCCACCCCCTTCTCTTTCTCATTTCCAAAATCTAGAAATTCAAATAGATAGGTCGACCAAGTTTTACTTCAAACATTTGTCAAAAAATTCCAGATTGTTTTTGATAGGTCAAAAAGACCTATTTCTGGTGAAATACCTTTCTCTCTGGGCACAAGAAGAAATAGACAAAGTTATGAAGATTGGATATGCAAAAAAAAAAATATTGATGAGCAAAGTCTCCAATAAAGAGAAAATAAAAGCATATTTTCCCAAAGAAAATGAAGATTGTGACCCAGGAGGATTGCAGAAAAGAAGCAAAGTCTTCGTTGAAAATCAACACTCTCTAAAGGAACTCTTCAACAAAAATAGAGTATCATCTTTCCTAGATAAAGTATATCCTCATTGAAACCTAAATCTATCGAATCTCTTAACAATTTAAAGATTCAAAAATCACCCTTTTCGCCATATCAAAACCTTTGCTTTTCTCCGTAAACCAACCTTTAAACCCGCTCTTTCTCTTGAAAGAATGATTAGGAAGAAGATCAGTTCCGTCCTTATCTAACCGGTGGAGATTTGATTCTTGGTCAAGCCTATGACAATACTTACAACATGACTGGCTATGAGCGAATTCATTTCATAGATTGATAGGGAACCCCAAATACTTGAGTGAATTGAATGACCCATGAAAGGAAGCCAAAGTCATGTAACCTCTCCTCATGCTTGCAGAGATAGTTTCTACCCTTTTAGAAGACGATTTGTCTGATTTTGCTCTTATAATAAATAACAAGCCAATTGAATAATAGAACGGAAACCTCAGAAGCATCCTTGAACCCAAAATAAAAGAAAGGTTTGCTTGAGGACAAGCAAAGTCTAAGTGTGGGATATTTGATATCGGCTAAAAAGTCACGTTTTTACCCCTGATATTAGCCCCATTTATGATAAAGTAATTGACTTTATCATCTAAATAAGCATTTATTTGCTTCATTTGATAGATTATGTCATTACAAAGGCTATGTTTCAAGAATCACTAAAAACGGATGATAAACAAAAAAAATGAGCAAAACCGGCTAAGACGATTAACTCGCGTTTAAATAACTTATTTTATAATTTTTAGAAAAGTTTATTTACTTAATCTCATGTTGTAGGATATTTAATTACGAACGCGTGGGTGCAAGAATCGTCAAAAACAGAGCTAAAACGAAGATTCTAGAGCAAAAACGGTGAAAGACAAGTTATGTCCAGCAAACGGCTTGCCATAAGGAAAAACGGTCTGCCAGCAAATGGGCACCAAAAACGGCTTACCTTGGAAAACAGGCATCGAAAACGGCCTTGGTAAACGGCCTGCCAAACGGCCTGCCAGGGGTTTTTTCAGCCATTTAATTACAATTTTGCCACCAAGCATTTCCTATAAATTGGGGTTTCATCCCACCATTTCAACACACACCAATTCTTCACTTCTCTCTCAAATATCTCTCTATAGTCGCTCTCTAGTAATCTATAGGAGATTAGTTCTCTCTCTGCTTTCTCTCTCTATATTCTAGAGAGAAAAGTACAGAGATTAGGAAATGTAATTATCTCTCTATTGTCGCTCTCTAGTGATCAATAGGAGATTAGTATGTAGTTAGTAGTAGAAGCTATCAAGCATTGTAACGCTATGGATATTATGAAGAAATACAAGTGTTATTCTGCCGACATTATTCGGTAATATCTATCCTTTCTTTTATTAATTTATTATAATATTCTTGTTCGATGTTTGTGATTTATTAATATTAGAAATGATTGTTACCATGATGTGTGAGTAATTACTTGATTGTTTGCCATGATTTAATAATGTTAATTAGGGATGATTATCGTTTCGTACTCACTTTCTGTCTATGATATTAAACCTCGTTATTATCGTCCTTCCACCAATACACGTGATTAAAACCTTTTATAAAGTCAACAATTATAAGGTAATTAATTATCTGTGTTTATACATTGGTCAAGTATGAACCCATAGGAAATACTATAAAGTACATGGGGAATTACCATAGGACCAGATCAATACATTGGTCAAGAGTATAAGACTCATGTCGATGTACTATAGGACCACTTAAGCATGGTCAAGGTTAGAAGCTATGAAACCACTATATGTAGAGACCCGTCCTAATCCATCCGGACAAAGTCCATATCGATTATAAACAATTCACAACAGTTGATTACATCGCGAGGTATTTGACCTCTATATGATACATTTTACAAATATTGCATTCGTTTTTGAAAAGACAATCTTTCATTACATCGAAAGTTGACAACATGCATACCATTTCGTAATATATCTTACTATAATTGACTTAATAATAATCTTGATGAACTCAACGACTCGAATGCAACGTCTTTTGAAATATGTCATGAATGACTCCAAGTAATATCTCTAGGATGAGTAAATGCACAGCGGAATAGTTCTTTCGTACCTGGAAATAAACATGCTTTAAAGTGTTAACCAAAAGGTTGGTGAGTTCATTAGTTTAACATAAATAATCATTTCATAATTTTAATAGACCACAAGATTTCATATTTCCATTTCTCATAAACATACGTCCCATGCATAGAGACAAAAATATCATTCATATGGATTGAACACCTGGTAACCGACATTCACAATATGCATATAAGAATATCCCCATCATTCCGGGATCCTCCTTCGGACATGATATAAATTTCGAAGTACTAAAGCATCCGGTACTTTGGATGGGGCTTGTTGGGCCCGATAGATCTATCTTTAGGATTCGCGTCAATTAGGGTGTCTGTTCCCTAATTCTTAGATTACCGTACTTAATAAAAAGGGGCATATTCGATTTCGATAATTCAACCATAGAATGTAGTTTCATGTACTTGTGTCTATTTTTTAAATCATTTATAAAAATAGCGCATGTATTCTCAGTCCCAAAAATATATATATTGCAAAAGCATTTAAAAGGGAGTAATGAAACTCACCTAATGTATTTTGTAGTAAAAATACATATTACGACATTGAATAATGCAGCGTTGACTTCGGATTCACGAACCTATATCATTTGTATATATATTAATATACATAGTGGTAATCGAATAAATATATATATAAAATTATTAGTTATATCCTTTCTATATTATTAATATATATATATATATATATATATATGTTTCGTATATTTATTTTGTACATAAAAATATTAAATTTTGTTATGTTATAAGTATTAATATATTTATATATATATATCATTTGTTTATTAATACAAAGATAATATTTTAAGTGTTAACAATAATAATAATAATAATAATAGTACTAATACTAATAATAATGATAATAGTATTAATAGTTATATGAATGATAATATTAACGATAGTTTTATAATGAATCTCATAATAATGATAATATTAGTAGTTTTTAATAAAATGAATAATTGTTGTAATTTAGTAGTTTATTACTACCTTTTGTCTAACTTTATACTAATACTTATATATTGAAGAGTAGTAATGGAGAGAGATGAATATATATTTCATATATATGTAAGAATGGTATCCAACTGCAAACTACATCTTTACATATTTATAGTACAATATTTTACTGTGCAGTTAGGTGGAATAGTAATACATCCGTGAGTTGATCCACCAAATTTGTTGATCTACTAAATCTACTTTATCAAAAGTGTCGGCCACTAAATTTACTTTATCAAAAGTCTATGATTTATAACACTCCCCCTTGGACGACAATTTTGTTTCATTAAAAATCAACTATATGTTACTGCCTCGTTAAAAACCTTACTAAAGAAAAACCCAGTGGGATAAAAACTTTAGCCAAGGGAAAAAGAGTGCATCATAGAGTTGACTCCTCCTCAAGTAGACATCGCTGAGTCGTCACATCTTTTGATCTTGCCTCATGCCAATATTGTGAACATGTGTTATGAAAACAGTAGTTGACAGTGTTTTGGTATAAAGATCTGCATAATTGTTGATTGAACGTATCTCATTTTAATCTGGTTGTCTTTTATAAGATCTTGAGTATATGAGAAGAATCTAGGAGGTATGTGTTTTGTTCAGTCACTTTTGATATATCCTTCTTTCATCTGTGCTATGAAAGCTGCATTATCTTCATAGATAGTTATTGAACTTTATATCGTTCTAGTCCACAAGAATCAATAATGAGTTGTGTCATTGATCTTAACCAAAAACATTCCCGAGTGGCTTCATGTAATGCAATCACTTCGGCATAATTTGATGATGTTGCAACAAGTGTTTGTTTTTGAGAACGCCATGATTTTGTGGTACTTCCATTTAGGAATACATATCGAGTATGAGAGTTATCTTTATAAGGATTTGACGAATGAACTGCATATATATAATCAACCAAATCTTGTTTTGAAGCGTTAGAATAAAATAATTTTAAATTGGCAGTTCCTCAAGGGTATCAAAATATGTGTTTGATCCTGTTACATTGTCATTTGGTAGAAGTTGAGCTGAATCTTGCCAACAAATTAACTGCAAAAGAAATGTCAGGTCTTGTACAATTTATAAGATACATAAGAACCTCAATTGCACTTAAATATGGAACTTCCGACCTGTTAAGATTTTCATGATCTTCGCAGGGATGAAATAGATCAGTGTCAATATTGAGTGATCTAACAACAATGAGTTTGTCTTTAAAAAAATGTTTTAAAAACTTTTCGGTATAAGGTGTTTGATGTACAAGTTAACCATTAGGCATATGTTCAATTTGCAATCCAAGGTAATACTTGGTTTTTTCAAGATCTTTCATTTCAAAATAATTCTTTAGAAGTTGAATGATTTCATAGATCTCTTTATTTGTTCATATGATGTTAAGAACATTGACATAAATAACTACGATATATATCCGATCATTGTTTTTCATAATAAAAACACATGTGCAAATAAGTTTATATGTATACACTTTTCTTATCAAGTAATCACTTAATCAGTTATACCACATACGTCCCAATTGTATAGACCCATATAAAAATCTTTGTGATTTAATAGCATACATTCCCTTGGGTTTTGCATTAGATGCTTATGATACCTTAAATCCTTCAGGTATATTCATGTATATCACTATCAAGTGATCCATACAGATAAGTAGTAACAACATCCATGAGATGCATTTAACTACCAGGTTGATTAAGTATCTAATAAGTAATTGTATCCATTACAGGAGAATAAGTTTTCCTTATAATTCATTTCTGGTCTTTGTGTGAAATCTTGAGTTACAAGTCTAGTTTTGTCTTGTAACTTCTTTTGCACACATTTCTTTTTCGGATAAAAATTCATTTATATCCCATACGTTTCATATCTTTAAAAAATGATAACGATTGATCCAAAAACTTTTCTTTTATTGAGCGATTCTAATTCAGCTCGTATTGCTCATTTCCATTGAGCTTAATCATGTCTATTTTGATATTCAATGACAGATTTTGGTTCTAGATCATCATCTTTATTCATGATGTCATTGTAATATTATATGAAAATATCTCATCAAGATTTTTCATTTCATTTCAGTTCCATAATATTGCATAGATTATCGCAATTTATGTATTTACATTTATCAATATCCTCTGCAGAAGGAATATTGATTTGTGGTTCTTCTTGAACACTTTCTTTTACCTCATTATCAGCTGATTTTCCTTTTTTAAGGATTTTTCATCTTTGGAACCAATTGGTCTTCTACGTTTCAGACGTGGCAAAGACTCATGAGTGACATTATTGCCAGTTTTCAAAATTTCAATTCGAGCTGGAGCATTTCCTGCTATTATATGTGATTTAGTCACTCTTTTTGTATCTTTAAATGCATAAAGTAATCGATTTGCAAGTTCTTGCATATGCATTTTTTATTTTTGCATTCTTTTTGTGCGAGGATTAACATACCTTAATTTATGTTCGCACCATGAAACATCATCTTATTTATATTTCAGATCTCCCCCTAATTTAGGGAACAATATTTCATTAAAATGACAATCAGCAAAATATGTTGTAATAACATCACCCGTCATGGGTTCAATATATCTTATGATTGAAGATGTTTCATATCTAACATACATTCCCATCCTCCTTTGAGGACCCATTTTAATTCATTGTAGTGGTACAACTAGAACATACACTATACAACCAAATGTTCTAAGGTGAGAAATATTTGGCTCTCGACCAAAATTAAGTTGGTAATGGAGAATACTTATGACTTGCACTTGGTTTAATGCGAATTAGTATCGCATCATGTAAATTTACATGTCCCCATATAAATATTGAGAGTTTTGTACTCATTACCAATTGTCTAGTTATTAGTTGTAAACGTTTATCTATTGATTCAGCTAAACCAATTTTTTGTGTATGCACATGAGCAACTGGATGTTTAACAACAATCCCTGTAGATATATAATAATCATTAAATGCTTGAGATGTTAATTCACCAGCATTATCAAGTCTCATCCTTTTAATGGTGTAATCAGAATAATGTGTTCTCAATTTAATAGTTTGTGCAAGGAACTTTGCAAATGCCATATTATGGCTTGATAACACACAAACATGAGACCATCCGCAAGATGCGTCTATTAGAACCATGAAATATCAAAATGGTCCACATGATGGATGAATTGGTCCTTATATATAACCTTGAATTCTTTCAAGAAACATTGGTGATTCGTTCTCAATATTCATTTCATTAATCACCATATGTGTTTTTCATTAATCACCATATGTGCTTTTTCATTAATGTTTTATTCAAATTCGATTATTATTCAATTTTGTCTTTTATGGTTTTTGTATTTTACTCCTTAGTGGTACATATTTCTTGGGTATTTTTATTTAGACATGTTTAAGTTTTTTATTGGACCGAATAAAGACCGAAAACCTATAAAAAAAAATGTCGTGATGCAGTGATGCGCCAGGATGTGATTGGTTGTAGGTCCATAGTCTAAAAAATGGGGACTTATTCTGAGTAGCCATATGACACCTATTATATTTATATGCACTTGTCCCCACACTCATCACATCAACTATCTCCATAAAATTTGACATGATTCTAACGACAAAAGTATCGTTGTCAACCTACAAACTTGTGTTTGTACATATAATTAAAATCATACAAACACGACACGTCTACACCTATTCTTTAGGTACTCCGAAGTATTTCTCACCCTCGCCTTCACCTTCACCAACCCCTTTTCAATCGTCACCCATGATAATCGACCAAGTCACCATCTGTCACAACCATACTATTGTTTCTTTTCTGTTCCACGATAAACCGCCACTTGCTACACCACCTTAAAACCATCGTGTATACATCACTTCAAACTAACCACACCGTCGCTGTTTCCTGCTACTGCTGTGAAGGTTTCTATTTTTTTTTCTTCAAGACATGAGGGTAGTGATATGAAGATGACTAGGTACTTAAAATAATAAGTTGATAAGGATTATTTTTTTCTTTCTTTGTCCCTCTCTGTTGGTCGACAATCAAAAGAAAAGGAGATACCCCACTTGAATACTTTTGCATCTTAAAAACCGAACTATTAAGCAAGTTGGTTTCTTGATATATATATATTTTTATCCCTTGGTCTACACTTTACAAAGCAAGTGGAAATAGTGGGAATTGTGGCTGACCTATACGAGCCAACTACAAGGACGTTTCATATATATATATATATATATATATATATATATATATTTTTATTTCGTGAAGACCATGATTATGATTATGATCATGGGGATACAATATTGATGAAGAACCAAACCCACATGTCGTTATTCTATCTCCCACTCACAACATCGGATTCTTTTATTTTATTTTATTTTTATTTTTTTTACCGACACCCACTAAAACAAGATGAAACACTTGTTGATTTGTGATTAAATCTAAATAAAGAAAAGGAATGAAGGGATGCTAACTACTGCATACTTGAGAATTATATATATTTATTTTGTAGTGAATTGAATCTCCTTGGCATTTTTTTTTTCTATAGCCGACATATGCTAAGACATAACCCCACTAGTAGTTTTTAAAATATATAACCTTATCATTATCTTTGTTCTTTAGGGTATGAAATGGAAAACCTGTCCCACCCGTACTAATGAAGCTTAGTAATGTGCAAGTTATAAATTAAAATGCTTATAACATCTCGTATCATGTATTCATGTATGTATATATAAAAAAAGTTGATGGTGTCCTTCTTGTGTGTTGATGCTATCCCGGACACTTACTTTTCTGGTTCCATTTCTGGCCGATTTACAACCCTCTCAGTAAATTGTACAACTTTGTAAGCACCAGGTACAACTTTGTTATGGTTGCCTTTTTTTTATGTAGTAAAGTGCCCGGTATTCCATTTTTATACATTTATAGTTTGGAACATTGAAACTGAAAATTATATGGGTGTGGTGGCGGTGAGGGATGTATTTGGGTGTAGTTATGAGAGAAAGAAAGATGTATGAAACTATGAAATTGAAAAAAACTGGACTATAATAATCTTGTCAATTTTTTATCGGATAAACATGACATATACGGAGTGATGTTTGAGATTTAACATAATCAAACAGACTCATTCATG
Organism: Rutidosis leptorrhynchoides; assembly: GCF_046630445.1. Classification (NCBI taxonomy): domain Eukaryota; kingdom Viridiplantae; phylum Streptophyta; class Magnoliopsida; order Asterales; family Asteraceae; genus Rutidosis; species Rutidosis leptorrhynchoides. Next base: position 252,023,792 of record NC_092337.1, read on the forward strand.
AGTCCACCTCACCCTTACAATTTTCAAGTTTTACTATATTAGTGCTGCTTTGCACATGATCATTTTTCAACATCTTTTCATTAAGGAATTTCTTTAATTTTAAATATTATTACATTTATTATGTGTATTAATTTTCTGTACCTCCTTTCAGGAGTTGATTAATTAATTAATTCAAAGTAATTTAAATTAAATAACGTCAATACTTTTTGGAATACCTGATGAGTATAACTCAATGGTTGAAGAATTCAAGCTGATAAATTTTTGATCAGAAGACACATCGGAGGTTTCTAGATCTTCCGGTGGTTTTAGCGGCGGAGTACGGTGGTTGGCGGGAGCTCTTCGTGCTGATAACGTGTTGTAATTTAGTAGTTTATTACTACCTTTTGTCTAAGTTTATACTAATACTTATATATTGAAGAGTAGTAATGGAGAGAGATGAATATATATTTCATATATATGTAAGAATGGTATCCAACTGCAAACTACATCTTTACATATTTATAGTACAATATTTCACTGTGCAGTTAGGTGGAATAGTAATACATCCGTGAGTTGATCAACCAAATTTGTTGATCTACTAAATCTACTTTATCAAAAGTGTCGGCCACTAAATTTACTTTATCAAAAGTCTATGATTTATAACAATAATTTAATAGTAATGGTAATGAAAATAACAATTTTGATAATAATATGTAATACTTGATAATAATAATAATAATTATATAATCTTATCACTAGTGGTAATCTTATTTAATAATAATTTTGTTAATAATAATAATAAAATTTATAAATGTTACTAATACTTGTATTCGAAATGATGATAAGACTAATAACTAATGTTCGTAATACATAATCATGATATTACTAATAATAATTATAATTCTAATACTTAATGATAGTAATAATAATAATAATAATAATAATAATAATAATAATAATAATAATAATAATAATAATAATAATAATAATAATAATAATAATAATAATAATAATAATAATAATAATAATAATAATAATAATAATAATAATAATAATAATAATAATAATAATAGTCATAACGATTAATAATAATATTAATAATAATAATAATAACATTAGTAATACTTATAATACTTGTAACTATGGTATTAATAAAAATTACTATATTACTAATATTAACAATCATAATAATAATTACAACAATAATAATGATCATAATAATAAAAATAATAACAATAATAATAATAATAATAATAATAATAATAATAATAATAATAATAATAATAATAATAATAATAATAATAATAATAATAATAATAATAATAATAATAATAATAACAAGGAACTACCTCTCAAAGAGTTTCAAACAGAATGGTTGCCCACGCCCAGGTTCGAACCCCCGACCTCTTGATACCCCATCACCATACTTAACCATCTAGTCTAACCAGTTTTTTTGATTTTTATGTCCTTCCTAATTTATTTAACCAGTGTTCCATTTATCTCTTTCTTCTTCAGATAAAAAGAAAATGACTCCACCAAGATTTGAACCCGCGACCTTCACCTCACTTACCAGCACACTTAACCAATCTTTCGTCTGTTTTCTTTCTGATAGAGTACACAAAAACAAAAACATATACCCCGTAATAGTTGCTTCTTCTTCCTCCTCAACTTCCAAATTCCATTCGATTAACATCCTAATCTCTAACATCATTGATCAATTGATGTAACACAGAAAATATCTAAAATCGTTATATTAATTATCAGAATGAAAAAAAAATAAAAAAATAAAAAAATAATAATAACAGCAGGCTTACTCGTCGCTGTTATGAAATAAAAAAAAATTTTGATTTCACATATGGTAACGTTTTAGAAAAAGATTAAAATACGAGATACCTTGAAAATCAATCCTAAAAGCTATTGGTACCGTCAATTTAACTTGAATCATAACATATATCCCTAATTTGATTAAAGAACATTAGTTGACTTTTTAAGAGCAAAACTTTGACTCAAGAATTGAAGCTTAATAATAAGAATTGGAATACAACACTTTGCAGAAAGATTACTTTGAAGATTTCTAACGAGATTGCATTACAGGATTTTGTAAATTGGTTCGATTTTGATTTTTGGCCAAAAGTGGATAATATAGGAGAACCGACGGGTTTTTTTTAAAAAAAAATAACTCTGTTGTCTGATTTTGATTTACAGAAAATGAATGTGAGTATACGATTAAGGGATTTATGCAGTAATAATAATGGATTGACTCTTGTTCGTATCTGGTATTGATCCAATAGAATATCACGAGTAAATAGAAAGAGAAGGAAAAGATGACTGATAGGGATGGATGTCAATTTGTTAAGCATTTATATATATATTTGTTATTTGTTATTAGCTGTATATATATGTATCAGTTTTATTTATATCTGAAAAACTCGCATTTTCTTTTATATCTGTATTTGTATTTGTATTATATATCACAATTAATATTAATATTATTAACTACTAATATAAAACAATAATAGTAATACACTTGATTTTGTAACTAATACTAATAAAAGCTTATAACAATATAATAGTAACAGTAAATATATCATTATTATTGATAATGGTAATAATAATTATAAAATTTATAATAATAATAATGTTATTAATAATAATAATAATAATAATAATAATAATAATACTAATTATAATGATACTAATATTATTAATGATAATAGTAATATTAGTAATAATAATACTATAACCATTTATATACCTATCAAATTCGTATCTATAATAATAATATTAATAACACTAGTATTGATATTACTATTGGAAGTAGTAACACTATTATTATATCAACTATTTTTAATTTATAATTAAACTTATTATATTAGATACTAATTTTACATATTACTAATTATGTAATACATAAAATGACATTCATGGAAAATTTAATATTCAAACATCAGACTATATGGAACTCATATATATTTATTTCAATAACACATAACTATCCTATTTGTTATTTTATACTTTAATTCAAATGTTTAAAGTGGGTTTTATTAAATTAAAATCTTATATATATATATATATATATATATATATATATATATATATATATATATATATATATATATATATATATATATACTTATATTGTATACACATAATCCTTATAATCAATTGTTCGTGAATCCGTCAGAATCGGCCAACGATTAAATGTATTTATGTAAACAATTCAAGATTTTTGAGACTCAACATTACAGACTTTGCTTATCGTGTCAGAAATATATAAAGATTAAGTTTAAATTTGGTCGAAAATTCCCGGGTCATCACAGTACCTACCCGTTAAAGAAATTTCGTCCCGAAATTTGAGTGAAGTGGTCATGGCTAACAATAAAAATGTTTTCATGACGAATATGAGTTGATAAATTGAGTTTTATCATCATTGAGTAATATAGAATAAACAATTCGATTATTCGAAGCGTACGAGTGAAGCTATCACGAAGTATAGAGGTGGAGATTTAACTTTTGAGGTAGATAATAGATTTTTGAAATTCAAGGAGTAAAAAGAAAATCTTGGAGATCCATTAGATCGGATTCTTCGGCGAGTAAGGAAATTAAGATCTCTATAATTAAATACGGTGATCTGCCTCGATTACTCTGTCTGATATTTCCACTATAAATTAAGCTCTTCCGTTCCATTATTCTCACCATTCCTATACTTTCTTTCTTAGTTCATACATCCAAAAGATTGTGAAAATGCTTAATCCAGTTCTGATCCTTGTCCTTATCCTTACTTTTGCAACCATCATTCTCTTTTTCCAACTTCCACCGGAGGAATCTGCTTTCTTCTACTTCGCACTTGGGGTTATAGTGTTTTTAATTCTCCCATGTCTTTATGTTGCGATAAACATTGATATACACGGTTTGTAATTTCCTCGTTGTTGTTGGGTTTTATATCTTCCCTTATATTTCGATGTCCCTGCTTCTGTCTCCTATAATCATTGTCATTCATAGTTAATGCTCTCTCCTATTTGCTGCGATTTATACTCCCTTTCTACTTCGGAGCTTCATGCTTTTGTTTTCTTTTCGCAAGTAATTGTCCAGACTTCATAGGTATGGAGTTTCGAAATTTCATAATATACAAGGTAGAAAGGAAAGGTAGTAGCACGATTTGATTTGTCAAATTACCAGAATCACTGAGAATAGAACTATCAAGAATATACTTTCTTGATATATTCAGAAGTTAAGCAGAATGAAAGAGTTATGTAACATGGCACATGATGACGTTATGATCTGTGAATCATCATGTCCCATTAGAACTCAGCATGACTTAATGTAATATAATCACGTTGATCAAGTGTCATTATATTATACTAACTCATGCATCAGTTCTCAACACTACTTCAAAACATTCGTATTTTAAACTCGAAAGTTTACAGAATATAGAAACTAATAGTTTCTCATATGATGTAACACTGATAGCTCAAAGAGATAAATGATTTCAGATAAGATTAGTTATGAAAATATATTCAAAAATATCGAGGATATTTATAACGAAAGATACAATAATATCTTTGAATATCTAAGATCAGAGGATGATGGAGACTATTGTCCATAAGGGTTTAGAGTAAGGAGCAAGATATTCGCTAAAGACTTCAGCAGGCATTGAATCATTTGGATTCTTTGAAGTCAAACTTATTCTTTGTGATTTGTCCATGGCTTTCTTCATAGTTTCGCATAATCCGCTTTTTGGTACTAAATTTTCTATTGGGTGTTTCCAATATTCCATTCTTTATCATCAAACTATCGACGGTTAAGGTCATGTATAGTTTTTGCTGCTGCATTCAGCTTTCCAAAATTCAGAGTATTAATTCGCAGACTGGGTGCTTTTCAGAATTTTCAGAATGGAAGATCATAGTTCTAAGAGATAAATGTTATATGGATACATATAACTGTTGATGTGGAATCGTTGCGAGATTCAAAATACTAATTGCTGATTCCCGGTGATTGGTATGGCAATACTCGTTACAAGATGCGGATAAGGTCTTGATAATTATAAAGATTTTTCGGAAAGTCAAAGTTCAACGAAGTTGTTGGTAAGTTTACTACTAATGTGGTGGGATATAAACGATTCTACGGTAACGATGACGAAAGGTAGACTTATATAACAAAGTTATAGTAAGACTTATTCGAATGAAAGGTCGATGTTAATTTGCTGAAGCTGTGACAAAATTGACTATTTTGGAAAGGGATTGCAAAGCTAATTTTGGTAATAACAATGCCAAAGGAACTAGTACAGTTACGTGTTAAACGTTTACTCAGGTTCAGAGTGTTTTCAGGTGTATAATTATATGCATCAATCTTTTCTTCCGTAGATGAAATACGGTTGGTTCATTCTCTCAATCGAGGTGTTTTCAAGAATTATGAAAGGTTTGAATCGCAGATTGTAATCGTCAAGATACAAATGAGGTTTAAGGTGAAATCGAGTGGCAAACTTGAAGAAATGTTTAGTTTCAAATGTTATAATCAATATTTTAATTCATTTTAATTGTCCAATGTTATTAGTCCATAGTCGATAGTTCACAGTTAACAGTCCAATAATTCATATATAGTTTAATATATAATATCTGAATTAATTAATGCATATCATGACCCGTGTACATGTCTCAGACTCGATCACAACTCAAACTATATATATTATTGTAGAATCAACCTCAACCCTGTATAGAGAACTCGATCATTACAGCATATAGAGTGTCTATGGTGATTCCAAATAATATATATAGATGCGTCGATATGATATGTCAAAACCTTGTATACGTGTCCCGATATTTAAAGTGCGTAAAATAAATAACTGAAATTAAATGACGATAAATAAAATGCGTAAAGTAAATAACAGAAATTAAATGACGATAAATTAAAATGCGATAATTAAATTGCGATAATTAAAATGTAATCAGTTAGCTAGGAACAGTTAGCGTGAATTCTTAACAAAATTCCTCATAGTTAATTTGTTTGTTTGTAACGATTTTTATTTTGTCAAATGTTTTCTTCACTATGCCACTTGTTGGATTCTGATAGGTCAAAACCAAATATGAAATTGAATGAAAATAGTTATTCTGCGGTGAATGGATTCATATATCTGTAGATGTAAACAGGATAGTAAATGACTGTTGAATTAGATTTGAAAGAATGTACAGTGCAACTTATTAATGTGAAATCTAAATATTCCTCGGGTATTACCTACCCGTTAAAATATTTTCACCATTAACAATTTGTACAAAAGAATTATTAATTACAATCTTTATGAAAAACATATATACATATATATTTTCTTCAGATGTAATCATGGATTTAATGAGTTAATATGATATTAAATTCATTTGATTTACCGTTAGAATAAGAATATATAATCTCTAAAACATTAGAGATTACATATTCGTCATGATGAACGAAGATAAATGATGCAGAACGTCATGTAGAACGATGATTATGCTCGGGGTACCGATTGTGATGTTGAGGCTTGTCTTGTTGTGGTTTGTGTTGTTGCTGGTGGTACAGTTGATGCCGTTGATGTTGCTGAAACTGGTACATTTTGCACCATATTTCCCAAGGCTACAACTCGGGCGTGAAACTCACTGACTTTATTACTCCGGGATGATTGTCGGTATGAACGAGCAAATGAATAAGGTTTTGAATCTATCTTGTGATATAGTCGTGGCGAGATACTCTGGAAATGAGAGAGAAAATGGTGTTACGAACAGGTTCGCCGGTAAGTGCTTCAGGTTCTTCACCAAGAGTGCAGGTTAGTGAGTGGAAAGGATCGCCTTCTTCTCGTCTCCATTGGTTAAGTCAACTACGAACCCATCAGATAAATTGGGGATGGATGATTGGTTGATTCATTATGGTGTCACTGCTTTCGGAGCTTAGGTGAAACTCCATATCGAAATAGCTGTCGGAATAACTATCGGAATAGCTATTGAAATCTGAGGAACTTGAACCGGTTGAGGGATTCATCTCGTACGATCAGATGAAGGATTTTCGATAAGAAATAGATTATAGGATGTAGATTAGTACCCTGCAATACATAATTTACATATGCAAGTATAATACTGAAATCCCATAACTTACGGAGGAATCTACGGAATATGTTAGGTAAAGTTTACAGTAATAGATATGCTAAGATATGAATTAGCAGATACGCTAAGATAAGAATTTTGTCTATACACTATTCATGCAATCCAGGCAGTAAGATATGTCTAGATTAAGAATGATAAGCAAGTGATTCCCTAAGAATGATAAGCAGGAAATTTTTGACACGAAATGATAAGCAAAACTTTTGACATGCAGACACGGTCGGAGTCCAGACTCACTAATGCATCCTAACGACTTATCAGTTAGACACACTAATGCAGACCTGGTTCGCTAAGACCACCGCTCTGATACCAACTGAAGCACAGTTGGGGACAACCGTCCCACCCAGTGCCTTCCCAGCTAACCGCCTGGTGACCACTGAGTGTACCTCAGATACTGATTTTAGAGCCTGCCTCTCAGCTACTGCCAACCCTCGTAAGGGATCGCAAGGAGTAAGAGCCAATGCTTCGTCACATGTAACACTGTGAGAACCTCCTTTACGACTAACCCGCCACACATGGACGACGTTATACCAGCTCTGATACCAACTGTAGAGACCCGTCCTAATCCATCCGGACAAAGTCCATATCGATTATAAACGATTCACAACAGTTGATTACATCGCGAGGTATTTGACCTCTATATGATACATTTTACAAATATTGCATTCATTTTTGAAAAGACAATCTTTCATTACATCGAAAGTTAACAACATGCATACCATTTCGTAATATATCTTACTATAATTGACTTAATAATAATCTTGATGAACTCAATGACTCGAATGCAACGTCTTTTGAAATATGTCATGAATGACTCCAAGTAATATCTCTAAGATGAGCAAATGCACAGCAGAAGATTTCTTTCGTACCTGGGAATAAACATGCTTTAAAGTGTCAACCAAAAGGTTGGTGAGTTCATTAGTTTAACATAAATAATCATTTCATAATTTTAATAGACCACAAGATTTCATATTTCCATTTCTCATAAACATACGTCTCATGCATAGAGACAAAAATATCATTCATATGGATTGAACACCTGGTAACCGACATTCACAATATGCATATAAGAATATCACCATCATTCCAGGATCCCCCTTCGAACATGATATAAATTTCGAAGTACTAAAGCATCCGGTACTTTAGATGGGGCTTGTTGGGCCCGATAGATCTATCTTTAGGATTCACGTCAATTAGGGTGTCTGTTCCCTAATTCTTAGATTACCAGACTTAATAAAAAGGGGCATATTCGATTTCGATAATTCAACCATAGAATGTAGTTTCACGTACTTGTGTCTATTTTGTAAATCATTTATAAAAATAGCGCATGTATTCTCAGTCCCAAAAATATATATATTGCAAAAGCATTTAAAAGGGAGTAATGAAACTCACCTAATATATTTTGTAGTAAAAATACATATTACGACATTGAATAATGCAGGGTTGACCTCGGATTCACGAACCTATATCATTTGTATATATATTAATATACATAGTGGTAATCGAATAAATATATATATAAAATTATTAGTTATATCCTTTCTATATTATTAATATATATATATATATGTCCCGTATATTTATTTTGTACATAAAAATATTAAATTTTGTTATGTTATAAGTATTAATATATTTATATATATATCATTTGTTTATTAATACAAAGATAATATTTTAAGTGTTAACAATAATAATAATAATAATAATAATAATAGTACTAATACTAATAATAATGATAATAGTATTAATAGTTATATGAATGATAATATTAACGGTAGTTTTATAATGAATCTCATAATAATGATAATATTAGTAGTTTTTAATAAAATGAATAATTTAATAGTAATGGTAATGAAAATAACAATTTTGATAATAATATGTAATACTTGATAATAATAATAATAATTATACAATCTTATCACTAGTGGTAATCTTATTTAATAATACTTTTATTAATAATAATAATAAAATTTATAAATGTTACTAATACTTGTATTCGAAATGATGATAAGACTAATAACTAATGTTCGTAATACATAATCATGATATTACTAATAATAATTATAATTCTAATACTTAATGATAGTAATAATAATAATAATAATAATAATAATAATAATAATAATAATAATAATAATAATAATAATAATAATAATAATAATAATAATAATAATAATAATAATAATAATAATAATAATAATAATAATAATAATAATAATAATAATAATAATAATAATAATAGTCATAAAGATTAATAATAATATTAATAATAATAATAATAACATTAGAAATACTTATAATACTTGTAACTATGGTATTAATAAAAATTACTATATTACTAATATTAACAATCATAATAATAATTACAGCAATAATAATGATCATAATAATAAAAATAATAACAATAACAATAATAATAATAATAATAATAATAATAATAATAATAATAATAATAATAATAATAATAATAATAATAATAATAATAATAATAATAATAATAATAATAATAATAATAATAATAATAATAATAACAAGGAACTACCTCTCAAAGAGTTTCAAAAAGAATGGTTGCCCACGCCCAGGTTCGAACCCCCGACCTCTTGATACCCCGTCACCACACTTAACCATCTAGTCTAACCAGTTTTTCTGATTTTTATGTCCTTCCTAATTTATTTAACCCGTGTTCCATTTATCTCTTTCTTCTCAGATAAAAAGAAAATGACTCCACCAAGATTTGAACCCGCGACCTTCACCTCACTTACCAGCACACTTAACCACTCTTCCGTCTGTTTTCTTTCTGATAGAGTACACAAAAACAAAAACATATACCCCGTAATAGTTGCTTCTTCTTCCTCCTCAACTTCTAAATTCCATTCGATTAACATCCTAATCTCTAACATTATTGATCAATTGATGTAACACAGAAAATATCTAAAATCGTTATATTAATTATCAGAAGGAAAAAAAATAAAAAATAAAAAAAATAACAGCAGGCTTACTCTTCGCTGCTATGAAATAAAAAAAAAAATTTTGATTTCACATATGGTAACATTTTAGAAAAAGATTAAAATACGAGATACCTTGAAAATAAATCCTAAAAGCTATTGGTACCGTCAATTTAACTTGAATCATAACATATATCCCTAATTTGATTAAAAAACATTAGTTGACTTTTTAAGAGCAAAACTTTGACTCAAGAATTGAAGCTTGATAATAAGAATTGGAATACAAGACTTTTCAGAAAGATTACTTTGAAGATTTCTAACGAGACTGCATTACAGGATTTTGTTAATTGGTTCGATTTTTATTTTTGGCCAAAAGTGGATAATATAGGAGAACCGACGGGTTTTTTTTTAAAAAAAAATAACTCTGTTTTCTGATTTTGATTTACAGAAAATGAATGTGAGTATATGATTAACGGATTTATGCAGTAACAATAATGGATTGACTCTTGTTCGTATCTGGTATTGATCCAACATAATATCACGAGAAAATAGAAAGAGAAGGAAAAGATGACTGATAGGGATGGATGTCAATTTGTTAAGCATTTATATATATATATATTTGTTATTTGTTATTAGCTGTATATATATGTATCAGTTTTATTTATATCTGAAAAACTCGCATTTTCTTTTATATCTGTATTTGTATTTGTATTATATATCACAATTAATATTAATATTATTAACTACTAATATAAAACAATAATAGTAATACACTTGATTTTGTAACTAATACTAATAAAAGCTTATAACAATATAATAGTAACAGTAAATATATCATTATTATTGATAATGGTAATAATAATTATAAAACTTATTATAATAATAATGTTATTAATAATAATAATACTAATTATAATGATACATATTATTAATGATAATAGTAATATTAGTAATAATAATACTATAACCATTTATATACCTATCAAATTCGTATCTATAATAATAATATTAATAACACTAGTATTGATATTACTATTGGAAGTAGTAACACTATTATTATATCAACTATTTTTAATTTATAATTAAACTTATTATATTAGATACTAATTTTACATATTACTAATTATGTAATACATAAAATGACATTCATGGAAAATTTAATATTCAAACATCAGACTATATGGAACTCATATATATTTATTTCAATAACACATAACTATCCTATTTGTTATTTTATACTTTAATTCAAATGTTAAAGTGGGTTTTATTAAATTAAAATCTTATATATATATACTTATATTTATATACACATAATCCTTATAATCAATTGTTCGTGAATCCGTCAGAATCGGCCAACGGTTAAATGTATTTATGTAAACAATTCAAGATTTTTGAGACTCAACATTACAGATTTTGCTTATCGTGTCGGAAATATATAAAGATTAAGTTTAAATTTGGTCGGAAATTCCCGGGTCATCACACTATAAGTCTAGTACATGGTGGATAATTAAGGGATTTATTAGGTAGATTTAAGTAAGGGCTGGTTTAATTCATAAATGGGATTTTGACGCACTACAATACAAACTAAGTTTATAAATCTTTAAGGATGACTGAGAACTATCAGATGTTCTAATTTGTATACAAACCCTTAGATTTTACAAAACCATTGACAGAAAGGAATTCGAAACACAATCATAACCACTCACTTGGGTGATACACTAAGGTGTTAAGAAAGGTTGGATATTATATCTATATGGCTATGCTACTTTATTCATGCACCCAAGGTATGCATTGCATCCAAGATGGGTCACTTATATCCTTAAACCAGATAAAGCGTCGGGAGTTGAGCATAGTCCATCCGATCAGAATCACGATAGCCTAGTCCCTCGTGACATGCTAATCGAGAAATCAATTAGTAGGGTATCTAGTGTTTACACCAAGGTATATCTATCCAATCAGTATCTCGCAATCATCCCGACACTACGTTATCTTAAATCATGGTGAACCACGTCTTCTCTGTCCTTAGCTGTTGCATGCTAGCTAGCTTATTTTAATTATATTGCTTTAATATTTTAAATACAATTATAAATCAAATCAACCCAACTATTGCCTTTACACAATTTTATATTCCGGATAAAGTGGTGTATAGAATAAACCGGTTGGACTTGGTTGTTGGATTTGGCGAATAGTTGCCAATTTATTAGGACCAAAAGGATCTTGCCTCTGTACACAAGGTGTATTTGGCCACTAGTCTTGGATAATAAATTGTGAATAAACCCAATCTTAATTACTAAATTATCTGAATAAGCTCCATTTCAAATTCGACCGTTCAAGGAATGACCCTAGGTCATATTTGCCCTTGCTAACCCATAGAAAGGAATAATAGATTTAGGCCAAGCATATATAAATTAAACAATCAACTTATTCTGTTGATATCCTGAATTGACGTTTTATGACCTAACGACACCGCATAAATAAACCGTCCGATTCGGACATATCAGCATCTTTTCTATCGCTTCTATTTTCTTTGGATTCGTTTTAATTCCTCGCGGAGTCACGATATGCCCTAAATAATTTCCTTCTTCTTCCCCGAAGCTACACTTAGCAGGTTTAAGCTTCATATTGATGCTCCTGAGCGTATCAAATGTTTCAAGGATGTCAGCTAGCAACTGTTCTTTAGTGTTGCTTTTGATGACGAGGTCGTCAACGTATGCCTCAAGGTTGCGCCCGATTTGTTTAGCGAACGCCGTGTCTATGGTTCAATGATCGGTAGCACCCACATTTTTCAATCCGAAGGGCATCTTGGTGTAACAGTATATGCCTTGGTCTATGTGGAACGCGGTCTTCTTTTCTTCTTCCTCAGCCATTTGTATTTGGTGATACCCTTTGTAAGCATCCAAGAAGCACTTAAACCAAAAACCGGCGAGCGATTCGACCTTCCAGTCTATCTCTGGTAGCGGATAATTGTCTTTGGGGCAGGCTTTATTAATATCTTTGAAATCAATACAAAGTCACCACGTTTCATCAGATTTGGCTACCAAGACGGGGTTGGCCACCCATGTCTGGTAGTTCACTTTGTAGTATATTAGCTTTAACCAACTTATCGATTTCTGTACACAACCATTCACTTTTGTCAAGCGCCATCAGCCGCTTCTTCTGTTTGACAGGAGTCAGATTAGTACTAGTACAAAGATAATGCTGCGCTATCTCTCGTGGTACCTAGATCATATTAGCGTCGGACCAGCAGAACACGTCTGAATTGGAGATAAGTATATTTCTCAGTTTCTCTCTAGTTTCTTGTGTGAGATTTCCCCTTATCTTAACCTTTTGTTCTGGATACTTGGGGTTAACCACAACCTACCATTCATTCACGCCTTTCTCTTCGGAGGTAATGTCTCTTTTATCAGTAACAGATGATCACAAAGTATCCAGCGGTGTTGATTCGAGGGTGGCCACTCCTTGCTCTATTAGAAATCAGACCATCCCATGGATTGTGGATAGTATAGCGCCAAACTTTTGGATGGAGGTTCTTTCCAATATAGCATTATATCTGGAATACGAGCGCACTACGTAGAATTCCACGTTTTCTCTGCGCTTTTTCCACTTATCCTTACTGTCTCTCAGCTTCAACCTCAAGTCCAAAATTCCAATAGGCCACGCTGACACTCCTGAAAACCCCGATAAAGCTGTGGTCAGAGGCTTGATAGTCTGTTTGATCGGTGTGGGCAACTATTGGAAGCAATGCCCGTACATGATGTCAACACTACTGTCGTTGTCCATGTGAAGGCGCTTCACACCATGACCTGATTCGGGTAAGTATCTCTGTACCACAATGGGTGCGCAGGAAGTGTTGAACGCTCGGACAACGGGGAAAGATATCTCTGTCACTTCCAAGCTTCCGCAAGCGCAAGATTTGCGCTTAATTCCTAGCTGTTGCTGGCAGTTGGCCATTGTACGCTCTTATTTCATCGTAACAGGTGCCTATATAGAAAAAATAAGTGAATAGTGGACATACAGAGAAAAGATAAAATCAAAACCTTTGAACTTGTGCGTCACACGGATGGCACCAAATGATCAAGCATAGATTATTCGGGTCGGGTTCGGTCCATGCTCGACATCAAAGAAGGGGGATTTATGGGTCTGAGTTTAACTCTCCAGTCCGGAGTACCGTGAATAACCCTTTTCGAGATGAAGATCTCAGTGGGGGTGGTTAAACATAGACCCACCATCGACGGGTTGTCCAGTTAACGATAGCTCGCGCTGGGTTGTAGGGTTTATGTTCGTAGAACGTTACCTGTATATCAAGAGTATCTAGTGGAATGCTATAAGTCTAGTAGTGCGGGTATAATCGCGCTATATAGATAGCGCAGCTAGTTCGTATTTTAATACTTAAAAAAGTATGTGTGTAAATCCCAAAAGTGGAATCCCCTTGCATTGTGATTTGAGTCCGTTATTTATAGCTACAGTATCGTTTGTTTATTGGAGCCACGTGTTTCATGTTGCTTTCTTGTCTGTACTACCTGAACGATTGGGAAAGGGGACCATGGAATAGTACTATTACTTTTGTGCTGGCTGTCTATCACTTTGCAGAGATCGTGGAAAGTATAGGACACGTCATCCTTTTAAAGCGCACTAGACATACTTAGCACACATTTACTTGTGCCTGGAGTGCCATAGCGCTAGGGCTGTGCACACATGGTGCAAGTGTGATGCGCAACACGAGCTAATCGGGTATGCGTATCATTAGGGCCGATCTTGAACATAATTTTTCAAAGGTTAACCTTTATGTTAATCTTGATCAGAATATACAATCAATATTTTTATAAATTTAACGCTTATTAGATACTCATATAATGTAAATTTTGATGTTATCAAATTGTATGTTAATAAAACCAGTGAACCAACTTGATGTTTGTGTTCTATTTACGCAGTACTAGAATTAAAAGAGTTGTTTGGGGGCCAAAGATCCGCCAATACTTGAGCAGTCTTGAGCTCTGGAAAGCAAATTCTTAGAAGCCAAAATATTCTATGCAATCAAGGAGTGTAGTAGCTCGAAAGCACCGGAACCTAACGGTTTTAACTTAAAATGTTATAAGATGTATTGAGAATTGATTAAATACGATCTCATAAACGCGTTAAACTGGTTTTGAGATAAATGTGAAATTTCTAGTGGTTGTAATGCCTCCTTTGTCACCCTTTTCCCTAAGAAATCAGATACCCTAGGCCTGAATGAGTTCCGCCTGATTAGCTTGATCGGAAGTTATTATAAAATTCTTTCAAAAGTTCTTTCTATAAGAATTCGAAAGATGATCCCCAACCTCATTGGGAATGAACAAATTGTGTTCTTAAAGGGCATATACATACTAGACGGTGCACTCATCGCCAACGAAGCTATCGATTTCCTTAACAAGAACAAAAAGAAAAGTCTCGTATTCAAAGTCAATTTTGAGAAGGCCTTTGATTGTTTAAGTTAGGATTTCTAAATGGAAATAATGAAGAGAGTGGGGTTCGGTGATCGGTGGAGGAGATGGATACACGGTTGCCTTAAATCGTCTCCGATCTCAATTCTTGGCAATGGCTCTTCCAAAAATGAATTTAATATCGAAAGAGGGGTTACACAATGGGACCCATTGTCTCCATTTTTATTTATCATAGTCGCGGAAGGTCTTAACCTACTTACAAAAAAGGCGGTTGATTGCGGTTTATTTAAAGATGTGGAAATTGGGGCTAAGAAAATGGTGATCTCGCATCTTCGTTATGCAGATGACACTATATTTCCATGTTGATTGGAATTGACAGATTTTTGCAATCTTATCAATTTGCTTAATTGTTTTGAGAAGGTTTTGGGTTCGAAAATAAACTTCCCCAAAAGTCTTATTTACGGTTTGGGTGTTGCATCGAGTGAACTTGAGCATATGGCATCAAATTCGTGTGTAAAGTTGGAGAATCCCCATTTACTTACCTCGGGTTACCCATTGGTCGGAATATGAATCGTGCTGAAAATTAGAAACTAGTTATCGATAAATTTAATTCACGACTTGCAGATTAGAAAGATAGAATGGTTTCGTTTAGTAAAAGGTTGACGCTTGTTAAATCGGTCCTATATAGTCTACCACTATATTACTTCTCCCTATTTCGTGCTCCCTTGAGTGTTATTAAAAATCTTGAGAGTATTCGTTGTAATTTCTTTTGGGGCGGGTCGGTGAATGTTCCAAATTGGTGTGGGTCAAATTGAATGACTCCCTCTTCCCTTATGGTAGGGTTGGTGTAACGACACAAAAATATCATGAAAATACACTAGGAGCTCCGCTCCTAGGTTAAGGAGTGGCGCTCCTGGACGGGGAAAAGATTGGGTCTTTTAATTAAATTGTAAAATATGAAGGGCACTTTGGTCTTTTAGCATATGGACGATTTAAAGCCACATGATCAGATCTAGATCTCATTTTCATCTCATCTTTCACCTACACAAACACTCTCATCCACTTTAGAGAGAGAAACCCATTTGAGAGAGAGAAAGCTCAAATCGAGGAGGAAGAAGCTTGCTTCGGTTCAAAGTGCGAGTATTAAATTTGTTCATCTGGTCACTAGCTACGTTTTGATTGTGGTGGTATGTTCTAAACTTGATTTTCTTTACTTTGATTTGTTTGAGGGTTAGGGTTTGGGTCAATGGTGAACATAAAACCCATTTGTTGGTAATTTGGGGGTTTTGGTTAAGATTGGGTCATAAGAACCCAAGAATGACTAACCTAGGGTTTAAGTGGTAATTTATGTTTAGGGGTCTTAAATGGTTAGTTAATCACTATCACACTTTGTTGTTAAGTGAATGGGGTTATTTGGGTTGTGGATGACCCAAATGGGTGCGTTGACCTTGAAATGGGTCAAATGAGTCTTGGGTGACCTAAATTATCTAATGAGTATGAAAATGCACTAGCCTTGTGTTAATAATTTTATTAAGACCATAATCGATGGATGATAGTGATTTGGCGTAATCTCGACCTAGCGTTAGGGTTAATGGTGCAAACGGGTCACATTTGCACGATGGGTCAAAGTGACACTAGGATGGGGAAAGAGTTGGTTGACCAACTTGATTGTATGATTGATTATGTGCATAATGTAATAGGTACGTTATATTGAAGGTTCCTAGCTCGGTTTATCATTCACCAAAGGCGCTAAGGTGAGTGGAATAATTATATGTGTATGTATGTAATGTATTTACTTGAGTAGCGTGAGATGTTAAGTGTCGACGTGCTAAGACACCACATTTCACATGAAGAGTGAAGTGTCGACGTGTTAAGACACCACTCCGGAAAGTATGACAGGTGAAGTGTCGACGTGTTAAGACACCACCCAGTGTGAAGTATTGACGTGTTAAGTTGCCACCCGTGGGGTTAGTGTACAACGTGTTAAGTGCACTAACGATTGTTATGAACACATATGGTCTTTCACGAGCACCATTCCCTTATGCGATTGGTTAACCATGGTTATATGTTGTAGTGTAGCATATTATATTATTTGAGTTATATGCTATTGTTTGTGCTAGCTTGTGGTATTGGAGATTTAGCGTTATACTTGCGATGGTATCCTATTTAAATTGCTAGCGTGTATGAGGTAATTGTGTAAGTGATTGCAAATAAGTAGGTTATATATGTATATGTATAATTATTGCATTCACTAAGCATTTTGCTTACCCTCTCATTGTTTACCTTTTTAGGCTCTGGTGTGGATAAAGGCAAGGGTATTCGGTTGGATTAGAGATCTCCCACTTTTATTATGATAGTAGATGCTTTTGGATTTTGGCCTAAGTATGGGGTAGTTTAATCCCAAACACCATGCTCGTTAAATGTTTGGATGTTAAACTCTTTTGGGTCAAAATTGCTACATTAATGTATTTAATGGGTCGTTGGAGTCCCAAGGGTCCGTGTGCCCATTTTGTCTTATAAATACTCTTATTTTATGAATGGGATGTAAGTTGTAATTTCGACTTGTGATTGAGTATTTAGGTTGGGATGACACTTAGTAAAATAAGTGAAACAGCCCTCCCCAGGTACAGGAGCGCCGCTTTTGTAGTAAAAGCGCCGCTCCTAGTCAGTCTTTGGTGGTGTTTTTCATCAGGCAATAGAAGCGCCGCTTCTGGCGTCAAAAGCGCCACTTTTGGGTCTTCGAGAGCGCCCCACCTGGTTTTGGTGCGCCGCTCCTATACATTTAAAAAAAAATTGGCCGGTTTTAATTAAACGGTGTTGAGTTGTTTCAAGTGGTATCAGAGCATGGTCTAAGGAATTTAGGTGACTTGACATAGGTGCCTAGACTTAGACTTTATTGTGTGTACATTTTATGCGGGACTTGTAGGATGCGGGTCGGTCCGGGATTGGTTAGTGCCTTAGCGTAGGTTAACTAACTATAAGATAATTGTATTGAAGCGACCCGCCCTAATCCATATGGACGAATACAATAACATATGATTACATTGCGAGGTATTTGACCTCTATATGATACATTTTACAAACATTGCATTCATTTTAAAAGACAAACTTTCATTACATCGAAAGTTGATAGGCATGCATACCATTTCATTATATCCAACTATAAATGACCTAATCTGTCATTTGCTTAATCATAATCTTTAATGAACTTAACGACTTAAATGCAACGTCTTTTGAAATGTGCCATGAATGACTCCAAGTAATATCCTTAAGATGAGTAAATACACAGCGGAAGATTTCTTTCAATCCTGAGAATAAACATGCTTTAAAGTGTCAACCAAAAGGTTGGTGAGTTCATTAGTTTATCATCAATATTCATTTCCATCATTTTTAATAGACCACAAGATTTCATACTTTTATTTCTCATAAACATCATGCATGCATATAGCCATCTGCATAAAATCATTCATATGGATTGAACACCTGGTAACTGACATTAACTATAATGCATAGAATATCCCCACAGACATCGACGTCTGTATAATAATAATCTCGAAGTACTAAAGCCATCCATAGACATGAATGGAGCTTGTTAGGTCCAATAGATCTATCTTTAGGATTCGCGTCAATTAGGGGCCATTTCCCTAATTCTTAGGTTACTAGACTTGAAGGGCGATATTCGATTTCGATAATCCAACCACAGAATGTAATTTCGATTACTTGTGTCTATTTCGTAAAATAATTATAAAAGCACATGTATTCTTAGTTCCAAAAATATATATTGCAAAAGTATTTAAAAAGGGAGCAAATGAAACTCACGATACGATATTTTATAGTAAAAATATGCATACGACAGAACTGAACAACCCCCATTCATGTCTATGGATGGCTTTAGTACACATATTGGCCTCGGATTCACGAACCTATATTAATTATTTATATTAATACACATAATAACAATTAAACAAGTTTATATATTATTATATTTATAAAAGTCTTATATGAATTTCTAGAAAATACTTTGTCTATATGTATCTTAATTTATATGTTATTTTAATACATATCTTAAATATATTTATTTTCAATATTTGAAATAATTAGTTATTACATATTATTAATCTAAATTCAAAAGGTATGTTAAATTTTTATTACAATAATTTCAATAATAATAACAATAATAATTATAAAGATAAAGATAATAATGATAATATTAGTATTAAAATTTTAATAAGGATTATAGTGATAATAATGTTTAATAATAATAATAATTTTGATAAAAATGATAATTTTTCAAATAATGATGATAATAATAAAAATGATACTTTTATTAAAAATAATAGTTTTATTAAAAATGATACTAATAATAATGTTAATAATAATTAATAATAATAATTTTAATAATAATAATAATAACTATAATAATAATAATAATAATAATAATCATATTAATAAAAATAATAATAATAATAATAATGATAATGATAATGATAATAATAATAATAATAATAATAATAATAATAATAATAATAATAATAATAATAATAAGAATAGTAATAATAATAATAATAATAATAATAATAATAATAATAATAATAATAATAATAATAATAATAATAATAATAATAATAATAATAATAATAATAATAATAATAATAATAATAATAATAATAATAATAATAATAATAATAATAATAATAATAAAAGAGTACAACCTTTGAAGAAACAAGCTTTAAAAATAAAACATCATTGTACGGGCTTGAACCCGCGACCTCTCGGTTTAAAAAACACACCCTTAACAGTTCCTCTGTCCTTGCTTATCTGTTTTAGTTCGATCCTAATTACTTTAATCCATCGTCACCGTCATTAATATCAACATAAAATCATCATCATCATTTTCAATTTCATCACCTTCATGACCATAATATTATCCATAATTTTTATTAATACATTATCATACTTAATAATAATATTCACGGTAATGATTAATAATAATAATTTGTATTACCTAAAAGAAACAAAATGATCAAGGAAATCTTGAGCCCAAATTAAAGTCCAATACCAAGCTTAATGGACCTCAACAACCCACTCAACTTGCAGCCCTTTTTATCAAGAAAAGAAGTCCACGTATTCACCCAACAGATAGCAGTCATCGATTAGCAATAGGTCTTGGGTTTTATTGAACAAAATAACAAAGTAAAATAAACTGTAATCGGAAGCAATTAGTAGCAGGTGGTTTTGATGGTCGATAGCAATTCTTTATGGTGTTGGTGTAGTGACCCGAGCTTTTCCATGTTTATATATATTAATTGAGATTGATATTTACATGATTAAATGTTTCCAACATGTTAAGCAATCAAACTTGTTAAGACTTGATTAATTGAAATATGTTTCATATAGACAATTGACCACCCAAGTTGACCGGTGATTCACGAACGTTAAAACTTGTAAAAACTATATGATGACATATATATGGATATATATATAGTTAACATGATACTATGATAAGTAAACATATCATTAAGTATATTAACAATGAACTACATATGTAAAAACAAGACTACTAACTTAATGATTTTTAAACGAGACATATATGTAACGATTATCGTTGTAAAGACATTTAATGTATATATATCATATTAAGAGATATTCATACATGATAATATCATGATAATATAATAATTTAAAATCTCATTTGATATTATAAACATTGGGTTAACAACATTTAACAAGATCGTTAACCTAAAGGTTTCAAAACAACACTTACATGTAACGACTAACGATGACTTAACGACTCGGTTAAAATGTATATACATGTAGTGTTTTAATATGTATTTATACACTTTTGAAAGACTTCAATACACTTATCAAAATACTTCTACTTAACAAAAATGCTTACAATTACATCCTCGTTCAGTTTCATCAACAATTCTACTCGTATACACCCGTATTCGTACTCGTACAATACACAGCTTTTAGATGTATGTACTATTGGTATATACACTCCAATGATCAGCTCTTAGCAGCCCATGTGAGTCACCTAACACATGTGGGAACCATCATTTGGCAACTAGCATGAAATATCTCATAAAATTACAAAAATATGAGTAATCATTCATGACTTATTTACATGAAAACAAAATTACATATCCTTTATATCTAATCCATACACCAACGACCAAAAACACCTACAAACACTTTCATTCTTCAATTTTCTTCATCTAATTGATCTCTCTCAAGTTCTATCTTCAAGTTCTAAGTGTTCTTCATATATTCTACAAGTTCTAGTTACATAAAATCAAGAATACTTTCAAGTTTGCTAGCTCACTTCCAATCTTGTAAGGTGATCATCCAACCTCAAGAAATCTTTGTTTCTTACATTAGATTATCATTCTAATACAAGGTAATAATCATATTCAAACTTTGGTTCAATTTCTATAACTATAACAATCTTATTTCAAGTGATGATCTTACTTGAACTTGTTTTCGTGTCATGATTCTGCTTCAAGAACTTCGAGCCATCCAAGGATCCGTTGAAGCTAGATCCATTTTTTTACTTTTCCAGTAGGTTTATCCAAGGAACTTAAGGTAGTAATGATGTTCATAACATCATTCAATTCATACATATAAAGCTATCTTATTCGAAGGTTTAAACTTGTAATCACTAGAACATAGTTTAGTTAATTCTAAACTTGTTCGCAAACAAAAGTTAATCCTTCTAACTTGACTTTTAAAATCAACTAAACACATGTTCTATATCTATATGATATGCTAACTTAATGATTTAAAACCTGGAGACACGAAAAACACCGTAAAACCGGATTTACGCCGTCGTAGTAACACCGCGGGCTGTTTTGGGTTAGTTAATTAAAAACTATGATAAACTTTGATTTAAAAGTTGTTATTCTGAGAAAATGATTTTTATTATGAACATGAAACTATATCCAAAAATTATGGTTAAACTCAAAGTGGAAGTATGTTTTCTAAAATGGTCATCTAGACGTCGTTCTTTCGACTGAAATGACTACCTTTACAAAAATGACTTGTAACTTATTTTTCCGATTATAAACCTATACTTTTTCTGTTTAGATTCATAAAATAGAGTTCAATATGAAACCATAGCAATTTGATTCACTCAAAACGGATTTAAAATGAAGAAGTTATGGGTAAAACAAGATTGGATAATTTTTCTCATTTTAGCTACGTGAAAATTTGTAACAAATCTATTCCAACCATAACTTAATCAACTTGTATTGTATATTATGTAATCTTGAGATACCATAGACACGTATACAATGTTTTGACCTATCATTTCGACACATCTATATATATTTCGGAACAACCATAGACACTCTATATGTGAATGTTGGAGTTAGCTATACAGGGTTGAGGTTGATTCCAAAATATATATAGTTTGAGTTGTGATCAATACTGAGATACGTATACACTGGGTCGTGGATTGATTCAAGATAATATTTATCGATTTATTTCTGTACATCTAACTGTGGACAACTGGTTGTAGGTTACTAACGAGGACAGCTGACTTAATAAACTTAAAACATCAAAATATATTAAAAGTGTTGTAAATATATTTTGAACATACTTTGATATATATGTATATATTGTTATAGGTTCGTGAATCAACCAGTGGCCAAGTCTTACTTCCCGACGAAGTAAAAATCTGTGAAAGTGAGTTATAGTCCCACTTTTAAAATCTAATATTTTTGGGATGAGAATACATGCAGGTTTTATAAATGATTTACAAAATAGACACAAGTACGTGAAACTACATTCTATGGTTGAATTATCGAAATCGAATATGCCCATTTTTATTAAGTCTGGTAATCTAAGAATTAGGGAACAGACACCCTAATTGACGCGAATCCTAAAGATAGATCTATTGGGCCCAACAAGCCCCATCCAAAGTACCGGATGCTTTAGTACTTCGAAATTTATATCATATCCGAAGGGTGTCCCGGAATGATGGGGATATTCTTATATATGCATCTTGTTAATGTCGGTTACCAGGTGTTCACCATATGAATGATTTTTATCTCTATGTATGGGATGTGTATTGAAATATGAAATCTTGTGGTCTATTATTATGATTTGATATATATAGGTTAAACCTATAACTCACCAACATTTTTGTTGACTTTTTAAGCATGTTTATTCTCAGGTGATTATTAAGAGCTTCCGCTGTCGCATACTTAAATAAGGACGAGATTAGGAGTCCATGCTTGTATGATATTGTGTAAAAACTGCATTCAAGAAACTTATTTTGTTGTAACATATTTGTATTGTAAACCATTATGTAATGGTCGTGTGTAAACAGGATATTTTAGATTATCATTATTTGATAATCTACGTAAAGCTCTTTAAACCTTTATTGATGAAATAAAGGTTATGGTTTGTTTTAAAATGAATGCAGTCTTTGAAAAACGTCTCATATAGAGGTCAAAACCTCGCAACGAAATCAATTAATATGGAACGTTTTTAATCAATAAGAACGGGACATTTCAGTTGGTGTCGAAAGGGACCAAGAACAGGAACATTAAACAATCCGATGGCTGTTGTGGTTGTTTAGCTTTCGTTGGGTCTGTGGTGGTGATTGTAGACGATAGAAGATAGTCGAATAGTAACAGGAAATCAACAAGGGTTGCGATGGTGTTTTCCACCTGCAATAGCAGCCTGGTTTGATCGACAAATAGCGGCAGTTTGCTATTTGGCCGGCTATTTATCAGAAAAAATAATATAGTAGCTGTAACTCTTAATGGGTGACGTGTGGTTGCAGTTTAGAGACAACAGAAGTAGTCAAAATATTGATGTTGGCTCGATGAAAATGGTGGCTGTGAGGGTTGGAGCTCGACAACAAAACATCACATAAGCACTTGTAGCAAACGTGGTGTAGGTGGTTCGATGTTGTCGTTGTTGGACATGAAACAGAAGAAGAAGAAAATAATATCGCGAGTAGAGGTTTCAAGGTGGCGGATGGGTTTATAAAGGTGGTGAGGGTGTGGTGATGGTTAATCGAAGAACAAAGTAAATGGAGATAGGAGCATGAAACTGCGATTGATGGGTTAGGGTGGTGGTGGTACGGTGGTGATGGCCAAGAATAGTGGCGGGTATGAGTGGCCAAAGGTTGGAGTTGATGATTGATCAAAGAAAGAAGGAAGACAAGTGATGGGTGTTTATCAAATATCAATTTGTCATGTGTGTGTGTGTGTGTATATATATATATATATATATATATATATATATATATATATATATATATATATATATAAATTGGTCATGGTATCTATTACACTTGTAAATCTCGAGCACCACACTGTGGTGGACATGATGTGGTGGACATGAGCTGTAACTTTGTTTGTAAGTAATAATATTTGCATTTCCAAAAAGGTAGTGATTAAAAGTGAAAACAGTGTTCCAGATTAATCATTTACATACTCACGGATATAAATACTATTACTCTACCAACACTTTTTCTGTGAAGTGCTAAATCGTACTCCGTTGTTAATCAGTGGCGGATAAAAGTATTCAGATAAATTCCAAATTTTTAAAATAATTATAATTATTTATTTCAGTCATTATTTTATAAAATTTGATCATTAACTATTAAATAAAAATTAACTCACTGTCCACGCTCGATCTCAGGTAAAATATAAAAAAAGTGTTGAAATTTATTAATTAGCTTCTAAATATATTTTTAATAAGCCTAAAACTTTTATAACTCATTTTTCCACCGTTTATTTTAAAATCATATAAGTTCGTATTAACCTTGTTTATTATCCATCGAATGGTAATTGAGTGTTACCGTCGTTTACTAAATAGATTCGAAATCACAAAATATATATTAATATACTTTATTTATATATATAGATATGTTTTAAATAATAATTATCATAATATCATATTTTTATTTTATTTTAAATAATTAAATATATAATATTTCCAATTATGTTTCCAATTACCATTTATATATATATATATATATATATATATATATATATATATATACACACACACACACACATATCTATTTACAATTAATTGTTCGTGAATCGTCGAAACTGGTCGAAGGTAATTGAATACATGAACATAGTTCAAAATTTTTGAGACTCAACATTACAGACTTTGCTTATCGTGTCGAAATAATATAAAGATTAAGTTTAAATTTGATCGGAAATTTCCGGGTCGTCACATGTATTGTGTTGTGGAAGTTATCATCGAACGAGATGATCATTGTACTAATGAATTGATGCGACGTGCTCGAGTAGCAATGATTAGCTACCATTGCTACGGGATCCAAATCGTATTAAACGAGTGATGTACGACGATTATCAAGGAAGATGGGATAGTGTGTGCATTTTGTGTGTGCTTCGTTAATTAATTTATTTCGTTTCTTAGAATGAAGATGAGGAGCGGGCACGATACCGATAACGGGGGTACGAGCGACGACTCCGAGTTACGGCCAAGGTTGAGGCCATTTTGCAAAAGCATCATGCGACTTTTCTAGCGGACGTTAAGAAGATGTTCCTAGAGTCGGTTGACGAACAAGTAACCGATCTAATCAAAGAATAAGTTAATGTTATTATTCAAGACTAGTTCGAACAAAGGGCCTCTAAAAACTAAGACGATAATGTTGGACGGCAAGACTTCCATTATAAGAATTTCAAGGATGCTCAACCTCCCACTTTTGATGGTGAACGAGACCCACTCAAGAGTGCTCGTTGGATCTTCGATATGGAGGGGGCCTTTCGTACTAGTGAGTTCCTTCTCGATATGAAGACGAGATACAATAGTAGCATGTTGAGGGGTGATGCAAAGTTGTGGTGGGACGCGAAAATCCGACTCTACGATGAAGGTCAAAGTATGAGTTTGACATGGGATGAATTCAAGGCGGATTTTTTCAAAGATTATCGAACTTCGGCCGATCTTTCGAGGCTTAAAGATGAGTTACGTGCCTTGAAACAAGGGTCAATGGATTTGAACACTCTCTAGTCCACTTTTTTATCAAAGACCCAATTTTTCTCGGAGTATGTCGGGAATGATCATATGTTGAAGGAAGACTTCTATCGAACCTTGAATGACAACTACCAATACAAAATTAGTAGAAACTCGGTGAAATATTTTGATGAGTTGTTTGACATGGCTAAAGGTTTTGAGTCACTTGTCCCGAAAAGAAGTGACTTCACTTTTAGCAAAAGGAAGTTTGAAGCTACTAGTCATTCGAACAAGAAAAGTAGAGGCGTGACCGAGAGCGTCGGTAGTGTGAAGAAGAGTGCTTCCGGAGGTTTTTCTTATACGTGCTACAATTGTGGGTAGAAGGGTCATATGGCTCGTGATTGCTCGGACCCATCCTCCACAAACAAGCTCACATGTTTTAATTGTTAAAAGCAAGGACACCGGAGGTCGGAGTGTCCTGAATTACGGGGTGATCAAGTTATGAAGCTAGAGAAAGCGGCGGGTATAGCTAGGGGACAAGTGACCTTACAAGACCACGTGGGAATGCAGAAGTTTAACGCATGTGCAGACATGGGTTATACTTTGTCAACACCTAGGAAACACAACATTCTATTTGTTTAATCAAATAGTGGTTCCAAACCAAATTGGGGTGTTCCTGCAAATAGCTACCAAAGTGGAAAGAGGAGAGCATGCTCTCTGATGCAGTTGTCTCCACAAGTACAGACATCCTATGTACCAGTGGACAATAGAACCATTACACGGTTAATAGGACTACTATAAATTGTTATATCCACTATTGTAACAATCAGTGGTGTGGGTTTATTTATTTAGAGTCAAAAATGTGTAATAGCTTTTAGTTTACCTCTTAGCTATATTCTAGGTAATCTGTATCAACCAACTATCATTCCGCCAAGGATAGTTGTGATTCTTTATGATTCAATCAATAAAGAATAACCGTTAAAAATTACCTGTGACTCAATTTAATTTACATGCTTGAATACTAATCGTGTTTAACTGTTAAGTTAATTAAAAGAAATTGTATTCACCCCCCTCTACAATACTCCTGTTGTTATCAAGGGACCAACAACTGGTATCAGAGCTTCAGCCTTGATAATTAATATCTTGGATCTGAATTCTCTCATGGCTGCATATTCAAATACAGCTTACCTTGAAAATGGCTCATCCAATAGACCACCCAAATTTGATGAAGATGAGTATGAAACTTGGAAGGCAAGATTCATGCTTCACCTTGAGTTTATTGACCCACTCATGCCTGGTATTGCCACAGATGGTCCATTTGTTCCTACTGAGACTATTGGTAGTGCTTCAGCTACAGCTGACACTCCTGATGTTCCGGGCAGAGAGGTTATTCTCACTCCTTCTAAATGGGATATTGAGGATAAATGTCATGTTGGACTTGACCCTAAAATCAGAACCCTGTTAGCTATAACTTTGCCTAACCCACTATTCAAACTGATTAGGGGAAAAGCAAATGCCAAGCTTATGTTGGACTATCTAGATGTCACCTATGAGGTTATGGGAGAAGTAAGGCAGAACAGAATGATTACTTTGAAAAGAGAATATGAAATGTTCTTTGCCTACAAGAATGAAACCCTTAAGCAAACATTTATTAGGTTTAACTCCTTGATTGTAGACCTGATCACTTTGAATGTCACCTATACTGAATTTGAACAAGTAAACAAATTCATTGATTCACTGCCTACTAAATGAAAATCTGTTACTGACCCCTTAAGAACCACTCAGACCTTAAAGAACTTTAACATGTCTTCTCTCTACAGTTCACTTTGGAACCATGAGAAAGCAGAATCTAAATTTGAACTTAACTTGAAAGAGAACTTTAGGTCTGCCCCCACCACTTAAAAATCTTCTAAGACGGATGATACTGCTCTTATTGCTGCTGCTAAAAAGAATGCTCAAAAGGCTTTACTGGTTCAAAAGTTGTTGGCAGAAGAAGAGACAGCTGAGAGTGATGTGAATAGTGGTACTGGGTCTGAAGAAAGCAGTGATGATGAAAGTGATGTAGAAGGGTTTGCTGAAGGTATGGCTTTGCTGGCTAGGTAGTTCAAAAGGTTCAATCGTAATAGAACCAGCAAGTCATACAAAGGAAGTAAGAAACCGAGTGCTAGGTATAGCAGCAAGTCAGTCAAGGGTCCTAAATCTGAGTGTTATAATTGTGAGAAGGTTAGACATTTTGCTGCTGAATGCATGTCCAGGAAACCTTTAACTTCACATGCTAACTCTTTCTCAAAAGCTGATAAGTACGAGAACAAGTACAAAGCTATGAAAGCTCGGATGAAGGAAAGTGCTAAGACTGATAAGAAGGGTAAAAAAGCCAGAAAAGGTTCTAGTTGCTGAGCATCATGATTGGGATGAAACCAGCTCGTCGTCATCCTCTGATAGTGATACTGATGATGATGGTGCTGGTTATGCTTCTGATAAAAAGCAGTGTTTAATGGCCAAGGAGGTCAAGGAGTCTGATGAGGATGATAGTGGTAGTAAGTTTTTGGCTGATATGAGGGAAGCGGATCAGAAAAGAGATTCACCTCAATGGAAAACTGAAATGATGTATAAGGTTGATAATTTTTGAACTTATATTGATGATGAAAAAGCCAAAATGTTTGACTACCTAAGAGTTGACTTATGTAGAGGCAGCAAACGTGAAGAAGTTTTGAAAACTGACAACAAATCTTTAAATGAGAAACTTAAAAGCAAAAATGATGAAATTAAAATCTTGAAAGATGATATTTCCAAACTTGAAAAACAAAACTTTGCTTTAAAGTCTCTTCACGTTGAGGCAGCAGAAGTCAAGAAGCAGCTGGATAATCTTAAAAAGGTTATCGCTTCGTGGTGTACATCTGCTCAACGCACAGCCAAGTGTGTTAACGAGCAGGTGCCTGCCCAAGTTGAAGCTTTCTTTGCTGGTGACTATGCTGCTGCTGCTGCTATTGCAGAAGTTACTTTCATGGACCCAATTCTTGAAACTGATCCTGAAACTGTCTTGCCAAATACTTTTGCCAAGATAGTTAAGGGTAATAAGGTCTTGACAATTAAGTTTGTTAGACCTGCTGTGTCCTCACCACCTGCCATGAAAGAGATTTTAGAGGATGAAGTTAGAGCAAGAGAAGCCAGTACCTCAATTGATGAGACTACTGACCCCTCAAGCATCTACTACATGACTCCAAAATAAAGACGTATTAAAAGGGAAATCACTGAAAATAATCTAAGAAAAATTAAACCAACTGATTCCCCTTCGTGTTCGAGTTCCAATTGTGCTGAGCCAGCTGATGACAAACTTACTGGTCAACCAGTAGCTGTAGATAAGCCAGTCAAACGAAATACTGGCAAGTCCAAGGCAGCAGGTAAAACTTCTTCTAACTCATCAGCTTCAGTAGACAAGCTAGTAACTTCCCACGCTGGCTCGTCAAGTGATAAAGGCAAAGCAATACGCCATGACTATGGTACTGGTTCTAAGAAGAAAGCTGACCTTAAGGGAAAATCAAAAGTGGACTCGAATGATGAGCTGTCTATCACTGAGATTATGACAGTCAAGCTTGACCAGTTAATTGAGGCAGTAACCAAAAGTCGACCTGATCTTACTGCACCCATTTACTCAGTGTATGACCAGTCACCGATACCAAATGTGAGAAAATGCTACAAATGTGGCAACAAGTTTCACTTAGCCAACCGGTGTACTCTAACCCTAACCCCATCTGCTGCTGCTTCTTCAAGAAAACCAGTAGACAGGAAGAGATCATCAAAGATGACCCTTCCAGAACCCATCCTTGGATGGGTTCCCAAAAAAAACTAATCTCTTAGCTACTGTGCAGGGCATTCAAAACAAGCAAATCTGGTATCTCGATAGTGTTTGTTCGAGACATATGACCGGATGTAAGTCCCTGCTGATGAACTATCAAGAAAAGGATGGTCCAGTTGTTTCATATGGAGATAGTTTGTTGGGTTACACAAAGGGTTTTGGTACTTTGACAAATGAGAATGTCACGTTCTCAAATGTTGCATATGTCGTTGGGCTTAAACATAATTTACTCAGCATAAGCCAACTGACAAGTAAGAATAAGATAGTCCAATTCAGAAGGATAATTGGCACTATTTTTTATAAGACAGGGAAGCCACTGCTGACTGTAAAACGTCATGAAAACATGTATCAAATTGACATGAACACAGCAGTCACAACAACTGATACTTGTTTCTATTCAAAGGCAGCAGATAACCTGAAGTGGTTATGGCACAAGAGACTCTCACATCTCAACTTCAAAGACATTCACAAATTATCCAGTAGAAGTTTGGTGTCTGGGCTACCCACTATGTCGTAGGTAAAGGACAGATTGTGTCCTGGCTGTGAAAAGGAAAAACATCACCATGCCTCATTCATATCAAAGTAAATCTCATCTGTTGAGAAACCATTTCGTTTACTTCATATGGATATATTTGGTCCTGTTAATGTGGCCAGCTGTAGTGGGAAGAAGTATACACTGGTTATTGTTGATGAATATTCCAGATACACCTGGGTATTCTTTTTGAAGCAAAAGAGTGAAGCTGCTAATGAAATTATCAATTTTATCAAAAGAATAGAGCTTTTAAATGGGCAACTAGTGAAACAGCTAAGAAGTGATCATGGTACAGAATTCAGAAATGCTACATTAGAAGAATTTTGTGCTGACAAAGGTATTTCACAGAACGTTTCTGCTGTGAGAACACCTCAATAGAATGGTGTTGCAGAAAGAAGAAACAGAACTCTCGTTGAAGCAGCAAGATCTATGTTAGCTGAGTCTGGGCTGAAAAATTCATATTGGGCAGAAGCTGTGAACACTGTATGTTTTACCCAGAATAGATCTTTAATAATGAAAAGACATCAAAAAACTGCTTATGAAGTTCTCAAAGGAAGAAGACCCTCAATTTCAGAAGTTCTCAAAGGAAGAAGACCCTCAATTTCATTTCTTCATGTATTTGGCACTCCCTGTTTCATTCTAAACAATAGGGATCAGCTAGGCAAGTTTGATGCTAAGGCTGATGAAGGTATATTCTTGGGATATTCCAACATGTCAAAGGCATATAGGGTTTTCAATAAAAGAAGGGGTTGTTTTGAAAAATCAATTAATGTTATATTTGATGAAACTGCCCCAGCTTCATCTCAGAGTCAAGAAGATGATGTAGAGACCCGTCCTAATCCATCTGGACGAATACATTATATTTGGTTACATCGCGAGGTACTTGACCTCTATATGATACATTTTAAAAATATTGCATTCGTTTTTAAAAGACAAACTTTCATTACATCGACAGTTGACGGCATGCATACCATTTCATAATATATCCAACTATAATTGACTTAATAATAATCTTGTTGCACTCGACGACTCGAATGCAACGTCTTTTGAAATATGTCATGAATGACTCCAAGTAATATCTCTAATATGAGCAAATGCACAGCGGAAGATTTCTTTCATACCTGAGAATAAACATGCTTTCAAGTGTCAACCAAAAGGTTGGTGAGTTCATAGGTTTATCATAAAGCAATAAAATTCATCATTTTGATAGACCACAAGATTTAAATCCTGCATGGTACAAATGGGCCCGAATCCTATACCCACCTGTAATGTACATGCTATATCTTTTAAATACAATACATCTTTCTCGTGTACGAAACCATTTTCATAAATCATAGTAACCGTACACATATCTTGTGCACAAAAATAACATACACATAACCTGTGTATAAAATCATTCTCTCGATATATAACATTCACATCAACTGGTGGCAATTATCATGTCCACATAATTCAATGGTGGCAATTATCATGTCCACATAATTCAATGGTGGCAATTATCATGTCCACATAATTCAATAATAATCCACAGAACTTCTGTCTGCATAATAGTTCATTCGAGGAATGTTTTGCTTGTGTCTATCTCGTCAAACATTTATAAAAGCATTTCATGTATTCGCAGTTCAAATATATTTCAAAAGCATTTAATAAAGCAGTTGAAAAAACAGCGCATGTATTCTCAGTCCCAAAAATATAAAGAGTAAAAGGGAGCAAATGAACTCACCATACTGTATTTTGTAGTAAAATACATATAACGACATTGAACAAAAGTAGGGTTGGTCTCGTATTCACGAACCTATATCATTTATATATATATATATATATATATATATATATATATATATATATATATATATATTAAAACATATACTCGTAAACCACGTAAACGACTAAATCTTTCTATTATTTTTAATAATATACTTGTTAAATTATTTGTTATATAGATATAGATATAGATATACTTGATTTATCTATTTTATTTAAGCGTTTATCTTTCATTATCACATATTAATATTAATAATTTATATTAGGGTTTATATAAAATATATATATATATATATATATATATATATATATATATATATATATATATATATATATATATATATATATATATATATATATATATGTGTGTGTGTGTGTGTGTATTTTTGTATAAAAATATTTATTTGTAGTAATATTAATAATAATAACTATGAATATAACAATTTTACTACTAATAATAATAATAATGATAATAAGTTTAATTATAACTATACTAATAGTCATATTACCAACAATAGTGATTTTATTAATATTACTTTTGTTGATAATAACAATACTTATAAAAATACTAATGATATTAATGTTTCTAATATTTGTAAATCTAAATATGATAACAATATTAATGATAATTATAATACTAATAATAGTGATAATAATAATAATACTAATTATACTAATAACCATTTTCTAACATTAGTAATAACAATAATTTTGTTAATCATTTTAATATTAATGATAATAATAATAGTAACACTAATAATAATAATAACAATAATAATAATAATAATAATGATACTACTAATGATACTAATTGCATTAATGATAATAAAAATTTTATTTCTAAAACTAGTAATAACAACATAACAATAATAATTTATAATCTCAATAATAATAATAATTAATAATCATATATAATAATCATAATCATAATAATAATAATAATAAATATGAAAATATAAAAGTGTATACCCTTTTTAAAAGCTTCACCAAAAAGAATTGTCTATGATGAGGTTCGAACCCGAGACCTCTCGATAACCCGTACCCTCCTTAAACTAATGCTCCAATTCCATTTTTCTGATTAAACCTATAACCTAAAAGTATTTATCCCGTATTGTTTCTGTTCTGTTTCTTCCCCTTCTTCTCAATTCAAATCGACAGTCGTGATACCACAATCAACAACACATTAAATTTGATTTTAAGACTTGTAACATTCAGAGATAATAAAGTGTGTTTGTTGATTACCAAAAGGAAAAATAAAAAAATAAAAAATAAAAAAAATTATATATCAGTAAACTTGCTGTACGCGACATTCAAATAAAAAGAAATTCGATTTTTGATTTTTAAATTGTTTTAGCTTACGATTTCAAAACGAAAAAGGTTCAAAACCATAATTAGAAACTTTCTGGATCCTCCATTAATCCAGAAACATCAAACCGAAAACGAATTTTAGGATGAACAAGTCGTTTGACTTTTTGAAATTATGTTTGACTTCGAAAATTCGAATTCGTTTTGAGAAATTGAAAGTTGAAACTTTCCAGATAGTTTAAATGGAAGCTTTCTAATAGAATTGCATTAATAGATTTTAAAATAACACTTGAATTCTAAATTTGGCTGAAAAGTGGAAGAGCAGGGTATTAAGTTTTATTTTCTGTTTAATAATTAAATTGCAGTGATAATTGGGTGTGTTGAAGTAAATGAACGGTTTTAACACTTATAATTGATCCTAAATTGTTTGCATTGAGATTGGATTGGGACGTATAACAAGATGTTGACAGAAGGTACATGAATTATGTATCAGGAAATAAAAAAATAAACACAGATGGTTAAATCCAAATCTGATTGTACGAAAAGGGATTTGAGATTGACTCCTAACATATTTACAGACAGAAGAATAATCTTTGAGAGTGATTTTAGACATAACACGTAATTATCTGAATTTATATATCTATTTATTATCTGTACATGTATTTATTTATATAAATATCTGTATTTTATATTTAATCCTATTAATTAGTAAATATATTTATAATAACATTCTTGATGTTATAAATAATAATAATAACACTTTATAATATATTAATAATAATAAATTTATTGATAATAACATCTACAATATTATTATTTATAATAATAATATTAACTTATAATGTTACTAATATTATTAATAATAATAATGTTGATAATAATAATATTAATAATAATAGTTCTATAACAAATTATATTTATCACACTTCATATCTATATGTCAAAATAATAATACCCCTAATACTGATTTTAATATTAATAGTAATTTTTATTAATGATATTAATAAAGATAACAATAATACTAGTAGTATTAATGATAACCATTTAAAGATATCAAACTTTATATCTATTTATCATATTGGATTAATAATAATCATAATACATATATTAATATTAATATTCATGTAAGCAATAATAATAATATTTATAATTATATTTAAACTTGTATTTACATTTATTATATTATCATTACCTATTATTAATTATATAATATATAACATGTTCGAATATTTAATTCAATATTCATATTTATTTGCAATACAGTTGTTCGTGAATCGTCGGGAATAGTCGGAGGACAATGAATTCATATAAACAGTTCCACAAACTTTAAGACTTAACATTACAGTCTTTGCTTATCGTGTCGGAATCATATAAAGATTAAGTTTAAATTTGGTCGAAAATCTCCGGGTCGTCACAGTACCTACCCGTTAAAGAAATTTCATCCTTAAATTTGAGTGAGATGGGTCATGGTTAACAATAAAAATGTTTTCATGACGAATATAAGTTGATAAATATAGTTTTATCACTATTGGGTAATATGGATAAAACAATTCGTTTATTCGAAGAGCAGAATGAAGCTATCACAAAAGAGTGAAATGAATAAATGAAGTTTCGTTTTAACTTTTGACGTTGTCTTGGTTGAATTTCGGAATTCAAGGGATATAAAGAAAATCTTCAAAATCTAAAAGATTTGATTCTTCGACGAATAAGGAAATTAAGATCTCTATAAATAAATACGGTGATCTGCCTCGATTACTCTGTCTGATATTTCCATTATAAATCAAACTCTTTCGTTCCATTATTCTTAAAATTCCTATACTTTCTTTCTTAGTCCATACATCCAGTTCTAATTCTTGATATTTCCCTAATTATTATTTCTGTCATTCTTCCTTTCAATCTTCCACCAGAGAAATTTTGCTTACTTTTAATATAACCTTGGGGTGATACTATTCTTAATTATGACGTGTCTTTATATTGCTAATCCTATTAATATCCATGGCTTGTAACCTCCGTGTTGTTATTGGGCTTTATATTTTCTCTTTTTTTTTTTTTTGAGCTCTTTGCCTTTTTATTCTACTCTCGACCTCTAGTAAAGCGAGTAATAGTCCAGAATTCGTAAGTATGGAGTTTCAAATGAACTTAATGTTCTAAACAAGAAAGAACGTAATGGCACGATTTGATTTGTCAAATTACCAGAATCACTGAGAATAGAACTATCAAGAATATATTTTCTTGATATGTTCAGAAGTTAATCAGAATGAAAGAGTTATGTAACATGACACATGATGACGTTATAATCTGTGAATCATCATGTTCCATTTAGAAACTCAGCATGACTTACTGTAATATAATCACGTTTTCAAGTGTCATTATATTATACTAACTCATGCATCAGTTCCCAACATTTCTTCAATAACATTCATATTTTAAGCTCGAAAGTTTACAGAATATAGAAACTAACAGTTTATATATTATGTAACACTAATAGCACGAAGAGATTAATGATTTCAGATAAGAATAGTTATGAAAATATCTTCAGAAATATGGAGGATATTTATAATGAAAGATACTATGATATCTTGGAATTTCTAATATCGAAGGATGGTGAAGAAAACTTGTCTGCAAGAGTTTGGAGTCAGAAGCAAGGTATTCATTAATGACTTCAGTAGATACTGAATCATTTGGATTCTTTGAAGGCATAATTAGTCTTTGTGATTTGTCCATAGCCTCCTTCAAGGTTTGCTCAATCCGTTTTCCAGTTCCAACATTTTTGAGCTTTGCCAACATACAATTCTTTATCATCAAAATTTTGGTTGTTAAGGTCGTTTACAGTTGTCTACGGCTTCTGCTGCTTCATTTTTTTTTTTCAACATTCGGAGTATTGATTTGTAGACTGAATGCTTAGAATTTCAAAATGAAAGATCATAATTCTAAGAGATAAATGTTATACATATAACTGTTGATGTAGATATGCTGTGAGTTTTCAAAGTACTGATTGCTGATTCCCGGTAATTGGTATGGCAGTTCTCGTTACAAGATGCGGATGAGTATATGATAAGACTTCAATGGATAAATATAGTGATTTGTCGGGGAGATGTAATCCAATGAGTAATGAAGTTGCTGGTAAGTTTACTGCTAATGTGATGGAATATAAACGGTTCTCCAGTAACGATGATGAAAAGTAAACTTATATATCAAGGTTATGATAAGGCTAATCCGAATGGAAGTCGGAGTTGATTTGTTGAAGCTGTGACAAAATTGGCTAATTTGAAGAAAAAAAAGTTGCAATGTTATTTTCGGTAATAACAATGCCAAAGGAGCTAGCACAGATATGTGTTACACGTTTACTTAGGTTCTGAGTGTTTTCAGGTGCATTACTATACGCATCAATCTTTTCTTTCTGTAGATGAAGTGTGGTTGGTTCATCCTCTCGATTGAGGTGTTTTCAAGAATTATGAAATGTTTGAACACAGATTGGAATCGTCACGATACAAATGAGGTTTAAGATGAAATCAAGTGGCAAACTTGAAGAAATGTTTAGTTTCATATGTTATAATCAATATTTTAATTCATTTTTAATTGTCCAATCTTGATAGTCCACAGTCGATAGTCCACAGTAACAGTCCAATAATTCATATATAGTTTAATATATAATATTTGAATTAATTAATACGTGTCGTGGCCCGTATACGTCTCAGACTCGATCACAACTCAAACTATATATATTATTGTAGAATCAACCTCAACCCTGTATAGCTAACTCCAGCATTACTGCATATATAGTGTCTATGGTCATTCCAAATAATATATATAGATGCGTCGATATGATATGTCAAAACTTTGTATACGTGTCCCGATTTTTAAAGTGCGCAAAATAAATACAGAAATTAAATGACGATAAATAAAATTGCGATAATTAAATTGCGATAAATAAACTGCGATAAATAAAATGTAATCAGTTAGCTAGGAACAGTTAGCTAGGATTTTGTTAGCGTGGATTCTTAACAAAATTTCTCAAAGTTAATTTGTTTGTTTCTAATAAATTTTTATTTTGTCAAATGTTTTCTTCATTATGCCACTTGTTGGATTCTGATAGGTCAAAATTCAAATATGAAATTGAATGAAAATGGTTATTCTGCGGTGAATGGATACGTATATATGTGGTGCTAAATAGGATAGTAAATGACTGTTGAATCAGATTGAAAGAATGTACAGTATAACATGTTAATATGAAAGCTAAATATTTCCTCAGGTATTACCTACCCGTTAAAATATTTTCACCATTAACAGTTTGTACGAAAGAATTTTTAATTACAATCTTTATGAACACATATATACATATATATTTTCTTCAGATGTAACCATGGATTTAATGAGTCAATATGATATTAAACTCATTTGATTTACGGTTGAAACTAGAATTGAATAATCCCTAAAACTTTTGAAATTACATAACTTTTACGGAGTATTTCTTCAATGTATTTGAAATTATGAATCAATACTTCATTATTTATTGATGCATGATATTGGTGTTCGTGGAATCCTTGTGAACTTCGCAAGGTACGAATGATGTCATCTGAAAAGTTTCGAGTACATCGATGATGAAAGTGTAAAATCAACATATATTTGAATAATACATTTGATTTTATTATGATATAGAATTCATTGAATTTAAAACAGAGATTGTAGTTAACGATAGTTAAGTTTGCTGACAAAGGATGTAACCATAGCATATTAGTAATATAAATCAACCAAGTAGTTAAAATTCACACATAATAGCTTAGTACGGAAAGATTTATGATGGTTTCAAAATTTATATATATATGAGATATACATATAAATTCTTCGGAGGGCTTGAGTTAATTCTTCATAACTCATTGATACAATATTCTCGTTGTTGATTCGTAATGATGTCCACGGTGATTATTGAACTGACGGAGTTTGTGATGTTTAGGTGCTGCTGATTATGACGATGTTGATGGCACTGACTGTGCTGTTGATGCTAACGGTACTGTTGATGCTGTTGGTAAAACAAGTCTAGCTTGTAATATCACGCGCCATTCTTGTCAAAATTTCTATTCTTCCTCTTATCATTCTGGTTCATTCATCTGATTTATGGTTAGGGTTAGAATAGATAATCTCTAAGACTTTAGAGATTACATAATTGCCGCAGAACATTTCTCCAGTGAAGTTATAAATCAATACTTCATCGTTTGTGGTTGTTGGTATTCCTTGGTATCTACAGGGCATAAGATGTCGATGCTCGTGGGACATATTGTGAAGTTGAGGTTTGCGATGCGGTTGTTGTTGGTGGTGGTAATGGTTATGTTGCTGGTGCTGGTGCTGGTGCTGGTGCTGGTGTTTGTAACCTTTGCACCATATTTTCCAAAGCCAGTACCCGAGTGCGAAGCTCGTTGACTTCTTCTATCACACCGGGGTGATTGTCGGTTCCGACAAGTGGATAAATGAAATCTAGAATTTGATGTAGTATGTAGTCGTGACGAGACACTCTGGAAATGAGAGAGAAAATGGTGTTTCGGATAGGTTCGCCGGTAAGTGCTTCAGGTTCTTCGACAAGAGGGCAATGTGGCGGATGGAAAGGATCACCTTCTTCTTGTCTCCAATGATTGAGGAGGCTACGAACCCATCGGATGAATTGGGGATGGCTGATTGATTGATTCATTCTGGTGACACTGCTTTCGAAGCTTAGGTAAATATCCATGTCGAAATAGCTGTCGGAATATCTATCGGAATAGCTATCGAAATCTAAGGGACTCGAACTGGTTGAGGGATTCAACTCGTACGATCAGATGAAGGATTTTTGATAAGAAATAGATTATAAGATGTAGATTAGTACCCTGCAATACCTAATTTACATATGCATATATAATACTAAAATCCCATAAGTTACGGAGGAATCTACGGAAGCTATCAGGCAAAGGTAACAATAACAGATACGCTAAGATATGAATTAGCAGATATGCTAAGATATGAATTTTATCTATACACTAATCCTGCAATCAATGCAATATGATGTGTCTAGACTAAGGATGATAAGCAAGTGATTCTCTAAGAATGATAAGCAGGTAATTTTTGACACGAAATGATAAGCAAAATTTTTGACATGCAGACACGTTCGAAGTCCAGACTCACTAATGCATCCTAATGACTTATCAGTTTCACACACTAATGCAAACCTGGTTCGCTAAGACCACCACTCTGATACCAACTGCAGAGACCCGTCCTAATCTATCTGGACGAATACATTACATTTGGTTACATCGCGAGGTACTTAACCTCTATATGATACATTTTACAAACATTGCATTCGTTTTTAAAAGACAAACTTTCATTACATCGACAGTTGATGACATTCATACCATTTCATAATATATCCAAATATAATTGACTTAATAATAATATTGTTGAACTCGACGACTCGAATGCAACGTCTTTTGAAATATGTCATGAATGACTCCAAGTAATATCTCTAATATGAGCAAATACACGGCGGAAGATTTCTTTCATACCTGAGAATAAACATGCTTTCAAGTGTCAACTAACAGGTTGGTGAGTTCATAGGTTTATCATAAAGCAATAAAATTCATCATTTTGATAGACCACAAGATTTAAATCCTGCATGGTACAAATGGGCCCGAATCCTATACCCACCTGTAATGTACATGCTATATCTTTTAAATACAGTACATCTTTCTCGTGTACGAAACCATTTTCATAAATCATAGTAACCGTACACATATCTTGTGCACAAAAATAACATACACATAACCTGTGTATAAAATCATTCTCTCGATATATAACATTCACATCAACTGGTGGCAATTATCATGTCCACATAATTCAATGGTGGCAATTATCATGTCCACATAATTCAATGGTGGCAGTTATCATGTCCACATAATTCAATGGTGGCAATTATCATGTCCACATAATTCAATAATAATCTGCAGAACTTCTGTCTGCATAATAGTTCATTCGAGGAATGTTTTGCTTGTGTCTATCTAGTCAAACATTTATAAAAGCATTCCATGTATTCGCAGTTCAAATATATTTCAAAAGTATTTAATAAAGCAGTTGTAAAAACAGCGCATGTATTCTCAGTCCCAAAAATATAAAGAGTAAAAGGGAGCAAATGAACTCACTATACTGTATTTTGTAGTAAAATACATATAACGACATTGAACAAAAGTAGGGTTGGTCTCGGATTCACGAACCTATATCATTTATATATATATTAAAACATATACTCGTAAACCACGTAAACGACTAAATCTTTCTCTTATTAATAATAATATACTTTTTAAATTATTTGTTATATAGATATAGATATAGATATACTTGATTTATCTATTTTATTTAACTAGCGTTTATCTTTCATTATTACATATTAATATTAATAATTTATATTATGGTTTATATAAAAAATATATATATATGTATATTAGTTTATATGTTATATATATAGCTTAGTTATTATATCGTTAATAATAAAATTATAGTGATATGTGATTTTTATATTCTGGTAATGTATTTTTGTATAAAAATATTTATTTGTAGTAATATTAATAATAATAACTATGAATATAACAATTTTACTACTAATAATAATAATGATAATAAGTTTAATTATAACTATACTAATAGTCATATTACCAACAATAGTGATTTTATTAATATTACTTTTGTTGATAATAACAATACTTATAAAAAAACTAATGATATTAATGTTTCTAATATTTGTAAATCTAAATATGATAACAATATTAATGATAATTATAATACTAATAATAGTGATAATAATAATACTAATTATACTAATAACCATTTTCTAACATTAGTAATAACAATAATTTTGTTAATCATTTTAATATTAATGATAATAATAATAGTAACACTAATAATAATAATAACAATAACAATAACAATAATAATAATAATAATAATAATAATAATAATAATAATAATAATAATAATAATAATAATAATAATAATAATAATAATAATAATAATAATAATAATAATAATAATAATAATAACAATAATAACAATAATAATAATAATAATAATGATACTACTAATGATACTAATTGCATTAATGATAATAAAAATTTTATTTCTAAAACTAGTAATAACAACATAACAATAATAATTTATAATCTCAATAATAATAATAATTAATAATCATATATAATAATCATAATAATAATAATAATAATAATAAATATGAAAATATAAAAGTGTATACCCTTTTTAAAAGCTTCACCAAAAAGAATTGTCTATGACGAGGTTCGAACCCGAGACCTCTCGATAACCCGTACCCTCCTTAAACTAATGCTCCAATTCCATTTTTCTGATTAAACCTATAACCTAAAAGTATTTATCCCGTATTGTTTCTGTTCTGTTTCTTCCCCTTCTTCTCAAATCAAATCGACAGTCGTGATACCACAATCAACAACACATTAAATTTGATTTTAAGACTTGTAACATTCAGAGATAATAAAGTGTGTTTGTTGATTACCAAAAGGAAAAATAAAAAAATAAAAAATAAAAAAAAATTATATATCAGTAAACTTGCTGTACGCGACATTCAAATAAAAAGAAATTCGATTTTTGATTTTTAAATTGTTTTAGCTTACGATTTCAAAACGAAAAAGGTTCAAAACCATAATTAGAAACATTCTGGATCCTCCATTGATCCAGAATCATCAAACCGAAAACGAATTTTAGGATGAACAAGTCGTTTGACTTTTTGAAATTATGTTTGACTTCGAAAATTCGAATTCGTTTTGAGAAATTGAAAGTTGAAACTTTCCAGATAGTTTAAATGGAAGCTTTCTAATAGAATTGCATTAATAGATTTTAAAATAACACTTGAATTCGAAATTTGGCTTAAAAGTGGAAGATCAGGGTATTAAGTTTTATTTTCTGTTTAATAATTAAATTGCAGTGATAATTGGGTGTGTTGAAGTAAATGAACGGTTTTAACACTTATAATTGATCCTAAATTGTTTGCATTGAGATTGGATTGGGACGTATAACAAGATGTCGACAGAAGGTACATGAATTATGTATTAGGAAATAAAAAAATAAACACAGATGGTTAAATCCAAATCTGATTGTACGAAAAGGGATTTGAGATTGACTCCTAACATATTTACAGACAGAAGAATAATCTTTGAGAGTGATTTTAGACATAACACGTAATTATCTGAATTTATATATCTATTTATTATCTGTACATGTATTTATTTATATAAATATCTGTATTTTATATTTAATCCTATTAATTAGTAAATATATTTATAATAACATTCTTGATGTTATAAATAATAATAATAACACTTTATAATATATTAATAATAATAAATTTATTGATAATAACATCTACAATATTATTATTTATAATAATAATATTAACTCATAATGTTACTAATATTATTAATAATAATAATGTTGATAATAATAATATTAATAATAATAGTTCTATAACAAATTATATTTATCACACTTCATATCTATATGTCAAAATAATAATACCCCTAATACTGATTTTAATATTAATATTAATTTTTATTAATGATATTAATAAAGATAACAATAATACTAGTAGTATTAATGATAACCATTTAAAGATATCAAACTTTATATCTATTTATCATATTGGATTAATAATAATCATAATACATATATTAATATTAATATTCATGTAAGTAATAATAATAATATTTATAATTATATTTAAACTTGTATTTACATTTATTATATTATCATTACCTATTATTAATTATATAATATATAACATGTTCGAATATTTAATTCAATATTCATATTTATTTGCAATACAGTTGTTCGTGAATCGTCGGGAATAGTCGGAGGACAATGAATTCATATAAACAGTTCCACAAACTTTAAGACTTAACATTACAGTCTTTGCTTATCATGTCGGAATCATTTAAAGATTAAGTTTAAATTTAGTCAAAAATCTCCGGGTCGTCACAGATCAAGAGTTATTGTTTGAAGAGCCTACTCAGCAAGCTCTTGATGATGATGAAGAACCAGCTGTAAATCCCTTACCAATCCATGTTGCTGGGTTCTCTGATGATGAGATGGAACACTCTATTCCATCTGTGTCTAAACCAAGTAGACCTACTAGCTCTACTGAAGTCCTACAACTGAGCATAGGTCTACTGGTTCTAAAGGATCACAAGCTAGTACTGGTTACATTAATAATGAACAGCTGTCTCCAACTGCTGCTCATACCTTTGAACCAGCTGATGATCAAGATGCTGGGTGTTCCACGACAAGCTCACCTGTTCATAACACTAGATGGACAAAAGAGCATCCAATTGAGCAAGTTATTAGTAATCTGGCTAGTGGTGTTAAAACAAGAAGATATGCAACCAGCAACTTTTGTATGCATGTAAATTTTGTGT
The DNA here is from genome assembly GCF_046630445.1 of Rutidosis leptorrhynchoides. Taxonomy (NCBI): domain Eukaryota; kingdom Viridiplantae; phylum Streptophyta; class Magnoliopsida; order Asterales; family Asteraceae; genus Rutidosis; species Rutidosis leptorrhynchoides. Next base: position 252,068,118 of record NC_092337.1, read on the forward strand.
CTGCCATTGAACCTACATGTCCTGATGAAGCAATCAAATATCCAAGCTGAGCAGGAGCTATGCAAGAAGAGATCTCCCAGTTTGATAGGAATAAGGTTTGGACATTGGTACCTAAACCTGATGATGAAACTAAGAAGATCATTGGTACCAAGTGAGTTTTCAAAAACAAGATAGATGAAGATGGGATTGTGATCAGAAACAAAGCTAGATTGGTAGCTCAAGGATTCAAACAGGAAGAAGGATTGGATTATGGAGTGACATATGCTCCAGTGGCTAGGATGGAAGCTATCAGATTGTTCTTGGCATATGCTACTAAGATTAACTTTAGGGTATTCCAGATGGATGTTAAATCTGTATTTCTAAATGGGAAGCTGCAAGAAGAAGTCTATGTCAAACAGCCTCCTGGTTTTGTAAGCATGTCTACAAGCTAGAAAAAGCTCTTTATGACCTCAAACAGTACCAAGACCATGGTATGAGACACTTCATGTGTATCTCACTGCTATATGTTTTAAAGCTGGAACAATTGATACCACTCTGTTCTCAAAAGAGACAGATGGTGATCTCTTGCTGGTACAGATATATGTGGATGATATTATTTATGGATCTAAAAATGAGAAACATTGTCAAGATTTTTCAAAACTTATGTCTAAGACATATGAAATGAGCTTACAAAGAGATTTACAATACTTTTTGGGATTGCAAATTAAACAACTTGATGATGGAATTTTTATAAGTCAGGATAAATATATCAAAGATATGTTAAAGAAATTTGGTCTGACCTGTTTAAAGGATATAGGGACCCCAATGGCAGCATCTATTAAAATAGATGCTGATCCCAATAGTGAACCAGTCAATATCACTGAATATAGAGGTATGATTGGATCCCTACTTTGTCTTACAGCCAGCAGACGAGATATTATGTTTGCCACATGTCTATGTGCCAGATATCAAGCTGATCCTAAAGAGTCACACTTGCTAGCAGTAAAAATGATATTTAGGTATCTGAAAGGTACTGCTAAACGTGGTCTTTGGTATCCCAAAGACCAGGATTTTGAGCTAATTGGGTATTCAGATGCTGACTTCGCAGGGTGTAAAATAGACAGGAAAGGTACTACTGGTGGTGGCCAGTTACTGGATGGTAGGCTAGTCAGCTGGATGAGCAAAAAGCAAAATACTGTGTCCACATCTACTGCTGAGGTAGAATACATTTCTGCTGGTAGTTGTACTGCTCAAGTACTATGGATGCAAAGCCAGCTGAAGGACTATGGTGTTCATATTACAAAGACTCCAATCTACTGTGACAACACAAGTGCAATTGCTATCACCAACAATCCTGTGATGCATTCAAGGACGAAGCACATTGACGTTCGATATCATTTCATAAGGGATCATGTCCAAAAATGAGATGTGGAGCTACATTTTATTTCAACAGACTAGCAGTTAGCAGATCTATTCACAAAGACCTTAGATGAGAAATGTTTTAACTATCTCATCTCTGAGCTGGGTATGCTAGAACTTTAAATAAAAAACAATTTTGTTGGTGTGCTGGCTCTACAATATGTAGGGCAAACCAGTAAGTCACATTTATTAACTTACTGCCTACATGCCAAACACTCAGCACAACAAGGTCTTTTATACTTTGGTTACTCAAAATGTTTTAAATGAAATAATAAATAGCTCACAAAATTAAATGATTCCTTAAAACTGAAAATCATTTACTCCCAATGATTTAAATTAAATTCATGATATATTAAATGTAACAAAGTATTTTGTATTTAATACAAAACTTATTTTGTGGTCTTTAAATCAATTTTGAATTAAAACCTGCTGCATTTAATGCTGAATGGGAGGTATGAGTGTTCAAGTCATATATACATCATGTCAACAGTCTGTGTCCCCTAGAAATGTGCCAGTCTGTCACATCTGCCCACGCGCCTGCAGATGAAAGTTGCCATTTTCTCTCTCCTGCACTTTTTCACCCAATCAGAACGGATAAAAGAGTGTTTTATCTTCCATAATAACCTTCGGTTATTCATTATTCAAATCACACACTCTTTTCTCTCAAAATCTTCCAACTTTCACAACTTCATATCTTCATCTTTACCTATCATCAATGGCAGACCAACCACAATCACCACATGTTGAAAATCAGCCAGAGGAACAACAACTGCAACAACAACTAGTACAACAACCTGATCAACAACCACAACCAGCACCGGAGGAATAAGTTGTTCAAGGATCACTGTTCAATCTCCACCCAAATCTGGTTAGGGCTGCTAATGCACCTGAACACACGACTATTCACCTATTGAGAGGCAATGCTGCTCATTCACTCTCCATCCCAAATCAAAAGCAAATATGGGTTATGAAATGCTAATCGACTACATCAGGCAATCCCCTCTGGCTAGAGCTATCACCGGTGTACCTTCACACTTATATGTTGCCTGCTTGGCACGATTTTGGTATACTGCCACCACTGCCACCACTCCCCAGAATGTTCCATGTATTCGTGGCATGGTAACCGAAACCCTACCTTGCTCCATCACCATTGAGGCCATCCGCCGTGCCCTTCAATTACCAGATGGACCGTTTGTCAATTCACCAACCAGCGATGTATTCAGACGGGAGGTGCTAGAAATCATTGGGTTTTCTCAACCAATAGCTCATACACCTTTGAGGAAGCATATGCCACCTCTTTGGTACTACTTCTTTGGGCTGCTGACCCAGTGCATCAGCTAGAAATCAGGAAGTTTTGACCAGTGCTTAGATTTTGAGCTTAAAATTGGTCATGGTTTGTTGTTCAACAGAAACATTGATTATGCCGGGGAAATTTATTTGAGGCTAAGGGAGATGGTGCAAGCACCTAAACGAACACATTTAATCCCCTTTTCAAGGTTCTTAAGCCTGGTCTTTAAAACTGAGCTGGGTGAAGCTTACCAGTAGATTGCTGATCAATCATACGACCTACCTCTAAAATAAGGGGGTATGCCAAAAGATGCGCCTGCTGCTCCATATTCTGGTTTAACACCAGGCATGCTCGAGTATCTTGCTGCTCGGGGTGGAGCTCACCAATCGACTGCCTCTGGTGTTGCACCAGCTGAGGGGGAGGGTCCTCAGCGTAAGCCAGCTACGCGTAGAAAGCATCCAGCTACCTCAACTAGAACAGCCACCATCTCACATACTGGTAAAGAAGTAGTTGTATTAGAATCTAGTGCTCTCTGATAATAAAGAACAGCCCTAGTCTTATATACTGACTACCCAATTCTAGTATTGGAATCCGTTACTCATCTATTTCTTGGTAACGGGCAAATCCAAACGTGTAAAGGCTGGCTCCAAGCAAACCACATGGGAGATTGCACCAGTCTCAACTACTGCTCCTGCAAAGGATGTGGCTATGGAACCTGGTGCATTTCTAGACCAAACAGCAGAAACTTCTAACTTAATTGAAAACATTTTAACTGCTGACTTGAAAAATGAAAGTGGAGTTAAAGGTATAACCTTGGCTCCCAAGCTGACTGGTTTTAAAACTAGTGTTAAGAAGAGTAGCAACCCATACTCTTCTAACCAGACACTTCTACATTTTTCTAAATTAAACTTAATGTTATATCCTCTCCTGACAGTACAACCAGCAGAGCACATAACTAACCCCCAAAGCAGACTTGAGCTGGGTCCTCATCGTGTTGAACCAGCTCAGGATACTGCACAGCCAATATGTTACTTGGATCATGATAAGAGTCTCACTCCTACATCATTACCAGCCAGAACTCTTACACTATCTGGGTCAACATGTGTTGTCAATGAGTCAGCAGAGTCACAACTGCACTTACAGACACCTAAATCTGTCTCAATCAAAGGGCTAACTAAACCACCAGTCTGTCTCCAGAGACTAATAACAGATGCAATTGTTGAGTTAAATTTATTTGGTTCTACAGTTGTTAACATAAAATATTCTTTTGTTTCAGTTCTTAGCAGGGTAGATGAACAGGCAGAGGGGGAGCAAGAAAAGGATGTTAATGTTTCTACTGATGTGCTCTCTACTTCTGCTACTGGTGTTAGTGCTACTGATTTGCCTACTGGTGGTGCTGATACTAGTACTATTGTCTCTACTGCTGCTGGCTCTACTGGAGACAATGTGGTTGCTGGTTCCACTGTTCTTACTGATAATGAGGAGTTCTGATATTTCTGCTACTCCTCCTACTGTCTCTCAGATATTGCTACTTCAACCACTGATTCTGTAGTGGTTGAGGAGATGATAATGGAACCTCCTCCTGCACTTGAAAAGGTCATTAGTAATATTGTTAAGGAGGTTCTTGATATTGATGTTACTAGTTCAACCACCGTTACTCCTCCGACTGCTGTTACTGAGGAAATTACTACAGGTGGTGACCAGGATGACGTGGTGCTTACTGATGAGCTTATTGCAGTAAATGCTGCTTATTCTGCACATGTCACTGGTTCTATTAGTATTCCGGATATTTCTGATCTTCAATCGAGATAATTTATTACTGTGGATCCCGCTGGTAATCTACAGGTTTCTGATGTGATGACCCGGGAATTTCCGACCAAAATTTAAACTTAAATCTTTGAATGTTTTCGACACGATAAGAAAAGTCTGTTAAGTTGAGTCTCCAAAATTTTGAACTGTTTCATATATGCATTTTGACCTTTGACCACTCCCGGACGATTCACGAACAACTAATTGTAAATAGATACATATATATTTGAATATATAGATATATTTTTTTAGTTTGAAATATAATTTGAAATAAAATACGATTTAACTTCTAGAAGTAAATAAGTAAAATAAAATAATATATGATGTAATGAGAAATATTATTAATTATAAATATAATAAATTAAATATAATATTTATATTTAATATATTTAGTTATATAATAAAGTATGGTGTTAAAATGTATATATATATATATATACAAAATAGTTATGTTGTTATTAGAATATATATACACATATAAGATCTATATGTATAATTATTGTCATATTGTAATGTATAAATATTATTTTAATAAATATTATTATATAAAATATCATATAGTTATTAAATAGTACATAACTAGTAATATATATAATACAATTTAAAATATAGTTGTTATATTAATATTATTAATGTCATTATTAATGTATTAATTATTATTACTAATATTATTATTATTATTATTATTATTAATATATTTATACTTATATATTATATTTATAAATTAATATATATATATATATATATATATATATATATATATATATATATATATATATATATATATATATAACATAAGAACAAAGACTGTTAGCTATAGCCATCAGTTCATTTATTTATTTCTTCTGTCTTCTATTTACCTGTGAAGGTATGTCGATAGAAAATGCTGTATACAAGAACTCCTTCATGAAAACAATCCTTATTCGATTAAATCTGTTTCATCTGTTCTTTATTTCTTTTTTTCTTTTTTTTTTCTCTTTAAACTCTCTGATTGTAGCCTATTTGATCCAAAATTCACCAATCCAATTCTGGAACTTTTCAATACGGATTAATTACTGTAATCCATTCACTTTATGATTCCTAAACTTCTAAAATCATCACTACAACTTTACAGAAATTTATTTCAGTGAATCCGATTAAATTTGACCTTTGTGTTCATCGTTGACCCATTTAACCTTCGAATTGATTTGAAACGAATTGACCAGAAGTAAAATGGCAGAAGTGTCCGAAATTATGTCGTGAATGTTTCCTCAAATTCGCAGGTCTTAATTCGTTATATCAAACATGAATTTTCGAGTCAAAGCTTTTTGAAGCAAAAGTCAACAATTAAGTTCATCGTGAAATTTGAATTCTGTAAGTTGTTTCCTGTTAAATTGAGAATTCATATAGTTTATAGGAGTCTTTTGCAATCTATTTCATATATAAAGTTTCTTTTAAAATGGTCTTAAAATCAAAATCAAACATTGAGTTCATGAACTCAAGAACACGACGGTTGTAATTAAGCATTTTTTTTTTTTTTGTTGTTTGCTGTTAAATAATTCAAGTTAAAGGAATCCCTGACGTTCTGTTTGAATTGAGAATCTTAATGTCGATTGAATTGATTGCTGTTATATAAAATGGGTGTCTGATCGAATTCCAAATTGAAGAAGATGAAGAACAACTAAATCGGGTTAAATACATTTTAGGTTAGAATAAATTCAGAAAGACAGAGATGGAAGGATGGTCGTGAGGGTGTTTGTTATAACAGAAGGTTGTGGGTTCGAGTCCCATATGGGACAATTCTTTTTACAAACAAACTTCAAGGGTATATTTTTATTTCTTTTATTTTTAATTATTATTATTATTATTATTATTATTATTATTATTATTATTATTATTATTATTATTATTATTATTATTATTGTTATTATTATTAGAGTTGTTATCATTATTATTACACTTAGTATTATTGTTATTATTATTATCATGAAGTATTATAATAATTATGGTTATTAGTGTTATTTTTTTTTTTTAAGATCATCATTAATATAATTATCAACATTGTTATTATTAGTAACATAATAATTATTATCTTTACAAATATAAGTATTATGATAAAATTATGATATATATACAAGTATGAAGATTACTATTATATATCACTAATAGTTGTATTTTTTTATTATTATTATGATTATGATTAGGATTATTATGATTATTATTATGAAAATAATACAAATTATAATTATTTTCACAAATATTAGTATTAGTATTTTTTTACAAATATTAGAATTGTTAATATTAACATAAATATTATTAATTATATTATCACGAGTATTATTATTATGCAATTACTAAAATCGATATCATAATGATCATCAACTATAAAATTCATATTTTTACAAGTATTATTATTAACATCATTGTTATTATCACTAATAGAGTTATTATTAACATAAATATATTATTAAAGTTACTATCATCATTTTTTTTACTAATATTAATTTAGTGTAATTTGAACCAATGTTTCGATAAACAAATGAAATACATACATAAATATAGATATTTAACACATATAACATAACAAAATTTAATATCTTTATATATAAAATGAACATATAAAGTATGTATAAATTATTAACATAAAAATGATAACACTAATACTTATATATATATATATATATATATATATATATATATATATATATATATATATATATATATATATATATATATATATATATGTGTGTGTGTGTGTGTGTGTGTGTGTGTGTGTGTGTGTGTGTGTGTGTGGGTGTTCAATTACAACTATGAATATTAATAAATATACAAATGATATAGGTTCGTGAATCCGAGGCCAACCCTATACTTGTTCAATGTCGTCCTATGTATTTTTACTACAAAATACATTAGGTGAGTTTCATTTGCTCCCTTTTTAAATGCTTTTGCAATATATATTTTTGGGACTGAGAATACATGCGCTGCTTTTATAACTGTTTTACGAAATAGACACAAGTACTTAAAACTACATTCTATGGCTGGATTATTAAACCGAATATGCCCCTTTTTAGTCTGGTAATCTAAGAATTAGGGAACAGACACCCTAATTGACGCGAACTCTAAAGATAGATCTATCGGGCCCAACAAGCCCCATCCAAAGTACCGGATGCTTTAGTACTTCGAAATTTATATCATGTCCGAAGGAGGATCCTGGAATGATGGGGATATTCTTATATGCATATTGTGAATGTCGGTTACCAGGTGTTCAATCCATATGAATGATATTTTTGTCTCTATGTATGGGACGTATGTTTATGAGAAATGGAAATATGAAATCTTGTGGTCTATTAAACTTATGAAATGATTATTTATGTTAAACTAATGAACTCACCAACCTTTTGGTTGACACTTTAAAGCATGTTTATTCTCAGGTATGAAAGAAATCTTCCGCTGTGCATTTGCTCATTTTCAAGATATTACTTGGAGTGATTAATGACATATTTCAAAATACGTTGCATTCGAGTCGTTGAGTTCATCAAGATTATTATTAAGTCAATTATATTTGGTTGTATTATGAATTGGTATGCATGTCGTCAACTTTCAATGAAATGAAAGTTTGTCTTTTAAAAACGAATGTAATGTTTGTAAAATGTATCATATAGAGGTCAAGTACCTCGCGATGAAATCAACTATTGTGATTCGTTTGTAATTAATGTGGACTTCGCCCGGATGGATTGGGACGGGGCATCACAGTTGGTATCAGAGCGGTGGTCTTAGCGAACCAGGTCTTGCATTAGTGAGTCTAACTGATAGTCGTTAGGATGCATTAGTGAGTCTGGACTTCGACCGTGTCTGCATGTATAAAGTTTTGCTTATCGTTTTTGTCGGAAATCATCTGCTTATCATCCTTAGGAAATTACCTGCTCATTATTCTTAGTCTAGACACATTTTACTGCATTGACTGCATGAATAGTGTATAGACAAAAATTCATATCTTAGCGTATCTGTTACTGTAGACTTTATCTGACACGTTTCCTTAATTTCCTCTGTAAACTACGGGATCTTCTGTACTATATAAGATATTCTATATAATTAGAATATTATCCGATAACCGAAAATCATTTCATATCAAAACCCTTTAACTGATCGTGGGAGATGGATCCTACACCTAGCTTGGAATCCATTAGTTCCGGAAGCGATTTCGAGATGTATATTGAAGCAGACTCTGAAGTCAATGAACCAGAAGTGCCTCAACCATTTAGTTATTTTTCTTTCTGGAGAAGATGGGGGTGGGTCCGAGACTTACTCACTCGATGGAGAAATGAAGAAGACGAGCCCTACCGCGAACCAAACTTACCTCCTAACATCGGAGAAAATGATGTACTCACCGGTGAACCTATGCGTAACACTGTATTCACCCTTCTTCTAAAGTTTTCCACCTTGAAGGTCGCATTACTACAATCTCAGAAAATATTCAACCTCTACTTCCGAATACCAATCGAAGGGGAATATTAGAAGAAGTTGTAACATCCCGCGTTTTTCCGTTAAATTTATTTTTAACACTATCTTTTTTTTTTAAATAATACCTTTCGTTATTTAAATTCGTAGTTTCCGTTGACCAACGTTCTTAATTTTCCCGTTATTTAATTATAACATCACTCGTTTACTCGAGCGTTTTTAAAATATTCGTTTGGTTAATTCCCGCACCCGACAACAAACTTGAGGGACTAATCTTGGCATTTGGCCAAATGTTTGGTGACTAGTCACCACCTCCCCATCTCATCCATTCATTTTTCCTCTTCTCCTTCTACCTCCTTTCTCTCTTCCATTTTTGAACCATAAACACCCAACTCACAAAATCATCATCTAAATCCGGATCGAGAAGCAAACTTCAAAACAAATTACATTTTCGTCATCCTCTCTTCATCCTCTACATTTTGGTACCAATTTCTTCACATTTGGGTAACGTTTCTAAAAACTCTAGATTTCTCTAAATTCGTGTTTTGACTTGAAATTGTGTTAGTTAGTGTCTATGGCTCGTGTATAACATGAATATATGTTTTGTTTGCTCGATTCGTTGTTTTGAGTAACTAGTTTGAACATTTGAAATGGGTGTGCTTAATCCTTAATTTTGGATGAGTTAATGTTGTTAAATTGTTAGAGTTTATGTTTTAAAAGTGTTTCTAGCATCTTTAGCATCAATTTGATGTGTAGGTTGATTTGGAAAACATCATTAACATGATTATTGGTTTTGTGATTCTTGATTAGGGTTTGATGAACTCTAAAAGGAAATTTTGATGCTTTGAATGCCATGAAATGTTATTAGTTAGTGATTAGTTGTATTGTATGTTTCATTACCTTCAAAACGGCATATCATATGTATGAATTGCATTCCCGAATCTTAAAATGCGTTTTGTAAACTTGAAACGATGGTTTTGAACATTTAATGACCACTTGACGAGATTTCGGCTATTGTAAATGATGTTTTTGCTTGATGAAAAGTGGTTAGTTGTATTCCTTGTCAAAATACCTTTCCAACGATATAAGATACTTGTTTTGGATGTTTACGGTTTAGGATTTATGGGTATTTGAAGTTGGATTCGTGCTTGAGTGTGAAAACTGCCAGAATTCTCTGCACAGGTAATGGCGCGGCGCGCCATATACCCGCGCGGCGCGCCAAAGTGGCCTGTCCAACTTTGTCGATTTTTGAATAATGTTTGCTATGCTACGCACCTCCGATTCACATGTAACTTGTTTTAACATGCTCATATATGATTAAAAACCTCAGAAAAATAGTTCGGGACCCGACCCGAACGTGTTGACTTTTCGTTGACTTTGACCGACCGAAGTTCGACTTTTTTGTCAAACTTAACAAAATGATTGTGCAATCTTCCTAACTTGTTTCTATACTTGTATCTTGCATGAAACTTGACAAATTGATTCACATGCTACATAATCGAGTCGTAACGAGCCATAGGACTAATTGAACACATTTCGCCCGACCTTGTAACCGGTTAATTAATACAACTTACTTGTTTAGGTCAAGGCTAAGCAACTATCATACACACGTTTACTTTGTGAAGTACTTTTATACTCGTGCACTCGAGGTGAGATCATAGTCCCATCTTTCAAACAACTTTTATGCTTTAAACTATGGGATGAGAAACATATACGTATCATACTTTTATACATTGAACACAAGTACGAAAACGAACATTCCACGTACGGGTTTGAACAAAAAGCCTCAATTCAATTATCATTAGTTACACTTGCAGGGTGTAAACGTGAACTTATATTATGTGATCACATGGGCTTGACGAGCCTCATTCGGACGGTTCGCTACCGTTAGCGGATGAAATATATTTTCGGGTCTAGTGTATGTTCTAACACTACGCAAAGGGTGCAAAACAGTTAAGTTTGATAATTGGGTGCCCGGGATACAAACAACAACTTTGGAATGCAAATGATTTTGATAATCATCTTATACTAAATCTTGTGGTTCAAATACAACGTTTACTAAAACACCTATGATCTCACCAACGTTTTTCGTTGACAGTTTTCTACATGTTTTCTCAGGTTCATACTTGGCTACTTGATACATGCTTCCGCACTCTTTGATTACTTGATTGGAGTCAACCATGCATGCATACGCTAGGGATAGCACTTTTGGATTCAAACTTTTGTTTACATACTTACGCTATTTATAGCAACTGTATTTTTAAACTAATTATGTCGCAAGTTATTTCATTTATACTTTATGACTTTTGTAAACTTAGACTTGTTGTCGAACGGTTTTGTAAACTAAACTTGCAAGTCTTGTACCTTTCAAATGAATGCGACATAATTTTGGTCAAACGAGTCTCATATAGGGACTACGACCACGCAACGGGACCTAAGTTAACGGCGCCGTCAATAACGGTTTTGGTCGGGTCGTTACAAGTGGTATCAGAGCATTGGTTGTAGGGAACTAGGACGTGCATTAGTGTGTCTAACAGAGTCGTTAGGACGCATTAGTGAGTCTAGACTACAACCGGATAGTTAGCATTTGCATTCTGACATACATTTGCTATAGATAGCACTTACTTGACTACTTGTGCATTATACTTGTATCATTCTTAGGCAAACTTTTTAATGGTACCCAACCTTCATCATACGAACTCGTATTCCGCCACTTTTTGGTAACACACGTAAATTCATGATTCATACACGTATGGATGACGATGACTTCATTAGTCACACTTGTTCGGGAACTCTATCTCTCGAATTATTATTTGCCACCGTTTCAACTTACTATCGGTTTCCCACTGGTGTTTCTTACTATCTACTTTTTGGTGTTACTACCATCACTACTCTAGGTGAGTATCGTCATCAACATTTATCACTACGGTTGCGTGCTACTCGTTATCATGACTCGTTACTCTTTTCATACCTGAATACCTTATTGTCTGACTCGAACCACATTGACGTGAACAATCATTTATACACTTCCCTCGGGGAACGCTTCTTTATAGTTGCACTAATTCTTTCGATTCAATACGAGTCACGTTAGAGACGTCGTTACACTTTGTTTATTTTAAACTTCACGATTACACGAACTTGAATCTATAGAGTGATGTGGGAATGGAAGTATGAGTTAGCGTAATATAACGACACTCGATCAACGTGGTTATATTACGGTAAGACATACCAAAGTTCTAGTGACACGTGATGGTGGTTAGACTCGATCAACCTAAACACCACCATGAGCCATGTACATGACTTCATCTATTCTTGTTGGACATCTGAAAACTCCAAGAATATTGATAACAACCATACCGGGGACACACCTTCGATTTTTGTCGAACTATACTTATGCTTCTGAATGAATTACCGATTCCTTTCGACTTCAACCGTATGTTACACGTGTATACTATCTCGTCCTCGCACAGTCTTATTGACTAACTACAATTTACTCGTTATGCTCGCATCGAGGCAGAAACTTCTCTCGCCTTACACTCGTAATTCCGGTTCAGGAAATCTTTTATTTTAAATTCTCAATGGAGAGAGACTCTTCACGTTATGCTAGTATTCGCCTCGAGGGTGAATAGTCTCGACGAACGTTTTTGGAAACCGATAAATCTTCCGCGACGCGGATTTTCTTGAGAAACTTGTCCTAACAAACTTGTTCAAATATACCTTACGGAATGTACTTTGTTTCGGATCGAGATCCTCGTTTCACTTCTAGATTTCGGAGTGCCTTACAAAAAGCCTCGGGACCACGTTTAGACATGAGTACCGCGTACCATCCAAAACCCGACGGACCGAACAAACATACGATTCAAACCTTGGAAACCGTAATACGAATTTGTGTTACCAACTTCAAACCACTTAAGAAAAGTCTTGCCTTTAACCAGAATCTCTTACCACGATAGTTATCATTCGAGTTTTAACGTCACACCTTTTGAAACCACATGTGACCGGAAACGTCATCCTCCTTTTTTCGAAACCAAGTAAACGATGATCAATTCACCGGGGCCGAGCTTATTCATGAGCAATCGAGAGGATTTATTCATATTCAAGCAAGACCCAACGTGACTCGTAATCACCAGGAGCTATGCCGATGTTACACGTAAACCTTTCGAATTCCATGTGGAAAACCGCGTAACGTAAAAAGTCGCACCTTGAAAAGGTGTAGTCCATTTCGGAAACGTAGAAAGCTATATCCGCGATATTTTTAGTCCTTTTGAAATTTTGGGGTGTGTTGTGCCCGTTGCTTACCGCTTCGAACTTCCGACTCAAACAAATTCCGTTCATCCTACATTCTGTGTATCAAACTTAAAGGCGTGTCTTGCGAGACAAGAACTTGTTATCCTCTTCGATGAACTTACTATCAACGATAAACCTCACTTCCAAGGAGGGCCGGTTGAAACTATAAATCGTGGAACCAAACTTTAAACCAACGTAAAATCGCGACTGTCGAAGTTCGTTGAAATACCCGAGGGAGTACCTTCACTTATTCGTAGAACCGACAACGCAAGATCTCGAGGAAGAAACAACGACTACTACTTCCAACTAAATTTCGGGACGAAATTTCTTTTAAGGTGTAGGTAATGTAACATCCCGCGTTTTTCCGTTAAATTTATTTTTAACACTATCTTTTTTTTTAAATAATACCTTTCGTTATTTAAATTCGTAGTTTCCGTTGACCAACGTTCTTAATTTTCCCGTTATTTAATTATAACATCACTCGTTTACTCGAGCGTTTTTAAAATATTCGTTTGGTTAATTCCCGCACCCGACAACAAACTTGAGGGACTAATCTTGGCATTTGGCCAAATATTTGGTGACTAGTCACCACCTCCCCATCTCATCCATTCATTTTTCCTCTTCTCCTTCTACCTCCTTTCTCTCTTCCATTTTTGAACCATAAACACCCAACTCACAAAATCATCATCTAAATCCGGATCGAGAAGCAAACTTCAAAACAAATTACATTTTCGTGATCCTCTCTTCATCCTCTACATTTTGGTACCAATTTCTTCACATTTGGGTAACGTTTCTAAAAACTCTAGATTTCTCTAAATTCGTGTTTTGACTTGAAATTGTGTTAGTTAGTGTCTATGGCTCGTGTATAACATGAATATATGTTTTGTTTGCTCGATTCGTTGTTTTGAGTAACTAGTTTGAACATTTGAAATGGGTGTGCTTAATCCTTAATTTTGGATGAGTTAATGTTGTTAAATTGTTAGAGTTTATGTTTTAAAAGTGTTACTAGCATCTTTAGCATCAATTTGATGTGTAGGTTGATTTGGAAAACATCATTAACATGATTATTGGTTTTGTGATTCTTGATTAGGGTTTGATGAACTCTAAAAGGAAATTTTGATGCTTTGAATACCATGAAATGTTATTAGTTAGTGATTAGTTGCATTGTATGTTTCATTACCTTCAAAACGGCATATCATATGTGTGAATTGCATTCCTGAATCTTAAAATGCGTTTTGTAAACTTGAAACGATGGTTTTGAACATTTAATGACCACTTGACGAGATTTCGGCTATTGTAAATGATGTTTTTGCTTGATGAAAAGTGGTTAGTTGTATTCCTTGTCAAAATACCTTTCCAACGATATAAGATACTTGTTTTGGATGTTTACGGTTTAGGATTTATGGGTATTTGAAGTTGGATTCGTGCTTGAGTGTGAAAACTGCCAGAATTCTCTGCACAGGTAATGGCGCGGCGCGCCATATACCCGCGCGGCGCGCCAAAGTGGCCTGTCCAACTTTGTCGATTTTTGAATAATGTTTGCTATGCTACGCACCTCCGATTCACATGTAACTTGTTTTAACATGCTCATATATGATTAAAAACCTCAGAAAAATAGTTCGGGACCCGACCCGAACGTGTTGACTTTTCGTTGACTTTGACCGACCGAAGTTCGACTTTTTTGTCAAACTTAACAAAATGATTGTGCAATCTTCCTAACTTGTTTCTATACTTGTATCTTGCATGAAACTTGACAAATTGATTCACATGCTACATAATCGAGTCGTAACGAGCCATAGGACTAATTGAACACATTTCGCCTGACCTTGTGACGTAACCGGTTAATTAATACAACTTACTTGTTTAGGTCAAGGCTAAGCAACTATCATACACACGTTTACTTTGTGAAGTACTTTTATACTCGTGCACTCGAGGTGAGATCATAGTCCCATCTTTCAAACAACTTTTATGCTTTAAACTATGGGATGAGAAACATATACGTATCATACTTTTATACATTGAACACAAGTACGAAAACGAACATTCCACGTACGGGTTTGAACAAAAAGCCTCAATTCAATTATCATTAGTTACACTTGCAGGGTGTAAACGTGAACTTATATTATGTGATCACATGGGCTTGACGAGCCTCATTCGGACGGTTCGCTACCGTTAGCGGATGAAATATATTTTCGGGTCTAGTGTATGTTCTAACACTACGCAAAGGGTGCAAAACAGTTAAGTTTGATAATTGGGTGCCCGGGATACAAACAACAACTTTGGAATGCAAATGATTTTGATAATCATCTTATACTAAATCTTGTGGTTCAAATACAACGTTTACTAAAACACCTATGATCTCACCAACGTTTTTCGTTGACAGTTTTCTACATGTTTTCTCAGGTTCATACTTGGCTACTTGATACATGCTTCCGCACTCTTTGATTACTTGATTGGAGTCAACCATGCATGCATACGCTAGGGATAGCACTTTTGGATTCAAACTTTTGTTTACATACTTACGCTATTTATAGCAACTGTGTTTTTAAACTAATTATGTCGCAAGTTATTTCATTTATACTTTATGACTTTTGTAAACTTAGACTTGTTGTCGAACGGTTTTGTAAACTAAACTTGCAAGTCTTGTACCTTTCAAATGAATGCGACATAATTTTGGTCAAACGAGTCTCATATAGGGAC
Source organism: Rutidosis leptorrhynchoides (assembly GCF_046630445.1). Taxonomy (NCBI): domain Eukaryota; kingdom Viridiplantae; phylum Streptophyta; class Magnoliopsida; order Asterales; family Asteraceae; genus Rutidosis; species Rutidosis leptorrhynchoides. The sequence continues at coordinate 252,084,037 of NC_092337.1, forward strand.
TACGACCACGCAACGGGACCTAAGTTAACGGCGCCGTCAATAACGGTTTTGGTCGGGTAGTTACAGAAGTTAGGGAACTTCGAATTGATAATCAAGATTTATCAAATCAGATGAGTGGATGGATAGAAATGATAGAGGGTAGGATAGAAACCCTGATAAGAATGGTGCGTGATCTACGAGCTATACTTACTACACCAATATCATCACCAACCTCAGCACCAACAACACTTGTAGCACCGACAGCAACAGTACCACCATCAGCAGCACCAGCAGCATAACCAGTACCAATAATAGCAACATCATCACACGTCTTAACCTCGCAATCTATACCTCAAGCATAATCATCATTCTACGAATCGTTCTACATAAACTATCTTCATCCTTCATGGCGATTATGTAATCTCTAATGTTTTAGAGATTATGTACTCTAGATCTAGCCGTAAATCTAATGAGTTTAATATCACATTGACTCATTAAATCCATAATTACATCTGAAGAAAATATATATGTATATATATTTTCATAAAGATCGTAATTAAAATTCTTTCGTACAAACTGTTAATGGTGAAAATATTTTAACGGGTAGGTAATACCCGAGGAATATTTAGATTTCACATTAATAAGTTATACTGTACATTCTTCGAATCAGATTCAACAGTCATTTACTATCTTACTTACAACCACCGATATACGTATCCGTTCACCGCAGAATAACCATTTTTATTCAAATTCATATTCGGATTTTGACCTATCAGAATCCAACAAGTGGCATAATGAAGAAAACATATGACAAAATAAAATTTGTTAGAAACAGACTAATTAACTATGAGAAATTGTGTTAAGAATCCACGCTAACTGTTCCTAGCTAATTGTTTCTAGCTAACTGATTACATTTTATTTATCGCAATTTAATTATCGCAATTTACATTCTCGCAATTTACATTCTCGCAATTTACATTCTCGCAATTTTATTTATTGTTATTTAATTTCTGTATTTATTTTACGCACTTTAAATATCGGGACACGTATACAAGGTTTTGACATATCATATATATATATATATATATATATATATATATATATATAATATATATATATATATATATATATATATATATATATATATATATATATATTATTTGGAATAACCATAGACACTCTATATGCAGTAATGATCGAGTTCTCTATACAGGGTTGAGGTTGATTCTATAATAATATATATACTTTGAGTTGTGATCGAGTCTGAGACATGTACACGGGTCACGATACGTATTAATTAATTCGAATATTATATATTAAACTATATATGAATTATTGGACTGTCAACTGTGGACTATCGACTGTGGACTAATAATATTGGACAATTAAAATGAATTAAAATATTGACTATAAGATATGAAACTAAACAAATCTTCAAGTTTGCCATTTGATTTAATCTCAAACCTCATTTGTATCTTGACGATTACGATCCACGTTCAAACCTTTCATGATTCTTGAAAACATCTCAAACGAGAGGATGAACCAACCACACTTCATCTACGGGAGAAAAGATTGATGCATTTTGTTATGCATCTGAAAAAACTCTCGGAAACTGAGTAAAAGTTTAACTCGTAGTTGTGCTAATTCCTTTAGTGTTATTATTACCCAAAATAACATGGTAATTCCTTTCAAAGTAGCAAATTTTGTCACAGCTCCAGCAAGTCAACTTCGACTTTTCGTTCGAAACAACCTTATTATCACCTTGATTTATATGTATGCTCTTTTATTGTTACCGGGGAACCTTTTATATTCCACCATATTACCGTCAGCGTTTAATCATCTAAAACCACAATTCTCTTGAAATCACCTCAGTTCGATAACCAATGATTCAGATATGGTAGCAGTAAATGTAGAGGAATCGGCAATCAGTACTTTGAAAACTCACAGCATATCTACATCAACAGTTATATGTATAACATTTATCTTCTAGAATAATGACCTTCCATTCTGAAATTTTGAAAAGCACCCAGTCTATAAATCAATACTCTGAATATTGAAAAATCTGAATGAAGCAGCAGAAATCGTAGACAAACGTAAACGATCTTAATAGCCAGAAGTTTGATAATAAAGAATAGTATGATGGAAAAGCTCAGAAAAGTTGGAACTGGAAAACAGATTGAGCTAACCATGAAGGAGACCAAGGACAAATACAAGGACCAAACCCTATATTCAAAGAATCCAGGTAATTCTGGATCCGATGAAATCTTTAGAGAATATCCTGCTCCGAAGTCATGTTAAAATCTTGCGGAAAACCTTTTTCTTATCAACTTTCGAACTTAGAAATTCCAAAATATCATCATAAATATCTTCGATACTTCTGAAGATATTTTTATAAATATTCTCGTCCGAAATTATATACCTCTTCGTGCTATCTGTATTACATCATATTGAAAACCGTTTTAGTTTTAAATATTCTGTAACATCTAAGTATAAATTATGAATGAATTCTGGAGAAGTGTTAGGAAATGAAGCATGAGTTAGTATAATATAATGACACTTGATCAACGTGATTATATTACAGTAAGTCATGCTGAGTTTCTAATGGAACGTGATGATTCACAGAACATATCGTCATCACGTGCCATGTTACATAACTCTTTCATTTAAATTAACTTCTGAACATATCAAGAAAATATATTCTTGATAGTTCTATTCTCAGTGATTCTGGTAATTTGACAAATCAAATTGTGCTATTACGTTCTTTCTTGCTTAGAACATTCAGTTCATTCGGAACTCCATACCTACAAATTCTGGACCAATACTTGCGAAAAGAAAATAAAAGCATGAAGCTCCGAAATAGAAAGGAGGTATAAATCACAGCAAATAAGAGAGAGCATTAACTATGGATGACGATGATTATAGGAGACAGAAGCAGGAACACCGAAATATAAGAGAAAATATAAAGCCCAATGACGACACAGAGGTCACAAACCGCGGATATTAATACGAATAGCAATTTAAAGACACGGTATAATTAAGAATAGTATCACCCCAAGGTAATAGTAGAAGTAAACAGATTCTTCTGATGGAAGATTGAAATGATGGATGACAGAAATAATAATTAGGAAAATATTAGGGATTAGAACTGGACTAAGTATTTTCACAATCTTTTGGATGTATGAACTAAGAAAGAAAGCATAGGAATGGTGAGAATAATGGAACGGAAGAGCTTAATTTATAATGGAAATATCAGACAGAGTAATCAAGGCAGATCACCGTATTTAATTATAGAGATCTTAATTTCCTTACTCGCCGAAGAATCAAATCTTTTAGATTTCGAAGATTTTCTTTAAATCCCTTGAATTCCGGAATTCAACCCTTACTCTGTCAAAAGTTAAGATGAATCTTTACTTTCCTATTTCACTCTTTGGTGATAGCTTCATTCGTACTCTTCGAATAATCGAATTATTTTATTCCATATTACTCAATGATGATAAAACTCAAGTTATCAACTCATATTCGTCATGAAAATATTTTTATTGTTAGCCATGACCACCTCACTCAAATTTCGGGACGAAATTTCTTTAACGGGTAGGTACTGTGATGACCCGGGAATTTCTGACCAAAATTTAAACTTAAATCTTTGAATTTTTTCGACACGATAAGAAAAGTCTGTTAAGTTGAGTCTCCAAAATTTTGAACTGTTTCATATATGCATTTTGACCTTTGACCACTCCCGGACGATTCACGAACAACTAATTGTAAATAGATACATATATATTTGAATATATAGATATATTTTTTTTAGTTTGAAATATAATTTGAAATAAAATACGATTTAACTTCTAGAAGTAAATAAGTAAAATAAAATAATATACGATGTAATGAGAAGTATTATTAATTATAAATATAATAAATTAAATATTAAATTTATATTTAATTTATTTAGTTATATAATAAAGTATGGTGTTAAAATGTATATATATATATATATATATATATATATATATATATATATATATATATATATATATATATATATATATATATATATATATATATATATATATATATATATATATATAATAGTTATGTTGTTATTAGAATATATATAAACATATAAGATCTATATGTATAATTATTGTCATATTGTAATGTATAAATATTATTTTAATAAATATTATTATATAAAATATCATATAGTTATTAAATAGTACATAACTAGTAATATATATAATACAATTTAAAATATAGTTGTTATATTAATATTATTAATGTCATTATTAATGTATTAATTATTATTACTAATATTATTATTATTATTATTATTATTAATATATTTATATTTATATATTATATTTATAAATTAATATATATATATATATATATATATAAATATATATATATAACATAAGAACAAAGACTGTTAGCTATAGCCATCAGTTCATTTATTTATTTCTTCTGTCTTCTATTTACCTGTGAAGGTATGTCGATAGAAAATGCTGTATACAAGAACTCCTTCATGAAAACAATCCTTATTCGATTAAATCTGTTTCATCTGTTCTTTATTTCTTTTTTTCTTTTTTTTTTCTCTTTAAACTCTCTGATTGTAGCCTATTTGATCCAAAATTCACCAATCCAATTCTGGAACTTTTCAATACGAATTAATTACTGTAATCCATTCATTTTATGATTCCTAAACTTCTAAAATCATCACTACAACTTTACAGAAATTTATTTCAGTGAATTCGATTAAATTTAACCATTGTGTTCATCGTTGACCCATTTAACCTTCGAATTGATTTGAAACGAATTGACCAGAAGTAAAATGGCAGAAGTGTCCGAAATTATGTCGTGAATGTTTCCTCAAATTCGCAGGTCTTAATTCGTTATATCAAACATGAATTTTTGAGTCAAAGCTTTTTGAAGCAAAAGTCAACAATTGAGTTCATCGTGAAATTTGAATTCTGTAAGTTGTTTCCTGTTAAATTGAGAATTCATATAGTTTATAGGAGTCTTTTGCAATCTATTTCATATATAAAGTTTCTTTTAAAATGGTCTTAAAATCAAAATCAAACATTGAGTTCATGAACTCAAGAACACGACGGTTGTAATTAAAGTATTTTTTTTTTTTTTTGCTGTTAAATAATTCAAGTTAAAGGAATCCCTGACGTTCTGTTTGAATTGAGAATCTTAATGTAGATTGAATTGATTGCTGTTATATAAAATGGGTGTCTGATCGAATTCCAAATTGAAGAAGATGAAGAACAACTAAATCGGGTTAAATACATTTTAGGTTAGAATAAATTCAGAAAGACAGAGATGGAAGGATGGTCGTGAGGGTGTTTGTTATAACAGAAGGTCGTGGGTTCGAGTCCCATATGGGATAATTCTTTTTACAAACAAACTTCAAGGGTATATTTTTATTTCTTTTATTTTTAATTATTATTATTATTATTATTATTATTATTATTATTATTATTATTATTATTATTATTATTATTATTATTATTATTATTATTATTATTATTATTATTATTATTATTATTATTATTATTATTATTATTGTTATTATTAATAGAGTTGTTATCATTATTATTACACTTAGTATTATTGTTATTATTATTATCATGAAGTATTATAATCATTATGGTTATTAGTGTTATTATTTTTTTTAAGATCACCATTAATATAATTATCAACATTGTTATTATTAGTAACATAATAATTATTATCTTTACAAATATAAGTATTATGATAAAATTATGATATATATACAAGTATGAAGATTACTATTATATATCACTAATAGTTGTATTTTTTTATTATTATTATTATGATTATGATTAGGATTATTATGATTATTATTATGAAAATAATACAAATTATAATTATTTTCGCAAATATTAGTATTAGTATTTTTTTACAAATATTAGAATTGTTAATATTAACATAAATATTATTAATTATATTATCACGAGTATTATTATTATTATGTAATTACTAAAATCGATATCATAATGATCATCAACCATAAAATTCATATTTTTACAAGTATTATTATTAATATCATTGTTATTATCACTAATAAAGTTATTATTAACATAAATATATTATTAAAGTTACTATCATCATTTTTTTACTAATATTAATTTAGTGTAATTTGAACCAATGTTTCGATAAACAAATGAAATACATACATAAATATAGATATTTAACACATATAACATAACAAAATTTAATATCTTTATATATAAAATGAACATATAAAGTATGTATAAATTATTAACATAAAAATGATAACACTAATACTTATATATATATATATATATATATATATATATATATATATATATATATATATATATATATATATATATATATATATATATACATACATATATATATACACATATATATATATATATATACATATATATATATACATATATATATATATACATATATATATATATATATACATATATGTGTGTGTGTGTGTGTGTGTTCAATTACAACTATGAATATTAATAAATATACAAATGATATAGGTTCGTGAATCCGAGGCCAACCCTATACTTGTTCAATGTCGTCCTATGTATTTTTACTACAAAATACATTAGGTGAGTTTTATTTTGTTCCCTTTTTAAATGCTTTTGCAATATATATTTTTGGGACTGAGAATACATGCGCTGCTTTTATAACTGTTTTACGAAATAGACACAAGTACTTAAAACTACATTCTATGGCTGGATTATTAAACCGAATATGCCTCTTTTTAGTCTGGTAATCTAAGAATTAGGGAACAGACACCCTAATTGACGCGAACTCTAAAGATAGATCTATCGGGCCCAACAAGCCCCATCCAAAGTACCGGATGCTTTAGTACTTCGAAATTTATATCATGTCCGAAGGAGGATCCCGGAATGATGGGGATATTCTTATATGCATATTGTGAATGTCGGTTACCAGGTGTTCAATCCATATGAATGATATTTTTGTCTCTATGTATGGGACGTATGTTTATGAGAAATGGAAATATGAAATCTTGTGGTCTATTAAACTTATGAAATGATTATTTATGTTAAACTAATGAACTCACCAACCTTTTGGTTGACACTTTAAAGCATGTTTATTCTCAGGTATGAAAGAAATCTTCCGCTGTGCATTTACTCATTTTCAAGATATTACTTGGAGTCATTAATGACATATTTCAAAAGATGTTGCATTCGAGTCGTTGAGTTCATCAAGATTATTATTAAGTCAATTATATTTGGTTGTATTATGAATTGGTATGCATGTCGTCAATTTTCAATGAAATGAAAGTTTGTCTTTTAAAAACGAATGCAATGTTTGTAAAATGTATCATATAGAGGTCAAGTACCTCGCGATGAAATCAACTATTGTGATTCATTTGTAATCGATGTGGACTTCGTCCGGATGGATTGGGACAGGGCATCACATCTGATTCAACACCGGATACTTTCTTTAGAGGTGCTGCAGATGCTGCTTCTTCACCTACTGCACAGTCACCTACTGCTGCTACTGGTTCTACGGAACTCTTTATGGATGCTGGTACCACTGCTACTGCCACTACTGATTCATCTCAGGCTACTGCTTCTGCTGAGAAGAAGCCATATGTGTGCCAGGTACCAGATTCTGATGAAGTTGTACCTAAATTCATCTATCGGGGAGCATCCATCACTCCCAGAGTTGCCTTGCTGGTGGATCAGCTGACTATTGATCCCCAAAGTGCTCTGGTGTCAGCCAGTAAACTACCTAGAGAAGAGCTGACTGAAATGTTGTCTAAGCTTGATCGACATGCAAGAGAAGAGGTATATGAGAGGCTAGCCACTTTAGAACAGATCAATGAGCAGCCATACTATCACTATTTTGGTATGGCTCCTGCTGCTTCTCCATGGCCTGGTACATGGAGGCCTCTCAAGTTCATCACAGATCCCACTACTGGTAAATTTTTCATGCAAAAACTTCCTGATTCGCCAGTACCTTCTGATTCATCAGCTTCTTCCTCATCATCTTCTTCATCTGATGGTGATGCTGATAAAGGTACTGGTAAGGAAGAGCCAGTCATTCATGATAATGTGACTGGCTCCAAAGATAAACCAGTGGATCTCACTGATGATGCTGATAATGATGCTGACAAGGATACCAGTGGTTCTAAACCTTCGGGTGAAGGTAAAAATGATGGTGATCATGGTGACGAGTCAGACTCTGACCTTCCACCTCCACCACCCCACGGAGGTACTCCTGTGTTAGCTGCTAGTGATCGCCTCTCCACCAGCTATTCTAAGTTTAATGCTGATGAGGTGGCTGCCATCTCCACTTTGGCTGTCTATAAGACATTAGCTGAAGTTACACCAGATCTGCAAAACACCATCCGCTCTACCATTGTTGATAGAATGACTTAAGCCATACAATAAGATGGGCAAGTTGCAACTTCATCCATTGAAGCCCAGCTCAAACAAGTATGTGCCTTTGCAGATCTTGCGGTGAAAGCCATTCTCAAACAACATGAAGAGGAGGATGATTTAAAGAAGCGAATCATCTCTCACAATGAGTATACTAAGGATATTTCCCGTCTTCAAGCTGATTTGGATGCTGCTAATCGCAGAATTCTCTTTCTTGATGAGGAGAATAGGGTATTGTCAGAGAGATTGGATTCGCAGGAATAACAAATGGCTACTATGATTCCTGCCTTAGCTTATGTTCAAATGGTGGAGGTAATGCAATGAATGGCTGCTCTTCAAGCTGATGTTAGGGCTGATGTCCAACAAATGGCCATGGGTATTGCTAGAAATGAAGTTCAAACTTCTAACCTCTGCCTAAGACAATATGGCGTAGATCCTGGTGCCCATCTTTCTCCTGCTGATGCTGACTGGAATAATTTTGCTTTCTCTGTTCCTCAGTCAGATAGTGACCTTGATGCACAGGTCTCCCCTGCTCACCCTCCTGCCCCTTCTGATGACAAAAAGGGGGAGAAGAAGTCTAGAAAGAAGTCCAAAAAGAGAAAACAATTTGAGGGGGAGCATGAGCATGAAAAGGCTCCTAAACAGCAAAGGAGAGATGGTGATGATGGTGGTGATGGTACTGGCACTAAGCCCAGCAACGCTCATACTGAAGCTAGTGTACAGGCAGCTGGTTAATCTCAACCCAATGTGTCTGCCACATCAGTGGATGATACTGGTTCTAGCAGTAAGCCCAGTGACGTTTCTGAATTGGCTGTTGCTGAAACTTTTGTTGTCTCTCAAACCATTGAACGTAAAATGAAAAGAAAAATGCAGAGACATCAGAAGAGACAGCAGGAATTAGATGCTGCTTTAACGCTAAGTTTGGGGCCTATGCTGCTCTAAAAAGACTTAAAATTGAGCGTAGACGAACCCTCACTCCTGATAAGCGTGAAATTGATGATGATCTGATCAGCATTGAAGAATATAAAAGGACTACCCTGAAAAGAAATGCTAAGTTCATGATCAAGTATGATAAAAAGAAAGCCAAGCTGTATGCTGAGCGAGCAGATAGAATAAAGAAGATGACTCCTAAAGAGATGAAAGACTATTTAGCTTCTACTGAGTCAGGAGGAGTTTGAGCTGATGTATTTATGAAATGGCTAGATGCAATGTTAGAAACCAGCTCATCTTCTCGACCAGTATCGTCTACTCAGCCAGCTACACAACAACAGCCAGTAGATGTTGATGTTCAGGGGGAGCATCTTGCTATTATTCCCTATCTGCCACCACAAGAACCAGTATCAACACAAGAACCATCAGCTGAATCCAAGCCAATTGACAAACAAAGGGTGAAATCTGCTCCTAGGGACAACCAGCCCCTAAGGAAAGGACCCCTATTTGAGGCAGCTGATGAAGATACTGTGGCAGTTGTGCCAGCTGATACTAATCAGTCAGCTGGTACTGAAGACACAGCAAAGAGTGCTATGAATGAAGACCCAGCCAGTAGTGTGCTGCTGGGTGAAACAAGTGTTGAAGACCCATCAAAGGTGGATGTACTGGGTGCTAATCAAGATGATGATACGGTTAATCCTGCTGACTTTACACTCTGGGGTAGAAGAGATCACTTATTTGTTCAATCACCTATCTCTCCCCGGACCCTCACTTATTTTAACAGAACACAGGATAATCGTGTTAATCAGTTTCCAGTGAGTTCATCTAGCATAGGTGAATCAATCATGTATCCTCCATCTTCCCCAAAACGTCATGGTACACACAGATCTTGGGAAGATGATTCAGTTGCCCGTGGTGAGCCAGATCTATTTAGAATGAATCCAGATGAAAGAGAGGCTTACAGGCTGGAGATCACTGTACCAGAATTGCTTGAGCAAAGACAAGCAGCTATTAATGAAAGGATACGCCAAGTTAGATTGCTGCATCATCCTCTTAATCAGCCATTCTACATCACTGCCTTAACTTATGGCATTGAAATTGGTGTATACTTAAATAACAGTGGTCAAAGGCTCTCTACTGATGAGGAGAAAGCTCAATTTCAAGAGGCTCGCCAGCTGGGTATGGATCTAAGGCAGTATCGTGCTGCCCTTAGAACTGAAGAGGGTAGAAAGATGATTGAAACAGCAAAGTCCCTGAAAATTACTGTCGAAGATTATCTGTTGGGCTTAGAAGCTGAAAGGCAAAGAAGGTAGGCTGTTGATGCTGAACTCGCTGAGAGGCTAAGGCTTCAGGAAGTAGAAGACAAATTGGCTGCTGATAGAAAGCTAGAGGCTGAGTCCCTCAAATTAGCTAAAGCCATTGTCAAGGAACAGGATAAGGCCCTTGATGAACTAGAAGCTGCTAAGAAAGCACCTGTTATTGCTCCTATAGAAACTGCCCGATCCATAGAACTATCTGATCATTATTATAGGAGCAGGTATGGTGATGTGATGAACAGAAGATCAAATCCCAGCAAGATAATCAAAGTGCACAGAGGCTCAAAAAGAGCTTTCAATGTCAGTAAGGAGAATAATGTTCAAGAAAGGATAAATTATGATGAGTTACGATCCTTAGGATTCAGTAAATGGATGGAGATATTGGAGTACTTCATTGGTAAAGCTGAAAGTGGTATTAAAAAGACATTGAAGCTAGAACTCCAAGAGCTCTTCAACAAAGCTACAAAATTTGGGAATGCACCAGTAGTAAACGTAGAAGAAGTACTTTCTTAAAAACCTAAAGGAAAGAAATCTACTGTTGAAGGCTCACAAAGAAGAGATCCCATCATTCTACCTCCTCATATCCCTGTATTTGATCCTGCTGATATACCTATCCTATTTCCTGAAGCCTGGAAAATCAAACAAGAGGAGCTATCTGAAGAGAAATTAGATAAAGATAAAGATAGATAGCCCTCTAGTGCTCAAATTGTATCTTTTGTTTATTTCATTTTTCATTATGATGTTCTTGTAATTATTGTATATACTCTGCTGTAATGAAAGTGAAATGAATTTATCTGCAAAATCATATCAAATTATAAGATATAGATAACTCATCAAAAGATCCCAAAAACAAACTTAAAAGGGACAAATTTACTGTCCATTTTTCATTAGGTCCCTCCATGCTAGCTTTAGTGTTTTCTCTATATGTCATAGGTTTTGTCATCATCAAATAGGGGGAGATTGTTGAGTCCCCAAAATAATTAAGGATTTAATTATGACAAAACTGTAATTTATTTGCACTAAAATGTTATGTGCAGCCAGCACAAGTTTGTTTATGTATAGACAGCAGATATTGCTGTGTTGAGTGTAGTTTGCTGCTCAGTCTACCAGCACAAGGTAGACAGTGTTCTTCAATCAGCACAGGATGTGTACTCAGCAGTTCAAGAATATCAAGTGTCTCAGCAATGAAGAACCAGCACAGCTGGAATGCAGCTTACTACACAAGATAGCTATGCTCCATTATAAGCATAGTAGTTTCCCGAGTGGTCTACATCAATTGTACTATTCAACAGAATTCGAAGACAAAGTTGAACAGAAAAGTACACGTGTCGGTGGCTGACAAGTGACCTTACTAGACCACGTGGGAATGCAGAAGTTTAACGCATGTGCAGACATGGGTTATACTTTGTCAACACCTAGGGAACACAACATTCTATTTGTTTAATCAAATAGTGGTGCCAAACCAAATTGGGGTGTTCCTGCAAATAGCTACCAAAGAGGAAAGAGGAGAGCATGCTCTCTGATGCAGTAGTCTCCACAAGTACAGACATCCTATGTACCAGTGGACAATAGAACCATTACACGGTTAATAGGACTACTATAAATTGTTGTATCCACTATTGTAACAATCAGTGGTGTGGGTTTATTTATTTAGAGTCAAAAATGTGTAATAACTTTTAGTTTACCTCTTAGCTATATTCTAGGTAATCTGTATCAACCAACTATCATTCTGCCAAGGATAGTTGTGATTCTTTGTGATTCAATCAATAAAGAATAACCGTTGAAAATTACCTATGACTATATTTAATTTACATGCTTGAATACTAATCGTGTTTAACTGTTAAGTTAATTAAAAGAAATTGTATTCACCCCCCCCCCCCCTCTACAATACTCCTGTTGTTATCAAGGGACCAACATTTTATGTACAAGAATTGATATCAACAAAAATGGAATCAACTTTGGAAGCTTTTTCGTGAAAAACATCGGTGATGGAGATAACATTTCCTTTTGGGGCGAACTATGGCTATGCGAAGTACCCCCAAAACAAAAATCAACGGCGTCTATTCCATCACGAAACTGAGTAACAGGCATCAGTTCGTGACAGGCTGGAGTGGAATGAAAATTCTTGGAGTGCAACGTAAAATTGGAATTGGGTTTTGTTTGGGAGTGCTATGGATGATCTGGATAAGTTAACTTCAATGTTGAACTCCTACTCGAAGCATAATATTAACAGGGACTCTTGGTATTGGTCTTTAGCATCGAACCCAATCTTCACTAAAAACAACTCTCAAGATTATCGACGAGTATTTGTTGATAGATAGTACGGTACGACAACCTAAATTCAAAAATTACCTCGTACCCTCTAAAGTGGAAATTTTCATGTGGAAGCTTTTGAAACGAAGAATCCCGCTGTGTACCGAACTTGATAAAATATATAGTGGTTTGGATTCTGTTAGATGCCCTCTATGTGATGACGATGTGGAAACAATTGATCACTCGATGATATTTTTCTCTCATTCGATGGATAATTGGTCTGGGATCTTAAGTGGTGGAATTTGGGTCCGGTTACTAACCTAAGTATCAACGAAGCCTTCCGGTGGAAGTGTAACCATTCCTTATCTTCTCTGAGTTCTCAAATATGGTAAGCCTTAGAATGAACGTGTGCGTATTTAGTTTGGAGGAACTGCAATCCCAAGGCAATCTCAAATAAATGTTGGAATGGTCCGTCCGCTTTAATGGAGGTTCAACTCAAAATTGTTTGATTGGATTTCGAAACGTATAAAAAGCAAAAAAAAAAAACGATTGGTTCGATTGGCTTGCTAAACCTCTTGCGTTTTGTCTAGTTTAATTTGTATTTGTATAGTTGCATTCTCTGCAACCTTCGTGCTTTGTCTGTAATGGGGTTAACCCACTTTGTGTTGTTTCTGATATGGGCTTATTGCTCGGCCTTTCTGTTGGGAAATTATGGTGTCACTAATTCCCAATAAACGCCCAATGAAAAATAGTAAAGAAATAAGAACAATCCACAACACAAGAATTTAACGTGGAAACTCTAAAACAGAAGAAAAGCCACGGGCCTACAAAGAGAGAAATACACTATATCACCAATTGTTACATAGACGACTCTCTTAAGACAACTACATTCTCCAAAGTATTTAACTAATACCACTCTCAAACATGGGTAAGAAAGAAAGAAATAATCAAATACTTAAAGTGTATCGATTGGTGCAAGTTGGAATGAATCCCATGAGCTCCTTTTATAACCGAGTCACCCACCTCCAACTTCTTCCTCCCACCGATGTGGGACAAATCCAATTTCACCAATGTGGCACTTAGCAACCATATACATTCTTCTAACCAAAACTATAACCAACAAATCTCCACCTTTTGGATAGAAGAAGATAACCATGCTTCCACATTGCAAGGATAACCGATGTAGACGCTTCCTCGAAGAAAACTTCAAGATCCTCATGCCAAACCAGTGCCCATGTGCAATTGTGGAACCGCTAACGAACATCCATTTCCATGGTGGCGCGGACACACCATGAGGATGACGTGACTTCAGAGGAATTCGTCACTCTCCGTAACAACGGAGACATCATTAGCTCCTTTGGAGCCATTTGCCGAATTAGCTCCACCTGGACAATTAACCCTTACATGCCCAGTCTTCTCACACTTCCAGCATACCAGATTCTCTCCGGAGTTTCTCTTCCGCCTATCCGAACAAAACAGTACCGTACTTTCTGATGACGAGACCCCGTTACCTTCCAGTCTTTTCTCCTCGGATAGGAGCTTGCTAGTAACGTCTTTAAACTTCAAAGTTTCTTTCCTATACATCAAAATAGGTTTCATGTGCTCATAGGACGATGACCAAGATAATATCATCCTCAAAGCTTTATCTTCATCTTCCACTTTAACTCCAATAGCCTCTAGTTCCGAAATAATACCATTCAGAATGCTCAAATGATCTGAAATCATAGAACCCCCATCCATACACAAAGTATGAAACTGTTCCTTAAGACACAACCAGTTTGAGATGCCTTTGCTCTGGTACAACTGCTCCAACTTATCCCAAAGTTCCTTAGCTGTTGATAACCCGTACACATTTGCAAGCACATTCTTTGCAAGACACAAACGAATCGCACTTGCTGCCCTCAAGTCCATATCATCCCATTCTTCTTCATCAAACTTACTGCTAGAATCACTGCCATAAACAAAGGTGGGTTTACATTTCAAAGCCTTGTGTAAACCGGATTGAATCAACACATCCTTGACTTGAACCTGCCACAAGCCAAAATTGATCCTCCAATCAAATTTCTCTACATCAAACCTCATCGAACTGAACTTCGACATCGTATCCGTATCCTATAAACAACACTTTCTCTGATTTTGCTAACATTTCGACTGGCCGACAGATCTAGTGGAGTGGCGCACAGGATCCGTTAAATTGAAAAATCCAACACCCGGTCCACTATAAATTCTTGACACCACTTACTCGGAATCAGAAAAAATATAAACCAGATACCCTATACGATCAATAGAACTCGTTTCTGATGTGGACGATCCACTCTCGTGGCAACCACAGAGCATACTCCGACTCCTATAACCGAGACTCCCCGCCAAACCTGACGCTCTGATACCAGTTGTTGGGAAATTACGGTGTCACTAATTCCCAACAAACGCCCAATGAAAAACAGTAAAGAAATAAAAACAATCCACAACACAAGAATTTAACGTGAAAACTCCAAAACAGGAGAAATCACGTGCCTCCAAAGAGAGAAATACACTATATCACAAATTGTTACAATGACATAGACAACTCTCTTAAGCCAACTACACTCTCCAAAGTATTTAACTAATACCACTCTCAAACAAGGGTAAGAAAGAAAGAAATAATCAAATACTTAAAGTGTATTAATTGGTGCAAGTTGGAATGAATCCCATGAGCTCCTTTTATAACCAAGTCACCCACCTCCAACTTCTTCCTAACACCGATGTGGGACAACATCCAATTTCACTAATGTGACACTTAGCAATCATATACATTCTTCTAACCAAAAATATAACCAACACTTTCCTTTAATGAAATGAAATCTTGCCTTTTTTTTAAAAAAGAACTCGTCTAGAAGTTTAATATTATGATAGTAAATTATTTACGTGTTATTATATAAACGTGAGTTATTATGTTAAAAGTTTGGTGAGAGGTTAAGAGAGTGAATTAATGAGTCATCTTTGTTAAAATATTCGTGCACAAAAAAGGTCGTTAGTGTTTTTCTTGCTAGTTTGCTTTTTTGTGATCTTTATATCGATTTTGGGTTTGAGTTTAACTTCTTTTTAGTTTGATTGTAGTGTGTTTGTTTGCTAAAGGTTGAGATCCGGTTATAGATGGTCTATAGCTTGCTTGTTGCTTTGTATGTATTAGCTTCTTCGGTAATTTTTTGTATCTCTCGGTTGTTGACGTTTCTTTTTGAAAACGTCTTCGTGTTGCATATGAGTTGTCGTTATTTTTGCAAAAAAAGAAACAAAAAAATGAAAAAATTCGTGCACAACTCGAATGTTGCTGAGAAGACATAGCTTAAGGTAGGGAGAGGCGATTACGAGAGCCTAAGAAGGAAAAGTGATGGAGAAAATGTTAGGAATTCAGTAGTGCACCCGAACAAAAAAACTCATGATTTACAGCTTTAACACAACCCACAAACAATAAATGAATAAGCGAAACAACAAAAAGTAAAGATAAAGAACACGGGTACTAACGTGGTTATTTTTCAACTCTAAACACGGAGAATGGTTTACTCCACGGGTGCAAACCATCAAGTTAGCAGCTTTCGATAAAGAGCATTTCAACTACACTCGCCAAAACGTAATCAAACTCGACTGTCTATTGTGTTAAACATCCACAACAACTCTAGATCACCTCATTAAAAAATTCCATTTGAACACCGCCAAATAACCATCCAGAACACGTCGCTCTTCCACACCTTGGGAAGGAATACTTTCGCCACTCAAACACCTGAGTAATAATCGAAACTGCGTTGCTAGTTTGGGACATCTCTCAGCTTCTCTGCCACCATCTTCTTACATCACAAGATCATTTTCATACACTAGAAGAACCATTGAAGTATGCAAAACTTCAATCACAAGATTTAAGCAGGATACGTAACCGCTTCAACTCATCGTTCTAGACACGCCCAACCCTGTTACCGACATGTCAACGATCACCCTCGTACATAATTTCTGTATCACTGATTTTGATTCATAGCAATCAGAAAATCTAACAGACACTCTTGTAGACTATTCATCAAGGTTCCAGTGAGGATGCAGTCACAACCTTGAAATCTACAACTTTCAACTTTCCGCTTTCAAACTGGTACACTGACCTATCTCATAGCTATAAATTCCACGAACATATCTTCTCATCCTCAAGCGCGCCCCCACTATACAAGTAAGAATTAAAATCGCAGTTATCGAGAAGAATCTGATTCGTACTACCCGGTCAGTTGCAAAATTCTTTGCCATTGGAGGATATATAAACAAGTACTCGATTTCCCTAGTGTTCCCCAGAATCAAACACACTAACCCTGCAAAAGTTAGAGACCCACGTCGCATAACTGTCTCTACAACTCCCACAAGCCGTTCAATTCCCACTAGCCCGATACTTCTGTCTGTTACCAAACTCACACCGATTTCTCGACACCCTCAAACAATATCTTGAAAGCTTCAAGTTATGAGACTTATAAGATTATTCAAGCCATCAATCACCTAAGAACTCCTAATCAGTCACCCTCGAAGAATCGTTCGTTTGTTGAACCAATCATCACCCAAAAGCTGAACACCGATCGAACGCTTTCTATCTGACACCCTTCGACAACCAATTTCCTTAGTGAGAGAAGCTTAAACCCGCCCGCATAGTCCAAATACCCTGGAATATCCGACCAAAACCTTTGGTCATCTCGTTTCAAACCCGCAAGTAACAAACATCCCCGATAACTCCCATTGTCGATTTCAACCCGGATGTAATCCCGTCGTTACCCAACTTGCCCAAACCTGAGTACCCCCCCCCCCCCCTGCGGTGAGCTTCTGTAACAAACCAACATCCCAAAATATTCAGCCTGTATCGTCCAAAGTTTACGAGACAAAACCATCTCGCACTTGCGTCATCAAATCCGAAAAGTTCATCCTGAAAAATCGCCCAAAATTAAAAACTCGAATCTGAAAATCCGACGGTCCGATTAGCCTCAAATTGTTACCACATTTAGACCTATGTGTCTACTACCTACAACCAAAAAAATCAAGTCGATTCAATGGTTAACAAAACCGCTATTAATTTTCTCCTACAGCTGCGTATGATCAGATCCAATTACCCGGATCTCCACAACTCAACAGAAAATTTTCCTATCGTGACTTTCTAATGGCGATGTTGATTTCACATAAGCAAAGGGACCCTTGCGGGTGCGACATCCGAGCGACCATATCAAAAATAAATCCATTTCATTTGTTTAATTTTGCTCTCAACCATGATATATTTTCTATACGAAACTAACTGTCACATCAACGTCACATCAGAACTTCATCATCAGAACTAACTCAGAACTAAACACTTCAGTCATGATATACTTTTTCATAAAAGTTGAAACTCACTGTATTATTTAATTAACAAACGTGCATGTAATATACCTAATGGTACATTGATACGACTAAACCACATCCCTCCTTAAATATCTCATTAAAGCACGAATTGCACCACCAGAGGCATGAGGGTTATCAAGGCTAACCCCAACACTAGTGAATGCCATTAAGGAACTCGTAGTTTTCGATGAATGCAGCCAGGGCTTGATTACCGTTGACTTTGGTCTAATATTGTTCATGATAGTGGACTTTTCATTCACAGAAAAGTATCGTGATTGCTATCCCTTTGAAAAGTTTTTTACGTATAAATACTGTATTCTATGTAATGCATTTTTTTTTTGTTTGTGTTTATTCAACTATTAACTTATACAAAAGTGTATTTGAAAAAAGAAAAGAAGAAGGAAACAAAATGTAAGACGATAAATCTATGTGCGAATAAGAATTTTGAGTTTCTAGTCTCTTTCTGAAAAGCAATACAAGCGTGGATGCCTAGTCTATAACTAAGCCGTATAAAAATATCAACAAAACAAAATACCCAAACAATCCCTTGTGAACTACATTTTTATCGTCCATGATCCATGGCAAGAAGCCTTAGTTTATTGTCGTGAGTTCTCGTTAGGTTGATGTTAGTTAAGCTTGCTAGTTAGTGTTGGGATTGTACGTTCATAGGTTTTTCATATTTTTGATGAAACTTCCTATTGATTATATAAGTTTTCTCCTTTTTTCGTAAAAAAAAAATAAAATTTTTACAAGCTGGTTTGTGTGGAGTTTCCGAGACAAACAAAAGCAAGCAATTATAACCACAACTAGTCCGGATCCGGCCCGCGCAATGCGGCGGAGGCTTTCGACTTGCGTATTGATGTTTAACGAAGCTTTATGTATTTACAGAAGGGAAAATGGCCCATGTGTTAAGCGCCGTTGTAGATGTCGTTGTGTTTAGCGTTTATGGAAAAGTGTCCGTCTCGAACGTAGTTAGTTTCGTTTTGTTCATAAAATTATTTCGAGTCTAACGGTGCTGTCGAAAAAATTTAACTCGCGGCGAGCAGGAAGATACGGGTTGTCATTGTGTTTAGCGTTTTTTAAAAAGTGTCCGTTTCGAACGTAGTTAGTTTCGTTTTGTTCATAAAATTATATCGAGTCTGATGGTGCTGTCGAAAAAATTTAACTCGCGGCGAGCAGGAAGATACGGGTTGTCGTTGTGTTTAGCATTTTTTAAAAAGTGCCCGTTTCGAACGTAGTTAGTTTCATTTTGTTCATAAAAATATTTCAAGTTTAACGGTGCTGTGGAGAAAATTTAACTCGCGGCGATGAGGAAGATGTGGGCTGTCGAAGTGTTTGGGTGAAAGTTATTTAATAAAATAACGAATTTACGGTTTTTACCCCTGACAAATTGAAGATTGTAAGATATTTGAGGGGGCTGGTTTGTAAATTGGGGTTGGGTGTCGTTTTGGTCTGATGAAACGACCAACGCGTCCTTTAGCATATTACAAATTATGAAAAGAGAGAACAATATCTAACCATCAATAGCTATTGGTGTTCAATATTTGGTTTAATTCGTTTAAACTAAATATCGAATCGACACTAGATCGAAAAAAATTAAACTGAATTTAAATAATGGTTTTCAGATCGAGCAAAATCGAAACCAAAATGAATTCGGCTTTTCGGTTCGGTTTACCGTTTTGAAAATTTGAGATTTGATTAACTGAAAACCGAATATAAAACCGGATATAACCGAATACAATTTATACAATATTAAATAAATATATCAAGTTAGTAATAATTATTTACATGTATGAGATACGATCTGAGTAGATATCTTAACTTTTCAAGTCAAATTATGTTTACTTGAATTGAAATCTTATTTGAATCTTTAGTTTCATATTTTTCTTAATTTCTTTCACTTCACATTTCTGAAACCGTAATCATTTCAAGTTGACTTTATGTTCAAGTCAATATATTTGTATATATGTCGAATCAATAAAATTTATGTACAACTTCCTTTATAACATTTTATTATGATAAAAGTATACACTATGACTAAGACAAAGATAGTTCAAGTTTTTTCAACTGATTATCGATTTTGTTTATTTTCTTGATATAATATGTATTGTATTATAATATTCTATAAGCTTATTTTGCTTTGTAAATTTACTTATATGTTCGATTATATATATATATATATATATATATATATATATATATATATATATATATATATATATATATATATATATAAGTTTAGTATGATACTTTACAAAGTTATTAATATATGTTTGTTCATCTTGCGGTGAAAAAGTAAAAAAATCGATTCGGAAGCCGATTTCGGTTTTAACCAAAACCAAACAGAATTCAAACTTAGTTTCGGTTTGGTTTCGGATTCGTTTTTGATATTTGAATTTGGTTTCGATTCGATTTTCAGTTTTGATTTTTAAAGTTTAATAACTGAGGGAAACCCAACCGAATAAGCCAGAAAATCGAAAATCGAAAATCGAACCGATGAACACCTCCAATTAAAAGACAGATTAGAATCCATGTAAAACAATGATGTCAAAAGAATAACGAAAAGAACCAACGAACACGAAATCATATAACATTGACGAATTCGAGAAAATTACATTTCTTCGCCTTGCACCGACCTCCTTCATTGATTTATACCTCTAATAGGAGGTTTTGGCGAGTCGCTCAAGTTAATTAGAATAGCTTTGACCTTAACATTCTCCATCTTACTCATCATCTCGTCGAACTTTGCCTCTTACCTATAGATGCACAAACCGGATAAAAAACCGGATTCGGACAAAAAAAAAACCGGATTTTTTTGTCCGGATTTTTCGGAACTGGTTCCGGATCCGGTTCCGGTTCTCGGCGTCGGATTTTTTTCGGATTTTTTTCGGAACCGGTTCTTTTTCGGATCTCGATCGGATTTTTTCGGATTTTTCTTGATTCGATTTTGCGAATTATATTTTTACCGGTTCTATTTTTTTTAACGTTTGACAACAATAATATAATCGGTATAAAGAAAAGTTATAATGCTCAACAAAATAGATAATATAAATAACAATATTTTAACAATACAATTATAAAAATAACACTTTTATTCGAACGATATAATAATAAAAATAACAACACTTTTATTCGAACAATACAATTATAATTAATACATTTCGAGCTTCGGCATGGCCATCACCCAATAATGTATTAAGACTAAAGTATATCGAGCTTCGGCATTGCCATCACTCGTTATACTTTAGTCGTCAAATGACCCAAATGTGTTATCTTGTTGAGTGCGTTGAGGATGGTGCCTTCGATCGTAGTCTTCAAAAGCGGGGTCATCAACTAGAGAAAGGTAAGCTTGTTGGTAACCCGATACATTCATTTCGGTTTGGTCCATATCAAACGCTTCATAGTCACCTTCATCCACTTCGTTTAGTTCATTGTCGGAATTCTCTTCGGTTGTTGTAGGTGATAATCCCGCTAAATTTTCTTCATACTCTATACATTCTTCAATGTCGTTATATAACGGACCTTCTAATGAAGTTTGATCTTGTATCCTATCTACCCCATCCAAATAATCTTTCAAACATACACATACTTTCACGGCTTGGGGGGTAAGTCTTGACCTTCTTTCCGATATAATTCGACCACTCAAAGAAAAGGCCGATTCGGAAGCTACAGTTGAAGCTTGAACGGTAAATAAGTCACGAGCCATAATGCTTAATATTGGATATGTGTCTTGTTTTGTTTCCCACCATTTTAAAATGTCAAGGTTGTTAGATTGTTCTTCACTCATGTTTAGTGCAAAGTTTGCCATCTTATAATTTCCCAACTCGCTTGTGGGTGCCGATGTTCGTGCACGTTTGGAAGCGTCTTCACGTACCAAGTTAAAAAGACTTATTTTGAGGTCTCGGCTCCTTCGAGAAGATGATCCGGGTTGGTCCACAATTGGGTTTGATTGTCGACCATATTTTGTTGCATAAATACCAAATATATTCTCAAAAACATCATTAAAAGCGTGTACTTGGTTCAAAAGATAGTTGGGTTCGTCATCGAAAATACCATGCACACAATCAAAGTTGGTATATATTGTTGTCATCAATCGTTCAACCCCATTAAAATTTAATCGTGGGTCAAGTGCGGCCGCACATAAAAATACATTCGGTATCTCTCCAAAATATTTTTTTAGTTTTTTTCTTATATGAAAAATCGCTTGTCTAAAAATAACATTATTTGAGCTCGCAAATTCGCATATTTTTCCGTCATTATATAAAATTGTTCCAAAACTAGTACGCTAGTTGGGTAATAAACACCCGATAACATTGTTGATGCCTCTTTAAAAACTTGTAAAAAACTTGTTAATGATTCCAAGTCATTCCATTCGTCGTCACTAATTGGTTCGGAAAATCCCTTTCTAAGTAGTTTTCTATTAAAAGCGATTAACGTTTCTTTTTGACGTAAAATATTTTCGAACATTAAACAAGTAGAATTTCATCTTGTATTATTATCAAAGTAAGGACCTAACCAAGTGCCATAACAATCTTTAACAAAAGCCTTATAGTTATGATGTCATGCGTTGCTCGTACGATAAATCGTTACTAATAATCTTCTAAATTTTTCTTTTAATGAAGAACAAAAAGCTAAACAATCTTGAACTCCCAAGTTTATAATATGAGCAACACAACGTGTATGAATAAATGCACCATTTAAAATCGGTCTAAGTGCAATTTTTAACTCACTCATGGCCGCATCATTATTAGATGCATTATCTAGCGAAATTGTAAAAACTTTATCGATTAAATTATATTCTTCTAAAGTGTCTTGTAACGCTTTTTTTATATTATTACCGTTATGTGGATAACCAAATATTTTAAAATCGATAACACGTTTCATTAAAAGCCAAGAATCGGGATTAAACCAATGAGCGGTAACTGCTAAATAAGAATTTGCCGTTCCATGTGGTGCGCTCCAAACATCACAAGTTATAGAAACCCTATGTTTATATGTTCGAAAACCTTCAATTATTTCAGTTTTAACTTTTTTCCATAATTTAAAGGCGTCACGTCTTAAGGTAGAACGACTTACATTGCTATATCGCGGTTGTAGTCGATTCCGAATTAGCTCCGTAAGCCTTAGATTGTCGAAGTGGTTGAAAGGAAGCGCTTGTTGAATGACAAACCTTGACAAATCTTGCCGAAGAGCTTCGTCATCGTATTCAAAAATCGAACCATCGGCCCGCATTGTTTGTTGTCTCGGGTCTTGCCTTGCACTACAACTTTTGTCAAGATGTTTTCTTAACGTTGTATTACCCGAAACACCCATGAACTTCATACATTGTGTACAACGAGCTTTTTCCGCACCATCCTTCATTACACACAACTCGAATTTGGACCAAACGTCCCCTTTTCGCTTTGTTTCTTTTTTGTAATCAATATCGGCCGAAGTGTAGCCTTGTGAAGATGTTCCAACGGAATCGGAACCGGAAGCGGAAGCTTGTGAATTATCCATATGGGATAAGTAAGTAGAGATTAGAGAATATTTAGTGATTTAGAAAGAAATATGAAGGACTTTGTATGGACTTTGTGGGGTTAAAATGGTCAAAAAAACTCAAAAAAACTGCAAAAAAAAGGCTGAAACTGCAAAAAAAAAAACGGCTATTTTTTTTGAAAAACCGGATCGGATAAAATCCGATTTATATCCGGAAAAAATCCGGTGGTCTTGAAAATCTGGATCCGGTTGGAACCGGATCGGATCTCGGATCCGGATCCGAATTTCTGCGTGTCCGGTTCTGGTTCTGTCCGGTTCCGGATTAGGTCACCAGATCGGATCTGGATCCGGTTTTTTTTTTTCCCATCTCGTCTTACCGAAAGACTTATCAAACTTTGAAGTGACGGATGCAAAATTGATGGGACGTAATGCAAATTTAAAACCTTGAAGGTTGCAAATAATATAAAGGGGAATATATTCTTTGATTTGGAATTAATTATTTATTAGACATTGTAGATTTGTTGTATCATCTAGGAATCATTTTAATAAACAAAACTGTAACTATTGCTTTACCTGTTAATCTGTGTGCGAATAAGCATAAATAAATGCCATCTGTTTCATCCCTTTATGAAAAGGATGAAATTCCTCTCATCTACTAGAAAGTCTAGAAGTCAAGTCTTTAACTCAGACTAATTTAAAAGTTTATTTTTTTAACAGCGATATTGACATTCAATGTTCTCATTTGTCACTCATACACGCGTTAGGAGAAAATCCAATTCGCGACGATGTTAGCAATACTATCGAAGGTTGAGAAAACCCCCCAGAAACTTTCTCAAATCGCATTGATATTGGCAGTACCATCAAAGGTTGAAAATTTCCTACTTTAAGTGAGAATCAAACCCGGGTTAACAGTACCTCAAGTTGAATCCCATCTCATACCACTCAAGCCAAGCTTCAGTGATATCATATTAAAATTGATTGATTGATAATACATTGATTTTAAGTACGTCATATTGCCTAGACCAAATACGCCCAAATGTTTAGATTTCCATCAGATTATGCAGATTACATTACATATATTACATATTCATATAATAAGAAGACTTGTTCAAAAGCAGATTACAAAACCTTCCTTTATTTAGACCCAAAACAATACAGATCTAATAAAAGTGGAGAACTAGTTCATTCATTCAATCAATACGAAATATTGTAGAAAAAAATAAAAATCACAGAATTAGAAACCCACCCATTTTCTAT
Organism: Rutidosis leptorrhynchoides; assembly: GCF_046630445.1. Taxonomy (NCBI): domain Eukaryota; kingdom Viridiplantae; phylum Streptophyta; class Magnoliopsida; order Asterales; family Asteraceae; genus Rutidosis; species Rutidosis leptorrhynchoides. The sequence continues at coordinate 252,109,052 of NC_092337.1, forward strand.
CGCTTACTCCTTAGTTTCTTTCACCCACTTTTAACCTCCATGCATCTGTCTTATCCAATAAGTAGCTTGCTGCATACAGGTAACCACCAACAGTGATATCAGTTAACATGATTACTACATAATTAAGGGTGAATCGGGTCTGAGTCGGTCAATGCTAAAAAGTTGGGTCAAAGTCGAGCTGAGTGCCGAGTGGGGTCTGAGTCGGTCAAAGTTAAAGTTAAGTCAATTTTTTTAAAATTAGATTTTGTGCATTATATCTATGTAAAATTTATGTTTTATTTATGTGTAATTTAGATATATGTTTAAATAATTTATTACTAAAAGTTGGTCAATGTTCGACTCGTCCACGACTCGCGACTTTTACAACATTGATTGTAGAATGTTGTAAAGTACCAGTTTGACTTGTTACCAAACCCGCCTAATCTGCCTATTTTGCCACATCCCGTATGCGTACACAAACTATGAATTTCTATAAAACTAATCTAAAAATCAAAGAATATATCCAATAGAATCTATCTATGTAAAAAAAAAAATTAAGTTATTTATGCATACACTGATTATTAGGCGGAGAGTTTTGCTTTGAGCTCATCTGCTACAGCATCAATGAATTCTTCGGTGTTTAAGTAGTGCTCCCTGCTGAGCCTGATAGACATTAAACAAGTATTAATAGTTAATAATCAACCGTACAAAAAGTTCAACATCGATTAAATTGAAACTATCAAGTTGACCTACTTGGATCCATGGATAATGAGTGCAAGATCCTTAGTCATCTTGCCTGATTCAACTACTCCAATACAAGCTGCTTCTAACTTTTCAGTAAAATCCAAAAGCTTAGCATTTTCATCCAACTTTGCTCTGCACAAAAAATTCATAATTAATATTTGGGACTAAACCGGTAGTCGTTTGGAGTGTATTTTTCAAACATAAAACTTAGTAACTCAATTTATTGATAACATTTTAGCATTTGACTGATCTAGTTTTTGTAATTATATTTAGCACAATAACTACTTACAAGATAATCAATTGATATAAAGATTTGGGGTCAACTATTCAAATCAAGAGAGAGAAAATTTTATCCATCAAATCGGCGTCAATTTCGGTTTTGGTCAACGGATCGCCTACTAAAGAATTTAATCTTCAAAGAGGTATTCGGCAAGGTGATCCTCTTTCCCCATATCTTTTAATCATTGCTAGTGAAGGTTTGAATATCCTTGCCAACATTGCAATTAGAGATGGGCTTATAAGCGGGAGTGAGTTGGGTGACAATAAAGTTAATATATCACACTTGCAATTTGCGGATGATACCATCTTCTTTGGTAAATGGGGTAAGAGGAACGTTAGCAATCTGCATAAAACATTAAAGTGCTTTGAGAAAGTCTCAGGTCTTAAGATAAACATGAACAAAAGTTTTATGTATGGTGTTGGAGTGCCACAACAGGAGGTTGAAGCCATGGCTTTTAGTTTTGGATGCATTGCAGGTAAGTTACCCTTGACTTACTTGGGAATGCCAATTGGTCACAAGATGAATCATAAAGAAGCTTGTGACTTGGTGATTAATAAGCGGTTATCGGATTGGAAGGCACGAACTATGTCATTCGGGGGAAGATTAACACTCGTCAAAACGGTTCTTAGTAGCTTACCTCTCTACTTCTCTTTGTTTCGTGCTCCCTCTCATCAACCGGCTTGAAAGTATGCGTCGTAAGTTTTTCTGGGGCGGGTCGGGCGAAAATTTCAAATTGTCTTAGGTTGGTTGGGATTCTATATTTTTACCATACAAGGAGGGCGGGCTAAACATCGGGTCACTTAAATAAAAAAATTTAGCGCTTTTGGGTAAATGGTGGTGGCGGTTTCGGGTCGAAAATGATGCCATTTGGTTTAAAGTTATTAAAAGCATATACGGGAGGGACGGGGGGTTGGGAAATACTAATAATAATCAATCTTTTAAGTTCTTTTCAGTTTGGCGCTGCATTAGCAGAATACATGTCGATATGGGAAAATGTGGATTAACTTTTGAGGAGCTATTTGAAAGAAGAGTAGGTACTGGTCAAAATTTGTTGTTTTGGGAGGACTGTTTGGTTGGTGATGGCATGTTCGAGGATAAATTTCTGAGGCTTTATCAGCTTGAAACAGATAAATGTGCTTCGGTCAAAGATAGGGTTGTGTTTTCGAGTGGTTGCTGGATCTTCAACTAGAGCTGGTCAAGACGCATTACAGGCAGGCTACATGGTGAAATTGATCAAATCGTCTCAATGGTTAAAAGTTGCACATCATTCGGCAATTGTGAAAAAGTTGCACATCATTCGGCAATCGTCTCAATTGTCAACAATCTGGACCCAGGATGATAAATTTTACAGTTTCTGAGTGATTGTGTTTGTTATGATGTATGTATATTTGATTTATGTTTGTGAAAGGTTTAGGTGTAGGTGTAGGTATGGGTCATGATACAGTATGCATTTAGACTTGTTGCATACTATGTTTGTAAAACTCTTCGTGTGTAGGTGGGGTGTTGATCATATATCTCACCCACTGTATTATCTAAAATCTGTTCATTTGTATATAATACAAAGTTGCTTTAAAAAAAAAAAATATATAAAAAAACAAATACTTACTCCATCCCAAATCTATTGTCCCCAATTAAAAAAAAATATATATATATAGTTTAAGAACTATCATAATTACATTGTACTTTTTGTTTACTTTCTTACCCCTTACTTTTTACCCAATTTTTTGTCTTGCAGGATAAAATAGAACTTCACATCTTTATTACGGAGTATTATGTATTTATGTAAGTGGACGATTAATTTAATACCTGACAATAGATTTGGGACGGAGGGAATAACACCTATTTTGGTAATGAGAAGAAACGTTAATATACTAAACCTGTGGGCGAGCCCTCGGGTCCAAGCGAAAATTGAGGCAATGCTGTTTGTGCTAGTTTCTCCACCCCTTTGGTGCACCCGGTAATGACGTGTCACAGTCCCATGAGCTGCTTCGGCTTCAATGGTCTTCCCATCAGGACACACCTACAACCAGATTTCGTACATCAGAATCCATTCGGAACGAACACATTACAAAGCACTAACTCAAATTGATCTCATGGTTCATTTGTAAAAAAAATGATACAAAAATAAATAGTTAGGTATCAAGAGCAGGTAAAAGAGCAACCAAATAAGAAAGAAAATTACCAGGACGGACGTCATTAGTCCAAGAGATCCGAAACCTGAAGATAAAGAAAATAAAATAAATAAAAAAACTCGTGACATCATAATCCTTTGTGTACGGCCCGATTACAAAGGCTACCAAAGTATAATGCGTACCTTGAGCTAAGAAATCACTTTGGACATCACCATCGTAGTTTTTGCAGGCCCATACATAACCTCCATCACTCTTAAGAGCATAAGCAACCATATCGTCGATTAGACGGTGTTCATACCTGTGAATAGTTGCAAGAAGATGACGTAAGTTTTGTTAAAACAAACAAGAAATTCAGAAAACTTGTTGAGTAACTCACCATATCCTAGCAGCCTCAAACTTTGACTTCCAATTCTTTTCATAAACTTCTTGGAATATGTCCTTAAACCTTTATCAAACGAAAGAAAGATGATCAAACAAATATCAAATATGCGCTTTCTATACACACATACACAACAAATCTTCACATATTCATGACAAAATGTGATTAAAAGATTTGAAAAGTGAAGAAAAAATAATGTAATGTAATGCACCTTCCATCATATTTCTTCAGAATGGTGTTCTTTGTGCTTAAATAAAGTGGCCATTTTTTCAGGTAAGCCGTGTTCATTGATGCCTCAGCGAAAGAAGTAATGGACTAATCATGATGTGATGAAGCACATAAATGTTAGACTTGATATTGACCATAATAAAGGGGAAAAAAAGACTAAAATGACCCTTATTATATAAAATACACACCTCATCAGTATTGTACATTGACAAAGCTACCCCTCCAGCACCAGTGAAGTTATAAACCTCTAACTCTGTCGTTTCACCCTGTCCTTCAGGAACTGATGCACGAATTTATATAATTATATATTATATTATATTTTATATAACTATAGTTAAGGTGCTTATTTAAAGAAAACGATATATTAACAAACACAAACTCTTTATGTAGTAAAAGGAATTATAAAAACTTCTTATGCATGTGAAAACACTTAGAATGACTGTCTGACATATTTGACCCATTCATATATAAATGGGTCAAAATTGCCACGACTACTTAAAACCAAGTATCGAGGAAAGTAGTAACCATACCAAAAACCATCTTCAATTTTCCAGGTCCTTTAATCACTGCATCGGTAGCTTTGTACTGATCACCAAACGCATGTCTTCCAATGCATATTGGCTTTGTCCATCCTACACATAAAAAACCATTGTAACTACACGCCATCCAAACTATTAAATAAAAATAAAAAAAAAAACAACAACAACAACAGAATTAATAATCACCTGGAATCAACCTGGGGATGTTTTTGCACAGAATTGGTTCCCTAAAGACAGTCCCTACGCCAATCAAAAAAGAAGCTCGTAACATCAAAATCTATATGCGCAATGCAGACAATACGTACATCTTTTCAACTAATAACAACACTAACCATTTAAAATATTCCTGATCGTCCCATTTGGACTCTTCCACATACTCTTCAAAGTAAACTCCTTCATACGAGCCTCGTCTATAACAAGACAACATTATCGATTTTCAACATACAGATGTTTAATGATATACTTAGAGTAAGAGTAAATTGAATATACTATATACGTACCTGGAGTAATGGTAGCACACTTAATAGCAACATTGTACCTAAATTTGTATTACATATAAATATGATATAGCAAATCAAAATAAAAAATAAATAAAAATAAAAACATGCTTAAACGTCATGGACTTACTTAAGAGTAGCTTCGGCACTTTCGATAGTAACTTTATCATCAGTTGCATCACGATTAAGAAGACCAAGGTCATAATATTTGATGTCTAGATCTAAGAAAGGAAAGATGAGCTGCAATACATTCACATATATATAAGCACGATTATAAAATGAGTATTTCGCCTTTTTTATACAACTATCTATAATATATATATATATATATATATATATATATATATATATATATATATATATATATATATATATATATATATATATATATATATATGATATGATGCATATGCATAATAGTAAGGTACAGACATCATGCTGCAATGTTGAAAGTGCACTTGTATGTATATGAACCGTTTTTATCATATATTATATTTATTTATTTTTTTTTAAATATAATATAATAAGTAAAAATGAAAGAAAAAAAAAAAAAAAAAAGAGAGAGAGAGAGAGAGAGAGAGAGAGAAAAGAAAACAATAAATCTATTCACTTTTGTGTTTAATCTATAAAAATTTCTCTCTTATAGTTTAAACAAGTGGGAAATACCCGGGTTGCTGCGGGAAATAATATCGCTATATACCTTAAACAATTTTTCAATAGTTTATAATTACAAAACGTACATTGACGATTGGTACTGTTAGTACGATTTTCCGTATAGCGGCTGTAAGTACAGAAAAGTAGCTGCTCAGCGTGTGGCGTATAATGTTAATTGTTGTTTGCCCTCGAGAAATTATCTTTGCAGACCCGGAACACGGATGGATGATCCGTGAGGTGGCCTCAATCAATCTGAGGATCAATCTGGAATTGATCCGTATAGCGTATTGCTGCTAAGCGGGTAATGTATGTTTAGAGTGAGAAAGAACTGTGTGAGAGAGAAAGTGTACTTCTCTCTGACTGAAGTTCAGATCAGAATGATGTGAAATGTGGTGACCCAGGGGGTCTATTTATAGGCGTAGAATGTCCGAAATTCACGGGATACACGTGTCAATCACTGAATGGTTCTGGTACGTGAAGTATCCGGAATGTAGGTGGCGTATGCTGATGTAGCTGCGTGCCGTTCACGCGCTGAGTTAAAGGGCTTATGCATAGAAGCTACCTGCAGGGCTTAAGTTTGACGCTGGGCGGCCTGCTAAACGCTGGGCGGCAAATGCTGAAAACCACCAAATTTAGTTATCTCGTGTGCTCTTTGATCGAGTTTTCTGTATAAAAATGATGTTTTTATGCGTGTATCCTCTAGGATACACCATTAAATCCCCCCAGTTTAATGTCTTTATTTTTGTAAAAAATAAAGTCATTAAACTAAAAAATAAGTAATGCCTTTTTTCTGGGGAACAAGAACCTGCTGTAGCCGAACTTTCTCTGCCATGTCAGTTACTTTTTGATTATGACCTGCAGAAAGTACCTTTTTGAAATTTGAATTTCATTTTCAATTAAATTTATTTCTCCCGCATTTTTGTACGCCCGACACGTGGTAGTATATCAACCATGCGATTAACCGTCAGCTGTTCATCTTCTGCTTGTTATGTAATACCCAATTTGTACTGTGTCATATTTACTTCAATCTGAATTTATTTCCTTCATCTACCTTAAACTTCTGTCACAAAATTCCTTTCTTAACTTCCCAATCAATGGCTATTTTTAATGTTGAAGATATTCCAAGCAGAATTTCTTCAACTTAACTTGATCGTGTCAGAGTTGCATTTCTCAAATTTTTTGGTGCCGATGCTACTGTTCCAGGCCCACATGATCGTGCTTGTCACCCTCCTTCTGGAAAGGTTGCTATTTACGGCCGTGCTCTATACTTTTCTCACCTTCGTATTCCTTTTACGAAATTCTACTTAGATGTTTGCTGCTTCTATGGTGTTAGTGTTGGACAATTTGAGCCTATGTCTATTCGTAAAATCATGCTGTTCGAGATGTATTGTATGGCTCGAAATATTACCCCCTCTGTTCGTCTTTTTTCTAATCTTGCAACCATAAAACGTTATGATAAAGGATGGTTTTGTCTTACTCTTGATGGATTTTTGCTTAATTCTGGTGATACAAATGAGAATTGGCAGAGTTCGTTTTTCTTTATTAATAAGTTATCCCCACTTATTGCCTTCAAGCTAGTTATTGGCGTACATCGCTTGATCCCCCTAAAGTTATTCATCCAAGAATAACATCCGAGGAACGAAAAATATTAAATGCGATTAAAAAAGAGAGAATTCCAAACCGTCACTATCCAGAACATATGCTCTCTTTATGCTCCCTTAATGCTGAATGGGATGCAGAAACTCGTGGCTGTGCCATTGTTATGTTGAAAAATAAAGGTATATTCTGATTAAAATTTTGTTATGTAATTGTCATTATCTGTGTAATAATTACTGTATGTTTGTGATCTTAGTGATTACTCCACTCGCCGCTTTGCGTTACACCAGATTTAATGATCTGCAATTTTTATCTGAAAAATTGGCTGATGAGACGCTGGAGAATAGTTTGTGTGAAAATGAGCTTGAGGATGATGATGATGTGCCTTTAAGTCGACCAAATTCAAGGAAACGTCGTGCTGCTGGTAATCTTTCTTTTGAATCAATTGCAGAAGAAAACCTTTATTGCTTTTTCCACTTGCCTAGCAATGGTGGTTATTATAATGTTGATCCTGATAAATATCTAATATTGAATTGTGAATCTTCTTTTCTGAACTGGAAAAACTTCTTGAATAACAACTGTTATTTTAATTCAACCATGACAGCGGAAGAAGGAGCACTGAGGAAACTTGCTCTTCCGCCCTCCGCTGAGCATATCAGAGCAAGGGAAAGTAGTTCACAAATTAGCATTCCTAATTTGGATACTGGTGGGTTAACAACTCTCCTAGCTGGTCCTCCTGGCAATTATGAGGATTTTATGAAGTATCTTGAAGCAATGTTGTCGCCTTCACTTATTAAATTCTTTGAGAGTTTATCAGATGGTGATGCCCGAAAATGTCAAGTACAAGGCATTATTTTTAATATTGCGTCTGAATTCAATAATCTGAAGCGTTTGGAACGTTCTGACCAAGTGCATCGTGACAAATCTGAAAAAATTGAAAGAGACGCAGAGGCACTGAAAATTGCCAAGCTTGAATTAGAGGCTGCTGTTGCCGCTGTAACATCCCGCCTTTTTCCGTTAAATTTATTTTTAACACCGTCTTTTTCTTTTAAATAATACCTTTCGTTATTTAAATTCGTAGTTTCCGTTGGCTAACGTTCATAATAATTCCGTCATTTAATTATAACATCTCTCGTTAACTTGCGTTTTAAAAATATTCGATCGGTTAAATCCCACACCCGCTTTGAAACTCGAGGGACCGGAGTTGCCAAATGGGCAAACTAGTTGACTAGGTCAACTAGTCAACCCATTTCACCACCATTCAATCTCTCCACCTCTCTCTCTTTCTCTCTATCAAGAACACACACACAAACACCAAATTCAATCATTCATCATCTAAATTCGATCTAGGAGGCTTACAACAAAACAAATTACATATTTGGAATCCTCTCTTCATCCTCTACAATTTGGTACCAACTTCATCTCGTTTGGGTAACATTTCTAAAACTCTAGATTTCTCTAAATTCGTGTTTTTGATTTGAAATTGTGTTAGTTAGTGTCTATGGCTCGTGTCTAGCATGAATATATGATTTACTTGCTCGATTTGTTGTTTTGAGTAACTAGTTTGAACATTTGAAATGGGTTTGCTTAATCTTGCATTTCGGAAGATTAAATGTTGTTTGATTGTTAAAGTTCATGTTTTAATTGTGTTACTAGTATCACTAGCTTCGTTTTGATGCGTAGGTTGATTAAGAAAACTTCAAAAACATGAATATTGATTTTTGCGGATTTTGGTTAGGGTTTGATAGACTTAAAACGAGCTTTTGATGTTTCGAATGCCATGAAATGTTATTAGTAAGTGTTTAGTTGTAATGTATGCTTCATTACCTTCAAAACGGCATATCGTATGTGTAAATTGGATTCCCGAATCATAAAATACGTTTTACGAACTTGAAACTTTGAAAATAAACCTTTCTTGATCAATTGACGAGTTTTCGGTTATTGTAAATGATGTTTTTGATTAATGATATGTGGTTAGTTGTATTCCTTGTCGAAATAGCTTTCCGATGATATAAAATACATGTTCTAATTGTTTGCGGATCATAAAATGTGAATGTTTGTGTTTTGGTTCGTGCATACTTTGAAAACTGACCAGAATTCTCTGGCCAGGTAGTGGCGCGGCGCGCCACATCCCCGCGCGGCGCGCAGAATCGCCTGGCCAGATTCTGCTCACTTTGGCGCATTTCACGCGAAATGTTTGACTAGCTATCGACCTCCGATTCACATGAAACTTGTTCTAATATGCTTATATATGAATAAAAACCTCAGAAAAATAGTTCGGGACCGAACCCGAACGTGTTGACTTTTTCGTTGACTTTGACCAAGTTTGACTTTTAGCCAAACTTAACCAAACTTTTATACAATCATTCTAACATGCTTTTATACTTGTTTCTTGTATGAAACTTGACAACGTGATTCACATGCTATACTTAATCGAGTCGTAACGAGCCATAGGACTAATTGAACACATTTCACCCGACCTTGTGTCGTAACCGGTCAATTGATATAACTTACTTGTTTAGGTCAAGGCTAAGCAACTTTCATGCACACGTTTACTTGTTGAAGTACCTTTATACTCGTGCACTCGAGGTGAGATCATAGTCCCACTTTTTACTCTTTTGAACTTACTTTTGGGATGAGAAAACATAAACGATTCTTTTGAACTAAGTGAACACACGAACGGGAAAACAAACATTCTACATACGAGTTTAGAACGAAAATCCTCAATCCGATTATCATTAGTTACATCAGATGGTGTAAGCGAGAACTTATGTTATATGGCCATATGGGTTTGACAAACCCTCATTCAAACGGTTCGCTACCGTTTACGAATGAAATATATTTTTGGGAACAGTGTTGTTCTAGCACTAATTGATGGGGTATTCAACGGACGGAACGTTAAGCTTTGATAATTGGGTGCTCGTGAATATTAACTTTTAGAATGTACTACTATTATTTCAACTTTGCAAATCTTGTGGTTCGACTTACTTTACTTTTACTCACTTACTCAAACCTATGATTTCACCAACGTTTTTGCGTTGACAGATTCTCCTATGTTTTCTCAGGTTTTCACATGGCTATTTGATACATGCTTCCGCACTCTTTGATTACTTGATTGGAGTCTACCATGCATGCATACGCTAGGGATAGCATTTTTGGATTCAAACTTTTGTCTACTTACTTACGCTATTTATAGCAACTGTGGTTTCAAACTAATTTTGTCGCAAGTTATTTCATTCATACTTTATAACTTTGTAAACTTAAACTTATTGTCGATCCGTTTGTTAAACTAAACTTTGTACCTTTCAAATGAACGCGACATAATTTTGGTCAAACGAGTCTCATATAGGGACTACGACCACGCAACGGGACCTAAGTTAACGACGCCGTCAATAACGGTTTTGGTCGGGTCGTTACAAGTGGTATCAGAGCGTTGGTTGTAGGGAACTAGGACGTGCATTAGTGTGTCTAACAGAGTCGTTAGGATGCATTAGTGAGTCTAGACTACAACCGGATAGTTAGCCATTGCATTCTGACATACATTTGCTATAGATAGCACTTACTTGACTACTTGTGCATTATATTTGAATCATTCTTAGGCAAAATTCTTGATGGTACCAAGTTTTCATCTTACGAACTCGTATTCCGCCACTTCTTGGTAACACACGTAAATTCATGATTCATACACGTATGGATGACGACGACTTCATTAGTCACACTTGTTCGGGAACTCTGTCTCCCGGATTGTTATTCGCCACCGTTTCAATTTACTATCGGTTTCCCACTGGTGTTTCTTACTATCTACTTTTTGGTGTTACTACCATCACTACTCTAGGTGAGTATCGTCATCACCATTTATCGCTACGGTTGCGTGCTACTCGTTATCATAACTCGTTACTCTTTTCATACCTGAATACCTTATTGTCTGACTCGAACCACATTGACGTGAACAATCATTTATACACTTCCCTCGGGGAACGCTTCCTTAGAGTTGCAGAAATTCTTTCGATTTAATACGAGTCACGTTTGAGACGTCGTTACATTTTGTTCATTTTAGATTTTCGTGATGACACGAACTTGAATCTATAGAGTGATGTGGGAATGGAGGTATGAGTTAGCGTAATATAACGACACTCGATCAACGTGGTTATATTACGGTAAGACATACCAAAGTTCTAGTGACGCGTGATGGTGGTTAGACTCGATCAACCTAAACACCACCATGTGCCATGTACATGACTTCATCCTTTCATGTTTGGACATCCGAAAACTCCGAGAATATTGATAACAACCATACCGGGGACACCCCTTCGACTTTTGTCGAACTATACTTATGCTTCCGAATGAATTACCGATTCCTCTCGACTTCAACCGTATGTTACACGTGTATACTATCTCGTCCTCGCACAGTCTTATTGACTAATTACGATTTACTCGTTATGCTCGCACCGAGGCGGAAACTTCTTTTGCATCACCCTCGTACTTCCGGTTCAGGGGGTCCTTATTCTAAATTCCCAATGGAGAGAGACTCTCCACGTTATGCTAGAATTCGCCTCGAGGGTGAATAGTCTCGACGAACGTATTTGAAAACCGATAAATCTTCCACGACGCGAATTTTCTTGAGAAACTTGTCCTAGCTAACGTTTTCGATTCCTAGCAAACTTGTTCAATATGCCTTAGGGAAATGTACCCCGTTTCGGATCGAGATCCTCGTTTCACTTCTAGATTTTGGAGTACCTTACAAAAAGCCTCGGGACCGCATTTAGACATGAGTACCGCGTACCATCCACAACCCGACGGACCGAACAAACATGCGATTTAAACCTTGGAAACCATAATACAAGTTTGTATTACCAACTTCAAATTTACTTGAGAAAAGTATTTTTCCTTTAACCGAATCCTCGTACTACAATGATTTTCATTCGGGTTTTAACGTCACTCCTTTTGAAACCACATGTGACCGGAAACGTCATTCTCCTTTGTCGAACCAAGTAAACGATGATCAATTCACCGGGGCCGAGGTTATTCATGAGCAACCGAGAAAATTTATTCATATTCAGGTAAAACCCAACGCGACTCGTAATCACCAAGAGCTACGCCGATGTTAGACGTAAACATTTCAAATTCCACGTGGGAAACCGCGTCACGTTAAGAGTCGCACCTTGGAAAGGTGCAATCCGTTTCGGGAAAACGTAGGAAGCTAAATCCGCGATATTTTGATCCTTTAAATTCTTGGGGTGTTTTGGACCCGTCGCTAGCCGTTTAGACTTTTCCGACTCATTTTGAGTCCCCGTTTATCCTACATTCGATGTATCAACTCAAAGACGTGTTTTGCGAAACGAGAACTTGCTATCTCCTTTGATGAACTCACTATCGACGATAAACCTCACTTCCTAGGAGGACCGGTTGAAACCATAAATCGTGAAGCCAAACCTTAAAACAACATATGATCCCGACCGTCAAAATTCGTGGAAATACTCAAGGACGTACCTTCACTTATTCGTAGAATTTACAACGCAAGATCTCGAGTAAGATTCAACAACTACTACTTCCAACTAAATTTCGGGACGAAATTTCTTTTGAGTTGTGGATAATGTAACATCCCGCCTTTTTCCGTTAAATTTATTTTTAACACCGTCTTTTTCTTTTAAATAATACCTTTCGTTATTTAAATTCGTAGTTTCCGTTGGCTAACGTTCATAATAATTCCGTCATTTAATTATAACATCTCTCGTTAACTTGCGTTTTAAAAATATTCGATCGGTTAAATCCCACACCCGCTTTGAAACTCGAGGGACCGGAGTTGCCAAATGGGCAAACTAGTTGACTAGGTCAACTAGTCAACCCATTTCACCACCATTCAATCTCTCCACCTCTCTCTCTTTCTCTCTATCAAGAACACACACACAAACACCAAATTCAATCATTCATCATCTAAATTCGATCTAGGAGGCTTACAACAAAACAAATTACATATTTGGAATCCTCTCTTCATCCTCTACAATTTGGTACCAACTTCATCTCGTTTGGGTAACATTTCTAAAACTCTAGATTTCTCTAAATTCGTGTTTTTGATTTGAAATTGTGTTAGTTAGTGTCTATGGCTCGTGTCTAGCATGAATATATGATTTACTTGCTCGATTTGTTGTTTTGAGTAACTAGTTTGAACATTTGAAATGGGTTTGCTTAATCTTGCATTTCGGAAGATTAAATGTTGTTTGATTGTTAAAGTTCATGTTTTAATTGTGTTACTAGTATCACTAGCTTCGTTTTGATGCGTAGGTTGATTAAGAAAACTTCAAAAACATGAATATTGATTTTTGCGGATTTTGGTTAGGGTTTGATAGACTTAAAACGAGCTTTTGATGTTTCGAATGCCATGAAATGTTATTAGTAAGTGTTTAGTTGTAATGTATGCTTCATTACCTTCAAAACGGCATATCGTATGTGTAAATTGGATTCCCGAATCATAAAATACGTTTTACGAACTTGAAACTTTGAAAATAAACCTTTCTTGATCAATTGACGAGTTTTCGGTTATTGTAAATGATGTTTTTGATTAATGATATGTGGTTAGTTGTATTCCTTGTCGAAATAGCTTTCCGATGATATAAAATACATGTTCTAATTGTTTGCGGATCATAAAATGTGAATGTTTGTGTTTTGGTTCGTGCATACTTTGAAAACTGACCAGAATTCTCTGGCCAGGTAGTGGCGCGGCGCGCCACATCCCCGCGCGGCGCGCAGAATCGCCTGGCCAGATTCTGCTCACTTTGGCGCATTTCACGCGAAATGTTTGACTAGCTATCGACCTCCGATTCACATGAAACTTGTTCTAATATGCTTATATATGAATAAAAACCTCAGAAAAATAGTTCGGGACCGAACCCGAACGTGTTGACTTTTTCGTTGACTTTGACCAAGTTTGACTTTTAGCCAAACTTAACCAAACTTTTATACAATCATTCTAACATGCTTTTATACTTGTTTCTTGTATGAAACTTGACAACGTGATTCACATGCTATACTTAATCGAGTCGTAACGAGCCATAGGACTAATTGAACACATTTCACCCGACCTTGTGTCGTAACCGGTCAATTGATATAACTTACTTGTTTAGGTCAAGGCTAAGCAACTTTCATGCACACGTTTACTTGTTGAAGTACCTTTATACTCGTGCACTCGAGGTGAGATCATAGTCCCACTTTTTACTCTTTTGAACTTACTTTTGGGATGAGAAAACATAAACGATTCTTTTGAACTAAGTGAACACACGAACGGGAAAACAAACATTCTACATACGAGTTTAGAACGAAAATCCTCAATCCGATTATCATTAGTTACATCAGATGGTGTAAGCGAGAACTTATGTTATATGGCCATATGGGTTTGACAAACCCTCATTCAAACGGTTCGCTACCGTTTACGAATGAAATATATTTTTGGGAACAGTGTTGTTCTAGCACTAATTGATGGGGTATTCAACGGACGGAACGTTAAGCTTTGATAATTGGGTGCTCGTGAATATTAACTTTTAGAATGTACTACTATTATTTCAACTTTGCAAATCTTGTGGTTCGACTTACTTTACTTTTACTCACTTACTCAAACCTATGATTTCACCAACGTTTTTGCGTTGACAGATTCTCCTATGTTTTCTCAGGTTTTCACATGGCTATTTGATACATGCTTCCGCACTCTTTGATTACTTGATTGGAGTCTACCATGCATGCATACGCTAGGGATAGCATTTTTGGATTCAAACTTTTGTCTACTTACTTACGCTATTTATAGCAACTGTGGTTTCAAACTAATTTTGTCGCAAGTTATTTCATTCATACTTTATAACTTTGTAAACTTAAACTTATTGTCGATCCGTTTGTTAAACTAAACTTTGTACCTTTCAAATGAACGCGACATAATTTTGGTCAAACGAGTCTCATATAGGGACTACGACCACGCAACGGGACCTAAGTTAACGACGCCGTCAATAACGGTTTTGGTCGGGTCGTTACAGCCGCCAAAAATGTTGCAGAGGCGCGTTATGTTCAAATGGCAACAAAGGAAAAATGGTATCTGCATAAAATTGATACATTAACTCAATCTGAAACATCTTTAACTCAGTCTGAAGCGTCCTTGAAGGAGCAACTGGAGGTAAGTAAGGGTGAGACCAGGCGTCTGATTGAAGGTATTCCGAAGATTGTGAAGAGTGCTTTTACTTCTAAGAAATTAACTGAGCCTTTTGATGAATTCATAACTGTTGCGCTGGACGCTGACCGGATAAGGTTTTTGGATACCCTGAAAAGGGATTTGCCTGACTTTCCAAAAGTATTGCTTGAAGCACTTACTTCTCAATTGAAACCTGATGCGGAAGACAGACTTAAAGTGATAGGTGATCAAATAGAGCATTTGTCATTCCCTGAATTAGAAATTGTGTAATAATGCTGCTACATCTATAGACGATGTTTTAAATGTCAAATTATAATTGATGTTGTTTGTACTATCTGTTAATGAATATTATATATGCATTTACTTTGTTGTTAATTGTGCCAAAGCTTTATATGTTTGATTTAAACAATCAAAAAGGATGACTAGTCATATACTGCTTGTATCATTTTTACGTCATGACGGTCATAGACACATTCTATTGTCTGGATGTTCAGTGGATTTCTACGTTTATCCACTGCCATTTCAATCTTTTGTTTATGATTGAACTTCTGCCACCGAGGAAAAAACTTCTCTTTTGTAGGCAGGGATGACACACTGCTTTGTGACATCTGATTAAGATCTTTGGCCGGATAAAAATTGTGAATAATATGCCATAAGAAAGTTTTCTGAATTCTTATTTCTTTAAAGAAATTTTTACATTTATGATTGCATCTCATGCTCTAAATAGTTGATCAAGCTATTCGAACATGCAATACTACGCATAAAATTTCTTTAAGCTCATTGCATTCCATGTTCGTGGAATTTCTTCACCGAAGGGGGCTGAAAGGGTATATGACCCATTAGGATGTGCCTTTTCAACTTTATATGGGCCTTCCCATCGTGGCCCTAACTTCCCTTGTTTTTCCTGTCTACTTGCTTCATTATCTCTTAGCACTAAGTCCCCCTCCTTGAATTTCACATATCTGACTCGTTTGTTATAATATTTTGCCATTTTCTGTTTTGCATCCGCTTGACGGATGGCGGCCATGATTCGCCTTTCTTCCAATAAATTTAAGTTTTCTCGTAAGATGGATGAATTTCTTTCTGTGTCAAATGCCAAAATTCGTTGTGTTGGAACACGAATTTCAGCTGGTATTACTGCTTCAGTACCATACACCAAGCTGAACGGTGTTTCACCCGTGCTCCGTTTTGGCGTTGTACGGTGAGCCCATAAAACATATGGTAATTCGTCTACCCACTTAGTCTGACTCAAACCCAACCTAGCCTTTATGTCGGCTACAATTTCTTTGTTTGTTACTTCAACTTGCCCATTGGCTTGTGGATGGGCAACTGAAGTAAATGTTTGTTGAATGTTTAGCTCTTCACACCAGCTTCTGAAGGAGTTATCTGCAAACTATTTACCGTTATCACTGACAATTTCATTTGGTAATCCGTATCTGCACACAATGTCGTTCCACACGAATTTCTTTATATTCTCACCAGTGATTTTTGCCAATACCTTTGCTTCAACCCACTTACTGAAGAAGTCAATTGCAACAACCAAGAATTTTGCATTTCCCACACTTCTTGGAAATGGTCCTACTATATCAATTGCCCATTTACAAAATGGTCATGCCGATGATACTGAAATTAAATCATACTTGGGTAGGCGCTGTACGGTTCCATGCCGCTGGCAGGCATCACATGTCTTAATTACTTCTGATGTATCTTTGTAAATTGACTGCCAATAGTACCCTTGTCGCATAATCCGTCCAACCACAGTTCTATAACCGGAATGTTGTGCACATAATCCCTCATGCATTTCCTTGACTACATCAATTGCTTGCTGTGGTGTTAAACATCTTAAATTTGGCCCACTGAATGATTTTCTATAAAGCACTCCATTTTCCAGAACGTAAAGTGGGGCACTAACTCTTATCCGTCTTGCTTCCATGGCATCTGTTGGCAGTGTTCCATCCTGCAAATATTTCACATAGGGGGTTATCCAATATGGTTCCCCCTGTTCAACTGTTGCAACCACAACTTTTTCATCAACCGATTTGTCTTTTAAGGCCTCCACCAAAACTTTCTTATGTAAATGATCAAATGTTAATGTTGCTAATTTGCTCAAAACATCTGCCTTCTTATTTTTATTTCTTGGTATTTGCACAACCTCCAAGGTTTCAAAATTTTTTGAGATTTTCTCAACTAACTGCAAATAGTGTTTCATAGAGACATCTTTAGCTTCAAACCCTCCATTAACCTGCTGTGCTACAATTTGAGAATCGACATATGCACGCAAATGTGTTATTCCCATTACAGACGCTATGCGGAGGCCGGAAAGCAATGCTTCATATTCTGCTTCATTGTTAGATGCATAGAAACAAAACCTCAATGCATACGTATGCTCTTCACGTTCTGGACTGGTAAGTACTAATCCTGCACCAACACCTTCCTCACTTGATGCACAATCAGTGTGCAATTCCCAAACATGATTACTGACCTTAACGTTTTGCGGATGATCGACCTTTTCTGTTGTTTCTAATAAAAAATCTGCCAAAATTTGACCTTTAATTGCATGTCTAGGTGAAAAATTTATTTCATATTCTCCCAATTCAATTGCCCATTTTGCTAGTCGTCCTGATGACTCTGGATTTCTCAAAATATGTTTTATCGGCTGGTCTGTCATTACCAGGATTGAATGTGCTTGAAAATATCGTCTGAGTCGCCTAGCTGTGTGTGTTAAAGCATACACCAATTTTTCAATTAGTGGATAATTAACTTCACTTTGTTGCAATATTTTACTGACAAAATATATAGGCATTTGTATTCCCTTCCGTTCTGCGATCAAGACCGAACTGATGGCCTCTGCGGAAGCAGCCAAATACAAAATTAACGTTTCTCCTTCTATTGGTGCAGTTAAAGTAGGTAATTCTTTCAAGAGTTGCTTAATATCCTGAAAAGCTTTTTCTGCTTCTTCTGTCCATTTAAATTTTTTTTTGTTCAAACAGCTATTTAAAACCTTCATAAATGGTAGTGATCGATCTGCTGCTCTTGATAGAAACCTTGTTAAAGCTGCCAATCTTCCATTCAGGCTTTGAACTTCTTTCTTTGTTTTAGGAGATACCATATTTTCAATTGCTTGAATCTTTTTTGGATTAGCCTTGATTCCCCTCTCTGTAACAATATAACCTAAGAATTTGCCTTCTTCTATACCAAAAGTGCACTTCTTAGGATTCAATTTCATATTGACCTTTCGTAATGATTCAAACGTTTCAAGAGTATCTCTAAGCATACTGTCTTCTGTATGGCTCTTGATAACAATGTCATCAACATAGGCTTCTACATTTTTACCTATTTGATCTTTAAATGCTTTATCAATTACGCGCTGGTAAGTTGCCCCTGCATTATTCAATCCGAAAGGCATCATGATATAGCAAAAAATTCCATCTGATGTGTGGAATGCTGTTTTATCTTGATCACGTATTGCCATTGGGATTTGATGATATCCCTTGAATGCATCCAAAAAGGATTTAAATTGATATCCACTGATGGACTCTACTTTCCAATCAATTTCTGGTAAAGGGTAATTGTCTTTTGGACATGCCTTATTGATATCTGTAAAATCCACGCACATCCTCCATGAATTATCTGGTTTTCTAACCATCACCGGATTCGCTACCCATGTCTGATATTTTACTTCCCGTAATATCCCAGCCTCCACAAGTTTTTTGACTTCATCTCTCTCTGAGAAATTTTGTTCGGTCAGGAGCCATTCCTCTTTTCTTTTGACATACTGGTGGGATATTTGGATTTACACCAAGCTTATGTTCAGCTATATGACGTGGTACACCAGTCATATCAGAATCTTTCCACGCAAAAACGTCTAAATTGGTTGCTAAAATTTTATAAAGCTTTTCTCTTGTTGCCTTTGCGATTGTGTTTCCAATTATGATTTTCTGATCTGGAAACTCTGGATTTGGTGATACTGACCCATCTTCATGAATGATTGGGTTAACAGCTGTTCTGATTATTTGCACACATTCTATTGGTCTTCTCCGTTCAGCGTACAGCGTGGCAATGCCAGCCAGTGTGGGAAATTTCATCATTCCGTGTACCGTTGACGTCACAGCTCCGAATGTCATCATAGCTGATCGAACTAAAATGGCATTATACTGCGAATTTGCTTTCACAACCAAAAATTCGATATGAGCAGTTCTTTTAAATGGCGTTTTTCCCAATACTACTTCTAAAACTATGCTTCCTTCTGACCATGACGGATCATTAGCAAAACTTGCTAAGGGAACAAATGTGTCCTTTAGCTTTTCCTTAACTCTGTCCGGTAGTTGTATAAAACAATGTTCATACATGATATCTGCTCCTGCTCCGGTATCAGTATATATTCCTCCAACAACACAATTTTCTATTCGAGCTTCAATAACTACAGGATCGTCAGATGGATTGGTGTTAAACATGGAAGGAAAAGCAATCATTTATTGTTTCCAGTCCTCCAATGTTTCGGCTTTTCTCCGTTGTCCGGCTTGCCATGAATGTTTCATGTTTGCTTCAATAGGGATCATTTTTCTAGTATGCCTTTGATTGCTCTTGAGAGTCGAGTGATCCTTTAGAACGGGTGGCGCCATCTGTTAGTACGATTTTCCGTATAGCGGCTGTAAGGTACTATTACAGAAAAGTAGCTGCTCAGCGTGTGGCGTATAATGTTGATTGTTGTTTGCCCTCGAGAAATTATCTCTGCAGACCCGGAACACGGATGGATGATCCGTGGGGTGGCCTCAATCAAACTGAGGATCAATCTGGAATTGATCCGTATAGCGTATTGCTGCTAAGCGGGTAATGTATGTTTAGAGTGAGAAAGAACTGTGTGTGAGAGAAAGTGTACTTCTCTCTGACTGAAGTTCAGATCAGAATGATGTGAAATGTGGTGACCCATGGGGTCTATTTATAGGCGTAGAATGTCCGAAATTCACGGGATACACGTGTCAATCACTGAATGGTTCTGTTACGTGAAGTATCCGGAATGTCGGTGGCGTGTGCTGATGTGGCTGCGTGCCGTTCACGCGCTGAGTTAAAGGGCTTATGCATAGAAGCTACCTGCAGGGCTTACGTTTGACGCTGGGCGGCCTGCCAAACGCTGGGCGGCACATGCTGAAAACCACCAAATTTAGTTATCTCTTGTGCTCTTTGATCGAGTTTTCTGTATAAAAATGATGTTTTTATGCGTGTATCCTCTAAGATACACCATTAGGTACAAACCCTTTAATAAAATAAAAAAGTAATGTATGTATGTATGTATGTATGTATATATATATATATACTCTTACAGGTACGTATCATTTGCCCTACCTATATCGTTTTT
Organism: Rutidosis leptorrhynchoides; assembly: GCF_046630445.1. Classification (NCBI taxonomy): domain Eukaryota; kingdom Viridiplantae; phylum Streptophyta; class Magnoliopsida; order Asterales; family Asteraceae; genus Rutidosis; species Rutidosis leptorrhynchoides. The sequence continues at coordinate 252,129,606 of NC_092337.1, forward strand.
ATGAGCATTTCTGGTCGGAGATCCTTTTGAAAGCAATCTCTTTTGCTCTAGAGTAGAGGGAGGGACGACCTTATCTAGGAGCGGGTTCTATACCCGCGGGTGGAGTAGTGACTTCCTTCTAATCTAGGGTACGAGGAATGATTGTCTACACCCACCTCTCCCATACCCCACTTTTGTGGGATTGGGTATTGTTGTTGTTGTGGTGGTGTTGCAATAATAATAATAATAATTTTAATTAAAAAATTAATTAATAATAATAATAATACAAAACGTAAATCGATGATTGATACAAACTTATAAGAATTAATAAGTAATATATGTATATGTATATATATATATATATATATATATATATATATATATATATATATATATATATATATATATATAGGGGCAGGATCAATGGGGAAGTAACAAATCGGGGGGAAGCGGGGGAAGCAAAAAAAATAATTTTTTTCGTTTTTTTTGGAATTTTTTTTTTTTCCGGCATCAAGATCACACGAAAATATGAACATTTAGAAGAGACACTTCGTGATGAATGTCATTATTTAGGCGGGAAAACGATCGACAAAAATAACATTCAAGATAATATTGTTCGTGAAAAATATGAACGTCTTTTTTTCATGTTTTGTGAAGTAAAATTTAGCCCGATTTAGGGTTTAGGGTTTAGGGTTTAGGGTTTGTTGTTTTGGGTTTATTCCATAAACCCAAAACACCAAACCCTAAACCCTAAACCCTAAACTCTAAACCGTTCGTGTTAAAAACTCAATCTAAATCCTAAATCTAAACCCTAAATCTAAACCCTAAATCTAAACCCTAAATTTCTAAACCCTAATATCTAAACCCTATAAACCCTAATATCTAAACCCCAATAGCCAAAACCTCAACATATGCTCGAAAAACACGATAATTGTTATATATTACTTCTTCAAGCGTTTTCCCGCCAAAATAAAAACATTTATCACAAAGTGTCTCTACTAAATGTTCATATTTTCATCTCATCTATAATGTTCGGAAACAAAAGTTTTTTCAAAAAACGAAAAAAAAAAAAAGTTTTTGCTTCCCCCGCTTCCCCCCGAATGGTTACTTCCCTCTTGATCCTACCCATATATATATATATATATATATATATATATATATATATATATATATATATATATATATATATATATATATATATTAATGGTGTATCCTATCGTATACACGCATAAAGGCACAATATTCGCATGAAAATAGCATCAGGAACACTGAGAATAATGGTTTTGTGAAACTGTCCGTCAAGCGTTCTCCGCTGTGCAGGCTGCTTCCGTCATGCATAAGCCCTGAAGGCCGCCTAGCGCTTAAGCCCTGACCGGAGAACGTCACATCCAGCGCATATTTCGGATCACGAATAACATAACGTATCATCATCTGATACATGTCCCCGAACAATCCGGTGGATCTATCACTATAAATAGACCCCCTGGGTCGTCATTTTCCACATTCAGATATTCTGACAACTTGTGAGCAGAGACTTCACCTTTCTCTCTCTCACAGTACTTTCTCTCACTAGAAGTCATCCGGCTAACAGCTATACGCTCAACGGACAAAAGATTGATAAAGTCACCCCACAAGTTTCTATACTTGTGAACCGGGTCTGCAGGGATTATTTCCCGAGGGTAAAAATCAATCGGCAATACTCCCCCACCTTTAGCTAGGTCACTTCTAGTATTGTGCTAACACACTAAGCCTTACCTCATAAGGAAATAGGTGTTAACATATATATATATATATATATATATATATATATATATATATATATATATATATATATATATATATATATATATATATATATAGGCAGGATCAATGGGGAAGTAACCAATCGGGGGGAAGCGGTGGGAAGCAAAAACTTTTTTTTCTTTTTTTTTGAAATTGTTTTTTTCAGGCATCAAGATCACATGAAAATATTAACATTTAAAAGAGACACTTCGTGATGAATGTTATTATTTAGGCGGAAAAACGATCGACAAAAATAACATTCAAGATAATATTGATCGTGAAGAATTTTAACGTTTTTTTTTTCATGTTTTGTGAAGAGCTTTTTGTAAAAATTTAGCTCGATTTAGAGTTTATGGTTTAGAGTTTAGTGTTTTGGGTTTAGTCCCTAAACCCAAAACACTAAACCCTAAACCCTAAACCGTTCGTGTTAAAAACTCAATATAAATCCTAAATCTAAACCCTAAACCCTAAATTTCTAAACCCTAATATCTAAACCCTAATATCTAAAACCTCAAAATACGCTCGAAAAACACGATAATTGTTATATATTAATTCTTCGAGCGTTTTTCCGCCAAAATAAAAACATTTATCACAAAGTGTCGTTATTAAATGTTCATATTTTCATCCAATCTATAATGTTCGTGAACAAAGTTTTTTCAAAAAAAAGAAAAAAAAAATAAAAAAAATTTGCTTCCCCCCGATTGGTTACTTCCCCCTTGATCCTACCAATATTAAAGGGATCAAATGAGAACTTTTTTTTTGTGTGAGACCCTGAGAACTCCAAAATACACTGAAATTCGAGCAAAAAAAGTGAGGGGCGAACAAAAAACAAGGTATTTGAACAAAAAAAGTTGAAATTCGAACAAAAAAAAAAAGGCGGGCGAACAAAAATGTGAAATTCGAACAAAAATGGTGAAATTCGAACAATTTTTTGTTCTACATTTTTGAAATTCGAACAAAAAAAAAATGAACACAAGGAATTCGAACAAAAAAATTGAAATTCGAACAAATTTGTGTTCGACATTTTGGTAATTCGAACAAAAAAATAATAATAGTTTTTGCTCGCCCGTGTTTTTTTTTTTTTTTTTTTTTGCTCGAATTCCTTGTTTTTTGCTCGCCCGCCACTTTTTTTCTCGAATTTCAGTGTATTTTGGAGTTCATAGAGTTCTCACACTAAAAAAGTTCTCACTGGTTCCTCTCCCATATATATATATATATATATATATATATATATATATATATATATATATATATATATATACATATACATATATATATACATATATATATATATCAACAACAACAACAATAACCAATCCCACGAGTGTAGGGTATGGGGGAGGTGGAGTGTAGACAATCATTCCTCGAACCCTAGATTAGAGGGAAGTCACTACTCCACCCACGGGTATAGAACCCGCGACTAGATAAGATCGTCCCACCCTCTACTCGAGAGCCAAGAGATTGCTTCCTAAAGGACCTCCGGCCAAGAAAAACTCATTAAAACGCTATAGTGCGGGCATACGTACCTGTAAGAGTTATGTGCGCGTGGGAAGACGCAACCATACAAAGTAGCCAAAAAGAAAACACATATAACAGTAATGCACAGCAGCATGACAGATAGCATGAATAATATAATGCGCAGTAATATGTAAATTCCAGTAAACATGCAAACAATCAAAAAACACACACACACACACCCACACACACCCACACCCACACCCACATATGTATATATATATATATATATATATATATATATATATATATATATATATATATATATATATATATATGCTTCCACACACACATAAGCATGTATAAAAACCTATACCTAAACATGCATACATAGATACAATCATAGGAATATATACCTAGGTACCGATACAGACAAACATATACACATAGACACATACATACAGAATACAGATACAAACATATACACGGGACCCTATATATATCCTAAATAAAAACACATAGATACCGAGATGCAATACACATCTATATAGGCAAAACAGATACCATTGATCCTGCCCCTATATATATATATATATATATATATATATATATATATATATATATATATATATATATATATATATATATATATATATATGGGCAGGATCAATGGGGAAGTAACCAATCGGGGGGAAGCGGGGGGATTGGGGAAGCAAAAAAAAATTTGTTTTTTCGTTTTTTTTGGAATTTTTTTTTTCCGGCATCAAGATCACACGAAAATATAAACATTTAGAAAAGACACTTCGTGATGAATGTTATTATTTAGGCAGGAAAACGATCGACAAAAATAACATTCAAGATAATATTGTTCGTGAAGAATGTGAACGTTTTTTTTTTTCATGTTTTGTGAAGTAAAATTTAGCCCGATTTAGAGTTTAGGGTTTAGGATTTAGGGTTTAGGGTTATTAAATATTAAATATAATGTTAATAATAGTACTTGTAACATATAATAATACTTTTGATTAAGAAATAGACAAAAAAATTAACTGTTCATCGGACTTTAGCATAATAGAGGAATATATACAAAGAACCAACCTTATTCTTAATTGATTCCCAAAATACACGAGTCATTTCATCTCCTGCACAACATAATAATAAATAAGCATTCATATAATATAAATAACAGATAACAATCAGTAACTTACAACAGAAATAATACTGATTAAGTGTTCCAAATAAGCACCACCTCTAAATTATAGGTTTAAAATCAATTATTAATCAGTATCAGTAATTAGGTCATAAGTCAAAGGTACCACGAATGCAAGAAGATATACTGTATAATATTAAACTTGAATAAGATGAATCGATACATGTTAAATCAACGGAGATCTGTCGGAATTAAACATAATTAATTGATAAGTGATTGTAATAAATATTAAGATGTGATGTGTAATGATTAAGGGCACTGGTGATTGGTGAGGTTATATAGTGTAGTAGCACATACCGTCCATCTCAACGATTGGATTGGCAACTTTGATCTTCGAAAACCCCATTTCTACGGATTGATTTTGATTGACGGTCGGAGACCAGTGTGTTTTTATATATGAGATTCAAATGAAGAAAATGGTTTTTTTATGTCACTCCGTATATTTTATTTTATACAGGGTGGTGGTGGAATGTGGTTGGTGGGCTTAAATCAAAACTATAAAAAAATTATTTTTAGAGTAAGGATGCGTTTTGTTTTTTTTTTTTTTTTTTTTTTTTTTTTTTTTTTTTGATGAATATGTCCATCTACACATTATGCATACAGAAACCATGGATTACACACTAGAATACAGAGGCGGTAACCTAGCACATTCCATAACAAATTAATTACACAACATAACTTAAGGGTTATGCAACCATGTATGCCATTCTATTTTCCTATTTTACCAACGCTTCGCGATCCATTCATAACTTTTAACTTGAATCTCATTTAGAGTAACCGGCGGAGTCCAAACTTTTTTATTGAAAACTTTTTGATTTCGATTCTTTCAAATAAGGTAACCGCTCGTCCACTCCACCTCTTGCCATATCTTCTCACCTAAAGCCGACAATTGATGGGGAGAGTTGCCACAAAAATTCTCGCCAGTGCTAAGGTTTGTAGCAACATTAAAGCCCTACCAATCATAGACCTTATTCCAAATATCTAGAGTGAAACGACCCAGCCCGTCGTATTCCGGCCCATAAAATTTTTTTTCTTTATAATACTTTAATATTATTAAAATTTAAGTCCCAGTTATGTTTCCAAAAACGTTTTCATTACAATAGTAAGTTTAATCAACTTTAAAACATTTAATACATGAGTTGAAACACCAAACGGGCATACAATCCGAGACCCGTTTGACATAACTAAACGATACTAATAAGTTTTCCAGCAAATGACTGAGCATGGTGATTGGGAACGATACTCAATCCTAATCAAAAGTCTAAAGCACAAATCTTCTAAAGCAACCCGCAAGCACTAGTCCCCATGCTTACCCAAGACGTCACCTCGCGAACCTATAAAAATGTAAACAACGAGAGGGTAAGCTATGAAAGCTTAGTGAGTATAAACATACTATATACATACATATGCATAAAATGAATACGTACAACCAAACACATAAAGCAAACGCATACCGCAATCCAAGTATAACTAGCAAGCTATACCAAAATCCACAAGATTAGCTACAACATACAATAAGTATATACACGCATATACAAGATATAACCAAGACACCAAGGTTAACCCCTTAACCTCATACATATGAAGGTTGGCCGAACTACCCGAGCCTTAGTGAATTCGCACTACCCGAGATTCACTTCCTTCACCGCTTCAACAACCGAGGTTGGCCGAACTACCCGTGCCTTAGTGAATTCGCAACAACCCGAAATTCACCACCTCATCACTAAGATGACCGAACTACCCGAGTCATCATGAATCCGTACTACCCGAGATTCATCTCCTCAACATCATCAACAACGACTGGGTTGACCCGACATACCAACGTGAATCCATATACGCCAAAGATTCACTACCCCTAGGGTGGTAACCCAAAACGCATAAGCGTACAACTTGGACTCAAACTCCAAAAATCCATTTCTCCCATCACATGTAGAGTGAATCCGAGCAAGGATCACTCTACCAACCCGCACTCATCCTATGCATACGTACGCATATAATATATTTACACTCACTTTGAAATCTTGATGGATGCAGCCGAATAATCCGCAATTGCCAATGGAATGTACCTATTCCATTAATCACATAACAAACAACACAATTAAGGTGGATTTACAAATCAACCCAAATTGACATTTAGTGCAATTTCGACCCGAATGCACTTCCAAGCACAAACCGCACCCAAACTAACCAATAATCACTAACACATGTGAGAATGGTCTTAATACACCAATCAAACCCAATTATAAGTGTTAAACACCTATCTTGCCCAAACTGACACATAAACCCTAATTTTGACCCATTTCAAAATTAGTCAACCAAAACACCCAAAATGGTTCCAACGCTTCCATAATCACTAACACTAGTGAAAATAGTCCCAACAACGCCAACTTAACTAAACCACAAGTTTTAAACACTTGTCTTCACCCAAAATCAACTTACAACTCTTACTTTGACCCAATTCAAAATCAAGTTTCCAACAACACCCATTTGGGTTCTTTTACCAACATAATCACTAATCATAGTGATTACACTCAAATTAATGCCCTAATCATGGCTAAATCATCAACCAACCCAAAACCCACCAACAACAATAATAACTTGCTACAAATAACCCATTTGAGGTCTAGATGGGTTTTCTCAACAATTAGAACCCAAACCCTAACTTGAATATCAAATCATAAAGATGAAATTCGGAGTTGAGACTTACCAATACCGCAAAAATGATGCCGTTGACGAGTAGAACAACTTTAACACTTGAGACTTGACCCGATTCACCCTTCTTCTTCCTCAAATGGAGCTCTCTCTCTCTCTCTAAAGCTTTTTCCTCTCTCTAGGGTTTTGAGGATAAGAGAAAGGGATGAAAATGAGGTGAAATGAAGATGTGGATGGAGTTGCATCAGTTTTATGGCTCAAAAACCGTCCATGTGTGAAATTACCAAAATACCCTTCATTAAACCCAAAATGACCAAAATCCGGATGCTGACTGGCCGCTAGGCGCGGCGCGCCTATACAAGGCCGCGGCTCGGCTTCATGTGGAATTTCATTAAAGTCGTCCGTACAAAATCAAGCCTCTGAATGCTGTAGGCGGCGCGGCGCGCCTGTTTTCTCACGCGGCGCGGCTAACAGTTAAAATTGGTAACAGCCTCCGTATAATGAAATGAACATTTGATCCACCCAAAAGGCGCTGCGCGGCGCGGCTGGGCGCGGCGCGGCCCTGTGTCCAACAGCATTTTTCCTTTATTTAAATTCCACATTCCGATTTAGTACGCGAAACGCACCAACTTCGTACTTACGAAAACCGGGGTGTTACAACTCTCCCCCACTTAAACTCGATCACGTCCCCGTAATCCTCGTCACTTAACCAACCGGACCCACACTCTATGGTCCTCAAACATACGTTCCAATCCGACTTCCACCACATTTCTCATTAACCCGAAGATTATTCCCTTAACCAAATACACACTTGCACGCATTCGAAACATGCAATGTACTCAACATCCGAAGTTTACAACAATCACTTAGAACACGGGAAAATCACCATGTATTCTTCTAACTCCTCTAGGCAATTCTTCTCAAAGAGTCACCTTCAACAACTAAATCATCACCCGCGATTTATCGAATCCGCAAACCCGAGCACTAAATCTTGCTCAATCCCTCACATCGGAAAAACTCAACCAATCTCGTACCGAGATATCAACTCCTAGCATACCCATACCAAGTACATTGCTAGTAACTGAAATGTCCCGTTCTTATTGATTAAAAACGTTCCATATTAATTGATTTCGTTGCGAGGTTTTGACCTCTATATGAGACGTTTTTCAAAGACTGCATTCATTTTTAAAACAAACCATAACCTTTATTTCATAAATAAAGGTTTAAAAAGCTTTACGTAGATTATCAAATAATGATAATCTAAAATATCCTGTTTACACACGACCATTACATAATGGTTTACAATACAAATATGTTACATCGAAATCAGTTTCTTGAATGCAGTTTTTACACAATATCATACAAACATGGACTCCAAATCTTGTCCTTATTTTAGTATGCAACAGCGGAAGCTCTTAATATTCACCTGAGAATAAACATGCTTTAAACGTCAACAAAAATGTTGGTGAGTTATAGGTTTAACCTATATATATCAAATCGTAACAATAGACCACAAGATTTCATATTTCAATACACATCCCATACATAGAGATAAAAATCATTCATATGGTGAATACCTGGTAACCGACATTAACAAGATGCATATATAAGAATATCCCCATCATTCCGGGACACCCTTCGGATATGATATAAATTTCGAAGTACTAAAGCATCCGGTACTTTGGATGGGGTTTGTTAGGCCCAATAGATCTATCTTTAGGATTCGCGTCAATTAGGGTGTCTGTTCCCTAATTCTTAGATTACCAGACTTAATAAAAAGGGGCATATTCGATTTCGATAATTCAACCATAGAATGTAGTTTCACGTACTTGTGTCTATTTTGTAAATCATTTATAAAACCTGCATGTATTCTCATCCCAAAAATATTAGATTTTAAAAGTGGGACTATAACTCACTTTCACAGATTTTTACTTCGTTGGGAAGTAAGACTTAGCCACTGGTTGATTCACGAACCTATAACAATATAAACATATATATCAAAGTATTTTCAAAATATATTTACAACACTTTTAATATATTTTGATGTTTTAAGTTTATTAAGTCAGCTGTCCTCGTTAGTAACCTACAACTAGTTGTCCACAGTTAGATGTACAGAAATAAATCGATAAATATTATCTTGAATCAATCCACGACCCAGTGTATACGTATCTCAGTATTGATCACAACTCAAACTATATATATTTTGGAATCAACCTCAACCCTGTATAGCTAACTCCAACATTCACATATAGAGTGTCTATGGTTGTTCCGAAATATATATAGATGTGTCGACATGATAGGTCGAAACATTGTATACGTGTCTATGGTATCTCAAGATTACATAATATACAATACAAGTTGATTAAGTTATGGTTGGAATAGATTTGTTACCAATTTTCACGTAGCTAAAATGAGAAAAATTATCCAATCTTGTTTTACCCATAACTTCTTCATTTTAAATCCGTTTTGAGTGAATCAAATTGCTATGGTTTCATATTGAACTCTATTTTATGAATCTAAACAGAAAAAGTATAGGTTTATAGTCGGAAAAATAAGTTATAAGTCATTTTTGTAAAGGTAGTCATTTCAGTCGAAAGAACGACGTCTAGATGACCATTTTAGAAAACATACTTCCACTTTGAGTTTAACCATAATTTTTGGATATAGTTTCATGTTCATAATAAAAATCATTTTCTCAGAATAACAACTTTTAAATCAAAGTTTATCATAGTTTTTAATTAACTAACCCAAAACAGCCCGCGGTGTTACTACGACGGCGTAAATCCGGTTTTACGGTGTTTTTCGTGTTTCCAGGTATTAAATCATTAAGTTAGCATATCATATAGATATAGAACATGTGTTTAGTTAATTTTAAAAGTCAAGTTAGAAGGATTAACTTTTGTTTGCGAACAAGTTTAGAATTAACTAAACTATGTTCTAGTGATTACGAGTTTAAACCTTCGAATAAGATAGTTTTATATATATGAATCGAATGATGTTATGAACATCATTACTACCTCAAGTTTAGTAGGTAAACCTAATGGAAGTGACAAGAAATGATCTAGCTTCAAAGGATCTTGGATGGCTTGAAAGTTCTTGAAGTAGGATCATGACACAAAAACAAGTTCAAGTAAGATTTTTACTCGAATTAAGATAGTTTATAGTTATAAAAATTGAATCAAAGTTTGAATATGAATATTACCTTGAATAAGAAAGATAACCTACTCTATATAACAAAGGTTTCTTGATCTTAGATGATTACTTGGAATGGATTAGAAAGCTTGGAAGTAAATTAGTAAACTTGAAGGGATTTTTGAAGTGTTCTTGAAGTGTTCTTCCTATGATGATTATAGCTTGATTCTTGAAGTGATTTTTGATGAAGATGATGATTAACTACTGGAAAAATACGTTCATAATAGTGTGTGTATGTTGAGAGAGAATTAGAAAGAGAATTGGAAGTGAAATGGAGTGAATGATGAGTGGTAATTGGTGAGTGGTGAGTGGGGTTAAAAGGAGTTCTAGTTAGTTGACTAGCTCATGGTAGAAGTTAAAATTGATTAGTCATACATGACATAATCAAGAGTGGAATCCCATGCTAGTTCCTATTGGTATATACCCATAGTAAGTACGTTTTGAAGCTGTGTATAATACGGGTAAGAATACGACTAGAATTCTTGATGAAAGAAAAGAATGGGAAAGTAACTGTAACCATTTTCGTTAAGTATGAGTGTTTTGATATATGTCTTGAAGTCTTCCAAAAGTATTTTAATACATCTAAATACACTACAGGTATATACATTTTAACTGAGTCGTTAAGTCATCGTTAGTCGTTACATGTAAGTGTTGTTTTGAAACCTTTAAGTTAACGATCTCAATTAATGTTGTTAACCCATTGTTTATTATATCTAATGAGATGTTAAATTATTATATTATCATGATATTATGATATATTAATATATCTTAATATGATATATATACATTTAAATGTCGTTACAACGATAATCGTTACATATATGTCTCGTTTCGAAATCCTTAAGTTAGTAGTCTTGTTTATATGTATATAACTCATTGTTAATATACTTATGGAGATACTTACTTATCATAATCTCATGTTAACCATATGTATATCCATATATATATCGTCATGTCGTTTTTACAAGTTTTAACGTTCGTGAATCGCCGGTCAACTTGGGTGGTCAATTGTCTATATGAAACATATTTCAATTAATCAAGTCTTAACAAGTTTGATTGCTTAACATGTTGGAAACATTTAATCATGTAAATATCAATCTCAATTAATATATATAAATATGGAAAAGTTCGGGTCACTACAGTACCTACCCGTTAAATAAATTTCGTCCCGAAATTTTAAGCTGTTGAAGGTGTGGACGAATCTTCTGGAAATAGATGCGGGTATTTCTTCTTCATCTGATCTTCACGCTCCCAGGTGAACTCGGGTCCTCTACGAGCATTCCATCGAACCTTAACAATTGGTATCTTGTTTTGCTTAAGTCTTTTAACCTCACGATCCATTATTTCGACGGGTTCTTCGATGAATTGGAGTTTTTCGTTGATTTGGATTTCATCTAACGGAATAGTGAGATCTTCTTTAGCAAAACATTTCTTCAAATTCGAGACGTGGAAAGTGTTATGTACAGCCGCGAGTTGTTGAGGTAACTCAAGTCGGTAAGCTACTGGTCCGACACGATCAATAATCTTGAATGGTCCAATATACCTTGGATTTAATTTTCCTCGTTTACCAAATCGAACAACGCCTTTCCAAGGTGCAACTTTAAGCATGACCATCTCTCCAATTTCAAATTCTATATCTTTTCTTTTAATGTCAGCGTAGCTCTTTTGTCGACTTTGGGCGGTTTTCAACCGTTGTTCAATTTGGATGATCTTCTCGGTAGTTTCTTGTATAATCTCCGGACCTGTAATCTGTCTATCCCCCACTTCACTCCAACAAATCGGAGACCTGCAATTTCTACCATAAAGTGCTTCAAACGGCGCCATCTCAATGCTTGAATGGTAGCTGTTGTTGTAGGAAAATTCTGCTAACGGTAGATGTCGATCCCAACTGTTTCCGAAATCAATAACACATGCTCGTATCATGTCTTCAAGCGTTTGTATCGTCCTTTCGCTCTGCCCATCAGTTTGTGGATGATAGGCAGTACTCATGTCTAGACGAGTTCCTAATGCTTGCTGTAATGTCTGCCAGAATCTTGAAATAAATCTACCATCCCTATCAGAGATAATAGAGATTGGTATTCCATGTCTGGAGACGACTTCCTTCAAATACAGTCGTGCTAACTTCTCCATCTTGTCATCTTCTCTTATTGGCAGGAAGTGTGCTGATTTGGTGAGACGATCAACTATTACCCAAATAGTATCAAAACCACTTGCAGTCCTTGGCAATTTAGTGATGAAATCCATGGTAATGTTTTCCCATTTCCATTCTGGGATTTCGGGTTGTTGAAGTAGACCTGATGGTTTCTGATGCTCAGCTTTGACCTTAGAACACGTCAAACATTCTCCTACGTATTTAGCAACATCGGCTTTCATACCCGGCCACCAAAAATGTTTCTTGAGATCCTTGTACATCTTCCCCGTTCCAGGATGTATTGAGTATCTGGTTTTATGAGCTTCTCTAAGTACCACTTCTCTCATATCTCCAAATTTTGGTACCCAAATCCTTTCAGCCCTATACCGGGTTCTGTCTTCCCGAATATTAAGATGCTTCTCCGATCCTTTGGGTATTTCATCCTTTAAATTTCCCTCTTTTAAAACTCCTTGTTGCGCCTCCTTTATTTGAGTAGTAAGGTTATTATGAATCATTATATTCATAGATTTTACTCGAATGGGTTCTCTGTCCTTCCTGCTCAAGGCATCGGCTACCACATTTGCCTTCCCCGGGTGGTAACGAATCTCAAAGTCGTAATCATTCAACAATTCAATCCACCTACGCTGCCTCATATTCAGTTGTTTCTGATTAAATATGTGTTGAAGACTTTTGTGGTCGGTATATATAATACTTTTGACCCCATATAAGTAGTGCCTCCAAGTCTTTAATGCAAAAACAACTGCGCCTAATTCCAAATCATGCGTCGTATAATTTTGCTCGTGAATCTTCAATTGTCTAGACGCATAAGCAATCACCTTCGTTCGTTGCATTAATACACAACCGAGACCTTGCTTTGATGCGTCACAATAAATCACAAAATCATCATTCCCTTCAGGCAATGACAATATAGGTGCCGTAGTTAGCTTTTTCTTCAATAACTGAAACGCTTTCTCTTGTTCATCCTTCCATTCAAATTTCTTCCCTTTATGCGTTAATGCAGTTAAGGGTTTTGCTATTCTGGAAAAGTCTTGGATGAACCTTCTATAGTAACCAGCTAGTCCTAAAAACTGGCGTATGTGTTTCGGAGTTTTCGGGGTTTCCCACTTTTCAACAGTTTCTATCTTTGCCGGATCCACCTTAATACCTTTTTTGTTCACTATGTGACCGAGAAATTGAACTTCTTCCAACCAAAATGCACACTTTGAAAATTTAGCGTATAATTCTTCCTTCCTCAATACTTCTAACACCTTTCTCAAATGTTCACCGTGTTCTTGGTCATTCTTTGAGTAAATAAGTATGTCATCAATGAAAACAATGACAAACTTGTCAAGGTATGGTCCACACACTCGGTTCATAAGGTCCATGAACACAGCTGGTGCATTAGTTAAACCAAATGGCATGACCATAAACTCGTAATGACCGTAATGTGTTCTGAAAGCAGTCTTTGGAATATCATCTTCTTTCACCCGCATTTGATGATACCCGGAATGTAAGTCAATCTTTGAATAAACAGACGAGCCTTGTAGTTGATCAAATAAGTCGTCGATTCTCGGTAGTGGGTAGCGGTTCTTGATGATAAGTTTGTTCAACTCTCGGTAGTCGATACACAACCTGAATGTACCATCTTTCTTCTTGACAAACAAAACAGGAGCTCCCCACGGTGATGTGCTTGGTCGAATGAAACCATGCTCTAAAAGTTCTTGTAATTGGCTTTGCAGTTCTTTCATCTCACTGGGTGCGAGTCTGTAAGGAGCACGAGCTATTGGTGCAGCTCCTGGTACAAGATCTATTTGAAATTCAACGGATCGATGTAGGGGTAATCCCGGTAATTCTTTTGGAAATACATCGGGAAATTCTTTTACGACGGAAACATCATTGATGCTCTTTTCTTCAGTTTGTACTTTCTCGACGTGTGCTAGAACAGCATAGCAACCTTTTCTTATTAGTTTTTGTGCCTTCAAATTACTAATAAGATGTAGCTTCATGTTGCCCTTTTCTCCGTACACCATTAAGGGTTTTCCTTTTTCTCGTATAATGCGAATTGCATTTTTGTAACAAACGATCTCTGCTTTCACTTCTTTCAACCAGTCCATACCGATTATCACATCAAAACTCCCTAACTCTACTGGTATCAAGTTAATCTTAAATGTTTCACTAACCAGTTTAATTTCTCGATTCCGACATATATTATCTGCTGAAATTAATTTACCATTTGCTAATTCGAGTAAAAATTTACTATCCAAAGGCGTCAATGGACAACTTAATTTAGCACAAAAATCTCTACTCATATAGCTTCTATCCGCACCCGAATCAAATAAAACGTAAGCAGATTTATTGTCAATAAGAAACGTACCCGTAACAAGCTCCGGGTCTTCCTGTGCCTCTGCCGCATTAATATTGAAAACTCTTCCGCGGCCTTGTCCATTCGTGTTCTCCTGGTTCGGGCAATTTCTAATAATGTGGCCCGGTTTTCCACATTTATAACAAACTACATTGGCATAACTTGCTCCGACACTACTTGCTCCGCCATTACTCGTTCCGACACCATTTGTTCCTTTCGTTCTATTAACCCCTGGTCCGTAGACCTCACACTTCGCCGCGCTATGACCATTTCTTTTACACTTGTTGCAAAATTTGGTGCAGAACCCCGAGTGATACTTTTCACACCTTTGGCATAGCTGCTTCTGATTGTTGTTGTTGTTGCGGTTATTATTGTTGTTGGGATGATTGTTGTAGTTGCTGTTGTTGTTGTTGTTGTTGTTGTTGGGCCGTTTGTTGTAGTTGCGATTGATGTTGCGATTGTTGGGATAATTGTTGCGATTATTGTTGTAATTGCTGTTGTTGTCGTATTGGTGATTCTTATCACCGTTTTCCTCCCACTTTCTTTTGACTTGCTTCACATTGGCCTCTTCAGCAGTCTGTTCTTTAATTCTTTCCTCAATCTGGTTCACTAGTTTGTGAGCCATTCTACATGCCTGTTGTATGGAGGCGGGCTCGTGTGAACTTATATCTTCTTGGATTCTTTTCAGTAATCCTTTCACAAACGCGTCGATCTTCTCTTCCTCATCTTCGAATGCTCCCACACACAATAGGCACAATTCTATGAATCGTCTTTCGTACGTGGTAATATCAAATCCTTGGGTTCGTAACCCTCTAAGTTCTGTCTTGAGCTTATTGACCTCGGTTCTGGGACGGTACTTCTCGTTCATCAAGTGCTTGAATGCTGACCACGGTAGTGCGTACGCATCGTCTTGTCCCACTTGCTCTAGATAGGTATTCCACCATGTTAACGCAGAACCTGTGAAGGTATGCGTAGCGTACTTTACTTTGTCCTCTTCAGTACACTTACTTATGGCAAACACCAATTCGACCTTCTCGGTCCACCGTTTCAGTCCGATCGGTCCTTCGGTTCCATCAAATTCCAAAGGTTTGCAGGCAGTGAATTCTTTGTAGGTGCATCCTATACGATTTCCTGTACTGCTAGATCCAAGGTTATTGTTGGTATGTAGCGCAGCCTGTACTGCGGCTATGTTTGAAGCTAGAAAAGTACGGAATTCCTCTTCATTCATATTCACGGTGTATCGAGTAGTCGGTGCCATTTCCTTCAAAATAGTCAAATGGAACAAGTTAATCATACAGAATATTAAGAGTAGTTAATAGTATTTCGTAGCATAATATGAACTCATTTATAAAAGCTTTTTCTTCATATTAGCGTTTTATAAGTTTAAATTCGGGTAGTACCTACCCGTTAAGTTCATACTTAGTAGCTAATATACAATTCAACTACTACAATTCTATATGAAAAACTGATTATAATAATATTTCGCGTTCAAACTTTTATACAATATTTTACAAACTTACAATACCGCTTATTTTACATAAAGCATGAAATATAGCACACAATAACTTTGATACAAGATAGTTGTGAAGATAATTCTAGCTAGTACACAAGTCGTTCAGCAAAGGCAATAAAGACACGTAATTCATACGTCCAGAAACAAGTCATGCATTCTGGTTTTACTAGGACTACTTCCCATCCTTGGTCTTGTGGAACATAACCGTTATGGCCGTTGATAAGACAGCATGTTGTAACGTCGTCAAAGGGACGAGGGTTACGTAATGTCCAACAGTCCCGAAACAATCTAAAAACCTCATTTCTTACCCCAATTACCGACTCCGTCACTTGTGGGAACGTTTTGTTTAATAGTTGTAGGCCGATGTTCTTGTTCTCACTTTGGTGAGAAGCGAACATTACTAATCCGTAAGCATAATATGCTTCTTTATGTTGCATGTTAGCCGCTTTTTCTAAATCACGAAGTCCAATATTCGGATATATTGAGTCAAAATAATTTCTTAACCCATTGCGTAAAATAGCATTTGGGTTCCCCGCAATATATGCGTCAAAGTAAACACATCGTAACTTATGGATTTCCCAATGTGATATCCCCCATCTTTTGAACGAAAGCCTTTTATAAACCAAGGCATTCTTGGAACGTTCTTCGAATGTCTTACAAACTGATCTCGCCTTAAATAGTTGTGCCGAAGAATTCTGACCGACTCTAGACAAGATTTCATCAATCATGTCTCCGGGTAGGTCTCTTAAAATATTGGGTTGTCTATCCATTTTGTGTTTTTATACTGTAAATAGACAAGAGTTAGATTCATAAAAAAAATACTTATTAATACAAGCAATTTTTACATATATCATAAAGCATAAGCACACTATATTACATATATTACACCACACGAATACAACTATCTTATTCCGACTCGCTTGTTTCTTCTTCTTCGGTTTTGGTTCGTTTTGCCAAGTTTCTAGGGATATATGATGTTCCCCTAATACGAGCCGTCGTTTTCCACATTGGTTTAGAAAAACCTGGTGGTTTAGAGGTTCCCGGGTCATTGTTACAACTTAAGGACTTCGGGGGTTGACGATGCATATAAAGTTCATCGGGGTTGGAATTAGATTTCTCTATTTTTATGCCCTTTCCCTTATTATTTTCTTTTTCCTTTTTAAATTCAGTTGGGGTAATTTCTATAACATCATCGGAATTCTCGTCAGAATCCGATTCATCGGAGAATTGGTAATCCTCCCAATATTTTGCTTCCTTAGCGGAAACACCATTGACCATAATTAACCTTGGTCGGTTGGTTGAGGATTTTCTTTTACTTAACCGTTTTATTATTTCCCCCACCGGTTCTATTTCTTCATCCGGTTCCGATTCTTCTTCCGGTTCCGATTCTTCTTCTGGTTCCGACTCTTCTTCCGGTTCCTCTTCAGGAACTTGTGAATCAGTCCACGAATCATTCCAATTTACATTTGACTCTTCATTATTATTAGGTGAGTCAATGTGACTTGTTCTAGAAGTAGACATCTATCACATAATATCAAACGCGTTAAGAGATTAACATATCACATAATATTCACATGTTAAAAATATATAGTTTCCAACAAAATTTGTTAAGCAATCATTTTTCAAGTAAACACGGTCGAAGTCCAGACTCACTAATGCATCCTAACAAACTAGATAAGACACACTAATGCAAAATTCCGGTTCTCTAAGACCAACGCTCGGATACCAACTGAAATGTCCCGTTCTTATTGATTAAAAACGTTCCATATTAATTGATTTCGTTGCGAGGTTTTGACCTCTATATGAGACGTTTTTCAAAGACTGCATTCATTTTTAAAACAAACCATAACCTTTATTTCATAAATAAAGGTTTAAAAAGCTTTACGTAGATTATCAAATAATGATAATCTAAAATATCCTGTTTACATACGACCATTACATAATGGTTTACAATACAAATATGTTACATCGAAATCAGTTTCTTGAATGCAGTTTTTACACAATATCATACAAACATGGACTCCAAATCTTGTCCTTATTTTAGTATGCAACAGCGGAAGCTCTTAATATTCACCTGAGAATAAACATGCTTTAAACGTCAACAAAAATGTTGGTGAGTTATAGGTTTAACCTATATATATCAAATCGTAACAATAGACCACAAGATTTCATATTTCAATACACATCCCATACATAGAGATAAAAATCATTCATATGGTGAACACCTGGTAACCGACATTAACAAGATGCATATATAAGAATATCCCCATCATTCCGGGACACCCTTCGGATATGATATAAATTTCGAAGTACTAAATCATCCGGTACTTTGGATGGGGTTTGTTAGGCCCAATAGATCTATCTTTAGGATTCGCGTCAATTAGGGTGTCTGTTCCCTAATTCTTAGATTACCAGACTTAATAAAAAGGGGCATATTCGATTTCGATAATTCAACCATAGAATGTACTTTCACGTACTTGTGTCTATTTTGTAAATCATTTATAAAACCTGCATGTATTCTCATCCCAAAAATATTAGATTTTAAAAGTGGGACTATAACTCACTTTCACAGATTTTTACTTCGTCGGGAAGTAAGACTTGGCCACTGGTTGATTCATGAACCTATAACAATATATACATATATATCAAAGTATGTTCAAAATATATTTACAACACTTTTAATATATTTTGATGTTTTAAGTTTATTAAGTCAGCTGTCCTCGTTAGTAACCTACAACTAGTTGTCCACAGTTAGATGTACAGAAATAAATCGATAAATATTATCTTGAATCAATCCACGACCCAGTGTATACGTATCTCGGTATTGATCACAACTCAAACTATATATATTTTGGAATCAACCTCAACCCTGTATAGCTAACTCCAACATTCACATATAGAGTGTCTATGGTTGTTCCGAAATATATATAGATGTGTCGACATGATAGGTCGAAACATTGTATACGTGTCTATGGTATCTCCAGATTACATAATATACAATACAAGTTGATTAAGTTATGGTTGGAATAGATTTGTTACCAATTTTCACGTAGCTAAAATGAGAAAAATTATCCAATCTTGTTTTACCCATAACTTCTTCATTTTAAATCCGTTTTGAGTGAATCAAATTGATATGGTTTCATATTGAACTATATTTTATGAATCTAAACAGAAAAAGTATAGGTTTATAGTCGGAAAAATAAGTTACAAGTCGTTTTTGTAAAGGTAGTCATTTCAGTCGAAAGAACGACGTCTAGATGACCATTTTAGAAAACATACTTCCACTTTGAGTTTAACCATAATTTTTGGATATAGTTTCATATTCATAATAAAAATCATTTTCTCAGAATAACAACTTTTAAATCAAAGTTTATCATAGTTTTTAATTAACTAACCCAAAACAGCCCGCGGTGTTACTACGACGGCGTAAATCCGGTTTTACGGTATTTTTCGTGTTTTCAGGTTTTAAATCATTAAGTTAGCATATAATATAGATATAGAACATGTGTTTAGTTAATTTTAAAAGTCAAGTTAGAAGGATTAACTTTTGTTTGCGAACAAGTTTAGAATTAACTAAACTATGTTCTAGTGATTACGAGTTTAAACCTTCGAATAAGATAGTTTTATATATATGAATCGAATGATGTTATGAACATCATTACTACCTCAAGTTTAGTAGGTAAACCTACTGGAAGTGACAAGAAATGATCTAGCTTCAAAGGATCTTGGATGGCTTGAAAGTTCTTGAAGTAGGATCATGACACAAAAACAAGTTCAAGTAAGATTTTTACTCGAATTAAGATAGTTTATAGTTATAGAAATTGAATCAAAGTTTAAATATGAATATTACCTTGAATAAGAAAGATAACCTAATGTATATAACAAAGGTTTCTTGATCTTAGATGATTACTTGGAATGGATTAGAAAGCTTGGAAGTAAATTAGTAAACTTGAAGGGATTTTTGAAGTGTTCTTGAAGTGTTCTTCCTATGATGATTATAGCTTGATTCTTGAAGTGATTTTTGATGAAGATGATGATTAACTACTGGAAAAATACGTTCATAATAGTGTGTGTGTGTGTGTTGAGAGAGAATTAGAAAGAGAATTGGAAGTGAAATGGAGTGAATGATGAGTGGTAATTGGTGAGTGGTGAGTGGGGTTAAAAGGAGTTCTAGTTAGTTGACTAGCTCATGGTAGAAGTTAAAATTGATTAGTCATACATGACATAATCAAGAGTGGAATCCCATGCTAGTTCCTATTGGTATATACCCATAGTAAGTACGTTTTGAAGCTGTGTATAATACGGGTAAGAATACGACTAGAATTCTTGATGAAAGAAAAGAATGGGAAAGTAACTGTAACCATTTTCGTTAAGTATGAGTGTTTTGATATATGTCTTGAAGTCTTCCAAAAGTATTTTAATACATCTAAATACACTACATGTATATACATTTTAACTGAGTCGTTAAGTCATCGTTAGTCGTTACATGTAAGTATTGTTTTGAAACCTTTAAGTTAACGATCTCAATTAATGTTGTTAACCCATTGTTTATTATATCTAATGAGATGTTAAATTATTATATTATCATGATATTATGATATATTAATATATCTTAATATGATATATATACATTTAAATGTCGTTACAACGATAATCGTTACATATATGTCTCGTTTCGAAATCCTTAAGTTAGTAGTCTTGTTTATATGTATATAACTCATTGTTAATATACTTATGGAGATACTTACTTATCATAATCTCATGTTAACCATATGTATATCCATATATATATCGTCATGTCGTTTTTACAAGTTTTAACATTCGTGAATCGCCGGTCAACTTGGGTGGTCAATTGTCTATATGAAACATATTTCAATTAATCAAGTCTTAACAAGTTTGATTGCTTAACATGTTGGAAACATTTAATCATGTAAATATCAATCTCAATTAATATATATAAACATGGAAAAGTTCGGGTCACTACAGTAACAACCACATACCAACAATGAGGTCAACAACCAAACCGATGAAGACCGACTCAAAGCGAATCCTTACGGATAACACTTACCACTTAACAACCCTTGTAGTGCGCAACCACGGCTAATACGCAACTACTTTATAGCCATTGTGAATAACTGTAAATGGTAGTCTGTGAGTTCGACTTCTAAATCCGACAAGGTTTTAGCATTACATCAACATAAGTTTCAGATAAATATTGAACATACGAAAAATTATAACAGATAGACAAATGAATAAAGTGAAAGTGGTTTAATATAACAAAACCGTATCATTAGATTAAGGAAAGCATTCATCGTATATAAATGAGATCTTGACTGTTACAAGTGTTGACATTCTCTAGACCGCTCCTAAGTCCTAATATAATTTACGATGTTCGCCTTTAGGTACTAAATTTCCTCTAAACGTGAGAAAACCTTGAAAGCTATTAGTTTTTTAGAGAGAGAAACTAACTGTAGTGAGAGAGTGAAGTGAGAAGTGTGTTGAAATGAACAAACAAGTGGCCTTTAAATATGAGACTTCTAACCCTTGCAGGTCGTATGGACTGGCAGGCCATGTGCATTGGCCGTATTTGATGGTCGTACACACTGGCAAGCTATTTTCCATGGCTGTGTGACTCTGATCATGGCAGCCCGTATGGCTTGGTGGCAGGTTGAATGGCTAGGCCCTTTGGCTCTAGTTTTTCTATTTTCCGATATCGTAACTTGGTTTTCACCGTTTTTGCTCTAGATTCTTTGTTTTAAGTCCGTTTTATTCGATTCTTCTTGCATCGTCTTCGTAATCACTCGATTTATCAAATAAAGCAAATAAATGTTTAATTTATCAATAAAGTTAATTAATTTTTGCTTTTTAGCTCAATATTAGAGGTAAAACGTGACTTTTTAGCCGATATCAACAATACCCCCTCGACTTCTCTTATCGGTGACGACTCATCGAATGTCCTTTCTTTTCGGTTCGACAACCAGGTATGAAAGAAGCTAGGTTGTGATACGGTCAACGATAATCTAAAAAATGTTGCGCCTTAACTTGCCATACTATTTGGTTGTTATCTGTTGCTTTTTGTTTGAGTTTCTTTTTCTTACTTTGTTAGTATCTGTCATAACCCGTCCTTAACCATAAGAACGTGTTAGATAACGTATGATTTCATTGCGAGGTATTGACCTCTATATGCGACATTTTTTAAAGAAAAACTGCATATATTATACATTACAAACCATGATCCTTATTTTTGATACAAGCTTTGGACAAAATAAAGATGATTATCGTTTAGCGATAATCTTCGACTTACAAACTTTACAAATGATAATAACAACCCGATTTCTAGCATATTTTACAACACAAGTTCTTGGATATGCAGTCTTATTTTTGACACAAATATGCGTACGCAAGATCCTGCTTAGATTCAACATGATGCAGCGGAAACTTCTAATTATCACCTGAGAATAGACATGTTTAAAACGTCAACATAAAGTTGGTGAGATATAGGTTTAATGCCGGCAGCAATATATATATATATAGACCACAAGATTTCGTATATAAACAGTTTAATAAAAATATTGTAAGTGGTTGAGCACTTGGTAACCATACTTAACATTTAATCACGTCGCATATTCCCTTTATTATGAAATCTTACTACACCGTACCAAGTGTAGTCACGAAACGAAGTACTGTGCAACCGTTGAATACTGGTCGTCCAGTCCGGCTGGGGTTGTCAGGCCCGATAGATCTATCAACAGGATTCGCGTTTACAATACCGCTGTAAATAACAGTTACCAAGCTACAGGGAAGTATGCCAGTGGTACAACTCAACGTAGAATATATTTTTCAGTTACTTGTGTCCATAACGTAAAACATAAAATACATGTATTCTCATCCCGAAATATTTAGAGTTTAAAAGTGGGACTATATACTCACTTTCGTCTTGAAGATATATATATAATTTGACTTGGTCTCCGGTTGATATCACGAACCTATCCATATATAATATATCAATACCTTTTCTTTTTAAACAAACGTCACATATATATACTTGTTATACTTTTAATACTTTAAATAATTCCTTAGTCCGTAGTTAGCAGTTCGTTGTTAGTAATTCAATTTTAATGGTTCATTTTTAGATGTTTAATATACCCGCAATGAAATAAATAAAACCCCTAACGAAATAAATAAAACCCCATCGTATATGTATTGGTCGAGATTAATCTTGACCCACGGTACCGGTGTTGTCAAATGACGTGTTGCGTACATAAAGTACCGGTGTTGTCAAATGACGTGTTGCGTACAAACATGGGATCTTATGATTAATCTTCTCGTGTTGTTTGCGGGTGATCCTGAACCATATAAAATTGAATTATAAGTACATATATATAAAATATCATGTTATCTTAGAAATATGTGATTTTATTTAATTTTTCCCAATTAATCCCGAAGTTAAACAAGTCTTAGATATCCGATCTCGTTTTGGTCATAGTTTCTTCGTTACAACTCCGTTTTCGTTGATTCAACTTGTCACTTCCTTGGATCGAGTCCCTCTTTAAGACTATGAACTGTAAATACCTTAGTTTGTATTCGAAATCACAGGTCATAGGTCAAACTTTAGTGAAACTTATGAAGTTAATCATTTTCCATCATGTAAACAACCTTAAATGATTATTTTTCTAAAAATACTTATACTTTGAGTTAAATCATGAAATTTTTATGTGTTATCATATTCATAGTAAAAATCATTTTTCCAGAAAATAAACCTCCAATTCAAAGTTTAAGATGGTTTTTAATTATCCAACCCAAAACAGCCCCCGGTTGCACTCCGACGTCGTAAATTCAGTTTTTAAGATGTTCTTTGAAAAACCAAGTTATACCTTGTTAAGTTAGCATATAATTAAGATATGTTACAGGTCTTGAAGTATTTTAAAATTTAAGTTAGAAGGATCTATTTAGTTTGCGAACAAGTTTGAAATCATTCAAACTATGTTCTAGTTTATAAACTCTTATATATATAGCTTTAAATATATGAATTGAAAAAGAGTTGAAGTAGAGTTTTTACCTCAAGTTTAAAATGTAAAGTTGCTGGAAAGAAGTAGTAAAATAAAAGTTGAGAGAGTTCTTGCAAGTGTGTGTGAAAATTGGAAGTAAAATTTGGAAAATGAATGTGTAAAAATGAGTTAGAAATGGTGCTTATTTATAGGCTTGAAAATTTGGTTTTTAGTGAAAATATCTAAGATAAGTTAAAATTTATTATGTCATGAATGACATATTATTCCAATAATTGAAGATTTCTATTGGTATATACCAATAGTAAATACTTCTAGAAGCTGTGTATAGTACCCTAGATATACGTATAGGATTATTGAAGAAACGGAACGAGAATTCAAATATAACTATCTTTTGTAAATATACTTATATTGTTTTATGTATAAAAGCCCTTTAAAAATGATTAAATACATTACTTATACGATATATGTATAAACATTATAAATCATCAGTATTTATGTCAAATAACGTTACGTAGGTTATTGTTTTGAAAACTTAAGTTAGTAGTTTCAAAATATACTTATGACTTTTGTTATTAATACAAAATGAGATATTAAAACATCCTTAGATCATGTTAAATATGTATGTATAATTATCATATATTGTATAGTTCGTGATATCATCGGTCAAACTAGACGGTCAAACGTTGTGTAAAACTCTTTTCAAAAACATAAGTCTCAACAATTTGGATTGCTTATCATGTTGGTAAGGTTTAATTTATGTAAATATTAATCTCATAAGTATAGAACGATCGGAAAAGTGCGGGTCGTTACAGTACCTACCCGTTAAATAAATTTCGTCCCGAAATTTTAAAATTGTACCTATTTTGCGTCATCGAGAAACAAGTGTGGATACTTTTGTTTCATCTGATCCTCTCGTTCCCAAGTAAACTCAGGACCTCTTCGAGCATTCCAACGAACCTTAACGATCGGTATGTTGCTCTGCTTGAGCTGTTTAACTTCACGGTCCATGATTTCGATTGGTTCTTCGATGAATTGTAGTTTCTCATCGACATGGATTTCTTCAAGAGGAATGGTGAGATCTTCCTTTGCAAGACACTTCTTAAGGTTCGAGACGTGAAAGGTATTATGTACTCCTGCGAGTTGTTGCGGTAACTCGAGTCGATAAGCTACCGGTCCAATGCGTTCGATGATCTTGAACGGGCCTACATATCTTGGGTTCAGTTTACCTCTTTTACCGAAACGTATTACACCTTTCCAAGGTGACACCTTTAGCATAACCATGTCCCCAATCTTAAACTCTAATGGTTTCCTTCGGACATCGGCGTAGCTCTTTTGGCGACTTCGGGCTGTTTTCAATCTCTCCTTGATTTGTACTATCTTCTCAGTCGTTTCGTGTATGATCTCGGGACCAGTTAATTGTCGATCTCCTACTTCATTCCAACAGATAGGAGATCTACACTTCCTTCCATACAATGCTTAGAATGGTGCAGCTTTAATGCTTGCATGGTAACTATTATTATACGAAAATTCTGCTAACGGTAGATACTTATCCCATCCGTTTCCAAAATCGATCACACATGCCCTGAGCATGTCTTCAAGAGTCTGAATCATTCTTTCACTCTGCCCGTTGGTTTGCGGATGATATGCGGTACTCATATCTAAACGAGTTCCTAGTGCCTCCTGCAGTGATTGCCAGAACTTTGAGGTAAATCTACTATCACGATCGGATATAATGGAAATAGGTATTCCATGCCTTGAAACAATTTCCTTTATATACAATCGTAATAGTTTCTCCATTCTATCCGTTTCCTTTATAGGCAAGAAATGGGCAGATTTGGTAAGACGATCAACAATCACCCAAATGGTGTCGTATCCCCAGGCAGTCTTTGGTAACTTCGTGATGAAATCCATGGTAATACCATCCCATTTCCATTCTGGGATTTCTGGTTGTTGAAGTAACCCTGATGGTTTCTGGTGTTCTGCCTTGACCTTGGAACAAGTTAAACACTCCCCAACATATGTTGCAACGTCTGTCTTTAAGTTAGGCCACCAATAATGTGTCTTAAGATCTTGATACATCTTTCCAACTCCAGGATGTATCGAGTATTTTGTCTTATGTGCCTCATTCAATATCAACTTCCTTAATCCACCCAACTTCGGTACCCAAATACGGTTTGCAAAATATCGAATTCCGTCTTCCCGTATAACGAGTTGCTTCTCATACTTCTTCATTATTTCATTTCTTATGTTTTCTTTAGTAAGTGCTTCTCGTTGAACTTCTTTGATTTGTGAGTTGAGATTCATGCGAATTTTTATGTTCATCGCTCGTACTCGAATTGGTTCTCGTTCCTTTCTGCTTAGAGCATCGGCCACCACGTTCGCCTTCCCGGGATGATAACGAATTTCACAATCATAGTCGTTTATCAGCTCGACCCACCTACGTTGCCTCATGTTCAGCTGTTTTTGATCGAAAATATGTTGAAGGCTTTTATGATCAGTAAACACAGTGCATTTAACCCCATACAAGTAGTGTCTCCATATCTTCAATGCAAACACGACTGCTCCCAGTTCTAGATCATGCGTCGTATAATTCCGCTCGTGAATCTTTAATTGTCGGGATGCGTATGCAATAACTTTCTTCCGTTGCATAAGAACGCAACCAAAACCTTGTCGCGAAGCGTCACAATATATTTCAAAATCATCGTTCCCTTCTGGTAACGATAAAATAGGCGCCGTAGTCAACTTCTTTTTCAGTAATTGAAATGCACTCTCCTGCTCAGAAGTCCATTCATATTTCTTCCCTTTTTGCGTTAACGCTGTCAACGGCTTAGCTATTCGGGAAAAATCTTGAATAAACCTTCTATAATAACCGGCTAAACCCAAAAATTGGCGTATCTGCATTGGTGTCTTAGGAGTCTCCCATTTTTCAATGGCTTCAATTTTTGCTGGATCAACCTGAATTCCTTTGCTACTAACAACGTGGCCAAGAAATTGCACTTCTTTCAACCAGAAAGCACATTTAGAAAATTTAGCATATAGCTGTTCTTTTCTCAACAACTCTAATATCAACCTTAAATGCTGCTCATGCTCTTGCTCACTCTTGGAATAGATAAGAATATCATCAATGAAAACGATAACAAACTTATCTAAATATGGACTACAAACTCGATTCATGAGGTCCATGAATACAGCTGGTGCATTCGTCAATCCAAACGGCATGACCAAAAATTCGTAATGACCGTAGCGTGTCCGAAAAGCAGTTTTCGGTATATCTTCTTCTTTGACACGTAATTGATGATAGCCCGATCTTAGGTCAATTTTCGAGTACACACATGATCCTTGGAGTTGATCAAATAAGTCGTCAATTCTCGGTAGTGGATACCGATTCTTGATAGTTAACTTATTTAATTCACGATAATCTATACACATTCGGAAAGATCCGTCTTTCTTCTTGACGAATAAAATTGGAGCTCCCCACGGTGAAGTACTTGGTCGTATGAATCCACGATCTAGTAATTCTTTTAACTGACTCTGAAGTTCTTTCAACTCGGACGGTGCAAGTCTATATGGAGCACGGGCAACCGGTGCAGCTCCTGGTACAAGATCTATTTGAAATTCTACAGATCTAAATGGAGGTAATCCCGGCAACTCTTCCGGAAATACTTCAGGAAAATCTCTTGCCACAGGCACGTCATTGATGCACTTCTCTTTTTCTTTCTTTTCGACTTTATTAACATGTGCTAAGATAGCATAGCACCCTTTCTTCAAGCACTTTTGAGCTTTCAAATAACTAATGAGTTTTAGCTTTGATTTACCCTTCTCTCCATAAATCATTACTGGCGTTTTATCCTTCCAAGGAATGCGAATTGCCTTCTTGGCACACACAACTTCAGCTCCTACTTTGGACATCCAGTCCATGCCGACTATTACATCAAAACTTCCTAATTCTACGGGTATTAAGTCAATTTTAAATGTTTCTCCGGCTAAATTTATTTTACAATCACGGCAAATTTTATCGGCTTTAATTAGTTTACCATTAGCTAACTCAATCATGTACTTAGCATCTAGAGGTAATGATGAACAATTCAATTTAGCGTAAAAGCCTCTACTCACGTAACTTCTATCGGCACCAGTATCAAATATAATAGATGCGAATAAGTTATTAATGGTAAACGTACCCGTAACAAGCTCCGGGTCTTCACACGCCTCTCTAGCATTAATAACAAATGCTCTTCCACGTGCAGATCCATTATTCTTCTCTGGATTCGGACACTGGCTCTTATAGTGACCTTGTTTTCCACACCCATAACAAGTAATGGTAGCCAAAGCAGTTCTATTTGCATTGGTGGCAGGAGTCTTGGTACCATTTGTATTTGTAACGAGAGCCCTACAATCTTCAGCAAGATGACCCTTTCGATTACATTTGTTGCATACCACATTACAGTAGCCAGAGTGATGTTTGTGGCATCGGTTGCATAAAGGATTTTGTCCTTTGTAACCAAAGCTTGAACCACCACCTGCACCTTGTATGGTTTCTTGTTTCTTAAAAGATTGTTGTTAGTTACCTCGATCATAATTTCCATTCCACTTTCTTTTGTTACCTGATACCTTCACATCAGTATTGGATGCTTTCTTATCCATGATGACCTGATCCATTAGCTCGTTTGCCATGGTTATAGCTTCATGAATTGTCTTAGGTTTCGATGCTGTAACGTTTGCCTTGACCTTTTTGGGCAAACCATCTTTGTACATTTCAATCTTCCGTTCTTCGGTTGGAACCAATTCAGGACATAGCAAAACTAATTCCATGAATCGCTGATTGTAGTTGGTGATTTCAGTACCAATAACCTTCAGACTTCGTAACTCATCTTCCAACTTCCTAACCTCGTTCCTTGGACAATATTCGTAGATTAACATTGTTTTGAATTCTTCCCACGGAGTATCATAAGCTACATCTCCTCCTACAGCCTTCACATAATTTTTCCACCACGTGAGTGCACTATCTTGTAAAGTGCACGATGCATACTTGGTCATGTCCTTTTCAACACAACCACTGATTTTAAACACAGTCTCCATCTTTTCTATCCACCGGGTTAAACCGATTGGTCCTTCTGTTCCACTGAATGATGAGGGCTTGCAAGCTTGAAAAGTTTTGTAAGTGCACCCCACACGAGGATTTGGGTTAACTGCAGCACCTCTTGCAGCCTCGACCCATAACATTCTGTCGTTCACTCGTTGATTGATGAGTTCCTGGATTTCTTGTTCCGTCATTCGGTTCAATCGCGCCATATTCTTCTATAAGAATGAAAAGAAAATAATTATTCACATGGAATATTATAGATGTAGTGTATATTTACAGTACATTATAGCTTATTAATAATATGAACCAGGTATTATTATAAAAGCCTTTTCTTCTTATTAGCGTTTTATAATTATATCTAGGGTAGTACCTACCCGTTAATGTCCATTCTTAATAGCTTAGTACAGAATCAATTACTACCATCTAAATAATACTTAACCATGGAAAATTATTGCATTTCACACTTCACTATTTTACATATGCTTATCTTATATCGAACATTAAGCAAACCACACTAATAATATTATACAAAACATTATATGATCCCATGGTTTAATACGGCAGCGCATCGTTTGGTCTATTTTCTAGGACGTTTAGGTTCAAGGAATGGCCTAACGCTTATCCTAGCTGTCTGCCTATATTTTGGCTGTGGGGCTGAAGAACTGGATGCCGGGACAGAACGAATAGGAATAGCGGGAATAGGGGTGGTAGTGTCTAGTGGAGTTGGTGCCACATCATCCTTATTAAACTCAGGATTTGAATTTTCTAATTCATTAGCCTTTCGTTTCTTTCCTAGTTCGAACTCGTCTTTTGTAATTTCCTGTATTTCTTCCTCGGGTTCACTTTCCTCCTCGGGTTCACTTTCCTCCTCGGGTTCACTTTCCTCCTCGGGTTCACTTTTCGGGTTCTCTATAGTTGGTTCATCCGGAATTTGTGAGTCTTCCCCAAAGATATCATTTTCGTCATCGGATAGGTTAATGACTGGAACACCATCTGAAGATTCTGGTTCGGAGTCGCTGAATGTGATAACAAGTTTTGAGCCCGACATCTATCATACAACAACTAACCCATTAGTACTACATAATATTTACATATAAATTTTAACCAACAATGATAAGCAATGGTTTTTAAATCAGACCCGGTCAAAGTCCAGACTTACTAATGTATCCTAACGACTTATCAGTTAGACACACTAATGCAAACCTGGTTCGCTAAGACCACCGCTCTGATACCACATGTCATAACCCGTCCTTAACCATAAGAACGTGTTAGATAACGTATGATTTCATTGCGAGGTATTGACCTCTATATGCGACATTTTTTAAAGAAAAACTGCATATATTATACATTACAAACCATGATCCTTATTTTTGATACAAGCTTTGGACAAAATAAAGATGATTATCGTTTAGCGATAATCTTCGACTTACAAACTTTACAAATGATAATAACAACCCGATTTCTAGCATATTTTACAACACAAGTTCTTGGATATGCAGTCTTATTTTTGACACAAATATGCGTACGCAAGATCCTGCTTAGATTCAACATGATGCAGCGGAAACTTCTAATTATCACCTGAGAATAGACATGTTTAAAACGTCAACATAAAGTTGGTGAGATATAGGTTTAATGCCGGCAGCAATATATATATATAGACCACAAGATTTCGTATATAAACAGTTTAATAAAAATATTCTAAGTGGTTGAGCACTTGGTAACCATACTTAACATTTAATCACGTCGCATATTCCCTTTATTATGAAATCTTACTACACCGTACCAAGTGTAGTCACGAAACGAAGTACTGTGCAACCGTTGAATACTGGTCGTCCAGTCCGGCTGGGGTTGTCAGGCCCGATAGATCTATCAACAGGATTCGCGTTTACAATACCGCTGTAAATAACAGTTACCAAGCTACAGGGAAGTATGCCAGTGGTACAACTCAACGTAGAATATATTTTTCAGTTACTTGTGTCCATAACGTAAAACATAAAATACATGTATTCTCATCCCGAAATATTTAGAGTTTAAAAGTGGGACTATATACTCACTTTCGTCTTGAAGATATATATATAATTTGACTTGGTCTCCGGTTGATATCACGAACCTATCCATATATAATATATCAATACCTTTTCTTTTTAAACAAACGTCACATATATATACTTGTTATACTTTTAATACTTTAAATAATTCCTTAGTCCGTAGTTAGCAGTTCGTTGTTAGTAATTCAATTTTAATGGTTCATTTTTAGATGTTTAATATACCCGCAATGAAATAAATAAAACCCCTAACGAAATAAATAAAACCCCATCGTATATGTATTGGTCGAGATTAATCTTGACCCACGGTACCGGTGTTGTCAAATGACGTGTTGCGTACATAAAGTACCGGTGTTGTCAAATGACGTGTTGCGTACAAACATGGGATCTTATGATTAATCTTCTCGTGTTGTTTGCGGGTGATCCTGAACCATATAAAATTGAATTATAAGTACATATATATAAAATATCATGTTATCTTAGAAATATGTGATTTTATTTAATTTTTCCCAATTAATCCCGAAGTTAAACAAGTCTTAGATATCCGATCTCGTTTTGGTCATAGTTTCTTCGTTACAACTCCGTTTTCGTTGATTCAACTTGTCACTTCCTTGGATCGAGTCCCTCTTTAAGACTATGAACTGTAAATACCTTAGTTTGTATTCGAAATCACAGGTCATAGGTCAAACTTTAGTGAAACTTATGAAGTTAATCATTTTCCATCATGTAAACAACCTTAAATGATTATTTTTCTAAAAATACTTATACTTTGAGTTAAATCATGAAATTTTTATGTGTTATCATATTCATAGTAAAAATCATTTTTCCAGAAAATAAACCTCCAATTCAAAGTTTAAGATGGTTTTTAATTATCCAACCCAAAACAGCCCCCGGTTGCACTCCGACGTCGTAAATTCAGTTTTTAAGATGTTCTTTGAAAAACCAAGTTATACCTTGTTAAGTTAGCATATAATTAAGATATGTTACAGGTCTTGAAGTATTTTAAAATTTAAGTTAGAAGGATCTATTTAGTTTGCGAACAAGTTTGAAATCATTCAAACTATGTTCTAGTTTATAAACTCTTATATATATAGCTTTAAATATATGAATTGAAAAAGAGTTGAAGTAGAGTTTTTACCTCAAGTTTAAAATGTAAAGTTGCTGGAAAGAAGTAGTAAAATAAAAGTTGAGAGAGTTCTTGCAAGTGTGTGTGAAAATTGGAAGTAAAATTTGGAAAATGAATGTGTAAAAATGAGTTAGAAATGGTGCTTATTTATAGGCTTGAAAATTTGGTTTTTAGTGAAAATATCTAAGATAAGTTAAAATTTATTATGTCATGAATGACATATTATTCCAATAATTGAAGATTTCTATTGGTATATACCAATAGTAAATACTTCTAGAAGCTGTGTATAGTACCCTAGATATACGTATAGGATTATTGAAGAAACGGAACGAGAATTCAAATATAACTATCTTTTGTAAATATACTTATATTGTTTTATGTATAAAAGCCCTTTAAAAATGATTAAATACATTACTTATACGATATATGTATAAACATTATAAATCATCAGTATTTATGTCAAATAACGTTACGTAGGTTATTGTTTTGAAAACTTAAGTTAGTAGTTTCAAAATATACTTATGACTTTTGTTATTAATACAAAATGAGATATTAAAACATCCTTAGATCATGTTAAATATGTATGTATAATTATCATATATTGTATAGTTCGTGATATCATCGGTCAAACTAGACGGTCAAACGTTGTGTAAAACTCTTTTCAAAAACATAAGTCTCAACAATTTGGATTGCTTATCATGTTGGTAAGGTTTAATTTATGTAAATATTAATCTCATAAGTATAGAACGATCGGAAAAGTGCGGGTCGTTACAGTATCGTTAGTGTTGCTTGATTGATTTTGTTGGATGAGTCTCGGTTATGGATAGTTTATTCATTTTGTATCGGTATAGTTTTCTAGGTACGAGACTTGTTCTGGTCCTTGTGTTTGTATTATCCCGTTTGGTGACGTTTTCTTTTTGAAAACGTCTTAATTTTATATGAGCATTCGTATTTATAAAAAAAAAGAAAAAAAGAAAACACAAATAAGTCTTGATGAGTTAGAAAAAAATGTGCAATCTCAAAAATAAAATTAGTGCGAAGAACAGACATCTAAAAGAGAAAAACAAAACCTACTATCTAGTTGTAGTAGGTTGGTGTTGAGACCTCCGCATCCTCGCCTATTTTTCATGCTTTTGGTCTTTGTTTTGTTTTTCTTTTCATGTTCTGGCTGTTTTCGGCCTCTGTTATACTGTTTTTTCTATTTAATTTATTGTTGCTTGCTTTTCGATAAAAAAAATGTAAATTTGAAATAATGAAGCTAAAAACCCCCGTCGATATACTTGTGAACATGTGACGTCCTCCAGATAGGGCCTGGAAGAATAACGTCACTAAATATATCAAATCACAGTTGTATAAACGAGAACGACTCTATATGAGACGTTTTATTGAGTTTTGCAGCGGAAGATAAATAGATTACATTGTATTTAATGAACAATGCATTAAATGTCTTTAATTGGTATGATATGTAATGAAGACTTCAAGCATGGCAAGCAATCTTCATCAAAACAGCAGATATACAGCGGAAGCAATATTTAAGTACCTGAGAATAAACATGTTTAAAGTGTTAACACAAAGGTTGAGTGAGTTCATAGGTTTGTCATAAATAATGATTTCAGTAATAGTGTTAGACCACAAGATTTTTGTTCATAAGCTTGGCCTCAGGGACCAATTAGTAGATCTCGTAGATCCAAAAGTTGTTCAAAAATTTGGTCTCGTAGGGACTAAAAAGTAGATCACGTAGATCCAAAAGTTATTCATAAGCTTGGTCTCACATGGACCAATTAGTAGATCACGCAGATCCAAAAGTTATTCATAAGCTTGGTCTCACATGGACCAATTAGTAGATCACGCAGATCTAAAAGTTATTCATAAGCTTGGTCTCGCGGGGACTAATTAGTAGATCACATAGATCCAAAAATTATTCATAAGCTTGGTCTCGCAGGGACCAATTAGTAGATCACGTAGATCTAAAAGTTGTTCATAGTTTGCCCCAAAGACAAGTTGTGTTTATACTTGTCGGTTAGGGACTTAGTCAGACATAGCCGAGTATAGCATAGTTTAAAGTTGGTACTTGTGTCTAGCGTGTAAAACAGTTATAATAGTTGCGCATGTATTCTCAGCCCAAAAATGTAAATAGTAAAACGGATCTATAAACTCACAATACGGTATGATATTTCGTAGTAATTACGAGTATGATGGCACTGAATAGGTGCAGAGTTGTCCTCGGATTCACGAACCTTTGATTAGGCTTTTAAAATAAAAACTGCCCATGCCTAGAATCGAACCCGAGACCTCTCGCTAACCCAACAAACACTCAAACCATTCAAGCCATTTCAGAGTTTATGATTTAGACTCACTTGAATTATTTATAACCCGAATTACTGGTTCCCTTTCTTCTTCCTTGCAGATTTAAATCGACTGGAACCCGTTTACACATATCAAGGAATACAAAAACGGTTTTACGATTCATTAATAAACATACACGTTTTAATTGGTTGTTTGAATTAAAAAAAAATAAAAAAAAATATGATGAACAGCCTGCTGCTGTATCGCACGACTTAAATAAAAAAAAATATTGATTTTCGAATTCCAGGTGTTTTTAGCTTATGATTATAACATGAATTATACTCTAAAACTTCATTATAAACTATCTAAATCCTTAATTGATCCTGAAACATATCAGATAACTCGAATTTGATCAAAGAAAAATGTTTGACTTTTTATAATAGAAACTTTGGCTCTAAAATTCAAATTCAATAAAACGAATTAAAACCTGAGATTTTGCAGAAAGATTACATAAACGATTCCTTTAGATTTTTAAATTTCGTTCGAATTGGAGCTTTTTCAAAAAATTAAAACGCGTACAGGGCAAAAGCTATGTTCTTCCCAAATTTTAATGTTGAATTCGATAATATGAAGCTGTTATAGTTGATGATTGATATTGATGATAGATGAAGGTCGAATGAATTCAATAATCATAACAGGTAATCGATTATATAAAGAAATTGGGTGTCGACTGTTTGATCAGGAAGAAACAGAAAACAATAATAAATAAATAAAAAATTACCTACTAATACCTAATTGAATCCACTGATATTTGTTTTGTAATGGAGATTGGAATCGATAGAAACCAAAAATCATACGTGTAATCTACTCAGATCAAGTTAATCAGAAGGAAAAGAAAAAAAATTTTGAAAGCATAATCCACTACATCTGATTTTTTGTATTTAACTGATATAATAATAATTAAATATAAATATATTTATAATTAATAATACTTTTAATAAATTACTAATAATAATAATAATAGGGATAATATTTTATGACCTGTCCTAATCCATCTGGACGAATACATTACAGCTGATTTCACCGCGAGGTACTTGACCTCTATATGATATATTTTACAAACATTGCATTCGTTTTTAAAAGACCAACTTCCTTTACATCGAAAGTTGACAACATGCATACCATTTCAGAATATATCCAACTATAATTGACTTAATAATAATCTTGATGAACTTGACGACTCGAATGCAACGTCTTTTGAAATATGTCATGAATGACTCCAAGTAATATCCTTAAAATGAGCTAATGCACAGCGGAAGATTTCTTTCATACCTGAGAATAAACATTCTTTCAAGTGTCAACCAAAAGGTTGGTGAGTTCATTAGTTTAACATAAATAATCATTTTCATCATTTTAATAGACCACAAGATTTTCATTTCTCATAAATATACGTCCCATGCATAGAGACAAAACTATCATTCATATGGATTGAACACCTGGTAACCGACATTAACAAGATGCATATAAGAATATCCCCTATCATTTCGGGAAATCCTTCGAACATGATATAAAACAACATCGAAGTACTAAAGCATCCGGTACTTTGGATGGGGTTCGTCGGGCCCATAGATCTATCTTTAGGATTCGCGTCAATTAGGCGTGCACTAATTCTCAAAATTAGTGATGTTCCCTAATTCTTAGGCTACCAAGCTAAAAGGGGCATATTCGGCTTCGATCATTCAACCATATAATGTAGTTTCGATTACTTGTGTCTATTTCGTAAAACATTTATAAAAATTTCGCATGTATTCTCAGCCCAAAAATATAAAGGGTAAAAAGACAAATGAAACTCACCATACTGTATTTTGTAGTAAAAATACATATGACGATATTGAACAAATGTAGGGTTGGCCTCGGATTCACGAACCTATATCATTAATATGTATATTAAAACATATACTTGTAATCGAACAAAATTTATATATTATTATTAATTGTTATTTTTGTAAATTATATATTTCAATAATAATTTAATTAACTATATTTTATTTATATACTTTAGATAAATAATTAGTATTTATTGTAAAATATTAATATAGTTATGTTATATGTAATAATTATATTTTATTTAAATAATATTTGTTGTAATAATAATAATAATATTAATGGTAATATTAGTAATACAAATAATGATAATAATAATAATAATATTACTAATATTGAAATTCATAATAATAATGATAATAATAATGATATTTATAATAATAATATTAATAATACTTTTACTTAACAATAATGATAACAACAATAATATCAATAATGTTAATAATAATAATAATTGTAATAAATATAAATACTACCTTAAAAGAGATTGTTAAAGCTTCCAAAAAAAAATAGCCATTGACGAAGCTCGAACCCGCAACTGCACGTTTAACCATACACACTCCAAACCATTGGTCTGTGTAATCATTTCTGTCTCAACTATAACCTTTAAATCTTTTAACTTAATTTCTGTTGTCATCTTCTTCTTCATAATCAAAACATCATCACTCATCATTTAAACTTAAGCTATTTTCATTATGTATTCTTTATTACCCTCATCATTCTCGTTTTAGTCTAACCGAAAAGGAAAAGAGTTGGGATCACGACCCAACAATAAAATATATCCA
The DNA here is from genome assembly GCF_046630445.1 of Rutidosis leptorrhynchoides. Classification (NCBI taxonomy): domain Eukaryota; kingdom Viridiplantae; phylum Streptophyta; class Magnoliopsida; order Asterales; family Asteraceae; genus Rutidosis; species Rutidosis leptorrhynchoides. Next base: position 252,167,094 of record NC_092337.1, read on the forward strand.
TGAACCTTTTAAAGGTTTCGTTCAACCCAAAAGTATCATTCACTGTATTTTATCATCACTTACGGTATATGTCATCTTCATCATTTATCTCCTTGTCATCCTCATCACCATGCTCTTACACCATCATCACCATGATTTTTCGTCTGGCTAAACAGGAATTTCAACTCGGTCACGGTTTAAAAAAAATTATTTCTGTCCACGGCCCAAATAAAATACGATGGCCCAAATCAAACAACCCAATCTTTGTTTCTTTGTTTTGGCCAAACCCTAGATGTATTAACTTAGTGGAATTCCACGTTGCAAAGTTACAAAAAAAATATATAGTACGTACTAATAATGCTCAATCTGTCCGCCATAATTTGGGGTTTGTCCCACCTTAAATAAAAAAAAAAAAACGAATCCAATATCCCTTTTATCTCCCATTGTCAGCCACCATGTTTAAACTAATCCTACCTTTATAAAAAAAATATGTTTAATGTTTAATGTAGTTAAATCTCACCTTAAAATGCTCGACTAAAAAAAATATGGGGCTATATAACCGGCTATATTTGTGTTTGGTAAATATGACCACAACTTTCCAGAAACAAGAAGGTGGTATCTTTCGAATAAAAAAAATAGCAAAGTTTGCAATGGTTTATGGTTTTCGATGGTTTGATAAAAGCGGATTTCAAGGTGGCGAATGGGGTGGTGATTGGATGAAGGTGATGAAGAGAATTTGAGGGCGACGATTGTTATAGTGATTCAAAAGTGATGCTTCGATTTAGAGAGGATACAAGGTGGTGATAATCATGGGGTCTCAAATCGAAAACAGGAAACAGAAGTAAAAGCCAAGAATGGTGATTACTTGGGTGTGCTCACAAAGAAGAGGGGTGAAGAAAAAAAAATGGTGGCTTCGATGGGACGAACAGAATCAGAAACAGTGGCCTGCAGCATCACTTAGTGAGTCTAGTTTCCAAAGTGGTGAAAGGTGTCATCTAGCAAAGAAAGCAGAGAATAACATGAATTGAGTTTGATGAGCAAAGAAGGTGAATTAGATGGGTGGTGATGGCTATGTGTTTCTACTCAACTAACTCCTACACATATACCTATACTTATAAAGTTGATGATTAAGATGTGAAATAGCAAAGTTACATTTGATTGGGATATTATGTACTGGCAAACGTAATTGGAGTTGAAGAACAGAGAAAGGAAGAAAAAATTATTAAAGTAGACGTTGATGTCTAACAGAATTTTACCATCTGATATCAATTTTCAACAATTTATGGATCAAAACAAAGATTTTAACAGTTGATAGTGATCTGAAGTTGAATTTAGAATTTGAATTGTACGATTTTTTTAGGTTATAAAACAAATTACAGTTTGATTGAAACATGTAAATGATTCATACTTGTTTTTATAGATTATAAATGATATATATGTATTAGTAATAATAATAATAATACTAATTACTAATAATATATTACTAATACTGATAAATACTAATAATAATAAATAAATACTAATATTATTAATAACAGATTGTATTATTTCCTAATAATAATACTAATTATAATAATAGAGATAATAATAATGATATTAATACTTATAATAACAAAAATTATAATTTTTATTACTAGTTATAATAATAATGATATTAACATTGATAATTATAATTATAATGTTAATGTTAATAATAATAATGACATAATAAATCAAATGTGTCAGCAATAATAAAACAATTAGATTTAACTTGTAATTACATTTGATATTACAATTTATTAATTTTGTAATATCTAATAACTATATCATATATTATACAAATACATCTATTGAATATTTAACATTTATATGTTTTAGATATATGTTTCAACATAATAATTGCTAATAGAATCATTTATATATATATATATATATATATATATATATATATATATATATATATATATATATATATATTATGAACCTATATAAGATATATATATATATATATATATATATATATATATATATATATATATATATATATATATATATATATATATATATATATATATATATATATATATATTTACATATTTATTTACAACTACTGTTCGTGAATCGTCGGGAATGGTCAAGGTCAAATGTATACACGAACACAGTTCAAAGTTTTTGAGACTTCACATTACAGACTTTGCTTATCGTATCGAAATCATATAAAGATTAAGTTTAAATTTGGTCGGAATTTCCCGGGTCGTCACATAATAATAATTATAGTACTCTTTATTTGACTTTTTAATTTATTTTTAATTAATATTAATTATTGATAAATATATTAATTATAATAATTTGATAACATAAAAGTAATAATATTGATAATAATAATAGAAATAATTCATGATAATAATAATAAATGGTATTATTTTTATATTAATAATAATAACTATATTAATTATTATTGATAATGATAATGGTAATTATGATAATAATATTAATAATCATAATAATAACTAAAGTCAAAATTTTACTACTAATTATAATATTAATATTAATAATGATATTAATAACTATAAAAATAATAATACTAATAATGTAATAATTTATATGTATAATTCAAATATAGGGTAGTTGATATATATATATATATATATATATATATATATATATATATATATATATATATATATATATAGATTGATAATGTATCTATTTACAATTAGTTGTTCGTGAACCGTCAGAATTTGTCGAAGTTTCATGATATCATGAAAACAGTTTAAAAATTTTGATATTCAGGTTGAAAGGCTTTGCTTAATGTGTCTGAATTATGAAATCATTTATAGATTTAAGTTAAAAATGAGACGAAATTTTTCGGGTCATTACAGTACCTACCTGTTAAAAGAAATTTCGTCCCGAAATTTGATTGTGGTCATCATGGCTAACAATAAAAATGTTTTCATGAAGAATATGAGTTGATAAATAGAGTTTTATCACCTTCGAATAATATGGATAAAATGATTCGATTATAGGAAGAGTATAAACAAAGTTATCGTAAAAGATTGAAATGAGGAAATTAAATGTTTGCCTTAACTTTTGACGTAGTCACGTTTGATTTTCGGAATTCAAGGGATTTAAAGAAATCTTCGTAATCTATAAGATTTGATTCTCCGGTAATTAAGAAATTTGAGATTTCTTTGATTAAATGCGGTGAATTGCTGTGTTTGGAATTTTGCTATAAATTAGCTTCTTCTGTTTCATTATCTTCACCACTTCTATACTTTCTTCCTCAATTCATACTTCCAAAAGAGTTGTTAATATGATCAATCCAGTATTGATACTTGTTATTATATTGACCATATATACAGTCATTCTTCTTTTTCATTTACCACCAGAGGAATTTGTTTTCTTCTACTATTCCCTTGGGGTTATAATGTTTTTAATTCTCCTGTGTCTTTACGTTGCAATATGTATCGATATACACGGTTTGTAATTTCGGTGACGTTATCGGGCTTTGTATTTTCCCTTATATGTCGGAGCTCTTTGCCTTTTTATTCTCTTCTCGACTCTAAGTTAAGCGAGTAATGGTCCAGAATTTGTAGGTATAAAGTTTCGAATGAACCTAATGTTCTAAGTAGAAAGGAACATAATATCATGATTTGATTTGTTAAAGTACTAGAATTACGGAGAATAGAACTATCAAGAATATATTTTTTTGATATGTTCAGAGATTAAATAGAATGTAAGAGTCGTGTAACATGGAAAATGATGATTATAAAGTCTATGAATCATCATCTTCCATTAAAAATTTAGCATGACTTACTGCAATATAATCACGTTGGCCTGACGTCATTATATTATACTAACTCATGCTTTAATTTCCAACACTTCTTCAAAACATTTATAATTTAAACTTGAATTTTACAGAATATAGAAACTAAATAGTTTCCTTTATGATATCGCAAATAGATAATTAATTGCGGACAAGAATCGTTATGAAGATATCTTCAGAAATATAGAGGATATTTATAACGAAAGATACGATAATATCTTAGAATTTCTAATATCGAAGGACGATAAAGAAGATTTGTCCGTAAAGGTTTAGTGTCAGGAGCAAGGTATTCGTTAATGACTTCAGCAGATACTGAATCATTTGGATTCTTTGAAGGCATGTTTAGTCCTTGTGATTTGTCCACAGCCTCCTTCATAGTTTGCTCAATCCGTTTTCCAGTTCCAAATATGAGTTTATACCATTCTTTATCATCAAACTTTTGGCCCTTAAGACCTTCTACAATGTTTCCTCTGCATTTAATGCAACCATATTTGAATCGTTGGTTATCAATCTAAGATGGTTTCAAGAAATTTTATTTTTAGATGATTAAACGCTGATTGTAATCGTCAACGGATCTAATGGTTGACGAATAGGCGTTGTTGATTTCAAAAGTAATGAATGAAAATTTCGGTGGTTTAATGTGATAATTCATCATAGAATACGAATGAATATAATTCATGAATGTAGTGATCTTTAGGAAGATAACACCTGCTAAAGCTTTACATGGATTCTAATATGTCAAAATCAGAATATGTAATTGAAAATGGTTATTCTTTAGTGAACGTATACATATGTCATGTGAATGTAAGTAGTATAGTTAATAACTGCTGAATCAGAATGGAAGAATGTACAATGTAACATATTAATGTCAAATCTAAATATTTCTTGGGTATTACCTACCCGTTAAAATATTTTCACAATTAACAGTTTGTACAAAAGAATATTACAATCTTTATGAAGATATACGTTCTATATGTACTCTTCAGATATAATATAGGTTTAATGAGTTAATATAATATTAAACTTATTTGATTTGTGGTTGAAACGAGAATAAATAATCTTCAAAACTTTAGAGATTTCATAATTGTCGCGGATTAAATGAAGTTATGAATCAATACTTCATCATTCATTGTTATTGATATACCTCGGTATATGATGTTAGTGCTCGTGGAATTCTTGTGAAATTCACAAGGCACGAATAATGTTTTCTAGAAAGTTTCGAGTACATCGAAAATGAAAGTATACAATCAATCATGTATTTGAGTAATACACGTGGTTTATTATGAAATGGAGTGTATTGTGCTGAAGCAGTGATTAACGATTGTTAAGTTATTAACAAAAGATGTGCATCATAGCATATTAGTGATATGAATTAACTAAGTAGTACATACTAGTTAAGATTCACATGTAATAGCTTAGTACGAAATGATTTATTAAACCATATATATATATATATGTATATATATATATGTATATATATATATATATATATATATATATATATATATATATATATATAGTATACATATATAATTCTTTGGGAAAAATAAGTCAATACATCTTAACTTACTATTACTAATATTCCTCGGTATTTATGAGCGTATGATGTTGATATTCGAGGTACTGAGTGTGATGTTGAGGCGTGGAATGCAGATGTTGTTGTTGAAGCTGATGCTGTTGGTGGTGATGTTGATGGTACTGGTGGTGCTGGTTATGCTGCTGATGCTGCTGATGCTTGTAGATATTGCACCATATTCTCTAGAGCCACCACTCGAGCGCGAAGCTCGTTAACTTCTTCTATTATACTGGGATGATTGGCGGTTCGGACAAGGGGACGAATAAGATCTAGAATTCTAGATATTATATAATCGTGGCGAGCTGTTCTGGAAATGAGGGTGAAAATGGTGTTTCAGACTGGTTCGTCGGTAAGTGCTTCAGGTTCTTCGCCAGCTGCAGAGAACATATTTTTTCTGATTTTAGATTGCTTTTTGTATACTAAAATTTGGGTTTCAGTTGAAGACTCTTCCTTTTGTTTTGGTCCAAGAACTATCAAATTTTGTCAAAAATGTTTACTTTCTAGCAGACTATATACAATTCTAGGGCAACTTTCTTTTGTAATCGACATACATGTGTATTTGTACCTTTATAATCATGGACTCATCTTGAACGTGCATCGATTATTACTGGCTTCTCCAATAATTGATATGTCTCTATGTCAAAGTGTGTTTCTTGTTCATTTCACAACGTCGGCTCAATAACACTGTCACTGTATATGACAAATGCAAGGTTATTTGTACGGTATGATAATAGCTTGGTAGTTGTAGTATATAAAAGTATATTTTGTATTTCATTAACTAACTTGAAAATGACGATCATCGTCTTATTCTGGTGCAACTACAATCGCCAACATCTCAATAGAATTGTGATGGACCTGCACAATGAGCAATGTATGAAATACTAAAACGACAAATACAATCGCCATCATCTACTTTGTTCGAAAATAGCATGATTAGCATAACTAACTAACTATAGAAGCTAATTGTAATATGAGTCATGTTTACTTTCAAATATTACCTGAAACCTGTATTGTAGAAGAAACAGGTACGAAAAATTAACAGAGACAAAATACTATTTACAAAAGTTAAAGATAAATAAGGATCTGCGTCTAATCATAAGTACAAAGTAGTAATATTTATAAATCTTTTTTAGCCTATCAATATTATTTTTTAATTCACTGATAATTGAAAAAATGTTTGGCATTTTCTTTTGTTATGATACCATACATAGGTTAACCATATAGACTTCTCTGAAAGCTACTTTTAAACCATAAATATCAAGGGTGCTCAATGCTATCTTTCTTAATAACCTTCTTCATACTTCCTCCTTTACTCCTTCACAATATAGGCAATAGTAAAAGTAAGTGATACTTGGTGTTTTTGTAGTGCACTTAAGTTTTAGGTAAATGACATTGAAATGTATCCAACTATCTACTGTCTTCATATTGTATGTACTATGACTTGTAAGCCTGCACTTAAGTTTTGGGCATACAACATAGAAATGTATCCAACATTCCTACTACCTATATTTTTCATATTGTATATACTATGACTTGTAATATTCCAAGTCACCAAAAAAATATTACAATAATAAAAAATTATCATTTTGCCTGATGTTTAAAGAATATATATAATATATAATAATATAATAGCAAGGTCTTAAAATTTCAAAACAAATTATAGTAAAACCATAGCTCACTATAACTGTATGTATTTTGTAGTTTTTATGATATTTTTAAGTACTGTATACTTAAAAAAATTTTACAAAAGAAGGTCATCATATAAAATACAGTTTATACTACTACCGAACACATTATTAGTACAAAGGTAAGCAAAGACTATCTAATGAAGTAAATAGAAGTACCAGAAAGATGTTAGCGAATTTAAAAATAATTCAGCGCTCTCCACACATTGGGCCTCAGGTAAAGTGGCAGCAAAGACTCCAGGCTTCGGCCATATCTGTTTTGGCCATTTGTTCATCATTTTTGGAAGCAGCTATTGTGGTCGCAGCTATTGTGGTCGCAGCTGCTGCAATAGTAACGACATAGACTGACATGTGGAGTTGCACATTGTGAGCTGCATTGTCTTCTTTTTTCTTTTGTTCTCGCCTTTTTAACCACCCTCTAACTATTTTTCCGTCTGGTTGTTGCTAAAGTCAAACCAACTAACTACAACATATATAAACTTGAACTAATAGTTATTCCATCATTCGACATCTATAATAGCTTATACTCGAGTTTGGTTTTTCCATGTCAATACCACCTCATTGGCATGTGACATCATGCAGAAGTCATCATATACATAATACATACGACATCAACAATTGAAATGATTTTATACATACAGTAAAACATTAAGTAAATTTTGACACATTATACACTTAACCCAAACGATTTGCATCTTAAGTGAAAACTAATATCAGCGTATCAGGCACTATTTTTTACAAACTAAAAATAAGATTTAGCAAAAAGAACCCAAGAATAATAAATTCTCTTCACTTAATTGCTTAAATATTCACAACTCCTTATAACCTTCTCACTATAAGTATATAAACAGAGCACATAGAATCACTAAATTTAGGCGTCTTAATTCTAATAATTTAAACAAATTTCTAACAAATTGCAACAATGTCCTCAAAATCTTGTTTTATCCTGAACATGAAGCAAAATTTAGAAAATAATCAAATACTAAACCCTAGCAGAATGCTAAAACACATTAACCTCTAACTACTGATGAACATACATATAACGATCCATATATGCATATACAAATACACATAATACATGCGTTTACGTATAGAGAAAAAACTAAAGTAATTTGAACGAAAACCTAACCTGATGATGAAGACGGAATTGCCATGGAGAAACCTTGATTTAAGGAACAAAAACAACATAATACATTACCGTAACGAAAGTTAAAGACAAATGGCAGACTTGAATTTTCAATTAAAAATAATGGTGATAACCTAAAAATTAACCAAATATCATTAAACATGAACGATAAATGAAAAAATATAAACAATACCAGAAGCAATTGAAATTGAAATCAATAATAAAAACCTTACCTGAGAACAAAGTGACAATTGCTAAAGAGGTAACGCACCGAATAAGCACTCTGTAACAGGACAACATCAAATCAATAAAAAAAAAAAAAATACGAAGCCTCACACCAACAAAAAAATTTGGGTTTCTAAAGCGGCATTTCTGTGGCGATTTTGGGGACATACGACGTTTCTGTAATCAGGTTAATTCGATTTAGTTTAAACAATGAAATTTTGCTATGCGGTGTAATCTGATTGTTATCAATGAAGAAATTTGGTACCGGATTATAAGACAGAATAGTAAAATTTAAGAACAAGAACTATCCCTATTTATATTTAATTAAATTATAGAAAAATTCTTATTACAATCATATTATTACATAAAGCAACTATCCCTATTTATAGTTGATTAAACTTGTCCATTAAGCAAGTCTAGAATACTCTAGGATAATCAAGTCTAGAATCTATTAGAACAAATCAAGGAAGAAGCAAAATTGAAAACTATGACGGCTAGCCCACTTGTTATCCGTTCACACGTTCCACCTCCTCAAATCCATTTGAGATATAATTTCACAAAATAAACCTCTAACTATTACTTTATGTCAAGATTGGTCCAACAATCACCCCCCCAATCTTGACCTTGAGTCATCATTTATTTCTTTGAGTCTTCAATCCTTTGAACCCCAAGAATCTCTCTCATTTCAGCAAACTTTAACTTTTGCAATGCTTTTGTAAGAATATCAGCCCGTTGTTGATCTCCACTGATGTATTCAACTTTAATCTTCTTGTTTTCAACACACTCTCGTATGAAATGATACCGTGTGTCGATATGCTTACTTCTTCCATGAAATACCGGATTTTTCATTAATGATATTGCTGACTTATTATCAACTTTGATCACAACTTGTTCTTTTTTTCTTCCAGTTATTTCAGCTAAGAGTCCCCTTAGCCATATTACTTGACAAGCTTCTGCAGTAGCAGCCATAAATTCTGCTTCGCAGGATGATAAGGCCACTGTTTGTTGTTTTTGTGAATTCCAAGCAATAGGTCCATCATCAAAGTAGAACACTAATCCAGTAGTACTCTTTCCATCATCTGGGTCCACCGAGAAGCTACTGTCGCTAAATCCAAGTAGTTTATTGCTACCATTCCTTCGATAGTGAATACCTAGGTCTACTGTACCTTTCAAATACCTGAGAATTTGCTTAATAGCTTGAAGATGAGTAATTTTAGGAGTTTGCATATACCTACTTGCATATCCCACCGAGTATGCAAGATCTAGCCGTGTATGAGTTAAATACCGAAGGCATCCAATTGTTTTTCGGTATTCAGTTGCATCAACACATTTGCTGCCATCATCTTTCATCAACTTCAGACCTGGTCCCATTGGATATTTGGTGAAATTGCACTCCCACATTCCTGCTTCCTCTAAGATTCTTTTAGCATATCTAGATTGATGAATTTTTATTCCATCTATGCCTTGTATTACTTCGAGTCCGAGATAATAAGAAAGTAAGCCCAGATCACTCATCTCAAATTTATCTTCCATTTGCCTTTTGAATTGTTTAATTTTCTCCGGGTTATTACCTGTTACAATCAAATCATCAACATAAATTCCTACCAAAAGTGATCTTTCTTGCCTTCTTTTTGTGTATACAGCTTGTTCAAGCTTACACCTTTGAAATCCATATTCCTTTAGAACTCTATCTAATTTTGTATTCCAAGCACGTGGGGCTTGCTTCAGGCCATAGAGAGCCTTTGACAGTCTGTACACCTTTTGTTCCTTCCCCTTTATCACAAAACCTTCCGGTTGAGATACGAAGACTTATTTCTTGAGGTCACCGTGTAGAAATGATGTTTTAACATCTAGGTGATGAACATCCCACCCTCTTTGGGCTGCCAAAGCTAGAATAAGTCTAACAGTCTCAAGTCTAGCTACGGGTGTGAATACCTCGTCAAAGTCTACACCATGTGTCTGGATGTAGCCTTTGGCAACTAGCCGTGCATTATGTCATGTGACATTTCCTTTTGCATCCTTTTTAATTTTGTATACCCATTTTAGTCCAATAGGTCGGTGTCCTTGGGGTAGATCCATTAACTCCCAAGTATTATTCCTTTCAATGGAAGCTATTTCACCTTCCATAGCTTGCTTCCATTCTTTATGTCTTGTAGCTTCCTTGAAATTTGTTGGTTCTCCTTCGGTAAGAAGAAGATCATATATATCACTTTGATTTTTCCAACCTCGACGTGGTGTATCATCATATGTCTCCTCTTTTGCCATAGATGGATCTGACTCATTGATTGTATCTGTCAGGAGACGAGACAGCATAGGTCCTCGTTGTTTTACTGTTGTTTCAGGACTTCTAACATCAGAATGGGTTATGCTTTCCTCATTGGTCGATCTTCCTTGACTTGAGGAGTTGCTGCTTTGTGGGCTATATGAGCTACTTGGGCTGCCTGGTTCAGTAGGCCCATTTTCGGAATTTTGATCAGCCGAGACAACTTCATCGGGGTTTATATGTATCACGAATTCTCCTTTGTGATTAGGTTCTTGATTGTATTCTACTCCGAAATGCCAATCCCATTTGCGTGCTTCATCAAATTCCACATCTCGGCTGATTACTATTTTCATCTTCTCGGGATCATACATACGATGTGCCTTAGTTCCTGGTTCAGTTCCTAAATAAACCATAGGAATACTTCTGTCATCAAGTTTTTTTACTTGATCTGAAGGTACTTTCACATATCCAACACATCCAAACACACGTAAATGATCAAGATTTACTCTTCTTCCTTTTAAAGCCTCATATGGTGTTTGATTTTTCAGAATCTTTGTGGGCAACCTGTTTAGAACATAAACCGAGTGACGTACTGCTTCAGCCCAAAAACTTTGTGGCATATCCATTGCTTTAAGAATACTCCTTGTTGTGCTCATCACTGTTCGATTTCGCCTTTTAACGATACCATTCTGCTGTGGCATGTAAGGTGCAGTCAACTATCTTGTGATTCCAGCATAATCACAGTACTGATTGAACTCGTTGGATGTAAATTCTCCTCCCTGATCAGTTCTAAGGACCTTTATTTTCCTTCCATATTGATTTTCAGCAATCGCCTTGAATTTCTTGAATTGCTCAAACGCCTCTCCTTTGGTTTTTAACATGAAAGACCACATAAACCTGATGTGATCATCAACAATCAGTAGAATGTACCTGTTTCTAGCTTGGGTGGCAGGGGATATGGGTCCGCACAGATCTGCATAAACCTGCTCCAGTGGATTTTGGGCTCTAAAGTTGTCTGAACAGGAAAACTTTGTCATGAATGTTTCCCTGCTAAACATGCTTCGCACATCTGTGTAGGGTGGTCAATAACTGGCACTCCATCCACTAGATTGTTGGTCCCTAGTCGCTTTATTGTATCAAAATTCACATGACTGAGATGGGCATGCCACTACCATGCTGGATCATCAATCTTGGCATGTAAACATATTGGTGTCCCAACCTCGAGATTAATTTTATACAACCGATTAGGGGACCTTTGAACCTTCATTAGCAGCGATCCATCTACCTCAAACATATACAAGAAACCATGTTTGATCAAGATTACACAACCCCCTTCTTCAGCTTGCCCAAGACTAAATATGTTAGTTTTTAAGTATGAGATATAAAGTATGTCGGTCAACAAACGTTGTTCCCCATTCTTACATGTTAAAAGAATAGATCCTCTTCCTTCTATATCTACACATGAGTTATCCCCAAATCTCACTGTACCACCAATATCCGTATCAAGTTTTGAAAACAGTCCTTTATTTCCTGTCATGTGGTTTGTTGCTCCAGTATCTAAGTACCACATGTTTTCTCCACCATCATGTGACTCATACTTTGCTGGAAAATCCTTCTTTTCACTTAGATGAATTACTTCCTTCTCGCTTCTTTGATTGGCTACGGACATCAATAGTGCAGGCTTGTCATCATTAGCCACTGGTAGTTCAGTTGCTCTAGCTTGAGTCAAATTTGCTTGTTCTCTTTTCTTTCGTGTTGGACAATCCGATGAGAAGTGTCCAAATGCATCACATCGAAAACACTGCAGCTTGGATCGATCTTTAGTTAAGTTTTCAGTTGTTTGTCTACCAGCAAAAAAGTTTTGTCCGCGGCCTTAACCCCTTCCTCGACTACCAAACTGTCCACGACCTCGGCGCCTACCCCGGGTGTCTTGGCCATTCCCTCGACCTCGACCAAAGTTGTTTTCCCTTTTCTTTCTTTAGTCCCATCCTTCATAGGACAACAGAAGTTGGTCATAGCTGTTATTTGTAGTCTTTAGACTGGTTCGTTCTTCGTAAGCTTTTAGCCTACCCACAACTTCTTGGAATTTCACCATTTTGAGATCAACCAGTTGTTCAATAGTGGCTGCCATATTTAAGAATTTTTCTGGTATGGCAGTTAATATTTTTCTCACCAACATGGTTTCCTCAATGACGGTTCCAAGTGCAGATGATTTTGAGGCAATTCCAGAAAGTTTTGCTGCAAAATCATCAATTTTTTCGTTACCTTTCATCCTTGCTGCTTCAAATTCAGCTTTAAGAGTTTGAAGCCTAGCCTCCATTACTCGTTCAACTCCAAGGTGACGGGTCTTCATTGCATCCCAGATTTCCTTTGCATGGGTGCAACCTGCAACTTGAAGAATCAAGTCTTCAGGTAAAGACTGATACAGATAAGCGATTGCAGCATTATCCTTTTTCTGATCGACTTCAGTTCCAGGTTCAATTGATTCCCATATTCCATGTGCCTTAAAAATCGCTTTGATCCTAAGCGACCAGATGGGATAATTGGTCGCAGTTAGGATAGGGCACTAGAACGTAAGATGGCTGGTATCCTTGATTGCATCCGAGGTATTGATAATATCTCCCATGAATATGGTCTTCGATCGACGCTCGTATTTTTCTGTCTTAGAATCTGGTGATTGATCTAGTCCTTTTGATCAACAACACGATCCCTTTTGTAACTTAGCTCTGATACCAATTGAAGAAATTTGGTACCAGATTATAAGACAGAATAGTAAAATTTAAGAACAAGAACTTATTGGAAATCCTTCTTCAATTATAGAAAAATTCTTATTATAATCATATTATTACATAAAGCAACTATCCCTATTTATAGTTGATTAAACTTGTCCATTAAGCAAGTCTAGAATACTCTAGGATAATCAAGTCTAGAATCTATTAGAATAAATCAAGGAAGAAGAAAAATTGAAAACTATGACGGCTAGCCCACTTGTTATCCGTTCACACGTTCCACCTCCTCAAATCCATTTGAGATATAATTTCACAAAATAAACCTCTAACTATTACTTTATGTCAAGATTGGTCCAACAATCAAAGTATCTAATCCGGTCTCTACAAGTGTGGTTGACCACATAAGGGTGTATTTAGGGTTTGCTTACTCGTCGATCGTTTGGTGAAACTCTTCGATGTTCGTGTTTAAATAACAGTGTGTTGCATTCGTTCCATTTTGCTCCGCTTTTCCTGAACGTTTATAATTAATATTCATACGAGTATAGATCAACTCACCCATAAGTTTTTGCAAATAAGCCTATAAGGTTACCATAGTACACCATATATATATATATATATATATATATATATATATATATATATATATATATATATATATATGTATATATATATGTATATATATATATATATATATATATATATATATAGCATAAACAAAAATGCTTACCAGAGTATAATACATGCATATAAGGTCAATTAAAGCATGAGATTCAGTAAGGATATGTAAGCTTATAAAAAGCATAGTAGTGCAGTCCTAAATAATGACAAATAGATACTAACACCAATACATTATCTCAAATGAATCTGAACAACATAAAATGCATAGCAGCTCAGTAGCAAGTATTGACCAATGACCACATAATAGAATCACAGACGAAATGTGCAATTACATTGAGCACTACCATTTTTTTAAAAACTATGAACAACATCAATACTATCTCACCAACAAATGTTGTCATAATATTCGGTACGTCAAATAATCGATCATCATAATTTATAAACCGATCAGTGTATAACGGTTGTGACAATACCATTGGATATATACAACTAACACCTAACATATCAGATAAATCATCAGACATAGTACCACTATATGAGTTCCTATCTTACGATTTTTTCTAGACGACATGATAACAATTAAAACTAACAATACACTACACAATATATTAATCATCAAAATCAAGCAAATCTTAAGAATAAAACATCCAATTCCCATCAGCGGTAGTAACATAAGTTACAGAAAAACATAATCAGTAAAACACAACAGATTTCACATATATGAATAAAAACTATAAGTAATGTCAATGAACACAACAACCCAGTAATGTCAATAAACCCAAATACACTATAATACCTTTGCAAATTACAGATTAGGTCTAGAATCACAACCGGACGTGAGTAAGCCCAATCTTCATCATCTAGCAAATTTAATTCATCTGCCTCTTTAAGTTACCTTTGAATATACTGAGCTGCTAACCTCCATCTCCCTACATTCTCTGTTAATTAGACAAACTTATTAACTTTAACCTAATTTTTTTAAATTATATCACATTTATACCCTAATATGTCAAATTCAGTTAAAAAATGCTTACAATTTATAAAATAAACCTAAATATAGAGTTCTAAGCAATAGCATTATTATGAAATGAACTAAAATAAACCTAATTGTACGGAAAATAAACTGAAATTAGATATAATTGATAAATAAATCTGTACTCACTTTTGAACGCGGTTTGTTAAGATCTGTAAAAGGTATCTTGACTGAGATTGAAGTAATATCATCGCCTATCTGTATGGATTTGTGCGACGATGGTGGAAGAGGTGGTGGCGGTGCTGAGTGACGACGATGGTGGAAGTGGTGAAGCTGGTGAGTAGCGACGATAGTGGAAGTGGATGGGGTTCTTCTCATCATCATTCGATCAACAATCAATCAATTAATCAACAATCGCATGATGGTGATTCAAGGTTTTGATGGTGATGGTGCTTTAGGTTTTTGATTTGGGCAATTTGGTGAAGAAAGTCTTTGAAGGCTCTGAAAAAAAAAACGGTACTGTTATACTGTAGGTGGTTACTGTTATACTGTGGATGAATTTTACGTGAATTAGTATATTGATAAATAAACTAGTGGAATGACCCGTGGAACCACGGGTAAATTTAAACGATATAGTTAAATGATCTATTTTATGTTTTAAGCAATTGTAAATAACAAAGTAGTAATATATAGAGTACGTTGACAATTTAAAATACGAATAAAGAAAGTTGGATAAAAAAGTAGTAGTCAACAACTAAAAATTTATTTAAATGAAGTATTGAAGGTCGTATGCATCTCTAAATAATGTTGGTGAAACAACTTCTTTCGTATGTAGCTGCTTGTTACGTGCATGATTGATTCTGTAAACAAAAACTGTCATAGCCACGTTCAACACCTGCTTGATAATAATAAAACCAAAAGTTAGTTAAGTGTATACTTCAATGTAAATGTTATATGTAAAATATGAAACTATATTAATAATATAAAAATAAAATAATAATGTACAAACAAACCTGTGTGAAATTATCATTATAAACTTTCAAGAACTTCCTTATAAACAACATTAGTTGTAGTGTTGGGAACATTCATATCCTTGTCGCATATAAGTATCTTCAATCTGTTTTTATTCTTTACTCGAGAAATAGCAACGTAAAACTTTCCATGAGTAAAAACTGGCCGGGGTAAATATAATCTAACTCGTGATAGCGATTGTCCTTGACTTTGTTAATGGTCATTGCAAAGCACACAGAAATTGGAAATTGCTTTCTAGTGACCTTGAACGGTAATGTATTATCAGATGGACTCAATTTCATGCGCGGAATCAAGGTTTCAAAGTCAATATTCATACCAGTTATAACCCTTGCTGTTATCAAAGATTTTTCAAGCTTAATAACCCTTAGTCTAGTACCATTACACAAGCCATTTGGTTGGTCAATATTTCTTAGTAACATAATCGGAACACCAACTTTTAGATATGGTACGCTTATGGATTGCAATTATGTATTGAGCATTAATAGCCGAAATTGACATAATCTTTATTTATCAATTAAAAGATATGGTACGCTTATGGATTGCTAATTTAAGTGACTATTTCATATGGATTGTTAATTTTAAGTTACTATTTATTGTCAAAAATATTCATTAGGCTAGTTGAATATTCTTAGTTGCTAAGAGTTATATTGTTATTCTTGTTGTTTTATGTATGAGGTATCATCTCAAGAGTTTATGTCCTTAGGAGTCATGAAGGTACGTATAATCATTCCAAAAATATACGGATTGAAAGTGTAATACAAATATAAATGGACCGGTGATACAGGATTCATATAAATCGAAGGTTTAATATGCGTTTTCTTATCGGTATTTTAAACTTCATACTATTGAATATAAGGACTGGACACGATACAATCATCATGATAGTTGAATATCGAAATTATATTCATGATAAAAATCAACATAAACTCAAAAGAACTCATAACATAATTTTTCAATTAAAAACAAACATTAAACATAATCGGCAATAAGAGTAGTCGAAAACTTTTATTTCTTATTTGGAAGAATGATATTTATAATCTTGACTCTCACGTGTGCATGAGGAAGGCCACGCTTCTCCGAAGCAATAGTGTTAACACCTAGAAAAAGAAAGTTCAAGATTAAATTCTTTATTCATCGTATATTAACCAAGTTATCAATGAAAATTGGTTATTAGATAATACCTGATGATACATCGCCGAGTATTTTTTTTTGTTTCAATTCTTCAATCATATGATACACCTTCAACCTAAACACGTAACACAAAATTCTTTTTTTTTTCTAGAGTATTTAGTTTTGCGTTATTTAACAAAGTAACAATAATAAGACACTTTGGGTTGCACTTGATAGTTAGAAAGAACGTGGTAGATCCAATATGTTTTAATAATGCCATGATATCTGATTGTTTTCAAAGCCTTATTTTTGATCTGGGAAAAAAAAATTACATCTTGTGTCATAAAATTAATGTATACATGAATAATACTGATGATGATGTTTTTACCCGAAAAAAAACATACCGAGTGAAGTTGCTGGCCAGAATTGTTCTGAAAGGAAATTTAAATTGGAAGATGTTGCTACACAATGGCTGCTTTTAAACTCCCTCATGACTCCTAAACATTTGGAAAGTTATTTATTAATTAATTATCCTTTTTAGCGGCCCTTTTATTTAGCTTCTTATTTAATTTTTTTTATTTAATTAAAAGATTGATGATGTCATGGGACGTAATTAGGGGCTATGCGTGAATGTTAACTTGTAACATGATTGGTGGATTAGGAAAATGCTGACGTCATCATGTTAGCATTTTAATGTTATATATATGTTATATATAGATGTGTTCGTACAAAAAGGATGGGCTACAACAACCCCACAATTGGTATTATCCATCCAATCATAAGTTGAAAGATAACTAAAACAAATTTTAAAACTCATCAATTGATAGATGCACAATTGTCTTGCTATTATAGTTACACAAGGAAACAAGAATTGATGACCAAACTTTACCTAATTTTAATATGTATTTAAAATATAGGTTATCAATTTCAAAAGGCAAGCACCAAACCAGTCTCTCTACTCTCGAGTCTCGGATAATGATATGACTATCTACACATTACTTCCCCATACTTCAGCTTCGACGAGATTGAGTAGTGTTGTTATCGTTGTAATTTCAAAAACGCGATAACAAACACTCCATACAAACTCTCGCAAGTAGTTGAAAATTCAAAGTCCAGCAAATACAATGCTAAAGTTGCCTTTGATAAAAAACCAAAAAATGCCAAAGTATGCACAACAAAATTCAACCATTAATCATCACGTCATTCATATGTAGATTAATGAATTGTTAAAGAACGCTGAATATTAAAAAGCACCCTTATATATCGGTATGGGGAAACATATTTGACTAAAAAATTCATAGGTATGAAGTCATATGTGAAGAAAAAAAAACTGATATTTTACGTTTATTTTAACAACAAATCACATGTTACACAAATTCTTCTTAGTAACTGTTTGTACACTTTCCGGCGTAACCTTATTGAAAAGATAAGGCCAAATGATTCTAATCACGAAGATATATAATGAGGGTGAATGTAAAGGGTTTATGTTCTTCGTTGGTGGTTCCACGAAAGTAGCAAGGTGTGACTTGCTGTATGTCACCGAGAGATAGAGTATTGTAAGTGTGTGTAACATACAAGTAAGTTGAGTGTGTTTTGTGAATATGTTCTCTCCAAGATTTATTGATCAAGCATATAATAAATGTGTCGGGTTCGGTCCATGCTTGACATCAATAATGGGGGATTTAAGGGTCGTTCGAGTTTAACTATCCAGTCCGGAGTACCGTGGATAACCCTTGGAAGATGCGGATCACAATAGGGGTAGTTAAACGTGGACCCACCATCGACGGGTTGACCGGTTAATGATGGCTCGAGTTAGATTGTAGGGTTTATGTTCATGGAACGTTACATGTGACCAGCTAGTGAAATGTGTTGTGAGTTCCGCTAGCGCGGGTGTGAGGCGCCCTAAAAGAAATAGCGCGGTTAGTCCATAGCTCGATACTAAAAATAGTTTAGGTGTGAATCCCAATGGACAATAATGAATCCCTTGTGATTCGAGTCCTTTATTTATAGCCATAGTGCCATGTGCTCATTGGTGCCATGTGTTCTTCATTACTTTCTTGTATGTACCGCCTTAGCGATTGGAGGAGGGGACCCGGGAACAGCACTTGTTACTTTTATATTGGCTGTCTGTACCTTCCACTTTATTGCAGAGGTTTGTGGCCCGTACATAGTACGTCAGTTTCTTTTTATGCGCTTGGCTATGCCCAACGCTATTTACTTGCGCCATGGCTTGCGAACGCATGGTGCAAGTGTGATGTGCAACACAAGTTAATCGGGTATGCGTATCATTAAGTCCCCCAGTTCGATATTATGCGCAAGTATTGCGCATGGTATCGAACTCAATTGCTGTCTTAATTATGTAGCACATGTGACGTGACATCGGTCACATCACCTGCTTCTTTCAATGAATTCTTGTTCTTTCTCCCCTGCAGTTCCTAACATGTGTATGGCCAGGATAGCTTGTACCTGTCCTTTCTTCTCCTATAAATACACCTTTTCCTTTCATTTGTTATTTTCGCTTCACTTTCAATTTTTAACATGTCTTCTTGCGCGGATCTTTCGAATGTTGGTTTTATTCCTTCAACTATCACGCCTCAGTATGTAGTGCATCTCGTAGAGCCGTTATCCGCTATGGGGTTGTTAACACCTATTGTTCCTGGGCGCTTAGATCGAGCCAACCGCCCTCCTGGCGGTAAAGTGGCAGTATATAGTGTGGTTTTTAAGCATGGGAACCTACGCATTCCGCCCACAAATTTTGTCATGCGCGTTCTCTCTCATTTTAATATAGGTGTGGGTTAGTTAGACTCTGATAGCGCCTGCCGTCTTGTTGTTTTCTAGATGTGGTGTATGAAGCGACCCGTCCTAATCCATCTGGACGAATGTGACGACCGGAAAATTTCCGACCAAATTTAAACTTAATCTTTGAATGATTAATGTTTCCAACACGATAAGCAAAGTCTGAAATGTGAAGTCTCAAAAATTTTGAACTGTTTCATACATGCAATTAGCCTTATACCATTTTCGATGATTCACGAACAATTAATTGTAAATAGATATATGTATATTTAATATATATATATATATATATATATATATATATATATATATATATATATATATATATATATATATATATATATATATATATATATATATATATATATATAATAATTTGAAATATTATTTGAAATAATATATGATTAAATTGTTAGAATTAAATATATAAATTTATATGTGATGTAATGGGAACTATATTTATAAATATATAGATATATATAAATATGTATATAAATATTACTTATAAATATATAAAGTTATATTAAATCTATTGTTTTAAAATATATAATATATTTGTTTTAGTAATTAAACTTGCTATTGTAAAACTGTTTATATATAGAAAGAAAATATATAAAAAAAATAAATGATCTCGAGCTTAATTAGTAAACGTTAGTAACACTCGGTTGACGTTTTGTTAGTTTTAATGTAGATATAGTACACGTTCATGAAGACTTGAAATAAAAGTTGAACTGTAAATCGATTTCGAAGATTTTAGGCTTGATAAAAATATTTTTACCTTTTTAGATTAAATATTAGTACTCTGTATATATTATTTGGTACGGAAAATAAATAATTACCGAACCTTTTTTTATCAGGTTTCAAACAGATAATGAGTGAAATAAATAAATATAGTTAATTTAAAAATTTGGGAATTTTAGGAACACTTTTATACGTTAACTGTTTAGTAATGGACACGATATAGCCATTCGGGAAAAACCGTCGGTAGAAAGAATCCAACTGAGATGGCTGTTTTGCTGATTAATATTTCTATTACACCACATGTGTTTTATTATAATATTTTAATATTATTATTATAATTATTTAACTTCATATTATATGTAAAGAGATTGAGATTGAGAAAACTACCTGCATCCTTTCTTGATAAAACATCTCGCCAACTAGATACCTCAACGGAGCCGCCATCCTTTCTTTCTTCTCTCATCGCTGTATGTTAAGTTTCTGTTGCGATTCTATAATGATGATCGTGATTAGAGTGTATTACGTGATGATAGTGAACAAGATAAATGATGAAGGTTACGGCTCTTATGATTTTTTTTTTGATGACGGTGGAAATGAATGATGTTTGATGATCAAGATGAGAGATGATATAAATGATGATTATGAGCGTAATTCGTCATAATTTTAGGGTGTGATGATTTCACGATGGTGGTTATGTTTAAGAAAAAGAAGATGACAGACGAAATTAAAGGTTAAAAGAGATTAAACTGTGTTTAAATTCATAAAAATGAAATAGCTTAGATGGTTAGGAGGTGTGTTGAGAACCGAGAGGTCTAAGGTTCGATTCTAGGCCAGAATGTAAAGACCCGTCCTAATCCATAAGAACGAATACAATAACATATGATTACATCGCGAGGTTTTTGACCTCTATATGATACATTTTACAAACATTGCATTCGTTTTAAAAGACAAACTTTCATTACATCGAAAGTTGACAGGCATGCATACCATTTTATAATATCCATCTATAAATGATCTAATCTGTCATTTACTTAATCATAATCTTTACTGAACTCAACGACTTGAATGCAACATCTTTTGAAATATGCCATGAATGACTCCAAGTAATATCTTTAAAATGAGTAAATGCACAGCGGAAGATTTCTTTAACACCTGAGAATAAACATGCTTTAAAGTGTCAACCAAAAGGTTGGTGAGTTCATTAGTTTATCATAAACGATCATTTTCATCATTTTAATAGACCACAAGATTTTCATTTTCATTTCTCATAAATATACGTCCCATGCATAGAGACAAAAATCATTCATATGGATTGAATACCTGGTAACCGACATTAACAAGATGCATATAAGAATATCCCCTATCATTCCGGGACATCCATCGGACATGATAAAACAACATCGAAGTACTAAAGCATCCGGTACTTTGGATGGGGTTTGTTAGGTCCAATAGATATATCTTTAGGATTCGCGTCAATTAGTAGATCGGTTTACAAATTCTTAGGCTACCAAGCAAAAGGGGCTTATTCGGCTTCGATCATTCACCCATAGAATGTAGTTTCAATTACTTGTGTCTATTTCGTCAAACATTTATAAAAGCGCATGTATTCTCAGTCCCAGAAATATATATTGCAAAAACATTTAAAAAGGGAGTAATGAAACTCACAATACGATATTTTGTAGTAAAAATATGCATACGACGGAACTGAACAATGCAGGTTGGCCTCGAATTCACGAACCTATATCAGGTATATATATTAATACACATATTCGTAATCGAACAATTTATTTATATTATTATTAATTGTTACTTTAGTAAGTTATATTTTTCATTAATAATTTAACTATATTTATTTTATGTATACTTTAGATAAATAATGTTAAAAATAATTATTTTAATGTTAATAATAATGATAATAATACTGATAATAAAAATAATAATAATAATAAAAATAATAATAATAATAATAATAATAATAATAATAATAATAATAATAATAATATTCATAAAATTTATAGTAATAGTAATTTTCATAGAAATAATATTAATATTCATAAAATGACAATAATGATAATGAAAATAATAATTTTTATAATAACACTTAATACTTTATAATAATAATAATAATAATAATAATAATAATAATAATAATAATAATAATAATAATAATAATAATAATAATAATAATAATGTTAATGATAAAAAAAATTATTGTAACGATAATACCAATAATATTAATAATAATGGTAATAATAATATTAAGGATTTTAATAATAATAAAAATGATAATTTTAATAATAATATTAATATTACATATGATTATCAATTTAAAATTTATATCTAAAGTCATAATATCATCATTTTCATTACTTTAAAATTCTAAAATTTCTAGTGATCACATATACTAATCTTAATTTTCATAATCATATTACTATATTAATTTTTCATCGTATTCATAAACTTAATCATCTTTTTATAGCTATACTTATAATATTTAGCATATCGAATTCAATTTTCAACAACATATCCAGTTTTTATATCATACCATAATAATAACAATATTAATAATAGTAATAATGATTAATAAAAATAATAATAATTATAACAAAGGTTATACCATAAACATCATGTGGTTTCATTAGCATTATCTCATCGGGTACCCATCATCGTCATCATGATCGAACGCCATAATCATAACACCATCATCTTCTTTCTCATGACCATCATCATCATTTAATTATCTATCCCATCGATCATTATCATTCTTATAATATCATCATCTTAATCATTTATATGATCATCTTTTTAATTTATCACCATAAACATATACCATATCATCATCATCATCTAGACTTCATCATGATAATCCTAACATCATCATCATAACCTATATCATTTCTTATCATCTTCATCATCAAATCACTACATCTTCTTACGTCATTAACCTCACTTTGACCCCGTTCATCATCATCAATCTTTATATAATCATTACCGTTATAAAACAGTAACATCATCACCAACTATACCGCTACCATCATCATATAACATCATGCATCACGTACCATTTCCTTGTCATCATTTTAGTCTAACAGAAAAAGAAAAACAGCTGGATCACCGTTTAATGTAAATGTGGCCCAACAAAGTTTTTGGCCCATCTAACAAATAACGGCCCAAACTTAGGTTTTATGTGGGTTTAAAAAAATGTGTTGGGCTTGCTTATCCTCGGACTGCATCAATCTAGCTGATGTCCACGATCCAAAACGGGAAAAAACAATATAGAGATAGCAGATGAAGTTCGTATCAAATTAAGTTTGAGGTTGCGTTGGTCCCATTCTCCTCACACGTTCATGATGGAATTTAACAAGTTTCAAAACAACATGTTCATTTAGTTTACACAATCATAAAACCAATTTTAAGATAGTTAATACAAGCAGAAGCATTAATAGAACAAGTGTATTGTAAAGCCATTTTGTTAAATTCCACATTAATATCAAGTCATGAATCATATGCTTACAAATATAACAAGATTAGAAGAGTGTTTATACCTCCTCTAAGATAGGTAGTGAGCTAAATTTAGACA
The DNA here is from genome assembly GCF_046630445.1 of Rutidosis leptorrhynchoides. Taxonomy (NCBI): domain Eukaryota; kingdom Viridiplantae; phylum Streptophyta; class Magnoliopsida; order Asterales; family Asteraceae; genus Rutidosis; species Rutidosis leptorrhynchoides. The sequence continues at coordinate 252,191,332 of NC_092337.1, forward strand.
GCAATATGATGAGGAAGATGATGGAGAATATAGCTTCTAACTTGAAGCCTCAAGTGTGTAATACCCCAAGCTTTTGATGCACCAACACAACCTTTGAATTGTTAGGACTTTAGACACTTGAATGTGTTAAAATAGCAAGCAAAGAACTATCCTACTACCCCTAAACAGTTCAGCCAAAAATGTGGACTGCAGCAGAATTTTTGTTAATTATTTTACTTGTATTATCACCCTCTCACTTGAGTCAATGAGTCTTGCTTTGGTCTAAGAGTTTTCACATGCATATATGGACATGTGTATCTTAAAAGTAACAATTAAAACAAGCATGGGAGAGCATGGGAGTCCCCAAAATCTGCCCATTCTTTTTTTATAAAATAATGTTTTTAACATATATATATAAATATGTTATATATATATATATATATATATATATATATATATATATATATATATATATATATATATATATATATATATATATATATATATATATATATATATGTATATAAAACATGTATTTGTTTGTTACTTTCACATTTTATAAACCTTTTATAAAATATAACACAATATAATCATTTAAACTTATAAACAATTATATATAAATTATCCAAATAATTCATCTCAAGCGATAACATTTTAGAAAACCGATTTTCTAAAATCCAAGTGTCGCGTATTTATTTAACGACCCAATCGTTAAGATTAAATACATATAAAGTGTCGGTAAGCTTGTTATTGGGTATGACCCGACTTGGATCATAACACATTAGCAACATTAATTTAATATGTCTCTTAGGCGTTCGAAATACCTTCAATCTCCCACTTGCACGAGAAACATAAGAAATTAATGCAAGTGATGGATACCACCTAACGACTGTCCATCACCCCCAATATGTTATGACTTTGTGACATTCAATAACATCATCCTTTTTGAGTTCCCATCTCAAATATGAATAGGTGAATCTTTTCATTTTATCCTTTCGTCCTAGATGTCATGTTAAATCCAAGAGACACTGAGTAATCACTCTCTTCTAGATTTAACTTTATCAGGCCTTAGACATCTGACTCTCAACGAATAAGAGGGACAAATTCCATCTTGACTACACACGTCCTAAATATATACCTTGCATTATACTTGAGCTCTTCCTTGTGAACTACCATTTTTCAGAATAGCGAAGGAAAGAATCAAGGCACAATACTTGGTAAATATCCGAACCCAATATGTATCTCAGGTCAGAGGATACAATGATATTCACCTTTACTCAAGATTACATGTGATCAACCACAAAGGCTCCATTTAGTAAATCTTGAGGGCGGGTCTTCCAATATTTGTATCCCACAAATATCTATGAACCTTGGTTGCAACCTTGCCCCACATTCATCCCGTGAATGTATACCAATCCAAGTTCATAATAGTCTGAACCTCACACTTGTTCCCACAAATGTGATCGACTACGGAATTTAGAATAATTTCTTATTCATGGATAAAATATGCAAAATAGGAACATGACTCAAAATAAATTAATACCATATTATATTAATGAGTTTGAACAATTTCGTTCTGTTACAATACTTAAAACAGATCATGACCAATCACTAGAATATCGAAGCCCTAATGCACAAACATGTCCTGTATGTTTTGATCCATGTAAGAGCTTCGTGAGAGGATCCGCTATATTAAGATATGTGTGAACTTTGCGAATACATATCTTTCCCTTTTCAACTTCATCCCTTATGTAGTTGAATCTCCGCTCAATGTGACGGGTCTTTTGGTGAGCACGAGGTTCTTTGATTTGAGCAATCGCACCCTCGTTGTCACAAAAGATCTCAAGAGGGTCCTGAATAGAAGGGACAACTCCTAAGTCGTCGATGAATTTCTTCATCCATGCAGCTTCTTGAGCTGCCAATGAGGCGGTAATGTACTCCGACTCTGTAGTGGATAATGCAACAACATCCTGTTTTGAACTCTTCCATGAGACCGCACCTCCATTTAACGTGAAGACATAACTGGACTGTGATCGAGAATCATCTCGATCAGTTTGGAAACTCGCGTCCACGTAACCCTTTACAGCAAGTTCCTCCTCACCAGATCCATATATTAGAAACATATCCTTAGTCCTCCTAAGGCATTTCAATATACTTTTAACCGCAATCCAATGACTGTTTCCTGGGTTATTCTGGTATCTACTTGTCAAGCTTAGGGCGCATGACACATCCGGTCTAGTGCATATCATTGCATACATGATTGACCCAATAGCAGATGCATAAGGGACTCTCTTCATTCTCTCTTGTTCATCCTTCGTGGTAGGGTACTGAGATGAACTGAGAGGCGTTCCTCTTTGAATAGGTACCAAACCACTCTTAGAGTTCTCCATCTTGAACCTTTTCAAGACCTTTTCAATGTATGCACTTTGATTCAAACCTATCAGTTTCTTGGATCTATTCCTGTAGATCCCAATTCCCAAAACGTTTTGTGCTTCTCCAAGATCCTTAATGGAGAAGCATTTATATACACAAGGAACATGATAGTGCTCCCACTAGCTTTCTTATATACACAAGCTTCATCACCATTTTTAATGAAGCCAAATTTCTCGGCTTCCTCATTAAAACGATGATTCCACATTCTAGATGCTTGTTTCAATCCGTAGATTGACTTCTTTAACTTGCATACCTTTTTAGGATATTTCGGATCAACAAAACCTTCAGGCTGAACCATATAGACATCTTCCACAAGATATCCATTTAGGAAAGCGGTCTTGACATCCATTTGCCATATTTCATAATCATAATGAGCAGTAATGGCTAATAATATCCTAATAGACTTTAGCATTGCCACAGGCGAAAAAGTTTCATCATAGTCCACCCCTTGAGTTTGAGTGAAACCTTTTGCTACAAGTCTAGCTTTATATGTATCCAAGTTTCCATGTATGTTGGTTTTCATTTTGAAAAGCCATTTACAATCAACTAGCCTTGAGCCAGCAGGTTGTGCAACAAGTTCCCAAACTTGGTTGTCATACATGGATTGAATCTCAGCGTTCATGGCTTCCTGCCATTTATCCTTATCAATCCTTGATAAAGCATCTTGGTAGTTTGCTGGTTTATCCAAATCAACCACATAGCAACCATCCATGAGAAACCCATATCTCTCAGGAGGATTACTAATCCTACCAGATCTGCGAACGTCTTGTGTATTTTGATCATTCATTTAATCATTCTCAACATTTTCATGTTGAGTGCTAGTGTCAACCAATTGTGTATCATCTACTTGATCTTGAATCTCTTCAAGATTTATTTTCCTTTCACTTTCGCCTTCCATTAAGAACTTAGTTTCAAGGAATTCTGCCTTCCGAGCAACAAATACATTCTGCTCGGAAGGATCATAGAAATAATATCCCATATTATCCTTGGAATATCCTATGAAGATACTCTTCATGGATCGAGCATTTAACTTATTAGGGACGTAACGCTTAGGATAAGCTTCACATCCCCATACCTTTAAGTATGATAGAGATGGAGGTTTTCCAAACCACATCTCATGAGGAGTTCGTTCCACTTTCTTGGTTGGGGCCATATTTAAAATACGAGCCGCGGAGCATAGACAATAATCCCAAAATGATAGAGGTAATTTAGCTTCTAGCTATCATAGATCGAACCATATCCATTAGGGTTCGGTTCCTCCTTTCGGAAACTCCATTCAGTTGGGGTGTTCCAGGAGGAGTGAGTTGCGAGATAATCCCACAACTTCTAAGATGATCTTGGAAAGCATCGCTTAGGTATTCACCTCCTCTATCGGTACGAAGTACCTTGATTGTCTTATTAAGTTGATTTTGTACTTCGTTTTGATACTCTTTGAATGCTTCAAAAGTTTCGTCCTTATGTCTTAACAAGTAGACATATCCGAAACGACTGAAGTCATCAATGAAGGTAACGAAGTATCTTTCACCATTCCTAGTTATGGGCTTAAAGGGTCCACATACATCCGAATGTATTAATCCCAATAAGTCCTTAGCCCTTTCATAGGTCCCTTTGAAAGGTGCTTTAGTCATTTTGCCTTGTAAACAAGACTCACATACATCAAACGAGTCTAGTTCATTTGATTTCAAAAGTCCATTCTTTTGAAGTGTATGCATTCGGTTCTTGTTTATGTGACCAAGGCGACAATGCCATAAGTAGGAATCACTTAAATCCCTTTTGAGTTTCTTGGTGTTTGCATGGTATATTGAGCTATTGTATGCTGTGTCATCATGAACCAATTCATAAATACCATTCGAAGGCGAAGCCTTAAAATAGAACACATTATTTAAAGAAACATGGATATCATCATTAATGAAATTAAGATTAAAACCACATTGTTTCAAACGGGATACAGAAATAATGTTTCGTGATAAATTGGGTGCATACAAAATATTTTTCAAAATAAGCTCCAAACCACTTGGAAGCTTTAAAACAAAGTCTCCTTGAGCTTTCACTTGCACCCTTGCTCCATTTCCCATGAAGAGACTTGTTGTTTCCGTATTCTGATCACTTCTTTTGAACCCCTGCAAAGAATTGCAAATATGAGTTCCACATCCTGTGTCTAATACCCATGTATTAGAAGAAGTAATACTAAGCTCAATGTATACCATATATACATTACCTGAGGTTTGCCCTGCATCCCTCTTTTCCTTCAACTCCTTAAGGTAGACCGGGCAGTTGCGTTTCCAGTGACCCATTTCACCGCAACCAAAGCACGGATCTTCCTTGGAGTTAGCCTTTCCGGCAACCTTTTGCTTTTTTTTGTTGGTTGGGGTAACCATCTTCCCCTTTCCCTTGCCCTTGCCTTGGTAGGCGGGTCCTTTCCTCTTAGACGCCTTTGACTTAGAAGTGTTATTGTTTTTGGACCCGCCTTCATTGATCGTAAACATGGGTGAAGCCCTTTTACCCATGCTTGCTTCTGCCGTCTTAAGCATGGCATGTAATTCGCCAATGCTTTTATCCCAACCATTCATGTTGTAATTCATTACAAATGTGTCAAACCTTTTTGACAATGAGTTGAGAATAAGGTCCGTGGCTAATTCATTAGACACGTTGTAATTTAGACGGTTTGCTCGATCAATAAGGCTTTTCATCTTAAGGACATAAGATGAAACGGATTGGGAGTCGTCCATCCAACATGCATGTAGCGCTCGGACCGTTTCAAAGCGCTCGACACGAGCTTGTTGAAGGAACATCTCCTTCAACTGTGTGATCATGTCGTATGCACTATGATGCTCGAAATCCTTTTGGAGTTCGGGTATCATAGTCCCAAGCATGAGGCAAGAAACTTGCAACGAATCGGTGCAATATTTCTCCCAATAAGCCATGCCTTCCGTATCATCCTCATCCGGTTGATCGGGAATGGGGTCTTCCAACACATACACCCTATCCTCTAGTTTGAGGACTATTCTTAGATTGCGGAACCAATCCATGAAGTTCGTATGGTTGAGTTTTTCCTTTTCGAGGATTGACCTCAACGATAGGTTGTTAAAGTTGATAGGTACATTTGGAATGTTGTTGTTATTGGCGGCCATCTACAAAATTTAACAAAGTTGTTTAAGTATTATTTTTAATTTAACAATCAATACCCTTTAAATCCAATTGATATTTATTAAATTTTAGAATCCAACGGTAAACTAAATTTCGGTTAGGTGACCTTTATCCCGTCATTTGATTTAGCTAGGTAGTCATTATATGACAATTGCAATCCTTTTGCAACTTCTAAGTTATGGGATCATGCAATCCTTTTGCATGGCATATTATCTCATCAACGCCTATTTGTTCATCATGCTTCGGTGACCCTAAGTTCATGATTTCCAAATTAAGTCGTCCTACTTGTGTAAACGTGCAAACTTAACATACAAGTGGTTAGGTGACCTTTATCCCATAAGCATGCGAAGTTCACCTTAATCATATTAGTTTGTTCATGACGGTTAGGTGACCTTTATCCCATCATGAGTTCCCTAATATGTCTAAGTGTCACACAAAAGGATGGCGTTTAACTTGTTTACCTTATATAAGGGATTTTAAGTTTCCATTATTTCTAGTTTGAGAAAACTTTTATGCCATACACCAACATGCATTTAGTGTATGGTTCATTTGAAATCCATTTTCATGTCATGTAATTTAGAAAATTACTTGATATAAACCATTTTATATGTGATCATTTTCTTGTTCTTAATAACCATTTATTAAGGTCTTTTGCCACATTTAATTTAACCAATTAAATTTGTCGTTTTGCATGTTGTTAACTATTTTTAATTTAACCAATTAAATGTAGTTTAGCTTGTTGTTAACATGTGTGATAACTTGTAGTAATCAAACATACAAACTATAATCAAACAAGACAACCATGCATGCAAAACAATTATGTTCACAATCAAGCCTTTTGGTAAGCATTTTGTTTAGCCGAAAACAAAATGCCACCGGGTAATGGGTCATAACACAAAGTAGGAGATTTTACCACTCCCACTTAATCTTGCATCCAAGTAGATTCTTCTTGTGTTCTTCCTTTGACTCCATCTTTTCATCTTCATTTTTACAAAAAACATATCCTAATACATTTTTCTAAAAAATGAAAATACAACCTAATCTATTTTACATACCAAATATAAAATAAATTACATAACCAAAATTAATGAATATTACAACCAAATGAATGAATTAATTATTACATACCAAATGAATAAATACAAATCATTCAAACACACATGCATTCAATCAAAAGGTCAAGGCATTGAATGTGAACACTACATACAACAAATATAACCAATTTGCAAGTACCAAACCCTCTTGGAACCTCCAAGAATTCGGCCACCATATCAAACCCACCCAAACCCGAACATTTTTACATTCCATATTCATGCATGTGCATGGAATGCAAATATAGTGGGTTTAAAGACCACAAAAGAAGCATAATCCATAGACTTCGGTTCTAGATACCATTGATGGAATTTAACAAGTTTCAAAACAACATGTTCATTTAGTTTACACAATTATAAAACCAATTTTAAGATAGTTAATACAAGCGGAAGCATTAATAGAACAAGTGTATTGTAAAGTCATTTTGTTAAATTCCACATTAATATCAAGTCATGAATCATATGCTTACAAATATAACAAGATTAGAAGAGTGTTTATACCTCCTCTAAGATAGGTAGTGAGCTGAATTTGGACAGCAATATGATGAGGAAGATGATGGAGAATATAGCTTCTAACTTGAAGCCTCAAGTGTGTAATACCCCAAGCTTTTGATGCACCAACACAACCTTTGAATTGTTAGGACTTTAGACACTTGAATGTGTTAAAATAGCAAGCAAAGAACTCTCCTACTACCCCTAAATAGTTCGGCTAGAAATGTGGACTGCAGCAGAATTTTTGTTGCTTATTTTACTTGTATTATCACCCTCTCACTTGAGTCAATGAGTCTTGCTTTGGTCTAAGAGTTTTCACATGCATATATGGACATGTGTATCTTAAAAGTAACAATTAAAACAAGCATGGGAGAGCATGGGAGTCCCCAAAATCTGCCCATCCTTTTTTTATAAAACAATGTTTTTAACATATATATATAAATATGTTATATATATATATGTATATAAAACATGTATTTGTTTGTTACTTTCACATTTTATAAACCTTTTATAAAATATAACACAATATAATCATTTAAACTTATAAACAATTATATATAAATTATCCAAATAATTCATCTCAAGTGATAACATTTTAGAAAACCGATTTTCTAAAATCCAAGTGTCGCGTATTTATTTAACGACCCAATCGTTAAGATTAAATACATATAAAGTGTCGGTAAGCTTGTTATTGGGTGTGACCCGACTTGGATCATAACACATTAGCTACATTAATTTAATATGTCTCTCGGGCATTCGAAATACCTTCAGTTCAATCATCAAATCAAAACTCAACATCATATTAAACAATTATATGTGTTCAAATATTGTGTAGCAAAAAGGCACCCACTATCATCGGAATCATTGAGAAATAAGAAAAAAAATACCAACTATCTATATTGTAGTGCAAAAGGTAAGTTTCCCTTTTCCCCACCCTTTTGGATATGTCGACCTCCCATCAAATAATTTATAAATCACGGAGCAAAAAGAGGACAATGAGGTATCATGCCTAATTATTATTTATATATCATCTTTTAGCTTTTTTATTTATTATTTTTTTTTTTTATATATAGCCATCTGGCTTCACTACCCTCATCATAATTTTGCTCATCATTGTTACAGAAACAGATAGTAAACTGCAGTAGCAGTAGTGACTAGGAATCACGGTTGAAGAAGAGTAAGTCAAGCGATTATGATCTTTTCTTGAGTTTCGTTCCTTTTTGTGTGCGCGCCGATCAGGAATGTATAGCAACTACAAGCAGGAGTATAGAATTTTGGTGGTCAATCAAAGTGAAAGATGGTGATGGGTTTAATGCTCAAGGTGGTCGATGTTTGATAAACGACAGGAAACAAATTTTTTTAGGAAGTTGATGGTTATGGTGATAGAATGGTGAGGGATGGTGGCGACGGTTAAGATGGCGGATATGGGTTGAGTAGTGAAGGTGGCCGGTGTAAGTTAACCGGTGGTGGGTTATGAAGAAACAAGAGAATGACAAGGTCAATGATTGATTACTTGAGTCCTTGCCAAAAATTAAGTGGGTTCGATATGGTAGTGGTGATTGTTGTGATTCAAAAGGTGGTTCAATGATGATTGTGAAGGTTGACTATGGTGGCGACGAGGGTGTTGAAGTTTTATTACCAAGATATGGAGATTAGGAAGTTAAATGATTATGTTAATAACATGCAGTACTCGTTTGTTTTGTAATCAAATTGGTGTCGACAGGATATTTGAGCAAGAGATGAAGACAGATGAAAGAAGTAAGAGTACATAAAGCATGAGCACGATGGGTAACAGAATTAGGATTGTTCCTGTGATTGAATCTCTAATTGGTACGATCAGAAGACAGGAAAATCAATTTACATAAAGTTCGAAAAGGATTGCAAACTGAATTTGACTTTCTTCAGTATAATTACGTATTTATCAATATTTATATATATTTTTATTGTAGTTATATATATATCTATACATGTAATTGAACATGTACGTACTGTATTCAGTATATGTATTTGTATATGTATCTGAATACGACCTGTATTAATAAATATATCCTTGTATTAATAATAATAATAATATTAATACTAATAATAAGTTTATAAATAATAATCATAAAATTAATAATAATGATAATAATATCATTAATTCTAGTAATTAATAATTAGATAATTTAATAATAATACCAATAATATTAACAAGAGTAATAACAATAATAATCATAAAACTATGATAATAATAATATTTGTGGTGATACTAAGTAATATTAGTTACATTAATATTATTTATGATAATAATAATATCAATAACAATGATATAATAACTTATACATATCATATTATATATAGATATATATACTACATATTAATTACACACCATTGTTCGTGAATCATCGGGTAATGCCAAAGGTTAACTGAATCCATGTAAACTATTCAAAAATTTTGAAACACGGTTTAACAAACTTTGCTCATCATGTTGAAATCATATAAAGATTAAAGTTTAAATTTGATCGAAAATTTCCGGGTCGTCACAGTACCTACCCGTTAAAGAAATTTCGTCCCAAAATTTGAGTGAGGTGGTCATGGCTAACAATAATAATGTTTTCATGACGAATATGAGTTGATAAATAGAGTTTTATCACTGTTGAGTAATGTGAATAAGACAATTCGATTACTCGAAGCGTACGAGTGAAGCTATCACAAAAGAGTGAAATGAGAGAAATAAAGTTTCGTCATATCTTTTGACGCAGATAGGGTTGATTTCCGGAGTTTAAGGGATTTAGAGGAAATCTTCGAAATCTAAAAGATTTGATTCTTCGGCGAATAAAGAAGTTAAGATCTCTATAATTAAATACGGTGATCTGCCTTGATTACCCTGTCTGATATTTCCATTATAAATTAAACCTTTTCCATTCTATTATTTTCACCATTCCTATACTTTCTTTCTTAGTTCATACATCCAAAAGATTGTGAAAATGCTTAATCCAGTTCTAATCCTTGATATTTTCCTCATTATCATTTCTGTTATTCTTCTTTTCAATCATCCACCAGAAAAATCTGTTTACTTCTACTATTACCTTGGGGTGATACTATTCTTAATTCTACCGTGTCTTTATATTGCTATTCGTATATCCACGGTTTGTAACTTCCATGTTGTTATTGGGCTTTATATTTTCTCTTATATTTTGGAGCTCTTTGCCTTTTTATTATCTTCTCGATCTCTAGTAAAGCGAGTAACGGTCCAGAATTCGTAAGTATGGAACTTCGAATGAACTTAATGTTCTAAACAAGAAAGAACGTAATCACACGATTTGATTTATCAAATTACCAGAATACCTCGGAAAAGACCGAATCATCAAGAAAAATATTTTCTTGATATTTTTAGAGATTAAATAGAATGCAAGAGTCGTGTAACATGGCACATGATGACGTTATGATCTGTGAATCATCACGTTCCATTTAGAAACTCAACATGACTTACTGTAATATAATCACGTTGATCAAGTGTCATTATATTATACTAACTCATGCATCAGTTCCCAACACTACTTCAAAAACATTCATAATTTAAATTCAAAGATTTATAGAATATAGAAACTAAAACAGTTTCCTTTTATGAGATAACACAGAAAGCGCGGAGAGATAATTAATATCGGACGAGAATATTTATGAAGATATCTTCAGAAATATTGAGGATATTTACAATGAAAGATACGATAATATCTTGGAATGTTAGAACCAAATTGTGATGAAGAAATTCATTCACGATGATTTAGAGCGGTTAAGGAGTAAGGTATTCGTAAAGATTTCATCAGAAATAGAATCATCAGGATTCTTTAAATACAGGATTTGGTCCTTGTATTTGTCCTTGGTCTCCTTCATGGTTCGCTCGATTCATTTTTCAGAACTCAGAGATCTGATTCGTAAGCTAGTGTCATAACCCGACCTTAACCATAAGGACGAATACAATAACATATGATTTCATCGCGAGGTATTGACCTCTATATGCGACGTTTTTCAAAAACTGCATTCGTTTTTACAATACAAACCATAACTTTTATTACAAATACAAGGTTTAAACAAGATAATAATGATTATCGTTTAGCGATAATCTTAGACTTACAAACTTTACATGTGATAATAACAATACAACTTCCAACATATTTTACATTACAAATCCTTCGATATGCAGTTTTATTTTTGACACAAATATGCATACTCAAGATCTTGCTTAAATTCAACATGTTACAGCGGAAGCTTTTAGTTATCACCTGAGAATAAACATGCTTAAAACTTCAACATAAAGTTGGTGAGATATAGGTTTAATGCCGACAGCGTTATGAATATAGATCACAAGATTTCATATATAAACATTTTAATAAAAATATTCTAAGTTGTTGAGCACTTGATAACCATACTTAACATTTAATCAACGTCGCATATTCCCTTTATTATGAAATCTTACTACACCGTACCAAGTGTAGTCACCGAAACGAAGTACTGTGCAACCGTTGAATACTGGTCGTCCAGTCCGGTTGGGGTTGTCAGGCCCGATAGATCTATCAACAGGATTCGCGTTTACAATACCGCATGTAAATAGTAGTTACCAAGTTACAGGGAGATATGCCAGTGGTACAACTCAACGTAGAATATATAATTTTAATCACTTGTGTCCATAACGTAAATCATAAAATGCATGTATTCTCAACCCGAAATATTTAGAGTTTAAAAGTGGGACTATATACTCACCTTTTCCTTGAAGGTATTTAACTCGACTTGGTCTCTGATAGATATCACGAACCTAACCATATATATAATATATCAACATATTTTCTTTTCAAGTAATCGTTACATATATATATATATATACTTATAATACTTTTAATATTTTCTTAGTCCGTAGTTAGCAGTCTGTTGTTAATGGTCCACAATTTGTTGCTCAATAAAATAAATAAAGACCCCATCGTATTTGTATTGATCAGAATTAATCTCGACCCATGGTACCATGTTGTCAAATGACGTGTTGCGTACATAAAGTACCGTGTTGTCAGATGACGTGTTGCGTACAATCATGAGGTCTTATGATTAATCTTCTCGTGTTGTTTACGGGTGGTCCTGAAATATATAAAATCAAATCATAAGTAAATATATATTAAATATTATGTTAATTAGCCAAGATATGATTAATCCAATTTTGTCATAATATGATATATTACAGGTTTTGAAGTATTTTAAAAATCAAATTAGAAGGATCTATTTAGTTTGCGAACAGGTTTGAAATCATTCAAACTATGTTCTTGTTGTTAAAAATTTTATAACACAAAATAAGATAGCTATATAAATATGAATCGAATAAGATTATGAATAAGGTTACTACCTCAAGTTACTTGGATAAAGCTACTGGAAAAGATAGAAAATAATCTTGATCAAACTTTTTTATGATGATTATAGGTTGTTCATGAAGCTAGTTCTTCATGAGTATTTGCTGAGATTGTGAAGAACACTTAGAGTTCCTAAGAGTGTGTTTTTGGTTAGAGAAAGATGGTTGTAAGAATGAAATGAAAAACCAAGGTGATGGTGATACTTATAGGACAGTCTGGTTGTTGAGGGAACAAGGACAAATTATTGTGTTGAGTTTTTGAGTAATAATGTATGCTAGCTTACAAATAAGATTCCCTCTTATCTAGGGCAGATCTAAGGCTGATAAGGATATTGATTTGATGTGTATTTACCAATAGTAAATACGTATAGATGATGGGTATGATACGGTAAAATAAGCTTAAAATCAGGCTTTTATTTTGGGTCCAACTAGCCAGGGGCTCTGCCCCTTGGACCCCGCCAGGGGTTGCCACCCCTTGGACCCCGCTTATCGGGGGCGCTGCCCCCAAACCCCCGTCATAATCAAGATAAGTTCAAACAAGTGTGCACTCCACACTTCCCCAAACTTGTTCGATATTTATCAAGATTATTTTGGTTACAAATTAATCCCATTACACTTAAATCATATTGGTGACATAAATCACAACACATTATAGATTGTAAGTATATATGTCAAAGAACGTTACATATAGTTATCGTTTTGAAAACTTAAGTTAGTGGTCTCAAAGTATACTTATAACTCATTGTTGTTAGTTCACAATGAAATGTTAAACCATCCTTAAATCATGCTAAATATGTATAGATATGTACATATACATAATCGTATAATTATCATGTGTTATATAGTTCGTGATATCATCTGTGAAGACCCGTCCTAATCCATCCGGACGAAGTCCATATCGATTATAAACGATTCACAACAGTTGATTACATCGCGAGATACTTGACCTCTATATGATACATTTTACAAACATTGCATTCGTTTTTGAAAAGACAAACTTTCATTACATCGAAAGTTGACAGGCATGCATACCATTTCATAATATATCCAACTATAATTGACTTGATAATAATCTTGATGAACTCGACGACTCGAATGCAACGTCTTTTGAAATATGCCATGAATGACTCCAAGTAATATCTATAAAATGAGCAAATACACAGCGGAAGATTTCTTTCGTACCTGAGAATAAACATGCTTTAAAGTGTCAACCAAAAGGTTGGTGAGTTCATTAGTTTAACTTAAACAATCGTTTCCATCATTTTAATAGACCACAAGATTTCAGATTTCCATTTCTCATAAACATACGTCCCATGCATAGAGACAAAAATATCATTCATATGGATTGAACACCTGGTAACCGACATTAACAATATTCATATATAAGAATATCCCCATCATTCCGGGATCCTCCTTCGGACATGATATAAATTTCGAAGTACTAAAACATCCGGTACTTTGGATGGGGCTTGTTGGGCCCGATAGATCTATCTTTAGGATTCGCGTCAATTAGGGTGTCTGTTCCCTAATTCTTAGATTACCAGACTTAATAAAAAGGGGCATATTCGACTTCGATAATCCAACCATAGAATGTAGTTTCACGTACTTGTGTCAATTTCGTAAAACAGTTATAAAAGTTGCGCATGTATTCTCAGCCCAAAAATATAAAGGGTAAAAAGGCAAATGAAACTCACGCATATAATTATTGTAAAACAGTTAATAAAGCATTTGCATGTATTCTCAGCCCAAAAATGTAAAGAGTAAAAGGGAATCAAATGAAACTCACGATACTGTATTTTGTAGTAAAAATACATATGACGTCATTGAACAATGCAGGGTTGGCCTCGGATTCACGAACCTATATCAATTGTGTATATATTAATACGTATAATGTAAGTTACAAAATTTCATTTATTAATATGTATTATTTATATATTATAGTTTTGTAGAATTTATTCTAACCTTTATTTTAAAACGTATACTTATATTATATTTTAAGTTATATTTTTTATATATATATCGATTTTATGTATATATATCTATAATGATTTACGTTTATATAAATAGTGACATTAATATATTTATATACATATATTTGTGGTTAGTATTGTATTTATGAAATTTTATTAGTTTGTTATGTGAATTATTAATACAATCCTAGTATATACCATAAGTATATATATAGTGTACAAAAGATTTATTTGTTAAAATAATAATTTAGATAATAATGATTTACTAATAATAATAATAATTTTATTAATAATGATAATACTAATAGCAAAAAAAATGAAAATGATAACTGTTAATGATACTAATAATAATAACTCTAAAATAATATTAATACTAATACCATACTTATGTTAATAATAAGGGTTCTAATATTTATAAAATGATAAATGATAATCATAATAATACTAGTAAATATTAATGATGATACTGATAAATATGATATTATTAATTGTAAATGTACTGATGATACTATTATTTATAAACCGGTACAAATTCTAATATTGATGATAATAATATATTTTTATTTCCTTCATAATAATAATAATGATAATCATAATCCTAATGATGATAAAATACTAAAATGATAAGTTTATTACTAATAATAATATTATTAATACCTATCATAATAATAATAGTAATGTCTATAATACTTTCAAATATGATAACAAGTATGATACTAATAATAACAATAACAATAACAATCAAAACAATCACAATAATAATAATAATACTAATAATAATTAATATATAATAACAATACTATTAATATCTAATAATATTAATAAAATTAATAATAATGATAAATATAATATTAATGATAATAATAATTGTAAAAATGATAATAATAATAATAATAATAATAATAATAATAATAATAATAATAATAATAATACCATACTAATTATGATAATATTAATATTTTATCGATAATAATAATATTAGTAATAATAATCTAATTTATACATCCAATTTCATCTTTATATGATATAAAGTGATATTATGAATACAAATATTGATATTTGACGATACAAATAACATTACTACAACAACTATATTTGTATTTAAATTTAATTTATTAATATCATCTATTATTATGTAATATTTAATAATTATGTAATATGTATTGTAACATATACTGAATATTATATATTTATGCATTTTAATATAAATATATTATAATATTTATTTACATACTAATTATATTATACTTATGTATGTAATTATGAAAAATATAAATGTTTTATATATGTAAGTATTATATATATTTATTAAAATAGTACATTATTTCATCATAGATATATTATAAATTTCTACATATACATAATATAATAATTATGTATAAAATCATATATATATAGTTATATTTATGTATATATGTATACTACCATATATATAAAATCATGTTTTAAATGTTGAGTAGATGATTAATTATGTATATTAAACAATTAACTACAAAGTATAACATTGTACATTTAATATTTTGATAACGTTGGTAAAATATGTTTGAATCATTTATATACAATATACTATATATATTCAAAATGAAAATCTTTAGTTATTAAATGTTATCTTTTATAATAACAAAATTACTTAATAGTTCATTAATACTAATATAATTAGTTTTATATATAATTATTTATATTTACATTCTTAGTTACAATTAAAGGTTCGTGAATCGTCGGAAATAGTTAAAGGTCAAATGTTATCATGAAATAGTTCAAACATAATGAGACTCGGTTTAATAGACTTTGCTTATCGAGTCGAATCATATAAGATTATGTTTAAATTTGGTCGGAAATTCCCGGGTCATCACAGTACCTACCCGTTAAAGAAATTTCGTCCCGAAATTTGAGTGAGGTCGTCATAGCTAACAATAAATATGTTTTCCTGACGAATATGAGTTGATAACTTGAGTTTTATCATCATTGAGTAATATGGATAAAAATAATTCAATTATTCGAAGAGTGCGAATGTAGCTATTCACAAAAGGATGAAATGAGAAACAAAGATTTGTTTTTAACTTTTGACGTAGTCAGGTTTGAATTTAGAAAATAAGGCGCGTCTTAACTTTTGACATTGCCTTGGTTGAATTCCGGAATTTAAGGGATTTAAAGAAAATCTTGAAGATCTATAAAATCTGATTCTTCGGGATTTATGGAAATTAAGATCTCTTTAATTAAATACGGTGATCTGCCCCGATTACTACGTCTGATATTTCCAGTATAAATTAAGCTCTTCCTTTCCATTATTCTCACCATTCTTATACTTTCTTTCTTAGTTCATACATCCAAAAGATTCTGAAAATGATTAATCCAGTTCTGATCCTTGTCCTCATCCTTACTATCGCAACAATCATTCTCCTTTTCCAACTTCCACCAGAGGAATCTGCTTTCTTCTACTTCGCCCTCGGGATTATAATGTTTTTAATTCTCCCGTGTCTTTATGTTGCGATAAACATTGATATACACGGTTTGTAATTTATGTGTTGTTATCGGACTTTATATTCTCCCTTATATTTCAAAGCTCTATGCTTTTGTTTTCTCTTCCCGACTTCAAGTCAAGCGAATAATGGTCCAGAATTTATAGATATAGAGTTTCGAATGATTATAATGTTCTAAGCATGAATGAACGTGATAGCACGATTTGATTTTCAAATTTATCAACATCACGGAAGATAGAACCATCAAGAATACATTTTCTTGATTTATTACGGAGTTAAGTAGGATGAAAGAGTTATGTAACATGGCACATGATGACGTTATGATCTGTGAATCATCACGTTTCATTTAGAAACTCAGCATGACTTACTGTAATATAATCACGTTGATCAAGTGTCATTATATTATACTAACTCATGCATCAGTTCCCATCATTACTACAATAACATTCATATTTTAAGCTTGAAAATTTACAGAATATAGAAACTAACAGTTTCTATATGATGTAATACTGATAGCACGAAAAGATTAATGATTTCAGATAAGAATAGTTATAAAAATATCTCCAGAAATATGGAGGATATTTATAATGAAAGGTACGATAATATCTCAGAATATCTAAGATCAGAGGATGATAGAAACTATTGTCTGCAAGGGTTTAGAGTAAGGAGCAAGTTATTCACTATAGACTTTAGCAGACATTGAATTATTTGAATTCTTTGAAGTCAAACTTATTCTTTGTGATTTATCCACGGCTTTCTTCATAGTTTCGCATAATCTGCTTTTCGGTACTATATTTTCTATTGAATGTTTCCAATATATTGATACACAGGAAGCACGAAGAGGTATATAATTTCGGACGAGAATATTTATGAAAATATCCTCAGAAATATCAAAGATATTGATGATGATATTTTGGAATTTCTAAGTTCGACGGTTGATGGAGAAAGATTTTCCGCAAGATTTTAACATGACTTCGGAGCAAGATATTCTCTAAAGATTTCAATGGATCCAGAATTACCTGAATCCTTTGAATATAGGATTTGGTCCTTGTATTTGTCCTTGGTCTCCTTCATGGGTAACTCAATCTGTTTTTCAATACCCAATTTTCTATCGAGCGTTCCTAACACTCCTTTCTTTATCATCAAACTTTTGTCCGTTTAGACCATCTACCATTTTTCTGTTTCCTCTGCATTTAATGCTATGATATCTGAATCATCGGTTATTAATCCGAGGTGGTTTCAGGAGAATTGTGTTTTTAGATGATTAAACGCTGATGGTAATATGATGGAATATGAAAGGTTACCTGGTAACAATAAAAGAGCACGCGTATATATAAACGTTATAATAAGGTTGTTTCGTACGAAAAGTCGAAGTTGACTTGTTGGAGTTGTGACAAAATTGGCTAATTTTGAAAAGGGATCGCAAAGTTGTTTTTGTTAATAAATGCCAAAGGATCTGACGCGGCTACGTGTTGAACTTTTACTCAATTGCCGAGAGTTTCTCAGGTGCATAACTATATGCATAAATCTTTCCTTCCGTAGATGAAGTGCGGTTGATTCATCCTATCGATTGAGGTGTTTTCAAGAATCATGAAAGGTTTGAACGCAGAATGTAATCGTGAAGATACAAATGAGGTTTAAGACGAAATCAAGTGGCAAACTTGAAGAATTGTTTAGTTTCATATGTTATATTCAATATTTTAATTCATTTTAATTGTCCAATGTTATTAGTCCACAGTCGATAGTCCACAGTTGACAGTGCAATCATTCATATATAGTTTAATATATAATATTTGAATTAATTAATACGTATCGTGACCCGTGTACATGTCTCAGACTCGATCACAACTCAAAGTATATATATTATTATAGAATCAACCTCAACCCTGTATAGAGAACTCGATCATTACTGCATATAGAGTGTCTATGGTGATTCCAAATAATATATATAGATGTGTCGATATGATATGTCAAAACCTTGTATACGTGTCCCGATATTTAAAGTGCGTAAAATAAATAACAGAAATTAAATGACGATAAATAAAGTGCGTAAAGTAAATAACAGAAATTAAATGACAATAAATAAAATTGCGAGAATATAAATTGCGATAAAATAAATTGCGATAAATAAATTGCGATAAATAAAATGTAATACGGAATTAACAGTTAGCTAGGAACAGTTAGCTAGGATTTTGTTAGCGTGGTTTCTTAATAAAATTTAATATTGTTAATTAGTCTGTTTCTAATCAATTTTTATTGTGTCCATTATTTCTTCATTATGCCACTTGTTGGATTCTGATAGGTCAAAATTCAAATATGAAATTGAATTTGAATGAAAATAGTTATTCTTTGGTGAACGGATAAGTATCCCGGTGGTTGTAAATAGGATAGTGAATAACTGTTGAATCAGATTCGAAGAATATACAGTGTAACTTATTAATGTGAAATTTAAATATTCCTCGGGTATTACCTACCAGTTAAAATATTTTTATTATTAACAGTTTGTACAAAAGAATTTTTAATTACAATCTTTATGAAAACATATATACATATATATTTTCTTCAGATGTAATCATGAATTTAATGAGTTAACATGATATTAAACTCATTTAGTTTTCAGTTGGAACTAGAATAAATAATCTCTAAAACATTAGAGATTACATAATCACCATGTCGAACGAAGATAACTGATGTAGAATGTCATGTAGAATGATGATTATACTCGAGGTATAGATTGAGATGTTGAGGCATGTGATATTGAAATTTGGGTTGTTGGTGGTACCGTTGGTGCCGGTGATTTGGATGAAGCTGGTACGTTTTGCACCATATTTTCCAAGACTACAACTTATGCGCGAAGTTCGTTAACTTCTTCTATTACACCGGGATGATTGTCGGTTCGGACGAGCGGATGAATGAGGTTTAGAATCTGAGATAGTATATGATCGTGATGAGATACTTTGGAAATGAGAGAGAAAATGGTGTCTCGAACAGGTTCGCCGGTAAACGTTTTAGGTCCATTGTCAAGAGGTGAATTTGGTTAGTGGAAATGATCGCCTTCTTCGTGTTTCCATTGATTAAGTCGACTACGAACCCATCTTCAATTCATTCAGAATAGATGATGGCTAATTGATCGATTCATTCCGGTTACTCTGCTTTCGGAGCTCGAGTGGAAATCCATATCGAAATAGCTGTCGGAATAACTATCGAAATAGCTATCGAAATCAGATGGACTCGAACTGGTTGAGGGATTCATCTCGTACGATCAGATGAAGGATTTTCGATAAGAAATAGATTATAGGATGTAGATTAGTACTCTGCAATACATAATTTACATATGCATATATAATACTAAAATCCCATAAGCTACGGAGGAATCTACGGAAGCTGTCAGGCAAAGGTAACAATAACAGATACGCTAAGATATGAATTTAACTATACACTGTCTATGCAATAAAGGCAGTAAGACGTGTCTTAGACTTTAAGGATGGTAAGCAAATAATTTTTCGACACTAAATGATAAGCAAAACTTTTGACATGCAAACACGGTCGAAGTCCAGACTCATTAATGCATTCTAACGACTATCAGTTAGACTCACTAATGCAAGACCTGGTTCGCTAAGACCACCGCTCTGATACCAACTGTGAAGACCCGTCCTAATCCATCCGGACGAAGTCCATATCGATTATAAACGATTCACAACAGTTGATTACATCGCGAGATACTTGACCTCTATATGATACATTTTACAAACATTGCATTCGTTTTTGAAAAGACAAACTTTCATTACATCGAAAGTTGACAGGCATGCATACCATTTCATAATATATCCAACTATAATTGACTTGATAATAATCTTGATGAACTCGACGACTCGAATGCAACGTCTTTTGAAATATGCCATGAATGACTCCAAGTAATATCTATAAAATGAGCAAATACACAGCGGAAGATTTCTTTCGTACCTGAGAATAAACATGCTTTAAAGTGTCAACCAAAAGGTTGGTGAGTTCATTAGTTTAACTTAAACAATCGTTTCCATCATTTTAATAGACCACAAGATTTCAGATTTCCATTTCTCATAAACATACGTCCCATGCATAGAGACAAAAATATCATTCATATGGATTGAACACCTGGTAACCGACATTAACAATATTCATATATAAGAATATCCCCATCATTCCGGGATCCTCCTTCGGACATGATATAAATTTCGAAGTACTAAAACATCCGGTACTTTGGATGGGGCTTGTTGGGCCCGATAGATCTATCTTTAGGATTCGCGTCAATTAGGGTGTCTGTTCCCTAATTCTTAGATTACCAGACTTAATAAAAAGGGGCATATTCGACTTCGATAATCCAACCATAGAATGTAGTTTCACGTACTTGTGTCAATTTCGTAAAACAGTTATAAAAGTTGCGCATGTATTCTCAGCCCAAAAATATAAAGGGTAAAAAGGCAAATGAAACTCACGCATATAATTATTGTAAAACAGTTAATAAAGCATTTGCATGTATTCTCAGCCCAAAAATGTAAAGAGTAAAAGGGAATCAAATGAAACTCACGATACTGTATTTTGTAGTAAAAATACATATGACGTCATTGAACAATGCAGGGTTGGCCTCGGATTCACGAACCTATATCAATTGTGTATATATTAATACGTATAATGTAAGTTACAAAATTTCATTTATTAATATGTATTATTTATATATTATAGTTTTGTAGAATTTATTCTAACCTTTATTTTAAAACGTATACTTATATTATATTTTAAGTTATATTTTTTATATATATATCGATTTTATGTATATATATCTATAATGATTTACGTTTATATAAATAGTGACATTAATATATTTATATACATATATTTGTGGTTAGTATTGTATTTATGAAATTTTATTAGTTTGTTATGTGAATTATTAATACAATCCTAGTATATACCATAAGTATATATATAGTGTACAAAAGATTTATTTGTTAAAATAATAATTTAGATAATAATGATTTACTAATAATAATAATAATTTTATTAATAATGATAATACTAATAGCAAAAAAAATGAAAATGATAACTGTTAATGATACTAATAATAATAACTCTAAAATAATATTAATACTAATACCATACTTATGTTAATAATAAGGGTTCTAATATTTATAAAATGATAAATGATAATCATAATAATACTAGTAAATATTAATGATGATACTGATAAATATGATATTATTAATTGTAAATGTACTGATGATACTATTATTTATAAACCGGTACAAATTCTAATATTGATGATAATAATATATTTTTATTTCCTTCATAATAATAATAATGATAATCATAATCCTAATGATGATAAAATACTAAAATGATAAGTTTATTACTAATAATAATATTATTAATACCTATCATAATAATAATAGTAATGTCTATAATACTTTCAA
Organism: Rutidosis leptorrhynchoides; assembly: GCF_046630445.1. Taxonomy (NCBI): domain Eukaryota; kingdom Viridiplantae; phylum Streptophyta; class Magnoliopsida; order Asterales; family Asteraceae; genus Rutidosis; species Rutidosis leptorrhynchoides. The sequence goes on from NC_092337.1 coordinate 252,213,742, forward strand.
ATATGATAACAAGTATGATACTAATAATAACAATAACAATAACAATCAAAACAATCACAATAATAATAATAATACTAATAATAATTAATATATAATAACAATACTATTAATATCTAATAATATTAATAAAATTAATAATAATGATAAATATAATATTAATGATAATAATAATTGTAAAAATGATAATAATAATAATAATAATAATAATAATAATAATAATAATAATAATAATAATAATAATACCATACTAATTATGATAATATTAATATTTTATCGATAATAATAATATTAGTAATAATAATCTAATTTATACATCCAATTTCATCTTTATATGATATAAAGTGATATTATGAATACAAATATTGATATTTGACGATACAAATAACATTACTACAACAACTATATTTGTATTTAAATTCAATTTATTAATATCATCTATTATTATGTAATATTTAATAATTATGTAATATGTATTGTAACATATACTGAATATTATATATTTATGCATTTTAATATAAATATATTATAATATTTATTTACATACTAATTATATTATACTTATGTATGTAATTATGAAAAATATAAATGTTTTATATATGTAAGTATTATATATATTTATTAAAATAGTACATTATTTCATCATAGATATATTATAAATTTCTACATATACATAATATAATAATTATGTATAAAATCATATATATATAGTTATATTTATGTATATATGTATACTACCATATATATAAAATCATGTTTTAAATGTTGAGTAGATGATTAATTATGTATATTAAACAATTAACTACAAAGTATAACATTGTACATTTAATATTTTGATAACGTTGGTAAAATATGTTTGAATCATTTATATACAATATACTATATATATTCAAAATGAAAATCTTTAGTTATTAAATGTTATCTTTTATAATAACAAAATTACTTAATAGTTCATTAATACTAATATAATTAGTTTTATATATAATTATTTATATTTACATTCTTAGTTACAATTAAAGGTTCGTGAATCGTCGGAAATAGTTAAAGGTCAAATGTTATCATGAAATAGTTCAAACATAATGAGACTCGGTTTAATAGACTTTGCTTATCGAGTCGAATCATATAAGATTATGTTTAAATTTGGTCGGAAATTCCCGGGTCATCACATCATCGGTCAAATTGGACGGTCAAACGTTGTGTAAAACTCTTTTCAAAAATATAAGTCTCAACTGTTTAGATTGCTTATCATGTTGGTAAGGTTTAATTTATGTAAATATTAATCTCATAAGTATAGAACGATCGGAAAATTCTGGGTCGTTACAGCTAGAGTGCTTTTCAGAATTTCAGAATGAAAGTTCATAATTCTATGAGATAAATGTTATATGTATACATATAACTGTTGATGTAGAAATGCTACGAGATTCAAAATACTGATTGCTGATTTCCTGTAATTGGTATGGCAATTCTTGTTACAGGATGTGGATGAGTATATGATAAGACTTCAATAGATAAATATAGTGATTTGTCGGAGAGATTTAAGCCAAGGAGCAACGAGGTTGCTAGTACGTCTACTGATAATATGGTGGGATATAAAAGGTTCCCCGGTAACAACAAAAGAGCACGCATATATATCAAGATTATAATAAGGCTAATCCGAATGAAAATCGAAGTTGACTTGCTGGAGCTGTGACAAAATTTGATACTTTGAAAGGGATCGCAAAGTTATTTTCGGTAATAACAACGCCAAAGGAGCTAGCACAGATACGTGTTAAACGTTTACTCAAGTTCCGAGTGTTTTCAGGTGCATAACTATATGCGTCAATCTCTTCTTCCGTAGATGAAGTGCGGTTGGTTCATCCTCTCGGTTGAGGTATTTTCAAGAATCATGAAAGGTTTGAATGCAGATTGTAATCGTCAAGATATAAATGAGGTTTAAGATGAAATCAAGTGGCAAACTTGAAGAAATGTTTAGTTTCATATGTTGTAATCAATATTTTAATTCATTTTAATTGTCCAATGTTATTATCCCATAGTTAGTTGTCCACAATTTGTAATCCAACAATTCATATATAGTTTAATATATTATATTCAAATTAATTAATACATGTCGTGACCCGTTATATACATGTCTCAGAATCGATAACAACTCAAGGTATATATATTATTTTAGAATCAACCTCAACCCTGTATAGAGAACTCGATCATTACTCCATATAGAGTGTATATGATTGTTCCAAATAATATATATAGATGGGTCGATATGATATGTCAAAACATTGTATACGTGTCCCGATATTTAACGTGCGTAAAATAAATAACAGAAATTAAATGACGATAAATAAAATTGCGAGAATTTAAATTGCCATAAATAAATTGCGATAATTAAATTGCAATAAATAAATTACGATAAATAATATGTAATATGGAATTAACAGTTAGCTAGGAACAGTTAGCTAGGAATAGTTAGCGTGGATTCTTAACAAAATTTCTCATAATAAATTTGTTTGTTTCTAACAATTTTTATTTTCTCCAATGTTTTCTTCATTATGCCACTTGTTGGGTTCTGATAGGTCAAAATTCAATTATAAAATTGAATGAAAATGATTATTCTGCGATGAACGAATACGTATATCTGTGGATGTAAGTAGGATAGTAAATGACGGTTGAATCAGATTGGAAAAATGTACAGTGTAATTTATTAATGTGAAATCTAAATATTCCTCGGGTATTACCTACCCGTTAAAATATTTTCAACATTAACAGTTTCTACAAAAGAATTTTTAATTACAATCTTTATGAAAACATATATACATATATATTTTCTTCAGATGTAATCATGGATTTAATGAGTTAATATAGTATTAAACTTATTTGGTTTATCGTCAAAACTAGAATACATAATCTCTAAAACATTAGAGATTACATAATCGCCATGAAGAACGAAGATAATTGATGTAGAACGATACGTAGAACGATGATTATACTCGAGGTACAGAATGAGATGTTGAGGCATGGATTGTTGATGGTACTGTTGGTGCCGATGATGTTGCTGAAGCTGGTACGTTTTGCACCATATTTTCCAAGGCTATAACTCGGGCGCGAAGCTCGTTGACTTCTGCTATTACTCCGAGATGATTGTCGGTTCGGATGAGTAGATGAATAAGGTTTAGAATTTTAGATAGAATATAATTGTGGCGAGATATTCGGAAAATGAGAGAGAAAATGGTGTCTCGAACAGGTTCGCCGGTAAGTGCTTCAGGTTCTTCGCCAAGAGGGCAATGTGGTGGATGGAAAGGATCGCCTTCTTCTTGTATCCAATGATTAAGGAGGCTACGAACCCATCAGATGAATTGGGGATGGCTGATTCATTCTGGTGACATTGCTTCTGGAGCTTAGGTGAACATCCATGTTGGAATAGCTGTCGGGTTCCGAAGAACTTTAACTAGTGACGAGCTCCATTTTGTACGATTTAGTAAAGAATTTTTCGATAAGAATTAGATTATAGGATGTAGATTAGTACCCTGCAATACATAATTTACATATACATATATAATACTAAAATCCCATAAGTTACGAATGAATCTACGAAAGCTGTCAGGCAAAGGTAACAATAACAGATATGCTAAGATATGAATTTATCTATATACTATCTATGCAATAGAGGCAGTAAGACGTGTCTATACTTTAAGGATGATAAGCAAATAATTTTTGACACTAAATGATAAGCAAAACTTTTGACATGCAAACACGGTCGAAGTCCAGACTCACTAATGTATCTTAACGACTATCAGTTAGACACACTAATGCAGACCTGGTTCGCTAAGACCACCTCTCTGATACCACATGTAAAGACCTGTCCTAATCCATAAGAACGAATACAATAACATGTGATTACATCGCAAGGTATTTGACCTCTATATGATACATTTTACAAACATTGCATTCGTTTTAAAAGACAAACTTTCATTACATCGAAAGTTGACAAGCATGCATACCATTTTATAATATCCATCTATAAATGATCTAATCTGTCATTTACTTAATCATAATCTTTACTGAACTCAAGGACCTGAATGCAACATCTTTTGAAATATGCCATGAATGACTCCAAGTAATATCTTTAAAATGAGTAAATGCACAGCGGAAGATTTCTTTAACACCTGAGAATAAACATGCTTTAAAGTGTCAACCAAAAGGTTGGTGATTTCATCAGTTTATCATAAACGATCATTTTCATCATTTTAATAGACCACAAGATTTTCATTTCCATTTCTCATAAATATACGTCCCATGCATAGAGACAAAAATCATTCATATGGATTGAACACCTGGAAAGCGACATTAACAAGATGCATATAAGAATATCCCCTATCATTCCGGGACATCCATCGGACATGATAAAACAACATTGAAGTACTAAAGCATCCGGTACTTTGGATGAGGTTTGTTAGGCCAAATAGATCAATCTTTAGGATTCGCGTCAATTAGTAGATCGGTTTACTAATTCTTAGGCTACCAAGCAAAAGGGGCATATTCATCTTCGATCATTCAACCATAGAATGTAGTTTCAATTACTTGTGTCTATTTCGTCAAACATTTATAAAAGCGCATGTATTCTCAGTCCCAGAAATATATATTGCAAAAGCATTTAAAAAGGGAGTAATGAAACTCACAATACGATATTTTGTAGTAAAAATATGCATACGACGGAACTGAACAATGCAGGTTGGCCTCGGATTCACGAACCTATATCAGGTATATATATTAATACACATATTCGTAATCGAACAATTTATTTATATTATTATTAATTGTTACTTTAGTAAGTTATATGTTTCATTAATAATTTAACTATATTTATTTTATGTATACTTTAGATAAATAATGTTAAAAATAATTATTTTAATGTTAATAATAATGATAATAATACTGATAATAATTATAATAATAATAATAATAATAATAATAATAATAATATTCATAAAATTTATAGTAATAGTAATTTTCATAGAAATAATATTAATATTCATAAAATGATAATAATGATAATGAAAATAATAATTTTTATAATAACACTTAATACTTTATAATAATAATAATAATAATAATAATAATAATAATAATAATAATAATAATAATGTTAATGATAAAAAAATTATAGTAACAATAATACCAATAATATTAATAATAATGGTAATAATAATATTAAGGATTTTAATAATAATAAAAATGATAGTTTTAATAATAATATTAATATTACATATGATTATCAATTTAAAATTTATATCTAAAGTCATAATATCATCATTTTCATTACTTTAAAATTCTAAAATTTCTAGTGATCACATATACTAATCTTAATTTTCATAATCGTATTACTATATTAATTTTTCATCGTATTCATAAACTTAATCATCTTTTTATAGCTATACTTTTAATATTTAGCATATCGAATTCAATTTTCAACAACATATCCAGTTTTTATATCATACCATAATAATAACAATATTAATAATAGTAATAATGATTAATAAAAATAATAATAATTTTAACAAAGGTTATACCATAAACATCATGTGGTTTCATTAGCATTATCTCATCGGGTACCCATCATCGTCATCATGATCGAACGCCATAATCATAACTCCATCATCTTCTTTCTCATGACCATCATCATCATTTAATTATCAATCCCATCGATCATTATCATTCTTATAATATCATCATCTTAATCATTTATATGATCATCTTTTTAATTTATCACCATAAACATATACCATATCATCATCATCTAGACTTCATCATGATAATCCTAACATCATCATCATAACCTATATCATTTCTTATCATCTTCATCATCAAATCACTACATCTTCTTACGTCATTAACCTTACTTTGACCCCGTTCATCATCATCAATCTTTCTATAATCATTACCGTTATAAAATAGTAACATCATCACCAACTATACCGCTACCATCATCATATAACATAATGCATCACGTACCATTTCCTTGTCATCGTTTTAGTCTAACAGAAAAAGAAAAACAGCTGGATCACCGTTTAATGTAAATGTGGCACAACAAAGTTTTTGACCCATCTAACAAATAACGGCCCAAACTTAGGTTTTATGTGGGTTTAAAAAAAATGTGTTGGGCTTGCTTATCCTCGGACTGCATTAATCTAGCTGATGTCCACGATCCAAAATGAAAAAAAAAATATAGAGATAGCAGATGAAGTTCGTATCAAATTAAGTTTGAGGTTGCGTTGGTCCCATTCTCCTCACACGTTCAATCATCAAATTAAAACTCAACATCATATTAAACAATTATATGTGTTCAAATCTTGTGTAGCAAAAAGGCACCCACTATCATCAGAATCATTGAGAAAGAAGAAAAAAAATACCATCTATATTGTATTGCAAAAGGTAAGTTTCCTTTTCCCTACCCTTTTTGATATGTCGACCTCCCATCAAATAATTTATAAATCACGGAGGTATCATGCCTAATTATTATTTATATATCATCTTTTAGCTATTTTTTTTATATATATATAGCCATCTGGCTTCACTACCTTCATCATAATTTTGCTCATCATTGTTACAGAAACAGATAGTAAACTGCAGTAGCAGCAGTGACTAGGAATCACAGTTGAAGAAGAGTAAGTCAAGCGATTATGATCGTTTCCTGAGTTCCGTTCCTTTTTGTCTGTTCGCCGAATAGGAATGTATAGCAACTACAAGCAGGAGTATAGAATTTTGGTGGTCGATCAAAGTGAAAGATGGTGATGGGTTTAATGCTCAAGGTGGTCCATGTTTGATAAACGAAAGGAAATGAAATTTTTTAGGAAGTTGATGGTTTATGGTGATAGAATGGTGAGGGATGGTGGCGACGGTTAAGATGGCGGATATGGGTTGAGTAGTGAAGGTGGCCAGTATAAGTTAACCGGTGGTGGGTTATGAAGAAACAAGAGAATGACAAGGTCAATGATTGATTACTTGAGTCCTTGCCAAAAATTAAGTGGGTTCGATATGGTAGTGGTGATTGTTGTGATTCAAAAGGTGGTTCAATGATGATTGTGAAGGTTGAATATGGTGGCGACGAGGGTGTTGAAGTTTTATTACCAAGATATGGAGATTAGGAAGTTAAATGATTATGTAAATAACATGCAGCACTCGTTTGTTTTGTAATCAAATTGGTGTCGACAGGATATTTGAGCAAGAGATGAAGACAGATGAAAGAATTAAGAGTACATAAAGCATGAGCACGATGGGTAACAGAATTTGGATTGTTCCTGTGATTGAATCTCTAATTGGTACGATCAGAAGACAGGAAAATCAATTTACATAAAGTTCGAAAAGGATTGCAAACTGAATTTGACTTTCTTTAGTATAATTACGTTTTTATCAATATTTATATATATTTTTGTTGTAGTTATATATATATCTATACATGTAATTGAACATGTACGTACTGTATTCAGTATATGTATATGTATATGTATATGTATCTGAATACGACCTGTATTAATAAATATATCCTTGTATTAATAATAATATTAATACTAATAATAAGTTTATAAATAATAATCATAAAATTAATAATAATGATAATAATATCATTAATTCTAGTAATTAATAATTAGATAATTTAATAATAATACCAATAATATTAACAAGAGTAATAAAAATAATAATCATAAAACTACGATAATAATAATATTTGTGGTGATACTAAATAATATTAGTTCCATTAATATTATTTATGATAATAATAATATCAATAACAATGATATAATAACTTATACATATCATATTATATATAGATATATATACTACATATTAATTACACACCATTGTTCGTGAATCGTCGGGTATTGCCAAAGGTTAACTGAATCCATGTAAACTATTCAAAAATTTTGAAACACGGTTTAACAGACTTTGCTCATCATGTCGAAATCATATAAAGATTAAAGTTTAAATTTGATCGGAAATTTCTGAGTCGTCACACCGGACATATGTTTTTTTTAAAAAACAATAACATGTGCTGTGCAGCTAGTTGGGCTACCATGTTGATTTACTAATTGGGTCGTGTGGTTAGTCAGTTGGGCCGCCGGTTTCTTGCTGGGCCGAAATGGAAATAACTTGAGATGAGATATCTAGTTGGGTATTAGATCACATATGAAGTAATAGCGGAGTGGTTTAGATTGTTAGCGGGTAACTTAGAGGTCGCGTGTTCGATCCTTGTCTGAGGCATTTGTTTTTGTGAAAAGCTTCAAAGGTAGTTATTATTATTATTATTATTATTATTATTATTATTATTATTATTATTATTATTATTATTATTATTATTATTATTATTATTATTATTATTATTATTATTATTATTATTATTATTTTAGTTATTATTAAGTCATATCATTAAGTGTTAATAGTAGTAGTATTATTATTATTATAAATATTTTTATTATTATCATTATTATTATGAATATCATTATCATTATTAGTAATACTATTATCATTATTCTCATTAGTAGTAAAATTATTATTATAGTTATTATTATTATCAGTATTATTTTTATTATAATTATTACTAAAAGTATCATTATTTTTAAATTTATCTTTTTATTAAAATTAGTATTTTTATTGAAATTTACATTTTTATTAAAAATTATTATTTTTATTATTAAAATTATCATTATTATTATTATTATTATTATTATTATTATTATTATTATTATTATTATTATTATTATTATTATTATTAGAATTATCATGTTTTTTTATTATCATAACTAGTATTATTAATATATCCAATAAAGATTTTCTATATAAAAATATATTTATGACATAAAACATAACTACATTAATATCAATATTACGTATTATATTAAATAATATTTTAATGAGTAATTACTATGTTAAAATTTAATATGATAAGTATTAGTTATATAAATTGTATAGATTAAACATAAATTTATCTATATAACGTATAAAATAACAAGTATATTATTAATAATAATATATATAAACTTGTTCGTTTACTATTTGGTGTTAATACATATACATGATATAGGTTCGTGAATCTGAGGCCAACCCTGCACTTGTTCAGTGCCGTCATATGTATAATTACTACAAAATACAGTATTGTGAGTTTCATTTGCTCCCTTTTTAAATGTTTTTGCAATATATATTTTTGGGACTGAGAATACATGCGCTGCTTTTATAAATGTTTTACGAAATAGACACAAGTAATCGAAACTACATTCTATAGTTGAATTGTTATACCGGATATCGCTCTTGTTGAACTTGGTAGCCTAAGAATTGGTGTTTATTATAATTGCCACCAATTGACGCGAATCCTAAAGATAGATTTATGCGCCGTGACACGCCCCAGTCAGAGAATTTGAACTGCTTTAGTACTTCGATGATTATATATGGGGATCTTCTAGATGCATTTTGTTAATGTCGGTTACAAGGTGTTCAATCCATACAAATGAAATTTAAACACTTGCGAGTATATGATTATTGAATAAATGAAATCTTGTGGTCTATTAAAATTATGGAAATGATTGTTTACGATAAACTAATGAACTCACCAACCTTTTGGTTGACACTTGAAAGCATGTTTATTCTCAGGTTTGAAAGAAATCTTCCGCTGTGCATTTGCTCATTTTAGAGATATTACTTGGAGTCATTCATGGCATATTTCAAAAGACGTTGCATTCAAGTCGTTGAGTTCAATAAAGATTATTATTAAGTAAATGACAGATTAGGTCATTTATTGTCTGGATATTTTGAAACGGTGTGCGTACCTGTCAACTTTCAAAGTAATGAATGGTTGTCTTTTGAAAACGAATGTAATGTTTGTAAAATGTATCATATAGAGGTCAAATACCTCACGATGTAATCAACTATTGTGAATCATTTATAATGTATATGAACGGGTCCTTTCAGTTGGTATCAGAGTGGTGGTCTTAGCGAACCAGGTCTTGCATTAGTGTGTCTAACTAATAGTTGTTTAGATGCATTAGTGGGTCTGGACTTCGACCGTGTCTGCATGTCAAAAGTTTTGCTTATCATTTCGTGTCGAAAATCATCTACTTATCATCCTTAGGAAATTACCTGCTTATTATTCTTAGTCTAGACACTTCTTATTGCATTGATTACATGAATAGTGTAGAGACAAAATTCAAATCTTAGCGTATCTGTTACTGTAGACTTTATCTGACACGTTTTCTTAATTTCCTCCGTAATCTACGGGATCTTCTGTACTATACATAGATATTCTATGTAATTAGAATATCATCCGATATCCGAAAATCATTTCATAAAATCCTTTACCTAACCGTGCAAGATGAATTCTGGAACCAGTTCAAGTTCGTCGGATTCCGATAACTATTCCGATATGGATTTTCACTCGAGCTCCGAAAGCAGTGTAACCGGAATGGATCAAATGATTAGCCATCATCTATTCTGGATGAATTGGGGCTGGGTTCGTAGCCTCCTCAATCATTGGAGACAAGAAGAAGGTGATCCTTTTCATCCACCACATTGCCCTCTTGGCGAAGAACCTGAAGCACTTACCGGTGAACCTGTCCGAAACACTATTTTCTCTCTCATTTCCAGAGTATATCGTCACGATTATATACTATACCAAATTCTAGATCATATTTATCTGCTCGTCCAAACCAACAATCACCCCGGTGTAATAGAAGAAGTCAACGAGCTTCACACTCGGGTAGTAGCTTTGGAGAATATGTTGCAAAGGTTACAAACACCAGCAGGTGCATAACCAGTACCACCATAATCAACGCCAACAGTACCATTACCACCACCAACAACAACCGCATCGCAAACCTTAACTTCACAATCTGTCACACGAACATCAACGTCATATGCACCATAGATACCAAGGAGTACCAACAACAATGAACGATGAAGTATTAATTCATAACTTCATTGAAGAAATATTCTGCGAATAATATGTGGTTTCTAAAAGTTTTAGAGATTATTTATTCTAGCTCAAACCGAAAATCAAATGAGTTTAATATCATATTGACTCATTAAATCCATAATTACCTCTGAAGAATATATATATATATATATATATATATATATATATATATATATATATATATATATATATATATATATATATATATATATATATATATATTCATAAAGATTGTAATTGAAACTTCTTTCGTACAAACTGTTAATGATGAAAATATTTTAACGAGTAGGTAATACCCGAGGAATATTTAGATTTCACATTAATAAGTTACAATGTACATTCTTCGAATCTGATTCAACAGTCATTTACTATCCTACTTACATCCACAGATATACGTATCCGTTCACTGCAGAATAACCATTTTCACTCAATTTCATATTGGATTTTGACTTATCAGAATCCAACAAGTGGCATAATGAAGAAAACACTGGACAAAATAAAATTTGTTAGAAACAAACAAATTAACTACGAGAAAATTTTTGTTAAGAATCCACGCTAACTGTTCCTAGCTAATTGTTCATAGCTAACTGGTTACATTTTATTTATCGCAATTTATTTATCGCAATTTTAATTCTCGCAATTTTATTTAGCGTCATTTAATTTCTGTTATTTATTTTACGCACTTTATTTATCGTCATTTAAATATTGTTATTTACGCATTTTAAATATCAGGACACGTATACAAAGTTTTGACATATCATATCGACGTATCTATATATATTATTTGGAATAACCATAGACACTCTATACGCGGTAATGATCGAGTTAGCTATACAGGGTTGAGGTTGATTCTACAATAATATATATACTTTGAGTTGTGATCGAGTCTGAGACATGTATACAATGGGTCACGATACGTATTAATTAATTCTAATATTATATATGAATTATTGAATTACTAACTATGGACTACCAACATTGGACAATTAAAAATGAATTAAAATATTGATTATAACATATGAAACTAAACAATTCTTCAAGTTTGCCACTTGATTTCATCTTAAACCTCATTTGAATCTTGACGATTACAATCTGCGTACAAACCTTTCATAATTCTTGAAAACACCTCAATTGAGAGGATGAACCAACCGCACTTCATCTACGGAAGGAAAGATTTATGCATATAGTTATGCACCTGAAAAACTCTCGGAACCTGAGTAAACGTTTAAAACGTATCTGTGCTAGCTCTTTTGGCGTTGTTATTACCGAAAATCACTTTGAAATCCTTTTTCAAGTAGCAAATTTTGTCGCAGCTTCGGCAAATCAATTTTGACTTTTCATTCGGATTAGCCTTATTATAGCTTTGACATATAAGTTTGTCTTTCATTATCGTTACCAGAGAACCGTTTATATTCCACCACATTAGCAGTATATTTACCAACAACCGTATTAATCAAGGACTTTCCGAAAAATCGTTATATTTATCGAAACCCCATCATGTATTCATCTACATCCTATAACAATAATTGCCATACCAACTACCGGGAATCATCAATCATCAATCTCGAATCTCGCGGCGTTTTCACTTCAACAGTTATATATACATATAACGTGTAACTCCTGGAAATTTTGATTTTCAATTCTTAAATTTTGTAAAGCACCCAGTCTACTAATCAATACTCTAAATTTTGAAGAGCGGAATGAAGCAACAGAAACTGTAGACAACTGAAACAATCAAAAGTTTGACGATAAAGAATAGTGTGTTGGTAAAGCTCAGAAAAAGTTTGAAACTGAAAAACGGATTGAGCAATCCATGAAGGAGACTCTGAACAAATCACAAGGACTAAACTTATACATACAAAATCCAGATGATTCTATTTCTGATGAAATCTTTAGCGAATACCTTGCTCCTTAACCACTCTAAATCATTGTGAATGAATATCTTCATCACAATTTGATTCTAAAATTCTAAGATATTATCTTATCTTTCATTATAAATATCCTCAATATTTCTGAAGATATCTTCAAAAATATATCATCCGATATTAATTATCTCTCCGCGCTTTCGGTGTTATATCCTAAAAGGAAACTGTTTTAGTTTCTAAATCTCTGAAAACTTAGAATTTGAATTATGAATGATTTTGAGTAGTGTTGGAAATTGATGCATGAGTTAGCATAATATAATGACACTTGATCAACGTGATTATATTATAGTAAGTCATGCTGAGTTTCTAATAGAACGTTATGATTCACAGATCATAACGTCATCATGTGCCATGTTACATAACTCTTTCATTCTGCTTAATTTCTGAACATATCAAGAAAACATATTCTTGATATTTCTATTCTCAGTAATTCTGGTAATTTGACAAATCAAATCGTGCGATTACGTTCTTTCTTGTTTAGAACATTAAGTTCATTCGAAGTTCCATACTTACAAATTCTGGACCATTACTTGTTGTACTTAGAATCGAGAAGAGAATAAAAAGGCAAAGAGCTCCGAAATATAAGGGAAAATATAAATCCTGATAAGAACACATAAATTACAAACCGTGTATGTCAATGTTTATCGCAACAAAAAGACACGGGAGAATTAAAAACACTATAACCCCAAGGGTGAAGTAGAAGAAAACAGATTCCTCCGGTGGAAGTTGGAAAGGAGAATGATTGTTGCGATAGTCAGGATAAGGATAAGGATCAGAACTGGATTAAGCATTTTCACAATCTTTTAAATTTGGGAATTGAGTATAAGAATGGTAAAAGTAATGGAACAGAACAAGTTTAATTTATAATGGAAATAACCGACAGAGTAATCGAAGCAGATCACCATATTTAATTATAGAGATCTTAATTTCCTTATTCGCCGAAGAATCAAATCTTATAAAGATTTCTAAGATTATCCCTAAATTCCTTGAATTCTGGAATTCAACCATGACTAGTCAAAAGTTATGATGAAAATGTCTTTCTCATTTCACTATTTAGTGATAGTTTCACTCGTATTCTTCGAGTAATCGAATTGTCTTATCCGTATTACCCTATGGTAATAAAACTCTATTTATCAACTCATATTTGTCATGAAAACATTTTTATTGTTACTCATGACAACCTCGATCAAATTTTGGGACGAAATTTCTTTAAAGGGTAGGTACTGTGACGACCCAGAAATTTCTGACCAAATTTAAACTTAATCTTTGAATGATTAATATTTCCAACACGATAAGCAAAGTCTGAAATGTGAAGTCTCAAAAATTTTGAACTGTTTCATATATGCAATTAGCCTTATACTATTTCTGACGATTCACGAACAATTAATTGTAAATAGATATATGTATATTTAAATATACATATACATATATATATATATATATATATATATATATATATATATATATATATATATATATATATATATATATATATATATATATATATATAATAATTTGAAATATTATTTGAAATAATATATGATTAAATTGTTAGAATTAAATATGTAAATTAATATGGGATGTAATGGGAACTATATTTATAAATATATAGATATATATAAATATGTATATAAATATTACTTATAAATATATAAAGTTATATTAAATCTATTGTTTTAAAATATATAATATATTTGTTTTAGTAATTAAACTTGCTATTGTAAAACTGTTTATATATAGAAAGAAAATATATAAAAAAAATAAATGATTTCGAGCTTAATTAGTAAATGTCATTAACACTCAGTTGAAGTTTTGTTAGTTTTAATGTAGATATAGTACACGTTCATGAAGACTTGAAATAAAAGTTGAACTGTAAATCGATTTCGAAGATTTTAGGCTTGATAAACATATTTTTACCTTTTTAGATTAAATATTAGTACTCCGTATATATTATTTGGTACAGAAAATAAATAATTACCGAACCTTTTTTTATCAAGTTTCAAACAGATAATGAGTGAAATAAATAAATATAGTTAATTTAAAAATTTGGGAATTTTAGGAACACTTTTATACGTTAACTGTTTAGTAATGGACACGATATAGCCATTCGGAAAAAATCGTCGGTAGAAAGAATCCAACTGAGATGGCTGTTTTGCTGATTAATATTTCTATTACACCACATGTGTTTTATTATAATATTTTAATATTATTATTATAATTATTTAACTTCATATTATATGTAAAGAGATTGAGATTGAGAAAACTACCTGCATCCTTTCTTGATCAAACATCTCGCCAACTAGATACCTCAACGGAGCCGCCATCCTAACCGCCGGCTACCACAACCACCATCCACCATCACCATGATCACTACCCTCCCTAAACCGCCACTCTTCACCTTCAAGAACAACCCTCAAAGACCACTATCTCCAACCCACTTAACCCATGAAACCACCGTCGACCTCCACACTTTGCTACTGTTTAATAACTGAGAACCACCACCACATAACACCACCATAAATCATTGATGTATCTGCTTATACTGTCTTTGTTCTAAGTAAAATCCACGTCAACCATCACCCCATCATCATCTTTATTTCGATACTACTATATTGAAAACCATCTTTAATGTACCTGTGTTTATGGCTATTGCTATGGTGGTTGTGCTACTGCAGCCACAATCAAATCACCACCACCGTCAACTGCTGTCACATCCGATAGTCACCACCATCAACACTTCACCTCCGATTACCTATATTTTTTTCTTCTTCACTGCTATACGAAAATCATCAACCTACTCCTATTACTACATCTCCTTCACACCAATTAAAATCCAATTAAGTGTTGCTAATGAAACCGTTTGTTATTGTTCGAAGGTTTAAACCCAACAAAACCGCTACTATTCCTTTTATTTTATTATATTTTTTCTTTCTTCTCTCATCGCTGTATGTTAAGTTTCTGTTGCGATTATATGATGATGATCGTGATTAGAGTGTATTACGTGATGATAGTGAACAAAATAGATGATGAAGGTTACGGCTCTTATGATTTTTTTTATGATGATGGTGGAAATGAATGATGTTTGATGATCAAGATGAGAGATGATATAAATGATGATGATGAGCGTAATTCGTCATAAATTTAGGGTATGATGATTTCACGATGGTGGTTATGTTTAAGAAGAAGATGATGACATACGGAATTAAAGGTTAAAAGAGGTTAAACTGTGTTTAAATTCAGAAAAATGAAATAGCTTAGATGGTTAGGAGGTGTGTTAAGAACCGAGAGGTCTAAGGTTCGATTCTAGGCCAGGACATATGTTTTTTTAAAAAAACAATAACATGTGCTGTGCAGCTAGTTGGGCTACCTTGTTGATTTACTAATTGGGCTATGTGGTTAGTCAGTTGGGCCGCCGGTTTCTTGCTGGGCCGAAATGGAAATAACATGAGATAAGATATCTAGTTGGGTATTAGATCACAGATGAAGTAATAGCGGAGTGGTTTAGATTGTTAGCGGGTAACTTAGAGGTCGCGAGTTCGATCCTTCTCTGAGGCATTTGTTTTTGTGAAAAGCTTCAAAGGTAGTTATTATTATTATTATTATTATTATCATCATTATTATTATTATTATTATTATTATTATTATTATTATTATTATTATTATTATTATTATTATTATTATTATTATTATTAATTTAATTATTATTAAGTCATATCATTAAGTGTTAATAGTAGTAGTATTATTATTATTATAAATATTTTTATTATTGTCATTATTATTATGAATATCATTATCATTATTAGTAATACTATTATCATTATTCTCATTGGTAGTAAAATTATTATTATAGTTATTATTATTATCAATATTATTTTTATTATAATTATTACTAAAAGTATCATTATTTTTAAATTTAACTTTTTGTTAAAATTAGTATTTTTATTGAAATTTACATTTTTATTAAAAATTATTATTTTTATTATTAAAATTAACATTATTATTATTATTATTATTATTATTATTATTATTATTATTATTATTATTATTATTATTATTATTATTATTATTATTATTATTATTATTATTATTATTATTAGAATTATCATGTTTTTTTTATTATCATAACTAGTATTATTTTTATCATTATTATTATTAGTATTATTAATTATTAATATATCCAATAAAGATTTTCTATATAAAAATATATTTATGACATAAAACATAAATACATTAATATCAATATTACGTATTATATTAAATAATATTTTAATGAGTAATTACTATGTTAAAATTTAATATGATAAGTATTAGTTATATAAATTGTATAGATTAAACATAAATTTATCTATATAACGTATAAAATAACAAGTATATTATTAATAATAATATATATAAACTTGTTCGTTTACTATTTGGTGTTAATACATATACATGATATAGGTTCGTGAATCTGAGGCCAACCCTGCACTTATTCAGTGCCGTCATATGCATAATTACTACAAAATACAGTATTGTGAGTTTCATTTGCTCCCTTTTTAAATGCTTTTGCAATATATATTTTTGGGACTGAGAATACATGCGCTGCTTTTATAAATGTTTTACGAAATAGACACAAGTAATCGAAACTACATTCTATGGTTGAATTGTTATACCGGATATCGCCCTTCTTGAACTTGGTAGCCTAAGAATTGGTGTTTATTATAATTGCCACCAATTGATGCGAATCCTAAAGATAGATCTATGGGCTGTGACACGCCCCAGTCAAAGAATTTGAACTGCTTTAGTACTTCGATGATTATATATGGGGATATTCTAGATGCATTTTGTTAATGTCGGTTACAAGGTGTTTAATCCATACGAATGAAATTTAAACACTTGCGAGTGTATGATTATTGAATAAATGAAATCTTGTGGTCTATTAAAATTATGGAAATGACTGTTTACGATAAACTAATGAACTCACCAACCTTTTGGTTGACACTTGAAAGCATGTTTATTCTCAGGTTTGAAAGAAATCTTCCGCTGTGCATTTGCTCATTTTAGAGATATTACTTGGAGTCATTCATGGCATATTTCAAAAGACGTTGCATTCAATTCGTTGAGTTCAATAAAGATTATTATTAAGTAAATGACAGATTAGGTCATTTATAGTTTGGATATTATGAAACGGTGTGCGTACCTGTCAACTTTCAAAGTAATGAATGGTTGTCTTTTGAAAACGAATGTAATGTTTGTAAAATGTATCATATAGAGGTCAAATACCTCGCTATGTAATCAACTATTTTGAATCGTTTATAATGTATATGAACGGGTCCTTTCAGTGAATACATTACATTTGGTTACATCGCGAGGTACTTGACCTCTATATGATACATTTTACAAACATTGCATTCGTTTTTAAAAGACAATCTTTCTTTACATCGAAAGTTGACAGCATGCATACCATTTCATAATATATCCCACTATAATTGACTTAATAATAATCTTGATGAACTCGACGACTCGAATGCAACGTCTTTTGAAATATGTCATGAATGACTCCAAGTAATATCTCTAATATGAGCAAATTCACAGCGGAGGATTTCTTTCATACCTGAGAATAAACATGCTTTAAAGTGTCAACCAAAAGGTTGGTGAGTTCATTAGTTTATCATAATCAATCATTTTCAATAATATAATAGACCACAAGATTTCATTTATTCAATAATCAGACACTCGCAAGTGTTTAAAAATCATTCATATGGATTGAACACCTGGTAACCGACATTAACATAATGCATATAAAATATCCCCAAAATAGAAATCCATCTGTATAATATAAACTCGAAGTACTAAAGCATACCATTTTCTAGTATGGCGGGAGTTAGTGCCCGTAGATCTACCTTTAGGATTCGCGTCAATTAGGGTGTCTATTCCCTAATTCTTAGGCTACCAAGCTAAAAGGGGTGATATTCGATTCGATAATCCAACCATAGAATGTAGTTTCGATTACTTGTGTCTATTTCGTAAAACAGTTATAAAACAGCGCATGTATTCTTAGTCCCAAAAATATATATTGCAAAAGTATTTAAAAAGGGAGCAAATGAAACTCACAATACTGTATTTCGTAGTAAAAATACATATGACGTCATTTAACAACTGAACAATGCAGGGTTGGCCTCTGATTCACGAACCTATATCATTTGTATGTATATATTAAAACGTATAATCGTAATCGAACAATTTATTATATCTTAATTAATATATTATATATTTAATTTGTGTTTATATTCAAAATGGTTAATATTTATATAGTTATATTAATGTATCCATACTTGTTTAATGTTATATTTAAAAATCGATAGTTTGTTATTTGTAAGTATTTATATAAATAATATTAGTAAGTTTGATATATATAGTTATGTGAAATTTTAATATAATTATAGTATACGTAATAGGTATATTTTATGTAAAAATATTTATCTGCTTAAAAAGGTAGTTTTTGAGATTAATAATGATAATATTAATAATCATATTATTTAATAATAATACCTATTCTGATAATAATATTAGTAATAATAATAATAATAACAATAATTATAATTGTAACTAGGGTTATGATAACGATAACAATAGTTGGTAACTACTACTTATATTAGTGGTAATAATAATAATAATAATAATAATAATAATAATAATAATAATAATAATAATAATAATAATAATAATAATAATAATAATAATAATAATAATAATAATAATAATAATAATAAAAATGATAGTAAATTACCTTATAATCGAGTTCTAAAAAAATTTGACCATTGCAGGGCTCGAACCCGAGACCTCTCGCTCACCCGCACCAACAACCAACCATTACATTAGCTCGATTTATCTGAATAAACCTACAGTCCATTTTTTTAACCCTACGTTCCTGTATCCTTATTTCTTCATCTTCCTCACAGTGCTATTCGATCAGAGTAAAATACCCAAAATCACGAATTCTATCTTTGAATTAAGATGTGCAATTGAAACGTAAACAACTAGATTAGGTTGAATGGAATCATCCGAACAGAAAAAAAATAAATAAAAAAAAATATCAGCGGCAGCAGACGCAGGAACCCATTGAAACTCAATTCGCGTTTTAAAGTTTTAGACTCTTTTAGATTATACATATAACATAAAATTGGTAGTAAATCCCTCATGGAAACTTTCTGGATCCTTAATTTCAATAGACACAACTTATAAAACTCCAATTTGATCTTTGAACATACAGTTGACTTTTTTTCTTCAAAATCTTTGACTCGAAAATTGATCTTTATTTGTTCGATTTGGGATTTGAAAAATTGTAGATAGAATCACGATTTGATTTAGATCCTTTCTGCATTTTTAGTTTTTTTAATTTTGATACAAATCGAGCTTTTGATTTTTCAACTCAAGAACATGGATATCAAATTTTTAAATTTTTCTGCCTAAATTCTTCAGTTCATAGTATTTGAGGTATTGATAATTAAAAAGAATGGTGAAAATCGAATAGAATAAGATGAATCATCGATATGTACTGCAGTTGTATCGAGTATAGAAGGTCACGGGTAAGTAGAAAGAGAGGAAAAAAAATAATAAAGGTGAAGATGATAGTGATATCAGACTTTAAGATGTCGCGTGGATATATCAGATAATCTATACACTGTAATTTATAACATACATAGTAATAAATAATAAATAATATATAATAAATTATAATAATAATATTGATAAAGATACTAATAATAATAAGTGTTAATAATAATAATATAATAATAATAACTATTAATATTGAATTATAACTAAATTATAATTGTAATTATTCTTATAATAATAATCATTATAATCATAATAATAACTATGCTCTTAAATAAACAAGTCTAGATGTGTTTGTTGTACTCCACCAAATAAAGTTGTTTGCTAGCGTAAAAGATAAATGACATGCATATCTATCTATATCCATTTACACTTTAATTATTGCTACATGTCAAGCATTAACTATTTGTCATTCATCTATTATTATGTACCGTACCTATATCTTATAATTTGATTTATGATAATGATCAAGTTGATGTAATGTGAGTTAACATTATTAGTTGTAGCTTTATCATCTAAAGTTTCAATTCTAGAGATGGAAAGTGAGAACGAGTTTGTTGGACCTATATGATGAATTCGAGATAGAGTAACACAAGTAAGTGTTATCATGGTGAGTGAATTAATCCGTAAAAAATCTAAAACTTATATTTACCGGGATAATCAAGTTTGAATAAAGATTCGGGTTTAAAATAAAATAGTATAATGAAGGTGCTAGATGGTACTTGATTAATTTGTACAAAAAGAAAACTAAAATAATGATCATAATTATCGGTTGGTTGATTAATGTCAATTTTGACACTATAAAAAATTGGAACGAGTTGGATTGATATTATAAGAAAGTTGATTTGGTGGATAGTGATGTTATAAGGATAAAAAATAAAATATAAATAAAATTAAAGATTAATTTAAAGATTAATAAACATAGAAATTATAAAGACAAAGTTACGAGTGATTAGGACATAGCCATGATAATATTTTGTGTATATACATTTTACATAACAAATTTCATTATTTAGATATTTATCTGAAACAAATAAGTATAATGTTATACATTTAATACATCGTTAATATTTCTAAATCATAATGTATTTCATTATTTTCATATCAGCCAAATCGTCTATTGTTTTATTAACCTTTATTAATTTATTATTCACACATATATATATATATATATATATATATATATATATATATATATATATATATATATATATATATATATATATATATATATATATATATATATATATATATACAATTAATGCTCGTGAATCGTCAGAAATGGTCGAAGGGTAATTTCATATATGAAACAGTTCAAAATTTTTGAGACTCGACATTACAGACATTGCTTATTGTGTCGAAATCATATAAAGATTTAGTTTAAATTTGGTCAGAAATTCCCGGGTCGTCACAGTGTAAGGCGCACGATTTTATTCCCACTGTGAATTTATTTAAGAACATTTTTCTTTTTGATAGACTCGACACTGGTTGGTTTGCTTTCCATGAAAATGCCCATTTTACTGATGGGCCGGGGCAGGAGACTCCGCCAGATTGGAAAGAGAGTTATTTCTTTGTGGACAACATGTTCATCCCTCTGGAGTTTTCAGACGTGGGCTCCTGGCAATATGGTTACGACAAAAGTCTAAATGGTGCGCCTCCTTTAAGGTCTAAAGAACAATCGATGCTGGATAAATGTGTTGGTCGTGCATTGCCATTGCGTGTGTATAGTAATAACGCTTTGTACGTCGGTGGAATATCCAAACATAGGCCGAATCCTAACTACTACCCTTAGTTTAGTTGCCATCTTTAAGGTATAAAAACTTACTTTTATTTACTTTCAGTTCTTTCCTTTTTTTAACAGTTATGTTCATCTTGGCAACAATATCTTTCAAGGAGTATTTGGAGTCTTCTTGTTTTGCACATGTTGCGGTAGATCGTATGCCATTGGGAAAAGGATTCTCAGCCAGACATCCTGTCACGGTTTTCTCCACTTCTAGTTCTTCGCGCAAGAAGAAGAAGAAAAACTTTGTGCAATACGTTGATCTTCTGAGATGAGTTCCTTATTGAACGCTTATTCCCTTGCGCTACGACAGGCCCGTTCGGAGGAAGCGAAAGGGGACAAGTGTCCCCTCCTCATCAAAACGCGCTCGTACTAGTGTGTTTTATTTTTCTTTCTTACGGAGTCATCTGGTTGTTTATTGACTAATCTTATTTTTTCAAGCAGATGGTGGCGCAGATCTGTCGAGAGAAGAAGTACGCGCCAACCTCATCCATCCCCTATTCAAGTGGATAGCGAATCTTCCATGGAAGAGAAGTGTGCATACCCTACAAGCTTTGCTAAAGGCAAGAGCGCTCAAAGCTCTGGTCCGAAGGATGAATCCTCTGGCGACGAGATGTCTTTGATGAGGGATACGATGATGGGTCTTTGCGCTAAGCTTGAAAAGGCAAAACAAGCCAATAAAGATGTACATGCACAACTGGATCGCGCTAACCACCGGAATAGCGAGAATGAGGAAACCATCTGCATGCTAGAAACCCAATGTACTGATCTAGAACAGGGAGCCAAGTTGGCTACTCACGAGTTTGAGATGTTAAAGTCATGGCTTCCTCGCATAGTAGACAATGCCCTGAATAGTGATGTTGTGAACGAAGATATCAGGATGCACTAAAAGCCATACAGGATGTCGAACGCCTCCATTTTTGGGATATCATAAAGGAACACATTCGAGTGCCAACCGCTATCCCTAAGGGTATTCAAGAATGTCTTATACCCGACGCGCGTGAAATGGCTAGGGAAGCTTGTAGAGCCTTGCTCCAAATCCCTATTCCAAGCTTAGAAGACCTGTCACGTGATCTGCAAGTGACAGCGCGAGATTTAGTCAATTCTAAGTTATAGATGTACTTTGTATTGTAATAATGCGGTCTGGCGCATGCAATATTTTGTAACCTACGTATTTTAGAGATAAAGGCATGTTATTGTGATAGGAGTGTGTATGGTTTATGATTGATTGCTTTCATTGTTGTTTCATTATCTATAGCTTAACTGTTGTTATACTCGTGGCGGGTCATCATGGATCTTTTCATGTATTGAGGTGCACTCAACACACATTTGGATCGCACGTTTGTAGTCGCCTTCAAGAGTCTTCCAAATATTAGTTTAGGGTTATCGTCAAGCGTGACCAACGCTTTTTGTTTATAGTCATGACTTGTAGATCTCTAGGTCTACTCAGGTTGAACTAGGTCAACCCAATGACCGTCGCTCTCCGGTAAAATAGTCTAGCCTGTCGCCAAACAGGATTCTTCCATGATGGAGCTAGAGAAAGTCATCCCTTAAAAAGGCAGGAACATTCTACTATATTACCGTGCGCGTGCAGTTATAGCCAAGTAGCTATTCGTCTTCTAGAGGTACGAGAAATAATAGACTGAAAATGACTTGTTGCTTTGATTTAAACGAAAAATGATTTTTACAATATTGCAGCACACTGCCGACCTACAAAGGCGCGTCGTTTAGTAATTACATGTAAATCAAGACAAAATAGGTGAGTGATCAATTCTCCTAATTCCTATATCACATATAACATTTCTTAAGCGCGGTAGTATGCCAAGTCCGCTTGATTGGATCACCCCTGAGCTCTGCCAGTTTGTAGGTTCTGGTGTTACTTATCCGAATGACTTTGTAAGGTCCTTCCCAATTTGGGTCTTTTCGGTGTTTTAAGCCCTGCTTGCTTGATTGTCGCGCCATACAAGATCTCCTACCTTGTACGTCCTCGCCCGCACGCGTTTGTCATAGTATTTCCGATGCACTGTTTGTTGGCTGCTTCGTGAATTGCTGCCATTTCTCTGCACTCTTCTACATAGTCTAAGTTGTTGCACAACTTTTCATCATTTTCTTCTTCGTTATATGTCAGTATTCTTTCGGTTGGAATGGTTATCTCCGCCGGAATTATCGCCTCGGAGCCATATACTAAACTAAATGGCGTGTCCCCTGTACTGTTCTTGTGCGTTGTTCTGTGCACCCATAAGACTTTGGGTAATTCGTCCACCCGTCCTTTACATTTCATTCCCAACCTGGCTTTAATGGCGTGAACCATATCTCGGTTTGAACTGCATGTCACGACCCGAAAATTTTTGACTTATTTTGAACCAAATTTATATGTAATTTAATATTTTCAACACGATAAACAAAGTATGTAATGTTGAGTCTCAAAATTTTTGAACTATTTTCATGAATCCATTTGACTTTCGACTATTTCCGACGATTCACGAACTACTATTTGTAAATAGATGCATATATATATATATATATATATATATATATATATATATATATATATATATATATATATATATATATATATATATATATATATATATATATATATATATATAGGGGCAGGCTCAATGGGGAAGTAACCAATTGGGGGGAATCAAATTTTTTTTTCGTTTTTTTTTTGAAATTTTTTTTTTCCGGCATCAAGATCACACGAAAATATGAACATTTAGAAGAGACACTTCGTGATGAATGTTATTATTTAGGCGGGAAAACGATCGACAAAAATAACATTCAAGATAATATTGTTCGTGAAGAATATGAACATTTTTTTTCATGTTTTGTGAAGTAAAATTTAGCCCGATTTAGAGTTTAGGGATTAGGGTTTGGTGTTTTGGGTTTATTCCATAAACCCAAAACACCAAACCCTAAACCCTAAACTCTAAACCGTTCGTGTTATAAACTCAATCTAAATCCTAAATCTAAACCCTAAATCTAAACCCCAAACCCTAAATTTCTAAACCCTAATATCTAAACCCTATAAACCCTAATATCTAAACCCTAATATATAAACCCCAATAGCGAAAACCTCAAAATATGCTCGAAAAACACGATAATTGTTATATATTACTTTTTCTAGCGTTTTTCCGCCAAAATAAAAACATTTATCACAAAGTGTCTGTACTAAATGTTCATATTTTTATCTCATCTATAATGTTGGTGAACAAAGTTTTTTAAAAAAACGAAAAAAAAACTTTTTGCTTCCCCCCGCTTCCCCCGATTGGTTACTTCTCTCTTGATCCTACCCTTATATATATATATATATATATATATATATATATATATATATATATATATATATATATATATATATATATATATATATATATATATATATATATATATATATATATAATAATTTAAAATATATTATATGATTTAGTTATTAAAAGTAATTATGTGAAATAAAAATAAAAATTTGATATTATGATAATTATTATTTAAAACATATATATATATATATATATATATATATATATATATATATATATATATATATATATATATATATATATATGTTTATAAAGTATATTAAATATATATTTTGTGATTTCGAATTTATTTAGTAAACAATGGTAGCACTCGATTAATAATAAACAAGTTAAAATACAAATTTTGAGAATTTAAAAAAAATAAACGTTGGTCTGTAATTAAGCTATATAAATTTTGGAGTTGCTAAAAATATATTTAAATATATTAAGTTAAATTTTAAATACTCCGTGCATTTTACTTGAGATTGAGCGCTAATAATCAATTAACTTTTTATGATTGATTTTACACCCTAAAGGACCGAAATAAATAAATTTAGTTAATTTAAAAATATGAAATTTTTCTGTGTACTTTTATCTGCCACTGATTAACAACGGAGTACGAAATAATACTCCATGAAAACTATCAGTAATAAAATGACAATTGAACCGATGGCTATACTGTGTGTGCATAATTCAATTATGTTACTGTTTCTGTATCAACATCCACTAGCCAGTGTTGTAAATCTCCCGAGATCTCCCCGAGATCTCGTTTTTAGAAGGCAACCGAGACAAGATGTTCATCTCCCGAGATTTCTCGGTCAACCGGGTCAAACTCAGTTAAAGTCACGATGTTTCATATTTTCTTGCTAATTTGTAATATTTGCTTATAAAATTCGTAATTTCTATTTTCTCGCTCATTTCTTGGATATTTTTGTAAAATCTCGTAAAAACGTATATAAATATACATATATTTATATTTTTATGTTTATTTTTATTAAAAAAACTATAAAGTCAACGTAAGTCAACGTCCGAGATCTCCCCGAGATTATTCCGAGATGCCGAGATCTCCCTAAAAAAGTCCAAAATAGATCTCCCCGAGATCCGAATTCTCCAACCTTGCCACTAGCATATGTTTTTAATTTATAAGTTATAATTATATTTTAATTATTATTATATATTATAATTATATTCTATAACTACTAATATATATATATATATATATATATATATATATATATATATATATATATATATATATATAATCACATAGATACACAAACCATCCACCACATCTTTCTTCTTTGTGATCACCATCGATCATCTTCACAGCCCATCGGCCACCTCCGTCATCTATCACCACCCTTCACCACCTCACTGCCGCTACCATAAACAACCCATCAAAAGCCACCATCTCCGACAATCCACCACCTCACGACCTCCTAACTCCACCATGAGCCACCCTACACCACCACCTCTATCCATCTCCTCTCTCTCTCCCCTATTCCCATCGTGATAACCACCAACACCCACCAACACAAACCATGTATATGTTTCTGTTTACAGCTTCAGCAATCACCCCATGACCACCCATGATCACCGGCATCATCCACCACAACCTACAAACCACCAACATTTTCTATTTTAAGTCGATCAGAACACAAGCAATCATCATCACCATTTTTCTGTTTCTATTCGGATATAACCACCACCACTTGCCACCACCATCATAATCACTGGAGCACCACCTTTATCCCTCTAAAGTATCACCATTTTACTTCTCCTTTTTTCGTTTCTGACCGAGACCTCCATCATCACCATCTTCAACACCTCAAACCACCGTAATCCTTCTACCTTTAATCATCTTATTCAAATCCATCACTACTATCGACCACCACCTTCACACGTCTCCTTTATGTTTCTGTTTATGCTCGAAAATCCTCCAACAACATTAAAATGATACGGCTACAGCTGTTCTACTGCTAAAGCAACCTTCATTCGCCACCCTTAAACGCTCAAAAACTACTTCATTCGCCACCCTTAAACGCTCAAAAATGTCTCCTTTATTATTATTATTATTATTATTATTATTATTATTATTATTATTATTATTATTATTATTATTATTATTATTATTATTATTATTATTATTATTATTATTATTATTATTATTATTATTATTATTATTATTATTATTATTATTATTATTATTATTATTATTATTATTATCACCAACTATACCGCTACCATCATCATATAACATCATGCATCACGTACCATTTCCTTGTCATCGTTTTAGTCTAACAGAAAAAGAAAAACAGCTGGATCATCGTTTAATGTAAATGTGGCCCAACAAAGTTTTCGGCCCATCTAACAAATAACGGCCCAAACTTAGGTTTTATGTGGGTTTAAAAAAAATGTGCTGGGCTTGCTTATCCTCGAACTGCATCAATCTGGCTGATGTCCACGATCCAAAACGGGAAAAAACAATATAGAGATAGCAGATGAAGTTCGTATCAAATTAAGTTTGAGGTTGCGTTGGTCCCATTCTCCTCACACGTTCAATCATCAAATCAAAACTCAACATCATATTAAACAATTATATGTGTTCAAATCTTGTGTAGCAAAAAGGCACCCACTATCATCGGAATCATTGAGAAAGAAGAAAAAAATACCAACTATCTATATTGTATTGCAAAAGGTAAGTTTCCTTTTTCCCCACCCTTTTGGATATGTCGACCTCCCATCAAATAATTTATAAATCACGGAGCAAAAAGAGGACAATGAGGTATCACGCCTAATTATTATTTATATATCATCTTTTAGCTTTTTTTTTTTATATATATATAGCCATCAGGCTTCACTACCCTCATCATAATTTTTCTCATCATTGTTAGAGAAACAGATAGTAAACTGCAGTAGCAACAGTGACTAGGAATCACTGTTGAAGAAGAGTAAGTCAAGCGATTATGATCGTTTCCTGAGTTCCGTTCCTTTTTGTCTGCTGGCCGAACAGGAATGTATAGCAACTACAAGCAGGAGTATAGAATTTTGGTGGTCGATCAAAGTGAAAGATGGTGATGGGTTTAATGCTCAAGGTGGTCCATGTTTGATAAACGAAAGGAAACAAAATTTTTTGGGAAGTTGATGGTTTATGGTGATAGAATGGTGAGGGATGGTGGCGACGGTTAAGATGGCGGATATGGGTTGAGTAGTGTAGGTGGCCGGTGTAAGTTAACCGGTGGTGGGTTATAAAGAAACAAGAGAATGACAAGGTCAATGATTGATTACTTGAGTCCTTGCCAAAAATTAAGTGGGTTCGATATGGTAGTGGTGATTGTTGTGATTCGAAAGGTGGTTCAATGATGATTGTAAAGGTTGAATATGGTGGCAACGAGGGTGTTGAAGTTTTATTACCAAGATATGGAGATTAGGAAGTTAAATGATTGTGTGAATAACATGTAGCACTCATTTGTTTTGTAATCAAATTGGTGTCGACAGGATATTCGAGCAAGAGATGAAGACAGATGAAAGAAGTAAGAGTACATAAAGCATGAGCACGATGGGTAACAAAATTTGGATTGTTCCTGTGATTGAATCTCTAATTGGTACGATCGGAAGACAGGAAAATCAATTTACATAAAGTTTGAAAAGGATTGCAAACTGAATTTGACTTTCTTCAGTATAATTATGTATTTATCAATATTTATATATATTTTTATTGTAGTTATATATATATATCTATACATGTAATTGAACATGTACGTACTGTATTCAGTATATGTATATGTATATGTATCTGAATACGACCTGTATTAATAAATATATCTTTGTATTAATAATAATATTAATACTAATAATAAGTTTATAAATAATAATCATAAAATTAATAATAATGATAATAATATCATTAATTCTAGTAATTAATAATTAATAATTAGATAATTAATAATAATACCAATAATATTAACAATAGTAATAACAATAATAATCATAAAACTATGATAATAATAATATTTGTGGTGATACTAAATAATATTAGTTACATTAATATTATTTATGATAATAATAATATCAATAACAATGATATAATAACTTATACATATCATATTATATATAGATATATATACTACATATTAATTACACACCATTGTTCGTGAATCGTCGGGTATTGCCAAAGATTAACTGAATCCATGTAAACTATTCTAAAATTTAGAAACACGGTTTAACAGACTTTGCTCATCATGTCGAAATCATATAAATATTAAAGTTTAAATTTGATCGGAAATTTTCGGGTCGTCACAGTACCTACCCGTTAAAGAAATTTCGTCCCGAAATTTGAGTGAGGTAGTTATGGCTAACAATAAAAATGTTTTCATGACGAATATGAGTTGATAAATAGAGTTTTATCACTGTTGAGTAATGTGAATAAGACAATTCGATTACTCGAAGTGTACGAGTGAAGCTATCACAAAAGAGTGAAATGAGAGAAATAAAGTTTTGTCATATCTTTTGACGCAGATAGGGTTGATTTCCGGAGTTTAAGGGATTTAGAGGAAATCTTCGAAATCTAAAAGATTTGATTCTTCGGCGAATAAAGAAGTTAAGATCTCTATAATTAAATACGGTGATTTATTATAAACTATCTAATGACAAAAATTTAACATATAAGCATGCATAGTCATATATACTCGAGCAATAGTCAGGGATACACTATTAATATATAAAAGTTAAGTTATGAGTGCTCACATATCAATATTGAGATTCAATATTTCAGGAAAGTACGTAGACGCGACGGAGATGATAAATACTAGATTGACCTCATGAGCATACCCCCAAACATTAACCATAACCTCCATAGCTATAACCCATAATTTTCTTAGCTCTATCCCGCTTGAACAACAAATTTGAAATCACTCGGACATTACTCCGTCGTAATATTTTATGTATAATAATACTAATAATATTCATACTAATACTAATAATAATAATAACAATAATAACAATAATAATAATAATAATAATAATAATAATAATAATAATAATAATAAAATTAATAATAATAATATTAATCTTAATAATAATAATAATAATAATAATAATAATAATAATAATAATAATAATAATAATATAATTAATATTATAGAGAGAAAGAAAAAATGGAATGAGAAACCGAATGAATTCTGGCTCGATTTATAAAGATGCCCAGCCATCGACCCCCATGCGATAGCATGGGTCTAAGGCTTCAAGTCATGCGCTCGCATGAGCTATGTAGCCAACTCATATCCCACTAATTTTGAGGCTGCCGACACTCAATTTAATATTTAATATATATTTATTTAATTTATATAATTATTTATATATTATATTATATTTATGTGTATAGTTAAATTATAATTTTAGTTCCAATGCCTAGTACGTTGTCACTCGACTTATGTCTCGGTTCCGAATTCTTGAACGCATTCTCGTACGCTTAGAAAACTGACACTTTACGTTTAGTGACTCGTACCCTTGTCAAAATATCAACTTAGATTATCAATAAACTATATCACTAAAGATGTATCTTAATCATTTGAGTATTTTGGTCATTTGCTTATATAAATCAACGTCTCGTTATATAATAATATTATTTTAAATCAAAACGTTTTATGACTACGTTATTATTATATCTCGTTACATAGTAAAGTATATATATATATATATATATATATATATATATATATATATATATATATATATATATATATATATATATATATATATATATATATCTCAAAATATAAGTTGGAAATTTTTATTTAATAATATAATATTTTGTTTTTCAAAAGTAATTATATATAATAGGTTTCAAGTTTTTAAATTACCGTTTATTGGTGAAGCGTAAGATAAAGTCCAATGGTTAATATATACATATGAAATCGTCTTAATGTAAAATGTCAAATGGGTTTATCTAATCGACGAAGCTTATCTTAGTTATTTGTTCTATATGATCAATTATTATGAAAGCTAAATAATTAACTTATCAAAAGACACGAGGAAAAAATTGTAAAGTAATTATTGGAGATCAAACAGGAATCTCCACTAGCTTTTGTCCAATTATTATTGTTCTTCCTTGTAAATCACTTTACCATTTATTCCGAATACCCTTAAAGAGAACAGATTTCTTAAATCAAAGTTGACCTCTCAATAGAGACCCATAATCATATCATAATATATTTTGATAATTCAATCATTTGATATTATCTCATAATTCCGTCGTCAAACACGATCATGCAAAGTATTATACCTAATACTTTGTTAACGTTTTCAAGTTATAATATATATACATATATTTACACGTATATATTCCTATCCAATTATAATGGTTTGTGAATCGTCGGAATTTGGTCAAGGTTAAATGAATGTATGAACATAGTTTAAGATTTTTGAAATTTAACTTAACAAACTTTGCTTATCGTGTCAGAATAATATAAAGATAAAGTTTAAATTTGGTCAGAAGTTTCCGGGTTGTCACAGTACCTACCCGTTATAGAAATTTCGTCCCCGAAATTTGATCGAGTTCGTCATGGATAACAATAAGAATGTTTTCATGACAAATATGAGTTTATAAATAGAATTTTATCATCATTGAGTAATATAGATAAAACAATTTGATTACACGAAGAGTATAAGTGAAGCTATCACAAAAGAGTGAAATGAATAAATGCAGATTCGTTTTAACCAGTGACGTAGTCACCGTTGCTTTCCGAATTTTAAGGAATTTGGCGGAAATCTTCGTCATAAGATTTGGTTCTTCAATAATTAAGGAAATTAATATTTTCTTTGATTAAATACACCTCGATTGCTATGTCCGTTATTTCGCTATAAATCAACCTCTTCCGTTCCATTATTTTCATCATTCCTACATCTTCTCACTCATTTCATACTTTCAAAAGATTGTGAAAATGCTTCATCCAGTTCTGATCCTTGATCTCATTCTGACCATCACCACAATCATTCTTTTATTCCAACTCCCACCAGAGGAATCTGTTTACTTCTACTTCGCTCTTGGGGTGGTGATTTTCATAATCCTTCCTTGTATTTGTCTTTCCATAATTATTGACATCTACGGTTAATGATCTTTTCCATTTGCTGTGATTTATACCCTCTTTCTATTTCAAAGCTTCATGCTTTTATTTTCTTTTCGCAAGTAATGGTCCAGAATTCATAGGTATGGAGTTTCGAATTATTATAAAATACAAAGTAGAAAGGAAAGATAGTAGCACAATTTGATTTGTCAAATTACCAGAATTTCCGGAAAAGACTGAATCATCAAGAAAGTATTTTCTTGATATTTTTAGAGGTTAAATAGAATACCAGAGTCGTGTAACATGGCACATGATGACGGTATGGTCTATGATTCATCATGTCCCATTAGAAACTCAGCATGATTACTATAATATAATTATGTTGATCAAGTGTCATTATATTATACTAACGTATGCTCCAGTTCCCAACACTACTTCAAAAACATTCATATTTTAAACTCGAAGGTTTCAGAATTTAGAAACTAAAATAGTTTCTTTTATGATGTAACACAGGTAGCGCGAAGAGGTAAATGATTTTGGATAACAATAGTTATGAAGATATCTTCAGAAACATCGAAGATATTTATAATGAAAGCTATGATGATATCTTAGAATATCTAAGATCAGAGGATGATGAAGAATATTGTTCGCAAGGGTTTAGAGTAAGGAGTAAGGTATTCGCTAAAGACTTCAGCAGACACTGAATCATTTGGATTCTTTGAAGGTAGATTTCGTCCTTGTGATTTGTCCACAGCCTCCTTCATGGTTTGGTTAACCGTTTTTAGTACTAAATCTTCTCTTTTTTTGAGATTTACCAACACACTATTCTTTATCATCAAACTTTTGGCTGTTAAGGTCATTTACAGTTCTTGATGCTTCATTCAGCTTTTTCAAAATTCGGAGAACTAGTTCGCAGTTTAGCGCATTTTTCGGAAACTTCACATTCGCAGTATATAAGTCTAGGAGATAGACGTTATATGTATACATATAATTGTTACAGTGAAAACACTGCGAAATTCGAGATTGATGATTGATGATTCCCGGTAGTTGGGATGGCAATTATAGTTACAGGATGTAGTTGAGTACATGATGGGGTTTCATGTATAATATATATATTTTTTTAGAGAGACTAAAGCCGAAGTTGATGGTACATCTGCTGATAATGTCGTTGAATATAAAAGATTTCCCGGTAGCAATGGTGAAAGGGCAACATATATATCGAGGTTATAATAAGGTTAGTCCAACTGAAAAGTCGAAGTTAACTTGCTGGAGCTGTGATAGAATTTACTACTTTGAAAAGGGATTGCAAAGTTATTTTTGCTAATAAATGTCAAAGGATCTGACACAGGTATGTGTTACACTTTTACTTTGGTTTTGAGAGTTTTTTAGGTGCATGACTGTGGGTAACATGTGGTTGGATCATCATCTCGATTGTTCATTATTTGAATTGTCTTTAGGAATTTCGAGATTGTTTGAACACAGATTGTAATCGTTAATATACATATGATGTTCTAGGACTTTGAATGATACAATTTTTTTTTCTGGGTTCTATGAATAGAAATGATGTTTTAGCACATTTTTGAAATCAAAGTATAGCTTTGAAAGATAGAGTGATGCCTCCTGTTGAGTCTTGACTTGGATTCTGATTAGAATATGAAATTGAATTTGGATGAAAGTGGTTGTTTTGATTTATATGAAAGAATGTATATCGTTGTGAAAGTAGTGAGTATAGTTGATGATTTGCTGAATCAGAATCAAAGAATGTAACATATTAATTTTGAATTTATTTATCTCTCAGGTATTACCTACTCGTTAAATGTTTCACAAGTAATATTTTGGACAAGAGAATTTTATTATAGTCTCTATGAAAATATGTGTATATTTTCTTCAGATGTAATACAGATTTAATGAGTTAATATTAAATTAAACTCATTTGATTTACGGTTGAAACTAGAATTGAATAATCCCTAAAACTTTAGAAATTACATAGCTTTTATGGAGTATTTCTTCAATGAAATTAAAATTATGAATCAATACTTCGTTATTTGTTGATGCATGATGTTGGTGTTCGTGGAATTCTTGTGAACTTCGCAAGGTACAAATGATGTTAACTGAAAAGTTTCGAGTACATCGATGACGAAAGTGTAAAATCAGACATATATTTGAATAATACACTTGATTTATTATGAAATGGAATTCAATGAATTGAAATAGAGATTGTAGTTAACGATGATTAAGTCGCTGACGAAGGTTATACATCATAACATATTAGTAATATGAATTAACTGAGTAGTTAAGATTCACACATAATAGCTTAGTACGGAAAGATTTATATCTATAAGATATACATATAAATTCTTCAGTAGAAATGAGTTAATACTTCATAACTCATTATTTCGATATACCTATTGGTGATTGTGTTGTCGATATCGTTGGTGGTTATGTAATTGATGGAGCTTGTAGTGTTACAGGTGTTGCTGGTGTTGGTAATACTGACGGTAATGATGGCGGTACTGGCGGTGCTAGTAATGCTGACGGTACTGTTGATGCTGTTAGTAAACAAGTCTAGCTTGTAACTCGTGCACCATCCTTGTCAGGGTTTCTATTCTTCCCTGTATCATTTCTATCCATCCATTCATCTTGGTTTACAGCTATGATTTGAATAAATAATCTCTAAAACTTTAGAGATTACATAATCACCGTAGAATATTTCTCCGATGAAGTTATGAATCAATACTTCATCGTTTGTTGTTGTTGGTACTCCTTGGTATCTATGGTGTTTGTGACGTTGATGCTCGAGGTACCGATTGTGATGTTAAAGTGTGGGGTGCGGATGTTGCTGTTGGTGGTGGTGATGGTACTGTTGCTTCCAGTGCTGCTACTGGTGCTTGTAACCTTTGCACCATATTCTCCAAAGCCACTACCCGAGCACGAAGCTCGTTGACTTCTTCTATTACACCGGGGTGGTTCGAATGAGTGGATGAATAAAATCTAGAATTTGAGATAGTATATAATCATGACGAGATACTCTGGAAATGAGAGAGAAAATGGTGCCTCGAACAGGTTCGTCGGTGAGTGCTTCAGGTTCATCGCCAAGAGGGTAATGTGGTGGATGGAAGGGATCACCTTCTTCTTTCCTCCAATGATTTAGTAGGCTACGAACCCATCCCCAATTCTTCCAGAATAGATGATGGCTGATTGGTTGGTCCATTCCGGTCACACTGCTTTCGGAGCTTGAGTGGAACTCCATATCAAAATTCGAGGGACTTGAACTTGTGGCGAATTCTATCTCGTACAATTGAACAAAGGATTTTTCGATATGAAATAATTTCTGGCTATCGGATGGTATTCTAATTACATAGAATATCTATATATATATAGAACAAAAGATTTCGTAGATTACGGAGGAATTTACGGAATATGCCAGGAAAAGTTTACAGTAACAGATACGCTAAGATATGAATTAGCAGATACGCTAAGATATGAATTTTGTCTATATACTATTCATGCAATCAATGCAGTAAGATGTGTGTAGACTCAGAATGATAAGCATTTAAATTTCTGACAAAAATGATAAGCAAAACTTTTTGACATGTAGCTAAGGTCGAAGTCCAGACTCACTAATGAATCTTATCAACTATCAGTTAGACACACTAATGCAAGACCTGGTTCGCTAAGACAACCGCTCTGATACCACATGAGACGACCCATCCTAATCCATAAGGACGAATACAATAACATATGATTACATTGCGAGGTATTTGACCTTTAAATGATACATTTTACAAACATTGCATTCGTTTTTTTTAAAGACAAATTTTCATTACAACGAAAGTTGACAGGCATGCATACTATCTCATAATATATCCAAACTATGAATGACTTATTATCAATCTTGATGAACTCAACGACTCGAATGTAACGTCTTTTGAAATATGCCATGAACGACTCCGAATAATATCTTTAAAATGAGCAAATGCACAGCGGAAGATTTCCTTAATACATGAGAATAAACATGCTTTAAAGTGTCAACCAAAAGGTTGGTGAGTTCATTAGTTTATTATAATCAACCATTTCCAATAATATAATAGACCACAAGATACTCATATTTCGAAAACAATCTGTGCAGGTCTGTTCACTGCTGTAAAAATCATTCATATAAAGAACACCAGAAATTTACAAAACAATCTCACCAATGGTAGCTAATGCATCGTGCAATGCAATAATTTCTCACCGAGGGTAGCTGAAACGGTAGCTAATGCATCGTGCAATGAAAAAATTTCTCACCGATAGTAGCTAATAAATCGAACCATTTCGGTAGCTAATGCATTGTGCAATGCAAAAATTTCTCACCGAAGATAGCTAAAATGGTAACTAATGCATCGTGCAATGCAAAAAATTCTCACCGATAGTAGCTAATAAATCGAACCATTTCGGTAGCTAATGCATCGTGCAATTCAAAAATTTCTCACCGATGGTCGATAATCTGTATAGAAATTGAACCTCTGAATCCAATAATTCTATCATAGAATGCAGTTTTTAGTACTTGTGTCTATTTCGTCAAATAATTTATAAAAGCAGTTCATGTATTCTCAGTTCAAAAATATATCTCAAAAGCATTTAATACAACAGTTATAAAAACAGCGCATGTATTCTCAGTCCCAAAAATGTAAAGAGTAAAAGAGAATCAAATGAACTCACAATACTGTATTTCGTATTAATTATGCATATGATGGCATTGGACAAGTGCAAGGTTGGCCTCGGATTCACGAACCTATATTAAGGTCATATTGTACCACAATCCTAATGCTCGAGACTAATATGCAAAAGACAACAAAAGTCAACTTGACCAAAATGACTTCTAAAATCTATACATGATTATTATATAACTTAAATATAGTCGTTTTTTTATATTTAAATATATTTATTAGATTTTATTAGAGTAAAATAATATAAGTTATTTATTAATATATAAAATTTATATCAAAATTTATATATGAAGAAAATATACTTTTATATATTTTAAGTAATAAAATTCATAAAGTTCAGTTGATATCATAAAAATGTAGTGGTATGTGTTATTAATGTAATTATATTATGTGTGGTAAAAATATCTTTGTATTACATATTTATTTGATAAAATAATATTGATAATAACAATAATAATTATTATTGTTCTACTAATAACGATAATCACAATATTTATTTACTAAAGATGATTATAATAAAATAATAAATCTAATCATGATAATTTTAATAACGATAATAATAATAATAATAATAATAATAATAATAATAATAATAATAATAATAATAATAATAATAATAATAATAATTATAATTATAATAAAAATGATAATATTTATAATATCCTTAATGATCATAACTATAGTAATAATAATAAAAATAACAATTTTCTTTAATGATAATACATATATTAATAACGATAACAATAATAATTATTAGATAATAATAATAACGATGATAATAACGACGATAGTAATAATAATAATACTAAAATTAATAATAATTCAGTTAGCCATATCTT
Source organism: Rutidosis leptorrhynchoides (assembly GCF_046630445.1). Lineage (NCBI taxonomy): Eukaryota > Viridiplantae > Streptophyta > Magnoliopsida > Asterales > Asteraceae > Rutidosis > Rutidosis leptorrhynchoides. The sequence goes on from NC_092337.1 coordinate 252,251,908, forward strand.
CTAATCCGTTCATCAAAACGATACACTTTCTAAATGAAAAGTTATTAATTTTTTGCCAGCTTTCCAACAACATGCATATCATATACGTTATCTCAATCACTTATGTATCAAATTTGTGATTTATTATAAACTATCTAATGACCAAAATTTAACATACAAGCATGCATAGTCATATATACTCGAGTACTAGTCAGGGATACACTATTAATATATAAAAGTTAAGTTATGAGTGCTCACGCATCAATATTGAGATTCAATATTGCAAGAAAGTACGTAGATGTGACGGAGATGATAAACACTAGATTGATCTCATGAGCATACCCCGGAACATTACCCATAACCTCCATAGCTTCAACCCATAATTTCCTTAGCTCTATCCCGCTCGAACAACAAATTTGAAATCACTTAGACATCACTCCGTCGTAATATTTTATGTATAATAATACTAATAATATTCATACTAATACTAATAATAATAATAATAATAAAATTAATAATAATAATATTAATCTTAATAATAATAATAATAATAATATAATTGATATTACAGAGAGAAAGAAAAAATGGAATGAGAAACCGAATGAATTCTGGCTCGATTTATAAAGATGCTCAGCCATCGACCCCCATGCGATCGCATTGGGTCTAAGGCTTCAAGTCATGCGCTCGCATGAGCTAAGCAGCCAACTCATATCCCACTAATTTGAGGCTGCCGACACTCAATTTAATATTTAATATATATTTATTTAATTTATATAATTATATATATATATTATATTATATTTATGTGTATAGTTAAACTATAATTTTAGTTCCAGTGCCTCGTACGTTGTCACTCGACTTATGTCTCGGTTTCGGATTCTCGAACGCATTCTCATACGCTTAGAAAACTGATACTTTACGTTTAGTGACTCGTACCCTTGTCAAAATATCAACTTAGATTAACAATAAACTATATCACTAAAGATGTATCTTAATCATTTGAGTGTTTTGGTCGTTTGTTTCTATAAATCAACGTCTCTTTATATAATAATATTATTTTAAATCAAAACGTTTTATGACTACGTTATTATTATATCTCGTTACATTGTAAAGTATATATATATATATATATATATATATATATATATATATATATATATATTTATATCAAAATATAAGTTGGAAATATTTATTTAATAATATAATATTTAGTTTTTCAAAAGTAATTATATATAATAGGTTTCAAGTTTTTAAATTACCGTTTACTGGTGAAGCGTAAGATAAAGTCCAATGGTTAATATATACATATGAAATCGTCCTAATGTAAAATGTCAAATGGGTTTATCTAATCGACGAACCTTATCTTAGTTATTTGTTCTATATGATCAATTATTATGAAAGTTAAATAATTAACTTATCAAAAGACACGATGAAAAAATTGCAAAGTAATTATTGGAGATCAAATAGGAATCTCCACTAGCTTTTGTCCAGTTATTATTGTTCTTACTTGTAAATCACTTTACCATTTATTCCGAATACCATTAAAGAGAACAGATTTCTTAAATCAAAGTGGACCTCTCAACAGAGACCCATAATCATATCATAATGTATTTTGATAATTCAATCATTTGATATTATCTCATAATTCCGTTGTCAAACACGATCATGCAAAGTATTATACCTAATACTTTGTTAATGTTTTCAAGTTATAATATATATACATATATATATACACGTATATATTCCTATCCAATTATAATGGTTCGTGAATCGTCGGAATTTTTTCAAGGTTAAATGAATGTATGAACACAGTTTAAGATTTTTGAAATTTAACTTAACAAACTTTGCTTATCGTGTCGGAATAATATAATGATAAAGTTTAAATTTGGTCGGAAATTCTGGGTTGTCACAAATACTACATGCTGTTTTAAAACAAGTTTTGCATTCATGAAAAGATAAAGTTTTACAAAAGATAACGTGACACAAAGGTCGTTACAAAGCCATTATTCAAAATAACATAAGTTGCGAATGCAAAATAAAAGTTCCATGATTGAGACATCTCTAAGTAATGCAGCGGAAGTCTAACACAGCGAGTCTGTAACAGCAAGTCTATAACACCAAGACAGCAAGTCAAACATTGGAAGCAACAACGTCTAAGCACTTGAGAAATACACGCTTAAAAGGTCAACACGAATGTTGGTGAGCTATAGTTTGTTTGTATTCAGTAATGTAATGTAGACCACGAGATTTCGTATTCAAAACAGTATGAAAAGTATATGCTTAACCGTGGGCACCTGGTAACTAACTTAATGTAATATTACCCCCTAAAAGTACACTTGGCGAGTGCGTCTGTTTACGAAGTATTAAACACCCGTTGAATGCTAGCGCGACTAGCCCGAGTGGGGATGTCAAACCCTATGGATCCATATCTAAGATTCGCGTTCACCAGTTCATAAACCAATGACTAAACGTTAACGAGCTAAGGGGAATCTTTGTGCCGTTATGTCACCCACACATATATAAATTTAAGTACTCATGACTAGTATGTAAAACATAAAAAACGCATGTATTCTCAGTCCCAAAAATAGTAAAGTAAAAAGGGAAGCTATAACTCACATTGAATAAGTAGTAAAAGTCGATATGAAAAGTATGCAGGTCGTAAGTTGGTCCTGAAAGGTCGTCAACCTAAGTAAAAGGTCACTAAGTCAGTATATTGTCCTCAAAAGTTTAAAAGTGAATAAATTAAGTCTTAAGTATCATCATCATCATCATCATCATCATTCGTAAAAGCTAAAGTAAGTTTTCAACAAGAATAGAGATTGAAACAAAAGGCTGTCTTCGGACAACTACTACGACCTCTATACAAATCGAAAAGACGCGTGGTCAGTGGCCAAGGCTCCGTGTGTGAGTCCTCTAACCTCTTTCCAATTTTTAGATCCTAACTCGATGTCGTTTGACCTTGGCGAAGGTTCAAGCACGAGTAGGTCAGAATTTTAGCACGTCGTTACAACGGCGTAGTGACTTTCAGAAGGCTATAAATCCTAAACCGTATATCGGATTTAGGCGAGTCCTAAACGAAAAGTCATCTACTCGAAACGAACTATCTTAAAATTAATTTCTAAGAAGTCGTAGGAGTCTGATCAGACCCCTAAAAACAGAAAACAACTGCTCCGATGGGTTTCTTGGTGCTTGATGCTCATCACGGTTCTCATCCTTGATGCGTGTAAGCTTTAAATGTACAACTCTTTGATATTTTAGCATCACTTTGAATATGTTTCAACCATAAACATACAACTAAGAGTAAAAGTTAACATTCTACAAGTTGTGAACATCAAGGTTGCCTCTTTATTGCATAAACACAATAAAGCTTCAACCTTTGTCCTTTTTACACAAGTTTATGCGTCTTCATCATATGAGATGATGAAGACTTGATTTTTATCACCATAAAAATCATAAAAAGGTTCCAAGAAAGTGAGATCTACAATAATAACTTAGATCCTTAAGTATTAAGAAACCCTAAGCTAGAAAGCTTGGATCTTTACAAGATTAATGAGACCATAAGCTAGAAAGCTAAGATCTAGTAAAAGTAATGAGACCATAAGATAAAAAGCTAAGATCTTTAACAAAATAATGAAACCCTAAGCTAGAAAGCTTGGATCTTTAATGTTATTGAAGAACCTTAAAGCAAAAGGCTAGATCTTCAAGTTACATGAAGATCATAAACACAAGTTTTGATCTTTTTATCAAAATAAAGGGATCATAAGCAAGAAAACTTAGATCCAACAAAGCAATGAAGATTCAAAGCTGCAGAGCTTGAATCTTTCATGTTCTTGAAGGATTCAAATCAAAGTTTGAATCTTCAAGATATAACAAGATCAAGAAGTTAAAAAGCATGATCCTTTAGTGATGATGATGATGTCAATTCTATGAAGAAGAAAAGAAGAAGAAGAAAATTTAAAACTTACACTTTTAGAGTGAGAAAGACTAGAGAGAGAATTAGGGAGTAAGTGTATGTAAAATATGAATGAGATTAAGTGTAAAATGGGTGAGATTTGCTTGGTATTTATAGGGGATTATGGTGGTGGTAGCCGTGGGGTTTAGGGAGGGACAAGGGGGACACCTTTTTGATTTTTGGTTAGTGGTGGTCTAAAGGTGGTGCTAGTTGTTAGGATCACATGCAACATTTGTGATTATGGTTAACAAAAATGCTAGTATGTTCTCTCTTATAAATGGGTTTTATCTTACATTTTTATGGGTCATAAACTTATTAAAATTGGGCTAATTAAATAGTTCATTAGCTAGAGTAGGGTGTGCTTGAGTCCAACAAGGTAGAAAGTCCAACAAGACTAACTAGTGAGCATAAGTAAATTACTAAGCGTAATTAAGCAACCAAAAACCCAAGTAATTGTTATTAGGAAATAACAATTAGTATTAAGTAGTCGAAATATTCCAATTACGACAAAAGTTAAACGTGTATCAAAACATATAGCTCGTTCTCAACGTCAAGTGACACTAACGGTCGTGAAAGCATTCGGGGCTCAAGTTAAGTAAATAAGTATTTAATGGCACATTGTATGGTATGAACGAAAGTAATTAATCATGAAATAAGATCCTAGAATATAAACCAACACAGTACGCACAAATACGCAGCTTTGCAGAAAGTAACAAGCACAAAAGTAAGTCAAAAAATTCGGGTCGTTACAATTTCAGACTTGGTCCTCAAAATAAAAATCCATGTATATCGTGTATAATCATCTACAATGACATGCACATGTTTCCGGCCATCAAGGCTAGAAACTCTCATGGTTCCACATAAGTCCATATGCAATAATTGCAAAGACGATGAAGTACTAGGGTTTTGCTTAAGCGGATGATTAGTCCGTTTCAGCTTACCCATTGTACATAATGGACATACATGAAACTGATCATATTGAAAGTTGGGAATACCATCAACTAAGTCTTTAGGGACCAGTCGATTGATACCCTTGTAATTCAGGTGTGACATCCGGTGATGCCATAACCACGAATTTTCTTTTGTGGAACGAGTGGCTAAACACATGTTTCTATGTGATGGTGCATCATTGAGGTCAATAGTATATAGTGAAGCCAAACGTTTACTAGCAAGAAGATCGTTTCCATTGGTGGATTGCACCGAGCATTGTCGATGTTCAAAAAGAACTTTGAGATCTCCATCGCAAAATTGGCTGACACTAAACAAACTGCACCCCAAACCCTCATATATGAGACCCGTTTGTTTGTTATGCCATTTTTCACATAATCTCCATATCCCGTTATTGCTGCAATCTCGTCATTTCCAAATGTAACCGTTCCTAGAAATTTGTCAACGTAATTGACAAGCAAGGATTTATCGCCCGTCATGTGCCGAGAACAACCGAAGTTGATATACCGAACACAGACGTCGAAACCCTATAATCGTTAGGTTTCCTAGAGTTTAGTTACCCAAATTTTCTTCGGTCCTCTGCAGTTAGTACCAGCAACAAATTTGGATCACAATTAAATGAATCACGTAATGCATCATGCAATTTAGACATTAAAGCATCATCTAAAACCACATTACATGAAGCATCAAAAGCAATATCAAGGTTTACATCATCATCAGAAGTCTTTACACATAACTTATTCCAAGTAGATGTTTTGTTCACAGAAGAAAATTTAAAAACATGTGATGACTTCCTAGGTCAACTAGCAGATTTCTTGGTTTGATTTGCTAATTTCTTAGTCGCTGACTTAGGAACCCATACTGTGACGACCCGGAAATTTCCGACCAAATTTAAACTTAATCTTTATATAATTCCAACTTGATAAGTAATGAATTTTAATAAGTCTTGAACCTCCGGAAAGAGTTTTGCACAAGCTTTTGGTCACGCTTTTATTCCGACGATTCACGAACGTCATAACTTGATTTAATTGTTTAATTATTGTGTATATATATGAATTTATATATATTTAACTTGAAAATATGATAATTAAATATCTCATTAAGTATATTAACAAAGTATTATATTTATATTTTCATACTACTAATTTAAAGAGTTTTTGAACAATATATATGTTACTATTTAAACGACGTAATTAACTTATGTTAAAATGTATTTACATATAATGTATTACGAGTGTAAATACATCCTTACAAATATTAACTACACTTTATAACATACCAATACATATAAAGGATAGCTATACTCGTATTACCGTTCAATTTCCTCAAGAATTGTACTCGCATTCATACGGTATTTTTACCCATATTATACACAGCTTCTAGAAGTATTTACTATTGGTATATACCAATAGAAATCTGCAATTATTTGTGTAATATGTCATACATGACCTAATCAATTTAATATGTCATCCATGACTTAATACATTTTAACTTATACTAGATATTTTCACTAAAAAACAAATTTTCAAGCCTATAAATAACCACAATTTCTAACTCATTTTTACACATTCATTTTTCAAATTTTACTTCCAATTTTCACACACACTTGCAAGAACTCTCCCAAGTTTTGTTCTACTACTTCTTTCCAGCAAATTTACATTCTAAACTTGAGGTTCGTGAATCCAAGGACGACGGCCATATTTTTAATAAGTTGAAAACTTATTATTAATATACTTTTACTACCGTGAGTATATAGTCCCATTTTTAAACTCTAAAAATATTTTGGGATGAGAATACATGCATTTTATGTTTTACACCATGGATATAAGTACTTAAAATATATTCTACATTTAGTTGTACCACCTTACATATCTTCCCTAATAGCTTGGTAACTAATATTTACATGTTGTAAGAACATGTAAGCGCGAATCCTATTGATAGATCTATCGGGTTTGACAACCCCAATCGGGCTAGTCGCTCTAATATCGTAAACGGTTGCATAGTACTTCATTTTTACTACACTTGGTACAGTGTAGGGAGATTTCATAATAAAAGGAACATGCTACATTAATGGTTAAGTATGGTTACCGAAGCGCTCAACAACTTATAGAATACTTTTATACACTTGCGAGTGTACATATATTTATAACTATGAAATCTTGTGGTCTATATTTATATCGATGCTAAACCTATATATCACACCAACCTTTGTATTGACTGTTTAAGCATGTTTATTCTCAGGTCCTTAAGAAAGTCTTCCGTTGTTACATAATCTGAGCAAGCTGTGCATGGAGTCTCATGCTTTTAATTAAATAAAGTGTTGCATTCAATAAAACCTTTGTCATGTATTATATTTGACTATTATGTCAAGTGTGTAGTATTTGAAACCGATGTATTATGGGGATTATTTCTTAAATAATCGCCCAATTGTTTAAAACATGCATTATGTATAATAATGGTGTGCTTTTTATGAAACAAATGCAATATTTTCTAAAACGTATCATATAGAGGTCAAATACCTCACTATGGGACCAATGAATAATGTACTGCGTTTATAGTAATATGGACAGGTCGTTTCAGTTGGCATCAGAGCGGTGGTCTTAGCGAACCAGGTCTTGCATTAGTGTGTCTAACTGATAGTTGTTATGATGCAATAGTGGGTCTGGACTTTGACCTTAGCTGTATGTCAAAAGTTTTGCTTATCAATTTTTTTGGAAATTACCTGCTTATCATCTTAAGTCTAGACGCGTCTTACTGCATTCATTGCATAGATAGTGTATAGACAAATTCATATCTTTGCATATCTATTAGAGTAAACTTTGTCTGACATATTTCGAAAAATCCTCCGTAACTTATGGGATTATGGTATTATAAATACATATGTAAATTATGTATTGAGGGATACTAAACTAGTCCTATAATTTATTTCATTTCAAAAATCTTTTCCCTACTCTGTACGAGATGGATCCTTCAACTGGTTCAAGTTCATCGGATTCCGACAACTATTCCGATATGGATATTCACCTGAGCTCTGAAAGCAGTGTAACCGGAATGGATCAACCGATTAGCCATCATCTATTCTAGATGGATTGGGGATGGGTTCGTAGCCGACTCAGTCAATGGAGACGAGAAGAAGGCGATCCTTTCCACCCTCCAAATTTCCCTCTCGGCAAAGAACTGAAGCACTTACCGGCGAACCAGTCCGAAACACCATTTTCACCCTCATTTCCAGAGTATCTCGCCACGATTATATATTATCTAAACTTCTAGATCTTATACATCCTCTCGTTCCAACCACCAATCATCCCGGTGTACTAGAAGAAGTCAATGAGCTTCGCGCTAGAGTGGTGGCTTTAGAGAATATGATGCAGAACTTACAAGCATCACAAGCCCCACAAGCACCAACTGCACCACCTGCATCCACACCAATGGTACAATTACCACCACCAACAACATCCGCATCGCAAGCCCCAACATCACAATCTATCCCACGAGCATCAACGTCATACGCCCTGTAAATATCAAGGAATACCAACAACATCAAACGATGAAGTATTGATTCATAACTTCATCGGAGAAATATTCTACAGTGATTATATAATCTTTAAAGTTTTAGAGATTATTTATTCTAATCATAACCGTAAATCAAGATGAGTGGATGGATAGAGATGATAGAGGGGAGAATAGAAACCCTGACAGGAATGGTGCGTGCGTTATAAAATAGACTTGGTATACAAGCAGCACTAGCAGTACCGACAACATCACCAGTACCAGCAGCACATACAACACCACAAGCTCCGCCAGTTCCATAATCACCGACATCATCACAAATCAAGAACGAGCATATTGTATCAAGAAGTTATGATGTATTAGCGCATTCCCTCTGAAAAAAATTTATATGTATATTTTATATATATATGAGTTTTTAAACCACAATATATCTTTTCGTACTAAGCTATTAGGTGTGAATGTTAAAGGGTAGATACTACTCGGTTAATTCATATTACTAATATGCTATGATGTACATCCTTCGTTAATGACTTAACAATCATTAATTATAATCTCTGCTTCAACTCAATAGATTCCATTTCATAATAAACCAAGTGTATTGTTCGAGTACGTGTTAGATTTCACACTTTCATTTTCGATGTACTCGAAACTTTCTAGAAAACGTCATTCGTGTCTTGCGAAGTTCACAAGAGTTCTACGAACACCAACATCAATCACCGAGGAAATATCGATAAAAATGAATGATGAAGTATTGATTCATAATTTCATTTACGTTGAAGAAATACTCCGCAAAAATTATGTAATCTCTAAAGTTTAAGGGTTATTCATTCTAGCTCCAGCAAAAATTAAATGAGTTTAATAGTATATTAACTCATTAAATCTATATTACATCTGTAGAAAATATAAAAACATATATTTTCATAAAGACTGTAATAAAAATTCTCTTGTACAAAATATTACTTGTGAAACTTTAACGGGTAGGTAATACCCGAGAATTATACAAATTTACAATTAATATGTTATACTGTACATTCTTCAATTCTGATTCAATAATCATTAACCATACTCACTACTTTCACAACAATATACATTCTTTCATAGAAACCAGAACAACCATTCTCATTCAAATTCAATTACATATTCTGGTTTTGACATATCAGAATCCAAGTCAAGATTAAACAGATGACATCACTCTTAGATTCATACATCCTTCGAAATTATACTTTAAATTCAAACTATACTAGAACATCACTTCCATTCACAAAAACTCGTAAAGATATTCATATCATTCAAGATTCAACACGAATTCATTATACGGATATTGACGATGACAACCTGCATCTAAACCTTTCAAAATTCTTGAAAACACCTCAACTAAGGAACAATCGAGAGAATGAACCAATCACACGATACGTACGAAGAATATATGCATATAGATATGCATCCGGAGGACACTTGAACCTAAGCAAAGGTTCAACACGTATCCGTGTCAGATCCTTTAGCATTATTATTACTCAAAATAACTTTACAATCCCTTTTTAAAATAGCGAATTGTTGCACAGCTCCAAAAAGACAACTTCGACTTTTCATCCGGAGTAGCCTTATTATATCCTTGATATATACGTTGTCTTTTCGCCATCGTTACCGGGGAACCTTTTATATTCCACCACATTAGTAGTAAGCTTACCAGCAACTTTATTGCTTTTTGACTTAAATCTCTCTGAAAGATCACTATAAAACCTTTTCATGTACCCGTCTACATCTTGTAACAATAATTGCCATACCAAACCCCAGGAAGCATCAATAATTATTCTTGAATCTCACATCATTTCTGCATATACATATAACGTTATCTCCTGGAATTATAATTCTGAAATCCGGAATAGCACTTTAGCCTACGAATCAGTACTATGAAGTTTTGAAAAAGTTAAAAGAAGCAGCAGAAACTGTAGACAACCGTAACAGTCAAAAGTTGATGATAAAGAATATTGTGTTAGTAACGTACAGAAAAAGAGAAAGTTTGGAACTGGAAAACGGATTGAGCAAACCCTGAAGGAGACTGTGAACAAATCACAAGGACTAAATCTGCCTTCAAAGAATCCAAATGATTCAGTGTCTGCTGAAGTCTTTAGTGAATCCCTTGCTCCTTACTCTAAACCCCTGTGGATAATATATTTCATCATCCTCCGATCTTAGATATTCTAAGATATCATCATATCTTTCATTATAAATATCCTCCATATTTCTGACGATATTTTCATAACTATTATTATCTGAAATCTTTTATCTCTTCGCACTATCAGTGTTACGTCATAAAGGAAACTGTTTTAGTTTCTAAATCTCGAAAAAATTCAAAATTTAAAATATGAATGTTGTTGAAGTAGTGTTGGGAACTGAAGCATGAGTTAGTATAATATAATGACACCTGATCAACGTGATTATATTACAGTAAGTCATGCTGAGTTTCTAATGAAACATGATGATTCACGACCATAACATCATCATGTGCCATGTTACACGACTCTTACATTCAATCTAATCTCTAAACATATCAAGAACATATTCTCTTGATAGTTCTATCTTTTCCTTTGGATTCTGGTAATTTCACAAGTCAAATTGTGCTATTACAATTTCTCTCTTAGAGCATTAGCTATGTTCATTTCGAATTTCATATCTATGAATTCTAGACCATTATTCTCTTGACTTGAAGTCGGGAAAAGAAGACGAAAGCATGAAACTCCAAAATATAAGGAAAAATATAAGTATGACGACAACGCAGAAATTACAAACAGTGTATATCGATGTGTATAGTAATATAAAGACACGAGAAAACTAAGAACACTATAAACCCAAGAGCATAGTAGAAATTAACGAATTCCTCCAGTGGAAGATGAAAAAGAAGAATGACAGATGTGATAGTCAAGAATATATCAAGAATTAAAACTGGATGGAGCATATTGACGAATGTTTTGGAATTACAAAGAAAGGAAGAAAGTATAAAAGATGGGAGATATGGAAATAAGGAAATATAGGAGGTTGATTTATAGTAAAATATCCGATAGAGAAATCGAGATAGATTATTGCATTAAATCGAAGAGGATCATAATTTCCTTAATCGCCGAAGAATCAAATCTTATATAGATTACAAAGATTTTATTTAATTCGGAGATCAACCGTGATGACGTCAAAATATAAGACGAATCCCTATTTTCTCATTTCACTCTTTTATGATAGCTTCACTCATACGTTTCGAGTAATCGAATTATTTTATCCATATTTCTCAATCATGATAAAACCCAATGAATCAACTTATATTCGTTATAATAACATTCATATTGTTAGCCATGACGACCTCGATCAAATTTCGGGACGAAATTTCTTTAACGGGTAGGTACTGTGACGACCCGGAAATTTCTGACCAAATTTAAACTTAATCTTTATATAATTCTGACTTGATAAGCAATGAATTTTAATAAGTCTTGAACCTCCGGAAAGAGTTTTACACAAGCTTTTGGTCAACCTTTTATTCCGACGATTCACGAACGTCATAACTTGATTTAATTGTTTAATTGTTTAATTATTGTGTATATATATGGATTTATATATATTTAACTTGAAAATATGATAATTAAATATCTCATTAAGTATATTAACAAAGTATTATATATATATATTTTCATACTACTAATTTAAAGAGTTTTTGAACAATATATATGTTACTATTTAAACGACGTAATTAACTTATGTTAAAATGTATTTACATATAATGTATTACGAGTGTAAATACATCCTTACAAGTATTAAATACACTTTATAATATATCAATACATATAAAGGATAGCTATACTCGTATTTTTGTTCAATTTCCTCAAGAATTCTACTCGCATTCATACGGTATTTTACCCGTATTATACACAGCTTCTAGAAGTATTTACTATTGGTATATACCAATAGAAATCTGCAATTATTTGTGTAATATATCATCCATGACCTAATCATTTTAATACGTTATCCATGACTTAATACATTTTAACTTATACTAGATATTTTCACTAAAAAACAAATTTTCAAGCCTATAAATAAGCACCATTTCTAACTCATTTTTACACATTCATTTTCCAAATTTTACTTCCAATTTTCACACACACTTGCAAGAACTCTCTGAAGTTTTGTTCTACTACTTTTTTTACAGCAACTTTACATTCTAAACTTGAGGTTCGTGAATCCAAGGACGACGGCCATATTTTTAATAAGTTGAAAACTTATTATTAATATACTTTTACTACCGTGAGTATATTGTCCCCTTTTTAAACTCTAAATATATTTTGGGATGAGAATACATGCATTTTATGTTTTACGCCATGGACACAAGTACTTAAAATATATTCTACGTTGAGTTGTACCACCTTGCATATCTTCCTTAATAGCTTGGTAACTAATATTTACATGTTGTAAGAACATGTAAGCGCAAATCCTATTGATAGATCTATCGAGTTTGACAACCCCAACCGGGCTAGTCGCTCTAGTATCGTAAACGGTTGCATAGTACTTCGTTTTTACTACACTTGGTATAGTGTAGGGAGATTTCATAATAAAGGGAATATGCTACATTAATGGTTAAGTATGGTTACCGAAGCGCTCAACAACTTATAGAATACTTTTATACACTTGCGAGTGTACATATATTTATAATTATGAAATCTTGTGGTCTATATTTATATCGATGCTAAACCTATATATCTCACCAACTTTTGTGTTGACTGTTTAAGCATGTTTATTCTCAGGTCCTTATGAAAGTCTTCCGCTGTTGCATAATCTGAGCAAGCTATGCATGGAGTCTCATACTTTTAATTAAATAAAGTGTTGCATTCAATAAAACCTTTGTCATGTATTATATTTGACTGTATGTCAAGTGCGTAGTATTTGAAAACCGATGTATTATGGGGATTATTCCTTAAATAATCGCCCAATTGTTTAAAACATGCATTATGTATAATAATGGTGTGCTTTTTATGAAACGAATGCAATATTTTCTAAAACGTATCATATAGAGGTCAAATACCTCGATATGGGACCAATGAATAATGTACTGCGTTTATAGTAATATGGAAGGGTCGTTTCATATATAGACTTGTAATTCAAGTTTGGATTATAACCTGTGACATGAAAAACACCTTTGTTAGTGAGATGTCCAAATTTTTCAGTTTACATTTGTGTAGATTGATTTTGCAAAATTTCCATTTTGATTTTACATTCCTTTGCATCATACTCACTCAAATCAGGTTTTGGACTCGTGTGTTGATTTGAAGACTTTACTGGTTTCTTTAAAAGACTTTCCTTTGTATGTTTTGTCATTAACATTAGAGAAAGTTTTTCACTAGAACAAGAACCATCTGGATGATGTACCTTCTTAACAATGAATTGTTTTAAAGGTTCAAATTTTGGAACACTTTCCTCCCGATGAGAACGTAAAGGATTTTTAAGAATAGTAATGTGTTTAGAAGCATTAGAATGTGATTTCCCCTTAACCTTCTTATTAATCCCTCCAGCACATGCAGACACTTTATTCACACAAGTAGAAATCAATGGTGATGTGTGTGCTTGTAAAGTGATTTGCTTTTGTGTGTTAGCCTATTTTAGTTAAACTATCTTACGATTTAAGCTTTAAATCTCAAGACATTAATCCTCCGTAGACACTAAAACTTCACCTTCCTTAAAAGCATAAGAACATTCTTTCCTAGGAACTGTAGGCAATTTATCACACAGTTCAAGTGTTTGTTTCAAATGTTTGCGTCTAAGTTGCAATTCTATGTTTTCGTTTTCAAGTTTCTCAACTAGATTATACAAATCTAACACTTCAGGCTTTTCATCACTAGGTTCTACCTTAGGTTCAACTTTTAGTTCTACCTGAGGTTCTACCTTTAAATCTAAAGCCTTATGACCTAGTGATACTGACTTAAACAAGACAGTAAGTTCATGTGCGAGGTCTTCACAAATTTGAGAATCAGAAATAGGACATGCAGGTAAAGCTTGTAAAATTGGTTTGTCTTCCAAAGCAGGTTGATCAAACACCTCATGTATGGTAATAATGCTAGAACTAGGTTTGTTAAACATCTAATTTTCAAGCATTAAAATGTATTTATCTAGCATGAGTGTGGGAATGTAAACCAATCTATGTTTAGGCACATAATCAGCTTTTTGCATGTTCTCTTCATGTTCAACAAGGTCTTTCAAGAAATCTAGATTAGGTTTACCCATTTTAGCATTAATCTTTTCATACATTAAGCTAATTTAATAATATTTCCTAGATGAACGATTAACAATAATATCATCAAAATCAGCATCAGATGCATGAACAAAGTGATATGGCAAACCAGCTTGAAAGTAATCCAAATGATATAATCCTGGAATCTTTTTGGAAATATCGTCTAACATCTTGGCATCCTCAAAACCCAACCTCCACTTATCACCATAAATCATTTTTGGTCTATTCATAAAGATTGTTTGTTTTGAAAGTTCCATACTAATGATAGCTCATGATTGCTCTTGACGATAAAGTTTTTCCTCATATTGTGCAAGTTGAGCTTTCATTTTCAAAGATTTTTTAGTAAATAATGAAATTTCAGCTTTCTTCATAAGTATGGTTTCTTCCAATTGAACAATTTTCTTGTGTTGTTTGGAAAGTGTGGGTTCATGTTTTTCTTTTGAATCAGAATGATCTTTTTCTAAGAATTGAACTTTCTCCGCAAGACGTTCGGATTTTAGACGATAATCAATTCGTTCGATTAATCGAATGAATTGACTTTTTAAGGTCTTCCAACTCAGTTTCCGTAGAGCTGAGTTGAACTTTCAACCGATTCAATTCTGATTGTGATTTGGATGATGAAGATTTAGTCTCATTTAGTTTGATTTTGTTTTTCAAAGCTCTGTTTTCAGATTTTAAACCTTTTACTTCTTTTGACATTGAGACTAAATTCTTCAACAAGTCATTTTGCATTTTAATAAAATCAGGTGGGATTTCAGTTGTTTGTACCTTATCATCATTAGACGTTGATTCAGAATTCTCCCTTGCTTCCTTAGCTTTAAGCAGCTTGGTCGCCTTGCAAACATTTGCATGTTCCACCTCGGAATCGGATTCATCCATCCAGTTAAATCAAGTATCATCAGCCGGTTTCAGCTCTCCCCCGGTTTCTATAACCTTCGCCATCAACATTTTCTTTCTGTAGTAAGCATCATCTTTCTTTTTAGGCATCTTGCACTCGCGAGAGAAATGACCAGCTTTGCCACAATTGAAACAGATTGACTCATCCTTCTTGGAATCATCAGCATGTTGATGTATTGATGAATCAGGTTTCTTGTAATAGGAGGAAGAATATGAATTCTTGCGTTGGTTGCTTGATTTTCCTTTGAACTTGTGTCTGTTTAAGGCTTTCGTGAACATGGCTGCATTTTGACTAGTTCAAGGTGAGAACCATCAACATCCGAAAGATTTAACTCTTCAGAATCAGTTGATTCTTCAACAAGCACCTTCTTGGATAAGCTTTTAGAAGTTGTGAATGATTTGCTTTTCTTCTTGGCAATGAGGGCAAGTGGATCACCCAAAGAAGACTCTTTCCTTTCTGCTAAAGTTTTGACACAATAGGTTGATAATGCATAACTACTCCAACAAGCTCATGAATATTCAACTTATCAATCTCTTTGGTAGATTGAATGATTGTTCCATAAAGACTCCAATCAACATTGAACTTTTTGAGAAAATTCATGTTGATCTCAGCATTCACTTTTGTAATCTTGCACCTTTTCAACTCATTAAGGACACCATTGAAATGACGGTAGGTTTCCATGAGAAGTTCTTCGGGTTCCTGCTTGAAATCTTCATAACGTCCAAGAGCCTTATTCAATTTTGTAACATCTGACATGTCATAACCTTCCTGTTGCCTTTTGATCTCATCCCATATGTCTTTAGCAGTGGTGTTGCTATCAACATTTTCAAATAACTCATACGGGATGGCTTGCATGATGACATTTTTAGCCTCAATATCACCTTGAGCTCTCTCACGTTTCTCACCAAAAGTTCATAGACTGGAATTGGCATACCGGTATCCGGATAGTATTCAACAACTGGACCATCTCTCAAAGAAGCCCAAATGTACTTTGCCTTTTCACCCTTGTAGTCTATGTAATGAATGATACGATGAAGCTACTGGTTGTACTTGCCATCAAACAACACTGGAGGTCTGGAATCGATCCGATGATCAAGGTATCTTGAGTAGACATATTGATAATAAATGAGATAGATTCGGTAAAGATTCGATATATCACACAAACTGAGATTCAAGTTCAGAAAAATCTAACAAAATGTCAGATTCGATATCAGATTCAGTATTGTAGCTGACTCGGTATCTGGTTCGATACTATAGCAGATTTGGTATATCAGATTATGTATCAAAAACTAATAAAGTAACACATATTTCACACAGATTCGGTAAAGATTCGGTAACCACAAGATTTGAAGACTTAGCACAGTTAAACCTCACTATATAACAAGTATATATGAGATTCGGTATCAGATTCGGTTTCGGTATCCGGTTTGGTAACCAGACTCTGTAACTCTTTCACTTAACAAATGAACCAAATTTAATGTAAAATACCTTGAATTAGATTCGGTATGCTTACTGCATAAGGAAACAAGTTAGTATCAAGTAAAATATCAATGAAACCGAATGTGAAATATACCGAATGTCAATTGTAGCAGTTGACAAACCGAGTCTAAGTGTAAAACTTAGAAAATTAATCGAATCCTTGCTCAAACCACACCAACTAGCTACGTATGATCAAACCAAATGTGATAGAATCACTAACACACCACAAACTGTAACACTTAAGATGAATTTTCAACTTTGAAGAAGACTCGGTATGGCAGTTACGATACCGAATGTTGATCAAATCACCAATAATTGATGAATTGATGAAATTGAACCGTCAAAATTGTGATTAAACACCTCACGAGCACTACTGAATCCTCTGATCTTTACTTAAAAATAGAATCAAGCTTGAATTGATCAATACCGAGAGTTTTAGCCACAAACTCTAAAAATTAACTTGATTCTCCATAATTGTTGTTAAAAGGCTGTAATGTTGATCGAAACTCTTTCCAATACACTTAATAAACCTTAGCTGAACTTACTACAAGAATCGAAACGTCAGATTATCATATTCGATGATACCGAATGTGATTCAATCAAACCGAATGTGAACAGATTCTGTAATCTTCAATCTCTGGATCCATATAGTGATGTAATATCACTTCCTGGAAGCTCTGATACCAAATGATAGGTCAGATCATAGTGAGAATCGAAGATATGGTAAGATTGAGTGAGACTCAGTAAGGATAGAACAGATTCGGTATTAGAGAGAATCGATAAATTTACATTCCACAGCTTCTTAAACTAGTTTACAATGCAATAGCTATCTAATTAGGAGTACTTAGGTTCCTTATATAGCCCTCTTCTAAGGAACCTTCTAATGAGCTTATTTCACATTAAAACTATATCACTATCGGGGTCCTAACAAGATTGAACCAACTTCAGTTGCTCAAGCCTTACTTGATCCAAACTGCGTGATAGCTATGCAAGAAGAAATAGGTCAATTTGAACATTTTAAGGTGTGGCAATGAGTTCCAAGACCAGCGGGGCAACGACCAATCGAGGTTAAGTGGATTTTCAAAAAAAGAAGGATTCTGATGGGGTTGTGGTTAGAAATAAGGCACGTCTTGTGGCCAAGGGATATCGACAACAAGAGGGTATTGACTATGATGAAACATTTGCTCCGGTTGCAAGGTTTGAGGCTATTTGTCTGTTTCTTGCTTATGCTTCTCATATGAAGTTCATGGTGTTTCAAATGGATGTCAAAACTACTTTTCTGAATGGTCATCTTCAAGAGGATGTTTATGTTGATTAACAAGAAGGCTTTATCGATCCTATTCATCCAAATCACGTCTACTACTTGGAGAAAGCTTTGTATGTTCTAAAGCAAGCATCGCGTGCATGGTACGAGACTTTGATAAAGTATTTGTTGGAAAATGGCTTCTCTCGTAGAACAATTGATACAACGCTCTTCATCAGTAAAAACCACGGTAACATTCTCTTGGTTCAAATTTACGTTGATGATATTATTTTTGGTTCCATGTCCCCGGCCTTATGTAAAAAATTTGGTGACCTTATGGCCAACAAATTCGAAATGAGCATGCTTGACCAGCTCAATTTCTTCTTGGGGTTACAAGTCAAACAATTACCAAATAGCATTTTTATCAGTCAAACTAAATACGTTAACGACATACTAAAACATTTTAAAATGACTAATTTGAGAACAATGTCAACCCCAATGAGGACTTTGTTAAACGCTGATGAAAATGGGGAACCCTTTGATATAACGCTTTATAGAAGAATGGTTAGTTCTCTAATGTACTTAACTGCGAGTAGACCGGATATTACACTTGCTGTAATGGTCTGTGCTCGGTTTCAATCGAACCCAAATAAATCACACTCCAAAGCAGTGGTTAGGATTTTCCAATACCTTAAAGGTACACCTAACCTTGGAATCTAGTATCCTCATGGATCTGATTTTAATCTCACTGCTTATACTAATACGGATCATGGCGGTTGCTATGTTGATAGGAAAAGCACATCTGGATCAATTCAGATGTTAGAGAATAGGTTTTGGTTGGTTGGTCATCCAAGAAACAAAACTGTGTTTCATTATCAACAGCTGAGTTTGAGTATATTACTGCAACTCACTGTTGTTCACAAGTTTTGTGGATGCAAACTCAACTATTAGACTATGGCTTTAAGATTTCTAAGACCCCGATCTACTGTGATTCACAGAGTGCTATTGCAATTACTAGCAACCCGGTCCAGCATTCTAAGACCAAACACATAGATATTCGTTATCATTTTATTAAGGACCATGTTGAAAAGGGAGATGTAGAATTATACTTCGTGCCTACCATAGTGAAATTAGCTGACATGTTTACTAAACCTTGATGAAGTTAGACTAAAGTTCTTTATACAAGAAATTGGCATGGTAGATTATAGTGCTTAACATTCCTTAGTTCTATTGGGACTTATACCTGGGATCTTGTGTTTATAGGGAGTACATACTTTCTAGGGGGAGCAACTGATTTCTTATTCTTTAGATACTATCATCCAAGGGGGAGCTTTTATTTTACTAATAACTTCCTGGGCTTATATTTCAATAGTTACGATAGGGGGAGGTAACTGATTGATGTCATATTTCAAGGGGGAGTTATTAATTTTCTTGGGACAAATCAAAATGGTGATTTATTTGACTGTATATCACATTTTGAGGGGGAGAAAGGGATATAATGAGAAAGAAAATTGTTTATCAAAAGTGAATTCATAAAAACTCAAGGTTTAATCTGATAAAATTCACTTTGGCTTGTATACATCTCAGTATGCAACCCTCTTTAACAATTGGTATCACTGAAGATTTGTGTTTTGTACATAATTCAAGTTTTTCTCAGTACAAATCTTGATTTTAGAAAATTCATAAAAAATTTGAAAAGATTAAAATCCAAAACGAATTGAATTTTTCATGAATAAATGCTATTTTTAGAATCATACCGAATCTGAAAACCAAACAGTGCAGATTCGGTAAGTTCAAAAAAATTTTAAATTTACTCAGTCTTGATGTTTAATGAAAAGTATAATAAACTTGTGTAAATTCTGATATTGAATTGTTAAAGTTTGAATTCAAATTGATTTAAATTTTGAAATTGGACTACATTCGATATTTAAGGCCCATTCGGGAAGGCCCAATTTTGACCCATTCTCTGTATCTATAGATAGAAGAGTCAAAGTCAAAGACTATTACGCTTTCTTAATCAAATACCGAATCTGATTACCTTACCAAGTATGTGCTAATCTACCGAGTCCATTCATTAATCACTTCAATTCTTTGGTAATTTCTTGTTTTAATCAAGTTTATGATATACATGTTATAGATCTGAGTTAAATGAAAGATTATAAACCAGAAAAGATCAAAACTAACAGGAATAAGACATTCAATTTTGAAAATTCTTGAAAAACCGAATCTGAGTTTACAACTATAATTCTTCGATTAAATCTGATTGATTTGGTTTATTGACATGAGATAAAGTCAATTCAGTGTTAAATTAGTTGATCTATCAAAGAAATGACTCAGATTGCATGATTGATTCATGTTTAATGGATTCTGTATATACCGAATGTGTTTATGCTACAGTTACCAAGTCTGTTCAACATGATGACATGATTATTTAATCTTTTGTGTTTAAAATTGATTCTGGTTGAGATTTTGAATAATATATGACTAGAAATGCATGTTGAGGTTATAATATATGAAATTTGAAGATACCGAATCTGATATTTGGTCTGGATACCGAGTCTGATATTTGGTAGTTAAAATTTTCATGATTTGATTTTAAAAACTTGCATGCTATATCTAGTTCATCAAAGTGAAAGGAAAAGCATATTTGGTTACCAAATCTGTAAGATTTCATGGTTACCAAATCTGCTCATAAAATTGAAAATTGACTAAATGTTGTTGGATTTTTGGTTTTATCATTTGATTAATCATGATACATGTGTTAATTGATTGAATGCATAAATTTAATAACATGATTGTCAAATACTTGTGAATAAATGGAATAAAATTTGTATAACTTATAATATCTATAAAAATCATAAAATTTGAAAAATACAAAGGACTTCAAAGGAAATAAGGATAGAGATATGTGCTTCATGATAACATATTTTGGTCTTCTATTCTTATTTAAACAGTCAAATGGCGAACAATCATTTTATCAACAATGAAACCAACATTCCCGAAAACTATTGGCTTGCTATTCAGGAAAGGCATCAACTCTGGCCTATTTTAAGCTCCACTGTCAGTGTGCCTACTATAGACTTGAGACTTCTCAATAGAACTATCAAATTTGTCGAGGCCGCACAACCCACTACTGCTAATCCACAGGAAGAACCTGCTAGATTTGAGTTTGAGTTGAGAGGGGTAAATGGTTTAAGGATAATTACCAAGGCTAATTTTAGGAGGATCTTTCAGCTTCCTCTTGTACAAAATGCTCCTGCTTTTCCTTCAACTCAACAAATGATGAACTCAACAAATGATGAACTTAATAAATGCTCCTGTTACACCTGCCAAGTTTCAAAAGAGGTTCTTACACTTCAGGTGGTATGTGATCTTCTCGATCATCAACCAATGTTTTCTGATGACACAGAGTGGATCTGATAGCTTGACGGTCCTGATGCTGAAGCTTTTCTACTCATTTACAAGAGTAGAAAATCCAGATTATGCAGAACTTTTGTGGGATCTAGTACATGCTAAAGTGGATAAGACAAGGAATGCCTATGTTCCTTGCATAAGGTTTTGCTGTATCTTTATTCATGATGCTATAACTGCTAGCAGAAATGCAAATATTTTTATTCCTGGTACACAGGGAATGCAGATGGTACGCTTTGCAGGGGTAAAGATGAATACTTCGGTGCTGTCTGACATTTAATTTACGGCACCAATACCAGACTGGTTGGTGACATTGGCTAATCTCTTAGATGGGAGAATCCATGTATACTATGAGGCAGTAGGGATGCCTCTTCCGAACCCAGCACAACAAGAATAAGTTGAACCAGCTGAGGTTCCAGCCCCAGATGTTGTATAAAAACCTATAGCACAACTCGGACCAGCTTCCACCTCACTTAGGGTTAACCTAAAATGCCCTAAGGTTATCCGATCTACTTAACCCGTGAGGATCAGAGAACCTAGTTCACTTAGGATTGAACCAACCCTATCAGCAACTAAATCATCTCTCGAACTAACGTAGAAGAGGACACGTTATATACCTGATGAGATGATTCAAACTCCGCCATTCTAACGAGTAACTAGATCTGAGACTTCGACTCCTATCGTCCACCAAACAGTTACTACAACCATTGGTGATATGGACCAAGACTTAGAACCTACTAGGTCACCTTCACCCATTTCCATATAACATCCAATAATAACAATAAGCCCTACATTAAATGAAGTGCAAGCTTCGGTAGGCAAGAGAGCTGAAAGCAAGGATGGTAAAAAGACCAATCAGCCCATCAATTCTAAACAAGACTTAATAATAAATCTCACAAGCAAAGGTGCTTTGGCCTCTCAAAAGGAAGTAAATTCTACCTCTGAAGTAAAGTCTGCGCTCACTCAATCAATTGAGGAAACTCAATCGTTGAAGTCCAGAACGGCCGAACGGGAGCCGAAAAAAGTTGAAAAGGCATCATGCGTATCGGCCGAAAATCCTCTTGATATACTTCATCCTAGTGATGTCGTATTGCCGCAACGTCAAATAGGCCTGGAGGGCGGGCTTATCTTGATGAGGAAAATCTGCCGCGTCCCATGGAAACGAGTCAACATGACATTTCTTCAGAAATTTTATCAGACTTCCAGCAGACTGTTCCTTTGGTTCAAGAAATTGATCCATTGGTTCAAACCACTTCTCTTCTGAATCTTGAATCTCAGGGTCTGGAGGATGAGTCTTTAACTGAAAGAGATGTACCATCTCATGGTACATTGATGACTTCAGGAGTCGAGGATATTAGTATCTCCGCGAGAGCAAAACCGACGGGTAGTTCTACTACTCTATCAGAGTCCCGTGAGACTAAAAGTCATGGAAGTGGATGATTTGAAAAATCTTCGCCGATGACACTCCGATTTTTACCCAACCTCCATCAAAAGGGGATATTACAAATCTGACTAGTAGTATGTACAACCCTACATATAAGAATAATATCGCACATACATCCTTACCTACCCTCACGGTAACTCATACACTTCCACCAACATCACCGACAACATCTGATGATGTTGTTGCTGTTCCGATTGTTACCTTTCCACCATCACCCCCACGTTCACCAAATTATTATGATGCTTTAAAGCAAGAATATTTTAATCGTATGTTTTCTAGAATAAATCTTGATGTTCTTCGATGTACATCTCTTCAAGCAATGTTCGTGCTAGAATTCGACATCCACTTACTTCCTGCTCTTCTCCAATAAGTCCTCATCTTGATGATGAACATGACGATTCTGATCCTCAGAATAGCCATGAGGGGGAGATAGGAGTAGATGGAGAATTTCTTACTGTGAATATTTCTACTAGGGGTAGTGGTGTGAGGTCTACTTCAACTTTACAAGATCAAACGATTGAATCCGAGGCAATGCAAACTCATGATGATGTAGTTGAGAATGCAGAGCCTGAGTAAGTGATTATTCCAATTTTGCAAACCACTCATGCTGAGGTTGAAGAAGGACAAGTTGATGAGGATTTGAATTTAAGAGACTTTTATCTTGAGGAAACAGATGATGATGGGTTTGTCATTTTAAGTACATTGTCTTCACTATCAGCTATACCTGATGATGTAGAGATGGTTGATGAAGGGAATCCTGAACCGAATATGTAAAGTGATGATGAAGAGGATTATACTGATGAAGATGGTGGTGATCAATATGAAAGTCTAAACGTGGATTAAATCTTTAATCATATTGAAGATGATAATGGTCCAACTGAAAATGCAACAAATACTCCAGAATAACTTGCATCATCAAGTTCAAATCCATCTAATGAAAACAAGAGTTCAACTCTTGGTGTAAAAATTTCAAGTTCTACAATGAATTCTTGGTTCAAATACAATAACGGCTTATTTTTCAAAAATCGGGATCATCGAATACAATTGGGGATTGAACATGACTTCATGACCTTGAGAAATACATTCATCGAAGAAAATGCTTATAAGATCTTCCACATGAACGAAACACCAAGAAGTGAAAGGTTTACTTATATTGGTTCAAGACTACTTCCATCTAATGAAAGGAACTGGTATCAGTTTATGTGGAGGAAACATATCAATCGAAATGAAGATGATTTATGGTTACAACGAAAGTACTGGATATCAGAGGTACTAGATATTACTCGAGTTAGAGTGAACATAAGTGTGAAGAAGGACGTCATCAGTCAGTTCCATGTTATTAGAGAAGATGAGAAGGAGTACAAGTTTACACAAGTTGATTCTCAGAATTTGGATATGCTTGACATCATTCACATCTACAACTACCTCACTATTCTCTCAACTCGACCTTATGCTAAAACTCAAGCTTTGGAGGCTGTAAAGAGATATGTGATGGAGACAATTGAACTGATGAGACGTGAGGATTTTCAAATTGGTAGAAAAAAGGAAAAAGATTCGAATTACATGTCCGGATAAATTTCTTGAGGGACTTGAGGATATGGGAATGTTTCAAATACAATTCGAACACGAAGGGTTTGTGTTTGTTAATTCTCAGAAAGAAAGGTGTTCATCCGAACGGAAGAGCTAAACAAATATTGAGATGGTACAGTTAAGGCTGTAACTGCACTGAAGTATCTCAAGTTCCGTCAAAGTAAGTTTGATGACATTGACATGAAAATGGGTCTTGGAGAGTTCATTAAAAACATCAGAGATAGTCTAAAACTCCGGATCTGAACTAGACAATTTGAGATTCTTCGTGGTTAAAGGAAAAGAAGATATTTCAAAGAAATGGATGAATATCCATTACTCGAGGGAGATACAAGAAAAACATGGGGAGTCTGGAAACCTTCAAAGAAGATTTCAGATAATCAGGTTGAATTTTCTGACCCTACTAGTACAAGATGGAAAGCTACATTTGGACCTCTCAAGATTACTCAATAGGATTACATTGTAATTTTCACATTTAACACTAAGGGGGAGATTGTTAGGACCCCAAAAGTGGTATAGTATTAATGTGAAATAAGCTCATTAGAAGGTTCCTTAGAAGAGGACTATATAAGGAACCTAAGTAGTCCTAATTAGATAGCCATTGCATTGTAAACTAGTTTAAGAAGCTGTGGAATGTAAATTTATCGATTCTCTCTAATACCGAATCTGTTCTTTCCTTACCGAGTCTCACTCAATCTTATCATATCTTCGATTATCACTATGATCTGACCTATCAAAACACAAATTTTTTCAAAAGTTAAAAATTTAACCATAGGCAAAAATTCGATTTTTAACCATGAAAATGTACCTTATTTGCGAAATTGACAACGGAAATGAGTTTAGGAGGCACAAGAGACTTAGATTGGAGCTTTGAATCGCGAAATTGGATTGAAAATTGATGATGGTGGTGGTCTTGGGGTGTTCGGCCGAAAGCAAAGGGGAAGGAAGAATAAAAGAAAAAAAGAAAGAAAAGAGGAAGAAGAAGGAAGGAAAGGAAAAAAGAAAAATGGACCCGTGTGGCACACCTTATTTCTCCTGCCCGACTCACAATTTTTTTATATTTTAATATTTTAAATATTATCACTAAATTTATAAAATTTTGCTTCGGATTTTAATCTGGTTATTTTTATATTTTAAACTAAAATTTAAAAAGAAAAAGAAAAACGCACAGAGTAAAAAAAAATTCTTATTTTATTAATAACACAAATTACACAGATTCCACAAATTTCAGAAATGACGCGGAAAGAAAGATAAGTTTAAAGCTTTTTTGACCATCCAGAGTAAATCAGCGGTGTGTACCGAGAATATTTCAAAATCACTTAGTATTTTACACTCATGCTTTTGTAGATCCCTGATGTCATCCATTAATTTAACCAAAGCCCTTCTAACTTTCTTAGTGTTTGAAATTTCATCCCTTGGTCCAGTATCTTGATAATTAAGCTCGAAAAGAAGTTTTGACACCGTGTCTTGAAATAAAAGATCTTCCGCGGAGTCAGGATCACCGATAGTAAATTTCAAATTTTCAGATATTTCTCGAATGCCCTTTCTTTGCGGAGTTGTATATGGAAATTTTGATGTAGTGAGGATTTGCACGAGTTCAGAATATATTTCCTTTCATTTTACGAAGAAATTCTGATGTATTCTTTCCTCGGTTGAATCCGGAAAAATATTAGTTAATCTTTTAATGAGAAATGATGCTAGATCAAAGTAGAAGAAATCTTGGTCTCCATATTTTGAAATAGGGTTAGATTTTTTGCTTTCAATCCAAAATTCTAATTCAAAAATCATTGCGGCGACATAACGGTTGATATGAATTTGAGAAATCTCTTTATCACCAATATGAGGTAGAAAATTGACAAATGACTCTAAATCAAATTGAGGTCAATTTCTGCATCCCGATACTTTACAAAAATATCTTCCCCACATTCCTTTAACAGTTTGTGAATAGAACGAACTTGATTACGCAGTTCTTTTAGTAGATTTATTTGAAAGTTTGAAAACGGGAAATCTGAGGAATAGAGGTGCCTAACGAATTCTCTATAGACGTCTAACCTGCTGCTAGGATTTAACAGAACTCCAGTAAATGGAGCATTTGTTTTTTCAACATGTTGTTTGATATCGGCTAAAAAGTCACATTTTAACCCCGGTATTAAGGCCCAAAAACAAGAAAGATTCAAACTTTGTTGGCAAAATATCCATTTCATTGGTTAGAATTGAAGAACATGTAATTACGAAGACGGTGCAAAAAGAATCAAGAGAATCGGAGCTAAAACGAAGATTCTATAGCAAAAACGGTGAAAGATAAGAAAACAAGTTACGATGCAGAAAAATCAGGCTGAGCAGGCCAGCAAACGGCCTACCATACGGCTTGCTAAATAGCCTGCCAGTATGGCAAACCGCCTGTCAAATGGTCAGATCAAACGGGCTCGATAAACAGCTTGCCTTAGCAAACGACCTCCAAAAACGGGCTGCCAAACGGCCTGCCAGCCGTTTGCAGAAAAAAATATTGTTTATTTAAAGGGTCTTTGTCATTCATTCCAACACATACTTCAATTCACTTCTTTCTCTCGCTTGTACAATATTAGCCATACTCTCAAGGCCTTCGACACCGTGCAGGAAACCTAGTACCCGGAGAAGAACGCCGAAGATTGTATTAGGAGCTATCTGGAGTCTTGAAGTTGTCACTTTTGTATTCAAACCTCGTTTAATCTACTGGTACTTCTATCCTTTATCTTTATATAATGTCTTCTATCATTATGTTATGTGATATTGTTGTCATGATTAGCGAGTAGTTATCTTTAGTGTATGCTATGATGTAAGCAGTTATAATGCCGAAATAATATTATGGTTTATGTATGCTGTTGAAATGCTTTCCGATTATGCTTTAAACTCAATCGCTTTTCCAACTAATAGAACGTAGTTATTGGCTCTGTTATTGGAAAGTCGCGAACCCCGATTCAGAGTACACTATCTATGTCACCCCTTGGTAAGAGAAGTCTATCAGATACAACGTAAGATCGATTGAGGCACACTGGTTGTAGTAAGTCTATCAAGCTTTAGATTCTGACTGAGGACTCTTTCGTAGTGAAACATCTAATTAGACCCTTAGTACATTTTCGGTCCCAGACCATGCTAGTGTAGTCACCAAGCATATAAACTTCGTACGTGCACGCTGAAGCACAACGGTTGTTGTAAGCTATACCTCTGCTAAGTAAGGCCATAGAACCCGGTCAGTGTTGATTAGTACACTGCACCATAAAGCGGTCTCAAGCATTGCACCCCGCTTGAGGGATTCTTAGTTATTTAAGAAACTGTTTGTTTAGACACATAAAGGATTGGATCGTTAGAATAACCGAACGTGTTCATGGAAGTTAGCTTGACTTGACCATGGTGTTCTTTATGGTTGAACTCTTTTTAAGGGCCTAACTATCTTTTAAAACCAATCATTAACGAAAGCATTAAACACATCACGTCTCTCGAATATGGTAAACCATGTATTCTATTATACTTAAGAAAGTTTAGACCATTGTGGAATGTTAATACGTCACCCAACCGAGTCACTCAATTGGACGAGCCATCTGAATGTGTATGTCTGTAGTCAGACTGCATGGGCATCGGGGGTAAGGGACGTTGCTGTCTATTCAGAATCTTCAAGCCTAACGCAGTACCCAGTGACATGTCTTATGACAGGGGCGTTTAGGACCAATGTAATGAATACAAGGCCTCTGCCTATTCATGAGCCAGCATTCCATAATCTCGGCAGAATAACTGATAAAGTCATAGTATGCACTCACTTTAACTTTATCTGAAGTACGAATTTTATCGCATTTACTTTATCTGTCTTATAAATTAGAAAATCCCATAAGTAACCACTATTCCTTCCTAACTATCTTAGGATTAAATATAGGTTCGATTCTACTGATATCTCAAAAATACGACTCTAGGTCATACTTTGTGACGACCCGGGAATTTTCGGCTAAATTTAAACCTAATCTTTATATGATTTCGATATGATAAAGCAAAGTATGTAATGTTGAGTCTAGAAGATTTTGAAACGATGTTCATATATTCAATTGACCTTTGATTATTCCCGACGATTCACGAACAACTATTTGTAAATGGATATGTGTGTATGTATGTAAATAATAATTGGAGGTATAATCTAAAATATTTAATGTTGTTGTTATTATGAAACATGATATTATAATAATTATTAATTAAGACATATCTATATATACATAAAAGCATATTAAAAATAAATATTAAATGATTGTAATACCCGTTGGACGTTTCATTTATCATTTAGAGAAGTTTAATTCGAACTTATATGATTTTAAAATAAACGGTGATCCGAAAATGTGTTTTATAAATTTTAGGCTTATTAATAATATAATTAGAAGTTGTTTGTTAAATTTTAAAACTTTTTGTATTTTACTTGGGGTTGGGAGTGAATAATTGATGTAATTTTTACTTAATAAATTAATGATCGAATTTTATACCATAATGACCGAAATAAATAAATATAGTTAAGTTAAAAATTTGGGATTTTTCCGAAGACTTTTATCCGCCACTAATAGTGCACGATACACAGTCCGTGAAAACTATCGGCAAAATAGGAGATAGATATTTTCTTTCTTTCCTACACGTTCTTTTAAATTATTCCATATGATATTATTATATCATATTATATAAGATGAATGTCTTGCAAATCATGAATCAACGAATCAATTAACTGTTTTACTACTTATCTTCTATTCCATTTGAGATAAATATATCACCCACTTGTTGTTTCATCTGTGAATTAATTGAGTTTACTATTGCGTTCTTTTACTTTAACATACACTATCATTATTATAATTATATATAGATTAATAGATATTATGTAAATTAGATATATCCGTATATATATAGATACAATCTTGCATCTTCAATGAAAGACTACCACTAGACACCATAGTACACCACCCTAAACTTCATCTACCATTTAATCACCATCCTTCCTCTTCTTCGACACCCGACACCATGATCACAACCCGGTCACCACCTTCACTATTTGTTTATGTTCTAAACCAAAACCCATTTCATCACCATCATTCAACAAACTTGCATATTAATCGGTTCTCTTTCTTTTAGTTGATTGAACACCCATCACCACCATGAAACATTCTATTCATCGTGTACCATGGCTACTTGCTCTTTTCGTCTTCTATTTTTCGAGACCCATATCACTTCCATTTATTCAATCGCCACACAAAAAAACCCATATAATCCACCATATTTCATATCTTCGTTGTTGATTAACCATGTCATCTCCTTCACCATCGACCCATTTCACCACCGGACTCCGGACCACCATCAACCTCGGACCACCAAGTGACCACCTTGAATCTCTCTATCTCTCTCTTTCTCTTTCTCTCACTAACAACCACCACACCACTACAATCGGTTCTGACTTATTGCTCACTGCTACTACGCTTATTTTACTTGTTTTATGTCTGGGACACACCACCCCAAAACCACAACAACCCGTCACCACTTTCGTTGAAACATCACCAAAACCGAAAATCAACCATCACCTTCAACCTCCACACCTTTCATCTCTATAAGCTCCTGCTGCGTCTGTTATATTTTTTTCTATTCCTGTGTTCCCTACTTGCTGAATTAGCTGCTGTTACAGCAGAAGTGGCTATTTGAAAACCATTGTCAACTCTTGAATTATTGCTACTTCTATTACTGTATCAAACCGTCACCAATATCTCTAATTATATCTGTTTCTTTTCGATGAACACCCAGCAAAATCATCACTGTAGCTGCTGCAGGCCATTTCTATTTCTAGTAGCTGTGAGGTTGACAAGTAAGATAATGATGGTGGTATACATGTTAATGAAGAGTGGGATACATGATGATAAAGATAAAAGATGAGCTGTAAAGTTAGAAACTATTGATGTTTTCCACTATGAATTCTAAATGAAATAAGCATGGACAATTCTTTTTCTTTTCCTGCTGTGATGAACCTGATCGAGCAAAATAGAAGAACTTAAAAGCCCAACTTGAAATTACGGGCTCCAAATTTTTTTATGTGGGCTTCGATAGTTGGGCTTGATCATTTAATCATTGGGCTTATATAGCCGTTGGGTTTTCTTTAGGTTAGTGCTAGTGCTCAATATTAGATGATGATGATATGGGCTTAGGTTAATAATGATAGATGATGAGGTTAGATTTAAGATAATAATCAGCGAATGATATTAGTATGATTTGTTGGGATTTAACAAGTTTCATAATACTTAAAACCTTTTAAGAATCATTCAAAGCGGAAGCATGTAAATAACCATTTATTAGACTTGTTAAACTTTAACCAATTAAAGTTAAATCCCAATTAGGATCAAGTTGTGAAACATACTTACAAACTACAAGTAAGAAAAAAGTATATACCTCTTCCTAGCTTGTTGATAGATGATGATGAAGATGATGATGGATGGAGCTCCAAAACAATGAAACCTCAAGTAGTTATACCCCAAACTATGTACCAACACCCTTACTATTAGTTAGGATTTTGTTTGACACTTGAATGAGCTTTCAAAAAACAAAATAAAGAACCCTTTCACCACCTAAAAGGTCACGGCAGCCAGCTCTATTTAGGGAGAGTTTTTTTGCAGAATTTTGAAGTGTAAATTGCATGTATTAGTTCCTACAAGAGTCAAGATGCTTATATATGGAATTGAGAAAGTATGGGTGAAAGATTCCAAGCCTAAAGCATGTGTATCTCATTCCCTATGCCACTTCCCTTTCAAGTATTATTAAATAAGTTTTATAAAAGTAATTAGATTTTATAAAACTCTCCATAATACTTCCATATTTATATATTTGTTATGTACATTTATTTTTTTATAAAACCAAACTTTATAAAATGTAGCATAACAAAATCAATTATTTAACCCATAAATAATTTAAACTCTTGTTATATAAATTATTCCATAATTTATATATACACTTCAAGTAATCTTTCAGAAAACCATTTTTCTTAAAATTCAAGCGTCGCGTATTTGATCAATGATCCAATCGTTAAGATTAAATACGTATAAGGTGTTGGTAAGTTTGTTATTGGGTATGACCCGACTTGGATCATAACACATTAGCCACATTAATTTAATATGTCTCTCGGGCATACGGAATACTTTCAATCTCCCACTTGCACGGAAAACATAAGAAATTAATGCAAGTGATGGATACCACCTAACGACCATCCATCACCCCCAATATGTTGTGACTTTGTGCCATTCAATAACATCATCCTTTTCGAGTTCCCATCTCGATTATGAATAGGTGAATCTTTCATTTTTCCTTTCATCCTAGATGTCATGTTAATTCCAAGAGATACAGAGCGATCACTCTCTTTTAGATTTAACTTTATCAGGCCTTAGACATCTGACTCTCAACGAATAAGAGGGATAAATTCTATCTTGACTACATACGTCCTAAATATGTACTTTGTATTATACCTGAGCTCTTCCTTATGAACTACCATATTTCAGAATAGCGAAGGAAAGAATCAAGGTACAATATTTGGTAAATATACGAACTCAATATGTATCTCAGGTCAGAGGATACAATGATATTCGCCTTTACTCAAGATTACATGTGATCAACCACAAAGGCTCTATTTAGTAAGTCTTGAGGGCGGGTCTTCCAATATTTGTATCCCACAAATATCTATGAACCTTGGTATCAACCTTGCCCCACATTCATCCCGTGAATGTATACCAATCCAAGTTCATAATAGTCTAAACCTCACACTTGTTCCCACAAATGTAATCGACTACGGAATTTAGAATAATTACTTATTCATGGATAAAATATGCAAAATAGGAACATAACTCAAAATAAATTAACACCATAATTATATTAATGGGTTTGAACAATTTCGTTCCGTTACAATACTTAAAACAGATCATGACCAATCACTAGAATATCGAAGCCCTAATGCACAAACATGTCCTGCATGTTTTGCTCCATGTAAGAGCTTCGTGAGAGGATCCGCTATATTAAGATCTGTGTGAACTTTGCGAATACATATCTTTCCCTTTTCAACTTCATCCCTTATGTAGTTGACTCTCCACTCAATGTGACGGGTCTTTTGGTGAGCACGAGGTTCTTTGATTTGAGCAATCGCACCCTCGTTGTCACAAAAGATCTCAAGAGGGTCCTAAATGGAAGGGACTACTCCTAAGTCGTCGATGAATTTCTTCATCCATGCAGCTTCCTGAGCTGCCAATGATGCGGTGATGTACTCCGACTCTGTAGTGGATAAAGCAACAACATCCTATTTTGAACTCTTCCAAGAGACTGCACCCCCATTTAACGTGAAGACATAACCGGATTGTGATCGAGAATCATCTCGATCAGTTTGGAAACTCGCATCTACGTAAACTTTTACAGCGAGTTCCTCCTCACCAGACCCATATATCAGAAACATATCCTTAGTCCTCCTAAGGTATTTCAATATACTTTTGACAGCAATCCAATGACTGTTTCCTGGGTTATTCTGGTATCTACTTGTCAGGCTAAGAGCGCATGACACATTCGGTCTAGTGCATATCATTGCATACATGATTGAACCAATGGCAGACGCATATGGGACTTTCTTCATTCTCTCCTGTTCATCTTTCGTGGTGGGGCACTGAGATGAACTGAGAAGTGTTCCCTTTTGAATAGGTACCAAACCTTTCTTAGAGTTCTCCATCTTGAACCTTTTCAAGATCTTTTCAATGTATGCACTTTGATTCAAACCTATCAGTTTCTTGGATCTATCCCTGTAGATCCTAATCCCCAAAACGTATTGTGCTTCTCCAAGATCCTTAATAGAGAAGCATTTACTTAGCCAAGTTTTAACACCTTTTATTGCCGGAATATCATTTCCAAATAACAATATATCATCCACATATAGTACAAGGAACATGATAGTGCTCCCACTAGCCTTCTTGTATACACAAGCTTCATCACCATTTTTAATGAAGCCAAATTTCTTGGCCTCCTCATTAAAACGATGATTCCACATTCTGGATGCTTGTTTCAATCCGTAGATTGATTTC
The DNA here is from genome assembly GCF_046630445.1 of Rutidosis leptorrhynchoides. Lineage (NCBI taxonomy): Eukaryota > Viridiplantae > Streptophyta > Magnoliopsida > Asterales > Asteraceae > Rutidosis > Rutidosis leptorrhynchoides. Next base: position 252,285,713 of record NC_092337.1, read on the forward strand.
TTTAACTTGCATACCTTATTAGGATATTTCGGATCCACAAAACCTTCAGGCTGAACCATATAGACATCTTCCTCAAGATGTCCATTTAGGAAAGCAGTCTTGACATCCATCTGCCATATTTCATAATCATAATGAGCCGCAATGGCAAGTAATATCCTAATAGACTTTAGCATTGCCACAGGCGAAAAAGTTTCATCATAGTCAACCCCTTGAGTTTGAGTGAAACCTTTTGCTACAAGTCTAGCTTTATATGTATCCAAGTTTCCATGTATGTCGGTTTTCATTTTGAAAAGCCATTTACAATCAACTAGCCTAGAGCTAGGAGGTTGCGCAACAAGTTCCCAAACTTGGTTGTCATACATGGATTGCATCTCAGCGTTCATGGCTTCCTGCCATTTATCTTTATCAATCCTTGATAAAGCATCTTGGTAGTTGGTTGGTTCATCCAAATCAACCACATAGCAACCATCCATGAGAAACCCATATCTCTCAGGAGGATTACTAATCCTACCAGATCTGCGAACGTCTTGTGTATTTTGATCATCCATTTGATCATTCTCAACATTTTCATGTTGAGTGCTAGTGTCAACCAATTGTGTATCATCCAATTTATCTTGAACCTCCTCAAGATCTACCTTCCTTTCACTATTACCTTCCATTAGGAACTTAGTTTCAAGGAATTCAGCCTTTCGAGCAACAAATACATTCTGCTCGGATGGATCATAGAAATAATATCCCATATCATCCTTAGAATATCCTATGAGGATACACTTCGTGGATCGAGCATTCAACTTATTAGGGACGTAACGCTTAGGATAAACTTCACATCCCCATACCTTTAAGTATGATAGAGATGGAGGTTTTCCAAACCACATCTCATGAGGAGTTAGTTCCACTTTCTTGGTTGGGGCCATATTTAGAATACGAGCCGCGGTGCATAGACAATAACCCCAGAATGATAGAGGTAACGAGCTTCTAGCCATCGTAGATCGAACCATATCCATTAGGATTCGGTTCCTCCTTTCAGATACACCATTAAGCTGTGGTGTCCCGGGTGGAGTAAGTTGTGAGATAATCCCACAACTTCTAAGATGATCTTGGAAAGCATCACTTAGGTATTCACCTCCTCTATTGGTACGAAGTACCTTTATTGTCTTGTTGAGTTGATTTTGTACTTCGTTTTGATATTCCTTGAACGTTTCAAAAGTTTCGTCCTTATGTCTTAACAAGTAGACATATCCGAAACGACTAAAGTCATCAATGAAAGTGACGAAGTATCTTTCACCTTTCCTAGTCATGGGCTTAAAGGGTCCACATACATCCGAATGTATTAATCCCAATAAGTCTTTAGCCCTTTCATAGGTTCCTTTGAAAGGTGCTTTAGTCATTTTGCCTTGTAAACAAGATTCACATACATCAAACGAGTCTTGTTCATTTGATTTCCAAAGTCCATTCTTTTGAAGTGTATGCATTCGATTCTTGTTTATGTGACCAAGGCGACAATGCCATAAGTAGGAATCACTCAAATCCCTTTTGAGTTTCTTGGTGTTTGCATGGTATATTGAGCTATTGTATGATGTGTCATCATGAACCAATTCATAAATACCATTCACAGGCGAAGCCTTGAAATAGAACACATCATATAAAGAAACATGGATATCATCATTAATGAAATTAAGATTAAAACCATATTGTTTCAAACGGGATACAGAAATAATGTTTCGAGATAAATCGGGTGCATACAAAACATTTTTCAATATAAGCAATAAGCTCCAAACCACTTGGTAGCTTTAAAACAAAGTCTCCTTGAGCTTTCACTTGCACCCTTGCACCATTTCCCATGAAGAGACTTGTTATTCCCGCATCTTGATCACTTCTTTTGAACCCCTACAAAGTATTGCAAATATGAGTTCCACATCCTGTGTCTAATACCCATGTATTAGAAGAAGTAATACTAAGCTCAATGTATAACATATATACATTACCTGAGGTTTGCCCTGCATCCCTCTTTTCCTTCAACTCCTTGAGGTAGACCGGGCAGTTACGCTTCCAGTGACCCATTTCACCGCAACTGAAGCACGGATCTTCCTTGGGGTTGGTCTTTCCGGCAACCTTTTGCTTTTTGTTGTTGTTGGTTGGGGTAACCACCTTCCCTTTTCCTTTGTCCTTGCCTTGGTAGGCGGGTCCTTTCCTCTTAGCCGCCTTCAGCTTAGAAGTGTTATTGTTTTTGGACCCGCCTTCATTGATCGTAAACACGGGTGAAGCCCTTTTACCCATGCTTGCCTCTACCGTCTTAAGCATGGCATGCAATTCGCCAATGCTTTTATCCCATCCATTCATGTTGTAATTCATTACAAATGTGTCAAACCTCTTTGACAAGGAATTAAGGATAAGGTCCGTGGCTAATTCATTAGACACGTTGCAGTTTAGACGGTTCGCTCGATCAATTAGGCTTTTCATCTTAAGGACATAAGATGAAACGGATTGGGAGTCGTCCATCCGACATGCATGAAGCGCTCGGACCATTTCAAAGCACTCAACACGAGCTTGTTGAAGGAACATCTCCTTCAACTGTGTGATCATGTCATATGCACTATGATGCTCGAAATACTTTTGGAGTTTTGGTATCATAGTCCCAAGCATGAGGCAAGAAACTTGCACTGAATCGGTGCAATATTTCTCCCAATAAGCCATGCCTTCCGTATCATCCTCGTCCGGTTGATCGGGAATGGGGTCTTCCAACACATACGCCCTATCCTCAAGTTTGAGGACGATTCTTAGATTGCGGAACCAATCCATGAAGTTCGTATGGTTGAGTTTTTCTTTTTCGAGGATTGACCTCAACGATAGGTTGTTAAAGTTGATAGGTGCGTTTGGAATGTTGTTGTTGTTATTGGCGGCCATCTACAAAATTTAACAAAGTTGTTTAAGTATTAATTTTAATTTAACAATCAATACCCTTTAAATCCAATTGATATTTATTAAATTTTAGAATCCAACGGTAAATCAAATTTCGGTTAGGTGACCTTTATCTCGTCATTTGATTTAGCGAGGTAGTCATTATATGACAATTGCAATCCTTTTTCAACTTCTAAGTTATGGGATCATGCAATCCTTTTGCATGACATATTATCCCATCAACGCCTATTTGTTCCTCATGCTTCAGTGGCCCTAAGTTCATGATTCCCAAATCAAGTCGTCCTACTTATGTAAACGTGTAAATTTAACATACAAGTAGTTAGGTGACCTTTATCCCACAAGTGTGCGAAATTTACCTCAATCATATTAGTTTGTTCATAACGGTTAGGTGACCTTTATCCCATTATGAGTTCCCTAATATTTTTTAAGTGTCACATAAAAGGATGGCGTTTTCACTTGTTTGCCTTGTCGATAAGGGATTTTAAGTTTCCTTTAATTCTAGTTTGAGAAAACATTTATACCATACACCAACATGCATTTAGTGTATGGTTTATTTGGAATCCATTTTCAAGTCTTGTAATTTTAGCCAATTACTTGATATAAATCATTTTATATATATGATCCTTATCATGTTCTTAATAACCGATTATTAATGTCCTTTTAGTCATTTTTAATTTAACCATTTAAATTGACGTTTTGCATGTCGTTAATAATGTATTAATTTAACCAATTAAATTGCCATTTTCTATTCGTTGACTTGTGTGATTAACTTGTAGCATACAAACATACAATCCACATAATCATACAAAACAACAACGCATGCAAAATCATATGTTCACAATCAAGCCATTTTGGTGGACATTTGTTTAGCTGAAAACAAATGCCACCGGTAAAGGGGTTATAACACAAAGTAGGAGATTTTAAATCTCCCACTTAATCTTGCATCCAAATGCTTCTTCATGTGTTCTTCAAGTCTTCATCATCTTCATCATTTTACAAAATATATCCTAATACATTTTTTCTAAAAAATGAAAATACAACCTAATCTATTTTACATACCAAATATAAAATAAATTACATAACCAAAATAATAATATTACAAACCAAATTGAATAAATATTATTACAAACCAAATGAATGAATAATAAATCAACCAAACATGCATACATTCAAACATAAGGTCAAGGCTTGATTGTGAACTTCAACATACAACAAAATATGACCAAATTTCAAGTTTCAAACCCATTTAGAACTTGCTTAAATTCGGCCAAAAATGGAAACCCACCCAAACACTTTAATTTTTGCATTTTACAATCATGCATGTACATAAAATGCAAAATATATAGTGAGTTTAATAATCATCTCGAAGCATATTTCAACAACTTCGACTCTAGATACCATTGTTGGGATTTAACAAGTTTCATAATACTTAAAACCTTTTAAGAATCATTCAAAGCGGAAGCATGTAAATAACCATTTATTAGACTTGTTAAACTTTAACCAATTAAAGTTAAATCCCAATTAGGATCAAGTTGTGAAGCATACTTACAAACTACAAGTAAGAAAAGAGTATATACCTTCTCCTAGCTTGTTGATAGATGATGATGAAGATGATGATGGATGGAGCTCCAAAACAATGAAACCTCAAGTAGTTATACCCCAAACTATGCACCACCACCCTTACTATTAGTTAAGATTTTGTTTGACACTTGAATGAGCTTGCAAAAAACAAAATAAAGAACCCTTTCACCACCTAAAAGGTCACGGCAGCCAGCTCTATTTAGGGAGAGTTTTTTGCAGAATTTTGAAGTGTAAATTGCATGTATTAGTTCCTACAAGAGTCAAGATGCTTACATATGGAATTGAGAAAGTATGGGTGAAAGATTCCAAGCCTAAAGCATGTGTATCTCATTCCCTATGCCACTTCCCTTTCAAGTATTATTAAATAAGTTTTATAAAAGTAATTAGATTTTATAAAACTCTCCATAATACTTCCATATTTATATATTTGTTATGTACATTTATTTTTTTATAAAACCAAACTTTATAAAATGTAGCATAACAAAATCAATTATTTAACCCATAAATAATTTAAACTCTTGTTATATAAATTATTCTATAATTTATATATACACTTCAAGTAATCTTTCAGAAAACTATTTTTCTTAAAATTCAAGTGTCGCGTATTTGATCAATGATCCAATCGTTAAGATTAAATACGTATAAGGTGTTGGTAAGTTTGTTATTGGGTATGACCCGACTTGGATCATAACACATTAGCCACATTAATTTAATATGTCTCTCGGGCATACGGAATACTTTCATGATTATGATTATGTTATTGATTAAGTGATGATGATAATAAGGTAAATGAAACAGACGACTTCAATGTTTAATTATGATATTGATGATGATAATTAAATGATGATGATTTAGTGATGATTATGATCATGATTATGATTATGGTTATGATGAAGACTAGATGATGTGAATAAAAGTGAATGGTTATAAAGAATGATAATCAAAAGATGATGATGATGAATTTTTGGATGAAAATGTTATACTGATCGGTTGATACTAAAAATTGATTCGCGCGAGTATTAACATAAACGAACTAATGGTTCATTGGTTAGGAGTATTTCGAGTTAGAGGGACGTCGCGGGTTCAAAACCGGACTTGGGCATTTTTTTAGGATTACTCATTTGAGGTAGTTTACTTATTACTCATTTTTTTATTATTATTATTATTATTATTATTATTATTATTATTATTATTATTATTATTATTATTATTATTATTATTATCATTTTTAATGTAAGTAGTATTATTATTGAAACTAATTTTTTTTATAAAAATTATCATATTTACTATTAGAACTAACACTATTATTATTAGAATTTTCATTATTTTTTTCATTATTATTTTAATTATCATTTTTATTATTTCTAACACTAATATTATTATTTTTTTATCAATATTATTATTAGTATTATTAATATATCAAATAAAGATTTTCTATATAAAAAATATATTATTTACATAAAACATAACTATATTAATATGTTTGTAATAAATATTAACCATCTATTTAATGTATATAAAAATAAATATAGTTAATTTATTTATTAATGAAACGTACAAGTTACTAAAATAACAATTAATAATAATACCTAAATTTGTTTGATTACAACTATGTATCAATGAATAAAGAAATGATCTAGGTTCGCGAATCCGAGGCCAACCCTACATTGTTCAATATAGTCATATATATTTTTACTACAAAATACATTAGGTGAGTTCATTTGATTCTCTTTTACTCTTTACTTTTGGGACTGAGAATACATGCGCTACTCTTACAACTGCTTTATTAAATGTTTTTGAAATACATTTTGAACTGCGAATACATGAAATGCTTTTATAAATATTTGATGAGATAGACACAAGCAAAACATTCCTCGAATGAATTATGTGGACGTGATAATTTCCACCAGTGAATTATGTGGCCGTGATAATTGCCACAATTGATATGAATATTTTTCCCCTAATTATTATTGCTTGGTAACCTAAGAATTAGGGAACATCACTAATTTTGAGAATTAGTGCACGCCTAATTGACGCGAATCCTAAAGGTAGCTACCGGGTTTAACACCCCCACCCATAATATTCACTAGACGGAAGGGCTAGTGGGCGTGGTGTTTAGTACTTCGAAGTTTATGTGATTATTATACAGACGAGATGTTCTGTTTTGGGGATATTATTATGCGCATTATATGTTAAGGTCGGTTACCAAGCCAAGCTATGAAAGCAATGAAAAGTGAATGTTATGTATCGAGAGAATGATTTTATACACAGTTTATGTGTATGTTATTTTTGTGCACGCGATATGTGTACGGTTACTAAGATTTATGAAAGATGATTTCGTACACGAGAAAGGTGTAATGTATTTAAAAGATATCGCATGTACATTACAGGTGGGTATAGGATTCGAGCCCATTTGTACCATGCAGCATTTAAATCTTGTGGTCTATCAAAATGATGAGTTTTATTGTTTTATGATAAACCTATAAACTCACCAACCTTTTGGTTGACACTTTAAAGCATGTTTATTCTTAGGTATGAAAGAAAACTTCCGCTGTGCATTTGCTCATTTTAGAGACATTATTTGGAGTCGATCATCGCAATGGGACCAGATGTTGGTGACTTCGTCCAGATGGATTAGGACGGGGTATGACATGTGGTATCAGAGCGGTGGTCTTAGCGAACCAGGTCTGCATTAGTGTGTCTAACTGATAAGTCGTTAGGATGCATTAGTGAGTCTCGACTTCGACCGTGTCTGCATGTCAAAATGTTTGCTTATCATTTAGTGTCGAAAATTATTTGCTTATCATCCTTAAAATCTAGACACGTCTTACTGCCTCTATTGCATAGACAGTGTATAGATAAATTCATATCTTAGCGTATCTGTTATTGTTACCTTTGCCTGACAGCTTTCGTAGATTCCTCCATAACTTATGGGATTTTAGTATTATATATGCATATGTAAATTATGTATTGCAGGATATTAATCTACATCCTATAATCTATTTCTTATTGAAAATCCTTAATCTGATCGTACGAGATGAATCCCTCAATCAATTCGAATTCCTCGGATTCCGACAGGAATTCTGATATGGATTTTCACTCGAGCTCCGAAAGCAGTGTGACCGGAATGAATCAACCAATCATCCATCCCCAATTCATATGATGAGTTCGTAGTCGATTTATCAATAGAGACGCGAAGAAGGCGATCCGTCTCACCAACCGAATTTACCTTTTGACGATGAATTTACCTTTTGAATCAACCAGTCCGAAACACCATATTTACCCTCATTTCCAGGATATCTCGCAATGATTATATGATATCCAAAATCCCCAACCTTATTCATCCGCTTGTTCCAACCGACAATCATCCCGGTATAATAGAAAAAGTCAACGAGCTTCGCGCTTGAGTAATCAATCTAAAAGATATGGTGCAAAATGTACCAGCTTCAGCAACATCACCAGCACCAATATCAATACCAGTATCACCAACAACCCAAGTTTCAATATCACACGCCTCAACATCTCATTATGTACTTCGAGTATAATCAACGTTCTACATATCGTTCTACATCATTTATCTTCGTTCTACCTGGCGATTATGTAACCTCTAATATTTTAGAGATTATGTATTCTAGTTCTAACGATAAATCAGATGATATTAAAATCATATAAATTCATCAAATCCAAGATTACATCTGAAGAATATATATATGTATATATATTTTCATAAAGATTGTAATCAAAAATTCTTTTGTACAAACTGTTAATGGTGAAAATATTTTAACGGGTAGGTAATACCCGAGGAATATTTTGATTTCACATTAATAAGTTACATTGTACATTCTTCGAATCTGATTCAACAGTCATCTACCATTCTACTTACATCCACCGATATACGAATCCGTTCACCGCAGAATAACCATTTTCATTCAATTTCATATTTGGATTTTGATCTATCAGAATCCAACAAGTGGCATAATGAAGAAAACATTGGACAAAAAAATAAAATTTGATAGAAACAAACAAATTAACCATGAGAAAATTTTGTTAAGAATCCACGCTAACAAAATCCTAGCTAACTGTTAATTCCGTATTACATTTTATTTTATCGCAATTTATTAATCGCAATTTAATTATCGAAATTTATTTATCGCAATTTATTTATCGCAATTTATATTCTCGCAATTTTATTTATTGTCATTTAATTTCGGTTATTTATTTTACGCACTTTATTTATCGTCATTTAAATATTGTTATTTACGCATTTAAATATCGAGACACGTATACAAGGTTTTGACATATCATATTGACGCATCTATATAAATTATTTGGAATAACCATAGACACTCTATATGCAGTAATACTGGAGTTAGCTATACAGGGTTAAGGTTGATTCTACAATAATATATATAGTTTGAGTTGTGATCGAGTCTGAGACATGTACATGGGTCACGATACGTATTAATTAATTCAAATATTATAAACTATATATGAATTATTGGACTATTAACTGTGGACTATCGACTGTGGACTAATATCATTGGATAATTAAAATGAATTAAAATATTGATTATAACATATGAAACTAAACATTTCTTCAAGTTTGCCACTTGATTTCATCTTAAACCTCATTTGTATCTTGACAATTCCAATCTGCGTTCAAACATTTCATAATTCTTGAAAACACTTCAATCGAGAGGATGAACCAACCGCACTTTATCTATGGAAGGAAATATTTATGCATATAGTTATGCACCTGAAAAACTCTCGAAAACTGAGTAAACGTTTAACAAGTAGCTGTACTAATTCCTTAATGTTATTATTACCCCAAAATAACATTTCCATTCTTTTTTCAAATTAGCCAATTTTGTCACAGCTCCATCAAGTCAACTTCGACTTTTTGTTCGAAACAACCTTATTATAATCTTGATATATCTACGTGCTCTTTTATTGTTACCGGGGAACCTTTCATATTCCACCATATTACCATCATTGTTTAATCATCTAAAAACACAATTCTCCTGAAAACACCTCGGATTGATAACCGATGATTCAGATATGGCTGCATTAAATGCAGACGAGACAGTAAAATTGTAGATGGCCTAAATGGCCAAGAGGTTGATGATAAAGAATGGAGTGTTGGGAATGCTCGATTAAAAATTTGGTACTGAAAACGGATTGAGCTAACCATGAAGGAGACCAAGAACAAATACAAGGACCAAACCCTATATTCAAAGAATCCAGGTAATTCTGGATCCGCCGAAATCTTTAGAGAATATCTTGCTCCGTACTCATGTTAAAATCTTGCGGAAAATTTTTCTCCACCAACCATCGAACTTAGAAATTCCAAAATATCATCATAAATATCTTCGATATTTCTGAAGATATTTTCATAAATATTCTCGTCCGAAATTATTTATCTCTTCGTGCTATCTATATTACATCATAAAGGAAACTACTTTAGTTTCTAAATTTCTTAAAAATTCGAGTTTGAATTATGAATGATTTTGAAGTAGTGTTGGAAATTGATGCATGAGTTAGTATAATATAATGACACTTGGTCAACGTGATTATATTACAGTAAGTCATGCTGAACTTCTAATGGAACGTGATGATTCACATATCCTAACGTCATCATGTGCCATTTACACGACTCTTATATTCTATCTAATCTCCAAACATATCAAGAACATATTTTCTTGATAGTATAATCTTTCTCTTGAATTCTGGTAATTTGACCAATCAAGATCGTGCTATTGCAATCCCTCTCTCAGAACATTAGTTATGTTCATTCCAAACTTCATACCTATGAATTCTGGACCATTTTTCGCTTGAGTTAAAATCGGGGAGAGAAAACAAAAAGGATGGAACTCCAAAAATATAAAGGAAACAAAGAGGGTGGATTTATAGCAAAATATCAGACGTAGCGATCGAGGCCGATGATCACATTAAATTAAAGTGAATCCTAATTTCTTGAATTACCTAAGAATCAGATCTTTTATAGATTCGAAGATTTTCCTTAAATTCCTTGAATTCTTGAATTCAACCATGACTAGTCAAAAGTTATGATGAAACTTGTCTTTCTCATTTCACTATTTAGTAATAGCTTCATTCGTACTCTTCGAGTAATCGAATTGTTTTATCCATATTTCTCAACGATGATAAAACTCAAATTTCTAACTCATATTCGTCATGAAAACATTTTTTTTGTTAGCCATGACCAACTCACTCAAATTTCGGGACGAAATTTCTTTAACGGGTAGGTACTGTGACGACCCGGGAATTTTTGGCTAAATTTAAACCTAATCTTTATATGATTTCGATATGATAAAGCAAAGTATGTAATGTTGAGTCTAGAAGATTTGGAACGATGTTCATATATTTAATTGACCTTTGACTATTCCCGACGATTCACGAACAACTATTTGTAAATGGATATGTGTGTATTTATGTAAATAATAATTGGAGGTATAATCTGAAATATTTAATGTTGTTGTTGTTATGAAACATGATATTATAATAATTATTAATTAAGACATATCTATATATACATAATAGCATATAAAAAATAAATATTAAATGATTGTAATACCCGTTGGACGTTTCATTTATCATTTAGAGAAGTTTAATTCGAACTTATATGATTTTAAAATAAACGGTGATCCAAAAATGTGTTTTATAAATTTTAGGCTTATTAATAATATAATTAGAAGTTGTTTGTTAAATTTTAAAACTTTTTATATTTTACTTGGGGTTGGGAGTGAATAATTGATGTAATTTTTATTTAATAAATTAATGATCGAATTTTATACCATATTGACCGAAATAAATAAATATAGTTAAGTTAAAAATTTGGGATTTTTCTGAAGACTTTTATCCGCCACTAATAGTGCACGATACACAGTCCGTGAAAACTATCAGCAAAATAAGAATAGATATTTTCTTTCTCTCCTACACGTTCTTTTAAATTGTTCCATATGATATTATTATATCATATTATATAAGATGAATGTCTTGCAAATCATGAATCAACGAATCAATTAACTGTTTTACTACTCATCTTCTATTCCATTTGAGACAAATACATCACCCACTTGTTGTTTCATCTGTGAATTAATTGAGTTTACTATTGTGTTCTTTTACTTTAACATACACTATCATTATTATAATTATATATAGATTAATAGATATTATGTAAATTAGATATATCCGTATATATATAGACACAATCTTGCATCTTCAATGAAAGACTACCACTAGACAACATAGTACACCACCCTACACTTCATCTGCCATTTAATCACCATCCTTCCTCTTCTTCAACACCCGACACCATGATCACAACCCGGTCACCACCTTCACTATTTGTTTATGTTCTAAACCAAAACCCATTTCATCACCATCATTCAACAAACTTGCACACTAATCGGTTCTCTTTCTTTTAGTTGATCGAACACCCATCACCACCATGAAACATTCAATTCATCGTGTACCATGGCTACTTGCTCTTTTCGTCTTCTATTTTTCGAGACCCATATCACTTCCATTTATTCAATCGCCACACAAAACAACCCATATAATCCACCATCTTTCATATCTTCGTTGTTGATTAACCATGTCATCTCCTTCACCATCGACCCATTTCACCACCGGACTCCGGACCACCATCAACCTCGGACCACCAAGTGACCACCTTGAATCTCTCTATCTCTCTCTTTCTCTTACTAACAACCACCACACCACTACAATCGGTTCTGACTTATTAATCACTGCTACTACGCTTATTTTACATGTTTTATGTCTGGAACACACCACCCCAAAACCACAACAACCCGTCACCACTTTCGTTGAAACATCACCATAACCGACAATCAACCATCACCTTCAACCTCCACACCTTTCATCTCTATAAGCTCCTGCTGCATCTGTTATATTTTTTTCTGTTCCTGTGTTCCCTACTCACTGAATTAGCTGCTGTTACAGCAGAAGTGGCTATTTGAAAACCATTGTCAACTCTTGAATTATTGCTACTTCTATTACTGTATCAAACCGACACCAATATCTCTAATTATATCTGTTTCTTTTTGATGAACACCCAGCAAAATCATCACTGTAGCTGCTGCAGGCCGTTTCTGTTTCTAGTAGCTGTGAGGTTGACAAGTAAGATAATGATGGAGGTATACATGTTAATGAAGAGTGGGATACATGATGATAAAGATAAAAGATGAGCTGTAAAGTTAGAAACTATTGATGTTTTCCACTATGAATTCTAAATGAAATAAGCATGGACAATTCTATTTCTTTTCCTGCTGTGATGAACATGATCGACCAAAATAGAAGAACTTAAAAGCCCAACTTGAAATTACGGGCTCCAAATTTTTTTATGTGGGCTTTGATAGTTTGGCTTGATCATTTAATCATTGGGCTTATATAGCCGTTGGGTTTTCTTTAGGTTAGTGCTAGTGCTCAATATTAGATGATGATGATATGAGCTTAGGTTAATAATGATAGATGATGAGGTTAGATTTAAGATGATAATCAGCGAATGATATTAGTATGATTATGATTATGTTATTGATTAAGTGATGATGATAATAAGGTAAATGAAACAGACAACTTCAATGTTTAATTATGATATTGATGATGATAATTAAATGATGATGATTTAGTGATGATTATGATCATGATTATGATCATGGTTATGATGAAGACTAGATGATGTGAATAAAAGTGAATGGTTATAAAGAATGATAATCAAAAGATGATGATGATGAATTTTTGGATGAAAATGTTATACTGATCGGTTGATACTAAAAATTGATTCGCGCGAGTATTAACATAAACAAAATAATGGTTCATTGGTTAGGAGTATTTCGGGTTAGCGGGACGTCGCGGGTTCAAACCCGGACTTGGGCATTTTTTTAGGATTACTCCTTTGAGGTAGTTTACTTATTACTCATTTTATTATTATTATTATTATTATTATTATTATTATTATTATTATTATTATTATTATTATTATTATTATTATTATTATTATTATTATTATTATTATTATTATTATTATTATTATTATTATTATTATTATTATTATTATTATTATTATTATTATTATTATTATTATTTTTAATGTAAGTAGTATTATTATTGAAACTAATTTTTTTTATAAAAATTATCATATTTATTATTAGAACTAACACTATTATTATTATTAGAATTTTCATTATTTTTATCATTATTATTTTAATTATCATTTTTATTATTTCTAACACTAATATTATTATTTTTTTTATCATTATTATTATTAGTATTATTAATATATCAAATAAATATTTTCTATATAAAAAATATATTATTTACATAAAACATAACTATATTAATATGTTTGTAATAAATATTAACCATCTATTTAATGTATATAAAAATAAATATAGTTAATTTAGTTATTAATGAAACCGACAAGTTACTAAAATAACAATTAATAATAATACCTAAATTTGTTCGATTACAACTATGTATTAATGAATAAACAAATGATCTAGGTTCGCGAATCCGAGGCCAACCCTACATTGTTCAATATAGTCATATGTATTTTTACTACAAAATACATTAGGTGAGTTCATTTGATTCCCTTTTACTCTTTACTTTTGGGACTGAGAATACATGCGCTACTCTTACAACTGCTTTATTAAATGCTTTTGAAATACATTTTGAACTGCGAATACATGAAATGCTTTTATAAATGTTTGACGAGATAGACACAAGCAAAACATTCCTCGAATGAATTATGTGGACGTGATAATTGCCACCAGTGAATTATGTAGCCGTGATAATTGCCACAATTGATATGAATATTTTTCCCTTAATTATTATTGCTTGGTAACCTAAGAATTAGGGAACATCACTAATTTTGAGAATTAGTGCACGCCTAATTGACGCGAATCCTAAAGGTAGCTACCGGGTTTAACACCCCCACCCAGAATGTTCACTAGACGGAAGGGCTAGTGGGCGTGGTGTTTAGTACTTCGAAGTTTATATGATTATTATACAGACGAGATGTTCTGTTTTAGGGATATTATTATGCGCATTATATGTTAAGGTCGGTTACCAAGCCAAACTATGAAAGCAATGAAAATTGAATGTTATGTATCGAGAGAATGATTTTATACACAGGTTATGTGTATGTTATTTTTGTGCACGCGATATGTGTACGGTTACTAAGATTTATGAAAGATGATTTCGTACACGATAAAGGTGTACTATATTTAAAAGATATCGCATGTACATTACAGGTGGGTATAGGATTCGAGCCCATTTGTACCATGCAGCATTTAAATCTTGTGGTCTATCAAAATGATGAATTTTATTGTTTTATGATAAACCTATGAACTCACCAACCTTTTGGTTGACACTTTAAAGCATGTTTATTCTTAAGTATGAAAGAAAACTTCTGCTGTGCATTTGCTCATTTTAGAGACATTATTTGGAGTCGATCATCGCAATGGGACCAGATGTTGGTGACTTTGTCCAGATGGATTTGGACGGGGTATGACATACTTCTCTTACTCATACTCAGGAGTAGTAGGATTTAGGCCCGCTAAATATAAATTTAAAACAGTACCTTCCCCCTGGGTGGCTGATCCTGGCGCGCTGCGGCCCGACGACACCGCACAAATAAAAATCGTCTGTTTCGGCCATATAACGGGGGAGTATAAGTTTTTGGCGCCGCTGCCGGGGAACTGGTATCAGGAAATACACCTCTCTATCAAACTTATTCACAAGCATTTAGTGGTGTCTAAGAAAGACAATTATACACGGACTTGGTTGTTGGATTTTCCGAACAGTCGCCAATTATATTGGGACCAAAAGGATCCTGCCTCTCCGTAGTCGGCCTGGCCACTTGGTTTGTTAAATAGTTCGTGCGGAGCTCTGTTACCGAAATACCAGGGAATCAGTAGCCGGAACTAAAAATATATTCAACCATAAGGATAGTTAGTTAATTAAAATAGATTACCTTAAATTGGATTACTTTAGACTACCTTAGATTAAATTAGATTACATTAGATTACCTTAGAATTAGACTACCTTAGACTAGTTTAGCTTACTTTAGATTACTTTAGAAATTTAGTTTATTTGCTAAAATTAAAAACAAAAAACGGGCATACCCAGTGTATGACCCAAACCCGATCTAGACCAGGGACGTTGTTATTCGTACCTGATCCAGACGCAATAATCTCTAAAGCATGCAAGGAAGCACAAATCAGAAATCAAATGGCGTTACGCGTTACTTTAGCAGAAAATACTAAACCCTCGATTGAAGGTCGAGGAGGACCGATCAGATTTCCAGAAATTCAAGGACACTCGTTCGAGTTAAAACATCACATCATCCAGCTCATTCAGAACATCTGTCAGTTTCATCGATTACTGAATGTCGATCCTAATTATCACCTTGATAAATTCATATCTCTTTCGAACTCCTACAAACAGTTAGGGATAGGACAAGATATAGTCCACCTATACTTGTTTCCCTATTCTCTCACTCATCATGCTTAAACTTGATTAGAAGGACTGGAAAAAGATTCCATCACGTCATGGACAGAGATGGCTACTAAATTCCTAACCAACTATTTTCCTCCTTTAAAAAAAAACCAAACTAAAGAATGACATCATTAACTTCAAATAAAGTTATGATGAATCTATTTACACTGCATGGGAGCGATTCAAAACCCTGCTGAAGAAATGCCCTAATCACCAGCTAGAACGGTCAGCCTAAATCTGTACCTTCTACAATGGTCTTACGGTAAATCATAGGACGATGATCGATGCAGCAGCTCAAGGGAATCTGATGAACCAAACCGCAGACGAAGCATGAGAGTTGCTGGAGAACATGACAATGCATCATCATGACTGGAACAGTGGTGAAACAACTTCATCATCTGCCTCACTCTCTGCACTCAACAATCAAACAGAGGCCATCAAATCCCTCACAGATAAGATGGAATCTCTCGCTAAACAACTCGGAGAATTGAAGACGCAGCCGCATCAGGTCAACCAAGCTCAGGCTTGTGTTAATTGTACCAACCCACAACCCACTGAAGAATATCAAGTTGAGTACGAAAACCCTGATGATTCGTTCTGCTACGTCCAATACCCAGCTCGTCCACCAAATCCCGGATTCAATCAACAACCTAGGGGTAGTCAATTTAAGCGAAGCAATCAACCTTTTCACTATTGCTATCCACCTTACCCAACCCAACAATCTCAATTGACCTACGATCAACCACTTCCACTCACTGGTACCCTAGTTGAGGAAAATTCCCCTACCACCCAGATTACGAAAGCAACTAACCCCACTCTCAGAGCTGATGATCAGTTGACTCAGTTCATTCAAGGATAACAACAGCTAAATCAGAGAACTGCAGCTAGGCAAGATCAGACAGAGATACTATTGAGAAACCAATTGGCTCTGCTCAAAAGTCTGGAAATGCAGCTCGAACAGTTATCACAACACCTTGAAACTCGATCGCAGGGAAGATTGCCAAGTAATACTATCCAAAATCCCCACATAGAAGAAGCAAAACAAATGGATTCCGTAATCCCAGAGGAAGAACCACGGAGAAGGTCAGCCAGGCTCAAGAACAAATCAACATATACTCAGAAGCTGACCCCGAAAACTCCAGTTCGTGTACCATATCCTGGAAGGCTACAAGAAGAACCATTCAAGCTTGATTCCTTTAAACTTGATGGAAGATTCCTGAACAGTATGTCCAAAGTTCCCAACCAGAAGAGATACCAGACTCTAACAAAGGAGAGGATACCAGACTCTAACAAAATTCCACTGAGTGAAGAATGCTCTGCATTACTCAGGAACTCTCTACCACCGAAGCTAGGAGATACGAACCGATTCGTTTTCCCGTGTTCAATCTACCAATCTGGAACCATTCATGCATTAGCAGATTTAGGAGCAAGTATCAACCTAATCCCCTACTCTCTCTACAAGAGATTAGAGTTAGGAGACTTGTCACCAACTAAAATGACAATCCAACTTACCGGTCATACAATTCAATATTCTAAGGGCATAGTTGAGAACATCTTGGTGAAAGTTGACAAATTCTTGTATCCTACGGATTTCATAGTAATGGATATTAAGGAAGACCTACACACACCAGTAGTGTTAGGAAGACCTTTCATGAATACGGCTAGGACTGTCATTGATGTGTACAATCAAACCTTGATCTTACGATCACATGGGGAAAGCGTTACCTTAAAAATTGACCGACCAACCGATCTTTCTGGACAAGCAGAGCTGTTTGCTATTTCTATTAGACGGATCACTTCTGATGACGAGTCTTCACCACCAGCCGATGATATCGAGAGATGGGTGTTGAATCACAGCCTGTAGACGACCCAGAAATGGAAGAAGAGGATCCCAGCGAAGAAATAGAGGAAGAGGAGGAATCTGAAGAGGAAGAGGAAATAGAAGACGTAAAAGAAACTGCAACAATACCCGCTCCAAGCTTTGAGCATCATGAGGAAATAATGAGACTTGAGACGGAAGATCACAGTTTAATCATTCACTTCAAGAAAAAGACCGACAAGGCTGAGGTCAAGGATATAGAAATTGATCCTGCAAGTATCAAACTGGAGAATAAGAATACTGAAGAAACCCGTTCATCAGACGCATCCTCAGAAGAACAATACACCGATGATGACGAGGTAGAGCAACATGAAGACATTCTGAATAACTCACACTCTCCAACCGAACCAGATCAAGGGGAGTCGGACTCTTCTTCAGATCGGATTCCGGTTTTATCTACACACACAGACATGATAACCTTCATCAATGATACCGATGAATTTGAAGATATTCTCAAGGCCATCTGAAAATCAACCATTGATTTTTTGATACGCTTAACAGAACGAATTATGGCTATCCGAGAAGAACATAACCTCTATCTCCGAAGAAAAGACAATGATGTTGAAATCCTAGAAGAACGCATTCAAGACTTTATCAATTCTCTTCACAATCATATCTACCAAGAAGAAAGGCAATGAGAGCACAATTCAGCGGTTCGCACTATTCTTGAGACAAGATTCTGTCGAGATCAGAAGATCATTTACTCTAAGGTCTATAACGCCTTAGCCGGATCCGCACTTCCGTTCTCACGAAACCAACGAGCACTACTGATTCTCATCCGAAAGCTTATGGATCTTTCCACTGGACGCCCGACTTATCACTCTGATTTGCAAATGATCGAGGACATTCACAGCCTTTTCGCTCTCTTGGAAAGAGATAATTTCGAAGACACACCAGACAGATTAGTGATTTGCGTAACAATTGATCACCATGCTGATCTGATTATCATAGAGTTACGAGACGCTGTTACGGGGGAAGTAAGGCGAAACAATCCGTTCTCTCATCTTGAACCAGATCGAGTCAACATTGTCACCTATGTTACAAAGCAGATATCACGTATCTTCCACGAATCCACAGATCATAGTTTCACATTTAAAGCTGGATGTCAGGAGATATACTCAAAGACGGTGACATTAATGTTCGGATCAGGATTGATGTTCACTTCTTTTCAGCTTCATCTTTTAACAAATCTGTACAAAGCTAAAAACTCTTAATGTGGAGATCACCATTCCGAAGACTTCAAGATTCTAAAGATACAGTTTCTAACATTATTTGAAGACCTCCGAAATGAGTATCCCATCAGAGAAACAATCACCACCAGGACTGCCTCTATGATTGAAATTTATGGGTCAACTAGCATAACCGTGGATCATATTTTCATCAGACTTCAAGACTTATCAAGAGTCGAAACTGCGCGCTACTTATCATTCAGAAGATCTTCAAGAGAAGTACCGGATCTTCTACCACTATTGGTCCGGCACTTTCTCAGGATTTACCCGCCAAGAATCACCTTCCCTCGAGAAGACCAAGATCACAACCATCAGCAAGGAATGTTTACTTTTTAAAGCATCACTACGGTCGAGCCAACGACCATAAACAAAAGTGCTTTCCGGGAGGCAACCCGTGCAATAAAGTAGAGTAGAAGAATAAAGGATGACAAATGAGCCGATAAAAGATGCAAGGATTGGAAACCAGCCGCATCTGCTAGGCATATTTCTTTCTTTTCGCTACTAGCTCAAGATTCAAACTATGCCACATCCTAGCTTATCACTAAGTGTGGGATAACACCCAATTAAAACACTAGACAAATACTCCCAAATCTTCAACTAAAACTCCTAAGTGTGGGTTACACTAGGAACATTGAGGACAATGTTCGTCTAAGTGTGGGATGTTGGTATAATCTTTTTATGCTGTATTAAAATAACCCATTATGAAGATTCCAAGTCCTTCAGCCAAATTTCAAAATTTTTGCAAAAGAAATCCTTTTCGAAAAAGTATTTTTGAAAACCTAAAACGTTTGTCAATAAAAATAAGGCTTAAGTAGGGTGAAAATCTTGTTAGGTTGAACAAAATCTGTAATAGAGCATTGCATGACTAAGACATTATCGACCTAAATTGATTATGGTGAGGCACCCCAAATAAGACTAGTATTCATCTTTAATGCTTCACTATTTTCCGTTGAGAGTGCTGATGCCTGTGCTCAGAATCAGAACTTGCTTTAGATTTACATCTCCAAGCAGCGAAACATGATTCGGTTATAATCAAAAGAGCTAGCCATTTGTCAAAAATAAGCCTTTCACACCTCCACTACTTCTACTCCACCACCACACCCACATCATCTTTACTATTATTTGATAAATCCAGAAAATAAGATTCCTTCCGAAAATCTGATGTTATAAACCTCTCAAGTATCATGGCAAAGGTCTTGAAAAAGTTTACCGGCAAACATTTTCTCGAGACGAAGTATCTAATAAAAAAAAGAGAGAAATGCCGAAGAGAACTTGACCAAAAATGATTATCAAATGAAGAAAAGTTCAAAAAAGTGCTTCTCAAAAAAACTTCAGCACTCCGAATAAAAGTCTAAAGACTACATTACCCTTTTATCTCACCCCTCAAAAATAACTTCACTACCACTCCAAAATTCCTTCTCCATCATTGACAAATGACCTACAAGCTGAGATTACTACCGTTCTCACCTTAGCAGCAAGGATTTGAGTCTTTATCAAGTCTATGACGATGGGTGTAGCATGACTGGCTATGAGTGTATTCATTTCTTAGATCTATAGGTAACCTTAAACACTTGAGTGATTGAGTGACCCGTGTAAGCTAGCCTATGTCATGTAACCTCCTCGTATGCTTGCAGAGATAATTTCAATCATAACATAGATGACTCACCTTATCTTTTTGCTCTTATAATAAAAGTAAACAGCTTAGGCTATTAGAAAAGAAACTCCGAAAAGATTCTTAAGGAAATAAGAGTTTGCTTGAGGACAAGAAAAGTCTAACTGTGGGATATTTGATATCGGCTAAAAAGTCACATTTTCACCCCGGTATTAAGGCCTAAAAACAAGTAATTACGAAGACGGTGCAAAAAGAATCAAGAGAATCGGAGCTAAAACGAAGATTCTAGAGCGAAAACGGTGAAAGACAAGAAAACAAGTTACGATCCAGGAAAATCAGGCTGACCAGGCCAGCAAACGGCCTGCCATATGGCTTGCCAAACAGCCTGCCAGTATGGCAAGCGGCCTGCCAAACGGTCAGATTAAACGGGCTCGATAAACGGCTTGCCTTAGTAAACAGCCTCCAAAAATGGCCTGCCAAACGGCCTGCCGAACGGCCTCCTAGCCGTTTGCAGGAAAAAATCTTGTTTATTTAAAGGTTCTTTGTCATTCATTCCAACACACACTTCAATTCACTTCTTTTTCTTTCTTGTACAATATTAGCCATACTCTCAAGGCCTTCGACTTCGTGCGGGAAACCTAGTACCCGGAGAAGAACGCCGAAGATTGTATTAGGAGTGGTCTGGAGTCTTGAAGTTGTCACTTTTGTATTCAGAACTCGTTTAATCTACTGGTATTTCTATAATAATATTTTTTCTAATATTATTATTATTAGAAGCTTATGAAAATAAAAGATATTAATAATGACTAAAAGTTAAATATACGAAAATGTTAGTAAAAGTATTATTTTTATTAAAATTATCAATATTATTAAGAATGACATTTTTAGTAAAATTATCATTTTTATTAATATTAGGATTAGTATTATTATCATTATTAATGTCTTCTATCATTATGTTATGTGATATTGTTGCCATGATTAGCGAGTAGTTATCTTTAGTGTATGCTATGATGTAAGCAGTTATAATGCCAAAATAATATTATGGTTTGTTTATGCTATTGAAATGCTTTCCGATTATGCTTTAAACTCAATCGCTTTTCCAAATAATAGAACGTAGTTATTGGCTCTGTTATTGGGAAGTCGCGAACCCCGATTCAGAGTACACTATCTGTGTCACCCCTTGGTAAGAGAAGTCTATCAGATACAACATAAGATCGACTGAGGCACACCGGTTGTAGTAAGTCTATCAAGCTTTGGATTCCGACCGAGGACTCTTTCGTAGTGAAACATCTGACTAGACCCTTAGTACATTGTCGGTCTCAGACCATGCTAGTGTAGTCACCAAGCATATAAACTTCGTACGTGCACGCTGAAGCACATCGGTTGTTGTAAGCTGTACCTTTACTAAGTAAGGCCATGTAACCCAGTCAGTGTTAATTAGTACACTGCACCATAACGCGGTCTCAAGCATTGCACCCTGCTTGAGGGATTCTTAGTTAATTAAGGAACTGTTTATTTAGACACATAAAGGATTGGACCGTTAGGATAACCGAACGTGTTCATGGAAGTTAGCTTGACTTGGCCATGGTGTTCTTTATGGTTGAACTCTTTTTAAGGGCCTAACTATCTTTTAAAACCAATCATTAATGAAAGTATTAAAACACATCACGTCTCTCGGATATGGTAAACCATGTATTCTATTATACTTAAGAAAGTTTAGACCATTGTGGAATGTTAATACGTCACCCAACCGAGTCGCTCAATTGGATGAGCCGTCTGAACGTGTATGCCTGTAGTCAGACTGCACGGGCGTCGGGGTTAAAGGACATTGCTGTCTATTCAGAATCTTCAAGCCTAACGCAGTACCCAGTGACATGTCTTATGACAGGGGCATTTAGAACCAATGTAATGAATACAAGGCCTCTGCCTATTCATGAGCCAGCATTCCATAATCTCAGCAGAATAATTGATGAAGTCATAGTATGCACTTACTTTAACTTTATCTGAAGTACGAATTTTATCGTATTTGAAATGTCCCGTTCTTATTGATTAAAAACGTTCCATAATAATTGATTTCGTTGCGAGGTTTTGACCTCTATATGAGACATTTTTCAAAGACTGCATTCATTTTTAAAATAAACCATAACCTTTATTTCATAAATAAAGGTTTAAAAAGCTTTACGTAGATTATCAAATAATGATAATCTAAAATATCCTGTTTACACACGACCATTACATAATGGTTTACAATACAAATACGTTACATCGAAATCAGTTTTTTGAATGCAGTTTTTACATAATATCATACAAACATGGACTCCAAATCTTGTCCTTATTTTAGTATGCAACAGCGGAAGCTCTTAGTATTCACCTGAGAATAAACATGCTTTAAACGTCAAAAAAATGTTGGTGAGTTATAGGTTTAATATATATATATCAAATCGTAACAATAGACCACAAGATTTCATATTTCAATACACATCCCATACATAGAGATAAAAATCATTCATATGGTGAACACCTGGTAACTGACATTAACAAGATGCATATATAAGAATATCCCCATCATTCCGGGACACCCTTCGGATATGATATAAATTTCGAAGTACTAAAGCATCCAGTACTTTGGATGGGGTTTGTTAGGTCCAATAGATCTATCTTTAGGATTCGCGTCAATTAGGTTGTCTGTTCCCTAATTCTTAGATTACCAGACTTAATAAAAAGGGGCATATTCGATTTCGATAATTCAACCATAGAATGTAGTTTCACGTACTTGTGTCTATTTTGTAAATCATTTATAAAACCTGCATGTATTCTCATCCCAAAAATATTAGATTTTAAAAGTGGGACTATAACTCACTTTCACAGATTTTTACTTCGTCGGGAAGTAAGACTTGGCCACTCGTTGATTCACGAACCTATAACAATATATACATATATATCAAATTATGTTCAAAATATATTTACAACACTTTTAATATATTTTGATGTTTTAAGTTTATTAAGTCAGTTGTCCTCGTTAGTAACCTACAACTAGTTGTCCACAGTTAGATGTACAGAAATAAATCGATAAATATTATCTTGAATCAATCCACGACCCAGTGTATACGTATCTTAGTATTGATCACAACTCAAACTATATATATTTTGGAATCAACCTCAACCCTGTATAGCTAACTCCAACATTCACATATAGAGTGTCTATGGTTGTTCCGAAATATATATAGATGTGTCGACATGATAGGTCGAAACATTGTATACGTGTCTATGGTATCTCAAGATTACATAATATACAATACAAGTTGATTAAGTTATGGTTGGAATAGATTTGTTACCAATTTTCACGTAGCTAAAATGAGAAAAATTATCCAATCTTGTTTTACCCATAACTTCTTCATTTTAAATCCGTTTTGAGTGAATCAAATTGCTATGGTTTCATATTGAACTCTATTTTATGAATATAAATAGAAAAAGTATAGGTTTATAGTCAGAAAAATAAGTTACAAGTCATTTTTGTAAAGGTAGTCATTTCAGTCGAAAGAACGACGTCTAGATGACCATTTTAGAAAACATACTTTCACTTTGAGTTTAACCATAATTTTTGGATATAGTTTCATGTTCATAATAAAAATCATTTTCCCAGAATAACAACTTTTAAATCAAAGTTTATCATAGTTTTTAATTAACTAACCCAAAACAGCCCGCGGTGTTACTACGACGGCGTAAATCCGGTTTTACGGTATTTTTCGTGTTTCCAGGTTTTAAATCATTAAGTTAGCATATCATATAGATATAGAACATGTGTTTAGTTGATTTTAAAAGTCAAGTTAGAAGGATTAACTTTTATTTGCGAACAAGTTTAGAATTAACTAAACTATGTTCTAGTGATTACAAGTTTAAACCTTCGAATAAGATAGCTTTATATGTATGAATCGAATGATGTTATGAACATCATTACTACCTCAATTTCCTTGGATAAATCTACTAGAAATGAGAAAAATAGATCTAGCTTCAAAGGATCCTTGGATGGCTTGAAAGTTCTTGAAGCAGAATCATGACACGAAAACAATTTCAAGTAAGATTTCCACTCGAAATAAGATTGTTATAGTTATAGAAATTGAATTAAAGTTTGAATATGATTATTACCTTGTATTAGAAATATAACCTACTGTAAGTAACAAAGGTTTCTTGATCTTGGATGATTACTTGGAATGGATTTAGAAAACTTGGAAGTAAACTTGCAATCTTGGAAGTATTCTTGATTTTATGAAACTAGAACTTTTGGAATTTATGAAGAACACTTAGAACTTGAAGATAGAACTTGAGAGAGATAAATTAGATGAATAAAATTGAAGAATAAAAGTGTTTGTAGGTGTTTTTGGTCGTTGGTGTATGGATTAGATGTAAAGGATATGTAATTTTGTTTTCATGTAAATAAGTCATGAATGATTACTCATATTTTTGTAATTTTATGAGATATTTCATGCTAGTTACCAAATGATGGTTCCCACATGTGTTATGTGACTCACATGGGCTGCTAAGAGCTGATCATTGGAGTGTATATACCAATAGTACATACATCTAAAAGCTGTGTATTGTACGAGTACGAATACGGGTGCATACGAGTAGAATTGTTGATGAAACTGAACGAGGATGTAATTGTAAGCATTTTTGTTAAGTAGAAGTATTTTGATAAGTGTCTTGAAGTCTTTCAAAAGTGTATGAATACATATTAACCCATCGTTAGTCATTACATGTAAACGTTGTTTTGAAACCTTTAGGTTAACGATCTTGTTGAATGTTGTTAACCCATTGTTTATTATAACAAATGAGATGTTAAATTGTTATATTATCATGATATTATGATATATAATATATCTTAGTATGATATATATACAGTTAAATGTCGTTACAACGATAATCGTTACATATATGTCTCGTTTCGAAATCATTAAGTTAGTAGTCTTATTTTTACATATGTATTTCATTGTTAATACACTTAATAATATATTTACTTATCATTTAACATAATTAACCAAGTGTATCAATATCTTAATATGATTCATATGTACCTAGTAAGACGTTGTTTTAACGATAATCGTTATATATATCGGTTTCGAGTTTCTTAAATTAATAGTCTCATTTTTATGTATATAACTCATTGTTAAAATACCTAATGAGATACATACTTATAATAAAATCATGTTAACTATATATATAACCATATATATGTCATCGTATAGTTTTTACAAGTTTTAACGTTCGTGAATCACCGGTCAACTTGGGTGGTCAATTGTCTATATGAAACCTATTTCAATTAATCAAGTCTTAACAATTTTGATTGCTTAACATGTTGGAAACACTTAATCATGTAAATAATAATTTCATTTAATATATATATAAACATGGAAAAGTTCGGGTCACTACAGTACCTACCCGTTAAATAAATTTCGTCCCGAAATTTTAAGCTGTTGGAGGTGTTGACGTATCTTCTGGAAATAAATGCGGGTATTTCTTCTTCATCTGATCTTCATGCTCCCAGGTGAACTCGGGTCTTCTACGAGCATTCCATCGAACCTTAACAATAGGTATCTTGTTTTGTTTAAGTCTCTTAACCTCACGATCCATTATTTCGACGGGTTCTTCAATGAATTGAAGTTTTTCATTGATTTGGATTTCATCCAACGAAATAGTGAGATCTTCTTTAGCAAAATATTTCTTCAAATTTGAGACATGGAAAGTGTTATGTACAGCCGCGAGTTGTTGAGGTAGCTCCAGTTGGTAAGCTACTGGTCCGACACGATCTATAATCTTGAATGGTCCAATGTACCTTGGATTTAGTTTCCCCCGTTTACCAAATCGAACAACGCCTTTCCAAGGTGAAACCTTAAGCATGACCATTTCTCCAATTTCAAACTCTATATCTTTTCTTTTACTGTCCGCGTAGCTCTTTTGTCGACTCTGGGCGGTTTTCAATGTTTGTATAATTTGGATGATTTTCTCGGTAGTTTCTTGTATTATCTCTGGACCCGTAATCTGTCTATCCCCCAATTCACTCCAACAAATCGGAGACCTGCACTTTCTACCATAAAGTGCTTCAAACGGCGCCATCTCAATGCTTGAATAGTAGCTGTTGTTGTAGGAAAATTCTGCTAACGGTAGATGTCGATCCCAATTATTTCCGAAATCAATAACACAAGCTCGTAGCATGTCTTCAAGCGTTTGTATCGTCCTTTCACTCTGCCCATCAGTTTGTGGATGATAGGCAGTACTCATGTCTAGACGAGTTCCCAATGCTTGCTGTAATGTCTGCCAGAATCTTAAAATAAATTGCCAAGGACTGCAAGTGGTTTTGATAATAGAGATTGGTATTCCATGTCTGGAGACGACTTCCTTCAAATACAGTCGTGCTAACTTCTCCATCTTGTCATCTTCTCTTATTGGCAGGAAGTGTGCTGATTTGGTGAGACGATCAACTATTACCCAAATAGTATCAAAACCACTTGCAGTCCTTGGCAATTTAGTGATGAAATCCATGGTAATGTTTTCCCATTTCCATTCCAGGATTTTGGGTTGTTGAACTAGACCTGATGGTTTCTAATGCTCAGCTTTGACCTTAGAACACGTCAAACATTCTCCTACGTATTTAGCAATATCGGCTTTCATACCCGGCCACCAAAAATGTTTCTTGAGATCCTTGTACATCTTCCCCGTTCCAGGATGTATTGAGTATCTGGTTTTATGAGCTTCTCTAAGTACCATTTCTCTCATATCTCCAAATTTTGGTACCCAAATCCTTTCAACCCTATACCGAGTTCCATCTTCCTGAATATTAAGATGCTTCTCCGATCCTTTGGGTATTTCATCCTTTAAATTTCCCTCTTTTAAAACTCCTTGTTGCGCCTCCTTTATTTGAGTAGTAAGGTTAGTGTGAATCATTATATTCATAGATTTTACTCGAATGGGTTCTCTGTCCTTTCTGCTCAAGGCGTCGGCTACCACATTTGCCTTCCCCGGGTGGTAACGAATCTCAAAGTCGTAATCATTCAACAATTCAATCCACCTGCGCTGCCTCATATTCAGTTGTTTCTGATTAAATATGTGTTGAAGACTTTTGTGGTCGGTATATATAATACTTTTGACCCCATATAAGTAGTGCCTCCAAGTCTTTAATGCAAAAAACAACCGCGCCTAATTCCAAATCATGCGTCGTATAATTTTGTTCATGAATCTTCATTGTCTAGACGCATAAGCAATCACCTTCGTTCGTTGCATTAATACACAACCGAGACCTTGCTTTGATGCATCACAATAAATCACAAAATCATCATTCCCTTCAGGCAATGACAATATAGGTGTCGTAGTTAGCTTTTTCTTCAATAACTGGAACGCTTTCTCTTGTTCATTCTTCCATTCAAATTTCTTCCCTTTATGCGTTAATGCAGTCAAGGGTTTTGCTATTCTGGAAAAGTCTTGGATGAACCTTCTGTAGTAACCAGCTAGTCCTAAAAATTGACGTATATGCTTCGGAGTTTTTGGGGTTTCCCACTTTTCAACGGTTTCGATCTTTGCCGGGTCCACCTGGATACCTTCTTTGTTCACTATGTGACCGAGGAATTGAACTTCTTCCAACCAAAATGCACACTTTGAAAACTTAGCGTACAGTTTTTCTTTCCTCAATACTTCTAGCACTTTTCTCAAATGTTCTTCGTGCTCTTGATCATTCTTTAAGTAAATAAGTATGTCATCGATGAAAATAATGACAAACTTGTCAACATATGGCCCACACACTCGGTTCATAAGGTCCATGAACACAGCTGGTGCGTTAGTCAATCCAAACGGCATAATCATAAACTCGTAATGACCATAACGCGTCCTAAAAGCAGTTTTTGGAATATCATCCTCCTTTACTCGCATTTGATGATATCCAGAACATAAATCGATCTTCGAATAAACTGACGAGCCTTGTAGTTGATCAAATAAGTCGTCAATTCTCGGCAGTGGATAACAGTTTTTGATGGTAAGTTTGTTCAACTCTCTGTAGTCAATATACAACCTAAATGTACTATCCTTCTTCTTGACAAACAAAACAGGAGCTCCCCATGGTGATGTGCTTGGTCGAATGAAACCACACTCTAAAAGTTCTTGTAATTGGATTTGCAGTTCTTTCATCTCGCTGGGTGCGAGTCTGTAAGGAGCACGAGCTATTGGTGCAGCTCCTGGTACAAGATCTATTTGAAATTCAACGGATCGATGTGAGGGTAATCCCGGTAATTCTTTCGAAAATACATCGGGAAATTCTTTTGCGACGGGAACATCATTGATGCTCTTTTCTTCAGTTTGTACTTTCTCGACGTGTGCTAGAATAGCATAGCAACCTTTTCTTATTAGTTTTTGTGCCTTCAAATTACTAATAAGATGTAGCTTCATGTTGCCCTTTTCTCCGTACACCATTAAGGGTTCTCCTTCTTCTCGTACAATGCGAATTGCATTTTTATAACATACGATCTCTGCTTTCACCTTCTTCAGCCAGTCCATGCCAACTATTACATCAAAACTCCCTAACTCTACTGGTATCAAATCAATCTTAAATATTTCGCTACCCAGTTTAATTTCTCGATTTTGGCATATATTATCTGCTGAAATTAATTTACCGTTTGCTAATTCGAGTAAAAATTTACTATCCAACGGCGTCAATGGACAACTTAATTTAGCACAAAAATCTCTACTCAAATAGCTTCTATTCGCACCCGAATCAAATAAAATGTAAGCAGGTTTATTGTCAATAAGAAACGTACCCGTAACAAGCTCCGGGTCTTCCTGTGCCTCTGCCGCATTAATATTGAAAACTCTTCCGCGGCCTTGTCCATTCGTGTTCTCCTGGTTCGGGCAATTTCTAATAATGTGGCCCGGTTTTCCACATTTATAACAAACTACATTGGCATAACTTGCTCCGACACTACTTGCTCCGCCATTACTCGTTCCGACACCATTTGTTCCTTTCGTTCTGTTAACCCCTGGTCCGTAGACCTCACACTTCGCCGTGCTATGACCATTTCTTTTACACTTGTTGCAAAATTTGGTGCAGAACCCCGAGTGATACTTTTCACACCTTTGGCATAGCTGCTTCTGATTGTTGTTGTTGTTGCGGTTGTTATTGTTGTTGGGATGATTGTTGTAGTTGCTGTTGTTGTTGTTGTTGTTGTTGTTGTTGTTGTTGTTGTTGTTGTTGGGCCGTTCATTGTAGTTGCGATTGATGTTGCGATTGTTGGGATAATTATTGCGATTATTATTGTAATTGCTGTTGTTGTTGTATTGGTGATTCTTATCACCGTTTTCCTCCCACTTTCTTTTGACTTGCTTCAAATTGGCCTCTTCAGCCGTATGTTCTTTAATTCTTTCCTCAATCTGGTTCACTAGTTTGTGAGCCATTCTACATGCCTGTTGTATGGAGGCGGGCTTGTGTGAACTTATATCTTCTTGAATTCTTTTCGGTAATCCTTTCACAAACGCGTCGATCTTCTCTTCCTCATCTTCGAACGCTCCCGGACACAATAGGCACAATTCTGTGAATCGTCTTTCGTACGTGGTAATATCAAATCCTTGGGTTCGTAACCCTCTAAGCTCTGTCTTGAGCTTATTGACCTCGGTTCTGTGACGGTACTTCTCGTTCATCAAGTGCTTAAATGCTGACCACGGTAGTGCGTACGCATCATCTTGTCCCACTTGCTCTAGATAGGTATTCCACCATGTTAACGCAAAACCTGTGAAGGTATGCGTAGCGTACTTCACTTTGTCCTCTTCAGTACACTTACTTATGGCAAACACCGATTCGACCTTCTCGGTCCACTGTTTCAATCCGATCGGTCCTTCGGTTCCATCAAATTCCAAAGGTTTGCAGGCAGTGAATTCTTTGTAGGTGCATCCTACACAATTTCCTGTACTGTTAGATCCAAGGTTATTGTTGGTATGTAGCGCAGCCTGTACTGCGGCTATGTTTGAAGCTAGAAAAGTACGGAATTCCTCTTCATTCATATTCACGGTGTGTCGAGTAGTCGATTCCATTTCCTTCAAAATAGTCAAATGGAACAAGTTAATCATACAGAATATTAAGAGTAGTTAATAGTATTTCGTAGCATAATATGAACTCATTTATAAAAGCTTTTTCTTCATATTAGCGTTTTATAAGTTAAAATTCGGGTAGTACCTACCCGTTAAGTTCATACTTAGTAGCTAATATACAATTCAACTACTACAATTCTATATGAAAAACTGATTATAATAATATTTCGCGTTCAAAATTTTATACAATATTTTACAAACTTACAATACCGCTTATTTTACATAAAGCATGAAATATAGCACACAATAACTTTGATACAAGATAGTTGTGAAGATAATTCTAGCTAGTACACAAGTCTTTCAGCAAAGGTAATAAAGACACGTAATTCATACGTCCAGAAACAAGTCATGCATTCTGGTTTTATTAGGACTACTTCCCATCCTTGGTCTTGTGGAACATAACCGTTATGGCCGTTGATAAGACAGCGTGTTGTAACGTCGTCAAAGGGACGAGGGTTACGTATTGACCAACAGTCTCGTAATAACCTAAAAACCTCATTTCTTACCCCAATTACCGACTCCGTCACTTGTGGGAACGTTTTGTTTAATAGTTGTAGCCCGATGTTCTTTTTCTCACTTTGGTGAGAAGCGAACATTACTAACCCGTAAGCATAGCATGCTTCTTTATGTTGCATGTTAGCCGCTTTTTCTAAATCATGAAGGCCTATATTCGGATACATTGAGTCAAAATAATTTCTTAACCCATTGGGTAAAATAGCATTTGGGTTCCCCGCAATATATGCATCAAAGTAAACACATCGAAAGTCTCTTATAAACCAAGAAAATTCTTGGAACGTTCTTCGAATGTCTTACAAACTGATTTCGCCGTAAATAGTTGTGCCGAAGAATTCTGACCGACTCTAGACAAGATTTCATCAATCATGTCTCCGGGTAGGTCTCTTAAAATATTGGGTTGTCTATCCATTTTGTGTTTTTATACTGTAAAATAGACAAGAGTTAGATTCATAACAAAAAAAATACTTATTAATACAAGAAATTTTTACATATATCATAAAGCATAAGCACACTATATTACATATATTACACTACACGAATACAACTATCTTATTCCGACTCACTCGTTTGTTCTTCTTCGGTTTTGGTTCGTTTTGCCAAGTTTCTAGGGATATATGATGTTCCCCTAATACGAGCTGTCGTTTTCCACAACGGTTTAGAAAAACCTGGTGGTTTAGAGGTTCCCGGGTCATTGTTATAACTTAAGGACTTCGGGGGTTGACGATACATATAAAGTTCATCGGGGTTGGAATTAGATTTCTCTATTTTTATGCCCTTTCCCTTATTATTTTCTTTTTTCTTTTTAAATTCAGTTGGGGTAATTTCTATAACATCATCAGAATTCTCGTCGGAATCCGATTCATCGGAGAATTGGTAATCCTCCCAATATTTTGCTTCCTTGGCGGAAACACCATTGACCATAATTAACCTTGGTCGATTGGTTGAGGATTTTCTTTTACTTAACCATTTTATTATTTCCCCCACCGGTTCTATTTCTTCCTCCGGTTCCTCCTCTTCCGGTTCTGATTCTTCTTCTGGTTCTGATTCTTCTTCCAGTTCCTCTTCGGGAACTTGTGAATCAGTCCAATATATATTCGACTCTTCGTTATTATTAGGTGAGTTAATGGGATTTGTGCTAGAGGTAGACATCTATCACACAATATCAAACATGTTAAGAGATTAATATATCACATAATATATACATGTTAATAATATATAGTTTCCAACAAAAATGTTAAGCAATCATTTTTAAAGAAAACACGATCGAAGTCCAGACTCACTAATGCATCCTAACAAACTCGATAAGACACACTAATTCAAATTTTCTGGTTCTCTAAGACCAACGCTCGGATACCAACTGAAATTTCCCGTTCTTATTGATTAAAAACGTTCCATATTAATTGATTTCATTGCGAGGTTTTGACCTCTATATGAGACGTTTTTCAAAGACTGCATTCATTTTTAAAACAAACCATAACCTTTATTTCATAAATAAAGGTTTAAAAAGCTTTACGTAGATTATCAAATAATGATAATCTAAAATATCCTGTTTACACACGACCATTACATAATGGTTTACAATACAAATATGTTACATCGAAATCAGTTTCTTGAATGCATTTTTTACACAATATCATACAAACATGGACTCCAAATCTTGTCCTTATTTTAGTATGCAACAGCGGAAGCTCTTAGTATTCACCTGAGAATAAACATGCTTTAAACGTCAAAAAAATGTTGGTGAGTTATAGGTTTAACCTATATATATCAAATCGTAACAATAGACCACAAGATTTCATATTTCAATACACATCCCATACATAGAGATAAAAATCATTCATATGGTGAACACCTGGTAACCGATATTAACAAGATGCATATATAAGAATATCCCCATCATTCCGGGACACCCTTCGGATATGATATAAATTTTGAAGTACTAAAGCATCCGGTACTTTGGATGGGGTTTGTTAGGCCCAATAGATCTATCTTTAGGATTCGCGTCAATTAGGGTGTCTGTTCCCTAATTCTTAGATTACCAGACTTAATAAAAAGGGGCATATTCGATTTCGATAATTCAACCATAGAATGTAGTTTCACGTACTTGTGTCTATTTTGTAAATCATTTATAAAACCTGCATGTATTCTCATCCCAAAAATATTAGATTTTAAAAGTGAGACTATAACTCACTTTCACAGATTTTTACTTCATCGGGAAGTAAGACTTGGCCACTGGTTGATTCACGAACCTATAACAATATATACATATATATCAAAGTATGTTCAAAATATATTTACAACACTTTTAATATATTTTGATGTTTTAAGTTTATTAAGTCAGTTGTCCTCGTTAGTAACCTACAACTAGTTGTCCACAGTTAGATGTACAGAAATAAATCGATAAACATTATCTTGAATCAATCCACGACCAAGTGTATACGTATCTCAGTATTGATCACAACTCAAACTATATATATTTTGGAATCAACCTCAACCCTGTATAGCTAACTCCAACATTCACATATAGAGTGTCTATGGTTGTTCCGAAATATATATAGATGTGTCGACATGATAGGTCGAAACATTATATACGTGTCTATGGTATCTCAAGATTACATAATATACAATACAAGTTGATTAAGTTATGGTTGGAATAGATTTGTTACCAATTTTCACGTAGCTAAAATGAGAAAAATTATCCAATCTTGTTTTACCCATAACTTCTTCATTTTAAATCCGTTTTGAGTGAATCAAATTGCTATGGTTTCATATTGAACTCTATTTTATGAATATAAACAGAAAAAGTATAGGTTTATAGTCGGAAAAATAAGTTACAAGTCGTTTTTGTAAAGGTAGTCATTTCAGTCGAAAGAACGACGTCTAGATGACCATTTCAGAAAACATACTTCCACTTTGAGTTTAACCATAATTTTTGGATATAGTTTCATGTTCATAATAAAAATCATTTTCCCAGAATAACAACTTTTAAATCAAAGTTTATCATAGTTTTTAATTAACTAACCCAAAACAGCCCGCGGTGTTACTACGACGGCGTAAATCCGGTTTTACGGTGTTTTTCGTGTTTCCAGGTTTTAAATCATTAAGTTGGCATATCATATAGATATAGAACATGTGTTTAGTTGATTTTAAAAGTCAAGTTAGAATGATTAACTTTTATTTGCGAACAAGTTTAGAATTAACTAAACTATGTTCTAGTGATTACAAGTTTAAACCTTCGAATAAGATAGCTTTATATGTATGAATCGAATGATGTTATGAACATCATTACTACCTCAAGTTCCTTGGATAAACCTACTGGAAATGAGAAAAATAGATCTAGCTTCAAAGGATCCTTGGATGGCTTGAAAGTTCTTGAAGCAGAATCATGACACGAAAACAATTTCAAGTAAGATTTTCACTCGAAATAAGATTGTTATAGTTATAGAAATTGAATTAAAGTTTGAATATGATTATTACATTGTATTAGAAAGATAACCTACTATAAGTAACAAAGGTTTCTTGATCTTGGATGATTACTCGGAATGGATTTAGAAAACTTGGAAGTAAACTTGCAATCTTGGAAGTATTCTTGATTTTATGAAACTAGAACTTTTGGAATTTATGAAGAACACTTAGAACTTGAAGATAGAACTTGAGAGAGATCAATTAGATGAAGAAAATTGAAGAATGAAAGTGTTTGTAGGTGTTTTTGGTCGTTGGTGTATGGATTAGATATAAAGGATATGTAATTTTGTTTTCATGTAAATAAGTCATGAATGATTACTCATATTTTTGTAATTTTATGAGATATTTCATGCTAGTTGCCAAATGATGGTTCCCACATGTGTTAGGTGACTCACATGGGCTGCTAAGAGCTAATCATTGGAGTGTATATACCAATAGTACATACATCTAAAAGCTGTGTATTGTACGAGTACGAATACGGATGCATACGAGTAGAATTGTTGATGAAACTGAACGAGGATGTAATTGTAAGCATTTTTGTTAAGTAGAAGTATTTTGATAAGTGTCTTGAAGTCTTTCAAAAGTGTATGAATACATATTAAAACAATACATGTATATACATTTTAACTGAGTCGTTAAGTCATCGTTAGTCGTTACATGTAAACGTTGTTTTGAAACCTTTAGGTTAACGATCTTGTTGAATGTTGTTAACCCATTATTTATTATAACAAATGAGATGTTAA
Source organism: Rutidosis leptorrhynchoides (assembly GCF_046630445.1). Classification (NCBI taxonomy): domain Eukaryota; kingdom Viridiplantae; phylum Streptophyta; class Magnoliopsida; order Asterales; family Asteraceae; genus Rutidosis; species Rutidosis leptorrhynchoides. The sequence goes on from NC_092337.1 coordinate 252,321,317, forward strand.
ATTGTTATATTATCATGATATTATGATATATAATATATCTTAGTATGATATATATACAGTTAAATGTCTTTACAACGATAATCGTTACATATATGTCTCGTTTCGAAATCATTAAGTTAGTAGTCTTATTTTTACATATGTATTTCATTGTTAATACACTTAATAATATATTTACTTATCATTTAACATAATTAACCAAGTGTATCAATATCTTAATATGATTCATATGTACCTAGTAAGACGTTGTTATAACGATAATCGTTATATATATCGTTTTCGAGTTTCTTAAATTAATAGTCTCATTTTTATGTATATAACTCATTGTTAAAATACCTAATGAGATACATACTTATAATAAAATCATGTTAACTATATATATAACCATATATATATCATCGTATAGTTTTTACAAGTTTTAACGTTCGTGAATCACCGGTCAACTTGGGTGGTCAGTTGTCTATATGAAACCTATTTCAATTAATCAAGTCTTAACAAGTTTGATTGCTTAACATGTTGGAAACACTTAATCATGTAAATAACAATTTCATTTAATATATATATAAACATGGAAAAGTTCGGGTCACTACAGTATTTACTTTATCTATCTTATAAATTAGAAAATCCCAAAATTAAGTAACCACTACTCCTTCCTAACTATCTTAGCCTTAAATATAGGTTCAATTCTACTGATATCTCAAAAATACGACTATAGGTCACACTTCCCTTACTCATACTAAGGAGTAGTATGATTTAGGCCCCGCTAAATATAAATTTAAAACAGTACCTTCCCCCTGGGTGGCTGATCCTGGCTCGCTGCGGCCCGACGACACCGCACGAATAAAAACCGTCCGTTACGGCCATATCATCATTTCTATTTTGGAATATATTCTATCAATTCTGGATATTTGAAAATTGTTGGGTATTCTTCCCGTATTTCATCTTCCATAATGAGGAGTTCATTGAGACTGAGTCTCCCTTTTGGATCAGGAGTAGGGTTAAATCCTGGTTCATTTGAGTAAAACTTATCTAAAAGCAATGAAATCTCTAAGTCGGATGAAGTTATCCGGCTTCTTGGACTACAAAGATCAAGAAGTTGTTCTTGATGAGACTCATTAGGGTTTAGACTTATTTTATTTTTATAAAGAAAAACTTCTTTGGTTTCTGAAGTTGTAGGAGAGTAACTGCCTTTTGCACTTTCTTCGTAATCGGTTAAGTTTGAACTGAAATGTACAGAAATTAATACCATAATTAATATTTTGTTTTTTGGTGATTTTATAAAGGGTTTACTATAGTGGCTATTTAAATCCTATATCGACAAACTCTCTGTTTATTAAGCATATGTGTTCCTTATGAATTTATCTTTGAAACAAGTGGCCAGATCGACAACGGAGAGGCAGGATCCTTTTTGTTCCAATATAATTGAGACTGTTTAGAAAATCCAACAACCAAATTTGTGTATAATTGTATTTCTTAGACACCACTCAAGAATCTCAGATATCTCAACAGAATCAACGATTACCTTAACAAATAGAAAATTCGATCCCCAGCAGCGGCGCCAAAAACTTACTCCTCTCTTGATATGGCCAAAACGGACGGTTTTATTTATGCGATGTCGTTAGGTCGCAAAACGTCAGAATCAGTTATTACAAGGGAGTAATGGTTTTATTATTTATATTTAGTTGGGTTTTCCTAGCTATATTTCACCTACTTATCTTCCTTTTAATGGGTAAGTGGTAAGTATAGCTTCGTATTAACCCTAGCGACAAGTGGTGATAGATTGAACTTAACTAAGGTAATATAAAGTATAAAGATAAAAAGGGATAGGTATGAAGAATATGATACTGATGGAGAATTGTTAAGAGAGCTTAACTTCCTAGAATGAACACTAAAGCTCAATAAATCGTGTTAAGAACCTAATCAATTTGTCACTGAGAGTTTAGGATTTGAAGAGTCTGGCTAAGACGAATATCCCTACTCCCAACGTTAACCTAAAAGGATTTAAACTACCTTAAGGATAGAATCCTAGGTACATGAATAAAGTGGTATATCCCTAATGGAAAGTCACGGCTTTTCTTAATCCTAGCTGGTTTAACTACAATAACATTCCTCCACCTAATACTAAGCTATGCCTTAACATTAACAGATGTGCAATCTTAGGTATCCTAAGGTACTGTTAATTGGATTAGAGGTCTCTCCTTTACAATCACTTACTCAACCTCGAATCATCTTACAACATCTCAAGAACATTGCTTCTGACACAAATCATGCTTTTGAGTAAGTCAGGGTTCACTGAACTCTATATTGCCTACTCTAATCACAACCTAATTTGACCAGCTCTTCTTTAACGGATAATTGAATAACTGTATGTAGGTACTATTTCCCTATTGTGACGTTAAGCACACATAACTACTTACCTTCTACCCTAGGGTTGATCTGGTCCTAAAATTAGGTTATAGCCACGTAACTAAATGGAAAGTGTGGTTCGTAAATTAAACTTCTAAACCGTCAAGGTTTCAGCATAACAATATCATAAGTTTCAGATAAGATATTCAACATATAATAAACATTTATGATGGATAGACAAGCATGCAAGATGAAAGCAACATAAAGTAACAAAGTAACTTTATTAGATTAAGGAAGGCGTTCACCATTTACAGACGAGATCTGTACCATTACAAGTGCTGACATCTTCTAGACCGCTCCTAGTACAATCTTCGGCGTTCGCCTCCGGGTACTTAATTTCCCGCACGGAGGTGAGAAGGCCTTGAAAGTTTCTAGTGAGAGAAAGTGTATTGTAGTGAGAGAGTGTGAAGAGGTGTGTGAGAAATGGATGACAAGTTCTCTTTAAATAGTGGAAATTTTGCTGGCATATGGCGGGCAGGCCGTATGGCCAGGCCGTTTGATCAGGCAAGCCGATTTCTTGGCCTGTTTGCATGGCAGACCGTGTGTGATGTGGCAGGCAGTGTGGCAGGCCGTATAGCAGGCCGTAGGGCTGCCTGGTTTGCTATTTTTCTTAGATGGTTTTGCTTGTTCCTTGGATCGTAACTTGGTTTCTGGGGTCGTAACTTGTCTTTCACCGTTTTCGCTCTACAATCTTCATTTTAGCTCCGATTCTCTTGATTCTTTTTGCATCATCTTCGTAATTACTAAATCTACAAAATCTGCCTATAAAGTGATTATTTTGCCGATAAATATTGGAACTTTATTATTTTTAGGCCCTAGTATCAAGGTAAAAATGTGATGTTTTAGCCGATATCAATTTAGGGCTTAATATCGAGGGTAAAAACGTGACTTTTTGACCGATATCAAATACCCCACACTCAGCTTTGCTTGTCCTCAAGCAAAAAGTGGGAATAAAAGACTATCTTCTAATAGATTCTCCCTCGCCCACCCTTGGATTCTTTTATTACGCTTTAATCAGAATCATCACATCTTTCGAAAGTAGTAGAAAAAGTTTCAAACTTCGATGGTTGGGTTGCTAGATTTCAATTGCGTCCATGGTGAAAAAGGCGTACTTTCCAACTCTCATATGTATAGTATACATGACCAGGCTGTAATAACCCGAGTTTTTCCGTTAAATACTTAACAACCATTAATTAAATTCAATGATATTTCTACGCCAAATTTTTTTATATTTAAGAACAGACTACTTTTGATATATATTAATTTATTACTAGAAAATTTTGAAGACCCGCACAAACGTGCCACATGGACCCAAAACTGTAACGACCCGAATTTTTCCACTAATATATAGAAGATTAATATTTACATAATTAATGTTTCCAATATGTTAAGCAATCAAACTCATTAAGATTTGGTTATTTGAAATGAATTTTATACAAACGTTTTGCCACCCAGTTTGTCTGACGATTCACGAACGTCATAACTCGAAATAATTATATAATGATGTATATATGGATATATATATATATATATATATATACATATATATATATATATACATATATATATATATATATATATATATATATATATATATATATATATATATATATATATATATATATATATATATACATATATATATATATATATACATATATATATATATATATATATATATATATATATATATATATGATTTGATAAAATGATATTTAAGTATCTCATTATAAATAATAACAATTGGTTATATACATAAAATGAGATTACTAACTTAAAGACTTCAAGATTATATACATATATATATATATAACGATTAACGTTGTAATAACTTTAGAATTAAAATGTATGTATATGTATTGTATTAATATGTATTAATACACTTTTGAAGGACTTAAACATATATATTAACATACTTATACTCAACAAAGATAGCTATACTCATAATCTCATTCAATTCCATAAAGAATTCTATTCGTATTCATTCGGTATTTACACCCGTATCATACCCAGCTTCCATACTTAAATACTATGAGTATATACCAATATTAAATACCAATTATAGCCTCCTTAGCAGCCCTATGAGTCACAAGACAAGGATAAACATGATGGAGACTTGTGGGAACCAACATTTAACTTCTAGTTTGCATTATTATGCTATATTCCAAATTTTGATAAAGTCTCTTAACCATATGCATGAACCATGACTTTTAACACACTTTTTACTCATTCATATTAGCTATTTAACTTACCTTCACTCTCATAATACTCACACATAAGAACTCCAAGTATTCTCTCTATTTCTTGCTCTTTAAACACTCTTTAAACAGACATACTTCAAGTACTAGATCGGAGCTTCTTCCTCCTAGATCGGAGCTTTCTCACACTAAAATTACCCTCTCTCTCTAGAATATGTTGGGAGTGTTTTGTGTAGGTCAAATTAGGTCCAAGACTGAGTTTGGATCAATTTTAGTGGTTCAAAACCGACCCTCAAGTGAAAAGACCCAAATGCCCCTCTAAATTATTAAAAATAACGATCATGTCTGTCAGCAGGTTTTGCGCGGCGAGCGGCCCTTTGCGCGGCGCGCATTTCTGTTGAAACGAAATCCGAATCTTACAACTCTCCCCCACTTAAATTGGATCACATTCTCGTGATCTTAGCCCCATAACAGTCAGGGAAGTACATCTTCCTCGACTCTTCGAATTCTCACATAACTTAGGACCCTTTGATGCCGCCATTACATCCTATCGATCCCCCTTTTTCTCCATGCAACTTTCCAACCACACAACAATACTGCATGATTTCTTGGCGCACTCCTACTCACGACTTAGAGTTCTACAGCCAACCGATAATCCAATTGGGTCATCCGCACCACGCACACGGTGATGGGATTTCTCGCAAGCTCTTCGGCAACTCCGACTGACATACAATCTTTCTCAACTCATCACTCGTCCACCATTCCCAAGTAAACTTTTACTTTGACCGTCCATTAAAAGATAGTCTCGTCACTTTCGTACGTACAAGTTCTCAATACTCTAGAGAACTCACTCTCAAACGCGATCAACATCAACATGTCTCCACACGAGACAATCAAAATCAACACTATATGTCCCTAGTTCGCTCACCAAACATGACGACTTTCGATAAATCACTCGAACACACCTACCACACTGAGGCAACATCGTACCCTCCGGGTACATACTCCCCCACTTAGGGTCTTAACCCCATACTATTATCGCCAAGATGATAACATCTCGTAGAATTTCAACATTCCACAATACACATGACCGATCTCAACGTTGGTCATACGCACTAATCCTCTGCGGAGTTACAACAAGGTTCTCGAACCTCGACATTCCAATTCAGTCAAATCATTAACGCCCGCTAAACACCGCAACCAATCACAGTTGTATCTTCGGGTTTCTCACCGGTACCCAAGTACAAGGTAATCACACTATCGGAGACAAACATTACACCAGCAGGTATAAGGAGGCACCTGATGCAGTGTTATGTAATTTCCTTCACTACAACCAAGTCTCAAGAACTCGACCCTTATGGGGTCTACTCCCGATGTTATACGACACCTGACTACTCGAAGTCACACAAATCCCACTAACCTTCCGGCTCAACGCCCACAACTTTCCCAGCGACACCCCCTAGTCACATTCCACATAGGCCGCACAGCTAGCCTAGTAATCTTCTACTCATTACTAAGGAGATGCTTGGGAACACCAAGACTTACACCCTTCCAGCTTCGTCATAACCATTAACATGGTTACCTTCCACATCAATTCTAGTCAACGGCCATGACTCTACTCGCACACGTACGTGGCCGACAAAAGCGCCTTTTAAAATGGCACTACCATGCATACACACACGAAAAGTGGTCGACAAAGAGTGAAAAACACTCACCACATAACTCACACGCAAAAGTGGCCGACGAAGAGTGAACAACACTCGCCACACACACATCAAATCGCAATCGAGGTCAACGAAGAGTGAAATCTCACGAAATCACTCACCACACTACATCAAGTGGCCAACGAAGAGCGAATCCTTACGCCAAGATGTCACTCGCCACCTCACTCACAACGAGCATCAAAACACAACACTCTAGATAAGACGATCACACGTCACGTACCCTCACATGGTGATAAAACACCCGATACACACTAACCCAATAACACACGCACACAAGGGAATGTTACTCACACAATGACCACTGATACTCGCACAATAACCGAGAGTGTACATACGCCTTGTAGCACTAACCCCGAAAGTGGTCGTTCGCACTTCCCGCAAAGTAACCAAAAAATCGATCACACCCACCTATCATACACACACACACACACACCATATGGTTATCCATACTCACGTCATGGTGCTACCGGCTCTGTGGTTCACACCATACGCATTTGTCATGATGCTACCGGATCCGTGGTTCACATCACAACTTGAGTCATACTCACGCTAAGGCGTTACCGGCTCCATGGTTCACACCTTAACAACTCATACTATAGTGCTACCGGCTCCGTGGTTCGCACTACAACACACATACCATGATGCTTCCGACTTCGTGGTTCACATCATAGCACACTCGCACATACTATGGCACTACCGGATTTGTGGATCATGCCATATCACATAAATAAATACACTATATACATACATGTATAATTATTCCACTCACTAGGACACTATCACACCCAATGTCCTACGGGTCTCACTCGAGCGAGCTTAACGACCCAATACCGACCCAAATGCCTACGCAAAAAAGACTCGCAAAATAGAGCCAAGGCACGACACACTAATCATACACTCTACCGAGTGAACCCGAAACGATAATCGTAAGCTGACTGCTCGCTACAAATTATCTCCAACGGAGAGTAAAGTCTAGCTAAGGCTTCCTTACACACCACATGCTATAACAAAATGTATGATAGTGTGATATGGCCGAAACGGTGGTTTTTATTCGCGCGGTGTCGTCAGGCCGCGGCTCGCCAGGGTCAGCCACTCGTGGGAGGAAGGTTCTGTTTCAAATTTATTTTTAGCGGGGCCTAAATCTTACTACTCCTTATAAGTAAGGGAAGTATGACCTAGTGTCATATTTTTGAGATATCAGTAGAATCGAACCTATATTTAAGCCTAAGATAGTTAGGGAGTAGTGAATATTTATTTTGGGTTTTCTAATTTATAAGACAGATAAAGTAAATGCGATAAAATTCGTAATTCAGATAAGGTTAAAGTGAGTGCATACTATAACTTCATCATTTATTCTGCCGAGATTATGGAATGCTAGCTCATGAATAGGCAGAGGTCATGTATTCATTACACTGGTCCTAAACGCCCCTGTCATAAGACATGTCACTGGGTACTGCGTTAGGCTTGAAGATTCTGAATAGACAGCAACGTCCCTTACCCCCGACGCCCGTGTAGTCTGACTACATGCATACACGTTCAGACGGCTCATCCAATTGAGCGACTTAGTTGGGTGACGTATTAACATTCCGAAATGGTCTAAACTTTCTTAAGCATAATAGAATACATGGTTTACCATATCCGAGAGACGTGATGTGTTGCAATGCTTTCGTTAATGATTGGTAAAAGGTAGTTAGGCCCTTAAAAAGAGTTCAACCATAAAGAACACCATGGCCAAGTCAAGCTGACTTCCATGAACACGTTCGGTTATCCTAACGGTCCAATCCTTTATGTGTCTAAACAAACAGTTCCTTATTTAACTAAGAATCCCTCAAGCGGGGTGCAATGCTTGAGACCGCGTTATGGTGCAGTGTACTGGTCAACGCTAACCGGATTCCATGGCCTTACTTAGCAGAGGTACATCTTACAACAACCGCTTTGCTTCAGCGTGCACGTACGAAGTTTGTATGCTTGGTGACTACACTAGCATGGTCTAGGACCGACAATGTACTAAGGGTCTAGTCAGATGTTTCACTACGTAAGAGTCCTCAGTCGGAATCCAAAGCTCGATAGACTTACTACAACCGGTGTGCCTCGATCGATCATACGTTGTATCCGATAGACTTCTCTTACCAAAGGGTGACACAGATAGTGTACTCTGAATCGGGGTTCGCGACTTCCTAATAACAGAGCCTATAACTACGTTCTATTAGTTGGAAAACCGATTGAGTTTAAAGCATAATCGGAAAGCATTTCAACAGCATACACAGACCATAATATTATTTCGGCATTATAACTGCTTACATCATAGCATACACTAAAGATAACTACTCGCTAATCATGGCAACAATATCATAAAACATTATATAAGATAAATGATAGAAGTACCAGTAGATTAAACGAGTTCCGAATACAAAAGTGACAACTTCAAGACTCCAGACCGCTCCTAATACAATCTTCAGCGTTCTTCTCCGGATACTAAGTTTCCCACACGGAGTTGAAGGCCTTGAGAGTATGACTAATATTGTACAAGAGAGAGAAAGAAGTGATTTGAAGTGTGTGTTGGAATGAATGACAAAGCCCCTTTAAATAGACTAGGAATTTGCCAAAATATGGCTGGCTGGCCGTTTGGCAGGCCGTTTGGTGGCCCGTATTTGGCAGACCGTTTCCATACTAGCAGACCGTATGGCATGCCGTTTTTGATGATGGTCAGCCTTGATTCACTGGATCGTAACTTGATTTCTTGTCTTTCACCGTTTTCGCTCTAGAATCTTTGTTTTAGCTCCAATTCTCTTGATTCTTTTTGCACCGCCTTTGTAATTACTTGTTCTTCAATTCTAACCGACAAAGTGGGTATTTTTCTAATAAAGGTCGAATCTTTGTTGTTTTTGGTCCTTAATACCGGGGTGAAAACGTTGCTTTTTAGCCGATATCAAATATCCCACACTTAGACTTTGCTTGTCCTTAAGCAAACTCTCATTCTTAAGAATCTTTTCGATGTTTCTTTTCTAATAGCCTAAGCGGTTTGCTTTTATTATAAGAGCAAAAGATAAGATGAGTTATCTATGTTAGGATTGAAGTTATTTCTGCAAGCATGGGAGGAGGTTACATGGCATAGGCTAGCTTTCACGGGTCACTCAAATCACTCAAGTGTTTAGGGTTCCCTATAGTTCTAAGAAATGAATACACTCATAGCCAGTCATGCTGTACCATCTTCATAGGCTTGATAAAGAATCAAATCCTTGCTGCTAATGCGAGAACGGTAGTAATCTCAGCTTTATAGGTCATTTGTCAATGATGGGAAAGGAATTTTGGAGTGGTAGCGAAGTTGTTTTGAGGGGTGAGATGAAAGGGTAATGTGGTCTTTATACAGACTTTTATTCTAATAGATATGAGTGCTGAAGTATTTTGAGAAGCACTTTGGAACTTTTCTTCAATTGATAATCATTTTTGGTCGAGTTCTCTTCGGCATTTCTCTTTATATAGTTCTGCTCCTTTTTTCAGAACTTGAAAATCATTTTTTTTTGAGACTTCATCTCGAGAAACTTTTTGCCGGTAAACTTTTTCAAGACCTTTGCCATGATACTTGAGAGGTTTATAACATCGGGTTTTCGGAAGGAATCTCATTTTATGAATTTTTTTTTAGAAATAGTGATGTGGATGTGGTGGTGGAGTAGAAGTAGTAGAGGTGCGGAAGCTTTATGTTTGACAAATGGCTAGCTATTTTGATTACAACCGAATCGCGTTTTGCTGCTTGGAGATGTAGATCTAAAGAAAGTTTTGATTCTGAGCACAGACATCGGCACTCTCAACGAAAAATAGTGAAACATTAAAGATGAATGCTGGTCTTATTTGGGGTGCCTCACCATAATCAATTTAGGTTGATAATGCCTTAGTCATACAATGCTCCATTAGAGGTCTCAATCTAACAAGATTCCCCCTTACTTAAGCCTTATTTTTATTGACGAACGTTTTAGATTATCAAAAATACTCTTTCAAAAAGGGTTTCTTTTGCAAAAATTTTGAAATTTGGCTTAAGGACTTGGAATCTTCATAATGGTGTTGGAGTATGATACAAATTCAAAGCGAGCGGCAGCATTTTTTAAAACTTTACAAAATCATACTCTTCCACGGATCATTGTACAAAACTTTAGCAAACAAAACAAAATTAACGAAATTAAACAAGAGAAGATTAGAATACAACCTTTGTAGCCTTTTGAAGATCGAATCTGAAAAACCTAAAGAAGAGTTCCTCTAAACGGTAGACACCCAAAGTTCCAACCTTGTTTCAATCTATACCTTCTACTTAACGGATCTTTTCTTTTTCCTTATTTCCACCAAAACCGAACCCAATTATAGATCTCAAGTATTTTGGTTACTTGAAAAAGAGAAAGAGAAATATCATTTTGTATGTGTGTTTTTGTATCTCAAGTTTCTATATCTTTTCAATACCAAGATTTGGTATTATATAGAATTAAAATTGATACAATAATACATATAATACAAATATAAAGATTTGGAAAGATTTGCAAAATCAAATCTTTATATAAAATAAGATTTACAAATCAAATCAAATCTTATTTATATCAAATCAAATCTTATATATTATATAAAATATGATTTGCAAAATCTAATCAAATCTCTACATATTTAGATTTGTAAGTATATGTACACACATAAAAAAAACTTACTTAATTTATTAAACCATTAATTAATGATTAATAAATTAATTTTTGATTAGAAGTTATATCAAACAATTTACGATTGGCCTTTGTGTGTGACCGAATAGGATAAATGGACTTTTATTATTTAATGTCATGGGCATATATTCGGAATATACGTACCACGGTCAAACCACGGTCGAACCATAGCCAACCCGAGAACATATTTCCAACAGAATCCCACTTGCACTGACATTAATAATATTGGCTAGTCTTAAAGACACACCATGTGTAACAACTAGTCTGCTACGTTACACTCCTATATTTTGATTTATATCAATTATCCTTTTGTTCTAGATATCTTTATGAACGTGTGACATGGTTAAGTGTCAATCATCATCGTTCAAGATTATATTTCCCGATAGAGATTTGTGGCGATCAAATAGACTGTTATTGCATCAATTCAGTCATAGCATGGCCATGCATTTAATGCAGCACAAAACAACGAGGGGCCCAGAGATATCGCTTCAACTTGCTATGAGAAGAATGAACAAATTGCTTCAACTGTATAGACATCCACCACATCCCATATTGTACCTGATCTGCACCCTTATGACTGGCATTTACGCACAGCATTAAATACAGGTAAAAGTAGAATATAGTTTGTGTCAGGATTCCTCATACATATCCACTCTAGGATAAATGATATTGCCATCTTAGAGCTTACTTGTGACTTAAAACCATGAAGTAGCATCTAAGTGTGGTCATTCCAGAACCTTGAATCAACTATCAAGTTCCTCATGAATGTAGTTTTATATAAGCCTATATTACTACACTTCATAGCAGCCTTAATTCAATTCTCTCTTCCTTAGAGAATGACCGACTGTGGAAGTTTATGAAATAATATTCATTGGAAGTTAAAACATGCAAAATGAAACATGGCAATATACAATGAAATGATCGCATCGTGCGTATAATATAATCTCAATATATTAATCATCAGATCAATTGCAACATATATTATTGCCCAATGTTTAAAGATTCAAACTTAACATAATAAATACAATCAAACTTTATCATCAATGACACGAATGCCAATAGACATGCTATGAGCATCATGCTTAGTCTGTGGCAAAGGCTTGGTGAAAGGATCAGCCAAGTTCTTAGTCGTGTCTACTCTACTTAATAATATGTCATTTTCTGCTACAAGTTGACGGATGTAATGGTACTTTCTGAGTATATGTCGTGTGCGCTTTTGTGACCTCGGTTCTTGAGCCAAGACAACCGCACTCACATTGTCGCAGAAAATCTCAACAGGATCATAGATTGTAGGAACCACTCCTAGATCCCCGATGAATTTCTTTATCCACTTGGCCTCTTTAGCAGCTTCATTTACCGCTATATACTCGGCTTCTGTCGTAGAATCAGCAATAGTACTTTGCTTGCCACTTCTCCATGTGACGGCTCCACCTTTCAACATAAATACAAATCCTGATTGTGAAGAGCAATCATCTCTATCTGATTGGAAACTAGCGTCTGAGTATCCTTTGATGTTCAGCTCGTCATTCCCACCATAGACCAAGAACATCTCTTTAGTCCTCCTAAGATACTTTAGAATGTTCTTGACTGCTATCCAATGAGCTTCACCAGGATTGGCCTGATAATGACTAGTCATGCTTAGTGCATACGACACGTCAGGCCTAGTGCATATCATCGCATACATGATCGATCCTATAGCTGAAGCATATGGAGTCCGACTCATGGTAGCTGACTCCAAGTTTAAAATTAGGACATTAAGACTTGCTCAATATCATTCCAGGATTCATAGGAATGCACCCTTTCTTAGAGTTATGCATACCGAATTTCTTCAGTATCTTATCTATATATGCACTTTGGTTTAGCCCAATTAATCTCCTTGACCTATATCGATAGATCTTTATTTCCAAAATATATGATGCATCTCCTATGTCTTTCATGGAGAAATATTTCCCTAGCCAAGCTTTGACATCTTTCAATGTCGGGATATCGTTTCCCATGAGTAATATGTCATCGACATATAGTACAAGGAAGACTACAACACTCCCACTAGACCTAACATAGACACATGGCTCATCTTCGCCTCTAAGAAAACCAAATTCTTTGATCTTATCATTAAAGCAAAGATTCCAGGTACGAGAAGCTTGTTTAAGTCCATAAATAGACCTTTGAAGCTTGCACACACTATTAGGATACTTAGGATGTACATAACCCTCAGGTTGTGTCATAAACACATCCTCTGTTAGTTTACCATTAAGGAAAGCTGTTTTTACATCCATTTGCCATATCTCATAGTCATAAAATGCAGCTATGGCAAGAAGTATTCTAATAGATTTCAACATAGCTACTGGTGAAAAAGTTTCATCATAGTCTACACCATATTGTTGCGTGAAACCCTTAGCCACCAGTCTGGCTTTGAATGTGTGTACATTTCCATCCATATCGGTCTTCTTCTTAAAGACCCATTTACACCCAATAGTTTTAATACCTGGTATATGATCAATCAAGATCCAGACTTGATTATCATGCATGGATTGGATCTCGTTGTCCATAGCCTCCTTCTATTTGGCAGACTCGGAGCCTGTCATCACTTCCTGATAGGTAATAGGTTCATCAGAATCTATATTTTCGTCATCACCCTCAAATATGTGTAAACTATATTTCTTTGGTGTTCGACGCACTCTATCAGATCTACGTATGGGTGGTGACTGTAGGTCAGTTTCTCTTTCAATTGCAGGCTCGTCGACCTCTTGAGGAGAATCGGTTCCAATATCGGTTTCCATGTCGGTTGATTCTTGAATTTCTTCAAGGTTAATTTTGCTCCCACTAGTTCCTTTCGATATGAGATCCTTTTCAAGGAAGACTCCCCTTCGAGACACAAAGACTTTGTTCTCAGTAGGGTTGTAAAACAAATATCCAAAAGAATCAGTCGGGTAACCAACAAATAAACACTTTTCAGATCTGGGTTCAAGTTTATCTTGAGCTTCACGACGAACGTAAGCCTCACAACCCCAGATTCTTAGATATGAGAGAGACACAGTTTTACCATGCCATATCTCATAAGTTGTTTTGGAAACTTTCTTGGTTGGGATGAGGTTAAGGATCTTTGCGGCAGTTTGTAGGGCGTAACCCCAAAAACTGATTGGAAGTATTGTGCGGCTCATCATGGATCGAACCATATCAAGTAATGTTCGATTTCTCCTTTCAGCCACACCATTATATTGTGGTGTTCTAGGAGGAGCTAATTGTGAGATTATCCCACAACCCCGTAGATGATCATGAAATTCATCATTAAGATATTCACCACCTCTATCAGATCGGAGAATCTTAATTCTTTTGTTCAGTTGATTTTCTACTTCGTTTTGGTATGCCTTGAACACTCCAAAAGTTTCAGACTTTTGTTTAATTAAATAAACATAGCCATATCTACTGAAGTCATCAGTAAATGTAACGAAGTATCGTTCCTGGTGTCTAGTAGGTGATCTGAATGGACCGCACACATCAGTGTGTACCAACCCCAACAGATCCTTTGCCCGTTCACAGTTTCCTGTGAAAGGTGCCTTTGTCATTTTTCCTGATAAGCAAGATTCGCATTCATCATACGATATTATATCAAATGATTCTAGAATTCCATCTGAATGGAGTTTGGCTATGCGTTTCTTCTTTATGTGGCCTAAACGACAATGCCATAGATACGTTTTATCCAAAACATCTTTGGGTGAATCAACATTGTAGATTGAACTATCATTTAGCTTTGATGTGGTTTCTAAGATACCTTTACAAGGACTAGCCTTGAAATAAAACATCCTATTTTTGTGAACAAGTATTGATCCATTATCAAAACTAAAATTAAAACCATCATTAAATAAAGCATCAAAAGATATAATGTTTCTTGCCATTTCGGCACTGTAGCAAACATTAGATAAAACAATACATAAACCAGAATCAAAAGAAAGCTTGTATTCTCCAATCATGTCAACAGAGGCAACATTCTTATTCCCCATGATTAGATTAAGCTCCCCGGTCTTCAGCTTCCTACTTCTTGTGAGTCCCTGCACATTTGTACAAATGTGAGTATCACATCCCGTGTCCAATACCCAGGAATTAGAAATAGTAGTATTGTTTAGTTCAATCATGAACAAACCTGAAGGTACGGCGACTCCCTTAGCCCGTAGTTCATTAAGTTCCTTCAAGTACTTAGTACAATTGCTCCTCTAATGTCCTTTATCCCCACAATGAAAGCATATTGCTTCTTCAGGAGACTTGGTTTGCAGGATCTTTGAAGTAGAAGAGTTAGCAATGCCCTTAGGTTTAGGTTTGAAGTTGGACGTGCCAACCTTACCCTTGCCCTTGTTCTTGCCCTTTGCTTTGTTTTTCTTCTCCTTAATCCCACCTTCACGAATGGCTAGAATGGTAGTTGCGGGTTTAGCTTTGGCCATGTTAGCCTCAGCGGTTTTCAACAGGCCATGGAGCTCCATGATTGTTTTCTCCATATTGTTCATATTATAGTTCATAATGAATCCTTCATATGCACTAGTCAGCGAGTTCAGGATAAAATCCGTTGCAAGCTCCTGACTTATGGAAAAACCAAGGCGCTCCAATCGGTCTATGTACCCTTTCATTTGTAGTACATGGACACTAACGCTACTTCTCGTTGCCATTTTGCAAGATACGAGAGCTTTCACGATGTCAAACCTTTCCGGCTTTGCTTGTTATTGGAACATGTCCTTGAGTTGGTTAAGCATGTCATACGACCCTAAGCTCTCCATGCCCTTTTGGAGCTCTGGAGACATGGTCGCCAACATCAAGCATGCTACCTCATTATACTCGGAACGCCATTTTTCAAACTCGTCCCTAGCCGCTTGAGTAGCTCTCGATCCGGGTTCTGCCGGTAAGGGTTCCTCAATTGCCCTGATCTTTCCTTCCATCCTAAGAGCAATTCTTAGGTTGCGAAGCCAGTCCATGTAGTTCAAGCCCGTAAGCTTGTCCTTTTCGAGGAGCCCTTTAAGGCAGAAATTAGTGATTGATGACGGAGTAGGATTTGTGTTTGTTGCAGACATCTGTCATATTTTTATTTTTAAAGTAAGTTGTATTAGTTAGTTTGATATGTTTAAACCTTGTTAAGATAATTACCCAAGTGTGTTTAATATTCAAACAATTATAATTAACAAGGCTAAGATCCATATTTCACTTATGTTAACGACGGGTTCGCCGCGGATCGCCAACCATAAGCTATTTAGGTAGGTAACTATATTACCAATTTCATCCATTATGAAATTCTTAGGTTCTGTGGGATTTAGTGATAATCAATTATTTCACTTTGCATGTTTAATCCCTTCTACACTAATCCTTCCTCGTGGCGGGTTTGCCGCAAACCACGATTTCAGATTGTAAACCGTCCGTGATAGATACACGTGAAATCCGGCCCAAGAATCTCGGGTATCGCGAAATTCACCTCACCCTTCCCAACACCCAATTAAATGTAACATCCCGTGATTTTCCGTTAAATTTATTTTAACACCGTCTTTTTTTTTATATAATATCTTTCGTTATTCAAATTTGTATCTTTCGTTAACTAACGTTCATAATATTCTCGTTATCTAATTATAACGTCATCCGTTACTCGAACGTTTTTAAAATATTCGTTGGGTTAATTCCCGCACCCGCTTTGAAACTCGAGGGACCGAGATTGCCAAATGGGCAAACTAGTTGACTAGGTCAACTAGTCAACCCACTTACCACATCCATTCATTTCATCTCCACCTCCCACCTTCATCCTCCTCTTTCTCTCTACTTCCCATTTTTGAACTCAAAACCCTCAAACATAAAATCATCATCTAAATCCGATTGGAGAAGCAAACATCAAAACAAATTACATTTTCGTGATCCTCTCTTCATCCTCTACATTTTGATACCAATATCATCAAGTTTGGGTAACTTTCTACAAACACTAGTTTTCTTTAAATTTGTGTTCTTGACTTAAAAGTATGTTAATTAGTGTCTATGGCTCATTGTGATGTCGTGTATGTAATTTGTATGCTCGATTTGTTGTTTTTGGTGTAACTAGTTCATTATGAAAATTACTTGCTAAATCCTTAATTTTGGATGATCAAATGTTATTAGATTGTTAATGTGCATGTTTTAAAAGTGTTACTAGTATCATTAGCTTCATTTTGATGTATAGATTGATTAAAGAAACTTCATAAACGCGATTATTGATTTTGTGAACTTTTGGTTAGGGTTTGATAGCCTTAAAACGAACTTTTGATGCGTTGAATGCTTGTTAATGTTATTGATAAGTGTTTAGTTGTATTACATGTTTCATTACCTTCAAAACGGCATATCATACATGTAAATTGGATTCCCGGAACTTGAAATGCATCTTGATGAACTTGAAACTTTGATTTTGGACGTTTAACGAACATTCGACGAGGTTATTGTTGTCTTAAATGATAAATTTGATTTAGTTAATGTATCTAGTTGTGTTCCTTGTCGAAAGAGCTTTCCGGTGATATAAAATACATGTTCTAAGTGTTTCCGGGTCATAAATTAGGTTAGTTTGATATTTGGTTCGTGCACTTAGGAAATACAGCAAACAGGGCCTGGAAACCGATCAGGACGCCGTCCAGATACTGGGGACGCCGTCCCACCTTTCGAACCTGGACGCCGTCTAGGATATCAGGACGCCGTCCCACCCTTCATTTTGGGACGCCGTCTAGCCATTTGGGACGCCGTCCCATTGTACTAAAACTGGCTGTTTGGGTTGTCATTTGACGAAAAATGTTTGGGATGTTCTAGACCTCCAATTCACTTGCAACTTGTTTTAACATGCTTATATATGAATAACTAGCATAGAAAATTTGTCCGAGACCCGACCCGAACATGTTGACTTTTTTCGTTGACTTTGACCGACCAAAGTTTGACTTTTTGTCAAACTTAACCAAATGATTATGCAACCTTCCTAACTTGTTTATATACTTGTATCTTGCATGAAACTTGAAAATTTGATTTCACATGCTACATAATCGAGTCGTATTGAGCCATAGGACTAATTGAACATCTTTGACCCTTCGTGACTATCGTTATTGATACAACCTATTTGTTTAGGTCAAGACTAGCATTGTTCTTTGCACACGTTACTTGTCGAAGTACTTTTTGGTTCGTGCATACAAGGTGAGATCATAGTCCCACTTTTACTCTTTTTGAACTTACTTTTGGGATGAGAAAACATAAACGTTCTTTTAAACTACGTGAACACAAGTACAGGGAAAACAAACATTCTACATACGAGTTTGAACACAAATCCTCAATTCGATTATCATTAGTTACATCAGATGGTGTAAGCGAGAACTTATGTTATATGGCCATATGGGTTTGACAAACCCTCACTTCGGACGGTTCGCTACCGTCTACGGGTGAAATATATTTTCGGGAAATAGTGTATGTTCTAACACTATTATTACGGGGTTCAACGGACGGAATGTTAAGCTTTGATAATTGAGTGCTCGTGAATATTAACTTTTAGAATGTACTATGACTTTATCGATGTTGCAAATCTTGTGGTTCAACTTACTTTTACTCACTTACTTATTTAAACCTATGATTTCACCAACGTTTTCGTTGACAGATTCTCTATGTTTTTCTCAGGTCCTTGAACTTAGGTGATATATGCTTCCGCTCATACTTTTTGATACTTGCATTGGATGTCGAGTATACTTGCATACGTGGAGCGTCTTTTTGACTACTTTTAATTGTGTCGCACGTGTTTCATACAAACTTTAAACATTGTTATGTATTTGTTATGGAAACTACTTTCGTAAACTTTGAAACACCCTTATTTATGAAATGAATGCGACATACTTTTCGGTCAAACTTTGTTATAAAGACTTACGACCATGTAATGGGACCATACGTAGATGACGCCGTCATTTGACGATTTGTCGGGGTCGCTACAAGTGGTATCAGAGCATTGGTTGTAGGGATTTAGAGTTCATTGGTGTTAACCCCGAGTCATAGGGTACATTAGTGAATCTAGACTACAACCGGCATATAGACATGAAGTAGGAATTACTTGACTATTTGTGCATTTATACTCGAACGTTTCTACTCATAACTAACTCTCGCTTCATCTAAATCTTTCGTTGTTTAATTTGATTGACGCGCCACCTTGACTTTATAGAATAATGTCGAATGCACATATGAATCAGGGTAATATAATTGCCGGGATTATATTACGGTGACTCATATGAACGTTCCGACATTACGACATAAAGAATTTAAGGCGAATCAAGGAAAATTTTCTCTTCATCATTATTCCATATCACGATTAGTATTGTTAAGAATACTAATCAACGATATTCTTGTGTCATGAAGGAACAATGGCTCACCAAGGTCAACACAATACCCTTCCCGAAACTTTAGAACAAGCCCTTCAACGAATGATAGCCACCGCCGTGGGTGAGGCCGTGGCCGATCACTTCTCCAACCACAACAACAATCATGGAGCCGATAATTCAAACGAGGGGTGCTCCTACAAAAACTTCATGGGGTACAAACCTCCCACTTTCGATGGAACCGGGGGACCGATTGCTCTCACCCGATGGTTCGAACAAACGGAAGCCGTTTTTAACATAAGCGGTTGTCAGGACCAAGATAAGGTCAAGTTTTCCACCCTCACTTTCACCGGTGTTGCTCTCTCATGGTGGAACACGTATGTACAATCAGTGGGTATCGATGAGGCCCTTACACTCTCTTGGACCGAATTAAGAGAAAGAATGATCACCGAATACTTCCCGCGCGACGAGACGCGAAGGCTCGAACAGGGTCTAAGGAATTTAAAAACGGTCGGGAATGACCTCGAAGCTTATAATCAACGGTTTACCGAACTAGTCTTAATGTGTCCAAATCTCATGACTCCCGAATCCCTAAGAGTCGAACTTTACATGGATGGCCTCCCGAAGAGCGTTCAACACGGGTTAATGTCATCCAAACCCGCCAACCTACAAGAGGCTTTAACGATGGCCCGCCAATTTATAAAAACGGTGAATGAAATTGAAGCACCGACACCTACGGCCGAGGACCAACCGGGTAACAACAAAAGAAAATGGGAAGCCTCTCCATCGAGCAACTACAACAACAACTTCACCAAGAAGTCTTTCACCTCCAACGACAAGAAAGGCTATGCCGGAAGTCTACCATCTTGCAACAAGTGCCACAAACATCATTATGGCGAATGTAGCAAACCATTTTGCAACAAATGCCGCAACCGTCATTATGGTGAATGTGGTAAGTTAACTTGCCACCGGTGCCAAGGAAGTGGTCATACGGCCAACGATTGTAGGAGCGTCGCCCCCGTCGCCCAAAAGGCGCCCAATGCACACCGGACGGGCGTTTGTTTCGAATGTGGCCAACCGGGTCATTTTAAGAATGCGTGCCCGGAGAAGAAGACAAACCCCAATACACGCGGCCGAGCTTTCAACATTAACACCGAGGAAGCCCGAGATGATAACTAGTCACGGGTACGTTTCTTCTCAACAACCGTATACTTCATACTTATTCGATTCGATTACCGCTAGACGTTTTATAACCAAGTCTTTGACTCGTGCTCTTTGCACTCCACCTATCCCCCTAGACACTACTTAGGCAATTTAAGTGACCAACGAAAATAATGTATGTCTATGAATTTCTATCGGAGGATATACGTTAAACTTATCGGGTGGATAATTTGAATTTTGACTTGACACCTATAGAACTAGGGAGCTCAGAACCTATTCGTTAAGGAGAAATTGTTTCCCTACAATTATGCATAGATTATTGTGAACTAAGTAATTTTCGGTTGAAAACCGATGCCCTCTTCCTTGTATCCATGGCCTCATGATTATTTGCGTGAAACCCGTGTGTATTCCAAAACGATCTCCGTTCCGATTATCATCAATTGGGGGTTAAGGGAGATGATGTCTCCTAAGCCATTTTTCGAACTCGCAACATTAGTTGTAAATCTCTCTTAGCACCATTCGATTTATTTAGGTCTCCGTCCGTATTCATGAACCTCCTAAACGACGTATGCAAACTTATCTAGACATATCCGTTATCGTATTTATTGATGATATCTTAACCTATTCAAGTAAAGAAGGAAAACGAACAACTTTACCATCTTACGCTCGAACTGTTGAGAAAAGAGCAACTCCATACCAAATTCTCCAAGTGGGAATTTTTGTTGAACGAAGTCCAATTTTTCTAGACCATGATGTTAATGGTCAAGGCATTACAATCAATCTCGAAATCAAGCCGTACGTAATCAGGAAACTCTCCCCACTCAGACTTGTATTCGTAAAAATCTTAGATCTCGCCGGTTATTACCGAAGATTCATTTCTGACTTTTCTCGTGTTACACGACTTCTAACCTCGTTAACTCATTGAAGGAAAATTTAAACCCCTCCGTGCCCGAACCTTGAGCGTGATTTTTCACACCAACATTACTAGCTAAATTCGTATAGCACTATATGGAACCCAAATATGGAGATATTTCTACTTGAACGCCGAAAGGCATACCCTCTCGACTCAAAATCAATGTAACTGAGATTTACTACTTCGCACGAAGAATTCGAATACCTCTGTTATCCCACCGTTACCGTCTGATGTTACTGGAACTTAAGGTAACCCACAATCTAAATATACTTCACTCTTCTTCGACTTAACGTCCTTGTGTTTTCGATAAACGACCCACTACTATTCAACCCCGAACTATACAACTACGTGTACTATCTCGTTTCTCTTTCAAACTTCAACTTTTAACAACTGGATACACAATATGGCAACCTCGAGATGTAAACTCATCCTATCTAAGTCCTCATTTCACTCCTACCTTCATCGCTCGCACTTCCGCATAAGGAAACCTTTGTAACAATTTGATGGATAGAGAAACTCTTCATATTACATTAGTATTCACCACGAGGGTGAATAGTCCTAACGAACATTTTGAGCCCTAACTAACTCGTTCAAACATAACTTAAGGAATTCTTTTTCCAATACGGTGTACCATTGCCAATTACCTCGAATCAATACTCGTATCGCTTCTAGTTTTGCAAGAAACCTTGGGAACCCGCTTAGACATGAGTACCGCGTACCACCCACAAATCGATGAACCGAGCAAACGAACGATTTACATCTTGGAAAGACATGTTTCGATCTTGCATTGTCGCTTTTAGTTGATCCCTCATACTACGATAGTTACCATTCGTGTACCAACGCCGCACTTCCGAAATCCTATATGACCGCAAATGTCATACCCCTATTCGTTGGGCCAACGCATGTGGCAAACAAACACCGAATCTTAACCCGTTCAAGAAACAACAATTGAGATCATTCAAGTCCGAGAAGGGCTCGAGACGACCCGTAGTCGCCAAAAGAGTTATACCAAACTTAGATGAAAACCTCGCAAAATCCCAGTGTGTGACCGCGTAGTATTGAGAAACCGCACCTTGGAAAGGTGTAATTCATTTTGGGAAATCGAGGAAGGTTATATCCGCAATATTGAACCTTTTGAAACCTTGGGGCGTATTGGAGCCGCTTCCTACCATTTAGAACTGCCGACTCAATTAAGTTTCCGTTTACCTTACATTTCGTGTAACAAACTTAGAAACGTGTCCTGCGGAACAGGAACTTGCAATCCTTCTAGATGCACCAACTATTGATGACAAACTACTCTTCATAGGAAACCGGCTGAACTTGTGGATCATAAAACCAAACCTTACTACTACGTAACACCCCGACTATTCAGATTCGTGGAAATGCCTAAGGATGTATCTTCACTGCTCCGTAGATTGAACAACGCTAGGTCTCGAGTAAGAGACATCGACTACTACTTCCAACTAAATTTCGGGACGAAATTTCTTTTGTGGTGTGGATAATGTAACATCCCGTGATTTTCCGTTAAATTTATTTTAATACCGTCTTTTTTTTTTTTATATAATATCTTTCGTTATTCAAATTTGTATCTTTCGTTAACTAACGTTCATAATATTCTCGTTATCTAATTATAACGTCATCCGTTACTCGAACGTTTTTAAAATATTCGTTGGGTTAATTCCCGCACCCGCTTTGAAACTCGAGGGACCGAGATTGCCAAATGGGCAAACTAGTTGACTAGGTCAACTAGTCAACCCACTTACCACATCCATTCATTTCATCTCCACCTCCCACCTTCATCCTCCTCTTTCTCTCTACTTCCCATTTTTGAACTCAAAACCCTCAAACATAAAATCATCATCTAAATCCGATTGGAGAAGCAAACATCAAAACAAATTACATTTTCGTGATCCTCTCTTCATCCTCTACATTTTGATACCAATATCATCAAGTTTGGGTAACTTTCTACAAACACTAGTTTTCTTTAAATTTGTGTTCTTGACTTAAAAGTATGTTAATTAGTGTCTATGGCTCATTGTGATGTCGTGTATGTAATTTGTATGCTCGATTTGTTGTTTTTGGTGTAACTAGTTCATTATGAAAATTACTTGCTAAATCCTTAATTTTGGATGATCAAATGTTATTAGATTGTTAATGTGCATGTTTTAAAAGTGTTACTAGTATCATTAGCTTCATTTTGATGTATAGATTGATTAAAGAAACTTCATAAACGCGATTATTGATTTTGTGAACTTTTGGTTAGGGTTTGATAGCTTTAAAACGAACTTTTGATGCGTTGAATGCTTGTTAATGTTATTGATAAGTGTTTAGTTGTATTACATGTTTCATTACCTTCAAAACGGCATATCATACATGTAAATTGGATTCCCGGAACTTGAAATGCATCTTGATGAACTTGAAACTTTGATTTTGGACGTTTAACGAACATTCGACGAGGTTATTGTTGTCTTAAATGATAAATTTGATTTAGTTAATGTATCTAGTTGTGTTCCTTGTCGAAAGAGCTTTCCGGTGATATAAAATACATGTTCTAAGTGTTTCCGGGTCATAAATTAGGTTAGTTTGATATTTGGTTCGTGCACTTAGGAAATACAGCAAACAGGGCCTGGAAACCGATCAGGACGCCGTCAAGATACTGGGGACGCCGTCCCACCTTTCGAACCTGGACGCCGTCTAGGATATAAGGACACCATCCCACCCTTCATTTTGGGACGCCGTCTAGCCATTTGGGACGCCGTCCCATTGTACTAAAACTGGCTGTTTGGGTTGTCATTTGACGAAAAATGTTTGGGATGTTCTAGACCTCCAATTCACTTGCAACTTGTTTTAACATGCTTATATATGAATAACTAGCATAGAAAATTTGTCCGAGACCCGACCCGAACATGTTGACTTTTTTCGTTGACTTTGACCGACCAAAGTTTGACTTTTTGTCAAACTTAACCAAATGATTATGCAACCTTCCTAACTTGTTTATATACTTGTATCTTGCATGAAACTTGACAATTTGATTTCACATGCTACATAATCGAGTCGTATTGAGCCATAGGACTAATTGAACATCTTTGACCCTTCGTGACTATCGTTATTGATACAACCTATTTGTTTAGGTCAAGACTAGCATTGTTCTTTGCACACGTTACTTGTCGAAGTACTTTTTGGTTCGTGCATACAAGGTGAGATCATAGTCCCACTTTTACTCTTTTTGAACTTACTTTTGGGATGAGAAAACATAAACGTTCTTTTAAACTGCGTGAACACAAGTACAGGGAAAACAAACATTCTACATACGAGTTTGAACACAAATCCTCAATTCGATTATCATTAGTTACATCAGATGGTGTAAGCGAGAACTTATGTTATATGGCCATATGGGTTTGACAAACCCTCACTTCGGACGGTTCGCTACCGTCTACGGGTGAAATATATTTTCGGGAAACAGTGTATGTTCTAACACTATTATTACGGGGTTCAACGGACGGAATGTTAAGCTTTGATAATTGAGTGCTCGTGAATATTAACTTTTAGAATGTACTATGACTTTATCGATGTTGCAAATCTTGTGGTTCAACTTACTTTTACTCACTTACTTATTTAAACCTATGATTTCACCAACGTTTTCGTTGACAGATTCTCTATGTTTTTCTCAGGTCCTTGAACTTAGGTGATATATGCTTCCGCTCATACTTTTTGATACTTGCATTGGATGTCGAGTATACTTGCATACGTAGAGCGTCTTTTTGACTACTTTTAATTGTGTCGCACGTGTTTCATACAAACTTTAAACATTGTTATGTATTTGTTATGGAAACTACTTTCGTAAACTTTGAAACACCCTTATTTATGAAATGAATGCGACATACTTTTCGGTCAAACTTTGTTATAAAGACTTACGACCATGTAATGGGACCATACGTAGATGACGCCGTCATTTGACGATTTGTCGGGGTCGCTACATTAAAGTCCGGCCCAAGACTCTCGGGTATCACGAACTCTAACAGGTAGAAGGTTCGGATGTGTGTACTACTCATTGATAGCGTAAAGTTTACATTTAAAACGGGTTTTTGTTTTCTTTTAGCAAAAGTAGTTTACACCATTTTAAAACATTTGCTAATTATGTATTGCATGTTGCGTTTGTTAAACTAATTTTAACCAAACCGTTTTATATGATTATTGTCCCTTTTGTTTTTTTTTTTTTTAACATTTTCTAGCTAGCATGGCATAGACAAATAATAAAACAATAATAATCATGACACGCAATTATCGGTAGTATGCCTCGAGTCCTATGCGTTTTCCGGTGAGCCAACACACGGAAAAACTTGGTTAACTAGGGACATAACCTTGTGTGAGAATTGGCTCCCACTAAAACCGCCATCTCCATTATATGCTCGGATGGGCCGCCTTGTGAACATCGTCTTCTTGATTTCAATCTTGGTTGCATTATCTTACATAATAATTATTCTATTTTCTATACTATTACAAATACAATATAAATAGAAAGACGACATGCAAGTCGTTTAATAAATTATTACATTCATCCCGAATAAATAATAAATAGAATCATACAACCAAACATCCACACAAGGGTCTTATAGAGGCAATTACTACCAAATACAACAACAATTACATACATAACAAATGGAGTGCCAAACATCCATTTTCATGAAACATGTTTCGATAAGGATTGATTTTCAACACTTAATGGCACACAAAATAATCAATCCTTGTTTACATAACTTATGTATTCATGTAAACCCATTTCATATTTTATAAATATGGTTTTCATGCCAAAACCATCCAAACAAATATATTAAGTGAATCAAAACATGTTAGAGATTTATTCACTTTAACAAAGCATAAAGTCTAAAATTAACAATTTTAATTTTATCATTTCATGTAAAACATGAATATTATTTATGTACTTTATTTTCCTAAACATTGAATCTTTTTTAGTCAACTTGCAAGTTACCTTATCAAATTTTCGGATTTTGGCAGATTCATACATGCAACTTCAGATGGTCATATCTTACTCATTTCTAGTCCGTTTTCGATGATTTTTTTTTTCAAATTTAAGTTCTTTCAGTTAGCTTTCAAATGTAATTGGTCTCATACAATAATATTGAGTTTAAATCCCCGTAACAGTCCATCAAAGACGGACTGTCCAAGCTTAAAAAAAATTCTTAAATGAAAAAATGAGTTTAACCATTTAACATTTTGCCAAAACTCAAGATTCAAGTTAGTATTTAGGAAACATAAAACATAAATCATGATATGTATTTTGCATGTTTGTTATGCATAATCATCTCCAAGAATCATGCACAACACACCCATCAAAATTAAATATCACAAGAAAAGTTTGCTAAAACTTGTACAAGATGGCTCGGATACCACTGTTGGAGTATGATACAAATTCAAAGCGAGCGGAAGCATTTTTTAAAATTTACAAAATCATACTCTTCCACGGATCATTGTACAAAACTTTAGCAAACAAAACAAAATTAACGAAATTAAACAAGAGAAGATTAGAATACAACCTTTGTAGCCTTTTGAAGATCGAATCTGAAAAACCCAAAGAAGAGTTCCTCTAAACGGTAGACACCCAAAGTTCCAACTTTGTTTCAATCTATACCTTCTACTTAACAGATCTTTTCTTTTTCCTTATTTCCACCAAAACCGAACCCAATTATAGATCTCAAGTATTTTGGTTACTTGAAAAAGAGAAAGAGAAATATCATTTTGTATGTGTGTTTTTGTATCTCAAGTTTCTATATCTTTTCAATACCAAGATTTGGTATTATATAGAATTAAAATTGATACAATAATACATATAATACAAATATAAAGATTTGGAAAGATTTTGAAAGATTTGCAAAATCAAATCTTTATATAAAATAAGATTTACAAATCAAATCAAATCTTATTTATATCAAATCAAATTTTATATATTGTATAAAATATGATTATAGTACAAATCTTTATATAAAATAAGATTTACAAATCAAATCAAATCTTATTTATATCAAATCAAATCTTATATATTATATAAAAGATGATTTGCAAAATCTAATCAAATCTCTACATATTTAGATTTGTAAGTATATGTACACACATAAAAAAAACTTACTTAATTTATTAAACCATTAACTAATGATTAATAAATTAATTTCCGATTAGAAGGTATATCAAACAATTTACGATTGGCCTTTGTGTGTGACCGAATAGGATAAATGGACTTTTATTATTTAATGTCATGGGCATATCTTCGAAATATATGTACCACGGTCAAACCACGGTCGAACCATAGCCAACCCGAGAACATATTTTTAACAGATGGGTTATTATAATATAGCATAAAAAGATTATACCAACATCCCACACTTAGACGAATATTGTCCTCAATGTTCCTAGTGTATCCCACACTTAGGAGTTTTAGTTAAAGATTTGGGAGTATTTGTCTAGTGTTTTATTTGGGTGTTATCCCACACTTAGTGATAAGCTAGGATGTGGCATAGTATGAATCTTGAGCTAGTAGTGAAAAGAAAGAAATACCCCTAGCAGATGCGACTGGTTTCTAATCCTTGCATCTTTATTGGCTCATTTGTCGTTCTTTATTCTTCTACTCTACTTTATTGCACGAGTTGCCTCCCGAGAAGCGCTTTTATTTAAGGTCATTGGCTCGACCGTAGTAATGCTTCAAAAAGCAAACATTCCTCGCTGATGGTTGTGATCTTGGTCTTTTTGAGGGAATGTGAGTCTTGGCAGAAAAATTCTGAGAAAGTGTCGGACCAATAGTGGTAACAGATCTGGTACTTCTCTTGAAGATCTTATGAACGATAAGTAGTGCGCAGTTTCGGCTCTTGATAAGTCTTGAAGTCCGATGAGGATATGATCCATGGCTCTGCTAGTTGACCCATGAATGTCAATCATAGAAGCAGTGCTGGTGTTGATGATTTCTCTGATGGGATGCTCATTTTGGAGGTCTTCAAACAATGTCAGAAACTGTATCTTTAGAATTTTGAAGTCTTCAAAACGGTGATCTCCATTTTAAGAGTCAGTAGCTTTGCACAGATTTACTAAGAGGTGAAGCTGAAAAGAAGTGAAGAGCAACCCGGATCCGAGCATTAATTTCACCGTCTTTGAGTATATCTCCCTACATCCAGCTTTAAATGTGAAACTAGGATCCGTGGATTCTTAGAAGATACGTGTTATCTGTTTAGTAACGCAGGTGGCAATGTTGACTCGGTCTGGTTCAAGATGAGGGAACGAATTATTTCTCCTTGCTTCTTCCATAAAAATGTCTCGTAGCTCTTTGATAATCAGATCGGCGTGGTGATCAATGGTTACGTAAATTACTAGCCTCTCTGGTGTGCTTTCGAAATTATCTCTTTCCAAGAGAGCGAAAAAGCTGTGAATATCCTCGATCATTTACGAGTCGGAGTGATAAGTCGGGCGTCCGGTGGAAAGATCCATATGCTTCCGGATGAGAGTCAGTAGTGCTCGTTGGTTTCGTGAGAACGGAAGTGCAGATCCGGCTAAGGCATTATAAACCTTAGAGTAAATGATCTTCTGATCTCGACAGAATCTTGTCTCGAGAATAGTACGAACCACTGAACTGTGCTCTCGTTGCCTTTCATCGTGATAGATATGATCGTGAAGAGAATTGATAAATTCTTGAATGCGTTCTTCTAGGATTTCAACATCATTGCCTTCTCTTTGGAGATAGAGGTGGTGTTCTTCTCAGATAGCCATAATTCGTTCTGTTAAGAGTAGCGAAAAATCAATGGTTGATTTTTGGATGGCTTCGAGAATGTCTTCAAATTCATCAGTATCGTTGATGAAGGTTATCATGTCTGCGTGTGTGGATATAACCGGAATTCGATCTGAAGAAGAGTCCTACTCCCCTTGATCTGGTTTGGTTCCAGAGTGTGAGTTATTCAGAATGTCTTCATGTTGCTTTACCTCATCATCGTCTGTGTATTGTTCTTCTGAGGATGCGTCTGATGAACGGGTTTCATCAGTATTCTGATTCTCCACTTTAATACTTGCAGGATCAATTTCTATATCCTTAACCTCAGCTTTATCGGTCTTTTTCTTGAAACGAATGATTAAACTGTGATCTGCCATCTCAAGTCTCATTATTTCTTCATGACGCTTAATGCTTGGAGCGGGTATTGCCGCAGTTTCTTTTACGTCTTCCATTTCCTCTTCCTCTTCAGATTCCTCCTCTTCCTCTATTTCTTCGCTGGGATCCTCTTCTTCCATTTTTGGGTCGTCTGCAGACTGTGATTCGACACCCATCTCGACATCGTCAGCTGGTGGTGAAGACTCGTCATCGGAAGTGATCCGTCTGGTGGAAATAGCAAACATCTCTGCCTGTCCAGAAAGATCGGTTGGTCGGTCAATTTTGAAGGTAACGCTCTCCCCATGTGATCGTAAGATCAAGGTTTGATTGTACACATCAATGACAGTCCTAGCCGTATTCATGAAAGGTCTTCCTAACACCACTGGTGTGTGTAGGTCTTCCTTAATGCCCATCACTACGAAATCCGTAGGATACAAGAATTTGTCAACTTTCACCAAGACATTCTCAACTATGCCTTTAGGATATCGAATTGTGTGATCGGAAAGTTGGATTGTCATTTTGGTTGGTGACAAGTCTCCTAACTCTAATCTCTGATAGAGAGAGTAGGGGATTAGGTTGATACTTGCTCCTAAATCTGCTAGCGCATGAATGGTTCCAGATTGGTAGATTGAACACGGGAAAACGAATCGGCCCGTATCTCCTAGCTTTGGTGGTAAAGAGTTTCTGAGTAATGCAGAGCATTCTTCACTCAGTGGAATTTTGTTAGAGTCTCGTATCCTCTCCTTTGTATAGAGAAGCCTTCGGATGTATCTCTTCTGGTTGGCAACTTTGGACATGGTGTCCAGGAATCTTCCATCAAGTTTGAAGGAATCGAGCTTGGATGGTTCTTCTTGTAGCCTTCCAGGATAAGGTACGCGAACTGGAGTTTCAGGATTCAGCTTCTGAGTATATGTCGATTTGTTCTTGAGCCTAGTTGACCTTCTCCGTGGTTCTTCCTCTGGGATTACGGCATCCATTTGCTTTGCTTCTTCTATGTGGGGATTTTGGATAGTATTACTTGGCAATCTTCCCTGCGGTCGGGTTTCAAGGCGTTATGATAACTGATAATGCTAAAAACGAACATATATTTCATAGCATTATCCCTCAAGAAAGACAAGCTTTTAGTTGCAATTGTCCTATTTACAAGTGATATTCGTTTAAATAATAAAAGGTGAAGACAAAAGACAGATTCGACGAATTGAAGACGCAAACGACCAAAAAGCTCAAAAGTACAAAGTACAATCAGAATGGTTCAAATTGTTGATAAGAAACGTCTCAAAATTACAAGAGTACAAAATGCGAAACGCAAAGTACAAGATATTTAATTATACGCAAGGACGTTCGAAAATCCGGAACCGGGACCAAAGTCAACTCTCAACGCTCGACGCAACGAACTAAAAATTATAAGTCAACTATGCACAAGAATATAATATAATATTTAAATAATTATATAAATTATTTATATATTATATTATATATTATAAACGTCGGCAAACAAGAAAACAAAGGAGTGTGAGCTGATACCTAGCACCATGCGATCGCATGGCTTGTAGGCATATTTTCCATGCGATCGCATGGCCCTGAAATCCAGGCCACATGCTATAAATTCGCGTGTTTTGGCTCAGTTTTAAACATATATATCCATCCATCTCTCTATCTATAAACGTGTATATATATATATATATATATATATATATATATATATATATATATATATATATATATATATATATATATATATATATATATATATATTTATATTATAATTTTAATTTTAATTTTAATTTTAATTTTAATTTTAATTTTAAATTCTAATAATAAGGGAATGTTAGCGAATGTTGTAAATGTGTAAGTCGAAATTCTGTCCGTGTAACGCTACGCTATTTTTAATCACTGTAAGTTATGGTTAATGTTATTTTTAAATTAACATCTTGTAGCTAAGTTATTATTATGCTTATTTAATGCCGAAGTAATCATGATATTGGGCTAAAAATTAAAATTGGGTAATTGGGCTTTGGACCATAATTGGGGTTTGGATAAAAGAACGACACTTGTGGAAATTAGACTATGGGCTATTAATGGGCTTTATATTAACTAAACGATACCTCGTTAATTTAATATATAGACTTATAATTTGACGTATTTATATATAACCACATACGCTTGACTGGGCACGGTGGGCGGGATATCAATAAATACCAATAATTATTCATTTTACTGGACACGGAACTGGATTAATAAATAATAGACTTGTTGAAACAGGGGTGGATTACATTCAAGAGTAATTGGTGTAATTGTTAACAAAGTAGCAAAACCTTGGTCTACACGCAGTCGATAACCTGGTGTATTCATTAAACAAAGTATTAAGACCTTGTTACAATTCGAATCCCCAATTAGTTAGAATATTTGACTTCGGGAATAAGAATAATTTGACGAAGACTTTCGCACTTTATGATTATGACTGATGGACTATTATGGACAAATCCGTATGGACATATCGAATAATCCGGGACAAAGGACAATTAACCCATGGTAATAAAACTAAAATCAACACGTCAAACATCATGATTACGGAAGTTTAAATAAGCATAATTTATATATTTCATATTTAATTTCACTTTTAATTATCGCACTTTTATTTATTGTCATTATATTTAATTGCACTTTT
Source organism: Rutidosis leptorrhynchoides (assembly GCF_046630445.1). Classification (NCBI taxonomy): domain Eukaryota; kingdom Viridiplantae; phylum Streptophyta; class Magnoliopsida; order Asterales; family Asteraceae; genus Rutidosis; species Rutidosis leptorrhynchoides. The sequence goes on from NC_092337.1 coordinate 252,353,554, forward strand.
AATTATCGTACTCTTTAATTGTCGTACTTTTTATTTATCGCATTTTTATTTATCGCAATTTCATTATCGTTATTTACTTTACGCTTTAAATTAAGTTATATTTATTTTTAATATTTTACATTAGGTTTTAACTGCGACTACAGTTTTAAAATCGACAAACCGGTCATTAAACGGTAAAAACCCCCTTTTATAATAATAATACTACTTATATATCTTTGTATTTTTACAAATATAGTTTTTAAAAATATAGCGTTAAGCTTGTTTAAAAGTCTCCATGTGGAACGAACCGGACTTACTAAAAACTACACTACTGTACGATTAGGTACACTGCCTATAAGTGTTGTAGCAAGGTTTAGGTATATCCATTCTATAAATAAATAAATATCTTGTGTAAAATTGTATCGTATTTAATAGTATTTCGTTGTAAAAATAATACTATTTCCTAGTACCCCTCGCATAACATCAAGTATTTTTGGCGCCGCTGTCGGGGAATGCTAAAACTCCGAAAGCACAACGCTAAATATATAAAAAAAATATATTCAAAAATATAAAAAAAAACAAAATTTATATATTTTTAAGAGTTTATTAAACATATAAGTATTATAAAGTTTCTTTATTTTTATTTTAGTTTGTAAAAATATAAGTTTTATTTAAATATTTTGTATAAATATAAAACATAAAAAAAATATATAAAACACTCGGCCCGATCACTGTTGCAGCCCAAAGTCTGGCCCGATTTCGCAAGCCATGCGATCGCATGGAAAATCAACTAACACCTCATGCGATCGCATGAGGTGATTTGACTGGTCTGAAACCTCAGCCGACCAGTTTAGGGTTTTAATTAATTTATAATTATTATTATTATAACCCTAATTAGGGTTTAGTTATTTATTATTTAGTTTAGTTTATTATTTAATTTGTATTATTTAGTTTAATTAGTTTTAATAAAAAAATTAATAGTTTTATAAAATAAATAATATAAAAATTAAATATTTATAAAAATTGTACTTTTTGCAACTTTAAGTATATTTTTACATTTTGTATCTTTTTATTCGTTTTAGCGTAATATTTGTACTTTTCGTTCGTATTTAGTTTTAATTCATAGTTTTTGCCGTAGTTATTTTTATTTCTAGATTTTTTAGGCTTTGCCGTAAAATCCCTTAAGTGCTTTTTCTTTAGACTAAGATTTAGGTGCTTTAGAATTTTGCGACGCCGTTTTTAATATTTTAGTACCTTTTTAAGTTATTTCCGTTTTGGGATATAGTATTTCTCTAAGCTTTAATATTTTTAGACTCAACTTTTAAATCTTAGTTTTTAGTTCCTTTTAAGTTTCGACGCGCTACTTTCTTATTTTTATTTTTCGACGCCTTTTATTTTTTATTTTTTTTCGACGTTTTTCGACGCGTTTTTTTTCTTTCTTATTTTTCGCCGCTCTAGTTATTAGGACTTAGATTTTTTCTATATCTCCTCTAAAATTTCTTTAAATTTCAACAAAAAATTATTTTAAGTGGTTAAATTGATAGACCTCCAAATTTTCTGCTTCGTAGTAATAGTTGGATTTGTTAGTGGCTGAGTTGTGAGCTTCCGATTTAAAGGGTTCTGGCTCCCTGCTGCATCTATTGGCTATTCGAAACGTGGGCAAAAGCAGAAAAGTCTATTAATTTGATAACTTATATAATTTTTCTTATTTTTATAACTAATAGGATATTCAGTGAATGCACCGAGCAAAACGTTCACCACCTTTTGTACGTTCACCACCTGTAACTCGATCAAGACATCTAACAAATATTGTCGCCGTTGATTTTTCTTTAGAATCGTCATCCAGTCGACCAAGTACTCCAATTCAAATTTCCGATAATCCATTTTTTGAACCCGACCTCACAATTGAGAATCCAGAGAATATTCAGGGATGATTCCGAGATCCTGAACCATTAATCTTTCCTCCGAAACCACCAATCATTCAAACGGAGATTGTAGAGGAACCAACCATTAAATCAGAATCCTATAGTGATTCAGATTCAACAAATTCAATCATGGAGAATCTGGAACCTCTAAGTATGAAAGACCGAATGCGAGCTAAACGCACTGGCCAAGGTCACACAATTACTCAACCAGACATTAATGCGCCAGATTATGAAATCAAAGGACAAATCCTACACATGGTAACTAATCAATGCCAATTTAGTGGTGCGCCGAAGGAAGATCCAAATGAACATCTTCGTACCTTTAATAGGATCTATACTTTATTTAAAATAAGATAAGTTGAGGATGAACAAATATATCTCATGTTATTTCCCTGGACTCTAAAGGGAGAAGCCAAAGATTGGTTAGAATCGTTACCTGAAAGGGCGATTGATACAGGGACGTTTTAGTTGAAAATTTTCTTAAACAATTCTTTCCGGTATCTAAAGCCGTGAGACTTCAAGGAGAAATTGTTACGTTCACACAGAAGCCAAATGAAACTCTATATGAAGCATGGACGAGATTTGGAAAGTTATTAAGAGGATGTCCGCAACATGGTTTAGACACCTGTCAAATAGTACAAATATTCTACCAAGGATGCGACATCACTACACGAAAAGACATCGATATAGCAGCTGGTGGTTCCATTATGAAGAAAATAGCAACTGACGCTTACAAAATTATTGATAACACTGCTTCCCACTCACATGAGTGGCACCAAGAAAAAGATATCGTTAGATCATCTAAAGCAGCTAGAGCCAATTCTAACCATGACTTTGATTCCATTTCAGCAAAGATAGATGCTGTTGAGAGACGAATGGAAAAGATGACTAAGGATATACACTCAATACGAATTAGTTGTGAGCAGTGTAGAGGACTACATTTAACAAAAGATTGTCTCAGTATTGAACTAACAATGGAACAAAGAGAGAATGTTTCATACATAAACCAAAGACCTGGAAATAATTATCAGAATAATTATCAACCGCCAAGATCAATCTACAATCAAAATTAGAATTATAATCGAAATGTTCCATACAACAACCAACAAGGTCCTAGCAATCAACAAGTATCCAACAATACTTACAATCAGCAAAGACCTATTTTTCAAAACAAACCACCACAAACCGATGATAAAAAGCAAAATTTAGATGACATGATGTCAAAGCTAGTTGAATCTCAAACTCAGTTTTTCACATCTCAGAAACAAACCAATGAACAAAATGCTCAAACATTTAGAAATCAACAAGCTTCTATTCAAAATTTGGAACAAGAAGTAAGTAACCTAGCAAGATTGATAGGTGAAAGAAAACCGAGAAGTTTACCTAGTGATACAAATGCTAACCCCCGGAATGAAACAGCTAAAGCCATTACCACAAGAAGTGGTATTACACTTAAACCACCTGAAATGCCTGTAATTTCTGATGAAGCTATTCCTACTCCACAATAACCACAATCTGATCAAGATAAGGAAAAAGAACCGGTAGTTGAAAAGGTTAATGAAGATAACACAGTTAAGGCTAAACCTTATGTTAAACCATACCAACCACCACTTCCTTACCCGAGTAAAATGAGAAAAGAGAGACTTGAAGCCGAGCAATCCAAATTCTTGGATATGTTTAAACAAATAAATGTAAATCTTCCTTTCATTGATGTGATTTCAGGAATGCCTAGATATGCTAAATTTTTGAAAGATCTAATCACAAATAGAAAGAAAATGGAAGAACTCTCGGCTGTTACTATGAATGCTAATTGATCTGCAGTACTGTTGAATAAGATACCAGAAAAATTATCAGATCCAGGAAGTTTCACAATTCCATGTTTTCTGGGTAGTCTTAGTTCAATAGAAGCATTGGCAGACTTAGGTGCTAGTATAAATCTAATGCTGTATTCACTATACGCTAAACTAGACCTTGAAGAATTGAAACCAACACGAATAAGCATACAACTAGCCGATCGATCAGTAAAATATCCAAGAGGGATAATGGAGAACATGCTAGTTAAAGTTGGTACTTTAGTATTTCCAGGAGATTTTGTTATTCTGTACATGAAAGAAGATTCTCGAGTTCCTCTCATATTAGGAAGACCATTCTTAAACACGGCTAAAGCAATAATAGACGTGTTCGGTAAGAAACTGACCTTAAGTATAGAGAATGAGAGTGTTACCTTTTTAGTTGATAAAGCAATGCAACAACCGCAATCTGCAGATGATACATGTTATTATATTCAAACTATAGATTCACATGCAGAATTATTAGAAGAATTTCCAGAATTACAAGGAACAGGAGAATGTTCTTTAGGAGAAGGAACTGAACCAATTGATGAAACTGAAATGTTAGCTACACTTATGGCTAATGGATATGAACCAAAAACAGAAGAAATTCAAATGCTAAAAGAAGAAGACAGATATCGATATAAATCATCGATAGAAGAACCACCGACATTAGAGTTAAAGCCACTTCCAAACCATTTGGAATATGCTTATTTACATGGTGAATCTGAATTACCTGTAATAATATCGTCTTCTCTTACTGAAAATGAAAAATCTCAACTCATTTCTGTGCTAAAAGCTCATAAACCAGCTATTGCATGGAAAATTCATGATATTAAAGGAATAAGTCCTTCGTATTTCAAACATAAAATCCTTATGGAAGAAGGTCATAAAACATATGTGCAATGCCAACGAAGACTAAATCCTAATATGAAAGATGTTGTTAAGAAAGAAATTATTAAACTGCTTGATGCAGGTTTAATTTATCCAATTTCTGATAGTCCATGGGTAAGTCCAGTACAATGCGTACCTAAGAAGGGTGGCATGATTGTCATCACAAATGAAAAAAATGAGCTTATTCCTACTAGGACTGTAACTGGATGGCGTGTTTGTATTAATTATAGAAAATTAAATGACGCCACCAGAAAAGATCACTTTCCCTTACCTTTCATTGATCAAATGTTGGAAAGATTAGCCGGAGATAGTTACTATTGTTTTCTTGATGGTTTTTCCGGATATTTTCAAATTTCAATAGCACCCGAGGACCAAGAGAAAACCACGTTCACGTGCCTTTATGGTACTTTTGCTTACAAACGCATGCCATTTGGACTTTGCAACGCCCCTGCAACCTTTCAAAGGTGCATGATGGCGATTTTTCATGACATGATAGAAGAATGCATGGAAGTTTTCATGGATTACTTTTCAGTCTTCGGTGATACTTTTGAATCATGTCTAATCAATCTTGAACGAATGCTTATTAGATGCGAACAATCAAATCTAGTACTTAATTGGGAGAAATGTCATTTCATGGTTAAAGAAGGCATCGTTCTTGGTCATAAAATTTCAAAGGAAGGAATTGAAGTGGATAGAGCTAAAGTAGATGTAATTTCTAAACTTCCACATCCCACCAATGTTAGAGGAGTTAGGAGTTTTCTAGGACATGCCGGTAAACTGACGTTTCATAAAAGATTTTTCTAAAATTGCCACTCCTATGAATAAACTGCTTGAAAAAGATGCTCCATTCATCTTTTCGGATGAATGTATTAAATCTTTTAACATTCTTAAAGAAAAACTCACTAATGCGCCGATCATGATAACTCCAAATTGGAATCTACCGTTCGAACTTATGTGCGATGCAAGTGATTTTGCAATGGGAGCCGTTTTAGGACAAAGGATTGAAAAACGATTTCAACCTATTTATTATGCTAGTAAGACGTTACAAGGAGCACAAATGAACTATACAACTACTGAAAAAGAACTCCTTGCTATTATCTTTGCTTTTGACAAATTTCGTTCATATCTCGTTCTAGCTAAAACGGTGGTCTATACCGACCATTCTGCCCTTAGATACCTATTTTCGAAACAAGATGCCAAACCAAGATTAATCCGTTGGATCTTACTCTTACAAGAGTTCGATATTTAAATCCGAGATAAAAAGGGAGCAGAAAATCTCACCGCTGATCATCTTTCTCGTCTTGAAAATTCTGAATTAGAAGTTCTAAATGAATCGGCCATACAAGACAACTTTCTTGATGAATATCTATTGAAGATAGATTGAAATGAAATTCCATGGTTTGCAGACTATGCAAACTATTTAGTATGTGGATTCCTTGAAAAAGGATTATCGTACCAAAAACGACAGAAATTCTTTAGTGATATAAAACACTATTTCTGAGAAGATCCACATTTGTTTAAAAGTTGTCCCGATGGAATAATACGCCGATGTGTATTCGGAGATGAAGCTAGTCAAAACTTAAACCATTGTCACATAGGACCAACAGGAGGGCATTATGGGCCTCAGCTTACAGCAAGAAAAGTTTACGATGCTGGATTCTATTGGCCTACAATTTTCAAAGACGCACACCTTCTTTGCAAATCCTGTAATGCTTGTCAAAGGGCAGGAAAAATAAGTCAACGTGATGAAATGCCACAAAATGTCATTCAAGAATGTGAAGTATTTGACATTTGGGGTATTGACTTTATGGGTCCATTTCCAAAATCTCATAATAATCTCTACATTCTCGTTGCCATTGATTATGTATCTAAATGGGCGGAAGCACAAGCTCTCCCAACTAACGATGCACGAGTTGTAGTCAACTTTTTAAAACGTCTTTTTATAAGATTTGGAACACCGAAAGCTTTAATAAGTGATCGGGGTACTCATTTCTGTAATAATCAACTTGAGAAAGTTCTCAAAAGATATGGAGTAACTCATAAAATCTCCACTGCTTATCATCCACAGACAAGTGGACAAGTTGAAAATACCAACCGAGCTTTAAAACGTATTCTAAAGAAAACCGTAGGATCAAATCCGAAGGAATGGTCCATGAAATTAGAGGATGCACTCTGGGCTTTTAGAACAGCCTACAAAACTCCAATTGGAACCACACCTTTTAAACTCGTTTACGGAAAAGCATGTCATCTTCCGATAGAAATTGAACACAAAGCATTTTGGGCTTTGAAAACATGTAATCTTGATTTACATGAAGCTGGACGTCTACGATTAAGTTAATTAAACGAATTAGAAGAATTGTGACATGAAGCATACGAAAATTCGTTAATCTATAAAGAAAGAATGAAGAAATGGCATGTTAAAAGAATCAGAAGTTCAAAAGAATTTAAAGAAGGAGACAGAGTTCTTCTTTTCAATTCACGATTCAAGCTATTTCCTGGAAAATTGAAATCAAGATGGTCTGGACCATTTATAGTCAAAAGAGTTTTCCCATACGGAACAATAGAGTTAATAAATTCAAATGGGATTGAATTTAAAGTTAATGGTCACAGAGTTAAACATTACGTACATGATCCGATGGAAGTTGACAACGAAGTTAATCACAATTTCAACACCACATCTAACTAAGTGTGGGGAGAATCAAGTCTTTAAAGGATGATATGTATTTCTGTTAGAGTTAGATATTCTGTTTTCGTGTAGTTTCCGAGAATGGAATCCGATTGGTCTTTCCCTAGCAGACCCTAAAGAACTAGTCTTCTCCCCCCATTCTGAATTTTTATTTTTTTTTAGGTTTTACGAGATGAAGACTTCCTGTGAACTAAACCATGGTCTAATGCTACATGCTTTGATCACTAAACGTAATAATGACACCCTTCCAAGTGAATTGGTATCATTAATCAGAGGTAAATTGGACGGAGTAAGAAAAGAATCCAGGAACGAAAATAATAAGTTACATTTTAGTAAAGGAAAATCAAAATCCGCAGCGAAAAGAAGAGCACGACACCTAGAAAGATGTCACAAATGCGGAAAATGGTCACACGAAGGAAAATGCTAGACGAATCAGACATATTCCAATACCGAATTCGTTACTTTATGCAGAGATGGACCGTTCATATATTTCGAAGAAAAAACGTTGAATGCTTGAGGTTACGCCTATGTAGCTATGGAAAACCAATTAGTCTGACTATCTTATGAGTGGGCTAAAACAGGTCACTGAGAATTCCATATCACAGGTAAGTATGTACAATTTTTATGTTTATTTTTGTTGCTTTTAACCTTTTGATAATAAACGCTAAATTGTTCGCTATAAAGTATTAAATTGGTATTCAATAAAATTAGGTTTTGCGACCGAAATTATTGATATCATACAAAAATTTATTACATCACTGCGAAATTTACCGTTTATTCTTAAGGTATAAATATCTTTAATCAATAAACTCAAAATATTTCAGAAATTCGTCAGGAGTAAAACTAGGTAATATAGCCGAAATTACTTTACCGAAAAGAGGGGTGTATATTTTTGATAATATTTGATTGATTAAAGTGGGATAAAAGACCAAAAAGATTTTAAAATTTATTTTTACTATATTTTTAAATTTAATATATAAATATTAAATTAATATTGTAAAACTTTTAAAATCAATAGATTTAAGTTTATAAATATTTGAAAAAATTTATATTTTTAATATAAGTTTGTATGTATAAAAATAAAATTATAATATAAATTTGGTGTGAATTTTTAAAATTTTAATAATATGAATTTTTAATTTTATGCATTTTAAATTTAAGTTTGGTGTGAATTTAAAAACAAAAATTTACTTTATTTCGCTAAGTTAAAAATATGATTTTTAAAATTCGTCGTAAGTTGAAGACTAGGTCATTGAACAGAAATTGCTTTACCCAAGGGAGGGACGAGAACTTTTATTATCATTATTTTTAATCTTACTGAATTAAGGTATACCAAAAATATAAAACAACCCAAAAATCTTTACTTTTAAAAACCGCGCTTTGAATTGACAAATTTTAAAATTTTGTCGAGGGACGGACTAGGACATCGTTCTGAAACGCCCTCATTCTAATAAAAAACAAATTTTTAAAATTTAATTTAATTATATGTTTTATTAAGTATAAGATTTTCAAAAAAAATAAATAAATAAAAAGAAGCTAAAAGTACTGTACCCGGGACCCCATGCGATCGCATGAGATTTGGCCTTTCAGTCCATGCGATCGCATGGAGCTGAATTTTTGGCCAGAAACAAATACCAGCGAGCAGTCTGTCTTCACACTCCACACATATACAAACACACGAACACATACACACATATCACCCTAAAATCACCAATTTTTCACCAAAATCAACCAAATTTCTTGCTACAATCAACTCTAAACATGAAATTGTTCAGAAGTTTATCAAGAATGGTAACAATTACATCCCTAAACCTCTTTAAATTTGATTTTTAATGTTCTTGAGCTATATTTTACCTAATTTGATTTTGTTAGTTTCTAGTGTAATTAGAGTTAAATTGTTAGTATTTTATGCATGTATAACCTAGATTGATGCTATTTAACATGATTTGAAGCCAAAAACTTCAAAATTTTTAGAAATCTAGGGTTTGTGTTCTTGAGCAATTTGAGGCTTTTTGATATAAACAGGTTATGGCCGATTTTTGTCATGAATTATTGCTAAATTAAGTAGTGTAACATGTTTAGGTAGTTAAATGATCTAAACTTTGATCCTAAACATGATTTTTGGGAATTAAAGTAGACTTTTTAGGTACAAAATTCATGAACTTGATTAATTTGATATAATTGCCATTTGAGACTTGTTTAATTGTTAGTAATGACTATTTTGACATGTTATTTGAGATAAATGCTTATGAACTTTGTATATATTTTCATAAAGGCTTATTTGAAAAAGTGTAGAATTGTAAAAATTGTGAAAATGTGTATAAGTTTAATTTTGATTTAACATGTTATTGTAATTGTTTCAATTTGTTATTTTGCTAACACTAATGCATATTTGGATGCACAAATTTTGTGTTTAATGTGTTTTGCAGAGATATACAGATACTGATGGTGGAACATCATCATCTAGACAACCACAACCAGAACCTGAACCTGAAATGCAATATGAACCTGAACAAGAACCACAACAGGAACCACAACAACAGCCTGATCAACACGTACCTTATTATGATTCGCTACAATTTGTTGATGCCTTCACAGTATTTCCGATGCATCCACTAGTAGAATACCCAACAATTCCTGAACACACGTTGCATCCTAATCTGAGATTCGATAGAAGCTGGAGAGATTACCCATCATATCAAAGTAACAAATTCAAACTGCTACCGAAAAATGTAGAGGTGCCAAGAGTAATCGATTGGGATCCTTTGGAAAGGGTCCAACTAGCTAACTGAGTTAGACTCCATCTGATCCAAAGGTATGGCAGTTCTTCTTTTCCCGATTGGGAACGTCTATTCACCATTCGTAGGCCTGTATATAAGGAATGGTGTGTTGAGCTGATGAGTACTATATCGTTAAATGTAGATGTAGATAGGTTAGATGATAGAAGTTTTCTTAGGTTTATACTTGGCCGTAGGATGTACAGGATGTCCATGCTGGACATGGCCAGGGCATTACAGATTTACACTCCTAGAGAATTGCTACTACCCGATTGTATGAACTTGATTTATCGTGGTGAAAGGGTAGATAGGAATTTTGACGCGAACGCCGTCTGGAGGTGTATGTCAAACTATAATGTTTTTACGCTAGGAGGAAAACACTCCTACTTACATATTAACAAAGCCGAGCTTCGTATAATTCATAGATTTTTGGCTAACTCGATTACACAGAGAGGTCACAACAAGGAGAAAATGACCTTACATGATTTATTTTACCTAAAGTGTATTCGAAACCCAAGAAGCTTTGTTAATATCCCCTACTGTGTTGGTTTTTATTTGTCAAAAATGGTGGAAGGAATACAGGAAGGGGGGATTATAGGAGGAGGTATTTTTGTTACTCTCATTGGAGAGTACTTAGGTGTAGATAGGAACCAAGGGGGTCCACTTTTGGAATGTAGGGAACAAGTCGAGCCTTTTGGATTGAAGGTTTATGCGGGTGCTAAGGTATTAAAGAGTAGACGCAATCAGCCAGTACCCTATGAAGGTAATCATCCTCAGGTAGAGAGAGGTTCAGACGAGGAAATAGAGGAAGCGGATGACATTAGGGATGTCATTCGGGAGGCTATGACTGACATCTACCAGCATATAGATGAGGTAGATATGACAAACGCGGAGCAGTGGCAAGCCCGGAATGATTACGAGCATTCCAGGCAACGACAGCATGATAGATGGGACTATCATCAGTGACAGATTATGAGCCATCTGTCACCTCAAGATCACTACGTTCCGACCCGACCCGCTTACTATCCTCCACACCAGCCCAAGATGAGACCACCATATACTCTCTACGACCCTAACCAGGCCTACCAGTACACCTATCACCAAGCATGGAACTCAGACGACGACATGAACTGGAACCCCTCTCCAGATTGATATAGTTCCTATTGGTGAATTCTATGATTTTTATCTTTTTATTATTTTTATTTATTTATGTTTAAACATATGATATTGTGATACATTAATGTATTGTTTAATATTTTTATTATTTTGTACTAATATTTCATATTTGATTTGAAAGTGGGATTTTAAGTCCCATTTCAAATTAACATGCATGTTTATATTTGTATTGTATGTATGTATATTTTCAATTGTACACAGCAGGGTAAAACAGCGCATTTTCAAAGACTCTCATTAAGTTCAGCAAAAGATAGTACTTTTGACCAAAAAACGAAAATCAAATGTGATATAACAACAAGACGGAATGAACAAATGATGTGCATCATTTATCATTCAGCAAACAAACGCCAATATGTTTGGAAACTTTGGTAAAATTTAATCATTTTTCTACGCTAATCACCCTCAATAATTTAAATTGTTACTGATTTCTTGCAAATGAGGGCATTGCAAGATCTTAAGTGTGGGAAGGGGTTAAAATCTTTCGGATTTAAAAAAAAAAAAAATAACTTATACACTTGGTTACGATTAAAAATACTAGTAAAGCAGTAGTTGTATTAGAATCTAGTGCTCTCTGATAATAAAGAACAGCCCTAGTCTTATATACTGACTACCCAATTCTAGTAAAATTTTTCAAAATTTTCAATTAAATGAATTCAAAATCATGTTTATACATATTTATGAACAATAAAACTAAGTGTTAACACCGAAATTATTGTTACCTCGAAAAGGACATAAATTGAGAAACCACCCAAAATGTTAGAATTCATTTAAAATGGAATAGAGGACAATAAAAAAGGCAAAGAAAATAAAAGCCAAGTGTGGAAAAAATTTACCAAGTTATTTTGAACATATGTCACATATTTTTGTACAAATAACTGAAGATACTTTTGCTTTGGACTAAACTAATCAATTTTACCCGATTTAATATATTTGAAAGAAAGATGGAGCTACACGATGAATCAATTCCATTATTAAAAGGAAATAAAGTCTTCTGAAAAAGAAACGCGCTTCTTGATTTAGGTCAGGAAGTTGTCGTCAGACCAGCTGTAGGTTGACGAAAAATCTAGAAAAGTCATCTCGAAAATCAACTGGAAATCCACGGACCTCAGCATCAAACAGGGTCGCCAAGTGGTCAGACTTATCCTAACCATGAGAGGATCTGTCTCGTAAAATGGGGAGGATGCCGTGCAAATTAGCTTGATAAGACTAATGAATCAGACCCCCAGAAAAGGATAAACTCCTTAAAGATTAAAAATCAGCCTTTAAGCCTGATATTACTCAATCCTTGAGATTGACTTTAAAGATTGAGAATTATAAACTCATGGAATTCGATGATATCTAAACTCGAGCTTGAACGAGAAAATATTTTGATCAAAATTACAAACCGATTTGTTTTCTGAAAAATCCATTTTTAATGCGTTCATTACCATTGAACGTAAAATCCTAGGAATTCACCTGAAATTCATTAGGTCACCTGAACCAAATCGGGTGTCAACCGTAAGAACGGTGGTAGCATAGCATGGTCGAAGACAGGACCTTGTGCCAGACCGAAAAATTATAAGGGTGAGCTTTACTATTGCTCCTACCAAGGATAGTAATTGCATCTGACACGTTATAGACCATAATTAAAAGCATGTCAGGGGAAATTGCCTTAACAGTTGCTTGTTCAACGCTTTCCTTTACAACTGGACGGTAGTTTACCGAAAGGTAATATACGGAGCAAGTATACTGGACATGTTGCTTTCCTAATACAAGGTTAGCAAGTGGGTAACACAAAACTGCAAGTTTTGAGCTAAAATTTTCAAATCTGAAACCCACCAAACCCACAAAAACAATTTGCAAACATCGGTGAAGGGGTATTCCGGAAAACTTATCTAGGGTAAAAGCTAGATTGTATTTTCAAAAGATCAAATGTTTTCATAAAGATCCAATTTCATAAAGGATCTAAATTTTTATAGTCATGTGGGACTGTAAACCACATCGTTACTACCATTATTTATACCGCCGTATAGAAATCACTGATGTACAAAGTGTGAAGAATAAAGAAGTGATTCTAGTATTTTTATTTCAAGACTATATTGCTTGAGGACAAGCAACGCTCAAGTGTGGGAATATTTGATAATGCTAAAAACGAACATATATTTCATAGCATTATCCCTCAAGAAAGACAAGCTTTTAGTTGCAATTGTCCTATTTACAAGTGATATTCGTTTAAATAATAAAAGGTGAAGAAAAAAGACAGATTCGACGAATTGAAGACGCAAACAACCAAAAAGCTCAAAAGTACAAAGTACAATCAAAATGGTTCAAATTATTAATAAGAAACCTCTCAAAATTACAAGAGTACAAAATGAGAAACGCAAAGTACAAGATATTAAATTATATGCAAGGACGTTCGAAAATCCGGAACCGGGACCAAAGTCAACTCTCAACGCTCGACGCAACGGACTAAAAATTATGAGTCAACTATGCACAAGAATATAATATAATATTTAAATAATTATATAAATTATTTATATATTATATTATATATTATAAACGTCGGCAAACAATAAAACAAAGGAGTGTGAGATGATACCTACCACCATGCGATCGCATGGCTTGTAGGCATATTTTCCATGCGATCGCATGGCCCTGAAATCCAGGCCACATGCTATAAATTCGCGTGTTTTGGCTCAGTTTTAAACATATATATCCATCCATCTCTCTATCTATAAACGTATATATATATATATATATATATATATATATATATATATATATATATATATATATATATATGTATATATATATATATATATATATTATAATTTTAATTTTAATTTTAAATTCTAATAATAAGGGTATGTTAGCGAATGTTGTAAAGGTGTAAGTCGAAATTCTGTCCGTGTAACGCTACGCTATTTTTAATCACTGTAAGTTATGGTTAATGTTATTTTTAAATTAACGTCTTGTAGCTAAGTTATTATTATGCTTATTTAATGCCGAAGTAATCATGATATTGGGCTAAAAATTAAAATTGGGTAATTGGTCTTTGGACCATAATTGGGGTTTGGATAAAAGAACCACACTTGTGGAAATTAGACTATGGGCTATTAATGGGCTTTATATTAACTAAACGATACCTCGTTAATTTAATATATAGACTTATAATTTGACGTATTTATATATAACCACATACGCTTGACTGGGCACGGTGGGCGGGATATCTATAAATATCAATAATTATTCATTTTACCGGACACGGAACTGGATTAATAATTAATAGACTTGTTGAAACATAGGTGGATTACATTCAAGGGTAATTGGTGTAATTGTTAACAAAGTAGTAAAACCTTGGTCTACACGCAGTCGATAACCTGGTGTATTCATTAAACAAAGTATTAAGACCTTGTTACAATTCGAATCCCCAATTAGTTAGAATATTTGACTTCGGGAATAAGAATAATTTGACGAAGACTTTCGCACTTTATGATTATGACTGATGGACTATTATGGACAAATCCGTATGGACATATCGAATAATCCAGGACAAAGGACAATTAACCCATGGTAATAAAACTAAAATCAACACGTCAAACATCATGATTACGGAAGTTTAAATAAGCATAATTTATATATTTAATATTTAATTGCACTTTTAATTATCGCACTTTTAATTATTGTCATTATATTTAATTGCACTTTTAGTTATCGTACTCTTTAATTGTCGTACTTTTTATTTATCGCATTTTTATTTATCGCAATTTCATTATCGTTATTTACTTTACGCTTTAAATTAAGTTGTATTTATTTTTAATATTTTACATTAGGTTTTAACTGCGACTAAAGTTTTAAAATCGACAAACCGGTCAATAAACGGTAAAAACCCCCTTTTATAATAATAATACTACTTATATATTTTTGTATTTTTACAAATATAGTATTTAAAAATATAGCGTTAAGCTTGTTTAAAAGTCTCCCTGTGGAACGAACCGGACTTACTAAAAACTACACTACTGTACGATTAGGTACACTGCCTATAAGTGTTGTAGCAAGGTTTAGGTATATCCATTCTATAAATAAATAAATATCTTGTGTAAAATTGTACGTATTTAATAGTATTTCGTTGTAAAAATAATACTACTTCCTAGTACCCCTCACATAACATCAATAACTGTTCGAGCTACGTTTCCAAACTTTTGAGCAGAGCCAATTGATTTCTCATTAGTATCTTCATCTGATCTTGTTTGGTTGCAGTTCTCTGATTTAACTGTTGTTGCCCTTGAATGAACTGAGTTAACTGATCATCAGCTCCGAGAGTGGGGTTAATTGCTTTTGTAATCTGGGTGGTAGGGGAATTTTCCTCAACTGGGGGACCAGTGAGTGGGAGTGGTTGATCGTAGGTCAATTGAGATTGTTGAGCTGGAAAAGGTGGATAGCGATAGCGAAAAGGTTGATTGCTTCGCTGAAATTGATTAACCCTAGGTGGTTGATTGATTCCGGGATTTGGTGGACGAGCTGGGTATTGGACGTAACAGACTGAACCGTCAGGGTTTTCGTACTCAACTTGATATTCTTCAGTAGGTTACGGGTTGGTACAATTAACACAAGCCTGAGCTTGGTTAACCTGCTGCGGCTGCGTCTTCAGTTCTCCGAGTTGTTTAGCAAGAGATTCCATATTATCCGTGAGGGATTTGATGGCCTCCGTTTGATTGTTAAGTGCAGAGAGTGGGGCAGATGATGAAATTGTTTCACCACTGTTCCAGTCATGATGACGCATTGTCATGTTCTCGAGCAATTCCCATGCTTTGTCTGCGGTTTGGTTCATCAGATTCCCGTGAGCTGCTGCATCAATTTTCGTCCTATGATTTACCGTAAGACCATTGTAGATGGTACAGATTTGGGCTGACCGTTCTAGCTGGTGATTAGGGCATTTCTTCAGCAGGGTTTTGAATCGCTCCCATGCAGTGTAAAGAGATTCATCATAACTTTGTTTGAAGTTAATGATGTCATTCTTCAGTTTGGTTTGTTTAGAAGGAGGGAAATATTTGGTTAGGAATTTAGTAGCCAGCTCCGTCCATGACGTGATGGAATCTTTTTCCAGTCCTTCGAACCAAGTTTGAGCATGATGAGTGAGAGAATAGGGGAACAAGTATAGCTGGACTATATCTTGTTCTATCCTGTTCTATCCCTGGCTGTTTGTAGGAGTTCGAAAGAGATATGAATTTATCAAGGTGAGAATTAGGATCGTCATTCGGTAATCCATGAAACTGACAGCTATTTTGAATGAGCTGGATGATGTGATGTTTTAATTCGAACGAGTGTCCTTGAATATCTGGAAATCTGATTGGTCCTCCTCGACCTTCAATCGAGGGTTTGGTGTTTTCTGCTAAAGTAACGCGTAACGCCATTTGATTTCTGATTCGTGCTTCCTTGTGTGCTTTAGAGATTATTGCGTCTGGATCAGGTACTAATAACAACGGCCCTGGTCTAGATCGGGTTTGGGTCATACACTGGGTATGCCTTTTTGTTTTTGATTTTTTGCAAATAAGCTAAATTATAATAAGCTAAACTAATCTAATCTAATTCTAGGATAATCTAATTCTAAGGTAATCTAATTTAATCTAAGGTAATCTAATCTAATTTAATCTAGAGTAGTTTAAAGTAATATAAGGTAATCTAATTTAATTAACTAACTATCCTACGGTTGAATATGTTTTTGGTTCTGGTTACTGATTCCCCGGTATTTCAGTAACAGAGCTCCGCACGAACTATTCAACAAACCAAGTGGCCAGGCCGACTACGGAGAGGCAGGATCCTTTTGGTCCCAATATAATTGTCGACTGTTCGGAAAATCCAATAACCAAGTCCGTGTATAATTGTCTTTCTTAGACACCACTAAATACTTGTGAATAAGTTTGATAGAGAGCAGTATTGCCTGATACCAGTTTCCCGGCAGCGGCGCCAAAAACTTAGTATCCACACGTGATATGGCCGAAATGGACGGTTTTTATTCGCGCGGAGTCGTCAGGCCGCGGCTCGCCAGGGTCAGCCACTCGTGGGAGGAAGGTACTGTTTTAAATTTATATTTAGCGGGGCCTAAATCTTACTACTCCTTATAAGTAAGGGAAGTATGACCTAGGGTCGTATTTTTGAGATATCAGTAGAATCGAACATTAATTAAGCCTAAGATAGTTAGGGAGTAGTGAATATTTATTTTGGGTTTTCTAATTTATAAGACAGATAAAGTAAATGCGATAAAATTTGTAATTCAGATAAGGTTAAAGTGAGTGCATACTACGACTTCATCAGTTATTCTGCCGAGATTATGGAATGCTGGCTCATGAATAGGCAGACGCCCTGTATTCATTACACTGGTCCTAAACACCCCTGTCATAAGACATGTCACTGGGTACTGTGTTAGGCTTGAAGATTCTGAATAGACAGCAATGTCCCTTACCCCCGACGTCCGTGCAGTCTGACAACAGGCATACACATTCAGATGGCTCATCCAATTGAGCGACTCAGTTGGGTGACGTATTAACATTCTAAAATGGTCTAAACTTTCTTAAGCATAATAGAATACATGGTTTAACATATCCGAGAGACGTGATGTGTTGCAATGCTTTCGTTAATGATTGGTAAAAGGTAGTTAGGCCCTTAAAAAGAGTTCAACCATAAAGAACACCATGGCCAAGTCAAGCTGACTTCCATGAACACGTTCGGTTATCCTAACGGTCCAATCCTTTATGTGTCTAAACAAACAGTTCCTTAATTAACTAAGAATCCCTCAAGTGGGGTGCAATGCTTGAGACCGCGTTATGGTGCAGTGTACTGGTCAACACTAACCGGGTTCCATGGCCTTACTTAGCAGAGGTACAGCTTACAACAACCGTTGTGCTTCAGCGTGCACGTACGAAGTTTATATGCTTGGTGACTACACTAGCATGGTCTAGGACCGACAATATACTAAGGGTCTAGTCAGATGTTTCACTACGAAAGAGTCCTCAGTCGAAATCCAAAGCTCGATAGACTTACTACAACCGGTGTGCCTCGGTCGATCTTACGTTATATCCAATAGACTTCTCTTACCAAGGGGTGACACAGATAGTGTACTCTGAATCGGGGTTCGCGACTTCCCAATAACAGAGCCTATAACTACGTTCTATTAGTTGGAAAAGAGATTGAGTTTAAAGCATAATCGAAAAGCATTTCAACAGCATACATAGACCATAATATTATTTCGGAATTATAACTGCTTACATCATAGCATACACTAAAGATAACTACTCACTAATCATGGCAACAATATCATAAAACATTATATAAGATAAAGGATAGAAGTACCAGTAGATTAAACGAGTTCCGAATACAAAAGTGACAACTTCAAGACTCCAGACCGCTCCTAATACAATCTTCAGCATTCTTCTCCGGGTACTAGGTTTCCTGCACGGAGTTGAAGGCATTGAGAGTATGACTAATATTGTACAAGAGAGAGAAAGAAGTGAATTGAAGTGTGTGTTGGAATGAATGACAAAGCCCCTTTAAATAGACTAGGAATTTGTCAAAATACGGCTGGCTGGCCATTTGGCAGCCCGTTTGTTGGCCCGTATTTGGCAGGCCATTTCCATACTGGCAGGCCGTATGGCAGGCCGTTTTTGATGCTGGTCAGCCTTGATTCACTGGATCGTAACTTGATTTCTTGTCTTTCACCGTTTTCTCTCTAGAATCTTTGTTTTAGCTCCGATTCTCTTTATTCTTTTTGCACCGCCTTCGTAATTACTGGTTCTTCAATTCTAACCTGCGAAGTGGGTATTTTGCCGATAAAGTTCGAATCTTTTTTTTTTGGGCCTTAATACCAGGGTGAAAACGTGACTTTTTAGACGATATCATAGTGCTCCAAATGAACATATATTTAGGCACAATATCCTTCCAATATGTAAAGCTTTTAGTTGCAATTGTTCTATTTTTATGTAATAATCATTTAAATAAATAAGTGCGAAGATAAAAGACAGAATCGACGATTTGAAGACGCAAATGACCAAAAAGCTAAAAAGTACAAAGTATAATCCAAGTGGTTCAATTTATTGATGAGAAACGCCAAAAAATGACAAGAGTACAAGCCACGAAACACAAAGTACAAGATATCTAAGAGTACGAAAAGGCGTTCGAAAATTCGGAACTGAGACATAAACCAAGCATCAACGTATAACTCAACGGAGCTAAAATTACAAGTCAACTATGCACAAAAATATAATATAATATATATATAATTATATGAAATTATATATTATTATATTATATATTATTATATTCAGCAGCCCACGTTTAACTCAATTTGGTGAGCTGGAATCCGAAGCTCCGCACTCGCGGAGCTGTAAGGTACAAAAGTACCGCACTCGCGGAGCTGTACAGTTCAAAGTGGGCCTATAAAAGCTCACGCATTCTGCTCGAATTCTGCATCCCTTTTTCACTCAATCTCTCTATATATATACGATATATATATATATTTATATTTATAATATTAAAATTTAATTTAATATTAAAAATAATTTGGGTTATTGTAAGAAATGTTTTACGGGTTTTAAAGTCGGAACTCTGTCCGTGTAACGCTACGCGATAAATAATCACTGTACGCTATGTTCTTCCTTTTTAAATTAATGTATCGTAACTAAGTTATTATTATGCTTATTTGAGCCGAAGGAATCGTGATGTTAGACTAAATATTAAAGACGGGGTTATTGGATTTTGTACCATAATTAATGTTTGAACAAAAGACCGACACTTGTGGGCATTTGACTATAGACTATTAATAGATGGGATGTATTGTCTAATTGAGTGACAACTCATTCGAGTCTGTCGAACCTATCTTCAAATTAATTAACTTAATAATTAATAATGATTATGGTTTTCCTATTTAGTGGCATTCATACGGAATCTATTATAATCATTTAATTAATTATTCGGGTTGGGTAATTGATTATTCAAACTGATCAAGTGGGTAAATTAATATTCATATCTAATCAAAATAGGGATGGATTACATACAGTGATAACTAGTGTAATTGTTGACAGAAGTGATAACTGCGTCACAGTTTAAATCTTTAATTAGTTGGAATATTTGACTTTGGGTATAAGGGTAATTTGATGAGGACACTCGCACTTTATATTTATGACCGATGGACTATTATGGACAAAAACCAGATAGGTTTCAAATAATCCAGGACAAAAGGACAATTAACCCAGAGTAATAAATTAAAATTAAAATGTCAAACATCATGGTTACGGAAGTTTAAATAAGCATAATTGTTCTATTTTATATCTCATCGTATTTTTATTTACTGTCATTTTAATATTGTTATTTATTTTACACACTTTAATTATTGTCATTTATCTTTACGCTTAAAATATAAAATCGACAAACCTGTCATTAAACGGTAAACCCCCCTTTTATATATTATCATTAATATATATAATTATATACATTTTATATAAATATAGTTGTTAAAAATATAGTACGTATTCACTAGCTCCCTGTGGAACGAACCGGACTTACTAAAAACTACACTCTACGATTAGGTACACTGCCTATAAGTGTTGTAGCAAGGTTTAGGTATATCCATCTATATAAATAAATAAAACTTGTATCATATTTTTCCGTATTTCATATTAAACATAAGTATATTTCGTACCCCTTCCTCGCACATCAAGTTTTTGGCGCCGCTGCCGGGGAAACGAAAGCGAGACGCTATATTCTAAAAAAAAAAAAAAAAATTAGTTTTTAAGCAATTTTTGTAAAAATATATAAGTTTTAAAAAAATATAAAAAAAATGTATATCTATATTTTTAAGTGTTAAATTAAAAAGTTTTTATTTTTTTAGTTACAAAAACTAATAAGTAATTTTTTGTTAAAATATAAGTTATACTTAAATAATATTTTATAAAAATTAAAATCATAAAAAGAAAATAAAAAATCAAAATATAAAAAAAAATCTGAAATTGCCCGAACCAGTTTGAACCTGCAATCATCTGAGACTGCATACCTCCGCTGTCGCGGAGCACTTCTGGGCCTGGATACCGCAGTCGCGGAGCTGTCTGACAGGTCAAACCTCAGACTGCATTTATTACGAAATTAGGGTTATTTAATTATTATTATTATTATTAATTAGGGTTTAATTAAATTAATAATTAGTTTTAGTTTTAGTTAATTTTGTATTTTAAGTTTTAATTAGTTCTCTTAATTTATAAATTAGTACATTTTTAATAAATAATATAAAAATATTATTTTTATAAAAATTGTATTTTTATAACTTTAAGTTTTATTTTTATATTTTGTATCTTTTTATTCGTTTAGTTCTCAAATTGTATATTTATCGTTCGTAACTAGTTTTAAGTTATAGTATTTTGCCGTAGTTATTTTATATTTCTAAATTTTTAGGCTTTGCCGTAAACCCTTTAAGTGCTTTTTCTTTAGATTAAGATTTAGGTGCCTTAGAATTTTGCGACGCCATTTTAAGATTTTAGTGCCTAATTAAGTTATTGCCGTTTTGGATATAGAATTCCGTAAGCTTTAATACCTTTAGGCGCAACTTTTTAGTCTTAAGTTTTTAGACTTTTAAGTTTCGACGCTTTACTTTCTTTTTATTATTTTTCGACTTTTTATTTTTTGACGTTTTTCGACCGCTTTATCTTTTTCATTTCTACACTCTAGTTTTTAGGACATAGAATTTTCAAAGTTTTCTTTAAATTTCGATGAAAAATTATTTTAAGCGGTTAAATTGATAGATATCCAAAATTTTCTGCTTCGTAGTAATAGTTGGATTTGTTAGTGGCTGAGTTGTGGATTTTCTGATTTAAAGGATCCTGGCTCCCTGCTGCATCTTTTGGCTATTCAAAACGTGGGCAAAAGCAGAAAAGTCTATTAATTTGATAACTTATATAATTTCTAATAGGATATTCAGTGAATGCACCGAGCAAAACGTTCACAACTTTTCATACGTTCACCACCTGTAACTCGATCAAGACATCTAGCCAATATTGTCGACGTTGATTTTTCTTTAGAATCATTATCTAGTCGAACAAGTACTCCAATTCAAATTTCTGATAATCCATTTTTTGAACCTGACTTCACAATTGAGAAGCCGGAGGATATTCAAGGACAATTCCAAGATCCTGAACCACTAATTATTCCTCCTGAACCACAAACCGTTAAATCAGAATCCTCTAGTGATTCGTATTCAACAAATTCAATTATGGAAGTAACGGAACCTCTAAGTATGGAAGATCGAATGAGAGCCACACGCACGGGCCAAGGACACGCCATTATTAAGCCAGACATTAATGCGCCAGATTATGAAATCAAAGGACAAATCCTACACATGGTAACTAATCAATGCCAATATAGTGGTACGCTAAAAGAAAATCCAAACGAATATCTTCGAACCTTTAATAGGATCTGTACTCTATTCAAAATCAGAGAAGTTGAGGATGAACAGATCTATCTCATGTTGTTTCCCTGGACTTTAAAGGGAGTAGCCAAAGATTGGTTAGAATCGTTACCTGAAGGGGCGATTGATACATGGGATGTTTTAGTTGAAAAATTTCTTAAAAGATTCTTTCCAGCATCTAAAGTCGTGAGACTTCAAGGAGAAATTGTTACGTTTACGCAAAAGCCAAATGAAACTCTGATGTTAAAGCTAAGGGGTATAAAATACTATTAAATTTTACAAGGAAATACTATTAAATACGATACAATTTTACACAAGATATTTATTTATTTAGAGAATGGATATACTTAAACCTTGCTACAACACTTATAGGCAGTGTACCTAATCGTACAGTAGTGTAGTTTTTAGTAAGTCCGGTTCGTTCCACAGGGAATCTTTTAATCAAAGCTTAACGCTATATTAGTTTTATTTTATGAAAATACAAATATATATATAAGTAATATTATTATTATAAAGGGGGGTTTTTACCGTTTAATGACTGGTTTGTCGATTTTAAAAACTTTAGTCGCAGTTAAAAAAAATGTAAAATATTGAATAAATAAAAGACTTAATTTAAAGCGTAAAGTAAATAATGATAATGAAATTGCGATAAATAAAAGTGCGATAAAATAAACTTGCGATAATTAAAAAGTACGATAATTAAAAGTGCAATTAAATACAATAACAAAAAATAAAAGTGCGATAATTAGAAGTGCAATTAAATATAAAATAAAGGAAATTAAATAAGAAATAAAAGAATTATGCTTATTTAAACTTCCGTAATCATGATGTTTGACGTGTTGATTTTAGTTTTATGCCTATGGGTTAATTGTCCTTTGTCCTGGATTATTTAATATGTCCGTCTGGTTTTTGTCCATAACAGTCCATCAGTCATAAATATAAAGTGCGAGTGTCCTCGTCAAATTATCCTTATACCCGAAGTTAAATATTCCAACCAATTGGGGACTTAAACTATAACAAGATTTTAATACTTTGTTTAATAATTACACCAGAATGTCGACTGAGTGTAACCCAAGGTTTTAATACTTTATTATCAATTATGCCAAGTGTCCTTGTACATAATTTCACCCCTGTTTTAATAATTCTAGTGGCTATTAATCCATTCCCGTGTCCGGTTAAATGAACGATTATTCGTACATATAAATACCCTGCCCATCGTGTCCGATCGAGTGTATATGGTTATTTATAGGGACGTCCAATTGTAAATCTTTATATTAAAATTAACAAACTATCATTTAGTTAAACAAATATAAAGCCCATTAATAGCCCATAGTCTAATTTCCACAAGTGTCGTTCTTTTATCCAAACCTCAATTATGGTACAAAGCCCAATTACCCAATTTTAGTAATTAGCCCAACATCATGATTACTTCGTTTTAAATAAGCATAATAATAACTTAGCTACGAGACATTAAATTAAAAAGGTTGAACATAACTTACAATGATTAAAAATAGCGTAGCGTTACCCGGACAGAATTTCGACTTACTCCCTTACAACATTCGCTAACACACCCTTATTATTAGGATTTGAAATTAAAATTAAAATTAAAATATAAATTATATATACATATACTACGTTTGAGTGAAGAAGAAAAAGATGTGTTTTTACGTTCACCAAACTGCGAATTTATAGGCCTGTGGGCTGGAAAATATGCTCATGCGATCGCATGGAGTTTCTTCCTCCAGGCCATGCGATCGCATGGCCAACTGGAGAGACTCAAAAGTCTTTGTTTTTTTATGCCGACGGTTTTAAAATATAATATAATATATATATTAATTTTAAGAATTAATTATATATTATATTATATTCATGTGCATAGTTAACTTGAAATTTTTAGTCCGTTGCGTCGAGCGTTGAGAGTTGACTCTGGTCCCAGTTCTGGATTTTCGAACGTCCTTGCGTACAATTTAATATCTTGTACTTTGCGTTTTGAATCTTGTACTCTTGTAATTTTGAGACGTTTCTTATCAATAATTGGAACCTCTTTGATTGTAATTTGTTCTTTTGAGCTTTTTGGTCGTTTGCGTCTTTAATTCGTCGAATCTGTCTTTTGTCTTCACCTTTTATTATTTAAACGAATATCACTTGTAAATAGAACAATTGCAACTAAAAGCTTGTATTTCTTGAGGAATAATGCTATGAAATATATGTTCAGTTTTAGCATTATCAAATATTCCCACACTTAAGCTTTGCTTGTCCTCAAGCAATATAGTCTTCAAATACTAGAATCACTTCTTTATTCTTCACACTTTGTACATCAGTGATTTCTTTACGGAGGTATAAACAATGGTAGTAACGTTGTGGTTTACAGTCCCACATGACTATAAAAATTTAGATCCTTTAAGAAATTGGATCTTTATGAAAACATTTGATCTTTTTGAAAATTCAATCTAGCTTTTACCCTAGATAAGTTTTCCAGAATAACCCTTCACCAGTGTTTGCAAAATATTTTTGTGAGTTTGGTGGGTTTCAGATTTGAAAATTTTAGCTCAAAACTTGTGGTTTTGTGTCACCCACTTGCTAACCTTGTATTTGGGAAAGCAACACGTCCAGTATACTTGCTCCGTATATTACCTTTCGGTAAACTACCGTCCGGTTGTAAAGGAAAGCGTTTGAACAAGCAACTGTTAAGGCAATGTCCCCTGACATGCTTTTAATTATGGTTTATAACGTGTCGGACGCAATTACTATCCTTGGTAGGAGCAATAGTAAAGCTCACCCTTATGATTTTTCGGTCTGGCACAAGGTCCTGTCTTTGACCATGCTATGCAACCACCGTCCTTACGGTTGACACCCGATTTGGTTCAGGTGACCTAATGAATTTCAGGTGAATTTCTAGGATTTTACGTTCAATGGTAATGAACGCATTGAAAATGGGTTTTCAGAAAACAAATCGGTTTGTAATTTTGATCAAAATATTTTCTCGTTCAAGCTCAAGTTTAGATATCATTGAATTCCATGAGTTTGTAATTCTCAATCTTTAAGGTCAATCTCTAGGATTGAGTAATATCAGTTTTAAAAGCTGATTTTTGATCTTTAAGGAGATTATCCTTTCTGGGGATCTGATTCATTAGTCTTATCAAGCTAATTTGCACGGTGCCCCCCATTGTACGAGATAAATCCTTCTCATAGTTAGGATAAATCTGACCACTTGGCGACCCTGTTTGATGCTGAGGTCCGTGGATTTTCTGCTGATTTTAGTGATGACTTTTCTAGGTTTTTCGTCAACCTACAGCTGGTCTGGACGACAACTTCATGACCTAAATCAAGAAGCGCGTGTCTTTTTCGGAAGACTTTACTTCCTTTTAATGATGGAATTGATTCATCGTGTAGATATATCTTTTCTTTTCTTTCATCGGGTAAAACAGTTTAGTTTAGTCCAAAGCAAAAGTATCTTCAATTATTTGTTACAGAAATATGTGACATATGTTTAAGATAACTTGGTAATTTTTCCCACACTTAGCTTTTATTTTCCTTTTTATTATCCTCTATTCCATTTTAAATGAATTTTAACATTTTGGTTTGTTTCTCAATTTATTTCCTTTCTGAGGTAACAATAATTTCGGTATTAACACCTAGTTTTATCGTTCATAAATATGTATAAACATGATTTTGAGTTCATTTAATTGAAAATTTTGAAAAATTTTACTAGAATTGGGTAGTCAGTATATAAGACTAAGGCTGTTCTTTATCAGAGAGCACTAGATTCTAATACAACTACTACTTTACTAGTATTTCTAATCGTAACCAAGTGTATAAAGTAAAAATTTTAAAATCCGAAAGAATTTAACCCCTTCCCACACTTAAGATCTTGCAATGCCCTCATTTGCAAGAAATCAGTAAAAATTTAAATTATTGAGGGTGATTAGTGTGAAAATGATTAAATTTTACCAAAGTTTCCAAACATATTGGCGTTTGTTTACTGAATGATAAATGGTGCATATTATTTGTTCATTCCGTCTGTTTTTACATCACATTTATCTTGTCGTCAAAATTAGTAGCTTTTGCTGAACTTAATGCCAGTCTTTTAAAATGCACTGTTTTACCCTGTTTTGTACAATTTACAATATACATACATACAAATATAAACATGCATGGCAATTTGAAATGGGACTTAATATCCCACTTTCAAATCCTAAATGTGAAATATTAGTACACAATAATAATAAAAATGATAAAGATTACATAAGTATATTCAATAACATAAGTTTAAACATGAATAAGTAAAAAGATAAAAACATAAAAATCATATAAATAACCAAATGGAACCAAATCAGTCTGGATAGGGGTTCCAGTTCATCTCATCAGGTGAGTTCCATTGTTGGTTATAGGTGTTCTGATAGGCTTGGTTATAGTCATACCGGTTAAAGGGTGGTCGGATATCGGGGCTGTGTGGCGGAAAATGAGCAGGTCGAGTAGGTACATAGTTATTTGGTACCTGATATGATAGCTGGCTCATGATTTGGTGCTGATGAACTACCCAGCTATTGTGTTGGCGTCGCCTATAATCCTCGTATACTCGCTCGGAGTTCCACTGCTCATACATACTATGTCTGGCCGCGTTCGTCATTGCTTCCTCATCTATACGAACGTGGACGTCAAGAATAGCATCTCAAAAGACATCCCTAATGTCTTCCGCCTCCTCCATTTCCTCATCTGAGCCTCTCTCTACCTGAGGATGAGATCCCTCATAGGGTACTGCCTGGTTACGTCTACTTTTCAATACCTTAGCACCCACATAAACTTTCAATCCTAAGGGCTCAACCTGTTCTCTACAAAGCTGTAATGGACCCCCTTGGTTCCTATCAACACCTAAATACTTTCCAATGAGAGTAACAAAAATACCTCCTCCTATTATACTCCCGTCCTGCATTCCCTCTACCATTTTAGATAAATAAAAAGCAACACAGTAAGGGATATTGACAAAGCTTCTAGGATCCCGAATACACTTTAGGTAGAATAAATCATGTAAGGTAATTTTTTCTTTATTGTGACCTCTCTGTGTAATCGAGTTAGCTAAAAATCTATGAATAATACGAAACTCGGCTCTGTCAATATGTGTATAGGAGTGTCCTCCTGCTCGTGTAAAAACATCAAAATGTGACATACGCCTCCAAATGGCGTCAGCGTCAAAGTTGCTATCTACCCTTTCACCATAATGAATCAAATTTGTACAATCGGGTAATAGCAACTCACCAGGAGTATATATCTGTAAGGCCCTGGCTATGTCCAGCATGGACATTCTGTACATCCTACCTCCAAGGATAAACCTAAGAAATCTTCTATCATCTATTTTAACTATATTTGTATCAAGTGATACAGTACTCATCAACTCAACACACCATTCCTTATATACAGGTCTACGAATGGTGAAAAGACGTTCCCAATCTGTAAAAGAAGAACTGCCATACCTTTGAACTAAAAGCTGTCTAACACGGTCAGCTAGATGGACCGTTTCCAAAGGGGCCCAATCGATTACCCTTGGCACCTCTACATTTTTTGTTACCAATTTGAATTTGTTCCTTTAATATGTCTCGTAATCTCTCCATCTCCTATCAAATCTCAGATTAGGATGTAGAGTGTGCTCAGGAATCGTTGGCAATTCTACTGGCGGCCTCATTGGGAATACTATGAATTCATCAACAAACTGTACCAGATCATAATAAGGTACGTGCTGATCAGGCTGTTGTTGTTGTTCCTGTTGTGGTTGTTGTTCGTGTTACATTTCTGGTTCTGGTGCTGGTGCTGGTCGTCTAGATGATGATGCTCCTGAACCTCCAGTATCGGCTTTCTGCAAAACACATTAAACGCAAAATTTGTGCATCCAAATATGCATTAGTGTTAGCAAAATAACAACTTAAAACAATCACTATAACATGTTAAATCAAAATTAAACTTATACACATTTTCACAATTTTTCACAATTCTACACTTTTCAAATAAGCACATATGAAAATGTATACAAAATTCATAAGCATTTAACTCAAATAACATGTCAAAATAGTCATTACTAATAATTAAATAAGTCACAAATGGCAAATATATCAAATTAATCAAGTTCATGAATTTTGGACCAAAAAAGTCCACTTTAATCTCTAAAAATCATGTTTAGGATCAATGTTTGGATCATTTAACTATCTAAACATGTTACACTACTCAATTTAGCAATAATTCATGACAAAAATCGGCCATAACCTGTTTATATCAAAAAGCCCCAAATTGCTCAAGAACACAAACCCTAGATTTCTAAAAATTTTTAAGTTTTTGGCTTCAAATCATGTTAAATAGCATCAATCTAGGTTATACATGCATAAAATACTAACAATTTAACACTAATTACACTAGAAATTAACAAAATTGCATTAGGTAAAAAATTGGTAATTATCACAAAAACTAGGAATTTATAGAGTTTAGGGGTGTAATTTTTACCATTTTGCTGAAGAATGAGAATCTAGGCATGATTAGGGCAAGAAAAATGACGAAATACGGTGGATTTTGGTGAATTTTGATGAAGATTTGAGAGTATTTTCGTGTATGTTGTGTGTGTTTTGTGGAGAAAGTAGAGCAGCAAGCTGTATGTATCAGGCCTGTTTTCCAGCTCCATGCGATCGCATGGAGTTGGAGTGCAATACCCATGCGATCGCATGGGTATCCGGGAACAGTGTTTTCAGCTTTTTTTTTTTTTTTTTTTTTTATAAAACCTTATACTTTATAAAACATAAAATTAATAAAGTTTTAAAAATTTATTTCTTTTTAGGATGAGGCGTTTCGGATCGTTGTCCTAGTCCGTCTCTCGACAAAATTTTAAAATTTGTCAATTTAAAGCGCGGTTTTAAAAGCAAAGATTTTTGGGTTTTTTAATGTTTTTGGCATACTTTAATTCAATAAGATTAAAAATAACGATAATAAAAGTTCTCGTCCCTCCCTCGGGTAAAGCAATTTCGGTTCAACGACTTAGTCTTCAACTCACGATGAATTTTAGAAAACATATTTTTAACTTAGCGAAATAAAGTAAATTTTTGTTTTTAAATTCACACCAAACTTAAATTTAAAATGCATAAAATTAAAAATTCACACCAAACTTAATTAAAAATTTATATTATAAATTCACACCAAACTTATATTATATTTTTGTTTTTATACATACAAACTTATATTAAAAAGATTAATTTTTCAAATATTTACAATTTTAAATATATTAATTTTAAAAAGTTTACAATATTATTTTAATTTTTATATATTAATTTTTAAAACATGGTAAAAATAAAATTAAAAATCTTTTTGGCTTTTATCCCACTTTAATCAATCAAATATTATCAAAAATATACGCCCCTCTTTTCGGTAAAGTAATTTCGGTTCCATGACCTAATTTAACTCATGACGAATTTTTGAAATATTTTGGGTTGATTGATTAAAGATATTTATACCTTAAGAATAAACGTTAAATTTCGCAGTGATGTAATAAATTTTTGAATGATATCAATAATTTCGGTCGCCAAACCTAATTTTATTCAATACCAATTTAATACCTTATAGCGAACAAATTAGCGTTTATTATCAAAAGGTTAAAAATAAAAATAAAAAAATAAAAACTGTACAGACTTACCTGTGAGATAGTATTCTTAGTGATACGATCTATCCCATTCATAAGATAGTCGGTTTAATTGATTTTCCATGGCTACATAGGCGTAACCTCGAGCATTTAGTGTTTTTTCTTCTAAACATATAAACGGTCCATCTCTGCATAAAGTAACAAATTCGGTGTTTGAATAGGTTTGATTATTTGAACATTTACCTCCATGTGACCATTTTCCGCATTTGTGACATCTTTCTAGGTGTCGTGCTCTTCTTTTCGCTGTGGATTTTGATTTTCCTTTACCAAATTGTAACTTATTATCTTCGCATCTGGATTCTTTTCTTACTCCGTCCAATCTTTCTCTGATTACTGATACTAGTTCACTCGGAAGTGTGTCATTATTACATTTAGTGATCAAAGCGTGTAGCATTAGACCATGGTTTAGTTCACAGGAAGTCTTCATTTCGTAAAAACAAAAAAAAATAAAAATTCAGAATGGGGGGAGAAGACTAGTTCTTTAGGGTCTGCTAGGGAAAGACCATTCGGGTTCCATTTTTGAGAACTACACGAAAACAGACAATCTAACTCTAACATAAATACATATTATCCTTTAAAGACTTGATTCTCCCCACACTTAGTTAGCTGTGGTATCGAAATTGTGATTAACTTCATTGTCGATTTCCATTGGACTATCTATGTAATGTTTAACTCTGTGACCATTAACCTTAAATTCAATCCCATTTGAATTTATTAATTCTATCTTTCCGTATGGAAAAATTCTTTTGAATATGAATGGTCCAGACCATCTTGATTTCAATTTTCCAGGAAATAGCTTGAATCGTGAATTGAAAAGAAGAACTCTGTCTCCTTCTTTGAATTCTTTTGAACTTCTGATTCTTTTATCATGCCATTTCTTTGTTCTTTCTTTATAGATTAACGAATTTTCGTATGCTTCATGTCTTAATTCTTCTAATTCGTTTAAATGACTTAACCGTAGACGTCCAGCTTCATGTAAATCAAGATTACATGTCTTCAAAGCCCAAAATGCTTTGTGTTCAATTTCTACTGAAAGATGACATGCTTTTCAATAAACGAGTCTAAAAGGTGTGGTTCCAATTGGAGTTTTGTAGGCTGTTCTAAAAGCACAGATTGCATCCTCCAATTTAATGGACCATTCCTTCGGATTTGATCCTACGGTTTTTTCTAGAATACGTTTTAAAGCTCGGTTGGTATTTTCAACTTGTCCACTTGTTTGTGGATGATATGCGATGGAGATTTTATGAGTTACTCCATATCTTTTGAGAATTTTCTCAAGTTGATTATTACAGAAATGAGTTCCCCGATTACTTATTAAAGCTTTCGGTGTTCCAAACCTTGCAAAAAGACGTTTTAAAAAGTTGACTACAACTTGTGCATCGTTAGTTGGGAGAGCTTGTGCTTCCGCCCATTTAGATACATAATCAATGGCTACGAGAATATAGAGATTATTATGAGATTTTGGAAATGGACCCATAAAGTCAATACCCCAAATGTCAAATACTTCACATACTTGAATGATATTTTGTGACATTTCATCACGTTGACTTATTTTTCCGGCTCTTTGACATGCATCACAGGATTTGCAAAGAAGGTGTACGTCTTTGTAAATTGTAGGCCAATAGAATCCAGCATCATAAACTTTTCTTGCTGTTAGTTGAGGCCCATAATGCCCTCCTGTTGGTCCTGTGTGACAATGGTTTAAAATTTTACTAGCTTCATCTCCGAATACACATCGGCGTATTATTTCATCTGGACAACTTTTAAACAGATGTGGATCTTCGCAGAAATAGTGTTTTATATCACTGAAGAATTTCTTTCGTTTTTGGTACGATAATCCTTTTTCAAGGAATCCACATACTAAATAGTTTGCATAGTCTGCAAACCATGGAATTTCATTATAATCTATCTTCAATAGATATTCATCAGGAAAGTTGTCTTGTATGGCCGATTCATTTAGAACTTCTAATTCAGGATTTTCAAGACGAGAAAGATGATCAGCGGCGAGATTTTCTGCTCCTCTTTTATCTCGGATTTCAATATCGAACTCTTGTAAGAGTAAGATCCAAAGGATTAATCTTGGTTTGGCATCTTGTTTCGAAAATAGGTATCTAAGAGCAGAATGGTCGGTATAGACCACCGTTTTTGCTAGAACGAGATATGAACGAAATTTGTCAAAAGCAAAGACAATAGCAAGGAGTTCTTTTTCAGTAGTTGTGTAATTTGTTTGTGCTCCTTGTAATGTCTTACTAGCATAATATATAGGTTGAAATCTTTTTTCAATCCTTTGTCCTAAAACGGCTCCCATTGCAAAATCACTTGCTCGCACATTAGTTCAAACGGTAAATTCCAATTCGGTGTTATCATGATCGGCGCATTAGTGAGTTTCTCTTTAAGAATATTAAAAGATTTGATGCATTCATCTGAAAAGATGAATGGAGCATCCTTTTCTAGTAGTTTATTCATAGGAGTGGCAATTTTAGAAAAATCTTTTATGAAACGTCGGTAAAAACCGGCATGCCCTAGAAAACTCCTAACTCCTCTAACATTGGTGGGATGTGGAAGTTTAGCAATTACATCTACTTTAGCTCTATCTACTTCAATTCCTTCCTTTGAAATTTTATGACCAAGAACGATGCCTTCTTTAACCATGAAATGGCATTTCTTCCAATTAAGTACTAGATTTGATTGTTCGCATCTAATAAGCATTCGTTCCAGATTAGCTAGACATGTTTCAAATGTATCACCGAAGACTGAAAAGTCATCCATGAAAACTTCCATGCATTCTTCTATCATGTCGTAAAAAATCGCCATCATGCACCTTTGAAAGGTTGCAGGGGCGTTGCAAAGTCCAATTGGCATGCGTTTGTAAGCAAAAGTACCATAAGGGCACGTGAATGTAGTTTTCTCTTGATCTTCGAGTGCTATTGGAATTTGAAAATATTCGGAAAATCCATCAAGAAAATAATAGTAACTGTTTCCGGCTAATCATTCCAACATTTGATCAATAAAAGGTAAGGGAAAGTGATCTTTTCTGGTGGCGTCATTTAATTTTCTATAATCAATACACACACGCCATCCTGTTACAGTCCTAGTAGGAATAAGCTCATTTTTTTCATTTGTAATGACAGTCATACCACCCTTCTTAGGCACGCATTGAACTGGGCTTACCCATGGACTATCAGAAATTGGATAAATTAAACCTGCATCTAGCAGTTTAATTATTTCTTTTTTAATAACATCTTGCATATTCGGATTTAGTCTTCGGTGGCGTTGTACATACGTTTTATGACCTTCTTCCATAAGGATTTTATGTGTGCAATATGAAGGACTTATTCCTTTTATATCATGAATCTTCCATGCAATGGCTGGTTTATGAGCTTTTAACACAGAAATGAGTTGTGATTTCTCATTTTTAGTAAGAGAAGACGATATTATTACAGGTAATTCAGATTCACCATGTAAATAAGCGTATTCCAAATGGTTTGGAAGTGGCTTTAACTCTAATTTCGGAGGTTCTTCTATCGATGATTTATATCGATATCTGTCTTCTTCTTTTAGCATTTGAATTTCTTCTGTTGTTGGTTCATATCCATTAGCTATTAGTGTAGCTAACATTTCAGCTTCATCAATTGGTTCAGTTCCTTCTCCTAAAGAACATTCTCCTGTTCCTTGTAATTCTGGAAATTCTTCTAATAATTCTGCATGTGAATCTATAGTTTGAATATAATAACATGTATCATCTGCAGATTGCGGTTGTTGCATTGCTCTATCAACTGAAAAGGTAACACTCTCATCCTCTTTACTTAGGGTCAATTTCTTACCGAACACGTCTATCATTGCTTTA
Organism: Rutidosis leptorrhynchoides; assembly: GCF_046630445.1. Classification (NCBI taxonomy): domain Eukaryota; kingdom Viridiplantae; phylum Streptophyta; class Magnoliopsida; order Asterales; family Asteraceae; genus Rutidosis; species Rutidosis leptorrhynchoides. Next base: position 252,387,767 of record NC_092337.1, read on the forward strand.
GCCGTGTTTAAGAATGGTCTTCTTAATATGAGAGGAACTTGAAAATCTTCTTCCATGTCCAGAACAACAAAATCTACTGGAAATACTAGAGTACCAACTTTAACTAGCATGTTCTCCATTATCCCTCTAGGATATTTTATTGATCTATCGGCTAGTTGTATACATATTCTTGTTGGTTTCAATTCTCCAAGGTCTAGTTTAGCGTATAATGAATACGACATTAAATTTATACTAGCACCTAAGTCTGCCAATGCTTCTATTGAACTAAGACTACCCAGAAAACATGGAATTGTGAAACTTCCTGGATCAGATAATTTTTCTGGTATCTTATTCAACAGCACTGCTGAACAATTAGCATTCATAGTAACAGCCGAGAGTTCTTCCATTTTCTTTCTATTCGTGATTAGATCTTTCAGAAATTTAGCATATCTAGGCATTCCTGAAATCACATCAATGAAAGGAAGATTTACATTTATCTGTTTAAACATATCCAAGAATTTGGATTGCTCGGCTTCAAGTTTCTCTTTTTTCATTTTACTCGGGTAAAGAAGTGGTGGTTGGTATGGTTTAACATAAGGTTTAGCCTTAACTGTGTTATCTTCATTAACCTTTTCAACTACCGGTTCTTTTTCCTTATCTTGATCAGGTTGTGGTTCTTGTGGAGTAGGAATAGCTTCATCAGAAGTTACAGGTATTTCAGGTGGTTTAAGTGTTGTACCACTTCTTGTGGTAATGGCTTTAGCTGTTTCATTCCGGGGGTTAGCATTTGTATCACTAGGTAAACTTCCCGGTTTTCTTTCACCTATTAACCTTGCTAGGTTACTTACTTCTTGTTCCAAGTTTTGAATAGAAGCTTGTTGATTTCTAAATGCTTGAGCATTTTGTTCATTAGTTTGTTTTTGATATGTGAAAAACTGCGTTTGAGTTTCAACTAGCTTTGTCATCATATCTTCTAAATTCGGCTTTTTATCATCGGTTTGTGGTGGTTTGTTTTGAAAATTAGGTCTTCGCTGATTGTAAGTATTATTAGATACTTGTTGATTGCTAGGACCTTGTTGGTTGTTGTACGGAATATTTCGATTATAATTCTGGTTTTGATTGTAGATCGGTCTTGGCGGTTGATAATTATTCTGATAATTATTTCCAGGCCTTTGGTTTAGATATGAAACATTCTCTCTTTGTTCCATTGTTAATTCAATACTGAGACAATCTTTTGTCAAATGTGGTCCTCCACACTGCTCACAACTAATTCATATTGAGTAGATATCTTTAGTCATCTTTTCCATTCGTCTCTCGACAGCATCTATCTTTGCGAAAATGGAATCTAAGTTATGGCTAGAATCGGCTCTAGCTGCTTTAGATGATCTAACGATATCTTTTTCTTGGTGCCACTCATGTGAGTGAGAAGCAGTGTTATCAATAATTTTGTAAGCATCAGTTTCGGTTTTCTTCATAATAGAACCACCAGCTTCTATATCGATGTCTTTTCTTGTAGTGATGTCGCATCCTTGGTAGAATATTTGTACTATTTGACAGGTGTCTAAACCATGTTGCGGACATCCTCTTAATAACTTTCCAAATCTTGTCCACGCCTCATATAGAGTTTCATTTGGCTTCTGTATGAACGTAACAATTTCTCCTTGAAGTCTTACGGCTTTAGATGCCGGAAAGAATTGTTTAAGAAATTTTTCAACTAAAACGTCCCATGTATCAATCGCCCCTTCAGGTAACGATTCCAACCAATCTTTGGCTTCTCCCTTTAAAGTCCAGGGAAATAACATGAGATATATCTGTTCATCCTCCACTTCTAGGATTTTAAATAGAGTGCAGATCCTATTAAAGGTACGAAGATGTTCATTTGGATCTTCCTTCGGCGCACCACTAAATTGGCATTGATTAATCACCATGTGTAGAATTTGTCCTTTGATTTCATAATCTGGCGCATTAATGTCTGGATGAGTAATTGCGTGACCTTGGCCAGTGCGTTTAGCTCTCATTCGGTCTTCCATACTTAAAGGTTCCAGATTCTCCATAATTGAATTTGTTGAATCGGAATCACTAGAGGATTCTGATTTAATGGTTTGTTCCTCAACAATTTCTGTTTGAATGATTGGTGGTTCCGGAGGAAAATTTAATGGTTCAGGATCTATGAATCGTCCCTGAATATTCTCCGGATTCTCAATTGTGAGGTTGGGTTCAAAAAATGGATTATCGGAAATTTGAATTGGAGTACTTGGTCGACTGGATGACGATTCTAAAGAAAAATCAACGGCGGTAATATTAGCTAGATGTCTTGATCGAGTTACGGGTGGTGAACGTACAAAAGGTGGTGAACGTCTTGCTCGGTGCATTCACTGAATATCCTATTAGTTTTTTAAAAGGAAAGAAAAATTATATAAGTTATCCAATTAATAGACTTTTCTGATTTTGCCCACGTTTCGAATAGCCAAAAGATGCAGCAGAGGGGCAGGATTCGTTTGGTCTCAATATAATTGAGGACTGTTTGGCTCCAATAACCCGGTCCACGTACAAATCCAACTATTACTACGAACCAGAAAATTTTGATGTCCATCAATTTAACCACTTAAAATAAATTTTCGTAATTTTAAGAAGTATAGATAAGAAGTAGAAAAAAAATCTATGTCCTAAAACTAGAATAGCGAGAAATAAGAAAGAAAAAGAGTGCGTCGAAAAAGGTCGAAAAAGAAAAGATCGAAAAAATAAAAGGCGTCGAAAAATAAGAAATAATAAAAAAAAATGACTTATAGAACTTAAAAACACTCGACTAACCCAACCTTATTACTATCACTAACTTAAAATTATAATCGCAAATTGAGATTACTAATTGGAATGATAATTGATACATAGGTAAAAGGCGTCTAAAAATATTAAAGCTTACAAGTAAAACTATATCCCAAATGGTAATATCTTAAAAAGGTACTAAAACTTAAAAAGGCGTCACAAAATTCTAAATCACCTAAATCTTAGTCTAAAAAAAAAAAAAAAGGCACTTAAGGGATTTTACGGCAAAGCCTAAAAATCTAGAAATAAAAATAACTATGGCAAAAACTATGAATTAAAACTAAATACGAGCGAAAAATACAAAAAATTACGCTAAAACAATTAAAAAGGGACAAAATATAAAAATATACTAAAAGTTGTAAAAAGTACAATTTTTTATAAAAATATTATTTTTATATTATTTATTTTATAAAACTAATAATTTTACAATTTAAATAAACTAATTTAACTAAATATAAAATAAATTAAAAACTAAAATTAAACTAAATAATAAAATATTAAAACCTAATTAGGGTTTATTAAATAATAATAATAATACACCGTAATTAATGCAGTTAGGGTTTCCTGTTGACGTGTCAGACACTCTCATGCGATCGCATGAGTTTATGCCTTCGGGCTCATGCGATCGAATGAGCCAGGATTTTGGGCCAGGTTACGGGCTGCTACAGTAGCAGGCCCGAGAGTTTATTTATTATTTTTTTTTGATTTTACTGTGTTTATTTTTTCTGTTTTAAATATTTATATAATATATTTTTATAAATTAAATAAAACTTATATTTTTATAAAATAAATATAAAGAAACTTTTATAGAACTTAAATATTTAACAAACTCTTAAAAATATTTATATTTTTGTTTTTCTTTTTATATTTTTGAATATATTAAAACGTATTTTTACAAAAGCGTATTTTAATAAAAGTAAACTAAAAATAAAAATCTTTTTTTTTATTTAGCGTTACGCTTCCGGCTTTTAAGCAAGAAAAATCCCCGGCAGCGGCGCCAAAAATAATTGATGTTAAAGCTAAGGGGTATAAAATACTATTAAATTTTACAAGGAAATACTATTAAATACGATACAATTTTACACAACATATTTATTTATTTAGAGAATGGATATACTTAAACCTTGCTACAACACTTATAGGCAGTATACCTAATCGTACAGTAGTGTAGTTTTTAGTAAGTCCGGTTCGTTCCACAGGGAATCTTTTAATCAAAGCTTAACGCTATATTAGTTTTATTTTATGAAAATACAAATATATATATAAGTAATACTATTATTATAAAGGGGGGTTTTTACCGTTTAATGACCGGTTTATCGATTTTAAAAACTTTAGACGCAGTTAAAACAAAATGTAAAATATTGAATAAATAAAAGATTTAATTTAAAGCTTAAAGTAAATAATGATAATGAAATTGCGATAAATAAAAGTGCGATAAAATAAACTTGCGATAATTAAAAAGTACGATAATTAAAAGTGCAATTAAATACAATAACAAAAAATAAAAGTGCGATAATTAGAAGTGCAATTAAATATAAAATAAAGGAAATTAAATAAGAAATAAAAGAATTATGCTTATTTAAACTTCCGTAATCATGATGTTTGACGTGTTGATTTTAGTTTTATGCCCATGGGTTAATTGTCCTTTGTCCTGGATTATTTAATATGTCCGTCTGGTTTTTGTCCATAACAGTCCATCAGTCATAAATATAAAGTGCGAGTGTCCTCGTCAAATTATCCTTATACCCGAAGTTAAATATTCCAACCAATTGGGGACTTAAACTGTAACAAGATTTTAATACTTTGTTTAATAATTACACCAGGATGTCGACTGAGTATAACCCAAGGTTTTAATACTTTGTTATCAATTATGCCAAGTGTCCTTGTACATAATTTCACCCCTGTTTTAATAATTCTAGTGGCTATTAATCCATTCCCGTGTCCGGTTAAATGAACGATTATTCGTACATATAAATACCCCGCCCATCGTGTCCGATCGAGTGTATATGGTTATTTATAGGGACGTCCAATTGTAAATCTTTATATTAAAATTAACAAACTATCATTTAGTTAAACAAATATAAAGCTCATTAATAGCCCATAGTCTAATTTTCACAAGTGTCGTTCTTTTGTCCAAACCCCAATTATGGTACAAAGCCCAATTACCCAATTTTAGTAATTAGCCCAACATCGTGATTACTTCGTTTTAAATAAGCATAATAATAACTTAGCTACGAGACATTAAATTTAAAAGGTTGAACATAACTTACAATGATTAAAAATAGCGTAGCGTTACCCGGACATAATTTCGACTTACACCCTTACAACATTCTCTAACACACCCTTATTATTAGGATTTAAAATTAAAATTAAAATAAAAATAAAAATTATATATACATATACTACGTTTGAGTGAAGAAGAAAAAGATGTGTTTTTACGTTCACCAAACTGCGAATTTATAGGCCTGTGGGCTGGAAAATATGCTCATGCGATCGCATGGAGTTTCTTCCTCCAGGCCATGCGATCGCATGGCCAGCTGGGGAGACTCAAAAGTCTTTTTTTTATGCCGACGGTTTTAAAATATAATATAATATGTATATTAATTTTAAGAATTAATTATATATTATATTATATTCATGTGCATAGTTGACTTGAAATTTTTAGTCCGTTGCGTCGAGCGTTGAGAGTTGACTCTGGTCCCGGTTCCGGATTTTCGAACGTCCTTGCGTACAATTTAATATCTTGTACTTTGCGTTTTGAATCTTGTACTCTTGTAATTTCGAGACGTTTCTTATCAATAATTGGAACTTCTTTGATTGTAATTTGTTCTTTTGAGCTTTTTGGTCGTTTGCGTCTTTAATTCGTCGAATCTGTCTTTTGTCTTCACCTTTTATTATTTAAACGAATATCACTTGTAAATAGAACAATTGCAACTAAAAGCTTGTCTTTCTTGAGGAATAATGCTATGAAATATATGTTCATTTTTAGCATTATCAAAATCTATATGAGGTGTGGACAAGATTCGGAAAGTTGTTGAGAGGATGTCCTCAGCATGGTTTAGATACTTATCAAATAGTTCAAATATTCTACCAAGGTTTCGATATTACTACACGAAAAGACATCAACACAGCAGCTGGTGGTTCCATTATGAAGAAAACCGCAACCGAAGCTTACAAAATCATTGATAACACAGCATCCCACTCGCATGAGTGGCATCAAGAAAAAGATATCTTTCTTTCATCTAAAGCGGCTAGAGCCGATTCTAGCCATGACTTTAATTCTGTTTCCGCAAAAATAGATGCTTTCGAAAGATGAATGGAAAAGATAACTAAAGATATTCACGCAATACAAATTAGTTGTGAGCAATGCGGTGGACCACACTTAACGAAAGATTATCACATTGAACAAACGATGGAACAACGAGAGAATATTTCCTACATGAACCAAAGGCCGGGAAATAATTATCAAAATAATTATTAACCGCCAAGGCTAAACTTTAATCTAAATCAAAACATTCTTTACAATCCAAGGACCCCACAATAACACTTACAACCAACAAGGTCTGAATAACCAACCAACTCAAAACAACACTTTCAATCAACAAAGACCTGGCTTGTATAAACCATCACAACAAACCGAAGAGAAAAAGTCAAATCTGGAAGAAATGGTACAAAAGCTAATGGAATCTCAAATACAATTTATTACATCTCAAACCCAAACAAATGAGAGGTTTGATGAGTCATTAAGAACTCAACAAGCTTCCATTTTGAATCTAGAAAAACACGTAGGTACTCTTGCTAGCATGAGGAGTGAGAGGGAACAAGGAAAGCTACCGAGTGATACTGAAGTAAATCCTTGGAATGAGAATGTTAATATGGTATCAACGAATTCTGAAAAACCAGCATCAGAAGATGGAAAGGTTTTAGATGTGAGTAACAATGAAGAAGTTACAACACCACCACCACCCGAGTATGTAAAGCCAGTGGTGACACCATACAGACCACACATCCCATTTCCAAGAAAAGGAGTTGAGTATGAGCAAGTGATAGGTAATAAAGTTTGTGATACCTTTGGAAAAAAGAAGAAGAATAAGAAGGTATAAGAAACAAAAACTGTAAAAATAAACCCGGTGAAGACAGTTCCACCAAAACTTCCACCAAGGTTGGGTGATCCGGGTGAATTTATTGTTCCTTGTCTACTTAGTGATTGTGTCATGTATGATGCACTAGCAGATTTAGGTGCGAGTGTGAGTGTTATGCCTCTTTCATTATATAAGAGATAAGGAGTAGGTGAGTTAAGTCCAACGAAAATGAGTGTTCGACTCTTTGATCAAACCATTAGGCACCCAGTTGGAATTGGTGACAACCTACCCATTCAAGAGGGTAATTTAACCTTTTTAGTCGAATTTATTGTCATTGACATAGAAGAGGACCCAAACATTCCTCTAATTTTAGGTCGACCATTCTTATCATTTATCGGGGCGTCATTTGATGTAAGAGAGGGTAGAATGACACTTAGTAATAATGAAAAATCGATCACCTTTGTGAGTCGAAAGTCTAAATCTCCACCAACCAAAACCGTTGAACCAACAAAAACGATTGGTAAGAACCATATTGTTTTACCAACTCCATCGGTATTGCTTAACAATAATAAAATGCCTAAGTGTAGGGAAGATGAAGTGACACCTAATGATGACTTGCTAACAAAGAACCCTGTTGTTGATACGAAATTAAATGATCCCGTTATTAACAGTTCAATGAAGAAACTTATTAAACGGATTCGCGATGCTAGAACCAAGGGGAACTTTACGTTATGTAACCGGTTAGTATCCAATCTATCGCCTAAAGAAAAGGTAAAACTGGTTGAATTTGTGAATATTACAGGAATCCGACCAACGGCTTAAAGTAAAAGTCACAGATATGCAAGTTGATTATGGTCCAAAAAAAATTGACAATGAAGTTAATCACAAATTCGACACCACAGCTACCTAAGTGTGGGGAGATTCAAATGTTCTAAAAAGAAAACGTTGTCTAGAGTTAGTTGTTCTGTTCTCGTGTAGTTCCGAGAATGGAATCCGATTGGTCTTTTCCACTAGCAGACACTAAAGAACTAGTTTTCTCCCTCCATTCTGAATTTTTGTTTTATAGGTTTTGTATGAAATTAATATGCTTTTTAAATTTAAGTTTTGTGTGAATTTAAAAACAAAATTTACTTTATTTCATTAAGTTTAAATATTGATTTCTAAAATTTGTCGTGCGTTAAAGACTAGATCAAAGAATCGAAATTGCTTTACCCAAAGACGGGGCGAAAAATTTTGCTATCATTATTTTTAATATTACTGATCTAAAGTATGCAAAGAAAAAAAAAATTAAAAACCCGAAAATCTTTGTTTTTAAAACACTCGCTTTAAAACGACAAATTTTAATTATTCATTTAAATTGTTTTAATAAATAAAGGTTTTATAAAAAAATATATATTATATATATGTTTGTAGTTTATCTGATGTACAAAACAGGGTAAAACAGCGCACTTTTAAAGACTGACATTAAGTTCAGCAAAAGCTACTAATTTTAACGACAAGACGTAAAATATCAAATGTGATATAAAACAATATGTTTGCAAACTCGGTATTTTTAATCATTTTTCTACACTAATCACCCTCATGAATTTAAATTTTTACTGATTTCTTGCAAATGAGGGCATTGCAAGATCTCAAGTGTGGGGAAGGGTTATAAATTCTCTCGGGTTTACACTTAGTTTAATTGGCAAATTTTGTGAAAATTTGAAAAAATTTCAACTAAATGAATTCAAAATCTTGTTTATACATATTTATGAACTATAAAACTAGGTTATAATACCGAAATTATTGTTACCATTGAGAGAACATAAATGGAGAAACAACCCAAAATGCTTGAATTCATTTAAAATGAAATAAAGGAGAATAAAAAGGCAAAGAAAAGAATAAATAAAAGCTAAGTGTGGGAAGAATTTACCAAGTTCTTCAAAACATATATCACATATTTGTACAAGATTATTGCAGGTACTTTTGCTTTGGACTAAACTAATCAGTTTTACCTGATTTACTGTAATATATTTGAAAGAAAGATGGATCTACACGATGAATAAAATCCATCATTAAAAGGAAGTAAAGTCTTCCGAAAAAGACACGCGCTTCTTGATTTAGGTCAGGAAGTTGTCATCCAGACCAGCTGTAAGTTGACGAAAAATCTAGAAAAGTCATCTCTAAAATCAGCAGGAAATCCACGGACCTCAGCATCAAACAGGGTCGCCATGTGGTCAGACTTATCCTAACCATGAGAGGATCTGTCTTGTAAAATGGAGAGGGCGTCGTGCAAATTAGCTTGACAAGACTAATGAATCAGACCCCCAGAAAGGATAATCTCCTTAAAGATTAAAAATTAGCTTTTAATACTGATATTACTCAATCCTTGAGATTGACCTTAAAAATTGAGAATTCATACTCATGGAATTTAATGATATCTAAACTCGAGCTTGAACGAGAAAATATTTTGATCAAATTAAAACCGATTTGTTTTCTGAAAACCTATTTTCAATGCGTTCATTACCATTGAACGTAAAATCATGAGAATTCATCGGAATTCATTAGGTCACTTGAACCAAATCGGGTGTCAACCGTAAGAACGGTGGTTGCATAGCATGGTCGAAGACAGGACCTCATGCCAGACCGAAAAATTATAGGGTGATCTTTACTATTTCTCTTACAAAGGATAGTAATTGCATCCGACACGTTTTTGACCATAATTATCTGCATGTCATGGGACATTGCCTTAACAGTTGCTTGTTAATCGCTTTACTTTACAACCGGACGGTAGTTTACCGAAAGGTAATATACGGAGCAAGTATACAGGACGTGTTGCTTTCCTAATACAAGGTTAGGAAGTGGGTGACACAAAACTACAAGTTTTGAGCTAAAATTTTAAAAATCTGAAACCCACAAAACCTACAAAAATATTTTACAAACACCGGTGAAAGGTTATTCCGGAAAACTTGTCTAGGGTAAAATCTAGCTTGAATTTTTAAAAGATCAAATGTTTTTATAAAGATCCAATTTCCTTAAAGGATCTAAATTTTTATAGTCATGTGGGACTGTAAAACACATTGTTACTATCATTGTTTATACCGCCGTATCAAAATCACTGATGTATAAAGTGTGAGAATAAAAAAAAGTGTGATTCGAGTGAAATGTGATTTAATTTCAAGTTATGTATTGGTTGAGGATAAGCAACGTTTAAGTGTGGGGATATTTGATAGTGCTCCAAATGAACATATATTTAGGCGCAATATCCTTCCAATATGTAAAGCTTTTAGTTGCAATTATTCTATTTTTTTGTAATAATCGTTTAAATAAATAAGTGCAAAGACAAAAGACATAATCGACGATTTGAAGACGCAAATTACCAAAAAACTAAAAAGTACAAAGTACAATCCAAGTGGTTCAATTTATTGATGAGAAACGCCTAAAAATGACAAGAGTACAAGCCGCGAAACGAAAAGTACAAGATATCTAAGCGTACGAAAAGGCGTTCGAAAATTCGGAACTGAGACATAAACCTAGCATCAACGTACAACTCAACGGAGCTAAAATTACAAGTCAACTATGCACAAGAATATAATATAATATATATATATATATATATATATATATATATATATATATATATATATATATATATATATATATATATATATATATATATATATATATATATATATATAATTATATGAAATTATATATTATTATATTATATATTATAATATTCAGCAGCCCATGTTTAACTCAATTTGGTGAGCTGGAATCCGAAGCTCCGCACTCGCGGAGCTGTAAAGTACAAAAGTACCGCACTCGTGAGAGCTGTACAGTTCAATGTAGGCCTATAAAAGCTCACGCATTCTGCTCGAATTCTGCATCCCTTTTTCACTCAATCTCTCAATCTATATATATATATATATATATATATATATATATATATATATATATATATATATATATATATATATATAATATTAAGTTTTAATTTAATATTAATAATAATTTGGATTATTGTAAGAAATGTTTTACGGGTTTTAAAGTCGGAACTTTGTCCGTGTAACGCTACGCGATAAATAATCACTGTAAGCTATGTTCTTCCTTTTTAAATTAATGTATCGTAACTAAGTTATTATTATGCTTATTTGAGCCGAAGTAATCGTGATGTTAGACTAAATATTAAGGACGGGGTTATTGGATTTTGTACCATAATTAATGTTTGAACAAAAGACCGACACTTGTGGGCATTTGACTATGGACTATTAATAGATGGGAGGTATTGTCTAATTGAGTGACAACTCATTGGAGTCTGTCGAACCTATCTTCAAATTAATTAACTTATTACTTAATAATGATTATGGTTGTCCTATTTAGTGACATTCATACGGAATCTATTATAATCATTTAATTAATTATTCGGGTTGGGTAATTGATTATTCAAACTGATCAAGTGGGTAAATTAATATTCATATCTAATCAAAACAGGGGTGGATTACATACAGTGATAACTGGTGTAATTGTTGACAGAAGTGATAACTGCGTCACAGTTTAAATCTTTAATTAGTTGGAATATTTGACTTCGGGTATAAGGGTAATTTGACGAGGACACTCGCACTTTATATTTATGACCGATGGACTATTATGGACAAAACCAGATAGGTTTCAAATAATCTAGGACAAAAGGACAATTAACCTAGAGTAATAAATTAAAATCAAAACGTCAAACATCATGGTTACAGAAGTTTAAATAAGCATAATTGTTCTATTTTATATCTCATCGTATTTTTATTTACTGTCATTTTATTTATTGTCATTTTAATATTGTTATTTATTTTTCACACTTTAATTATTTTCATTTATCTTTACGCTTAAAATATAAAATCGACAAACTGGTCATTAAACGGTAAACCCCCCTTTTATATATTATTATTACTATATATAATTATATACATTTTATATAAATATAGTTGTTAAAAATATAGTACGTATTCACTAGCTCCCTGTGGAACGAACCGAACTTACTAAAAACTACACTACTATACGATTAGGTACACTGCCTATAAGTGTTGTAGCAAGGTTTAGGTATATCCATCTATATAAATAAATAAAACTTGTATCATAGTTCGTCGTATTTCATATTAAAAATAAGTATATTTCGTACCCCTTCGCTCGTACATCAATGTACACATACAATTACCACATTAAAAGTACCTGAATGTCTTCTCACGACACCCGCCACCGCTAGCTCAGGACACTCCGCCTTGCGATGTCCTCCCTTACGGTAATTGAAGCACACAATGCCATTACCTCTTGATAGCTGAGGCCACTCGTGTCCTTTCTCCACAATTGAAACGTCTAGAGGCACTAGTATCCAACACTTATTTCCTTTCGCTACCTGTGCTATCAATAGCACTTTAAGCCTTCTTGCTCGGAGCGCTATACAAATTACCCCTTATCTCTCCCGAAATATTACCAACTATCGTAGGAGCATACGATTCAAAACCCTTAACCACGGAAAATAACTTAGCAAAAGAGTCCACTTGCCCAATACTAATCTTCCCATGCAAATCATCATTCAAAGTATTATGAAAATCCTCTATCAACAACCTATCATTATCGGTATACTCGGGGCAAAATCGGGCCTTAGACAAAAATGTAGCCCTAAGAGTATTTAGGTCCATAGAACCTTTTCGCAATCTTCGTAACTCATCCCACATCCTTGTCAAATCGGCCTGCGTTCGAAATTCTTCAAAGAATTCCTTCTTAAAATTATCCCACGACAACATCATGAATAGTTCTTCACCAACGATATCAATCTTACCATCCAACCAATTCTTTGTGTTACCCCGTAACATGTCCAAATAAATTACTCATGCTCGTTTAAACATGTCCAAATTTGTAATTTAATTAGGTCAACAAGATGTAGTGGGGGTTTTCTTTGGTTTTGTCGGCCAACCAATTAAAAAGAAAAACACGCCGCATTTGTTTTAAAAGACCTCATTATTTACAGCCTGCATAAAATCAATTTTACCACATCTGTGTCGATATTCATCATCATACATCATCAAGTTATCATCATCTTCTTCCTTTATTGTACATCGTCTTCTTCCCTAATTCTCTTCATAAAACTGAATCGTACAGCAATAATTCATGTAGCATGTAACAGTTTGAAAGGAAACAAAAAAATACATAGAGTCGATGTTGGGTTGAGGTTTGTGGTGTTTGAATTAGAAGAAGAAACAAAAATAAGAGACGTAGCAACATAGGTGTTTGATGATGGTTTTACAGCAGAGATAACAACAGAAGATGCATCAGTTTAGTGTTTCACGATGGGTTGTGGTTATTCGCGATCACAAAATAGGAGAGAGAGAGAGAGAGAGAGAGAGAGAGGTGGAGGGGGTAGTGAACTAGTGGCAGTGTATTTTGGTGGTGATGGGTGGCCGGGGGAGATGGTGGATGGAGGTACGGTTATACTCGGTAATTAAAAAAGAAGAGAGGTACACAAGTTAATCGATGAATACGTTTAGTAGAGAGAGAGGTAGAGAGATGGCGGTTTATAATGTTGGTTATAGGTGTTGAGTGGCGGTTCAACGGTGATCGAGTGGTGGTGGTTTTAAACAGAAAATTTGTAGTAGCAATAATAACATACATGGGTGTTGGTATTGATCCGAAATAGAAAAACAGAAAGTGTTTGGTGGAGTGGTTTTGATGGTTAAATGGTTTAAAGATGGTTGTAAATGGTGGCTTGTGAAGGATGGTTGTGTTTATCGACTTCATAGTAACCAAAGGTGATGCTTTGGACGGTTTATGCCTGCAATAGTAGTAGAAATTGAGGAGGAATAGCAGCAAGAAAAAATGATGGTGTGGGTGTTTACAACATAAATAGAAATAGAATAGTTATGATGTTTGATTGGTGTTTGGTTTGATTAAAATGGGAATGAAACGCATAAGAGTTTCGGTGATGGTTTGTTATGAAGGTGGAGCTCGATGGTGTTGGAGGATAGTGGGATTGTAGTTTGAGAGGAGTATGTGATGGGTACAGTTCCATAATCACCACTCTATAGCTTATACATATATAGAGGGATATAGAGATGAGATGGTAGCACAAGCAAAACAATAAATAATTAAGAGGAAACAATAATCTATGACACACATTTCATAATTCAAAATATTACGGGTAGTTTAACTATTAATCTGCCGACACATTTCTACGGACTATTATTTCGTACACCGCTGATAAAATATTGATGATAAAATGTATTCGAAAAAATCCCAAACTTTCACAGTAACTGTCTTTATTTATTTCAATCATTATGGTATAAAATTTGATTATTAATTTATTAAATAAAAATTACATCAACTGTCCCGCTCAATTTTAGGTAAAATATAAAAAGTGTTGAAATTTATTAATTAGCTTCTAAATATATTTTTAATAAGCCTAAAATTTATATAACACATTTTCGAATCATCATTTATTTTAAAATCACATAAGTTTAAATTTAACTTGCTTATATGACCATCGAATGATGAACGAGTACTACTATCGTTTACTAAATGAATTCGAAATCATATATATATATATATATATATATATATATATATATATATATATATATATATATATATATATATATATATATATATATATATATATATATATTCAATACACTATATATGTAATACACTTTATATACACATATATATATATATATATATATATATATATATATATATATATATATATATATATATATATATATATATATATATACATATATATATATATACATATATATATATATATATTTATATATATATATGTATATATATATATATATATATAGATTTATTTTAATAATAAATTTTATCATATCTTATATTATTTAAAAATTAATTCTAATAACTAAGTAATATAATATTTAAAATTATATTTTGAATTAATATATATATTTATATTTTTAGATATATATGTATCTATTTACAAATAGTTATTCGTGAATCTTCAGAAATAGTCAAGGTCAAATGCATTCATGAAAAATAGTTCCAACATTTTGAGACTCGGTTTAATAGACTTTGCTTATCGTGTCTGATTTAAGTTTAAATTTGGTCGGAAATTTCTGGGTCATCACTGTACCTACCCGTTAAAGAAATTTTGTCCCGAAATTTGATTGGGATCGTCATGACTGACAATAAGTATGTTTTCATGACGCATACGAGCTGAAAATTAGAGTTTTATCATCAG
Organism: Rutidosis leptorrhynchoides; assembly: GCF_046630445.1. Lineage (NCBI taxonomy): Eukaryota > Viridiplantae > Streptophyta > Magnoliopsida > Asterales > Asteraceae > Rutidosis > Rutidosis leptorrhynchoides. The sequence continues at coordinate 252,402,881 of NC_092337.1, forward strand.
CAAGTAATATGGATAAAACAATTTGTTTATGTGAAGCGTACGAGTGAAGTTATCACTAATTAGTGAAATGAGAAAGACAAGTTTCATCATAACTTTTGGCTAGCCATAGTTGAATTCCGGAATTTAAGGGCTTTAAAGAAAATCTTTGAAATCCATAAGATCTGCTTCTTCGGAATTTAAGGAAATTAGGATCCTATTTAATTAAATGCGGTTATTAGCCCTGATTTCTCTTTCGGATATTTTCACTATAAATTGACCTCTTCTGTTCCATTACTTTCACCACTTCAATACTTTTTTTTTAATTCATAATTCCAAGAATTGTGAAAATGTTTAATCCAGTTCTGATCCTTGTACTTATTCTGACTATCGCATCTGTCATTCTTCTTTTTCATCTGCCGCCGGAAGAATCTATTTACTTTTACTATACCCTTAGGTTTATAGTGTTTTTAGTTCTCCCGTGTCTTTATATCGCTATATGCATCGATATATATACGGTTTATAATTTCTGGGTTGTTGTTGGGCTTTATATTCTCCCTTATACTTCGGAGCTCCATGCTTTTGTTTTCTCTTTCAGATTCAAAATAAAGCAAGTAATGGTCCATAATTCGTAGGTATGGAGTTTCGAATGAACATAACTAATGTTTTAAGAGAGAAATTGTAATAGCACGATCTTGATTGGTTAAATTACCAGAATTTAAGAGAAAAGATAGAACTATCAAGAAATTATGTTCTTGATATGTTTATATATATTAGATAGAATGTAAGAGTCGTGTAACATGGCACTTGATGACGTTATGGTCTGTGAATCATCAAGTTCCATTAGAAACTCAGCATGACTTACTGTAATATAGTCACGTTGATCAAGTGTCATTATATTATACTAACTCATGCTTCAGTTCCCAACACCACTTCAATAACATTCATATGTTAAGCTCGAATTTTTCAGAATTTAGAAACTAAAATAGTTTCTTTTCTGATGTAACACTGATAGCGCGAAGAGATAAATGATTTCAGATAAGAATAGTTATGAAAATATCTTCAGAAATATCGAGGATAATTATAATGAAAGATACGACGATATCTTAGAATTTCTAATATCAAGGATGATGAGGAAGATTTGTCCGTAAAGGTTTAGAGTCAGGAGCAAGGTATACGTTAATGACTTCAGCAGATACTGAATCATTTGGATTCTTTGAAGGCAGGTTTTGTGACGACCCGGAAATTTCTGACCAAATTTAAACTTAATTTTTATATGGTTTCGACACGATAAGTAAAGTCTGTAATGTTAAAGACACAAAAACTGTGAACTGTGTTTATATATTCATTTGACCTTTGACTATTCCCGACGATTCACGAATAACTATTTGTAAATAGATACATATATAAATATATGATAATTTGAAATATTATTGGAACTATTGTATGATTAAATTGTTGGAAATAAATACGTAAAATAATATGCAATGTAATGAAAACTATTATTATAAATATATATATATATATATATATATATATATATATATATATATATATATATATATATATAATTATGTGTATAAATATTACTTGTAAATATATAAATTATATATTAAATCTATTTGTTTAAAAATATATAATATATTCATTTTAGTAGTTAAACATGCTATTTAAAACTGTTTGTATATAGAAAGAGAATATATTAAAAATAAATGATTTCGAGCTTAATTAGTAAACGTCAGTAACACTCGGTTGACGTTTTGTTAGTTTTAATATAGATATAGTACATGTTCGTGAAGGATTGAGATAAAAGTTGGACTTAATTTAATTACGAAGATTTTAGGTTTAACAAAAATATTTTTTTACCTTTCGAGTTTAAATATTAGTACTCCGTACATATTAATTGGACAGAAAATAAATAATTATTGAACATTATTGATCAGGTTTCAAACAGGAAATGACTGAAATAAATAAATGGACTTAATTTTAAAATATGTGATTTTTTCTGAATTAAATTATCCGTAACTGTTTAGCAATGGACACACCCCGTAAAAACTGTCGGTAGAGTATATCCAAAATTCATGGCTGCTACTTTAATATTACTATTTGTCACTATTGAATTTTACTGTGTATCATGTGTTTATTTCATTAAATCTAATCTATATATATATATATATATATATATATATATATATATATATATATATATATATATATATATATATATATATATATATATATATATATATATATATATATATATATATATATATATGTGTGTGTGTGTGTGTGTGGATGATTAGCATATACATACATAAATGATTCATATGTTCTCCTCTTCCTCTTGCTAGTCGACACTCCATCACCACCATACTACTCCATGGAACACCCCCTATCACCACCACGATCCACCATCAAACCCACAACCACTATCACCACCGTATCATTCTTCATTACCACCACAAACGCCAACCACAACCTCCACTCGCTCTCTCTATATTCTTCTCTCTCTTTCTCTCCTGGAAATCGTGAACCACCATTAACACCCACATCAACCCACTGCCACCACCTTCACTCTCACCACCATCGATCACCCTGACTATCATTCAAAAATCAATAGAACCCTCACTTCATCAATTATTATGACACTCTTCTGTTTTAAATCCTCGAATCACCAAGATCACCACGACCACATTCTATTATTGCCGTCTACTATATATTTCGGTTTTCTTTCCTGTTGCTAGTTGTAAATCACAGACCCAAACAACCGTGAGCTGCTACACGTACGTTTTCTGTATCCCTGGTTCTGTTAGACGCCATTGTAGCACCTGCTACAACTACTAGGTTTCTGTGTACGGATCAAATCAAAACAAGATGAGAATGATGACACTGTTACGATGGAAAAAGATGATGAATAGTTGATATTTTTGTAAACCACCACTTTCAACCCTTGTTGTTACTGCTATTTTTTTTTTCTTTTAATCATCATCATCGTTTTAACTTATAAAACCACGAGAATGCTTCTTGAAATTGTTGTTTACCATCTGTTGGTTCGATCAAGATCAAGAACCAAACCCTTTCGGTTTGGTTTGTTACGACTACTGTACTTTTGTCTACTTATTGTTCTGACTTCCGTGAACCTGCAACAATGAGGTGAAATCGGTAGAAGATGATGAATAGTGTCACAAATATGATGAAGAACACGATGATGATGCCAGTTGTGTTGCTACAGTTACTGCTCGATTAACCATTCTATTATTGTTTCTGGTTACTTCTGTATACGATTCGAACAAAACCCCACAAGCCTTCAAAACCCAAGAAGGAGCTGCTGTGCACTAGCGTTTGAGTTCCAAATCACATACAGATTAAACTTAGACCTATTGGGTTTGATTGTTTGTCTCTTGGGCCACTTGAGATTTTAAATGGTGTTGGGCTCTTTCTAAATATAAATGGACTATTTAGGTTGTTGGGCCGAAGTAATTAAGTTGGGCCTTGGTTGTGTATTTTGTTGGGCTATAGATGGGAACAGAAAAATACGGGGTATATATATTAAGATGGGATTTATAACAGAAAAGCATTGGACAGTTCAGTGGTTGGGTGTGTTTGTGTTAATCAAGAGGTCGCGGGTTCGAGCCTTGTCTGTGGCATAATTTTTTTTGGAAAGCTTTTGAGGTAGTAATTTTATTTCTATTTATTATTATTATTATTATTATTATTATTATTATTATTATTATTATTATTATTATTATTATTATTATTATTATTATTATTATTATTATTATTATTATTATTATTATTATTATTCGGATAGAGAAAAACCCCATCCGAAATCCGAATCCAAAATTTCGGATATCCGATTTTCGGATATCCAAAATTTCGGATTCAGATATCGGATTATCCCAATATCCGATATTTTTGAAGAACTTCGAATATTTTTGGATAATTTTCTGGATATTCGGATAATTTTCGGATATTTCGTATATTTTTCGGATATTTTTCGGATATTTTTTGGATTTTTTTGGATTTTTTTAGAAATTTTTGGATATTCGGATATCCGAATATCTGAAAATTTTAAAAACTCCATCCGATATCCAATTCCGAAAAATCAGATATCCGATTTTCGGATATCCGAATTTTTGGATATTCGATTTTTCGGATATTTCCGAATTCGGATTTCGGATAATTCGGATTCGGATTTCGGATTCGGATATTTTGAACACCCCTAGTATTATTATCATTGTAGTTATTAATATAAATAATAGTATCATTATTATTATTAGTAAAATCATTACTTTTAGAATTATTATTATTAGTATACATTCTTATTAAAATTAACATTTTTATTAAAACTATTATATTTTATTAAATTTATCATTTTATTATTAATATTAAAAGTATCATTTTTAACTCTATTATCATTATTATTATTTTTATCATTTCTAATATTATTTTAGTATTAATACAATTTTAACAAACAAAAGATATATACATATATATATATATACAAAAATATATTAAATACATATAACATAACAAAATTAATTTTTTTATTTATTTTAAATATATAAAATAAATATATGAAACATATAGGTTATTAATATAAAAATGATATAACTAATAAATTATTATATATAAAAATTTGTTTGATTACAATTATGTGTGTTAATATATATATACATACATATATATATATATATATATATATATATATATATATATATATATACATATATATATATACATACATGATATAGATTCGTGAATCCGAGGCCAACCCTACACTTGTTCAATGCCGTCATATGTATTTTTACTACAAAATACAGTATGGTGAGTTTCATTTGCTCCCTTTTTAAATGCTTTTGCAATATATATTTTTGGGACTGAGAAAACATGCGCTGCTTTTATAAATGTTTTACGAAATAGACACAAGTAATCGAAAACTACATTATATGGTTGGATTATTAAACCGAATATCGCCCTTTCAAGTCTGGTAACCTAAGAATTAGGGAAATGGCCCCTAATTGACGCGAATCCTAAAGGTAGATCTATCAGGCCCAACGAGCCCCATCCAGGGTATGGATGCTTTAGTACTTCGAGGTATTATTTAGTATATTAGCTGCGCGCTGTATACTGGGGGATATTCTATATGCATGTTGTTAAGGTCGGTTACCAGGTGTTCAATCCATACGAATGATTTTTATCTCTATGCAGTTTGCGAAATGCCTGATACGAGATGTGTATTTATGAAAATGAAAATCATGTGGTCTATTAAAAATGATGAAATGAATATTGATGATAAACTAATGAACTCACCAACCTTTTGGTTGACACTTTAAAGCATGTTTATTCTCAGGTATGAAAGAAATCTTCCGCTGTGAATTTGCTCATATTAGAGATATTACTTGGAGTCATTCATGACATATTTCAAAATATGTTGCATTCGAGTCATCGAGTTCATCAAGATTATTACTAAGTCAATTATAGTTGGATATATTATGAAATGGTATACATGCCGTCAACTTTCGATGTAATGAAAGTTTGTCTTTTAAAAATGAATGCAATGTTTGTAAAATGTATTATATAGAGGTCAAGTACCTCGCGATGTAACCAAATGTAATGTATTCGTCCAGATGGATTAGGACGGGTTATGAAATTTGGTATCAGAGCGGCGGTCTTAGCGAACCAGGTTTTACATTAGTGTGTCTAACTGATAGTTGTTTAGATGCATTAGTGAGTCTGGACTTTGACCGTGTCTGCATATCAAAAGTTTTGCTTATCATTTTGTGTCAAAAATTATTTGCTTATCATCCTTAAAGTCTAGACACGTCTTACTGCTTCTATTGCATAGACAATGTATAGATAAATTCATACCTTAGCGTAACTGTTATTGTTACTTTTGCCTGACAGCTTTCGTAGATTCCTCCGTAACTTATGGGATTTTAGTATTATATATGCATATGTAAATTATGTATTGCAGGGTACTAATCTACATCCTATAATCTATTTCTTAGCAAAAATCCTTCATCTGATCGTACGAGATGAATCCCTCAACCAGTTTGAGTCCTCAGATTCCGATAGCTATTCCGATAGTTATTCCGACAGCTATTCCGACATGGATGTTCACCTAAGCTCCGGAAACAGCATCACCGGAATGAATCAACCAATCAGCCATCATCAATTCTGGATGAATTGGGGCTGAGTTCGTAGTCGACTTAATCAATAGAGGCGAGAAGAAGGCGATACTTTCCATCAAACAAGTTTCCCTCTTGGCGAAGAACCTAAAGCACTTACCGGCGAACCTGTCCGAAACACCATATTCACCCTCATTTACAGGATATCTCGCAATGATTATACGATATCCCAAATCCTGAACCTTGTTCATCCGCTCGTCCGAACCGACAACCATCCATGTATAATAGAAGAAGTCAACGAGCTTCGCGCTTGGGTTGTGGCTTTGGAGAATATGGTTTAAAGGTTACAAGTATAAGCAGCAACACCAACAGTACCATCAGTAATAACACCAGTACCACCAACAACCCAAGTTTCAACATCATATGCCTCAATATCACATTCTATACCACGAGTATAATCATCGTTCTATGTATCGTTCTATCTATTTTATCTTCGTTCGACATGGCGATTATGTAATCTCTAATGTTTTAGAGATTATATATTCTTGTTCTAACGTAAATCAAATGAGATTAATATCATGTTAACTCATTAAATCCATGATTACATCTGAAGAAAATATATATGTATATATGTTTTCATAAAGATTGTAATTAAAAATTCTTTTGTAAAAACGGATTATGGTGAAAATATTTTAACGGGTAGGTAATACCCGAGGAATATTTAAATTTCACATTAATAAGTTACACTGTACATTCTTCAAATCTGATTCAACGGTCATCTACTATCCTACTTACATCCACAGATATATGAATCCGTTCACCACAGAATATCTATTTTCATTCAATTTCATATTTGGATTTTGACTTATCAGAATCCAACAAGTGGCATAATGAAGAAAACATTGGACAAAATAAAATTTGTTAGAAACAAACAAATTAACTATGAGAAATTCTGTTAAGAATCCACGCTAACAAAGTCTTAGCTAACTGTTAATTCCTTATTACATTTATTTATCGCAAATTTAATTATCGCAATTTAAATTCTCGAAATTTTATTTATTGTCTTTTAATTTCTGTTATTTATTTTACGCACTTTAAATATCGGGACACGTATACAAGGTTTTGAAATATCATATCGATGCATCTATATATATTATTTGGAATAACCATAGTCACTCTATATGCAGTAATGCTTGAGTTAGCTATACAGGGTTGAGGTTGATTCTGCAATAGTATATATACTTTGAGTGGTGATCAAGTCTGAGACATGTACACGGGTCACGATACGTATTATTAATTCAAATATTATATATATTAAACTATATATGGATTATTGGACTGTTAACTGTGGACTATCGACTGTGGACTAATAACATTGGATAATTAAAATGAATTAAAATATTAATTATAACATATGAAACTAAATATTTCTTCATGTTTGCCACTTGATCTCATCTTAAACCTCATTTGTATCTTGACGATTACAATCTGCGTTCAAACCTTTCATGATTCTTGAAAATACCTCAATTGAGATGATGAACCAACCGCACTTCATCTACAGAAGAAAAGATTTATGCATACAGTTATGCGCCTGAAAACCCTCGAAAACTGAGTAAACATTTAACACGTGTCTGTGCTAGCTCCTTTGGCATTGTTATTACCGAAAATAACATTGCAACTCTTTTTCAAATTAGCCAATTTTGTCACAGCTTCAGCAAATCAACTTCGACTTCCATTCGAATTAGCCTTATTATAACCTCGATATATAAGTTTGCTTGTCGTCATCGTTACCGGGGAACCGTTTATATTCCACCACATTAGCAGTAAACTTACCAGCAACTTCAATGAATTTGGACTTTCCGAAAAATCATTATATTCATTGAAACCCCATCGTGTATTCATCAATACCCTGTAACAATAATTGCCATACCAATTACCAAGAATCAGCAATCAGTATTTCGAAACTCGTAGCATTTCTACATCAATAGTTATATGTATACATATAACAATTATCTCCTAGAATTAAGATCTTCAATTCTAAAATTTTGAAAAGCACCCAGCCTACGAATCAATACATTGAACTTTGAAAAAGCTGAATGAAGCAGCAAAAACTGTAGGCAACCGTAAATGACCTTAATCGTCGGAAGTTTGATGATGAAGAATAGTATGTTGGAAAAGCTCAGAAAAGTTGGAACTGGAAAACGGATTGAGCTAACCACGAAGGAGACCAAGGACAAATACAAGGACCATACCCTGTATTCAAAGAATCTAGGTAATTCTGGATCCGTTGAAATCTTTAGAGAATATCTTGCTCCGAAGTCATGTTAAAATCTTGCGAAATTTTTTTTTCTTAATCAACCTTCGAACTTGGAAATTCTAAAATATCATCATAAATATCTTCGATATTTTTGAGGATGTTTTCATAAATATTCTCGTCCGAAATTATATATACCTCTTCTTGCTTCCTGTTTTTCATTATATTGAAAACTTCTGTAAAATCTAAGTTTAATTTCTGAATGAATTCTGGAGAAATGTAAAGAAATTGATGCATGAGTTAGTATAATATAATGACACTTGATCAACGTGATTATATTACAGTAATTCATGCTGAGTTTCTAATGGAATGGGATGATTCACAGACTATAACATCATCATGTGCCATGTTACACGACTCTTACATTCTATCTAATCTATAAATATATCAAGAACATAATTACTTGATAGTTCTATCCTTCTCTTGAATTCTGGTAATTTGACAAATCCAGATCGTGCCATTACAATTTCCTTCTTAGAACATTAACTATGTCCATTCCGAATTTCATATCTACAAATTCTGAACCATTATTCGCTTGACATGTAGAGTCGAGAAGAGAATAAAAAGACAAAGAGCTCCGAAATATAAGGGAGAATATAAAGCCTGATAACAACACATAAATTACAAACCGTGTATGTCAATGTTTATCGCAACATAAAAACACGGGAGAATTAAAAACACTATAACCCCAAGGGCGAAGTAGAAGAAAACAGATTCCTCCGGTGGAAGATGGAAAAGGAGAATGATTGTTGCGATAGTAAGGATAAGGATAAGGATTAGAACTGGATTGAGCATTTTCACAATCTTTTGAATTTGGGAATTGAGTATAGGAGTAATAAAAGTAATGGAACGGAAGAAGTTAATTTATAGTGAATTATTTGATAAAGAAATCAAGGCAGATCTCCGTATTTAATTATAGAGATCTTAATTTCCTTATTCTCAGAAGAATCAAATCTTTTAGATTTCGAAGATTTTCTTTAAATCCCTTGAATTTCGGAATTCAACCAAGAAAACGTCAAAAGTTAAGACGCACCTTATTTTCTAAATTCAACCATGACTAGTCAAAAGTTATGATGAAATTTATTTATCTCATTTCACTATTTAGTGATAACTTCACTCATACGCTTCGAGTAATCGAATTGTTTTATCTATATTACTAAATGCTGATAAAACTCTACTCATATTCGTCATGAAAACATTTTTTATTGTTAGCTATGACCACCTCAATCAAATTTCGGGACGAAATATCTTTAACGGGTAGATACTATGATGACCCAGAAATTTCCGACCAAATTTAAACTTAATCTTTATATGGTTTCGACATGATAAGAAAGTCTGTAATGTTAAAGTCTCAAAAACTGCGAATTGTGTTTATATATTCATTTGACCTTTGACTATTCCCGACGATTCACGAACAACTATTTGTAAATAGATACATATATAAATATATGATAATTTGAAATATTATTGGAACTATTGTATAATTAAATTGTTGGAAATAAATACGTAAAATAATATGCAATGTAATGAAAACTATTATTATAAATATATATATATATATATATATATATATATATATAATTATGTGTATAAATATTACTTGTAAATATATAAATTATATATTAAATCTATTTGTTTAAAAATATATAATATATTCATTTTAGTAGTTAAACATGCTATTTAAAACTGTTTGTATATAGAAAGAGAATATATTAAAAATAAATGATTTCGAGCTTAATTAGTAAACGTCAGTAACACTCGGTTGACGTTTTGTTAGTTTTAATATAGATATAGTACATGTTCGTGAAGGTTTGAGATAAAAGTTGGACTTAATTTAATTACGAAGATTTTAGGTTTAACAAAAATATTTTTTTACCTTTCTAGTTTAAATATTAGTACTCCATACATATTAATTGGAACAGAAAATAAATAATTATCGAACATTATTGATCAGGTTTCAAACAGGAAATGACTGAAATAAATAAATGGATTTAATTTTAAAATATGTGATTTTTTCTGAATTAAATTATCCGTAACTGTTTATCAATGGACACACCCCGTGAAAACTGTCGGTAGAGTATATCCAAAATTCATGGCTACTACTTTAATATTACTATTCGTCACTATTGAATTTTACTGTGTATCATGTGTTTATTTCATTAAATCTAATCTATATATATATATATATATATATATATATATATATATATATATATATATATATATATATATATATATATATATATATATATATATATATATATATATATATATATATATATATATATGATTAGCATATACATACATAAACGATTCATATGTTCTCCTCTTCCTCTTGCTAGTCGACACTCCATCACCGCCATACTACTCCATAGAACACCCGCTATCACCACCACAATCCACCATCAAACCCACAACCACTATCACCGCCGTATCATTCTTCATTACCACCACAACCTCCACTCGCTCTCTCTATATTCTTCTCTCTCTCTCTCTCTCTCCTGGAAATCGTGAACCACCATTAACTCCCACATCAACCCACTGCCACTACCTTCACTCTCACCACCATCGATCACCCTGACTATCATTCAAAAATCAATAGAACCCTCACTTCATCAATTATTATGACACTCTTCTATTTTAAATCCTCGAATCACCAAGATCAGCACGACCACATTCTATTATTACCGTCTACTATATCTTTCGATTTTCTTTCCTGTTGCTAGCTGTAAATCACAGACCCAAACAACCGTGAGCTGCTACACGTACATTTTCTGTATCCCTGGTTCTGTTAGACGCCATTGTAGTACCTACTACAACTACTAGGTTTCTGTGTACGGATCAAATCAAAACAAGATGAGAATGATGACACTGTTACGATGGAAAAAGATGATGAATAGTTGATATTTTTGTAAACCACCACTTTCAGCCCTTGTTGTTACTGCTATTTTTTTTCTTTTAATCATCATCATCGTTTTAATTTATAAAACCACGAGAATGCTTCTTGAAACTGTTGTTTACCATCTGTTGGTTCGATCAAGATCAAGAACCAAACCCTTTTGGTTTGGTTTGTTACGACTACTGTACTTTTGTCTACTTATTGTTCTGACTTCCGTGAACCTGCAACAATGAGGTGAAAGGGGTAGAAGACGATGAATAGTGTCACAATTATGATGAAGAACACGATGATGATACCGGTTGTGTTGCTACAGTTACTGCTCGATTAACCATTCTGTTATTGTTTCTGGTTACTTCTGTATACGATTCGAACAAAACCCCACAAGCCTTCAAAACCCAAGAAGGAGCTGCTGTGCACTAGCGTTTGAGTTCCAGATCACCTACAGATTAAACTTAGACCTATTGGGTTTGATTATTTGTCTCTTGGGCCAGTTGAGATTTTAAATGGTGTTGGGCTCTTTTTAAATATAAATGGACTATTTAGGTTGTTGGGCCGAAGTAATTAAGTTGGGCCTTGGTTGTGTATTTTGTTGGGCTATAGATGGGAACAGAAAAATACGGGGTATATATATTAGGATGGGATTTATAACAGAAAAGCATTGGACAGTTCAGTGGTTGGGTGTGTTTGTGTTAATCAAGAGGTCGCGGGTTCGAGCCTTGTCTGTGGCATAATTTTTTTGGAAAGCTTTCGAGGTAGTAATTTTATTTCTATTTATTATTATTATTATTATTATTATTATTATTATTATTATTATTATTATTATTATTATTATTATTATTATTATTAATTATTATTATGCTAATACTAAAATCAATATTAGTTATTATTATCATTAACATTAATTTTATTATCATTATTATTATATGGTATTATTATTATATGGTATTATTATTACTACGAATAAAATGTCTATTTTATTATCAAAATTATTATTACCATTTTATTATTATTATTATTATTATTATCATTATTATTATTATTATTATTATTATTATTATTATTATTGATATTATTATTATTATTATTATTATTATTATTATTATTATTATTATTATTATTATTATTATTATTATTATTATTATTATTATTATTATTATTATCATAAGTATTAGTATTATTATTAGTGGTATTATTATCATTGTAGTTATTAATATAAATAATAGTATCATTATTATTAGTAAAATCATTACTTTTAGAATTATTATTATTAGTATACATTATTATTAAAATTAACATTTTTATTAAAACTATTATATTTTATTAAATTTATCATTTTATCATTAATATTAAAAGTATCATTTTTAACTCTATTATCATTATTATTATTTTTATCATTTCTAATATTATTTTAGTATTAATACAATTTTAACAAACAAAAGATATATATACATATATATATATATACAAAAATGTATTAAATACATATAACATAACAAAATTAATTTTTTTATTTATTTTAAATATATAAAATAAATATATGAAACATATAGGTTATTAGTATAAAAATGATATAACTAATAAATTATTATATATATAAATTTGTTTGATTACAATTATGTGTGTTAATATATATATATATATACATGATATAGATTCGTGAATCCGAGGCCAACCCTACACTTGTTCAATGTCGTCATATGTATTTTTACTACAAAATACAGTATGGTGAGTTTCATTTGCTCTCTTTTTAAATGCTTTTGCAATATATATTTTTGAGACTGAGAAAACATGCGCTGCTTTTATAAATGTTTTATGAAATAGACACAAGTAATCGAAAACTACATTATATGGTTGGATTATTAAACCGAATATCACCCCTTCAAGTCTGGTAACCTAAGAATTAGGGAAATGGCCCCTAATTGACGCGAATCCTAAAGGTAGATCTATCGGGCCCAACAAGCCCCATCCAGGGTATGGATGCTTTAGTACTTCGAGGTATTACTTAGTATATTAGCCGCGCGCTGTATACTGGGGGATATTCTATATGCATCTTGTTAAGGTCGGTCTGTTACTTAGTATATTAGTTTGCAAAATGCCTGATACGAGATGTGTATTTATGAAAATGAAAATCTTGTGGTCTATTAAAAATGATGAAATGAATATTGATGATAAACTAATGAACTCACCAACCTTTTGGTTGACACTTTAAAGCATGTTTATTCTCAGGTATGAAAGAAATCTTCCACTGTGCATTTGCTCATATTAGAGATATTACTTGGAGTCATTCATGACATATTTCAAAAGACGTTGCATTCGAGTCGTCGAGTTCATCAAGATTATTAGTAAGTCAATTATAGTTGGATATATTATGAAATGGTATGCATGCCGTCAACTTTCGATGTAATGAAAGTTTGTCTTTTAAAAACGAATGCAATGTTTGTAAAATGTATTATATAGAGGTCAAGTACCTCGCGATGTAACCAAATGTAATGTATTTGTCCAGATGGATTAGGATGGGTCATGAAAGGTTTAGTCTTTGTGATTTGTCCACAGCCTCTTTCATAGTTTGCTCAATCCATTTTCCAGTTCCAAACCTTCTCTTTTTCTGAGCTTTGCCAACACACTATTCTTTATTATCAAACTTTTGGCTGTTAAGGTCGTTTACAGTTTTTGGTGCTTCATTCAAAATTCAGGGTATTGATTCTTAGACTGGGTGCTTTTCGAAATTTCACAATTGGAGTACATAAGTCTAGAAATAGGTGTTATATGTATATATATAACTGTTGGCGTAGAATCGCTGCGAAATTCGAGAATAATGATTGAAGCTTTTTGGTATGACAATTACTCTTACAAAATGTGGATGAGCACATGATAGGGTTTTAATGAAGAATATAATGGTTTTTCGGAGAGACTTAAGCTGATGAGTAATGAAGTTACTGATAATTTTACTGATAATGTGGTGAGACATAAACGGTTCCCCGGTAACAATAAAAGAGCACGCATATATATCAAGGTTATAATAAGATTGTTTCGAACAAAAAGTTGAAGTTGACTTGCTGGAGTTGTGATAAAACTGGCTATTTCGAATAGGAGTTGCAAAGTTATTTTCGATAATAATAACGCTAAAGGAATTAGCGCAGATACGTGTTAAACATTTACTCAGGTTCCGAGTGTTTTCAGGTACATACTATATGCATCAATGTTTTCTTCCGTAGATGAAGTGCGGTTGGTTCATCCTCTCGATTGAGGTGTTTTCAAGAATTATGAAAAGTTTGAACGCAGATTGGAATCGTCAATATACAAATGAGGTTTAAGATGAAATCAAGTGGCAAACTTGAAGGAATGTTTAGTTTCATATGTTATAATCAATATTTTAATTCAATTTAATTGTCCAATGTTAGTAGTCCACAGTTAGTAGTTCAATAATTCATATATAGTTTAATATATAATATTCGAATTAATACGTATCGTGACCCATTGTATACAAGTCTCAGACTCGATCACAACTCAAAGTATATATATTATTTGAAAATCAACCTCAACCCTGTATAGCTAACTCGAGCATTACCACATATAGAGTGTCTATGGTTATTCCAAATAATATATATAGATGACGTCGATATAATATGTCAAAACATTGTATATGTGTCCCGATTTATACGATGATATTTAAAGTGCGTAAAATAAATAACAGAAATTAAATGACGATAAATAAAATTGCGAGAATTAAAATTGCGATAAATAAATTGCGATAAATAAATTGTGATAAATAAATTTAATAAAGAATTAACAGTTAGCTAGGAACAGTTAGCTAGGATTTTGTTAGCGTGGATTCTTAACAGAATTTCTCATAGTTAATTTGTTTGTTTCTGACAAATTTTATTTTTGTCCAATATTTTCTTCATTATGCCACTTGTTGGATTCTGATATGTCAAAATCCAAATATGAAATTGAAAGAAAATGGTTATTCTGCGGTGAACGGATATGTATATCTGTAGATGTGAGTAGGATAGTAAATGACTGTTGAATTAGATTCGAAGAATGTACAGTGTAACTTATTAATGTGAAATCTAAATATTCCTCGGGTATTACCTACCCGTTAAAATATTTTCACCATTAACAGTTTGTACAAAAGAATTTTTAATTACAATCTTTATGAAAATATATATACATATATATTTTCTTCAGATGTAATCATGGATTTAATGAGTAGATATAATATTAAACTCATTTGATTTACCGTTAGATCTAGAATACATAATCTCTAAAACATTAGAGATTACATAATCGCCATGTCGAACGAAGATAAATGATGTAGAACGTCATGTAGAACGATGATTATGCTTGAGGTATGGATTGTGATGATGAGACGTGTGATGCGAATGTTGTTGTTGGTGGTACTACTGGTGCTGGTGGTGTTGCTGAAGCTGGTAAGTTTTACACCATATTCTCCAAATTGATTACTCGAGCGCGAAGCTCGTTGGCTTCTTCCATTATTCCGTGATATTTGTCGGTCAGAACGAGCGGATGAATAAGGTTTAGAATTGTGGATAGAATATAATCGTGTCGAGCTATCCTGGAAATGAGGCTGAAAATGGTGTTTCGGATAGGTTCGCCGGTAAGTGCTTCAGGTTCTTCACCAAAAGGGAAATTCAGTGGGTGAAAAGGATCACCTTCTTCTTGTCTTCAATGATTAAGTAGATTACGAACTCATCCCTAATTCATCCAGAATTGAAGATGACTAATCATATGGAGGATTTTCGATATGAATTAGATAATAGGATGTATATTAGCATCCTGCAATACATAATTTACATATGCATATATAATACTAAAATCCTATAAGTTACAGAGGAATCTACGAAAACTGTCAGGCAAAGTCTATAGTAACAGATACGCTAAGATATGAGTTTTGTGTATACACTATCGATGCACTAACTGCAGTAAGACGTATCTAAACTAAGAATGATAAGCAGGTAATTTCCTAAGGATGATAAGTAGGTAATTTTCGACACAAAATGATAAGCAAAACTTTTGACATGCAGACACAGTCGAAGTCCAGACTCACTAATGCATCCTAACAACTATCAGTTAGACACACTAATGCAAGACCTGGTTTACTAAGACCACCGCTCTGATACCAACTGAAATGACCCGTTCATATACATTATAAACGATTCAGAATAGTTGATTTCATTGTGAGGTATTTGACCTTTATATGATACATTTTACAAACATTGCATTTGTTTTTAAAAGACAAACTTTCTTTACATCGAAAATTGACGGCATGCATACCATTTCATAATATATCCAACTATAATTGACTTAATAATAATCTTGATGAACTCAACGACTCGAATGCAACATCTTTTGAAATATGTCATGAATGACTCCAAGTAATATCTCTAAAATGAGCAAATGCACAGCGGAAGATTTCTTTCATACCTAAGAATAAACATGCTTAAAAGTGTCAACCAAAAGGTTGGTGAGTTTATAGGTTTATCATAATCATTCATTTCCATAATTTTAATAGACCACAAGATTTCATTTTTATAATACACATAACCTGTGTAATAAAATAGTACGCATAACCTGTGAATTAAAATTCATTCATATGGTGAACGCCTGGTAACCGACATTAACAAATGCATCTAGAATATCCCCAAATATACAGGTACACTCATCTGTATATAAAATTGAAGTACTAAAGCATCCATAACCTGAATGGGGTTCGTTAGGCTCATAGATCTATCTTTAGGATTCGCGTCAATTAGGGGGTCTGTTCCCTAATTCTTAGGCTACCAAGCTAAAAAGGGTGATATCCGGTATAATCATTCAACCATAGAATGTAGTTTCAAGTATTTGTGTCTATTTCGTAAAACAGTTATAAAATAGCGCATGTATTCTCAGTTCGAAAAATATATATTGCAAAAGCATTTAAAAAGGGAGCAAATGAAACTCACGATACGATATTTTGTAGTAAAAATATGCATACGACGAAACCGAACAATGCAGGGTTGGCCTCGGATTCACGAACCTATACCAATTATATATATTAAAACATATAATAGTACTCGAACAAGTTTAGATGTTATTATTAATTGCTATTTCAGTATCTTGTATGTTTCATTGGTAACTATTTTAACTATATTAATTTTATATACTTTAGATAAATAATTTGTATTTATTATGAAAATATTAATGTTGTTATGCGATATGTTTTAAATATATTCTTATATAGCTATTTATAATATCAATAATAATAATAATAATAATACTAAAAGTAACTAGATTTAGTAATGATACTGATATTAATAGTTTTGATAATAATACTAGTAATAAAAGTAATGTCAGTAATAATAATAATAATTTTAAAAGAAAAATGATAATAATGATAAGATAAAAATGTTAGTTTTCATAAAAATAATATTTTAAATAATAATGGTGTTTATAATAAAAATGATGATTTTAATAGAAATTTTAATACTTATATTAATAATAATACTATATATTTTAATGATAATAATAATGATAATAATATTAATTATACTAATAATCTTATTTCTAATATTGGTAATAATAATAATTACTTAATAACAACAATAAAAAAATAATGAAATAATATTAATAAGGGTACTAGTAATAACAACCTCAAAGTAGTCCTTAAAAAAAATACCCAAGTCCGGGTTTGAACCCGCGACGTCCCGCTAACCCGATAACATCCTTAATCGCTTTTCTGATTATATTCATTCTTAGTTTTATTTAACCTTTATATTCTGTCTCATCTTCTTTCCTATGACCTATTCTATCATCATCATAACATCACAGTTAACATAATCATCATGCTTATCAACTTCTTCATTATGATCATAACATTCACCATAACCTCATCATTATCAATTATCATGATCACCGTTGCTAACCTACCATAATCATAATCCAATCATAATCATAATCGCCATGTATCAATCAATATCACCTCCATCATCATATCATAATTATTTACCGTCGATCATCACCAACATAAAATCACAACCATAATCGTGACATATACATAATCGTACCATGAACTATTTATTATCATTATCACTTCGTTACTCATCAAGGTATCATGTTTATCCTATAATCTTTGTTATCATTCTCAGCCTAACCGAAGACTAGCTACTCTCGTCCAATAACATAATTTGGAACGGTTTCATGTCCAACCCAACAACAAGCAGTCCATTAACGGCCCATAAAATCAATTTTACCAGGTCTGTGTCGATATTCATCATCATACATCATCAAGTTATCATCATCTTCTTCCTTTATTGTACATCATCTTCTTCCCTTATTCTCTTCATAAAACTGAATCGTACAGCAATAATTCATGTAGCGTGTGACAGTTTGAAAGGAAACAGAAAAATACATAGAGTTGATGTTGGGTTGAGGTTGTGGTGTTTGAATTTAAAGAATAAACAGAAATAAGAGACGTAGCAACAGAGGTGTTTGATGATGGTTTTACAGCAGAGATAACAACATAAGCTGCAGCAGTTTAGTGTTTCATGATGGGTTGTGGTTATTCGCGATCACGAGAGAGAGAGGGAGAGAGAGAGAGAGGGGGAGAGAGAGAAAGAGAGATGGAGAGGGTAGTGAACTAGTGGCGGTGTATTGTGGTGGTGATTGGTGGCCGAAGGAGATGGTGGATGGAGGTGCAGTTATACTCAGTAATTAAGAAAGAAGAGAGGTACACAGGTTAATCGATGAATACATTTAGTAGAGAGAGAGAGAGAGAAGTAGAGAGATGGCGGTTTATAGTATTGGTTATAGGTGTTGAGTGGCAGTTCAACGGTGATCGAGTGGTGGTGGTTTTAAACAGAAACATTTGCAGTAGCAATAATAACATACATGGGTGTTGGTATTGATCCGAAACAGAAAAACAGAAAGTGTTTGGTGGAGTGTTTTTGATGGTTAAATTGTTTAAAGATGGTTGTAAATGGTGGCTTGTGAAGGATGGTTGTGTTTATCGACTTCATAGTAACCAAAGGTAATGCTTTGGACGGTTTATGCCTGCAATAGTAGTAGAAATTGAGGAGGAATAGCAGCAAGAAAAAATGATGGTGTGGGTGTTTACAACATAAATAGAAATAGAATAGTTATGATGTTTGATTGGTGTTGGGTTTGATTAAAATGGGAATGCAAACCCATAAGAGTTTCGGTGATGGTTTGTTATGAAGGTGGAGCTCAATGGTGTTGGAGGATGGTGGGATTGTAGTTTGAGAGGAGTATGAGATGGTTGCAGTTCCAGAATCACCACTCTATAGCTTATACATATATAGAGGGATATAGAGATGAGATGGTAGTACAAGCAAAACAATAAATAATTAAAATGAAACAGTAATCTATGACACACATTTCATAATTCAAAATATCACGGGTAGTTTAACTATTAATCTGCCGACACATTTCTACGGACTATTATTTCGTACACCGCTGATAAAATAGTGATGATAAAATGTATTCGGAAAAATCCCAAACTTTCACAGTAACTGTCTTTATTTATTTCGATCGTTATGGTATAAAATTCGATTATTAATTTATTAAATAAAAATTACATCAACTGTCCCGATCAATTTTGGGTAAAATATAAAAAGTGTTGAAATTTATTAATTAGCTTCTAAATATATTTTTAATAAGCCTAAAATTTATATAACACATTTTCGAATCATCGTTTATTTTAAAATCACATAAGTTTAAATTTAACTTGCTTATATGACCATCGAATGATGAACGAGTACTACTATCGTTTAATAAATGAATTCGAAATCAAATATATATATATTCAATACACTTTATATATATATATATATATATATATATATATATAGATTTATTTTAATAATAAATTTTATCATATCTTATATTATTTAAAAATTAATTCTAATAACTAAGTAATATAATATTTAAAATTATATTTAGAAATAATATATATATATATATATATATATATATATATATATATATATATATATATATATATATATATATATATATATATATATATATATATATATATATATATATTTAGATATATATGTATCTATTTACAAATAGTTTTTCGTGAATCGTTGGAAATAGTCAAGGTCAAATGCATTCATGAAAAATAGTTCCAACATTTTACAAATAGTTTTTCGTGAATCGTTGGAAATAGTCAAGGTCAAATGCATTCATGAAAAATAGTTCCAACATTTTGAGACTCGGTTTAATAGACTTTGCTTATCTTGTCCGATTTAAGTTTAAATTTGGTCGGAAATTTTCGGGTCGTCACAGTCAGCCCACGAATCTAGGAATGTTTGTTATGATCTGCTCGATTAATTCCATGAAAAGGAAAGGTGCCACGTCACCCCTCTGGATTGGCAAAGCTTGTTACAACCATGAAAGGGACATGTGCCACGTCATCATTCCCTCGCAAACACCTATAAATACGATGACAAGATCATTCATTCAAATAACACTGGATGCATTAATGTTACTCTGCCCAAATCAACTATGGTAGCATTACTCCGGTCGTTAACTCTATTCCGATCAATGCTCTGATCATCGTTGGAATTAATCCCACTCTTAGATATTAACTTATTCAATAACAATCGAATAAGGTTAATTCAATCGATTGTTTTACGCCCTTGGAATGCAGATTCCAAATCGGTGTTTACACAATTATTGAAGTTAAAACATTGGACTCACTCTTTTTCCCAAATCAGGCACTCAAACCCGAAATCTATCTACACTAGTCGATTTTGGTTTGATCAACCCCCTTTCGAATTCTTCTCGGAGTGCGTTCATCCGCTCCTTAACCGTGGCTTCAATCCTAGCCGTCATCTCATTATCGTCATTTCGTTCTCTATCCGAAGTTCCACTTCTCGTCGTCATTCTAAAGAATGCAAATCGATCAAATAATGTAACGCAAATAAACTACATACAACACCGCCCCATCTTTCTTAACACCCGTCGTACATCACTTGTCAGACACAATTTGTACTCGTAATAATTGTAGCTAGTCATTATTACATGTACACGCCGTCTCAACTCATTAGTACAAAGACTATCTTGCTCGATGATATACACAAACAAAAATTCAAACTCTACGCGATATAAACACACACAAGAATAATATTTCATGACCCGTCCTAATCCATCTGGATGAATACATTACATTTGGTTACATCGCGAGGTACTTGAGCTCTATATGATACATTTTACAAATATTGCATTCGCTTTTAAAAGACAAACTTTCATTACATCGAAAGGTAACAGCATAATATTTCATAATATATCCAACTATAATTGACTTAATAATATTCTTGATGAACTCAATGACTCTAATGCAACGTCTTTTGAAATATGTCATGAATGACTCCAAGTAATATCATTAAAATGAGCTAATGCACAGCAGGAGATTTCTTTAATACCTGATAATAAACATGCTTTAAAGTGTCAACTAAAAGGTTGGTGAGTTCATTAGTTTATCATAATCGATCATTTTCATCATTTTAATAGACCACAAGATTTTCATTTCCATTTCTCATAAATATACGTCCCATGCATAGAGACAAAAAAATCATTCATATGGATTGAACACCTGGTAACCGACATTAACAAGATGCATATAAGAATATACCCTATCATTCCGGGACATCCATCGGACATGATAAAACAACATCGAAGTACTAAAGCATCCGCAACCATGGATGAGGTTTGTTAGGCCCAATAGATTTATCTTTAGGATTCGCGTCAATTAGTAGATCAGTTTACTAATTCTTAGGCTACCAAGCAAAAAGGGGCATATTCGGCTTCGATCATTCAACCATAGAATGTAGTTTCAATTACTTGTGTCTATTTCGTCAAACATTTATAAAAGCGCATGTATTCTCAGTCCCAAAAATATATATTGCAAAAGCATTTAAAAAGGGAGTAATGAAACTCACGATACTATATTTTGTAGTAAAAATACATATGACGACATTGAACAAGTGTAGGGTTAGCCTTGGATTCACGAACCTATATCATTTATATGTATATAAACACATATAATGGTAATCGAACAAATTTAGGTATTATTATTAATTGTTATTTTAGTAAATTGTACGTTTCATTAATAACTAAATTAACTATATTTATTTTTATATACATTAAATAGATAATTAATATTTATTACAAACATATTAATATAGTTATGTTTTATGTAAATAATATATTTTTATATAGAAAATCTTTATTTGATATAATAATAATACTAATAATAATAATGATAAAAATAATAATATTAGTGTTAGAAATAATAAAAATGATAATATAAATAATAATGATAAAAATAATGATAATTCTAATAATAATAATAATAATGATAGTTCTAATAATAAAAATGATAATTTTTATGAAAAAATTAGTTTCAATAATAATACTACTTACATTAAAAATGATGATGATAATAATAATAATAATAATAATAATAATAATAATAATAATAATAATAATAATAATAATAATAATAATAATAATAATAATAATAATAATAATAATAATAATGAGTAATAAGTAAACTACCTCAAAGAAGTAGTCCTAAAAAAAAATGCCCAAGTCCGGGTTTGAACACGCGACATCCCGCTAATCCGATAACATTCATAACTAAAGCTCTGTCTGTTTCATTTCTAATTAATATGATACTTATATTTATATAACCCCCTTTTCTTCCTGTTTTCCCTCTCTTCTTCTTTTTCTAAAAAAAATATGCCACAACCGGGGCTCGAACCCGCGACCTCTCGTTAACACAAACCGTCCCAGACCACCTGCTCTACCTCATTTTTTCTGAATTATTTCCGAATTAAAATTATATAATCTATCAAATTGTCAGTTCTTTTTCTTCCTCTAAAAAAACAATACCCATTTTTAACCTCTTCATCATCCTAATCTATCATCATCATCAATATTCTTATATCATCATCATCAAAACTAACATCATTGAATCATCATCATTTTACCTTAATCATTATCATCATGATCACTAAATACAAATCATTCTTCATTTCATCATCATCATCAATATTGTCATCGTACAACATCATAACCGTTCTTATTATTATCATCTCCTTATGATTTTTCTTGACATCATCATTAATTCATAATCATCCACAACATCAATATTTTCTAATCCTCATCGTCATTGTTCTAAAAACAAAAGAGTTTATAGTTTTAGAGCATAAATCATTTAAACCCATTATCAAGCAAGAACCATAACAAAACTACAAGCCCATTTAATAGTCCAATAACATGTTTTAAATAAACTGGTTTGATGGGTTTAATGATTTCGTCAGGAACAGAAACAACAAAATACCACATCTCTTATCAGGTTGTTATTGTCTTCATTCAAATCACCATCATAAATCTTATTCGTGTTTTAATCTTCTACGGCAATATCGTTAAAGAAGAAACAGAAAACGCATAACTTCAATCATGATCATAATATCATCGTCCCTATTAAGTTGTTACTTACTATATATCATCGTGCAGCAGTGGTAGCAATCGAGTGAAACAGATATATATGATAATTGCAACAGCACTAGTTAACAAAAACATCACAGCAGCAGGTGGTGATGTCTTGTGAGTGTTCTCGATTTAAACAGCAAGAAAACATATTAACGAGCAGCTTGCAGGTTATGGGGGTGGTAGTGATCGACGTTCTCGAAATAGAAAATGGAGATGAGAGAGAGAGATATGGTGAGTTAGAGAGAGTGAGATGGAGGTTGTAGGGTGTCGGTTTATGGTGATTAAATGGATTTCGGTGGTGGTTCGGTTGTTAATAGGAAAACAGAAAACAAAAAGCATTAATGGGTTTCCAATGGTGGTTCACGATGATGATCAAGATAGATAGATAGAGAGAGAGAGAGATAAACGTGATGTTGGTGGTCGACGGTTTGAGGAGGGTGATGGTGGTTCGATGATGTACAGTGGCGGATTTGAGTGGTGGTGTTGTTTGAGGGTGGCTCGATTGTTGAAGTGGTGGTTCTCCGGTGGCGATGATGGTTGTGGAGAGTCATAGCCGGTTGAAGATGGTTCTTGGTGGAAGCAGGGATGGGTGATGGTGTTTTGGTAGTTGTTATGGTTGATGATTTAGTGAGTTGTGTTTTAACCACAATATAAACCAACAAAAAAAATATACTATGTATGATCTATGAAAGATAGAAAGAATAGGACGCAGGTTATAGGATGATGGGTTTTGGTTGATCATAGGTGTGTATATACACTTATATGTAAGTATATATAAATATAATAGATATGTGGTAGTTGATCAATTGGTTCACAAGTAGAACAGTACGCATAATAAACAAATTAACTAGAACATGTAGAGAATTTAACTCTTCCAACACTTTTGATACAGAGATGATTAGTTCAATCAATGGAAGAAGAAAAGGAAAAATAATGCATTATGGTTGGTGGTTTGTTGAGTGATATATGCAATCACATATAGTAATCGAATATTAATATAATAAAAATAATTATTATTATAATATTATTAAAATAAAACATGTAATAATATATTAGCCATCGTCATTCACGGACTGGATTTCATTTTCTGTTATTAATCAGTGGCGGATAAAAGTCTTCGGAAAAATCCCAAATTTTTAAATTAACTATTTTTTATTTATTTTAGTCATTATGGTATAAAATTTGATCATTAATTTAATAAATAAAAATCACATCAGCTGCCCCCCTCAATTCTGGGTAAAATATAAAAAGTGTTAAAACTTAACAAATAATTTCTAAATACATTCTTAATAAGTCTAAAATTTATAGAACTCATTTTCGGATCACCATTTATTTTAAAATCATATAAGTTCGAATTTAACTTGCTTAATATCAATCGAAACATCAACGAGTATTACAATTATTTAATATTTATTTTTAATATACTTTATTTGTATATATATATGTTTTAAATAATAATTATTTTTTTTACATAATTAATTTCCAACAATTACATCATAAATTATATTTCAAATTATATATATTTATTTAAATATATACATATCTAATTACAAATAGTTGTTCGTGAATCGTCGAGAACGGTTAATGGTCAATTGAACAGTTCAAAATTTTGAGACTCAACATAACAGACTTTGCTTATCGTGTCGAGATCATATAAAGATCAAGTTTAAATTTGGTCAGAAATTTCCGGGTCGTCACAGTACCTACCCGTTAAAGAAATTTTGTCCCAAAATTTGATTAGGATGGTCATGACTAACAATAAGTATGTTTTTATGATGCATCCGAGCTAAAAATTAGTGTTTTATCGTCATCGAGTTAATATAGATAAAACAATTTGTTTAAGTGAAGCGTACGAGTGAAGTTATCACAAAGAGTGAAATGAGTAAGTGTAGATTTGACTTAACCGGTGAAGTAGTCAGGGTTAATTTCCGGATTTCAAGGGATTTAGAGAAAATCTTCGTAATAAGATTTGGTTATTCAGTAATTAAAGAAATTAGGATCCTCTTTGGTTAAATGCGATAATCTGTTTTGATCGCTCTGTCGGATATTTCACTATAAATCCACTCCCTTCATTTCCTTATTATTTTGGAATTCCACACCTTTGTTTTCTCTTCCCGATTTTAAGTCAAGTGAATAATCGTCCAGAATTCGTAAGTACGAAGGTTCGAATGAACATGACTAATGTTCTAAGAGAGAAATTGTAATAGCACGATCTTGATTGATTACATTACCCGAATTCAAGAGAAAAGATAGAACTATCAGGAAGATATGTTCTTGATATGTTTGAAGATTAAATAGAATGTAAGAGTCGTGTAACATGGCATATGATTACGTTATAGTCTGTGAATCATCATGTTCCATTAGAAACTCTGCATGACTTACTGTAATATAATCACGTTGATCAAGTGTCATTATATTATACTAACTCATGCTTCAGTTCCCAACACTACTTCAAAAAACATTCATAATTTAAGTTCAAATTTTTTAGAATTTAGAAAGGAAAACAGTTTCTTTTCTGATGTGAAACTGATAACGCGAGAAGATAAATGATTTCGGATAAGAATAGTTATGAATTATCTTCAGAAATATGGAGGATATTTATAATGAAAGATACGATAATATCTTAGAATTTTAGAATCAATTTGTGATGAAGAAATTCATTCACGATGATTTAGAGCAATTAAGGAGAAAGATATTCGCTAAAGATTTCATCAGAATCAGGATTCCTTATGTACAAGTTTAGTCCTTCTGATTTGTCCACATCGTTTTTTATAATTTTGTATAATCCGCTTTTTGGTACAAAATTTTCTATTGAGCTTTTCCAACACTCCATTCTTTATCATCATACTTTCGACGGTTAAGGTCGTTTACGGTTGTCTACAGTTTCTGCTGCTTCATTCAGCTTTTCAAACTTTGGAGTATTGATTCGTAGACTTGGTGCATTTTCAGAATTTCAGAATAGGAGATCATAATTCTAAGAGATAAAGGTTATATGTATACATATAACTATTGATGTAGAAACGTTATGAGATTCAAAATACTGATTGCTGATTCCCGGTAATTGGTATGGCAATTCTCGTTACAAGATGCTGATGAGTATATGATAGGGTTTTAATGAACATATATAAATGTTTTTCGGAAAGTCAAAGATCAATGAAGTTGTTGGTAAGTTTACTGCTAATGTGATGGGATATATGCGGTTCCCCGGTAACGATGACGAAAGGCAAACTTATATATCAAGGTTATAATAGAGTTTATTCGAATGAAAGGTCGATGTTGATTTGCTGGAGCTGTGACAAAATTGGCTAATTTGAAAAGGAATTGCAAGTTTTTTTCGGTAATAACAATGCCAAAGGAGCTAGCACAGATACGTGTTATATGTTTACTCAGGTTCCGAGTATTTTCAGGTGCATAACTATATGTATCAATCTTTTCTTCCGTAGATGAAACACGGTTGGTTCATCCTCTCGATTGAGGTGTTTTCAAGAATCATGAAAGGTTTGAACGCAGATTGTAATTGTCAAGATACAAATGAGGTTTAAGATGAAATCAAGTGACAAACTTGAAGAAATGTTTAGTTTCATATGTTATAATCAATATTTTAATTCATTTTAATTGTCCAATGTTAATAGTCCACAGTTGATAGTCCAAAGTTACCAATTCAATAATTCATATATAGTTTAATATATAATATCCGAATTAATTAATACGTATCGTGACCCATTGTATACATGTCTCAGACTCGATCACAACTCAAAGTATATATATTATTGTAGAATCAACCTCAACCCTGTATAGCTAACTCGAACATTACTGCATATAGAGTGTCTATGGTTATTCTAAATAATGTATATGGATGCGTCGATATGATATGTCAAAACCTTGTATACGTGTCCCGATATTTAAAGTGCGTAAAATAAATACAGAAATTAAATGACGATAAATATGTAGTGACCCGAACTTTTCCATGTTTATATATATTAATTGAGATTGATATTTACATGATTAAATGTTTCCAACATGTTAAGCAATCAAACTTGTTAAGACTTGATTAATTGAAATATGTTTCATATAGACAATTGACCACCCAAGTTGACCGGTGATTCACGAACGTTAAAACTTGTAAAAACTATATGATGACATATATATGGATATATATATATTTAACATGATACTATGATAAGTAAACATATCATTAAGTATATTAACAATGAACTACATATGTAAAAACAAGACTACTAACTTAATGATTTTTAAACGAGACATATATGTAACGATTATCGTTGTAAAGACATTTAATGTATATATATCATATTAAGAGATACTCATACATGATAATATCATGTTAATATAATAATTTAAAATCTCATTTGATATTATAAACATTGGGTTAACAACATTTAACAAGATCGTTAACCTAAAGGTTTCAAAACAACACTTACATGTAACGACTAACGATGACTTAACGACTCAGTTAAAATGTATATACATGTAGTGTTTTAATATGTATTTATACACTTTTGAAAGACTTCAATACACTTATCAAAATACTTCTACTTAACAAAAATTCTTACAATTACATCCTCGTTCAGTTTCATCAACAATTCTACTCGTATGCACCCGTATTCGTACTCGTACAATACACAGCTTTTAGATGTATGTACTATTGGTATATACACTCCAATGATCAGCTCTTAGCAGCCCATGTGA
Organism: Rutidosis leptorrhynchoides; assembly: GCF_046630445.1. Taxonomy (NCBI): domain Eukaryota; kingdom Viridiplantae; phylum Streptophyta; class Magnoliopsida; order Asterales; family Asteraceae; genus Rutidosis; species Rutidosis leptorrhynchoides. The sequence continues at coordinate 252,431,433 of NC_092337.1, forward strand.
GTCACCTAACACATGTGGGAACCATCATTTGGCAACTAGCATGAAATATCTCATAAAATTACAAAAATATGAGTAATCATTCATGACTTATTTACATGAAAACAAAATTACATATCCTTTATATCTAATCCATACACCAACGACCAAAAACACCTACAAACACTTTCATTCTTCAATTTTCTTCATCTAATTGATCTCTCTCAAGTTCTATCTTCAAGTTCTAAGTGTTCTTCATATATTCTACAAGTTCTAGTTACATAAAATCAAGAATACTTTCAAGTTTGCTAGCTCACTTCCAATCTTGTAAGGTGATCATCCAACCTCAAGAAATCTTTGTTTCTTACAGTAGGTTATCATTCTAATACAAGGTAATAATCATATTCAAACTTTGGTTCAATTTCTATAACTATAACAATCTTATTTCAAGTGATGATCTTACTTGAACTTGTTTTCGTGTCATGATTCTGCTTCAAGAACTTCGAGCCATCCAAGGATCCGTTGAAGCTATATCCATTTTTCTCTTTTCCAGTAGGTTTATCCAAGGAACTTAAGGTAGTAATGATGTTCATAACATCATTCGATTCATACATATAAAGCTATCTTATTCGAAGGTTTAAACTTGTAATCACTAGAACATAGTTTAGTTAATTCTAAACTTGTTCGCAAATAAAAGTTAATCCTTCTAACTTGACTTTTAAAATCAACTAAACACATGTTCTATATCTATATGATATGCTAACTTAATGATTTAAAACCTGGAAACACGAAAAACACCGTAAAACCGGATTTACGCCGTCGTAGTAACACCGCGGGCTGTTTTGGGTTAGTTAATTAAAAACTATGATAAACTTTGATTTAAAAGTTGTTATTCTGAGAAAATGATTTTTATTATGAACATGAAACTATATCCAAAAATTATGGTTAAACTCAAAGTGGAAGTATGTTTTCTAAAATGGTCATCTAGACGTCGTTCTTTCGACTGAAATGACTACCTTTACAAAAACGATTTGTAACTTATTTTTCCGACTATAAACCTATACTTTTTCTGTTTAGATTCATAAAATAGAGTTCAATATGAAACCATAGCAATTTGATTCACTCAAAACGGATTTAAAATGAAGAAGTTATGGGTAAAACAAGATTGGATAATTTTTCTCATTTTAGCTACGTGAAAATTGGTACAAATCTATTCCAACTATAACTTAATCAACTTGTATTGTATATTATGTAATCTTGAGATACCATAGACACGTATACAATGTTTCGACCTATCATGTCGACACATCTATATATATTTCGGAACAACCATAGACACTCTATATGTGAATGTTGGAGTTAGCTATACAGGGTTGAGGTTGATTCCAAAATATATATAGTTTGAGTTGTGATCAATACTGAGATACGTATACACTGGGTCATGGATTGATTCAAGATAATATTTATCAATTTATTTCTGTACATCTAACTGTGGACAACTAGTTGTAGGTTACTAACGAGGACAGCTGACTTAATAAACTTAAAACATCAAAATGTATTAAAAGTGTTGTAAATATATTTTGAACATACTTTGATATATATGTACATATTTGTTATAGGTTCGTGAATCGACCAGTGGCCAAGTCTTACTTCCCGACGAAGTAAAAAAAAAATCTGTAAAAGTGAGTTATAGTCCCACTTTTAAAATCTAATATTTTTGGGATGAGAATACATGCAGGTTTTATAAATGATTTACAAAATAGACACAAGTACGTGAAACTACATTCTATGGTTGAATTATCGAAATCGAATATGCCCCTTTTTATTAAGTCTGGTAATCTAAGAATTAGGGAACAGACACCCTAATTGACGCGAATCCTAAAGATAGATCTATTGGGCTTAACCAACCCCATCCAAAGTACCGGATGCTTTAGTACTTCGAAATTTATATCATATCCGAAGGGTGTCCCGGAATGATGGGGATATTCTTATATATGCATCTTGTTAATGTCGGTTACCAGGTGTTCACCAAATGAATGATTTTTATCTCTATGTATGGGATGTGTATTGAAATATGAAATCTTGTGGTCTATTATTATGATTTGATATATATAGGTTAAACCTATAACTCACCAACATTTTTGTTGACGTTTTAAGCATGTTTATTCTCAGGTGATTATTAAGAGCTTCCGCTGTCGCATACTTAAATAAGGACGAGATTTGGAGTCCATGCTTGTATGATATTGTGTAAAAACTGCATTCAAGAAACTTATTTTGTTGTAACATATTTGTATTGTAAACCATTATGTAATGGTCGTGTGTAAACAGGATATTTTAGATTATCATTATTTGATAATCTACGTAAAGCTTTTTAAACCTTTATTGATGAAATAAAGGTTATGGTTTGTTTTAAAATGAATGCAGTCTTTGAAAAACGTCTCATATAGAGGTCAAAACCTCGCAACGAAATCAATTAATATGGAACGTTTTTAATCAATAAGAACGGGACATTTCAGTTGGTATCAGAGCGTTGGTCTTAGAGAACCAGAATTTTACATTAGTGTGTCTTATCGAGTTTGTTAGGATGCATTAGTGAGTCTGGACTTCGACCGTGTTTACTTGAAAAATGATTGCTTAACAAATTTTGTTGGAAACTATATATTTTTAACATGTGAATATTATGTGATATATTAATCTCTTAACGCGTTTGATATTATGTGATAGATGTCTACCTCTAGAACAAGTCCCATTGACTCACCTAATAACAATGAAGAGTCAAATGTAAATTGGAATGATTCGTGGACTGATTCACAAGTTCCCGAAGAGGAACCGGAAGAAGAGTCGGAACCGGAAGAAGAATCAGAACCGGAAGAAGAATCGGAGATGAAGAAATAGAACCGGTGGGGGAAATAATAAAATGGTTAAGTAAAAGAAAATCCTCAACCAACCGACCAAGGTTAATTATGGTCAATGGTGTTTCCGCCAAGGAAGCAAAATATTGGGAGGATTACCAATTCTCCGATGAATCGGATTCCGACGAGAATTTCGATGATGTTATAGAAATTACCCCAACTGAATTTAAAAAGACAAAAGAAAATAATAAGGGAAAGGGCATAAAAATAGAGAAATCTAATTCCAACCCCGATGAACTTTATATGTATCGTCAACCCTCGAAGTCCTTAAGTTGTAACAATGACCCGGGAACCTCTAAATCACCAGGTTTTTCTAAACCAATGTGGATAACGACGGCTCGTATTAGGGGAACATCATATATCCCTAGAAACTTGGCAAAACGAACCAAAACCGAAGAAGAAGAAACAAGCGAGTCGGAATAAGATAGTTGTATTCGTGTGGTGTAATATATGTAATATAGTGTGCTTATGCTTTATGATATATGTAAAAATTGCTTGTATTAATAAGTATTTTTTTATGAATCTAACTCTTGTCTATTTTACAGTATAAAAACACAAAATGGATAGACAACCCAATATTTTAAGAGACCTACCCGGAGACATGATTGATGAATTCTTGTCTAGAGTCGGTCAGAATTCTTCGGCACAACTATTTAAGGCGAGATCAGTTTGTAAGACATTCGAAGAACGTTCCAAGAATGCCTTAGTTTATAAAAGGCTTTCATTCGAAAGATGGGGGATATCACATTGGGAAATTCATAAGTTACGATGTGTTTACTTTGACGCATATATTGCGGGGAACCCAAATGCTATTTTACGCAATGGGTTAAGAAATTATTTTGACTCAATATATCCGAATATTGGACTTCGTGATTTAGAAAAAGCGGCTAACATGCAATATAAAGAAGCATGTTATGCTTACGGATTAGTAATGTTCGCTTCTCACCAAAGTGAGAACAAGAACATTGGGCTACAACTATTAAACAAAACGTTCCCACAAGTGACGGAGTCGGTAATTGGGGTAAGAAATGAGGTTTTTAGATTGTTACGGGACTGTTGGACATTACGTAACCCTCGTCCCTTTGACGACGTTACAACACGTTGTCTTATCAACGGCCATAATGGTTATGTTCCACAAGACCAAGGATGGGAAGTAATCCTAGTAAAACCAGAATGCATGACTTGTTTCTGGACGTATGAATTACGTGTCTTTATTGCCTTTGCTGAACGACTTGTGTACTAGCTAGAATTATCTTCACAACCATCTTGTATCAAATTTATTGTGTGCTATATTTCATGCTATATGTAAAATAAGCGGTATTGTAAGTTTGTAAAATATTGTGTAAAAGTTTGAACGCGAAATATTATTATAATCAGTTTTTCATATAGAATTGTAGTAGTTGAATTGTATATTAGCTACTAAGTATGAACTTAACGGGTAGGTACTACCCGAATTTAAACTTATAAAACGCTAATATGAAGAAAAAGCTTTTATAAATGAGTTCATATTATGCTACGAAATACTATTAACTACTCTTAATATTCTGTATGATTAACTTGTTCCACTTGACTATTTTGAAGGAAATGGCACCGACTACTCGACACACCGTGAATATGAATGAAGAGGAATTCCGTACTTTTCTAGCTTCAAACATAGCCGCAGTACAGGCTGCGCTACATACCAACAATAACCTTGGATCTAGCAGTACAGGAAATCGTGAAGGATGCACCTACAAAGAATTCACTGCCTGCAAACCTTTAGAATTTGATGGAACTGAAGGACCGATCTGATTAAAACGGTGGACCGAGAAGGTCGAATCGGTGTTTGCCATAAGTAAGTGTACTGAAGAGGACAAAGTAAAGTACGCTACGCATACCTTCACAGGTTCTGCGTTAACATGGTGGAATACCTATCTAGAGCAAGTGGGACAAGAGGATGCGTACGCACTACCGTGGTCAGCATTCAAGCACTTGATGAACGAGAAGTACCGTCCCAGAACCGAGGTCAATAAGCTCAAGACAGAACTTAGAGGGTTACGAACCCAAGGATTTGATATTACCACGTACGAAAGACGATTCACAGAATTGTGCCTATTGTGTCCGGGAGCATTCGAAGATGAGGAAGAGAAAATCGACGCGTTTGTGAAAGGATTACCGGAAAGAATCCAAGAAGATATAAGTTCACACGAGCCCGCCTCCATACAACAGGCATGTAGAATGGCTCACAAACTAGTGAACTAGATTGAAGAAAGGATTAAAGAACAGACTGCTGAAGAGGCCAATGTGAAGCAAGTCAAAAGAAAGTGGGAGGAAAACGGTGATAAGAATCACCAATACAACAACAACAGCAATTACAACAATAATCACAACAATTATCCCAACAATCGCAACATCAATCGCAACTACAACAAACGGCCCAACAACAACAACAACAACAACAACAACAACAACAACAACAACAACTACAACAATCATCCCAATAACAATAATAACCGCAACAACAACAACAATCAGAAGCAGCTATGCCAAAGGTGTGAAAAGTATCACTCGGGGTTCTGCACCAAATTTTGCAACAAGTGTAAAAGAAATGGTCATAGCGCGGCGAAGTGTGAGGTCTACGGAACAGGGGTTAATAGAACGAAAGGAACAAATGGTGTCGGAACGAGTAATGGCGAAGCAAGTAGTGTCGGAGCAAGTTATGCCAATGTAGTTTGTTATAAATGTGGAAAACCGGGCCACATTATTAGAAATTGCCCGAACCAGGAGAACACGAATGGACAAGGCCGCGGAAGAGTTTTCAATATTAATGCAGCAGAGGCACAGGAAGACCCGGAGCTTGTTACGGGTACGTTTCTTATTGACAATAAACCTGCTTACGTTTTATTTGATTCGGGTGCGGATAGAAGCTATATGAGTAGAGATTTTTGTGCTAAATTAAGTTGTCCATTGACACCTTTGGATAGTAAATTTTTACTCGAATTAGCAAATGGTAAATTAATTTCAGCAGATAATATATGTCGGAATCGAGAAATTAAACTGGTTAGTGAAACATTTAAGATTGATTTGATACCAGTAGAGTTACGGAGTTTTGATGTGATAATCGGTATGGACTGGTTGAAAGAAGTGAAAGCAGAGATCGTTTGTTACAAAAATGCAATTCGCATTATACGAGAAAAAGGAAAACCCTTAATGGTGTACGGAGAAAAGGGCAACACGAAACTACATCTTATTAGTAATTTGAAGGCACAAAAACTAATAAGAAAAGGTTGCTATGCTGTTCTAGCACACGTCGAGAAAGTACAAACTGAAGAAAAGAGCATCAATGATGTTCCCATTGCAAAAGAATTTCCCGATGTATTTCCTAAAGAATTACCGGGATTACCCCCACATCGATCCGTTGAATTTCAAATGGATCTTGTACCAGGAGCTGCACCAATAGCTCGTGCTCCTTACAGACTCGCACCCAACGAGATGAAAGAACTGCAAAGCCAATTACAAGAACTTTTAGAGCGTGGTTTCATTCGACCAAGCACATCACCGTGGGGAGCTCCTGTTTTGTTTGTCAAGAAGAAAGATGGTACATTCAGGTTGTGTATCGACTACCGAGAGTTGAACAAACTTACCATCAAGAACCGCTACCCACTACCGAGAATCGACGACTTATTTGATCAACTACAAGGCTCGTCTGTTTATTCAAAGATTGACTTACGTTCCGGGTATCATCAAATGCGGGTGAAAGAAGATGATATTCCAAAGACTGCTTTCAGAACACGTTACAGTCATTACAAGTTTATGGTCACACCGTTTGGTTTAACTAATGCACCAGCTGTGTTCATGGACCTTATGAACCGAGTGTGTGGACCATACCTTGACAAGTTTGTCATTGTTTTCATTGAGGACATACTTATTTACTCAAAGAATGACCAAGAACACGGTGAACATTTGAGAAAGGTGTTAGAAGTATTGAGGAAGGAAGAATTGTACGCTAAGTTTTCAAAGTGTGCATTTTGGTTGGAAGAAGTACAATTCCTCGGTCACATAGTGAACAAAGAAGGTATTAAGGTGGATCCGGCAAAGATAGAAACTGTTGAAAAGTGGGAAACCCCGAAAACTCCGAAACACAAATGCCAGTTTTTAGGACTAGCCGGTTACTACAGAAGGTTCATCCAAGACTTTTCCAGAATAGCAAAACCCTTGACTGCATTAATGCATAAAGGGAAGAAATTTGAATGGAATGATGAACAAGAGAAAGCGTTTCAGTTATTGAAGAAAAAGCTAACTACGGCACCTATATTGTCATTGCCTGAAGGGAATGATGATTTTGTGATTTATTGTGACGCATCAAAGCAAGGTCTCGGTTGTGTATTAATGCAACGAACGAAGGTGATTGCTTATGCGTCTAGACAATTGAAGATTCACGAACAAAATTATACGACGCATGATTTGGAATTAAGCGCGGTTGTTTTTGCATTAAAGACTTGGAGGCACTACTTATATGGGGTCAAAAGTATTATATATACTGACCACAAAAGTCTTCAACACATATTTAATCAGAAACAACTGAATATGAGGCAGCGTAGGTGGATTGAATTATTGAATGATTACGACTTTGAGATTCGTTACCACCCGGGGAAGGCAAATGTGGTAGCCGATGCCTTGAGCAGGAAGGACAGAGAACCCATTCGAGTAAAATCTATGAATATAATGATTCATAATAACCTTACTACTCAAATAAAGGAGGCTCAACAAGGAGTTTTAAAAGAGGAAAATTTAAAGGATGAAATACCCAAAGGATCGGAGAAGCATCTTAATATTCGGGAAGATGGAACCCGGTATAGGGCTGAAAGGATTTGGGTACCAAAATTTGGAGATATGAGAGAAATGGTACTTAGAGAAGCTCATAAAACCAGATACTCAATACATCCTGGAACGGGGAAGATGTACAAGGATCTCAAGAAACATTTTTGGTGGCCGGGTATGAAAGCCGATGTTGCTAAATACGTAGGAGAATGTTTGACGTGTTCTAAGGTCAAAGCTGAGCATCAGAAACCATCAGGTCTACTTCAACAACCCGAAATCCCGGAATGGAAATGGGAAAACATTACCATGGATTTCATCACTAATTTGCCAAGGACTGCAAGTGGTTTTGATACTATTTGGGTAATAGTTGATCGTCTCACCAAATCAGCACACTTCCTGCCAATAAGAGAAGATGACAAGATGGAGAAGTTAACACGACTGTATTTGAAGGAAGTCGTCTCCAGACATGGAATACCAATCTCTATTATCTCTGATAGGTATGGCAGATTTATTTCAAGATTCTGGCAGACATTACAGCAAGCATTAGGAACTTGTCTAGACATGAGTACTGCCTATCATCCACAAACTGATGGGCAGAGCGAAAGGACGATACAAACGCTTGAAGACATGCTACAAGCATGTGTTATTGATTTCGGAAACAGTTGGGATCGACATCTACCGTTAGCAGAATTTTCCTACAACAACAGCTACCATTCAAGCATTGAGATGGCGCCGTTTGAAGCACTTTATGGTAGAAAGTGCAGGTCTCCGATTTGTTGGAGTGAAGTGGGGGATAGACAGATTACGGGTCTGGAGATTATACAAGAAACTACAGAGAAGATCATCCAAATTCAACAACGATTGAAAACCGCCCAAAGTCGACAAAAGAGCTACGCTGACATTAAAAGAAAAGATATAGAATTTGAAATTGGAGAGATGGTCATGCTTAAAGTTGCACCTTGGAAAGGCGTTGTTCGATTTGGTAAACGAGGGAAATTAAATCCAAGGTATATTGGACCATTCAAGATTATTGATCGTGTCGGACCAGTAGCTTACCGACTTGAATTACCTCAACAACTCGCGGCTGTACATAACACTTTCCACGTCTCGAATTTGAAGAAATGTTTTGCTAAAGAAGATCTCACTATTCCGTTAGATGAAATCCAAATCAACGAAAAACTTCAATTCATCGAAGAACCCGTCGAAATAATGGATCGTGAGGTTAAAAGACTTAAGCAAAACAAGATACCAATTGTTATGGTTCGATGGAATGCTCGTAGAGGACCCGAGTTCACCTGGGAGCATGAAGATCAGATGAAGAAGAAATACCCGCATCTATTTCCAGAAGATTCGTCAACACCTTCAACAGCTTAAAATTTCGGGACGAAATTTATTTAACGGGTAGGTACTGTAGTGACCCGAACTTTTCCATGTTTATATATATTAATTGAGATTGATATTTACATGATTAAATGTTTCCAACATGTTAAGCAATCAAACTTGTTAAGACTTGATTAATTGAAATATGTTTCATATAGACAATTGACCACCCAAGTTGACCGGTGATTCACGAACGTTAAAACTTGTAAAAACTATATGATGACATATATATGGATATATATATATATTTAACATGATACTATGATAAGTAAACATATCATTAAGTATATTAACAATGAACTACATATGTAAAAACAAGACTACTAACTTAATGATTTTTAAACGAGACATATATGTAACGATTATCGTTGTAAAGGCATTTAATGTATATATATCATATTAAGAGATACTCATACATGATAATATCATGATAATATAATAATTTAAAATCTCATTTGATATTATAAACATTGGGTTAACAACATTTAACAAGATCGTTAACCTAAAGGTTTCAAAACAACACTTACATGTAACGACTAACGATGACTTAACGACTCAGTTAAAATGTATATACATGTAGTGTTTTAATATTTATTTATACACTTTTGAAAGATTTCAATACACTTATCAAAATACTTCTACTTAACAAAAATGCTTACAATTACATCCTCGTTCAGTTTCATCAACAATTCTACTCGTATGCACCCGTATTCGTACTCATACAATACACAGCTTTTAGATGTATGTACTATTGGTATATACACTCTAATGATCAGCTCTTAGCAGCCCATGTGAGTCACCTAACACATGTGGGAACCATCATTTGGCAACTAGCATGAAATATCTCATAAAATTACAAAAATATGAGTAATCATTCATGACTTATTTACATGAAAACAAAATTACATATCCTTTATATCTAATCCATACACCAACGACCAAAAACACCTACAAACACTTTCATTCTTCAATTTTCTTCATCTAATTGATCTCTCTCAAGTTCTATCTTCAAGTTCTAAGTGTTCTTCATATATTCTACAAGTTCTAGTTACATAAAATCAAGAATACTTTCAAGTTTGCTAGCTCACTTCCAATCTTGTAAGGTGATCATCCAACCTCAAGAAATCTTTGTTTCTTACAGTAGGTTATCATTATAATACAAGGTAATAATCATATTCAAACTTTGGTTCAATTTCTATAACTATAACAATCTTATTTCAAGTGATGATCTTACTTGAACTTGTTTTCGTGTCATGATTCTGCTTCAAGAACTTCGAGCCATCCAAGGATCCGTTAAAGCTATATCCATTTTTCTATTTTCCAGTAGGTTTATCCAAGGAACTTAAGGTAGTAATGATGTTCATAACATCATTCGATTCATACATATAAAGCTATCTTATTCGAAGGTTTAAACTTGTAATCACTAGAACATAGTTTAGTTAATTCTAAACTTTTTCGCAAATAAAAGTTAATCCTTCTAACTTGACTTTTAAAATCAACTAAACACATGTTCTATATCTATATGATATGCTAACTTAATGATTTAAAACCTGGAAACACGAAAAACACCGTAAAACCGGATTTACGCCGTCGTAGTAACACCGCGGGCTGTTTTGGGTTAGTTAATTAAAAACTATGATAAACTTTGATTTAAAAGTTGTTATTCTGAGAAAATGATTTTTATTATGAACATGAAACTATATCCAAAAATTATGGTTAAACTCAAAGTGGAAGTATGTTTTCTAAAATGGCCATCTAGACGTCGTTCTTTCGACTGAAATGACTACCTTTACAAAAATGACTTGTAACTTATTTTTCTGACTATAAACCTATACTTTTTCTGTTTAGATTCATAAAATAGAGTTCAATATGAAACCATAGCAATTTGATTCACTCAAAACGGATTTAAAATGAAGAAGTTATGGGTAAAACAAGATTGGATAATTTTTCTCATTTTAGCTACGTGAAAATTGGTAACAAATCTATTCCAACCATAACTTAATCAACTTGTATTGTATATTATGTAATCTTGAGATACTATAGACATGTATACAATGTTTCGACCTATCATGTCGACACATCTATATATATTTCAAAACAACCATAGACACTCTATTTGTGAATGTTGGAGTTAGCTATACAGGGTTGAGGTTGATTTCAAAATATATATAGTTTGAGTTGTGATCAATACTGAGATACGTATACACTGGGTCGTGGATTGATTCAAGATAATATTTATCGATTTATTTCTGTACATCTAACTGTGGACAACTAGTTGTAGGTTACTAACGAGGACAGCTGACTTAATAAACTTAAAACATCAAAATGTATTAAAAGTGTTGTAAATATATTTTGAACATACTTTGATATATATGTACATATTTGTTATAGGTTCGTGAATCGACCAGTGACCAAGTCTTACTTCCCGACGAAGTAAAAAAAAAAATCTGTAAAAGTGAGTTATAGTCCCACTTTTAAAATCTAATATTTTTGGGATGAGAATGCATGCAGGTTTTATAAATGATTTACAAAATAGACACAAGTACGTGAAACTACATTCTATGGTTGAATTATCGAAATCGAATATGCCCCTTTTTATTAAGTATGGTAATCTAAGAATTAGGGAACAGACACCCTAATTGACGCGAATCCTAAAGATAGATCTATTGGGCTTAACAAACCCCATCCAACGTACCGGATGCTTTAGTACTTCGAAATTTATATCATATCCGAAGGGTGTCCCGGAATGATGGGGATATTCTTATATATGCATCTTGTTAATGTCGGTTACCAGGTGTTCACCATATGAATGATTTTTATCTCTATGTATGGGATGTGTATTGAAATATGAAATCTTGTGGTCTATTATTATGATTTGATATATATAGGTTAAACCTATAACTCACCAACATTTTTTTTGACGTTTTAAGCATGTTTATTCTCAGATGATTATTAAGAGCTTCCGCTGTCGCATACTTAAATAAGGACGAGATTTGGAGTCCATGCTTGTATGATATTGTGTAAAAACTGCATTCAAGAAACTTATTTTGTTGTAACATATTTGTATTGTAAACCATTATGTAATGGTTGTGTGTAAACAGGATATTTTATATTATCATTATTTGATAATCTACGTAAAGCTTTTTAAACCTTTATTGATGAAATAAAGGTTATGGTTTGTTTTAAAATGAATGCAGTCTTTGAAAAACGTCTCATATAGAGGTCAAAACCTCGCAACGAAATCAATTAATATGGAACGTTTTTAATCAATAAGAACGGGACATTTCAAAATAAAATTGCGAGAATTTAAAATTGCGATAAATAAATTCCGATAAATAAATGTAATAAGGAATTAACAGTTAGCTAAGAAAAGTTAGCTAGGATTTTGTTAGCGTGGATTCTTAACAGAATTTCTCATAGTTAATTTGTTTGTTTCTAACAAATTTTATTTTGTCAAATGTTTTCTTCATTATGCCACTTGTTGGGTTCTGATAGGTAAGAATTCGAATATGAAATTGAGTGAAAATGGTTATTCTGCGATGAACGGATACGTATATCTGTGGATGTAAGTAGGATAGTAAATGACTGTTGAATCAGATTCGAAGAATTTACAGTGTAACTTATTAATGTGAAATTTAAATATTCCTCGAGTATTACCTACCCGTTAAAATATTTTCACCATTAACAATTTGCACAAAAGAATTTTTAATTACATTACAATCTTTATGAAAATATACTTACATATATATTTTCCTCATATGTAATCATGGATTTAATGATTTAATATGATATTAACTCATCTGATTTACCGTTAGAACAAGAATATATAATCTCTAAAACATTAGAGATTACATAATCGCCATGTCGAACGAAGATAAATGATGTAGAACGATATGTAGAATGATGATTATACTCGAGGTACAGAATGGAATGCTGAGGCGTGTGTTGTTGATGGTATGGGTGCTATTGTTGGTGGTCATGTTGATGTCAGTGATGTTGCTGAAGCTTGTAAGTTTGCACCATATTTTCCAAAACTATTACTCGAGCACTAATTTCGTTGACTTCTTGTATTACTCTGGGATGATTGTCGGTCTGAACGAGTGGATGAATAAGGTTTAGAATTGTGGATAGAATATAATTGTGACGAGATACTCTGGAAATGAGAGAGAAAATGGTGTCTCGAACAGGTTCGCCGGTAAGTGCTTCAGGTTCATCGTCAAGAGGGTAATTTGGTTGGTGGAAAGGATCGCCTTCTATGCGTCTCCATTGATTAAGTCGACTACGAACCCATCTCCAATTCATCCAGAATAGATGATGTTTAATTGGTTGATTCATTTCGGTTACACTGCTTTCGGAGCTCGAGTGGAAATCCATATCGGAATAGCTGTCGGAATAACTATCGGAATAACTATCGAAATCTGAGGGACTTGAACTGGTTGAGGGATTCATCTCGTACGATCAGATGAAGTATTTCTGATAACAAATAGATTATAGGATGTAGATTAGTACCCTGCAATACATAATTTACATATGCATATATAATACTAAAATCACATAAGTTACGGAGGAATCTACGGAAGCTGTCAGGCAAAGGTAACAATAACAGATACGCTAAGATATGAATTTATCTATACACTGTCTATGCATTAGAGGCAGTAAGATGTGTCTAGACTTTAAGAATGATAAGCAAATAATTTTTTGACACTAAATGATAAGCAAAACTTTTGACATGCAGACACGGTCGAAGTTTAGACTCACTAATGTATCGAAATAACTATTAGTTAGACACACTAATGCAAGACCTGGTTCGCTAAGACCACCGCTCTGATACCAAATTTCATGACCCGTCCTAATCCATCTGGACGAATACATTACATTTGGTTACATCGCGAGGTACTTGACCTCTATATGATACATTTTACAAATATTGCATTCGCTTTTAAAAGACAAACTTTCATTACATCGAAATTTGACAGCATGCATACCATTTCATAATATATCCAACTATAATTGACTTAATAATATTCTTGATGAACTCAACGATTCGAATGCAACGTCTTTTGAAATATATCATGAATGACTCCAAGTAATATCATTAAAATGAGCTAATGCACAGCGGAAGATTTCTTTAATACCTGAGAATAAACATGCTTTAAAGTGTCAACTAAAAGGTTGGTGAGTTCATTAGTTTATCAAAATCGATCATTTTCATCATTTTAATAGTCCACAAGATTTTCATTTCCATTTCTCATAAATATACGTCCCATACATAGAGACAAAAATAATCATTCATATGGATTGAACACCTGGTAACTGACATTAACAAGATGCATATAAGAATATCCCCTATCATTCCGGGACATCCATCGGACATGATAAAACAACATCGAAGTACTAAAGCATCCGCAACCATGGATGGGGTTTGTTAGGCCCAATAGATCTATCTTTAGGATTCGCGTCAATTAGTAAATCGGTTTACTAATTCTTAGGCTACCAAGCAAAAAGGGGCATATTCGGCTTCGATCATTCAACCATAGAATGTAGTTTCAATTACTTGTGTCTATTTCATCAAACATTTATAAAAGCGCATGTATTCTCAGTCCCAAAAATATATATTGCAAAAGCATTTAAAAAGGGAGTAATGAAACTCACGATACTGTATTTTACAGTAAAAATACATATGACGACATTGAACAAGTGTAGGGTTGGCCTTGGATTCACGAACCTATATCATTTATATGTATATTTACACATATAATGGTAATCGAACAAATTTAGGTATTATTATTAATTGTTATTTTAGTAACTTATACGTTTCATTAATAACTAAATTAACTATATTTATTTTTATATACATTAAATAGATAATTAATATTTATTACAAACATATTAATATAGTTATGTTTTATGTAAATAATATATTTTTATATAGAAAATCTTTATTTGATATAATAATAATACTAATAATAATAATGATAAAAATAATAATATTAGTGTTAGAAATAATAAAAATTATAATAAAAATAATAATGATAAAAATAATGATAATTCTAATAATAATAATAATAATAATGATAGTTCTAATAATAAAAATGATAATTTTTATAAAAAAAATTAGTTTCAATAATAATACTACTTACATTAAAAATGATAATAATAATAATAATAATAATAATAATAATAATAATAATAATAATAATAATAATAATAATAATAATAATAATAATAATAATTATTATTATTATTATTATTATTATTATTATTATTATTATTATTATTATTATAATTATTATTATTATTATAAAAATGAGTAATAAGCAAACTACCTCAAAGAAGTAGTCCTAAAAAAAATGTTCAAGTTCGGGTTTGAACACGCGACATCCCACTAATCCGATAATATCCATAACTAAAGCTCTGTCTGTTTCATTTCTAATTAATATGATACTTATATTTATATAACCCCCTTTTCTTCCTGTTTTCCCTCTCTTCTTCTTTTTCTAAAAAAATATGCCACAACCGGGGCTCGAACCCGCGACCTCTCGTTAACACAAACCGTCCCAGACCACCTGCTCTACCTCGTTTTTCTGAATTATTTCCGAATTAAAATTATATAATCTATCAATTCGTCAGTTCTTCTTCTTCCTCAAAAAAAAAAAAAAAAAAACCCATTTTTAACCTCTTCATCATCCTAATCTATCATCATCTTCAATATTCTTATATCATCATCATCAAAACTAACATCACTGAATCATCATCATTTTACCTTAATCATTATCATCATGATCACTAAATACGAATCATTCTTCATTTCATCAGCATCATCAATATTGTCATCGTACAACATCATAACCGTTCTTATTATTATCATCTCCTTATGATTTTTCTTGACATCATCATTAATTCATAATCATCCACAACATCAATATTTTCTAATCGTCATCGTCATTGTTCTAAAAACAAAAGAGTTTATAGTTTTTGAGCCCAAATCATTTGAACCCATTATCAAGCAAGACCCATAACAAAACTACAAGCCCATTTAATAGTCCAATAACATGTTTTAAATAAACTGGTTTAATGGGTTTAATGATTTCGTCAGGAACAGAAACAACAAAACACCTCATCTCTTATCAGGTTGTTATTGTCTTCATTCAAATCGCCATCATAAATCTTATTCGTGTTTTAATCTTCTACAGAAATATCATTAAAGAAGAAATAAAAAACGCATAACTTCAATCATGATCATAATATCATCGTCCCTATTAATTTGTTACTTACTATATATCATTGTGCAGCAGTGGTAGCAATCAAGTGAAACAGATATATATGATAATTGCAACAGCACTAGTGAAAAACAACATCACAGCAGCAGGTGGTGATGTTTTGTGAGTGTTCTCGATTTAAACAGCAAGAAAACATATTAACGAGCAGCTTGCAAGTTATGGGGGTGGTGGTGATCGACCTTCTCGAAATAGAAAATGGAGATGCGAGAGAGAGATATGGTGAGTTAGAGAGTGAGATGGAGGTTGTAGGGTGTCAGTTTATGGTGATCAAATGGATTTCGGTGGTGGTTCGGTTGTAAATAGGAAAACAGAAAACAAAAAGCATTAATGGGTTTCCAATGGTGGTTCACGGTGATGATTAAGATAGATTGAAACAACCCGTCCATATTACTATAAATGCAGTACGTTCTCATTGGTCCCATAGCGAGGTATTTGACCTCTATATGATACGTTTTAGAAAATATTGCATTCGTTTCATAAAAAGCACATCATTATTATACATAATGCATGTTTTAAACAAGTGGGCGATTATTTAAGAAATAATCCCCAAAATACATTGGTTTCCAAATACTACACTCATGACGTAACAGTCGAATATAATACATGACAAAGGTTTTATTGAATGCAACACTTTATTTAAATTTAAGTATGAGACTCCATGCACAGCTTGCTTAGATAATGCAACAGCGGAAGACTTTCTTAAGGACCTGAGAATAAACATGCGTAAACAGTCAACACAAAGGTTGGTGAGATATATAGGTTTATCATCGATATAAATATAGACCACAAGATTTCATAGTTATAAATATATGTACACTCGCAAGTGTATAAAAGTATTCTATAAGTTGTTGAGCGCTTCGGTAACCATACTTAACCATTAATATGGCATATTCCCTTTATTATGAAATCTCCCTACACTGTACCAAGTGTAGTAAAAATGAAGTACTATGCAACCGTTTACGATACTAGAGCGACTAGCCCGGTTGTGGTTGTCAAACCCGATAGATCTATCAATAGGATTCGTGTATACATGTTCTTACAACATGTAAATATTAGTTACCAATCTATTAGGGAAGATATGCAAAGTGGTACAACTCAACGTAGAATATACTTTAAGTACTTGTGTCTATGGCGTAAAACATAAAATGCATGTATTCTCATCCCAAAATATTTGTAGAGTTTAAAAATGGGACTATATACTCACAGTAGTAAAAGTATATTAATAATAAGTTTTCAACTTATTAAAAATATGACCGTCGTCCTTGGATTCACGAACCTATAACATTAATAACGATTCAGATAATAATACGACATATGAATAAAATAAAGCAAGTTCATAGAATACTTATATAATAATTTTTAATATTTTATGTTAGTAGTCCATTGTTAGTAGTCCTTTGTTAGTAGTCCAAAATAGTCCGAAAAGTCCAACAGTCCAATAATCGGTATATATATATATATATATATATATATATATATATATATATATATATATATATATATGTATATATATATATATATATATATATATATATATATATATATGTATATATGTATATATATATATATATATATATATATATATATATATATATATATATGTATATATGTATATATATGTATATATGTATATATATATAATCTTAGAATTACCCCACAATGTATTGTATACGTATTGTCTTTGCATCAACCCAGAGATGTATTGTATACGTATTGTCTTAGAATTAACTAAGACGTATTGTGTACGTATTGTCTTAGGATTTATCAAAACCTATTGTATACTTATTGTGTTAGGACGTACCAAGAATGTTATTAGACATATATACAATCACAAAATTAACCAAGATTATAATATTTTGATATACTACTGATAACATGTCCAAATATATATATATATATATATATATATATATATATATATATATATATATATATATATATATATATATATATATATATATATATATATATATATATATATATATATATATATAGGATATAGGAAAAGTTATCAAAGATATGGTTAATATAGTTTTTATAATATAAATTTCGTCCATATAACGTTAATTTTAGCAGATTTTGTTTTGCTCGCCAAATATTCATTACAACTCCGTTTAAAGTGAATCAAATTGCTATGGATTCATTAAGAAGAAAATTTTACAAAACCAATTCGAAAAGTTCATCCTAAGTAGTAATTTTTAGAGCTTTACCCTCTTTTTGTGTTAGTGGACAGATTTGGAAAAATTCCGGCATCCACCTAATATATGATTTTTGATAAAATACTTCCACTTTGTCTAAAATCATGAAAAAAATATTGAAAGTCTTATTTACATATATTAACATATTTCCATAGTCTTAGCCTCAAACTCAAAGTCTAAGATAGGTTTTTAATTCCCAACCCAAAACAGTCCGCTTTTTACGAATGGAGATTAAAGGATATATGTTAAGTTTCAAGATGTTCTTCATATGTACAAGTTATAAGTTCTTATATTAACTTAATATAATATCATAATACATATAAATAAGTGTTATTAGAATTAAGTTAGAAAGATTAGATTAGTTTTTCAAACAAGCTTGGTGTTCACCAAAACAAGGTCTAGTTTTTACAAGTTTTATAAGTATATTAAGATAGCAACTATACAAGGAATTGAACAAGGTTTTTGAGAAGTATTTTACCTTGATTATGAAGAGGAAAGTTGCTGAGATTAAAGTATGATATGAGAGCATTCAAGTGTGTGTTTTTAGTTTAAGAAAATGTGAAGTAAAAATGAGTTAAAATGGTCCTTATTTATAAGCTTATAATTTTGGCTTTTAGTGAAAATATCTAAGATAAGTTAAATTATATTAAGTCATGCATGACATATTAAATTGATTAGGTCATGGATGACATATTACACAAATAATTGCAGATTTCTATTGGTATATACCAATAGTAAATACTTCTAGAAGCTGTGTATAATACAGGTAAAAATACCGTATGAATGCGAGTAGAATTCTTTGAGAAAATTGAACAAAAATACGAGTATAGCTATCCTTTATATGTTTTGGTATATTATAAAGTGTATTCAATACTTGTAAGGATGTATTTACACTCGTAATACATTATATGTAAATACATTTTAACATAAGTTAATTACGTCGTTTAAATAGTAATATATATATTGTTTGAAAACTCTTTAAATTAGTAGTATGAAAATATATATATATATATAATACTTTGTTAATATACTTAATGAGATATTTAATTATCATATTTTCAAGTTAAATATATATAAATCCATATATATACACAATAATTAAATAATTAAACAATTAAATCAAGTTATGACGTTCGTGATTCGTCGGAATAAAAGGGTGACCAAAACCTTGTGTAAAACTCTTTTTGGAGGTTCAAGATTTATTAAAATTCATTGCTTATCAAGTCGGAATTATATAAAGATTAAGTTTAAATTTGGTCAGAAATTTTCGGGTCGTCACAGTACCTACCCGTTAAAGAAATTTTATCCCGAACTTTGATCGAGGTCGTCATGGCTAACAATAAGAATGTTATTATGAAGAATATAAGTTGATTCATATGGTTTTATCATGATTGAGAAATATGGATAAAATAATTCGATTACTCGAAACGTATGAGTGAAGCTATCGTAAAAGAGTGAAATGAGAAAATAGGGATTCGTATTATCTTTAGACGTCATCACGGTTGATTTCTGGATTAAAGAAAATCTTTGTAATCTATATAATATTTGATTCTTCGGTGATTAAGGAAATTATGATCCTCTTCGATTTATTGCAATAATCTGTCTCGATTTCTCTGTCGGATATTTTACTATAAATCAACCTCCTACGTTTCCTTATTTCCACATCTCCCATATTTTATACTTTCTTCCTTTCTTCGTACTTCGAAAATATTCGTCAATATGCTCCATCTAGTTTTAATTCTTGATATATTCTTGACTATCACATCCGTCATTCTTCTTTTTCATCTTCCACCGGAGGAATCCGCTAATTTCTACTATGCTCTTAGGTTTATAGTGTTCATAGTTTTCCCGTGTCTTTATATTGCTATACACATCGATATACACGGTTTGTAGTTTCTGCGTTGTCTTCGTGCTTATATTTTTCCTTATATTTTGGAGTTTCATGCTTCCGTCTTCTTTTCCTGAATTCAAGTCAAGCGAATAACGGTCTAGAATTCATAGATATGAAATTCGGAATGAACATAGCTAATGCTCTAAGAGAGAAATTGTAATAGCACAATTTGACTTGTGAAATTACAAGAATCCAAAGGAAAAGATAGAACTATCAATAGAATATGTTCTTGATATGTTTAGAGATTAGATTGAATGTAAGAGTCATGTAACATGGCACATGATGACGTTATGGTCTGCGAATCATTACGTTCCATTTAGAAACTCAGCATGACTTACTGTAATATAATCATGTTGATCAATTGTCATTATATTATACTAACTCATGCTTCAGTTTCCAACATTACTTCAAAAACATTCATACTTTACACTCAGAGGTTTCAGATATTTAGAAACTAAAACAGTTTTCTTTATAATGTGATACAGATAACGCGAAGGAATAAATGATTTCAGATAAGAATGGTTATGAAAATATCTTCAGAAATATAAAGGATATTTATAATGGAAGATACGATGATATCTTAAAATATTTAAGATAAGAGGATGATGAAGAATATTGTCCGCAAGGGTTTTAGAGTAAGGAGCAAGGTATTTGCTAAGGATTTTAGCAGACACCGAATCATTTAGATTATTTGAAGGTAGATTTCGTCCTCGTGATTTATCCACAGGCTCCTTTAGGGTTTGCTCAATCCGTTTTCCAGTTCTAAACCTTCTCTTTTTCCGTGCTTTGCTAACACAATGTTCTTTTTCATCAACTTTTTACTGTTACGGTTGTCTACAGTTTCTGCTGCTTCATTCAGCTTTTTCAAAACTTCATAGTACTGATTCGTAGGCTGAAGTGCTATTCCGGATTTCAGAATTATAATTCCAGGAAATAACGTTATATGTATATGCAGAAATGATGTGAGAATCAAGAATAATTATTGATGCTTCCTGGGGTTTGGTATGACAATTATTGTTACAAGATGCAGACGGGTACATGACAAGGTTTTATAGTGATCTTTCAGAGAGATTTAAGTCAAGGAGCAATAAAGTTGCTGGTAAGCTTACTACTAATGTGGTGGAATATAAAAGGTTCCCCAGTAACGATGGCGAAAATACAACGTATATATCAAGGTTATAATAAGGCTACTCCGGATGAAAAGTCGAAGTTGTCTTTTTGGAGCTGTGATAAAATTCGCTATTTTGAAAAGGGATTGTAAAGTTATTTTGGGTAATAATAATGCTAAAGGATCTGACACGGATACGTGTTGAACCTTTGCTTAGGTTCAAGTGTCCGCCGAATGCAAATCTATATGCATATATTCTTCGTATGTATCGTGTGATTGGTTCATTCTCTCGATTGTTCCTTAGTTGAGATGTTTTCAAGAATTTTGAAGTGTTTAGACGAAGGTTGTCATCGTCAATATCCGTATAATGAATTCGTCGTGAATCTTGAATGATACGAATATCTTTATGAATTCTGTGAATGAAAGTGATGTTCTAGTATAGTTTGAATTTAAAGTATGATTTTGAAGGATGTAGGAATTAAAGATTGATGGCACTTCTTAAATCTTGACTTAAATTTTGATCTGTCAAAATCAGAATATGTAATTGAATTGGTATGGAAAATGGTTGTCTTGAATTTTGTGTAATGATGTATATTGCTATGAAAGGAGAGAGTATAATTAACAATTGTCGAAACATCATTGAAAATGTACAGTGTAACATATTAATGTGAACTTAAGTATTTCTCGGGTATTACCTACCCGTTAAAATAAAATTTCACAAGTAATATTTTGTACGAAAGAATTTTTATTACAGTCTTTATGAAAATATATGTATGTATATTTTCTTCAGATGTAATATGGATTTAATGAGTTAATATTATATTAATCGCATTTGGTTTACGGTTGGAACTAGAAATGAATAATCCCTAAAACTTTAGAGATTACATAATCGTCACGGAATATTTCTTCAACGTAAATGAAATAATGAATTAATACTTCATCACTCATTATTGTTGGTATCCCTCAGAGCCTGCGGTGCGTATGATGTTGATGCTCGTAATGCGGCTTGCGATGCTGAGGCTTGTAATGTTGTTGGTAATGCTGCAGCTGGTGCTGGTAGTGGTTTGATGTGAGTATAGATGATGAGAATTTGTTTCATTTTGTATTGTAAAAGAAGATGTTTAAAGTTTTTTTAATAAAAAGAGAGGTCAAGAGCTTTATAAAGGGAATGAAATGATGTAGTATGCACTTGCTAATGAAGTTTTGCTTTTCATGACAGTAAATTTTTTTTTTACTAAATAATTCACCATGCAAGATACGTAGTAAAGGTCGGATAGCCTCAATAATATTAGTAATATTATACTCATTGCGGCATATCCTGGAAAGGAGAGAGAAAATGGTGTGATGCCCCGTACAAAACCATCGTGTACGAATCATCAACAACAGGATCATTACAAGGTTAAGTACTATATGCTGTAATAAAAGAAGTTGCATTCATGATAAAAAGGTGACGTCATAACCGACATCAAATGTTTTACACCAACAGTATGCTTCTACGAATAGCAAGCATGAATAAATGTATGTGACCCTTAGGTCGTTACAAAACATAGTTTCAAAAGTATAAAAGTTTGAATGCAAGATAAACAGTTCATGCGAGCATAACACTAGAGCAGCGGGTGTCTACGGCAAGACTAGCACGACAGCGGAAGCAAATAACCTTAAGCACCGGAGAAAAACATGCTTAAAAACGTCAACACAAAGGTTGGTGAACTATAGTTTAAGTATAATAGTAATGTAAGGTAGGCTATGAGATTTCAGTGCTACAAAGAGCATTTTAAAACAGTATGATAAAGTATATGTTAACCGTGGGAACTTGGTAACTAACTTATACCCCCTGAAAGTACACTTGGCAAGTGCGTATGTTTATGAAGTATTAAACACTCGTTAAAAGCTAGCGCTACTATCCCGAGTGGGGATGTCAAACCCTATGGATCCATATCTAAGATTCGCGTTCACGGTTCAAAAACCAATGACTAAACGTTACCGAGCTAAAGGGAATGTTTCTGCCGTTATATAACCCACACATATATAAAGTTTAAGTAATCGTGCCTAGTATGTAAAACATAAAATCCGCATGTATTCTCAGTTCCCAAAATAAGTTAAAGTAAAAAAGGGAAAGCTATAACTCACAATGATAAAGTAGCGGTAAAGTATGACTCGGAAAGTAAGCAAGTAATGAAGGTTGTCCAAACGGGTCCTCAACCTAAGTCAAATAGTACTAAGTCAGTAAATCGTCCGAATAGGTTTAAAAGTATGTAAATAAGGTCTTAAGGGTCATCATCATTCATCATTAAACAAAAGGCGTAAAGTAAATTTCGTTCATGAAAGTAGTTTAAAACAAAGGCTGACTTCGATCAGTCACCACAGCCTCTACCCTTACTAAATTAAGGTGAGACCAGTGGCCATGGCTCCATATATGAGTCCTTTAAGTGTGGTAAAATTTACAGAAGCAAACTCGTCTTCGTTTGACCGTGGCGACGGTCTAAGTGCGAGTAGGTCAGAAATTTCTGCACAACGTTAAAAGGACATAGTGACGATCGGAGGGCCATAAATCCTAAACCGTAACTCGGATTAAGACAAGTCCTATATGAAAAGTTATCTACTCGAAAATATCTATCTGAAAATCAAGGTTACAGTAGCCCAGGTGTACTGGTATGTTACAGAAACCAGAAAACAGTAGGCAGAAGACAGAAAACAGAAAAATAGTGGGTTCCGGTGGTCTTGGTGCTTGATGTTCATCATGGTTCTCATCCTTGATGCATATAGCTTCAAGTGTACAACTCATTGATGTGTTTACCTCATCT
This sequence comes from Rutidosis leptorrhynchoides, assembly GCF_046630445.1. Lineage (NCBI taxonomy): Eukaryota > Viridiplantae > Streptophyta > Magnoliopsida > Asterales > Asteraceae > Rutidosis > Rutidosis leptorrhynchoides. The sequence continues at coordinate 252,455,782 of NC_092337.1, forward strand.
TGACCAAGTTTTGACCATCATAACCTTTGTGTAAGTCTAAGACATGAACCACACCTCACTTAAGAGTTGTATGTAGTTTGATGAACCAAAGTTACATCAAAGTCTTAGGCTTGTCACATACATGAACTATAAAGTAATATTTAGCAATTTTGACTTATCAAAACACTAGTGTAAGTCTAAGATGTATATCACAACTCACTTAAGAGTTGTATGAAGTTTGATGAACCAAAGTTGCATCAAAGTCTTAGATTTAACACCTACATGAGTTATAAAAGTAAGATTAAGTTATGAACTTGAAAGTAGACTTATGTAAACAAGATCTTGAGTTGTAGAACATAGTTCTTAGTTAGATCTTGAAGATCTTAGACCCAAAAGTCTAGATCAACCATAAGTGTACAAAGTTATAATTAAAAAGTTTCATTTACATGTTCTTGAACTAGTAAAGTTAACTTTTAGTTCAAGAGAAATGAGATCAAGACTAACTTGTAGTACTTGACCAACAACAACCAAAATCATAAAATTAAAGTGAATAAAATGAAGACATAAACTAAATGAACAAGTTAATAAGTCATGGTTGTTCATACTTTAAAGATTCAAACCAAAGTTTGATCTTTAAGAAAGTAAACTTTAAAGTTTACTAACATGAATTACAAGTATGATTTACAACACATGAACCTTAAATCTTTTGAAACAATAAATGTAGAATCATCAACTAGTAAGTTTATGTTCTTGTGTTCTTGAAAATACAAGATATTATGAAGAATCAAACTAAAGAGTTGATTCTTGAAACTAGTAAGTAAGTAACAAACAACTACAAGTAACAATTACAAGTCATTAAACAACAAAGAACAAAAGATGATGATGATGATGAGAGTGTAGCCAAGGGCTATGGTTTTGTTAAAGAAAAGAAGAAGAAGAACAAGTTCAAGTTGATTACAAGATGAGAGAAAAAGTGAGAAAGAAAGTTGCAAGTTTGAGAGTGTTTTTGAGAATGAGAGAATATGAGTAAACAAGTAATGAAAAAAAAAGATTTTTGAATCCCTTTGTGCCAATCTAGGCCACGGCTTTCAGCAGAAAAAAAGGGGGGAAGGGTAGTGTTTAATGGTTCTTCATGTGTTAAAGCTTAAAAGTTGGATAATGAGGATGCATGCATGGGGATTATATGTTAACTAGATTCCAAGGTGACTTAACTAACTAGTTACACTTACAAGTACTACTTACATGTCTAAGTGGGCTAGTTAATCCATATAAATGGGTAGGGTGGGCTTATAAGCCCATGTTCAAGAGTCCACAACATTAATCAAAGCCCAAGTTCAATTAATTAACAAATTAAACCAATTAAAGCCTAAGTAACTAACTAATAGTCTTAGTTAATTAAAATGATTAATAAAACTAATCATGAATGTAAATAATATCTGAAAATATTATTCGTGTAAGTTTCGGGTGTCATAAAGACGTTTCGGGAAATTAAAGTCAAGTACGGTGTATCATGGCAACAAGTAAATGTAATAACATACATTCGTTTAATCACACGTATTAATAATAATAATTATTAATAAATAAACGTTGGAAAATCCAGGGTCGTTACATTACCCACCTGTTAAAGAAAATTTCGTCCCGAAATTTTAAGCTGAGGTAGATGGAGGAGTCGGGAAAAGGTGAGGATACTTCCGCATCATTTGATCCTCTCGCTCCCAAGCAAACTCAGGTTCTCGTTTGGCATTCCATCATACTCGGACGATCGGAATCTTGTTGCATTTCAAAGTTTTGATCTCACGATCCATAATTTCAACAGGTTCTTCCAAAAAGTAGAGTTTGTCATCAATTGTAAGTTCCTCAAGTGGTATGATAAGTTCAGGTGCAGCAAGACACTTCTTTAAGTTTGACACGTGGAAGGTAGGATGAACTGAGCTCAACTGTGCTGGTAGATCCAAACGGTAAGCAACGGGTCCAACACGTTCCAAAATTTCGAAAGGACCAATGTATCGCGGGTTTAACTTTCCACGTTTTCCAAAATGAATCACACCTTTCCAAGGTGCAACCTTCAACATTACATGATTACCAACGTTGAATTCAAAGTCTTTACGTTTAAGATCGGCATAACTCTTTTGACGATCGCGGACAGTCTTAAGTCTAGCTTGAATCTGAGCAATCTTCTCCGTTGTTTCGTGGACTACCTCGGGTCCGGTGATTTTCTTTTCGCCTACTTCGGCCCAACAAATAGGAGATCGGCACTTACGGCCATACAACACTTCAAAAGGTGCAGCATTAATGCTCGAGTGATAACTGTTGTTGTACGAGAATTCGGCTAATGGTAAATGCTTTTCCCAGGCCTTTCCAAAATCGATGACACATGCACGCAACATGTCTTCCAAGGTCTGAATCATTCGTTCACTTTGCCCGTCGGTCTGTGGGTGATAAGCAGTACTCATGTTGAGACGGGTTCCCATGGCTTCTTGTAAAGAACGCCAAAATCTGGAAGCAAAACGGGGATCGCGATCTGAGATGATCGATAAAGGTACACCATGACAAGATACAACCTCCTTGATGTATAGTTGAGAAAGTCTTTCCATCGTATCTGTTTCCTTCATGGCCAAAAAGTGTGCAGATTTGGTAAGGCGGTCAACGATGACCCAGATGGTATCGTATCCGCCCACCATCTTCGGCAGCTTAGTAATTAAATCCATTGTGATCCTTTCCCACTTCCATTGTGGGATTTCTGGTTGTTGAAGTAACCCAGAAGGTCTTTGATGTTCGGCCTTTACCTTCGAGCAAGTCAAACACTTACCAACATAAGTCGCAACGTCTTTCTTAAGATTCGGCCACCAATACTGTTCTTTAAGGTCGTGGTACATTTTGCCCGCTCCAGGATGAATCGAATATCTCGATTTGTGTGCTTCATCAAGTATAAGGTTCCGTAGATCTCCATAATAAGGTACCCAAATTCTCCTGGCATAACATCGGAGTCCAGACTCCCTAACCTCGAATCGAGAGACAAGTATGTTCAAATGTTTGTGAGATATGTTCTCCTCCTTGAGAGCCTCATCTTGGGCTACTCTGATCTGGCTGTTAAGGTTCAAATGGATGGTGATGTTCAGAGCCCTAACACGAAGAGGTGCCGTCCTCTCCTTTCGGCTTAAAGCGTCAGCTACAACATTGGCCTTGCCAGGGTGATAACGGAGTTCACAATCGTAGTCGTTGAGCGTCTCAATCCATCGACGCTATCTCATATTCAGTTGCTTCTGATCAAAGATATGCTGGAGACTCTTGTGATCGGTGAAGATAGTGCTCTTAGTTCCATACAAATAGTGTCTCCACAATTTGAGCGCAAAGACAACGGCTCCAAGTTCAAGATCGTGAGTAGTGTAATTCTGCTCGTGAATCTTCAATTGTCGGGAGGCATAGGCAATAACTTTTGATCGTTGCATCAGTACACAACCAAAACCACTCTTCGAAGCATCGCAATAAACAACAAAGTCATCACTGCCTTCGGGAAGCGATAGGATAGGTGCGGTGGTTAACTTCTTCTTCAAAGTTTGGAATGTTGATTCGTGTGCGGGTTCCCAAATGAACTTCTTGCCCTTGTGAGTCAGTGCGGTCAAAGGACGCGCAATCAGAGAAAAACCTTCGATAAACCTTCGGTAGTAACCGGCGAGACCTAGGAATTGGCGAATATGCGTTAGAGTAGTGGGGGTCTCCCACTTGCTGATGGCTTCAATCTTGGCGGGGTTAACTTTGATACCCAGGTCGCTCACAACATGACCCAGGAACTGGACTTCTTTCAACCAAAATTCACACTTGGAGAATTTGGCGTAAAGTTGCTCTTGTCTCAAGAGTTCAAGTACTAGTCGAAGGTGTTGCTCATGCTCTTCTTCGCTCTTAGAGTAGATGAGGATATCATCTATGAAGACGATAACAAACTTATCCAAGTACGGCTTGCAGACACGATTCATGAGATCCATGAACACGGCAGGTGCATTGGTTAATTTGAATGGCATCACGAGAAACTCGTAATGACCATAACAGGTCCTAAATGCAGTTTTCATCACGTCACTTTCCTTCACCTTCAACTGGTGATAGCCGGATCGCAAATCGATCTTTGAGTAAACACATGATCCTTGTAGTTGATCAAAAAGATCATCAATTCGTGGAAGAGGATACCGATTCTTGATAGTCAATTTGTTGAGTTCGCAGTAGTCGATACACATACAGAAGGATCCATCCTTCTTCTTCACAAACAGAACAGGTGCGTCCCAAGGCGAGAAACTTGGTTGGATAAATCCACGATCTAACAGCTCTTGTAGTTGACTTTGTAATTCTTGCATCACAGAAGGTGCGAGTCTATAAGGTGCGCGAGCTACAGGTGCAGCTCCTGGCACTAAATCAATTTGAAACTCTACTGCTCTCGGCGGCGGTAATCCAGGCAATTCCTCTGGGAAGACATCGGAAAATTCGTTCACAATTCGAACGTCGTTCACATTCTTCACTTCGGTTTCTACCGTTTTCACATGTGCTAGGACAGCAAGACGTCCCTTCTTCATAATCTTTTGTGCTTTCACGCAACTAATGAGGTTCAACTTTGAGGTACATCTCTCTCTGTAAATAACCAGTGGCTCACCATCTCCTTGTGGTATACGAAGAGCTTTATCTCCACAGATAATATCGGCCCTTATCTTGCTCAACCAATCCATACCGACGATCACGTCAAAACTTCCCAGTTTGATAGGTATCAAATCAATTTCGAAATCTGCACCAGCTATGTTGATAATAGCTCCACGACTAATATGGTTAACCTTTTCAAGTTTTCCATTGGCGACTTCGACAAGCATACTCTCTTTTAACGGGACTAAAGACCAATTAATCTTATCGCAAAAATGTCTACATACATAACTTCTATCCGCACCAGTATCAAACAAGACAGAAGCTAAAAGATTGTTGATTGTGAATATACATGTCACCAAGTCGGGGTTTTCGCGTGCGTTCCTTGCATTAACATTGAAAGCTCTAGCGCGCGGTGGTCCGCCATATTTTCGCTTATTTGGACACGCATTTCTGAAATGGCCCGTCTGTCCGCATTCGTAACACTTCCTTGGCCCATTGGTATTCGGCTTCCCATTCAAAGTGTTGACCTTGCAGTCTTTCCCGATGTGCCCAGCCCGTTGGCACTTCTTGTAGACAACATTGAAATATCCAGTATGGTGTTTGTAACACCTCTTGCATTGAGGTAGGGTTCCCTTGTAGTTTGGGTTGGAGTTGGTGTTGTTGTTGGGGTTGGGGTTTCCACCGTTGTTATTTCCTCTGAAACCCTCATGTCGTTTCGCCGGGTTTTGATCATAGTTCCTTCCCCTGTTGTTGTTGTTGTTGTGGTTATCCCATTTGTGCTTCTCACTAGTACCCGCTTCAGACTTAGTTTTCTCCGGTTCATCGATGGTTATTTGATTCATTAAAGTATGCGCCATGCGCATCGCTTCGGGAACATTCGGTGGATTGGACGAGGTGACGTTTACCTTAATGCTCTTAGGGAGTCCCCAGAAGTACCTTCCCATTCGCTTGAATTCTGGGGTGACCATTGTCAGACACATCAGGGCTAGTTCCAAAAATCTCCTGTTGTAACCATCAAGGTCGTTCCCAACGGCCTTTAACTGCATGAATTCCATTTCCATATTTTGGATTTCGGTTCTCGGACAATACTCCTCAATCATGGCACACTTAAATTCCTCCCATGGCATAGCATACGCCTCATCAATGCCTTGTGCCTGTGCCAATGTGTTCCACCACGTGAGCGCACCGTCAGATACCGTGCAAGAAGCAAATTTGGTTTTATTGTTCTCCGAACAGTTGCTAACTCAGAATACTGATTCAAGTTTCTCGAACCATCTGGTGAGACCAACCGGTCCCTCAGTGCCGCTGAAGTTATGTGGTTTACAGCTCTGGAATTCCTTGTAAGTACACCCATTTCGAATGGGTTGAATAACCGATGATGGTGGCGGTGGCGGTGGAGCTTGGGGTTGCATTTCCGCAATGGCTGCGGCTACACGTTCTTGGATCATCTCTTCAATTTGAGCAGCAGTAGGTGTGGATCGACCGTTAGCCATGGTGTTCTATACAACATTTTGACTCAAGTCAAAATCCAGCATTCAATATATAATAATATAGTATATAACAACCAACATGTAAACAGCACAACACATGTTGATTAAGTAACGCAAGTTGATACAAGCACTGCAAAACACCATACAGTAACGTAAATAGAACACTTGTGCAAAAAGTAACATCACAAAGTTTCCATTCATTAATAATAAGTTTCATACATCATGATAGATTCGTACAATACATAAGTGAAATATGAAACTATAACTAGATTACATCATGAAATCTAATACAAAAGGTCCTACGGTGAAGGTGGGTGTAGGATGTCTAAAACCTGAGCCAACTGCTCCTCGAGCTCAGTAACCCGAGCTCGGAGGATTCCCACCTCCCTTTTCAATTCCTCGACAGTAGGAGATGGTGGGGCAGGTGGTGCGGGTGGTGCGGGTGGTGCCGGTAGTGCGGGTGGTGCAAATCGCACGAAACGGGGTGCAGACGTTCCGGCTCTAGAAATAGTCAGTACGTAACGGGGAACCTTACGTATCTGTGGGTCGGCAGGGTACGGCACAAGCCGTTTACGGGCTGTAACCCTACGATGCTGACCAAATGCGTCAGTGAAAGCACGGCCTCCGTTGATCCCCGGAATGATGGTACCGTCGAAGCGATACCGCTTCTTCGGCGGGGTGGAGGATGGCTGAATAGGTATATCAGCAGGGTCCTCATCATCACTGGAGTCATCTGAGGAAGAGTCATCTGATGAAGAATCGGCGGATGAGGAGTCATCCGAATCATGTGGTGGTGGCACTGGTGGCTGAACTGGCCATCCGTGGGCGGCCATCATCTGTCTGTATCTGAATGGCGGAATTGGCACTAAACGTCCATTAGGAGCGCGTCGGCACGGCATGCGCATATGGTTACGGAATGGCCCTTCCCAGAACTCCGCAGGAATCATAACACCACCGATGCGGGGCTGTGGCTCCGAGGGTCGAGGAGCAGACGGAGCTGGAATCTCCGTAGGGTCCACGTGTCCGTCAATAGCAGCCACTGGTGCCGGCGCACTACTACTAGCTCCGAAAGACGAAGCGCCGGGGTCACTGGTGCGTATCGGGATCGGTGTGTCGGCAGCAGCAGCAGGTGGGGTGGCTGACGAGTCTAAACTGCCCAAAATGATAGCAGGTGGAACATCCGACATCTGAACAAGGAAAAATAAATTTTCCATGTCAGTAAGTCATAAAGCAAGCACGTATTAGGCCAACAGTTTAAATCATGTATAACAATAAGTAGCATGGCAATTATAACGAATCGTACAGAAGTAGCATGCAATCGAAAGCAAGTAATATCATACAGTAGTGAAATCATGTAGTAGCATACGGCATGTAGCAGTAACAGTAAGCAGCAGCATGTAATAAGTTCAGCAGAAACACGTAAACTAGCAAGTTGTAGATTAGTCCTATTAGTGAATCCTACTCGGGTCGGTCTTAGACTCACTAATGCAACCGAATTCCCTACAACCAATGCTCTGATACCAAATGTGATGCCCCGTACAAAACCATCGTGTACGAATCATCAACAACAGGATCATTACAAGGTTAAGTACTATATGCTGTAATAAAAGAAGTTGCATTCACGATAAAAAGGTGACGTCATAACCGACATCAAATGTTTTACACCAACAGTATGCTTCTACGAATAGCAAGCATGAATAAATGTATGTGACCCTTGGGTCGTTACAAAACATAGTTTCAAAAGTATAAAAGTTTGAATGCAAGATAAACAGTTCATGCGGTGATAACACTAGAGCAGCGGGTGTCTACGGCAAGACTAGCACGACAGCGGAAGCAAATAACCTTAAGCACCTGAGAAAAAAATGCTTAAAAATGTCAACACAAAGGTTGGTGAGCTATAGTTTAAGTATAACAGTAATGTAAGGTAGGCCACGAGATTTCAATGCTACAAAGAGCGTTTCAAAACAGTATGATAAAGTATATGTTAACCGTGGTCACTTGGTAACTAACTTAACGTTTATACCCCCTGAAAGCACACTTGGCAAGTGCGTATATTTACGAAGTATTAAACACTCATTAAATGCTAGCACTACTAGCCCGAGTGGGGATGTCAAACCCTATGGATCCATATCTAAGATTCGCGTTCACGGTTCAAAAACCAATGACTAAACGTTACCGAGCTAAAGGGAATGTTTCTGCCATTATATAACCCACACATATATAAAGTTTAAGTAGTCGTGCCTAGTATGTAAAACATAAAATCCGCATGTATTCTCAGTTCCCAAAATAAGTTAAAGTAAAAAGGGAAAGCTATAACTCACAATGATAAAGTAGCGGTAAAGTATGACTCGGAAAGTAAGCAAGTAATGAAGGTTGTCCAAACGGGTCCTCAACCTAAGTTAAATAGTACTAAGTCAGTAAATCATTCGAATAGGTTTAAAAGTATGTAAATAAGGTCTTAAGGGTCATCATCATTCATCATCAAACAAAAGGCGTAAAGTAAATTTCGTTCATGAAAGTAGTTTAAAACAAAGGCTGACTTCGATCAGTCACCACAGCCTCTACCCTTACTGACTTAAGGTGAGACCAGTGGCCATGGCTCCGTATATGAGTCCTTTAAGTGTGGTAAAATGTACAGAAGCAAACTCATCTTCGTTTGACCGTGGCGACGGTCTAAGTGCGAGTAGGTCAGAAATTTCTGCACAACGTTAAAAGGACATAGTGACGATCGGAGGGCCATAAATCCTAAACCGTAACTCGGATTAAGACAAGTCCTATATGAAAAGTTATCTACTCGAAAAGATCTATCTGAAAATAAAGGTTACAGTAGCCCAGGTGTACTGGTCAGTTACAGAAACCAGAAAACAGTAGGCAGAAGACAGAAAACAGAAAAATAGTGGGTTCCGGTGGTCTTGGTGCTTGATGTTCATCATGGTTCTCATCCTTGATGCATATAGCTTCAAGTGTACAACTCATTGATGTGTTTACCTCATATTGACCAAGTTTTGACCATCATAACCTTTGTGTAAGTCTAAGACATGAACCACACCTCACTTAAGAGTTGTATGTAGTTTGATGAACCAAAGTTACATCAAAGTCTTAGGCTTGTCACATACATGAACTATAAAGTAATATTTAGCAAGTTTGACTTATCAAGACACTAGTGTAAGTCTAAGATGTATATCACAACTCACTTAAGAGTTGTATAAAGTTTGATGAACCAAAGTTGCATCAAAGTCTTAGATTTAACACCTACATGAGTTATAAAAGTAATATTAAGTTATGAACTTGAAAGTAGACTTATGTAAACAAGATCTTGAGTTGTAGAACATAGTTCTTAGTTTGATCTTGAAGATCTTAGACCCAAAAGTCTAGATCAACCATAAGTGTACAAAGTTATAATTAAAAAGTTTCATTTACATGTTCTTAAACTAGTAAAGTTAACTTTTAGTTCAAGAGAAATGAGATCAAGACTAACTTGTAGTACTTGACCAACAACAACCAAAATCATAAAATTAAAGTGCATAAAATGAAGACATAAACTAAATGAACAAGTTAATAAGTCATGGTTGTTCATACTTTAAAGATTCAAACCAAAGTTTGATCTTTAAGAAAGTAAACTTTAAAGTTTACTAACATGAATTACAAGTATGATTTACAACACATGAACCTTAAATCTTTTGAAACAATAAATGTAGAATCATAAACTAGTAAGTTTATGTTCTTGTGTTCTTGAAAATACAAGATATTATGAAGAATCAAACTAAAGAGTTGATTCTTGAAACTAGTAAGTAAGTAACAAATAACTACAACTAACAATTACAAGTCATTAAACAACAAAGAACAAAAGATGATGATGATGAGAGTGTAGCCAAGGGCTACGGTTTTGTTAAAGAAAAGAAGAAGAAGAACAAGTTCAAGTTGCTTACAAGATGAGAGAAAAAGTGAGAAAGAAAGTTTCAAGTTTGAGAGTGTTTTTGAGAATGAGAGAATATGAGTAAACAAGTAATGAAAAAAAAAAGATTTTTGAATCCCTTTGTGCCCATCTAGGCCACGGATTTCAGCAGAAAAAAAGGGGGGAAGGGTAATGTTTAATGGTTCTTCATGTGTTAAAGCTTAAAAGTTGGATAATGAGGATGCATGCATGGGGATTATATGTTAACTAGATTCCAAGGTGACTTAACTAACTAGTTACACTTACAAGTACTACTTACATGTCTAAGTGGGCTAGTTAATCCATATAAATGGGTAGGGTGGGCTTATAAGCACATGTTCAAGAGTCCACAACATTAATCAAAGCCCAAGTTCAATTAATTAACTAATTAAACCAATTAAAGCCCAAGTAACTAACTAATAGTCTTAGTTAATTAAAATGATTAATAAAACTAATCATGAATGTAAATAATATCTGAAAATATTATTCGTGTAAGTTTCGGGTGTCACAAAGACGTTTCGGGCAATTAAAGTCAAGTACGGTGTATCATGGCAACAAGTAAATGTAATAACATACATTCGTTTAATCACACGTATTAATAATAATAATTATTAATAAATAAACGTTGGAAAATCCAGGGTCGTTACAAATGGTGTTACGAACGGGTTCGCCGGTAAGTGCCTCATGTTCTTCACCAAGAGGGCAATGTGGTGGATGGAAGAGATCACCTTCTTCTTGTCCCCAATGATTAAGTATATATATATATATATATATATATATATATATATATATATATATATATATATATATATATATATATATATATATATATATATATATATATCAATTCATCCAAAATAGATGATGGCTAATTGGTTGATCCATTCCGGTCACACTGCTTTCGGAGCTCGAGTGAAATTCCATATCGGAATTCGAGGGACTTGAACTAGTGGAAAGTTCCATTTCGTACGATTGAATAAAGGATTTTTCAATATGAAATGATTTTCGGCTATCGGATGGTATTCTAATTACATAGAATATCTATATATATAGAGCAAAAGATTTCATAGATTACGGAGGAATTTACGGAATATGTTAGGCAAAGTTTACAGTAACAGATACGCTAAGATATGAATTAGCATATACACTAAAATATGAACTTTGTCTATACACTATTTATGCAATCAATGCAGTAAGATGTGTCTAGACTAAAAATGATAAGCATGTAATTTTCTAAGGGTGATAAGCAGATGATTTTCGACTAGAAATGATAAGCAAAACTTTTGACATGCAGTTAAGGTCGAAGTCCAGACTCACTAATGCATCTTAATAACTATCAGTTAGACTCACTAATGCAAGACATGGTTCACTAAGACCACCGCTCTGATACCAACTGAAACAACCCGTCCATATTACTATAAATGCAGTACGTTCTCATTGGTCCCATAGCGAGGTATTTGACCTCTATATGATACATTTTAGAAAATATTGCATTCGTTTCATAAAAAGCACATCATTATTATACATAATGCATGTTTTAAACAAGTGGGCGATTATTTAAGAAATAATCCACAAAATACATCGGTTTCCAAATACTACACACGTGACGTAACAGTCGAATATAATACATGACAAAGGTTTTATTGAATGCAACACTTTATTTAAATAAAAGTATGAGACTCCATGCACAGCTTGCTCAGATAATGCAACAGCGGAAGACTTTCTTAAGGACCTGAGAATAAACATGCGTAAACAGTCAACACAAAGCTTGGTGAGATATATAGGTTTATCATCGATATAAATATAGACCACACGATTTCATAGTTATAAATATAGGTACACTCGCAAGTGTATAAAAGTATTCTATAAGTTGTTGAGCGCTTCGGTAACCATACTTAACCATTAATGTGGCATATTCCCTTTATTATGAAATCTCCCTACACTGTACCAAGTGTAGTAAAAACGAAGTACTATGCAACCGTTTACGATACTAGAGCGACTAGCCCGGTTGTGGTTGTAAAACCCGATAGATCTATCAATAGGATTCGCGTATACATGTTCTTACAATATGTAAATATTAGTTACCAAGCTATTAGGGAAGATATGCAAAGTGGTACAACTCAACGTAGAATATATTTTAAGTACTTGTGTCTATGGCGTAAAACATAAAATGCATGTATTCTCATCCCAAAATATTTGTAGAGTTTAAAAATGGGACTATATACTCACAGTAGTAAAAGTACATTAATAATAAGTTTTCAACTTATTAAAATTAAGACCGTCGTCCTTAGATTCACGAACCTATAACAATAATAACGATTCAGATAATAATGCGACATATGAATAAAATAAAGCAAGTTCATAGAATACTTATATAATAATTTTTAACATTTTATGTTAGTAGTCCATTGTGAGTAGTCCTTTGTTAGTAGTCCAAAATAGTCCGAAAAGTCCAACAGTCCAATAATCGGTATATATATATATATATATATATATATATATATATATATATATATATATATATATATATATATATATATATATATATATATATATATATATATAATCTTAGAATTACCCCACGACGTATTGTATACGTATTGTCTTTGCATCAACCCAGAGACGTATTGTATACGTATTGTCTTAGAATTAACTAACACGTATTGTGTACGTATTGTCTTAGGATTTATCAAAACGTATTGTATACTTATTATGTTAGGACGTACCAAGAATATTATTATACATATATACAATCACAGAATTAACCAAGATTATAATATTTTGTTATACTACTGATAACATGTCCAAATATATATATAGGATATAGGAAAAGTTAACAAAGATATGGTTAATATAGTTTTTATAATATAAATTTCGTCCATACAACGTTAATTTTAGCAGATTTTGTTTTGCTCGCCAAATATTCATTACAACTCCGTTTAAAGTGAATCAAATTCCTATGGATTCATTAAGAAGTAAATTTTACAAAACCAATTCGAAAAGTTCATCCCAAGTAGTAATTTTTAGAGCTTTACCCTCTTTTTGTGTCAGTGGACAGATTTGGAAAAATCCCGGCATCCACCTAATATATGATTTTTGATAAAATACTTCCACTTTGTCTAAAATCATGAAAAAAATACTGGAAGTCTTATTTACATATATTAACATATTTCCATAGTCTTAGCCTAGAACTCAAAGTCTAAGATAGGTTTTTAATTCCCAACCCAAAAACAGCCCGCGTTTTACGAATGGATATTAAAGGATATATGTTAAGTTTTAAGATGTTCTTCATATGTACAAGTTATAAGTTCTTATATTAACTTAATATAACATCATAATACATATAAATAAGTGTTATTAGAGTTAAGTTAGAAAGATTAGATTAGTTTTTCAAACAAGCTTGGTGTTCACCAAAACAAGTTCTAGTTTTTACAAGTTTTATAAGTATAATAAGATAGCAACTATACAAGGAATTGAACAAGGATTTTGAGAAGTATTTTACCTTGATTATGAAGAGGAAAGTTGCTGAGATTAAAGTATGATATGAGAGCATTCAAGTGTGTGTTTTTAGTTTAAGAAAATGTGGAGTAAAAATGAGTTAAAATGGTCCTTATTTATAAGCTTATAATTTTGGCTTTTAGTGAAAATATCTAAGATAAGTTAAATTATATTAAGTCATGCATGACATATTAAATTGATTAGGTCATGGATGACATATTACACAAATAATTGCAGATTTCTATTGGTATATACCAATAGTAAATACTTCTAGAAGCTGTGTATAATACGGGTAAAAATACCGTATGAATGCGAGTAGAATTCTTTGAGGAAATTGAACGAAAATACGAGTATAGCTATCCTTTATATGTATTGGTATATTATAAAGTGTATTCAATACTTGTAAGGATGTATTTACACTCGTAATACATTATATGTAAATACATTTTAACATAAGTTAATTATGTCGTTTAAATAGTAATATATATATTGTTTGAAAACTCTTTAAATTAGTAGTATGAAAATATATATATAATACTTTGTTAATATACTTAATGAGATATTTAATTATCATATTTTCAAGTTAAATATATATAAATCCATATATATACACAATAATTAAACAATTAAATCAAGTTATGACGTTCCAGATTCGTCGGAATAAAAGGGTGACCAAAAGCTTGTGTAAAACTCTTTTCGAATGTTCAAGATTTATTAAAATCCATTGCTTATCAAGTCGGAATTATATAAAGATTAAGTTTAAATTTGGTCGGAAATTTTCGGGTCGTCACATAGATAGATAGAGAGAGAGATAAACGTGATGTTGGTGGTCGACGGTTTGAGGAGGGTGATGGTGGTTCAATGATGTACAGTGGTGGATTGGAGTGGTTGTGTTGTTTGAGGGTGGCTCGATTGTTGAAGTGGTGGTTCTCCGGTGGCGATGATGGTTGTGGAGAGTCATAGCCGATTGAAGATGGTTCTTGGTGGAAGCAGGGATGGGTGATGGTGTTTTGGTAGTTGTTATGGTTGATGATTTAGTGAGTTGTGTTTTAACCACAATATAAACCAACCAAAAAATATACTATGTATGATCTATGAAAGATAGAAAGAATAGGACGCAGGTTATAGGATGATGGGTTTTGGTTGATCATAGGTGTGTATATACACTTATATGTAAGTATATATAAATATAATAGATAGGTGGTAGTTGATCAATTGGTTCACAAGTAGAACAGTACGCATAATAAGCAAATTAACTAAAACATGTGGAGAATTTAACTCTTCCAACACTTTTGATACAGTGATGATTAGTTCAATCAACGGAAGAAGAAAAGGACAAATAATGCATTATGGTCGGTGGTTTGTTGAGTGATATATGCAATCACATATAGTAATTGAATATTAATATAATAATTATTATTATTATTATTATAATATTATTAAAATAAAACATGTAATAATATATTAGCCGTCGTCATTCACGGACTGGATTTCGTTTTCCGTTGTTAATCAGTGGCGGATAAAAGTCTTCGGAAAAATCCCAAAATTTTAAATTAACTATTTTTTATTTATTTTGGTCATTATGGAATAAAATTTGATCATTAATTTAATAAATAAAAATTACATCAGCTGCCCCCCTCAATTCTGGGTAAAATATAAAAAGTGTTAAAACTTAACAAATAATTCATAAATACATTTTTAATAAGTCAAATTTATAGAACTCATTTTCGGATCACCATTTATTTTAAAATCATATAAGTTCGAATTTAAGTTGCTTAATATCAATCGAAACATCAACGAGTATTACAATTATTTAATATACTTTATTTGTATATAAATATGTTTTAAATAATACTTATTATTTTTAGATAATTAATTTCCAACAATAACATCATAAATTATATTTCAAATTATATATATTTATTTAAATATATACATATCTAATTACAAATAGTTGTTCGTGAATCGTTGAGAACGGTCGATGGTCAATTGAACAGTTCAAAATTTTGAGACTCAACATAACAGACTTTGCTTATCGTGTCGAGTTCATATAAAGATCAAGTTTAAATTTGGTCAGAAATTTCCGGGTCGTCACATAATATCACAACGCAATCACAATCCTAGTTAGTTTACCTACACACTAAGGCACTAACAAAATTCTCGTTCTGACCCGTACTCCTACAAGTCCCGCAACAAATAAGCACACAAAAAAGTCTAAGTCAAGGCACCTATCTCAAGTCGCCTAAATCCCTTAGACCATGCTCTGATACCACTTGTAACGACCCAAAAACTCTTACGAGAAAACATGCTTTAAAAAAAAAACAGTTTCAGTCCCAGAACAAATGCGCAGTGCGCATTACAACGCGAAACAGTTTTAGAAATTTGGACCAGACCTGACCACCAACTTTTAAGCATCTGCGCGGCGCGCAGGCCTAAGTGCGGCGCGCTCTACACCTGGGAAACCTGTTCAGCCATTTTTAAACACAAAACAAACCATTTCTCACCCAACCCAAGTTTCGTAAGCCCAAAACCAAATTCGGCACTTTTCAAACATTATACAAACGGGTATTAACGAAAAAAGTGTAATATGACCCTTGGGACTCCAACTACCCATAATTACGTGAACGTGGAAATTTTGACCCGTTTCGTTTAAACACAACAAAAGACCGAGCATGGCGATTGGGATTGCACTACCCAATCTTACGTCTAATCTAAAAGAAAAGTCTTCTAAAGCAACCCGCATTAGTCCACTAATCCCCGCGCTTACCCTTGCCACCACTTCCATGCGAAAATCTATAAAAATGTAAACAACGAGAGGGTAAGCTATAAAGCTTAGTGAGGATAAACATACTATATACATACATATGCATAAAATGAATATGCGTTACCAACACAAATAATAAACACGTACTGCACTCAGGTATAACAAGCAAGCTATACATTACGTACCACCAAGCCAAAATCGCAAGATTAGCTACAACACAATAATAATATATAGATATATGCGTCTACCAAAAATCCCAAGGTTAACCCCTTAACCTCAAACTCATGAAGGGCGGCCAAAACCACACGCGCCCAGTAAATCAGGAAACACGCTGTAATGACCCAACTCGTCGTATTTTGGCCTATAAAAAATTTTCCTTAATAATACATTAGTATTATAACCATTAAGTCCCAATTATGTTTCCAAAACATCTTTAATACAATAGTAAGGTTAATAAACTTTAAAACATTTAATACATAAGTCAAATATCCAAACGTGCATACACGACCCGACTATTTTAAATTTCCAACAAAACCGAGCATGGTGATTGGGGATACGCTACCCAATCCTAATAAATCCAAAAGCACATCTTCTAAAGCAAACTACGCGAGTGCACTAGTCCCCACGCTTACCCGAGCCACCGCCTCCATGCAAATCTAAAAAAAATGTAAACAACGAGAGGGTAAGCTAACGCTTAGTGAGTGCAATAATTATACACATACATACATAATTTACCTACTTGCATTCCCTTACCCAAACCACAAGTTAAACCCATATGTCAATGTATAAGAAAATTGCATCATCAATCTTACCACAATAATCTCGTGTATCAAGCGTAAAAGCTAGTAACATCAATCACACCACAATTACCTCATTTATCAATTCGCACAAGCTAGTATCGTCAAAAATCGTACAAATAGTATCAACATTAGCATAATAATCATAATAATAATGAAATGCTAAACATCAACAAGTATAAACCATGGTTAACCAATAATCGCAAGGGAATGACCTCGCGAACAAGTCATCAGTGTTCATAACAACCGTTAGCGCCCAAAAATGGCTATGGTATGCTAACCCCCGAGGTGTTCCAAAAATGACTATGGCATCACCCCCAAGTGTTCCAAAAACAGCTATGGCATCACTTGATCAACGTGTGAGTAAAACACAGCTATTACTCAAAACCATGTGCACAAACACGGCTATGTGCACAATTAATACGGGCAAACAACGTGTGAGTAAAACATGGCTATTACTCACAACCAAGTGCACAAAAAAGGCTATGTGCACAATTATTAAATGTGTGCAAAAATGACTATGCAACACATCAATGGTCACAAAACGGCTATGTGACTCATTGTCAAATAATAGCAATATAATAATAATAATATATATCGGGTCCACAAACCTCATGTCGCATGTTAGTGCACAAAATTCGCCTATTGTTACACTATTCCCAAAGGTGTCCAAACGGCTATCGTCGCATCGATGTGCACCAAAACCCGGCTATTGTGCACATCGCGCACAAGCAAATAAATTATATACATACATGTATAACTATTCCACTCACCTTGAAGTCCTGATGAAAGCAAGCCAAATCCGTTGCTCCGCCAATGAAATGTACCTAATCGATTATCATAATGATAAACAACACAATTAGAGTGGATTACAAACCAACCCATATTGACACCTAGTGCAATATCGACCCGATTGTACTTCCAAACCTAATCCATGTCCAAACTTACCAATAATTACTAACTAGGGTGATAATGATTCCAATAACGCCAATCAAACCCAATCATGAGTGTCAAGCACCTAATTCGCCCAATTTGACACATAAACCCTAATTTTGACCCATTTCAAAATTAGTCAACCACAAGAACACAAATGGCTTTCAATACCTCAATAATCACTAAATACTAGTGATTTCACTCTTTTTTAAGCATTAAACTTGGTTAATTAGTTTACCAGACCAAAACCCGCTTTCAACACCTTTAAACCCGAATCATAGTTATTATCTTCCATTAACAACTAGTGGGGTTCCAATTATGAACATATAATCAAAAGCCCTAAATTTATATGATGAACATGAAAATGAAATTCGGAGTTAGAGCTTACCGCTAGTATCACCTTGTAGCTAAGAACGAGGAGAATAAAGTTGCCTCTTACGCTTTCGATCGAATCCCGCTTCTTCCATTCCAAAATCCCTTTAGAATGATTGGAAGTATTTGAGTTTGAGAGAAAAATGAAGAAGAAAAGGAAAAAGAAATAAATAAAATGAAATGGGTGGATAGGATTTAAGATCCCAAATCTGGTACATACGCGAAATGACCAAAATGCCTTTAAACACCCTTAAAATTACAAAATCTGGTACCAGCTCGCCAGCTATGTCGCGCCGCGACCATCATTCCTCGCGCCGCGAGATTATACTCGGTCTGGGATCCATTTTACAAGCCATCTGATCCTGATTTCAGTTGAATGCCGCGCCGCGGCTCCTTAGGTCGCGCCGCGACCTAATACAGGTTTCTGTCCATTTCTTGCGTACTTGAACTCCAACACACGAACACGTCTCAACCGTTCGTATACTAGTCGTACACACACGATACAACTATATATATATATATATATATATATATATATATATATATATATATATATATATATATATATATATATATATATATATATATATATATACGGGGAAAACGGGGTGTTACAACTCTCCCCCAGTTAAATTCGCTCACGTCCTCGTGATCCTAATCACTTAACCCAACCGAACCTACACGCTATGGTTCTCAAACAATCGTTCCAAACCGAATTCCAACACATTTCTCATTAACCCGAAGATTAATCCACTTACTACATACACACTTGCACGCATTTTGAGACAACATCCGAAGTCTATCACGATCCCTTAGATTATGCGAAATTGCCACGTATTCTTCCAACTCCTCTAGGTGATTCTTCTCAAAGAGTCACCATTAACAACACTATATCGTCACCCGTGATTTATTAGCATCCGCAAATCCGAGCGCTGAAACTTGCTCAATCCCTCACATCGGGAAAACTCAACCAATCTCGTACCGAGACATCAACTCCTAGCGTACCATACCAAGTACAATGCCAAAAGTTACCAATATATATATATATATATATATATATATATATATATATATATATATATATATATATATATATATATATATATATATAGTCCCAACATAAGGTCAACAACCAAACCGAATGAAGACTAAACAAAAATGAATCCTTACAGATAACACTTAACACTAAACATCCCTTGTAGTGCGCAACACGACCAATACGCAACTACCGCAATCTCATAAGCAAACGGCTAAAACCGATAGCGCCCAAAATGACTATGGCAACGCTAATTCCCAAGGTGTACAAAATTGACTATTGTCACACCCGTAACAACATGTGAGCGAAACACGGCAATCGCATCACTAATCACACAACATGGTCCTCACGACCCCACCATTGGCGTATAAAACAACCAATAGTTCTCAACACTAACCACATGAAGGTTATTTCAACACAAAACTCAAGGTGTACAAAAACGGCTATTGTCACACCCTCAAGTACACGAAAAACGGCTATCGTGATATATCCGAAGTGTGCAAAAACGGCTATTGCAACACTACTAACAATATGTGAGCGAAAAATGGCTATCGCATTACTATTACCATGTGTGAGTAAAAATCGGCTATTAATCACAACCATGTGCACAAAACGGCTATGTGCACAATTCATATGGGAAAATAAAATCATAAACATACAAGTAACGGTTCTTTCTGGAAACCTCCTACCATCAATTACAACCAAGAGTGGCTAACGAAGAGCTAATCCTTTCGGATATCACTAATCACCTATCACAAGTCAAACGTGGTCAACAGAGAGATAACCCCAAATAAACACATACACGTAATTACCTCGTAGTACACAAAATGGCTATTGTGTAATACTACCCAAAGTATACGACAATGAGGCATCATACCCTTTCTCAAAGTCCCATTACGCTTCCTCGATAGGAATATAAATCCTTAATGAAGTCGACACAATTTCTTTGATATAACATTACCAACTTCCTCGTGTAGTAGTACAAACTCCCCCACTTAGAACTTTGCTCCTCAATCAAATAGCCAAGATTACAAAGTCAATCGATTTCACCATTTACTGGCGTACGCGACCATACTTGGCGTTGGTCCCTCTTCCCGAATTCTCGAGAACTCAGTTAAATAATAATAAGAACTATCACCCGTTTGCGTCACTAAAGCGATGATGCAATGTCAACATAACACGTATCCTTTTTAGAACGAAATTACCGCTACCCGCAAGGTAGACTTTTCCAACTATCAAATTCTTCCTACCCGTCTCCACCACAAAATCATCCGGCTGGCGATACACACATCACAATACCTTGCTCCAACCTCGAGCATACGGAAGATTTCAAATTATCTATCATCGCTTCTTATAAAGATCTCACTACAATTTACACAAGCTTTATATTGCAATTTTCCAATTGCTAATGCTTGTCAATTCTTCACCGTCACACACATACTTAGGGGTTTCTCTTCGGCACCCTAAGTACGATGTAACTGCCACTTCATCGGAGTCGTACATTACGCTTGCAGGTATGAAAAAGACACCTGACGCCGCATCACCTAGACTCCACTACTAACATCTAACGAAGTCAAAAGACTTAATACCTAGGGTTTCATCCGCCCGAGGACACCCATACGACGACTAGATTGACTTTAAGTCATGCATACTCGTCGAACCTCATGGTTCACAAA
Source organism: Rutidosis leptorrhynchoides (assembly GCF_046630445.1). Taxonomy (NCBI): domain Eukaryota; kingdom Viridiplantae; phylum Streptophyta; class Magnoliopsida; order Asterales; family Asteraceae; genus Rutidosis; species Rutidosis leptorrhynchoides. Next base: position 252,476,884 of record NC_092337.1, read on the forward strand.
TTTACAACATAAAAGCGACCATGCACTAACAAGTAACACCAAAGCGTACTCCCATGGCTTGGTAAAATATATTATTCCACATTAAGGAATGCTTGGGAGCACCAAGTCTTACGCCCTTCATTTATCCACCCGTCCGTCATCATAGGGTAATTCCATTAGAAATGTCACCCCTCATTTAAAACTACGCATTAACACAATGTATCAACTCGTAATCATCAGCGCACTATAATTAGTCAAAGGCATAATTGTATTGAAAATGTAAGTACCTGAAGCAACCTCGTTGGACTCTCGCGCTTCATTGCTCATCGTCGAATACTCGAGCTCCAACCTCTTAATTCGATCATCAAACGATTCGGAACACTCTTGTAGTGACCCGAACTTTTCCATGTTTATATATATTAATTGAGATTGATGTTTACATGATTAAATGTTTCCAACATGTTAAGCAATCAAACTTGTTAAGACCTGATTAATTGAAATAGGTTTCATATAGACAATTGACCACCCAAGTTGACCGGTGATTCACGAACGTTAAAACTTGTAAAAAAACTATATGATGACATATATATGGTTATATATATAGTTAACATGATATTATGATAAGTAAACATATCATTAATTATATTAACAATGAACTACATATGTAAAAACAAGACTACTAACTTAATGATTTTGAAACGAGACATATATGTAACGTTTATCGTTGTAACGACATTTAATGTATATATATCATATTAAGAGATATTCGTACATCATAATATCATGATAATATAATAATTTAAAATCTCTTTTGTTATTATAAACATTGGGTTAACAACATTTAACAAGATCGTTAACCTAAAGGTTTCAAAACAACACTTACATGTAACGACTAACGATGACTTAACGACTCAGTTAAAATGTATATACATGTAGTGTTTTAATATGTATTTATACACTTTTGAAAGACTTCAATACACTTATCAAAATACTTCTACTTAACAAAAATGCTTACAATTACATTCTCGTTCAGTTTCATCAACAATTCTACTCGTATGCACCCGTATTCGTACTCGTACAATACACAGCTTTTAGATGTATGTACTATTGGTATATACACTCCAATGATCAGCTCTTAGCAGCCCATGTGAGTCACCTAACACATGTGGGAACCATCATTTGGCAACTAGCATGAAATATCTCATAAGATTACAAAAATATGAGTAATCATTCATGACTTATTTACATGAAAACAAAATTACATATCCTTTATATCTAATCCATACACCAACGACCAAAAACACCTACAAACACTTTCATTCTTCAATTTTCTTCATCTAATTGAACTCTCTCAAGTTCTATCTTCAAGTTCTAAGTGTTCTTCATAAATTCCAAAAGTTCTAGTTTCATAAAATCAAGAATACTTTCAAGTTTGCTAGCTCACTTCCAATCTTGTAAGGTGATCATCCAACCTCAAGAAATCTTTGTTTCTTACAGTAGGTTATCATTCTAATACAAGGTAATAATCATATTCAAACTTTGGTTCAATTTCTATAACTATAACAATCTTATTTCAAGTGATGATCTTACTTGAACTTGTTTTCGTGTCATGATTTTGCTTCAAGAACTTTGAGCCATCCAAGGATCCATTGAAGCTAGATCCATTTTTCTCTTTTCCAGTAGGTTCATCCAAGGAACTTAAGGTAGTAATTATGTTCATAACATCATTCGATTCATACATATAAAGCTATCTTATTCGAAGGTTTAAACTTGTAATCACTAGAACATAGTTTAGTTAATTCTAAACTTGTTCGCAAACAAAAGTTAATCCTTCTAACTTGACTTTTAAAATCAACTAAACACATGTTCTATATCTATATGATATGCTAACTTAATGATTTAAAACCTGGAAACACGAAAAACACCGTAAAACCGGATTTACGCCGTCGTAGTAACACCGCGGGCTGTTTTGGGTTAGTTAATTAAAAACTATGATAAACTTTGATTTAAAAGTTGTTATTCTGAGAAAATGATTTTTATTATGAACATGAAACTATATCCAAAAATTATGGTTAAACTCAAAGTGGAAGTATGTTTTCTAAAATGGTCATCTAGACGTCGTTCTTTCGACTGAAATGACTACCTTTACAAAAACGACTTGTAACTTATTTTTCCGACTAGAAACCTATACTTTTTTTGTTTAGATTCATAAAATAGAGTTCAATATGAAACCATAGCAATTTGATTCACTCAAAACGGATTTAAAATGAAGAAGTTATGGGTAAAACAAGATTGGATAATTTTTCTCATTTTAGCTACGTGAAAATTGGTAACAAATCTATTCCAACCATAACTTAATCAACTTGTATTATATATTATGTAATCTTGAGATACCATAGACACGTATACAATGTTTCGACCTATCATGTCGACACATCTATATATATTTCGGAACAACCATAGACACTCTATATGTGAATGTTGGAGTTAGCTATACAGGGTTGAGGTTGATTCCAAAATATATATAGTTTGAGTTGTGATCAATACTGAGATACGTATACACTGGGTCGTGGATTGATTCAAGATAATATTTATCGATTTATTTCTGTACATCTAACTGTGGACAACTAGTTGTAGGTTACTAACGAGGACAGCTGACTTAATAAACTTAAAACATCAAAATATATTAAAAGTGTTGTAAATATATTTTGAACATACTTTGATATATATGTATATATTGTTATAGGTTCGTGAATCAACCAGTGGCCAAGTCTTACTTCCCGACGAAGTAAAAATCTGTGAAAGTGAGTTATAGTCCCACTTTTAAAATCTAATATTTTTGGGATGAGAATACATGCAGGTTTTATAAATGATTTACAAAATAGACACAAGTACGTGAAACTACATTCTATGGTTGAATTATCGAAATCGAATATGCCCCTTTTTATTAAGTCTGGTAATCTAAGAATTAGGGAACAGACACCCTAATTGACGCGAATCCTAAAGATAGATCTATTGGGCCTAACAAACCCCATCCAAAGTACCGGATGCTTTAGTACTTCGAAATTTATATCATATCCGAAGGGTGTCCTGGAATGATGGGGATATTCTTATATATGCATCTTGTTATTGTCGGTTACCAGGTGTTCACCATATGAATGATTTTTATCTCTATGTATGGGATGTGTATTGAAATATGAAATCTTGTGGTCTATTGTTACGATTTGATATATATAGGTTAAACCTATAACTCACCAACATTTTTGTTGACGTTTTAAGCATGTTTATTCTCAGGTGATTATTAAGAGCTTCCGCTGTCGCATACTTAAATAAGGACAAGATTTGGAGTCCATGCTTGTATGATATTGTGTAAAAACTGCATTCAAGAAACTTATTTTGTTGTAACATATTTGTATTATAAACCATTATGTAATGGTCGTGTGTAAACAGGATATATTAGATTATCATTATTTGATAATCTACGTAAAGCTTTTTAAACCTTTATTGATGAAATAAAGGTTATGGTTTGTTTAAAAATGAATGCAGTCTTTGAAAAACGTCTCATATAGAGGTCAAAACCTCGCAACGAAATCAATTAATATGGAACGTTTTTAATCAATAAGAACGGGACATTTCAGTTGGTATCCGAGCGTTGGTCTTAGAGAACCAGAAAATTTGCATTAGTGTGTCTTATCGAGTTTGTTAGGATGCATTAGTGAGTCTGGACTTCGACCGTGTTTTCTTTAAAAATGATTGCTTAACATTTTTGTTGGAAACTATATATTTTTAACATATGAATATTATGTGATATATTAATCTCTTAACGTGTTTGATATTATGTGATAGATGTCTACCTCTAGAACAAGTCCCATTGACTCACCTAATAATAATGAAGAGTCAAATGTAAATTGGAATGATTTGTGGACTGATTCACAAGTTCCCGAAGAGGAACCGGAAGAAGAGTCGGAACCGGAAGAAGAATCGGAACCGGAAGAAGAATCGGAACCGGATGAAGAAATAGAACCGGTGGGGGAAATAATAAAACGGTTAAGTAAAAGAAAATCCTCAACCAACCGACCAAAGTTAATTATGGTCAATGGTGTTTCCGCCAAGGAAGCAAAATATTGGGAGGATTACCAATTCTCCGATGAATCGGATTCCGACGAGAATTCCGATGATGTTATAGAAATTACCCCAACTGAATTTAAAAAAGCAAAAGAAAATAATAAGGGAAAGGGCATAAAAATAGAGAAATCTAATTCCAACCCCGATGAACTTTATATGTATCGTCAACCCCCGAAGTCCTTAAGTTGTAACAATGACCCGGGAACCTCTAAACCACCAGGTTTTTCTAAACCAATGTGGACAACGACGGTTTGTATTAGGGGAACATCATATATCCCTAGAAACTTGGCAAAACGAACCAAAACCGAAGAAGAAGAAACGAGCGAGTCGGAATAAGATAGTTGTATTCGTGTGGTGTAATATATGGAATATAGTGTTCTTATGCTTTATGATATATGTAAAAATTGCTTGTATTAATAAGTATTTTTTTTATGAATCTAACTCTTGTCTATTTTACAGTTTAAAAATACAAAATGGATAGACAACCCAATATTTTAAGAGACCTACCCGGAGACATGATTGATGAAATCTTGTCTAGAGTCGGCCAGAATTCTTCGGCACAACTATTTAAGGCGAGATCAGTTTGTAAGACATTCGAAGAACGTTCCAAGAATGTCTTGGTTTATAAGAGACTTTCGTTTGAAAGATGGGGGATATCACATTGGGAAACCCATAAGTTACGATGTGTTTACTTTGACGCATATATTGCGGGGAACCCAAATGCTATTTTACGCAACGGGTTAAGAAATTATTTTGACTCAATATATCCGAATATTGGACTTCGTGATTTAGAAAAAGCGGCTAACATGCAACATAAAGAAGCATGTTATGCTTACGGATTAGTAATGTTCGCTTCTCACCAAAGTGAGAACAAGAACATCGGGCTACAACTATTAAACAAAACGTTTCCACAAGTGACGGAGTCGGTAATTGGGGTAAGAAATGAGGTTTTTAGATTATTACGGGACTGTTGGACATTACGTAACCCTCGTCCCTTTGATGACGTTACAACACGCTGTCTTATCAACGGCCATAACGGTTATGTTGCACAAGACCAAGGATGGGAAGTAGTCCTAGTAAAACCAGAATGCATGACTTGTTTCTGGACGTATGAATTACGTGTATTTATTGCCTTTGCTGAACGACTTGTGTACTAGCTAGAATTGTCTTCACAACTATCTTGTATCAAAGCTATTGTGTGCTATATTTCATGCTTTATGTAAAATAAGCGGTATTGTAAGTTTGTAAAATATTGTATAAAAGTTTGAACGCGAAATATTATTATAATCAGTTTTTCATATAGAATTGTAGTAGTTGAATTGTATATTAGCTACTAAGTATGAACTTAACGGGTAGGTACTACCCGAATTTAAACTTATAAAACGCTAATATGAAGAAAAAGCTTTTATAAATGAGTTCATATTATGCTACGAAATACTATTAACTACTCTTAATATTCTGTATGATTAACTTGTTCCATTTAACTATTTTGAAGGAAATGGCACCGACTACTCGACACACCGTGAATATGAATGAAGAGGAATTCCGTACTTTTCTAGCTTCAAACATAGCCGCAGTACAGGCTGCGCTACATACCAACAATAACCTTGGATCTAGCAGTACAGGAAATCGTGTAGGATGCACCTACAAAGAATTCACTGCCTGCAAACCTTTGGAATTTGATGGAACCGAAGGACCGATCGGATTGAAACGGTGGACCGAGAAGGTTGAATCGGTGTTTGCCATAAGTAAGTGTACTGAAGAGGACAAAGTGAAGTACGCTACGCATACCTTCACAGGTTCTGCGTTAACATGGTGGAATACCTATCTAGAGCAAGTGGGACAAGATGATGCGTACGCACTACCGTGGTCAGCATTCAAGCACTTGATGAACGAGAAGTACCGTCCCAGAACTGAGGTCAATAAGCTCAAGACAGAACTTAGAGGGTTACGAACCCAAGGATTTGATATTACCACGTACGAAAGACGATTCACAGAATTGTGCCTATTGTGTCCGGGAGCATTCGAAGATGAGGAAGAGAAGATCGACGCGTTTGTGAAAGGATTACCGGAAAGAATCCAAGAAGATATAAGTTCACACGAGCCCGCCTCCATACAACAGGCATGTAGAATGGCTCACAAACTAGTGAACCAGATTGAAGAAAGAATTAAAGAACAGACTGCTGAAGAGGCCAATGTGAAGCAAGTCAAAAGAAAGTGGGAGGAAAACGGTGATAAGAATCACCAATACAACAACAACAGCAATTACAACAATAATCGCAACAATTATCCCAACAATCGCAACATCAATCGCAACTACAACAAACGGCCCAACAACAACAACAACAACAACAACAACAACAACAGCAACTACAACAATCATCCCAACAACAATAATAACCGCAACAACAACAACAATCAGAAGCAACTATGCCAAAGGTGTGAAAAGAATCACTCGGGGTTCTGCACCAAATTTTGCAACAAGTGTAAAAGAAATGGTCATAGCGCGGCGAAGTGTGAGGTCTACGGACCAGGGGTTAATAGAACGAAAGGAACAAATGGTGTCGGAACGAGTAATGGCGGAGCAAGTAGTGTCGGAGCAAGTTATGCCAATGTAGTTTGTTATAAATGTGGAAAACCAGGCCACATTATTAGAAATTGCCCGAACCAGGAGAACACGAATGGACAAGGCCGTGGAAGAGTTTTCAATATTAATGCGGTAGAGGCACAGGAAGACCCGGAGCTTGTTACGGGTACGTTTCTTATTGACAATAAATCTGCTTACGTTTTATTTGATTCGGGTGCGGATAGAAGCTATATGAGTAGAGATTTTTGTGCTAAATTAAGTTGTCCATTGACGCCTTTGGATAGTAAATTTTTACTCGAATTAGCAAATGGTAAATTAATTTCAGCAGATAATATATGTCGGAATCGAGAAATTAAACTGGTTAGCGAAACATTTAAGATTGATTTGATACCAGTAGAGTTAGGGAGTTTTGATGTGATAATCGGTATGGACTGGTTGAAAGAAGTGAAAGCGGAGATCGTTTGTTACAAAAATGCAATTCGCATCATACGAGAAAAAGGAAAACCCTTAATGGTGTACGGAGAAAAGGGCAACACGAAGCTACATCTTATTAGTAATTTGAAGGCACAAAAACTAATAAGAAAAGGTTGCTATGCTGTTCTAGCACACGTCGAGAAAGTACAAACTGAAGAAAAGAGCATCAATGATGTTCCCATTGCAAAAGAATTTCCCGATGTATTTCCGAAAGAATTACCGGGATTACCCCCACATCGATCCGTTGAATTTCAAATAGATCTTGTACCAGGAGCTGCACCAATAGCTCGTGCTCCTTACAGACTCGCACCCAGCGAGATGAAAGAACTGCAAAGCCAATTACAAGAACTTTTAGAGCGTGGTTTCATTCGACCAAGCACATCACCGTGGGGAGCTCCTGTTTTGTTTGTCAAGAAGAAAGATGGTACATTCAGGTTGTGTATCGACTACCGAGAGTTGAACAAACTTACCATCAAGAACCGCTACCCACTACCGAGAATCGACGACTTATTTGATCAACTACAAGGCTCGTCTGTTTATTCAAAGATTGACTTACGTTCCGGGTATCATCAAATGCGGGTGAAAGAAGATGATATTCCAAAGACTGCTTTCAGAACACGTTACGGTCATTACGAGTTTATGGTCATGCCGTTTGGTTTAACTAATGCACCAGCTGTGTTCATGGACCTTATGAACCGAGTGTGTGGACCATACCTTGACAAGTTTGTCATTGTTTTCATTGATGACATACTTATTTACTCAAAGAATGACCAAGAACACGGTGAACATTTGAGAAAAGTGTTAGAAGTATTGAGGAAGGAAGAATTGTACGCTAAGTTTTCAAAGTGTGCATTTTGGTTGGAAGAAGTTCAATTCCTCGGTCACATAGTGAACAAAGAAGGTATTAAGGTGGATCCGGCAAAGATAGAAACTGTTGAAAAGTGGGAAACCCCGAAAACTCCGAAACACATACGCCAGTTTTTAGGACTAGCTGGTTACTACAGAAGGTTCATCCAAGACTTTTCCAGAATAGCAAAACCCTTGACTGCATTAACGCATAAAGGGAAGAAATTTGAATGGAATGATGAACAAGAGAAAGCGTTTCAGTTATTGAAGAAAAAGCTAACTACGGCACCTATATTGTCATTGCCTGAAGGGAATGATGATTTTGTGATTTATTGTGACGCATCAAAGCAAGGTCTCGGTTGTGTATTAATGCAACGAACGAAGGTGATTGCTTATGCGTCTAGACAATTGAAGATTCACGAACAAAATTATACGACGCATGATTTGGAATTAGGCGCGGTTGTTTTTGCATTAAAGACTTGGAGGCACTACTTATATGGGGTCAAAAGTATTATATATACCGACCACAAAAGTCTTCAACACATATTTAATCAGAAACAACTGAATATGAGGCAGCGTAGGTGGATTGAATTATTGAATGATTACGATTTTGAGATTCGTTACCACCCGGGGAAGGCAAATGTGGTAGCCGATGCCTTGAGCAGGAAGGATAGAGAACCCATTCGAGTAAAATCTATGAATATAATGATTCATAATAACATTACTACTCAAATAAAGGAGGCGCAACAAGGAGTTTTAAAAGAGGGAAATTTAAAGGATGAAATACCCAAAGGATCGGAGAAACATCTTAATATTCGGGAAGACGGAACCCGGTATAGGGCTGAAAGGATTTGGGTACCAAAATTTGGAGATATGAGAGAAATGGTACTTAGAGAAGCTCATAAAACCAGATACTCAATACATCCTGGAACGGGGAAGATGTACAAGGATCTCAAGAAACATTTTTGGTGGCCGGGTATGAAAGCCGATGTTGCTAAATACGTAGGAGAATGTTTGACGTGTTCTAAGGTCAAAGCTGAGCATCAGAAACCATCAGGTCTACTTCAACAACCCGAAATCCCGGAATGGAAATGGGAAAACATTACCATGGATTTCATCACTAAATTGCCAAGGACTGCAAGTGGTTTTGATACTATTTGGGTAATAGTTGATCGTCTCACCAAATCAGCACACTTCCTACCAATAAGAGAAGATGACAAGATGGAGAAGTTAGCACGACTGTATTTGAAGGAAGTCGTCTCCAGACATGGAATACCAATCTCTATTATCTCTGATAGGGATGGCAGATTTATTTCAAGATTCTGGCAGACATTACAGCAAGCATTAGGAACTCGTCTAGACATGAGTACTGCCTATCATCCACAAACTGATGGGCAGAGCGAAAGGACGATACAAACGCTTGAAGACATGCTACGAGCATGTGTTATTGATTTCGGAAACAGTTGGGATCGACATCTACCGTTAGCAGAATTTTCCTACAACAACAGCTACCATTCAAGCATTGAGATGGCGCCGTTTGAAGCACTTTATGGTAGAAAGTGCAGGTCTCCGATTTGTTGGAGTGAGGTGGGGGATAGACAGATTACGGGTCCGGAGATTATACAAGAAACTACCGAGAAGATCATCCAAATTCAACAACGGTTGAAAACCGCCCAAAGTCGACAAAAGAGCTACGCTGACATTAAAAGAAAAGATATAGAATTTGAAATTGGAGAGATGGTCATGCTTAAAGTTTCACCTTGGAAAGGCGTTGTTCGATTTGGTAAACGAGGGAAATTAAATCCAAGGTATATTGGACCATTCAAGATTATTGATCGTGTCGGACCAGTAGCTTACCGACTTGAGTTACCTCAACAACTCGCGGCTGTACATAACACTTTCCACGTCTCGAATTTGAAGAAATGTTTTGCTAAAGAAGATCTCACTATTCCGTTAGATGAAATCCAAATCAACGAAAAACTCCAATTCATCGAAGAACCCGTCGAAATAATGGATCGTGAGGTTAAAAGACTTAAGCAAAACAAGATACCAATTGTTAAGGTTCGATGGAATGCTCGTAGAGGACCCGAGTTCACCTGGGAGCATGAAGATCAGATGAAGAAGAAATACCCGCATCTATTTCCAGAAGATTCGTCAACACCTTCAACAGCTTAAAATTTCGGGACGAAATTTATTTAACGGGTAGGTACTGTAGTGACCCGAACTTTTCCATGTTTATATATATTAATTGAGATTGATGTTTACATGATTAAATGTTTCCAACATGTTAAGCAATCAAACTTGTTAAGACCTGATTAATTGAAATAGGTTTCATATAGACAATTGACCACCCAAGTTGACCGGTGATTCACGAACGTTAAAACTTGTAAAAAAACTATATGATGACATATATATGGTTATATATATAGTTAACATGATATTATGATAAGTAAACATATCATTAATTATATTAACAATGAACTACATATGTAAAAACAAGACTACTAACTTAATGATTTTGAAACGAGACATATATGTAACGTTTATCGTTGTAACGACATTTAATGTATATATATCATATTAAGAGATATTCGTACATCATAATATCATGATAATATAATAATTTAAAATCTCTTTTGTTATTATAAACATTGGGTTAACAACATTTAACAAGATCGTTAACCTAAAGGTTTCAAAACAACACTTACATGTAACGACTAACGATGACTTAACGACTCAGTTAAAATGTATATACATGTAGTGTTTTAATATGTATTTATACACTTTTGAAAGACTTCAATACACTTATCAAAATACTTCTACTTAACAAAAATGCTTACAATTACATTCTCGTTCAGTTTCATCAACAATTCTACTCGTATGCACCCGTATTCGTACTCGTACAATACACAGCTTTTAGATGTATGTACTATTGGTATATACACTCCAATGATCAGCTCTTAGCAGCCCATGTGAGTCACCTAACACATGTGGGAACCATCATTTGGCAACTAGCATGAAATATCTCATAAGATTACAAAAATATGAGTAATCATTCATGACTTATTTACATGAAAACAAAATTACATATCCTTTATATCTAATCCATACACCAACGACCAAAAACACCTACAAACACTTTCATTCTTCAATTTTCTTCATCTAATTGAACTCTCTCAAGTTCTATCTTCAAGTTCTAAGTGTTCTTCATAAATTCCAAAAGTTCTAGTTTCATAAAATCAAGAATACTTTCAAGTTTGCTAGCTCACTTCCAATCTTGTAAGGTGATCATCCAACCTCAAGAAATCTTTGTTTCTTACAGTAGGTTATCATTCTAATACAAGGTAATAATCATATTCAAACTTTGGTTCAATTTCTATAACTATAACAATCTTATTTCAAGTGATGATCTTACTTGAACTTGTTTTCGTGTCATGATTTTGCTTCAAGAACTTTGAGCCATCCAAGGATCCATTGAAGCTAGATCCATTTTTCTCTTTTCCAGTAGGTTCATCCAAGGAACTTAAGGTAGTAATTATGTTCATAACATCATTCGATTCATACATATAAAGCTATCTTATTCGAAGGTTTAAACTTGTAATCACTAGAACATAGTTTAGTTAATTCTAAACTTGTTCGCAAACAAAAGTTAATCCTTCTAACTTGACTTTTAAAATCAACTAAACACATGTTCTATATCTATATGATATGCTAACTTAATGATTTAAAACCTGGAAACACGAAAAACACCGTAAAACCGGATTTACGCCGTCGTAGTAACACCGCGGGCTGTTTTGGGTTAGTTAATTAAAAACTATGATAAACTTTGATTTAAAAGTTGTTATTCTGAGAAAATGATTTTTATTATGAACATGAAACTATATCCAAAAATTATGGTTAAACTCAAAGTGGAAGTATGTTTTCTAAAATGGTCATCTAGACGTCGTTCTTTCGACTGAAATGACTACCTTTACAAAAACGACTTGTAACTTATTTTTCCGACTAGAAACCTATACTTTTTTTGTTTAGATTCATAAAATAGAGTTCAATATGAAACCATAGCAATTTGATTCACTCAAAACGGATTTAAAATGAAGAAGTTATGGGTAAAACAAGATTGGATAATTTTTCTCATTTTAGCTACGTGAAAATTGGTAACAAATCTATTCCAACCATAACTTAATCAACTTGTATTATATATTATGTAATCTTGAGATACCATAGACACGTATACAATGTTTCGACCTATCATGTCGACACATCTATATATATTTCGGAACAACCATAGACACTCTATATGTGAATGTTGGAGTTAGCTATACAGGGTTGAGGTTGATTCCAAAATATATATAGTTTGAGTTGTGATCAATACTGAGATACGTATACACTGGGTCGTGGATTGATTCAAGATAATATTTATCGATTTATTTCTGTACATCTAACTGTGGACAACTAGTTGTAGGTTACTAACGAGGACAGCTGACTTAATAAACTTAAAACATCAAAATATATTAAAAGTGTTGTAAATATATTTTGAACATACTTTGATATATATGTATATATTGTTATAGGTTCGTGAATCAACCAGTGGCCAAGTCTTACTTCCCGACGAAGTAAAAATCTGTGAAAGTGAGTTATAGTCCCACTTTTAAAATCTAATATTTTTGGGATGAGAATACATGCAGGTTTTATAAATGATTTACAAAATAGACACAAGTACGTGAAACTACATTCTATGGTTGAATTATCGAAATCGAATATGCCCCTTTTTATTAAGTCTGGTAATCTAAGAATTAGGGAACAGACACCCTAATTGACGCGAATCCTAAAGATAGATCTATTGGGCCTAACAAACCCCATCCAAAGTACCGGATGCTTTAGTACTTCGAAATTTATATCATATCCGAAGGGTGTCCTGGAATGATGGGGATATTCTTATATATGCATCTTGTTATTGTCGGTTACCAGGTGTTCACCATATGAATGATTTTTATCTCTATGTATGGGATGTGTATTGAAATATGAAATCTTGTGGTCTATTGTTACGATTTGATATATATAGGTTAAACCTATAACTCACCAACATTTTTGTTGACGTTTTAAGCATGTTTATTCTCAGGTGATTATTAAGAGCTTCCGCTGTCGCATACTTAAATAAGGACAAGATTTGGAGTCCATGCTTGTATGATATTGTGTAAAAACTGCATTCAAGAAACTTATTTTGTTGTAACATATTTGTATTATAAACCATTATATAATGGTCGTGTGTAAACAGGATATATTAGATTATCATTATTTGATAATCTACGTAAAGCTTTTTAAACCTTTATTGATGAAATAAAGGTTATGGTTTGTTTAAAAATGAATGCAGTCTTTGAAAAACGTCTCATATAGAGGTCAAAACCTCGCAACGAAATCAATTAATATGGAACGTTTTTAATCAATAAGAACGGGACATTTCAACTCTGACATTCGGTGACCCACCCTTCGGCAAATATAGCATTTGATTGTGCCTAGTGGTACACCCGTACAACCCCGTGCTACATGACCTCGTTGTCCACACCTAAAACACACGTGCACGAAGTCTCCCGTACTCCTCTTCTTCACCTTTCTGACACTTACGGGCACACCCTTACACTTTTCGTCTGAAAGATTCATGTTCTCCAAACTTCAAGTCTGGTCACTAGTCAACTCGAGGCACTCTAACTTTCGGTGTCCTTCATTCCAACAATGAAAACATATGGTCTTGTCTAACAGACACACATGAGACTTATGCCCCTCTTGTCCACATTTGTAACATCTAAATGCTCTAGCGACCGACACAATTTTCTTCATGCCTCCGACTCCTTCGGACACATTTCTCGCCTTCATACACGGGTCACCTCGCGACTCGAGTTTCCTCTTACCCAAAGTATGGTCGACCGTTACCTCTTCATCACCATTACCTCGAGGTTTGGGAAACCTCTTTTCAAACTCTTCCTCTACGGCCTTAGACACTTGGTCTCGAACCATCTGGGTTACTTGTTCCTTGATCGTCTCTTGAACCACTTGCTTCACCCTATCGGTGAAAAACAAGATACGGCGATCGAGCGCGGCCTCAATCTTTGATGTTAACACATCCTTCCCTTCATAAATAGATTCGTCTGTTCCGCATCCATCTTCTGTCTTCATTCTAAAGAATGCAAAAACGATTAACCACGAACGTATAAAATCCATACTCATAAGACCGCCCCATCTTGTTCAACAATCGTTTTACATCACTTGTTAGACATGATTTGCACCCGTAATAATGGTAGCTATTCATTATTACGTGAGCACACCGTATCAACTTGTTAGTACAACGATCGCCCCGCTCGATGATATCGACCAATACAACCACAATATAAGAACGCACATGCGGGTAATACAACATCACAATTACTATCCTAGTTAGTTCACCTATAAGGTAAGGCACTAACTACTACCCGTTCTGACCCGTTTTCCAACAAGTCCTGCAATAATTAAGCGCACACAAAAGTCTAAGTCTAGGCACCTATCTCAAGTCACCTAAATCCCTTAGACCATGCTCTGATACCACTTGTAACGACCCAACCCGTCGTATTCCGGCCCATAAATTTTTTTCCTTTATAATACATTAATATTATAACCATTAAGTCCCAATTATGTTTCCAAAACATCTTTAATACAATAGTAAGGTTAATAAACTTTAAAACATTTAATACATAAGTTAAATATCCAAACGTGTATACACGACCCGACTATTTTAAATTTCCAACAAAACCGAGAATGGTGATTGGGGATACGCTACCCAATCCTAATAAATCCAAAAGCATATCTTCTAAAGCAAACTACGCGAGTCCACTAGTCCCCACGCTTACCCGAGCCACCGCCTCCATGCAAATCTAAAAAAATTGTAAACAACGAGAGGGTAAGCTAACACTTAGTGAGTGCAATAATTATACACATACATACATAATTTACCTACTTGCACTCCCTTAACCAAACCAAAAGTTAAACCCACATGTCAATGTATAAGAAACTTGCATCATCAATCTTACCACAATAATCTCGTGTATCAAGCGTAAAAGCTAGTAACATCAATCACACCACAATTACCTCGTTTATCAATTCGCACAAGCTAGTATCGTCAAAAATCGTACAACTAGTATCAACATCAACATTAGCATAATAACAATAATCATAATAATAATGAAATGCTAAACATCAACAAGTATTAACCATGGTTAACCAATAATCGCAAGGGAATGACCTCGCGAACAAGTCATCGGTGTTCATAACAACCGTTAGCGCCAAAAAACGGCTATGGTATGCTAACCCCCGAGGTGTTCCAAAAACGGCTATGGCATCACCCCCAAGTGTTCCAAAAATGGCTATGGCATCACTTGATCAACGTGTGAGTAAAACACTGCTATTACTCACAACCATGTGCACAAACACGATTATGTGCACAATTAATACGGGCAAACAACGTGTGAGTAAAACACGGCTATTACTCACACCCATGTGCACAAAAACGGCTATGTGCACAATTATTAAATGTGTGCAAAAACGGCTATGCAACACATCAATGGTCACAAAAACGGCTATGTGACTCATTGTCAAATAATAGTAATATAATAATAATAATATATATCGAGTCCACAAACCTCATGTCGCATGTTAGTGCACAAAATCCGGCTATTGTGACACTATTACCAAAGTTGTCCAAACGGCTATCGTCGCATCGATGTGCACCAAAACCCGGCTATTGTGCACATCGAGCACAAGCAAATAAATTATATACATACATGTATAACTATTCCACTCACCTTGAAGTCTTGATGAAAGCAAGCCAAATCCGTTGCTTCGCCAATGAAACGTACCTAATCCATTATCATAATGATAAACAACACAATTAGGGTAGATTACAAACCAACCCATATTGACACCTAGTGCAATATCGACCCGATTGTACTTTCAAACCCAATCCATGCCCAAACTTACCAATAATCACTAACTAGGGTGATAATGATTCCAATAATGCCAATCAAACCCAATCATGAGTGTCAAGCACCTAATTCGCCCAATTTTTCACATAAACCCTAATTTTAAGCCATTTCAAAATTAGTCAACCACAAGAACACAAATGGCTTCCAATACCTCAATAATCACTAAATACTAGTAATTTTACTCTTTTGTAAGCATTAAACTTGGTTAATTAGTTTATCAAACCAAAACCCACCTTCAACACCTTTAAACCCGAATCCTAGTTATTATCTTCCATTAAAAACTAGTGGGGTTCCAATTATGAGCATACAATCAAAAGCCCTAAATTTAGATGATGAACACGAAAATGTAATTCAGAGTTAGAGCTTACCGCTAGTATCACCTTGTAGCTAAGAACGAGGAGAACAAAGTTGCCTCTTACACTTTTGATCGAATCCCGCTTCTTCCATTCCAAAATCCCTCTAGAAAGATTGGAAGTATTTGAGTTTGAGAGAAAAATGAAGAAGAAAAGGAAAAAGAAATAAATAAAATGAAATGGGTGGATGGGATTTAAGATCCCAAATCTGGCACATACGCGAAATGACCAATATGCCCTTAAACACCCTTAAAATTACAAAATCCAGTACCAGCTCACCAGCTATGTCGCGCCGCGAGCATCATGCCTCGTGCCGCGAGATTATACTCGGTCTGGGATCCATTTTACAAGCCATCTTATCCTGATTTCAGTTGAACGCCAAGCCGCGGATCCCCATGTCGCGCCGCGACCTAATACAGGTTTCTGTCCATTTCTCGCGTACTTGAACTCCAACATACGAACACGTCTTAACCCTTCGTACACTAGTCGTACACACACGATACACCTATATATATATATATATATATATATATATATATATATATATATATATATATATATATATATATACGGGGAAAACGGGGTGTTACCCACACGCGATTCACCACCTCCACCTCAACGGCAATATGGTTGGCCAAAACTACACGCGCCCTAGTGAATCCGAAACTACACGCGATTCATTACCCTAAGTCAACAACAATGGGAATGTCCGAAACCACACGCGACATCGTGAATCCGAAATGGCACGCAATTCACTAGTGAAGCCGAAACTACACGCGAATTACTACCCACTCATCTCAACAACAACGGGTTGACCTACATGTCAATGTGAATTCGTAACCCCTAAGATTCACTACCCCAAGGTTGGTAATCCAAAACGCACAAACGTACCACATGGACCCAAAACTCATAGAGTCCATCATCCCACGCATATGTAAAGTGAACACAAATGCCAAGGACCACTTTACCCCACCCACACCCAACCTATGCATATATACGCATATAATATATTTACACTCACCTTAGCGCATTGATGAATGCAAAGCCAAATTCGCAAACCGCCAATGGAATGTACCTATTCCATTTATCACTTAAACAAATAACACAATTATGGTGGATTACAAACCAACCCAAATTAATCATAGTGCAATTTTGACCCAAATGCACTTCCAAGCACAAACCGTACCCAAACTAACCATGATCACTAACACTGGTGAAAATGGTCTTAATACACCAATTAAACCAAATCATAAGTGTTAAACACTTGTCTTTCTCAAAATCACCTACAAACCCTAATTTTGAACCGTTTCAAATTTAGTCTTTCAAATACACTCAAATGGGTTCCAACACTTCCATAATCACTAACACTAGTGATTACACCCAATTTACAAGCCCTAACCATGGCCAAGTCGGTTTCCCACCCAAAACCCACCAACAACAACATTAAACCCGATTACTAGCTCCTAATCTTCCATTAAAGAGCTATGTGGGTTTTCTCAAGAACATTTAAGTTCAAACCCTAAATTGAACAATAATCATAAGTAATGAAACTCGGATTCAAGACTTACCACTACCACCAAAACGTAGCTAGGAACGAGGTGAACAACTTTAACTCTCGAGCTTTGGTGAGAACCGAGCTTCTTCCTCCTAGATCGGAGCTTTCTCACACTAAAATCACCCTCTCTCTCTAGAATATGTTAGGAGTGTTTTGTGTGGGTGAAATGAGGTCCAAGATTGAGTTTGGATCAGTTTTAGTGGCTCAAAACCAACCCTCAAGTGAAAACACCCAAATGCCCCTCTAAATTATTAAAAATAACGATCATGTCTGTCAGCAGGTTTTGAACTGATATGAAACTCCGATTTGATTTCCAATCTAAAACACAATGATGGTGATGAACTGATATGAAACTCCATGGCCGGACTCTAATTTCTGCTGCTCTATGGACGAATTGATTTAAAACTACATGGTGGTGACAAACTGAATGGCAACAAGAGTAATTATGGCTTTTAAAGATCTGAGATGTGCACACTTAATAGGTGAGCAGATTAATGGGTGTGGACAAATTTGCCCTCACGTGTCTGGCATGTAAGCAAACTTAATGGTCAAAATTTAACAGAAGTTAGTGATTGGGTCATCCGTGTCAAAATTTGATAAATTACGGTTAAAGAGGTCGAAAAAAAGAAAAAAGTTACTACTTGGTTTGATACAAAGTTGAGGGTCCAACGGTACAATTTTGTAAGAAAAAAATATTCAATACTAAAAAATGTTATGAACAAAACACATCACAAATTGAAAGATGTGACCGAATTTGTGGTGATATAAAATTGTACTTTTTTTTTTTTTTTTTTTGGTAAACGAGTAAACCCTCATATGAACGAGCAAATTAGCTCCCCATATAGAGGGTAAAACCTTGGGTAATCAAGCCTCCTGAGCGAGAGACTTGGTACTGGGTGAATTGCGCATTGTGCGCACCCTCTAGTTACACTTTCTTTTTGAACGATTTGACATAGCCAGGAATTGAACCCGGGTGGGGTGCTTCATTGGGCAACTCGGTGGCAACTCAGGCAAGCCTGAATTGTTATAAACTTGTACGTTATAACTAATAGTGTTACGTATCCAAAATTCCTGTAGCAAACTGAAAAGATGTGTGTCTCATAAACTCAGTTTTGATCTGGAGCTTCAGTTAATTTCTATTTACTAATAACAGCAAAAGCAGGGTTTGTCGTTTAGGTATATAAAACATAGTTTACTAGGGTCAACAAATGGCGGTAACAGCAGTGCAAACAATTGGGCCTTGGCCCATTTACCTAATCACTAGTTTTTTTTTTAAAGGCCAGAAGTCTTATTTATTACACAGTACTATATAAAGTATGCAATATAATACACCCAGGACATCACATTCACATATTTAGAACCAACTTGAAACTCTCTAAATGACCAACGAGGATGGAAAAAAATGAAGAAAACAGGAGAAGTAATTTGGTACGGTAGGTGCACGAATGCTTTATATAGCTCGATCACTTGCCAAGCCATCACTACCAAACACTTGTAAGAATAATAAATAACCTAAGATTGTATAAGATAGTTGAATCATGCAAAGGGTCCAGCATGTCAATACAAAACATAAGTTATAATCCACTAAAATAAAATAAATACTCCGTAACAGGTTAAATAAATATGGGTCAATATCATGGGTACATTAACTATGTAATCCAACCGTCTAGGACGAATATTTAGTGGTGGTCAGATATGAGTTGGAAATAGCCAGAGAGTAATTCTGCTGGGCTACGTACATCAAAGTATATCGGATTACTCGCCCTCCCGATTAGCACAATCAGGAAAAACCTTCTACCTTTTTTAACTATGTAATCCAATTAATTATCCATCTTCTAATTGCCAACCTATTTGCTTCCTTCCCATTGGTCCAAAAAGCACTATTCACGTTTTGGTTTCTTTTTACCCATGTTTTTTTTTTGTGCTTTATGGTGTGTTTTCTTATTTTTTTAAATTTTTTTTGACTTGTATGGGCTGTTATCTAAGAAAATACTCTTTAAATGGGCTCATTTAGATTAGTTGGGCTCATTTACACATTCATTGGACTCATTTACACCAACGTGTGAAAAAAAATGGGTACTGTAAACGTTTTTTTCTCTCTTCGGGAGACATCTGTAGGAACTAGGGGGGGGGGGATGAATAGTTCCGAAACAATTTATTAAAACTTTTTCGGATTAGATGATACCACGGTTGAGTCTACGGTCGACCGTTAGTTCGACCGTGCAAGTTGTTCAACAATGATGTTGTTTTGTTGCAAATTCAAAATAATAGTTATGACAAAATAGTACGCTTGTGTTTGTTAGACTATATATGAAATAAAGTAAAGTGCTCAAACACAAGGATTTATAGTGGTTCGGATGGATGTTAACTAATCTACCTTAATCCACTCCCCAATTCTACGAATTGAGAGTTTTCTTCACTATGATACCCCAAACCCGGTGGAGTGTCCGGATACAACACTAGCTCCTCGATAAGCCGCTACTTATGAACCCTTACGTCCCTTTGAAGAATTCACAATCACCAAAAGCTCTTACCACAAGATCCTAATGTTCTAACCTAGTGAAATCACAACTACCTTCTAGATCCCTTTAAGAAGATAGCTCACAAGTAAACTTATAGCTAAGCTTACAATCACCCATAGTTCTTCAATAAGTCACACCAACCTTACTTAGATCAAAGTTGTCTTTACATTGTAGAAGTATTAATTCACAATGAAATTAATCAACTTCTTAGATCCCTTTAAGGAAGTTGAATCATTAAGTAAGATAGATGTTTCCTATCGCAAGAACCATTTAACTTCCTTAACCCCTACAAGGAAGTATCTCACAATGTAAACTTAAAGATATAAATGTTAAGCATAAAGTTTACATTACAATTCTACTTAGTGTAAGTAGAATCTCTCTTTCTCTCTTATAATCTCTCCATAGATTTGTGCTTGAGGCTTGGGAGATTAATTGATATGATTTTGAAAGTATGTCGGAAAGAGGTGATCTTCAATTGTCTTCAAGCCTTGTTTAAATAGGCAAAATGGAATTGCAATGAAGTAGCACACATAGCCGTTGAAACAACTAGCCAATATTTCCATGGTACTTGGAAGCATTCTTTAAATAAGGATGGTGTCTTTTCCTTGGTTTTCCATTGTCATAATCTTGCTCATCCAAAAGAAGTAATTGCATACTTTAATCAATAAGTCTTGCATGCTTCAAGGTCACATGCATTTGTCTTTAGAAGATCAAATGAAGAAAGTATTTTGTAGTAGTTTAATTACCAATACCAAATATGGAAAATGCTGTGATGAAACATGACTAGGAACTTCGAAATCAACAGGTTTAATTCACACAAAGGCGGAATTAGTGAATCAAACCATAACTAGTGAATATTAGGAGCTTTTTGGGATTAAATTAGTCAACCCACAACAAGGATTATGTGATTAGATTAATGCTTAGAGCTATTATTCACTACAGGAGTGATTTGGGTTGAGAGAGAAACTGATTAGGGTTACCAGATCTGAGTGATGTGTGTGTGAGAGAGGCTTAACCTAAAATGAAGAACATAACACATTATATACCCCTGCCGATGCATCAACCGCGCGTGCCAGCTATCACTCATACGTGTGATCAGCCTTATCCGTACGGGTGATCACTCACTCGTGTATGTTTAGTCAGATTAGATTTATGACTCAGCTCAGCTCAACCGTGCGTATGAGCTTGTCACCCGTACGAGTGAGACTTCACTCGTATGTATGACAGAGTCTGGCAATGTCAACTTATCCTTTTGGCGTTCCTACAGTACCTGTAACCACATATAAACATATATAGGATAATAACGATCGATCATGGTAGCCCATAAACTGAAGTACTTGCAATGGACGTGGGTTAGATGTCTAGGGACTTACATAAAATGCATTAACAAATCCCCCTAGGACCTAGACCATCGATTACAATAAAGTAAACGTCCATGAAATACATATAAGTCCAAAAGTAACATCAGTTTAACATCAAGTACATATCCAAATTCTCTCTCTCGCATAAATACATCATCAAAACAAAAATTTCAAACTAGCAACACAGTATCTGACATAGATCAGCTAGCTGGAACTTGGTTTGAGCTTTGAGCATCACTGTTTCTGTTGAGGTATGCATAGTAGACATCGATCACACGTTGATATCTCATAGCTTCCTCTTTTCAATCATCTCTAAACGTAATGTGATGGCGGTGAAGTGTCTTCACATCAAATCTCGATAAGTTCCTTAGCCACATAGGATCTAAAATCCTCACATTGTCAAACTGTATGCTTCCATCTTCCTTTTCAATTGCAGTTAAGATCACTGCTTCTTCCGACAACTCATCATAGAACCACCATCTGAAGTTTTTGCATATATCCTTGGGTAAGGGCATCAATGGAGATTGCTTCATGTACTTGGCTAGACGGAACTTAACAACGCGTACATGTCCACCTTTAGAATTTCTCTTTGTTGGGTGCAAGGAAAACCTGGCGGCTGTTGACTTAAAGATGTCCCATTTCCCTGTCTTATACATGTAGAGACCCGTCCTAATCCATCTGGACGAAGTCCATATCGATTATAAACGATTCACAACAGTTGATTACATCGCGAGGTACTTGACCTCTATATGATACATTTTACAAACATTGCATTCGTTTTTTAAAAGATAATCTTTCATTACATCGAAAGTTGACTGCATGCATACCATTTTATAATATATCTAACTAAATTGACTTAATAATAATCTTGATGAACTCGACGACTCGAATGCAACGTCTTTTGAAATATGTCATGAATGACTCCAAGTAATATCTTTAAAATGAGTAATTGCACAGCGGAAGACTTCTTTCATACCTGAGAATAAACATGCTTTAAAGTGTCAACCAAAAGGTTGGTGAGTTCATTAGTTTATCGTAATCAATTATTTCCATAATTTTAATAGAGCACAAGATTTCATTTTCATAAACATCATTCTCGTATCAGGTATTTCGCAAACTGCATAGAGATAAAAATCATTCATATGGATTGAACACCTGGTAACCGACGTTAACTTAATGCATAGAATATCCCTAAAACAGAACCTCTCGTCTGTATAATAATCTCGAAGTACTAAAGCATTCGTACCCCGAATGGGACTTGTCAAGGTCCATAGATCTATCTTTAGGATTTGCGTCAATCAGGGGCCATTTCTCTAAATTCTTAGGTTACCAGACTTGAAGGGCGATATTCTGTTTTATAATCCAACCATAGAATGTAATTTTAAGTATTTGTGTCTATTTCGTAAAACATTTATAAAAGCAGCGCATGTATTCTCAGTCCCAAAAATATATATTGCAAAAGCATTTAAAAAGGGAGCAAATGAAACTCACCTAATGTATTTTGTAGTAAAAATACATATGACTATATTGAACAATGCAGGGTTGTCCTCGGATTCACGAACCTATATCATTTGTGTATATATATTAACACATATCCTTGTATTCATATATATATATATATATATATATATATATATATATATATATATTATTAATTTATATATCTCATTATTACTATATTGAAATATACTTTTGTTATGTTATATATATCAAATATTTTATATGTATGTATTTCTTTAGTTTGTTAGAATAGTAATTATATTAATGCTAAGATAATATTAGTAGTGATTAAAATAATGATAATGATAATGTTAGTGTTACTACTAATGATAATAATATTAATGATTTTATTAATAATGATAGTTTTAATGATAATTCTTTTAATAATGGTAATTTTAGTAGTTTTTAATAAATTAAGTAATTTAATAATAATGATAATGAAAATTTTACTTTTTGATATTATTACTTAGTACTTAGTAATACTAATTGTAACAACCTTATTACTTAGGGTAATCTTTAAAAGTAATACTTTTATAAAAATAATAATTCTAAAATGATACTAATACTAATATTAATAAAAATGATAGTAACCTTTATTATTTTCATGAATAATGATCCTCATAATACTTAATGACAATACTTAATAATAAAATGATAATATTATTAATCATAGTATTTCTGTTAACATAATAATCATGATAATAATAATAGTAATAGCAATATTGTTAGTTATAACTATGATTATGATAATAATATTGATAAGTGAAAATTAATACATATTAGTAATAATAATAATAATAATAACTATAATATTTAGTACTAATAACAATAATTAATAATAATAACCTTAATAATAATAATAATACTTGTACCAATATTAATAATAATAATAATAGTACTAAGTGATATTAATTAGCAATAACAAAAATGATATTAATATTAATCCTATTATTTATATTAACCTAAATGGCAAAAATTATTAATAATAACAACAATCACAATTACAATAATAATTATGATAACAATAATAATAATAATAATAATAATAATAATAATAATAATAATAATAATAATAATAATAATAATAATAAATAACAATAATAATGATAAACTAGTAATAATAATAAAGAATAATAGACTACCTCAAAGTAATGAGTCCCAAAAAAAGAGAGCAGCCCCTAGCAGGGCTTGAACCCCTGACCAGTTGTTAACACAATCATTCACACGACCATACCACCATTACAGTTTTTCTGTTCTATACCTTTTCTAAATAAATATGACTCGAAATTATTTCTATTTTCTTCTCCCTCCCAAATCAAAACGGTTCAACCAAATACCACGAGTTATAAATCATTTTTTAGGACTTTCAAACAAGCTGTAATCAATCTATATCTATTCCTTATTTTAATTGAAGAAGAAAAAAAATAAATAAATTAAATTACCTGTTGCTGCTGTCGCATGAAGTAAACAATTTTTTTTAATGATTTTGATTTGTAGGCCGTTTTAGATAAAACTCATAACACGATATATGCTCTGAATCTTTTATACAAACTATATGGATGATCAATTTCAACAGAAACGTCACAACACGTTCGAATTTTTATGATGAACACACTTGTTGACTTTTGAAAATTTAGTTTGACTTCGAAAATTAGAACCCGTTTTGAAGAATTGGAAATCGAGATTTTGCATATAGATTGAGTAAGAGATTCCTAATAAAATGATATTTATAGATTTTGCTAATTGGTTCTAGTTTTGATTTTAGCCAAAAAGTGTATTATAGGAACCGATGGGTTGTTTTTCAAGGAAATAATTCTCTGTAATTTGATTTTTGATTTACAGAAAAAATGGTTTTTAAGCAGATGATTAATGGTTTGTGCAATAACAAGAATTGATTGATGGGTTTTTGTATAATCGATTCGTTCGACCATAGTTCACAAGTAAGCAGGAAGTTGTAGGACAAGAACAAAGAGTAAAAAACAAATAAAAAGGAAAACTGATGGGGATAGAGATATATACACGTTTTTTTTATCTGTCCCATATTTAATACTGATTTACTTACGTTAATAATTAACTAAACATATTAATAAATATAATATCATTAATATTATTAATATAATAATAATAATACAATAATAATAATAATAATACTAATTATAATAATACTACTAATGGTAATAATAATATGAGTAATAATAATAATACTAGTAATATAATGTTAGAGGTTTACATAAAAAGATTAATAATACTGATATTGATATTAGTAATAATAAAAGTAATAGTTATAATATTATAACAAATATATTTTTAACTTGTAGTTACATTTAATTATTATTGTTATATATACTATATGATAATATATGTTGAATATTTATTATTTATATAATATATATATATTACCATTTAATCCTAATTATTAATAAGAATCGTATATATATATATATATATATATATTTATTTTAATAATACTTAATTTTTCAGTATATTATTTTATATTATGATTCAAGTAATTTAATGTGTATTTTATTAGCTCAACACATTATATATACACTTACGTTTATATATATATATATATATATATATATATATATATATATATATATATATATATATATATATATATATATATATATATATATATATATATATATATATATATCTATTTACATATTTATTTACACACAATGGTTCGTGAATCGTCGGGAAATGGTCAAAGGTTAAATGGTATCATGAAATAGTTCCAAAATTTTCGAGACTCGATATTACAGACTTAGCTTATCGTGTCGGAAACATATAAAGATTAAGTTTAAATTTGGTCGGAAATTTTCGGGTCGTCACAGTTCCTACCCGTTAAAGAAATTTCGTCCCGAAATTTGAGTAAGGTGGTCATGGCTAACACTAAAAATGTTTTCATGACGAATATGAGTTGATAAATAGAGTTTTATAACCATTGTATAATTTGGATAAAACGATTCGATTTCTCGAAGTGTATGAGTGAAGCTATCACAAAAGAATGAAATGAGAAATAAAGATTTGTTTTAATTTTTGACGTAGTCAGGTTTGAATTTAGAACATAAGGTGCGTCTTAACTTTTGACGTTGTCTTGGTTGAATTCTGGAATTCAAGGGATTTAGAGAAAATCCACGAAATCTAAAAGATTTGATTCTTCAGCGAGTAAGGGAATTAAGATCTCTATAATTAAATACGGTTATCTGCCTCGATTTCCCTGTCTGATATTTCCTTTATAAATTAAACTCCTCCATTCCATTATTCTCACCATTCCTATACTTTCCTTCTTAGTTCACACATCCAAAAGATTGTGAAAATGCTTCATCCAGTACTAATTCTTGATATTTTTCTAATTATCATTTCTGTCATCCTTCTTTTCAATCTTCCACCAGAAGAATCTGTTTACTTCTACTATTACCTTGGGGTGATACTATTCTTAATTATACCGTGTCTTTATGTTGCTATCCGTATTAATATTCATGGTTTGTAATTTCTGCGTTGTTGTTGAATTTTATATCTTCCCTTATATTTCAATGTCCCTGCTTCTGTCTCCTATAATTATTGTCATACACCGTTAATGCGCCCTCTTATTTGCTACGATTTATACCCTCTTTCTATTTTGGAGCTTCATGCTTTTGTTTACTTTTCGCAAGTAATGGTCCATAATTCATAGGTATGGAGTTTCGAATTTTCATAATATACAAGGTAGAAAGGAAAGGTAGTAGAACGATTTGTTTTGTCAAATTACCTGAATCACTGAGAATAGAACTATCAAGAATATATTTTCTTGATATGTTCAGAAGTTAAGCAGAATGAAAGAGTTATGTAACATGGCACATGATGACGCTATGATCTGTGAATCATCACATCCCATTAGAAACTCGGCATGACTTACTGTAATATAATCACATTGATCAAGTGTCATTATATTATACTAACTCATGCATCAGTTCCCAACATTCCTTCAATAACATTTATATTTTAAGCTCGAAAGTTTACAGAATATAGAAACTAACAGTTTCTATATGATGTAACACTGATAGCACTAATAGATTAATGATTTCAGATAAGAACAGTTATGAAAATATCTTCAGAAATATGGAGGATATTTATAATGAAAGATACGATGATATCTTGGAATTTCTAAGATCAGAGGATGATGAAGAATATCGTCCGCAAGAGTTTAGAGTAAGGAGCAAGATATTCGCTAAAGACTTCAGCAGGTATTGAATCATTTGGATTCTTTGAAGGCAAGTTTAGTCTTTGTGATTTGTCCACGGCTTCGTTCATAGTTTCGCAAAATCCATTTTTCGGTACTAAATTTTCTATTGAGAGTTTCCCAACCAACCATTCTGTATTATCATGCCTTCAACGGTTAAGGTCATTTACAGTTTTTGTTGCTTCCTTCAACTTTTTCAATGTTCGGAGTATTGATTCGTAGACCGAGTGCTTTTCAGAATTTCAGAATGGAAGATCATATTTCTAAGAGATAAATGTTATATGGATACATATAACTATTGATGTGGAAACATTGCGAGACTCACAATACAAATTTGCTGATTCCCGATAATTGGTATGGCAATTATTGTTACAAGATGCGGATAAGGTCTCGATAATTATAATGATTTTTCGAAAAGTCAAAGTTCAACGAAGTTGTTGGTAAGTTTACTACTAATGTGGTGGGATATAAACGGTTCTCCGGTAACGATGACGAAAGGTAGACTTATATAACAAGGTTATAGTAGGACTTATTCAAATGAAAGGTCGATGTTAATTTGTTGAAGCTGTGACAAAATTGACTACTTTGGAAAGGGATTGCTAAGTTAATTTCGGTAATAACAACGCCAAAGGAACTAGTACAGATACGTGTTAAACGTTTACTCAGGTTCCGAGTGTTTTCAGGTGTATAACTATATGCACCAATCTTTTCTTCCATAGTTGAAGTACGGTTGGTTCATCCTCTCGATTGAGGTGTTTTCAAGAATCATGAAAGGTTTGAACGCGGATTGTAATCGTCAAGATACAAAAAAGGTTTAAGATGAAATCAAGTGGCAAACTTGAAGAATTGTTTAATTTTATATGTTATAATCAATATTTTAATTCATTTTAATTGTCCACTGTTGATAGTCCATAGTTCAAAGTCCACAGTTAGCAATTCAATAATTCATATATATTTTAATATATAACATTCGAATTAATTAATACGTATCGTGACCCGTGTACATGTCTCAGACTCGATCACAACTCAAAGTATATATATTATTGTAGAATCAACCTCAACCCTGTATAGAGAACTCGATCATTACTGCATATAGAGTGTCTATGGTTATTCCAAATAATATATATATATATATATATATATATATATATATATATATATATATATATATATATATATATATATATGCGTCGATATGATATGTCAAAACCTTGTATACGTGTCCCGATATTTAAAGTGCGTAAAATAAATACAGAATTTAAATGACGATAAATAAAATGCGTAAAGTAAATAACAGAAATTAAATGACGATAAATTAAATTGCGATAATTAAATTGGGATAAATAAACTACGATAAATAAAAATGTAATCAGTTAGCTAGGAATAGTTAGCTAGGAACAGTTAGCGTGGATTCTTAACAAAATTACTCATAGTTAATTTGTTTGTTTCTAACAAATTTTATTTTTTCCAATGTTTTCTGCATTATGCCACTTGTTGAATTCTGATAAATCAAAATCCAAATATGAAATTGAATGAAAATGATTATTCTGTGGTGAACGGTTACGTATATCTGTGGATGTAAGTAGGATAGTAAATGACTGTTGAATCAAATGTGAAGAATGTACAGTGTAACTTATTAATGCGAAATCTAAATATTCCTCGGGTATTACTTACCCATTAAAATATTTTCACCATTAACAGTTTGTACAATAAAAATTTTAATTACAATCTTTATGAAAACATATATACATATATATTTTCTTCAGACGTGATCATGGATTTAATGAGTCAATATGATATTAAACTCATCAGATTTACGACTAGAACTAGAGTACATAATCTCTAAAACATTAGAGATTACATAATCACCATGAAGGACGAAGATAGTTTATGTAGAACGATTCGTAGAACGATGATTATGCTTTGAGGTATAGATTGCGAGGTTGAGACGTGTGACGATGTTGTTGTTGTTGGTACTGGTTATGTTGCGGGTGCTGCTGACGGTGGTATAGTTGCTGTTGGTGCTACAAGTGTTGTTGGTGTTAAGGTTGGTGATGATGTTGGTGTAGTAAGTATAGCTTGTAAATCACGCACCATTCTTGTCAGGGTTTCTATCCTACCCTCTATCATTTCTATCCATCCACTCATCTATAGATCTTGATTATCAATTCGAAGTTCCCTAATTTCTTCTAATATTCCCCTTCTATTGGTATTCGGAAGTAGAGGTTGAATATTTTCTGAGATTGCAGTAATGCGACCTTCGAGGTGAAAAACTTTAGCAAGAAAGGTGAATACCGTGTTGCGCATAGGTTCACCGGTGAGTACATCGTTTTCTCAGATGTTAGGAAGTAAGTTTGGTTCGCAGTAGGGCTCGCCTTCTTCATTTCTCCATCGGGTGAGTAAGTCTCGGACCCACCCCCATCTCCTCCAGAAAGAAAAATAACTAAATGGTTGAGGCACTACTGGTTCATTAACTTCGGAGTCTGCTTTAATATACACCTCGAAATCGCTTCCGGAACTAATGGAATCCAAGCTAGGTATAGGATCCATCTCTCACGATCAGTTAAAGGGTTTTGATATGAAATTATTTTAGAATATCGAATGATATTCTAATTATATATAGAGTATCTAAACATACTTCCAAAGATCCCGTGAATTACGAAAAAAATTAAGGAAACGTGTCAGATAAAGTCTACAA
Source organism: Rutidosis leptorrhynchoides (assembly GCF_046630445.1). Taxonomy (NCBI): domain Eukaryota; kingdom Viridiplantae; phylum Streptophyta; class Magnoliopsida; order Asterales; family Asteraceae; genus Rutidosis; species Rutidosis leptorrhynchoides. Next base: position 252,507,121 of record NC_092337.1, read on the forward strand.
TGACAGATACGCTAAGATATAGATTAGTAGATATGCTAAGATATGAATTTTGTCTATACACTATTCATGCAATCATTGCAGTAAGATGTGTCTAGACTAAGAATGATAAGCAGGTAATTTCCTAAGGATGATAAACTGATGATTTCGGACAAAAATGATAAGCAAAACTTTTGACATGCAGACACGGTCGAAGTCCAGACTCACTAATGCGTCCTAACAACTATCAGTTAGACACACTAATGCAAGACCTGGTTCGCTAAGACCTCCGCTCTGATACCAACTATAGAGACCCGTCCTAATCCATCCAGACGAAGTCCATATCGATTATAAATGATTCACAACAGTTGATTACATCGCGAGGTACTTGACCTCTATATGATACATTTTACAAACATTGCATTCGTTTTTGAAATGACAATATTTCATTACATCGAAAGTTGACGTCATGCATACCATTTTATAATATATCTAACTATAATTGACTTAATAATAATCTTGATGAACTCGACGACTCGAATGCAACGTCTTTTGAAATATGTCATGAATGACTCCAAGTAATATCTTTAAAATGAGTAATTACACAGCGGAAGACTTCTTTCATACCTGAGAATAAACATGCTTTAAAGTGTCAACCAAAAGGTTGGTGAGTTCATTAGTTTATCGTAATCAATCATTTCCATAATTTTAATAGACCACAAGATTTCATTTTCATAAACATCATTCTCGTATCAGGCATTTCGCAAACTGCATAGAGATAAAAATCATTCATATGGATTGAACACCTGGTAACCGACGTTAACTTAATACATAGAATATCCTCAAAACAGAACCTCTCGTCTGTATAATAATCTCGAAGTACTAAAGCATTCGTACCCCGAATGGGACTTGTCAAGGTCCATAGATCTATCTTTAGGATTCGCGTCAATCAGGGGCCATTTCCCTAAATTCTTAGGTTACCAGACTTGAAGGGTGATATTCGGTTTAATAATCCAACCTTAGAATGTAATTTGAAGTACTTGTGTCTATTTCGTATAACATTTATAAAAGCAGCGCATGTATTCTCAGTCCCAAAAATATATATTGCAAAAGCATTTAAAAAGGGAGCAAATGAAACTCACCTAATGTATTTTGTAGTAAAAATACATATGACTATATTGAACAATGCAGGGTTGTCCTCGGATTCACGAACCTATATCATTTGTGTATATATATTAACACATATCCTTGTACTCAAACATATATATATATATATATATATATATATATATATATATATATATATATATATATATATATATATATATATATATATATATATATATATATTATTGATTTATATATCTCATTATTACTATATAGAAATATACTTTTGTTATGTTATATATATCAAATATCTTATATGTATGTATTTCATTAGTTTGTTAGAATAGTAATTATATTAATGCTAAGATAATATTAGTAGTGATTAAAATAATGATAATGATAATGTTAGTGTTACTACTAATGATAATAATATTAATGATTTTATTAATAATGATAGTTTTAATGATAATTCTTTTAATAATGGTAATTTTAGTAGTTTTTAATAAATTAAGTAATTTAATAATAATGATAATGAAAATTTTACTTTTTGATATTATTACTTAGTACTTAGTAATACTAATTGTAACAACCTTATTACTTAGGGTAATCTTTAAAAGTAATACTTTTATAAAAATAATAATTCTAAAATGATACTAATACTAATATTAATAAAAATGATAGTAACCTTTATTATTTTCATGAATAATGATCCTCATAATACTTAATGACAATACTTAATAATAAAATGATAATATTATTAATCATAGTATTTCTGTTAACATAATAATCATGATAATAATAATAGAAATAGCAATATTGTTAGTTATAACTATGATTATGATAATAATATTGATAAGTGAAAATCAATACATATTAGTAATAATAATAATAATAACTATAATATTTACTACTAATAACAATAATTAATAATAATAACCTTAATAATAATAATACTTGTACCAATATTAATAATAATAACAGTACTAAGTGATATTAATTAGCAATAACAAAAATGATATTAATATTAATCCTATTATTTATATTAACCTAAATGGCAAAAATTATTAATAATAACAACAATCACAATTACAATAATAGTTATGATAACAATAATAATAATAATAATAATAATAATAATAATAATAATAATAATAATAATAATAATAAGAATAATAATAATAATAATAATAATAATAATAATAATAATAATAATAATAATAATAATAATAATAATAATAATAAATAACAATAATAATGATAAACTAGTAATAATAATAAAGAAGAATAGACTATCTCAAAGTAATGAGTCCTAAAAAAAAGAGCAGCCCCTAGCAGAGCTTGAACCCCTGACCAGTTGTTAACACAATCATCCACACGACCATACCACCATTACAGTTTTTCTGTTCTATACCTTTTCTAAATAAATATGACTCGAAATTATTTCTGTTTTCTTCTCCCTCCAAATCAAAACGGTTCAACCAAATACCACGAGTTATAAATCAGTTTTTAGGACTTTCAAACAAGCTGTAATCAATCTATATCAATTCCTTATTTTAATTGAAGAAGAAAAAAAAATAAATCAAATTACCTGTTGCTGCTGTCGCACGAAGTAAACAAAATTTTTTTTTTAATGATTTTGATTTGTAGGCCGTTTTAGATAAAACTCATAACATGATATATGCTCTGAATCTTTTATAAAAACTATATGGATGATCAATTTCAACAGAAAGGTCACAACACGTTCGAATTTTTACGATGAACACACTTGTTGACTTTTGAAAATTTAGTTTGACTTCGAAAATTAGAACCCGTTTTGAAGAATTGGAAATCGAGATTTTGCATATAGATTGAGTAAGAGATTCCTAATAAAATGATATTTATAGATTTTTCTAATTGGTTCTGGTTTTGATTTTAGCCTAAAAGTGTATTATAGGAACCGATGGGTTGTTTTTCAAGAAAAAAATTCTCTGTAATATGATTTTTGATTTACAGAAAAAATGGTTTTTAAGCAGATGATTAATGGTTTTTGCAGTAACAATAATTGATTGATGGGTGTCTGTATAATCGATTCGTTCGACCATAGTTCACAAGTAAGCAGGAAGTAGTAGGACAAGAACAAAGAGTAAAAAAACAAATAAAAAGGAAAACTGATGGGGATAGAGATATATACGCGTTTTTTTTATCTGTCCCATATTTAATACTGATTTACTTACATTAATAATTAACTAAACATATTAATAAATATAATATCATTAATATTATTAATATAATACTAATAATACAATAATAATAATAATAATAATAATAATAATACTAATTATAATAATACTACTAATGGTAATAATAATATGAGTAATAATAATACTAGTAATATCAAGTTAGAGGTTTACATAAAAAGATTAATAATACTGATATTGATATTAGTAATAATAAAAGTAATAGTTATAATATTATAACAAATATATTCTTAACTTGTAGTTACATTTAATTATTATTGTTATATATACTATATGATAATATATGTTGAATATATATATATATATTACCATTTAATCCTAATTATTAATAAGAATCATATATATATTTATTTATTTTGATAATACTTAATTTTTCTGTATATTATTTTATATTATGATTCAAGTAATTTAATGTGTATTTTATTAACTCAACACCTTATATATACACTTACGTTATATATATATATATATATATATATATATATATATATATATATATATATATATATATATATATATATATATATATATATATATATATATATATATATATATATATATATATATATATATATATATATATATATATATATATCTATATTTATCTATTTACATATTTATTTACACACAATGGTTCATGAATCGTCGGGAAATGGTCAAAGGTTAAATGGTATCATGAAATAGTTCCAAAATTTTCGAGACTCAATATTACAGACTTAGCTTATCGTGTCGGAAACATATAAAGATTAAGTTTAAATTTGGTCGGAAATTTCCGGGTCGTCACAATACTCATATCTGAGTTTTCTCTGAAACCACCCGGAAAGGTCACAATCTTCAGCGTTCAACATCTTCAGCTTAGCAAGTTGCATGATCTCGAAGTACGGTAGAGTTTTGAAGTGACTAGAATGTGCCATGTAATCAACTCCTCCTTCCCTCTTGATCGCGAAACAATTGATCTCCTTGAAGTAACCCCAGCTTAAAATTTTACCCTTGGAATACTTCTTGGTTCTCTTTCCCCTTTCATAGAAACTAGCAAATTTCGGCTCGAGTTCTGGCTTATTCAACTGATCAGGGTTAACGACGTTTTGTTTCCACCAACTCTGACGGATCTCGTCTTCTTCAATGTTTCTGTTAACTTTAACCCTATCACGTTTGAACCATTCATTGATCTCATTCCATGCCTCGGCTTTAGCTTGCTCGGCTCGTAGTTTCTTCTTCTTCAACTCAATCTCTTTTCTTTCTTTCTCAACGAGCAGTTTCTCATGTCGGATTTTATTGTTCTTTTTTCAATTAAAACATCTACTTCTTTCACTTATTCTTTGTATATCTTCCTTGCCTGTTCTAAATCATCTAATTTCTTTCTTTTCACATCACTACTCAAATTGAAAAAGTCACTTAATGTGTTGAGTGACGGATTTGAGTATGGCTCAAGCGAAGGCATAACAATCTCAACTTCTTCTTCTTCTTCTTCTTCTTCTTCTTCTTCTTCTTCTTCTTCTTCTTCTTCTTCTTCTTCTTCTTCTTCTTCTTCTTCTTCTTCTTCTTCTTCTTCAGATTCTGTTACCAATTCGTCTTCGGATTCAACAATCACATCCTCTTTTACATTTTCCTTACCAACAAAATCTTCACTCTTCTCTTCAACAAACAAATTATCAAAATCACTCAAGTTGATATTTTGGATTGATTCAGGAGGGATACGGGCAAATGACTCTTCTTGTGGAGCCTTGTTCTCAGCTTTAACTGTCTCTGCACCCTCTATATCATTTTCGCTATCGTATGTCAGAGCAGCAAGCTGTTCCATCAGAATATCACTTGGTGGAACGTCCCCTTTTTCTGCATCATTAAAAACATTTGAATAATTCATATAATATTCAGCAGTAAAGACCTCACCGTATTCATTAAAGCTTCGAATAGGTATCACTAACAGTATCTCAAAAGAGGGTCTTCCAGTTCCAGCATCTTCTTCATTGTCTTTCTCATCATCACCACCCAAATCAGAAGAAAATTTTTCTCCTCTCTCCTTAATCAACTTAGTTTTACTAGAGGTAATCGATTCGATCTTATTGTTTAAATCCTTCAATTTCTCCTTATTCTCACTTTTAATCGCCAACACCTTCTTCTTTAACTTCTCAGTCCTTCCCTTCTGACGGGCCAATCTATCAGATAACCTTTTGTTTTCTTCTACCAACGATTCAATCTTAGCTTCACTGATCTTCTTGTCCTCAATGGCTTGATTCTCTAAGGGTGATATCTGGTATAATAATCGAACCATAGAATGTAGTTTCAAGTACTTGTGCCTATTTTGTAAAACATTTATAAAACTGCATGTATTCTCATCCCAAAAATATTCGATAGTAAAAATGGGACTATAACTCATTTTCACAGATTTTCAATTTGTCGAGAACAAGACTTGGCCACGGGTCGATTCACGAACCTATAACAAATATATACATATATATCAAAGTATGATAGAAATATATTCATATCAATTTTTATTTACGTTTTTACGTATTAAGTTGTCAAGTTAGCAGTCCAACATTACTAGTCCACAATTAGTAGTCCATAATAATCCAATAATATATATATATATATATATATATATATATATATATATATATATATATATATATATATATATATATATCATGTTAGAATTAACTAACACTATTATATATTATCTTAATATAATTAAGACACATAATATATATATTGTCTGAATCACCCCACGACCAATTATATACATGTCTCAGAGTCAATCACAACCCATGGTATATATATTATTTTAGAATCAACCTCGACCCATTATATGCTAACTCGAGCATTACCGCATATAGCGTCTTATGGGTTATTCAAAATAATATATATAGATGATGTCAACATGATATGTCAAAACATTGTATGCGTGTCTATGGATATCAAGTCATATATATATATATATATATATATATATATATATATATATATATATATATATATATATATATATATACATATATATATACATATATATGTATATATATATATATATATATATATAGTGTCTTACGATTTTTTTTTATTAAGACTATAATATATTATCGTAGAATTAACCCCGACTATTATAATTTGTATTTCTACTAATAAGGGATCAAGACATGTATAGATACATGTAGGATAAGTTAGCTAGGATATGGTTAGTATAGTTTTGTAATAAAAAATTTCGTAGCTAAAACTAGTAATTCTAACCAATTTTGTTTTACCCATAATTTCTTCATTACAAATCCGATTTGAGTGAATCAAATGGCTATGGTTTAGTATCGAACCTAAATTTAATAATCTAAATAGAAAAAGTATAGGTTTATAGTTAGAGTTACAGATTACAAGTCGTTTTTGAAAGAGGTAGTCATTTTCGTCGAAAAAACGACATCTTGATGACCATTTTGAAAAACATACTTTTACTTTGCGTTAAACCATGATTTTTGGATATAGTATCATGTTCATAAGAAATATCATTTTTCTAGAAAATAAACTTTAAATTCAAAGATTAAGATAGTTTTTATTTTTCCAACCCAAAACAAACCCCTGTTTTACTACAAAGGCGTATGTCCAGTTTTACGGTGTTCTTCGTGTTTTCAAGTTTTAAATCATTAAGTTAGCATATCATATAGATATAAAACATGTGTTAGGTTGTTTTTAAGAGTCAAGTTAAAAGGATTAACTTTTTTTGCGAACAAGTTTAGAATTAACTAAACTATGTTCTAGTGATTACAATTTATATTCTTTGAATAATATAGTTATATAGGTATGAATCGAATGATGTTATGAACATCATCACTACCTCAAATATAGTAGGTAAACCTACTGGAAATAACAAGAAATGATCTTGAGCTTCAAAGGATTTTGGATGGCTTGAAAGTTCTTGAAGTAGAATCATGACACGAAAACAAGTTCAAGTAAGATTACTACTTAAATTAAGATAGTTATAGTTATAGAAATTGAATCAAAGTTTGAATATGAATATTACCTTGAATTATAAAGATAACCTACTGTAAATAACAAAGTTTTCTTGATCTTAGATGATTACTTGAAATGGATTTGAAAGCTTGGAAGTAATCTAGTAAACTTGAAAGTGTTTTTGATGTGTTCTTGAGTAGTTGTTTTGTATGGTGATCAAAGGTTGGATCTATGAGCTAGATTGATGTAGGATTTGATGAAGATGATGAAGAACACTTAGAACATAAAGCTAGAACTTGAGAGAGATCAATTTGATGCATGAAAATTGGAATCAAAATGTGTTTGTGTGTTCCCTCCTTCATGTGAACTAGCATGTATCATATAGGCTCCATTAGTTTGTTGTTTTGTTAGATATTTCATTACCAATAATATGTACATTTAGAAGCTGGGTATAATACGAGTACGAATACCGATTGAATACGAGTAGAATTGTTGATGAAAACGAATGGGAATGTAATCTTAACCATTTTTGTTAAGTATGAGTGTTTTGATATATGTCTTGAAGTCTTTCAAATGTGTATTAATACATCTTATTACACTACATATATATACATTTTAATTAAGTCGTTAAATCATCATTAGTTGTTACATGCATGCGTTGTTTTGAAACCTTTAAGTTAACGATATCATTTAATGCAATTAATCCATTGTTATTATATCTAATGAGGTGTTAAATTGTTATATTATCATGATAACATAGTGTATTAATATGTCTTAATACGATATATATATATATATATATATATATATATATATATATATATATATATATATATATATATATATATATATATATATATATATATATATATATATATATATATATATATATATATATATATATATATATATATTAAGACGTCGTTACAACGATAATCGTTGCATATAAATATCATTTTGAAATCCTTAAGTTAATAGTCTTGTTTTATGTATATAGTTTATTTTTATTATACATAATGAGATACTTTATTATCAGTAATCATGTTAAATATATATATAAGTCCATATATATTATCATGTCATATACAAGTTATAACGTTCGTGAATCATCGGACAAACTGGGTGGTCAAACGTTTACATAAAAACCGTTTCAATTAATCAAGTCTTGATAAGTTTGATTGCTTAACATGTTGGAAACATTTATTCATGTAAATATTAATCTCATATAATATATAATCATGGAAAAGTCCGGGTTATGACAGTACCTACCCGTTAAATAAATTTTGACCCGAAATTTGAAGCTGTAGTAGGTGTTGTCTCATCTTCTGGAAATAAGTGCGGGTATTTCTGCTTCATTTGATCTTTACGCTCCCAGGTGAACTCGGGTCCTCTACGAGCATTCTATCGAATCTTAACGATTGGTATTTTTTTTTGCTTAAGTCCTTTAACCTCAAGATCCATTATTTCGACGGGTTCTGTGACGACCCGAAAATTTCTGACCAAATTTAAACTTAATCTTCATATGATTTCGACAAGATAAGCAAAGTCTATAATGTTGAGTCTCAAAATTTTTGGAACTGTTTTATAAATTCATTTGACCTTTGACTATTTCCGATGATTCACGAACGATTACTTATAAATAGATATGCATATAATTAAATAATAATATGAAGTATTATATATCGTAATTGTTAGAATTAATTAGAAAAAAATAAAATAAGATGAGATATAATAAAATTTATTATTAAAATGAATTTATAGATAAATATATGATTTCTATTCATAATTATTATTGTTGTGTAATGTATAAATATTAATTTAGTAAATGTTATCATATAATATATGATATAATTTCATAATTAATAAATTGTAATATTAATATATAATAAAATGTAATTACAAGTTAATTCTAGTTGTTATATTATTATTTTTATATACATTATTATTTAATATCAGTACTATTAATATTATTAGAAATTATAATATAAAAATTGATACATTTGATTTGTTATGTTTTTATTATTATTAATATTATAATTATCAATGTTAATATCATTATTATTATAAGTAGTAATAAAATTATAATTTTTGTTATAATGATTAAAATTAGTATTATTATTAGATATTATTATTACAATTATTATTAAGAATTATTAGTATTATAAATATTATTATAGTTATTAAAAAAATATATAATTTATTATTATTATCATTAATAATATCATTAATAACATTTTTGGTATTATTTGTTAATGTTAATATTATTATTATTATTATTAATTCTTTTATTAATATTATTAGAAATTTAATTATTATTAATATAATTATAACCAATAATTATTAATATATATAGAAAATCATACGTACCATTATAGAATCAAAATCAATTTCCTATCACTTTCAAACTGTAATTAAAATTGTTTAATTTCTTTCACATCTTAATCAATTTCGTACCAATCTGTTGAGGAATCAATTGAACTTTAATTATTTTTCCTGATCAGATAAATTCATGTCGAGTCAATTATGCTATAAAACAAACTACAATTGGGTCATATGAGTGGTAGTGATATCATTTATCCTTTATATAACCTTCTTCTAATACATTTCGAATAAAAACAGTTGAATTAAATCAAAATTTTAAAGAAAAGATCACGACACCCCTGTTCTTGGTCATTTTGCCAAATGCTTGATTTCAAACGAAATTTCAAAAAGTAAAAATGTGGTTTTGTTAAGAATCATCTATTTGAACTTCCTGCACAATTTCAACTTCCAATTTCAAATATCAAGTTCTAATTTACGAGTCAAAGATAATTTTTTAAAAGTCAAACTTTTTGTTCTTCGCGATATTTGAATTCAATTCGGTGTTTCAGGTTCAATTAATATTTGAGATAGTTTCTATGAGTGAAATAAAATATTTTTCATGTTATAATTTTAGTCTATAACGGTCTAGGTTGCAAAATCAAATATTTTTTTTGTTCTAAACAGCGACGGACAGGAGCAGTTTTTTTTTCTTTCTATTTTCTATTTTTTTATCTGTTGAATTAATTTTCCAAGTACAAGTCGTTTTAATTAAATTGCAAGTCTTGAATCTTGATTGGGAAATCATTTTATGAAATCATATTCTGGTCGACTAGCTTATGTTTGGAGAAAAAGAAGGATAGTAGAAGCACAGGATAAATGTTTTCGGGTTGGTTATAAAATCAGATAATAGGCTTGCTCAGCTGGTTAGTATGTGTGTTGGTTATCGAGAGGTCACGGGTTCGAGTCCGGTTGTGGGCGTTTTTTTGGGAAAACATTTAGAGGTAGTCTTTTATTATTATTATTATTATTATTATTATTATTATTATTATTATTATTATTATTATTATTATTATTATTATTATTATTATTATTATTATTATTATTATTATTATTATTATTATTATTATTATTATTATTATTATTATTATTATTATTATCATTTTTATTATTATTATTATTATTATTATTGTTATTATTATTATTGTTATTGTTATCATTATTAGTGTTATAGTTATTAGTATTATTAATTTTACTAATAAAAGTAATGGTTACCATTTATGATTATTATCATAATTATAATTACAATGATGATATTATTATTGTCATTACTAAAATTATTATCATTACTAGTATTATTATTAAGTTGTATTATTACTAATATTATCATTAGTATTATTATAAGTATTACAAATAATATTACTATTATTATTACTTTTACATTTTAGTATTATTATTATTATTATGAAAATAAAACAATTTATTAGTACTAGTATCATTTCATAAATGTTAAAATTATTCTTATTATCATAAATATTATTATTATTATTAATATTATCATAAATATTATTAGTATGGTTATCACTATTAGCATTGTTATTATTACAAATTTTAATCATTATTATCATTTTTACAAAAATTATTATTTTGTTATCACTAAAACTATCATTATTATTATTATCAGTATTATCTATTTCATTATTATTAACAATTATGATTATGAAAATAAAAGTTTTAACGACGTTATTAAAGTTATAAGCATAAAAATAAAGGTTACATATAAATATATATTTAATGCACATAACTTAGCTATATTAATATTTCTATATATAAAATGAAAATATATATATAATGAAAGTTATTAATATATTATATATATAAAATACATCACTAATAATAATATATATATATATATATATTTGTTCGATTACAATTACGTGTGTTAATATGAATATACAAATGATATAGGTTCCTGAATCCGAGGCCAACCTTGCATTGTTCAGTATCGTCGTATGAATATTTTTACTACAAAATACAGTATTGTGAGTTTCATTTTCTCCCTTTTTAAATGCTTTTGCAATATATATTTTTGGGACTGAGAATACATGCACTGTTTTTACAACTGTTTTACGAAATAGACACAAGTAATTGAAACTACATTATATGGTTGAATGAACGGAATCGAATATGCCCCTTTTTAGTCTGGTAATCTAAGAATTAGGGAACAGACACCCTAATTGACGCGAATCCTAAAGATAGATCTATCGGGCCCAACAAGCCCCATCCAAAGTACCGGATGCTTTAGTACTTCGAAATTTATCATGTCCGAAGGGAGTCCCGAAATGATGGGGATATTCTATATGCATCTTGTGAATGTCGATTACCAGGTGTTCAATCCATATGAATGATTTTTGTCTCTATGTATGGGACGTATATTTATGAGAAATGGAAATTGAAAATCTTGTGGTTTATTAAAATTATGGAAATGATCGATTATGATAAACTAATGAACTCACCAACCTTTTGGTTGACACTTTAAAGCATGTTTATTCTCAGGTATGAAAGAAATCTTCCGCTGTGTATTTTCTCATTTTAGAGATATTACTTGGAGTCATTCATGACATATTTCAAAAGATGTTGCATTCGAGTCGTTGAGTTCATCAAGATTATTATTAAGTCAATTATAGTTGGATATATTATGAAATGGTATGCATGCCATCAACTTTCGATGTAATGAAAGTTTGTCTTTTAAAAATGAATGCAATGTTTGTAAAATGTATCATATAGAGGTCAAGTACCTCGCGATGTAACCAAATGTAAATCATTCGTCTAGATGGATTAGGACGGGTCGTTATAGGTGGTAGTTGCTTAGATGCATTAGTGAGTCTGGATTAGTGTATCTAACTGATAGTTGCTTAGATGCATTAGTGAGTCTGGACTTCGACCGTGTCTGCATGTCAAAAGTTTTGCTTATCATTTCGTGTCAAAAAATTTCCTACTTATCATCCTTAGGAAATTACCTGCTTATCATTCTTATTCTAGACACATCTTACTGCATTGATTGCATGAATAGCGTATAGACAAAATTCATATCTTAGCGTATCTGCTAATTCATATCTTAGCGTATATGCTACTGTAAACTTTGCCTGACATATTCCGAAAATTCCTCCGTAATCTACGGGATCTTCTGTACCATACATAAGTAATCTATGTAATTAGAATATCATCGGATATCCAAAAATTATTTCATATCAAAAACCCTTTATCTAACCTTATAAGATGGAACTCGCAACTAGTTCAAATTCTTCGGATTCTGACAGCTATTCCGACATGGAGTTTCACTTGAGCTCCGAAAGCAGTGTGACCGGAATGGATCAACCAATCAGTCATCACCAATTCTGGATGAATTAGAGATGTGTTCGTAGTTGACTTAAACAATGGAGCCGCGAAGAAGGTGATCCTTTCCACCAACCTGCACTCTTGACGATGAACCTGAAGCACTTACCGGCGAACCAGTCCGAAACACCATTTTCACCCTCATTTCCCGAATATCTCACCACGATTATATTCTATCTAAAATTCTAAACCTTATTCATCCGCCCGTTTCAACCGACAATCATCCCGGAATAATGGAAGAAGTCAACGAGCTTCGCGCTCGAGTAATCAATTTAGAAAACATGGTGCAAAACTTACCAGCTTCAGCAACATCACCGGCACCAACAATGTAGTGACCCGAACCTTTCTATAATTATATGTTTAATGAAAACTATATTTACATGATTAAATGTTTCCAACATGTTAATCAATCAAACTTGTTAAGACTTGGTTAATTGAAACGGAAATTTTGTAAACGTCTGATTACCCAGTTTGACCAATGATTCACGAACGCTATAAGTTGTATATGACATGATGATACATAAATGAATAAATATATATGTTTAACATGATATAATTATCATCAAGTATCTCATTAAAAATAGTAACAATAAGTTATATACTTAAAAAGGAGACTATTGACGTATGAAACTCGAAACGATACATATAACGATTATCGTTATAACCACGTCTTACTAAATATATATGAAGCATATTAATACATTGTTATATTATATATAACATGATAATATGATAATTAAATATGTCATTAAGTGTATTAACAATGAACTACATAAGTAAAAACAAGACTACTAACTTAAGGATTTCGAAACGAGACATATATGTAACGATTATCATTGTAACGACATTTAAATGTATATATCATATTAAGATATATTAATATATCATAATATCATGATAATATAATAATTTAAAATCTCATTTGATATTATAAACTTTGGGTTAACAACATTTAACAAGATCGTTAACCTAAAGGTCTCAAAACAACACTTACATGTAACGACTAACGATGGCTTAACGACTCAGTTAAAATGTATATACATGTAGTGTTTTAATATGTATTCATACACTTTTGAAATACTTCAAAACACTTATCAAAATACTTCTACTTAACAAAAATGCTTACAATTACATCCTCGTTCAGTTTCATCAACAATTCTACTCGTATGCACCCGTATTCGTACTCGTACAATACACAACTTTTAGATGTATGTACTATTGGTATATACACTCCAATTATCAGCTCTTAGTATCCCATGTGAGTCACCTAACACATGTGGGAACCATCATTTGGCAACTAGCATGAAATATCTCATAAAATTACAAAAATATGAGTAATCATTCATGACTTATTTACATGAAAACAAAATTACATATCCTTTATATCTAATCCATACACCAACGACCAAAAACACCTACAAACACTTTCATTCTTCAATTTTCTTCATCTAATTGATCTCTCTCAAGTTCTAACTTCAAGTTCTAAGTGTTCTTCATAAATTCTACAAGTTCTAGTTACATAAAATCAAGAATACTTTCAAGTTTGCTAGCTCACTTCCAATCTTGTAAAGTGATCATCCAACCTCAAGAAATTTTTGTTTCTTATAGTAGGTTATCATTCTAATACAAGGTAATAATCATATTCAAACTTTGGTTCAATTTCTATAACTATAACAATCTTATTTCAAGTGATGATCTTACTTGAACTTGTTTTCGTGTCATGATTCTGCTTTAAGAACTTCGAGCCATCCAAGGATCCGTTGAAGCTAGATCTATTTTTCTCTTTTCCAGTAGGTTTATCCAAGGAACTTAAGGTAGTAATGATGTTCATAACATCATTCGATTCATACATAAAAAGCTATCATATTCGAAGTGGTAAACTAGTAATCACTAGAACATAGTTTAGTTAATTCTAAACTTGTTCGCAAATAAAGTTAATCCTTCTAACTACACTTTTAAAATCAACTATACACATGATCTATATCTATATGATATGCTAACTTAATGATTTAAAACCCGGAAACACGATAAACACCATAAAACCGGATTTACGCCGTCGTAGTTACAACCGGGGGCTGTTTTGGTTTGGATAATTAAAAACTATGAAAAACTTTGATTTAAAAGTTATACTTCTGGGAAAATGATTTTTCTTATGAACATGAAACCATATCCAAAAATCATGGTTAAACTCAAAGTGAAAGTATGTTTTTCAAAACAGTCATCAAGATGTCGTTCTTTCGATAGAAATGACTACCTCTTTCAAAAATGACTTGTAACTTGTATTTCCGACTATAAACCTATACCTTTTCTGTTTAGTTTCATAAATTCAAGTTCAATACGAAACCGTGGCCGCTTATATCTTTCAAAACGGATTAGAAACGAAGAAATGGCGAGCAAAACAAAATTGGTAAAAACTACTCATTTTAGCTACGTGAAAATTGGTAACAAATCTATTCCAACCATAACTTAATCAACTTGTATTGTATATTATATAATCTTGAGATACCATAGACACGTATACAATGTTTCGACCTATCATGTCGACACATCTATATATATTTCGGAACAACCATAGACACTCTATATGTGAATGTTGGAGTTAGCTATACAGGGTTGAGGTTGATTCCAAAATATATATAGTTTGAGTTATGATCAATACTGAGATATGTATACACTGGGTCGTAGATTGTTTCAAGATAATATATATTGATTTATTTCTGTACATCTAACTGTGGACAACTAGTTGTAGGTTACTAACGAGGACAGCTGACTTAATAAACTTAAAACATCAAAATGTATTAAAAGTGTTGTAAATATATTTTGAACATACTTTGATATATATATGTACATATTTGTTATAGGTTCGTGAATCGACCAGTGGCCAAGTCTTACTTCCCGACGAAGTAAAAAATCTGTGAAAGTGAGTTATAGTCCCACTTTTAAAATCTAATATTTTTAGGATGAGAATACATGCAGGTTTTATAAATGATTTACAAAATAGACACAAGTACGTGAAACTACATTCTATGGTTGAATTATCGAAATTGAATATGCCCCTTTTTATTAAGTCTGGTAATCTAAGAATTAGTGTAAGATCCTGTTTTCTTTTGGGTTTGGACGCCGTCCAACACTTTGGGATGCCGTCCTAGTTTGAAGACCTGGACGCCGTCCAACACTTTGGGACGCCGTCCCAGTTTGAAGACCTGGACGCCGTCCAACATTTTGGACGCCGTCCAGGATGGCTGGCAGGCATGTCTTTTTGTTTTTAAATATTTTAGATGGGTAAATTGGTAATTTCACTTGGTGGACGAATTAAAGGCCTTAGGATCAGTTTGGTGAGCTCATTACTTCATTTCTCAACCACCAAACATCATCCATTCATTCTAGAGAGAGAGGGGGTGGTTAAGTGTGAGAAAGCTTAAATCGGGGAAGAAGAAGCTCATTTCGGGTTAGAACTCGGGAGTTAAAGTTGTTCATCTCCTCGTTAGCTACGTTTTGATTGTTGTGGTAAGCTGAGACGACCCGACCCAATCCATAGGGACGAATACAATAACATATGATAACATTGCGAGGTACTTGACCTCTATATGATACATTTTACAAACGTTGCATTTATTCTTAAAAGGCAAACTATCATTACATCAATATTTGACATTTTCGTCTAACATTTCATAATATCCAAATGACCTAATCTGCATTTACTTATTTATATTCTCTATTGAACTCCAATGACTCGAATGCAACGTCTTTGTATCATGGCTTAAAAAGGTCCCAAGTAGTATCCTTAACATGAGCTAATGCACAGCGGAAGACTTAATTCATACCTGAGAATAACATGCTTTAAAATGTCAACATAAAGTTGGTGAGATATATAGGTTTGATGCTAGCAGCGTTATAACAATGGAACACAAGATTTCGTATATAAACATTTTAATAAAAATATTCTAAGTGGTTGAGCACTTGGTAACCATACTTAACATTTAATCACGTCGCATATTCCCTTTATTATGAAATCTTACTACACCGTACCAAGGTGTAGTCACGAAACGAAGTACTGTGCAACCGTTGAATACTGGTCGTCCAGTCCGGTTGGGGTTGTCAGGCCCGATAGATCTATCAACAGGATTCGCGTTTACAATACCGCTGTAAATATTAGTTACCAAGCTACAGGGAAGTATGCCAGTGGTACAACTCAACGTAGAATATATTTTTCAGTTACTTGTGTCCATAGCGTAAAACATAAAATACATGTATTCTCATCCCGAAATATTTAGAGTTTAAAAGTGGGACTATATACTCACTTTTGTCTTGAAGATATGTAATTTCGACTTGGTCTCCGATTGATATCACGAACCTATCCATATATAATATATCAATACCTTTTCTTTTTAAACAATCGTCACACATATATACTTATAATACTTTTAATACTTTTAATAATTCCTTAGTCCGTAGTTAGCAGTCCGATGTTAGTAATTGAATTTTAATGGTTCATATTTAGTTGTTTAATAAACCCCCAATGAAATAAATAAAACCCCCATCGTATATGTATTGGTCGAGATTAATCTTGACCCATGGTACCGTGTTGTCAAATGACGTATTGCGTACATAAAGTACCGGTGTTGTCAAATGACGTGTTGCGTACGTTCATGAGGTCTTATGATTAATCTTCTCGTGTTGTTTACGGGTGGTCCTGAAATATATAAAATTAAATCATGAGTAAATATATATGAAATATCATATTAATTAGGAAAGATATGATTTATTTAATTTTTCTCCAATTATTTTCGTTGTTAAACAAGCTTTGGACACCCGATCTTATTTTAGTCGTAGTTTCTTCGTTACAACTCCGTTTTTGTTGATTCAACTTGCCATCTCCTTGGACCGAGTCAAAATTTAAGAATATGAACTGTAAATACCATGGTTTATATTCGTGATCACAGGTTATAGTCCATACTCTAGGTGAATCTTATGAAAGTAATCATTTTTGTCATAAAAACAACATTTAATGGTCATTTTTCTAAAAATACTTATACTTTGAATTAAACCATGAAATTTTTATGTGTTAACATATTCATAAGAAATATCATTTTTCCAGAACATGAACTTCTAAATCAAAGTTCAAGATGGTTTTTAATTATCCAACCCAAAACAGCCCCCGGTTACACTCCGACGCCGTAGATTCAGTTTTAAGGTGTTCTTTGTAAAAACAAGTTGTATCTTGTTAAGTTAGCATATCATTATGATATATTACAGGTCTTGAAGTGTTTTAAAAGTTAAGTTAGAAGGATCTATTTAGTTTGCGAATAAGTTTGAAATCATTCAAACTATGTTCTAGTTTATAAATTCTTATATAGATAACTATAAACATATGAATTGAACAAGAGTTGAAGTAGAGTTTTTACCTTAAGTTTAAAATGTAAAGTTGTTAGAAAGAAGTAGTAAAATAAATTTGAGAGAGTTCTTGCAAGTGTGTGTGAAAATTGAAAGTAAAATTTGGAAAATGAATGTGTAAAAATGAGTTAAAAATGGTGCTTATTTATAGGCTTGAAAATTTGGTTTTTAGTGAAAATATCTAAGATAAGTTAAAATATATTATGTCATGAATGACATATTACACCAATAATTGAAGATTTCTATTGGTATATACCAATAGTAAATACTTCTAGAAGCTGTGTATAGTACGAGTATAATACGGGTATAAAATATATAAAGATGTTTCATGAATCATATATAATGACAAAGATGTCATTTTCCATGATAAAAGGTTGAAAATGATATTTTCCTACTAGTATATTCCAATAGTAAATACATCTTAATACAATACATATATATTTATTTTAACTTAGAAGTTATAACGTCGTTAAGCTTTATATATATATATATATATCGTTTCGAAGTCCTTAAGTTAGTAGTCCAATTTTATGTATATAATCCATTGTTAATATATTTAATGAGATACTTAATTATCATATATTCAAGATAGATATAATCCATATATATCCGTATATATACATAAATATATAATTAATACAGGTTATGATGTTCGTGAATCGTCGGACAAATAGATGGTCAAAGGATAACTAATCATCCGAATAACAATTTCAAACTTTCTAGACTCAACTTTAGGGTTTTTGCTTATCGTGTCGGAACCATATAGAGTTTAGGGTTTAAATTTGGTCGGAAATTTCCGGGTCGTTACATAAGCCCTAAACTTGATTACCTTAGTTTAATGTATTTAAGGGTTAGGGTTTGGGTTAGTATTGCACATAAAACCCATTTGTGAGTAATTTGGGGTTTTGGGTAAGTTTGGGTCATGAAGACCCAAATGGTGACTAACCTAGGGTTTTGAAAGGGTAAATGGTGTAAATGGGTCTTAAAGACCTAAGTAAATACTAATACACTTATAGTTAATGTTAGTGGGTGTGATTTGGGTTGTGGGTGACCCAAATGGGTGTGTTGACCTAGAAATGGGTCAAATGGGTCTTTGATGACCTAGGTTGTCTTGCATGTATGAAAACGAGTTAACTTTGTGGTTAAAAGTGTGTTAAGACCTTAATTGGCTAAAGTTAGGGTTTTTGGTGAAGTTAACCCATTATTAGGGTTAAAGGTGCAAAATGGGTCGGGATTGCACTTAGGGTCAAAAGACTCTAGATTGTTAAGTGAGTTGCTTGACCGACTTGAGTTGTGAATTGATTATGTACTAAATTGTAATAGGTACGTTACATTGACGTTGCAAGTTCGGTTATCTTACACGAAGACTTGAGGTGAGTGGAATAATTATATGCGTATGTATATAATGTATCTATTTGTTGTAGCGTGAAAGGTGTAGTGTCGAGGTGTTAAGACACCACATTTCACGTGAAGAGTGTAGCATCGAGGTGTTAAGATGCCACTTGGGTGTAGCATCGAGGTGTTAAGATGCCACCTAGGAGTGTAGTGTCGAGGTGTTAATACACCACTCCGTAAAATAATGAGTGTTGCATCGAGGTGTTAAGATGCCACTCGGGGTGATGTGCCGAGGTGTTAAGGTGCCACCCTAGGGGTTAGTGGTGCGAGGTGTTAAGTGCCCTAACGGATGTTACGAACACCGATGGCGTTTTCGCGAGCGCCGTTCCCTTGTACTATTGGTTAACCATGGTTATTTGTGTTGTAAGCATATTATATTATTCGAGTTATATTTATATGCGGATGTTATGCTAGCTTGGGGGTATTGGTGAATTATAGCTTGTTATTGCGACGATAAGCTAATGTTGTTTCCTAGCATGTTTGCGGTTGTGTAAGTGTATGCAAGTAGGTATAATTATATATGTATTCGTATAATTATTGCATTCACTAAGCTTTGCTTACCCTCTCATTGTTTACTTTTTTATAGGCTCGGGCATTGACAAGGGTAAGAGCGTTCAATTGGATTAGTGATCTCCCGCTTGTTTTGTTAGGGGATGCTTTTGGGTGTTAGCTTTTGGAGTTCGACCGAGATTGGGTAGTTTAACCCCAAACACCATGCTCTAGTGTCGTTTGGAACTTAAACTTATATTTGGTCGAAACTTTCATTTTGGAACGAAACTCGTAAAATGGGCGATGTGGACCCGTTGATGTAAAACTTGATTTGATGATGAAAATCTCTTAGTTTCATTTATATTGACTTGTGGTAAAAAGGTTTTCGTTTGAAAGTGTCGGGAAGCGGGTTTTTCGCTCGTGTGAGTTGGACCCGTGATCAGTGGCTGGAAGGCCATTGGGACGCCGTCCCAACTCCTTGGACGCCGTCCCAGTTGGTTAAGCTGGACGCCGTCCCAAAACTCTGGACGCCGTCCCAACCTTCTGAGCTGGATGCCGTCCAGGATTCTGGACGCCGTCCAGATGCACTGCCTTAAAATTTTTTTTTGGTACGCGTTTTTGGGTTTATGAAGTCGGGTTGTTACAAGTGGTATCAGAGCATGGTCTAAGGGATTTAGGCGACTTGAGATAGGTGCCTAGACTTAGACTTTATTCTGTGAGCGCCTTATGCGGGACTTGTAGGACTTTGGGTCTAACCGGAAATTGTTAGTGCTTTGGTTTATGAGAATTAACCTTGTGCTAATTTTTTTGTGTTGTGTTTAGCAATCATCAAGCAAGACGGACGTTGTACTAGCAAGTGAATGCGACGTGCTCGCGTAACAACGAGTAGCTACCGTTGTTACGGGTGCAAATCGTGTTAAACAAGCAATGTACGACGATTGTTGAGCGAGATGGAGTAGTGTGGCATATATGTATATACATATGTAATTTGTCCTTTCGTTTTTGTGGTTTAACCTATTTCGTTTTATAGAATGAAGACGAGAAACGGTCCCGATCATGATAACGGAAGTACAAGCGAGGACGCCGAGTTTTCGGCCAAGGTTGAGGCCGTCTTTAAAAAGTTAAAAGCGGATTTTCTTACGGACGTCCGAAAGGTCTTTCAAGATTCTGTCGATGGGCAGGTGACCGATTTGATAAATGAACGAATGAAGGCCACTATCGAAGAGGCCCTTGACGCTAGGAATAACTACCCTCGTGGTGAAGGAGGTGAAGGAAGGCGGGACTTCCACTACAAGAACTTCAAGGATGCTCAACCCCCGATGTTTAATGGGGTGCGAGATCCCTTGAAAAGTACATGTTGGATCTCCAATATTAAGGGAGCTTTCCGTACCTCGAAATGTCCTCCCGAGAAGAAGGCGAGGTATGGCTCTAGCATGCTACGAGAAGAGGCTAATTTATGGTGGGATGATAAAATCAACTTGTATGGTGAGGAACAATGTATGGGCTTGACGTGGGAAGAGTTTAAGAAGGAGTTTTTCAAGGAATACCGAATTTCTTCCGATCTCGATAGAATCCGGGACGAGTTGCACCATTTGCAACAAGGCTCAATGGACTTAGTTACTCTTAAGTCTACATTCTTGGCAAAGACTCATTTTTGCCCGGAATATGTTGGTGATGATCATAAGCTCATGAAGGATTTCTACCGTACTTTGAATGATGAGTACAAGGAGAAGATTAGTCGGGGTATGGCTAAGTCTTTTGATGAATTGTTCGAGTTGGCTCGGGGCTTTGAGCCGGAGGTTCCAAGAAAGAGTGATTTCATGTTTTCCAAAAGAAAATTTGTAGGTTTTAGTTACTCTAACGCCTCAAGCAAGAAGAGCAAGAGCAAGAGGGGGGGCCGAAAGTGTCAATAGTGCAAAGAAGGGCACTACCGGCGGGTTTTCTTATACGTGCTACAATTGTGGGCAACCGGGTCATATGGCTCGTGAGTGTCCGAAACCACGTTCCGGAAACAAAATCACTTGTTTTAATTGCGGCAAAGAGGGGCATAAGAAGCCGGAGTGTCCCGATTTGCGAAATGATAATGTGAAGCGGTTAGAGAAGGCGGCGGGTACGGCTAGGGGTCGCAACTATTTGATGACCAATGATGAAGCCAAACAATCGCACGAAGTTGTCTCAGGCACTTACATGGTTAATTCTAATCCGGCAAGGATTCTTTTCGATAGCGGTGCAAATTTGTCGTTTGTGTCTCCTAAATTTGTGCCTAAACTTAATAGACCGTTAGCTAAGTTAAGTCGTCCAATAGAAGTCGAAATAGCGGACGGCAAGTCGGTGCTAGTGGTTGATGTGTGTGAAAATTGTGATGTGGTTTTTGGTGCCGAAACCTTTAAAATTGATCTTATTCCAATGACCTTGGGCGACTTTGATATTGTCGTTGGTATGGATTGGCTCGATCGTTATAGAGCCGATATTGCATGCCATGATAAGTTTATTCGTGTGAAGACCCTAAGTGGGGGAGAGTTAATTATTCATGGTGACAAGCGAAGGAGACCGGTGTCGATAGGCACTTTTGCACGGGCACGTCGTTTTGTTGTTACCGGTGGCATGGCTTTCCTTGCTCATGTTGTTGATACACGCAATGAGCCACCACCTATTCGTGAAATTCCGGTTGTTAGTGAATTCGAAGACGTTTTTCCGGACGAATTACCGGGTGTTCCGGCGGAAAGACAAGTTGAGTTTCGTATTGAGTTGGTTCCGGGAGCTACTCCCATTGCTAAAACTCCTTATCGTTTAGCACCAACGGAAATGCAAGAGTTGTTAAATCAAACCCAAGAGTTGCTCGAGAAGGGTTTTATTCGACCGAGTGCTTCGCCATGGGGCGCTCCGGTGTTATTTGTGAAGAAGAAAGATGGTAGTATGCGTATGTGCATTGATTACCGTGAGTTGAATAAAGTGACGATCAAGAATCGTTATCCATTACCTAGGATTGACGATTTATTTGATCAACTTCAAGGTGCAACGTATTTCTCTAAGATCGACCTACGGTCCGGCTATCACCAAATGCGGGTTCGTGAGGAAGACATAGAGAAAACAGCTTTTCGAACGAGTTACGGGCATTATGAGTTTGTAGTTATGCCCTTTGGTCTTACGAATGCACCGGCGGCATTCATGGATCTTATGAACCGAGTGTGCCAACCTATGTTGGACAAGTCAGTAATAGTGTTCATTGACGACATACTAGTCTACTCGAAAAGTATGAACGAGCATGAACGTCATTTGCGCGAAGTATTGAAGACACTACGAAGGGAGAAGTTCTATGCAAAATTCTCCAAATGTGAATTTTGGCTAAGGGAAGTTCAATTCCTTGGTCATATTGTGAATGAAAACGGTATTCAAGTAGATCCGGGGAAGATCGAGACGGTGAAGAGTTGGGGACGACCGACTACACCTACGAAAATTCGAAGTTTTCTCAGATTGGCCGGTTATTATCGTCGGTTTATCCAAGAATTTTCTAAGATTGCTTCTCCATTGACAAAGTTGACGAGAAAGAATGCTAGGTTTAATTGGGAGGACGAGCAAGAAATTGCTTTTCAATTGTTAAAAGAGAAGTTGTGTCAAGCTCCGGTATTAGTGTTACCGGAAGGTGTTGAAGACATGGTGGTTTATTGTGATGCTTCCTTAAATAGTCTCGGGTGTGTTCTAATGCAAAGAGGTAAGGTCATCGCTTATGCCTCTCGACAATTAAAGGAACATGAAACGAGGTATCCGACTCATGATCTTGAGTTGGCGGCGGTAGTGCATGCGTTGAAAATTTGGCGCCATTACTTGTATGGTGTCAAGTGTACAATTTATTAGGATCATAAGAGTTTGAAACATCTCTTTAATCAACGAGATTTGAAATATCGCCAACGTAGGTGGATGGATGTGGTGAAAGACTATGATTGTGAAATACTTTATCATCCGGGTAAGGCGAATGTGGTCGCGGATGCGTTGAGTCGAAAGAGTCAACATCCGGCGATAAAAGTGAGGTCGTTACGTTTGATTATTTCCAACGATTTTCTTGAAAAGCTTGGTGAGATTCAAATAGAGGCTTATGTTCACAACAAGCATACGGAGCGAATCGTGGGCCAATCGGAGTTTATTACTATGGGTCCGCGTGGTTTGTTGTCTTTTCAAGGAAGGGTGTGGGTGCCTAAGATGGGTGATTACCGACGAGTGCTACTTGATGAAGCACATAAGTCAAAATATTCCATTCATCCGGGCGCGACGAAAATGTATCTTGACTTGAAGAAAGATTATTGGTGGCCGGGCATGAAACGTGATGTTGTGAAGTATGTTGAGCAATGTGTCACGTGTTTACAAGTAAAAGCCGAACACCAAAAGCCGTATGGTAAGTTGCAACCGTTAGAAATCCCGAAATGGAAATGGGAGCACATCACCATGGATTTCATTACAAAGTTACCTAAAACGGCGAGAACCCAATTCGATTCGATTTGGGTTATAGTTGACCGATTGAAAAAAAGCGCTTTGTTTCTTCCCATTAAAGAAGCGATATCGTCGGAGACTTTGGCTAAGTTATTTATCAAGGAAGTGGTCTCGCGACATGGGGTTCCTATATCTATTATTTCGGATCGAGATACCCGTTTTACATCTCGGTTTTGGGAAAAGTTTCATGAAGATATGGGCACGCAATTGAAGTTGAGCACGGCATATCATCCTCAAACGGACGGTCAAACCGAACGTACGAATCAAACTTTGGAAGATATGTTACGAGCGTGCATCATTGACTTTGGTGGTAGTTGGAATGAGCATTTGCCTTTGGTGGAGTTCTCGTACAATAATAGTTATCATACTAGTATCGGGATGCCACCTTACGAAATGCTTTATGGGCGTAGGTGTCGAACTCCCATTTGTTGGGGAGAACTGGGTCAAAGAGAGATCGGGAGTACCGATTTGGTTTTAGAGACAAATAGCAAGATCGATTTGATTCGGGAACATTTGAAGAAGGCTCAAGATAGGCAAAAGTCGTATGCCGATAGACGTAGGCGATTGATTGAGTTCCAAGAAGGCGATATGGTGATGCTTAAGGTTTCGCCATGGAAGGGTATTATTCGCTTTCGAAAATGGGGAAAGTTAGCTCCTCGGTTTATTGGGTCGTTCAAGGTTTCAGCTCGTGTTGGTGAAGTTGCATATCGATTGGAATTACCCGAAGAGCTTGCGGGGATCCATAATACATTTTATGTTTCCCACCTCCGTAAGTGTCTTGCAGACGATTCCTCATGGATGCCTTTAGACGAGATCGAGCTAAACAACAAGTTAGAATATGTCGAGGAACCGATTGCAATCCTTGACGAGAAGGTGAAAATGTTGAGGAATAAAGAGGTGAGAACTTTCAAGGTTCAATGGCGGCGAAGTAAAGGTCCCGAGTTTACTTGGGAGCCCGAAGAGTTTGTCTTGGTTTATCTTCCTGCTTGTCATGTGGCGTGGATTGCGAGGTCGCAATCCGGTTCAAGTGGGGGAGAGTTGTAAGATCCTGTTTTCTTTTGGGTTTGGACGCCGTCCAACACTTTGGGACGCCGTCCTAGTTTGAAGACCTGGACGCCGTTCAACACTTTGGGACGCCGTCCCAGTTTGAAGACCTGGACGCCGTCCAACATTTTGGACGCCGTCCAGGATGGCTGGCAGGCATGTCTTTTTGTTTTTAAATATTTTAGATGGGTAAATTGGTAATTTCACTTGGTGGACGAATTAAAGGCCTTAGGATCAGTTTGGTGAGCTCATTACTTCATTTCTCAACCACCAAACATCATCCATTCATTCTAGAGAGAGAGGGGGTGGTTAAGTGTGAGAAAGCTTAAATCGGGGAAGAAGAAGCTCATTTCGGGTTAGAACTCGGGAGTTAAAGTTGTTCATCTCCTCGTTAGCTTCGTTTTGATTGTTGTGGTAAGCCCTAAACTTGATTACCTTAGTTTAATGTGTTTAAGGGTTAGGGTTTGGGTTAGTATTGCACATAAAACCCATTTGTGAGTAATTTGGGGTTTTGGGTAAGTTTGGGTCATGAAGACCCAAATGGTGACTAACCTAGGGTTTTGAAAGGGTAAATGGTGTAAATGGGTCTTAAAGACCTAAGTAAATACTAATACACTTATAGTTAATGTTAGTGGGTGTGATTTGGGTTGTGGGTGACCCAAATGGGTGTGTTGACCTAGAAATGGGTCAAATGGGTCTTTGATGACCTAGGTTATCTTGCATGTATGAAAACGAGTTAACTTTGTGGTTAAAAGTGTGTTAAGACCTTAATTGGCTAAAGTTAGGGTTTTTGGTGAAGTTAACCCATTATTAGGGTTAAAGGTGCAAAATGGGTCGGGATTGCACTTAGGGTCAAAAGACTCTAGATTGTTAAGTGAGTTGCTTGACTGACTTGAGTTGTGAATTGATTATGTACTAAATTGTAATAGGTACATTACATTGACGTTGCAAGTTCGGTTATCTTACACGAAGACTTGAGGTGAGTGGAATAATTATATGCGTATGTATATAATGTATCTATTTGTTGTAGCGTGAAAGGTGTAGTGTCGAGGTGTTAAGACACCACATTTCACGTGAAGAGTGTAGCATCGAGGTGTTAAGATGCCACTCGGGTGTAGCATCGAGGTGTTAAGATGCCACCTAGGAGTGTAGTGTCGAGGTGTTAAGACACCACTCCGTAAAATAATGAGTGTTGCATCGAGGTGTTAAGATGCCACTCGGGGTGATGTGCCGAGGTGTTAAGGTGCCACCCTAGGGGTTAGTGGTGCGAGGTGTTAAGTGCCCTAACGGATGTTACGAACACCGATGGCGTTTTCGCGAGCGCCGTTCCCTTGTACTATTGGTTAACCATGGTTATTTGTGTTGTAAGCATATTATATTATTCGAGTTATATTTATATGCGGATGTTATGCTAGCTTGGGGGTATTGGTGAATTATAGCTTGTTATTGCGACGATAAGCTAATGTTGTTTCCTAGCATGTTTGCGGTTGTGTAAGTGTATGCAAGTAGGTATAATTATATATGTATTCGTATAATTATTGCATTCACTAAGCTTTGCTTACCCTCTCGTTGTTTACTTTTTTATAGGCTCGGGCATTGACAAGGGTAAGAGCGTTCAATTGGATTAGTGATCTCCCGCTTGTTTTGTTAGGGGATGCTTTTGGGTGTTAGCTTTTGGAGTTCGACCGAGATTGGGTAGTTTAACCCCAAACACCATGCTCTAGTGTCGTTTGGAACTTAAACTTATATTTGGTCGAAACTTTCATTTTGTAACGAAACTCGTAAAATGGGCGATGTGGACCCGTTGATGTAAAACTTGATTTGATGATGAAAATCTCTTAGTTTCATTTATATTGACTTGTGGTAAAAAGGTTTTCGTTTGAAAGTGTCGGGAAGCGGGTTTTTTGCTCGTGTGAGTTGGACCCGTGATCAGTGGCTGGAAGGCCATTGGGACGCCGTCCCAACTCCTTGGACGCCGTCCCAGTTGGTTAAGCTGGACGCCGTCCCAAAACTCTGGACGCCGTCCTAACCTTCTGAGCTGGACGCCGTCCAGGATTCTGGACGCCGTCCAGATGCACTGCCTTAAATTTTTTTTTTTTGGTACGCGTTTTTGGGTTTATGAAGTCGGGTTGTTACAATTAGGGAACAAACACCCTAATTGACGCGAATCCTAAAGATAGATCTATTGGGCCTAACAAACCCCATCCAAAGTACCGGATGCTTTAGTACTTCGAAATTTATATCATATCCGAAGGGTGTCCCGGAATGATGGGAATATTCTTAAAAATGCATCTTGTTAATGTCGGTTACCAGGTGTTCACCATATGAATGATTTTTATCTCTATGTATGGGATGTGTATTGAAATATGAAATCTTGTGGTCTATTATTATGATTTGATAATATATAGGTTAAACCTATAACTCACCAACATTTTTGTTGACGTTTTAAGCATGTTTATTCTCAGGTGATTATTAAGAGCTTCCGCTGTCGCTTACTTAAATAAGGACGAGATTTGGAGTCCATGCTTGTATGATATTGTGTAAAAACTGCATTCAAGAAACTTATTTCGTTGTAACATATTTGTATTGTAAACCATTATGTAATGGTCGCGTGTAAACAGGATATTTTAGATTATCATTAATTGATAATCTACGTAAAGCTCTTTAAACCTTTATTGATGAAATAAAGGTTATGGTTTGTTTTAAAATGAATGCAGTCTTTGAAAAACGTCTCATATAGAGGTCAAAACCTCGCAACGAAATCAATTAATATGGAACATTTTTAATCAATAAGAACGGGACATTTTAGTTGGTATCCGAGCGTTGGTCTTAGAGAACCAGAATTTTGCATTAGTGTGTCTTATCGAGTTTGTTAGGATGCATTAGTGAGTCTGGACTTCGACCGTGTTTACTTGAAAAATGATTGCTTAACAAATTTTGTTGGAAACTATATATTTTTAACATGTGAATATTATGTGATATATTAATCTCTTAATGTGTTTGATATTATGTGATAGATGTCTACCTCTAGAATAAGTCCCATTGACTCACCTAATAATAATGAAGAGTCAAATGTAAATTGGAATGATTCGTGGACTGATTCACAAGTTCTCGAAGAGGAATCGGAAGAAGAATCGGAACCGGAAGAAGAATCGGAACCGAAAGAAGAAATAGAACCAGTGGGGGAAATAACGAAACGGTTAAGTAGAAGAAAATCCTCAACCAACCGACCAAAGTTAATTATGGTCAATGGTGTTTCCGCCAAGGAAGCAAAGTATTGGGAGGATTACCAATTCTCCAATGAATCGGATCCCGACAAGGATTCCGATGATGTTATAGAAATTACCCCTACACAATTTAATAAGGCAAAAGAGAACAATAAGAGAAAGGGCATAAAAATAGAGAAATTTGATTACAAACTCGATGAACTTTATATGTATCGTCAACACCCGTATTTCTTAAGTTGTGACAATAACCCAGGAACCTCTAAACCACCAGGTTTTTCTAAACCAATGTGGAAAATGACGGCTCGTATTAGGGGAACATCATATATCCCTAGAAACTTGGCAAAACGAACCAAAACCGAAGAAGAAGAAACGAGTGAGTCGGAATAAGATAGTTGTATTCGTGTGGTGTAATATATGTAATATAGTGTGCTTATGCTTTATGATATATGTAAAAAATTGCTTGTATTAATAAGTATTTTTTTTTTATGAATCTAACTCTTGTCTATTTTACAGTATAAAAACACAAAATGGATAGACAACCCAATATTTTAAGAGACCTACCCAGAGACATGATTGATGAAATCTTGTCTAGAGTCGGTCAGAATTCCTCGGCACAACTATTTAAGGCGAGATCAGTTTGTAAGACATTCGAAGAACGTTCTAAGAATGCCTTGGTTTATAAAAGGCTTTCGTTCGAAAGATGGGGGATATCACATTGGGAAATCCATAAGTTACGATGTGTTTACTTTGACGAATATATTGCGGGGAACCCAAATGCTATTTTATGCAACGGGTTAAGAAATTATTTTGACTCAATATATCCGAATATAGGACTTCGTGATTTAGAAAAAGTGTCTAACATGCAACATAAAGAAGCATGTTATGCTTACGGGTTAGTAATATTCGCTTCTCACCAAAGTGAGAACAAGAACATCGGGCTACAACTATTAAGCAAAACGTTCCCACAAGTGACGGAGTCGGTAATTGGGGTAAGAAATGAGGTTTTTAGATTGTTACAGGACTGTTGGACATTACGTAACCCTCATCCCTTTGATGACGTTACAACACGCTGTCTTATCAACAACCATAACGGTTATGTTCCACAAGACCAAGGATGGGAAGTAGTCCTAGTAAAACCAGAATGCATGACTTGTTTCTGGACGTATGAATTACGTGTCTTTATTGCCTTTGCTGAACGACTTGTGTACTAGCTAGAATTATCTTCACAACCATCTTGTATCAAATTTATTGTGTGCTATATTTCATGCCATATGTAAAATAAGCGGTATTGTAAGTTTGTAAAATATTGTGTAAAAGTTTGAACGCGAAATATTATTATAATCAGTTTTTCATATAGAATTGTAGTAGTTGAATTGTATATTCGCTACTAAGTATGAACTTAACGGGTAGGTACTACCCGAATTTAAACTTATAAAATGCTAATATGAAGAACAAGCTTTTATAAATGAGTTCATATTATGCTACGAGATACTATTGACTACTCTTAATATTCTGTATGATTAACTTGTTTCATTTGACTATTTTGAAGGAAATGGCACCAACTACTTGACACACCTTGAATATGAGCGAAGAGGAATTTCGTGCCTTTCTTGCTTCAAACATAGCCGCAGTACAGGCTGCGCTACATACCAACAATAACCTTGAATTTAGCAGTACAGGAAATCGTGTAGGATGCACCTACAAAGAATTCACTGCCTGCAAACCTTTAGAATTTGATGGAACCGAAGGACCGATCGGATTGAAACGGTGGACCGAGAAGGTCGAATCGGTGTTTGCCATAAGTAAGTGCACTGAAGAGGACAAAGTGAAGTACGCTACGTATACCTTCACAGGTACTGCGTTAACATGGTGGAATACCTATCTAGAGCAAGTGGGACAAGATGATGCTTACGCACTACCGTGGTCAGCATTCAAGCACTTAATGAACGAGAAGTACTGTCCCAGAACCGAGGTCAATAAGCTCAAGACAGAACTTAGAGGGTTACGAACCCAAGGATTTGATATTACCACATATGAAAGACGATTCACAGAATTGTGCCTATTGTGTCCGGGAGCGTTCGAAGATGAGGAAGAGAAGATCGACGCGTTTGTGAAAGGATTACTGGAAAGAATCCAAGAAGATATAAGTTCACACGAGCCCGCCTCCATACAACAGGCATGTAGAATGGCTCACAAACTAGTGAACCAGATTGAGGAAAGAATTAAAGAACAGGCGGCTGAAGAGGCCAATGTGAAGCAAGTCAAAAGAAAGTGGGAGGAAAACGGTGATAAGAATCACCAATACAATAACAACAGCAATTACAACAATAATCGCAACAACTATCCCAACAATCGCAACATCAATCGCAACTACAACAAATGGCCCAACAACAACAACAGCAACAACAACAACAACAACTACAACAATCATCCCAACAACAATAACAACTGCAACAACAACAATAATCAGAAGCAACTATGCCAAAGGTGTGAAAAGTATCACTCGGGGTTCTGCACGAAATTTTGAAACAAATGTAAAAGAAATGGTCATAGCGCAGCGAAGTGTGAGGTCTATGGACCAGGGGTTAACAGAACGAAAGGAACAAATGGTGTCGGAACGAGTAATGGTGGAGCAAGTAGTGTCGGAGCAAGTTATGCCAATGTAGTTTGTTATAAATGTGAAAAACCGGACCACTTTATTAGAAATTGCCCGAACCAGGAGAACACGAATGGACAAGGCCGCGGAAGAGTTTTCAATATTAATGCGGCAGAGGCACAGGAAGACCCGGAGCTTGTTACGGGTACATTTCTTATTGACAATAAATCTGCTTACGTTTTATTTGATTCGGGTGCGGATAGAAGCTATATGAGTAGAGATTTTTGTGCTAAATTAAGTTGTCCATTGACGCCGTTGGATAGTAAATTTTTACTCGAATTAGTAAACGGTAAATTAATTTCAGCAGATTATATATGCCGGAATCGAGAAATTAAACTGGGTAGCGAAATATTTAAGATTGATTTGATACCAGTAGAGTTAGGGAGTTTTGATGTAATAGTTGGCATGGACTGGCTGAAGAAGGTGAAAGCAGAGATCGTATGTTATAAAAATGCAATTCGCATTGTACGAGAAAAAGGAGAACCCTTAATGGTGTACGGAGAAAAGGGCAACACGAAGCTACATCTTATTAGTAATTTGAAGGCACAAAAACTAATAAGAAAAGGTTGCTATGCTGTTCTAGCACATGTCGAGAAAGTACAAACTGAAGAAAAGAGCATCAATGATGTTTTTGTCGCAAAAGAATTTCCCTATGTATTTCCGAAAGAATTACCGGGACTACCTCCACATCGATCTGTTGAATTTCAAATAGATCTTGTACCAGGAGCTGAACCAATAGCTCATGCTCCTTACAGACTCGCACCCAGCGAGATGAAAGAACTGCAAAGCCAACTGCAAGAACTATTAGAACGTGGTTTCATTCGACCAAGCACATCACCATGGGGAGCTCCTGTTTTGTTTGTCAAGAAGAAAGATGGTACATTTAGGTTGTGTATTGACTACAGAGAGTTGAACAAACTTACCATCAAAAACCGTTATCCACTGCCGAGAATTGACGACTTATTTGATCAACTACAAGGCTCGTCGGTTTATTC
The DNA here is from genome assembly GCF_046630445.1 of Rutidosis leptorrhynchoides. Taxonomy (NCBI): domain Eukaryota; kingdom Viridiplantae; phylum Streptophyta; class Magnoliopsida; order Asterales; family Asteraceae; genus Rutidosis; species Rutidosis leptorrhynchoides. The sequence continues at coordinate 252,539,753 of NC_092337.1, forward strand.
GAAGATCGATTTACGTTCTGGATATCATCAAATGCGAGTAAAGGAGGATGATATTCCAAAAACTGCTTTTAGGACGCGTTATGGTCATTACGAGTTTATGGTTATGCCGTTTGGATTGACTAATGCACCAGCTGTGTTCATGAACCTTATGAACCGAGTGTGTGGGATATATCTTGACAAGTTTGTCATTGTTTTCATCGATGACATACTTATTTACTCAAAGAATGATCAAGAGCACGAAGAACATTTGAGAAAAGTGCTAGAAGTATTGAGGAAAGAAAAACTGTACGCTAAGTTTTCAAAGTGTGCATTTTGGTTGGAAGAAGTTCAATTCCTCGGTCACATAGTGAACAAAGAAGGTATCCAGGTGGACCCGGCAAAGATCAAAACCATTGAAAAGTGGGAAACCCCAAAAACTCCGAAGTATATACGTCAATTTTTAGGATTGGCTGGTTACTACAGAAGATTCATCCAAGATTTCTCCAAAATAGCAAAACCCTTGACTGCATTAATGCATAAAGGGAAGAAATTTGAATGGAAGGATGAACAAGAGAAGGCGTTTCAGTTATTGAAGAAAAAGCTAACTACGGCACCTATATTGTCATTGCCTGAAGGGAATGATGATTTTGTGATATATTGTGACGCCTCAAAGCAAGGTCTCGGTTGTGTATTAATGCAACGAACGAAGGTAATTGCTTATGCGTCTAGACAATTGAAGATTCACGAGCAAAATTATACAACGCATGATTTGGAATTAGGCGCGGTTGTTTTTGCATTAAAGACTTGGAGGCACTACTTATATGGGGTCAAAAGTATTATATATACCGACCACAAAAGTCTTCAACACATATTTAATCAGAAACAACTGAACATGAGGCAGCGTAGGTGGATTGAATTGTTGAATGATTATGACTTTGTGATTCGTTACCACCCGAAGAAGGCAAATGTGGTAGCGGACGACTTGAGTAGAAAGGACAGAGAACCCATTCGAGTAAAATCTATGAATATAATGATTCACAATAACCTTACTACTCAAATAAAGGAGGCGCAACAAGGAGTTTTAAAAGAGGTAAATTTAAAGAATGAAATACCCAAAGTATCGGAGAAGCATCTTAATATTCGGGAAGATGGATCCCGGTATAGGGCTGAAAGGATTTGGGTACCAAAATTTGGAGATATGAGAGAAATGGTACTTAGAGAAGCTCATAAAACCAGATACTCAATACATCCTGGAACGGGGAAGATGTACAAGGATCTCAAGAAATATTTTTGGTGGCTAGGTATGAAAGCCGATGTTGCTAAATATGTAGGGAAATGTTTGACGTATTCTAAGGTCAAAGCGGAGCATCAGAAACCATCAGATCTAATTCAACAACCCGAAATCCCGAAATGGAAATGGGAAAACATTACCATGGATTTCATCACTAAATTGCCAAGGACTGCAAGTGGTTTTGATACTATTTGGGTAATAGTTGATCGTCTCACCAAATCAGCACACTTCCTGCCAATAAGAGAAGATGACAAGATGGAGAAGTTAGTACGATTGTATTTGAAGGAAGTCGTCTCCAGACATGGAATACCAATCTCTATTATCTCTGATAGGGATGGCAGATTTATTTCAAGATTCTGGCAGACATTACAGCAAGCATTAGGAACTCGTCTAGACATGAGTACTACCTATCATCCACAAACTGATGGGTAGAGTGAAAGGACGATACAAACACTTGAAGACATGCTACGAGCATGTGTTATTGATTTCGGAAACAGTTGGGATCGACATCTACCGTTAGCGGAATTTTCCTACAACAATTGCTACCATTCAAGCATTGAGATGGCTCCGTTTGAAGCACTTTATGGTAGAAAGTACAGGTCTCCGATTTGTTGGAGTGAAGTGGGGGATAGACAGATTACGGGTTCGGAGATAATACAAGAAACTACTGAGATGATCATCTAAATTCAACAACGGTTGAAAACCGCCCAAAGTCGACAAAAGAGCTATGCCGACATTAAAAGAAAAGATATAGAATTTGAAATTGGAGAGATGGTCATGCTTAAGGTTGCACCTTGGAAAGGTTTTGTTCGATTTGGTAAACGAGGAAAATTAAATCCAAGGTATATTAGACCATTCAAGATTATTGATCGTGTCGGACCAGTAGCTTACCGACTTGAGTTACCTCAACAACTCGCGGCTGTACATAACACTTTACACGTCTCGAATTTGAAGAAATGTTTTGCTAAAGAAGATCTCACTATTCTGTTGGACGAAATCTAAATCAATGAAAAACTTCAATTCATTGAAGAACCCATTGAAATAATGGATCGCGAGGTTAAGAGACTTAAACAAAACAAGATACCGATTGTTAAGGTTCGATGGAATGCTCGTAGAGGACCCGAGTTCACCTGGGAATGAGAAGATCAGATGAAGAAGAAGTACCCGCACTTATTTCCAGAAGATGAGCCAACACCTCCAATCGCTTAAAATTTCGGGACGAAATTTATTTAACGGGTAGGTACTGTAGTGACCCGAACTTTTCCGAACCTTTCTATGATTATATGTTAAATGAAAACTATATTTACATGATTAAATGTTTCCAACATGTTAAGCAATCAAACTTGTTAAGACTTGGTTAATTGAAACGGAAATTTTGTAAACGTCTGATTACCCAGTTTGACCAATGATTCACGAACGCTATAAGTTGTATATTACATGATGATACATAAATGAATAAACATATATGTTTAACATGATATAATGATCATCAAGTATCTCATTAAAAATAGTAACAATAAGTTATATACTTAAAAATGAGACTATTGACGTATGAAACTCGAAACGATACATATAACGATTATCGTTATAACCACGTCTTACTAAATATATATGAAGCATATTAATACATTGTTATATTATATATAACATGATAATATGATAATTAAATATATCATTAAGTGTATTTACAATGAACTACATAAGTAAAAACAAGATTACTAACTTAAGGATTTCGAAACGAGACATATATGTAACGATTATCGTTGTAACGACATTTAAATGTATATATCATATTAAGATATATTAATATATCATAATATCATGATAATATAATAATTTAAAATCTCATTTGATATTATAAACTTTGGGTTAACAATATTTAACAAGATCGTTAACTTAAATGTCTCAAAACAACACTTACATGTAACGACTAACGATGACTTAACGACTCAGTTAAAATGTATATACATGTAGTGTTTTAATATGTATTCATACACTTTTGAAAGAATTCAAGACACTTATCAAAATACTTCTACTTAACAAAAATGCTTACAATTACATCCTCGTTCAGTTTTATCAACAATTCTACTCGTATGCACCCGTATTCGTACTCGTACAATACACAGCTTTTAGATGTATGTACTATTGGTATATACACTCCAATTATCAGCTCTTAGCACACATGTGGGAACCATCATTTGGCAACTAGCATGAAATATCTCATAAAATTACAAAAATATGAGTAATCATTCATGACTTATTTACATGAAAACAAAATTACATATCCTTTATATCTAATCCATACACCAACGACGAAAAACACCTACAAACACTTTCATTCTTCAATTTTCTTCATCTAATTGATCTCTCCCAAGTTCTAACTTCAAGTTCTAAGTGTTCTTCATAAATTCTACAAGTTCTAGTTACATAAAATCAAGAATACTTTCAAGTTTGCTAGCTCACTTCCAATCTTGTAAGGTGATCATCCAACCTCAAGAAATCTTTTTTTCTTATAGTAGGTTATCATTCTAATAAAAGGTAATAATCATATTCAAATTTTGGTTCAATTTCTATAACTATAACAATCTTATTTCAAGTGATGATCTTACTTGAACTTTTTTTCGTGTCATGATTCTGCTTCAAGAACTTCGAGCCATCCAAGGATCCGTTGAAGCTAGATCCATTTTTTTATTTTCTAGTAGGTTTATCCAAGGAACTTAAGGTAGTAATGATGTTCATAACATCATTCGATTCATACATAAAAAGCTATCATATTCGAAGTGGTAAACTAGTAATCACTAGAACATAGTTTAGTTAATTCTAAACTTGTTCGCAAATAAAGTTAATCCTTCTAACTACACTTTTAAAATCAACTATACACATGATCTATATCTATATAATATGCTAACTTAATGATTTAAAACCCGGAAACACGATAAACACCATAAAACCAGATTTACGCCGTCGTAGTTACAACCGGGGGCTGTTTTGGTTTGGATAATTAAAAACTATGAAAAACTTTGATTTAAAAGCTATAATTCTAGGAAAATGATTTTTCTTATGAACATGAAACCATATCCAAAAATCATGGTTAAACTCAAAGTGAAAGTATGTTTTTCAAAACAGTCATCAATATGTCGTTCTTTCGACAGAAATGACTACCTCTAACTTATATTTCCGACTATAAACCTATACGTTTTCTGTTTAGTTTCATAAAGACAAGTTCAATACGAAACCGTGGCCGCTTAAATCACTCAAAACGGATTAGAAACGAAGAAATGGCGAGCAAAATAAAATTGATAAAAACTACTCATTTTAGCTACGTGAAAATTGGTAACAAATCTATTCCAACCATAACTTAATCAACTTGTATTGTATATTATGTAATCTTGAGATACCATAGACACGTATACAATTTTTCGACCTATCATGTCGACACATCTATATATATTTCGGAACAACCATAGACACTCTATATGTGAATGTTGGAGTTAGCTATACAGGGTTGAGGTTGACTCTAAAATATATATAGTTTGAGTTGTGATCAATACTGAGATATGTATACACTGGGTCATGGATTGATTCAAGATAATATATATCGATTTATTTCTGTACATCTAACTGTGGACAACTAGTTGTAGGTTACTAACGAGGACAGCTGACTTAATAAACTGAAAACATCAAAATGTATTAAAAGTGTTGTAAATATATTTTGAACATACTTTAATATATATGTACATATTTGTTATAGGTTCGTGAATCGACCAGTGGCCAAATCTTACTTTTCGACGAAGTAAAAAATCTGTGAAAGTGAGTTATAGTCCCACTTTTAAAATCTAATATTTTTGGGATGAGAATACATGCAGGTTTTATAAATGATTTACAAAATAGACACAAGTACGTGAAACTACATTCTATGGTTGAATTATCGAAATCGAATATGCCCCTTTTTATTAAGTATGGTAATCTAAGAATTAAGGAACAGACACCCTAATTGATCTATTGGGCCTAACAAACCCCATCCAAAGTACCGGATGCTTTAGTACTTCGAAATTTATATCATATCCGAAGGGTGTTCCGGAATGATGGGGATATTCTTAAATATGCATCTTGTTAATGTCGGTTACCAGGTGTTCACCATATGAATGATTTTTATCTCTATGTATGGGATGTGTATTGAAATATGAAATCTTGTGGTCTATTATTGTCACGACCCGGAAAATTTCGACTAATTTTGAACCAAACCCTCGATACGATTTAATACTTTTAACACGATAAGCAAAGTCTGTTAGGTTGGATCTCAAAAATTTTGAACTGTTTCATTATTCAATTGACATTCGATCATTCTCGACGATTCACGAACCACTATTTATAAATAGATACATATATATATATGTAAATATATAAATATATGAGATGTAATATAATAATAGATGATTTGATTGTAAGAATTAAGTTGTAAAATAATAAACGATATAATTAAGTTGTTGTGAATCTGTATATATAAATATATATGTAAGTATATATAAGTAGATTAAAATGAAAACTAATAAACAAAATATTTAAGTATTAATAAAATGAATAAATATAGATATGATATTACTACCTATATAATTCCTATTAATAACTATTATATGATAATGAATAAATATTAAATATTAAATATATGTTATATATATATACATATATGAAACTTGATATGAATAAGTTGTTATACTATTATTATAATTAATATTATTATTATCATAAATAATACTAATATTATTATAACTAATATTATTATTGATATTATTGATGATATTATTATTATCATTATTTTTTTAAATTTATTAAAATCATTAATATCATTATTATTATTATTATTATTATTATTATTATTATTTTTATTAAAATTATTATTAATATAATTATAATTATATATATTAATTATTAAAATAAATTTTATAAAAATCAAAGAAAGAAAACAGGTTCAGTGTTATGTAACTATCAATCTGTGTTATATTTTGTTTTCATCTCCAATTTGTTATAACATCGTTTTCCATAGTACTAATCTAACTGTATATTATGACTAATTTTCTTTTAATCCTGTTCTTGATTGAAAAACATGTCGACAACTATCTTCTTATAAGTTGACAATTCATGAAGTAATGTACTGACTCGATTTCCCTTTTATTACTAATATCAATATCAATTACACCAATCAGATACTATTAAATCAGATCAATTTATTAAACAGACAGCTCAAACACCCATAAACATTCACTAACGATCTTCACCCTCCACCCTACACCACCATCTTTTTGCCAGAAACCACCTTAACCGGACCACCACAGACCACCGTCAGCCACCACTCTCTTCTCTCTCTCTACCATTTATCTCTCTATCTCTCTTCATTGTGAAACCACAACCATTTAAACCCACCACTCAAATTACCATCGTGAACAATCACACACCCACATACGATTATGATTATGTTTTTTCGGTTTCGTTGCAGTGTGATTTTCAGTTTGAATTATTCATAAAATATGTTGTAGCTATAACCCATTTCTATTTCAACTACAACGACCACCTTTCACCACCTCGTTGAGCCACCAAAACCACATGAACAACCAACCATCTTTACCACACACTAACTCTACTATTTATTGTTATCAACCGCCACCGCCACTGTTACTATTATTGTTTCCATTAATTGATCGAACGAACCAAGTACCACTTATAAACCACCACCAAAACCACCCTTACAATCACCAAACTTTGCGGCCATTCGTTGCTGTTTTCTTGTTCAGTTCATACCTCTATTTTCCTGTTACAAGGACGATGGAATATTTAAAGTGATGATCAAATTTTAAGCTTTTCCTATCCTCTATTATGATTAATAAATACCCACTTGATCAATAAAGGGTATTGTTTCTTTCCTGTTGTGGGCTCCTGTTTCCTCTTTTTCTTAAAACTAAACCACGATTTGGGATTTTTGTTTTTGACCGACTCAATTATCAAATATGCAAGTGGGACTAAATAAAATATATGTGGCCGGCAAGTACCAAACATTCAACCCCACTTGATGATATAAAGGACACAATGAGATCCAGCTGTTACAAAATTCTTATTAGGCCACCACGTTCTTATCTTTTAAACGGGCTGAACACAATTACTTATGTTAAACAAGTGGGACTGCAGTTGATCAAGTGAAGTTGCAAATGGATTCTGTTGTTGGGCTTCGCACTCATTTTTTTTTCTCTTGGACCACTGTCCGTTTTAGATTATGACTAAGGTTATGCATCAAAATGATAACGATGATGATGAAAACGAATATGATTATGATATATGATTTTATGTGTGTTGATGATATGATGATTATGATCGTGATGGAATGATGATAGAGATGATGATGATGAAGACCTTGATGTATGGAGATGATGATGATGTTGTTTGGTTTTAAAAAAAAAAGAAAAAGGAAACGGACATATACGGGTTAAATAAGTTAATAATCAAATTAATTAAGAAAAACATGGAATGGTTCTTTGGTTGGGTGTATAGTTGGGAAAAGAGAGGTCGCGGGTTCAAGTTCCAGCAATGGCATTTTTTTTTTGTAGCTTTGAGGTAGCCATTATTACTATTATTATTATTATTATTATTATTATTATTATTATTATTATTATTATTATTATTATTATTATTATTATTATTATTATTATTATTATTATTATTATTATTATTATTATTATTATCATTATCATTATTAGAAGAATTATCATTTTTATTAAAAGAACCATTATTATTTAAATTATCATTTTTATTATCAAAATTATTATTAAAATTATTATTATTATTAAAATTATCATTTATTATTAAAATTAGCATTTTAATTAAAATTTTTATTACCATTAAAATTATCATTTTTGTTAATAACTATCATTTTTTTATCATCATTAACATAATTTTTAAATATTATTATTATTAACATATGACTTTTTATTTATTTTTAGTAATATTATCTTTACTATTAATATTAAAAATATTTTCATTTTAATTAACATTATTAAAATAATTATTTTCAACATTATTTATCTAAAGTATACATAAAATAAATATAGCTAAATTATTAATGAACCATACAACTCACTTAAGTGACAATTAATAATGATAATAATAAATAAATTGCTCGATAACGGTTATGTGTATTATTATATATACTTGATATAGGTTCGTGAATCCGAGACCAACCCTATATTTGTTCAATGACGTTATATGTATTTTTACTACAAAATACAGTATGGTGAGTTTCATTTGCTCCCTTTTTATATATATTTTTGGGCTGAGAATACATGCGCTGATTTATAAATGTTTTACGAAATAGGCACAAGTACTAAAACTAATTCTATGTGGGTTTAAACCAGAAATATACCCTTAGCTTGGTAACAATAAACTACGTGTCTATGTATGGTAGGCGCGAATCCTAAAGATAGATCTATTGGGCCTGACAAACCCCATCCTGACTATGCGATGCTTTAGCACTTCGAGGTTATTTTAAACACACCTGATCTGGTGTACTTCAGAGGGTAAAACATGAACGTTAAGGCTTGTTACCGGGTGCCTACAACTTATAGAATGCTTTACATACACTTGCGAGTGTATTATGTTTATGATTATGAAATCTTGTGGTCTATTAATATATTGAAATAATTGATACGATAAACCTATGAACTCACCAACCTTTTGGTTGACACTTTTAAGCATGTTTATTCTCAGGTACGAATTAAGTCTTCCGCTGTGCATTTGCTCATTTTAAGGACATTACTTGGAGTCGATCATCGCAATGGGACCAAATGTTGATGACTTCGTCTAGATGGATTAGGACGGGTCGCTACAGTTGGTATCAGAGCGGTGGTCTTAGCGAATCAGGTCTTGCATTAGTGTGTCTAACTGATAGTTGTTTAGATGCATTAGTGGGTCTGGACTTCGACCGTGTCTGCATGTCAAAAGTTTTGTTTATCATTTAGTGTCGAAAATTATTTGTTTATCATCCTTAAAGTCTAGACACGTCTTACTGCCTCTATTGCATAGACAGTGTATAGATAAATTCATATCTTAGCGTATCTGTTATTGTTACCTTTGCCTGACAGCTTCCGTAGATTTCTCTGTAACTTATGGGATTTTAGTATTATATATGCATATGTAAATTATGTATTGCAGGGTATTAATCCATATCCTATAATCTATTTCTTATCAAAAAATCCTTCATCTGATCGTACGAGATGAATCCCTCAACCAGATCGAATTCCTCGGATTTCAACAGCTATTCCGATATGGAATTTCACCTAAGCTCTGGAAGCAGCGTCACCAGAATGAATCAACCAATCAGTCATCCCCAATTCATCTAATGTGTACGTAGCCTACTTAATCATTGAAGGCATGAAGAAGGTGATCCCTTCCACCAACCGAATTCACCTCTGGGTGAAGAACCTGAAGCACTTACCGGCGAACCTGTCCGAAACACCATTTTCTCTCTCATTTCCCGAGTATCTCGTCACGATCATATACTATACCAAATTCTAGATCTTATTTATCCACTCGTCTGAACCGATAGTCACCCCGGTATAATAGAAGAAGTCAACGAGCTTCGTGCTCGGGTAGTGGCTTTAGAGAATATGGTGCGAAGGTTACAAACACCAGAAGCATAACCAGCACCACCACCAACATCAATATCTGCATCCCACATCTCAATATCAAAATCTTTACCACAAACATCAACATCATACGCACCATATATACTAAGGAGTACCAACAACGATGAAAGATGAAGTATTGATCCATAACTTCATTAATATTCTGCGAAGAATATGTGGTTCCTAATAGTTTTATAGATTACATATATTCTAGCTCAAACCGAAAATCATATGAGCTTAATATCATATTAACTCATTAAATCCATGATTATATTTGAAGAAGATATATATGCATGTATATTTTCATAAAGATTGTAATTAAAAATTCTTTTGTACCAACTGTTAATGATGAAAATATTTTAACTGGTAGGTAATACCCGAGGAATATTTGGGTTTCACATTAATAAGTTACACTGTATATTTTTTAAATCTGATTCAACAGTCATTTACTATCCTACTTACATCCACAAAGATAAAAATCCGTTCACCACAGAATAACCATTTTCATTCAATTTCATATTTCGGTTTTGACCTATCAGAATCCAACATGTGGCATAATGAAGAAAACATCGGACAAAGTAAAATTTGTTAGAAACAAATGAATTAACTAATTGAAATATTGTTAAGAATCCACGCTAACTGTTCCTAGCTAACTGTTCCTAGCTAACTGGTTACATTTTATTTGTCGCAATTTAATTATCGCAATTTACATTCTCGCAATTTTATTTATCGTCATTTAATTTCTGTATTTATTTTACGCACTTTAAATAACGGGACACGTATACAAGGTTTCGACATATCATATTGACCCATCTATATATTTATCTTGGAACAACCATAGACACTCTATATGCAAATGACGGAGTTAGCTATACAGGGTTGAGGTTGATTCCAAAATATATATATAATTTGAGTTGTGATCAATACTGAGACCGGTACACGGGTCACGATACGTATTAATTAATTCGAATGTTATATATTAAACTATATATGAACTATTGGACTGTTAAATATGGACTATCGACTGTAGACGAATAATATTGGACAATTAAAATGAATTAAAATACTGATTATAACATATGAAACTAAATAACTCTTCAAGTTTGCCACTTGATTTCATCTTAAACCTCATTCGTATCTTGACGATTAAAATCTGCGTTCAAACCTTTCACGATTCTTGAAAACACCTCGATCGAGAGGATGAACCAGCCGCACATCATCTACGGAAGAAAAGATTGATGCATATAGTTATACACCTGAAAAACCCTCGGAAACTGAGTAAACGTTTAACACGTAGCTGTATTAATTCCTTTAGTGTTATTATTACCCAAAATAATTTGGCAATCCCTTTCAAAGTAGCAAATTTTGTCACAGCTCCAGCAAGTCAACTCCGACTCCTCATATGAAACAACCTTAATATAACTCTGATATATATATGTGTACTCTTTAGTGTTACCGGGGAACCTTTTATATTCCACCATATTACCATCAGCGTTTAATCATCTAAAAACACAATTCTCCTGAAACCACCTCGGAATGATAACCGATGATTCAGATATCGTAGCATTAAATGCAGAGGAAACAGAAAAATGGTAGAGGGTCTAAACAGCCAAAAGTTTGATGATAAGGAACGGAGTGTTGGGAACGCTCGATAAAAAAATTTGGTATAGAAAAACAGATTGAGATAACCATGAAGGAGACCAAGGACAAATACAAGGACCAAACCCTATATTCAAAGAATCCAGGTAATTCTGGATCCGCCGAAATCCTTAGAGAAAATCTTACTCCGAAGTCATGTTAAAATCTTGCGAAAAACTTTTCTTCATCAATCTTTGAACTTAGAAATTTCAAAATATCATCATACATATCTTCGATATTTCTGAGGATATTTTCATAAATATTCTTGTCCGAAATTATCTACCTCTTCGTACTTTCTGTATGCCATTATATTGGAAACTTCCGAAAAATCTAAGTATAAATAATGAATGAATTTTTGGAGAAGTGTTGGGATTGAAGCATGGGTTAGTATAATATAATGACGCCCGGCCAACGTGATTATATTACAGTAAGTCATGCTGAGTTTCTAATGGAACATGATGATTCACAGATCATAACGACATCATGTGCCATGTTACATAACTCTTTCATTCTACTTAACTTCTGAACATATCAAGAAAATGTATTCTTGATAGTTTATTTTCTGTAATTTTGATAAATTTGAAAATCAAATCGTGCTATAACGTTCCACCCTGCTTAGAACATTATAATCATTCGAAACTCTATATCTACGAATTCTAGATCATTATAAAGCAGATCACAAACACAGGAATTACAAACCGTGTATATCAATGTTTATCGCAACATAAAGACACGGGAGAATTAAAAACATTATAATCCCAAGGGCGAAGTAGAAGAAAACAGATTCCTCCGATGGTAATTGGAAAAGGAGAATGATTGTTGCTATAGTGAGGATAAGAACAAGAATCAGAACTTGATTAAGCATTTCCACAATCTTTTGAATTTGGGATTGAGTAAAGAAGTGGTGAGAATAATGAAACGGCAAGGTTTAATTTATAATGAAAATATCCGACAGAGTAATCGAGGCAGATCACCGTATTTAATTATAGAGATCTTAATCTCCTTATTCGCAGAAGAATCAAATCTATTAGATTTCAAAGATTTTCTTAAATCCCTGAAATTCCAGAAATCCACCATAACTACGTCAGAAAGTTAAATCCCTATCTCACTCTTTTGTGATAGCTTCACTCGTACGCTTCACATGATCGAATCGTTTTATCTATATTAATCAATAATGATAAAACTCTAATTATCAACTCATATTCGTCATAAAAACAATTTTATTGTTAGCCATGACGACCTCACTCAAATTTCGGGACGAAATTTCTTTAACGGGTAGGTACTGTCACGACCCGAAAAATTTCGACTAATTTTGAATCAAACCCTCGATACGATTTAATACTTTTAACACGATAAGCTAAGTCTGTTAGGTTGGATCTCAAAAATTTTGAACTGTTTCATTATTCAATTGACATTCGATCATTCTCGACGATTCACGAACCACTATTTGTAAATAGATACATATATATGTAAATATATAAATATATGAGATGTAATATAATAATAGATGATTTGATTGTAAGAATTAAGTTGTAAAATAATAAACGATATAATTAAGTTGTTGTGAATCTGTATATATAAATATATATGTAAGTATATATAAGTAGATTAAAATGAAAACTAATAAACAAAATATTTAAGTATTAATAAAATGAATAAATATAGATATGATATTACTACCTATATAATTCCTATTAATAACTATTATATGATAATGAATAAATATTAAATATTAAATATATGTTATATATATATATACATATATGAAACTTGATATGAATAAGTTGTTATACTATTATTATAATTAATATTATTATTATTATCATAAATAATACTAATATTATTATAACTAATATTATTATTGATATTATTGATGATATTATTATTATCATTATTTTTTTAAATTTATTAAAATCAGTAAAATCATTATTATTATTATTATTATTATTATTATTATTATTATTATTATTAAAATTATTATTAATATAATTATAATTATATATTAATTATTAAAATAAATTTTATAAAAATCAAAGAAAGAAAACAGGTTCAGTGTTATGTAACTATCAATCTGTGTTAAATTTTGTTTTCATCTCCAATTTGTTATAACATCGTTTTCCATAGTACTAATCTAACTGTATATTATGACTAATTTTCTTTTAATCCTGTTCTTGATTGAAAAACATGTCGACAACTATCTTCTTATAAGTTGACAATTCATGAAGTAATGTACTGACTTGATTTCCCTTTTATTACTAATATCAATATCAATTACACCAATCAGATACTATTAAATCAGATCAATTTATTAAACAGACAGCTCGAACACCCATAAACATTCACTAACGATCTTCACCCTCCACCCTACACCACCACCTTTTTGCCAGAAACCACCTTAACCGGACCACCACAGACCACCGTCAGCCACCACTCTCTTCTCTCTCTCTACCATTTATCTCTCTATCTCTCTTCATTGTGAAACCACAACCATTTAAACCCACCACTCAAATTACCAACGTGAACAATCACACACCCACATACGATTATGATTATATTTTTTCGGTTTCGTTGCAGTGTGATTTTCAGTTTGAATTATTCATAAAAAGATGTTGTAGCTATAACCCGTTTCTATTTCAACTACAACGACCACCTTTCACCACCTCGTTGAGCCACCACAACCACATGAACAACCAACCATCTTTACCACACACTAACTCTACTATTTATTGTTATCAACCGCCACCGCCACTGTTACTATTATTGTTTCCATTAATTGATCGAACGAACCAAGTACCACTTATAAACCACCACCAAAACCACCCTTACAATCACCAAATTGTGCGGCCATTCGTTGCTGTTTTCTTGTTCAGTTCATACCTCTATTTTCCTGTTACAAGGACGATGGAATATTTAAAGTGATGATCAAATTTTAAGCTTTTCCTATCCTCTATTATGATTAATAAATACCCACTTGATCAATAAAGGGTATTGTTTCTTTCCTGTTGTGGGCTCCTGTTTCCTCTTTTTCTTAAAACTAAACCACGATTTGGGATTTTTGTTTTTGGCCGACTCAATTATCAAATATGCAAGTGGGACTAAATAAAATATATGTGGCCGGCAAGTACCAAACATTCAACCCCACTTGATGATATAAAGGACACAATGAGATCCAGCTGTTACAAAATTCTTATTAGGCCACCACGTTCTTATCTCTTAAACGGGCCGAACATAATTACTTATGTTGATCAAGTGAAGTTGCAAATGGATTCTGTTGTTGGGCCTCGCACTCATTTTTTTTTCTCTTGGACCACTATCCGTTTTAGATTATGACTAAGGTTATGCATCATAATGATAACGATGATGATGAAAATGAATATGATTATGATATATGATTTTATGTGTGTTGATGATATGATGATTATGATCGTGATGGAATGATGATAGAGATGATGATGATGAAGACCTTGATGTATGGAGATGATGATGTTGTTTGGTTTTTAAAAAAAAGAAAAAGGAAACGAACATATACGGGATAAATAAGTTAATAATCAAATTAATTAAGAAAAACATGGAATGGTTCTTTGGTTAGGCGTATAGTTGGGAAAAGAGAGGTCGTGGGTTCAAGTTCCAGCAATGGCATTTTTTTTGTAGCTTTGAGGTAGCCATTATTACTATTATTATTATTATTATTATTATTATTATTATTATTATTATTATTATTATTATTATTATTATTATTATTATTATTATTATTATTATTATTATTATTATTATTATTATTATTATTATTATTATTATTATTATTATTATTATTATTATTATTATTATTATTATTATTATTATATTATCATTATCATTATTAGAAGAATTATCATTTTTATTAAAAGAACCATTATTATTTAAATTATCATTTTTATTATCAAAATTATTATTAAAATTATTATTATTATTAAAATTATCATTTATTATTAAAATTAGCATTTTAATTAAAAATTTTATTACCATTAAAATTATCATTTTTGTTAATAACTATCATTTTTTTTTATCATCATTAACATAATTTTTAAATGTTATTATTATTAACATATGACTTTTTATTTATTTTTAGTAATATTGCCTTTACTATTAATATTAAAAATATTTTCATTTTAATTAACATTATTAAAATAATTATTTTCAACATTATTTATCTAAAGTATACATAAAATAAATATAGCTAAATTATTAATGAACCATACAACTCACTTAAGTGACAATTAATAATGATAATAATAAATAAATTGCTCCATAACGATTATGTATATTATTATATATACTTGATATAGGTTCGTAAATCCGAGACCAACCCTATATTTGTTCAATGACGTTATATGTATTTTTACTACAAAATACAGTATGGTGAGTTTCATTTGCTCCCTTTTTATATATATTTTTGGGCTGAGAATACATGCGCTGATTTATAAATGTTTTACGAAATAGGCACAAGTACTAAAACTAATTCTATGTGGGTTTAAATCAGAAATATACCCTTAGCTTGGTAACAATAAACTACTTGTCTATGTACGGTAGGCGCGAATCCTAAAGATAGATCTATTGGGCCTGACAAACCTCATCCTGACTATGGGATGCTTTAGCACTTCGAGGTTATTTTAAACACACCTGATCTGGTGTACTTCAGAGGGTAAAACATGAATGTTAAGGCTTGTTACCGGGTGCCTACAACTTATAGAATGCTTTACATACACTTGCGAGTGTATTATGTTTATGATTATGAAATCTTGTGGTCTATTAATATATTGAAATAATTGATACGATAAACCTATGAACTCACCAACCTTTTGGTTGACACTTTTAAGCATATTTATTCTCAGGTACGAATTAAGTCGTCCGCTGTGCATTTGCTCATTTTAAGGACATTACTTGGAGTCGATCATCGCAATGGGACCAAATGTTGATGACTTTGTCCAGATGGATTAGGACGGGTCGCTACAATTATTATGATTTGATAATATATAGGTTAAACCTATAACTCACCAACATTTTTGTTGACGTTTTAAGCATGTTTATTCTCAGGTGATTATTAAGAGCTTCCGCTGTCGCATACTTAAATAAGGACGAGATTTGGAGTCCATGCTTGTATGATATTGTGTAAAAACTGCATTCAAGAAACTTATTTCGTTGTAACATATTTGTATTGTAAACCATTATGTAATGGTCGCGTGTAAACATGATATTTTAGATTATCATTATTTGATAATCTACGTAAAGATTTTTAAACCTTTATTGATGAAATAAAGGCTATGGTTTGTTTTAAAATGAATGCAGTCTTTGAAAAACGTCTCATATAGAGGGCAAAAACCTCGCAACGAAATCAATTAATATGGAACGTTTTTAATCAATAAGAATGGGACATTTCAAACAGTACCACCAACAACCCAAGTTTCAACATCACATGCCTTAACATCTCATTCTGTACCCCAATTATAATCTTCGTTCTACGTATCGTTCTACATCCTTGATCTTCGTTCGACATGATGATTATGTAATCTCTAGTGTTTTAGAGATTATATATTCTTGTTCTAACGGTAAATCAAATGAGTTTAATATCATATTAACTCATTAAATCCACGATTACATCTGCAGAAAATATATATGTTTTCATAAAGATTGTAATTAAAAATTCTTTTGCACAAACTGTTAATGGTGAAAATATTTTAACGAGTAGGTAATACCCGAGGAATATTTAGATTTCACATTAATAAGTTAAACTGTACATTCTTCAAATCTAATTCAACAATCATTTACTATTCTACTTACATCCACAGATATACGTATCCGTTCACCGCAGAATAACCATTTTCATTCAATTTCATATTTGAATTTTGATCTATCAGAATCCAACAAGTGGCATAATGAAGAAAACATTGGACAAAATAAAATTTGTTAGAAACAAACAAATTAATTATGAGAAATTTTGTTAAAAATCCACGCTAACTATTCCTAGCTAACTGTTAATTCCGTATTACATTTTATTTATCGCAATTTTATTATCGCAATTTATTTATCGCAATTTAAATTCTTGCAATTTTATTTATCGGCATTTAATTTCTGTTATTTATTTTACGCACTTTAAATATCGGGACACGTATACAATGTTTTGACATATCATATTGACGTCATCTATATATATTATTTGGAATAACTATAGACACTCTATATGCAGTAATGCTCGAGTTAGCTATACAGGGTTGAGGTTGATTCTCAAATAATATATATACTTTGAGTTGTGATCGAGTCTGAGACATGTATATAACGGGTCACGACACGTATTAATTAATTCGAATATAATATATTGAACTATATATGAATTATTGAACTGCTAATTGTGGACTATCAACTGTAGACTACTAACATTGGACAATTAAAATGAATTAAAATATTGATTATAATATATGAAACTAAAGATTTCTTCAAGTTTGCCACTTGATTTCATCTTAAACCTCATTTGTATCTTAATGATTACAATCTGCGTTCAAACCTTTCACGATTCTTGAAAACACCTCAATCGAGAGGATGCACCAACCGTACTTCATCTACGGAAGAAAAGATTGATGCATATAGTTATGCACCTGAAAACACTAGGAGCCTGAGTAAACGTTCAACACCTATCCGTGCTAGCACCTTTAGCATTGTTATTACCGAAAATAACATTGCAATTCTTTTTCAAATTAGCCAATTTTGTCACAATTCCAGCAAATCAACTCCAATTTTTTATTCGAATAACCCTTATTATAAAGATTACCTTTCATCATCGTTACTGAAGAATCTTTTATATTCCACCACATTAACAGTAAACTTACCAGAAACTTCATTACTCATTGGTTTAAGTCTCTCTGAAGAATCATTATATTTGTTCGTTAAAACCTATTCATATACTCATCCACATCTTATAACGAGAATTACCACATCAATTACCGGGAATTAGCAATCAATATTTTGAAATCTCACAGCATGTCTACATCAACAGTTATATGTAAACATATAACCTTTATCTCTTAGAATTATGACCTTCCACTCTGAAATTCTGAAAAGCAACCAGTCTGCGAATCAATACTCTGAATTTTGAAAAGTTAAATGAAGCAACAAAAACTGTAAACGACCTTAAAAGCCAAATGTTTGATGAAAAAGAATTGTATGTTGGCAAAGCTCAGAAAGGTTTGGAACTGAAAAACGGATTGCGCAAACTACGAAGGAGGCTGTGGACAAATCACAAGGACTAAACATGCCTTCAGAGAATCCAAATGATTCAGCATCTGCTGAAGTCATTAACGAATACCTCACTCATGACTCTAGATTTTTACTGACAAATCTTCATCATCATCCATCGATATCGGAAATTTTAAGATATTATCGTATCTTTCATTATAAATATCCTCGATATTTTCATAACTATTCTTATTTGAAATCATTTATTTTTTTCACGATATCAGTGTTGCGTCAGAAAGGAAACTGATTTAGTTTCTAAATTCTGAAAAATTTGAATATAATATATGAACGATTTTGAAGTAGTGTTGGGAACTGATGCATGAGTTAGTATAATATAATGACACTTGATCAACGTGATTATATTACAGTAAGTCATGTTGAGTTTCTAATGGAACGTGATGATTCATAGACCCTACCGTCATCATGTGTCATGTTACACGACTCTTACATTCTACTAAACCTCTAAACAAAATCAAGAATATATTTTCTTGATAATTCTATCTTTTTCAGTGACTTCTGATAAATTGGAAAATGCTTCGGAAAT
The DNA here is from genome assembly GCF_046630445.1 of Rutidosis leptorrhynchoides. Taxonomy (NCBI): domain Eukaryota; kingdom Viridiplantae; phylum Streptophyta; class Magnoliopsida; order Asterales; family Asteraceae; genus Rutidosis; species Rutidosis leptorrhynchoides. The sequence continues at coordinate 252,559,140 of NC_092337.1, forward strand.
ATGAATTGAAGTATAAAGATGAGAGTTGTGGAAATAATGGGACGGAAAATGTTCATTTATAGTGATTTATCCGACAAGAGCAATCGAAACAGATTATTGTATTTAATCAAAGAAGATTCTAATTTCCTTAATTACCGGAGAACCAAATCTTAATACAAAGATTTCTTCTAAATCCCTTAAATTCCGAAAATCAACCGTGACTACGTCACCGGTTAAGAGGAACTTGCATTTACTCAATTCATTCTTTTGTGATAGCTTCACTCGTACTCTTCGAGTAGTCGAATTATCTTATCCATAATACTCAACAGTAATAAAACTTTATTTATCAGCTCATATTCGTCAGGAAAACTTTCTTATTGTTAGCCATGATGATCCCACTCAAATTTCGGGACGAAATTTCTTTAACGGGTAGGTACTATGACGACCCGGAAATTTCCGACCAAATTTAAACTTAATCTTCATATGATTTCGACAAGATAAGCAAAGTCTGTAATGTTGAGTCTCAAAATTTTTGGAACTGTTTTATAAATTCATTTGACCTTTGACTTTTCCCGACGATTCACGAACGATTACTTATAAATAGATATGCATATAATTAAATAATAATATGAAGTATTATATATCGTAATTATTAGAATTAATTAGAAAAAAATAAAATAAGATGAGATATAATAAAATTTATTATTAAAATGAATTTATAGATAAATATATGATTTCTATTCATAATTATTATTGTAGTGTAATGTATAAATATTAATTCAGTAAATGTTATCATATAATATATGATATAATTGCATAATTAATAAATTGCAATATTAATATATAATAAAATGTAATTACAAGTTAATTCTAATTGTTATATTATTATTATATACATTATTATTTAATATCAGTACTATTAATATTATTAAAAATTATAATATAAAAATTGATACATTTGATTTGTTATGTTATTATTATTATTAATATTATAATTATCAATGTTAATATCATTATTATTATAACTAGTAATAAAATTATAATTTTTGTTATAATGATTAAAATTAGTATTATTATTAGATATTATTATTACCATTATTTTTAAGAATTATTAGTATTATAAATATTATTATAGTTATTAAAAATATATATAATTTATTATTATTATCATTAATAATATCATTAATAACATTTTTGATATTATTTGTTAATGTTAATATTATTATTATTATTAATTCTATTATTAATATTATTATTAGAAATTTAATTATTATTAATATAATTATAATCAATAATTATTAATATATAGAAAATTATACGTACCATTATAGAATCAAAATCAGTTTCCTATCACTTTTAAACTGTAATTAAAATTGTTTTTCTCTATAATTTCTTACACATCTTAATCAATTTCGTACCAATCTGTTGTGGAATCAATTGAACTTTAATTTTTTTTTTCCTGATTAGACAAATTCATGTCGAGTCAATTATGCTATAAAACAAACTACAATTGGGTCATATGAGTGGTAGTGATATCATTTATCCTTTATATAACCTTCTTCTAATACATTTCGAATAAAAACAGTTGAATTAAATCAAAATTTTAAAGAAAAGATCACGACACCCCTGTTCTTGGTCATTTTGCCAAATGCTTGATTTCAAACGAAATTTCAAAAAGTAAAAATGTGGTTTTGTTAAGAATCATCTATTTGAACTTCCTGCACAATTTCAACTTCCAATTTCAAATATCAAGTTCTAATTTACGAGTCAAAGATAATTTTTTAAAAGTCAAACTTTTTGTTCTTCTCGATATTTGAATTCAATTCGGTGTTTCAGGTTCAATTAATGTTTGAGATAGTTTCTATGAGTGAATTAAAATGTTTTTCATTTTATAATTTTAGTCTATAACGGTCTAGGTTGCAAAATCAAATATTTTTTTTTTGTTCTAAACAGCGACGAACAGGAGCAGTTTTTTTTTCTTTCTATTTTCTATTTCTTTTTTGTCTGTTGAATTAATTTTCCAAGTACAAGTCGTTTTAATTAAATTTCAAGTCTTAAATCTTGATTGGGAAATCGTTTTATGAAATCATATTCTGGTCGACTAGCTTATGTTTGGAGAAGAAGAAGGATAGCAGAAGCACAGGATAAATGTTTTAGGGTTGGTTATAAAATCAGATAATATGCTTGCTCAGCTGGTTAATATGTGTGTTGATTATCGAGAGGTCTCGGGTTCGAGTCCGGTTGTGGGCGTTTTTTTTGGGAAAACATTTAGAGGTAGTCTTTTATTATTATTATTATTATTAATATTATTATTATTATTATTATTATTATTATTATTATTATTATTATTATTATTATTATCATTTTTTTTATTATTATTATTGTTATTATTATTGTTATTGTTATCATTATTAGTGTTATAGTTATTAGTATTATTAATTTTACTAATAAAAGTAATGGTTACCATTTATGATTATTATCATAATTATAATTACAATGATGATATTATTATTGTTATTACTAAAATTATTATCATTACTAGTATTATTATTAAGTAGTATTATTACTAATATTATCATTAGTATTATTATAAGTATTACAAATATTATTATTATTATTACTTTTACATTTTAGTATTATTTTTATTATTATTATTATGAAAATAAAACAATTTATTAGTATTAGTATCATTTCATAAATGTTGGAATTATTATTATTATCATAAATATTATTATTAATATTATCATTATTATTATTAGTATGGTTATCACTATTAGCATTGTTATTATTACAAATTTTATTCATTATTATCATTTTTACAAAAATTATTATTTTGTAATCACTAAAACTATCATTATTATTATTATTATCAGTATTATCTATATCATTATTATTAATAATTATGATTTTGAAAATAAAAGTTTTAACGGCGTTATTAAAGTTATAAACATAAAAATAAAGATTATATATAAATATATATTTAATGCACATAACTTAACTATATTAATATTTCTATATATAGAATGAAAATATATATAATGAAATTTATTAATTTATTATATATTATATATATAAAATACATCACTAATAATATATATATATATATATATATATATATATATATATATATATATATATATATATATATATATATATATATATATATATATATATATATATATATATATATATATATATATATATATATATATATATATATATATATATATATATATATTTGTTCGATTACAATTACGTGTGTTAATATGAATATACAAATGATATAGGTTCGTGAATCCGAGGCCAACCTTGCATTGTTCAGTATTGTCGTATAAATATTTTTACTACAAAATACAGTATTGTGAGTTTCATTTGCTCTCTTTTTAAATGCGTTTGCAATATATATTTTTGGGACTGAGAATACATGCGCTGTTTTTATAACTGTTTTACGAAATAGACACAAGTAATTGAAACTACATTATATGGTTGAATGATCGAAATCGAATATGCCCCTTTTTAGTCTGGTAATCTAAGAATTACGGAACAGACACCCTAATTGACGCGAATCCTAAAGATAGATCTATCGGGCCCAACAAGCCCCATCCAAAGTACCGGATGCTTTAGTACTTCGAAATTTATCATGTCTGAAGGGAGTCCCGGAATGATGGGGATATTCTATATGCATCTTGTGAATGTCGATTACCAGGTATTCAATCCATATGAATGATTTTTGTCTCTATGTATGGGACTTATATTTATGAGAAATGGAAATTGAAAATCTTGTGGTCTATTAAAATTATAGAAATGATCGATTATGATAAACTAATGAACTCACCAACCTTTTGGTTGACACTTTAAAGCATGTTTATTCTCAGGTATGAAAGAAATCTTCCGCTGTGCATTTGCTCATTTTAGAGATATTACTTGGAGTCATTCATGACATATTTCAAAAGACGTTGCATTCGAGTCGTTGAGTTCATCAAGATTATTATTAAGTCAATTATAGTTGGATATATTATGAAATGGTATGCATGCCGTCCACTTTCAATGTAACGAAAGTTTTTCTTTTAAAAACGAATGCAATGTTTGTAAAATGTATCATATAGAGGTCAAGTACCTCGCGATGTAACCAAATGTAATGTATTCGTCCATATGGATTAGGACTGGTCGTTATAGGTTCTTCTATGAATTGTAGTTTTTCGTTGATCTTAATTTCGTCTAAAGGGATAGTGAGATCTTCTTTAGCTAAGCGTTTCTTCAAATTCGAGACGTGGAAGGTATTATGTACGCCGGCTGGTTGTTGAGGTAATTCTAGTCGATAAGCTACCGGTCTGACACGATCAATAATCTTGAATGGACCAATGTATCTCGGGTTTTGTTTCCCCCGTTTACCAAAGCTAACGACTCCCTTCCAAAGTGATACCTTAAGCATGACCATGTCACCAATCTCAAATTCTAAATCTTTTCTTCTAACGTCCGCATAGCTCTTTTGTCGACTCTGGGCGGTTTTCAACCGTTATTGAATCTGGATGATTTTCTCAGTAGTTTCTTGGATAATTTGCGGACCCGTAATCTGTCTATCACCCACTTCATTCCAACAAATCGGAGACATGCACTTTCTACCGTAAAGTGCCTCGAACGGTGCAGCATCAATACTCGAGTGATAACTGTTGTTGTAGGAAAATTCTACTAACGGTAGATGTCGATCCCAACCATTTCGAATATCAATAACACATGCTCGTAGAATGTCTTCAAATGTCTGTATCATCCTTTCACTTTACCCAACAGTTTGTGGATGATAGGCAGTACTCATGTCTAGACGAGTCCCCAATGCTTGTTGTAGCATCTGCCAAAACCTTGAAACAAATCTGCCATCCCTATCAGAGATAATAGAGACTGATATCCCATGTCTGGAGATGACTTCTTTCAAATATAGTCGTGCCAACTTCTCCATTTTATCATCTTCTCTCATTGATAGAAAGTGTGCTGACTTGGTAAGATGATCGACTATTACCCAAATTGTATCATAACCACTTGCAGTCCTTGGCAATTTAGTAATGAAATCCATGGTAATGTTTTCCCATTTCCATTCCGAGATTTCGGGTTGTTGAAGTAGACCTGATGGTTTCTGATGTTCAGCTTTGACTTTAGAACAAGTCAAACATTCCCCTACGTGTGTGGCAACATCGACTTTCATGCCCAGCCACCAAAAATGTTTCTTGAGATCTTGGTACATTTTCCCCGCTCTGGGATGTATTGAATATCTAGTTTTATGTGCTTCCCTAAGTACCATTTCTCTCGTATCTCCTAACTTTGGTACCCAAATTCTTTCAGCCATATACCGGGTTCCGTCTTCCCGAATATTAAGATGTTTCTCCAATCCTTTGGGTATCTCATTCTTGAAATTCCCTTCTTTCAAGACTCTTTTTTGGCCTCCTTTATTTGAGTAGTAAGATTAGTATGAATAAATATATTCATAGCTTTTACTCGAATAGGTTCCCTGTCCTTTCTACTTAAAGCGTCGGCTACCACATTTGCCTTTCCCGGGTGGTAACGAATTTTGAAGTCGTAATCATTTAACAGTTCAATCCACCTACGCTACCTCATGTTTAGTTGTTTTTGATTAAATATATGTTATAGACTTTTGTGGTCAGTATATATAATACATTTGACCCCACATAAGTAGTGCCTCCACATTTTTAATACAAAAACAACAGCACCCAATTCGAAATCGTGAGTTGTATAATTCTGCTCATGAATCTTCAATTGTTTAGACGCATAAGCAATTACATTCTTTTGTTGCATTAATACACAACCGAGACCTTGCTTTGAAGCGTCACAATAAATCACAAAATCATTATTCCCTTCAGGCAATGACAATATAGGTGTCGTAGTTAACTTTTTCTTCAACAATTGAAATGCTTTTTCTTGCTCATTCTTCCATTCAAATTTCTTCCATTTATGCGTTAATGCAGTCAAGGGTTTTGCTATTTTGAAAAAATATTGGATGAATCTTCTGTAGTAACCAGCCAATCCTAAAAATTGGCGTATCTGCGTCAGAGTTTTTGGGGTTTCCCATTTCTCAACGGTTTCAATCTTTGTCGGATCAACTTGAATACCTTCTTTGCTCAATATGTGACCGAGGAATTGAACTTCTTTCAACCAAAATGCACACTTTGAAAACTTAGTGTACAATTTTTCTTTCCTCAACAGTTCTAGAACCATTCTTAAATGTTCTCCATGCTCTTGATCATTCTTGGAGTAAATAAGTATGTCATCATTGAAAACAATGACAAACTTGTCAAGATATGATCCACACACTCGGTTCATGAGGTCCATGAACACGGCTGGTGCGTTAGTTAAACCAAAAGGCATGACCATAAACTCATAATGACCGTAACGTGTTCTAAAGGCAGTCTTTGGGATATCCTCCTCCTTCACCCGCATTTGATGATACCAGAACGTAAATCAATTTTCGAATAAATCAACGAACCTTGCAATTGATCAAATAAATCATCGATTCTCGGTAGTGGATAACGGTTCTTGATGGTAAGTTTGTTCAACTCGCGATAGTCGATATACAACCTAAATGTACCATCCTTCTTCTTGACAAACAAAACTGGAGCTCCCCATGGTGACGTGCTTGGTCGAATGAAACCACACTCCAAAAGTTCTTGTAATTGGCTCTGTAGTTCTTTCATTTCGCTGGGTGCGAGTCCGTAAGGAGCACAAGCTATCGGTGCAGCTCCGGGTATAAGGTCTATTTGAAATTCGACAAATCGCTGTAGAGGTAGTCCCGGTAATTCTTTCGGAAATACATCGGGAAATTCTTTTGCGACAGGAACATCATTGATGCTCTTTTCTTCGGAATTGACTTTCTCGATGTGTGCTAGAACAGCATAGCTACCTTTTCTTATTAGCTTTTGCGCCTTCAAGTTACTAATAAGATTTAACTTCGTGTTGCTCTTTTCTCCGTACACCATTAAGGGTTTTCCCTTTTCGCGCATAATGCGAATCGCATTTTTGTAACAAACGACCTCCGCACTCTCCTTTTCTCAACCACTCCATGCCAATTATCACATCAAAACTTCCTAACTCTATTGTATCAAATTAATCTTAAACGTTTCGTCAACCAGTTTAACTTTTCTGTTCCGACATATATTATCGGCTTTAATTAATTTACCGTTTGCTAATTCGAGTAAAAATTTATTATCCAAAGGCGTCAATGGACAACTTAATTTAGAACAGAAATCTCTACTCATATAGTTTCTATCCGCACCCAAATCAAATAAAACATAAGCAGGTTTTTCATCAATAAGAAACATACCTGTAACAAGCTCCGGGTCTTTCTGCGCTTCAGCCGCGCTAATATTAAACACTCTTCCACAGCTTTGACCAATATTATTCCCCTGGTTTGGGCACATACTTTTGTAATGGCCCTTCTTCACACATCCGAAACAAGTAATGTCGGCATTTTACGTTCCTTTAACCACTGGTCCGTAAACTTCACACATTACCGCACTATGCCCCTTTCTATTACACTTGGTACATACTACCCCTCAGAACCTATCCAGATGGTATCCTCCACACCTTTTGCATGGAATTTTCTGATTTTTGTTGCCATTGTTGTTATTGAAATGGTTGTTCGAATTGTTGTTACAGTTGTTATTGTTGTTGGGACGGTTGTTGTAGTTATTGTGGTTGTTATTGTAGTTGTTGTTGGAATTGTGATTGTTGTTGTTGTTGTCATTGATGTTGCGGTTGTTGTGATTGTTGTTGCGATTGTGGTTGTGATTGTTGTTGTTGTATTGGTGACCCTTGTCACTATTTTTCTCCCACTTTCTTTTGACTTGCTTCATTTTGGCCTCCTCGGCTGCCTGTTCCTTAATTCTTCCTTCAATCTGGTTAATGAGTTTGTAAGCCATTCGACTTGCCTTTTGCATTGAGGTGGGCGAGCTTGAACTCACATCCTCCTGAATCCTCTCTGGTAACCCTTTTACAAATGCATCGATCTGCTCTTCTTCATCTTCGAACACTCTTGGACACAATAGACACAACTCAGTGAATCTTCGTTCGTATGTGGTAATATCGAATCCTTGCGCTTGTAATTCACTAAGCTCTATTTTGAGCTTATTGACTTCATTTCTGGGACGGTACTGCTCATTCATCAAGTGTTTGAATGCGGACCATCGTAGTACGTAAGCAGCATCTTATCCCACCTGTTCAAGATAGGTGTTCCACCATGTTAACGCAGTACCTGTGAAGGAATGCGTGGCATACTTTACCCTGTCTTCTTCAGCACATTTGCTTATAGCAAAAACAGATTCGACCTTCTTGGTCCATCGTTTCAGTCCGACTGGTCCTTCAGTTCCATCGACTTCCAGAGGTTTACAAGCAGTGAAAGCCTTGTAGGAGCATCCTACATAGTTTACTATGGAGTTAACTCCACTGCTAGACCCTGATGTAACAACCCAACATTGATTTACCAAAAACACGACACAAAAAAAAAATTTCTGTGACTGCCCATCTGGACGGCGTCCAGAAATCGGGACGGCGTCCAGCCTTTACAACCGGGACGGCGTCCAAGGATTTGGGACGGCATCCCAATGAACTAAAAAGTACTGATCAGTTTTTGTTTACACGCGAGCGAAAAACTCGCTCCCCGACACTTTTCAACGAAACCATTTTCACAATATGACATATTAAGTAAAACTAAGATATTGCCACCATAAAAACAAGTTTTACAACCCCGGACTCACAATGACCCGTTTTACAAATAAAGTAGCAGTTTCGACCCATTTATCTCTTTAGACGGATTAGAACTCTACAACCCAACCCGATACCAAGAGCATAATCCCGGGGACTACCAAAACCCCCATCCGCGTCCAATTATCCGAAAGCTACCCCATCAAGCCCAACCGCTCCTGCACGTCTAGTCTAACAACTAGCTAGCATCAATAAAATAATACCTGTAAAAAGGTAAACAACGAGAGGGGTAAGCCGAGGCTTAGTGAATGCAATAATTATACACATACATATATAATATACCTACTTGCAAACACTTACTCACATACCGCATACATGCTAGCAACACAATTAGCTTATCATCACAATTACAAGCTATAACCTCCAATAATCAAGCTAGCATAACAAAATCATATATAATATGAACAAATATAATATGCTTACGCTACAACACAAATAACCATGGTTAACCAATAGTACAAGGGAACGGCGCTCGCGAAAACGCCATCGGTGTTCATAACATCCGTTAGGGTACTTAACACCTCGCACCACTAACCCCTAGGGTGGGCACCTTAACACCTCGGCACATCACCCCGATGTAACAACCCAACCCGTAATCCATACGATAAATTTTTTTTATACAACACAATTTCACGCCAAATAAATATGTAACCCATTTCACGAGTTCCATTTAAAACGCACAACAATTAATTGTTTACAAAAGGCACGAAGGCCACGAATAAAGTTTAGTACAAGTTTGACCCATTACAAACGATAGTTTATAAACCAAACGACGTTCCGAGCATGGTTTGGGACTAAACTACCCAAAACTAGGCCAACTTCCAAAAGCTCCAACATAACAACAACAAGGGACACCTAGTGCCCAACGACCCCCTTGCCCTTGTCCGCGCCTGCATCTAAAAAGATAAACAACGAGAGGGGTAAGCAAAGCTTAGTGAGTAGAATAAATATATACATGCATATAAGACTTAGCCACACGCATCCACAATATCATATAACGCACACAATCACATAACATCTCGATAAACAAGCTAGTATCATCAAATCGTACGACTAGCAACATTAATAGCATAGTATTCATAGCATTAATTAAAATGTTAACGTTAACAACTATAACCCATGGTTAACCCAATTCTTCGCAAGGGAATGACTTCGCGAAACAAGTCATCGATGTTCATAACAACCGTTAGCTCCCAAACACGGCTATGGTATACTAACCCCCGAGGTGTTCCAAAAACGGCTATGGCATCACCCCCAAGTGTTCCCAAAAATGGCTATGGCATCACTTGATCAACATGTGAGTAAAACACGGCTATTACTCACAATCATGTACACAAACACGGCTATGTGCACAATAACATGGATAATTACGTGGGAGTAAAACACGGCTATTACTCGCCACTATATGCACAAACACGGCTATGTGCATAAATATAAAACGTGGACAAAATGGCTATGTCTCACAACTATGGTCACAAAACGGCTATGTGACACCATTAATACGGCACGTAAATCATATACATACATATATAGATTTTCCACTCACCTCAAGTCCCTTGTGAAAGCTAACCGAGCTTGCAACCCTTCAATGTAACGTACCTATTACATTATGCATTTATTAACATACAATCTAGTTGAATTAAATGCCAACCACTAACCCTTGAGCATTTAATGACCCGTTTGCATTAAATGACTCAACTACACCAAAACCGCCCATTAATGGCCACGCCTCATCATAGATCATTTAAGGCTAATGATTAGGGTCTATTAACATCAACTAACATAAACTTGGTGTATTTCATAACCATTTCGCCTGATTAGGTCAACTAGTGCTCTTTTGACTCTTTGACTCACAAATCAAGTCAAACTTACACAATAACAACTCTTTCATCATTTTAAAAGTGCATTAATGACTAACAACATCATTTAGCACTTACAACCTCAAATCACAAGACCAAACCCTAGATAATAGCTATTTAGGGTTTCCTTTAACAATCCAACCCAAGATCCACCCATTTAACCCTCAAATGGGTCACACAAGTTCCATATGAACCAAACCATAGCTTAAACTAAATGAAACTCAAAACATAGAGTTAAGACTTACCAATACAATCACAACGTAGCTAGAGACGTAGGGAACAACTTTAAAACTCGGACTTGGGTGGGATTTGGTCTTCTTCTTCTTCAAGTGAGCTCTCTCTCACTAAACCTTAACTCTCTCTCTAGGATTTAATTGGTGAAGGTGAAGATGTGATAAATAAGGATTGGGTAAGGTTGAATCAGCTTTAAACTCCCCAAAACCGGCCACAAGTGAAAGGACTATTATACCCCCAAAAAATGCCATTTAAAATGGCTAAAAAGTCATTTCAGCGACATTTGTCGCGTTTCGCGACACTTCGTCGCGTTTCGCGACACCAAGACGCGATAAACAGTATTCAAACGCGACAAAGTGGTCAAAAATCACCATCAGAACTTGTCTCGTTTCAAGCATGTTTGTCACGGAACGCGACACACCAGAACGCGACAAACTGCACTCAAACTCGACAGATTACCTGATGTACTCCAATTTCACTTTTAAAACATCCCTAAGTCAAACGTGGTCAAAGCATTACATCCAAACTATTAAATAATCATTCTTGGACTTTAAATGATTCCCCGAGCGTCATGTTTAGATAAACCGGGTGTTACAACTCTCCCCCACTTGAATCGGAGTCCTCGCGATCCAAGTCGCATGACAAGAAGGAAGATACACCAATACAAATTCTTTGGGTTCCCATGTAAACTCAGAACCTTTACTACGACTCCATTGAACTTTAAAAGTTCTCACCTCTTTATTTCTCATCCTCTTTACCTTTTCATCGAGTATAGCAATCGGCTTCTCAACATACTCTAATTTGTTGTTTAATTCAATCTCGTCTAACGGCACCCATGAAGAATCATCTGCAAGACACTTACGGAGATGGGAAACATGGAATGTATTATGGATCCCTACAAGCTCTTCGGGTAATTCCAAACGGTACACAACTTCGCCAACACGAGCTAAAATCTTAAATGGTCCAATAAACCGAGGAGCTAACTTTCCCCGTTTTTGAAACCGAATGATGCCCTTCCATGGCGAAACCTTAAGCATCACCATATCGCCTTCTTCAAATTTGATCGGTCGCCTACGTTTATCGACATAAGACTTTTGTCTATCTTGCGCCGCCTTTAAACGAGCCCGAATCATATCGATTTTGCTATTTGTCTCCAATACCAAGTCGGTGCTCCCGACTTCCCTTTGACCCACTTCACCCCAACAAATCGGGGTTCGACACCTCCTACCGTATAACATATCATATGGTGGCATTCCAATACTAGAGTGAAAACTATTATTGTACGAGAATTCCACCAATGGCAAATATTCGTCCCAACTACCGCCAAAATCAATAATACACGCACGTAACATATCCTCCAATGTTTGATTCGTATGTTCGGTTTGACCATCCGTTTGAGGATGATACGCCGTACTCATATTCACCCTCGTTCCCATGTCTTCATGAAACTTCTTCCAAAATCGAGAAGTAAAACGCGTGTCCCGATCCGAAACAATAGACGCGGGAACGCCATGTCTCGATATCACCTCTTTAATGAACATCTTCGCGAGTGCCTCCGACGAAATTGCTTCTTTAATAGGAAGAAACAATGCACTCTTCGTCAATCTATCGACAATCACCCAAATAGTGACAAATTGGTTTCTTGCCATTTTCGGCAACTTGGTAATAAAATCCATGGTAATATGCTCCCACTTCCACATCGGAATTTCTAGCGATTGCAACTTACCATACGGCTTTTGGTGTTCGGCTTTAACTTGCAAACATGTAACGCATTGCTCAACATACTTAACAACGTCACGTTTCATGCCCGGCCACCAATAATCTTTCTTCAAATCATGGTACATCTTCGTCGCACCCGGGTGTATGGAATACTTAGACTTGTGCGCCTCATCGAGAAGCACCTTTCGGAAATCACCCATCTTAGGCACCCACACTCTTTGTTAAAAGACAATAAACCACGCGAACCCATCGTAATGAATTCCGATTGCCCCATAATTCGTTCCGCATGCTTGTTGTGAACGTAAGCCTCTATTTGAATCACACCAAGTTTTTCAAGAAAATCGTTAGTAATAATCATACGTAACAATCCCAATCGTAACGCCGGGTGGTGACTCTTTCGTCTTAACGCATCCGTGACCACATTCGCTTTGCCCGGATGATAAAGTATCTCACAATCATAATCCTTCACCACATCCATCCATCTACGTTGATGATAATTCAAATCCGGTTGATCAAAAAGATGTTTCAAACTCTTGTGATCCAAATAAATCGTACATTTGACACCATACAAGTAATGGCGCCAAATTTTCAAAGCATGGACCACCGCTGCTAATTCGAGATCATGAGTTGGGTATCTCTTTTCATGTTCCTTTAATTGGCGAGAGGCGTAAGCGATGACTTTACCTCATTGCATTAGAACACACCCGAGCCCATTCAAAGAAGCATCACAATAGATCGTCATATCATCTACACCTTCCGGCAATACTAAGACCGGAGCTTTACACAATTTCTCTTTCAACAATTGAAAAGCGATTTCTTGCTCGTTCTCCCAATTGAATCTCGTATACTTCCTTGTCAACTTAGTTAATGGCGAAGCAATCTTGGAAAAGTCTTGGATAAACCGACGATAATAACCGGCCAATCCAAGAAAACCTCAGATTTCCGTAGGCGTAGTCGGTTGTCCCCAACTCTTCACCGTTTCTATCTTCCCCGGATCTACTTGAATAGCATCCTTATTCACAATATGGCCAAGGAATTGAACCTCCCTTAGCCAAAATTCGCATTTCGAGAATTTAGCATACAACTTCTCTTTTCTCAACGTCTTCAACACTTCGCGCAAATGGTGTTCATGTTCCTTCATACTCCTAGAATATACAAGAATATCGTCAATGAACACAATTACCGACTTGTACAACATAGGTTGGCACACTCGGTTCATAAGATCCATGAATGCCGCCGGTGCATTCGTAAGACCAAAAGGCATAACTACAAATTCAAAATGCCCATAACGAGTACGAAAGGCCGTTTTCTCGATATCTTCCTCACGGACCCGTATTTGATGATAGCCGGACCGTAGGTCAATTTTAGAGAAGTACGTAGCGCCTTGAAGTTGGTCGAATAAATCGTCAATCCTAGGCAACAGATAATGATTTTTGATCGTCACTTTATTTAACTCCTGATAGTCGATGCACATACGCATACTACCATCTTTCTTCTTCACGAACAAGACCGGAGCACCCCATGGCGAAGCACTCGGTCGAATAAAACCCTTCTCAAATAACTCTTGAATTTGATTCAACAATTCTTGCATTTCCGTCGGTGCTAAACGATAAGGAGTTTTAGCAATGGGAGTAGCTCCCGGAACCAACTCAATGCGAAATTTGACTTGTCTTTCCGCCGAAACACCCGGTAACTCAACCGGAAAAACATCTTCAAACTCACTCACCACCGGAATTTCATGAATGGGTGGTGGCTCATCACGAGTATCAACAACATTAGCAAGGAAAGCCATGCCACCGGTAACAACGAGACGACGTGCCCGTGCAAAAGTGCATATCGGCACCAATCTCCTTCGTTTATCACCATGAATAATTAGCTCTCTCCCACTAGGGGTCTTCACACGAATGGATTTCTCATGGCATGCAATATCGAACCTATTATGATCGAGCCAATCCATACCAACCACGATATCAAAATCACCCAAGGTCATCGGGATGAGATCAATTTTAAAGTTCTCGGAACCAAACACCACATTACAATCTTTACACACATCAACTACTAGCACCGCTGATAGTTTGAGCAGAGTGTATATAATACTATTAAATTTTACAAGGAAATACTATTAAATACGATACAATTTTACACAAGATATTTATTTATTTAGAGAATGGATATACTTAAACCTTGCTACAACACTTATAGGCAGTGTACCTAATCGTACAGTAGTGTAGTTTTTAGTAAGTCCGGTTCGTTCCACAGGGAAAATCTTTAAACAAAGCTTAACGCTATATTAGTTTACTTTTATAAAAATGCAAATATATATATAAGTAATATTTTTATTATAAAGGGGGGTTTTTACCGTTTAATGACCGGTTTGTCGATTTTAAAACATTAGTCGCAGTTAAAACCAAATGTAAAATAATAAATAAATACAAGACTTAATTTAAAGCGTAAAGTAAATAACGATAATGAAATTGAGAATAATAAAAGTGCGATAAAATAAACTTGCGATAATTAAAAAGTACGATAATTAAAAGTGCAATTAAATACAATAACAATAAAAATGCGATAATTAGAAGTGCAATTAAATATAAAATAAAGGAAATTAAATATGAAATAAAAGAATTATGCTTATTTAAACTTCCGTAACCATGATGTTTGACGTGTTGATTTTAGTTTTATGCCCATGGGTTAATTGTCCTTTGTCCTGGATTATTTAATATGTCCGTCTGGTTTTTGTCCATAACAGTCCATCAGTCATAAATATAAAGTGCGAGTGTCCTCGTCAAATTATCCTTATACCCGAAGTTAAATATTCCAACTAATTGGGGACTTAAACTGTAACAAGATTTTAATACTTTGTTTAATAATTACACCAGGATGTCGACTGAGTGTAACCCAAGGTTTTAATATTTTGTTATCAATTATACCAAGTGTCCTTGTACATAATTTCAACACTGTTTTAATTATTCTAGTGGCTATTAATCCATTCCCGTGTCCGGTTAAATGAACGATTATTCGTACATATAAATACCCCGCCCATCGTGTCCGATCAAGTGTATATGGTAATTTATAGGGACGCCCAATTGTAAATCTTTATATTAACATTAACAAACTATCATTTAGTTAAACAAATATAAAGCCCATTAATAGCCCATAGTCTAATTTCCACAAGTGTCGTTCCTTTGTCCAAACACCAAATATGGTACAAAGCCCAATTACCCAATTTTAGTAATTAGCCCAACATCATGATTACTTCGGATTAAATAAGAATAATAATAACTTAGCTACGAGACATTAAATTAAAAAGGTTGAACATAACTTACAATGATTAAAAATAGCGTAGCGTTACACGGACAGAATTTCGACTTACACCCTTACAACATTCGCTAACATACCCTTATTATTAGGATTAAAATTAAAATTAAAATTAAAATATAAATATAAATATTTACGTATAGATATAGAGAGGATGGATATATGATTGTTTTTTTTGCGATCAGAATTCGTTTGCTTTTATAGGGAGTTTCAGTTTTTGAGGCTCCGCGACTCGCGGCATATTTTGCCTTCAAACTCCGCGAGTCGCGGAGTTTGAAATTCCAGCTCACTCCAAATTGGATCTTAGTCTGCCGACGGTTTTAAATATTAATATAATATATATATAATTTTTAAGAATTATTTATATATTATATTATATTCATGTGCATAGTTGACTTGTAATTTTTAGTCCGTTGCGTCGATCGTTGAGAGTTGACTCTGGTCCCGGTTCCGGATTTTCGAACGTCCTTGCGTACAATTTTATATTTTGTACTTTGCGTTTTGAATCTTGTACTCTTGTAATTTCGAGACGTTTCTTATCAATAATTGGAACCTCTTTGATTGTATTTTGTACTTTTGAGCTTTTTGGTCGTTTGCGTCTTCAATTCGTCGAATCTGTCTTTTGTCTTCACCTTTTATTATTTAAACGAATATCACTTTTAAATAGAACAATTGCAACTAAAAGCTTATCTTTCTTGAGGAATAATGCTATGAAATATATGTTCGTTTTTAGCATTATCAAATATTTCCACACTTAAGCGTTGCTTGTCCTCAAGCAATATCGTCTTGAAATACTAGAATCACTTCTTTATTCTTCACACTTTGTACATCAGTGATTTCTATACGGCGGTATAAACAATGGTAGTAACGATATGGTTTACAGTCCCACATGACTATAAAAATTTAGATCCATTAAGGAAATTGGATCTTTATGAAAACATTTGATCTTTTGAAAATTAAGTCTAGTTTTTACCCTAGATAAGTTTTCCGGAATAACCCTTCACCGGTGTTTGCAAAATATTTTTGTGGGTTTGGTGGGTTTCAGATTTGAAAATTTTAGCTCAAAACTTGCGGTTTTGTGTCACCCACTTGCTAACCTTGTATTAGGAAAGCAACACGTCCAGTTTACTTGTCCCGTATATTACCTTTCGGTAAACTACCATCCGGTTGTAAAGGAAAGCGTTGAACAAGCAACTGTTAAGGCAATGTCCCCTGACATGCTTTTAATTATGGTCTATAACGTGTCAGACGCAATTACTATCCTTGGTAGGAGCAATAGTAAAGCTCATCCTTATAATTTTTCGGTCTGGCACAAGGTCCTGTCTTTGACCACTATGCAACCACCGTTCTTACGGTTGACACCCGATTTGGTTCAGGTGACCTAATGAATTCCAGGTGAATTTCTAGGATTTTACATTCAATGGTAATGAATGCATTGAAAATGGGTTTTCAGAAAACAAATCGGTTTATAATTTGATCAAAATATTTTCTCGTTCAAGCTCGAGTTTAGATATCATTGAATTCCATGAGTTTGAATTCTCAATCTTTAAGGTCAATCTCAAGGATTGAGTAATATCAGTCTTAAAAGCTGATTTTTAATCTTTAAGGAGATTATCCTTTCTGGGGATCTGATTCATTAGTCTTATTCAGCTAATTTGCATGGTTCCCCCCCATTGTACGAGATAAATCCCTCTCATGGTTAGGATAAATCTGACCACTTGGCGACCCTGTTTAATGCTGAGGTCCGTGGATTTCCTGCTAATTTTAGTGATGACTTTTCTATATTTTTCGTCAACCTACAGCTGGTCTGGACGACAACTTCCTGACCTAAATCAAGAAGCGCGTTTCTTTTTCGGAAGACTTTACTTCCTTTTAATGATGGAATTTATTCATCGTGTAGATCCATCTCTTCTTTTCTTTCATCGGGTAAAACAGTTTAGTTTAGTCCAAACCAAAAGTATTTTCAGTTATTTGTTACAGATATATGTGACATATGTTTAAGATAACTTGGTAAATTTTCCCACACTTGGCTTTTATTTTCCTTTTTATCGTCCTCTATTCCATTTTAAATGAATTTTAACATTTTGGTTTGTTTCTCAATTTATGTCCTTTCCGAGGTAACAATAATTTCGGTGTTAACACCTAGTTTTATTGTTCATAAATATGTATAAACATGATTTTGAGTTCATTTAATTGAAAATTTTGAAAATTTTTACTAGAATTGGGTAGTCAGTATATAAGACTAGGGCTGTTCTTTATTATCAGAGAGCACTAGATTCTAATACAACTACTACTTTACTAGTATTTTTAATAGTAACCAAGTGTTTATGATAAAAAAATTTTAAAAATCCGAAAGAATTTAACCCCTTCCCACACTTAAGATCTTGCAATGCCCTCATTTGCAAGAAATCAGTAACAATTTAAATTATTGAGGGTGATTTGTGTGAAAATGATTAAATTTTACCAAAGTTTCCAAACATATTTGTGTTTGCTTGCTGAATGATAAATGGTGCACATCATTTGTTCATTCTGTCTTGTTGTTATTTCACATATATTTTGCATCTTGTCGTCAAAATTAGTTGCTTTTGCTGAACTTAATGCCAGTTTTTGAAAATGCGTTGTTTTACCCTGTTGTGTACATAAGATAAACTGCAAACATATATACATATTTTTGAAGTTTGGTATATTACCCCACGTTTAAAAATTATTAAAATCTAAGAATAAAAGTTAGAAAATTATAAAAACTATTACAATATTAAATAAGTATTAAACGTATCAACATTACAAATTACAAAATAAATAAAACTAAGTAGACTAGGGATGATACTGATACCAATAGGGGTTCCATGCATAACTATAGGTGCTATAAAATGCTTTGGCAGGGTTATACGCAGGATACGGTGGTTGAATCTCTATAGACCAGGGAGGGAATATGAGTTTTGGAGTAGGAATATAGTTTCTACCTATATGTTGGCAATGAGCTATGATTTGGTTTTGATGAACTTTCCAATCTTCAAATGCTCTCTGTCTAGCATTTTCGTACTCCTGTGAAGCTATAAACCTTTGCATTTCTTGCATTTCATTTCCCCCTCCTACATTACCTTGCTGTTGGTTTCTCTCAACCTGTGGATGTCTACCATGGTATTGTACTGCGGCGTTATTTCGCCTCTTCAAAACTTTCGCACCATGGTATACATTTAAACCTATTGTATCGCGGGGTTCTGGTTCTTCGACTAATAATCCCCCCCGACTTATATCCACACCGAGATATTCAGCAATCAAAGTAATAAAAATACCACCTCCTATTATGCTATGCGGTCTCATCCCCCTAACCATAGCTGATAAATAATAACCCACACAATAAGGTATACTTACAGCACTTTGTGGGTCTCGAATACACATATGGTAAAACAAATCCTGTTCATTTACCTTTTCCTTGTTCTTACCTCTTTGTGTAATCGAATTAGCTAAAAACCTATGAATTACTCTTAATTTAGCTCTATCTATATCCAAATAAGAGTAATTTCCCCCTTTGAATCGGTGATGGCTTGTCATTTGACTCCATACACCATGTGTATCAAAATTTTCATCTATCTTTCTACCATTTAGTATCAACCCTCTACAATCGGCAGATGCTAACTCCTCAGGCGTATATATACGTAAAGCCTGAGCCATGTCTAGTAAAGACATGTGGCGCATCGAACCTCCTAACAAAAATCTAATAAAAGATCGATCGGTTAAACTATCTACCCGATCATTTAATTCTATACTACACAACAATTCTTCACACCATACTTTATATACAGGTCTACGCATGGTGAATAAACGTACCCAGTCGTTAAAAGTAGAATTACCATACCTCTGTGCAAGTAATTCCCTAATTGGCCCGGCCAATTCTACAGCTTCTAATGGTCCCCATTCTATGACCCTAGGTACCTCAACAACTTTCGAATGAAGAGTATGCAAACCCCTTTGGTATTTTGGATAATCTATCCAAAGTCTGTCAAATCTCAGGTTTGGGTGCAAATCTTCCAAGTGCATATCAGAAAATGTCATGACTGGATGAGGTATATCTTGCTTGTAGTAGTTATCCACCTCCTGTTGTTCCGCATTCTCAGCAGGAGCATTGCGAGCTTGGGATGAAGATTCACCCCTTTTAGTCTGCAAAACACATCAAACACAATTTTTGTGCATCCAAATATGCATTATTGTCAGCAAAATCATCAATCAAAATAATTACAATGACATGATCAATTTATATCAAACTAAAGCTCATTTTCATATTTTCATCAAATCTACACTTTTTCAAATAAGCATATACGAAAATGTTCGCCAAGTTCATAAGCATTCAACTCAAATAACATGTCAAAATAATCATTACTAGCAATTAAACAAGTTTCAAATGGCATTATCTCTCAAAAATCAAGTTTATGAATTTTTAGACTTGAAAAAGTCCACTTTAATTCTCAAAATTATGTTTAGGCTCAAAGTTTGGATCATTTAACTACCTAAACATGTTACACTACTTAATTTAGCAACAATTCATGACAAAAATCGGCCATAACCTGTTTATATCAAAAAACCCCAAATTTCTCAAGAACACAAACCCTAGATTACTCAAAATTTGAAGTTTAAGGCTTCTAATCATGTTAAATAGCATCAATCTAGGTTATACAAGCATAATACATAAACAATTTAAGCATAATTACACTAAAACGCATCAAAATCAAATTGGGGAAAAAATTGCTCAAGAACACTAATTTTTGGATTAAATGGTGTTTAGGTGTAGAAATTTACCCTTTTTCTTGAGTAATTCCTTGATAGCATCCTTCTCAACATGATTTTAGTAAAAGATTTGATGATTAACGGTTAAAAATTGTGATTTTGGGGGTGTTTTTCGGGTATTATTTTCGCAATATTTTTGAGTTGTGTGTGGACTGATCAGTTCAGCTCGATTTTATTTTTTTCTGTATTTTGGTCCTCCCGCGAGTCGCGGGGTTTAAACCTTCAAACTCCGCGAGTCGCGGAGTTTGTTATTTTTTATTTATTTATTTATTTATATCTTATACTAATTAAAACAATTAAGTAATTAATTTTAAAATTTTGTTTCCCTTGTTATTTAGGACGAGGTCGTTTCGGATCGATGTCCTAGTCCGTCCTTCGACAAAATTTTAAAATTTGTCTTTTTGTAGCGATTGTTTTAAAAGCTAAGATTTTTGGGTTTTTTAATGTTTTTGGCATACTTTAATTCAATAAGATTAAAAATAATGATAATAAAAGTTCTCGTCCCTCCCTCGGGTAAAGCAATTTCGGTTCAAAGACCTAGTCTTCAACTCACGACGAATTTTAAAAATCATATTTTTAACTTCATGAGATAAAGTAAATTTTTGTTTTTAAATTCACACAACTTAAATATAAAATTCAAAATTAATATTAAAAATTCACACCAAACTTAAAATTTGAAATGCATAAAAATAAAATTCATATTTTAAAAATTCACACCAAACTTAATTTAAAAATTCATATTATAAATTCACACCAAACTTATATTAATTTTTCAAATATTTACAATTTTA
This sequence comes from Rutidosis leptorrhynchoides, assembly GCF_046630445.1. Classification (NCBI taxonomy): domain Eukaryota; kingdom Viridiplantae; phylum Streptophyta; class Magnoliopsida; order Asterales; family Asteraceae; genus Rutidosis; species Rutidosis leptorrhynchoides. Next base: position 252,580,591 of record NC_092337.1, read on the forward strand.
AATATATTGTTTTTATAAAGTTTACAATATTAATTTAAGATTTATATATTAATTTTAAAAAACATGGTAAAAATAAAATTAAAAATCTTTTTGGCTTTTTATCCCACTTTAATCAATCAAATATTATCAAAAATATGCGCCCCTCTTTTTGGTAAAGTAATTTCGGTTCCAAGACCTAATTTAACTCATGACGAATTTTTGAAATATTTTGGGTTGATTGATTAAAGATATTTATACCTTAAGAATAAACGTTAAATTTCGCAGTGATGTAATAAAATTTTGAATGATATCAATAATTTCGGTCGCCAAACCTAATTTTATTCAATACCAATTTAATACTTTATAGCGAACAAATTAGCGTTTATTATCAAAAGGTTAAAAATAAAAATAAAAATAAAGACTGTACAGACTTACCTGTGAGATAGTATTCTTAGTTATATGATCTATCCCATTCATAAGATAGTCGGTTTAATTGGTTTTCCATGGCTACATAGGCGTAACCTCGAGCATTCAGTGTTTTTTCTTCTAAACATACGAACGGTCCATCTCTGCATAAAGTAACAAATTCGGTGTTTGAATAGGTTTGATTATTTGAACATTTACCTCCATGTGACCATTTTCCGCATTTGTGACATCTTTCTAGGTGTCGTGCTCTTCTTTTCACTGCGGATTTTGATTTTTCTTTACCAAATTGTAACTTATTATCTTCGCATCTGGATTCTTTTCTAACTCCGTCCAATCTTTCTCTGATTACTGATACTATTTCACTCGGTAGTGTGTCATTATTACATTTAGTGATCAAAGCGTGTAGCATTAGACCATGGTTTAGTTCACAGGCAGTCTTCATTTCCTAAAAAAAATAAAAATTCAGAATGGGGGGAGAAGACTAGTTCTTTAGGGTCTGCTAAGGAAAGACCATTCGGGTTCCATTTTCGAGAATTACACGAAAACAGACAATATAACTCTAACAGAAATACATATTATCCTTTAAAGACTTGATTCTCCCCACACTTAGTTAGCTGTGGTGTCGAAATTGTGATTAACTTCGTTGTCGACTTCCATCGGACCATGTATGTAATGTTTAACTCTGTGACCATTTACTTTAAATTCAATCCCATTTGAATTTATTAATTCTATCGTTCCGTATGGGAAAACTCTTTTGACTATGAATGGTCCAGACCATCTTGATTTCAATTTTCCAGGAAATAGCTTGAATCGTGAATTGAAAAGAAGAACTCTGTCTCCTTCTTTAAATTCTTTTGAACTTCTGATTCTTTTATCATGCCATTTCTTCGTTCTTTCTTTATAGATTAACGAATTTTCGTATGCTTCATGTCTTAATTCTTCTAATTCGTTTAGTTGACTTAATCGTAGACGTCCGGCTTCATGTAAATCAAGATTACATGTCTTCAAAGCCCAAAATGCTTTGTGTTCAATTTCTACTGGAAGATGACATGCTTTTCCATAAACAAGTCTAAAAGGTGTGGTTCCAATTGGAGTTTTGTAGGCTGTTCTAAAAGCCCAGAGTGCATCCTCCAATTTAATGGACCATTCCTTCGGATTTGATCCTACAGTTTTCTCTAGAATACGTTTTAAAGCTCGGTTTGTAGTTTCAACTTGTCCACTTATTTGTGGATGATATGCGGTGGAGATTTTATGAGTTACTCCATATCTTTTAAGAACTTTCTCAAGTTGATTATTACAAAAATGAGTACCCCGATCACTTATTAAAGCTTTCGGTGTTCCAAACCTTGCAAAAAGATGTTTTAAAAAGTTGACTACAACTCGTGCATCGTTAGTTGGGAGAGCTTGTGCTTCCTCCCATTTAGATACATAATCAATGGCTACGAGTATATATAGATTATTATGAGATTTTGGAAATGGACCCATAAAGTCAATACCTCAAATGTCAAATACTTCACATACTTGAATGACATTTTGTGGCATTTCATCACGTTGACTTATATTTTCGGCCCTTTGACAAGCATCACAGGATTTGAAAAGAAGGTGTGCGTCTTTGTAAATTGTAGACCAATAGAATCCAGCATCATAAACTTTTCTTGCTATTAGTTGAGGCCCATAATGCCCTCCTGTTGGTCCTGTGTGACAATGGTTTAATATTTTACTAGCTTCATCTCCAAATACACATCGGTGTATTATTCCATCGGGACAACTTTTAAACAGATATGGATCTTTCCAAAAATAGTGTTTTATATCACTGAAGAATTTCTTTCGTCTTTGGTACGATAATCCTTTTTCAAGGAATCCACAAACTAAGTAGTTTGCATAGTCTGCAAACCATGGAATTTCTTTATAATCTATCTTCAATAGATATTCATCAGGAAAATTGTCTTGTATGGCCGATTCATTTAGAACTTCTAATTTGGGATTTTCAAGACGAGAAAGATGATCAGTGGCGAGATTTTCTGCTCCTCTTTTATCTCGGATTTCAATATCAAACTCTTGTAAGAGTAAGATCCAACGGATTAATCTTGGTTTAGCATCTTGTTTTGAAAATAGGTATCTAAGAGCAGAATGGTCGGTATAGACCACCGTTTTTGCTAGAACGAGATATGATCAAAATTTGTCAAAAGCAAAGACAATAGCAAGGAGTTCTTTTTCAGTAGTTGTATAGTTCGTTTGTGCTCCTTGTAACGTCTTACTAGCATAATATATAGGTTGAAATCATTTTTCAATCCTTTGTCCTAAAACGGCTCCCATTGCAAAATCACTTGCATCGCACATTAGTTCAAATGGAAGATTCCAATTTGGTGTTATCATGATCGGCGCATTAGTGAGTTTCTCTTTAAGAATATTAAAAGATTTGATACACTCATCTGAAAAGATGAATGGAGCATCCTTTTCTAGGAGTTTATTCATAGGAGTGGCAATTTTAGAAAAATCTTTTATGAAACGTCGGTAAAAACCGGCATGCCCTAGAAAACTCCTAACTCCTCTAACATTGGTGGGATGTGGAAGTTTAGCAATTACATCTACTTTAGCTCTATCCACTTCAATTCCTTCTTTTGAAATTTTATGTCCAAGAACGATACCTTCTTTAACCATGAAATGGCATTTCTCCCAATTAAGTACTAGATTTGATTGTTCGCATCTAATAAGCATTCGTTCCAGATTAACTAGATATGATTCAAATGTATCACCGAAGACTGAAAAGTTATCCATGAAAACTTCCATGCATTCTTCTATCATGTCGTGAAAAATCGCCATCATACACCTTTGAAAGGTTGCAGGGGCGTTACAAAGTCCAAATGGCATGCGTTTGTAAGCAAAAGTACCATAAGGGCACGTGAATGTGGTTTTCTCTTGGTCCTCGGGTGCTATTGGAATTTGAAAATATCCTGAAAATCCATCTAGAAAACAATAGTAACTATTTCCGGCTAATCTTTCCAACATTTGATCTATGAAAGGTAAGGGAAAGTGATCTTTTCTGGTGGCGTCATTTAATTTTCTATAATCAATACACACACGCCATCCTGTTACAGTCCTAGTAGGAATAAGCTCATTTTTCTCATTTGTAATGACAGTCATGCCACCCTTCTTAGGTACGCATTGAACTGGGCTTACCCATGGACTATCAGAAATTGGATAAATTAAACCTGCATCTAGCAGTTTAATAATCTCTTTGTTAACTACATCTTGCATATTAGGATTTAGTCTTCGTTGGCGTTGCACATACGTTTTATGACCTTCTTCCATAAGGATTTTATGTGTGCAATACGAAGGACTTATTCCTTTAATATCATGAATCTTCCATGCAATGGCTGGTTTATGGGCTTTCAACACAGAAATGAGTTGTGATTTCTCATTTTTAGTAAGAGAAGACGATATTATTACAGGTAATTCAGATTCACCATGTAAATAACCGTATTCCAAATGGTTTGGAAGTGGCTTTAACTCTAATTTTGGAGGTTCTTCTATCGATGATTTGTATCGATATCTGTCTTCTTCTTTTAGCATTTGAATTTCTTCTGTTGTTGGTTCATATCCATTAGCTATAAGTGTAGCTAACATTTCAGCTTCATCAATTGGTTCATTACCTTCTCCTAAAGAACATTCTCCTGTTCCTTGTAATTCTGGAAATTCTTCTAATAATTCTGCATGTGCATCTATAGTTTGAATATAATAACATGTATCATCTGCAGATTGTGGTTGTTGCATTGCTCTATCAACTGAAAAGGTAACACTCTCATCCTCTATACTTAAGGTCAATTTCTTACCGAACACGTCTATCATTGCTTTAGCCGTGTTTAAGAATGGTCTTCCTAGTATGAGAGGAACTTGAGAATCTTCTTCCATGTCCAGAACAACAAAATCTACTGGAAATACTAAAGTACCAACTTTAACTAGCATGTTCTCCATTATCCCTCTAGGATATTTTATTGATCTATCGGCTAGTTGTATGCTTATTCTTGTTGGTTTCAATTCTCCAAGGTCTAGTTTAGCGTATAGTGAATACGGCATTAGATTTATACTAGCACCTAAGTCTGCCAATGCTTCTATTGAACTAAGACTACCCAGAAAACATGGAATTGTGAAACTTCCTAGATCAGATAGTTTTTCTGGTATCTTATTCAACAGCACTGCTGAACAATTAGCATTCATGGTAACAGCCGAGAGTTCTTCCATTTTCTTTCTATTTGAGATTAGATCTTTCAAGAATTTAGCATATCTAGGCATTCCTGAAATCACATCAATGAAAGGAAGATTTACATTTATCTGTTTAAACATATCCAAGAATTTAGATTGCTCGGCTTCAAGTTTCTCTTTTCTTCATTTTACTCGGGTAAGGAAGTGGTGGTTGGTATGGTTTAACATAAGGTTTATCCTTAGCTGTGTTATCTTCATTAACCTTTTCAACTACCGGTTCTTTTTCCTTATCTTGATCAGGTTGTGGTTCTTGTGGAGTAGGAATAGCTTCATCAGAAGTTACAAGTATTTCAGGTGGTTTAAGTGTTGTACCACTTCTTGTGGTAATGGCTTTAGCTGTTTCATTCCGGGGGTTAGCATTTGTATCACTAGGTAGATTTCCCGGTTTTCTTTCACCTATTAACCTTGCTAGGTTACTTACTTCTTGTTCCAGATTTTGAATAGAAGCTTGTTGATTTCTAAATGCTTGAGCATTTTGTTCATTAGTTTGTTTCTGAGATGTGAAAAACTGCGTTTGAGTTTCAACTAGCTTCGTCATCATATCTTCTAAATTCGGCTTTTTATCATCGGTTTGTTGTGGTGGTTTGTTTTGAAAATTAGGTCTTTGCTGATTGTAATTATTATTGGATACTTGTTGATTGCTAGGACCTTGTTGGTTGTTGTATGGAATATTTCGGTTATAATTCTGGTTTTGATTGTAAATCGGTCTTGGCGGTTGATAATTATTCTGATAATTATTTCCAGGCCTTTGGTTTATGTATGAAATATTCTCTCTTTGTTCCATTGTTAATTCAATACTGAGACAATCTTTTGTCAAATGTGGTCCTCCACACTGCTCACAACTAATTCGTATTGAGTGAATATCTTTAGTCATCTTTTCCATTCGTCTCTCAACAGCATCTATCTTTGCGGAAATGGAATCTAAGTCATGGCTAGAATCGGCTCTAGCTGCTTTAGATGATCTAACGATATCTTTTTCTTGGTGCCACTCATGTGAGTGGGAAGCAGTGTTATCAATAATTTTGTAAGTATCAGTTTCGGTTTTCTTCATAATAGAACCACCAGCTGCTATATCTATGTCTTTTCTTGTAGTGATGTCGCATCCTTGGTAGAATATTTGTACTATTTGACAGGTGTCTAAACCATGTTGCGGACATCCTCTTAATAACTTTCCAAATCTTGTCCACGCCTCATATAGAGTTTCATTCGATTTCTGTGTGAACGTAACAATTTCTCCTTGAAGTCTTACGGCTTTAGATGCAGGAAAGAATTGTTTAAGAAATTTTTCAACTAAAACATCCCATGTATCAATCGCCCCTTCAGGTAACGATTCCAACCAATCTTTGGCTTCTCCCTTTAAAGTCCAGGGAAATAACATGAGATATATCTGTTCATCCTCCACTTCTCGGATTTTAAATAGTGTGCAGATCCTATTAAAGGTACGTAAATGTTCATTTGGATCTTCCTTCGGCGCACCACTAAATTGGCATTGATTAGTCACTATGTGTAGAATTTGTCCTTTGATTTCATAATCTGGCGCATTAATGTCTGGATGAGTAATTGCGTGACCTTGGCCAGTGCGTTTAGCTCTCATTCGGTCTTCCATACTTAATGGTTCCAGATTCTCCATAATTGAATTTGTTGAATCGGAATCACTAGAGAATTCTGATTTAATGGTTCGTTCCTCAACAATCTCTGTTTGAATGATTGGTGGTTCCGGAGGAAAGTTTAGTGGTTCAGGATCTATGAATCGTTCCTGAATATTCTCCGGATTCTCAATTGTGAGGTCGGGTTCAAAAAATGGATTATCGGAAATTTGAACTGGAGTACTTGGTCGACTGGATGACGATTCTAAAGAAAAATCAACGGCGGTAATATTTGCTAAATGTCTTGATCTAGTTACAGGTGGTGAACGTACAAAAGGTGGTGAACGTCTTGCTCGGTGCATTCACTGAATATCCTATTAGTTTTTAAAAGGAAAGAAAAATTATAATAAGTTATCCAATCAATAGACTTTTCTGATTTTGCCCACGTTTCGAATAGCCAAAAGATGCAGCAGAGGGGCAGGATTCGTTTGGTCTCAATATAATTGAGGACTATTTGGCTCCAATAACCCGGTCCACATACAAATTCAACTATTACTACGAACCAGAAAATTTTGATGTCTATCAATTTAACCACTTAAAATAAATTTTCGTAATTTTAAGAAATTTAGATAAGAAGTAGAATAAAAATCTATGTCCTAAAACTAGAATAGCGAGAAATAAGAAAGAAAAAGAGTTTGTCGAAAAAGATCGAAAAAGAAAAATAAGAAAAAAAAATAAAAGGCGACGGAAAAATAAAAGAAACTTATAAAACTTAAAAATACTTGACTAACCTAACCTTATTACTACAACTAACTTAAAATTATAATCGCAAATTGAGATTACTAATTGGAATGATAATTGATACATAGGTAAAAGTCGTCTAAAAATATTAAAGCTTACAAGAAAAACTATATCCCAAATGGAAATAACTTTAAAAAGAAACTAAAACTTAAAAAGGTGTCGCAAAATTCTAAAGCACTTAAATCTTAGTCTAAAGAAAAAGCACTTAAGGAATTCTTCGGCAAAGCCTAAAAATCTAGAAGTAAAAATAACTATGGCAAAAACTAAGTTTAAAACTAAATATGAGCGAAAAATACAAATATTACGCTAAAACAATTAAAAAGGGACAAAATATAAAAATATACAAAAAGTTGTAAAAAATACAATTTTTATAAAAATATTATTTTTATATTATTTATTTATTAAAACTATTAATTTTACAATTTAATTAAACTAATTTAACTAAAATATAAATTAAAGAAAAAGTAAAACTAATTATAATAATAATAATTAATTAGGGTTAATAATAATAATAATTAATAATTACCCGTAATCAAATGCAGATTAGGGTTTCTGTCGGTGTCAGGGTAGCTCCGCGAGTTGCGGTAGTCGAGGCAGCAAACTCCGCGAGTCGCGGGGTTCCAAAATTCAACTCTGGTACAGTTTTGAAATTCGACGTTTTTTTTTTATTTTTTATTTTTTTATTTTCTGTTTTATATTTTTCTGTTTTAAAATCTAAATATTTATATAATAAAAACTTATATTTAAAAACATAAATAAAAATAGAACTACTTTATAATTTTAAAAATATCTTAAAAATAGATTTATATATATTAAAATTTTTTTTTTTGGTTTTTTTATGTTTTAAATAAAAACAAAATACTTAAATAAAACTTATATAAAAATAAAGAAACTTTATAAAACTTAAATATTTAACAAAATCTTAAAAATACTTATATTTTTGTTTTTCTTTTTATATTTTCGAATAATTAAAAAAAAACGTAAATTTTTTTTTTACAAAAACGTATTTTTATAAAAGTAAACTAAAAATAATTTTTTTTTTTTTTTATATTAGCGTTGCGCTTCCGGCTTTTAAGCGATTCCCCGGCAGCGGCGCCAAAAATACTTGATAGTTTGAGCAGAGTGTATATAATACTATTTAATTTTACAAGGAAATACTATTAAATACGATACAATTTTACACAAGATATTTATTTATTTAGAGAATGGATATACTTAAACCTTGCTACAACACTTATAGGCAGTGTACCTAATCGTACAGTAGTGTAGTTTTTAGTAAGTCCGGTTCGTTCCACAGGGAAAATCTTTAAACAAAGCTTAACGCTATATTAGTTTACTTTTATAAAAATGCAAATATATATATAAGTAATATTTTTATTATAAAGTGGGGTTTTTACCGTTTAATGACCGGTTTGTCGATTTTAAAACTTTAGTCGCAGTTAAAACCAAATGTAAAATAATAAATAAATACAAGACTTAATTTAAAGCGTAAAGTAAATAACGATTATGAAATTGCGAATAATAAAAGTGCGATAAAATAAACTTGCGATAATTAAAAAGTACGATAATTAAAAGTGCAATTAAATACAATAACAATAAAAATGCGATAATTAGAAGTGCAATTAAATATAAAATAAAGGAAATTAAATATGAAATAAAAGAATTATGCTTATTTAAACTTCCGTAACCATGATGTTTGACGTGTTGATTTTAGTTTCATGCCCATGGGTTAATTGTCCTTTGTCCTGGATTATTTAATATGTCCGTCTGGTTTTTGTCCATAACAGTCCATCAGTCATAAATATAAAGTGCGAGTGTCCTCGTCAAATTATCCTTATACCCGAAGTTAAATATTCCAACTAACTGGGGACTTAAACTGTAACAAGATTTTAATACTTTGTTTAATAATTACACCAGGATGTCGACTGAGTGTAACCCAATGTTTTAATATTTTGTTATCAATTATACCAAGTGTCCTTGTACATAATTTTACCCCTGTTTTAATTATTCTAGTGGCTATTAATCCATTCCCGTGTCCGGTTAAATGAACGATTATTCGTACATATAAATACCCCGCCCATCGTGTCCGATCGAGTGTATATGGTAATTTATAGGGACGCCCAATTGTAAATCTTTATATTAACATTAACAAACTATCATTTAGTTAAACAAATATAAAGCCCATTAATAGCCCATAGTCTAATTTCCACAAGTGTCGTTCCTTTGTCCAAACCCCAATTATGGTACAAAGCCCAATTACCCAATTTTAGTAATTAGCCCAACATCATGATTACTTCGGATTAAATAAGCATAATAATAACTTAGCTACGAGATATTAAATTAAAAAGGTTGAACATAACTTACAATGATTAAAAATAGCGTAGCGTTACACGGACAGAATTTCGACTTACACCCTTACAACATTCGCTAACATACCCTTATTATTAGGATTAAAATTAAAATTAAAATTAAAATTAAAATATAAATATAAATATTTACGTATAGATATAGAGAGGATGGAAATATGATTGTTTTTTTTGCTATCAGAATTCGTTTGCTTTTATAGGGAGTTTCAGTTTTTGAGGCTCCGCGACTCGCGGCATTTTTTGCCTTCAAACTCCGCGAGTCGCGGAGTTTGAAATTCCAGCTCACTCCAAATTGGATCTTAGTCTGCCGACGGTTTTAAATATTAATATAATGTATATATAATTTGTAAGAATTATTTTTATATTATATTATATTCATGTGCATAGTTGACTTGTAATTTTTAGTCCGTTGCGTCGAGCGTTGAGAGTTGACTCTGGTCCCGGTTCCGGATTTTCGAACGTCCTTGCGTACAATTTTATATTTTGTTCTTTGCGTTTTGAATCTTGTACTCTTGTAATTTCGAGACGTTTCTTATCAATAATTGGAACCTCTTTGATTGTATTTTGTACTTTTGAGCTTTTTGGTCGTTTGCGTCTTCAATTCGTCGAATCTGTCTTTTGTCTTCACCTTTTATTATTTAAACGAATATCACTTTTAAATAGAACAATTGCAACTAAAAGCTTGTCTTTCTTGAGGAATAATGCTATGAAATATATGTTCGTTTTTAGCATTATCAACCACCTTGCCATCCGCTATTTCGACTTCTACCGGACGACTTAACTTAGCTAACGGTTTATTAAGTTTAGGAACAAATTTTGGTGACACAAACGATAAATTTGCACCGCTATCAAATAGAATCCTTGCCAGATTAGAGTTAACCATGAAAGTACCTGAGACGACTTCGTTGGATTGTTTGGCTTCATCATTCGTCATCAAGTAGTTACGCCCCCTAGCCGACCCCGCCGCCTTCTCTAGCCTCTTTACTTGGTCGTTTGATAATTCGGGACATTCCGCCTTCTGGTGCCCCGTCTTTTGACAAGTAAAGCACGTGACCGTCTTGATCAAACAATCACGAGCGTAATGACCCAGCTTCCCACAAATATAACAAGTAGGCATAAAAGTATTCGAACCACCCTTCTTCATACTTCCGACTCTTTCGGACACACTTTTGCTCTTCTTGTTGGAGTAACTAGGCGCTCTAAATTTTCTTTTGCTCGACCCATAACTAACCGGAACCGGACTCGGAGCTTGTGCTTCAAACCCTTTTTCCACTGCCAAAAGCTTAGCGAAAGTTTCAACATGACTGATACTAATTTTACCCTTTAAATCATCTCTAAGGGTTGCATGAAAGTCTTCCATTAGCATTTGATCATTTCCCACATAGTCGGGGCAAAAACGTGCCTTGGCGAGAAAGTTGGTTTTGAGAGTATTTAGGTCCAAAGACCATTGACGCATGTTCCTTAACTCATTTCGCAATTTGGAAAGATCCGCTTGCGTACGATATTCAAGGAAAAACTCTTTCTTGAACTCCGCCCATGATAAACCTACAAAAGCCGCATTACCCACCATATCAATCTTACCATCGAGCCAATCTTTAGCATGGCCCCTTAACAAACTAGTAGCAAGCCTCGTTTTCTTCTCGGGTGGGAACTCGGTATTGCGAAAACAACCTTCAACATCGGAAATCCAAGCCGCACTCTTCATGGGGTCGGGATCCCCGTGAAAATGAGGAGGCTTAGTCGCCAAGAAGTTCTTATAGCTAAACTCCAACTCGCCAACATTTTGAGGTTTAGGAAACCTCCTTTCAACTTCTTCTTTAACGGCATTGGTCATCCGTTCTTGAATCATATCGAAAATTTGTTCCGAAACCGACTCTTCGAATATTTGTTTAACCCTTCGTGAGAAAACCGAAACATAGTTTTCTAAAGCGGCTTGTATCTTGGTAGTCATCTCATCTTCCTCCACATGAGAGGGACCACCATTGCCATTCATATTCATTCCGTTTCTCGTCTTCATTCTAAAGATTAAAAATGGATTAGACATCACCAACAATTTAATACACATATATACCTATGCATATTGCCTCACACACACCACATCTAGCTCGATACTTGTCGCACATCCTTGCTTGACTTGACTTGCAACCGTAATAGTGGTCGCGACTCACTATTACGCTCACATGCCGTGCCATGCTCAAACGTATCACAACCATCTTGCTCGATGTTCAAAACAATAACACACGGTTAGTAACATCATAACATAGCATAGTTGTCCACTTATGTATCAAAGAACTAATCAAACCCCGTACTGACCCGTAATCCTACAAGTCCCGCATATAATTCCTCAACACAAAAGTCTAAGTCTAGGCGCCTATCTCAAGTTAGCTAAATCCCTTAGACCATGCTCTGATACCACTTGTAACAACCCAACCCGTAATCCATACGATAAATTTTTTTTTTATACAACACAATTTCACGCCAAATAAATATGTAACCCATTTCACGAGTTCCATTTAAAACGCACAACAATTAATTGTTTACAAAAGGCACGAAGGCCACGAATAAAGTTTAGTACAAGTTTGACCCATTACAAATGATAGTTTATAAACCAAACGACGTTCCTCGCATGGTTTGGGACTAAACTACCCAAAACTAGGCCAACTTCCAAAAGCTCCAACATAACAACAACAAGGGACACCTAGTGCCCAACGACCCCCTTGCCCTTGTCCGCGCCTGCATCTAAAAAGATAAACAATGAGAGGGGTAAGCAAAGCTTAGTGAGTAGAATAAATATATACATGCATATAAGACTTACCCACACGCATCCACAATATCATATAACGCACACAATCACATAACATCTCGATAAACAAGCTAGTATCATCAAATCATACGACTAGCAACATTAATAGCATAGTAATCATAGCATTAATTAAAATGTTAACGTTAACAAATATAACCCATGGTTAACCCAATTCTTCGCAAGGGAATGACTTCGCGAAACAAGTCATCAATGTTCATAACAACCGTTAGCTCCCAAACACGGCTATGGTATACTAACCCCCGAGGTGTTCCAAAAACGGCTATGGTATCACCCCCAAGTGTTCCCAAAAACGGCTATGGCATCACTTGATCAACATGTGAGTAAAACACGGCTATTACTCACAATCATGTACACAAACACGGCTATGTGCACAATAACATGGATAATTACGTGGGAGTAAAACACGGCTATTACTCGCCACTATATGCACAAACACGGCTATGTGCATAAATATAAAACGTGGACAAAACGGCTATGTCTCACAACTATAGTCACAAAACGGCTATGTGACACCATTAATACGGCACGTAAATCATATACATACATATATAGATTTTCCACTCACCTCAAGTCCCTTGTGAAAGCTAACCGAGCTTGCAACCCTTCAATGTAACGTACCGATTACATTATGCATTTATTAACATACAATCTAGTTGAATTAAATGCCAAACACTAACCCTTGAGCATTTAATGACCCGTTTGCATTAAATGACTCAACTACACTAAAACCGCCCATTAATGGCCACGCCTCGTCATAGATCATTTAAGGCTAGTGATTAGGGTCTATTAACATCAACTAACATAAAATTGGTGTATTTCATAACCATTTCGCCCGATTAGGTCAACTAGTGCTCTTTTGACTCTTTGACTCACAAATCAAGTCAAACTTACACAATAACAACTCTTTCATCATTTTAAAAGTGCATTAATGACTAACAATATCATTTAGCACTTACAACCTCAAATCACAAGACCAAACCCTAGATAATAGCTATTTAGGGTTTCCTTTAACAATCCAACCCAAAATCCACCCATTTAACACTCAAATGGGTCACACAAGTTCCATATGAACCAAACCCTAGCTTAAACTAAATGAAACTCAAAACATAGAGTTAAGACTTACCAATACAATCACAACGTAGCTAGAGACGTAGGGAACAACTTTAAAACTCGGACTTGGGTGGGATTTGGTCTTCTTCTTCTTCTTCAAGTGAGCTCTCTCTCACTAAACCTTAACTCTCTCTCTAGGATTTAATTGGTGAAGGTGAAGATGTGATAAATGAGGATTTGGTAAGGTTGAATCAGCTTTAAACTCCCCAAAACCGGCCACAAGTGAAAGGACTATTATACCCCCAAAAGATGCCATTTAAAATGGCTAAAAAGTCATTTCAGCGACATTTGTCGCGTTTCGCGACACTTCGCCGCGTTTCGCGACACCAGGACGCGATAAACAGCACTCAAACGCGACAAAGTGGTCAGAAATCACCATCAGAACTTGTCTTGTTTCAAACATGTTTGTCACGGAACGCGACACACCAGAACGCGACAAACTGCACTCAAACTCGACAGATTACCTGATGTACTCCAATTTCACTTTTAAAACATCCCAAAGTCAAACGTGGTCAAAGCATTACATCCAAACTATTAAATAGTCATTCTTGGACTTCAAATGATGCCCCGAGCGTCATGTTTAGATAAACGGGGTGTTACACCCAAGTGGCATCTTAACACCTCGATGCAACACTCATTATTTTACGGAGTGGTGTCTTAACACCTCGACACTACACTCCTAGGTGGCATCTTAACACCTCGATGCTACAACCGAGTGGCACCTTAACACCTCGATGCTACACTCTTCACGTGAAACATGGTGTCTTAGCACCTCGACACTACACATTTCACACTAGAACAAATAGATACATTATATACCTACACATATAATTATTCCACTCACCTCGAATTGCCCGCACAAGTCATAAACGTAAATCACCTCCAAAAGCAACCGAGCAAACCTTTTACCTATAATACGCATATAGATATACAAACAATCAACATACATTCTCTACGAGAGAATTCGACTTCAACACCCTTAACCAAGGGTTTACACCTATCACCACAAACCGCCCATTTAGACACATAAAGTGGACTTCACCAATTACCACTACGGGTGGTAATTCCGACCCATCCAACAAGTACAATTTAACCAAAATTATATTTGACACCATTTAAACCAATCTAGGTCTTAACCAAAATTGCTTATCATCCAATTAATCCAAAATTAAAGTCATTACCAAATTTGACCCATCTAAGTCAACCCATTTTGACATAAGTCTCAAAAACATCTTTAATCACTAACAGCTAGTGACTAACTTTCCAAAGTACCATTTAACACTTGAATCAAACATTTATATACTTGGTTCATCAAATCTTGACCCATAACTTAGTTTGACACCGAATCAAGCTTACTTGACCCAAAATACCCATTCGACCCATTTTGACCTAGATTAGGGTTTACACCCAAAAATTAAGTCAACACAAGTGTTCTAAGGTTTAACTAACACATGCAAGGTCCAAACTAACAATTCCATCAATTGAAACCCTAAGTCACCAATTCGGGTTTACATACATGAATCTTCCCCAAAAAACCCTAAACTTCACAATAAATGGGTTATAACTCTAACTAGCACAAACTTTAACTCAAACAATAATCTTAACAAAGAAATTCGGATTTAGAGCTTACCAACACTACCACTACGTAGCCGTGAACGAGGTGAACAACTTTAACTCTTGAGAGCCGACCCGAATCACACTTCTTCTTCTCCAAATCCCCAACTCTCTCTCGCTAGAACCTCTCTCTCTCACTAGGGTTTGATGAGAGTGTTTGAGAAGGTGAAATGGGGATAAGAATGAGAGTTGATCAGTTTTAATGGCTCAAAACCGACCCCCAAGTGAAAAGACTCAAATACCCTCTTTTAAAACCTTTAAAATACAGCTGCTGGCCTGTCAGGCACTTTGGACGGCGTCCAAAATGGCCGGACGGCGTCCCACCCTTCATTCTTGGACGGCGTCCCAAAGTCAGGACGGAGTCCCAATGAACTGAGCCTGAAACTGAACTTGTTTTGGTCGTAACTTTCAAACCGTAGCTCCGTTTTTCATGAACCAAATATCGTTGGAAACGTAATGAGATTTACTATCCAATGGTAAGGTTTTAGAACATCAACTCTAATTTTATTTGCGATCCAAATATATGCTTACATGCCTCGTATTTCGAATGACGCTCGAAATGACGTGTAACTGAAAAACGGGTGTTACAACTCTCCCCCACTTAAATTGGATCACGTCCTCGTGATCCGCACAAACACTAGAAGTTAAGCACTTCTCCCACGAACATTTCCGCTTCCAACGCGGAGTCACACAAGTAGTAAACTCATCCGAATCCTCGCTTCGTGCACTAACGCATCATAATACAACAACCGTACTTCACAATCGTCCTAAAAGAAGGATAATTCACCGGCAACCATCGTCGTGACACCTCACGATTCCTACAAAACACAACAAAGCCCGTCATCCATAACATCATCCGTGAATTCTAAGATCCCACCACACGCTAATGATCACTAGCGTGCACTACCGCAATAAACGATATCTCATACACTCAACGTCCAGAATTTCCATTTAGGAAATATGAAAAATACCACATTTTCCTTCAAGTTCTCACGGCTGCAACACGCAACAAGCGTCATCCATAACTATATCGCCCTATGCGATCTTCTAAATTCACTACGCCGCAAACCAAGTCTTACATTAATCCAAATCGAGAAGGATTCATGCTTCCTTAAAATTTCGTGCTCATTCAGTTCATAACCGTACTACTCGACCGATCATTCCTGAATATTCTTTAGGCCAAGAACCAAACTCCCTCCGGCTCTACACCGGATCATTCCTTCAACGAAAAAATTTTAATAACCCCGCAATAACACTTAAGAAGCACCACTTTCCAGCCGATCGATCCACACACGACTATACGTCACTGGATTAATCCAGGACGACAATAATACACCACGAATTAGACGAAACATCAACACATCGTCATAGGGTTTCTCCTCTGAACCATACAATACGGCTTCCTAGTACTAGCATAGAAGCTATTCGTATACCAAAATCCCGTCAACGGTGAATCATCATCACAAAATTTCCGCAATTCGCCACACGACTCACAAAAATATTCACCACGTCGGGTGAACTTTCCTACCTAGACCGTCCCTTAAGGATGGTCTCAACATTTCAATGCAACTAACAGTCGCATCACTAGGGAGCACACTCTCGCAAACAAAAAACATCTGCGTGTCTCGATGTGAGACAGTCAAAATCGACACTCTCCGCCTCACATTCGTCCATAAAGTGGAATAATCCACTGACAATCTTCACGATTACGTTTCCCGACAGGGAAAATATGATATTCGCCACGATATCGAACTCGTTCTCATTCAATTATACTGTCCGGGTTTCATGACAACCCAGATTTTTCACTACGGGAGCACTCGCAACGACACTTCATTCTCACACTCCGGGATCTCAAACTTCACATTTGGTCTCATACCGCACATTGGTACTACACGACCACCTTACATAGGAAGTCTTACACTTCCTTCGATCCCATCATCACAATCTTCACGCATAACATTCCAGAGTTGTAACTCACAATCGTAAATCACGATCTCGAGTCGACATTAGCAACCCGTCACTCTTCCTCGTTAGGAACTCTGAATACCTATTGAGGCTTAGCACGGTACGCTCCGACATTTCACTATACATAACACCACTGGAGTTTTCCTCGGGCGACAGTAAAAACTCCCCCACTTAGGATTTATCTCCCTATTCTCACCGCCAAGATGATAACATCCCGCGGAATTGAAATTCCACGTCACACCTGACCATTGTCACCGTTGGTCATAAACATCAATTCACCGCAAATTCACTTTAAGCTCTCAGAGCCGACAGGCACAATCACTTGAGATGTCGTACACGCGATGACATCGCACATTCATACCACAATTCACAACTAACTACCTTAATTGTATGAAAAGCAAACTCCACCAAAGTCCTACATATGCCTCTAAGCCTAGGCATATGTCACTCCGCTTACTCAGTCGTGCATCTCAGTCGAGATCACCCGCCCTTCCACGCAACGAACTTTTTCAACAATTGCTCACTTTCATGGAGAAGAGTGACCAATTCCAACACCATAATTGCGTCCACCACAATGTCAACACTTCATCATATCCTTCGGACTAACCGACCATTAAGTCCGTCACCGGCTCACCGGTCATCTCTACCTGTCTATCACTTAAGAGCAACATGATTCGCTCACCCGTCACTTCATAAGAAGTATTCGTCACAATGCTCTTAAACTTCGACTTTCGCGACCGTCGAATTACCATCACCCGTCGATCACTATTATAATCTCCGATGCTTCCAAGGGTATCTCACGGGCACCCTAAGCACAAAGTGATCACACCACTACAGGAGTTGAACATTACACTAGCAGGTATAAAAAGGCACCTGGCGCAGTGTCATGCAGACTCCCACCACAATCAAATGAATTTTAGAAAATCGATCTTTAGGTTCCATACACCCGAAGTCACCCATCTCTCTATAATAATGACCCGAAGTTATACCTACCCGACAACCTTATGGTTTATTGTCTTATCAAAAGTTCCTAGCGATCACACGCTACCCGCAGTTTCCACAAGGCCAAACGATATAGCCTAATGAGGCCCTTCATCTAACACAAGGAGATGCTCGGGGATACCAAGTCTTACACCCTTCTACATCTCGATAAAACCACTACTACAAGGGATATTCCATTAGGAATGTTGCCCTATAATCTACAACACACTAACGCAATCAACATTACACGGGTCCCACTCCCATGAGTTTAACGACCCGAAGACTCCTAGATTCACCAATTCCAAGGCGACTCACAACAAGAATCCTAACACGATTCTCTAACCACACACTCTACCGAGTGTAACTCAAAACTACAATCATTAGACTTGTCGTATTCCATTACAGAATTCAAGTCCTCGTCGCACACAAGCAAACGTAAATCGATCTTCCTAGTTATGATGGGTAACTAAGACCAATAACAATCTCAATAATGCACCCACTACTTAGGGTGGCTAAGCACGCACCAAACTTGTGAGTTGGCTCACTCACTTAACTAACCGAATCCATCGTAACACTTCACGACTCGCAACGAACCCGATGCGACTACAAGCACATCACCCGAGACAACTATCACTTAGGAACCAATAAAGATTCCTCATTTATCCCGAATCTACCCAACCATGCCACGTTTCCTCCGTTCGGTATTCGTCATGTCATGCTTGATGTCAAGATACACTTTCGTAATAATGGTGATCGGTCACTATTAGAAATGCGTACCTTACCATTTCCACATGGTCACGCAAAGTACTTTACCCGGACTGACACAACATTCACACAAAATAACACGCGATAACTCGTAGTACCCAAATGACCAAAGTCCATACCGTGAACTTGATCACTCAAAACCGCCAAACATATGAATCTCCCCAATAGATTCATCCCTAGGATACCGCACAAAAGATACCTGTATATATACACCTATATACAACATAAAAATAAATATACACAAGTACACCGCAATAACACGTCATCCTACAGCCTAGGTGACTATTACTAAAACAACGTCCCCGTTCGCCTACTTACCTTAGGCACTAACAATCTAAGGCACTAATTTACTCACAAAATAAGGCCCCACATAATCCCACATTGGATAAGCACTAGTCCTAGTTAGTCACCTACTCTAAGGCACTAACAAATCTCAATCCGACCCGTACTCCTACAAGTATCGCAAATAACGTACCACTGTCAATAAGTCTAAGACTAGGCACCTATTCCAAGGTCACCTAATTCCGTTAGACTATGCTCTGATACCACTTGTAACAACCCAACATTGATTTACGAAAAACACGACACAAAAAAAAAAATTTCTGTGACTGCCCATCTGGACGGCGTCCAGAAATCGGGACGGCATCTAGCCTTTACAACTGGGACGGCGTCCAAGGATTTGGGATGGTGTCCCAATGACCTAAAAAGTACTGATCAGTTTTTGTTTACACGCGAGCGAAAAACTCGCTCCCCGACACTTTTCAACGAAACCATTTTCACAATATGACATATTAAGTAAAACTAAGATATTGCCACCATAAAAACAAGTTTTACAACCCCGGACTCACAATGACCCGTTTTACAAATAAAGTGGCAGTTTCGACCCATTTATCTCTTTAGACGGATTAAAACTCTACAACCCAACCCGATACCAAGAGCATAATCCCGGGGACTACCAAAACCTCCATTCGCGTCCAATTATCCGAAAGCTACCCCATCAAGCCCAACCGCTCCTGCACGTCTAGTCTAACAACTAGCTAGCATCAATAACACAATACCTGTGAAAAGGTAAATAAGGAGAGGGGTAAGCCGAGGCTTAGTGAATGCAATAATTATACACATACATATATAATATACCTACTTGCAAACACTTACTCACATACCGCATACATGCTAGCAACACAATTAGCTTATCATCACAATTACAAGCTATAACCTCCAATAATCAAGCTAGCATAACAAAATCATATATAATATGAACAAATATAATATGCTTATGCTACAACACAAATAACCATGGTTAACCAATAGTACAAGGGAACGACGCTCTCGAAAACGCCATAGGTGTTCATAACATCCGTTAGGGCACTTAACACCTCGCACCACTAACCCCTAGGGTGGCACCTTAACACCTCGGCACATCACCCCGAGCGGCATCTTAACACCTCGATGCAACACGCATTATTTTACGGAGTGGTGTCTTAACACCTCGACACTACACTCCTAGGTGGCATCTTAACACCTCGATGCTACACCCGAGTGGCATCTTAACACCTCGATGCTACACTCTTCAGGTGAAACATGGTATCTTAGCACCTCGACACTACACATTTCACGCTACAACAAATAGATACATTATATACCTACACATATAATTATTCCACTCACCTCGAATTGCCCGCACAAGTCATAAACGTAAATCGCCTCCAAAAGCAACCGAGTAAACCTTTTACCTATAATACGCATATAGATATACAAACAATCAACATACATTCTCTAAGAGAGAATTCGACTTCAACACCCTTAACCAAGGGTTTACACCTATCACCACAAACCGCCCATTTAGACACATAAAGTGGACTTCACCAATTACCACTACGGGTGGTAATTCCGACCCATCCAACAAGTACAATTTAACCAAAATTATATTTGACACCATTTAAACCAATCTAGGTCTTAACCAAAATTGCTTATCATCCAATTAATCCAAAATTAAAGTCATTACCAAATTTGACCCATCTAAGTCAACCCATTTTGACATAAGTCCCAAAAACATCTTTAATCACTAACAGCTAGTGACTAACTTTTCAAAATACCATTTAACACTTGAATCAAACATTTATATACTTGGTTCATCAAATCTTGACCCATAACTTAGTTTGACACCGAATCAAGCTTACTTGACCCAAAATACCCATTCGACCCATTTTGACCTAGATTAGGGTTTACACCCAAAAATCAAGTCAACACAAGTGTTCTAAGGTTTAACTAACACATGCAAGGTCCAAACTAACAATTCCATCAATTGAAACCCTAAGTCACCAATTCGGGTTTACATACATGAATCTTCCCCAAAAACCCCCAAACTTCACAATAAATGGGTTATAACTCTAACTAGCACAAACTTTAACTCAAACAATAATCTTAACAAAGAATTTCGGATTTAGAGCTTACCAACACTACCACCACTTAGCCGTGAACGAGGTGAACAACTTTAACTCTTGAGACCCGACCCGAATCACACTTCTTCTTCTCCAAATCCCCAACTCTCTCTCGCTAGAACCTCTCTCTCTCTCACTAGGGTTTGATGAGAGTGTTTGAGAAGGTGAAATGGGGATAAGAATGAGAGTGGATCTGTTTTAATGGCTCAAAACCGACCCCCAAGTGAAAAGACTCAAATACCCTCTTTTAAAACCTTTAAAATACAGCTGCTGGCCTGTCAGGCACTTTGGACGGCGTCCAAAATGGCCGGACAGCGTCCCACCCTTCATTCTTGGACGGCGTCCCAAAGTCTGGACGGAGTCCCAATGAACTGAGCCTGAAACTGAACTTGTTTTGGTCGTAACTTTCAAACCGTAGCTCCGTTTTTGATGAAACAAATATCGTTGGAAACGTAATGAGATTTACTATCCAATGGTAAGGTTTTAAAACATCAACTCTAATTTTTTTGGGATCCAAATATACGCTTACATGCCTCGTATTTCGAATGACGCTCGAAATAACGTGTAACTGAAAAACGGGTGTTACACCTGAGTTATTGTTTTTGTTTTGAATTGTAGCCTGTACTGCGGCTATGTTTGCAGGAAGGAATGTACGGAAATCTTCTTCGCTCATATTCAAGTTCTGTCGAGTAGTCGGTGCCATTTCCTTCAAAAATATCCAAAAGAGTTAAGTTAATCATATAGAATATTAGGAGTAGTCAATAGTATTTCGTAGCATAATATGAACTTATTTATAAAAGTCTTTTCTTCATATTAGCGTTTTATAATTTTAATTCAGGTAGTACCTACCCGTTAAAGTTCATACTTAATAGCTAGCATAAAAATTAACTACTACTATCGCAATAATATTCTATCATGAAAAACTTAATTCATTAACATCTCACGCTTAAACTTTTGATACAATATTTTACAATCATACCATACCGCTATTTTACATATAGCATAAAAGTACAAGCACGTTATCATACATATATTACAAGACATGGTAAGAGTAAATGACTTCAACTCTTTTATTTAGACTTGTTTGCTTCATCTTCCTCGGACTCGGTTCGTTTTGCTAATTTCCTAGGGATAAACGGGCCAGTACTCATACGAGGAGTCCTTTTCACAAATGGTTTGGAAAAATCTGGTCCTTAGATGTTCCCGGGCTATAGTTAAAATTTAAGAAATACGGGTGTTTACGGTATATTCCATCAGGGTATTTCATGTTAACATATAGTTCATCAGGTTTGGGATCGGGTTTCTAAATTTTAATAGATTTTCCCTTATTTTTTTCTTTTTCTTTATTAAATAGGGCCTGTGTAATTTCTATCACTTCATCGAAATCCTCATCGGGATCCGATTCATCAGAAAATTGGTAATCTTCCCAATATTTTTCTTAATCGGCGGAGACACCATCGACCATTTTTAACTTTGGTCCATTAGTTGAGGATTTTCTTTTATTTAACTGATTTTCTGTGTTTTTTAACATTTCCTCCTCCGAATCCTCTTTTTCCGGTTCCTCTTCTTCCGGCTCTTCTTCTTCCGGTTCTTCTTCTTCCGGAATTTGTGAATCTTCCCAAAATGTATTTGACTCATCATTGTTATTAGGTGAGTCGATGTGATTGGTACTAGAAGTAGACATCTAACACACAATAATAAGCACGTTAAGAGATTAATATATCACATAATATTTACATGTTAAAAATATATAGTTTCCAACAAAAGTGTTAAGCAGTCGTTTTTAAAACAGACATGGTCGAAGTCCAGACTCACTAATGCATCCTAACAAACTCGATTAGACACACTAATGCAAATTTATGGTTCTCTAAGACCAACGCTCTGATGCCAACTGTAATTCCCCGTTCATATCGATTATAAACGTTTCATATTAATTGGATTCATTGCGAGGTTTTGACCTCTATATGAGACGTTTTTCAAAGACTGCATTCGTTTTTAAAATAAACCATAACCTTTATTTTATCGACAAAGTTTTAGAAAAACATAACATAGATTATCAAGAAATGATAATATAAAATATATCGTTTACACACGACCATTACATAATGGTTTACAATAATAATATGTTACATTAAAACAAGTTTTCGAATGCAGTTTTTAAATAATATTATACAAACATGCTGACTCCAAATATTGTCTTTATTAAGCATGTAACAACGGAAGCTTTTAATAATTACCTAAGAATAAACATGTTTAAAACATCAACAAAAATGTTGGTGAGTTATAGGTTTAACCTATATCATAAATCGTAATAATAATAATAGGCCACAAGATTTCAAATATTATAAATAACCATACACTCGCAAGCGTATAAAAATCATTCATATGGTGAACACCTAGTAACCGACATTAACAAAATGCATCTAGAATATCCCCATCATTCCGGGACTCTCATAGGATATGATAAATCGAAGTACTAAAGCATCTGTAACCCGGATGGGGTTTGTTAGGCCCAATAGATCTATCTTTAGGATTCGCGTCAATTAGGGTGTCTGTTCCCTAATTCTTAGATTACCAGACTAAAAAGGGTGATATCCGGTATAATAATCGAACCATAGAATGTAGTTTCAAGTACTTATGCCTATTTTGTAAAACATTTATAAAACTGCATGTATTCTCATCCCAAAAATATTCGATAGTAAAAATGGGACTATAACTCACTTTCACAGATTTTCAATTCATCGAGAATAAGACTTGGCCACTGGTCGATTCACGAACCTATAACAAATATATACATATATATCAAAGTATGATAGAAATATATTCAAATCAATTTTTATTTACGTTTTAACGTATTAAGTTATCAAGTTAGCAGTCCAACGTTAGTAGTCCACAATTAGTAGTCCATAATAATCCAATAATATATATATATATATATATATATATATATATATATATATATATATATATATATATATATATATGTGTGTGTGTGTGTGTGCGTGTGTGTGTATCGTGTTAGAATTAACTAACACTATTATATATTGTCTTAATATAATTAAGACACATAATATATATATATTGTCTGAATCACCCCATGACCCTTTGTATACATGACTCAGAGTCGATCACAACCCATGGTATATATATTATTTTAGAATCAACCTCGACCCATTATATGCTAACTCGAGCATTACCGCATATAGTGTCTTATGGGTTATTCATAATATATATATATATATATATATATATATATATATATATATATATATATATATATATATATATATATATATATATATATATATATATATATATATATATATATATATAGATGATGTCAACATGATATGTCAAAACATTGTATACGTGTCTATTGATATAAAGTCATATATATATATATATATATATATATATATATATATATATATATATATATATATATATATAGTGTCTTACGATTTTTTTTATTAAGACTATAATATATTGTAGTAGAATTAACCCCGACTATTATAATTTATATTTCTACTAATAAGGGATCAGGACATGTATAGATACATGTAGGATAAGTTAGCTAGGATATGGTTAGTATAGTTTTGTTTAAAAAAGATTTCGTAGCTAAAACTAGTAATTCTAACCAATTTTGTTTTACCCATAATTTCTTCATTACAAATCCGATTTGAGTGAATCAAATAGCTATGGTTTCGTATCAAACCAAAATTTATCTAAACAGAAATGTATAGGTTTATAGTCAGAGTTACAGGTTACAAGTCGTTTTTGAAAGAGGTAGTCATTTCCGTCAAAAGAACGACATCTTGATTACTTTGTGTTAAACCATGATTTTTGGATATAATATCATGTTCATATGAAATATCATTTTTCTAGAAAATAAACTTTAAATTCAAAGATTAAGATAGTTTTTATTTTTCCAACCCAAAACACTCTCCTGTTTTACTACAACGGCGTATGTCCGGTTTTACGGTGTTCTTCGTGTTTTCAAGTTTTAAATCATTAAGTTAGCATATCATATAGATATAAAACATGTGTTAGGTTGTTTTTAAGAGTTAAATTAAAAGGATTAACTTTGTTTGCGAACAAGTTTAGAATTAACTAAACTATGTTCTAGTGATTACAATTTATATTCTTCGAATAATATAGTTATATAGGTATGAATCGAATGATGTTATGAACATAATCACTACCTCAAATATAGTAGGTAAACTTACTAGAAATAAAAAGAAATGATCTTGAGCTTCAAAGGATCTTGGATGGCTTGAAAGTTCTTGAAGTAGAATCATGACACGAAAACAAGTTCAAGTAAGATTACTACTTGAATTAAGATAGTTATAGTTATAGAAATCGAATCAAAGTTTGAAAATGAATATTACCTTGAATTAGAAAGATAACCTACTGTTAATAACAAAGGTTTCTTGATCTTAGATGATTACTTGAAATGGATTTGAAAGCTTGGAAGTAATCTAGTAAACTTGAAAGTGTTTTTATGTGTTCTTGAGTAGTTGTTTTGTATGGTGATCAAAGGTTAGATTTATGAGCTAGATTGATGTAGGTTTTGATGAAGATGATGAAGAACACTTAGAACATAAAGCTAGAACTTGAGAGATATCAATTTGATGCATGAAAATTGGAATCAAAGTGTGTTTGTGTGTGCCCTAATTCACGTGAACTATCATGTATCATATAGGCTCCATTAGTTTGTTGTTTTGTTAGATATTTCATACTAGTTCCAAATGATGGTTCCCACATGTCTTGATGACTCATTAAGGCTGCTAAGAGCTGATCATTGAAGTGTATATACTGTGACGACCCGAAAATTTCCAACCAAATTTAAACTCAATCTTTCGCTTTTGACACGATAAGCAAGGTCTGTAATATTAAGTCTCAAGAATTTTGGAATTATATTCATATAATCAATTACCCTTTGACTGTGCTCGACGATTCACGAACAATTGGTTATAAATAAATGTGTATATATATATACATATATATATAATTATATATATAAATATAAATATATGTGTGTATATAATAATGAGATATAATAAAATGGCAATTAATCAGTAGAATTGGATATGTAAAATAATATATAATATAATAAGGTTGTTAATAAAATAAATCTATAGATATGATTTTTATACATAAATATTATTATATGTATATTAAAATATATAAAATCTCTAAATAATAAATATTCAATAAAAATTATTATATATGAAATTTCAAGATAAAGTATAAATGGTGTAGTAATAATATGATCATTACTTTCAGTATTATTAATAATATTAACATTACTATTATTAATAATATTATATCTAATACAAACTACATATATGTATATAAAATTTTATATATAAATGATGATATCATTATTAATACTATTATTATCATTAATAATCATTAATAATAATATTATTATTATAACTAATGAGATTATTACTATAATTTATATTATTATCATTACTAGTAACTACAATAGTTAGAATTATCAATTATTGTTAACATTAACATTATCATATTATTATTTGTCAATTATTATTATTAGTCTTTATTAAGAATATGATTATTATTAATAATATTAGTATTAGTATTATTAATATTAATTGTATTAATATAATTATATTAGTCAATTATCAAAAATAGGAATTAGATTTTTATAAATACAGATATATAATAATTATATATATATATATATATATATATATATATATATATATATATATATATATATATATATATATATATATATATATACGGCTATATATAAATACATATACATAATACTGTTATACACATATATACATACATTATACAGATACATACTCCGCATATGTACATTATACATATGCATACTGTATTACAGATATATATATACGTACATGTGTAGATACTGATAATTCAATATATATACTCCGTATAACAAACACAGAAATTTTGTTTCACATCTTAATCAATCACTGTATCTAATCTTTGTTTGAATCTTCTAAAGTGTTAGACAACCAAATCGTTAGTACAAATCAGTATATATTCGTTCTTTATTTTTTATATAAAATTCTGTACGATTGGAGGTATTCCTGTCGATCCAAATTGCTACAAAACAAACGAAATTATCAAGGATATTAACACATTCCATCTGCTACGACCTTTACCAATAAGAAACACCCTTCACAGAATCTTAATTGTCAAACCTGGAAGAACACACAGGTCATTTACTCTGTTCGTATACCTTTTTCATATTTCTTCAAATTTTTAACTATTTTAAAAATATATTAATGCAGTAATGTTATAAATACTTCTTTTAATTAATCTGGAATGTTTCACTTGTTAATTTCCCATATTGAATTCGAATTTTGGAAGTCAAATATATATTTCAAAAAGTCAAACGAGTGTTCTTTGATTAAATTCGAGTTCTGTGTTAAAATTCAATATCAATTGATGATCACAAAAGTTTCTATGAGGGAATTACTACATATTTCATGTAGTAAGTTTAATTTAAAAGTGCCTAAAAATCCGAGTCAGAGTTTGAGTTGTTCTTCGTTCGTTTTTAACTGCTAGTGAATTATTTTTATTTTTATATCTTTCTGTTTAATCAATTCATCAAAGAACGATTATTTCTATTTTTAAATCAAGTCATAATCATAAATCAAACTAGGAATGCAACTGTTATTTGTTTAATGGAATCTCTGGTCGACTATATCATGAAGAAGAGGGGAAATAAAACAGGAAGGTTTAAAATAAATTGGGATAAGTTTAATTCAGAAAAACAGAAGTAGTCGAGTGGTTAAGTGTTGATTCGGGTGAGCGGGAGGTCGTGGGTTCGAGCCTGACTCGGGACATTTTTTTAAAATAGATTTCCTTAAAGGTAGTTTTCTTTTCTTTTAGTATTATTTCAATTATTATTATTATTATTATTATTATTATTATTATTATTATTATTATTATTATTATTATTATTATTATTATTATTATTATTATTATTATTATCATTATTATTATTATTATTATTATTATTATTATTATTATTATTATTATTATTATTATTATTATTATTATTATTGTTATTGTTATTATTATTATTCTTATTATTATTATGATTACTTGATTAAAACCTTGTTAGGATTATGATTAAATTATAATTACTTTGTGATGTAATTGAATTATTGATATAATTATTATTATTATTATCCTTATTGATATATAATTATTATTAAGTATTATTAATACAATTGTTATTAATATAACTTGAATTTTGATTACATACAAATATATTTATATGTATAAATATGTACGAAAATGAATATGGTTATGATTACGAATATGTTTAAGTATAAATTGATAAAATATAATAATAAGTATGATTTAATTTATAGTATAATATAAACATAAGTATAATTATAAGTATTGATAAAAGATGATATTATGAAATTCAGATGAAATTAGAAAGAGATTTAGATATAAACATGATAATGATAATGATATAATTCGATTTATTATTAGTTTTAATATTAATTGTTATTATTATTATTAGTAGATCATTATTTTCTAAACTATCATTTTAACAAATAAATATTTTGTACATTATATATACTTATTACATATACTAGGATTATATTAATATTTAAAGCTAATGATATTTCATAAATAAAACACTAATTGCAGGTATATATGTATATAAATATATTATTATAACTAAATATATATATAAATATTAATAATTATAAATCTATATACACAAAATCAATATATATAGAATATAATTTAAGATATAATATAAGTATACGTTTTAAAATGAAATTTAGTATAAATTCTACATAACTATAAACATATAAATAATATATATTAATAAATGAAATTTTGTGATTTACATTATATGTATTAATAGATATACAAATGATATAGGTTCGTGAATCCAAGGCCAACCCTGCATTGTTCAGTTTCGTCATATGTATTTTTACTACAAAATACAGTATTGTGAGTTTCATTACTCCCTTTTTAAATGCTTTTGCAATATATATTTTTGGGACTGAGAATACATGCGCTTTTATGAATGTTTTACGAAATAGACACAAGTAATCGAAACTACATTATATGGTTGAATGATCGAAGCTGAATATGCCCCTTTTGCATGGTAGCCTAAGAATTAGTAAACCGATCTACTAATTGACGCGAATCCTAAAGATAGATCTATTAGGACTAACAAACCCCATCCAAAGTACCGGATGCTTTAGTACTTCGATGTTGTTTTATCATGTTCGATGGATGTCCCGAAATGATAGGGGATATTCTTATATGCATATTGTTAATGTCGGTTACCAGGTGTTTAATCCATATGAATGATTTTTGTCTCTATGCATGGGACGTATATTTATGAGAAATGGAAATAAAAATCTTTTGGTCTATTAAAATGATGAAAATGATTGATTATGATAAACTAATGAACTCACCAACCTTTTGGTTGACACTTTAAAGCATGTTTATTCTCAAGTATGAAAGAAATCCTCCGCTGTGCATTTTCTCATTTTAAGGATATTACTTGGAGTTATTCATGATACATTTCAAAAGACGTTGCATTCGAGTCGTTGAGTTCATCAAGATTATTATTAAGTCAATTATAGTTGGATATATTATGAAATGGTATTCATGCCATCAACTTTCGATGTAATGAAAGTTTGTCTTGTAAAAATGAATGCAATGTTTGTAAAATGTATCATATAGAGGTCAAGTACCTCGCAATGTAATCAAATATTGTGAATCGTTTATAATCGATATGAACGGGACCTTTCAGATACCAATAATATGTACATTTAAAAGCTGGGTATAATACGAGTATGAATACCGATTGAATACGAGTAGAATTGTTGATGAAAATGAATGGGAATGTAATCTTAACCATTTTTGTTAAGTATGAGTGTTTTGATATATGTCTTGAAGTCTTTCAAATGTGTATAAATACATCTTAATACACTACATATTTATACATTTTAATTAAGTCGTTAAATCATCGTTAGTCGTTACATGCATGCGTTGTTTTGAACCCTTTAAGTTAATGATCTCGTTTAATGCAATTAATCCATTGTTATTATATCTAATGAGGTGTTAAATTGTTATATTATCATGATAACATAGTGTATTAATATATCTTAATACGATATATATATATATATATATATATATATATATATATATATATATATATATATATTAAGACATCGTTACAACGATAATCGTTGCATATAAATATCGTTTTGAAATCCTTAAGTTAATAGTCTTGTTTTATGTATATAGTTTATTGTTAATATACATAATGAGATACTTAACTATCATTTCATCATGTTAAACATATATATAAGTCCATATATATATTATCATGTCATATACAAATTATAACGTTCGTGAATCATCAGACAAACTGGGTGGTCAAACGTTTACATAAAAACCGTTTTAATTAATCAAGTCTTGACAAGTTTGATTGCTTAACATGTTGGAAACATTTATTCATGTAAATATTAATCTCATATAATATACAATCATGGAAAAGTCCGGGTTATGAAACCTTCTTGGATAAGCTTTTAGAAGTGGTGAATGATTTGCTTTTCTTCTTGGCAATAAGAGCAAGTGGATCACCCAGAGAAGACTCTTTCCTTTCCGCTAAAGTTTTTGACACAACAGATTGATAATGCATAAGTACTCTAACAAGCTCATGAATATTCAGCTTATTAATCTCTTTGGTAGATTAAATGATTTTTCCATAAGGACTCCAATCAACATTGAGCTTTTTGAGAAAACTCATGTTGATCTCAGCATTCACTTTTGTAATCTTGCACCTTTTCAACTCACTAAGGACACCATTGAAACGACGGTAGGTTTCCTTGAGAAGTTCTTCGGGTTCCTGCTTGAAATCTTCATAACGTTCAAGAGCCTTATTCAATTTTGTAATATCTGACATGTCATAACCTTCCTGTTGCCTTTTGATCTCATCCCATATGTCCTTAGCCGTGGTGTTGCTGTCAATATTTTCAAATAACTCATACGGGATGGCTTGCATGATGACATTTTTAGCCTCAATATCACCTTGAGCTCTCTCACGTTTCTCACTGAAAGTTCATAGACTGGAATTGACATACCAGTATCTGGATAGTATTCAACAACTGGACCATCTCTCAAAGAAGCCCAAATGTACTTTGCCTTTTCACCCTTGTAGTCTATGTACTGAATGATACGATGAAGCCACTGGTTATACTTTCCATCAAACAACACTGGAGGTCTGGAATCGATCCAATGATCAAGGTATCTTGAGTAGACATATTGATAATAAATGAGATAGATTCGGGGAAGAGTTGATATATCACACAAACTGAGATTCAGGTTCAGAAAAATATAACAAAATGTTAGATTCGATATCAGATTCAGTATTGTAGCGGACTCGGTATCTGGTTCAGTACTATAGCAGATTTGGTATATCAGATTCTGTATCAGAAACTAATAAAGTAACACGTATTTCACACAGGTTCGGTAAAGATTCAGTAACCATAAGATTTGAAGCCTTAGAACAGTTAAACCTCACTATATAACAAGTATATACAAGATTCGATATCAGATTCGGTTTTGGTATCTGGTTCGGTAACTAGACTCTGTAACCCTTTCACTTGACAGATGAACCAAATTCAATGTAAAATACCTTGAATTAGATTCGGTATGTTTGCGGCATGTTAGTACAATTTTCCGTATAGCGGCTGTAAGGTACTAGTACAAAAAAGTAGATGCTCAGCGTGTGGCGTATACTGTTGATTGTTGTTTGCCCTCGATAAATTATCTCTGTAGACCCAGAACACGGATGGATAATCCGTGAGGTGGCCTCAATCAATCTGGGAATTGATCCGTATAGCGTATTGCTGTTATGCGGCTAATGTATGTTTAGAGTGAGAAAGAACTGTATGAGAGAGAAAGTGTACTTCTCTCTGACTGTAGTTTAAATCAGAATGATGTAAAATGTAGTAACCCAGGGGGTCTATTTATAGGCGCAGAATGTCCGAAATTCACGGGATACATGTGTCAATCACTGAATGGTTTTGTTACGTGAAGTATTCGGAATGTCGGTGGTGTGTCCTGACGTGGTTGCATGCCGTTCATGCGCCGAGTTAAAGGGCTTAAGCATAGAAGCTACCTGCAGGGCTTACACTTGACGCTGGGCGGCCTGCTGTACGCTGGACGGCAAATGCTGAAAACTACCAAATTTAGTTATCTCTCGTGCTATTTGATCGAGTTTTCTGTATGGAAAATGATGTTTTTATACGTGTATCTCCTAGGATACACCATTAAGTCCCCCCCAGTTTAATGTCTTTATTTTTGTAAAAAATAAAGTCATTAAACTAAAAATAAAAGATGCCTTTTTCCTCGAAGACAAAAACTGCTGTAGCCGTCTGATTTTCTGCTCTGACGTCATTTATCAATTACGAAATTGCTCCCGAAATCTTTTTAATTTGTTTTCAAAGTTTAAATTGTTTGCTATATTGATCTGCCCCATACACGTGTCTCAATCTCATCCCTTTATTATCCATTTGCTTTACTATAAATAGCCCGACTTTTTACCTTTTTCCTTTTCCAAAAATTGGTTATTTGCTGTGAAGATATCTTGCAATTTATTCAATTTAGCAATCCATGAAGTGCAAGGTCAGTGATTGTTCATCTTTTCTTCTATTTGAATTTTCATTTTTCATACTACCATGGCCGAATCCAACAGCACGTCTTCTTAGAGAGACAATCGTGATGACAGCACCATCCCTTCTAGTATCACTGAAGCCGATATAGAATAGTTATGCAAGAAGCACAGACATCTTAGATTGTTGAATCCTATTGTGCCTTTGCCTAGCGATAGGGCCAATAAACCTCCAAAGAAGATGATTACCCTCTATAAATTGCAATTAACTGTAGGAAACCTCCGTATTCCTCTTTCTTCCTTTCTTCAACAAATTCTTGCCCATTATGGGATAGGGCTTAGTGAAATTCATCCATTAGGTTTACAAAAAATTATTCTTTTTGAAATGTAATGTAATGCTGTAGAAGAAATCCCCAATGTGAATATTTTCCATGAATTATTTAGAACTAGATTAGTTAGTAAATGTTGGTATACATTTGACTGTAAGCCAAATAAGGCTTTTACTGGGGTGAAGGAAAGTTCTTTAAAGAACTGGGTAGATCCCTATTTCTTTGTCAATGAAAGGGTTGTTCAGGATGTCTGGGCATACGTTCTGTAGCGACCCGACCAAATCATGTTTGACGGCGCCGTCTACTTAGGTCCCGTTACGTGGCCATAAGTCTTTAAGACAAAGTTTGACCAAAATATGTCGCCTTCATTTCAAAATAAAGATTGTTCCCAAAGTTTACAAGAATTGTTCAACCAATAGTTAAGTTACAACGTTATAATACGAATGAAATCTAGGCGACACGGTTTAAGTAAAGTTAAAAGACGCTCCATGAAATGCACATATACTCGACATCCAATGCAAGTATCAACTAATGAGCGGAAGCATGTATCATGTATCGTTCAAGGACCTGAGAAAAACATAGAAATCTGTCAACGAAAACGTTGGTGAAATCATAGGTTTAAGTAAGTAAGTACAAGTGAACCACAAGATTTGCATCAATGAAATAATAGTAATACATTCCAAAAGTTTGTTTCACGAGCACCCAATTATCAAAGCTTAACATTCCTTCCATTGTATACCCCATCACTTAGTGCTAGAACAAACACTGATTCTCGAAATTATATTTCATCCGTAGACGGTAGCGAACCGTCATGGATGAGGGTTGTCAACCCATATGGCCATATAACATAAGTTCTCGCTTACACCCGGCAAGTGTAATTAATGATAATCGAATTGAGGATTTTGTTCTAAACTCGTATGTAGAATGTTTGTTTTCCCGTTCTTGTGTTCACTTAGTTCAAAAGAATCGTTTATGTTTTCTCATCCCAATATAAGTTCAAAAAGAGTAAAAGTGGGACTATGATCTCACCTTGAGTGCACGAGTAGTAAAGTACTTCAACAAGTAAACGTGTGCAAAGAACAATGCTAGTCTTGACCTAAACAATAGGTTGTATCAATAACGGTAAACACGATAGGTCAAAGATGTTCAATTAGTCCTATGGCTCGTTAAGACTCGATCATAATAGCATGTGAATCAAATTGTCATGTTTCATGCAAGGTACAAGTATAAAAACATGTTAGAACGATTGCACAAATATTTGGTTAAGTTTGATTAAAAGTCAAACTTTGGTCGGTCAAAGTCAACGAAAGTCAACACGCTCGGGTCGGGTTCCGAACTATTTTTCTGAGGTTTTTAATCATATATGAACATGTTAGAACAAGTTTCATGTGAATCGGAGGTCCGTAGTATGCCAAACATTTTTCGTAATTTGGACATGGTGGTCAGAGCCTGACCAAGGCTTATGTCGCGCCGCGACATGGTCTGGCCGCGCCGCGGCATTAGCCGTGCGCTGGTACCTGGTCAGTCTCAATTGTTCAAGTCCCAAATCAAAACTCTTTCAAGCATAAATTACAAACCGCTAACATTTAGAACTCGCACCTTATATCGTTGGAAAGGTAATTTGACAAGGAACACAACTAAACACAATTCATCAACCAAACTTCCACTTACAACAACCAAAAACCGTAATTAAACGTTCATAATCAAAGTTCAAGTTCCAAAAACGCATTTTATGATTCGGGCAACCAATTTACATGAATGATATGCCGTTTCGAAGGTAATCAAGCATACAATCCAACTAAACACTTACCAATAATAATCCATGGCATTCAATGCATCAAAAGTCCATTTCAAGTTCATCAAACCCTAACCCAAATTCACCAAAATCAATAATCAAGTTCATGAAGTTTTCTAAGGCAACCTACACATCAAATTGAAGCTAGTGATGCTAGTAACACAATTAAAACATCAACTTTTAACATCTAACAACATATGATCATCCAAAATTCAAGAATAACACACCAAAATTCAAGTTCATGCTAGTTACACTAAAACAACGAGATCGAGCATATAAATCATATATTCATGTTAGACTTGAGCCATAGACACTAATTAACACTTTTATAAGTTAAAAACATCAAGAACACAAAATCTAGTGATTTTAGAAAGTTACCCAAATGAGATGAAGTTGGTACCAAAATGAAGAGGATGAAGAGAGGATCACGAATATGTAATTTATTTGGTTGCTAGCTCCTTAATCCGGATTTAGATGATGAATGAATGAATTTGGTTTTGAGTGTGTGTTCTTGCTAGAGAGAAAGAGAGAGAGATGGAGGTGGAAATGAATGGGTGAAAGGGGTTTGACCCTTTGACCTAGTCAAGGGTTTGATCCCTTGTCAAGTTTAGTCCCTCAACTTTCGTTCGGGTGCGGGAATTACCTAAACGAGATAATTTAAAACGCGTATCAACGGGAGATGTTATAAACATATAACGGACTTTATATTAGTATAACGGAAAAGTAAATGGAAAAAGGCGGGATGTTACATTACCTACTCCTTAAAAGAAATTTCGTCCCGAAATTTAAGTAGGCGTAGTAGTCGTTGTTTCTTCCTCGAGATCTTGCGTTTCTGAATTCACGAATAGATGAGGATACTTCCTTTGCATTTGATCTTGTCTTTCCCAAGTAAACTCGGGTCCCCTTTTGGCGTTCCAACGGACTTTAACAATCGGGATTCGGCTTTGTTTCAATGTCTTGACGGAGGTGTCCACAATTTCAACCGGTTCCTCCACAAAATGAAGTTTGTCATCCATAGTAAGTTCTTCGAGAGGGATGACGATATCGGGTTCGGCAAGACACTTTTTCAAGTTAGATACATGGAAGGTAGGATGAACGGAGTTCAATTGAGGCGGAAGATCTAAACGATAAGCAACGGTTCCAATACGCTCCAAGATTTCGAAAGGACCAATATACCGCGGATTTAGTTTCCCGCGTTTCCCAAAACGGATTACACCCTTCCAAGGTGCGACTTTTAACATTACTCGGTCACCGACTTGGAATTCAAGATCGTTGCGTCATTTGTCGGTATAGCTCTTTTGACGACTTCGGGCCGTCCTAAGCCTATCTCGGATTTGAACGATTTTCTCGGTGGTTTCGTGAATGAGTTCGGGTCCGGTGATTTGCACGTCGCCTACCTCGGCCCAACAAAGAGGTGAACGACATTTGCGGCCATATAGCGCTTCAAAGGGTGCGGCTTTAATACTCGCGTGATAACTATTGTTGTAAGAGAACTCGGCGAGAGGTAAGTGCTTGTCCCAAGCTTTTCCGAAATCAACCACGCAAGCTCGTAACATGTCCTCTAAGGTTTGAATTGTACGTTCGCTTTGTCCATCGGTTTGAGGATGATATGCGGTGCTCATGTCTAAACGCGTTCCCAACGCTTCTTGCAATGTACGCCAAAATCTAGAAACGAAACGGCCATCTCGGTCGGAGATAATCGATAAAGGTACACCGTGTCGGGCTACGACCTCCTTAATGTAAAGTTGTGCAAGTTTCTCCATTTTGTCCGTTTCTTTCATGGCAAGGAAGTGTGCGGATTTGGTGAGACGGTCAACAATAACCCAAATGGTATCATAACCGCCCGTCGTTTTTGGTAGCTTGGTGATAAAATCCATCGTTATCCTTTCCCACTTCCATTGCGGAATCTCGGGTTGTCGAAGTAGTCTGGACGGTCTTTGGTGTTCGGCTTTGACTTTGGAACATGTCAAACACTTGGAAACATAAGTAGCTACGTCCCTTTTGATGTTCGGCCACCAATATAGCTGTTTAAGGTCGTGGTACATCTTATTGGCACCGGGGTGAATCGAGTATCGTGACTTATGGGCTTCATCTAAAATAAGGCTTCGTAGGTCCCCATAACTAGGCACCCAAATTCTTCCGGCGAAATATCGGAGTCCGGTTTCTTTAACTTCGAATCGAGAGGTGAGGACGTTCAAGTGTTCGAGAGAGATGTTTTCATCCTTGAGAGCCTCATCTTGGGCTACCCGAATTTGGCTATTAAGGTTGGTGTGAATGGTGATGTTTAAAGCTCGGACACGGAGAGGCACCGCTCTTTCTTTTCGACTTAAGGCATCGGCTACTACATTTGCCTTCCCGGGATGGTAACGAAGCTCGCAATCGTAATCGTTCAAAGTTTCAATCCACCGTCGTTGTCTCATGTTTAGTTGCTTTTGATCGAAAATGTGTTGAAGGCTTTTGTGATCGGTGAAGATAGTACTCTTGGTTCCATAAAGATAGTGTCTCCACATTTTAAGTGCAAAGACAACGGCTCCGAGTTCGAGATCATGTGTCGTATAGTTTCGTTCATGAATTTTGAGTTGTCGAGAAGCATAAGCAATGACTTTCGTTCGTTGCATCAATACACACCCAAAACCATGTTTCGAGGCGTTGCAATATACAACAAAGTCATCATTGCCTTCGGGAAGTGACAAGATAGGAGCGGTGGTTAGCTTCGTTTTCAAGATTTGGAATGCGGATTCATGTTCGGTCGCCCAAATGAATTTCTTTCCCTTGTGAGTCAATGCGGTTAGAGGACGAGCAACCAAAGAAAAATCCTTGATGAATCTACGGTAGTATCCGGCGAGACCCAAGAATTGACGAATGTGAGTAGGAGTAGTAGGAGTCTCCCATTTACTAATGGCTTCGATCTTCGTGGGATCGACTTTAATACCTTGATCACTTACAACATGACCAAGAAATTGAACTTCCTTCAACCAAAATTCACACTTGGAGAATTTGGCATAGAGTTGTTCTTGTCTTAAAAGTTCAAGCACAAGTCGGAGATGTTGTTCGTGCTCTTCTTCATTTTTAGAATAAATCAATATGTCATCGATGAACACAATAACGAATTTATCGAGATACGGTTTGCACACGCGGTTCATAAGATCCATGAACACCGCCGGTGCGTTAGTGAGACCAAATGGCATGACAAGGAATTCATAACTACCATAACGAGTTCGGAAAGCGGTTTTGGAGACATCTTCCCCCTTAACCCTCAATTGATGATAACCTGAGCGGAGATCGATTTTCGAATATACACAAGACCCTTGTAGTTGATCAAAGAGGTCATCGATGCGAGGAAGAGGATATCGGTTCTTAACCGTCAATTTATTTAGTTCACGATAATCAATGCACATTCGTAGGGATCCGTCTTTCTTCTTAACAAACAAAATCGGAGCGCCCCAAGGTGAATGGCTAGGTTGGATAAAACCTCGATCAAGTAGTTCTTGGATTTGACTTTGCAATTCTTGCATTTCGGATGGGGCGAGTCTATATGGTGCACGTGCTACGGGTGCGGCCCCCGGAATAAGATCGATTTGGAATTCAACCGGTCGATGAGGTGGAAGACCCGGCAATTCGTCGGGAAATACATCGGAAAAGTCACTAACAATTGGCACATCATCGATATGCTTCTCATCGCACTCGACTTTCTTAACGTGGGCAAGGATCGCAAAACAACCCTTACGGAGTAGTTTTCTAACTTTAAGGCACGAAACGAGATTGAGTCTGGTGCAACTCTTATCGCCATAAACAATCAAAGGTTCACCATTCTCGATAGGAATTCGGATTGCGTTAAGATCACAAAGGATGTGAGATTTCGTTTTGACTAACCAATTCATACCGATTATTACATCAAAGCTTCCTAGTTCCATGGGTATCAAGTCAATTTCAAATTCCTTACCCAAAATGTTTAACGCACACCCCCGGTAATATGTGTCGGCACTTAATAGTTTCCCGTTAGCCACTTCAATGGTATAAGGGGTATCTAATGGGAGAGGTGGAGTGCTAAAAGAATGAGTCAAAGTCTTGGATACAAAGCATTTATCGGCACCCGAATCGAATAAACAGGAGACATAGGAATTGTTGAGAAGAAACGTACCCGTGACTAGTTCAGTGTCATCCCGGGCTTCCTCGGTGTTGATGTTAAAAGCTCGGCCGCGCGTATTGGTGTTATCTTTCCTTTTCGGGCATGCATTTCTATAATGACCCGTTTGGCCACATTCGTAACAAGTGCCCGTCTTTGGTGCATTGGGCCACTTTCGAGCGACGGGAGTAGCACTTTTACAATCGTTGGCCTTATGACCAACTCCTTGGCACCGGTGGCAAATTAACTTACTACATTCGCCAAAGTGATGTTTGTTGCATTTGTTGCAAAGAGGTAGGTTCCCGGCATAACCTTTCTTGCCGTCGGAGGTGTAAGGCTTCTTAGCAAAGTTGTTGTTGCTTGATTGGGAGGGTTCCCACTTTCTTTTGTTGCCGCCCGTTTTATCCTCGGCCTT
The DNA here is from genome assembly GCF_046630445.1 of Rutidosis leptorrhynchoides. Classification (NCBI taxonomy): domain Eukaryota; kingdom Viridiplantae; phylum Streptophyta; class Magnoliopsida; order Asterales; family Asteraceae; genus Rutidosis; species Rutidosis leptorrhynchoides. The sequence goes on from NC_092337.1 coordinate 252,620,048, forward strand.
AGGTGCCGAAACTACGATTTCGTCAACCGTTTCAATTAGTTGGCGAGCCATGTTCATAGCGGCTTGATGAGTAGTGGGTTTGGATGACATCACCCCTTGTTTGATGCTTTTTGGAAGACCGAGCATGTAGAGCTCAATCCTTTGAGATTCGGGGTTAACAAGATTAGGACACATCAAGGATAGTTCGGCGAAGCTTTGATTATAAGCTTTAAGATCGTTTCCGACCGCTTTCAAAGCTCTTAGTTCTTCCTCAAGCTTTCGGGTTTCTTCGCGCGGAAAATACTCAACAATCATCTTTTCCTTTAGATCGGCCCAAGAGAGGGCATGAGCTTCATCGGTACCCACCGATTGAACATAGGTGTTCCACCATGTTAGAGCAATTCTGGAGAAAGTGTGAGTGGAGTATTTGACCTTGTCTTGGTCCCGACAACCGCTTATGCTAAAGACGGCTTCCGTTTGCTCAAACCATCGGGTGAGCACGACCGGTCCCCCGGTTCCATCAAAAGTGTGAGGTTTGCACCCCATGAAAGCTTTATAGGAGCATCCCTCGTTTGAGTTTCCGGCTCCATTGTTGTTGTTGTTGTTGTTGTGGTTGTTATTGTTGTTATTATTATTGTTGTTGGATGAGTGACCGGCCATGGCCGCATCTACGGCGGTAGCTATCATCCGTTCGAGAGCTTGTTCGGGAGTTTCATTGCGGCGTACACGACGAGGAGCCATTGTTCCTTCAAGACACAAGAATATCATTGATTAGTATTCTCAATAATACTAACCGTGATATAGAATAAAGATAAAGAGAAGTTTTTTTTTTTTTTTTTTTTTTTTTTTTTTTTTTTTTCTCGACTCGCCTTAAATTCTTTATGCCATAATGTCGGAACGTTCATATGAGTCACCGTAATATAATCCCGGAAATTATATTACCCTGATTCATATGTGCATTCGACATCATTTCATATAGTCAAGGTGGCGTGTCAATCAAATTAAACAACGTGAGATTAAGATGAACTAAGAGTAGATGTGAGTAGAAGCGTTCGAGTATAAATGCACAAGTAGTCAAGTAATTCCTACTTCAAGTCTATATGCCGGTTGTAGTCTAGACTCACCAATGTACCCTATGACTCGGGGTTGACACTAATGAACTCTAAATCCCTACAACCAACGCTCTGATACCATCTGTAGCGACCCGACCAAATCATGTTTGACGGCGCCGTCTACTTAGGTCCCGTTACGTGGCCATAAGTCTTTAAGACAAAGTTTGACCAAAATATGTCGCCTTCATTTCAAAATAAAGATTGTTCCCAAAGTTTACAAGAATTGTTCAACCAATAGTTAAGTTACAACGTTATAATACGAATGAAATCTAGGCGACACGGTTTAAGTAAAGTTAAAAGACGCTCCATGAAATGCACATATACTCGACATCCAATGCAAGTATCAACTAATGAGCGGAAGCATGTATCATGTATCGTTCAAGGACCTGAGAAAAACATAGAAATCTGTCAACGAAAACGTTGGTGAAATCATAGGTTTAAGTAAGTAAGTACAAGTGAACCACAAGATTTGCATCAATGAAATAATAGTAATACATTCCAAAAGTTTGTTTCACGAGCACCCAATTATCAAAGCTTAACATTCCTTTCATTGTATACCCCATCACTTAGTGCTAGAACAAACACTGATTCTCGAAATTATATTTCATCCGTAGACGGTAGCGAACCGTCAAGGATGAGGGTTGTCAACCCATATGGCCATATAACATAAGTTCTCGCTTACACCCGGCAAGTGTAATTAATGATAATCGAATTGAGGATTTTGTTCTAAACTCGTATGTAGAATGTTTGTTTTCCCGTTCTTGTGTTCACTTAGTTCAAAAGAATCGTTTATGTTTTCTCATCCCAATATAAGTTCAAAAAGAGTAAAAGTGGGACTATGATCTCACCTTGAGTGCACGAGTAGTAAAGTACTTCAACAAGTAAACGTGTGCAAAGAACAATGCTAGTCTTGACCTAAACAATAGGTTGTATCAATAACGGTAAACACGATAGGTCAAAGATGTTCAATTAGTCCTATGGCTCGTTAAGACTCGATCATAATAGCATGTGAATCAAATTGTCATGTTTCATGCAAGGTACAAGTATAAAAACATGTTAGAACGATTGCACAAATATTTGGTTAAGTTTGATTAAAAGTCAAACTTTGGTCGGTCAAAGTCAACGAAAGTCAACACGCTCGGGTCGGGTTCCGAACTATTTTTCTGAGGTTTTTAATCATATATGAACATGTTAGAACAAGTTTCATGTGAATCGGAGGTCCGTAGTATGCCAAACATTTTTCGTAATTTGGACATGGTGGTCAGAGCCTGACCAAGGCTTATGTCGCGCCGCGACATGGTCTGGCCGCGCCGCGGCATTAGCCGTGCGCTGGTACCTGGTCAGTCTCAATTGTTCAAGTCCCAAATCAAAACTCTTTCAAGCATAAATTACAAACCGCTAACATTTAGAACTCGCACCTTATATCGTTGGAAAGGTAATTTGACAAGGAACACAACTAAACACAATTCATCAACCAAACTTCCACTTACAACAACCAAAAACCGTAATTAAACGTTCATAATCAAAGTTCAAGTTCCAAAAACGCATTTTATGATTCGGGCAACCAATTTACATGAATGATATGCCGTTTCGAAGGTAATCAAGCATACAATCCAACTAAACACTTACCAATAATAATCCATGGCATTCAATGCATCAAAAGTCCATTTCAAGTTCATCAAACCCTAACCCAAATTCACCAAAATCAATAATCAAGTTCATGAAGTTTTCTAAGGCAACCTACACATCAAATTGAAGCTAGTGATGCTAGTAACACAATTAAAACATCAACTTTTAACATCTAACAACATATGATCATCCAAAATTCAAGAATAACACACCAAAATTCAAGTTCATGCTAGTTACACTAAAACAACGAGATCGAGCATATAAATCATATATTCATGTTAGACTTGAGCCATAGACACTAATTAACACTTTTATAAGTTAAAAACATCAAGAACACAAAATCTAGTGATTTTAGAAAGTTACCCAAATGAGATGAAGTTGGTACCAAAATGAAGAGGATGAAGAGAGGATCACGAATATGTAATTTATTTGGTTGCTAGCTCCTTAATCCGGATTTAGATGATGAATGAATGAATTTGGTTTTGAGTGTGTGTTCTTGCTAGAGAGAAAGAGAGAGAGATGGAGGTGGAAATGAATGGGTGAAAGGGGTTTGACCCTTTGACCTAGTCAAGGGTTTGATCCCTTGTCAAGTTTAGTCCCTCAACTTTCGTTCGGGTGCGGGAATTACCTAAACGAGATAATTTAAAACGCGTATCAACGGGAGATGTTATAAACATATAACGGACTTTATATTAGTATAACGGAAAAGTAAATGGAAAAAGGCGGGATGTTACACGTTCGTGGTGACAGAAAAACTACCATAGGAGTTAGCAAGTCCACCACATTATCTGAGGATGAAAGTTTTATTCTTGATACCTTGAAGACTTTCAAATTTCCACAAAGGTCATATAATGATTATGAAGCTATTTTGGTTCTCTGTAAAATGAGTACCAATTGGCATGCTGGATTTACACCGGTGCTGCGCTGGGAAGGCCGTGGTAGGAACCTTTATTGATATATTCTGTTCTTTGTTATGTTGTCATGAGTTATATATGTTTTCTTATATATGTTTCTGCTTGCTTGGTATGTTTCCTGTTTGCAGAAGAAGAGATGCAGGTTTACAGGACCTTTAAGAAGACCAATCTAGATCCCCTAATTGTTTCTGAACGGCCCAAAACTCCTGCTAAAATTGAGACTGATAAAGCCAAAGATGCTGCCTTTGAGCAACAACTGAAAAGCCCAGAGCGGCCTGTTGATGGTGGGGATGGTGGTATAGTCCAACCATCTCCTGATGTTGAAATTATTGAAATTACTCCTCAATCGTCTAGCGCCAAGAAGTCTGCAAGGTGCTCTAAACGTGAAGGGAAACGTCCAGCGAGTGAAGCTGTTGAAAAACTAAAAAAGAGAAGTATGTGTCTTAACTGTATCTGTGTGAGTAAATTAATAATTTTGTGTTGAAGCTTTATTGTATATTTATCTGTTTCTCCATTTTATAGGATTGGTTCTTCAAGATGATGATGTTGATACTTCTGCTTGGAAAGATCCTGAGGGCAATAAAACTGTTGATGTTGAAGATGACAGTGATGATGATGATGAAGAAACTGATGATGTTGATTCTTTTGAGACCCCTCCATTCAGAGCTCTGCATACTCCTAAAGGGACCGATACAACCCAATCCTCTGCATCCACTCAACCACCATCTATACCTCTGGGCGGTTTGCAGGCTTTTCTTGACGATCTGGCTAATAAATCTAATAGTTTTACTGAGTTTTTGAAGGTAATCTTTATAAGATTTATAATCTTAGAACACCATTTCACTAATAATTTTTTTCTTATCAGAATTACTGTATTCATTGTAGGCAAGCACCATTACTGATTTTTCTTCCTCTCTGTCCACCATGACTCATAAATAAAGCTATCAATCTACTGCTGCAGCATTAGTGCTTCTGAATCAACATGTGATTCATGGGCTTAAGATGCAAAAAGCTCAAGACACTATTGTTGCCAATGCTGTACATAATGCCAACAAGGTAAAAGGGCTTGAAGTTGACTTGAGAGATGCAAATTCAAAATTAAAGACTGCAGAGGATGCTGTAAAGAAGGAGGAGGAGTTGTTGCAGGTGGTGGAAACAAAATGTGTTGCAGAAAGGGTGGAGAAGGAGAAGTTTATGGAAGAGAATGATAAGCTGATGAAGAGTAATGAGGAGCTAAAGAAGTTGCTTGAGGAAAAGAATCAGTTGTTGGAGGAGAAGATTGCTGCTGCTAAAAAGAATTTTACTGACTTAAAGGCTGGTGTTCCTGATCTTGTGCATAGGGTGTTGAGCTCTCCTTTTGTTGGTCAAACATTTCAAAGATATCTGGTGGCATCTACAGAGAGTGACTTGTCAGATACAATGAAGGAGATTCTGGATGCTCTTACTGTAAAACCTGACCCCCTACTAGTTGAAATATCGAAACATATAAAACCAGATGCTGATACCAATCTACGGTGGCCATTAAGGAGGTATCTTCTTTGAAGATTACTACACTGAAAGAAGTTTGTAGCAGGGAGAATGTTTCTGTAAAAGATATTTTAGATGTACCCATTCCTAATTAATCTGTAACTGTCATGCAACTTCTGTATACTGTTCATGTATATTATATTTTACTACTTTATTTTGATTGCACCATGAGTGCTTTTTTGCATGATTAACATATATCTGTTTTATATTTTCTTAACCACTGTAAGCTATAAAAAACTTGAATTTCATATATCATGTGATATGAAATGATTTTTGCCTTAACCTGTTTTTAACATTGTTCATTAATTGAACTGTCATCCGTCATCCGCTGTCCGTAATGCATAATTCCTCTTTATGAATCAGAGGTGTACTGCTACCTAAATGGTATTATGTATACAGGCTGTTGAAAATGTATACCTGTTTTGTATCTTCACTTAGGAAAACATGTATAACTTTGCTGTTATGTAATGAATATATCGAATGATTTATCCGTACTCCGTTCTGTAATAGAACACTTGTTTTATAAAGAAACATTAAGAATTCTCAGTCTACTTTGTGAAGTAGGATATGAATGAATCATAATACTGTTATACAGTAACAATTGATAAATCTGTTAGAGAAATTTCTGTTTATGGAATTAACGGGGTTCCGTTTAGCGTGTTGCGCTCAGGCTTTGTGCGGCTTACAAAATACACTTGTATTTCAATTTTTTCTGTTTTCAATATATAAATGGATTTATGCCGTTATGATTAACCATTCTGTATATCATGATATTATGAGATCTTTAGTTTTGCCTCAGTGCCCTCTAGCGAAGTAAACACTTTACGCTAGCCGATCCTTTGTGTCTATAATGTTGACACAAGAGCCTCTACCATCAGAGGCATAAAAATGCCTTGCCTTATGTGGGTAGGTATGAATGTTATGCTTTGCATTCGTAATGCGTATTGTGTGAGAAAAAATTAAATTTTATTGATAACACTATCACATATACAGCATTTTATGTAATATATTCGTATGGGGTGATCAAGTCCCAATCAGAAAATTACAAAAAGTGTATTGTGTTATTGTCTGAACTGATGGAAATTAGAAATATGATAAAAATTGTTCTGTAAAATTCATGCTACTATACTATCTTCCGTTCACATCATGTCTGCTAAATAACTGCTTCGATGATTCCCCCGTATCCCTCGAGCTTCATAAACAACTAATTTTTCTCTTTCGGGTCCTAAATACTCAGAGTGTACTACTGCTACACCATTTGGTGTTGGTAACCGTATTTCTGCATGTGGTGTGGAAGTAATTGCTCCAAATTTGCGAGGAGTTCGCCTCCTAAACAATGCATTGAATCTTGATCTGCCATCAAGAACTGTAAAGTCCACAATTTCTGTTCGGACTAAAGGATGTGTTCCCAATCTTACATCCAGCTTCACTCTACCAACTGCCTTCATTGATTCTCCCGTAATGCCAACAATTTTCACAGTCGTGTAGCGAAGCCTATCCGTCACGCTGAACGGATAATTTTTGAAACAATGCAAATATAAAATATTTGCCTCACTACCTGTATCAGTATAAATTCGATTGATGTTTCTGTTTGCAATTACAGTTGAGATGACCACAGGATCTTCTGACATACGCCAATTTGAAATGTTATGAAATATGATTGGAGCATACATGCAGGTCTCCGTCCTGCGTTCTCCGTCTGTTTCATTTTCCTCTATCTCATTCCATATAACCTTGATGTGTATTTCAGGGGTTGGATCCCTTTCATCATTCCTTTCTTCTCTTCTGTTCCTGTCGCGCCATCCACCGTGACGCATTTTTCCCTGCCAAGCAAAATGTTTGTTTGAATCATTTCTCCGATAGTTTTTTCCTGGTAAAAGATGATTTAATTCTCCTGCCTTGATCTTCGCAATGATCTCTCTCATCCGTGACTTACAATTATCAGTGTCATGCCCATATGCTTCATGGAAGTCACACCATTTGTCACTTTGTGGTCCCTGATGCTCTTCCCTCGGCGGTGGGGGGTGAAAAGTTTCCTTAACAGGTTCTGTGAATAAGATTTCTTTTGGAGTTTTGGTTAATGCCATGATAAGTGGATGCCTGTCTAATGGATTTCGATGGTAATAATTGTCATTTGGATGATTATTTCCCCTCCAGCCGTTCTGCTGTTTCTGGTAATTATAGTCGTAACCACGTTGCCTCTGATAATTGTCATTTCTGTTCTGTTCTCCGCCTTGCTGCCTGAAATTTCTCTGATAATTATCCACTCTTGGATATCCCATTTCGCCTGCTCGTAAATGCTTCTGAGCGATACCCAACGCCTGATGCAATGTTTTTGGAATGTCATAGCACAAAGCATGAATTAATCGTGCAAATTGTCGCTGATCAAGACAAAATATAATTCCTGAAACAAGATGAGACTCTGGTATGTCTGGTATCTTCTGACATTCAATGGTATAACGTTTCATAAAATCACTCAGTGATTCATTCTGGTGCATTGTTATCTCATGTGCATCAAGATGTGACAATGTGCAGCTTCTCAAGCTTTGATATTGCATCACAAATTTTGCCCTCAAATCAAGAAAACTGGTAATGCTCCTTGGTGGAAAGCTAGCAAACCACTCCCTTGCCATTTTCTGCAATACCATTAGAAATATATGGCACGCAGTTTCATCTTCCCAATGCTGCAACCTCATAACACCTTCAAACATAGTCAGAAAATCTTCTAGATCTGTTGTACCATCATAAACACCGATATATGGAATTCCCAAATTTCTTGGTAATGGATAATCTGCAATTCGAGGGATAAAACATTGCGTTGACTCTGCCATTGCTGGCGGTTTGATAGCTTCATCTCTAGTAATCAAAGCAACCAAATTATCCACAGCTGTTGCACGGATGGTTGGTTGTGCTAATTTTTGCATAAATCGTGATGGCGCTGTTTTAGTCAAAACTTCATCCAGTAACTTGCTTGCCATTTCTTCAGTCATAAAGAACTGTTCACCTTCTTCTTCAAAATTCTAATCGTCATCCAGAAAACATTTTCATCACTTTGTTGATTCTCAGCGTCATCAACTAAAGCATTCAAATGATTGAATAGCTTAAACAATTGTGATTTGGAAATTGATTTTCCTTTGCTGTTGTGCTTAACATTGACATCAGATGTCTTCTTGAAAGAAACATTATTTGTTCCTCGCCTATCTTTCCAAATTCCAGCACTAGAACCTCCTATCAGTGGTTTTCTCAATCGTGGTATGGTTTCATGAACTTGATCATCTGCTGTATCAGTGTGCAAATGATCTTCTTCTTCAACTGAAGTCTCTTCAAGAGTTAGTTGATCGACTAGTATATTTTAAATGAGGTTTTCATCGACTGGTTCAAGTGTTGTTTTTGATGAGGTTGTTTCGGTTGTCTTTGCTTCTTAGTGTTTTTGGTGGTCATTGAGACGGGTGGCGCCATCTGTTAGTACGATTTTCCGTATAGCGGCTGTAAGGTACTAGTACAGAAAAGTAGCTGCTCAGCGTGTGGCATATACTGTTGATTGTTGTTTGCCCTAGAGAAATTATCTCTGCAGACCCGGAACACGGATGGATAATCCGTGGGTGGCCTCAATCAATCTGAGAATCAATCTGGAATTGATCCGTATAGCGTATTACTGCTAAGCGGCTAATGTATGTTTAGAGTGAGAAAGAATTGTGTGACATAGAAAGTGTACTTCTCTCTGACTGAAGTTCAGATAAGAATGATGTGAAATGTGGTGACCCAGGGGGTCTATTTATAGGCGCAGAATGTACGAAATTCATGGGATACACGTGTCAATCACTGAATGGTTCTGTTACGTGAAGTATCTGGAATGTTGGTGGCATGTGCTGACGTGGCTGCGTGTCGTTCACGCGCTAAGTTAAAGGGCTTAAGCATAGAAGCTGCCTGCAGGGCTTACGCTTGACGCTGGGCGGCCTGCTGTACGCTGGACGGCAAATGCTGAAAACTGCCAAATTTCGTTATCTCTTGTGCTCTTTGATCGAGTTTTCTGTATGAAAATGATGTTTTTATGCGTGTATCTCCTAGGATACACCATTACTGTATAAGGAAACAAGTTAGTATCAAGTAAAATATCAATGAAACCGAATGTGAAATATACAAAATGTCAACTATAGTGGTTGACAAACCGAGTCTAAGTGTAAAACATAGAAAATTAATCGAATCATTGCTCAAACCACAACAATTAGCTACGTATGATCAAACCGAATGTGATAGAATCACTAACACACCACAAACTACAACACTTAAGATGAATTTTCAACTTTGAAGCAGAATCGGTATGGCAGTTACGATACCGAATGTTGATCAAATCACCAATAATTGATGAATTGACGAATTAAACCATCAAATTTGTGATTAAACACCTCACGAACACTACTGAATCCTCTGATCTTCACTTAAACACAGAATCAAGCTTGAATTGATCAATATCGAGAATTTTAGCCACAAACTCTAAAAATCAACTTGATTCTCCAAAATTGTTGTTAAAAGGCTGTAATGATGATCGAAACTCTTTCTAATACACTTAATAAACCTTCGCTGAACTTACCACAGGAATCTGAATGTCAGATTATCATATTCGATGATACCGAATGTGATTCAATCAAACCGAATGTGAATATGTTCAAGAAAAAATCAATCTCTGGATCCATATAGTGATGTAATATCACAGCCTGGAAGCTTTGATACTAAATGAAAGGTCAGATCATAGTGAGAATCAAAGATATGGTAAGATTCAGTGAGACTCAGTAAGGAAAGAACAGATTCAGTATTAGAGAGAATTGATAAATTTACATTCCACAGCTTCTTAAACTAGTTTACAATGCAATGGCTATCTAATTAGGACTACTTAGGTTCCTTATATAGTCCTCTTCTAAGGAACCTTCTAGTGATCTTATTTTACATTAATACTATATCACTTTCGGGGTCCTAACAAGTTTGAACCAACTTCGGTTGCTCAAGCCTTACTTGATCCAAACTGCATGATGGCTATGCTAGAAGAATTAGGTCAATTTGAACATTTGAAGGTGTGGCCAAGACCAGCGGGGCAACAACCAATCGGGGTTAAGTGGATTTTCAAAAAAAAAAAAAAAGAAGGATTCTGATGAGGTTGTGTTTAGAAATAAGGCACGTCTTGTGGCCAAGGGATATTGAAAACAAGAGGGTATTGACTATGATTAAACATTTGCTCCAGTTGCAAGGTTTGAGGCTATTCGTCTGTTTCTTGCTTATGCTTCTCATATGAAGTTCACGGTGTTTCAAATGGATGTCAAAACTGCTTTTCTGAATGGTCATCTTCAAGAGGAAGTTTATGTTGATTAACCAGAAGGCTTTATCAATCCTATTCATCCAAACCACATCTACTACCTGGAGAAAGCTTTGTACGGTCTAAAGCAACCACCGCGTGCATGGTACGAGACTTTGATAAAGTATTTGCTGGAAAATGGCTTCTCTCGTGGAATAATTGATACAACGCTCTTTATCAGTAAAAACCACGGTCACATTCTCTTGGTTCAAATTTACGTTTGGTTCCATGTCCCTGGCCTTATGCAAAGAATTTGGTGACCTTATGGCCAACAAATTCGAAATGAGCATGCTTGACCAGCTCAATTTCTTCTTGGGGTTACAAGTCAAACAATTACCAAATGACATTTTTATCAGTCAAACTAAATACATTAATGACATAATAAAACGTTTTAAAATGACTAATTTGAGAACAATGTCAACCCCAATGAGGACTTTGTTAAACGCTGATGAAAATGGGGAACCCTTTGATATAACGCTTTATAGAAGAATAGTTGGTTCTCTAATGTACTTAACTGTGAGCAGACCGGATATTACACTTGCTGTAATGGTCAGTGCTCCGTTTCAATCGAACCCAAAGAAATCACACTCCAAAGCAGTGTTAGGATTTTCGAATACCTTAAAGGTACACCTAACCTTGGAATCTGGTATCCTCATGGATCTGATTTCAATCTCACTGCTTATACTAATGTGGATCATGGCGGTTACCATGTTGATAGAAAATGGACATCTGGATCAATTCAGATGTTAGAGAATAGGTTTTGGTTGGTTGGTCATCCAAGAAACAAAACTGTGTTTCATTATCAACAGCTGAGTTTGAGTATATTACTGCAATTCACTGTTGTTCACAAGTTTTGTGGATGCAAACTCAACTATTAGACTATGGCTTTAAGATTTCTAAGACCCCGATCTACTGTGATTCACAGAGTGCTATTGCAATTACTAGCAACCCGGTCCAACATTCTAAGACCAAACACATAGATATTCGTTATCATCTTATATTAAGGACCATGTTGAAAAGGGAGATGTAGAATTATACTTCGTGCCTACCATAGTGCAATTAGCTGACATGTTCACTAAACCTTGATGAAGTTAGGCTAAAGTTCTTTATACAAGAATTTGGCATGGTGGATAATAGTGCTTAACATTCCTTAGTTCTATTGGGACTTATACCTGGGATCTTGTGTTTATGGGGAGTACATACTTTCTAGAGGGAGCAACTGATTTCTTATTCTTTAGATATAGTCATCCAAGGGGGAGCTTTTATTTTACTAATAACTTCCTGGGCTTATATTTCAATAGTTACGATAGGGGGAGGTAACCTGATTGATATCATATTTCAAGGGGGAGTTATTAATTTTCCTAGGACAAATCAAAATGGTGATTTATTTGACTGATTGATTTGGTTGTACATATTTCAAGGGGGAGATTACAACTCTAATTCTTCGATTAAATCTGATTGATTTAGTTTATTGACATGAGATAAAGTCAATTCAGTGTTAAATTAGTTGATCTATCAAAGAAACGACTCAGATTGCATGATTGATTCGTGTTTAATGGATTCTGTATATACCGAATGTGTTTATGCTACAGTTACCAAGTATGTTCAACATGATGACATGATTATCTAATCTTTTGTGTTTAAAATTGATTCTGGTTGAGATTTTGAATGATATATGACTAGAAATGCACGTTGAGGTTATAATATATGAAATTTGAAGATACCGAATCTGATATTTGGTCTGGATACCGAGTCTGATATTTGGTAGTTAAAATTTTCATGATTTGATTTTGAAAACTTGCATGCTAAATCTAGATCATCAAAGTGAAAAGAAAAGCATATTTGGTTACCGAATCTATAAGATTTCATGGTTACCAAATTTGCTCATAAAATTGAAAATTGACTAAGTGTTTTTGGATTTTTGGTTTTATCATTTGATTAATCATGATACATGTGTTAATTGATTGAATGCATAAAACTAATGTCATGATTGTCAAATACTTGTGAATAAATGGAATAAAATTTGTATAACTTACAAAATCTAAAAAATCATAAAATTTGAAAAATACAAAGGACTTTAAAGGAAATAAGGATAGAGATATGTGCTTTATGATAACATATTTTGGTCTTCTATTCTTATTTAAACACTTAAATGGCAAACAATCATTTTATCAACACTGAAACCAACATTCCCGGAAACTATTGGCTTGCTATTCAGGAAAGGCATCAACTCTGGCCTATTTTAAGCTCCACTGTCAGTGTGCCTACTATAGACTTAAGACTTCTCAATAGAACTATCAAATTTGTTGAGGCCACACAACCCACTACTGCTAATCCACAGGGAGCACCTGCTAGATTTGAGTTTGAGTTGAGAGGGGTAAATGGTTTAAGGAGAATTACCAAGGCTAATTTTAGGAGGATCTTTCAGCTTCCTCTTGTACAAAATGCTCCTACTTTTCCTTCCACTCAACAAATGATGAACTCAACAAATGATGAACTCAACAAATGCTCCTGTTACACCTGCCAGGTTTCAAAAGAAGTTCTTACACTTCAGGTGATATGTGATCTTCTCGATCATCAACCAATGTTTTCTGATGACACGGAGTGGATCTGATAGCTTGACGGTCCTGATGCTGAAGCTTTTCTACTCATTTACAAGAGTAGAAAATCCAGATTATGCAGAACTTTTGTGGGATCTGGTACATGTCGTAACCCGTCCTAATCTATCTGGACGAAGTCATCAACATTTGGTTACATCGCAAGGTAGTTGACCTCTATATGATACATTTTACAAACATTGCATTCGTTTTTAAAAGACAAACTTTCATTACATCAAAAGTTGACAGCATGCATACCATTTCATAATATATCCAACTATAAATGACTTAATACTCTTGATGAACTCAACGACTAGAATGCAACGTCTTTCGAAATATGTCATGAATGACTCCGAGTAATATCTCTAAAATGAGCAAATGCACAGCGGAAGGTTTCTTTCATACCTGAGAATAAACATGCTTTAAAGTGTCAACCAAAAGGTTGGTGAGTTCATAGGTTTATCATAAAACAATAAAATTCATCATTTTGATGGACCACAAGATTCAAATACAGTACACCTATATCGTGTACAAAACCATTTTTCATAATGCTTAGCAGAGTAGGTTCGTACCCTTTTCTCCCCCGTAGGTTGCCTCGCGATTTTTAAATAATCGTGCACATATCTCGTGCACAAAACTAATACACATAACCTGTGTATAAAAATCATTCTCTCGATACATAACATTCATTTCGATTTCATTGCTCAACATGGTAACTGACCTTAACATATAATGCGCATCAATAATATCCCCAAAACAAAACATCTCGTCTGTATAATATATAAACTTCGAAGTACTAAACACCACGACCACTAGCCCTTCCGTCTAGTGAACATTCTAGGTGAGGATGTTAAACCCGGTAGCTACCTTTAGGATTCGCGTGAATTAGGGCCATACCCGTTTCTAATTCTTAGGTTACCAAGCAATAATAATCAGGGAAAAATATTCACAACAATTAGTGGCAATTATCATGTCCAACTAATTCAATAATAATCCACAGAACTTCAGTCTACATAATAATTTATTCGAGGAATGTTTTGCTTGTGTCTATCTCGTCAAACATTTATAAAATCATTTCATGTAATCTCAGTTCAAAATATATTTCAAAAGCATTTCATAAAGCAGTTGTAAAAACAGCGCATGTATTCTCAGTCCCAAAAATGTAAAGAGTAAAAGGGAGCAAATGAACTGACTATACGATATTTTGTAGTAAAAATATGCATACGACGGAACTGAACAATGCATGGCTGGCCTCGGATTCACGAACCTATATCATAATTATATATATTAAAACACATAATTGTAATCGAATAAATTTATATATATATAAGTTTATTAGTTATTTCATTTTTATATTAATTACTTATATGTTCTATTATTTATATTCATTATATATATTTTTACTAAATAAAATTATTAATATAGTTAAGTTTTGTGTATTCAATATATATATATATATATATATATATATATATATATATATATATATATATATATATATATATATATATATATACATATCATTTACTTGTTAAGTTAATGATAATACTAAAATAATGATAATGAATAATCTTAATCTTAACTTAACTATAATAAAATTTTAAAAAGGTGTGTTGTACCTATATATAATCCATCAACTTAATTAAATTATATACGTATAATATTATTTATCATTAATACTTATGATTTAATCAAATTTTTATCATATAATGAACTTCATTGTAATTCTTAATCATAATCATTATCATAACATACTCATCCTTATTGTTATAGCTAATAACAATAAGTTTATTATATCCTTTATTTATCTTTTAAGTTATTAATCATAAGATGTAAAGGTTAAATCATAAGTAAAGATTAAAATTTAAAAAGTTTAAGTTTTACGCTCATACCCCAGCAAGATTCAAACACGAATAACGTAAGCTTAGTTGTGGATATCTTTCAAAAACAAGAAAAATAAAGGTAGTTTGATCGAACGGTTTGATATTTGTGTGATGCTCGAATTAAAACAACCGAAACAAGTTCTCA
Organism: Rutidosis leptorrhynchoides; assembly: GCF_046630445.1. Taxonomy (NCBI): domain Eukaryota; kingdom Viridiplantae; phylum Streptophyta; class Magnoliopsida; order Asterales; family Asteraceae; genus Rutidosis; species Rutidosis leptorrhynchoides. Next base: position 252,635,181 of record NC_092337.1, read on the forward strand.
ATTTGCAATAGCGATTGTAGTCTTGAAGCCCAATGGTTGGAACTTTAAAGGCTCAAAAAGATGAACGGAACTCTAGCCCAAAACTATACACATCAACAGCCCAATACCACGGCCCGGTCCAACATCAATATAGTGGCTTTGTTTTGATACAATCAAACGGCAGTTGAAAGAAAAAAAAATATATACACTGTATCATTCCATTATCATCATTTGAGCATCATCATCTATCATTTTATTATTGTTAACACCCATCATTATCATTAGATTATTATCATCATCCTATATCATCAATGCAAACAGCTCCATTACTTGAACAAAACATAAAATTCCAAATGGCACTAACGAATTTGTAACCACACTCGGTGATCTAGCTGTAGCTTCAACATCATCTTTCTATCTTTTCGGTCTAAACGAATCTCGGCCCTATATCACACCCAATTCGTGGCCCAAATAGAAAAGAAAAGCTCGGCCGTTTAACTGTATTGGAGAAAAAGGAGTTGTTGATTTATTTATTTATTTATTTTTTTTATTTTTTTTGTGGTACCCATGTCACAATCAACTGATATTATATAGAAAGCAATCAATTGAGACTATCGTGACTTATGTGTTATTCTTTATTTTATAATTATTTAATTTACTTATTCTTAAATCATCATATCATTTTTTTTTACTGAAACAGTATGAATGTTGTATTATGAGTTAATATCTATTCAAAATGAGAACTACAAATATTGGACAGAAAGGTGGTAGGTTCGTGACTTACACTTATAGTTAACACAACGAAAAGTAACCGAGAAGCCAGCTCGACCGTGGCTAATGATTCCAGAGTGGACCATGGTGATGGTGGCCGATGGGTGTGATAGAAGGTGGTGTTCGAGTGGTATCACACGCAGCATCATAAACAACAATGAAGAAGAAAGAAAGAAAAAAAAATATGATGGTGGATGGTTGCAAGATGGTGACTGAATGGTTACAACGATGGTGGTTAAGTTGGTTCGATGGTGAGTGATAGTTATGAACCAAATGGTAGCAAAGAAAGATGATGAAGGTGATTTACGGTTAACGGTTTTCAAGTTTTGCGAACGAGAATTTTAGAGAGAGATAAGAGAGATGGTAGCGGTTGGTGGTTGTTCATGATTGTAGAGCCGTGGTGAGGTTAAGGATGGTTGATGGTGGGTTTGTTTCATCGAACAAGAACACGAAAGGGAAATGGGTTTGTTGAAGATGGTGATGGAGAGTTTGTTTTTTTTTTTTTAATACCGCGCGAACATGAAACTTACACTACTCGAAGGTGGATGATGGTGATCGTAGGTGGTTGATGGTGGTTGTGGTGGATATGTGGTGTTCCCAGTGATCAAAAGGTGAGGTTTATGGTGATGGTTGAGTGTTGAATCATGCTTATATCTATATGCACTTGTATATATGTGTAAACATATAACTTAATCAATAAATAATAATAATATAATAATAATAATAATAATAAATATTAAACTAATCAAATGAAAAGAAACGTGTACTCTCATTCATCATAGTTCAGCGGCCTCTACCGACAGTTTTCATGGACTATTACTTCGTACCACATTGTTACTCAGTGACGGATAAAAAGTGTTTAGAAAAATCCTATATTTTTAAATTAACTATATTTATTTATTTTGGTCATTATGGTATAAAATTCAATCATAAATTATTTAATAAAAATTACATTAATTATTCACTCCCAACCCTCAAGTAAAATATAAAAAGTTTTAAAATTTGACAAACAACTTCTAAATATATTATTAATAAGCCTAAAATTTATAAAACTCATTTTCGGATCACCGTTTATTTTAAAATCATATAAGTTGAAATTTAACTTGCTTAATATCAATCGAAACATCAAACGAGTATTACAATCATTTAATATTTATTTTTAATATACTTTATTTATATATAGAGATATATTTTAAATAATAATTATTATAATATCCTATTTTTATTTTATTAACTTTTAATTACAACAACATATAATACTTCAAATTATATTTCGAATTATTATTTATATATACATACACACATATCTATTTACAATTAATTGTTCGTGATTCGTCGAGAGTAGTCGAAGGGTAAATTGAATATATGAACATCGTTCCAAAATTTTCTAGACTCAACATTACATACTTTGCTTATCGTATCGAAATCATATAAAGATTAAGTTTAAATTTGGTCGAAAATTTCCCGGTCGTCACAGTACCTACCCGTTAAAGAAATTTCGTCCCGAAATTTAATTGGGATTGTCATGGCTGACAATAAATATGTTTTCATAACGAATATGAGCTGATAAATAGAGTTTTATTACTATTGAGTAATAAGGATAAAATAATTCAATTATTCAAAGAGTACGAGTGAAGCTATCACAAAAGAACGAGATGAGTAAACAAAATCTTGTCATATCTTAGGATGTAGACATGATTGATTTCCGAAGTTCAGGGGATTTTGAAAAAATCTTCGTAATGAGATTTGGTTCTTTGGTAATTAAGGAAATTAGGATCTTCTTTGGTGAAATGCGATAATCTGTCTCGATTGCTTTGTCTGATATTTCACTATAAATCCTCCTCTTTCATTCCATTATTTTAATCACTCATATACTTTTCTTTCCTCGATTTTAACTACAGCAAGTGTAACAACCCAACCCGTAATCTAATCAAATATGTAATAATAATATAAAAAAAATTTATAAAGGAGGGGTGCGCGGCGCGAACAGGGCCTGGCAGCCCGCTGTCCACTTTTTCCAATTTTCGTAAAAAGATCTCCCACTTCCCGACATATTTAGACGAAACGCTTTTCACAACAAGTTCTAATATGAAAAACTCATACGATTCAATCATAAAATGAGTTTTTCGAAACGGGGCCCACATCGACCCGAATTACAAGTTTCATACAAAAGGTAAGTTTCGACCACATTAGTTTAAATTCCAAACGACACTAGAGCATGATGTTTGGGGGTTAAACAAAGCGGGATCGCTAATCCAATCGAATGCCCTTACCCTTGTCCACGCCGGAGCCTATAAAAAGGTAAACAACGAGAGGGTAAGCAAAGCTTAGTGAATGCAATGATTATACACGTATATATAATATACCTACTTGCAAACACTTACACACATACCGCATAAATGCTAGCTACACAATTAGCTTATCGTCTCAAAATACAAGCTATTAACATCCAATACCACAAGCTAGCAATACAATAGCATATATACAATTTGTACAATGTAATATGCTTATGCTACAACACCATAATCATGGTTAACCAATTGTACAAGGAATGGTACTCGAATTTCCCATCAATGTTCATAACAACCATTAGAGTACTGAACACGTCGTACACTAATCCCACGGGTGGCATCTTAACACGTCAATACTTCACCCCGAGTGGTGTCTTAACACATCGACACTTCACTCTTCATATTACTTGAGGTGGCATCTTAACACGTCGATACTTCACCTCGAGTGGTGTCGTAACACATCGACACTTCACTCTTTACCTTTCATGGAGTGGTGTCTTAGCACATCGACACTTCACTCATCACGTGAATGTGGTGTCTTAGCACATCGACACTTCACATCTCACGCTACACAAATAAATACATTATATACCTACGCATATAATTATTCCATTCACCTTAACGATTCGGTGACGTTTTTATACTTCCGCAAGCTTCAAAGCAAAGTACCTAATATAATAAGTACTTCAATCAACACACAAACTAGTTGGACTAAATACCAACAATTCACTTATGTGCATTTAATGACTTAAATGCATTAAATGCCCCATTATCGCCAAAACCGTCCCATTAAGGTCAAGACCATCATAAATCACTCAAAGCTAGTGATTAAGATCCAACAACACTAACTAATACACAATAAGGGTGTTTCATGAAAGGACCCGTCCTAATCCATCCGGACGAATACATTACATTTGGTTACATCGCGAGGTACTTGACCTCTATATGATACATTTTACAAACATTGCATTCGTTTTTAAAAGACAAACTTTCATTACATCAAAAGTTGACGACATGCATACCGTTTCCTAATATATCCAACTATGAATGACTGGATAATAATCTTGATGAACTCAATGACTCGAATGCAACGTCTTTTGAAATATGTCATGAATGACTCCAATTAATATCTCTAAAATGAGCAAATGCACAGCGAAAGATTTCTTTCATACCTGAGAATAAACATGCTTTCAAGTGTCAACCAAAAGGTTGGTGAGTTCATAAGTTTATCATAAAACAATAAAATTCTGTAATTTTGATAGACCACAAGATTTAAATGCTGCATGGTACAAATGGGCCCGAATCCTATACCCACCTGTAATGTATGTGATGACCCGGAAATTTCCGATCAAATTTAAACTTTAATCTTAATATGTACCCGACACGATAAGCAAAAATCTGTAATGTTGAGTCTCGAAAGTTTTGAAACTATATTCATTTAATCAAATACCCTTTGACCATGTCTGACGATTCACGAACAATTTTGTGTAAATAAATATATATACATATACATATGTCTGATTTTTAAATTGAGATATATTATATAAAACATTGAACGGATTAGTTAATATGAATATAAGCTATGAGATCTATTTTATGAACTGGGCAATGTTGTCAAAGTATTGAATGAATAATATGTTACATAAATGTATTTGTTCGATGTAAGTTTATCGACGAGATTAAAAGATAATATCAAATGATTGAATTATCGGATACATTGAACTATGATTATGAGTCTCTGATATGAGGTCCACTTTGAATTAAGAAACCCTTACTTTTTTAACGGTATTCGGAATAAATGGTAAAGTGATTTACAAGTAAGAACAAAGTATCACTTATTGGGAGTTAGACAAAAGTTAGTGGAGAATCGAATTTCATAATACTCGATTTATCATATAGAAGGAATAATTGGGATAAGATTCGTTGACTAGATAAACCCATTTGATATGTTATATTAAGATATATTATTTAGAAAGTTAAGGAAATTAAACTAAACAATTACGCATAAAAGAATGAAATCAAATTAAGTTTTAAAGGATAAACATTATAGGATTTTCGATTTTGTAAAGGATCTTAAATTAGATAATTAGTTTTGAAATGATAACTAGTATGTCATTAGATGAAAATTTCAAAAGTATATATAAGATTATAAATTTTAATTAGTCATAAAACGTTTTAATTTTAAACTAATATTAATAAATAAGCTTTGATAAATAACAAGATTATGAATTATAAAAGGAAGTGATCAAAACACTCAAAAGATTAAGTTACACTCTGAGTGGGTTAGTTTTTAATTAATTTAAGTCTAGTTATTAATAAAGGTACATGTCACAAAACGTTTAATTTAAAATAAAATATTTTGATAAACAACGAGCCACTAATTTATAGAAGTTAATGACCACAACACTCAATTTTATAAGTTATATTTTTTATAAAGGTATTTTATTGTTGAGTAAGCCTAATTTTTGTAAAAGGTACACGTCACGTAATGTAAAAGGCTAGTTTTCTAAACGTACGAAAGTGCGCCCGAAAAACCGAAAGTGGTACATGAGTCGTGAGACCACGACCGTGTCATTTTTGTAAAAATTATATTTTTACCATGAACGTAAATATAATATAATATTTAATTAATTCTAAAGATTAAATATATTATATATTAAATAATAAAAAAAAAAAAAAAAAGAAAAGAAACCATATTAGATATCATAAGCATTACGTGTATAAATGAAGTGTCGACATCTTAACTTAGTGACATTGTGTGCTGGATTTAGGTATGAGGGGTAGGTGAAGTTCAACCCTTTAAATCGATCCATTTTTTAGTTCGATGAATTCACAATTCAAGCTCTCATCTCTCTGCACTCTAAATTACATATATATATATATATATATATATATATATATATATATATATATATATATATATATATATATATATATAATTATTATTATTATTAATATTTCATTTCTAGTATTATTATTATTAGTATTATACATAAAATACTACGACGAGGTCATGAACGAGTAATTTCAAAACTAGTGTTCGAGTAGGACAGGGCTAAGGAAATTATGGGTTATAGCTTTGGAGGTGATGGGTATAGTTCATGGGTATGCTCATGAGGTCAATCTAGTGTTTATTGTCTTCGTTGCGTCTACGTACCTTTCCTGCAATATTGAATCTCAATATTGATACGTGAGTACTCATAATTTAATTTTTACATACTAATAGTGTATCCCTGACTAGTGCTCGAGAAAATAGGATTATGCATATTTGTACATTTGATGTTGCCCTTAGATCGGTTATGTTGAATCTTAAAGGTTGTTATACTAGGGATGAAATAATATATAAGATATGCATGTCCTTAGAAAGCTAGCAAAAAATTAAGAACTTTTCATTTAGATATCGAATGAATTCGATGAACGGTTAGAAAGTTATGAATTAAACAATTAATTTCGTAATTAAAAATGCTGATAATAATTAGTGAACTAATTTTCTGGGTAATAAAAAGTGGTTATTTGGATTCTACTCGTCGAGTAGATGAATTTTCATATAAAGCACGTCTCGTTTCGTTGAACGGTTGTCAAGTTATGGATAAAAGAAGTTTTGTAAATTTTGATGAAACGTCGATACGGAAACTGAAATTATCGCTGATCTGCGTTGTTTCAGATTAAAACAAAAAATACCACTGAATTCTTTGCTGTAAGGTCTAACAAAAGACTCTGGCCGTTTGTCAATTCGAGTCTCGACGATTTTTCTAAAAATCGTCAAAGTTGACTGTTTGATCACATTTTAAAATTCTAAAAAGAGCTGAAACTTTTTATTAAAAATGTCAGTTTTGTATCAGTTGTCATGGTGGGCCTGATGTGTGTTTACTTTTGCCAAAAATCATGTTATATCTTTGTGGTAACGAGAATTTGAAGGCTTTGACCGTTTGTCAATCCAAGTTTCGAGGAATTTTCTAAAAATCTCCAAAGTAGGCTACTCGGTCACTTTTGTAAATTTATTAAAGCTGAAAAATTAACTTTGAAACACCGAAACCGCGTTGGCAACTACGAGTTGTCTAGGTTTAGTTTACTTCTGTAAAAATTTATGCTTAATCTTTTTGGTAATGTGTAACTTTTATCTTTGGCCGTTTATCAATCGGAGTTCCGATAATTTTTCTAAAAATCGCTGAAGTGGCCGTTTAGTCATGTTTGACCGAAAAATCATTTTTGTATAAGTTATTATATTTTTGCATACGACCTCGTTTTTACTTTAACTTTTGACTTTTCCACATTAGTCTCGAGCATTAGGATTGTGGTACACTATGACTTAACCTAATTTGTTAGACAAATATTGATCAACATAAATATATATATAATTAATATAGGTTCGTGAATCCGAGGCCAACCTTACATTTGTTCAAAGATGTTATATGTATTTTTACTACAAAATACAGTATGGTGAGTTTCATTATTCCCTTTTTAAATGCTTTTGCAATATATATTTTTGGGACTGAGAATACATGCGCTGCTTTTATAAATGATTTACAAAATAGACACAAGTACATGAAACTACATTCTATGATTGAATTATCAAATCGAATATGCCCCTTTTTATTAAGTCTGGTAATCTAAGAATTAGGGAACAGACACCCTAATTGACGCGAATCCTAAAGATAGATCTATTGGGCCTAACAAACCCCATCCAAAGTACCGGATGCTTTAGTACTTCGAAATTTATATCATGTCCGAAGGAGGATCCCGGAATGATAGGGGATATTCTTATATGTATCTAGTTAATGTCGGTTACCAGGTGTTCACCATATGAATGATTATTTTTGTCTCTATGCATGGGACGTATATTTATGAGAACTGGAAATGAAATTCTTGTGGTCTATTAAAATGATGGAAATAAATGATTATGATAAACTAATGAACTCACCAACCTTTTGGTTGACACTTTAAAGCATGTTTATTCTCAGGTGTTAAAGAAATCTTCCGCTGTGCATTTGCTCATTTTAAAGATATTACTTGGAGTCTTTCATAGCATATTTCGAAGAACGTTGCATTCGAGTCATTGAGTTCATCAAAGATTATTATTAAATTAATTTATAGTTGGATAGTGGATATTATGAAATGATATGCATGCCTGTCAATTTTCAATGTAAAGAAAGTTTGTCTTTTAAAAACGAATGCAATGTTTGTAAAATGTATCATATAGAGGTCAAATACCTCGCAATGTAATCAACTATTGTGAATCGTTTATAATGTATATGAACGGGTCCTTTCAGTTGGTATCAGAGCGGTGGTCTTAGCGAACCAGGTCTTGCATTAGTGTGTCTTACTGTTGGTTGTTAAGATGCATTAGTGAGTCTGGACTTCGACCGTGTCTGCATGTCAAAAGTTTTGCTTATCATTTTGTGTCGGAAATCATCTACTTATCATCCTTAGGAAATTATCTGCTTATCATCTTAAGTCTAGACGCGTTTTCCTGCATTTATTGCATAACAGCGTATAGACGAAATTCACATCTTAGCATATCTGCTAATTAATATCTTAGCGTATTTATTACTGTGAACTTTGACTAACATCTTTCAAAGATTCTCCGAAATCTATGGGATTTTGGTATTATATATATATATATATATATATATATATATATATGTAAATTATGTATTGAGGAATACCAAATCTAAATTCTACAATCTATTTTATACCAAAATTATTTCTCTGATCATACGAGATGGATCCCTCAACCAGTTCGAACTCCTCAGATTTCGACAGCTATGTCGATATGGATTTCCATTCGAGCTCCGAAAACAGTGTGACCGAAATGGATCAAACAATCAGTCATCATCTATTCTGGATGAAATGGGGATGGGTTCGTAGCCTCCTCAATTATTGGAGACACGAAGAAGGTGATCCTTTCCATCCACCAAATTGCCCTATTGGCGATGAACCTGAAGCACTTACCGGCGAACCTGTTCGTGAAACCATTTTCTATCTCATTTCCAGAGTATCTCGTCACGATTATATACTACATCAAATTCTAGATTTTATTTATCCGCTCGTCCCAACCGACAATCATCCCGGTATACTAGCAGAAGTTAACGAACTTCGTGCTCGTGTGACGGCTTTAGAGCTTATGGTGCAAGGATTACAAACACCATCAGCAGCACCAGCAGCATAATCAGTACCGCCAGTAACATCAACATCGCAAACCTCAATACCCTAAACATCAACAGCATCACCGACATCAACGGTATCACCATCATTAACACCAACAGTATCATTACCACCATCAACAATCACATCCGCATCACACGCCTCAACATCATAATCTATACCTCGGATATCAACATCACACGCATCATAGATACCAAGGAGTACCAACAACAACAAACGATGAAGTATGGATTCATAACTTCATCGGAGGAATATTCTATGGCGATTATGTAATCTCTAAAGTCTTAGAGATTATCTATTTCCACCCTAACCCTAAATCAGATGAGTGAACCAAAATGAGTAAAGGAAGAATCGAAACCCTAACAAGGATGGTGCGCGATTTACTTGTTATACAAGCATCACTAGCAATTACCGGAAGTATCATCAGCAGCAACAGTACCATTAGCATCACCAATATAGTCAGTAACGTCAGCATCGTCAGAATCAGCAACACCTATGACATCACAAATCCCATCAGTTCAAGAATCACTGTGGAAATCGTTACCAATCAACAACGAATATGTTGTATCAACGAGTTATATAGTATTAACTCATTCCTTCTGAAGAATTATTATATATTTTATATATATGAATTCTGGAATTATAATAAATCTTTTTGTACTAAGCTATTAAGTATGAATTGAAAAAGAGTAGATACTACTCGTTTAAATTCATATTACTAATATCTTATGATGTACATCCTTCATTAACAACTTAATCATCGTTAACCACAATCTCTGTTTCAATCTAATGAACTCCGGTTCATAATAAATCAAGTGTATCATTCAATAACATGTTTGATTATACACTTTCATCTTCGATATACCCGAAATTTACGGGAAAAAAAAAAAATATATCCGTATCTTGCGAAGTTAGCAACAGTTCTATGAGCATCAGCATGATTCACTAAGGAAATACATATAAACATTGAAGCATTGATTACATTAGTGAAATACTTCGCGAAGATTATGTAATCTCTAATGTTTTAGAGAAAATTCATTTCTAATTTAATCCGAAAATCAAATGAGCTTAGTATGATATTAACTCATTGAATCTGTACTACATCTGAAGAAAATATACCCACATATATTTTCATAAAGATTGTAATGAGAATTCTTGTTCAAAATATTAATTGTGAAACTTTTTAACGGGTAGGTAATACCCGAGAAATATATTAAATTACAATTAATATGTTACGTTCTTCAATTCGGATCCGACAATCATCAACTATACCAATATGCATTCTTCTATAGAAATCAAAACAACCATACTCATTCGAATCTAATTACATGCTCTGATTTTGGGAATTTCAGAATTTAACTCGAGATACAACCGAAATCATTATTCTTAGATCCTTACATTTTTCAAAGCTATACTTTGAATTCAAAACTGTGATAGAACATCACTTTTAATCGTAACACTCAGATGAATATGAAAATCATTCGGGAGTCAGGACAATTCCATCATTTGGATATTGACTATGACAATCTGCATTTAAAACCCTTCGAAATTCCTGAAGACACTTCAAATAATGAACAATCGAGATGATGATCCAACCACACATTACCTGAAGTTTTGTACCTGAAAAACTCTCGAAACCAAAGTTATCGTTTGACACGTACCCGCGTCGAATTCTTTATCAGTTATTAGCAAAAACAACTTCACGATTCCTTTCTAATGTAGCCAAATTTATCACAGCTCCAACAAGTCAACTTCGACTTTTCAGTCGGACTAGTCTTATTTTAAACCCGATAGATACGTTGCTATTCATTGTTATTACTGGGGAACCTTTCATATTCCATCATATTACCACCAGCATTTAATCATCCAAAGCACGATTCTTCTGAACCCACCTCGGATTGATAACCAGTGATTCAGATATTATATCATTAAATGCAGAGGAAACATAAACATGGTAGACGATCTAAACGGTCAAAAGTTTGATGATAAAAGATAGTAAGTTGGTAAAGCTCAAAAAAAAAAAAAAAAAAAAAAAAAAAAAGATTTGGTACTGAAAAACGAATTGAGCAAAGTATGAAGGAAGCAGTGGACAAATCACAAGGACTAAATCTGCCTTCAAAGAATCCAAATAAATCAGTGCCTGTTGAACTCGTTAGCAAACACCTTACTTCTTATTCTAAACCTTCACAGACAGATATTCTTCATCATCATCATATCTTAAATATTATAAGATATCTTCGTATCTTCCATTATACATATTCTCCATATTTCTGGAAATATTATCACAACTATTCTTATATGAGATCATTTATCTCTCTGTAATATCTGCAACATAAAAGAAACTGTGTTAGTTGCTAAATTCTGAAAAATTCAAATATGAATGTTTTTGAAGTAGTGTTGGGAACTGATGCATGGGTTAGTATAATATAATGACACTTGATCAACGTCATTATATTACGGTAATTCATGCTGAGTTTCTAATGGACGTGATGATTCACAGAATATACCGTCATCATGTACCATTTACACGACTCTTACATTCTACTTAATCTCTAAACATATCAAGGAACTATTTCTTGATGATTCGGTCTTTTTCAGGGTATTCTGCTAATTTAACAAATCAGGATTTACCATTGCCTTTCCTTCTTAGAACAATTACTATATTCCTTCTGAAATCCATACATACGAATTCCGGACCATTACGAGAGCTATTTAATCGCAAGAAGAAGAAACGAAAGGACAAAGCTCCGAAATAGAAATTCGGGGTATAAACCGCAGCAAATAGAAGAGAGCATTAACTATGGATGACGATGACTATAGAAGACAGAAGCAGGGACATCGAAATATAAGGGAAGGTGTAAAATCTAACAACAACCCGGAAATTACAACCCGTATATATCGATGCATATAGCAATGTAAAGACATGGGAGAACTAGAAACACTATAAACCCTAGAGTATAGTAAAAGTAAATAGATTCTTCTGTTGGCAGATTAAAAAGAAGAATGACAGATATGAACGTTAAAAGGATATCAAAGATCAGAATGGGATGGAGCATATTAATGAATACTTTAAAGTATGAATTGAGGAAGAAAGAGTAGAAGGTGTGAGTCGTAAGGAAATGGAGAAGGTGGATTTATAGGAAAATATTCGACAAAGCAATCGAAGCAGATTATCTCGTTTAACAAAAAAAAAAAAAAAAAAAAAGATCTGAATCTCCTTAATTACCGAAGAATCAAATCTTATTATGAAGATTTCTTCTAAATTACTTAAATTCCGGAAATCAATCTTGACTACGACACCGGTTAAGTCAAACTTACTTTTATTCATTTTCACTCTTAAGAGATAGCTTCACTCGTACTCTTCATGAAAGCGAATAGTTTTATCCATATTAATCAGTGATGATAAAACCCTATTTATCAGTTCATATACGTCATAAAAACATTCTTACTGTTAGCCATGACGACCTCTATCAAATTTCGGGACGAAATTTCTTTTAACGGGTAGGTACTGTGATGACCCGGAAATTTCCGATCAAATTTAAACTTTAATCTTAATATGTACCCGACACGATAAGCAAAAATCTGTAATGTTGAGTCTCGAAAGTTTTGAAACTATATTCATTTAATCAAATACCCTTTGACCATGTCTGACGATTCACGAACAATTTTGTGTAAATAAATATATATACATATACATATGTCTGATTTTTAAATTGAGATATATTATATAAAACATTGAACGGATTAGTTAATATGAATATAAGCTATGAGATCTATTTTATGAACTGGGCAATGTTGTCAAAGTATTGAATGAATAATATGTTACATAAATGTATTTGTTCGATGTAAGTTTATCGACGAGATTAAAAGATAATATCAAATGATTGAATTATCGGATACATTGAACTATGATTATGAGTCTCTGATATGAGGTCCACTTTGAATTAAGAAACCCTTACTTTTTTAACGGTATTCGGAATAAATGGTAAAGTGATTTACAAGTAAGAACAAAGTATCACTTATTGGGAGTTAGACAAAAGTTAGTGGAGAATCGAATTTCATAATACTCGATTTATCATATAGAAGGAATAATTGGGATAAGATTCGTTGACTAGATAAACCCATTTGATATGTTATATTAAGATATATTATTTAGAAAGTTAAGGAAATTAAACTAAACAATTACGCATAAAAGAATGAAATCAAATTAAGTTTTAAAGCATAAACATTATAGGATTTTCGATTTTGTAAAGGATCTTAAATTAGATAATTAGTTTTGAAATGATAACTAGTATGTCATTAGATGAAAATTTCAAAAGTATATATAAGATTATAAATTTTAATTAGTCATAAAACGTTTTGATTTTAAACTAATATTAATAAATAAGCTTTGATAAATAACAAGATTATGAATTATAAAAGGAAGTGATCAAAACACTCAAAAGATTAAGTTACACTCTGAGTGGGTTAGTTTTTAATTAATTTAAGTCTAGTTATTAATAAAGGTACATGTCACAAAACGTTTAATTTAAAATAAAATATTTTGATAAACAACGAGCCACTAATTTATAGAAGTTAATGACCACAACACTCAATTTTATAAGTTATATTTTTTATAAAGGTATTTTATTGTTGAGTAAGCCTAATTTTTGTAAAAGGTACACGTCACGTAATGTAAAAGGCTAGTTTTCTAAACGTACGAAAGTGCGCCCGAAAAACCGAAAGTGGTACATGAGTCGTGAGACCACGACCGTGTCATTTTTGTAAAAATTATATTTTTACCATGAACGTAAATATAATATAATATTTAATTAATTCTAAAGATTAAATATATTATATATTAAATAATATAAAAAAAAAAAAAAGAAAGAAAAGAAACCATATTAGATATCATAAGCATTACGTGTATAAATGAAGTGTCGACATCTTAACTTAGTGACATTGTGTGCTGGATTTAGGTATGAGGGGTAGGTGAAGTTCAACCCTTTAAATCGATCCATTTTTTAGTTCGATGAATTCACAATTCAAGCTCTCATCTCTCTGCACTCTAAATTACATATATTATATATATATATATATATATATATATATATATATATATATATATATATATATATATATATATATATATATATATATATATATATAATTATTATTATTATTAATATTTCATTTCTAGTATTATTATTATTAGTATTATACATAAAATACTACGACGAGGTCATGAACGAGTAATTTCAAAACTAGTGTTCGAGTAGGACAGGGCTAAGGAAATTATGGGTTATAGCTTTGGAGGTGATGGGTATGGTTCATGGGTATGCTCATGAGGTCAATCTAGTGTTTATTGTCTTCGTTGCGTCTACGTACCTTTCCTGCAATATTGAATCTCAATATTGATACGTGAGTACTCATAATTTAATTTTTACATACTAATAGTGTATCCCTGACTAGTGCTCGAGAAAATAGGATTATGCATATTTGTACATTTGATGTTGCCCTTAGATCGGTTATGTTGAATCTTAAAGGTTGTTATACTAGGGATGAAATAATATATAAGATATGCATGTCCTTAGAAAGCTAGCAAAAAATTAAGAACTTTTCATTTAGATATCGAATGAATTCGATGAACGGTTAGAAAGTTATGAATTAAACAATTAATTTCGTAATTAAAAATGCTGATAATAATTAGTGAACTAATTTTCTGGGTAATAAAAAGTGGTTATTTGGATTCTACTCGTCGAGTAGATGAATTTTCATATAAAGCACGTCTCGTTTCGTTGAACGGTTGTCAAGTTATGGATAAAAGAAGTTTTGTAAATTTTGATGAAACGTCGATACGGAAACTGAAATTATCGCTGATCTGCGTTGTTTCAGATTAAAACAAAAAATACCACTGAATTCTTTGCTGTAAGGTCTAACAAAAGACTCTGGCCGTTTGTCAATTCGAGTCTCGACGATTTTTCTAAAAATCGTCAAAGTTGACTGTTTGATCACATTTTAAAATTCTAAAAAGAGCTGAAACTTTTTATTAAAAATGTCAGTTTTGTATCAGTTGTCATGGTGGGCCTGATGTGTGTTTACTTTTGCCAAAAATCATGTTATATCTTTGTGGTAACGAGAATTTGAAGGCTTTGACCGTTTGTCAATCCAAGTTTCGAGGAATTTTCTAAAAATCTCCAAAGTAGGCTACTCGGTCACTTTTGTAAATTTATTAAAGCTGAAAAATTAACTTTGAAACACCGAAACCGCGTTGGCAACTACGAGTTGTCTAGGTTTAGTTTACTTCTGTAAAAATTTATGCTTAATCTTTTTGGTAATGTGTAACTTTTATCTTTGGCCGTTTATCAATCGGAGTTCCGATAATTTTTCTAAAAATCGCTGAAGTGGCCGTTTAGTCATGTTTGACCGAAAAATCATTTTTGTATAAGTTATTATATTTTTGCATACGACCTCGTTTTTACTTTAACTTTTGACTTTTCCACATTAGTCTCGAGCATTAGGATTGTGGTACACTATGACTTAACCTAATTTGTTAGACAAATATTGATCAACATAAATATATATATAATTAATATAGGTTCGTGAATCCGAGGCCAACCTTACATTTGTTCAAAGATGTTATATGTATTTTTACTACAAAATACAGTATGGTGAGTTTCATTATTCCCTTTTTAAATGCTTTTGCAATATATATTTTTGGGACTGAGAATACATGCGCTGCTTTTATAAATGATTTACAAAATAGACACAAGTACGTGAAACTACATTCTATGATTGAATTATCAAATCGAATATGCCCCTTTTTATTAAGTCTGGTAATCTAAGAATTAGGGAACAGACACCCTAATTGACGCGAATCCTAAAGATAGATCTATTGGGCCTAACAAACCCCATCCAAAGTACCGGATGCTTTAGTACTTCGAAATTTATATCATGTCCGAAGGAGGATCCCGGAATGATAGGGGATATTCTTATATGTATCTAGTTAATGTCGGTTACCAGGTGTTCACCATATGAATGATTATTTTTGTCTCTATGCATGGGACGTATATTTATGAGAACTGGAAATGAAATTCTTGTGGTCTATTAAAATGATGGAAATAAATGATTATGATAAACTAATGAACTCACCAACCTTTTGGTTGACACTTTAAAGCATGTTTATTCTCAGGTGTTAAAGAAATCTTCCGCTGTGCATTTGCTCATTTTAAAGATATTACTTGGAGTCTTTCATAGCATATTTCGAAGAACGTTGCATTCGAGTCATTGAGTTCATCAAAGATTATTATTAAATTAATTTATAGTTGGATAGTGGATATTATGAAATGATATGCATGCCTGTCAATTTTCAATGTAAAGAAAGTTTGTCTTTTAAAAACGAATGCAATGTTTGTAAAATGTATCATATAGAGGTCAAATACCTCGCAATGTAATCAACTATTGTGAATCGTTTATAATGTATATGAACGGGTCCTTTCAATGTACATGCGATATCTTTTAAATACAGTACACCTTTCTCGTGTACGAAATTATCATTCATAAATCATAGTAACCGTACACATATCTCGTGCACAAAAATAACATACACATAACATGTGTAAAAAATCATTCTCTCGATACATAACATTCACTTTTCATTGCTTTCATAGCTTGGCTTGGTAACCGACCTTAACATATAATGCGCATAATAATATCCCCAAAACAGAACATCTCGTCTGTATAATAATCATATAAACTTCGAAGTACTAAACACCACGCCCACTAGCCCTTTCGTCTAGTGAACATTCTGGGTGGGGGTGTTAAACCCGGTAGCTACCTTTAGGATTCGCGTCAATTAGGCGTGCACTAATTTTCAAAATTAGTGATGTTCCCTAATTCTTAGGTTACCAAGCAATAATAATCAGGGGAAAAATATTCATATCAATTGTGACAATTATCACGTCCACATAATTCAATGGTGGCAATTATCACGTCCACATAATTCATTCGAGGAATGTTTTGCTTGTGTCTATCTCGTTAAAGATTTAGAAAAGCATTTCATGTATTCGCAGTTCAAAATATATTTCAAAAGCATTTAATAAAGTAGTTGTAAAAGTAGCGCATGTATTCTCAGTCCCAAAAATGTAAAGAGTAAAAGGGAATCAAATGAACTCACCAAATGTATTTTATAGTAAAAATACATATGACTATATTGAACGACGCAGGGTTGGCCTCGGATTCACGAACCTATATTATTTGTATATATATTAACACATATAATCGAAATCGAACAGATTTACATATTATGTCTTAAATTATGTATGTATGTATATATATATATATATATATATATATATATATATATATATATATATATATATATATATATATATATATATATATATATATATTTATGTATATATTTAAAATGATTAATATTTATATATAATAAAAGTACCTAATTTGTAAAAAAAAAATGTTAATATAATTAGTACCTACTTATATGTAATATTTCTATATGTATATTTTTATATCAATAATGGTAACAAAGATTGTAGTATAATAATAACACTGATAAAATATTAATTATAGTAATAATAATAATAGTGATAAAAATATTAATATTGTCTCTAAAAATAATACTAATAATAATAATGATAATAATAATAATCCTAATAATGATAATAATAATAATAATACTAATAATAATAATAATAATAATAATAATAATAATGGGTAATAAGTAAACTACCTCAAAGAACTAGCCCTTAAAAAAATGCCCAAGTCCGGGTTTGAACCCGCGACGTTCCGCTAACCCGATAACGCCTTTAACCATTCCTTTGTCACCTCATTTCTGATTTAATTGCTACACGAAATCTATTTATCCTAATACAAATGTCTATCTTCTTCTTTTTCTTATATAAAAAAAATGCCACACCTCGGGCTCGAACCCACGACCTCTCATATAACCAATACCCCTTAACCATCGAACCGTTCATTTAATCTTGTAATAACTCGCATGTTTAAATATTTATTATGTATAAAACCGTGTAACATCTCCATCATAAATTCATCATCATGATCCTTATTCTAACTTAACCATCAATCTTAAATCATAATCATCATTTTATGTTTACTATCATCCAAATACTTAATTTTGAAAACAAAAGGGTTATATCAACATATAAGCCCAATTAACTAATCCTAGTTTAAAATTTGGCCCGGTTAGCAATTTGGGAGAAAAAAAAAACTTGGGAGCCCAACAACTATAATTTAAACCCGTCATCATAATCTCATCAAATTTGTAATATGCCTCGTCATCATCTTATTGCTATCCATATTATCACATGTTCCCATCATGAACATCTCATAACATGAAATCATAACCATCATCTCTAACTGAAACATTTCAAGATAAAAAAAAATGAGACGTATAAAAACATGGTTGAAGTGGCCAAAATGTTTGGTTTATCAAAGGGTCTGTTGGTTAATAGTTTTTTTTTTTTTCATGAGCTGGAACTGGGTGGCCATTTCACTGTACATAACATCTTCATCATTATATTACACGTATCATCTCATCACTTTAGGCACCTTCATCATCTTCATGTACCGATACTGTAAACCTCACCATCATCAACGTAAAAGTGAACACCGAAAAATTTGATTGTTTCATCTTCTTCATTGTTCTTTGCCTCTTTCATGACCTCGTCATCACGTTGTTAACAAGAAACAATAGCAGCAATAGTAACGTGATCTGTGGTGGTGGTTTTGATGGTTTCGTGAAAATGAAAAAAAACGAGAAGGAAGAGGAGAGAGGTGGATAGAAAGAGAAGAGTTATGGGTGTGGTGGTTTTGGGTATTCTTAAACGATGGTATCCGGTGGTGATTGTGGTTTGGGTGGTTTGTAGGAAGATTATCATGGTGATTTGTTGCAATGCCGTAAACATAAAGTATATAAGAGAGAGAGAGATAGGAAAAGAGAGAATGGTGACGGGTAGTGGTATTAGAAATATGGTGGCGTCGGTAGTGGTGACTGGTGACCTTTTATGTCGATGGTGGCTACGAGAGTTGAAAGGACGTTAATGAAAGTGGAATGGTTGAACTTAAATGTGTATATCTAAAAGAAGTAGATACAGATATAGTCTATAATGAAAGATATAATATTCAGTAATAACTAATAATATTAATATAAAAATAATTATAATATTAAAGAATTGCATCAATGATGCAGAGAATTAGTTGTATCTAAAACAGTACAGCCGCCTAAGATTTGTCATGTTATTAATTTACGGAGTATTATAACGTGTCCATTGCTAAACAGTTAAAATATAAAAGTGTTCCTAAAAATCTCAAAATTTTAAATTAAGTTCATTTATTTATTCTCGTCATTATGGTATAAAATTCGATCATTAACTATTAAATAAAAAGTACATTAATTATTCACTCGCAATCCCAAGTAAAATATGAAAAGTTCTAAAATTAAACAAGTAGTTCCTAAATACATTTTTATTAAGTCTATAATTTGTAAAACTCATTTTTGAATCACAGTTTATTTTAAAATAATATAATTTTGATTTTAACTTACTTATTATCGATCGAATGACAATTGAGCGTTATTGTTGCTTACAAAATAAATTCAAAACTATATATATATATATATATATATATATATATATATATATATATATATATATATATATATATATATATATATATATATATATATATATATATATATATATATTCATTATACATTATTTACATATATAGTTATATTTTAAATAATAGTTATTATTATTATATATTATTTTATTTTATATTTATTAATTCTAACAATTACGTCATATAATATTTTAATTCATATTTCAAACTCATATATTTTAAATATATATGTATCTATTTACAAATAGTGGTTCGTGAATCATCGAGAGCAGTCGAAGATCAATTAAATATATGAACATCGTTCCAAAATTTTAAGACTCAACTTTACAAACTTTGCTTATCGTGTCGGAAACTTATAAAGATCAAGTTTAAATTTGGTCGAAAATTTCTGGGTCGTCACATTTCATACCCATATTTCCCAACTAGGTCAATCATTAACATTTTGATCATTTTAAAACCAACACACCCATTTTGAGTCATCTTCAAACCCAAACAACACCCATTTGCTAAATAACTAGGTGTGCTAGTAATTAACTAACGAATTAAGACACATAAACACATTTATCATTTCAAAACCCTAGGTTAGTCAACTTTGAGTCCTCATGACTCAATCTTACCCAAGAACACCCAAAATCACCAAATATGGGATTTATGTTCATCATTAACTCAAACCCTAACCATTAAACAAATTAAAAAAAGGAAATCAAGATTAGAGCATACCACCACAATCACAACGTAGCTAGTGATTAGATGAACAACTTTAATGCACGCGCCTTGACCCGAAATCAACTTCTTCCTCTTGGATTTGAGCTTTCTGACTCAAGAACTCTTCTCTCTCTAGAATTTAAGTGGAATGAATAAGGGTAGGTGTTAATGGAGTTATGACACTCCACAAACAGATCTGGTGGCCTTTAACTCGTTCTCAAGTGAATTTACCAAATAGCCCTTCCAAAATATCTCATTAAAAGAAACAGAATCCGGCTACAGTAAGGGTGCGCGACGAGCTCCCTTAAGTGTGCGCGGCGCGCATAACATGCTGGACAGTTTCTGACTTCTGTTTAATTACACAATGTCACCCACACTTCATGTACCCTATTTACATCTCTGTACAATAAATATTAGGGTCTTACAACTCTCCCCCACTTGAATCGGAGCGCGTCCTCGTGATCCAAGCCGCATGACAAGAGGGAAGATAAACTAACACGAACTCTTCGGGCTCCTAAGTAAATTCGGAACCTTTACTACGATGCCATTGAACTTTAAAAGTTCTCACCTCTTTATTCCTTAACTTTTTGACCTTCTCATCGAGTATATCAATCGGCTCCTCAATATACTCTAACTTATTATTTAGCTCAATCTCGTCTAAAGGCACCCATGATGAATCATCCGCAAGACACTTACGGAGATGGGAAACATGAAATGTATTATGGATCCCCGCAAGCTCTTCGGGTAATTTCAAACGATACGCAACTTCACCAACACGAGCTAAAATTTTAAATGGCCCAATAAACCGAGGAGCTAACTTTCCCCGTTTTCAAAACCGAATTACACCTTTCCATGGAGAAACTTTAAGCATCACCATGTCACCTTCTTGGAATTCGATCAATCGCCTACATTTGTTGGCATACGACTTTTGTCTATCTTGCGCCTTTTTCAAATGAGCCCGAATCATATCAATCTTGCTATTCGTCTCTAAAACCAAATCGGTACTCCCGATTTCCTTTTGTCCCACTTCAACCCAACAAATTGGAGTTCGATACCTTCGCCCATAAAGCATCTCATAAGGTTGCATCCCAATACTAGTATGATAACTATTATTGTACAAGAATTCCACCAAAGGAAAGTGCTCATCCCAACTACCGTCGAAATCAATAATAGACGCCCGTAACGTATTCTCCAATGTTTTGTTCGTACGTTCGGTTTGACCGTCCGTTTGAGGATGGTACACCGTGCTCATATTCACTCTTGTACCCATATCTTCATGAAACTTTTCCCAAAACCGAGATGTAAAACGGGTATCTCAATCCGAAATAATAGATATAGGAACTTCATGCCTCGATATCACCTCCTTGATAAATAACTTAGCCAAGGTATCCGACGATATCGCTTCCCGAATGGGAAGAAAGAAAGCACTTTTCGTCAATCGATCAACTATCACCCAAATTGAATCAAATTGGGTTCTCGCCGTCTTTGGTAATTTTGTAATGAAATCCATGGTAATGTGCTCCCATTTCCACTTCGGGATTTCTAACGGTTGTAACTTACCATACGGCTTTTGGTGTTCGGCTTTAACTTGCAAACACGTGACGCATTGCTCGACATACTTAACATGTAAGACCCAAATATTTATTGTACATAATGTATTTATGGTGCACGATGCGTGTGTGAAGTGTACGAAGCATGTACGTGTCGCTTGCTCGAACGTCGAAGGAAACGGGACGTGGTCTGAAGTACCAAGGTGTGTACGTATCTTTTCAACCCCAAATAAAGTTTGTGTTGATGTTTCAAAGCCTTACCATTGGAAAGAAAATCTTATTACGTTTCCAACGATATTTGATTCATCGAAAACGGAGCTACGGACAAAAAGTTATGGCCAAAACAAGTTTCTGAAATCTGACCTGCAGAGTGGAGCGGCGCTCCACATAGTGGCGCGGCGCGCCGAATGGGTCAGAAGCAATTTTCAGCCTTTTTAAAGGCTTTAAATGAAGGGTACTTTGGTCTTTTCACTTGGGGTCGGTTTAGGGTCATCAAAACTGATCCTTTGATCAGTTTGGATCAAATTCTCACCAACCAAAACACTCTCAACCATTTTTAGAGAGAGAGTAAGGGTTTAGAGAGAGAGGGCTTGATTTGGGGAAGAAGGAGTCGATTTCTCACCAAAGCTCGGGTTCTAAAGTTGTTCCTTTCGTTCTTGGCTACGCGGTGATAGTATTGGTAAGCTCAAACTCCGAGTTTCAATTATTTGATTTGATATTCAAGTTAGGGTTTGAGTAAATTTGTTGTGAAACCCTTTTAGGTGATGAAATGAGTTTAGTGATGCTAGTAATCGGGTTTGTTGTTAATTGTTGGCGGATTTCGGGTTGGTGAACTATTTGGCCATGTTTAGAACTTGAAATTTAGTTAAATCACTTAAGTTAGTGATTATGGAAGTATTGGAACCCATTTAGGGTTATTTGGTTGACTAACTTTGACTTTGGGTCAAATTAGGGTTTCGTGGTGATTATGACCCAATTGGCGATTTAATGAAGTTTATAAACTTAAAATGGATTAAGTTGAAGTATAAAACCGAGTTAAATGTGTTTTGGTGTCAAAACTTGCAAAGAATGAGATTTTGACCTTTATGGGTCAAAATTAGGGTTTAAGGGTCAAAATGGGTATGACACGTGTTTAACACTTGAGTTCGGGTTTAATTGGCATATTAGGACCATTCTCACTTGTGTTAGTGACTATTGGTTAGTTTGGGCACGGTTTGTGCTTGGAAGTGCATTTGGGTCGAAATTGCACTTACGAATTGGGTTGATTTGTAAATCCACTCTAAGTGTATTATTATAATTGTGGTAATGGAATAGGTACTTTCCATTGGCGAGTTGCGGATTACTTGGAAGCATTCTTCAAGACTTCAAGGTGAGTGGAATATCTATATATGTATGTATATGATTTATGTGCCCGTGGAAATGGTGTCACATAGCCGTTTGGTGACCATAGTTGTGAGATATAGACATTTTGTCCACATTGATAGTTGCCCGTAGTAATGATGTCACATAGCCGTTTTTGTGACCGTAGTGGTGGGACATAGCCGTTCTTGTCCATAATGATTATTGTGAGTGGAATATCTATATATGTATGTATATGATTTATGTGCCCGTGGAAATGGTGTCACATAGCCGTTTGGTGACCATAGTTGTGAGATATAGACATTTTGTCCACATTGATAGTTGCCCGTAGTAATGATGTCACATAGCCGTTTTTGTGACCGTAGTGGTGGGACATAGCCGTTCTTGTCCATAATGATTATTGTGAGTGGAATATGTATATATGTATGTATATGATTTATGTACCGTGTTGATGGTGTCACATAGCCGTTTTGTGACCAAGGTTGTGGGACTTAGCCGTATTAGTCCATGTTTTGTACTAAGGCACATAGCCGTGTTTGTGCATTTAGTGGCAAGTAATAGCCGTGTTTGTGTATTTAGTGGCAAGTAATAGCCGTGTTTTACTCCCACGTTGTTATTTGAGTTACCCGTACACATAGCCGTGTTGGTGTACGAAAGCGTGAGTAATAGCCATGTTCTACTCACATTGAGCAAGTGATGCCATAGCCGTTTTTGGAACACTTGAGGGGTGATGCCATAGCCGTTTTTGGAACACCTCGGGGGGTTAGCATGCCATAGCCGTTTTTGGAAGCTAACGAATGTTATGAACATCGATGACTTGATTCGCGAAGTCGTTCCCCTAGCGAAGAGATTGGTTAACCATGAATTGTAATTGTTGATGCTAGCATTTAATTTGATTTATTATATATATTTATTTATGCTAATGATGTTGCTAGTTGTACGGTTTGACGTTACTAGCTATTGATTGCTTATGAGGTTGCTAGTTATACGATTTGATGATACTAGCGTTTGGTACGATGAGGTAAGTGATTTATGTGTATTTATGTGATGTCGTGGATGCGAGTAGGTAAGTTGTATATGCATGTATATATTTATTCTACTCACTAAGCATTAGCTTACCCTCTCGTTGTTGACTCTTTTTATAGATTGCATGCGGATTGGTGGCTCGGGTAAGCGTGAGGACTAGAAGACTTGCATAGTTTGCTTTAGAGACTTGCTTTTGGATTGTTTAGGATTGGGTAGCGTATCCCCAATCGCCATGCTCGGCTTCGTTTTGTATTAAAAGTCTTATGGTCAAATATTGCATTTTGGTACTCAAGGGGTAATTTGGGTCGATGTGGGACCCGCTTCGTAAATTTGATTTTATTAATTAAACGTGCTAGTTTTTCATATATGAAGTCATGGTTAAAAGCGTTTTAGCTAAATGTGTCGGGAACTAGTCAAACATTTTCATTAAATTGACTTCCGGGGACAGCGGGCTGTCCAGGTGGTTTGGCGCGCCGCGCGGCCACCTGGCGCGCCGCGCAGATGGCCTGCACCAGAAAATTTTTTTTTTTGTTTGAAATTTCGTCGTGTTTGGTCGGTTACGGTTTGGGTTGTTACAAGTGGTATCAGAGCCAGGTTTAAGGGATTTAGGTGACTTGAGATAGGTGCCTAGACTTAGACTTTTGTGTGTGCTTAATTTGTTGCGGGACTTGTAGGATTACGGATCGGAATGGGTTTAGTTAGTGCCTTGTTTATAGGTTGACTAACGTTTATATTAGTAATGCGGATATTATTAATATGCTCTTGTGTTGTGATAGTAATTCTCGCGTGTGTTTGTACCGCGTAGAATTTTGGTTGTGTTTGTTTATATCATCGAGCGAGGCGGTCGTTGTACTAACAAGTCGATGCGGCGTGTGTGCGTAATAAGAACTTGCAGACCTTATTACGGGTGCAAATCGTGTCTAACGAGTGATGTACGACGAGTGTTTAGCAAGATGGGAGGGTGTTGTGCGTGTCGTTTTATACGTGCGTGGACTAATCGTTTTGCATTCTTTAAAATGACGACGCGAAACGAGACCGAGACGAACGACACGGAATTTAACGCTAGAGTTACGGCCGCCGTTGCGGAGCAAATGAGGGCGTTTCGAGAAGAAATGGATGGGAAGTATTCCGAATTCCAAAATAGGGGTGAAATGGAGCGTTGTCTTAAGAGCTTCATGAGGACTAAACCCCCTATGTATGATGGGAAACCGGATCCTTTGGTGAGTACGACTTGGGTTTCGGATGTCGAAGGGTGTTTTCGTACTATGGAATGCCCACCCGAGAAAAAGACGAGACTCGCTACTAGTTTGTTGCGAGGTAGGGCGAAGGATTGGTTGGATGGCAAGATTGATCTTGTCGGTGGTGAGACGTTTATGGCATTATCATGGGACGAATTTAAGGAGGGATTCTTCGAGGAGTTCCGAACTTCAGCCGATTTATCGAAATTGCGTTGTGAGTTGCGAAATTTGCAACAGGGTTCTATGGACTTGAATACTTTAAAGACGACTTTTATGTCGAAGGCTCGTTTTTGCCCGGAATATTTGGGGAACGATCGTTTGTTGATGGAGGATTTCTATCGAACTTTGAGCGATGACTTGAAAAGTAAAAATTAGCCGGGGTTACGCGAAGTCGTTTGCGGAGTTATTTGCGGTGGCTAGAGGTTTCGAGTCTTATACGCGATCGAAAAAGGCCGAACCTTCAAGTGAGAGAAGGGTTATTACTTATGGTGCTCCGAGTAAGAGGACTAAGGGTCCGAGTGCGAGTACGAGTAATGTGGTAAAGGGCGCGGTGGATTCTCGTGCGCCTAGGTGTTTAAATTGTGGCGTTAGGGGTCACAAGTTGTGGGAATGCACAATGCCGAGAAGTGATGACGGAATGTGCTACTATTGTCATAAAGAGGGACATCGCAAGCCGGATTGTCCCGAGTTGGCGGCGGCGAATGCCGCAAGGAGACGTGGAGGTACGTTTCGTTTTAATAAATATGTCTTTTGAATATTTATTTATGTGGCGTTTAGGTTCGGATTTGTTAGATGCATTGTGTTGTGCATGTTGTTGTTATGGGTGACGTTCCTAATGGAAGTACCCTATGGTGACGTTTTAATTGATTGGTGAAGGGCGTAAGACTTGGTGCAACCAAGCATTCCTTATTGTTTGGGAAATGTTTCTACCAAGCCACGGAAATGGTTTTGGTGTCCGATTGTTAAGCGCGTGTTCGCTTTTATGTTGAAGTGATGAACCATGAGGTTCGCCGGGTGATTGGAACCCTTGAGATCGAGTGTTTGAAATCTCGATGTATGTCGGTAATGGAGTCATTATGACGCGACATTAGGTGCCTCTTTTATACCTACTAGCGTGGTGTTCGACTCCGACTAGGTTATGGTTGTGGTTGCATTGTACTTAGGGTACCGGAGTAAAACCCTTAGATACATGAGTGACTAGGTGGAATGTGACAAACTAATGAAATTGGATGATTGCGAGGGTATAGTTTGGGTATTTGTGGTACACTTTTCGTTCAAAGTGTTTAAGGATTGGTCAAGTCCTTCGTGTGCTCAAGGTTTGGAGCAAGGTATGGTAACGGGTCGTGTGAACCCAATTGTTTGTAAAGTCTACCTTTGGTAGCATTGTACGGTTGTACGAGTTGTGGATATGGAACGTAGTTCCAAGTGAGGGAGTGGCACTCCCGCACGAGGAGGTTTTAGTGTGAGATTTCGGATGATGCTTTTGTTAGATCCGGAAATTTGGTCGAGACCTAGTAGTGGTCAATTGGTGGTAGAGTACAATTTGTGGCTCATTGGTACTTATGATATTGGATTTGTAAATTACCACCGAGGTGGTAAGTTTGGTGAATCTCGTCGAGAGATAATGGACGTGTTTTGGCGAGCAAGGTGAAATCCCTCGGTTAAGGGATGTGCGTATCGGATTCTCTTCTAGAGAAATATTGTTTTGTGCCTATGTTTGATATAGGTGGTTCTTGCTCGATAGTGTGGACGGTTAGCGGTATCCGTTAGGGTTCACTATAGTGTAGCGGAGCGCGATGTTGCACTACTCGTTGTGTGAGGTATTGTTATAGTGGTGAAGCATGACTTTCGGGGTCCGCTGACTTCATCATGAGGTATTGTTATATCGGTGAAGCATGACTTTCGGGTCCGCTGACTTCATCCGGTGTTGAGTGATCTATCAGTTGTTTTATACTCCTATGGTGGGATCGTGAGGACCGTATTGTGTGATTACTGATGCGATAGCCGTATTTCGCTCACATGTCGTTACGGGCGTGACAATGGTCGATTTTGTACGCCTAGGGTTTTAAGTTGTTATAGTCGATTGGACGCTAGCAGTTCTAGTTGTTCGCGTATGATGTTACGGTAGTTGCGTATTGGTTGTATTATACGCTACAAGGGATGTTTAGTGATTGGTGTTATCCGTAAGGATTCGTTTGGTTCGGTCTTCATCTTTTCGGGTTGTTGACCTTAGGTTGAGACTTGGTTGCTTTAGCACGGTACTTGGTAATGGTACGCTAGAGGAGTGATATCTCGGTTAGAGATGGGATGAGTTTCCCGATGCGAGGGAATGAGTATGGTTTTAGTGCTCGGATTGTGGATTTGAGAAAAATCGTGGATGACGATTTAGTTGTGGAAGGCGATTCGTCGGGAAGAATTGCTTAGGAAAGTCGGATTGGGACTTATGTTGAGGACCGTGGAGTGTGGTCCGTTTGGTTAAGTGACGAGGATCACGAGGACGTGATCGATTCTAAGTGGGGGAGAGTTGTAAGACCCAAATATTTATTGTACATAATGTATTTATGGTGCACGATGCGTGTGTGAAGTGTACGAAGCATGTACGTGTCGCTTGCTCGAACGTCGAAGGAAACGGGACGTGGTCTGAAGTACCAAGGTGTGTACGTATCTTTTCAACCCCAAATAAAGTTTGTGTTGATGTTTCAAAGCCTTACCATTGGAAAGAAAATCTTATTACGTTTCCAACGATATTTGATTCATCGAAAACGGAGCTACGGACAAAAAGTTATGGCCAAAACAAGTTTCTGAAATCTGACCTGCAGAGTGGAGCGGCGCTCCACATAGTGGCGCGGCGCGCCGAATGGGTCAGAAGCAATTTTCAGCCTTTTTAAAGGCTTTAAATGAAGGGTACTTTGGTCTTTTCACTTGGGGTCGGTTTAGGGTCATCAAAACTGATCCTTTGATCAGTTTGGATCAAATTCTCACCAACCAAAACACTCTCAACCATTTTTAGAGAGAGAGTAAGGGTTTAGAGAGAGAGGGCTTGATTTGGGGAAGAAGGAGTCGATTTCTCACCAAAGCTCGGGTTCTAAAGTTGTTCCTTTCGTTCTTGGCTACGCGGTGATAGTATTGGTAAGCTCAAACTCCGAGTTTCAATTATTTGATTTGATATTCAAGTTAGGGTTTGAGTAAATTTGTTGTGAAACCCTTTTAGGTGATGAAATGAGTTTAGTGATGCTAGTAATCGGGTTTGTTGTTAATTGTTGGCGGATTTCGGGTTGGTGAACTATTTGGCCATGTTTAGAACTTGAAATTTAGTTAAATCACTTAAGTTAGTGATTATGGAAGTATTGGAACCCATTTAGGGTTATTTGGTTGACTAACTTTGACTTTGGGTCAAATTAGGGTTTCGTGGTGATTATGACCCAATTGGCGATTTAATGAAGTTTATAAACTTAAAATGGATTAAGTTGAAGTATAAAACCGAGTTAAATGTGTTTTGGTGTCAAAACTTGCAAAGAATGAGATTTTGACCTTTATGGGTCAAAATTAGGGTTTAAGGGTCAAAATGGGTATGACACGTGTTTAACACTTGAGTTCGGGTTTAATTGGCATATTAGGACCATTCTCACTTGTGTTAGTGACTATTGGTTAGTTTGGGCACGGTTTGTGCTTGGAAGTGCATTTGGGTCGAAATTGCACTTACGAATTGGGTTGATTTGTAAATCCACTCTAAGTGTATTATTGTAATTGTGGTAATGGAATAGGTACTTTCCATTGGCGAGTTGCGGATTACTTGGAAGCATTCTTCAAGACTTCAAGGTGAGTGGAATATCTATATATGTATGTATATGATTTATGTGCCCGTGGAAATGGTGTCACATAGCCGTTTGGTGACCATAGTTGTGAGATATAGACATTTTGTCCACATTGATAGTTGCCCGTAGTAATGATGTCACATAGCCGTTTTTGTGACCGTAGTGGTGGGACATAGCCGTTCTTGTCCATAATGATTATTGTGAGTGGAATATCTATATATGTATGTATATGATTTATGTGCCCGTGGAAATGGTGTCACATAGCCGTTTGGTGACCATAGTTGTGAGATATAGACATTTTGTCCACATTGATAGTTGCCCGTAGTAATGATGTCACATAGCCGTTTTTGTGACCGTAGTGGTGGGACATAGCCGTTCTTGTCCATAATGATTATTGTGAGTGGAATATGTATATATGTATGTATATGATTTATGTACCGTGTTGATGGTGTCACATAGCCGTTTTGTGACCAAGGTTGTGGGACTTAGCCGTATTAGTCCATGTTTTGTACTAAGGCACATAGCCGTGTTTGTGCATTTAGTGGCAAGTAATAGCCGTGTTTGTGTATTTAGTGGCAAGTAATAGCCGTGTTTTACTCCCACGTTGTTATTTGAGTTACCCGTACACATAGCCGTGTTGGTGTACGAAAGCGTGAGTAATAGCCGTGTTCTACTCACATTGAGCAAGTGATGCCATAGCCGTTTTTGGAACACTTGAGGGGTGATGCCATAGCCGTTTTTGGAACACCTCGGGGGGTTAGCATGCCATAGCCGTTTTTGGAAGCTAACGAATGTTATGAACATCGATGACTTGATTCGCGAAGTCGTTCCCCTAGCGAAGAGATTGGTTAACCATGAATTGTAATTGTTGATGCTAGCATTTAATTTGATTTATTATATATATTTATTTATGCTAATGATGTTGCTAGTTGTACGGTTTGACGTTACTAGCTATTGATTGCTTATGAGGTTGCTAGTTATACGATTTGATGATACTAGCGTTTGGTACGATGAGGTAAGTGATTTATGTGTATTTATGTGATGTCGTGGATGCGAGTAGGTAAGTTGTATATGCATGTATATATTTATTCTACTCACTAAGCATTAGCTTACCCTCTCGTTGTTGACTCTTTTTATAGATTGCATGCGGATTGGTGGCTCGGGTAAGCGCGAGGACTAGAAGACTTGCATAGTTTGCTTTAGAGACTTGCTTTTGGATTGTTTAGGATTGGGTAGCGTATCCCCAATCGCCATGCTCGGCTTCGTTTTGTATTAAAAGTCTTATGGTCAAATATTGCATTTTGGTACTCAAGGGGTAATTTGGGTCGATGTGGGACCCGCTTCGTAAATTTGATTTTATTAATTAAACGTGCTAGTTTTTCATATATGAAGTCATGGTTAAAAGCGTTTTAGCTAAATGTGTCGGGAACTAGTCAAACATTTTCATTAAATTGACTTCCGGGGACAGCGGGCTGTCCAGGTGGTTTGGCGCGCCGCGCGGCCACCTGGCGCGCCGCGCAGATGGCCTGCACCAGAAATTTTTTTTTTTTGTTTGAAATTTCGTCGTGTTTGGTCGGTTACGGTTTGGGTTGTTACATAACAACATCACGTTTCATGCCCGGCCGCCAATACTCTTTCCTCAAATCAAGATACATTTTCATCGCGCCCGAATGAATAGAATACTTTGACTTATGTGCTTCATCAAGTAGCACTCGTCGATGATCACCCATTTTAGTCACCCACACTCTTCCTTGGAAAGATGACAAACCATGCGGACCTAAGGTAATAAACTTCGTTTGTCCCACGATTCGTTCCTCATGCTTATTGTTAACAAAAGCTTTGATTTGAGTCTCGCCAAGCTTTACAAGAAAATCGTTAGTAATAATCATGCGTAACGATCCTACTCGTATCGCCGGATGTTGACTCTTTTGACTTAACGCATCCGCTACCACATTCGGCTTACCCGGATGATAAAGTATTTCACAATCATAGTCTTTCACCACATCCATCCATCTACGTTGACGATAATTCAAATCTCGTTGATCGAAAAGGTGTTTCAAACTCTTGTGATCCGAATAAATCGTACACTTGACATCATACAAGTAATGGCGCCAAATTTTCAACGCATGCACAACCGCCGCCAACTCAAGATCATGAGTATGATATCTCGTTTCGTGTTCCTTTAATTGTCGAGAGGCATAAGCGATGACTTTACCAATTTGCATTAGAGCACACCCGAGCCCATTTAAAGAAGCATCACAATAAACCGTCATGTCTTCCACCCCTTCCGGCAATACTAACACCGGAGCTCGACACAACTTTTCTTTTAACAATTGAAAAGCAATTTCTTTCTCGTTCTCCCAATTAAATCTATTGTTCTTTTTCGTCAACTTTGTCAATGGGGAAGAAATCTTAGAAAAGTCTTGGATAAACCGACGATAATAACCGGCCAATCTGAGAAAACTTCGGATTTCTGTAGGCGTAGTCGGTCGTCCCCAACTCTTCACCGTCTCTATCTTCCCCGGATCTACTTGAATACCATCCTTGTTCACAATATGGCCAAGGAATTGAACTTCCCTTAGCCATAATTCACATTTGGAGAATTTTGCATACAACTTCTCCTTCCGCAACGTCTTTAACACACAACGCAAATGATGTTCGTGTTCCTTCATACTCTTCGAATAAACAAGTATGTCGTCAATGAACACAATTACTGACTTGTCCAACATTGGTTGGCACACTCGGTTCATAAGATCCATGAATGCCGTCGGTGCATTCGTAAGACCAAAAGGCATTACCACAAACTCAAAATGCCCATAACGCGTTCGAAAAGCCGTTTTCTCAATATCTTCCTCACGGACCCGCATTTGGTGATAGCCGGACCGTAGGTCAATTTTATAGAAATACGTTGCACCTTGGAGTTGGTCAAATAAATCGTCAATCCTAGGTAATGGATAAAGATTCTTGATCGTCACTTTAGTCAACTCCCGTTAATCGATGCATATCCGCATACTACCATCCTTCTTCTTCACGAATAAAACCGGAGTGCCCCATGGCGAAGCACTCGGTCTAATAAAACCCTTCTCAAGTAACTCTTGGGTTTGATTTAACAACTATTGCATTTCCGTCGGCGCTAAACTATAAGGAGTTTTAGCAATGGGGGTAGCCCCCGGAACCAACTCAATGTGAAATTCAACTTGTCTTTCCGCCGAAACACCCGGTAACTCATCCGAAAAAACATCTTCGAATTCATTAACCACAGGAATTTCACGAATGGGTGGTGGCTCATCACGAGTATCAACAACATGGGCAAGAAAAGCCATGCCACCACTAACAAGGAAACGACGTGTCCGTGCAAAAGTGCATATCGGCACAAGTCTTCTTCGCTTATCGCCATGAATAATTAACTCTCCCCCACTTAAGGTTTTCACACGAATAGATTTTTCATGGCATGCAATATCGGCTCTATTATGATCGAGCCAATCCATATCAACCACGATATCAAAATCACCCAAAGTCATCGGGATGAGATCAATTTTAAAGTTTTCGGCACCAAATACAACATTATAATTTTTACACACATCAACCACTAGCACCGTCTTGCCATCCGCTATTTCAACTTCTACCGGACGACTTAACTTAGCTAAAGGTTTATTAAGTTTAGGCACAAATTTTGGTGACACAAATGACATGTTAGCACCACTATCAAAAAGTATCCTTGCCGGATTAGAATTAACCATGAAAGTACCTGAGACAACTTCGTTAGATTGCTTGGCTTCAACATTGGTCATCAAATAATTGCGACCCCTAGCCGTACCCGCCGCCATCTCTAGCCGCTTAACATTATCGTTGCACAAATCGGGACACACCGGGCTCTTGTGCCCTTCTTTACCACAATTAAAAAAGTAAGCTTGGTTGTAGATGATGGTTTCGGACATTCACGTGCCATATGGCCCTTTTGTCCACAATTGTAGCACGCATAAGAAAAATCTCCGGAAGCACCTTTCTTCACACTACCAACACTCTCGGAACCCTTCTTGTTCTTTTTGTTTGAAAAGTTCGAATGGCTCGAACCTTCTATCTTTCTTTTGACAAAAGTAAAGCCACTCTTCCTCAACATGAGCGCCTCAAAACCTTTGGCCATATTGAACAACTCATCAAAACTTTTCACCACATTCACACTTATCTTCTCTTGATAACTATCATTTAAGATTCCATAGAAGTCTTCCTTCAACATTTTATCATTCCCGACATACTCCGGGCAAAATTGAGTCTTGGACAAAAACACGGATTTGAGAGTGTTCAAATCCATCGACCCTTGCCTCAAGGAACGCAACTCGTCTTTAAGCCTTGTAAGATCGACCGAAGTTCGGTACTCATAAAAAAATTCCACCTTGAATTCATCCCAAGTGAATTCCATGCATTGTTCTTCACCATAAACTTGGATCTTTGTGTCCCACCACAACTTAGCATCGTCCCTCAACATACTACACCCGTACCTTGTCTTCTTATTGAGAGGACATTCACAAGTACAGAAGGCCCCCTCCATATCAGAGATCAAACGGGCACTCTTGAGAGGTCATGTTCACCTTCAAAGGTGGGAGGTTGAGAATCCTTGAAATTCTTATAGAAAAAGTCCCGTCTTCACACATTATTTTCATAAAGAACGACATTAACTTGCTCCTTTACCACATTGGCTAGTTGCTCGTCAATCGTATCTAGGAACATCTTCTTAACATCTTCGAGAAAATCTGCCTTTTGACGTTTAAAGATGGCCTCAACTTTGGCCGTAAACTCGGAGTCCTCGCTCGTACCTCCATTATCATTTTCGAGTCCATTTCTCGTCTTCATTCTATAAAACAGAAAAGATTAAACAACGAAACGAAAGGAATTAACACATATGTATATACATATACACCACACTACCCCCATCTTCCTCAACAATCGTCGTACATCGCTTGTTTGACACGATTTGAACCCGTAACAATGGTAGCTAATCATTGTTACGCGAGCACGTCGCATTAACTTGCTAGTACAACTCTCGCTTGATGATTGCTAGCACAACACAAAACAATTAGCGCAAGGTTAGGTCACATAAACCTAAGCACTAATCAACTCCCGGTCCGACCAGGCTCCTACAAGTCCTGCATTAAACGCATACACATTAAAGTCTAAGTCAAGGAACCTATCTCAAGTCGCCTAAATCCCTTAGACCATGCTCTGATACCACTTGTAACAACCCAACCCGTAATCCAATCAAATATGTAATAATAATAATAAAAAAATTTATACAGGAGGGGTACGCGGCGCACACCACCATATGTGCTCGGCGCGCACAGGGCCTAGCAGTCCGCTGTCCACTTTTTCCAATTTTCGTAAAAAGATCTCCCACTTCCCGACATATTTAGACGAAACGCTTTTCACAACAAGTTCTAATATGAAAAACTCATACGATTCAATCATAAAATGAGTTTTTCGAAACGGGGCCCACATCGACCCGAATTACAAGTTTCATACAAAAGGTAAGTTTCGACCACATTAGTTTAAATTCCAAACGACACTAGAGCATGATGTTTGGGGGTTAAACAAAGCGGGATCTCTAATCCAATTGAATGCCCTTACCCTTGTCCATGCCGGAGCCTATAAAAAGGTAAACAACGAGAGGGTAAGCAAAGCTTAGTGAATGCAATGATTATACACATACATATATAATATGCCTACTTGCAAACACTTACACACATACCGCATACATGCTAGCTACACAATTAGCTTATCGTCTCAAAATACAAGCTATTAACCTCTAATACCACAAGCTAGCAATACAATAGCATATATACAATTTGTACAATATAATATGCTTACGCTACAACACCATAATCATGGTTAACCAATCGTACAAGGAATGGTACTCGAATTTCCCATCGGTGTTCATAACAACCATTAGAGTACTGAACACGTCGTACACTAATCCCACGGGTGGCATCTTAACACGTCAATACTTCACCCCGAGTGGTGTCTTAACACATCGACACTTCACTCTTCATATTACTTGAGGTGGCATCTTAACACGTCGATACTTCACCTCGAGTGGTGTCTTAACACATTGACACTTCACTCTTTACCTTTCATGGAGTGGTGTCTTAGCACATCGACACTTCACTCATCACATGAACATGGTGTCTTAGCACATCGACACTTCACATCTCACGCTACACAAATAAATACATTATATACCTACGCATATAATTATTCCACTCACCTTAATGATTCGGTGACGGTTTTATACTTCCGCAAGCTTCAAAGCAAAGTACCTAATATAATAAGTACTTCAATCAACACACAAACTAGTTGGACTAAATACCAACAATTCACTTATGTGCATTTAATGACTTAAATGCATTAAATGCCCCATTATCGCCAAAACCGTCCCATTAAGGTCAAGACCATCATAAATCACTCAAAGCTAGTGATTAAGATCCAACAAAACTAACTAATACACAATAAGGGTATTTCATACCCATATTTCCCAACTAGGTCAATCATTAACATTTTGACCATTTTAAAACCAACACACCCATTTTGAGTCATCTTCAATCCCAAACAACACCCATTTGCTAAATAATTAGGTGTGCTAGTAATTAACTAACCAATTAAGACACATAAACACATTTATCATTTCAAAACCCTAGGTTAGTCAACTTTGAGTCCTCGTGACTCAATCTTACCCAAGAACACCCAAAATCACCAAATATGGTTTTTATGTTCTTCACTAACTCAAACCCTAACCCTTAAACAAATTAAAATAAGGAAATCAAGATTAGAGCATACCACCACAATCACAACGTAGCTAGTGATTAGATGAACAACTTTAATGCACGCGCCTTGACCCGAAATCAACTTCTTCCTCTTGAATTTGAGCTTTCTCACTCAAGAACTCTTCTCTCTCTAGAATTTAAGTGGAATGGATAAAGGTAGGTGTTAATGGAGTTATGACACTCCACAAACAGATCTGGTGGCCATTAACTCATTCCCAAGTGAATTTACCAAATAGCCCTTCCAAAATATCTCATTAAAAGAAACATAATCCGGCTACAGTAAGGGTGCGCGGCGCGCTCCCTTAAGTGTGCGGCGCGCACAACGTGCTGGACAGTTTCTGACTTTTGTTTAATTACACAATGTTACCCACACTTCATGTACCCTATTTACATCTCTGTACAATAAATATTAGTGTCTTACAGCAAGTAATGATCCAAAATTCGTAGATATGAGCTTTGGAATGAACATAACTAATGTTCTAAGAGAGATTGTAATGACACGATTTTGATTGGTTAAATTACCAAAATTCAAGAGAAAAGATAGGACTATCAAGAAAATATATTCTTGATATGCTTATAGATTAGATGGAATGTAAGAGTCTTGTAACATGACACATGATGACGTTATAGCCTGTGAATCATCACGTTCCATTAGAAACTCATCATGACTTACTTTAATATAATTATGTTGATCAAGTGTCATTATATTATATTAACTCATGCTTCAGTTCCCAACACTACTTCAAAACATTCATATTTTAAACTCAAAGGTTTTAGAATTTAGAACTAAAAATAGTTTCTTTTATGATGTAACACATATAGCGCGAAGAGATAATTAATATCAGATAAGAATATTTATGAAGATATCTTCAGAAATATTGAGGATATTTACAATGAAGGATACGATGATATCTTAGAATTTCTAATATTGATGGATGATGAAGAAGATTTGTTCATAAGATTTGGAGTCAGGAGCAAGGTATTTGCTAAAGATTTCATCAGGTACTGAATCGTAGACTGGGTGCTTTTCAGAATTTCATAATTGAAGATCATAATTCTAGGAGATAAATGTTAAATGTATATATATAACTGTTGATGTAGAAAAGCTACAAGATTCGAAATACTGATTGCTGTTCTCGGTAATTGGTATAGCAATTATCGTTACAAGATGCAGATGCGTAGATAATGTGGTTTTTAATGAGTACATCTAATTATTTTTCGGAGAGGTTTACGCCAAAGAGTAACAAAGTTGTTGGTACATCTGCTGATAATGTGATGGAATATAAAAGGTTCCCTGACAATGATGACGAAAAACAGCCTTATATATCAAGGTTATAATAAGGCTAATCCGAATGAAAAGTCGAAGTTGACTTGCTGGAGCTGTGACGAAATTGGCTAATTTGGAAAGAGATTGCAAAGTTATTTTCGGTAATAATAATGCCAAAGGAGCTAGCACAGATACGTGTTAAACGTTTACTCAGTTTCCAAGAGTTTTTCAGGTGCATAACTATATGCATAAATCTTTCCTTCCATAGATGAAGTGTGGTTGGTTCATCCTCTCGATTGAGGTGTTTTCAAGAATCGTGAAAGGTTTGAATGCAGATTGTAATCGTCAAGATACAAATGTGGTTTAAGATGAAATCAAGTGGCAAACTTGAAGAAATGTTTAGTTTCATATGTTATAATCAATATTTTAATTCATTTTAATTGTCCAATGTTATTAGTCCACAGTTTGTAGTTCACAGTTAGTAATTCAATAATTCATATATAGTTTAATATGTAATATTTGATTTAATTAATACGTATCATGACCCATTGTATACATGTCTCAGACTCGATCACAACTCAAAGTATATATATTATTTTGAAATCAACCTCAATCATGTATAGCGAACTCAAGCATTACAGCATATAGAGTGTCTATGGTTATTCCAAATAATATATATAGATGATGTCGATATGATATGTCAAAACATTGTATATGTGTCCCGATATTTAAAGTGCGTAAAATAAATAACAGAAATTAAATGACGATAAATAATATTGCGAGAATTAAAATTGTGACAAATAAATTGCGATAATTAAATTGCGATAATTAAATTGCGATAATTAAATTGCGATAAATAAAAGGTAATAAGGAATTAACAGTTAGCTAGGAACAGTTAGCTAGGATTTTGTTAGCGTGGATTCTTAACAAAGTTTCTCATAGTTAATTTGTTTGTTTCTAACAAATTTTATTTTGTCAAATGTTTTCTTTATTTTATCAAATGTTTTCTGTGGTGAACGAATTTGTATATCTTTGATTGTAAGTAGGATAGTAAATGACTGTTGAATCAGATTCGAAGAATGTACAGTGTAAATTATTAATGTGAAATCTAAATATTCCTCGGGTATTACCTACCCGTTAAAATATTTTCACCATTAACAGTTTGTACGAAAGAATTTTTAATTACAATCTTTATGAAAATATACTTACATATATATTTCTTCAGATGTAATCATGGATTTAATGAGTCAATATGATATTAATCTCATTTGATTTACCGTTAGAACTAGAATATATAATCTCTAAAACATTTGAAATTACATAATCGTCATGTAGAACGAAGATAAATGATATAGAACGATTCGTAGAACGATGATTATGTTCGAGGTACATAATGAGATGTTGAGGCGTGTGATGTTGAAACTTGGTTTATTGGTGGTACTGGCGTGGATGTTGGTGCTGTTGCTGAAGCTGGTAGGTTTTGCACCATGTTTTCCAAATTGATTACTCGAGCGCGAAGCTTGTTGACTTCTTCTATTACACCGAGGTGATTGGTGGTTGGAACAAGCGGATGAATAAGGTTCAGAATTTGGGATATCATATAAACATTGCGAGATATCCTGGAAATGAGGATGAATATGGTGTTTCGGACAGGTTCGCCGGTAAGTGCTTCAAGTTCTTTGCCAATAGGGGAATGTGCGGATGGAAGGGATCACCTTCTTCTTGTCTTCAATGATTTAATAGACTATGAACCCATCAGATGAATTGGGGATGGCTGATTTGGTTGATTCATTCTGGTGACGTTGCTTTCGGAGCTCGAGTGAAACTCCATATCGGAATACGAGGGACTTGAACTAGTGGCGATTTCCATTTCGTACAATTGAATAAAGGATTTTTCGATATGAAACGATTTTCGAATATTCGATGATATTCTAACTACATAGAATATCTATATATATAGTACTAAAGATTTTGTAGACTACGGAGGAATTTACGGCATATGTCAGGCAAGTCTACAGTAACAGATACGCTAGGATATGAATTAGCAGATACGCTAAGATATGAATCTTGTCTATACACTATTCATGCAATCAATGCAGTAAGATGTGTCTAGACTAAGAGTAATAAGCAAGTGATTCTCTAAGATTGATAAACAGGTAATTTTCGACACAAAATGATAAGCACAACTTTTGACATTCAGACACGGTCGAAGTCCAGACTCACTAATGCATCTAAGCAATTATCAGTTAGACACACTAATGCAAGACTTGGTTCGCTAAGACCACTGCTCTGATACCAACTGTCGTACCCCGTCCTAATCCATCTGGACAAAGTCATCAACATTTGGTCACATCGCGAGGTACTTGACCTCTATATGATACATTTTACAAACATTGCATTCGTTTTTATAAGACAAACTTTCATTACATCGAAGGTTGACGGCATGCATACCATTTCATAATATATCCGCCTATAAATGACTTAATACTCTTGATGAACTCAAAGACTCGAATGCAATGTCTTTTGAAATATGTCATGAATGACTCCGAGTAATATCTCTAAAATGAGCAAATGCACAGCGGAAGATTTCTTTCATACCTGAGAATAAACATGCTTTAAAGTGCCAACCAAAAGGTTGGTGAGTTCATAGGTTTATCATAAAACAATAAAATTCATCATTTTAATAGACCACAAGATTCAAATACAGTACACCTATCTCGTGTACAAAATCATTTTTCATAATGCTTATCAGAGTAGGTTCGTATCCTTTTCTCCCCCGTAGGTTGCCTCGCGATTTTTAAATAATCATGCACATATCTCGTGCACAAAACTAATACACATAACCTGTGTATAAAAATCATTCTCTCGATACATAACATTCATTTCGATTTCATTGCTCAACATGGTAACCGACCTTAACATATAATGCGCATCAATAATATCCCCAAAACAGAACATCTCGTTTGTATAATATATAAACTTCGAAGTACTAAACACCACGCCCACTAGCCCTTCCGTCTAGTGAACATTCTGGGTGGGGGTGTTAAACCCGGTAGCTACCTTTAGGATTCGCGTGAATTAGGGCCATACCAGTTTCTAATTCTTAGGTTACCAAGCAATAATAATCAGGGGAAAATATTCACAACAATTAGTGGCAATTATCACGTCCAACTAATTCAATAATAATCCACAGAACTTCTGTCTGCATAATAATTCATTCGAGGAATGTTTTGCTTGTGTCTATCTCATCAAACATTTATAAAAGCATTTCATGTAATCTCAGTTCAAAATGCATTTCAAAAGCATTTAATAAAGCAGTTGTAAAAACAGCGCATGTATTCTCAGTCCCAAAAATGTAAAGAGTAAAAGGGAGCAAATGAACTCACTATACGATACTTTGTAGTAAAAATATGCATACGACGGAACTGAACAATGCAGGGTTGACCTCGGATTCACGAACCTATATCATATATATATATATATATATATATATATATATATATATATATATATATATATATATATATATATATTAATACACATAATTGTAATCAAATAAATTTATATATATATAAGTTTATTAGTTATTTCATTTTTATATTAATTA
Source organism: Rutidosis leptorrhynchoides (assembly GCF_046630445.1). Classification (NCBI taxonomy): domain Eukaryota; kingdom Viridiplantae; phylum Streptophyta; class Magnoliopsida; order Asterales; family Asteraceae; genus Rutidosis; species Rutidosis leptorrhynchoides. The sequence continues at coordinate 252,676,410 of NC_092337.1, forward strand.
CTTATATGTTCCATTATTTATATTCATTATATATATTTTTACTAAATAAAACTATTAATATAGTTAAGTTTTGTGTATTCAATATATATATATATATATATATATATATATATATATATATATATATATATATATATATATATATATATATATATATATATATATATATCATTTACTTGTTAAGTTAATGATAATACCAAAATAATGATAATGAATAATCTTAATCTTAACTTAACTATAATAAAATTTTAAAAAGGTGTGTTGTACCTATATATATAATCCATCAACTTAATTAAATTATATACGCATAATATTATTTATCATTAATACTTATGATTTAATCAAATTTTTATCATATAATGAACTTCATTGTATTTCTTAATCATAATCATTATCATAACATACTCATCCTTATTGTTATAGCTAATAACAATAAGTTTATTATATCCTTTATTTATCTTTTAAGTTATTAATCATAAGATGTAAAGGTTAAATCATAAGTAAAGATTAAAATTTAAAAAGTTTAAGTTTTACGCTCATACCCCAGCAAGATTCAAAAACGAATAACGTAAGCTTAGTTGTGGATATCTTTCAAAAACAAGAACAAACAAAGGTAGTTCGATCGAACGGTTTGATATTTGTGTGATGCTCGAATTAAAACAACCGAAACAAGTTCTCGATTTGCAATAACGATTGTAGTCTTGAAGCCCAATGGTTGGAACTTTAAAGGTTCAAAAAGATGAAGGGAACTCCAGCCCAAAACTATACACATCAACAGCCCAATACCACGGCCCGGTCCAACATCAATATAGTGGCTTTGTTTTGATACAATCAAACGGCAGTTGAAAGAAAAAAATATATATACGCTGTATCATTACATTATCATCACTTGAGCATCATCATCTATCATTTTATTATTGTTAACACCCATCATTATCATTAGATTATTATCATCATCCTACATCATCAATGCAAACAGCTCCATCACTTGAACAAAACATAAAATTCCAAATCGCACGAACAAATTTGTAACCACACTCGGTGATCTAGCTGTAGCTTTAACATCATCTTTCTATCTTTTCGGTCTAAACGAATCTCGGCCCTATATCACATCCAATTCGTGGCCCAAATAGAAAATAAAAGCTCGGCCGTTTAACTGTATTAGAGAAAAAGGAGTTGTTGATTTATTTATTTTTTTATTTTTTATTTTTTTTTGTGGTACCCATGTCACAATCAAATGATATTATATAGAAAGCAATCAATTGAGACTATCGTGACTTATCTGTTGTCCTTTATTTTATAATTATTTAATTTACTTATTCTTTAATCATCATATCATTTTTTTTTTACTGAAACAGTATGAATGTTGTATTATGAGTTAATATCTATTCAAAATGAGAACTACAAATATTGGATAGAAAGGTGGTAGCTTCGTGACTTACACTTACAGTTAACACAACGAAAAGTAACCGAGAAGCCAGCTCGACCATGGCAAATGATTCCAGAGTAGACCATGGTGATGGTGGCCGATTGGTGTGATAGAAGGTGGTGTTCGAGTGGTATCACTCGCATCATGATAAACACCAACGAAGAAGAAAGAAAGAAAAAAAATATGATGGTGGGTTGCAAGATGGTGACTGAATGGTTACAACGATGGTGGTTAAGTTGGTTCGATGGTGAGTGATAGTTATGAACCGAATGTTAGCAAAGAAAGATGATGAAGGTGATTTACGGTTAACGGTTTTCAAGTTTCGCGAAAGAGAATTTTAGAGAGAGAGAGAAGAGAGATGGTAGCGGTTGGTGGTTGTTCATGATTGTGGAGCCGTGGTGAGGGTGAAGGATGGTTGATGGTGGTTTGTTTCATCGAACAAGAACACGAAAGGGAAATGGGTTTGTTGAAGATGGTGATGGAGAGTTTGGTTTTTTTTTTTTAATACCGCGCGAACATGAAACTTACACTACTTGAAGGTGGATGATGGTGATCGTAGGAGTTTGATGGTGGTTGTGGAGGATAGGTGGTGTTCCCGGTGATCAAAAGGTGATGTCTATGGTGATGGTTGAGTGGTGAATCATGCTTATGTCTATATGCAGTTGTATATATATGTAAACATATAACTTAATCTAATAAATAAAAATAATATAATAATAATAATAAATATTAAACTAATCAAATGAAAAGAAACGTGTACTCTCATTCAGTATAGCTCTACCGACAGTTTTCATGGACTATTACTTCGTACCCCATTGTTACTCAGTGACGGATAAAAAGTGTTCAGAAAAATCCCATATTTTTAAATTAACTATATTTATTTATTTTGGTCATTATGGTATAAAATTCAATCATAAATTATTAAATAAAAATTACATTAATTATTCACTCCCAACCCCCAAGTAAAATATAAAAAGTTTTAAAATTTGACAAACAACTTCTAAATATATTATTAATAAGCCTAAAATTTATAAAACTTATTTTCGGATCACTGTTTATTTTAAAATCGTATAAGTTTAAATTTAACTTGCTTAATATCAATCGAAACATCAAACGAGTATTACAATCATTTAATATTTATTTTTAATATACTTTATTTATATATAGAGATATATTTTAAATAATAATTATTATAATATCCTATTTTTATTTTATTAACTTTTAATAACAACAACATATAATACTTCAAATTATATTTCAAATTATTATTTATATATAGATACACACATATCTATTTACAATTAATTGTTCGTGAATCGTCGAGAGCAGTCGAAGGGTAAATTGAATATATGAACATCGTTCCAAAATTTTCTAGACTCAACATTACATACTTTGCTTATCGCATCAAAATCATATAAAGTTTAAGTTTAAATTTGGTCTGAAATTTCTGGGTCGTCACAGTACATGCTCAAGTGGATAAGACAAGGAATGCCTATGTTCCTTGCATAAGGTTTTGATGTATCTTTATTCATGATGCTATAACTTCTTGCATAAATGCAAATATTTTTGTTCCTGGTACACAGGGAATGCAGATGGTGTGCTTTGCGGAGGTAAATATGAATACTCGGTGCTGTCTGACAATTAATTTACGGCACCAATACCAGACTGGTTGGTGACGTTGGCTAATCTCTTAGATACTAGAATCCATGTATACTATGAGGCAGTAGGGATACCTCTTCCGAACCCATCACAATAAGAACCAGTTGAACCAGCTAAGGTTTCAGCCCCAGAGGTTGTATAAGAACCCATAGCACAACTCAGACCAGCTTCCACAGCACTTAGGATTAACCTAAAATGCCTTAAGCTTATCCGATCTACTCAACCCGTGAGGATCAGAGAACCTAGTCCACTTAGGATTGAACCAACCCAATCAACTACACCAGAGGGGAGTGACACCGATTTTTCAGCAACTAAATCATCTTTCGAACTAACGCAGAAGAGGACACGTTATATACCTAATGAGATGATTAAAACTCTACCATTCAAACGAGTAACTAGATCTAAGACTTCAACTCCTATCATCCACCAAACAGTTACTCCAACCATTGGTGACACGGACCATGACTTAGAACCTACTAGGTTAGCTTCACCCATTTCTGTATCACATCCAATAATAACAATAATCCCTACACTAAATGAAGCGTAAGCTTCGGTAGGCAAGAGAGCTGAAAGCAATGATGGTAAAAAGACCAATCAGCCCATCAATTCTAAACAAGACTTAATGATAAATCTCACAAGCAATGGTGCTTTGGCATCTCAAAAGGAAGTAAATTCTTTCTCTGCAGTAAAGTCTGTGCTCACTCAATCAATTGAGGAAACTCAATCGTTGAAGTCCATAACGGCCGAACGGGAGCCGAAAAACCTTGAAAAGGCACCATGCGTATCGGCCGGAAATCCTCTTGATATACTTCATCATAGTGATGTCGTATTGTCGCAACGTCAAACAGGGCCTGGAGGTCCGGCTTATCTTGATGAGGGAAATTTGCCGCGTCCCATGGAAACGAGTCAACATGACATTTCTTCAAAAAATTTATCAGCCTTCCAGCAGACTGTTCCTTTGGTTCAAGAAATTGATCCATTGGTTCAAATCACTTCTCTTTTGAATCTTGAATCTCAGGGTCTGGAGGACGAGTCTTTAACTGAAAGAGATGTACCATCTCATGGTACATTGATGACTTCAAGAGTCGGGGATATTAGTATCTCCGCGAGAGCAAAACCGACGAGTAGTTATACTACTCTGTCAGAGTCCCGTGAGACTAAAAGTCATGGAGGTAGATGATTTAAAAAATCTTCGCCGGTGACAACTCTGGTTGTTACCCAACCTCCATCAGAAGGTGATATCACAAATCTGACTAGTAGTATGTACAACCCTACATATAAGAATAATACCGCACATACATCCTTACCTGCCCTCATGGTAACTCACACACTTCCACCGACATCACCGACAACATCAGATGCTGTTGTTGCTATTTCGATTGTAACTTTTCCACCATCACCCCCACGTTCACTTATTATGATGCTTTGGAGCAAGAATATTTTAATCGTATGTTTTCTAGAATAAATCTTGATGTTCTTCGACGTACATCTCTTCAAGCAATGTTTCGTGCTAGAATTCGGCATCCACTTACTTCCTCCTCTTCTCCAATAAGTCCTCATCGTGATGATGAACATGATGATTTTGATCCTCAGAATAGCCATGAGGGGAGATAGGAGTAGATGGAGGATTTCTTACGGTGAATATTTCCACTAGGGGTAGTGGTGTGAGGTCTACTTCAACTTCACAAGATCAAATGATTGAATCTGAGGTAATGCAAACTCATGATGATGTAGTTGAGAATGCAGAGCTTGAGCAAGTGATTATTCCAATTTTGCAAACCACTCATGCTGAGGTTGAAGACGGACAAGTTGATGAGGATTTGAATTTAAGAGACTTTTATCTTAAGGAAACAGATGATGATGGGTTTGTCATTTTAAGTACATTGTCTTCACTATCTGCTATACCTGATGATGTAGAGATGGTTGATGAAGGGAATCCTGAACCGAATATGCAAAGTGATGATGAAGAGGATTCTACTGATGAAGATGGTGGTGATCAATATGAAAGTCCAAACGTGGATGAAATCTTTAATCATATTGAAGATGATAATCGTTCAACTGAAAATGCAACAAATACTCCAGAACAACATGCATCATCAAGTTTAAATCCATCTAATGAAAATAAGAGTTCAACTCTTGGTGCAACAACTTCAAGTTCTACAATGAATTCCTGGTTCAAATACAATAACGACTTATTTTTCAAAATCGGGATCATCGACTACAATTGGGGATTGAACATGACTTCATGACCTTGAGAAACACATTCATCGAAGAAAATGCTTATAAGATCTTCCACATGAACGAAACACCAAGAAGTGAAAGGTTTACTTATATTTGTTCAAGACTACTTCCAGCTAATGAAAGGAACTAGTATCATTTTATGTGGAGGAAACATATCAATTGAAATGAAGATGATTTATGGTTACAACGAAAGTACCGAATATAAGAGGTACTAGATATTACTCGAGTCGGAGTTAACATAAGTGTGAAGAAGGATGTCGTCAGTCAGTTCCATGTTATTAGAGAAGATGAGAAGGAGTACAAGTTTACGCAAGATGATTTTTAGAATTTGGATATGCTTGACATCATTCACATCTACAACTACCTCACTATTCTCTCAACTCGACCTTATGCTAAAACTCAAGCTTTGGAGGCTGTAAAGAGATATGTGATGGAGACAATTGAACTGATGAGACGTGAGGATTTTCAAATTGGTAGCAAAAAGGAAAAAGATTCGAATTACATGTCCGGATCAATTTCTAGAGGGACTTGAGGATATGGGAATGTTTCAAATACAATTCGAACATGAAGGGTTTGTGTTAGTTAATTCTCAGAAAGAAAGGTGTTCATCCGAACGGAAGAGCTAAACATATATTCAGATGGTACACTTAAGGCTGCATTGAAGTATCTCAAGTTCCGTCAAAGTAAGTTTGATGACATTGACATGAAAATGGGTCTTGGAGAGTTCATTAAAAACATCAGAGATCGTCTAAAACTCCGGATCCGAACTAGACAACTTGAGATTCTTCGTGGTTAAAGGAAAAGAAGATATTTCAAAGAAATGGATGAATATCCATTACTCGAGGGAGATCCAAGAAAAGCATGGGGAGTCTGGAAACCTTCAAAGAAGATTTCAGATAATCATGTTGAATTTTCTAACCCTACTAGTACAAGATGGAAAGCTACATTTGGACCTCTCAAGATTACTTAATAGGATTACATTGTAATTTTCACATTTAACACTAGGAGGAGATTGTTAGGACCCCGAAAGTGGTATAGTATTAATGTGAAATAAACTCATTAGAAGGTTCCTTAGAAGAGGGCTATATAAGGAACCTATGTAGTCCTAATTAGATATTCATTGCATTGTAAACTAGTTTAAGAAGCTGTGGAATGTAAATTTATCGATTTTCTCTAATACCGAATATGTTCTTTCCTTACCAAGTCTCACTCAATCTTATCATATCTTCGATTCTCACTATGATCTGACCTATCAAAACACAAATTTTTTCAAAAGTTAAAAATTTAACCATAGGCAAAAATTCGATTTTTAACCATGAAAATGTACCTTATTTGCGAAATTGACAACAGAAATGAGTTTAGGAGGCACAAGAGACTTAGATTGGAGCTTTGAATCGTGAAATTGGATTGAAAATTGATGATGGTGGTGGTCTTGGGGTGTTCGGCTCAAAGCAAAGGGGAAGGAAGAATAAAGGAAAAAAAGAAAGAAAAGAGGAAGAAGAAGGAAGGAAAGGAAAAAGAAAAATGGGCCCGTGTGGCGCACCTTATTTCTCCTGCCCGACTCACGATTTTTTTATATCTTAATATTTTAAATTTTATCACTAAATTTATAAAGATTTATAAAATTTTGCTTCGGATTTTAATCTGGTTATTTTTATATTTTAAACTAAAATTTAAAAAGAAAAAGAAAAATGCACAGAGTAAAATAAAAATTCTTATTTTATTAATAACACAAATTACACAGGTTCCACAACTAAATTTCAGAAATGACGCGGAAAGAAAGATAAGTTTAAAGCTTTTTTGACCATCCAGAGTAAATCAGCGGTGTGTACCGAGAATAATTCAAAATCACTTAGCATTTTACGCTCACGCTTTTACAGATTCCAGATGTCATCCATTAATTTAACCAAAGCCCTTCTAACTTTCTTAGTGTTTGAAATTTCATCCCTTGGTCTAGTATCTCGATAATTAAGCTCGAAAAGAAGTTTTGACACCATGTCTTGAAATAAAAGATCTTCCGCGGAGTCAGGATCACCGATAGTAAATTTCAAATTTTCAGATATTTCTCGAATGACCATTCTTTACGTAGTTGTAAATGGAAATTTTGACGTAGTGAGGATTTGCATGAGTTCAGAATATCTTTCCTTTCATTTTGAGAAGAAATTCTGATGTATTCTTTCCTCGGTTGAATCCGAAAAAATATTGGTTAATCTTTTAATGAGAAATGATGCTGGATCAAAGTAGAAGAAATCTCGGTCTCCATATTTTGAAATAGGGTTGGGGTTTTTGCTTTCAATCCAAAATTCTAATTCAAAATTATTGCGGCGACATAACGGTTGATATGATTTGAGAAAACTCTTTATCACCGATATGAGGTAGAAAATTGACAAATGACTCTAAATCAGATTTGAGGTTAATTTTTGCATCCCGATACTTTACAAAAATATCTTCCCCACATTCCTTTAACAGTTTGTGAAGATAACGAACTTGATTACGCAGTTCTTTTAGTAGATTTATTTGAAATTTTGAAAACAGAAAATCTGAGGAATAGAGGTGCCTAACGAATTCTCTGTAGACATCTAACCTTCTGCTAGGATTTAACAGATTTCCAGTAAATGGAGCATTTGATTTATCAACATGTCGTTTCTCTTTTGGAATATATTCAATCAAGTCTAGATATTTGAAAATAGTTGGGTATTCTTCCTGTATTTCATCTTCCATAATGAGGAGTTCATTGAGACTGAGTCTCCCTTTGGGATCGAGAGGAGGGTCAAATCCTGGTTCATTTGAGTAAAACTTATCTAAAAATAATGAAATCTCTAAGTTGGATGAAGTTATCCGGCTTCTTAGACTACAAGGATCAAGAAGTAGTTCTTGATGAGACTAATTAGGGTTTAGACTTATTTTAATTTTATAAAAAAAAACTTCTTTGGTTTCTGAAGTTGTAGGAGAGTAACTGCCTTTTGCACTTTCTTCATAATCAGTTAAGTTTGAACAGGAATCTACAGAAATTAATACCATAATTAATATTTTATTTTTTGGTGGTTTTATAAAGGGTTTACTATAGTGGCGACTTTAAATCCTATAACGACAAACTCTCTGTTTATTAAGCATATGTGTTCCTTATGAATTTATCTTTGAAACAAGTGGCCAGATCAACAACGGAGAGGCAGGATCCTTTTTGTTCCAATATAATTGGAGACTGTTTAGAAAATTCAACAACCAAATTCGTGTATAATTATCTTTCTTAGACACCACTCAAGAATCTCAAATATCTCAACAGAATCAACAATTACCTTAACAAACAGAAAATTCGATCCCCGGCAGTGGCGCCAAAAACTTACTCCTCTCTTGATATGGCCGAAACGGACGGTTTTATTTATGCGATGTCGTTAGGTCGCAAAACGTCAGAATCAGTTATTACAAGGGAGTAATGGTATTATTATTTATATTTAACTTGGTTTTCCTAGCTATATTTCACCTACTTATCTTCCTTTTAATGGGTAAGTGGTAAGTATAGGTTCGTATTAACCCTAGTGACAAGTGGTGATAGATTGAACTTAACTAAGGTAATATAAACTATAAAGATAAAAGGGGTAGGTATGAAGAATAGGATACTGATGGATAATTGTCAAGAGAGTTTAACTTCCTAGAATGAACACTAAACCTCAATAAATCAGGTTAAGAACCTAATCCATTTGTTACTGAGAGTTTAGGATTTGAAGACTCTGGCTAAGACGAATATCCCTACTCCCAATGTGACGCCCCGTACTAAATCATCATGTACGGACCATCATCAACAGGATCATTACAAGGTTAAGTACTATATGCGTTTTAAAAAAAAAACAGAGTTTGCATTCATTAATAAAAGTGACGTCATAACATACGTCAATTGTTTTACAAATCACAAGTATGCTTCGCTAAGTAGAAGCATTAAATAAGTGTACGTGACCATAATGGTCGTTACATAACATAAGTTCATAAGTAAAAAGTTTGAATGCAAGATAAGTAGTCATGCGATAACAACTCTAGGCAGCGGGTTCTACAGCACGACTAGTAAGATAGCGGAAGCGACTTCAAGCACCTGAGAAAATACATGCTTAAAAAGGTCAACACAAAGGTTGGTGAGCTATAGTTTAAGTATAACAGTAATGTAAGTAGGCCACGAGATTTCAGTGCTACAACGAGCGTTTCAAAAGTATGCAAAAGTATATGCTTAACCGTGGGCACCCGGTAACTAACTTAACGTTTAATGTACCCCCTTAAAGTGCACTTGGCAAGTGCGTATAACCTCGAAGTATTAAACACTCGTTAAATGCTAGCGCTACTAGCCCGAGTGGGGATGTCAAACCCTATGGATCCATATCTAAGATTCGCGTTCACGGTTCAAAAACCAATGATTAAACGTTACCGAGCTAAAGGGAATGTTTCTGCCGTTATATAACCCACACATATATAAAGTTTAAGTACTCGTGCCTAGTATGTAAAACATAAAATCCGCATGTATTCTCAGTTCCCAAAATAAGTTAAAGTAAAAAGGGAATGCTATAACTCACAATGATTAGTAGTAATGGTAAGGTAGTAGTCGGAAAGTGGTGTGCAAGTAACGGTCCAAACGTCCTCAACCTAAGTCAAATAGCACTAAGTCAATAAGTCGTCTCAAAAGGTTTACAAGTACGTAATTAAGGTCATAAGGGTCATCATCAATCATCATTAAACAAAAGGTAACAAGTAAGACTCGTTTATGAAAGTCGTTTAAAACAAAGGCTGACTTCGGTCAGTCACCACGGCCTCTACCCTTACTGAATTAAGGTGAGACCAGTGGTAATGGCTCCGTCTATGAGTCCCTTAAGTGTGGTAAAATTTACAGAAGCAAACTCGTCTTGGTTTGACCGTGGCGACGGTCTAAGTGCGAGTAGGTCAGAAATTTCTGCACAACGTTAAAGAACATGGTAACGATCGGAGGGCCATAAATCCTAAACCGTAACTCGGATTAAGACGAGTCCTATATGAAAAGTTATCTACTCGAAAAGTTCTATCTAAAAATCAAGGTTAGAACAGCCCAGGTCTACTGGTCTGTTCCAGAAGCATCAGGTCAGTAGGTTTTGGACAGAACAGTGGGTTTTGGAGAGTTCCGGTTGTCTCGGTGCTTGATGTTCATCACGGTTCTCATCCTTGATGCGTATAGCTTCAAGTGTACAACTCGTTGATGTGTTAACATCATTTTGACCAAGGTTTGTCCATCATAACTCAAGTGCAAGTGTTGTAAGTGTTTGATGAACCAAGGTTACATGTAAGTTTATGAACAAGTTCATGAACACTAAGAAAGATCACAACCAAGTGTTGGATCCATGATACTTGCACCAAAGTGTAAGCTCTTGTTGGTTTCATGTCCTTGTTCAAATGTGTAGTAAGCAACTAATAATAAGAAATAAAGAAAATGAATGATAAGCCTAAACCAACCATGAAGGTGGTATTCTAGTAACATACAACAAACAAGAACACAAGTAACAATTATAAAGATTATAAACTTTAAATCTTTTGAAACAAAATATGTAGAACATAACTAGATAGATTATGTTCTTGATGTTCTTGTCATAACAAGATAAAGATGAAGAATCACAACTAGAAAGTTTGATCTTGTAACTTGGTAAAGAAAGACAAGTAAGTAAGTAAATAATAACTAGTAATCAAGACAAGTAATTAATCTTTAACAAGAACAAGTAATAACAACAAAGATTGATGATGATTATGGGATGTTTAAATTCAGTTTTGGGACAAAGAAAAGAGAAGAAAAGTTGTTCATAATACTTACAATCTTTAGAGAAAAATGAGAGAGAAAAGAGAGAAAAGTATGCAAGTAATGTGTGTGTGTTTTTGAGAGAGTGTTGTATGTAAGTTGTGAATGAAAAATGGAAACCAAAACACCACTAAATGTGGCCCTAGAACTCGGCATTCTGCAGCAAAAGAAAGGGGTAGTGGTTTGTTTGATGGTTACTTGCAAGTAAAGAGGTTAAAAGTTGGTTAAAAGGGTTGTTTACATGGGGATAATGAGCAAACTAGATTCCTTTTGCAAGTTAACTACTTAGTTTGAGTTCAAGTATTACTTACACTTAAAAGAATGGGCTAAAGGTCCACTAATATAAGTAGGGTGGGCTTGGAAGCCCAAGTCAAGAGTCCACTTCATTAATTAAAGCCCAAGTTCAATAAATCCCAAGTTAAACCAAATAAAGCCCAAGTAACTAACTAAAAGCCTTAGTTAATTAAAATGATTAATAAAATTAATCATGAATGTAAATAATATCTTAAAATATTATTCGTGCAAGTTCCGGGTGTCACAAAGACGTTTCGGGCATTTAAAGTTCAAGTACGGGCAATTAAAGCAACATGTAAATGTAATAACATACATTCGTTTAATCAAGCGTATTAATAATAATAATTATTAATAAATAACGTAGGAAAAACCAGGGTCGTTACATTACCCACCTGTTAAAGAAAATTTCGTCCCGAAATTTAAGCTGAAGTAGATGGAGGAGTCGGGAAAAGATGAGGATACTTTCGCATCATTTGATCCTCTCGCTCCCAAGTAAACTCAGGTCCTCGTTTGGCATTCCATCGTACTCGTACAATCGGAATCTTGTTGCGTTTCAAAGTTTTGATTTCACGATCCATAATCTCAACAGGTTCCTCCACAAAGTGGAGTTTGTCATCAATAGTAAGTTCTTCCAAAGGTATGATGAGTTCGGGTGCAGCAAGACACTTCTTCAAGTTTGACACATGGAAGGTAGGATGAACTGAGCTCAATTGTGCTGGTAGATCCAAACGGTATGCAACTGGTCCAACACGTTCCAAGATCTCGAATGGACCAATGTATCGTGGGTTCAACTTTCCACGTTTTCCAAAACGGATCACACCTTTCCAAGGTGCAACCTTCAACATTACACGATCACCAACATTAAATTCAAAGTCTTTCCGTTTAAGATCGGCATAGCTCTTTTGGCGATCACGGGCAGTCTTAAGTCTAGCTTGGATTTGAGCAATCTTCTCCGTGGTTTCGTGAACTACCTCGGGTCCGGTGATTTGCTTTTCGCCTACTTCGGCCCAACAAATAGGAGATCGGCACTTACGACCATACAATGCTTCAAAAGGTGCAGCATTAATGCTTGAGTGATAACTGTTGTTGTACGAGAATTCGGCGAGTGGCAAATGCCTTTCCCAGGCCTTTCCAAAATCAATGACACATGCACGCAGCATGTCCTCCAAGGTCTGAATCGTTCGTTCACTTTGCCCGTCAGTCTGAGGATGATAAGCAGTACTCATGTCAAGACGAGTTCCCATGGCTTCTTGCAAAGAACGCCAAAATCTGGAAGCAAAACGGGGATCGCGATCGGAGATGATTGATAAAGGTACACCATGACGAGATACAACCTCTTTGATGTACAGCTGAGCAAGTCTTTCCATTGTATCAGTTTCCTTCATCGCTAGGAAGTGTGCAGATTTGGTGAGGCGGTCAACAATAACCCAAATAGTATCGTATCCGCCCACCGTCTTCGGCAGCTTAGTAATGAAATCCATTGTGATCCTTTCCCACTTCCATTGTGGGATTTCCGGCTGTTGAAGTAACCCAGAAGGTCTCTGATGTTCGGCCTTAACTTTCGAACAAGTCAAACACTTCCCAACATAAGTTGCAACGTCCTTCTTAAGATTCGGCCACCAATACTGTTCTTTAAGGTCGTGGTACATTTTACCTGCACCGGGGTGAATCGAATATCTCGATTTGTGTGCTTCATCAAGTATCAGGCTTCGTAGATCTCCATAGTAAGGTACCCAAATTCTTCCGGCATAACATCGGAGTCCAGACTCTCTAACCTCGAATCGAGAGACAAGTATGTTCAAATGCTCGTGAGATATGTTCTCCTCCTTGAGAGCCTCAACTTGGGCTACTCTGATCTGGTTGTTGAGGTTCGAATGGATGGTGATGTTCAGAGCCCTAACACGGAGAGGTGCCGTCCTCTCCTTTCGGCTTAAAGCGTCAGCTACAACATTGGCCTTGCCAGGGTGATAACGGAGTTCACAATCGTAGTCGTTGAGCGTCTCGATCCATCGACGCTGTCTCATATTCAATTGCTTCTGATCGAAGATGTGCTGGAGACTCTTGTGATCGGTGAAGATAGTGCTCTTAGTTCCATACAAATAATGTCTCCACAATTTGAGTGCAAAGACAACGGCTCCAAGTTCAAGATCATGTGTAGTGTAGTTCCGCTCGTGAATCTTCAATTGGCGGGAGGCATAGGCAATAACCTTTGATCGTTGCATCAGTACACAACCAAAACCACTCTTCGATGCATCGCAATAAACAACAAAGTCGTCACTGCCTTCAGGAAGTGATAGGATAGGTGCGGAGGTTAACTTCTTCTTCAAAGTTTGGAATGCTGATTCGTGTGTGGGTTCCCAAATGAACTTCTTGCCCTTGTGAGTCAGTGCGGTCAAAGGACGCGCAATCAGAGAAAATCCTTCGATAAACCTTCGATAATAACCGGCGAGACCTAGAAATTGGCGAATATGCGTTGGAGTAGTGGGGGTCTCCCACTTGCTGATGGCTTCAATCTTGGCGGGATCAACTTTGATACCCTGGTCGCTTACAACATGACCCAAAAATTGTACTTCCTTCAACCAAAATTCACACTTGGAGAATTTGGCGTAAAGTTGCTCTTGTCTTAAGAGTTCAAGCACTAATCGGAGGTGTTGCTCATGTTCTTCTTCGCTCTTAGAGTAGATGAGGATATCATCTATGAAGACGATAACAAACTTATCCAAGTAAGGCTTGCAGACACGATTCATGAGATCCATGAACACAGCAGGTGCATTTGTCAAACCGAATGGCATCACGAGGAACTCATAATGACCATAACGGGTCCTGAATGCAGTTTTCATCACGTCACTTTCCTTCACCCTCAGCTGGTGATATCCGGATCGCAAATCGATCTTTGAATAAACGCTCGATCCTTGTAGTTGATCAAAAAGATCATCAATTCGTGGAAGAGGATATCGATTCTTGATTGTCAATTTGTTGAGCTCACGGTAGTCGATACACATACGGAAGGATCCATCCTTCTTCTTTACAAACAACACAGGTGCGCCCCAAGGCGAGAAGCTTGGTTGGATAAACCCTCGATCTAATAGCTCTTGTAGTTGACTCTGTAATTCTTGCATCTCGGAAGGTGCGAGTCTATAAGGTGCGCGAGCTACAGGTGCAGCTCCTGGCACTAAGTCAATCTGAAACTCTACTGCTCTCTGCGGTGGTAATCCAGGCAATTCTTCGGGAAAGACATCGGAAAACTCGTTCACAATTCGAACGTCGTTCACGTCCTTCACCTCAGTTTCTACCGCTTTCACATGTGCTAGGACAGCAAAGCGTCCCTTCTTCATAATCTTTTGCGCTTTCACGCAACTAATGAGATTCAACTTCGAGGTACATCTCTCTCCATAGATAACCAGTGGTTCGCCATCTCCTTGTGGTATGCGAAGTGCTTTATCTCCACAGATAACATCGGCCTTTATCTTGCTCAACCAATCCATACCGACGATCGCGTCAAAACTTCCCAGTTTGATAGGTATCAAATCAATTTCGAAATCTGCACCAGCTATGTTGATAATAGCTCCACGACTAATATGGTCAACCTTTTCAAGTTTTCCATTGGCGACCTCGACAAGCATACTTTCCTTCAAAGGAACTAACGACCAATCTAACTTATCACAAAAATGTCTACACACATAGCTCCTATCGGCACCAGTATCAAATAGGACAGAAGCTAAAAGATTGTTGATCTTGAATATACCTGTCACCAAGTCGGGGTTGTCGCGAGCGTCCCTTGCATTAACATTGAAGGCTCTAGCACGCGGTGGTCCGCCATCCTTACGCTTGTTAGGACACTCGTTTCTGAAATGGCCCGTCTTTCCACATTCATATCACTTCTTAGGCCCATTGTTGTTGTGGTTTGGCTTCACATTCAAAGTGGTAACCTTGCAATCCTTGCCAACATGTCCAGATCGTTGGCACTTCTCACAGATAACATTGCAATACCCAGTGTGGTGCTTGTAGCACCTATTGCATTGTGGTAAGGTTCCTTTGTAGTTCGGATTGGTGCGGTTGTTGTTGTTGGGGTTGGTGTTGTTGTTGTGCATGTTGTTGTTTTGCCTGAACCCTTCATGTCGTTTTGCCGGGTTTTGATCATAGTTCCTACCCCTGTTGTTGTTGTGGTTGTTGTCCCATTTCCTCTTTTCACCACTAACAGTTTCAAACTTAGCCTTCTCCGGCTCGTCCAGGATGATTTGATTCAAGAGAGTATGCGCCATGCGCATTGCTTCGGGAACGCTTGGTGGCTTGGATGAGGTAACATTACCCTTGATGGACTTAGGAAGTCCCGAGAAGTATTTCTCCAAACGCTTAAATTCGGGGGTGACCATGGTTGGACACATAAGAGCCAATTCCAAAAACCTACGGTTGTAGTTGTTAAGGTCGTTCCCTACGGTTTTCAATTGCATAAATTCGATTTCCATCTTTTGAATCTCGGTTCTCGGACAGTATTCCTCGATCATAGCACATTTAAATTCTTCCCAAGGCGTAGCATACGCCTCATCAATTCCTTTCGCTTGGGCCATGGTATTCCACCATGTGAGCGCGCCATCAGACAGCGTGCAAGATGCAAATTTCGTTTTGTTAGCCTCAGAACAATTGCTAACCCTGAATACCGATTCCAACTTTTCGAACCATCTGGTGAGACCGACGGGTCCCTCAGTGCCACTGAAGTAGTGTGGCTTGCAGTTTTGGAATTCCTTGTAAGTACACCCATCTCGGACGATAGGTGGATTGACAGGCGGTGGTGGTGGAACTTGGGGTTATCTTTCAGCTAGTGCAGCAGCGACTCGCTCGTTAATCATTTCCTCAATTTGTGCCGCGGTGGGGATAGATCTCCCGTTGACCATGATGTTCTATACAAACATTTTGACTCAAGTCAAAATCCATTATGCAAATAATAATAATATAGTATATAACAACCAACATGAAAACAGCACAACACATGTTGATTAAGTAATGCAAGCATATATAAGTACCACAAAACCATGATATGATAACGTAAATAGAACACTTGCGCACAAAGTAACAACACAAATTCCATTCATTAATGATAATAAGTTCATACATTACAATAAGTTCGTACATTACATAAGTGAAATATGAAATTACAAAAAGAGATTACAATACAGAATCTAGTATAAAGTCCTACGGCGATGGTGGGTACAAGATGTCCAAAACATGAGTCATCTGCTCCTCGAGCTCAGTAACTCGAGTCTGGAGAATCTCAATCTCCCGCCTCATTTCCTCATTAGAGGAAGATGGTGGGGCAGGTGGTGCTGGCGGTGCAGGTGGAGCCGGTGGTGCTGAAGTGGATGGTCCGGCTCTGGGTGGAGACGGTAATATCAGTGGGTCGGCGGGGTACGGCACCAGCCTTTTACGAGCAGTGATCCTACGACGCCGACCATAAGCGTCAGTGACAGTACGACCAGGAATTATGCCAGCGAAGCGATACCGCTTCTTCGGCGGGGTAGAAGGTGCCTGAATCGGTCGATCAGCGGGATCCTCCTCATCACTGGAGTCGTCAGATGAGGTGTCGTCTGAAGAAGCATCGGTGGAAGAACCGTCGTCTGAATCATGCGGTGGTGGTGCGGGTGGCTCAACATATCCGAAAGCGGCCAACATCTGTCGGTGTCGGCCTGGCGTAATCACGGCTAAGCGGCCGTCGACAGTGCGTCGGCAAGGTGTGCGCCAGTGGTTACGGAAAGGTCCTTCCCCGAACTCCGCGGGGATCTCCATGCCACCAATGCGAGCCAGTTGCCTCAGGGGTCTGGAAGAAGACGCCGGGATAGGCACACTAGAGCTAGCTCCAGAACTAGAGGCGCCGGGGTCGCCAGTGGGTGTCGAGGCCGGAATGTCAGCAGCAGCAGCAGCAGCAACAGGTGCAGCAGTGGGAGGAACAACGGGGCCTGAGCCGCTCGGGATGTCAGTAGGTGGAACGTCCGACATCTGAACAAGGAAAAAATAAATTTTCCATGTCAGTATGTCATAAAGCAAGCAAATAATAGGCCAACAGTTTAATTCATGTATAACAATAAGTAGCATGGCAATATCAGTAATCGTACGAAACTAGCATGCAATCGAAAGCAAGTAATAGCTTGCAGTAGTGAAATCACGTAGTAGCATACGGCATATAGCAGTAACAGTAAGCAGCAGCATGCAGTAAGTTCAGCGGAAACAAGTAAACTAACAAGTTGTAGATTAGCCCTATTAGTGAATCCTACTCGGGTCGGTCTTAGACTCACTAATGCATCCTAATTCCCTACAACCAATGCTCTGATACCAAATGTGACGCCCCGTACTAAATCATCATGTACGGACCATCATCAACAGGATCATTACAAGGTTAAGTACTATATGCGTTTTAAAAAAAAAACAGAGTTTGCATTCATTAATAAAAGTGACGTCATAACATACGTCAATTGTTTTACAAATCACAAGTATGCTTCGCTAAGTAGAAGCATTAAATAAGTGTACGTGACCATAATGGTCGTTACATAACATAAGTTCATAAGTAAAAAGTTTGAATGCAAGATAAGTAGTCATGCGATAACAACTCTAGGCAGCGGGTTCTACAGCACGACTAGTAAGATAGCGGAAGCGACTTCAAGCACCTGAGAAAATACATGCTTAAAAAGGTCAACACAAAGGTTGGTGAGCTATAGTTTAAGTATAACAGTAATGTAAGTAGGCCACGAGATTTCAGTGCTACAACGAGCGTTTCAAAAGTATGCAAAAGTATATGCTTAACCGTGGGCACCCGGTAACTAACTTAACGTTTAATGTACCCCCTTAAAGTGCACTTGGCAAGTGCGTATAACCTCGAAGTATTAAACACTCGTTAAATGCTAGCGCTACTAGCCCGAGTGGGGATGTCAAACCCTATGGATCCATATCTAAGATTCGCGTTCACGGTTCAAAAACCAATGATTAAACGTTACCGAGCTAAAGGGAATGTTTCTGCCGTTATATAACCCACACATATATAAAGTTTAAGTACTCGTGCCTAGTATGTAAAACATAAAATCCGCATGTATTCTCAGTTCCCAAAATAAGTTAAAGTAAAAAGGGAATGCTATAACTCACAATGATTAGTAGTAATGGTAAGGTAGTAGTCGGAAAGTGGTGTGCAAGTAACGGTCCAAACGTCCTCAACCTAAGTCAAATAGCACTAAGTCAATAAGTCGTCTCAAAAGGTTTACAAGTACGTAATTAAGGTCATAAGGGTCATCATCAATCATCATTAAACAAAAGGTAACAAGTAAGACTCGTTTATGAAAGTCGTTTAAAACAAAGGCTGACTTCGGTCAGTCACCACGGCCTCTACCCTTACTGAATTAAGGTGAGACCAGTGGTCATGGCTCCGTCTATGAGTCCCTTAAGTGTGATAAAATTTACAGAAGCAAACTCGTCTTGGTTTGACCGTGGCGACGGTCTAAGTGCGAGTAGGTCAGAAATTTCTGCACAACGTTAAAGAACATGGTAACGATCGGAGGGCCATAAATCCTAAACCGTAACTCGGATTAAGACGAGTCCTATATGAAAAGTTATCTACTCGAAAAGTTCTATCTAAAAATCAAGGTTAGAACAGCCCAGGTCTACTGGTCTGTTCCAGAAGCATCAGGTCAGTAGGTTTTGGACAGAACAGTGGGTTTTGGAGAGTTCCGGTTGTCTCGGTGCTTGATGTTCATCACGGTTCTCATCCTTGATGCGTATAGCTTCAAGTGTACAACTCGTTGATGTGTTAACATCATTTTGACCAAGGTTTGTCCATCATAACTCAAGTGCAAGTGTTGTAAGTGTTTGATGAACCAAGGTTACATGTAAGTTTATGAACAAGTTCATGAACACTAAGAAAGATCACAACCAAGTGTTGGATCCATGATACTTGCACCAAAGTGTAAGCTCTTGTTGGTTTCATGTCCTTGTTCAAATGTGTAGTAAGCAACTAACAATAAGAAATAAAGAAAATGAATGATAAGCCTAAACCAACCATGAAGGTGGTATTCTAGTAACATACAACAAACAAGAACACAAGTAACAATTATAAAGATTATAAACTTTAAATCTTTTGAAACAAAATATGTAGAACATAACTAGATAGATTATGTTCTTGATGTTCTTGTCATAACAAGATAAAGATGAAGAATCACAACTAGAAAGTTTGATCTTGTAACTTGGTAAAGAAAGACAAGTAAGTAAGTAAATAATAACTAGTAATCAAGACAAGTAATTAATCTTTAACAAGAACAAGTAATAACAACAAAGATTGATGATGATTATGGGATGTTTAAATTCAGTTTTGGGACAAAGAAAAGAGAAGAAAAGTTGTTCATAATACTTACAATCTTTAGAGAAAAATGAGAGAGAAAAGAGAGAAAAGTATGCAAGTAATGTGTGTGTGTTTTTGAGAGAGTGTTGTATGTAAGTTGTGAATGAAAAATGGAAACCAAAACACCACTAAATGTGGCCCTAGAACTCGGCATTCTGCAGCAAAAGAAAGGGGTAGTGGTTTGTTTGATGGTTACTTGCAAGTAAAGAGGTTAAAAGTTGGTTAAAAGGGTTGTTTACATGGGGATAATGAGCAAACTAGATTCCTTTTGCAAGTTAACTACTTAGTTTGAGTTCAAGTATTACTTACACTTAAAAGAATGGGCTAAAGGTCCACTAATATAAGTAGGGTGGGCTTGGAAGCCCAAGTCAAGAGTCCACTTCATTAATTAAAGCCCAAGTTCAATAAATCCCAAGTTAAACCAAATAAAGCCCAAGTAACTAACTAAAAGCCTTAGTTAATTAAAATGATTAATAAAATTAATCATGAATGTAAATAATATCTTAAAATATTATTCGTGCAAGTTCCGGGTGTCACAAAGACGTTTCGGGCATTTAAAGTTCAAGTACGGGCAATTAAAGCAACATGTAAATGTAATAACATACATTCGTTTAATCAAGCGTATTAATAATAATAATTATTAATAAATAACGTAGGAAAAACCAGGGTCGTTACACCCAACGTTAACCTAAAAGGATTTAAACGACCTTAAGGATAGAATCCTAGGTACATGAATAAAGTGGTATATCCCTAATGGAAAGTCACGGATTTTCTTAATCCTAGTTGGTTTAACTACAATAACATTCCTCCACTTAATACTAAGCTATGCTTTAACATTAACAGATGTGCAATCTTAGGTATCCTAAGGTACTGTTAATTGGATTAGAGGTCTCTCCTTTACAATCACTTAATCAACCCCGAATCATCTTACAACATCTCAAGAACGTTTCTTCTGACGCGAATCATGCTTTTGAGTAAGTCAGTGTTCACTGAACTCTATATTGCCTACTCTAATCACAACCTAATTTGACCAGCTCTTCTTTGAAGGATTATTGATTAACCGTATGTAGGTACTATTTCCCTATTATGACGTTAAACACACATAATTACTTACCTTTTACCCTAGGGTTGATCATGTCCTAATACTACGTTATAGCTACGTGACCAAATGGAAAGTGTGGTCCGTAAATAAGACTTCTAAACCGTCAAGGTTTCAGCGTAACAATAGCATAAGTTTTAGATAAGATATTCAACATATAATAAACATTTATAATGGATAGACAAGCATGCAAGATGAAAGCAACTTAAAGTAACAAAGTAACTTTATTAGATTAAGGAAGGGGTTCACCATTTATAGATGAGATCTGGACCATTACAAGTGCTGACATCTTCTAGACCGCTCCTAGTACAATCTTCGGCGGTCGCCTCCGGGTACTTAATTTCCCGCTCGGAGGTGAGAAGCCCTTGAAAGCTTCTAGTAAGAGAAAGTGTATTGTAGTGAGAGAGTGTGAAGAGGTGTGTGAAAAATGGATGACAAGTTCTCTTTAAATAGTGAAAATTTTGCTGGCATACGGCTGGCAGGCCGTATGGCCAGGCCGTTTGATCAGGCAAGCCGTTTTCTTGGCCCCTTTGCATGGCAGACCGTGTGTGATGTTACAGGCAGTGTGGCAGGCCATATGGCAGGCCGTAGGGCTGCCTGGTTTGCTATTTTGCTTGGATCGTTTTACTTGTTCCTTGGATCGTAACTTGGTTTCTGGGGTCGTAACTTGTCTTTTGCCGTTTTCGCTCTAGAATCTTCATTTTAGCTCCAATTCTCTTGATTCTTTTTGCATCATCTTCGTAATTACTAAATCTACAAAATCATCCTACAAGGTGATTATTTTGCCGATAAATCTTATAACTTTATTATTTTTGGGCCCTAGCATTAAGGTAAAAATGTGACGTTTTAGCCAATATCAATTTAGGGCTTAATATCGGGGGTAAAAACGTGACTTTTTGACCGATATCGAATACCCCACACTCAGCTTTGCTTGTCCTCAAGAAGAAAGTGGGAAAAAAAGACTATCTTCTAATAGATTCTCCCTCGCCCACCCTTAGATTCTTTTGTTACGCTTTAATCAGAATCATCACATCTTTCGAAAGTAGTAGAAAAAGTTTCAAACTTCGATGGTTCAGTTGCTAGATTTCAATCGTGTCCATGGTGAAAAAAGCGTACTTTCCAACTCTCATATGTATAGTATACATGACTAGGCTGTAATTGTAGTGACCCGAACTTTTCCATGTTTATATATATTAATTGAGATTGATATTTACATGATTAAATGTTTCCAACATGTTAAGCAATCAAACTTGTTAAGACTTGATTAATTGAAATATGTTTCATATAGACAATTGACCACCCAAGTTGACCGGCGATTCACGAACGTTAAAACTTGTAAAAACGACATGACGATATATATATATGGATATACATATGGTTAACATGAGATTATGATAAGTAAGTATCTCCATAAGTATATTAACAATGAGTTATATACATATAAACAAGACTACTAACTTAAGGATTTCGAAACGAGACATATATGTAACGATTATCGTTGTAACGACATTTAAATGTATATATATCATATTAAGATATATTAATATATCATAATATCATGATAATATAATAATTTAACATCTCATTAGATATAATAAACAATGGGTTAACAACATTAATTGAGATCGTTAACTTAAAGGTTTCAAAACAACACTTACATGTAACGACTAACGATGACTTAACGACTCAGTTAAAATGTATATACATGTAGTGTATTTAGATGTATTAAAATACTTTTGGATGACTTCAAGACATATATCAAAACACTCATACTTAACGAAAATGGTTACAGTTACTTTCCCATTCTTTTCTTTCATCAAGAATTCTAGTCGTATTCTTACCCGTATTATACACAGCTTCAAAACGTACTTACTATGGGTATATACCAATAGGAACTAGCATGGGATTCCACTCTTGATTATGTCATGTATGACTAATCAATTTTAACTTCTACCATGAGCTAGTCAACTAACTAGAACTCCTTTTAACCCCACTCACCACTCACCAATTACCACTCATCATTCACTCCATTTCACTTCCAATTCTCTTTCTAATTCTCTCTCAACACACACACACTATTATGAACGTATTTTTCCAGTAGTTAATCATCATCTTCATCAAAAATCACTTCAAGAATCAAGCTATAATCATCATAGGAAGAACACTTCAAGAACACTTCAAAAATCCCTTCAAGTTTACTAATTTACTTCCAAGCTTTCTAATCCATTCCAAGTAATCATCTAAGATCAAGAAACCTTTGTTATATACAGTAGGTTATCTTTCTTATTCATGGTAATATTCATATTCAAACTTTGATTCAATTTCTATAACTATAAACTATCTTAATTCGAGTAAAAATCTTACTTGAACTTGTTTTTGTGTCATGATCCTACTTCAAGAACTTTCAAGCCATCCAAGATCCTTTCAAGCTAGATCATTTCTTGTCACTTCCAGTAGGTTTACCTACTAAACTTGAGGTAGTAATGATGTTCATAACATCATTCGATTCATATATATAAAACTATCTTATTCGAAGGTTTAAACTCGTAATCACTAGAACATAGTTTAGTTAATTCTAAACTTGTTTGCAAACAAAAGTTAATTCTTCTAACTTGACTTTTAAAATTAACTAAACACATGTTCTATATCTATATGATATGCTAACTTAATGATTTAAAACCTGGAAACACGAAAAACACCGTAAAACCGGATTTACGCTGTCGTAGTAACACCGCGGGCTGTTTTGGGTTAGTTAATTAAAAACTATGATAAACTTTGATTTAAAAGTTGTTATTCTGAGAAAATGATTTTTATTATGAACATGAAACTATATCCAAAAATTATGGTTAAACTCAAAATGGAAGTATGTTTTCTAAAATGGTCATCTAGACGTCGTTCTTTCGACTGAAATGACTACCTTTACAAAAACGACTTGTAACTTATTTTTCCGACTATAAACCTATACTTTTTCTGTTTAGATTCATAAAATAGAGTTCAATATGAAACCATAGCAATTTGATTCACTCAAAACGGATTTAAAATGAAGAAATTATGGGTAAAACAAGATTGGATAATTTTTCTCATTTTAGCTACGTGAAAATTGTAACAAATCTATTCCAACCATAACTTAATCAACTTGTATTGTATATTATGTAATCTTGAGATACCATAGACACGTATACAATGTTTCGACCTATCATGTCGACACATCTATATATATTTCGGAACAACCATAGACACTCTATATGTGAATGTTGGAGTTAGCTATACAGGGTTGAGGTTGATTCCAAAATATGTATAGTTTGAGTTGTGATCAATACTGAGATACGTATACACTGGGTCGTGGATTGATTCAAGATAATATTTATCGATTTATTTCTGTATATCTAACTGTGGATAACTAGTTGTAGGTTACTAACGAGGACAACTGACTTAATAAACTTAAAACATCAAAATATATTAAAAGTGTTGTAAATATATTTTGAACATACTTTGATATATATGTATATATTATTATAGGTTCGTGAATCAACTAGTGGCCAAGTCTTACTTCCCGACGAAGTAAAAATCTGTGAAAGTGAGTTATAGTCCCACTTTTAAAATCTAATATTTTTGGGATGAGAATACATGCAGGTTTTATAAATGTTTTGCAAAATAGACACAAGTACGTGAAACTACATTCTATGGTTGAATTATCGAAATTGAATATGCCCCTTTTTATTAAGTCTGGTAATCTAAGAATTTGGGAACAGACACCCTAATTGACGCGAATCCTAAAGATAGATCTATTGGGCCTAACAAACCCCATCCAAAGTACCGGATGCTTTAGTACTTCGAAATTTATATCATATCCGAAGGGTGTCCCGGAATGATGGGGATATTCTTATATATGCATCTTGTTAATGTCGGTTACCAGGTGTTCACCATATGAATGATTTTTATCTCTATGTATGGGATGTGTATTGAAATATGAAATCTTGTGGTCTATTGTTACGATGTGATATATATAGGTTAAACCTATAACTCACCAACATTTTTGTTGACGTTTTAAGCATGTTTATTCTCAGGTGATTATTAAGAGCTTCCGCTGTCGCATACTTAAATTAGGACGAGATTTGGAGTCCATGCTTGTATGATATTGTGTAAAAACTGCATTCAAGAAACTTATTTTGTTGTAACATATTTGTATTGTAAACCATTATGTAATGGTCGTGTGTAAACAGGATATTTTAGATTATCATTATTTGATAATCTACGTAAAGCTTTTTAAACCTTTATTGATGAAATAAAGGTTATGGTTTGTTTTAAAATGAATGCAGTCTTTGAAAAACGTCTCATATAGAGGTCAAAACCTCGCAACGAAATCAATTAATATGGAACGTTTTTAATCAATAAGAACGAGACATTTCAGTAATAACCCGACTTTTTCCGTTAAATGCTTAACAACCATTTATTAAATTCAACGATCTTTCTACGCCAATTTTTTTATATTTAAGAACTGACTACTTTTGATATGTGTTAATTTATCGCTAGAAAATTTTGAAGACCCGCACAAACGTGCCACATGGACCCAAAACTCATAGAGTCCATCATCCCACACATATGTAAAGTGAACCGGAACGCCAAGCACCACTTTACCCCACTCGCACCCTTCCTATGCATACATACGCATATAAAATATTACACTCACCTTAGCGCCTCAATGAATACAAAGCTAAATCCGCAAACCACCAATGGAATATACCTATTCCATTTATCGCATAAACAAATAACACAATTTGGGTGGATTATAAATCAACCTAAATTGACCATAGAGCAATTTTGACCCAAATGCACTTCCAAGCACAAACCGTGCCCAAACTAACTAATAATCACTAATACTAGTGAAATGGTCCTAATACATCAATTAAACCAAATCATAAGTGTTAAACACTTGTCTTTCTCGAAATCACCTACAAACCTTAATTTTGACCCGTTTCAAAATTAGTCTTTCAAATACACTCAAATGGGTTCTAACACTTCAATAATCACTAACACTAGTGATTACACCCAATTTACAAGACCTAACCATGGCCAAGTCAGTTTCCAACCCAAAACCCACCAACAACAACATTAAACCCGATTACTAGCTCCTAATCTTCCATTAAAGAGCTATGTGGGTTTTCTCAAAAAGATTTAAGTTCAAATCCTAAATTGAACAATAATCATAAGTAATGAAACTCGGATTCAAGACTTACCACTACCACCAAAACGTAGCTAGGAACGAGGTGATCAACTTTAACTCTCGAGCTTTGGTGAGAACCGAGCTTCTTCCTCCTAGATCGGAGCTTTCTCACATTAAAATCACCCTCTCTCTCTCTAGAATATGTTGGGAGTGTTTTGTGTAGGTCAAATGAGGTTCAAGACTGAGTTTGGATCAGTTTTAGTGGCTCAAAACCAACCCTCAAGTGAAGAGACCGAAATGCCCCTCTAAATTATTAAAAATAACGATCATGTCTGTCAGCAAGTTTTACGTGGCGAGCGGCCCTTTGCGCGGTGCGCGTTTCTTTTGAAACAAAATTCGAATCTTATAACTCTCCCCCACTTAAATTGGATCAGGTCCTCGTGATCTTAGCCCCATAACAGTCAGGGAAGTACATCTTCCTCGACTCTTCGAATTCTCACATAACTTAGGACCCTTTGATGCCTCCATTACATCCTATCGATCCCCCTTTTTCACCACGCAACGTTCTAACCACATAACAATACTCCATGATTTCTTGGCACACACCTTGTAACACCCCATTTTCCTCGTATATGATATATAGGTGTATCGAGTATGTGTATACATGTTACATGTATGTAAATAGGGTACGCGAGTGATCGAAGGATTTGTTTAAGCATTTTATTGGGCATTTTTTTATGGATGTTGGTAGCTTGGATAAAGGGCACCAGGCCACGGACAAGGTCGCGACGCGACAAGGCTCGTCGCGACGCGGCATTCAACTGGTTTCAATTTCAGGAAGCTCGACAAACAGGCATTAAAACACGCGTATTCTCGCGGCGCGAGAATATGGGGCCGCGGTGCGGTGTTCTGGGCGAACTGGTACCAGTTTTCATATTTTTAAAAGGGTATTGAGGGCGTTTTGGTCATTTCGCATATGTGCCAGATTGGGATCTTAAATCCCATCCACCCATTTCATTTTCTTTATTTCTTTTTCCTTTTCTTCTCCTTTTTCTCTCAAATCTTCAATACTTCAAATCATTCAAAAGGATTCGATCTTTGGCGTAAGAGGCAACTTTGTTCTCCTCGTTCTTAGCTACAAGTTGATACTAGCGGTAAGCTCTAACTCCGAATTTCATTTTCGTGTTCATCATCTAAATTGGGGCTTTTGATTGTATGTTCATAGATGGAACCCAGTTAGTTGTTAATTGAAGATTAACACCAAGATTCGGGTTTATTGTTGATATTGGCGGGTTTGGGTTTGGTGATGATTATGACCCAATCATCGATTCAATAAGGTTTATAAACTTTAAATGAGTTAAGTGGAAGTATAAACTTATGTTAATGGCGATTTAAAGTCAAAACTAGCAAATGGTGAGATGTTGACTTTTATGGGTCAAAATTAGGGTTTCGTTGTCAAATTGGGTAGGACAAGTGTAACACTTGCGTTCGGGTTCAATTGGTGTATTAGGACCATCCTCACTTGTGTTAGTGATTATTGGTTAGTTTGGGCACGATTTGTGCTTGGAAGTGCATTTGGGTCAAATTTGCACTAGTTGTCAATATGGTTTGTTTGTAATCCACCCTACTTGTGTTACTTGTTATGTGATGAATGTAATAGATACTTTCCATTGGCGATTTCGGATTTTGGTTTGGCATCCATCAAGATTTCAAGGTGAGTGTTAATATCCTATGTGCATATGTATATGTAGGATGGGTGCGGGTCGGATGAAGTGATTCTCGGCTTTAGAGCTCACTTCACAGATAGGTGGATTTAATGGACTTGTGTATGGGTCCAATTGGCACGGTTGTCCGTTTTGGTTGACCACCTTTGGCGAGGTGCACACTTTGTGTGTACGTCATCACTTGTGCTTGTGATGTGGATTACATAACCCCAATGGCGAAGGGTTGATATGGAGTTGTGAATTGGATGACCCCGATGATGTGGATTTATATAATCCCGGGATTGTGGGTTTTAATATTGGGAGGTGATTCACGTGTGGATGCGGATTCACGATGACGCGTGTAGTTCCGTCATCTTATTGAGGTAGTGATCTCGTGTGGTTGCGGATTTCTGAGGCTCGTGTAGTTTGGCCAACCTCGATGTTGTTGTGTTATTGAAGATAGTAGTCTCGTGTGGATGCGGATTTACTAACGCTCGTGTAGTTCGGCCAATCTTCATGTTGGTAATTGGTTGTCGGTTTCGGTATTGGGTTAAGGGGTTAACCTTGGACGTTTATATTGTTTTATATATTATTGTATTGTTGTGATGTAGCTAACCCTCCGGGTGTAGCTTATTGGCGTTGTTCACATCGTCGTTGGTGAATTTATATTTGTTGATGTATCTTTAGCTTGTTGCTTAGTGATCGTACGGTATGCTTAGATTAGCTTGCCTTATGCATGGACTCCGGTATGTGCTATTTGTTTATTATTGTGTGGCGTGTCCACTTTATGCATATATATGTATGTAGTATATTTTCACTCACTAAGCGTTAGCTTACCCTCTCGTTGTTTACATTTTTATAGATTTGCATGGAGGCGGTGGCATGGGTAAGCGTGGGAACTAGTGGACTCGTGTAGATTACTTTAGAAGACGTGCTTTTGTATTGATTAGGATTGGGTAGCGTATCCCCAATCACCATGCTCAGTTTTGTTGGAAATTAAAATAGTCGGGTCGTGTTTGCCCGTTCGGATATTTAAACTATGTATTAAATGTTTTAAAGCTTATTGAACTTATTATTGTGTTAAAGATGTTTTTGGAAACATAAATGGGACCTAAATATTAATGTATTAAAGAAAAATTTTTACGGGACGGTTTAAATACGGGTTGGGTTGTTTCAAGTAGTATCAGAGCATGGTCTAAGGGATTTAGGCGACTTGAGATAGGTGCCTAGACTTAGACTTTTGTGTGTGCTTATTTGTTGCGAGACTTGTAGGTGAACGGGTCGGAACGTGT
Source organism: Rutidosis leptorrhynchoides (assembly GCF_046630445.1). Taxonomy (NCBI): domain Eukaryota; kingdom Viridiplantae; phylum Streptophyta; class Magnoliopsida; order Asterales; family Asteraceae; genus Rutidosis; species Rutidosis leptorrhynchoides. The sequence goes on from NC_092337.1 coordinate 252,705,465, forward strand.
TATAGTTAGTGCTTTGTTTGTAGGTGGACTAACGTTTATGTTAATATGTGGATACTATTAATATATTATTGCATTGTGTTGGTTTATATCATCGAGCGAGGTAGTCGTTGTACTAACAAGTCGATACGGCGTGTGTGGGTAATAAGGACTTGCAAACCTTATTACGGGTGCAAATCGTATCTAACAAGTGATGTACGACGAGTGTTTATCAAGATGGGGCGGTGTTGTGCGTGTTGTTTTATACGATCGTGGACTAATCGTTTGCGTTCTTTAGAATGATGACGCGAAACGATATCAAGACGAATAACGACGAGTTTAACACCAGAGTTGCAGCCGCCGTTACGGAGCAAATGGGTGAGTTTCGAGAGGAAATGGATAGGAAGTATTCTGAATTTCGAAGTAATAGTGAAATGGAGCGTTGTCTTAAGAGCTTCATGAGGACTAAACCCTCGATGTATGACGGGAAACCGGATCCTTTGGTAAGCACAACATGGATCTCGGATGTCGAAGGGTGATTTCGTACTATTGAATGTCCTCCCGAGAAGAGTACAAGACTCGCTACTAGTTTGTTGCGGGGTAGAGCGGAGGATTGGTTGGATGGTAAGATTGATCTTGTCAGCGGTGAACCGTTTATGGCATTATCGTGGGCCGAGTTTAAGAAGGAATTCTTCTAGGAGTTCCGGACTTCAGCCGATTTGTCGGAATTGCGTAATGAGTTGCGAAATTTGCAACAGGGTTCTATGGATTTGAATACTCTCAAGACGACCTTTATGGCAAAGGCTCTTTTTTGTCCGGAGTATTTGGGGAATGATCGTTTGTTGATGGAGGATTTCTATCGAACTTTGAATGATGACTTGAAAAACATAATTAGCCGTCGTTACGCGAAGTCGTTTGCGGAGTTATTCGCGGTGGCTAGGGGTTTCGAATCGTATTCGTGATCAAAGATTGGTGAACCTTCAAGTGAGAGAAGGGTTATTTCGTATGGTGCTCTAAGTAAGAGGACTAAGGGTCCGAGTGTGAGCACGGAAGGTACACGGACGAGTATATCAGATTCTAGTGCATCTAGGTGTTACAATTGTGGCATGAGGGGTCACAAGTCTTGGGAATGTTCGACGCTAAAGGGTGATGGCACGGTGTGCTTCAATTGCCAAGAAGAAGGACATCGTAATTCAGAGTGTCCCGAGTTAGCGGGGACGGGTGCGGCGAGGAGACGTTAAGGTACATTTCGTTTTAATAAATATGTCCTTTGATTATTTATTATGTGCCGATGAGTTCGGGTTTGTTAAATGGCTTGTGTTGTGCATTATGTTGTTATGGGTGACGTTCCTAATGGAATTACCCTACGGTGACGTTTTGATTAATGGGCGAAGGGTATACGACTTGGTGCAACCAAGCATTCCTTAGTGTTGGGAAATGTTTCTACCAAGCCATGGGTATGGGCTTTGGTGTTCGGTTGTTAAGCGTGTAATTTCTTTCTTGTTGAAGTTGATGAACCATGAGGTTCGACGGGTGGTTTAAAACCCTAAAGATCGAGTGTTTTGAAATGTCATGTTCATAATAATTATAAACGTTTCATATTAATTGATTTCGTTGCGAGGTTTTGACCTCTATATGAGACGTTTTTCAAAGACTGCATTCGTTTTTTAAACAAACCATAACCTTTATTTTATCGAAAAAGGTTTAAAGGACATAACCTAGGTTATCAAGTAATGATAATCTAAAATATCACGTTTGCACACGACCATTACATAATGTTTTACAATAAATATTATGTTACAACAAAGAAAACTTTCGAATGCAGTTTTTAGACAATATCATACAAGCATGGACTCCAAATCTTGTCCTTAATTTAGTATGGAATAGCGGAAGCTCTTAACAATCACTTGAGAATAAACATGCTTAAAACGTCAACAAAAATGTTGTTGAGTTATAGGTTTAACCTATATATTTATCAATCATAATAATAGACCACAAGATTTTATTTTTATAAACACATCTCATATCAGGCATTTCGCAAACTGCACAGAGATAAAAATCATTCATATGTTGAACACTTGGTAACCGACATTAACTTAATGCATAGAATATCCCCAAACAGAACCTCTCATCTTTATAATATTCTCGAAGTACTAAAGCCATCCATAACCTGAATGGGGGTTGTTTGGCCCAATAGATCTATCTTTAGGATTCGCGTCAATTAAGGGCCATTTCCCTAATTCTTAGGTTACCAGACTTGAAGGGCGATATTCGGTTTAATAATCCAACCATATAATGTAGTTTCGCATACTTGTGTCTATTTTGTAAAACAATTATAAAACTGCATGTATTCTCATCCCAAAAATATTAGATTTTAAAAATGGGACTATAACTCACTTTCACAGATTTTTACTTCGTCAGAAATTTAAGACTTGACCTCGGATCGATTCATGAACCTATAACAAATATATACATATATATCAAAGTATGATCGAAATATATTCACAACATTTTTTATTACGTTTTAATGATTTAAGTTTATTAAGTTAGCGGTTCAACGTTAGTAATCTACAACTAGTTGTCCACAGTTAGATGTACAGAAATAAATCAATATATATTATCTCGAATTAATCCACGATCCAGTGTATACAAGTCTAAGACTAGATCACAACTTAAAGTATATATATTATTTTGGAATCCACCTCAACCCTGTATAGCTAACTCAAACATTACTGCATATAGAGTGTCTATGGTTGTTCCAAATAATATATATAGATGGGTCGATATGATATGTCAAAACATTATATACGTGTCTATGGTATCCCAAGATTATATAATATATGTTAGAATACATGTATAATACAATATAAGTTAGTTAAGTTATGGTTAGTCTAGATTTGTTACAACATTTTCGTAGCTAAAACTAGCAAATTTATCCAATTTTGTTTTACCCGTCATTTCTTCGTTTAAAATCCGTTTTGAGTGATTCAAGTTGCTATGGTTTCATAATGAACTTAAATTTGTGAAACTAAACAGAAAAATTATATGTTTATAGTCGAAAATACAGGTTACAAGTTATTTTTTTAAAGAGGTAGTCATTTCCGTCGAAAAAATGACATCTAAATGACCATTTTGAAAAACATACTTCAACTTTGTGTTTAACCATGATTTTTGTATATAGTATCATATTCATATGAAATATCATTTTCCATAAAACAAACTTCCAATTCAAAGATTAAGATAGTTTTTATTTTTCTAACACAAAACAGTCCCCGGTTTCACTACGACCGCGTATGTCTGGTTTTACGGTGGTCTTCGTGTTTCCAGGTTTTAAATCATTAAGTTAGCATATCATATAGATATAGAACATGTTTTTAATTGATTTTAAAAGTTATGTTAGAAGGATTAACTTTGTTTGCGAACAAGTTTAGAATTAACTAAACTATGTTCTAGTGATTACAAGTTTAAATCTTCGAATAAGATAGTTATATATATATGAATTGAATGATGTTATTAACATCATTACTACCTTAAGTTTAGTAGGTAAACCTACTGGAAGTGACAAAAATTGATCTAGCTTCAAAGGATCTTGGATGACTTGAAAGTTCTTGAAGTAGAATCATGACACAAAAACAAGTTCAAGTAAGATTTTTACTCGAATTAAGATAGTTTATAATTATAGAAATTGAATCAAAGTTTGAATATAAATATTATCTTGAATTAGAATGATAACCTACTGTAAATAACAGAGGTTTCTTGATCTTAGATGATTACTTAGAATCGATTAGAAAGCTTGGAAGTAGACTTGTAAACTTGAAAGTATTCTTTATTTTACGAAACTAGAACTTATAGAATTTATGAAGAACACTTACAACTTGAAGATAGAACTTGAGAGAGATCAATTAGATGAAAAAAATTGAAGAATGAAAGTGTTTGTAGGTGTTTTTGGTCGTTGGTATATGGATTAGATATAAAGGATATGTAAGTTTGTTTTTTTGTAAATAAGTCATGAATGATTTATAATATTTTTTGTAATTTTGTGAGATATTTCATGATAGTTACCAAATGATGGTTCCCATATGTTTAGGTGACTCACAAGGTCTACTAAGAGCTGATCATTGAAGTGTATATACCAATAGTATGTACATCTATGAGCTGTGTATTGTACGAGTACGAATACGGGTGCATACGAGCAGAATTGTTGATGAAAATGAATGAGGATGTAATTGTAAGCATTTTTGTTAAGTAGAAGTACTTTGATATGTGTCTTGAAGTCTTTCAAAAGTGTACTAATACATCTAAATACACTACATGTATATACATTTTAACTGATTCGTTAAGTCATCATTAGTCGTTACATGTAAGTGTGGTTTTGAAACCTTTAAGTTAACGATCTTGTTAAATGTAATTAATTCATTGTTATTATACATAAATGAGATGTTAAATTTTTATGTTAACATTATAACATGGTGTATTAATATATCTTAACAGCATATATATATGTTAAAATACTATTACAACGATAATCATTACATATATATTGTTTCAAAATTCTTAAGTTAGTAGTCTCATCTTACTTGTATAGTTCATTGTTAATACACTCAATGATATACTTAATTATCATTTTATCATGTTAAATATATTATATAAATATCTTAATACAATACATATGTATTTAGTAAGACGTTGTTATAACGATATTCGTTATGTATATCGTTTCGAGCTTCATAATTCAATATTCTCATTTTTTATGTATATCACACATTGTTAATATATTTAGTGAGATACTTACTTATCATAATCTCATGTTAACCATATATATTTCCATATATATATATCATCATGTCATTTTTACAAGTTTTAGCGTTCGTGAATCGCCGGACAACTTGGGTGGTCAATTGTCTAAATGAAACTCATTTCAAATAATCAAGTCTTAACAAGTTTGATTGCTTAACATGTTGGAAACATTTAATCATGCAAATATAGTTTTCATTTAATATATAATCATGGAATAATCATGGAAAAGTTCGGGTCACTACAGTACCTACCCGTTAAATAAATTTCGTCCCGAAATTTCAAGCTGTTGGAAATGTTGACGCATCTTCTGGAAATAGGTGCGGGTATTTCTTCTTCATCTGATCTTCATGTTCCCAGGTGAACTTGGGACCTCTACGAGCATTCCATCGAACCTTAACAATTGGTATTTTATTTTGCTTAAGTCTTTTAACCTCACGATCCATTATTTTGACGGGTTCTTCGATGAATTGAAATTTTTCATTGATTTGGATTTCGTCTAACGAAATAGTGAGATATTCTTTAGTAAAACATTTCTTCAGATTCGAGACATGAAAGGTATTATGTACCCCGGCGAGTTGTGGTGGTAAGTCAAGTCGGTAAGCTACTGGTCCAACACGATCTATAATCTTGAATAGCCCAATGTACCTTGGATTTAGTTCCCCCGGTTTACCAAATCGAACAACGCCTTTCCAAGGTGAAACCTTAAGCATGACCATCTCCCCAATTTTAAATTCTATATCCTTTCTTTTAATGTCCACGTAACTCTTTTGTCAACTTTGGGCGGTTTTCAACCGTTGTTGAATCTGGATGATCTTCTCAGTAATTTCTTGAATTATCTCCGGACCCGTAATTTGTCTATCCCCAACTTCACTCAAACAAATTGGAGACATGCACTTTCTACCATAAAGTGCCTCGAATGGTGCCATCTCGATACTTGAGTGATAACTGTTGTTGTAGGCAAATTCTGCTAACGGTAGGTGTCGATCCCAGCTGTTTCCAAAATCAATAACACATGCTCGTAGCATGTCTTCAAGAGTTTGTATAGTCCTCTCACTTTACCTATCAGTTTATAGATGATAGGCAGTACCCATGTCTAGACGAGTCCCTAATGCTTGCTGTAATGTCTGCCAAAACCTGGAAACAAATCTGCCATCCCTATCAGAGATAATAGAGATTGGTATTACATATCTGGAGACAAATTCTTTCAAGTATAATCGCGCCAACTTCTCCATTTTTTCATCTTCTCTCATTGGCAGAAAATGTGCTGATTTGGTGAGACGATCGACTATTACCCAAATAGTATCATAACCACTTGCAGTCCTTGGCAATTTAGAAATGAAATCCATGGTAATGTTTTCCCATTTCCATTCCAGGATTTTAGGTTGTTGAAGTAGACCTGATGGTTTCTGATGTTCAGCTTTGACCTTAGAACACGTCAAACATTCTCCTACATATCTAGCAATATCGGCTTTCATACTCGGCCACCAAAAGTGTTTCTTGAGATCTTTGTACATCTTCCCCGCTCCGGGATGTATTGAATATCTAGTTTTATGTGCTTCCTTAAGTACCATTTCTCTCATGTCTCCAAACTTTGGTAACCAAATTCTTTCAGCCCTATACTGTGATGACCCGAGAATTTCCGACCAAATTTAAACTTGATCTTTATATGACTTCAACACGATAAGCAAAGTCTGTAATGTTGAGCCTCAAAAAAAGTTTGAACAATGTTCATATATATTGACCTTTGACTATTCCCGACGATTCACGAACAATTAATTGTAGTTTGATATGAAACATATATATATATATATATATATATATATATATATATATATATATATATATATATATATATATATATATATATATATATATATATATATATATATATATATATTATAATATAAGTAAATTGTAAATAATATATATATATATATATTATAATATAAGTAAATTGTAAATAATATATATATATATATAGAAATTTATAATATTTCAGCCCATATAAATAGGTATGTAGTAATATTATTGTGTTATATTAAAAATTATTATTATTATTAAGTATTAGCATTATTTTTATTGTTTTATTTTATTTTTATCATTATCATTATTAATAAAATTATTATTTCTATTAAAAACTATTATAAGTATTGTTATTTTATACAACTTATATTATTATCATTAATGTTATTAACTATAATATTAACATGAATATTAACAATTATTATTATCCTTATTATTATCAATTATTATTATTAATATTAATAGAATTTTTATTATTAATATATTCATATTTATTTATATTAAATCATACAGAAAGATATAAATACTGTTATCTATAGAATATTTCCTGTCTTTAATCTAATTATATGTCCAAATCGATTCACCATTCAAACAAAGTTAGTTGAGGGTCGATATCAACTTTTAAATTATATATTATTATTTTTTTTTGTTTTTGTACCTGATTGTACAATTCTTGTCGACAAGCTTTTGGCTACTTTACTTAAATTATGAATCACTGAATTCTAATATGATATTATAAATGATACAGTATTTTTAATATAAATATGCTATATATGATTATATGCACACGATCATCATTATCAAACCCACATACCAACTACACATGTTTCTGTTTCTAATTAAACAAACCATCACTACCCTCTTTAAACTCATATTGTTGCTGGTAATTACAGCTGTGAAACAATATCAAGATCAACCATCGACCACCGAGACCATTTCAATCATCCTCCATTAACAACCACGATCACCACCACACCCGTATCAACACCATCCCAACCTTCCACCACCACCTTGTTCTTCTTCCTGTTTTCGCAGTTATAACCACACGCACCACCACCTTAAATCACCACCCAACCAACCGTCACCATACTCACATCGACAACCACTATACTGCTACATCTAAATTGCTGTTCCTAATCGACTTCTAACTCACAAACAAGCAAAAGGAGTGTTAAAATGCACCTATTACTAACTTGTATGTTGTTTCTGCTTGATCAACTTCAACCACCTGCACAATATTTCAAACCACCAATCCAAATGTCACAATTCAAATCACAATTCAAATCTATCTCACAAGTTCACAACAACAAATATAATTGCAGTATTCTCTTTTTCATATTCATTCATATTCATAATATACTAGAATTATAAATTAATCAATTCAAAAGGCAAACCAGGCTACTATTGCATCTGTTGTTCCTCCTGTTCGATGTACACCCTCCCTGCAAAATAATGCTCTGTGTATGTTTGACAAACCATCAAACAGCCACCCTCAAAACACCACGAATATATCCTTTAGTTTACTTCTGTTCTAATATGCAAATTTGCTGCAACCATCTTATTATCCATTTGAATTCGATGAAACCCAAACCCAATTCAAAACAAGTCGAAGTTACTGCCATAACTCTAGTCAATTTCGGGTACCGATCACAACAACCGAACACCATCAAATAACTATCCCTATCACCACTCTTGTTAGATATCAAACACCTACTTGCATCTGTCTATCTCTATATGCCACTCGATAATTACAATCCAAGAAAACCAATTATTACCAGTTATGTTTAATACAATAAAAAAAATAAAGAATATATATATATATATATATATATATATATATATATATATATATATATATATATATATATATATAGATGAAGAAATTAAGAAAATATCATTGCACCAATTACCTACTTGATCAATTAATGAACCGATCACATAGTTGATTGATGATGGATGACGAGTGATGAAGATGATTCTGTAAAACTTATGATCCTGGTAACGATTTAAATATGACGATGAATCAAGGTCGAATTGGTTGTTTATGGTTACCGGTGTTCGTGATAATCGATGCTCGAACGATGATGATGATGATGATGATGGTGATGAATCAATAACCTACGGTACCTCGGTGATTGTTGATCGAGTGTTGAATCGAAGAACCCTAAATCGAGAGATGTGTCCTGCCCTTTTAACTTCGATATGTTTTGGGGAAACATCACCAGACGCCTATTTCTTTTATTAGGTATAAAATTAGTATTGTTATTATTATTAGTATTATTATTATTATTATTATTATTATTATTATTATTATTATTATTATTATTATTATTATTATTATTATTAGAATAATAGAATTATCATAAATATTAATACTAACTAAATTATTGATATGATTATTAGAACTAGTATCATTAATATTATTATTATCATTGTTAGGAAAATTATCATTTTATTTAAAATAACATTATTATTAAATTTATTATTAAGATTATTATTATCATTACTATATTATTATTATAACAAATAAACACCTTTTTATATGAATAACTATATTTATTACATATTCCATATCAATAATAATAATAATACTAAACACTAATTTTATTTTATTTTATTTTTTGTTATATAAAAGGTTATTAATATTTAATATTAATTAAGTTATATATAAAATATATTTTAATATAAACATATATATAAGTATTAATAATAATACATTATATGATATTTTTGTGAACATGAATATATAATAATTATCATAAATAACATACCTTATACTAAACACTTTAATATCAATCTAATATATATAAAAATATTAAGTAGTTATTCAAATTGTATATATAATACATAAAATTTATTTAATTATTAATATGACATTTAAACTAATTATTTAAACATTATGATATGTCTTAATATATATACCAATGATATAGGTTCGTGAATCCGAGGCCAACCCTATACTTGTTCAATGTCGTTCTATGTATTTTTACTACAAAATACATTAGGTGAGTTCATTTGAATCCCTTTTACTCTTTACATTTTTGGGGCTGAGAATACATGGAAATGCTTTATTAACTGTTTTACAATACTTATATGCGTGAGTTTCATTAATCCCTTTTTAAATGCTTTTGCAATATATATTTTTGGGACTGAGAATACATGCGCTGTTTTTATAACTGTTTTACGAAATAGACACAAGTACTTAAACTACATTCTATGGTTGGATTATTAAACCGAATATGCCCTTTTTATTAAGTCTGGTAATCTTAGAATTAGGGAACAGACACCCTAATTGACGCGAATTCTAAAGATAGATCTATTGGGCCTAACGAACCCCATCCAAAGTACCGGATGCTTTAGTACTTCGAAATTTATATCATGTCCGATGGAGGATTCCAGAATGATGGGGATATTCTTATATGCATCTTGTTAATGTCGGTTACCAGGTGTTCAATCCATATGAATGATATTTTTGTCTCTATGCATGGGACGTATGTTATGAGAAATGGAAATATGAAATTGTGTGGTCTATTAAAATTACGAAATGATTATTTATGTTAAACTAATGAACTTACCAACCTTTTGGTTGACACTTGAAAGCATGTTTATTCTCAGGTATGCAATAAATCTTCCGCTGTGCATTTGCTCATTTTAAGGACATTACTTGGAGTCATTCATGGCATATTTCAAAAGACGTTACATTCGAGTCGTCGAGTTCATCAACATTATTATTAAGTCAATTATAGTTGGATATATTATGAAATGGTATGCATGTCGTCAACTTTCGTTGTAAAGAAAGACTGTCTTTTAAAATCGGATGCAATGTTTGTAAAATGTATCATATAGAGGTCAAGTACCTCGCGATGTAACCAACTGTTGTGAATCGTTTATAATCGATATGGACTTCCTCCGGATGGATTAGGACGGGTCTTCACAGTTGGTATCAGAGCGGTGGTCTTAGCGAACCATGTCTGCATTAGTGTGTCTAACTGATAAGTCGTTAGGATGCATTAGTGATTCTGGACTTCGACCGTGTCTGCATGTCAAAAGTTTTGCTTATCATTTTGTGTCAAAAATTACCTGCTTATCATTCTTAGAGAATCACTTGCTTATCATTCTTAGTCTAGACACGTTTTACTGCATTGACTGCATGAATAGTGTATAGACAAAATTCATATCTTAGCGTATCTGCTACTTCATATCTTAGCATATCTGTTACTGTAACTTTGCCTGACAACTTCCGTAGATTCCTCCGTAACTTATGGGATTTTAGTATTATATATGCATATGTAAATTATGTATTGCAGGTACTAATCTACATCCTATAATCTATTTCTTATTGAAAATCCTTCATCTGATCGTACGAGATGAATCCTGCAACCAGTTCGAGTCCCTCAGATTCCAATAGCTATTCCGATAGTTATTCCGATAGCTATTCTGACATAGATGTTCACCTAAGCTCCGAAAATAGCGTCAGCAGCATGAATCAACCAATCAGCCATTATCAATTCATCTGATGGGTTTATAGTCGACTTAATTAATGGAAACGCGCAGAAGGTAATCCCTTCCACCAACCGAATTCACCTCTTAACAATGAACCTGAATCGTTTACCGGCGAACCTATTCGAGACACCATTTTCAGTCTCATTTCCAGGGTAACTCGACAAGATTATATTCTATCCACAATTCTGAACCTTAATCATCCGTTTGTTCCGACCGACAATCATCCTGGAGTAATAAGTCAACGAACTTCGCGCTCGAATAATCAATTCGGAGAATATGGTGCAAAATGTACCAGCTTCAGCAACATCACCGGCACCAACAGTACCATCAATAACAGCACCAGTACCATCAACAATCCATGCTTCAATATCATCATCTATACTTTGAGCATAATCATCGTTCTACGAATCGTTCTACATAAACTATCTTTGTCCTTCATGGTGATTATGTAATCTTCAAGGTTTTAGAGATTATGTACTCTAGTTCTAGCCGTAAATCTAATGAGTTTAATATCACATTGACTCATAAAATCCATAATTACGTATGAAGAAAATATATATGTATATATGTTTTCATAAAGATTGTAATTAAAATTTTTATTGTACAAACTGTTAATGGTGAAAATATTTTAACGGGTAGGTAATACCCAAGGAATATTTAGATTTCGCATTAATAAGTTACACTGTACATTCTTCGAATCTGATTCAACAGTCATTTACTATCCTACTTACAACCACCGATATACGTACCCGTTCACCGCAGAATAACCCTTTTCATCCAATTTCATATTTAAATTTTGACATATCAGAATCCAACAAGTGGCATAATGAAGAAAACATTTGACAAAATAAAATTTGTTAGAAACAAACAAATTAACTATGAGGAATTTTGTTAAGAATCCACGCTAGCTGTTCCTTGCTAATTGTTCCTAGCTAACTGGTTATATTTTATTTATCGCAATTTACATTCTAGCAATTTTATTTATCGTCATTTAATTTCTGTTATTTACTTTACGCACTTTATTTATCGTTATTTAATTTCTGTTATTTATTTTACGCACTTTAAATATCGGGACACGTATACAAGGTTTTGACATATCATATCGACGCATCTATATATATTATTTAGAATCACCATAGACACTCTATATGCAGTAATGATCGAGTTCTCTACACAGGGTTGAGGTTGATTCTCAAATAATATATATACTTTGAGTTGTGATCGAGTCTGAGACGTATACGGGTCACGATACGTATTAATTAATTCGAATATTATATATTAAATTATATATGAATTATTGGACTGTTAAATGTGGACTATCGACTGTGGACTAATGACATTGGATAATTAAAATGAATTAAAATATTGATTATAACATATGAAACTAAACAATTCTTCAAGTTTGCCACTTGATTTCATCTTAAACCTCGTTTGTATCTTGATGATTACAATCTGCGTTCAAACCTTTCATGATTCTTGAAAACACCTCAATCGATAGGATGAATCAATAGCACTTCATCTACGGAAGGAAAGATTTATGCATATAGTTATGCACCTGAGAAACTCTCGGCAACTGAGTAAAAGTTTAGCATGTAGCCGCGTCAGATCCTTTGGCATTTATTAGCAAAAATAACTTTGCGATCCCTTTTCAAGGTAGCAAATTTTGTCACAGCTTCAGCAAATCAACTTAGACTTTTTGTTCGAAACAACCTTATTATCACCTTGACTTATATGTATGTTCTTTTATTGTTACCGGGGAACCTTTTATATTTCACCATATTACCGTCAGCGTTTAATCATCTAAAAACACAATTCTCTTGAAATCACCTCAGATCGATAACTAATGATTCAGATATGGTAGCAATAAATGTAGAGGAATCGGCAATCAGTACTTTGAAAACTCACAGCATATCTACATCAACAGTTATATGTATAACATTTATCTTTTAAAATAATGATCTTCCATTCTGAAATTTTGAAAAGCATCCAGCCTACGAATTAATACATTGAACTTTGAAAAAGCTGAATGAAGCAACAGAAACTGTAGATAACCGTAAAACGACCTTAATCGTCGGAAGTTTGATGATAAAGAATAATATGTTGGAAAAGCTCAGAACCGTTGGAACTGGAAAACGGATAGAGTTCACCATGAAGGAGACCAAGAACAAATACAAGGACCATACCCTATATTCAAAGAATCCAGATAATTCTGGATCCGTTGAAATCTTTAGAGAATATCTTGCCCCGAAGTCATGTTAAAATCTTGCAGAAAATCTTTCTCCATCAACCATCGAACTTAGAAATTCCAAAATATCATCATCAATATCTTGGATATTTCTGAGGATATTTTCATAAATATTCTCGTCCGAAATTATATACCTCTTCGTGCTTCCTGTGTATCATTATATTGGAAACATTCAAGAGAAAATTTAGTACCGAAAAGCAGATTATGCGAAACTATGAAGAAAGCCGTGGACAAACCACAAAGAATAAGTTTGACTTCAAAGAATCCAAATGATTCAATGTCTGCTAAAGTCTTTAGTGAATATCTTGCTCCTTACTCTAAACCCTTGCAGACAATAGTTTCTACCATCCTCTGATCTTAGATATTCCAAGATATCATCGTATCTTTCATTATAAATATCCTCCATATGTCTGAAGATATTTTCATAACTATTCTTATCAAAAATCATTAATCTCTTAGTGCTATCAGTGTTACATCATATAGAAACTGTTAGTTTCTATATTCTGTAAACTTTCGAGCTTAAAATATGAATGTTATTGAAGTAATATTGGGAACTGATGCATGAGATAGTATAATATAATGACACTTGATCAACGTGATTATATTACAGTAAGTCATGCTGAGTTTCTAATGGGACGTGATGATTCACAGATCATAACATCATCAGGTGCCATGTTACATAACTCTGGCATTCTGCTTAACTTATGAACATATCAAGAAAGTATATTCTTGATAGTTCTATTCTCAGTGAATCTGGTAATTTGACAAATCAAATCGTGCTATTATGTTCCTTCTTATTTAGAACATTAATAATGTTCATTCTGAAACTTATATCTGCGAATTCTGGACCATTACAAGAGATGCCAAATCGCCAGAAGAAGAAACGAAGGGACAAAGCTCTGAAATAGAAATTGCAGTATAAATCGCAGCAAATAGGAGGGAGTATTAACTGTGGATGACAATGATTATAGGAAACAAAAATGGGGACATTAAAATATAAGGAGAGATATAAAGCCCGATAACAGCGCAAAGATTACAAACCGTGTATAGCAATGTTTATCGCAACATAAAGACGAGAGAATTAAAAGCACTATAACCCTAAGACCAAAGTAGAAGTAAGCAGATTCATCGGGTGGAAGTTAAAAAAGGAGAATGATTGTTACGATAGTAAGAATAAAGACAAGGATTAGAACTGGAGTAAGCATTTCCATAATCTTTTGGATGTATGAACTAAGGAAGAGAGTATGGGAATGGTGAGAATAATGGAACGGAAAAACTTAATTTATAATGGAAATATCAGGCAGAGTAATCGAGACAGATCACCGTATTTAATTATAGAGATCTTAATCTCCTTATTCGCCGAAGAATCAAATCTTTTAGATTTCGAAAATTTTCTTTAAATCCCTTGAATTCCGGAATTCAACCAGGACAACGTCAAAAGTTAAAACGAAACTTCATTCATTCATTTCACTCCTTTGCGATAACTTCATTCGTGCTCTTCGAATAATCGAATTATTTTATCTATATTATTCAATAATGATAGAACTCTAGTTATTAGCTTACATTCGTAAGGAAAAACATATTTATTGTTAGCCATGACGACCTCACTTAAATTTCGGGACGAAATTTCTTTAACGGGTAGGTACTGTGATGACCCGGGAATTTCCGACCAAATTTAAACTTGATCTTTATATGACTTCGACACGATAAGCAAAGTCTGTAATGTTGAGTCTCAAAAAAAGTTTGAACTATGTTCATATATATTGACCTTTGACTATTCCCGACGATTCACGAACAATTAATTGTAGTTTGATATGAAACATATATATATATATATATATATATATATATATATATATATATATATATATATATATATATATATATATATATATATTATATATATATTATAATATAAGTAAATTGTAAATAATATATATATATATATAGAAATTTATAATATTTCAGCCCATATAAATAGGTATGTAGTAATATTATTGTGTTATATTAAAAATTATTATTATTATTATTAAGTATTAGCATTATTTTTATTGTTTTATTTTATTTTTATCATTATCATTATTAATAAAATTATTATTTCTATTAAAAACTATTATAAGTATTGTTATTTTATACAACTTATATTATTATCATTAATGTTATTAACTATAATATTAACATGAATATTAACAATTATTATTATCCTTATTATTATCAATTATTATTATTAATATTAATAGAATTTTTATTATTAATATATTCATATTTATTTATATTAAATCATACAGAAAGATACAAATACTGTTATCTATAGAATATTTCCTGTCTTTAATCTAATTATATGTCCAAATCGATTCACCATTCAAACAAAGTTAGTTGAGGGTCGATATCAACTTTTAAATTATATATATATTTTTTTTGTTTTTGTACCTGATTGCACAATTCTTGTCGACAAGCTTTTGGTTACTTTACTTAAATTATGAATCACTGAATTCTAATATGATATTATAAATGATACAGTGTTTTTAATATAAATATGCTATATATGATTATATGCACACGATCATCATTATCAAACCCACATACCAACTACACATGTTTCTGTTTCTAATTAAACAAACCATCACTACCCTCTTTAAACTCATATTGTTGTTGGTAATTACAGCTGTGAAACAATATCAAGATCAACCATCGACCACCGACACCATTTCAATCATCCTCCATCAACAACCACGATCACCACCACACCCGTATCAACACCATCCCAACCTTCCACCACCACCTTGTTCTTCTTCCTGTTTTCGCAGTTATAACCACACGCACCACCACCTTAAATCACCACCCAACCAACCGTCACCATAGTCACATCGACAACCACTATACTGCTACATCTAAATTGCTGTTCCTAATTAACTTCCAACTCACAAACAAGCAAAAGGAGTGTTAAAATGCACCTATTACTAACTTGTATGTTGTTTCTGCTTGATCAACTTCAACCACCTGCACAATATTTCAAACCACCAATCCAAATGTCACAATTCAAATCACAATTCAAATCTATCTCACAAGTTCACAACAACAAATATAATTGCAGTATTCTCTTTTTCATATTCATTCATATTCATAATATACTAGAATTATAAATTAATCAATTCAAAAGGCAAACCAGGCTACTATTGCATCTTTTGTTCCTCCTGTTCGATGTACACCCTCCCTGCAAAATAATGCTCTGTGTATGTTTGACAAACCATCAAACAGCCACCCTCAAAACACCACGAATATATCCTTTAGTTTACTTCTGTTCTAATATGCAAATTTGCTGCAACCATCTTATTATCCATTTGAATTCGATGAAACCCAAACCCAATTCAAAACAAGTCGAAGTTACTGCCATAACTCTAGTCAATTTCGGGTACCGATCACAACAACCGAACACCATCAAATAACTATCCCTATCACCACTCTTGTTAGATATCAAACACCTACTTGCATCTGTCTATCTCTATATGCCACTCGATAATTACAATCCAAGAAAACCAATTATTACCAGTTATGTTTAATACAATAAAAAAAATACAGAATATATATATATATATATATATATATATATATATATATATATATATATATATATATAGATGAAGAAATTAAGAAAATATCATTGCACCAATTACCTACTTGATCAATTAATGAACCGATCACATAGTTGATTGATGATGGATGACGAGTGATGAAGATGATTCTGTAAAACTTATGATCCTGGTAACGATTTAAATATGACGATGAATCAAGGTCGAATTGGTTGTTTATGGTTACCGGTGTTCGTGATAATCGATGCTCGAACGATGATGATGATGATGATGATGGTGATGAATCAATAACCTACGGTACCTCGGTGATTGTTGATCGAGTGTTGAATCGAAGAACCCTAAATCGAGAGATGTGTCCTGCCCTTTTAACTTCGATATGTTTTGGGGAAACATCACCATACGCCTATTTCTTTTATTAGGTATAAAATTAGTATTGTTATTATTATTATTATTATTATTATTATTATTATTATTATTATTATTATTATTATTATTAGAATAATAGAATTATCATAAATATTAATACTAACTAAATTATTGATATGATTATTAGAACTAGTATCATTAATATTATTATTATCATTGTTAGGAAAATTATCATTTTATTTAAAATAACATTATTATTAAATTTATTATTAAGATTATTATTATCATTACTATATTATTATTATAACAAATAAACACCTTTTTATATGAATAACTATATTTATTACATATACCATATCAATAATAATAATAATAATACTAAACACTAATTTTATTTTATTTTATTTTTTGTTATATAAAAGGTTATTAATATTTAATATTAATTAAGTTATATATAAAATATATTTTAATATAGACATATATATAAGTATTAATAATAATACATTATATGATATTTTTGTGAACATGAATATATAATAATTATCATAAATAACATACCTTATACTAAACACTTTAATATCAATCTAATATATATAAAAATATTAAGTAGTTATTCAAATTGTATATATAATACATAAAATTTATTTAATTATTAATATGACATTTAAACTAATTATTTAAACATTATGATATGTCTTAATATATATACCAATGATATAGGTTCGTGAATCCGAGGCCAACCCTATATTTGTTCAATGTCGTTCTATGTATTTTTACTACAAAATACATTAGGTGAGTTCTTTTGAATCCCTTTTACTCTTTACATTTTTAGGGCTGAGAATACATACAAATGCTTTATTACCTGTTTTACAATACTTATATGCGTGAGTTTCATTAATCCCTTTTTAAATGCTTTTGCAATATATATTTTTGGGACTGAGAATACATGCGCTGTTTTTATAACTGTTTTACGAAATAGACACAAGTACTTAAACTACATTCTATGGTTGGATTATTAAACCGAATATGCCCTTTTTATTAAGTCTGGTAATCTAAGAATTAGGGAACAGACACCCTAATTGATGCGAATTCTAAAGATAGATCTATTGGGCCTAAGGAACCCCATCCAAAGTACCGGATGCTTTAGTACTTCGAAATTTATATCATGTCCGATGGAGGATTCCGAAATGATGGGGATATTCTTATATGCGTCTTGTTAATGTCGGTTACCAGGTGTTCAATCCATATGAATGATATTTTTGTCTCTATGCATGGGACGTATGTTATGAGAAATGGAAATATGAAATCGTGTGGTCTATTAAAATTACGAAATGATTATTTATGTTAAACTAATGAACTCACCAACCTTTTGGTTGACACTTGAAAGCATGTTTATTCTCAGGTATGGAATAAATCTTTCGCTGTGCATTTGCTCATTTTAAGGACATTACTTGGAGTCATTCATGGCATATTTCAAAAGACGTTACATTCGAGTCGTCGAGTTCATCAAGATTATTATTAAGTCAATTATAGTTGGATATATTATGAAATGGTATGCATGTCGTCAAATTTCGTTGTAAAGAAAGATTGTCTTTTAAAATCGGATGCAATGTTTGTAAAATGTATCATATAGAGGTCAAGTACCTCGCGATGTAACCAACTATTGTGAATCGTTTATAATCGATATGGACTTCGTCCGGATGGATTAGGACGGGTCTTCACATATACCGGGTTCTGTCTTCCCGAATATTTAGATGTTTTTCCGATCCTTTGGGTATTTCATTCTTCAACTTTCCTTCTTTTAAAACTCCCTGTTGCGCCTCCTTTATTTGAGTAGTAAGGTTAGTACGAATAATTATATTCATAGCTTTTACCCGCATAGGTTCTCTGTATTTTCTACTCAAAGCGTTGGCTACCACATTCGCCTTCCCCGGGTGGTAACGAATCTCAAAATCGTAATCATTTAACAATTCAATCCACCTACGCTGCCTCATGTTCAGTTGTTTCTGATTAAATATATGTTGAAGACTTTTGTGGTTGGTATATATAATACTTTTGACCCCATATAAGTAGTGCCTCCAAGTCTTTAATGCAAAAACAATAGCGCCCAATTCCAAATTGTGAGTCGTATAATTTTGCTCGTGAATCTTCAATTATCTGGACGCATAAGCAATTACCTTCGTTCGTTGCATTAATACACAACCGAGGCCTTGCTTTGAGGCATCATAATATATCACAAAATCATCATTCCCTTCTAGCAATGAAAATATATAGGTGTCGTAGTTAACTTTTTTTTCAACAATTGAAACGCTTTCTCCTGCTCATCCTTCCATTCAAATTTCTTCCCTTTATGCGTTAATGCAGTCAAGGGTTTTGCTATTTTGGAAAAGCCTTGGATGAACCTTCTGTAGTAACCAGCTAGTCCTAAAAATTGGTGTATATGCTTCAGAGTTTTCGGGGTTTCCCACTTTTCAACGGTTTCAATCTTTGCCGAATCCACCTGAATACCTTCTTTGTTCACTATGTGGCCGAGGAATTGAACTTCTTTCAACCAAAATGCACACTTTGAAAATTTAGCGTACAATTTTTCCTTCCTCAATAATTCTAACACCTTTCTCAAATGCTCACCGTGCTCTTGATCATTCTTTGAGTAAATAAGTATGTCATCGATTAAGATAATGACAAATTTGTCAAGATATAGCCCACACACTCAGTTCATGAGGTCCATGAACACAGCTGGTGAAATGTCCTGTTCTTATTGATTAAAAACGTTCCATATTAATTGATTTCGTTGCGAGGTTTTGACCTCTATATGAGACGTTTTTCAAAGACTGCATTCATTTTAAAACAAACCATAACCTTTATTTCATCAATAAAGGTTTAAAAAGCTTTACGTAGATTATCAAATAATGATAATCTAAAATATCCTGTTTACACATGACCATTACATAATGGTTTACAATACAAATATGTTACAACAAAATAAGTTTCTTGAATGCAGTTTTTACACAATATCATACAAGCATGGACTCCAAATCTCTTCCTTATTTAAGTATGCGACAGCGGAAGCTCTTAATAATCACCTGAGAATAAACATGCTTAAAACGTCAACAAAAATGTTGGTGAGTTATAGGTTTAACCTATATATATCAAATCGTAACAATAGACCACAAGATTTCATATTTCAATACACATCCCATACATAGAGATAAAAATCATTCATATGGTGAACACCTGGTAACCGACATTAACAAGATGCATATATAAGAATATCCCCATCATTCTGGGACACCCTTCGGATATGATATAAATTTCGAAGTACTAAAGCATCCGGTACTTTGGATGGGGTTTGTTAGGCCCAATAGATCTATCTTTAGGATTCGCGTCAATTAGGGTGTCTGTTCCCTAATTCTTAGATTACCAGACTTAATAAAAAGGGGCATATTCGATTTCGATAATTCAACCATAGAATGTAGTTTCACGTACTTGTGTCTATTTTGTAAATCATTTATAAAACCTGCATGTATTCTCATCCCAAAAATATTAGATTTTAAAAGTGGGACTATAACTCACTTTCACAGATTTTTACTTCGTCGGGAAGTAAGACTTGGCCACTGGTTGATTCACGAACCTATAACAATATATACATATATATCAAAGTATGTTCAAAATATATTTACAACACTTTTAATATATTTTGATGTTTTAAGTTTATTAAGTCAGCTGTCCTCGTTAGTAACTTACAACTAGTTGTCCACAGTTAGATGTACAGAAATAAATTGATAAATATTATCTTGAATCAATCCACGACCCAGTGTATACGTATCTCAGTATTGATCACAACTCAAACTACATATATTTTGGAATCAACCTCAACCCTGTATAGCTAACTCCAACATTCACATATAGAGTGTCTATGGTTGTTCCGAAATATATATAGATGTGTCGAAATGATAGGTCGAAACATTGTATACGTGTCTATGGTATCTCAAGATTACATAATATACAATACAAGTTGATTAAGTTATGGTTGGAATAGATTTGTTACCAATTTTCACGTAGCTAAAATGAGAAAAATTATCCAATCTTGTATTACCCATAACTTCTTCATTTTAAATCCGTTTTGAGTGAATCAAATTGCTATGGTTTCATATTGAACTCTATTTTATGAATATAAACAGGAAAAGTATAGGTTTATAGTCGGAAAAATAAGTTACAAGTCGTTTTTGTAAAGGTAGTCATTTCAATCGAAAGAACGACGTCTAGATGACCATTTTAGAAAACATACTTCCACTTTGAGTTTAATCATAATTTTTGGATATAGTTCATGTTCATAATAAAAACCATTTTCCCAGAATAACAACTTTTAAATCAAAGTTTATCATAGTTTTTAATTAACTAACCCAAAACAGCCCGCGGTGTTACTACGACGGCGTAAATCCGGTTTTACGGTGTTTTTCGTGTTTCCAGGTTTTAAATCATTAAGTTAGCATATCATATAGATATAGAACATGTGTTTTGTTAATTTTAAAAGTCAATTTAGAAGGATTAACTTTTGTTTACGAACAAGTTTAGAATTAACTAAACTATGTTCTAGTGATTAAGAGTTTAAACCTTCGAATAAGATAGTTTTATATATATGAATCGAATGATGTTATGAATATCATTACTACCTCAAGTTTAGTAGGTAAACCTACTGGAAGTGAAAAGAAATGATCTAGCTTCAAAGGCTCTTGGATGGCTTGAAAGTTCTTGAAGTAGGATCATGACACAAAAACAAGTTCAAGTAAGATTTTTAATCGAATTAAGATAGTTTATATTTATAGAAATTGAATCAAAGTTTGAATATGAATATTACCTTGAATAAGAAAGATAACCTACATTATATAACAAAGGTTTCTTGATCTTAGATGATTACTTGGAATGGATTAGAAAGCTTGGAAGTAAATTAGTAAGCTTGAAGGGATTTTTGAAGTGTTCTTCCTATGATGATTATAACTTGATTCTTGAAGTGATTTTTAATGAAGATGATGATTAACTACTGGAAAAATACGTTCATAATAGTGTGTGTGTGTGTGTGTTGAGAGAGAATTAGAAAGAGAATTGGAAGTGAAATAGAGTGAATGATGAGTGATAATTAGTGAGTGGTGAGTGGGGTTAAAAGGAGTTCTAGTTAGTTGACTAGCTCATGGTAGAAGTTAAAATTGATTAGTCATACATGACATAATCAAGAGTGGAATCCCATGCTAGTTCCTATTGGTATATACTCATAGTAAGTACGTTTTGAAGCTGTGTATAATACGGGTAAGAATACGACTAGAATTCTTGATGAAAGAAAAGAATGGGAAAGTAACTGTAACCATTTTCGTTAAGTATGAGTGTTTTGATATATGTCTTGAAGTCTTCCAAAAGTATTTTAATACATCTAAATACACTACATGTATATACATTTTAACTGAGTCATTAAGTCATCGTTAGTCGTTACATGTAAGTGTTGTTTTGAAACCTTTAAGTTAACGATCTCAATTAATGTTGTTAACCCATTGTTTATTATATCTAATGAGATGTTAAATTATTATATTATCATGATATTATGATATATTAATATATCTTAATATGATATATATACATTTAAATGTCGTTACAACGATAATCGTTACATATATGTCTCGTTTCGAAATCCTTAAGTTAGTAGTCTTGTTTATATGTATATAACTCATTGTTAATATACTTATGGAGATACTTACTTATCATAATCTCATGTTAACCATATGTATATCCATATATATATCGTAATGTCGTTTTTACAAGTTTTAACGTTCGTGAATTGCTGGTCAACTTGGGTGGTCAATTGTCTATATGAAACATATTTCAATTAATCAAGTCTTAACAAGTTTGATTGCTTAACATGTTGGAAAAATTTAATCATGTAAATATCAATCTCAATTAATATATATAAACATGGAAAAGTTCGGGTCACTACAGAACCTACCCGTTAAATAAATTTCGTCCCGAAATTTTAAGCTGTTGAAGGTGTTGACGAATCTTCTGGAAATAGATGCGGGTATTTCTTCTTCATCTGATCTTTACGCTCCCAGGTGAACTCGGGTCCTCTACGAGCATTCCATCGAACCTTAACAATTGGTATCTTGTTTTGCTTAAGTCTTTTAACCTCACGATCCATTATTTCGACGGGTTCTTCGATGAATTGGAGTTTTTCGTTGATTTGGATTTCATCTAACGAAAGAGTGAGATCTTCTTTAGCAAAACATTTCTTCAAATTCGAGACGTGGAAAGTGTTATGTACAGCCGCGAGTTGTTGAGGTAACTCAAGTCGGTAAGCTACTGGTCCGACACGATCAATAATCTTGAATGGTCCAATATACCTTGGATTTAATTTCCCTCGTTTACCAAATCGAACAACGCCTTTCCAAGGTGCAACTTTAAGCATGACCATCTCTCCAATTTCAAATTCTATATCTTTTCTTTTAATGTCAGCGTAGCTCTTTTGTCGACTTTGGGCGGTTTTCAACCGTTGTTGAATTTGGATGATCTTCTCGGTAGTTTCTTGTATAATCTCCGAACCCGTAATCTGTCTATCCCCCACTTCACTCCAACAAATCGGAGACCTGCACTTTCTACCATAAAGTGCTTCAAACGGCGCCATCTCAATGCTTGAATGGTAGCTGTTGTTGTAGGAAAATTCCGCTAACGGTAGATGTCGATCCCAACTGTTTCCGAAATCAATAACACATGCTCGTAGCATGTCTTCAAGCGTTTGTATCGTCCTTTCGCTCTGCCCATCAGTTTCTGGATGATAGGCAGTACTCATGTCTAGACGAGTTCCTAATGCTTGCTGTAATGTCTGCCAGAATCTTGAAATAAATCTGCCATCCCTATCAGAGATAATAGAGATTGGTATTTCATGTCTGGAGACGACTTCCTTCAAATACAGTCGTGCTAACTTCTCCATCTTATCATCTTCTCTTATTGGCAGGAAGTGTGCTGATTTGGTGAGACGATCAACTATTACCCAAATAGTATCAAAACCACTTGCAGTCCTTGGCAATTTAGTGATGAAATCCATGGTAATGTTTTCCCATTTTCATTCTGGGATTTTGGGTTGTTGAAGTAGACCTGATGGTTTCGGATGCTCAGCTTTGACCTTAGAACACGTCAAACATTCTCCTACGTATTTAGCAACACCGGCTTTCATACCCGGCCACCAAAAATGTTTCTTGAGATCCTTGTACATCTTCCCTATTCCAGGATGTATTGAGTATCTGGTTTTATGAGCTTCTCTAAGTACCATTTCTCTCATATCTCCAAATTTTGGTACCCAAATCCTTTCAGCCCTATACCGGGTTCCGTCTTCCCGAATATTAAGATGCTTCTCCGATCCTTTCGGTATTTCATCCTTTAAATTTCCCTCTTTTAAAACTCCTTGTTGCGCCTCCTTTATTTGAGTAGTAAGGTTATTATGATCATTATATTCATAGATTTTACTCGAATGGGTTCTCTGTCCTTCCTGCTCAAGGCATCGGCTACCACATTTTCCTTCCCTGGGTGGTAACGAATCTCAAAGTCGTAATCATTCAATAATTCAATCCACCTACGCTACCTCATATTCAGTTGTTTCTGATTAAATATGTGTTGAAGACTTTTGTGGTCGGTATATATAATACTTTTGACCCCATATAAGTAGTGCCTCCAAGTCTTTAATGCAAAAAACAACCGCGCCTAATTCCAAATCATGCGTCGTATAATTTTGTTCGTGAATCTTCAATTGTCTAGACGCATAAGCAATCACCTTCGTTCGTTGCATTAATACACAACCGAGACCTTGCTTTGATGCGTCACAATAAATCACAAAATCATCATTCCCTTCAGGCAATGACAATATAGGTGCCGTAGTTAGCTTTTTCTTGAATAACTGAAATGCTTTCTCTTGTTCATCATTCCATTCAAATTTCTTCCCTTTATGCGTTAATGCAGTCAAGGGTTTTGCTATTCTGGAAAAGTCTTGGATGAACCTTCTGTAGTAACCAGCTAGTCCTAAAAACTGGCGTATGTGTTTCGGAGTTTTTGGGGTTTCCCACTTTTCAACAGTTTCTATCTTTGCCGGATCCACCTTAATACCTTCTTTGTTTACTATGTGACCGAGGAATTGAACTTCTTCCAACCAAAATGCACACTTTGAAAACTTAGCGTACAATTCTTCCTTCCTCAATACTTCTAACACCTTTCTCAAATGTTCACCGTGTTCTTGGTCATTCTTTGAGTAAATAAGTATGTCATCAATGAAAACAATGACAAACTTGTCAAGGTATGGTCCACACACTCGGTTCATAAGGTCCATGAACACAGCTGGTGCATTAGTTAAACCAAATGGCATGACCATAAACTCGTAATGACCGTAACGTGTTCTGAAAGCAGTCTTTGGAATATCATCTTCTTTCACCCGCATTTGATGATACCCGGAACGTAAGTCAATCTTTGAATAAATAGACGAGCCTTGTAGTTAATCAAATAAGTCGTCGATTCTCGGTAGTGGGTAGCGGTTCTTGATGGTAAGTTTGTTCAACTCTCGGTAGTTGATACACAACCTGAATGTACCATCTTTCTTCTTGACAAACAAAACAGGAGCTCCCCACGGTGATGTGCTTGGTCGAATGAAACCACGCTCTAAAAGTTCTTGTAATTGGCTTTGCAGTGCTTTCATCTCGCTGGGTGCGAGTCTGTAAGGAGCACGAGCTATTGGTGCAGCTCCTGGTACAAGATCTATTTGAAATTCAACGGATCGATGTGGGAGTAATCCCGGTAATTCTTTCGGAAATACATCGGGAAATTCTTTTGCGACGGGAACATCATTGATGCTCTTTTCTTCAGTTTGTACTTTCTCAACGTGTGCTAGAACAGCATAGCAACCTTTTCTTATTAGTTTTTGTGCCTTCAAATTACTAATAAGATGTATTTGCCCTTTTCTCCGTACACCATTAAGGGTTTTCTTTTTTCTCGTATAATGCGAATTGCATTTTTGTAACAAACGATCTCTGCTTTCACTTCTTTCAACCAGTCCATACCGATTATCACATCAAAACTCCCTAACTCTACTGGTATCAAATCAATCTTAAATGTTTCGCTAACCAGTTTAATTTCTCGATTCTGACATATATTATCTGCTGAAATTAATTTACCATTTGCTAATTCGAGTAAAAATTTACTATCCAAAGGCGTCAATGGACAACTTAATTTAGCACAAAAATCTCTACTCATATAGCTTCTATCCGCACCCAAATCAAATAAAACGTAAGCAGATTTATTGTCAATAAGAAACGTACCCGTAACAAGCTTCGGGTCTTCCTGTGCCTCTGCCGCATTAATATTGAAAACTCTTCCGCGGCCTTGTCCATTCATGCTCTCCTGGTTCGGGCAATTTCTAATAATGTGGCCCGGTTTTCCACATTTATAACAAACTACATTGGCATAACTTGCTCCGACACTACTTGCTCCACCATTACTCGTTCCGACACCATTTATTCCTTTCGTTCTATTAACCCCTGGTCCGTAGACCTCACACTTCGCCGCGCTATGACCATTTCTTTTACACTTGTTGCAAAATTTGGTGCAGAACCCCGAGTGATACTTTTCACACCTTTGGCATAGCTGCTTTTGATTGTTGTTGTTGTTGCGGTTATTATTGTTGTTGGGATGATTGTTGTAGTTGTTGTTGTTGTTATTGTTGTTGTTGGGCCGTTTGTTGTAGTTGCGATTGATGTTGCGATTGTTGGGATAATTGTTGCGATTATTGTTGTAATTGCTGTTGTTGTTGTATTGGTGATTCTTATCACCATTTTCCTCCCACTTTCTTTTGACTTGCTTCACATTGGCCTCTTCAGCAGTCTGTTCTTTAATTCTTTCTTCAATCTGGTTCACTAGTTTGTGAGCCATTCTACATGCCTGTTGTATGGAGGCGGGCTCGTGTGAACTTATATCTTCTTGGATTCTTTCCGGTAATTCTTTCACAAACGCGTCGATCTTCTCTTCCTCATCTTCGAATGTTCCCGGACACAATAGGCACAAATCTGTGAATCGTCTTTCGTACGTGGTAATATCAAATCCTTGGGTTCGTAACCCTCTAAGTTCTGTCTTGAGCTTATTGACCTCGGTTCTGGGACGGTACTTCTCGTTCATCAAGTGCTTGAATGATGACCATGGTAGTGCGTACGCATCGTCTTGTCCCACTTGCTCTAGATAGGTATTCCACCATGTTAACACAGAACCTGTGAAGGTATACGTAGCGTACTTCACTTTGTCCTCTTCAGTACACTTACTTATGGCAAACACCGATTCGACCTTCTCGGTCCACCGTTTCAATCCGATCGGTCCTTCGGTTCCATCAAATTCCAAAGGTTTGCAGGCAGTGAATTCTTTGTAGGTGCATCCTACACGATTTCCTGTACTGCTAGATCCAAGGTTATTGTTGGTATGTAGCGCAGCCTGTACTGCGGCTATGTTTGAAGCTAGAAAAGTACGGAATTCCTCTTCATTCATATTCACGGTGTGTCGAGTAGTCGGTGCCATTTCCTTCAAAATAGTCAAATGGAACATGTTAATCATACAGAATATTAAGAGTAGTTAATAGTATTTCGTAGCATAATATGAACTCATTTATAAAAGCTTTTTCTTCATATTAGCGTTTTATAAGTTTAAATTCGGGTAGTACCTACCCGTTAAGTTCATACTTAGTAGCTAATATACAATTCAACTACTACAATTCTATATGAAAAATTGATTATAATAATATTTCGCGTTCAAACTTTTATACAATATTTACAAACTTACAATACCGCTTATTTTACATAAAGCATGAAATATAGCACACAATAACTTTGATACAAGATAGTTGTGAAGATAATTCTAGCTAATACACAAGTCGTTCAGCAAAGGCAATAAAGACACGTAATTCATACGTCCAGAAACAAGTCATGCATTCTGGTTTTACTAGGACTACTTCCCATCCTTGGTCTTGTGGAACATAACCATTATGGCCGTTGATAAGACAGCGTGTTGTAACATCGTCAAAGGGACGAGGGTTACGTAATGTCCAACAGTCCCGTAACAATCTAAAAACCTCATTTCTTACCCCAATTACCGACTCCGTCACTTGTGGGAACGTTTTGTTTAATAGTTGTAGCCCGATGTTCTTGTTCTCACTTTGGTGAGAAGCGAACATTACTAATCCGTAAGCATAACATGCTTCTTTATGTTGCATGTTAGCCGCTTTTTCTAAATCACGAAGTCCAATATTCGGATATATTGAGTCAAAATAATTTCTTAACCCATTGCGTAAAATAGCATTTGGGTTCCCCGCAATATATGCGTCAAAGTAAACACATCGTAACTTATGGATTTCCCAATGTGATATCCCCCATCTTTCAAACGAAAGCCTTTTATAAATCAAGGCATTCTTGGAACGTTCTTCGAATGTCTTACAAACTGATCTCGCCTTAAATAGTTGTGCCGAAGAATTCTGACCGACTCTAGACAAGATTTCATCAATCATGTCTCCGGGTAGGTCTCTTAAAATATTGGGTTGTCTATCCATTTTGTGTTTTTATACTGTAAAATAGAACAAGAGTTAGATTCATAAAAAAATACTTATTAATACAAGCAATTTTTACATATATCATAAAGCATAAGCACACTATATTACATATATTACACCACACAAATACAACTATCTTATTCCGACTCGCTTGTTTCTTCTTCTTCGGTTTTGGTTCGTTTTGCCAAGTTTCTAGGGATATATGATGTTCCCCTAATACGAGCCATCGTTATCCACATTGGTTTAGAAAAACCTGGTGGTTTAGAGGTTCCCGGGTCATTATTACAACTTAAGGACTTCGGGGGTTGACGATACATATAAAGTTCATCGGGGTTGGAATTAGATTTCTCTATTTTATGCCCTTTCCCTTATTATTTTCTTTTGCCTTTTTAAATTCAGTTGGGGTAATTTTTATAACATCATCGGAATTCTCGTCGGAATCCGATTCACCGGAGAATTGGTAATCCTCCCAATATTTTGCTTCCTTGGCGGAAACACCATTGACCATAATTAACCTTGGTCGGTTGGTTGAGGATTTTCTTTTACTTAACCGTTTTATTATTTCCCCCACCGGTTCTATTTCTTCATCCGGTTCCGATTCCTCTTCCGGTTCCGATTCTTCTTCCGGTTCCGACTCTTCTTCCGGTTCCTCTTCGGGAACTTGTGAATCAGTCCACGAATCATTCCAATTTACATTTGACTCTTCATTATTATTAGGTGAGTCAATGGGACTTGTTTTAGAGGTAGACATCTATCACATAATATCAAACGCGTTAAGAGATTAATATATCACATAATATTCACATGTTAAAAATATATAGTTTCCAACAAAATTTGTTAAGCAATCATTTTTCAAGTAAACACGGTCGAAGTCCAGACTCACTAATGCATCCTAACAAACTTGATAAGACACACTAATGCAAAATTCTGGTTCTCTAAGACCAACGCTCGGATACCAACTGAAATGTCCCGTTCTTATTGATTAAAAACGTTCCATAATAATTGATTTCGTTGCGAGGTTTTGACCTCTATATGAGACGTTTTTCAAAGACTGCATTTATTTTAAAACAAACCATAACCTTTATTTCATCAATAAAGGTTTAAAAAGCTTTACGTAGATTATCAAATAATGATAATCTAAAATATCCTGTTTACACACGACCATTACATAATGGTTTACAATACAAATATGTTACAACAAAATAAGTTTCTTGAATGCAGTTTTTACACAATATCATACAAGCATGGACTCCAAATCTCGTCCTTATTTAAGTATGCGACAGCGGAAGCTCTTAATAATCACCTGAGAATAAACATGCTTAAAACGTCAACAAAAATGTTAGTGAGTTATAGGTTTAACCTATATATATCAAATCGTAACAATAGACCACAAGATTTCATATTTCAATACACATCCCATACATAGAGATAAAAATCATTCATATGGTGAACACCTGGTAACCGACATTAACAAGATGCATATATAAGAATATCCCCATCATTCCGGGACACCCTTCGGATATGAAATAAATTTCGAAGTACTAAAGCATCCGGTACTTTGGATGGGGTTTGTTAGGCCCAATAGATCTATCTTTAGGATTCGCGTCAATTAGGGTGTCTGTTCCCTAATTCTTAGATTACCAGACTTAATAAAAAGGGGCATATTCGATTTCGATAATTCAACCATAGAATGTAGTTTCACGTACTTGTGTCTATTTTTTAAATCATTTATAAAACCTGCATGTATTCTCATCCCAAAAATATTAGATTTTAAAAGTGGGACTATAACTCACTTTCACAGATTTTTACTTCGTCGGGAAGTAAGACTTGGCCACTGGTTGATTCACGAACCTATAACAATATATACATATATATCAAAGTATGTTCAAAATATATTTACAACACTTTTAATATATTTCGATGTTTTAAGTTTATTAAGTCAGCTGTCCTAGTTAGTAACCTACAACTAGTTGTCCACAGTTAGATGTACAGAAATAAATTTATAAATATTATCTTGAATCAATCCACGACCCAGTGTATACGTATCTCAGTATTGATCACAACTCATACTACATATATTTTGGAATCAACCTCAACCCTGTATAGCTAACTCCAACATTCACATATAGAGTGTATATGGTTGTTCCGAAATATATATAGATGTGTCGAAATGATAGGTCGAAACATTGTATACGTGTCTATGGTATCTCAAGATTACATAATATACAATACAAGTTGATTAAGTTATGGTTGGAATAGATTTGTTACCAATTTTCACGTAGCTAAAATGAGAAAAATTATCCAATCTTGTTTTACCCATAACTTCTTCATTTTAAATCCGTTTTGAGTGAATCAAATTGCTATGGTTTCATATTGAACTCTATTTTATGAATCTAAACAGGAAAAGTATAGGTTTATAGTCGGAAAAATAAGTTACAAGTCGTTTTTGTAAAGGTAGTGATTTCAATCGAAAGAACGACGTCTAGATGACCATTTTAGAAAACATACTTCCACTTTGAGTTTAACCATAATTTTTGGATATAGTTCATGTTCATAATAAAAACCATTTTCCCAGAATAACAACTTTTAAATCAAAGTTTATCATAGTTTTTAATTAACTAACCCAAAACAGCCCGCGGTGTTACTACGACGGCGTAAATCCGGTTTTACGGTGTTTTTCGTGTTTCCAGGTTTTAAATCATTAAGTTAGCATATCATATAGATATAGAACATGTGTTTTGTTAATTTTAAAAGTCAATTTAGAAGGATTAACTTTTGTTTACGAACAAGTTTAGAATTAACTAAACTATGTTCTAGTGATTAAGAGTTTAAACCTTCGAATAAGATAGTTTTATATATATGAATCGAATGATGTTATGAATATTATTACTACCTCAAGTTTAGTAGGTAAACCTACTGAAAGTGAAAAGAAATGATCTAGCTTCAAAGGCTCTTGGATGGCTTGAAAGTTCTTGAAGTAGGATCATGACACAAAAACAAGTTCAAGTAAGATTTTTAATCGAATTAAGATAGTTTATATTTATAGAAATTGAATCAAAGTTTGAATATGAATATTACCTTGAATAAGAAAGATAACCTACATTATATAACAAAGGTTTCTTGATCTTAGATGATTACTTGGAATGGATTAGAAAGCTTGGAAGTAAATTAGTAAGCTTGAAGGGATTTTTGAAGTGTTCTTCCTATGATGATTATAACTTGATTCTTGAAGTGATTTTTAATGAAGATGATGATTAACTACTGGAAAAATACGTTCATAATAGTGTGTGTGTGTGTGTGTTGAGAGAGAATTAGAAAGAGAATTGGAAGTGAAATAGAGTGAATGATGAGTTAGCATATCATATAGATATAGAACATGTGTTTAGTTAATTTTAAAATTCAAGTTAGAAGGATTAACTTTTGTTTGTGAACAAGTTTAGAATTAACTAAACTATGTTCTAGTGATTACGAGTTTAAACCTTCGAATAAGATAGTTTTATATATATGAATCGAATGATGTTATGAACATCATTACTACCTCAAGTTTAGTAGGTAAACCTACTGGAAGTGAAAAGAAATGATCTAGCTTCAAAGGATCTTGGATGGCTTGAAAGTTCTTGAAGTAGGATCATGACACAAAAACAAGTTCAAGTAAGATTTTTACTCGAATTAAGATAGTTTATAGTTATAGAAATTGAATCAAAGTTTGAATATGAATATTACCTTGAATAAGAAAGATAACCTACTGTATATAACAAAGGTTTCTTGATCTTAGATGATTACTTGGAATGGATTAGAAAGCTTGGAAGTAAATTAGTAAGCTTGAAGGGATTTTTGAAATGTTCTTGAAGTGTTCTTCCTATGATGATTATAGCTTGATTCTTGAAGTGATTTTTGATGAAGATGATGATTAACTACTGGAAAAATACGTTCATAATAGTGTGTGTGTGTTGAGAGAGAATTAGAAAGAGAATTGGAAGTGAAATGGAGTGAATGATGAGTGGTAATTGGTGAGTGGTGAGTGGGGTTAAAAGGAGTTCTAGTTAGTTGACTAGCTCATGGTAGAAGTTAAAATTGATTAGTCATACATGACATAATCAAGAGTGGAATCCCATGCTAGTTCCTATTGGTATATACTCATAGTAAGTACGTTTTGAAGCTGTGTATAATACGGGTAAGAATACGACTAGAATTCTTGATGAAAGAAAAGAATGGGAAAGTAACTGTAACCATTTTCGTTAAGTATGAGTGTTTTGATATATGTCTTGAAGTCTTCCAAAAGTATTTTAATACATCTAAATACACTACATGTATATACATTTTAACTGAGTCGTTAAGTCATCGTTAGTCGTTACATGTAAGTGTTGTTTTGAAACCTTTAAGTTAACGATCTCAATTAATGTTGTTAACCCATTGTTTATTATATCTAATGAGATGTTAAATTATTATATTATCATGATATTATGATATATTAATATATCTTAATATGATATATATACATTTAAATGTCGTTACAACGATAATCGTTACATATATGTCTCGTTTCGAAATCCTTAAGTTAGTAGTCTTGTTTATATGTATATAACTCATTGTTAATATACTTATGGAGATACTTACTTATCATAATCTCATGTTAACCATATGTATATCCATATATATATCGTCATGTCGTTTTTACAAGTTTTAACGTTCGTGAATCGCCGGTCAACTTGGGTGGTCAATTGTCTATATGAAACATATTTCAATTAATCAAGTCTTAACAAGTTTGATTGCTTAACATGTTGGAAACATTTAATCAAGTAAAAAATCAATCTCAATTAATATATATAAACATGGAAAAGTTCGGGTCACTACAGCTGGTGCGTTAGTCAATCCAAATGGCATAACCATAAACTCATAATGACCGTAACGCATCCTAAAAGCAGTCTTTGGAATATCATCCTCCTTCACCCGCATTTGATGATACCCAGAACGTAAATCAATCTTCAAATAAACCAACGAGCCTTTTAGTTGATCAAATAAGTCGTCGATTCTCGGTAGTGGGTAGCGGTTCTTGATGGTAAGTTTTTTCAACTCTCGGTAGTCGATACACAACCTAAATGTACCATACTTCTTTTTGACAAACAAAACAGGAGCTCCCCATGGTGATGTGCTTGGTCGTATGAAACCACGCTCTAAAAGTTCTTGTAATTGGCTTTAGAGTTCCTTTATTTCGCTGGGTTCGAGTCTGTATGGAGCACGAGCTATTGGTGCAGCTCCTATTACAAGGTCTATCTGAAATTCAACGGATCGATGTGGAGGTAGTCCCGGTAATTCTTTCGAAAATACATCGGGAAATTCTTTTGCAACGGGAACATCATTGATGTTCTTTTCTTCGGTTTTGACTTTCTCGACATGTGCTAGCACAGCATAGCAACCTTTTCTTATTAGCTTTTGCGCCTTCAAAAATGATAATAATAATAATAATAATAATGTTAAAAATAATAATACTTAATACCTAATAATAATAATAATAATAATAATAATAATAATAATAATAATAATAATAATAATAATAATAATAATAATAATAATAATAATAATAATAATAATAATAATAATAATAAAGGACTACCTTTAAAAGTTTTCCTAAAAAAAAATGCCCCGGACCGGACTTGAACCCGCGACCTCATGCTTAAGCAATAACACCCTCAACCATTGCTCCATTTCCGTTTTTCTGATCTATCTTATAATTTAATTTATTTAACCCGAAACCAAAACTGTTTTACTTTCCCATTTGCCTTTGTCTTAGCCTAACTGGAAATTAGATACATAAATCACGGCCCAGAAGCATCTTAAATCTTGACCCACTCATAACTAATTAGGAGTCCAACTAACTAATTGAAGCGACCCGTCCTAATCCATCCGGACAAAGTCCATATCGATTACAAACGATTCACAATAGTTAGTTACATCGCGAGGTACTTGACCTCTATATGATACATTTTACAAACATTGCATTCGTTTTTAAAAGACAACCTTTCATTTACATCGAATGTTGACGGCATGCATACCATTTCATAATATATCCAACTATAATTGACTTAATAATAATCTTGATGAACTCAACGACTCGAATGCAACGTCTTTCGAAATATGCCATGAATGACTTCAAGTAATATCCTTAAAATGAGCTAATGCATAGCGGAAGATTTCTTTCATACTTGAGAATAAACGTGCTTTAAAGTGTCAACCAAAAGGTTGGTGAGTTCATTAGTTTATCATAAACGATCATCTTCATAATTTTAATAGACCACAAGATTTTCATTTCCATTTCTCATAAATATACATCCCATGCATAGAGACAAAAATATCATTCATATGGATTGAACACCTGGTAACCGACATTAACAAGATGAATATAAGAATATCCCCTATCATTTCAGGAAATCCTTCGGACATGATATAAAACAACATCGAAGTACTAAAGCATCCGGTACTTTGGATGGGGTTCGTTAGGCCCAATAGATTTATCTTTAGGATTCGTGTCAATTAGTAGATCGGTTTACTAATTCTTAGGTTACCAAGGAAAAGGGGCATATTCGGCTTCGATCATTCAACCATATAATGTAGTTTCAATTACTTGTGTCTATTCCGTAAAACATTTCTAAAAATTGCGCATGTATTCTCAGCCCAAAAAAATATAAAGGGTAAAAAGGCAAATGAAACTCACTCTACTGTATTTTGTAGTAAAAATACATATGACGATACTGAACAATGCAGGGTTGGCCTCGAATTCTTGAACCTATATCATTTGTATATTTATATTAATACATATCCTTGTAGTCGAACAATTATATATATATATATATATATATATATATATATATATATATATATATATATATATATATATATATATATATATATATATACATTATTAATAATATAATTTCTACATTAGTAACTTATATATTTCGTTATTTAATTAAATATCTTTATTTTATATATCCTGAATGACTATAATTATTGATATAGTTAAGTTATGTATATTAAATATATTTTTATATGAAGATTATTTGTTTGTGTCATTGATACTTGTGATAATACTAATATCAGTTATAATATTGATACCATATAATAATAATGATAAAGGTGATAATAATAATATTAATAGAAATAATGATATTAATAATGATAATAATACTAATTTTCATTATAATAATTATGATAACAATAATTATAATATTTTTAATAATTCCTTTTAAAAACATAATTTAATTTAATCCTGACAATAATAATATTTGTATCCAAAAGTTCTACATTCATAATCTTAACAATATCATTTAAACCTTTATATTCATAGTTAATATAATCATAATCTTTTGTGTTTAATTTATAAACTAATAACTATAGCTTCTTATAACCTTAATTTTTAATTATAATCATAACTTACATGTATTAATATAATCAATTTAATAATCGTCTTTTGTTATATATTTACGTTATTAACAAGTTTAATATTCTTAGAATCCTATTAATAATAGTAGCAATAATAATACAATAATAATAATAATAATAATAATAATAATGATAATTTTTAATAGTGACAATACTAATAGTTTTTAAATGGTAATACTAGTATTAATAATGATAATATTATAAATTACATTAATGATAAAAATAATCACATAGTGAAAAATCATAACTAACAAAATAACAATACTTACTAATAATTAGAATAACAATAATAACAATAACAATAATAATAATAATAATAATAATAATAATAATAATAGTAATAATAATAATAAGAAAAAAAATAAATTAAAATGACTACCTCTTAGTGTAAGGCCTTTTAAAAAAAAATTGACTCAGCCTGGGTTCGAACCCGTGATCACTCGCTAACCCGACAACCCCTCCAACCACTTAACCATTTCTATTTTTTTGAAACTTTAGAAACCTCATTATATTTATCCCGTTATATTTCTGCTTCATATCTTCTTCTCCTTCGCCAACTCCAATTCGACCAAATACCATATAATTACAACATATAAACAATTATTTGATTTAAGGATTTTAGATGGAACAGAAAACAATCGGTTGTGATTGTTTTAAATTGACAGAATTTAAATTAAATGGTAACAGCTTAATACGCGAAGAACAGATGTTCTAAAATCTAATTTCGAAATTCAAATGGTTTTAACTCCTGATTTCTTCATGAATTATGTACAAAATCTTTCCTAGAAACTTTTTGAACAATTAATTTGACCTGTAACATCAAAACGAACTCGAATTGGGTGATGAACAAAATGTTTGACCTTTTTGAAATTCAACTATGACTTCAAAATTAGGAATCGTTAGGAAGAATTGGAAGTAGAGATTTTGCAGTTAGTTTGGCTAAAAGATTCCTAACATCATGGCATTAACACATTTTGAATTTGTTTCGAAATAGAGCATTTTGCAGTTTGGGTTTCAAATAGAGGTACTCGTACATAATAGGGAATATATCTGTTTTAATTTTTCATATGCAGTTGAAGATAACATCATATAATACTATTACTCGAATAATTGATGCTAGTACAGATGACCTGATCAATTTTTGGCTGTATTTACAATTTATTCCTTCCCTCGTCAATTAATCAGACAGGATTATTCATTCAGTACAAGAGAAATAGAAAAATAAATAAAACAGAAAGGGACCTTCAACTAATTTTGGTTCTTTACAAGATTCGTTGCATCTGATATCGTGATTTAGAGACAGGAACGAATTATTAGCACAGTTAGATTGTGATGCAAAAAAAAAACGTATTTTGCTCAAATATAGCTGTATATAATTTTATAAATTTCAGTTTGATGTATAATTCATATTATATATATATTTTTATGTATATCTAATTTTTATATATCTATTTATATATATGTGTTTATTTATATATATAATTCATAAGTTTTTATTAATTCACATATATATTAATGATATTAATAAAACTAATAATAAGGATAATAATGAAAGTAGATATGATAATGATATTAATAAAAAAAAATGAATTTTAGGGATAATAATAATATATTATGATAATAGGTTATATCTTAATAATAATAATAATAAATTTTAACGGCAATGATTCTTAACGATATTGGTAACAATAATATCTAATAAGAATATGGATATAACAATTACATGTTCCAAATTTTATATCAATGTATTATATATTAAAATAATAATATTAATAATACTGGTTTTATTATTACTATTGATATTTATTTTAATGATAATAATAAAAGTATTAATGGCAACATAATAACTATCTTTTAACTTATAATTACACTTAACATGTTAAGATTACACATTATAATTATACATTATATATTATATGATAGCATGTGTTGTATATTTATTATAAATACTTTATATAACAAGTATATGCATATTAATTATGAAAATATAATTGTCTTATATAAGTATTGTATTTATATTTTAAATTATAATATTCTCTCATCGTAGAAATAAATTTAAGCATATAGTATTTATTATATATATATATATACATATATATTTATTTACAAACAATTATTCGTGAATTGTCGGG
This sequence comes from Rutidosis leptorrhynchoides, assembly GCF_046630445.1. Classification (NCBI taxonomy): domain Eukaryota; kingdom Viridiplantae; phylum Streptophyta; class Magnoliopsida; order Asterales; family Asteraceae; genus Rutidosis; species Rutidosis leptorrhynchoides. The sequence goes on from NC_092337.1 coordinate 252,743,925, forward strand.
AATAGTCAAAGGTTAATTGAATCCATGAAAACATTTTCAAAATTTTGTAATTCAATATTACAGACTTTGCTTATCGTGTCGAGATCATATAAAGATTTAGTTTAAATTTGTTCGGAAATTTTCGGGTCATCACAGTATCTACCCGTTAAACAAATTTCGTCCCGAAATTTGATCGAGGTCGTCATAGCTAACAATAAAAATATTTTCATGACGATTATGAGTTGGTAAATAGAGTTTTATCAATATTGAGTAATATTGATAAAATAAATCGATTACTTGAAGCGTATGAGTGAAGCTATCACAAAAGATCGAGATGAAGAAATGGAGATTTTCCATAACTTTTGATGTAGTCGCGATTGAATTTCGGAATTCAAGGAATTTAAAGAAAATCTTCGAAATCTGAGAGATTTGATTCTTCGGCGAATAAAGAGATTAAGATCTCTATAATTAAATATGGTGATCTGCCTCGATTACTCTGTCTGATATTTCCATTATAAATTAAACTCCTTGTTCCATTATTCTCACCATTCCTATACTTTCTTTCTTAGTTCATACATCCAAAAGATTGTGAAAATGCATAGTCCAGTTCTAATCCCTAATATTTTCCTAATTATTATTTCTGTCATCCTTCTTTTCAATCTTTCACCAAAAAAATCTGTTTACTTTTAATATAACCTTGGGGTGATACTATTCTTAATTATGCCGTGTCTTTATATTGCTATTTCTATTAATATCCACGGTTTGTAACTTTCGTGTTGTTATTGAGCGTTATGTTTTCTCTTATATTTTAGAGCTCTTTGCCTTTTTATTAACTTCCCGACCTCTAGTAAAGCGAGTAACGGTCCAAAATTCGTAAGTATGGAATTTCAGATAAACATCATGTTCTAAATAAGAAAAAAATGTATTCGTACGATTTGATTTGTCAAATTACCAGAATCACTGAGAATAGAACTATCAAGAATATACTTTCTTGATATGTTCAGAAGTTAAGCATAATGAAAGAGTTATGTAACATGGCACATGATGACGTTATGATCTGTGAATCATCACATTCTATTAGAAACTCATCATGACTTACTGTAATATAATCACGTTGATCAAATGTCATTATATTATACTAACTCATGCATCAGTTCCCAACATTACTTCAATAACATTCATATTTTAAGCTCGAAAGTTTACAGAATATATAGAAACTAACAGTTTCTATATGATGTAACGCTGATAGCACTAAGAGATTAATGATTTCAGATAAGAATAGTTATGAAAATATCTTCAGAAATATGGAGGATATTTATAATGAAAGATACGATGATATCTTGGAATTTCTAATATCGAAGGATGGTGAAGAAAATTTGTCCGCAAGAGTTTGGAATCAGAAGCAAGGTATTCGCTAAAGATTTCATCAGAAATAGAATCATCAGGATTCTTAATGTACAAGTTTAGTCCTTGTGATTTGTTCAGAGACTCCTTCGTAGTTTGCTCAATCAGTTTTTCAGTTTTAAACTTTTTCTGAGCTTTGCTAACATACAATTCTTTATCATCAACTTTTGGCTGTTGAGGTCGTTTACAGTTTTTGTTGCCTCATTCAACTTTTCAAAATTCAGAGTATTAATTTGCAAACTGGGTGCTTTTTCAGAATTTCGGAATGGAAGAGATAAATGTTATATGTATACATATAACTGTTGTTGTGGAAACGTTGCGAGACTCACAATACAGATTTGCAAATTTCCGGTAATTGTTATGGCAATTCTTGCTACAAGATGCAGATGAGTACATGATGAGACTTCAATAGATAAATATAGTGATTTGTCAGAGATATTTAAACCAAAGAGTGACGAGGTTGCTGGTACATCTGCTGGTAATATGGTGGAATATAAAAAGTTTTCCGGTTATAATAAAAGAGCACGCATATATATCAAGGTTATAGTAAGGCTAGTCTGACTGAAAAGTCAAAGTTGACTTGCTGGAGCTGTGACAAATTTGGCTAATTTAAAAATGAATTGCAAAGTTATTTTCGGTAATAACAATGCCAAAGGAGTTAGCACAGATAAGTGTTAGATGTTTACTCAAGTTCTGAGTGTTTTCAAGTGCATCACTATATGCATAAATCTTTCCTTCCATAGATGAAGTGCGGTTGGTTCATCCTCTCGATTGAGGTGTTTTCAAGAATTATGAAAGGTTTAAATGTAGATTTTAATCGTCGAGATACAAATGAGGTTTAAGATGAACTCAAGTGGCAAACTTGAAGAAATATTTAGTTTCATATGTTATAATCAATATTTTAATTCATTTTAATTGTCCAATGTTATTAGTCCACATTCGATAGTCCACAGTTAATAGTCCAATAGTTCATATATAGTTTAATATATAATATTCGAAGTAATTAATACGTATCGTGACTCGTTTACATGTCTCAGACTCGATCACAACTCAAAGTATATATATTATTATAGAATCAACCTCAACCCTGTATAGCTAGCTCCAGCATTACTGCATATAGAGTGCCTATGGTTATTCCAAATAACATATATAGATGCGTCGATATGATATGTCAAAACCTTGTATACGTGTCCCAATATTTAAAGTGCGTAGAATAAATAACAGAAATTAAATCACGATAAATAAAGTGTGTAAAGTAAATAATAGAAATTAAATGACGATAAATAAAATTACGATAATTAAATTGCGATAAATAAACTACGATAAATAAAATGTAATCAGTTAGCTAGGAACAGTTAGCTAGGATTTTTGTTAGCGTGGATTCTTAATAGAATTTCTCATAGTTAATTCGTTTGTTTTTAACAAATTTTATTTTGTCAAATATTTTCTTCATTATGCTACTTGTTGGATTCTGATAGGTCAAAATCCAAATATGAAATTGAATAAAAATGGTTATTCTGTGATGAATGGATTCGTACTTCTGTGGTTGTAAGTAGGATAGTAAACGACTATTGAATCAGATTCGAAGAATGTACAATGTAACTTATTAATGTGAAATCTAAATATTCCTTGGCTATTACCTACCCGTTAAAATATTTTCACCATTAACAGTTTGTACAAAAGAAGTTTTAATTACAACCTTTATGAAAATATTCTTACATATATATTTTCTTCGTATGTAACCATGGATTTAATGAGTCAATATGATATTAAACTCATTTGATTTACCATTAGAACAAGAATATATAATCTCTAAAACATTAGAGATTACATAATTGCCATGTCGAACGAAGATAAATGATATAGAACGATACGTAGAACGATGATTATACTTGAGGTACAGAATGAGATGTTGAGACCTGGATTGTTGATGGTACTAGTGCTGTTTATTGATGGTACTGTTGGTGCCGGTGATGTTGTTGAAGCTGGTAAGTTTTGCACCACATTCTCCAAATTGATTACTCGAGTGCGAAGCTCGTTGACTTCTTTCATTATTCCGGGATGATCGTCGGTCGAAACGAGTGGATGAATAAGTGCTTCAGGTTCATCGCCAAGAGGTAAATTCGGTTGGTGAAAAGGATCGCCTTCTTCGCGTCTCCATTGATTAAGTCGACTACGAACCCATCAGATGAATTGGGGATGGATGATTGGTTGATTCATTCTGATGACACTGCTTTCGGAGATTAGGTGAAACTCCATATCGGAATAGCTGTCGGAATCCGATGAATTCGAACTGGTTGAGGGATTCATCTCGTACGATCAGATGAATGATTTTTGATAAGAAATAGAATGTAGGATGTAGATTAGTACTCTGTAATACATAATTTACATATGCATATATAATACTAAAATCCCCTAAGTTACGAAGGAATCTACGGAAGCTATCAGATAAAGGTAACAATAACATATATGCTAAGATATGAATTTATCCATACACTGTCTATGCAATAGAGGCAGTAAGACGTGTCTAGACTTTAAGGATGATAAGCAAGTAATTTTTGACACAAAATGTTAAGCAAAACTTTTGACATGCAGACACGGTCGAAGTCCAGACTCACTAATGTATCTAAACAACTATCAGTTAGACATACTAATGCAAGACCTAGTTTGCTAAGACCACCGCTCTGATACCAACTGAAGCGACCCATCCTAATCCATCCGGACAAAGTCCATATCGATTACAAACCATTCACAATAGTTCGTTACATCGCGAGGTACTTGACCACTATATGATACATTTTACAAACATTGCATTCGTTTTTAAAAGACAACCTTTCATTTACATTGAATGTTGACAGCATGCATACCATTTCATAATATATTCAACTATAATTGACTTAATAATAATCTTGATGAACTCAACGACTCGAATGCAATGTCTTTCGAAATATGCCATGAATGACTTCAAGTAATATCCTTAAAATGAGCTAATGCACTGCGAAAGATTTCTTTCATACCTGAGAATAAACATGCTTTAAAGTGTCAACCAAAAGGTTGGTGAGTTCATTAGTTTATCATAAACGATCATCTTCATAGTTTTAATAGACCACAAGATTTTCATTTCCATTTCTCATAAATATACGTCCCATGCATAGAGACAAAAATATCACTCTTATGGATTGAAAACCTGGTAACCGACATTAACAAGATGCATATAAGAATATCCCCTATCATTTTGGGAAATCCTTCGGACATGATATAAAACAACATCGAAGTACTAAAGCATCCGGTACTTTGGATGGGGTTCGTTAGGCCCAATAGATCTATCTTTAGGATTCACGTCAATTAGTAGATCGGTTTACTAATTCTTAGGTTACCAAGCAAAAGGGGCATATTCGGCTTCGATCATTCAACCATATAATGTAGTTTCAATTACTTGTGTCTATTCCGTAAAACATTTCTAAAAAGTGAGCATGTATTCTCATCCCAAAAAAATATAAAGGGTAAAAAGGTAAATGAAACTCACTCTACTGTATTTTGTAGTAAAGATACATATGACGATACTGAACAATGCAGGGTTGGCCTCAGATTCACGAACCTATATCATTTGTTTCATAACCTGTCCTAATCCATCCGGACGAAGTCCATATCGATTATAAACGATTCACAACAGTTGATTACATCGTGAGGTACTTGACCTCTATATGATACATTTTACAAACATTACATTCGTTTTTGAAAAGACAATCTTTCATTACATCGAAAGTTGACGGCATGCATACCATTTCATAATATATCTAACTATAATTGACTTAATAATAATCTTAATGAACTCAACGACTCGAATGCAATGTCCTTTGAAATATGCCATGAATGACTCCAAGTAATATCTTTAAAATGAGCAAATGCACAACGGAAGATTTCCTTAATACCTGAGAATAAACATGCTTTCAAGTGTCAACCAAAAGGTTGGTGAGTTCATTAGTTTAACATAAATAATCATTTCTATCATTTTAATAGACCACAAGATTTTCATTTTTCAGGTCTCATAAATATACGTCCCATGCATAGAGACAAAAATATCATTCATATGGATTGAACACCTGGTAACCGACGTTAACTTTAATGCATAGAATATCCCCAAACAGTACCTCTCGTCTGTATAATAATAATCTCGAAGTAGTAAAGCATTCGTACCCCGAATGGGACTTGTCAAGGTCCATAGATCTATCTTTAGGATTCGCGTCAATCAGGGGCCATTTCCCTAAATTCTTAGGTTACCAGACTTGAAGGGCGATATTCGGTTAATAATCCAACCATATAATGTAGTTTTGATTACTTGTGTCTATTCCGTAAAACATTTATAAAAGGGGCGCATGTATTCTCAGTCCCAAAAATATATATTGCAAAAGCATTTAAAAAGGGAGTAAATGAAACTCACAATACTGTATTTTGTAGTAAAAATACATATGACGATATTGAACAACTGAACAATGCAGGGTTTGCCTCGGATTCACGAACCTATATCATTCATATATATTAATACATATAATTGTAATCAAATAATTTCATTTATTAATCTTATAATATTTATATATTAAGTTTTGTAGTTATATAAAATTTATATTAACCCTAATTAATATATATATTTTATGTATATTTTATATTTTAATTTATATGTTATCTATATTTATTTGTATATATATATATGTTTAAAGTAATTAATATTTATACATATGATTATATATATATATATATATATATATATATATATATATATATATATATATATATATATATATATATATATATTATAATTAGTATTTTAACAAAACTTAATAATTTGTTATATATAAAAAAATTGCTATGTTCCATATATATTTAAATGTGGTATTAATATAAGTATATTTTTATATACATAATATTTATTTGTCATGAAAATAATAAAAATGATAGTTTCAATCATAATGATAATACTAATAATAAAAATGATAATGATAAGAATAATAATAATACTTATGTTCATAATAATGATACTAATATTAGTAATATTCATAATCTTATATTATCATAATCTCAATCATAATATTAAAATTTCACTTAACAATTCATGACAAGATTATTATCGTTTTATAATATCAAGTTTGTATCACAGTAAAAAATTTAATTATTATCTTCATTTCATAATCCTACTTGCATATTTATACTTATATTCATATTCCTATCATACTTATTATCTTTATCATCAAAACATATCAATTATTATCATATTCATAATAACACTAATATTTATAATACTTAATAATAATAATACTAATGATGATAATAATATTAATAATAAATATAATAATAATAAGTAATAAAAATAATAATAAAAATAATATTACTACCTCCAAGTAAAAAGCTTTAAAATAAATAGATGCCACTGCCCGGGCTTGAACCCCTAACCTCTCGCTTCCCCATCAAACACCAATACCATTCGTCCAATATAGTTTTTCTCAGGTTAACTCCCATCATTTAATTATAACCAGAATCTCGGCCCAACTATCATGGCAACCTAACAATCCCAATAACCCACTTATCCATTCACGGCCCAATTACACTTTTACTAGCCCAACAGGCTCCAGAAATCACAAGAGCTCAGTTTTAATATATATATATATATATATATATATATATATATATATATATATATATATATATATATATATATATATATATATATATATATATATATATCCATTCGCCTAGGTCTAGTTTCGAATCTAGGACCTCTCGCTCACCCAACACACACCCAACCAATGATCCGTCTGTTACTTTTCTGAATTGACTTCACCCTTAATTGTTTTAGCATGTTGATACTTGAAACCCCAAAGTAAAACCCATTTAAATTTTCTAATACATTCAATCAATTCAATTTGTAATTATCGTACCCTTTAAGATAATAACATGCTGTAAAGCTCGTGATTTATCATAATTAAACCATCGTTATCATCTTTATCAACATCCTAACTATAATCATCAACTTCATTGAGCATCGTCAACGTTATCGAACATCCCCATCAGTGACTCATCATCATCGTCTTCGTTATCATCTCATATCATCATCTTTGTCATCGTACAACATATCATCACAGTCGCCATCATCGTTTTCCATCGTCTTCTTCACTCTTCGTTCATTGTAAGGGAATTTAAAATAGAGTAGCAGTTCAATGGCAGAAATATCGAGTAGGTGTTGATGGTGGCGGTGTAAATAGCGAACAGAAACATAATGGAGTATAGCAGCAGGTTGCTAGCTGCATAAGATAGATAGAGAGAGAGAGAGAGAGAGAAAGAGAGAGAGAAGAGGATAGAGAGATGGTGGTTATCGATGGTGTCTTGTGGGTGGTCGTTCCTGGTAATTAAAACAGGAAGATAACTGTAACAGTAGGAGTTTTGATGGGTTCCGTGAAGAAGAAGAAAGAAGAAAGAAGAAAGAGCGAAGAGTGGGAATGAGTGAGGTTGAGGGTGACGGTGAGGTGGTGATGGGTTTGATCTCAGACTACAGAGGTGGTGGTGGCGATGGATTATGGTCGTTCAAGAGGGTTAGGTTGATTGTGGGTTATATATCTCTATCATCTATCATCTATATGTATGTGTGTATATATATATATATATATATATATATATATATATGTAAGAAAAATAGTAAGAGAGGGAGAGAGATAGTTGCGGTTGTTGAGTGGCGGCCGAGGGTGGTCGCCGGTGGTATGCAAGTGAAGTGGTAGAGATGGAAAGGGTGGTGAGTGTTGTGGATTTTATGGGTTAATCTATCGATCTCCATACATATATAGATATATAGTTGATAATGATGATAATAGAATACTAACACTAATTGTTACTAATAATTAATAATAATATTATAATAATAATTATATCATTCTATCCTATGTGAAAGGAATGGTTAACAAACACAGTACCATTCACGTGAAACTAAGTTGTTTTAATTCTACCAACACTCTCTCACGGACTGTGTATCATGCACCATTGTTAAGCAGTGGCGGATAAAAGTATTCGGAAAAATCCCATCTTTTTAATTTAACTTCCTTTATTTAAATCAGTCATTGGTATAAAATTCAGTCATTAACTATTAAATAAAAATTACATTAATTATTCACTCACATCCCCAAGTAGAATATAAAAAGTTTTAAAATTTGACAAACAACTTCTAAATAAATTATTACTAAGCCTAAAATTTATAAAACTCATTTTCGGATCACCGTTTATTTTAAAATCATATAAGTTCAAATTAAACTTCTCTAATGTCAATCGGAACATCAAACGAGTAGTACAATTCTTTAATATTTATTTTTAATATACTTTATTTATATAAAGATATGTTTTAAATAATAATTATTATAATATCCTATTTCTATTTTATAAATTTTTTATAACAATAACATATAATATTTCAAATTATATTTCGAATTATTATTTATATATATACACACAAATCTATTTACAATTTAATTGTTCGTGAATCGTCGGGAATAGTCGAAGGGTAATTGATTACATGAATACAGTTCAAAGTTTTTGAAACATCAACATTACAGACTTTGCTTATCGTATCGAAATTAAATAAGATTCAAGTTTAAATTTGGTCGAAAATTCCCGGGTCATCACAGTACCTACCCGTTAAAGAAATTTCGTCCCGAAATTTGAGTGAGGTCGCCATGGCTAACAATAAATATGTTTTCCTGACGAATATGAGCTGATAAATAGAGTTTTATTAGCATAGAGTAATATGGATAAAACAATTCGATTACTTGAAGCGTACGAGTGAAGTTATCACAAAAGATGGAAATGAATAAATAGTGTTTTGTCAAATCTTTTGACGTAGACATGGTTGATTTTCGGAATTCACGGGATTAGAGAAAATCGTTGAGATCTGAAAGATTTAATTCTTTGGTGAATAAAATCTCTTTAATTAAATGCGATTATCTATCTTGAATTCCTTATCAGATACTTCATTATAAATTAACTTCTTCCGTTCCGTTACCTTTATCACTTCTATACTCAATTCCCAAATTCAAAAAGTTGTGATTATGCTTAATCCAGTTCTGATCCTTGTCCTTATCCTTACTATCGCAACAATCATTCTCCTTTTCCAACTTTCACCGGAGGAATCTGTTTTCTTTTACTTCGCCCTTGGGGTTATAGTGTTTTTAATTCTCCCGTGTCTTTATGTTGCGATAAACATTGATATACATGGTCTATAATTTCTGTGTTGTTATTGGGCTTTATATCTCCCCTTATATTTCAATGTCCCTATTTCTGTTTCCTATAATCATTGTTATCCACAGTTAATACTCCCAGAATTTGCGGATATAAGTTTCAGAATGAACATTGTTAATGTTCTATAAAGGGAATGGTAATGGCACGATCTTGATTTGTTAAATTACCATAATACCCTGGAAAAGACCGAATCATCAAGGAATATTTTCTTGATATTTTAGAGGTTTAAATAGAATACAAGAGTCATGTAACATGGCACATGATGACGTTAGAGTCTGTGAATCATCACGTTTCATTAAAAACTTGGCATGACTTACTGTAATATAATCACGTTGATCAAGTGTCATTATATTATACTAACTCATGCATCATTTCCCAACATTACTTCAATAACATTCATATTTTTAAGCTCGAAAGTTTACATAATATAGAAACTAATAGTTTCTATATGATGTAACACTGATAGCACTAAGAGATTAATGTTTTCAGATAAGAATATTTATGAAAATATCTTCAGAAATATGGAGGATATTTATAATGAAAGATACGATGATATCTTGGAATTTCTAATATCGAAGGATGGTGAAGAAAATTTGTCCGCAAGAGTTTGGAGTCAGAATCAAGGTATTCGCTAAAGATTTTCATGGATCCAGAATTATCTGGATTCTTTGAATATAGGGTATGGTCCTTGTATTTGTCGTTGGTCTCCTTCGTGGTTAGCTCAATCCATTTTCCAGTTCCAACTTTTCTGAGCTTTTCCAACATATTATTCTTTATCATTAAACTTCCGATGATTAAGGTCGTTTACGGTTGTCTATAGTTTCTACTACTTCATTCAGCTTTTTCAACATTCAGAGTATTGATTCGTAGACTGAGTGTTGTTCCGAATTTCTGAATGAAAGACCATAATTCTAAAAGATAAATGTTATACATATAACTGTTGATGTAGATATGATGTGCGTTTTCAAAGTACTGATTGCTGACTCCCAATAATTGGTATGGCAATTCTCGTTACAAGATGCAGATGGGTATATGATAGGGTTTCAATGAATAAACTTAATGATTTATCGGAGAGATTTAAACCAAGAAACAACGAGGTTGCTGGTACGTCTGTTGGTAATATGGTAGAATATGAAAGGTTTCCCGGTAACAATAAAAGAGCACGCATATATATCAAGGTTATAATAAGGTTGTCTTGAATGAAAAATCGAAGTTGTCTTGCTGGAGCTGTGACAAAATTCGGTACTTTGAAAAGGGATTATCAAGTTATTTTGGGTAATAATAACACTAAGGAATTAGCACAACTACGTGTTAAACGTTTACTCAGTTTTCGAGAGTTTTTCAGATGCATAACTATATGCATCAATCTTTTCTTCCGTAGATGAAGTGCGGTTGGTTCATTTTCTCGATTGAGGTGTTTTGATGAATCATGAAAGGTTTAAATGTAGATTGTAATTGTCAAGATACGAATGAGGTTTAAGATGAAATCAAGTGGCAAACTTGAAGAATTGTTTAGTTTCATATGTTATAATCCATATTTTAATTCATTTTAATTGTCCAATATTATTAGTCCACAGTCGATAGTCTACAGTTAACAGTCCAATAATTCATATATAGTTTAATATATAATATTCAAATTAATTAATACCTATCGTGACCCGTGTACACGTCTCAGACTCGATCACAACTTAAACTATATATATTATTTGAGAATCAACGTCAACCCTGTATAGAGAACTCGATCATTACTGCATACAGAGTGTCTATGGTGATTCCAAATAATATATATAGATGTGTCGATATGATATGTCAAAACCATGTATACGTGTCCTGATATTTAAATGTGTAAATAACAGTATTTAAATGACGATAAATAAAGTGCGTAAAATAAATAACAGAAATTAAATGACGATAAATAAAATTGCGAGAATATAAATTGCGATAAATAAAGTGCGATAATTAAAGTGCGATAAATAAATTGCGATAAATAAAATGTAATACAGAATTAACAGTTAGCTAGGATCAGTAAGCTAGGATTTTGTTAGCGTGGTTTCTTAACAAAATTCTTCTCATAGTTAAATTGTTTGTTTCTAACAAATTTTATTTTATCCAATGTTTTCTTCATTATGCCACTTGTTGGATTCTGGTAAATCAAAATCCAAATATGAAATTTGATGAAAATGGTTATTCGGCGATGAACGGGTACGTATATCTGTGGATGTAAGAAGTATAGTGAATGACTGTTGAATCAGATTCGAAGAATGTACAGTGTACTTATTAATGTGAAATCTAAATATTCCTCGGGTATTACCTACCCGTTAAAATATGTTCACCATTAACAGTTTGTACAAAAGAATTTTTTTAATTACAATCTTTATGAAAATATACGTGTATATATATTCTTCAGATGCAATCATGGATTTAATGAGTTAGTATGATATTAAACTCATTTGATTTACGTTAGAACAAGAATATATAATCTCTAAAACATTAGAGATTACATATTCGCCATGTTGAACGAAGATAAATGATGCAGAACGTCATGTAGAACGATGATTATGCTCAGGGTACCGATTGTGATGTTGAGGCGTGTGTTGTTATGGTTTGTGTTGTTGCTGTTGGTACAGTTAATGCCGTTGATGTTGTTGAAGCTGGTACATTTTGCACCATATTTTCCAAGGCTACAACTCGGGCGCGAAACTCATTGACTTCTTCTATTATTCTGGGTTGATTGTCGATCGGAACGAGTAGATGAATAAGTTTTAGAATTTTAGATAGAATATAATTGTGGTGAGATACTCAGGAAATGAGAGAGAAGATGGTATAACAAACAGGTTCTCCGGTAAGTGCCTCAGGTTCTTCGCCAAGAGGTAAATTTGATTGGTGAAAAGGATCGCCTTCTTCGCATCTCTATTGATTAAGTCGACTACGAACTCATCAGATGAATTGGGGATGGATGATTGATTGATTCATTCTGGTGACACTGCTTTCAGAGCTTAGGTAAATATCCATGTCGGAATAGTTGTCGGAATAACTATCGGAATAGCTATCGAAATCTGAGGGACTCGAACTGGTTGAGGGATTCATCTCGTACGATCAGATGAAGGAATTTTGTTAAAGATTATAGGATGTAGATTAGTACCATGCAATACATAATTTACATATGCATATAAAATACTAAAATCCCATAAGTTACGGAGGAATCTACGGAAGTTGTCAGGCAAAGGTAACAATAACAGATACGCTAAAATATGGATTAGCAGACACGCTAAGATATGAAATTTGTCTCTACACTATTCATGCAATCAATGCAATAAGAAGTGTCTAGACTAAGAATGATAAGCAGGTAATTTTCTATGGATGATAAGTAGGTAATTTTCAAAACAAAATGATAAGCAAAACTTTTGACATGCAGACATGGTCGAAGTCCAGACTCACTAATGCATCTGAACAACTATCAGTTAGACACACTAATGCATGACCTGGTTCGCTAAGACCACCGCTCTGATACCAACTTTCATAACCCATCCTAATCCATCCGGACGAAGTCCATATCGATTATAAACGATTCACAACAGTTGATTACATTGCGAGGTACTTGACCTCTATATGATACATTTTTCAAACATTACAGTCATTTTTGAAAAAACAATCTTTCATTACATCGAAAGTTGACGGCATGCATACCATTTCATAATATATCTAACTATAATTGACTTAATAATAATCTTAATGAACTCAACGACTCGAATGCAACGTCCTTTGAAATATGCCATGAATGACTCCAAGTAATATCTTTAAAATGAGCAAATGCACAACGGAAGATTTCCTTAATACCTGAGAATAAACATGCTTTCAAGTGTCAACCAAAAGGTTGGTGAGTTCATTAGTTTAACATAAATAATCATTTCTATCATTTTAATAGACCACAAGATTTTCATTTTTCAGTTCTCATAAATATACGTCCCATGCATAGAGACAAAAATATCATTCATATGGATTGAACACCTGGTAACCGACGTTAACTTTAATGCATAGAATATCCTCAAACAGTACCTCTCGTCTGTATAATAATAATCTCGAAGTAGTAAAGCATTCGTACCCCGAATGGGACTTGTCAAGGTCCATAGATCTATCTTTAGGATTCGCGTCAATCAATGGCCATTTCCCTAAATTCTTAGGTTACCAGACTTGAAGGGCGATATTCGGTTAATAATCCAACCATATAATGTAGTTTTGATTACTTGTGTCTATTTCGTAAAATATTTATAAAAGCAGCGCATGTATTCTCAGTCCCAAAAATATATATTGCAAAAGCATTTAAAAAGGGAGCAAATGAAACTCACAATACTGTATTTTGTAGTAAAAATACATATGACGATATTGAACAACTGAACAATGCAGGGTTGGCCTCGGATTCACGAACCTATATCATTCATATATATTAATACATATAATTGTAATCAAAAAATTTCAGTTATTAATCTTATAATATTTATATATTAAGTTTTGTAGTTATATAAAATTTATATTAACCCTAATTAATATATATATTTTATGTATATTTTATATTTTAAATTATATGTTTTCTATATTTATTTTGTATATATATATGTTTAAAATAATTAATATTTATACATATGATTTTATATATATATATATATATATATATATATTTATAATTAGTATTTTAACAAAACTTAATAATTTGATATATATAAAAAAATTGCTATGTTCCATATATATTTAAATGTGGTATTAATATAAGTATATTTTTATATACATAATATTTATTTGTCATGAAAATAATAAAAATGATAGTTTCAATCATAATGATAATGCTAATAATAAAAATGATAATGATAATGATAAGAATAATAATAATACTTATGTTCATAATAATGATACTAATATTAGTAATATTCATAATCTTATATTATCATAATCTCAATCAAAACATTAAAATTTCACCTAACAATTCATAACAAGATTATTATCGTTTTATAATATCAAGTTTGTATCATAGTAAAAAATTTAATTATTATCTTCATTCCATACTCCTACTTGCATATCAATTATTATCATACTTATTTTCTTTATCATCAAAACATATCAATTATTATCATATTCATAATAACACTAATATTTATAATACTTAATAATAATAATACTAATGATGATAATAATAATAATAATAATAAATATAATAATAATAAGTAATAAAAATAATAATAAAAATAATATTACTAACCTCCAAGTAAAAAGCTTTAAAATAAATAGATGCCACTGCCCGGGCTTGAACCCCTAACGTCTCGCTTCCCCATCAAACACCAATACCATTCGTCCAATATAGTTTTTCTGAGGTTAACTCCCATCATTTAATTATAACCAGAATCTCGGCCCAACTATCATGGCAACCCAACAATCCCAATAACCCACTTATCCATTCACGGCCCAATTACACTTTTACTAGCCCAACAGGCTCCAGAAATCACAAGGGCTCAGTTTTTAAAAAAAAATATATATCCATTTGCCTAGGTCTAGTTTCGAACCTAGGACCTCTCGCTCACCCAACACACACCCAACCAATGATCCGTCTGTTACTTTTCTGAATTGACTTCACCCTTAATTGTTTTAGCATGTTGATACGTGAAACCCCAAAGTAAAACCCAGTTAAATTTTCAAATACATTCAATCAATTCAATTTGTAATTATCGTACCCTTTAAGATAATAACACACTGTAAAGCTCGTGATTTATCATAATTAAACCATCGTTATCATCTTTATCAACATCCTAACTGTAATCATCAACATCATTGAGCATCATCAACGTTATCGAACATCCCCATCAGTGACTCATCATCATCGTCTTCGTTATCATCTCATATCATCATCTTTGTCATCGTACAACATATCGTCACAGTCGCCATCGTCGTTTTCCATCATCTTCTTCACTCTTCGTTCATTGTAACGGAAATTAAAATAGAGTAGCAGTTCGATGGTAGAAATATCGAGTAGGTGTTAATGGTGGCGGTGTAAATATCGAATAGAAACATAATGGAGTATAGCAGCAGGTTGCTAGCTGCATAAGATAGAGAGAGAGAAGAGGATAGAGAGATGGTGGTTATCGATGGTGTCTTGTGGGTGGTCGTTCCTGGTAATTAAAAAAGGAAGATAACCGTAACAGTAGGAGTTTTGATGGGTTCAATGAAGAAGAAGAAAGAAGAAAGAAGAAAGAGGGAAGAGAGGGAGTGAGTGAGGTTGAGGGTGACGATGAGGTGGTGATGGGTTTGAACTCAGACTGCAGAGGTGGTGGTGGCGATGGATTATGGTCGTTCAAGAGGGTTAGGATTGATTGTGGGTTATATATCTCTATCATCTATCATCTATATGTATGTGTATATATATATATATATATATATATATATATATATATATATATATATATATATATATATATATATATGTAAGAAAAATAGTAAGAGAGGGAGAGAGATAGTTGCGGTTGTTGAGTGGCGGCCGAGGGTGGTCGCCGGTGGTATGCAAGTGAAGTGGTAGAGATGGAAAGGGTGGTGAGTGTTGTGGGTTTTATGGGTTAATCTATCGATCTCCATACATATATAGATATATAGTTGATAATGATGATAATAGAATACTAACACGAATTGTTACTAATAATTAATAATAATATTATAATAATAATTATATCATTCTATCCTATGTGAAAGGAATGGTTAACAAACACAGTACCATTCATGTGAAACTAATTTGTTTTAATTCTATCGACACTCTCTCACGGACTGTGTATCGTGCACCATTGTTAAACAGTGGCGGATAAAAGTATTCGGAAAAATCCCATATTTTTAATTTAACTTCCTTTATTTAAATCAGTCATTATGGTATAAAATTCAGTCATTAACTATTAAATAAAAATTACATTAATTATTCACTCCCATCCCCCAAGTAGAAAATAAAAAGTTTTAAAATTTGACAAACAACTTCTAAATATATTATTACTAAGCCTAAAATTTATAAAACTCATTTTCGGATCACCGTTTATTTTAAAATCATATAAGTTCAAATTAAACTTCTCTAATGTCAATCGGAACATCAAACGAGTATTACAATTCTTTAATATTTATTTTTAATATACTTTATTTATATAAAGATATGTTTTAAATAATAATTATTATAATATCCTATTTCTATTTTATAATTTTTTTTATAACAATAACATATAATATTTCAAATTATATTTCAAATTATTATTTATATATATACACAAAAATCTATTTACAATTTAATTGTTCGTGAATCGTCGGGAATAGTCGAAAGGTAATTGATTACATGAACACAGTTCAAAGTTTTTGAAACATCAACATTACAGACTTTGCTTATTTGTATATTTATATTAATACATATACTTATAGTCGAACAATTTTATATATATATATATATATATATATATATATATATATATATATAAATATATATATATATATATACACATTATTAATAATATAATTTCTACATTAGTAACTTATATATTTCGTTATTTAATTAAATATCTTTATTTTATATATCCTGAATGACTATAATTATTGATATAATTAAGTTATGTATATTAAATATATTTTTATATGAAGATTATTTGTTTGTGTCATTGATACTTGTGATAATACTAATATCAGTTATAATATTGATACCATATAATAATAATAATAAAGGTGATAATAATAATATTAATAGAAATAATGATATTAATAATGATAATAATACTAATTTTCATTATAATAATTATGATAACAATAATTATAATATTTTTAATAATTCCTTTTAAACACATAATTTAATTTAATCCTTTCAATAATAATATTTGTATCCAAAAGTTCTACATTTATAATCTTAACAATATCATTTAAACCTTTATATTCATAGTTAATATAATCATAATCTTTTGTGTTTAATTTATAAACTAATAACTATAGCTTCTTATAACCTTAATTTGTAATTATAATCATAACTTACATGTATTCATATAATCAATTTAATAATCGCCTTTTGTTATATATTTACATTATTAACAAGTTTAATATTCTTGGAATCCTATTAATAATACTAGAAATAATAATACAACAATAATAATACTAATAATGATAATTTTTAATAGTGACAATACTAATAGTTTTTAAATGGTAATACTAGTATTAATAATGATAATATTATAAATTACATTAATGATAAAAATAATCACCTAGTGAAAAATCATAACTAACAAAATAACAATAGTTACTAATAATTAGAATAACAATAATAATAATAACAATAACAATAATAATAATAATAATAATAATAATAATAATAATAATAATAATAATAATAATAACAACAACAATAATAATAATAATAATAATAATAATAATAATAATAATAATAATAATAATAATAATAATAATAATAATAATAATAATAATAATAATAATAATAATAGTAATAATAATAATAAGAAAAAAATAAATTAAAATGACTACCTCTTAGTGTAAGGCCTTTTAAAAAAAATTGACTCAGCCTGGGTTCGAACCCGTGATCACTCGCTAACCCGATAACCCCTCCAACCACTTAACCATTTCTGTTTTTCTAAAACTTTAGAAACCTCATTATATTTATCCCGTTGTATTTCTGCTTCATATCTTCTTCTCCTTCGCCAACTCCAATTCGACCAAATACCATATAATTACAACATATAAACAATTATTTAATTTAAAGATTTTAAATGGAACAGAAAAAATCAGTTGTGATTGTTTTAAATTGACAGAATTTAAATTAAATGGTAACAGCTTAATACGCGAAGAACAGATGTTCTAAAATCTGATTTCGAAATTCAAATGGTTTTAACTCCTGATTTCTTCATGAATTATGTACAAAATATTTCCTAGACACTTTTTGAACAATTTATTTGACCTGTAACATCAAAACGAACTCGAATTGGGTGATGAACAAAACGTTTGACCTTTTTGAAATTTAACTTTGACTTCAAAATTAGGATTCGTTAGGAAGAATTGGAAGTAGAGATTTTGCAGTTAGTTTGGCTAAAAGATTCCTAACATCATGGCATTAACACATTTTGAATTTGTTTCGAAATCGAGCATTTTGCAGTTTGGGTTTCAAACAGAGGTACTCGTACATAATAGGGAATATATCTGTTTTAATTTTTCATATGCAGTTGAAGATACCATCATATAATACTAGTACTCGAATAATTGATGCTAGTACAGATGACCTGATCAATTTTTGGTTGTATTTACAATTTATTCCTACCCTCGTCAATTAAGCAGACAGGATTATTCGTTCAGTAAAAGAGAAATAGAAAAAAAATAAAACAGAAAGGGACCTTCAACTAATTTTGGTTCTTTACAAGATTCGTTGCATCTGATATCGTGATTTAGAGACAGGAAGGAATTATTAGCACAGTTAGATTGTGATGCAAACAAAAAAACGTATTTTGCGCAAATATAGCTGTATATAATTTTATAAATTTCGGTTTTGATGTATAATTCATATTATATATATATTTTGATGTATATATGATTTTTATATATCTATTTATATATATGTGTTTATTTATATATATAATTCATAAATTTTTGTTAATTCACATATATATTAATGATATTAATAAAACTAATAATAAGAATAATAATGAAAGTAGATATGATAATGATATTAATAAAAAAATGATTTTTTTTAGTGATAATAATAATATATTATGATAATAGGTTATATCTTAATAATAATAATAATAAATTTTAACGGCAATGATTCTTAATGATATTGGTAACAATATTATCTAATAAGAATATGGATATTACAATTACATGTTCCAAATTTTATATCAATGTATTATATATTAAAATAATAATATTAATAATACTGGTTTTATTATTACTATTGATATTTATTTTAATGATAATAATAAAAGTATTAATGGCAACATAATAACTATCTTTTAACTTATAATTACACTTAACATGTTAAGATTACACATTATAATTATACATTATAAATTATATGATAGCATGTGTTGTATATTTATTATAAATACTTTATATAACAAGTATATGCATATTAATTATGAAAATATAATTGTCTTATATAAGTATTGTATTTATATTTTAAATTATAATATTCTCTCATTGTAGAATTAAATTTAAGCATATAGTATTTATAATATATATACATATATATTTATTTACAAACAATTGTTCGTGAATTGTCGGGAATAGTCAAAGGTTAATTGAATCCATGAAAACAGTTTCAAAATTTTGTAATTCAACATTACTGCCTTTGCTTATCGTGTCGAGATCATATAAAGATTTAGTTTAAATTTGGTCGGAAATTTTCAGGTCATCACACTAATAATATGGGACACGGCCCAAAATTTGAACAAGGAAAGGAGATATAGATCGAGTAGTAAGCCATCAAGCTGGAGGCTCCGTTTCTTTTTTTTTTTTTAATAGAACCCTAATCCATTAACATTTATATTCTGTAAATGGCTCGATGGTTTTCATGGATCGTAGCAGTAGTTTTAATATAATCATCATCACTACCGTAATCAGATGATAATTATCATTCCTTAATCATCATCTATCATCATCATTGTATTAATGTTAGGGTTTTATCATAATAATTCTGTGTTCTCTTCATCATTATAATCATAGTCATTAACATCACTCCCTCATCATTATCGATCATGTAATATTACTATTGTAACATCACCCTTTCCATCTAACACCCCCATCATCATTCGGTTTATTCCAATCTTTAAGACAGGTGTTTGGCGTTTGTGGTTCGACAGGAACAGCTGTCATAGCTGTATCAGCAACACGCAGAAGAAAACAAAAAAAAATTAAGCAGCAGCCTTGTTTTGGTGATTTTAGTTTTTAGTTGTTGGCCCAACAAGTAGAAGTGGCCCATAGCAGTACTTTGTTGATCCTAGGATTCGGTGGAATGTGGGGTTTTTGGATATCAACATATAGGAAGCAAGTTGCATCTAATATCAATCACCAACAATATCGTGGACCTCACCTAATCAACTTGTCGCCAACTTTTATCATGATCATACATCATCCTCTTTAAACTTCATGGACTCATCTAAGCAATAATTAATAATGATACGTAATAATACCACCTAATGTATATTTCGGCCCACCATGAAAATGAACCCACGACTAAAAAAAAATGGTGGACCACTAGGTTTATGGTAACGATTTATTTCATGTTTCTTTAATATTAAAGTGGAGTTGATTGATAGGTAACTGTCGGCCAAGAAAGAAATCATGCAACCATAAATATCATCTTCATTCTTTATATTTGTTCTAACACAAAATAACGAGGCAACGGAAAAATAATCGGATGATTTTCTTGGGTTTCAAACAATCAATAGCAGATGCAGTTTTAAAAGAGATGGCTTCGGTTTTGCCAGAAATATTCGAGTACCAGCAGGTTCTTGGTTTGGGGTTGGGTTATCTTCGATTAGTAGCAACTATCCAAGGTAGTGGTTTAGTCGAATAATAGTAATCAAGAGGTGAGTGGTGGGGGTTTTGTTGAAGGTGATATTTTTGCAACAACAACATGAAACAAAAAGATTTTTGTATGTACGGGTTAGATTGGTGAGGGTGGTTGTAATGGTCGTTTACAAAGATGGTGTTTGATGATAATTGAAGGTGGTTTTTAAGTTCAAAAGGAATTTAGGATGGTGAGTATAACTCTCTCTCCCTCTATTTACTTTGTATATGTAATTATATATATTGTGAGTGATACCGTAATAATAATTGATCACATTTTGTTTTGTAGGGTTGATGGTGGTCGAAAGAAATATTCGAGGCCAGAAGGAATGAAACAAAGAATAAAAGGAGAAAAATAAAAGTAGATTATGACCTGTAACAAATTCGTACGATATATACAGCACAAGATTCGATTACAGTTTGTTTCGTAGCTTTGATTGGGTCGACAGAAGAATCTCAAGCAGGGAGAAGGTAATAAGAAAATAGAAATAGATAGGGACTTGAAACAGATTCATACGCTTTACTATTGGTCTCTGACAACTTGATTTGATCAGCTTGTTTATATTGAGAAGTTAATTTGAACGGGTAACAAGTTGAAGATAGAAAAGACGAGTTTAAAAATAAAATATCAAGAAGATTGATGTTGATGCCCAACTGAATTCGATTCTTCATCTATTTAATATCTAGCAAATCTTTGTATCTTACTGAATCATTATATCTGGTTTTGATTCTATCAAATTTTTGTTGTGTATCTGTGATTGCATTTGATCTGGTAAAAACTTGGAGACAACAATCATAATCAAATATAGTTAGATTGAGATGTGTAACAGATTTAGATTCTGAATTCGTATATACAATAATACTGATTCCTATATGTATCTGCGTTAGTATGTATATCTGTAATTATATATCTGTATGTATATTATCTGTATAATATAATTAAATTAATAACTATAATATTAATATTCTTAATATTACAAATAATAATAATAATCATTATAATAATATTATTGATAGTAATAATATCTATAAGATTTATAACCAAAAAAAATATTAATAATAATAAAAATATTATTAATTATAATATTACTAATAATATTAATGATATTAATATTATTAATAATAATAATATTAGTAATAATACTATTATAATAATTTTATATTTGTCACACTTCATATCCATATATTACTTATTGAGATTAATAATAATTAATAATACTGATTTTATTATTAATGAAAGTAGTCATAGTATTATGAGTATAATAATTATATTTTTTAAACTTTTAATTACATTTAATATACTAATCTTATAACTCATTACTTATGTAATGTTTACTAATTATATCATGTATAATTGAATACTTATGCACTATTATAATATACATTTAATATTAATTCTACATAGAACTCTTATCTATTTATATATAGATTCATTTTAAATTATAATAATATTATTTTTTATTTTTGTTTTACATAAATAATTCCAATGTTTAGTTTATATTTTATTATTTTTATTTATCATATATCCTTACATATATATATATATATATATATATATATATACATATACATATACATATTCATTTACAAACAGTTGTTCGTGAATCGTCGGAAATTGTCGAATAGTAATTGCATATGTTAAAATAGTTCAAAATTTTTGAGACTCGACATTACAGTCTTTGCTTATCGTGTTGAAATCATATAAAGATCAAGTTTAAATTTGGTCAAAAATTTCCGGGTCGTCACAGATTAACTTTGTTTGCGAACAAGTTTAGAATTAACTAAACTATGTTCTAGTGATTACAAGTTTAAATCTTCGAATAAGATAGTTATATATATATGAATCCAATGATGTTATGAACATCATTACTACCTTAAGTTTAGTAGGTAAAACTACTAGAAGTGATAAAAATTGATCTAGCTTCAAAGGATCTTGGATGGCTTGAAAGTTCTTGAAGTAGAATCATGACACAAAAACAAGTTCAAGTAAGATTTTTACTCGAATTAAGATAGTTTATATTTATAGAAATCGAATCAAAGTTTGAATATGAATATTACCTTGAATTAGAATGATAACCTACTGTAAATAACAGAGGTTTCTTGATCTTAGATGATTACTTGGAATGGATTAGAAAGCTTGGAAGTAGACTTGTAAACTTAAAAGTATTCTTGATTTTATGAAACTAGAACTTTTAGAATTTATGAAGAACACTTAGAACTTGAAGATAGAACTTGAGAGAGATCAATTAGATGAAAAAAATTGAAGAATGAAAGTGTTTGTAGGTGTTTTTGGTCGTTGGTATATGGATTAGATGTAAAGGATGTGTAAGTTTGTTTTTTTTGTAAATAATTCATGAATGATTTATAATATTTTTTGTAATTTTGTGAGATATTTCATGCTAGTTTCCAAATTATGGTTCCCACATGTTTACGTGACTCACAATGGCTGCTAAGAGCTGATCATTGAAGTGTATATACCAATAGTATATACATCTAGAAGCTGTGTATTGTACGAGTACGAATACGGGTGCATACGAGTAGAATTGTTGATGAAAATGAATGAGGATGTAATTGTAAGCATTTTTGTTAAGTAGAAGTACTTTGATATGTGTCTTGATGTCTTTCAAAAGTGTACTAATACATCTAAATACACTACATGTATATACATTTTAACTTAGTCGTTAAGTCATCGTTAGTCGTTACATGTAAGTGTTGTTTTGAAACCTTTAAGTTAACGATCTTGTTATATGTAATTAATTCATTATTATTATACTTAAATGAGATGTTAAATTGTTATGTTAACATGATAAAATGGTGTATGAATATATCTTAACATCATATATATATATATATATATATATATATATATATATATATATATATATATATATATATATATATATATATGTTAAAATACTATTACAACGATAATCATTATATATATATATATATATATATATATATATATATATATATATATATATATATATATATATATATATATATATATATATAATTTCGAAATACTTAAGTTAGTAGTCTCATCTTACTTGTATAGTTCATTGTTAATACACTCAATGATATACTTAATTATCATTTTATCATGTTAAATATAGTATATCAATATCTTAATACAATACATATGTATTTAGTAAGACGTTGTTATAACGATAATCGTTATGTATATCGTTTCGAGCTTCATAATTCAATATTCTCATTTTTTATGTATATCATACATTGTTAATATATTTAGTGAGATACTTACTTATCATAATCTCATGTTAACCATATATATGTCCATATATATATCATCATGTCGTTTTACAAGTTTTAACATTCGTGAATCGCCGGTCAACTTGGGTGGTCAATTGTCTACATGAAACTCATTTCAAATAATCAAGTCTTAACAAGTTTGATTGCTTAATATGTTGGAAACATTTAATCATGCAAATATAGTTTTCATTTAATATATAATTATGGAATAATCATGGAAAAGTTCGGGTCACTACATGTTTGATCTCGATGTATGTTGGTAATGGAGTCTACGTGATGCGATGTTAGGTGCCTCTTTCATACCTACTAACGTGGTATTCGACTTCGATGCTTTTGCGGTTACATTGTACTTAGGGTGCCGGAGAGAAACCCTTAGGTACATGAGTGACTAGGTGGAAAATTTGACAAACTATAGCAGTTGGATGATTGCGAGAGTAGAGTTTGTGTAATTTGTGGTACACTTCTCGTTCGAAGTGTTTAAGGATAGGTTAAAATCCTTCGGGTGCCTAAGATTGGAGCAAGATGTGGTGATGGGTCGTGTGAACCCAATTGTTAGTAGAGTCTACCCTTGGTAGCATTGTACAGTTGTATAAGGCGCGATTATGGAACGTAGTTCCAAGTGGGGGAGTTACACTCCCGAACGAGGAGGTTTTAGTGTGAGATTTCAGATGATACTCTTATTAGATCCGAGATTTGTGTTGGGACCTAGATTTAGTCGATTTGTGGTAGAGTACAATTTCGGTTAATTTGTACTTATGATTTTGGATTTAAATTATCCCCAAGGTGGTAATGTGGTGAATCTCGTTGAGAGATAATGGACGTGTTTGACGAGCAAGTGAGATCCCTCAGTTAAGGGATGTACGTGTCGGATTCTCTTCTAGAGAATTATTGTTTTGTGCCTATGTGCGGTATGAACGGTTCTTGCTTGATTGTGTTGGCGTTGTGTACGCATACGTATGATGCGCGTACGTGTATGATGGATTTACTTGGGTGGGTTAGTTGCGGTGTTAAGACACCACCTGGTGGTTAGTGTTACACGGTGTTAAGTACACTAATAGATATTTGTTTGGGGTGAATGGTTAGTGTAATCCGTTAGGATTTACTATGGTGTAGCAGTGCGCGATGTTACACTACTCGTTGTATAAGGCCAAAAGAGCGTGTGCGATTGGTGGGTTATGGCCGTTGACATGGTCCACTAACTTCACCTTGGGAGTAGTGTTATATCGGTATGGTATAACGTTATCAGGAAATGCGAGTACCGATGGGGGAATGGGAGTGTGACGACCCGAAAATTTCCGATCAAATTTAAACTTAATCTTTATATGGGTTCGACACGATAAGCAAACTTTGTAATGTTGAGTCTCAAAATTTTTAACTATTTCATGAAGACATTTAACCTCAGACTGTGCCCGATGATTCACGAACTATTGTTTTGAAAATAAAAATGAATATATATATATATATATATATATATATATATATATATATATATATATATATATATATATATATATATATATATATAATAAGTTGAAATAATGAGGTACAACTTAAATCAATTGGAATTGAAAATGTAAAATAATAATAATTAAGTTACAATTAAAATGAATATATGTATAAATATATATTATATTATTATGAACTAATATATGATTCCTATTAATAATCATTGAAATATGGTAATAAAATGTATAAATAATAAATATTCAATAAAAGTTGATATATAATATACTACATGATTAAAAATTACATAAATAATAAAATATACATAATTATTGAAGTAGTATTATTACTTTCACTATATTTAATAAAATATATAACAACATTAATAATATGATGATATAAATATAAAATTTGACACATACATATTGTATATTATAATTATTATTACATATGTACTTATTATTAGTAATAATACAAGTATATATTTATTAATACAAATTAAAATCAGATGCATATACATATACCAAATACAGTAAGTGTATACTCAGATACATATATAGATATATATAAAAAAATACAGTATAAATATATATTGATATAGATAAATACGCATAATAATTAAGAGAATCAGAATTCTGTTTCATGTTACTTTCATACTATTTCTGATTTAGGAAAGTAGTACAAATCAGAATCTTGACACTAGGATGAATCCAAGTTTCTGTTAGCAATCTTAATCAGTTTTATTTTTTTATTTTATTCTTGTACCAGATGATTGAACCTGTCGACCAGATTACCATTATAATTTAAACAATTTCATTGTCAAGTGAAGGAATTTGATATAATACTCACCCACTAAATCCCAAATACCCTTTACAGTTCATAAATTAACGAAATTAATTCAGAAAAAATGGAAGAACCCACGACTCCACTGTTCTTGTATTGTTTTTGTCAAAAGCTTCAATTCAATTTAAATATAAAAAATTGTTAAAGTAGTTTTGTTAGTAATTGTCTACTCAATCTTTCTGCAAAACCTTAGGCTTCAATTTGTTATAACAAGATTGAATTTTAGGAGTCAAAGTTGTTTTTCAAAAGTCAAACCATTGTGTTCATCCAAAAATTAGGATTCGTGTTAATGTTTTGAGTACAATTGATCATGGATAAAGTTTATAGGAATGTTTTTTTTACCTATTTCATGTTATAACTTTAGTCTAAAACTAATTGAAATTCGAAAACGGGTTTGGGGTTCATCATCAACAACAGCGAGATGTTATAATTATTTTTTTTAGTTATTTATTTAATTTTTCTTCCTTCCTGTTAATCCCAAATCAACAATGGATTGTTTATGTTCCATTTGCAAAAACCCAAAACCAAAACATTAATTCGTTGGATCAAGTATAACACTCTGGTCGATTAGATTAAGGCGAAGAAGATGATCACAGTAAACGGGTTATATTATTTTGGATTGAGTTTTAATCAGAAAAACGTGAGCGGATCAATGGTCTGGGTGTTTGTCAATGAACGAGAGGTCTCGGGTTCAAACCCGTCTTGGTGCAATTCTTTTTAAAAAGGCTTTAGAATGTAGTTTTTACTTTTAAAAATTATTATTATTATTATTATTATTATTATTATTATTATTATTATTATTATTATTATTATTATTATTATTATTATTATTATTATTATTATTGTTATTATTATTATTATTGCTATGTTATTATTAAAGTTATAAGTATTATTATTATTATTATCATAAGTATTATAATCATTATAAATATTAATAATATTATTAGTAGCAATCTTATCATTTTAGGTATTATTGTTATCATTATTGTTAATATTAACATATGTATTATTATTATTATAACTATGGCCATTATTATTATTATCATTATCATTGTTATAATCATAATACAAGTTATCATTATAAATATTATTATTAGTATCATTTTACAAATTGTTGGTAATATTATTGTTATTATCAACAAAAGTATTAGTAATAAAATCATTTTCATTATTATTGATAATATGATTATTAGTATGGTTATAATTAAACTTATTATCAATATTAACAAAATAGATATTTTTATTATTAAGAACTAAGTATT
Organism: Rutidosis leptorrhynchoides; assembly: GCF_046630445.1. Classification (NCBI taxonomy): domain Eukaryota; kingdom Viridiplantae; phylum Streptophyta; class Magnoliopsida; order Asterales; family Asteraceae; genus Rutidosis; species Rutidosis leptorrhynchoides. The sequence continues at coordinate 252,771,968 of NC_092337.1, forward strand.
ATTACAAAAAAATTTTTTTTTTAATAATTTCATGACCATTATTACTAAATTATTCATTCTATTAAAAACTACTGTTTTTTATCATTATTAATTAATATTAGCAATATCATTAGTAATATTATTAAAATACTACTTTAACAAACAAATGATATTTATATATAAATATATTTAGTACATATAACATAAGAAAATTTAATATTTTTATATACAAAATGAATGTATGAAACATATATATACAATTAATATAAAAAGGGTATGATTAATAAATTTATATATATAATTGTTCATTTTCAATTATGTATATTAATATATATATATATATATATATATATATATATATATATATATATATATATATATATATATATATATATATATATATATATATATATACAAATAATATAGGTTCGTGAATCCGAGGCCAACCCTGCATTATTCAATATAGTCATATGTATTTTTACTACAAAATACAGTATGGTGAGTTCATTTGATTCCCTTTTACTCTTTTACAATATATTTTTGGGACTGATAATACATGCGCCATTTTTACAACTACTTTATTAAATGCTTTTGAAATACATTTTGAACTGTGAATACATGAAATGCTTTTATAAATGTTTGATGAGATAGATACAAGCAAAACATTCCTCGAATGAATTATGTGGACGTGATAATTGCCACCATTGAATTATGTGGACGTGATAATTGCCACAATTGATATGAATATTTTTCCCCTGATTATTATTGCTTGGTAACCTAAGAATTAGGGAACATCACTAATTTTGAGAATTAGTGCATGCCTAATTGACGCGAATCCTAAAGGTAGCTACCGGGTTTAACACCCCCACCCAGAATGTTCACTAGACAGAAGGGCTAGTTGGCGTAGTGTTTAGTACTTCGAAGTTTATATGATTATTATACAGACGAGATGTTCTGTTTTGGGGATATTATTATGCACATTATATGTTAAGGTCGGTTACCAAGCCAAGCTATAAAAGCAATGAAAAGTGAATGTTATGTATCGAGAGAATGATTTTATACACAGGTTATGTGTATGTTATTTTTGTGCACGAGATATGTGTACGGTTACTAAGATTTATGAAAGATGATTTCGTACACGAGAAAGGTGTAATGTATTTAAAAGATATCGCATGTACATTACAGGTGGGTATATGATTTGGGTCCATTTGTACCATGCAGCGTTTAAATCTTGTGGTCTATCAAAATGATGAGTTTTATTGTTTTATGATAAACCTATGAACTCACCAACCTTTTGGTTGACACTTGAAATCATGTTATTCTCAAGTATGAAAGAAATCTTCCATTGTGCATTTGCTCATTTTAGAGATATTACTTGGAGTCATTCATGACATATTTCAAAAGACGTTGCATTCGAGTTGTTGAGTTCATCAAGAATATTATTAAGTCAATTATAGTTGGATATATTGTGAAATGGTATGCATGCCTTCAACTTTCGATGTAATGAAAGTTTGTCTTTTAAAAACGAATGCAATGTTTGTAAAATGTATCTTATAGAGGTTAAGTACCTCGCGATGTAACCAAATGTAATGTATTCGTCCAGATGGATTAGGACGGATCGCTACAGGTGGTACCATTCCTGTGTTGAGATTTGGGAGGTGAATCACGTGTGGATACGGATTCACGGTGACGCGTGTAGTTCGGTCATCTTATTGTGGAAATGAGTCTCGTGTAGTTCAGATTCACAATGACACGTGTGGATGCGGTCATTCTACTAGGATAGTGACTCTCGTGTAGTTCGGATTCACTAAGGCACGTGTAATTCGGCCAATCCCGATTGTTGTTGCGGTGAAGGTAGTGAGTCACGTGTGGGGTAGATTCACTAAGGCGTGGGTAGTTTCGGCCAGCCTACATGTGGTTGGATGTGTGAACTATTAGTTGTTTTATATGCCGATGGTGGGGTCGTGAGGACCATGTTGTGCGAATAGTGATGCGATAGCCGTGTTTCGCTCACATGTTGTTACGGGTGTGACAAAAGTCGATTTTTTACACCTTGGGTTTAGCGTTGCCATAGTCGTTTTGGGCGCTATCGATTTTAGCCGTTTGCTTATGGTGTTGCGGTAGTTGCATATTGGTCATATTGCGCACTACAAGGATTGTAAGTGGTAAGTGTTATCCGTGAGGATTCGCTTTTATTCGGTCTTCATCGGTTAGATGGTTGACTTTATTTTGGGTCGTGTTTACTTTTAGCATTGTACTTGGTAGGGTACACTAACGGGTTGATATCTCGATACGAGATTGGTTGAGTTTCCCGACGTGAGGGATTGAGCAAGTTCTTGTGCTCGGATTTGTGGTTTTTAATAAATCGCGATGACGATTTAGTTGTTAAGGGTAACTCTTTGAGAAGAATTGCCCATAGGAGTCGGAAGAATACGTTGTGGTTTCGCGTATTCTAAGTGATCGTTATTGTGACGACCCGGGAATTTTCGACCAAATTTAAACTCAATCTTACTATGATTCCGACACGATAAACAATGTTTGTAACGTTGAGTCTTAAGAATTTTTGAACTGTTTACATATATTCAATTGACCTTCGACTGCTCTCGACGATTCACGAACCATTAACTGTAAATAGATATGTATGTATATATATATACGTATAAATTCTATAAATATTATTATATGAATACTGTAAAATATATACATAAGATATAAATACTATGTGTTGGAAAATTACAATATCTCTTTCTATTAAAAAATAACATAATATCCTAAGTAAAAAAAAATGTCATTATACATAATAAATAATTATTAAATTAATACTACGTAATATCAATCTACTAAACTTACTTACAAGTTAAAATATGGTTATTATATTAATAATGTTATTTTTACTTTCATTAAAATAAATATTAATATTAATGTGAAAACTATAGACCTTATTATGTTAATATTATATATAGATATAGAATCTAATACATGTAAATTGTTACATTAATGTTGTTATTATTATTTTAAAATCATTATTTAGAAAATAATACAATTTATTATTATCACTAATAATATTATTATTATCATATTTATTATTGATATCATTAAATATTAGGAAACCTATTAAAATCATTATCATTGTTATTATTATTAATATTACTCATTTATCTTTATTAATATTAATATTATTATTATTATTATAAATACTTTGGATTAATATTAATTATAAATATTAATTGTGAATATTAATTATAGAAAGGAACCGTAAAAATCTGATTTAGAATCAGAATAGATTTCAAGTTACTTTAAACCTTTATATAATCTTGGATTCTTGTTTAAAAACCAATCACGATCAATACTGTAAAGGGTACGGTTCTGTTAAACTTCATTGTCTAGGATATATTTTTTTTACAAAACTGTCTGCTTCCTCTTTTTCTTCTCTGGTCGATGTAACCTTGTCTCAATATTGTTATTAGTCGATCTCAATAATCACATCAGGTTTTACTTTAAATATTCAGTCCCATTTATTTATCAAACCACGTTATTGTGTAAAGGAAAAACAGAAAACACAGATTCTTATAAAGCTCGCTACCAGGTTCTTCATTTTTTTTTTTTATCATTTTTCAACTTCGAACCAAATTCCAAAAAGTAATATTGCAACTTTGTTAGGAATCCTTTAGTGAAACTCTCTGCAAAATTTCAATTTCCAATTCCTAGTATCAAGTTCCAATTTCGAAGTCAATGTTTTAAAACTAAAAAGTCAATATTTGTTCTTCAATCAAATTTGAGTTCTAATTGATGTTTCTGTTGAAATTGACGATTCGGAAGGTTTATATAAACAATTTAAAACTTAGTTTGTGTACAAGTCTTTGTCCAAAAATTGCTCGAAAATGAAGAACATTATTTTTTTTTTTGTAACAAGCTGCGACAGCAGCCTTTTGCTGCAATTCTTTTTATGTATTTTTATTTGTTTTCAAGTAACATAACATTTGATATTAGTTTGTTAATATTTTGAAGTAGTTAAAACCTTTGTTTTGATTATTGATACGTTCCTGGTTGATTAGTAATTGGAAGAGAAGAAGAGTATAAATGAAATCAATACTGGTTAAATAAATACAGGGAGCTTATAAATCAGAAAAACGAAAATGGTTGAGTGGTCTGGGTGTTTGCTGCATAAACTTGAGGTCTCGGGTTCGAGCCCTGCAGCCCTTTATGATTATTATTACTATTATTGTTATTATAAATTAATATTGTTATTGTTGCTATTGTTATTATCATTACTTATTATTATTACAACTAGTATTATAATTAAAATTATTATTATTATCATCAAAATTAAAAGTATCATAAACATTATTAGTATTACAACATTTAGTATTATTATTATCATAATTATAAGTCTTAAAACCATTATTATTATTATTAACATTACCAATGTATTTATTATTATAAATTTTGTCATGCAAGTACTAGTTATCATTATTATTATTATTAGTAACATAAGTAGTATAAATATTATCATTATTATTATAAACATAATCATTTGTATTATTATGATTAAACTTATTGCCATTATTATTATTATTCTTATAAAATTAATATTTTGTTATCACTAAAACTATTAATATTATCATAAAAAGATACTTTTATATAAAAACACATTACGTTATACTTTTATTACTAAAAAGATATTAACTAAGCTATATGAATTAATATATAAATATATACTAAACCTTAATATATAGTTTTTATTATTAATCATAAGTAATAATTATATAAAACATATTAACTAAATATATTAAAATTATCAAAAAAACATATAGTATAACAAGTATATTATTAATAACAAATATATATATATAATTGACCGATTACGATTACGTGTATTAATATATCAACAAATGATATAGGTTCGTGAATCCGAGGCCAACCCTGCGTTGTTCAATGTCGTCATATGTATTTTTACTATAAAATACAGTATTGTGAGTTTCATTTGCTCCCTTTTTAAATGCTTTTGCAATATATATTTTTGGGACTGAGAATACATGCGCTACTTTTATAACTGTTTTACGAAATAGACACAAGTAATCGAAACTACATTCTATGGCTGAATTATCGAATCGAATATGCCCATTTTTAGTCTGGTAATCTAAGAATTAGGGAACAGACACCCTAATTGACGCGAATCCTAAAGATAGATCTATGGGCACTAACAAGCCCCAGTCAGAGAATTTGAACTGCTTTAGTACTTCGAATTTATCATATCTGAAGGGAGTCCCGGAATGATGGGGATATTCTATATGCATCTTGTTAAGGTCGATTACCAGGTGTTCACCATATGAATGATTTTTTATCTCTATGTATGGGATGTATATTTATGAGAAATGGAAATGAAAATCTTGTGGTCTATTAAAATGATGGAAATGAATGTTTATGATAAACTAATGAACTTACCAACCTTTTGGTTAACACTTGAAAGCATGTTTATTCTCAGGTATGAAAGGAAATCTTCCGCTGTGCATTTGCTCATTTTAGAGATATTATTTGGAGTCGTTCATGACATATTTCAAAAGACGTTGCATTCTAGTCATTGAGTTCATCAAGATTATTATTAAGTCAATTATAGTTGGATATATTATGAAATGATATGCATGCCGTCAACTTTTGATGTAAAGCAAGTTTGTCTTTTAAAAACGAATACAATGTTTGTAAAATGTATCATATAGAGGTCAAGTACCTCGCGATGTAATCAACTATTATGAATCGTTTATAATCGATATGGACTTCGTCCGGATGGATTAGGATGGGTCATTTTAGTTGGTATCAGAGCGGTGGTCTTAGCGAACCAGGTCTTGCATTAGTGTGTCTAACTGATAGTTGTTTAGATGCATTAATGAGTCTGAACTTCAACCGTGTCTGCATGTCAAAAGTTTTGCTTATCATTTCTAGTCAGAAATCATCTGCTTATCATCCTTAGGAAATTCCCTGCTTATCATTCCTAGTCTAGACACATATTACTGCATTGATTGCATGAATAGTGTATAGACAAAATTCATATCTTAGCGTATCTGTTATTGTTACCTTTGCCTGACAGTTTCCGTAAATTCCTCCGTAACTCATGGGATTTTAGTATGATATATGCATATGTAAATTATGTATTGTAGGGTACTAATCTACATCCTATAATCTTTTTCTTATCAAAAATCCTTCATTTGATTGTATGATATGGATCCCTCAACCAGTTCGAATTCCTCAGATTCCGATAGCTATTCCAATAGTTATTCCGATAGCTATTTCGACATGGATATTCACCTAAGCTTCGAAAGTAGTGTAAATGAAATGGATCAACCAACTAGTCATCTTCAATTCTGGATAAATTAGGGATGTGTTCGTAGTCGACTTAATCAATGGAGATGCGAAGAAAGCGATCCTTTCCACCAACCAAATTACCCTCTTGACGATGAACCTGAAGTACTTACCGGCGAACCTGTTCGATACACCATTTTCTCTCTCATTTCCAGAGTATCTCATCATAATTATATTCTATCCACAATTCTAAACCTTATTCATCCGCTCGTTTCGACCGACAATCATCCCGGAGTAATAGCAGAAGTCAACGAACTACGCGCCCGAGTTGTAGCCTTGAAAAATATGGTGCAAAATGTACCAGCTTCAGCAACATCAACGACACCAACAGTACCACCAACATCAATAACAGTACCATCAACAACACATGCTTCAACATCTCATTCTGTACCTCGATTATAATCATCATACTACGTATCGTTCTACATCAATTATCTTCGTTTGACGTGACAATTAGGTAATCTCTAATATTTTAGAGATTATATATCCTTGTTCTAATAGTAAATCAAATGAGTCTAATATCATATTAACTCATTAAATCCATGATTACATCTGAAGAAAATATATATGTATATATATTTTCATAAAGATAGTAATTAAAAATTCTTTCGTACGAACTGTTAATGGTGAAAATATTTTAACGGGTAGGTAATACCCGAAGAATATTTAGATTTCACATTAATAAGTACACTGTACATTTTTTCAAATCTAATTCAACAGTCATTTACTATCCTATTTACAACCACCGATATACGTATCCGTTCACCGCAGAAAAACCATTTTCATCCAATTTTATATTTGGATTTTGACTTACCAGAATCCAACAAGTGGCTTAATGAAGAAAATATTGGACAAAAAATAAAATTTGTTAGAAACAAACAAATTAACTGTGAGAAATTTTGTTAAGAATCCACGCTAACAAAATCCTAGCTAACTGTTTCTAGCTAACTGTTAATTACTTATTACATTTTAATTATACAATTTATTTTATCGCAATTTAATTCTCGCATTTTTATTTATTGTCATTTAATTTCTGTTATTTACTTTACGCACTTTAATTTATCGTCATTTAATTCCTGCTATTTATTTTACGCACTTTAAATATCGGGACATGTATACAAGGTTTCGACATATCATATCGACACATCTATATATATTATTTGGAATAACCATAGACACTCTATATGCAGTAATGCTGGAGTTAGCGATACAGGGTTGAGGTTGATTCTACAATAATATATATAGTTTGAGTTGTGATTGAGTCTGAGACATGTACACGGGTCACGATACGTATTAATTAATTCGAATATTATATATTAAACTATATATGAATTATTGGACTGTTAATTGTGGACTATCGACTGTGGATTAATAACATTGGACAATTAAAATGAATTAAAATATTGATTATAACATATGAAACTAAATATCTCTTCAAGTTTGCCACTTGATGTATCTTAAACCTCATTTGTATCTTGACGATTACAATCTGCGTTCAAACCTTTCATTATTCTTGAAAAACACCTCAATCGAGAGGATGAACCAACCGCACTCCATCTACGGAAGAAAAGATTTATGCATATAGTTATGCATCTGAAAACACTCGGAACCTGAGTAAACGTTTAACACGTATCTATGTCAGATCCTTTAGCATTGTTATTACCGAAAAATAACTTTGTAATCCCTTTCCAAATTAGACAATTTTATCACAGCTCCAACAAGTCAACTTTGACTTTTCACTCGGATTAGCTTATTATAACCCTAATATATAAGTTGGCTTTCGTCATCGATACCGGGAAACCGTTTATATATTACCACATTAGCAGTAATTTCATCAACAACTCCGTTGATCTTTGACTTTCCGAAAAATCACTATATTCAGTGAAACCCTATCATTTACTCATTTACATCTTATAACGAGAATTACTATACCAACTACCGGGAATTAGCAATCAGTATTTTAAAATCTCGCAGCATGTCTACATCAACAGTTATAAGTATACATATAATCCTTATCTCTTATAATTATGATCTTCCACTTTGAAATTTTGAAAAGTACCAGTCTAAAAATCAATACTCCAAATTCTGGAAAAGCTGAATACAGCAGCAAAAATTGTACAAGCTGAATACAGCAGCAAAACTGTACAAGCTGAATACAGCATCAAAAACTGTACACGACCTTAACCGTCGAAGGTATAAAGATAAAGAATAGTATGTTGGCAAAGCTCAGAAAAGTTAGAACTGAAAACCGGATTGAGCAAACCATGAAGGAGACTCTGAACAAATTACAAGGACTAAACTTGTATATAAAGAATCCAGATGATTCTGTTTCTGATGAAATCTTTAGCTAATACCTTACTCCTTAATCACTTTAAATCATCGTGAATGAATTTCCTCATCACAATTTGATTCTGAAATCCTAAGATATCATCGTACCTTACTTTATTAATATCCTCAATATTTCTGAAGATATCTTCATAAATATTCTCGTCCGATATTAATTATCTCTACGCGCTATCTGTATTACATCATAAAAGGAAACTGTTTTAGTTTCCATATTCTGTGAACCTTCGAATTTAAGTTATGAATGATTTTTGAAGTAGTGTTGGAAATTGAAGCATGAGTTAGTATAATATAATGACACTTGATCAACGTGATTATATTACAGTAAGTCATGTTGAGTTTTTAATGGGACATGATGATTCACATATCATAACGTTATCATGTGCCATGTTACATAACTCTTTCATTCTGCTTAACTTCTGAACATATCAAGAAGGTAAATTCTTGATAGTTCTATTCTCAGTGATTCTGGTAATTTGACAAATCAAATCGTGCTATTACGTTCTTTCTTGTTTAGAACATTAAGTTAATTCAAAACTCCATACCTACGAATTTTGGACCATTACTTGCGAAAAGAAAACAAAAGCATGAAGCTCCGAAATAGAAAAGGGGTATAAATTGCAGCAAATAAGATAGAGCATTAACAGTGAACGACAATGATTATAGAAGACCGGAGCAGGGAGCTCCAAAATATAAGAAAAATATAAAGCCCAATAACAACACGGAAATTACAAACCGTGTATATCAATGTTTATCGCAACATAAAGACACTGGAGAATTAAAAACACTATAACCCCAAGGGCGAAGTAAAAGAAAACAGATTCATCCGGTGGAAGTTAGAAAAGGAGAATGATTGTTGCGATAGTAAGGATAAGGACAAGGATTAGAACTGGATTAAGCATTTTCACAATCTTCTGAATTTGGGAATTGAGCATAGGAGTGATAAAAGTAATGAAACGGAAGAGGTTAATTTATAGTGAAATATCTGATAAAGAGATCGAGGCAGATAATCGAATTTAATTATAGAGATCTTAATTTCCATAAATCCTGAAGAATCAAATCTTATAGATTTCCAAGATGTCTTTTAAATCCCTTGAATTCTGGAATTCAATCGTGACTACGTCACCGGTTAAGTCAAATCTTCATTTACTCATTTCACTCTTTTTTGATAGCTTCATTTGTACTCTTCGAATAATCGATTTGTTTTATCCATATTACTCAATGATGATAAAACTCTATTTATCAACTCATATTCGTCATGAAAACATTTTTATGATTAGCCATGACGACCACGATCAAATTTCGGGACGAAATTTCTTTAACGGGTAGGTACTGTAACGACCCGGGAATTTTTGACCAAATTTAAACTCAATCTTACTATGATTCCGACACGATAAACAAGGTTTGTAACGTTGAGTCTTAAGAATTTTTGAACTGTTTACATATATTCAATTAACCTTCGACTGCTCTCCACGATTCACGAACCATTAACTGTAAATAGATATGTGTGTATATATATACGTATAAATTCTATAAATATTATTATATGAATACTGTAAAATATATATATAAGATATAAATACTATGTGTTGGAAATTTACAATATCTATTTCTATTAAAAAATAACATAATATCCTAAGTAAAAAACAAAATATGTCATTATACATAATAAATAATTAATAAATTAATACAACGTATTATCAATCTACTAAACTTACTTACAAGTTAAAATATGGTTATTATATTAATAATGTTATTTTTACTTTCATTAAAATAAATATTAATATTAATGTCAAAACTATAGATCTTATTATGTTAATATTATATATAGATATAGAATCTAATACATGTAAATTGTTACATTAATGTTGTTATTATTATTTTAAAATCATTATTTAGAAAATAATACAATTTATTATTATCACTAATAATATTATTATTATCATATTTATTATTGATATCACTAAATATTAGGAAACCTATTAAAATCATTATCATTGTTATTATTATTAATATTACTCATTTATCCTTATTAATATTATTGTTATTATTATTATTATAAATACTCTGGATTAATATTAATTATAAATATTAATTGTGAATATTAATTATAGAAAGGAACCGTAAAAATCTGATTTAGAATCAGAATAGATTTCAAGTTACTTCCAACCTTTATATAATATTCGATTCTTGTTAAAAAACCAATCACGATCAATACTATAAAGGGTACGGTTCTGTTAAACTTCATTGTCTAGGATATATTTTTTTTACAAAACTGTCTGCTTCCTCTTTTTCTTCTCTGGTCGACGTAACCTTGTCTCAATATTGTTATTAGTCGATCTCAGTAATAACATCAGGTTTTACTTTAAATATTCAGTCCCATTTATTTATCAAACCACGTTATTGTGTAAAGGAAAAACAGAAAACACAGATTCTTATAAAGCTCGCTACCCTGTTCTTCATTTTTTTTATATCATTTTTCAATTTTGAACCAAATTCCAAAAAGTAATATTGCAACTTTGTTAGGAATCCTTTAGAGAAACTCTCTGCAAAATTTCAAGTTCCAATTCCTAGTATCAAGTTCCAATTTCGAAGTCAAAGTTTTAAAACTAAAAAGTCAATATTTGTTCTTCAATCAAATTTGAGTTCTAATTGATGTTTCTGTTGAAATTGATGATTCAGAAGGTTTATATAAACAATTTAAAACTTAGTTTGTGTACAAGTCTTTGTCCAAAAATTGCTCAAAAATGAAGAACATTATTTTTTTTAACAAGCTGCGACAGCAGCCTTTTGCTGCAATTCTTTTTATATATTTTTTTATTTGTTTTCAAGTAACATAACATTTTATATTAGTTTGTTAATATTTTGAAGTAGTCAAAACCTCTGTTTTGATTATTGATACGTTCATGGTTGATTAGTAATTGGAAGAGAAGAAGAGTATAAACGAAATCAATACTGGTTAAATAAATACAGGGAGCTTATAAATCAGAAAAACGAAAATGGTTGAGTGGTCTGGGTGTTTGCTGCATAAACTTGAGGTCTCGGGTTCGAGCCCTGCAGTGGTCTATTCTTTTTAGAATTTGTTTTAAAGGTAGTCCTTACTAGTAATATTTATTATTATAATTATAATTATTATTACTATTATTGTTATTATAAATTAATATTGTTATTGTTACTATTGTTATTATCATTACTTATTATTATTACAACTAGTATTTTAATTAAAATTATTATTATTATCATCAAAATTAAAAGTATCATAAACATTATTAGTATTACAACATTTAGTAGTATTATTATCATAATTATAAGTCTTAAAACCATTATTATTATTAATATTATTATTATTATTATTATTATTATTAACATTACTAATGTATTTATTATTATAATTTTTGTCATGCAAGTACTAGTTATCATTATTAGTAACATAAGTAGTATAAATATTATCATTATTATTATAAACATAATCATTAGTATTATTATGATTAAACTTATTATCATTATTATTATTCTTATAAAATTAATATTTTGTTATCACTAAAACTATTAATATTATCATAAAAAGATACTTTTATATAAAAACACATTACGTTATACTTTTATTACTAAAAAGATATTAACTAAGCTATATCAATTAATATATAAATATATACTAAACCTTAATATATAGTTTTTATTATTAATCATAAGTAATAATTATATAAAACATATAAACTAAATATATTAAAATTATCTAAATAACATATAGTATAACAAGTATATTATTAATAACAAAAATATATATATAATTGATCGATTACGATTACGTGTATTAATATATCCACAAATGATATAGGTTCGTGAATCTGAGGCCAACCCTGCGTTGTTCAATGTCATCATATGTATTTTTACTACAAAATATAGTATTGTGAGTTTCATTTTCTCCCTTTTTAAATGATTTTGCAATATATATTTTTGGGACTGAGAATACATGCGCAACTTTTATAACTGTTTTACGAAATAGACATAAGTAATCGAAACTACATTCTATGGGTGAATTATCGAATCGAATATGCCCCTTTTTAGTCTGGTAATCTAAGAATTGGGGAACAGACACCCTAATTGACGCGAATCCTAAAGATAGATCTATGGGCACTAATAAGCCCCAGTCAGAGAATTTGAACTGCTTTAGTACTTCGAATTTATCATGTCCGAAGGGAGTCCCGAAATGATGGGTGTAACGACCCGCACTTTTTCGATCATACTATACTTATAAGATTAATATTTACATAAATTAAACCTTGCCAACATGATAAGCAATCCAAATTGTCGAGACTTATATTTCCGAAAAGAATTTTACACAACGTTTGACCGTCTAGTTTGACCAATGATATCACGAACTATACAATATATGATAATTATACGTTTGTGTATATATATGTATATATACATATTTAACATGATTAATGAATGTTTTAATATCTCATTTTGTATTAATAACAACAAGTTATATGTGTATTTTGAAACTACTAACTTAAGTTTTCAAAACGATAACAATACGTAACGTTATTTGACTTAAATACTTAAGACTATAATGTTTATACATATATTGTATAAGTAATGTATTTAATCACTTTTAAGAACTTAAATACATAAAATCATATAAGTGTATTCACAAAAGATAGCTATATTTGAATCCTCATTCCATTTTTCACAAAATTTCTATACGTATACTTAGAGTATTTGTACTCGTATCATACCTAGCTTCTATACGTATTTACTATTCGTATATACACATCAAATCACCACCTAATCAGCTCCTATACTTGCCCTCATCAAGAGGGAACTTCTTTTTGACATTTAACTTCAATAATTATACAAAAATACAAGCTTGAATTTTGTTTTGTCCCCCCCCCTTGGCCACGTTTTATATGCCATCCCCATAACCAATTTTTGATCACCATTCTCACTTCTAAATCACTCTCTAACTCTTTTACTTGAAAGCCCTAAGAACTCCATAACAATTCAGTAACTTACCAAGAAGATCTACCTTCAAAAGCCATACTAAAACACCATAAGAAAACCATACAAAAACACTTCAAGAAAACCCTCCAAGAACACCAACTTACTACCAATCTTTCATCCACTTCTATCACCCTTTTGATTCTAGCTTCTTACTTCTCTTTTACAGCAAACTTATCCAAGGAACTTGAGGTAGTAACTATGTTCATAACCTTATTCGATTCATATATATATAGCTATCATATTTTGTGGTATACAAGTTTAACAACAAGAACATAGTTTGAATGTTTTCAAACTTGTTTGCAAACTAAATAGATCCTTCTAACTTAACTTTTAAAATACTTCAAGACCTGTAATATAACTTATGTATATGCTAATTTAACAAGGTAAAACTTGGTTTTTCAAAGTATAAGTATTTTTAGAAAAATGGTCATTAAATGATTTTGTTGTAACGAAAATGATTAACTTCATAAGTTTCACTAAAGTTTGACCTATGCCGTGTGATTTTGAATACAAACTAAGGTATTTACAGTTCATAGTCTTAAAGAGGGACTCGATCCAAGGAGATGGCAAGTTGAATCAACGAAAACGGACTTGTAACGAAGAAACTATGACCGAAACAAAATTGGTTATCCAAGGCTTAAATGACTTCGGGATTCATTGGAAAAATTTACATAAAATCACATACTTCTAAGATAACATGATATTTTATATATATGTACTTATAATTCAATTTTATATGGTTCAGGATTACCCGTAAACAACACGAGAAGATTAATCATAAGATCCCATGATTGTACGCAACACGTCATTTGACAACACCGGTACCATGGGTCAAGATTAATCTCGACCAATACATATACGTTGGGGTTTTATTTATTTTGTTGGGGGTTTTATTTATTGCGGGTATATTAAACATCTAAAAATGAACCATTAAAAATTGAATTACTAACATCGGAATGCTAACTTCGGACTAAGGAAATATTCAAAGTATTAAAAGTATAACAAGTATATATATATATGTAACGTTTGTTTAAAATGAAAACATATTGATATATTATATATGGATAGGTCCGTGATATCAACCGGAAGACCGAGTCAAATTATATATATCATCAAGACAAGTGTGAGTATATAGTCCCATTTTTTTAAACTCTAAATATTTCGGGATGAGAATACATGTATTTTATGTTTTACGATATGGACACAAGTAACTGAAAAATATATTCTACGTTGAGTTGTACCACTGGCATACTTCCCTGTAGCTTGGTAACTAATATTTACAGCGGTATTGTAAACGCGAATCCTGTTGATAGATCTATCGGGCCTGACAACCCCAACCGGACTGGACGACCAGTATTCAACGGTTGCACAGTACTTCGTTTTTGTGACTACACTTGGTACGGTGTAGTAAGATTTCATATTAAAGGGAATATGCGACGTGAAAATGTTAAGTATGGTTACCGAGTGCTCAACCACTTAGAATACTTTTATTAAACTAATTATATACGAAATCTTGTGGTCTATATATATATTGCAGCCGGCATTAAACCTATATCTCACCAACTTTATGTTGACCTTTTTAAACATGTCTATTCTCAGGTGATTTCTAAAGCTTCCGCTGCATCATGTTGGATCTAACCAGGATCTTGCGTACGCATGTTTGTGTCAAAAATAAAACTGCATATCCAAGATGTTGTACTGTAAAATATGCTAGAAACCGTGTTGTTGTCATCATTTGTAAAGTTTGTAAGTCGAAGATTATCGCTAAACGTTAATCTTCTTTTTATTGTCTTAAGTTTGTAACAAAAATAATGGTTATGGTTTGTAATGTATAATATATGCAGTTTTCTTTCAAAAATGTCTCATATAGAGGTCAATACCTCGCAATGAAATCATACGTTATCTAACGCGTTCTTATGGTTAAGGACGGGTTATGACATGTGGTATCAGAGCGGTGGTCTTAGCGAACCAGGTTTGCATTAGTGTGTCTAAACCGATAAGTCGTTAGGATACATTAGTAAGTCTGGACTTTGACCGGGTTTGATTTTAAAAAAAAAAAAACCATTGCTTATCACTGTTGGTTAAAAATTCATATGTAAATATTATGTAAGTACTAATGGGTTAGTTGTTGTGTGATAGATGTCGGGCTCGAAACTTATTATCACATTCAGCGACTCCGAATCAGAATCTTCAGATTGTGTTTCAGTCATTAACATATCCGATGACGAAAATGGTATTTTTGGGGAAGACTCACAATTTCCAGATGAACCAACTATAGAAATATCGGAAAGTGAACCCGAGGAGGAAAGTGAACCCGAAGAGGAAAGTGAACCCGAAGAAGAAAGTGAACCCGAGGAAGAAATACTAGAAATTACGAAAGAAAAATTCGATCAAGGAAAGAAACGAAAAGCGAATGAATTAGAAAATTCAAATCCCGAACTTAGTGAGAATGACGTAGCACCAATTCCACTCAACACTACCACCCCTATTCCCGCTATTCCTATTAGTGCTATCCCCGCATCTAGTTCTTCGGCTCCTCAGCCAAAACGTAGGCAGACAGCTAGGATAAGCGTTAGGCCATTCATTGGAACTAAACGCCCTAGAAAATAGACCGAACGATGCACTGCCGTATTAAGCCATGGAATCATATAATGTTTTGTATAATATTATTAGTGTGGTTTGCTTAAAGTTTGATGTAAGATAAGCATATGTAAAATAGCGAAGTATGAAATGCAATAATTTTCCATGGTTAAGTATTATTTAGATTGTAGTAATTGATTCTGTACTAAGCTATTAAGTATGAACATTAACGGGTAGGTACTACCCAAGATATAATTATAAAACGCTAATAAGAAGAAAAGGCTTTTATAATAATACCTGGTTCATATTATTAACAAGCTATAAATGTACTATAAATACATACTACATCTATAATAATCCATGTGAATAATTATTTTCTTTCATTAGGAAATGGCGCGATTGAACCGAATGACGGAACAAGAAGTCGAGAACTTCATCAACCAGCGAGTCAACGATAGAATGCTATGGGTCGAAGCTGCAAGAGCTACTGCAGTTAATCCAAATCCTCGTGTAGGATGCTCCTACAAGACGTTTCAAGCTTGCAAACCTTCATCATTCAGTGGAACGGAAGGACCTATCGGTTTAACCCGATGGATAGAAAAGATGGAGACGGTGTTCAAAATCAGCGGTTGTGATGAAAAAGACATGACCAAGTATGCATCGTGCACTTTACAAGATAGTGCACTCACATGGTGGAAGAATTATGTGAAGGCGGTAGGAGGAGATGTAGCTTATGATACTCCATGGGAAGAATTCAAAGCAATGATAATCACCGAGTATTGTCCAAGGAATGAGGTTATTAAGTTAGAAGATGAGTTACGAAGTTTGAAGGTGGTTGGTACTGAAATCACCAACTACAACCAGCGATTCATGGAATTAGTTTTACTATGTCCTGAATTGGTCCCAACCGAAGCACGGAAGATTGAAATGTACAAAGGTGGTTTGCCCAAGAAGGTCAAGGCAAACGTTACGGCGTCGAAACCTAAGACAATTCATGAAGCTATAACCATGGCGAACGAGCTAATGGATCAGGTCATTTTGGACAAGAAAGCATTCAATACTGAGGTGAAGGTATTGGGGAACAAGAAAAAGTGGAATGGAGGTTATGATCGAGGTAACCAACAACAACCTTATAAGAAACAAGAAACCACGAAAGGTGCGGGTAGCGGTTCAGGCTTTGGTTACAAAGGACAAAGTCCTTTATGCAACCGTTGTCACAAACATCATTTTGGTTACTGCAGTGTGTTGTGCACCAAATGCAATAGACAGGGACATCTTGCTGAAGATTGTAAGGCTCTCGTTACAAATGCAAATGGTAACAAGACTCCTGCCACCAACGCAAATAGAACTGCTTTGGCTAACATTACTTGTTTTGGGTGTGGAAAACAAGGTCACTATAAGAGTCAGTGCCCGAATCAGAATGGCGGACCTGCACGTGGAAGAGCGTTTGTTATTAATGCTAGAGAGGCACGAGAAGACCCGGAGCTTGTTACGGGTACGTTTACCATTAATAACTTATCAGCATCTATTTTATTTGATACTGGCGCCGATAGAAGCTACGTGTGTATAAATTTTTACACTAAATTGAATTGTTCATCATTACCTCTAGATGCTAAGTACTTGATTGAGTTAGCTAATGGTAAACTAATTGAAGCCGATAAAATTTGTCGTGATTGTGAAATAAATTTAGCCGGAGAAACGTTTAAAATCGACTTAATACCCGTAGAATTGGGAGGTTTTGATGTAATAGTCGGCATGGACTGGATGTCCAAAGTAGGAGCAGAAGTTGTTTGTGCCAAGAAGGCAATTCGTATTCCTGGTAAGGATAAAATGCCGGTGATGATTTACGGAGAGAAGGGTGATTCAAAGCTAAAACTCATTAGCTGTTTGAAAGCCAAAAAGTGTTTAGAAAAGGGATGTTACGCTATTTTAGCACATGTTAATAAAATCGAAAAGAAAGAAAAGTGCATCAACGACGTGCCTGTGGCAAGAGATTTTCCTGAAGTTTTTCCGGAAGAATTGCCGGGATTACCTCCATTTAGATCGGTAGAATTTCAAATAGATTTAGTACCAGGAGCTGCACCAGTGGCTCGTGCTCCATATAGACTTGCACCGTCCGAGTTAAAAGAACTTCAAAGTCAGTTAAAAGAATTATTGGACCGTGGATTCATACGACCAAGTACATCACCGTGGGGAGCTCCAATTTTGTTTGTCAAGAAGAAAGACGGATCTTTCCGAATGTGTATAGATTATCGTGAATTAAATAAGTTAACTATCAAGAATCGGTATCCACTACCGAGAATTGATGACTTATTTGATCAATTGCAAGGATCATGTGTTTATTCAAAAATTGACTTAAGATCGGGCTATCATCAACTACGCGTCAAAGAAGAGGATATTCCGAAAACTGCTTTTCGGACACGTTATGGTCATTACGAATTTTTGGTTATGCCGTTTGGATTGACGAATGCGCCAGCTGTATTCATGGACCTCATGAATCGAGTTTGTAGTCCGTATTTAGATAAGTTTGTTATCGTTTTCATTGATGATATTCTTATCTATTCCAAGAGTGAGCAAGAGCATGAAGAGCATTTAAGGTTGATACTGGAGTTGTTGAGAAAAGAACAACTTTATGCTAAATTTTCTAAGTGTGCTTTTTGGTTGAAAGAAGTGCAATTTCTTGGTCACGTTGTTAATAGCGAAGGAATTCAGGTTGATCCAGCAAAAACTGAAGCTATTGAAAAATGGGAGACTCCTAAGACACCAATGCAGATACGCCAATTTTTGGGTTTAGCCGGTTATTATAGAAGGTTTATTCAAGATTTTTCTCGAATAGCTAAGCCGTTGACAGCATTAACGCAAAAAGGGAAGAAATACGAATGGACCTCGGAGCAGGAGAACGCATTTCAATTATTGAAGAAGAAGTTAACTACGGCGCCTATTTTATCGTTACCTGAAGGGAACGATGATTTTGAAATATATTGTGACGCTTCGCGACAAGGTTTTGGTTGTGTTCTTATGCAACGAAAGAAAGTAATTGCATTTGCATCCCGACAATTGAAGATTCACGAGCGGAATTATACGACGCATGATCTAGAATTGGGAGCAGTCGTGTTTGCATTGAAGATGTGGAGACACTACTTGTATGGGGTTAAATTCACTGTGTTTACTGATCATAAAAGCCTTCAACATATTTTTGATCAGAAACAATTGAACATGAGGCAACGTAGGTGGGTCGAGTTAATAAACGACTATGATTGTGAAATTCGTTATCATCCCGGAAAGGCGAACGTGGTGGCCGATGCTTTAAGCAGAAAAGAACGAGAACCAATTCGAGTTCGAGCAATGAACATAAAAATTCGTATGAATCTCAACTCACAAATCAAAGAAGTTCAACGAGAAGCACTTACTAAAGAAAATATAGGAAATG
This sequence comes from Rutidosis leptorrhynchoides, assembly GCF_046630445.1. Lineage (NCBI taxonomy): Eukaryota > Viridiplantae > Streptophyta > Magnoliopsida > Asterales > Asteraceae > Rutidosis > Rutidosis leptorrhynchoides. Next base: position 252,791,664 of record NC_092337.1, read on the forward strand.
AAATAATGAAGAAGTATGCGAAGCAACTCGTTATGCGGGAAGATGGAATTCGATATTTTGCAAATCGTATTTGGGTACCGAAGTTGGGTGGATTAAGGAAGTTGATATTGAACGAGGCACATAAGACAAGATATTCGATACATCCTGGAGTTGGAAAGATGTACCAAGATCTTAAGACGCATTATTGGTGGCCTAATTTGAAGACAGACGTTGCAACATATGTTGGGGAATGCTTAACTTGTTCCAAAGTCAAAGCAGAACATCAAAAGCCGTCAGGGTTACTTCAACAACCAGAAATCCCAGAATGGAAATGGGATGGTATTACCATGGATTTCATCACGAAGTTACCAAAGACTGCCTGGGGATACGACACCATTTGGGTGATTGTTGATCGTCTCACCAAGTCTGCACATTTCTTGCCTATAAAGGAAACAGATAGAATGGAGAAACTATTACGATTGTATATAAAGGAAGTTGTTTCAAGGCATGGAATACCTATTTCCATTATATCCGATCGTGATAGTAGATTTACCTCAAAGTTTTGGCAATCACTACAGGAGGCACTAGGAACTCGGTTGGATATGAGTACCGCATATCATCCACAAACCGATGGACAGAGTGAAAGAACGATTCAGACTCTCGAAGACATGCTCAGGGCATGTGTGATCGATTTTGGAAACGGATGGGATAAATACCTACCGTTAGCAGAATTCTCGTATAATAATAGTTATCATGCGAGCATTGGAGCTGCGCCATTCGAAGCATTGTACGGAAGGAAGTGTAGATCTCCTATCTGTTGGAATGAAGTAGGAGATCGACATTTAACTGGTCCCGAGATCATACATGAAACGACTGAGAAGATAGTGCAAATCAAGGAGAGATTGAAAACAGCCCGTAGTCGCCAAAAGAGCTACGCCGATGTTCGAAGGAAACCATTAGAGTTTCAGGTCGGGGACATGGTTATGCTAAAGGTGTCACCTTGGAAAGGTGTAATACGTTTCGGCAAAAGGGGTAAACTGAACCCAAGGTACGTAGGCCCGTTCAAGATCATCGAACGCATTGGACCGGTAGCTTATCGACTCGAGTTACCACAACAACTCGCCGGAGTACATAATACCTTTCACGTCTCAAACCTTAAGAAGTGTCTTGCAAAGGAAGACCTCACCATTCCTCTTGAAGAAATTCATGTCGACGAGAAACTACAATTCGTTGAAGAACCAATCGAAATCATGGACCGTGAAGTTAAACAGCTCAAACAGAGTAATATACCAATTGTTAAGGTTCGTTGGAATGCTAGAAGAGGTCCCGAGTTTACTTGGGAACGAGAGGATCAGATGAAACGAAAGTATCCGCATTTGTTTCTCGATGACGCAAAATAGGTACAATTTTAAAATTTCGGGACGAAATTTATTTAACGGGGAGGTAATGTAACGACCCGCACTTTTTCGATCATACTATACTTATAAGATTAATATTTACATAAATTAAACCTTGCCAACATGATAAGCAATCCAAATTGTCGAGACTTATATTTCCGAAAAGAATTTTACACAACGTTTGACCGTCTAGTTTGACCAATGATATCACGAACTATACAATATATGATAATTATACGTTTGTGTATATATATGTATATATACATATTTAACATGATTAATGAATGTTTTAATATCTCATTTTGTATTAATAACAACAAGTTATATGTGTATTTTGAAACTACTAACTTAAGTTTTCAAAACGATAACAATACGTAACGTTATTTGACTTAAATACTTAAGACTATAATGTTTATACATATATTGTATAAGTAATGTATTTAATCACTTTTAAGAACTTAAATACATAAAATCATATAAGTGTATTCACAAAAGATAGCTATATTTGAATCCTCATTCCATTTTTCACAAAATTTCTATACGTATACTTAGAGTATTTGTACTCGTATCATACCTAGCTTCTATACGTATTTACTATTCGTATATACACATCAAATCACCACCTAATCAGCTCCTATACTTGCCCTCATCAAGAGGGAACTTCTTTTTGACATTTAACTTCAATAATTATACAAAAATACAAGCTTGAATTTTGTTTTGTCCCCCCCCCCCCCTTGGCCACGTTTTATATGCCATCCCCATAACCAATTTTTGATCACCATTCTCACTTCTAAATCACTCTCTAACTCTTTTACTTGAAAGCCCTAAGAACTCCATAACAATTCAGTAACTTACCAAGAAGATCTACCTTCAAAAGCCATACTAAAACACCATAAGAAAACCATACAAAAACACTTCAAGAAAACCCTCCAAGAACACCAACTTACTACCAATCTTTCATCCACTTCTATCACCCTTTTGATTCTAGCTTCTTACTTCTCTTTTACAGCAAACTTATCCAAGGAACTTGAGGTAGTAACTATGTTCATAACCTTATTCGATTCATATATATATAGCTATCATATTTTGTGGTATACAAGTTTAACAACAAGAACATAGTTTGAATGTTTTCAAACTTGTTTGCAAACTAAATAGATCCTTCTAACTTAACTTTTAAAATACTTCAAGACCTGTAATATAACTTATGTATATGCTAATTTAACAAGGTAAAACTTGGTTTTTCAAAGTATAAGTATTTTTAGAAAAATGGTCATTAAATGATTTTGTTGTAACGAAAATGATTAACTTCATAAGTTTCACTAAAGTTTGACCTATGCCGTGTGATTTTGAATACAAACTAAGGTATTTACAGTTCATAGTCTTAAAGAGGGACTCGATCCAAGGAGATGGCAAGTTGAATCAACGAAAACGGACTTGTAACGAAGAAACTATGACCGAAACAAATTTGGTTATCCAAGGCTTAAATGACTTCGGGATTCATTGGAAAAATTTACATAAAATCACATACTTCTAAGATAACATGATATTTTATATATATGTACTTATAATTCAATTTTATATGGTTCAGGATTACCCGTAAACAACACGAGAAGATTAATCATAAGATCCCATGATTGTACGCAACACGTCATTTGACAACACCGGTACCATGGGTCAAGATTAATCTCGACCAATACATATACGTTGGGGTTTTATTTATTTTGTTGGGGGTTTTATTTATTGCGGGTATATTAAACATCTAAAAATGAACCATTAAAAATTGAATTACTAACATCGGAATGCTAACTTCGGACTAAGGAAATATTCAAAGTATTAAAAGTATAACAAGTATATATATATATGTAACGTTTGTTTAAAATGAAAACATATTGATATATTATATATGGATAGGTCCGTGATATCAACCGGAAGACCGAGTCAAATTATATATATCATCAAGACAAGTGTGAGTATATAGTCCCATTTTTTTAAACTCTAAATATTTCGGGATGAGAATACATGTATTTTATGTTTTACGATATGGACACAAGTAACTGAAAAATATATTCTACGTTGAGTTGTACCACTGGCATACTTCCCTGTAGCTTGGTAACTAATATTTACAGCGGTATTGTAAACGCGAATCCTGTTGATAGATCTATCGGGCCTGACAACCCCAACCGGACTGGACGACCAGTATTCAACGGTTGCACAGTACTTCGTTTTTGTGACTACACTTGGTACGGTGTAGTAAGATTTCATATTAAAGGGAATATGCGACGTGAAAATGTTAAGTATGGTTACCGAGTGCTCAACCACTTAGAATACTTTTATTAAACTAATTATATACGAAATCTTGTGGTCTATATATATATTGCAGCCGGCATTAAACCTATATCTCACCAACTTTATGTTGACCTTTTTAAACATGTCTATTCTCAGGTGATTTCTAAAGCTTCCGCTGCATCATGTTGGATCTAACCAGGATCTTGCGTACGCATGTTTGTGTCAAAAATAAAACTGCATATCCAAGATGTTGTACTGTAAAATATGCTAGAAACCGTGTTGTTGTCATCATTTGTAAAGTTTGTAAGTCGAAGATTATCGCTAAACGTTAATCTTCTTTTTATTGTCTTAAGTTTGTAACAAAAATAATGGTTATGGTTTGTAATGTATAATATATGCAGTTTTCTTTCAAAAATGTCTCATATAGAGGTCAATACCTCGCAATGAAATCATACGTTATCTAACGCGTTCTTATGGTTAAGGACGGGTTATGACAATGGGGATATTCTATATGCATCTTGTTAAGGTCGATTACCAGGTGTTCACCATATGAATGATTTTTATCTCTATGTATGGGATGTATATTTATGAGAAATGGAAATGAAAATCTTGTGGTCTATTAAAATGATGGAAATGAATGTTTATGATAAACTAATTATAATATAACTATATTTATGAATATTAATTATTTTACAAAATAACTATATATAAAATATAATTGAAGATATAAATATAAATAAATTATATATACTTATATAACTACAACCTTTAATATATATAAATATTATATAGAAGGAATTATGAGATTATATGTTTTAATATATATATACCTGATTTAGGTTCGTGAATCGAAGGTCAACCTTGCACATGTTAAATGATGTTATATGTATTTTTACTACAAAATACAGTATGGTGAGTATATAGTTCCTTTTAAACTCTAAATATTTTGGGCTGAGAATACATGCGCTGTTTTTATAAATGATTTACGTTATGGACACAAGTGATCAAAAATAAATTCTACGTTGAGTTGTACCATGGCATATTTCTTTATACTTGGTAGCTAATATTTACGTGACGAGCGTAAACGCGAATCCTGTTGATAGATCTATCGGGCCTGACAACCCCAACCGGGCTGGACGACCAGTTTTAAACGGTTGCACAGTACTTCGTTTCGTTACTACACTTGGTACGGTGTAGGGTTTATTTAAGAATATGCTGCTGTGATTTAAATGTTAAGTATGGTTACCAAGTGCTCAATGACTTTTCATACACGAGGAGTGTATTATGTATGTATATGAAATCTTGTGGTCCATAGTTATAACGCTGCTAGCATCAAACCTATATATCTCACCAACTTTATGTTGACCTTTTAAAGCATGTTATTCTCAGGTACGAATTAAGTCTTCCGCTGTACATTTGCCCCTGATAAGGACATTACTTGGAGTCGATCATCGCAATGGGACCAAATATTGATGACATCGTCCAGGAGGATTAGGACGGGTCGTTTCACTAATGAACTCACCAACCTTATGATTGACACTTGAAAGCATGTTTATTCTCAGGTATGAAAGGAAATCTTCCGCTGTGCATATGCTAATTTTAGAGATATTACTTGGAGTCATTCATGACATATTTCAAAAGACGTTGCATTCGAGTCATTGAGTTCATCAAGATTATTATTAAGTCAATTTTAGTTGGATATATTATGAAATGATATGCATGCCGTCAACTTTCAATGTAAAGTAAGTTTGTCTTTTAAAAACGAATACAATGTTTGTATAATGTATCGTATAGAGGTCAAGTACCTCGCGATGTAATCAACTATTATGAATCATTTATAATCGATATGGACTTCGTCCGGATGGATTAGGATGGGTCGTTTTAGTTATGGACTTCGGATGATTTATGGATTGCATGTCTTGAAATGCGTGCACGTGTGTATTTGGTTAATGGATTAATCTTCGGGTTAATGAGAGATATGTTGGAAGTCAGATTGGAACTGTTGTTTGAGAACCGTAGCGTGTAGGTTTGGATTGATTAATTGACTAGGATCACGAGGACGAGATTGAAATAAGTGGGGGAGAGTTGTAACACCTCATTTTCCTCGTATATGATATATAGGTGTATCGAGTATGTGTATACATGTTACATGTATGTAAATAGGGTACGCGAGTGATCGAAGGATTTATTTAAGCGTTTTAATGGGTATTTTTTTATGGATGTTGGTAGCTTGGATAAATGGCATCAGGCCACGGCCAAGGTCGCGGCGCGACAAGGCTCGTCGCGGCGCGGCATTCAACTGTTTCAATTTTAGGAAGCTCGATAAACAGGCATTAAAACACGCGTATTCTCGAGGCGCGAGGATATGGGGCCGCGACGCAGCGTTCTGGGCGTACTGGTACCAATTTTCATAATTTTAAAAGGGTATTGAGGGCATTTTGGTCATTTTGCGTATGTGCCAGATTAGGATCTTAAATCCCATCCACCCATTTCATTTTCTTTATTTCTTTTTCCTTTGTTCTCCTTTTTCTCTCAAATCTTCAATACTTCAAATCATTCAAAAGTATTTTTGGAAAGGAAGATTCGTGATTCGATCTTTGGCGTAAGAGGCAACTTTGTTTTCCTCGTTCTTAGCTACAAATTGATACTAGCGGTAAGCTCTAACTTCGAATTTCATTTTCTTGTTCATCATTTAAATTGGGGCTTTTGATTGTATGTTCATAGATGGAACCCCGTTAGTTGTTAATTGAAGATTAACACCAAGATTCGGGTTTATTGTTGATATTGGCGGGTTTTTGGTTTGGTGATGATTATGACCCAATCATCGATTCAATAAGGTTTATAAACTTAAAATGAGTTAAGTGGAAGTATAAACTTGTGTTAATGGCGATTTAAAGTCAAAACTAGCAATTGGTGAGATGTTGACTTTTATGGGTCAAAATTAGGGTTTCGGTGTCAAATTGGGTGGGACAAGTGTAACACTTGCGTTCGGATTCAATTGGTGCGATTTGTGCTTGGAAGTGCATTTGGGTCAACTTTGCACTAGTTGTCAATATGGGTTGGTTTGTAATTCACCCTAATTGTGTTACTTATTATGTGATGAATGTAATAGGTACTTTCCATTGGTGATTTCGGATTTTGGTTTGGCATCCATCAAGATTTCAAGGTGAGTGTTAATATCCTATGTGCATATGTATGTGTAGGATGGGTGCGGGTCGGGTGAAGTGATTTTCGGCTATAGAGCTCACTTCACATATAGGTGGATTTGATGGACTTGTGTATGGGTCCAATTGGCACGGTTGTGCGTTTTGGTTGACCACCTTTGGCGAGGTGCACACTTTGTGTGTACGTCATCACTTGTGCTTGTGGTGTGGATTACATAACCCCAATGGCGAAGGGATGATATGGAGTTGTGAATTGGATGACCCCGATGATGTAGATTTATATAATCCCGGGATCGTGGGTTTTGATATTGGGAAGTGAGTCACGTGTGGATGCGGATTCACGATGACGCTTGTAGTTCGGTCATCTTATTGAGGTAGTGATCTCGTGTGATTGCGGATTTCTGAGGCTCGTGTAGTTCGGCCAACCTCGATGTTGTTGTGTTATTGAAGATAGTAGTCTCATGTGGATGCGGATTTACTAAGGCTCGTGTAGTTCGGCCAATCTTCATGTTGGTAATTGGTATTCGGTTTCGGTATTGGATTAAGGGGTTAACCTTGGACATTTATATTGTTTTATATATTGTTGTATTGTTGTGATGTAGCTAACCCTCCGGGTGTAGCTTATTGGCGTTGTTCACATCGTCATTAGTGAATTTATATTTGTTGATGTATCTTTAGCTTGTTGCTTAGTGATCGTACGGTATGCTTAGATTAGCTTGCCTTATGCATGGACTCCGATATGTGCTATTTGTTTATTATTGTGCGGCGTCCATTTTATGCATATATATGTATGTAGTATATTTTCACTCACTAAGCGTTAGCTTACCCTCTCGTTGTTTACATTTTTATAGATTTGCATGGAGGCGGTGGCACGGGTAAGCGTGGGAACCTGTGGACTCGCGTAGATTGCTTTAGAAGACGTGCTTTTATATTGATTAGGATTGGGTAGCGTATCCCCAATCACCATGCTCAGTTTTGTTGGAAATTAAAATAGTCGGGTCGTGTTTGCCCGTTCGGATATTTAAACTATGTATTAAATGTTTTAAAGCTTAATGAACTTATTATTGTGTTAAAGATGTTTTTGGAAACATAAATGGGACCTAAATATTAATGTATTAAAGAAAAATTTTTACGGGCCGGTTTAAATATTGGTTGGATTGTTTCACTCGTACTCACGTCTTAGAGTTCTACCGCCAATAGACAATCCAATTAGGTCATCCGCAACACGCACACGGTGATGGGATTTCTCGCAAGCTCTTCGGCAACTCCGACCGACACACAATCTTTCTCAACTCATCACTCGTCCACCATTCCCAAGTGAACTTTTACTTTGACCGTCCATTAAAAGATAGTCGCGTCACTTTCGCACGCACAAGTTCTCAATACTCTAGAGAATTCACTCTCAAACGCGATCAACATCCACATGTTTCCACACGAGACAGTCAAAATCAACACTATATGTCCCTATTTCACTCACCAAACATGACGACTTCCGACAAATCGCTCGAACACGCCTACCACACCGAGGTAACATCGTACCCTCTGGGTACATACTCCCCCACTTAGGGTCTTAACCCCATACTATTACCACCAAGATGATAACATCCCGCAGAATTTCAACATTCCACAATACACATGACCGATCTCAACGTTGTTCATACATACTAATCCTCTGCGGACTTACAACAAGGTACTCGAACCTCGACATTCCAATTCAGACAAATCATTAACGCCTTCTAAACACCGCAACCAATCACAGTTGTATATTCGGGTTTCTCACCAGTACCCAAGTACAAGGTAATCACACTATCGGAGACAAACATTACACCAGTAGGTATAACGAGGCACCTGATGTAGTGTTATGTAATTTCCTTCACTACAGCCAAGTCTCAAGAACTCGACCCTTACGGGGTCTACTCCCAATGTCACACGACACCTGACTACTCGAAGTCACACAAATCCCATGAACCTTCCGGCTCAACGCCCACAACTTTCCCAGCGACACCCGCTAGTCACAGTCCACATAGGCCGCACAGCTAGCCTAGTAATCTTCCACTCATTACTAAGGAGATGCTTAGGAACACCAAGACTTACACCCTTCCATCTTCGTCATAACCATTAACACGGTTACCTTCCACATCAATTCTAGTCAACGGCAATGACTCTACTCGTACACGTACGTGGCCGATGAAAGCGTCTCTCAAAATGGCACTACCACGCATACACACACGAAAAGTGGTCGACAAAGAGTGAGCAACACTCACCACATAACTCACACGTAAAAGTGACCAACGAAGAGTGAACAACACTCGCCACTCACACATCAAACTGCAATCGTGGTCAACGAAGAGTTAAATCACACGAAATCACTCACTACACTACATCAAGTAGCCAACGAAGAGCGAATCATTACGCCAGGATGTCACTCGCCACCTCACTCACAACGAGCATCAAAACACAACACTCTAGATAAGACGATCACACGTCACGTACCCTCACATGGTGATAAAACACCCGGTACACACTGACCAAATAACACGCGCACACAAGGGAACGGTACTCGCACAATGACCGCTGGTACTCGTACAATAACCGAGAGTGTACATACGCCTTGTAGCACTAACCCCTAAAGTGGTCGTCCGCGCTTACCGCAAAGTAACCGATAAATCGATCACACCCACCTATCACACACATACACACACCATATGGTTATCCATACTCGCGTCATGGTGCTACCAGCTCCGTGGTTCACACTATACGCATTTGTCCTGATGCTACCAGATTCTTGGTTCACATCACAACTTGAGTCATACTCACACTAAGGCGCTACCGGCTCCATGGTTCACACCTTAAAAACTCGTACTATAGTGCTACCGGCTCCGTGGTTCGCACTACAACACACGTACCATGATGCTTCCAACTTTGTGGTTCACATCATAGCACACTCGCACATACTATGGCACTATCGGCTCTGTGGATCATGCCATAGCACTTAAATAAATACACTATATACATACATGTATAATTATTCCACTCACTAGGACACTATCACACCCAATGTCCTACGGGTCTCACTCGAGCGAGCTTAATGACCCAATACCGACCCAAATGCCTAAGCACAAAAGACTCGCACAATAGAGTCAAGGCACGACACACTAATCATACACTCTACCGAGTGCAACCCGAAACCATAAACGTAAGTCGAACGCTCGCTACAAATTATCTCCAACGGAGAGTAAAGTTTAGCTAAGGCTTACTTACACACCACATACAATAACAAAATGTACACATACAATTACCACATTAAAAGTACCTGAACGTCTTCTCACAACACCCGCCACCGCTAGCTCAGGACACTCCTCCTTGCGATGTCCTCCCTTATGGCAATTGAAGCACACAATGCCATTACCTCTCGATACCAACCACTCCCAGCACTCTTGTCCTCTTTCTCCATAATTGAAATGTCTAGAGGCACTAGTATCCGACACTTATTTCCTTCCGCTACCCGTGCTATTAATAGCCCTTCTAGCCTTCTTGCTCGGAGCGCTATGCAAATTACCCCTTCTCTCACCCGAAATATTACCAACCATCGTAGGAGCATATGATTCAAAACCCTTAGCTGAAATGTCCCGTTCTTATTGATTAAAAATGTTCCATATTAATTGATTTCGTTGCGAGGTTTTGACCTCTATATGAGACGTTTTTCAAAGACTGCATTCATTTTAAAACAAACCATAACCTTTATTTCATCAATAAAGGTTTAAAAAGCTTTACGTAGATTATCAAATAATGATAATCTAAAATATCCTGTTTACACACGAACATTACATAATGGTTTATAATACAAATATGTTACAACAAAATAAGTTTAAGTTTTTACACAATATCATACAAGCATGGACTCCAAATCTCGTCCTTATTTAAGTATGCGACAGCGGAAGCTCTTAATAATCACCTGAGAATAAACATGCTTAAAACGTCAACAAAAATGTTGGTGAGTTATAGGTTTGACCTATATATATCAAATCATAATAATAGACCACAAGATTTCATATTTCAATACACATCCCATACATAGAGATAAAAATCATACATATGGTGAACACCTGGTAACCGACATTAACAAGATGCATAAATAAGAATATCCCCATCATTCCGGGATCCTCCTTCGGACATGATATAAATTTCGAAGTACTAAAGCATCCGGTACTTTGGATGGGGTTTGTTAGGCCCAATAGATCTATCTTTAGGATTCGCGTCAATTAGGATGTCTGTTCCCTAATTCTTAGATTACCAGACTTAATAAAAAGGGGCATATTCGATTTCGATAATTAAACCATAGAATGTAGTTTCACGTACTGGTGTCTATTTTGTAAATCATTTATAAAACCTGCATGTATTCTCATCCCAAAAATATTAGATTTTAAAAATGGGACTATAACTCACTTTCACAGATTTTTACTTCGTCGGGAAGTAAGACTTGGCCACTGGTTGATTCACGAACCTATAACAATATATACATATATATCAAAGTATGTTCAACATATATTTACCAAACTTTTAATATATTTTGATGTTTTTAGTTTATTAAGTCAGCTGTCCTCGTTAGTAACCTACAACTAGTTGTCCACAGTTAGATGTACAGAAATAAATCGATAAATATTATCTTGAATCAATCCACGACCCAGTGTATACGTATCTCAGTATTGATCACAACTCAAACTATATATATTTTGGAATCAACCTCAACCCTGTATAGCTAACTCCAACATTCACATATAGAGTGTCTATGGTTGTTCCGAAATATATATAGATGTGTCGACATGATAGGTCGAAACATTGTATACGTGTCTATGGTATCTCAAGATTACATAATATACAATACAAGTTGATTAGCATATCATATAGATATATAACATGTGTTTAGTTGATTTTAAAAGTCAAGTTAGAAGGATTAACTTTTGTTTGCGAACAAGTTTAGAATTAACTAAACTATGTTCTAGTGATTACAAGTTTAAACCTTCGAATAAGATAGCTTTATATGTATGAATCGAATGATGTTATGAACATCATTACTACCTTAAGTTCCTTGGATAAACCTACTGGAAAAGAGAAAAATGGATCTAGCTTCAACGGATCCTTGGATGGCTCGAAGTTCTTGAAGCAGAATCATGACACGAAAACAAGTTCAAGTAAGATCATCACTTGAAATAAGATTGTTATAGTTATAGAAATTGAACCAAAGTTTGAATATGATTATTACCTTGTATTAGAATGATAACCTACTGTAAGAAACAAAGATTTCTTGATCTTGGATGATTACTTGGAATGGATTTAGAAAACTTGGAAGTAAACTTGCAATCTTGGAAGTATTCTTGATTTTATGAAACTAGAACTTTTGGAATTTATAAAGAACACTTAGAACTTGAAGATAGAACTTGAGAGAGATCAATTAGATGAAGAAAATTGAAGAATGAAAGTGTTTGTAGGTGTTTTTGGTCATTGGTGTATGGATTAGATATAAAGGATATGTAATTTTGTTTTCATGTAAATAAGTCATGAATGATTACTCATATTTTTGTAATTTTATGAGATATTTCATGCTAGTTGCCAAATGATGGTTCCCACATGTGTTAGGTGACTCACATGGGATGCTAAGAGTTGATCATTGGAGTGTATATACCAATAGTACATACATCTAAAAACTGTGTATTGTACGAGTACGAATACGGGTGCATACGAGTAGAATTGTTGATGAAACTGAACGAGGATGTAATTGCAAGCATTTTTGTTAAGTAGAAGTATTTTGATAAGTGCATTGAAGTCTTTCAAAAGTGTATAAATACATATTAAAACACTACATGTATATACATTTTAACTGAGTCGTTAAGTCATCGTTAGTCGTTACATGTAAGTGTTGTTTTGAAACCTTTAGGTTAACGATCTTGTTAAATGTTGTCAACCCAATGTTTATAATATCAAATGAGATGTTAAATTATTATATTATAATGATATTATGATATATTAATATATCTTAATATGATATATATACATTTAAATGTGGTTACAACGATAATCGTTACATATATGTCTCGTTTCAAAATCCTTAAGTTAGTAGTCTTGTTTATATGTATATAACTCATTGTTAATATACTTATGGAGATACTTACTTATCATAATCTCATGTTAACCATATGTATATCCATATATATATCGTCATGTCATTTTTACAAGTTTTAACGTTCGTGAATCGCCGGTCAACTTGGGTGGTCAATTGTCTATATGAAACATATTTCAATTAATCAAGTCTTAACAAGTTTGATTGCTTAACACGTTGGAAACATTTAATCATGTAAATATCAATCTCAATTAATATATATAAACATGGAAAAGTTCGGGTCACTACAGTACCTACCTGTTAAATAAATTTCGTCCCGAAATTTTAAGCAGTTGGAGGTGTTGACGTATCTTCTGGAAATAAATGCGGGTATTTCTTCTTCATCTGATCTTCACACTCCCAGGTGAACTCGGGTCCTCTACGAGCATTCCATCGAACCTTAACAATTGGTATCTTGTTTTGCTTAAGTCTTTTAACCTCACGATCCATTATTTCGACGGGTTCTTCGATGAATTGGAGTTTTTCGTTGATTTGGATTTCATATAACGGAATAGTGAGATCTTCTTTAGCAAAACATTTCTTCAAATTCAAGACGTGGAAAGTGTTATGTACAGCCACGAGTTGTTGAGGTAACTCAAGTCGGTAAGCTACTGGTCCGACACGATCAATAATCTTGAATGGTCCAATATACCTTGGATTTAATTTCCCTCGTTTACCAAATCGAATAACGCCTTTCCAAGGTGCAACTTTAAGCATGACCATCTCTCCAATTTCAAATTCTATATCTTTTCTTTTAATGTCAGCGTAGCTCTTTTGTCGACTTTGGGCGGTTTTCAACCGTTGTTGAATTTGGATGATCTTCTCAGTAGTTTCTTGTATAATCTCTGGACCCGTAATCTGTCTATCCCCCACTTCACTCCAACAAATCGGAGACCTGCACTTTCTACCATAAAGTTCTTCAAACGGTGCCATCTCAATGCTTAAATGGTAGCTATTGTTGTAGGAAAATTCTGCTAACGGTAGATGTCGATCCCAACTATTTTCGAAATCAATAACACATGCTCGTAGCATGTCTTCAAGCGTTTGTATCGTCCTTTCGCTCTGCCCATCAGTTTGTGGATGATAGGCAGTACTCATGTCTAGACGAGTTCCTAATGCTTGCTGTAATGTCTGCCAGAATCTTGAAATAAATCTGCCATCCCTATCAGAGATAATAGAGATTGGTATTCCATGTCTGGAGACGACTTCCTTCAAATACAGTCTTGCTAACTTCTCCATCTTGTCAACTTCTTTTATTGGCAGGAAGTGTGCTGATTTGGTGAGACGATCAACTATTACCCAAATAGTATCAAAACCACTTGCAGTCCTTGGAAATTTAGTGATGAAATCCATGGTAATGTTTTCCCATTTCCATTTCGGGATTTCGGGTTGTTGAAGTAGACCTGTTGGTTTCTGATGCTCAGCTTTGACCTTAGAACACTTCAAACATTCTCCTACGTATTTAGCAACATCGGCTTTCATACCCGGCCACCAAAAATGTTTCTTGAGATCCTTGTACATCTTCCCCGTTCTATGATGTATTGAGTATCTGGTTTTATGAGCTTCTCTAAGTACCATTTCTCTCATATCTCCAAATTTTGGTACCCAAATCCTTTCAGCCCTATACCGGGTTCCGTTTTCCTGAATATTAAGATGCTTCTCCGATCCTTTAGGTATTTCATCCTTTAAATTTTCCTCTTTTAAAACTCCTTGTTGCGCCTCCTTTATTTGAGTAGTAAGGTTAGTGTGAATTATTATATTCATAGATTTTACTCGAATGGGTTCTCTGTCCTTCCTGCTCAAGGCGTCGGCTACCACATTTGCCTTCCCCGGGTGGTAACGAATCTCAAAGTCGTAATCATTCAATAATTCAATCCACCTACGCTGCCTCGTATTCAGTTGTTTCTGATTAAATATGTGTTGAAGACTTTTGTGGTCGGTATATATAATACTTTTGACCCCATATAAGTAGTGCCTCCAAGTCTTTAATGCAAAAACAACCGCGCCTAATTCCAAATCATGCGTCGTATAATTTTGTTCGTGAATCTTCAATTGTCTAGACGCATAAGCAATCACCTTCGTTCGTTTCATTAATACACAACCGAGACCTTGCTTTGATGCGTCACAATAAATCACAAAATAATCATTCCCTTCAGGCAATGACAATATAGGTGCCGTAGTTAGATTTTTCTTCAATAACTGAAACGCTTTCTCTTGTTCATCATTCCATTCAAATTTCTTCCCTTTATGCGTTAATGCAGTCAAGGGTTTTGCTATTCTGGAAAAGTCTTGGATGAACCTTCTGTAGTAACCAGCTAGTCCTAAAAACTGGCATATGTGTTTCGGAGTTTTCGAGGTTTCCCACTTTTCAACAGTTTCTATCTTTGCCGGATCCACCTTAATACCTTCTTTGTTCACTATGTGACCGAGGAATTGAACTTCTTCCAATCAAAATGCACACTTTGAAAACTTAGCGTACAATTCTTCCTTCCTCAATACTTCTAACACCTTTCTCAAATGTTCACCGTGTTCTTGGTCATTCTTTGAGTAAATAAGTATGTCATCAATGAAAACAATGACAAACTTGTCAAGGTATGGTCCACACACTCGGTTCATAAGGTCCATGAACACAGCTGGTGCATTAGTTAAACCAAACGGCATGACCATAAACTCGTAATGAACGTAAGTGTTCTGAAAGCAGTCTTTGGAATATCATCTTCTTTCACCCGCATTTGATGATACCCGGAACGTAAGTCAATCTTTGAATAAACAGACGAGCCTTGTAGTTGATCAAATAAGTCGTCGATTCTCGGTAGTGGGTAGCGGTTCTTGATGGTAAGTTTGTTCAACTCTCGGTAGTCGATACACAACCTGAATGTACCATCTTTCTTCTTGACAAACAAAACAGGAGCTCCCCACGGTGACGTGCTTGGTCGAATGAAACCACGCTCTAAAAGTTCTTGTAATTGGCTTTGCAGTTCTTTCATCTCGCTGGGTTCGAGTCTGTAAGGAGCACGAGCTATTGGTGCAGCTCCTGGTACAAGATCTATTTGAAATTCAACGGATCGATGTGGGGGTAATCCCGGTAATTCTTTCGGAAATACATCGGGAAATTCTTTTGCAATGGGAACATCATTGATGCTCTTTTCTTCAGTTTGTACTTTCTCGACGTGTGCTAGAATAGCATAGCAACCTTTTCTTATTAGTTTTTGTGCCTTCAAATTACTAATAAGATGTAGCTTCGTGTTGCCCTTTTCTCCGTACACCATTAAGGGTTTCCCTTTTTCTCGTATAATGCGAATTGCATTTTTGTAACAAACGATCTCTGCTTTCACTTCTTTCAACCAGTCCATACCGATTATCACATCAAAACTCCCTAACTCTACTGGTATCAAATCAATCTTAAATGTTTCGCTAACCAGTTTAATTTCTCGATTCCGACATATATTATCTGCTGAAATTAATTTACCATTTGCTAATTCGAGTAAAAATTTACTATCCAAAGGCGTAAATGGACAACTTAATTTAGCACAAAAATCTCTACTCATATAGCTTCTATCCGCACCCGAATCAAATAAAACGTAAGCAGATTTATTGTCAAAAAGAAACGTACCCGTAACAAGCTCCGGGTCTTCCTATGCCTCTGCCGCATTAATATTGAAAACTCTTCCGCGGCCTTGTCCATTCGTGTTCTCCTGGTTCGGGTAATTTCTAATAATGTGGCCCGGTTTTCCACATTTATAACAAACTACATTGGCATAACTTGCTCCGACACTACTTGCTCCGCCATTACTCGTTCCGACACCATTTGTTCCTTTCGTTCTATTAACCCCTGGTCCGTAGACCTCACACTTCGCCGCGCTATGACCATTTCTTTTACACTTGTTGCAAAATTTGGTGCAGAACCCCGAGTGATACTTTTCACACCTTTGGCATAGCTGCTTCTGATTGTTGTTGTTGTTGCGGTTATTATTGTTGTTGGGATGATTGTTGTAGTTGCTGTTGTTGCTGTTGTTGTTGTTGTTGAGCCGTTTGTTGTAGTTGCGATTGATGTTGCGATTGTTGAGATAATTGTTGCGATTATTGTTGTAATTGCTGTTGTTGTTGTATTGGTGATTCTTATCACCGTTTTCCTCCCACTTTCTTTTGACTTGCTTCACATTGGCCTCTTCAGCAGTCTGTTCTTTAATTCTTTCTTCAATCTGGTTCACTAGTTTGTGAGCCATTCTACATGCCTGTTGTATGGAGGCAGGCTCGTGTGAACTTATATCTTCTTGGATTCTTTCCGGTAATCCTTTCACAAACGCGTCGATCTTCTCTTCCTCATCTTCAAATGCTCCCGGACACAATAGGCACAATTCTGTGAATCGTCTTTCGTACGTGGTAATATCAAATCCTTGGGTTCGTAACCCTCTAAGTTCTGTCTTGAGCTTATTGACCTCGGTTCTGGGACGGTACTTCTCGTTCATCAAGTGCTTGAATGCTGACCATGGTAGTGCGTACGCATCGTCTTGTCCCACTTGCTCTAGATAGGTATTCCACCATGTTAACGCAGAACCTGTGAAGGTATGCGTAGCGTACTTCACTTTGTCCTCTTCAGTACACTTACTTATGGCAAACACCGATTCAATCTTCTCGGTCCACCGTTTCAATCCGATCGGTCCTTCGATTCCATCAAATTCCAAAGGTTTGCAAGCAGTGAATTCTTTGTAGGTGCATCCTACACGATTTCCTGTACTGCTAGATCCAAGGTTATTGTTGGTATGTAGCGCAGCCTGTACTGCGGCTATGTTTGAAGCTAGAAAAGTACGGAATTCCTCTTCATTCATATTCACGGTGTGTCGAGTAGTCGGTGCCATTTCCTTCAAAATAGTCAAATGGAACAAGTTAATCATACAGAATATTAAGAGTAGTTAATAGTATTTCGGAGCATAATATGAACTCATTTATAAAAGCTTTTTCTTCATATTAGCGTTTTATAAGTTTAAATTCGTGTAGTACCTACCCGTTAAGTTCATACTTAGTAGCTAATATACAATTCAACTACTACAATTCTATATGAAAAACTGATTATAATAATATTTCGAGTTCAAACTTTTATACAATATTTTACAATCTTACAATACCGCTTATTTTACATAAAGCATGAAATATAGCACACAATAACTTTGATACAAGTTAGTTGTGAAGATAATTCTAGCTAGTACACAAGTCGTTCAGCAAAGGCAATAAAGACACGTAATTCATACGTCCAGAAACAAGTCATGCATTCTGGTTTTACTAGGATTACTTCCCATCCTTGATCTTGTGGAACATAACCGTTATGGCCGTTGATAAGACAGCGTGTTGTAACGTCGTCAATGAAATGTCCCGTTCTTATTGATTAAAAACGTTCCATATTAATTGATTTCGTTGCGAGGTTTTGACCTCTATATGAGACGTTTTTCAAAGACTGCATTCATTTTTAAAACAAACCATAACCTTTATTTCATAAATAAAGGTTTAAAAAACTTTACGTAGATTATCAAATAATGATAATCTAAAATATCCTGTTTACACACGACCATTATATAATGGTTTACAATACAAATATGTTACATCGAAATCAGTTTCTTAAATGCAGTTTTTACACAATATCATACAAACATGGACTCCAAATCTTGTCCTTATTTTAGTATGCAACAGCGGAAGCTCTTAGTATTCACCTGAGAATAAACATGCTTTAAACGTCAACAAAAAATGTTGGTGAGTTATAGGTTTAACCTATATATATCAAATCATAATAATAGACCACAAGATTTCATATTTCAATACACATCCCATACATAGAGATAAAAATCATTCATATGGTGAACACCTGGTAACCGACATTAACAAGATGCATATATAAGAATATCCCCATCATTCCGGGACACCCTTCGGATATGATATAAATTTCGAAGTACTAAAGCATCCGGTACTTTGGATGGGGTTTGTTAGGCCCAATAGATCTGTCTTTAGGATTCGCGTCAATTAGGGTGTCTGTTCCCTAATTCTTAGATTACCAGACTTAATAAAAAGGGGCATATTCGATTTCGATAATTCAACCTTAGAATGTAGTTTCACGTACTTGTGTCTATTTTGTAAATCATTTATAAAACCTGCATGTATTCTCATCCCAAAAATATTAGATTTTAAAAGTGGGACTATAACTCACTTTCACAGATTTTTTTACTTCGTCGAGAAGTAAGACTTGGCCACTGGTTGATTCACGAACCTATAACAATATATACATATATATCAAAGTATGTTCAAAATATATTTACAACACTTTTAATATATTTTGATGTTTTAAGTTTATTAAGTCAGCTGTCCTCGTTAATAACCTACAACTAGTTGTCCACAGTTAGATATACAAAAATAAATCGATAAATATTATCTTGAATCAATCCACGACCCAGTGTATACGTATCTCAGTATTGATCACAACTCAAACTATATATATTTTGGAATCCACCTCAACCCTGTATAGCTAACTCCAACATTCACATATAGAGTGTCTATGGTTGTTCCGAAATATATATAGATGTGTCGACATGATAGGTCGAAACATTGTATACGTGTCTATGGTATCTCAAGATTACATAATATACAATACAAGTTGATTAAGTTATGGTTGGAATAGATTTGTTACCAATTTTCACGTAGCTAAAATGAAAAAAATTATCCAATCTGGTTTTACCCATAACTTCTTCATTTTAAATCCGTTTTGAGTGAATCAAATTGCTATGGTTTCATATTGAACTCTATTTTATGAATCTAAACAGAAAAAGTATAGGTTAATAGTCGGAAAAATAAGTTACAAGTCATTTTTGTAAAGGTAGTCATTTCAGTCGAAAGAACGACGTCTAGATGACCATTTTAGAAAACATACTTCCACTTTGAGTTTAACCATAATTTTTGGATATAGTTTCATGTTCATAATAAAAATCATTTTCTCAGAATAACAACTTTTAAATCAAATTTTATCATAGTTTTTAATTAACTAACCCAAAACAGCCCGCGGTGTTACTACAACGGCGTAAATCCGGTTTTACGGTGTTTTTCGTGTTTCCAGATTTTAAATCATTAAGTTAGCATATCATATAGATATAGAACATGTGTTTATTTGATTTTAAAAGTCAAGTTAGAAGGATTAACTTTTGTTTGCGAACAAGTTTAGAATTAACTAAACTATGTTCTAGTGATTACAAGTTTAAACCTTCGAATAAGATAGATTTATATGTATGAATCTAATGATGTTATGAACATCATTACTACCTTAAGTTCCTTGGATAAACCTACTGGAAAATAGAAAAATGGATCTAGCTTCAACGGATCCTTGGATGGCTCGAAGTTCTTGAAGCAGAATCATGACACGAAAACAAGTTCAAGTAAGATCATCACTTGAAATAAGATTGTTATAGTTATAGAAATTGAACCAAAGTTTGAATATGATTATTACCTTGTATTAGAATGATAACCTACTGTAAGAAACAAAGATTTCTTGAGGTTGGATGATCACCTCACAAGATTGGAAGTGAGCTAGCAAACTTGAAAGTATTCTTGATTTTATGTAACTAGAACTTGTAGAATTTATGAAGAACACTTAGAACTTGAAGATAGAACTTTAGAGAGATCAATTAGATGAAGAAAATTGAAGAATGAAAGTGTTTGTAGGTGTTTTTGGTCGTTGGTGTATGGATTACATATAAAGGATATGTAATTTTGTTTTCATGTAAATAAGTCATGAATGATTACTCATATTTTTGTAATTTTATGAGATATTTCATGCTAGTTGCCAAATGATGGTTCCCACATGTGTTAGGTGACTCACATGGGCTGCTAAGAGCTGATCATTGGAGTGTATATACCAATAGTACATACATCTAAAAGCTGTGTATTGTACGAGTACGAATACGGGTGCATACGAGTAGAATTGTTGATGAAACTGAACGAGGATGTAATTGTAAGCATTTTTGTTAAGTAGAAGTATTTTGATAAGTGTATTGAAGTCTTTCAAAAGTGTATAAATACATATTAAAACACTACATGTATATACATTTTAACTGAGTCGTTAAGTCATCGTTAGTCGTTACATGTAAGTGTTGTTTTGAAACCTTTAGGTTAACGATCTTGTTAAATGTTGTTAACCCAATGTTTATAATATCAAATGAGATTTTAAATTATTATATTATCATGATATTATCATGTATGAATATCTCTTAATATGATATATATACATTAAATGTCTTTACAACGATAATCGTTACATATATGTCTCGTTTAAAAATCATTAAGTTAGTAGTCTTGTTTTTACATATGTAGTTCATTGTTAATATACTTAATGATATGTTTACTTATCATAGTATCATGTTAACTATATATACATCCATATATATGTCATCATATAGTTTTTACAAGTTTTAACGTTCGTGAATCACCGGTTAACTTGGGTGGTCAATTGTCTATATGAAACATATTTCAGTTAATCAAGTCTTAACAAGTTTGATTGCTTAACATGTTGGAAACATTTAATCATGTAAATATCAATCTCAATTAATATATATAAACATGGAAAAGTTCGGGTCACTACAGTACCTACCCGTTAAATAAATTTCGTCCCGAAATTTTAAGTTGTTGAAGGTGTTGACGAATCTTCTGGAAATAGATGCGGGTATTTCTTCTTCATCTGATCTTCATGCTCCCAGGTGAACTCGGGTCCTCTACGAGCATTCCATCGAACCTTAACAATTGGTATCTTGTTTTGCTTAAGTCTTTTAACCTCACGATCCATTATTTCGACGGGTTCTTCGATGAATTGAAGTTTTTCGTTGATTTGGATTTCATCTAATGGAATAGTGAGATCTTCTTTAGCAAAACATTTCTTCAATCTCGAGACGTGGAAAGTGTTATGTACAGCCGCGAGTTGTTGAGGTAACTGAAGTCGGTAAGCTACTGGTCCGACACGATCAATAATCTTGAATGGTCCAATATACCTTGGATTTAATTTCCCTCGTTTATCAAATCGAACAACGCCTTTCCAAGGTGCAACTTTAAGCATGACCATCTCTCTAATTTCAAATTCTATATCTTTTCTTTTAATGTCAGCGTAGCTCTTTTGTCAACTTTGGGCGGTTTTCAACCGTTGTTGAATTTGGATGATCTTCTCGGTAGTTTCTTGTATAATCTCCGAACCCGTAATCTGTCTATCCCCCACTTCACTCCAAAAAATCGGAGACCTGCACTTTCTACCATAAAGTGCTTCAAACGGCGCCATCTCAGTGCTTGAATGGTAGCTGTTGTTGTAGGAAAATTCTGCTAACGGTAGATGTCGATCCCAACTGTTTCCGAAATCAATAACACATGCTCGTAGCATGTCTTCAAGCGTGTGTATCGTCCTTTCGCTCTGCCCATCATTTTGTGGATGATAGGCAGTACTCATGTCTAGACGAGTTCCTAATGCTTGCTGTAATGTCTGCCAGAATCTTCAAATAAATCTGCCATCCCTATCAGAGATAATAGAGATTGGTATTCCATGTCTGGAGATGACTTCCTTCAAATAAAGTCGTGCTAACTTCTCCATCTTGTCATCTTCTCTTATTGGCAGGAAGTGTGCTGATTTGGTGAGACGATCAACTATTACCCAAATAGTATCAAAACCACTTGCAGTCCTTGGCAATTTAGTGATGAAATCCATGGTAATGTTTTCCCATTTCCATTTTGGGATTTCAGGGTGTTGAAGTAGACCTGATGGTTTCTGATGCTCAGCTTTGACCTTAGAACACGTCAAACATTCTCCTACGTATTTAGCAACATCGGCTTTCATACCCGGCCACCAAAAATGTTTCTTGAGATCCTTGTACATCTTCCCCGTTCCAGGATGTATTGAGTATCTGGTTTTATGAGCTTCTCTAAGTACCATTTCTCTCATATCTCCAAATTTTGGTACCCAAATCCTTTCAGCCCTATACCGGGTTCCGTCTTCCCGAATATTAAGATGCTTCTCCGATCCTTTAGGTATTTCATCCTTTAAATTTCCCTTTTTTAAAACTCTTTGTTGCGCCTCCTTTATTTGAGTAGTAAGGTTATTATGAATCATTATATTCATAGATTTTACTCGAATGGGTTCTCTGTCCTTCCTGCTCAAGGCATCGGCTACCACATTTGCCTTCCCCGGGTGGTAACGAATCTCAAAGTCGTAATCATTCAATAATTTAATCCACCTACGCTGCCTCATATTCACTTGTTTCTGATTAAATATGTGTTGAAGACTTTTGTTGTCGGTATATATAATACTTTTGACCCCATATAAGTAGTGTCTCCAAGTCTTTAATGCAAAAACAACCGCGCCTAATTCCAAATCATGCGTTGTA
This sequence comes from Rutidosis leptorrhynchoides, assembly GCF_046630445.1. Lineage (NCBI taxonomy): Eukaryota > Viridiplantae > Streptophyta > Magnoliopsida > Asterales > Asteraceae > Rutidosis > Rutidosis leptorrhynchoides. The sequence goes on from NC_092337.1 coordinate 252,815,041, forward strand.
TAATTTTGTTCGTGAATCTTCAATTGTCTAGACGCATAAGCAATCACCTTCGTTCGTTGCATTAATACACAACCGAGACCTTGCTTTGATGCGTCACAATAAATCACAAAATCATCATTCCCTTCAGGCAATGACAATATAGGTGCCGTAGTTAGCTTTTTCTTCAATAACTGAAACGCTTTCTCTTGTTCATCATTCCATTCAAATTTCTTCCCTTTATGCGTTAATGCAGTCAAGGGTTTTGCTATTCTGGAAAAGTCTTGGATGAACCTTCTGTAGTAACCAGCTAGTCCTAAAAACTGGCGTATGTGTTTCGGAGTTTTTGGGGTTTCCCACTTTTCAACAGTTTCTATCTTTGCCGGATCCACCTTAATACCTTCTTTGTTCACTATGTGACCGAGGAATTGAACTTCTTCCAACCAAAATGCACACTTTGAAAACTTAGGGTACAATTCTTCCTTCCTCAATACTTCTAACACCTTTCTCAAATGTTCACCGTGTTCTTGGTCATTCTTTGAGTAAATAAGTATGTCATCAATGAAAACAATGAAAAACTTGTCAAGGTATGGTCCACACACTCGGTTCATAAGGTCCATGAACACAGCTGGTGCATTAGTTAAACCAAACGGCATGACCATAAACTTGTAATGACCATAACGTGTTCTGAAAGCAGTCTTTGGAATATCATCTTCTTTCACCCGCATTTGATGATACCCGGAACGTAAGTCAATCTTTGAATAAACAGACGAGCCTTGTAGTTGATCAAATAAGTCGTCGATTCTCGGTAGTGGGTAGCGATTCTTGATGGTAAGTTTGTTCAACTCTCGGTAGTCGATACACAACCCGAATGTACCATCTTTCTTCTTGACAAACAAAACAGGAGCTCCCTACAGTGATGTGCTTGGTTGAATGAAACCACGCTCTAAAAGTTCTTGTAATTGGCTTTGCAGTTCTTTCATCTCGCTGGGTGCGAGTCTGTAAGGAGCACGAGCTATTGGTGCAGCTCCTGGTACAAGATCTATTTGAAATTCAATGGATCGATGTGGGGGTAATCCCGGTAATTCTTTCAGAAATACATCGGGAAATTCTTTTGCAATGGGAACATCATTGATGCTCTTTTCTTCAGTTTGTACTTTCTCGACGTGTGCTAGAACAGCATAGCAACCTTTTCTTATTAGTTTTTGTGCCTTCAAATTACTAATAAGATGTAGCTTCGTGTTGCCCTTTTCTCCATACACCATTAAGGGTTTTCCTTTTTCTCGTATAATGCGAATTGCATTTTTGTAACAAACGATCTCTGCTTTCACTTCTTTCAACCAGTCCATACCGATTATCACATCAAAACTCCCTAACTCTACTGGTATCAAATCAATCTTAAATGTTTCGCTAACCAGTTTAATTTCTCGATTCTGACATATATTATCTGCTAAAATTAATTTACCATTTGCTAATTCGAGTAAAAATTTACTATCCAAAAGCATCAATGGACAACTTAATTTAGCACAAAAATCTCTAGTCATATAGCTTCTATCCGCACCCGAATCAAATAAAACGTAAGAAGATTTATTGTCAGTAAGAAACGTACCCGTAACAAGCTCCGGGTCTTCCTGTGCCTCTGCCGCATTAATATTGAAAACTCTTCTGCGGCCATGTCCATTCGTGTTCTCCTGGTTCGGGCAATAACTAATAATGTGGCCCGATTTTCCACATTTATAACAAACTACATTGGCATAACTTGCTCCGACACTACTTGCTCCGCCATTACTCGTTCCGACACCATTTGTTCCTTTTGTTCTATTAACCCCTGGTCCGTAGACCTCACACTTCGCCGCGCTATGACCATTTCTTTTACACTTGTTGCAAAATTTGGTGCAGAACCCCGAGTGATACTTTTCACACCTTTGGCATAGCTGCTTCTGATTGTTGTTGTTGTTGCGCTTATTATTGTTGTTGGGATGATTGTTGTAGTTGCTGTTGTTGTTGTTGTTGTTGTTGTTGTTGTTGGGCCGTTTGTTGTAGTTATGATTGATGTTGCGATTGTTTGGATAATTGTTGCGATTATTGTTGTAATTGCTGTTGTTGTTGTATTGGTGATTCTTATCACCGTTTTCCTCCCACTTTCTTTTAACTTGCTTCACATTGGCCTCTTCAGCTGTCCGTTCTTTAATTCTTTCTTCAATCTGGTTCACTAGTTTGTGAGCCATTCTACATGCCTGTTGTATGGAGGCGGGCTCGTGTGAACTTATATCTTCTTGGATTCTTTCCGGTAATCCTTTCACAAACGCGTCGATCTTCTCTTCCTCATCTTCAAATGCTCCCGGACACAATAGGCACAATTCTGTGAATCGTCTTTCGTACGTGGTAATATCAAATCCTTGGGTTCGTAACCCTCTAAGTTCTGTCTTGAGCTTATTGACCTCGGTTCTGGGACGGTACTTCTCGTTCATCAAGTGCTTGAATGCTGACCACGGTAGTGCGTACGCATCGTCTTGTCCCACTTGCTCTAGATAGGTATTCAACCATGTTAACGCAGAACCTGTGAAGGTATGCGTAGCGTACTTCACTTTGTCCTCTTCAGTACACTTACTTATGGCAAACACCGATTCGACCTTCTCGGTCCACCGTTTCAATCCGATCGGTCCTTCGGTTCCATCAAATTCCAAAGGTTTGCAGGCAGTGAATTCTTTGTAGGTGCATCCTACACGATTTCCTATACTGCTAGATCCAAGGTTATTGTTGGTATGTAGCGCAGCCTGTACTGCGGCTATGTTTGAAGCTAGAAAAGTACGGAATTCCTCTTCATTCATATTCACGGTGTGTCGAGTAGTCGGTGCCATTTCCTTCAAAATAGTCAAATGGAACAAGTTAATCATACAGAATATTAAGAGTAGTTAATAGTATTTCGTAGCATAATATGAACTCATTTATAAAAGCTTTTTCTTCATATTAGCGTTTTATAAGTTTAAATTTGGGTAGTACCTACCCGTTAAGTTCATACTTAGTAGCTAATATACAATTCAACTACTACAATTCTATATGAAAAACTGATTATAATAATATTTCGCGTTCAAACTTTTACACAATATTTTACAAACTTACAATACCGCTTATTTTACATATAGCATGAAATATAGCACACAATAAATTTGATACAAGATGGTTGTGAAGATAATTCTAGCTAGTACACAAGTCGTTCAGCAAAGGCAATAAAGACACGTAATTCATACGTCCAGAAACAAGTCATGCATTCTGGTTTTACTAGGATTACTTCCCATCCTTGGTCTTGTGGAACATAACCGTTATGGCCGTTGATAAGACAGCGTGTTGTAACGTCGTCAAAGGGACGAGGGTTACGTAATGTCCAACAGTCCCGTAACAATCTAAAAACCTCATTTCTTACCCCAATTACCGACTCCGTCACTTGTGGGAACGTTTTGTTTAATAGTTGTAGCCCGATGTTCTTGTTCTCACTTTGGTGAGAAGCGAACATTACTAATCCGTAAGCATAACATGCTTCTTTATGTTGCATGTTAGCCACTTTTTCTAAATCATGAAGTCCAATATTCAGATATATTGAGTCAAAATAATTTCTTAACCCATTACGTAAAATAGCATTTGGGTTCCCCGCAATATATGCGTCAAAGTAAACACATCGTAACTTATGGATTTCCCAATGCGATATCCCCCATCTTTCGAACGAAAGCCTTTTATAAACCAAGGCATTCTTGGAACGTTCTTCGAATGTCTTACAAACTGATCTCGCCTTAAATAGTTGTGCCGAAGAATTCTGGCCGACTCTAGACAAGATTTCATCAATCATGTCTCCGGGTAGGTCTCTTAAAATATTGGGTTGTCTATCCATTTTGTACTTTTATACTGTAAAATAGACAAGAGTTAGATTCATAAAAAAAAATACTTATTAATACAAGCAATTTTTACATATATCATAAAGCATAAGCACACTATATTACATATATTACACCACACGAATACAACTATCTTATTCCGACTCGCTTGTTTCTTCTTCTTCGGTTTTGGTTCGTTTTGCCAAGTTTCTAGGGATATATGATGTTCCCCTAATAAGAGCCGTCGTTATCCACATTGGTTTAGAAAAACCTGGTGGTTTAGAGGTTCCCGGGTCATTGTTACAACTTAAGGACTTCGGGGGTTGACGATACATATAAAGTTCATCGGGGTTGGAATTAGATTTCTCTATTTTTATGCCCTTTCCCTTATTATTTTCTTTTGCCTTTTTAAATTCAGTTGGGGTAATTTCTATAACATCATCGGAATTCTCGTCGGAATCCGATTCATCGTAGAATTGGTAATCCTCCCAATATTTTGCTTCCTTGGCGGAAACACCATTGACCATAATTAACCTTGGTCGGTTGGTTGAGGATTTTCTTTTACTTAACCGTTTTATTATTTCTCCCACCGGTTCCGATTCTTCTTCCGGTTCCGATTCTTCTTCCGGTTCCGATTCTTCTTCCGGTTCCGACTCTTCTTCCGGTTCCTCTTCGGGAACTTGTGAATCAGTCCACGAATCATTCCAATTTACATTTGACTCTTCATTATTATTAGGTGAGTCAATGGGACTTGTTGTAGAGGTAGACATCTATCATATAATATCAAACGCGTTAAGAGATTAATATATCACATAATATTCACATGTTAAAAATATATAGTTTCCAACAAAATTTGTTAAGCAATCATTTTTCAAGTAAACACGGTCGAAGTCCAGACTCACTAATGCATCCTAACAAACTCGATAAGACACACTAATGCAAAATTCTGGTTCTCTAAGACCAACGCTCGGATACCAACTGAAATGTCCCGCTCTTATTGATTAAAAACGTTCCATATTAATTGATTTCGTTGCGAGGTTTTGACCTCTATATGAGACGTTTTTCAAAGACTGCATTCATTTTTAAAACAAACCATAACCTTTATTTCATAAATAAAGATTTAAAAAACTTTACGTAGATTATCAAATAATGATAATCTAAAATATCCTGTTTACACACGACCATTACATAATGGTTTACAATACAAATATGTTACATCGAAATCAGTTTCTTGAATGCAGTTTTTACACAATATCATACAAACATGGACTCCAAATCTTGTCCTTATTTTAGTATGCAACTGCAGAAGCTCTTAGTATTCACCTGAGAATAAACATGCTTTAAACGTCAACAAAAAATGTTGGTGAGTTATAGGTTTAACCTATATATATCAAATCATAATAATAGACCAAAAGATTTCATATTTCAATACACATCCCATACATAGAGATAAAAATCATTCATATGGTGAATACCTGGTAACCGACATTAACAAGATGCATATATAAGAATATCCCCATCATTCCGGGACACCCTTCGGATATGATATAAATTTCGAAGTACTAAAGCATCCGGTACTTTGGATGGGGTTTGTTAGGCCCAATAGATCTATCTTTAGGATTCACGTCAATTACGGTGTCTGTTCCCTAATTCTTAGATTACCAGACTTAATAAAAAGGGGTATATTCGATTTCGATAATTCAACCATAGAATGTAGTTTCACGTACTTGTGTCTATTTTGTAAATCATTTATAAAACCTGCATGTATTCTCGTCCCAAAAATATTAGATTTTAACAGTGGGACTATAACTCACTTTCACAGATTTTTTTACTTCGTCGGAAAGTAAGACTTGGCCACTGGTTGATTCACGAACCTATAACAATATATACATATATATCAAAGTATGTTCAAAATATATTTACAACACTTTTAATATATTTTGATGTTTTAAGTTTATTAAGTCAGCTGTCCTCGTTAATAACCTACAACTAGTTGTCCACAGTTAGATGTACATAAATAAATCGATAAATATTATCTTAAATCAATCCACGACCCATTGTATACGTATCTCAGTATTGATCACAACTCAAACTATATATATTTTGGAATCCACCTCAACCCTGTATAGCTAACTCCAACATTCACATATAGAGTGTCTATGGTTGTTCCGAAATATATATAGATGTGTCGACATGATAGGTCGAAACATTGTATACGTGTCTATGGTATCTCAAGATTATATAATATACAATACAAGTTGATTAAGTTATGGTTGGAATAGATTTGTTACCAATTTTCACGTAGCTAAAATAAAAAAATTATCCAATCTTGTTTTACCCATAACTTCTTCATTTTAAATCCGTTTTGAGTGAATCAAATTGCTATGGTTTCATATTGAACTCTATTTTATGAATCTAAACAGAAAAAGTATAGGTTTATAGTCGGAAAAATAAGTTACAAGTCGTTTTTGTAAAGGTAGTCATTTCAGTCGAAAGAACGACGTCTAGATGACCATTTTAGAAAACATACTTCCACTTTGAGTTTAACCATAATTTTTGGATATAGTTTCATGTTCATAATAAAAATCATTTTCTCAGAATAACAACTTTTAAATCAAAGTTTATCATAGTTTTTAATAAACTAACCCAAAACAGCCTGCGGTGTTACTACGACGGCGTAAATCCGGTTTTACGGTGTTTTTCGTGTTTCCAGATTTTAAATCATTAAGTTAGCATATCATATAGATATAGAACATGTGTTTAGTTGATTTTAAAAGTCAAGTTAGAAGGATTAACTTTTGTTTGCGAACAAGTTTAGAATTAACTAAACTATGTTCTAGTGATTACAAGTTTAAACCTTCGAATAAGATAGCTTTATATGTATGAATCGAATGATGTTATGAACATCATTACTACCTTAAGTTCCTTGGATAAACCTACTGGAAAAGAGAAAAATGGATCTAGCTTCAACGGATCCTTGGATGGCTCGAAGTTCTTGAAGCAGAATCATGACACGAAAACAAGTTCAAGTAAGATCATCACTTGAAATAAGATTGTTATAGTTATAGAAATTGAACCAAAGTTTGAATATGATTATTACCTTGTATTAGAATGATAACCTACTGTAAGAAACAAAGATTTCTTGAGGTTGGATGATCACCTCACAAGATTGGAAGTGAGCTAGCAAACTTGAAAGTATTCTTGATTTTATGAAACTAGAACTTGTAGAATTTATGAAGAACACTTAGAACTTGAAGATAGAACTTGAGAGAGATCAATTAGATGAATAAAATTGAAGAATGAAAGTGTTTGTAGGTGTTTTTGGTCGTTGGTGTATGGATTAGATATAAAGGATATGTAATTTTGTTTTCATGTAAATAAGTCATGAATGATTACTCATATTTTTGTAATTTTATGAGATATTTCATGCTAGTTGCCAAATGATGGTTCTCACATGTGTTAGGTGACTCACATGGGCTGCTAAGAGCTGATCATTGGAGTGTATATACCAATAGTACATACATCTAAAAGCTGTGTATTGTACGAGTACGAATACGGGTGCATACGAGTAGAATTGTTGATGAAACTGAACGAGGATGTAATTGTAAGCATTTTTGTTAAGTAGAAGTATTTTGATAAGTGTATTTAAGTCTTTCAAAAGTGTATAAATACATATTAAAACACTACATGTATATACATTTTAACTGAGTCGTTAAGTCATCGTTAGTCGTTACATGTAAGTGTTGTTTTGAAACCTTTAGGTTAACGATCTTGTTAAATGTTGTTAACCCAATGTTTATAATATCAAATGAGATTTTAAATTATTATATTATCATGATATTATCATGTATGAATATCTATTAATATGATATATATACATTAAATGTCTTTACAACGATAATCGTTACATATATGTCTCGTTTAAAAATCATTAAGTTAGTAGTCTTGTTTTTACATATGTAGTTCATTGTTAATATACTTAATGATATGTTTAATTATCATAGTATCATATTAACTATATATATATATATCCATATATATGTCATCATATAGTTTTTACAAGTTTTAACGTTCGTGAATCACCGGTCAACTTGGGTGGTCAATTGTCTATATGAAACATATTTCAGTTAATCAAGTCTTAACAAGTTTGATTGCTTAACATGTTGGAAACATTTAATCATGTAAATATCAATCTCAATTAATATATATAAACATGAAAAAGTTCGGGTCACTACAGTCAAAGGGACGAGGGTTACGTAATGTCCAACAGTCCCGTAACAATCTAAAAACCTCATTTCTTACCCCAATTACCGACTCCGTCACTTGTGGGAACGTTTTGTTTAATAGTTGTAGCCCGATGTTCTTGTTCTCACTTTAGTGAGAAGCGAACATTACTAATCCGTAAGCATAACATGCTTCTTTATGTTGCATGTTAGCCGCTTTTTCTAAATCACGAAGTCCAATATTCGGATATATTGAGTCAAAATAATTTCTTAACCCATTGCGTAAAATAGCATTTGGGTTCCCCGCAATATATGCGTCAAAGTAAACACATAGTAACTTATGGATTTCCCAATGTGATATCCCCCATCTTTCGAACGAAAGCCTTTTATAAACCAAGGCATTCTTGGAACGTTCTTCGAATGTCTTACAAACTGATCTCGCCTTAAATAGTTGTGCCGAAGAATTCTGACCGACTCTAGACAAGATTTCATCAATCATGTCTCCGGGTGGGTCTCTTAAAATATTGGGTTGTCTATCCATTTTGTGTTTTTATACTGTAAAATAGACAGGAGTTAGATTCATAAAAAAAATACTTATTAATACAAGCAATTTTTACATATATCATAAAGCATAAGCACACTATATTACATATATTACACCACACGAATACAACTATCTTATTCCGACTCGCTTGTTTCTTCTTCTTCGGTTTTGGTTCGTTTTGCCAAGTTTCTAGGAATATATGATGTTCCCCTAATACGAGCCGTCATTTTCCACATTGGTTTAGAAAAACCTGGTGGTTTAGAGGTTCTCGGGTCATTGTTACAACTTAAGGACTTCGGGGGTTGACGATACATATAAAGTTCATCGGGGTTGGAATTAGATTTCTCTATTTTTATGCCCTTTCCCTTATTATTTTCTTTTGCCTTTTTAAATTCAGTTGGGGTAATTTCTATAACATCATCGGAATTCTCGTCGGAATCCGATTCATCGGAGAATTGGTAATCCTTCCAATATTTTGCTTCCTTGGCGGAAACACCATTGACCATAATTAACCTTGGTCGGTTGGTTGAGGATTTTATTTTACTTAACCGTTTTATTATTTCCCCCACCGGTTCTATTTCTTCATCCGGTTCCGATTCTTCTTCCGGTTCCGATTCTTCTTCCGGTTCCGACTCTTCTTCCGGTTCCTCATCAGGAACTTGTGAATCAGTCCACGAATCATTCCAATTTACATTTGACTCTTCATTATTATTAGATGAGTCAATGGGACTTGTTCTAGAGGTAGACATCTATCACATAATATCAAACACGTTAAGAGATTAATATATCACATAATATTCACATGTTAAAAATATATAGTTTCCAACAAAATTTGTTAAGCAATCATTTTTAAGTAAACACGGTCGAAGTCCAGACTCACTAATGCATCCTAACAAACTCGATAAGACACACTAATGCAAAATTCTGGTTCTCTAAGACCAACACTCTGATACCAACTGAAATGTCCCGTTCTTATTGATTAAAAACGTTCCATATTAATTGATTTCGTTGCGAGGTTTTGACCTCTATATGAGACGTTTTTCAAAGACTGCATTCATTTTAAAATAAACCATAACCTTTATTTCATCAATAAAGGTTTAAAAAGCTTTACGTAGATTATCAAATAATGATAATCTAAAATATTATGTTTACACACGACCATTACATAATGGTTTATAATACAAATATGTTACAACAAAATAAGTTTCTTGAATGCAGTTTTTACACAATATCATACAAGCATGGACTCCAAATCTCGTCCTTATTTAAGTATGCGACAGCGGAAGCTCTTAATAATCACCTGAGAATAAACATGCTTAAAACGTCAACAAAAATGTTGGTGAGTTATAGGTTTGACCTATATATATCAAATCATAATAATAGACCACAAGATTTCATATTTCAATACACATCCCATACATAGAGATAAAAATCATACATATGGTGAACACCTGGTAACCGACATTAACAAGATGCATATATAAGAATATCCCCATCATTCCGGGATCCTCCTTCGGACATGATATAAATTTCGAAGTACTAAAGCATCCGGTACTTTGGATGGGGTTTGTTAGGCCCAATAGATCTATCTTTAGGATTCGCGTCAATTAGGGTGTCTGTTCCCTAATTCTTAGATTACCAGACTTAATAAAAAGGGGCATATTCAATTTCGATAATTCAACCATAGAATGTAGTTTCATGTACTGGTGTCTATTTTGTAAATCATTTATAAAACCTGCATGTATTCTCATCCCAAAAATATTAGATTTTAAAAGTGGGACTATAACTCACTTTCACAGATTTTTACTTCGTCGGGAAGTAAGACTTGGCCACTGGTTGATTCACGAACCTATAACAATATATACATATATATATCAAAGTATGTTCAAAATATATTTACAACACTTTTAATATATTTTGATGTTTTTAGTTTATTAAGTCAGTTGTCCTCGTTAGTAACCTACAACTAGTTGTTCACGGTTAGATGTACAGAAATAAATCGATAAATATTATCTTGAATCAATCCACGACCCAGTGTATACGTATCTCAGTATTGATCACAACTCAAACTATATATATTTTGGAATCAACCTCAACCCTGTATAGCTAGCTCCAACATTCACATATAGAGTGTCTATGGTTGTTCCGAAATATATATAGATGTGTCGACATGATAGGTCGAAACATTGTATACGTGTCTATGGTATCTCAAGATTACATAATATACAATACAAGTTGATTAAGTTATGGTTGGAATAGATTTGTTACCAATTTTCACGTAGCTAAAATGAGAAAAATTATCCAATCTTGTTTTACCCATAACTTCTTCATTTTAAATCCGTTTTGAGTGAATCAAATTGCTATGGTTTCATATTGAACTCTATTTTATGAATCTAAACAGAAAAAGCATAGGTTTATATTCGGAAAAATAAGTTACAAGTCGTTTTTATAAAGGTAGTCATTTCAGTCGAAAGAACGACGTCTAGATGACCATTTTAGAAAACATACTTCCACTTTGAGTTTAACCATAATTTTTGGATATAGTTTCATGTTCATAATAAAAATGATTTTCTCAGAATAACAACTTTTAAATCAAAGTTTATCATAGTTTTTAATTAACTAACCCAAAACAGCCCGCGATGTTACTACGACGGCGTAAATCCGGTTTTACGGTGTTTTTCGTGTTTCCAGGTTTTAAATCATTAAGTTAGCATATCATATAGATATAGAACATGTGTTTAGTTGATTTTAAAAGTCAAGTTAGAAGGATTAACTTTTGTTTGCGAACAAGTTTAGAATTAACTAAACTATGTTCTAGTGATTACAAGTTTAAACCTTCGAATAAGATAGCTTTATATGTATGAATCGAATGATGTTATGAACATCATTACTACCTTAAGTTCCTTGGATAAACCTACTGGAAAAGAGAAAAATGGATCTAGCTTCAACGGATCCTTGGATGGCTCGAAGTTCTTGAAGCAGAATCATGACACGAAAACAAGTTCAAGTAAGATCATCACTTGAAATAAGATTGTTATAGTTATAGAAATTGAACCAAAGTTTGAATATGATTATTACCTTGTATTAGAATGATAACCTACTGTAAGAAACAAAGATTTCTTGAGGTTGGATGATCACCTCACAAGATTGGAAGTGAGCTAGCAAACTTGAAAGTATTCTTGATTTTATGAAACTAGAACTTGTAGAATTTATGAAGAACACTTAGAACTTGAAGATAGAACTTGAGAGAGATCAATTAGATGAAGAAAATTGAAGAATGAAAGTCTTTGTAGGTGTTTTTGGTCGTTGGTGTATGGATTAGATATAAAGGATATGTAATTTTGTTTTCATGTAAATAAGTCATGAATGATTACTCATATTTTTGTAATTTTATGAGATATTTCATGCTAGTTGCCAAATGATGGTTCCCACATGTGTTAGGTAACTCACATGGGCTGCTAAGAGCTAATCATTGGAGTGTATATACCAATAGTACATACATCTGAAAGCTGTGTATTGTACGAGTACGAATACGGGTGCATACGAGTAGAATTGTTGATGAAACTGAACGAGGATGTAATTGTAAGCATTTTTGTTAAGTAGAAGTATTTTGATAAGTGTATTTAAGTCTTTAAAAAGTGTATAAATACATATTAAAACACTACATGTATATACATTTTAACTGAGTCGTTAAGTCATCGTTAGTCGTTACATGTAAGTGTTGTTTTGAAACCTTTAGGTTAACGATCTTGTTAAATGTTGTTAACCCAATGTTTATAATATCAAATGAGATTTTAAATTATTATATTATCATGATATTATCATGTATGAATATCTATTAATATGATATATATACATTAAATATCTTTACAACGATAATCGTTACATATATGTCTCGTTTAAAAATCATTAAGTTAGTAGTCTTGTTTTTACATATGTAGTTCATTGTTAATATGCTTAATGATATGTTTAATTATAATAGTATCATGTTAACTATATATATATATCCATATATATGTCATCATATAGTTTTTACAAGTTTTAACGTTCGTGAATCACCGGTCAACTTGGGTGGTCAATTGTCTATATGAAACATATTTCAGTTAATCAAGTCTTAACAAGTTTGATTGCTTAACATGTTGGAAACATTTAATCATGTAAATATCAATCTCAATTAATATATATAAACATAAAAAAGTTCGGGTCACTACAGTCAAAGGGACGAGGGTTACGTAATGTCCAACAGTCCCGTAACAATCTAAAAACCTCATTTCTTACCCCAATTACCGACTCCGTCACTTGTGGGAACGTTTTGTTTAATAGTTGTAGCCCGATGTTCTTGTTCTCACTTTGGTGAGAAGCGAACATTACTAATCCGTAAGCATAACATGCTTCTTTATGTTGAATGTTAGCCGCTTTTTCTAAATCACGAAGTCCAATATTCGGATATATTGAGTCAAAATAATTTCTTAACCCATTGCGTAAAATAGCATTTGGGTTCCCCGCAATATATGCGTCAAAGTAAACACATAGTAACTTATGGATTTCCCAATGTGATATCCCCCATCTTTCGAACGAAAGCCTTTTATAAACCAAGGCATTCTTGGAACGTTCTTCGAATGTCTTACAAACTGATCTCGCCTTAAATAGTTGTGCCGAAGAATTCTGACCGACTCTAGACAAGATTTCATCAATCATGTCTCCGGGTAGGTCTCTTAAAATATTGGGTTGTCTATCCATTTTGTGTTTTTATATTGTAAAATAGACAGGAGTTAGATTCATAAAAAAAATACTTATTAATACAAGCAATTTTTACATATATCATAAAGCATAAGCACACTATATTACATATATTACACCACACGAATACAACTATCTTATTCCGACTCGCTTGTTTCTTCTTCTTTGGTTTTGGTTCATTTTGCCAAGTTTCTAGGAATATATGATGTTCCCCTAATACGAGCCGTCGTTTTCCACATTGGTTTAGAAAAACCTGGTGGTTTAGAGGTTCCCGGGTCATTGTTACAACTTAAGGACTTCGGGGGTTGACGATACATATAAAGTTCATCGGGGTTGGAATTAGATTTCTCTATTTTTATGCCCTTTCCCTTATTATTTTCTTTTGCCTTTTTAAATTCAGTTGGGGTAATTTCTATAACATCATCGGAATTATCGTCGGAATCCGATTCATCGGAGAATTGGTAATCCTCCCAATATTTTGCTTCCTTGGCGGAAACACCATTGACCATAATTAACCTTGGTCGGTTGGTTGAGGATTTTATTTTACTTAACCGTTTTATTATTTCCCCCACCGGTTCTATTTCTTCATCCGGTTCCGATTCTTCTTCCGGTTCCGATTCTTCTTCCGGTTCCGACTCTTCTTCCGGTTCCTCATCGGGAACTTGTGAATCAGTCCACGAATCATTCCAATTTACATTTGACTCTTCATTATTATTAGATGAGTCAATGGGACTTGTTCTAGAGGTAGACATCTATCACATAATATCAAACGCGTTAAGAGATTAATATATCACATAATATTCACATGTTAAAAATATATAGTTTCCAACAAAATTTGTTAAGCAATCATTTTTAAGTAAACACGGTCGAAGTCCAGACTCACTAATGCATCCTAACAAACTCGATAAGACACACTAATGCAAAATTCTGGTTCTCTAAGACCAACACTCTGATACCAACTGAAATGTCCCGTTCTTATTGATTAAAAACGTTCCATATTAATTGATTTCGTTGCGAGGTTTTGACCTCTATATGAGACGTTTTTCAAAGACTAGATTCATTTTAAAACAAACCATAACCTTTATTTCATCAATAAAGGTTTAAAAAGCTTTACGTAGATTATCAAATAATGATAATCTAAAATATCCTGTTTACACACGACCATTACATAATGGTTTATAATACAAATATGTTACAACAAAATAAGTTTCTTGAATGCAGTTTTTACACAATATCATACAAGCATGGACTCCAAATCTCGTCCTTATTTAAGTATGCGACAGCGGAAGCTCTTAATAATCACCTGAGAATAAACATGCTTAAAACGTCAACAAAAATGTTGGTGAGTTATAGGTTTGACCTATATATATCAAATCATAATAATAGACCACAAGATTTCATATTTCAATACACATCCCATACATAGAGATAAAAATCATACATATGGTGAACACCTGGTAACCGACATTAACAAGATGCATATATAAGAATATCCCAATCATTCCGGGATCCTCCTTCGGACATGATATAAATTTCGAAGTACTAAAGCATCCGGTACTTTGGATGGGGTTTGTTAGGCCCAATAGATCTATCTTTAGGATTCGCGTCAATTAGGGTGTCTGTTCCCTAATTCTTAGATTACCAGACTTAATAAAAAGGGGCATATTCGATTTCGATAATTCAACCATAGAATGTAGTTTCATGTACTGGTGTCTATTTTGTAAATCATTTATAAAACCTGCATGTATTCTCATCCCAAAAATATTAGATTTTAAAAGTGGGACTATAACTCACTTTCACAGATTTTTACTTCGTCGGGAAGTAAGACTTGGCCACTGGTTGATTCACGAACCTATAACAATATATACATATATATATCAAAGTATGTTCAAAATATATTTACAACACTTTTAATATATTTTGATGTTTTTAGTTTATTAAGTCAGCTGTCCTCGTTAGTAACCTACAACTAGTTGTCCACAGTTAGATGTACAGAAATAAATCGATAAATATTATCTTGAATCAATCTACGACCCAGTGTATACGTATCTCAGTATTGATCACAACTCAAACTATATATATTTTGGAATCAACCTCAACCCTGTATAGCTAGCTCCAACATTCACATATAGAGTGTCTATGGTTGTTCCGAAATATATATAGATGTGTCGACATGATAGGTCGAAACATTGTATACGTGTCTATGGTATCTCAAGATTACATAATATACAATACAAGTTGATTAAGTTATGGTTGGAATAGATTTGTTACCAATTTTCACGTAGCTAAAATGAGAAAAATTATCCAATCTTGTTTTACCCATAACTTCTTCATTTTAAATCCGTTTTGAGTGAATCAAATTGCTATGGTTTCATATTGAACTCTATTTTATGAATCTAAACAGAAAAAGTATAGGTTTATAGTCGGAAAAATAAGTTACAAGTCGTTTTTGTAAAGGTAGTCATTTCAGTCGAAAGAACGACGTCTAGATGACCATTTTAGAAAACATACTTCCACTTTGAGTTTAACCATAATTTTTGGATATAGTTTCATGTTCATAATAAAAATCATTTTCTCAGAATAACAACTTTTAAATCAAAGTTTATCATAGTTTTTAATTAACTAACCCAAAACAGCCCGCGGTGTTACTACGACGGCGTAAATCCGGTTTTACGGTGTTTTTCGTGTTTCCAGGTTTTAAATCATTAAGTTAGCATATCATATAGATATAGAACATGTGTTTAGTTGATTTTAAAAGTCAAGTTAGAAGGATTAACTTTTGTTTGCGAACAAGTTTAGAATTAACTAAACTATGTTCTAGTGATTACAAGTTTAAACCTTCGAATAAGATAGCTTTATATGTATGAATCGAATGATGTTATGAACATCATTACTACCTTAAGTTCCTTGGATAAACCTACTGGAAAAGAGAAAAATGGATCTAGCTTCAACGGATCCTTGGATGGTGATGATGTAGCGTGAGGGTACGAAATAGTATTATTTTTAATACAAAATACTACAAAATATGACACAAGTTTTATTAATTTACGGATGGGATATACCTAAACCTTGCTACAACACTATAGGCAGTGTACCTAATCGTAGAGTAGTGTAGTTTTTAGTAAGTCCGGTTCGTTCCACAGGGAGCTGGTGATACTTACTATATTTTTAACTATATTTATATAAAATATATATAATTATATAAGTAGTAGTATTATTATAAAAGGGGGGTTTTACCGTTTAATGACCGGTTTATCGATTCTATATTTTAAGCGTAAAGATAAATGACGATAATTAAAGTGCGTAAAATAATGACAATAAATAAAATGACAGTAAATAAAATTGCGAGTATTAAAATGACAGTAAATAAAGATACGATGAGAAATACAATAAAAGAATTATGCTTATTTAAACTTCCGTAATCATGATGTTTGACGTGTTGATTTTAATTTATTACCATGGGTTAATTGTCCTTTGTCCTGGTTTATTTGATACGTCTATCTGGTTTTTGTCCATAATAGTCCATCGGTCATAAATATAAAGTGCGAGTATCCTCGTCAAATTACCCTTATACCCGAAGTCAAATATTCCAACTGATTAAGGATTTAAACTGTGACGCAGTTATCACTTCTATCAACAATTACACCAGTTATCACTGTATGTAATCTACCCCTGTTTTAATTAGTTTATGAATATTAATTCATCCACTTGATCAGAATGAATAATCAATTACCCAACCCAATTGATTAATTAAATGATTATAACAGATTCCATATGAACGTCACTAAATAGGACAACCATAATCATTATTAATTATTAGGTTAATTAATTTGAAGATAGGTTCGACAGACTCCAATGAGTTGTCACTCAATTAGACAATACCCCCCATCTATTAATAGTCAATAGTCCAATTTCCACAAGTGTCGGTCTTTTGCCCAAACCTTAATTATGGTACAAAGTTCAATAACCCCGTCTTAATATTTTAGCCTAACATCACGATTACTTCGGCTCAAATAAGCATAATAATAACTTAGTTACGAGACATTAAATTAAAAAGGAAAGACATAACTTACAGTGGGTATTAATATCGTAGTATTACATGGGCAGAGTCTTGACTTAAAACCCGTAAATCATTTGTTACAATACTAAACTAAATCATAATTATTAAAATTATAATTAAAATTATAATTATTTATTTATATTATATGTTTACAGAGAAGGAAAAGAAAAAGATGTGTTTGAGTTCGTGCATAAACTGCCTTTTTATAGGCATTTGGCCAGATTTTTACTGCCATGCGACTCGCATGGGTTTATGCCTATTTGCCATGCGACTCGCATGGCCACGCTGGACAGCTCACATATCTTTTGTCTTCTTGTTCGTCGACATATTTATTAAATATATATAAAATTTAAATAATTTTAATAATTATTTATATATTATATTATATTTATGTGCATAGTAGACTAGATATTTTTCGTCCATTGCGTCGGGCGTTTCTTCTTGGCTCGGGTCCCGGTTCCGGATTTTCGGACGTCCTTTCGTACTATTTTATATCGTGTACTTTACGTTCCGCAACTTGTACTCTTGTCATTTTTAGACGTTCTTCATCAATAATTTGAACCTTTTTAATTGTATCTTGTACTTTTTAGCTTTTTGGACCTTTGTGTCTTTAATTCGTCGTTTTCGCCTTTTGTCTTCGCACTTATTTAATATAAACGAATATCACTTGAAAATGGAACAATTGCAACTAAAATCTTGTCTTTCTTGGGGGATTTTGCTATGAAATATATGTTCCTTTTTAGCCTTATCAATATCCCCACACTTGAGCGTTGCTTGTCCTCAAGCAATACAGTCTTGAAATAATATAATACATCACACGATCACTTCTTTATTCTTCACACTTTGTACATCAGTGATTTTGATAGAGCGGTATAAACAATGATATTAACAATAGAACCATGGTTAAAGGTGGGTGTGTCATCCACAGTTGCCTTGGGTTTAGGTCAACGACACTTGCAATCAAATAGCCGATTTACTTTCGGTTTCCAAAGCAAAGTGCACATTTAAAAGGCGGTTTACAGTCCCACATGACTATAAAAATGTAGATCCTTTAGGAAATTGGATCTTTATGAAAACATTTGATCTTTTAAAAATTCAAGCTAGATTTTACCCTAGACAAGTTTTCTGATTTGACCCACCATCGGTGTTGCAAAATATATTTGTGGATCAATATTTTGGCTAAAAACATTTAGGTTCGTGTAATCCACTGCTATCCCGGTATCGGAAAGCACACATCCAATTTACTTGTTCCGTATATTACCTTTCGGTAAACTACCGTCCGGTTGTAAAGGAAAGCGATGAACAAGAAACTGTTAAGGCAATGTCCCGTGACATGCATTTGATTATGGTCTAAAAACGTGTCGGATGCTAGTACTATCCTTGGTAGGAGCAATAGTAAAGATCATCCTATAATTTTTCGGTCTGGCACAAGGTCCTGTCTCCGACCATGCTATGCAACCACCGTTCTTACGGTTGACACCCGATTTGGTTCAGGTGACCTAATGAATTCCAGGTGAATTCCTAGGATTTTACGTTCAATGGTAATGAACGCATTGAAAATGGTTTTTCAGAAAACAAATCGGTTTGTAATTTTTGATCAAAATATTTTCTCGTTCAAGCTCGAGTTTAGATATCATCGAATTCCATGAGTTTGAATTCTCAATCTTTAAGGTCAATCTCAAGGATTGATTAATATCAGTCTTAAAAGCTGATTTTTAATCTTTAAGGAGATTATCCTTTCTGGGAATCTGATTCATTAGTCTTATCAAGCTAATTTGCACGGTGCCTCCCCATTGTACGAGATAAATCCTTCTCATGGTTAGGATAAATCTGACCACTTGGCGACCCTGTTTGATGCTGAGGTCCGTGGATTTCCTGCTGATTTTAGTGATGACTTTTCTAGATTTTTCGTCAACCTACAGCTGGTCTGGACGACAACTTCATGACCTAAATCAAGAAGCGCGTGTCTTTTTCGGAAGACTTTACTTCCTTCAAATGATGGAATTGATTCATCGTGTAGATCCATCTTTCTTTCAAATGTATTACAGTAAACCGGGTAAAACTGATTAGTATCGTCCAAAGCAAAAGTACCTGCAATAATCTTGTACAAAAATATGTGATATATGTTTTAAATTGAATAACTTGGTACATTCTTCCCACACTTAGTTTCTTTCTTTGCCTTTTTATTTTCTTCTATTTCATTTTAAATGAATTCAAGCGTTTTAGGGTGTTTCTCAATTTATGTCCTTTCCGAGGTAACGATAATTTCGGTATTATCACCTAGTTTTCACCGTTCATAAATATGTATAAACATGATTTTGACTTCATTTAATTTAAATTTTTTTTCAAATTTTCACAAAATTTGGCAATTAAAACAAGTGTAAACCCGAAAGAATTTATAACCCTTCCCCACACTTGAGATCATGCAATGCCCTCATTTGCATGAAATCAGACTATAATTTAAATTCATGAGGGTGATTAGCGTAGAAAAGTGATTAAAAATACCGAGTTTGTAATTACAAAGCTCGTCGAATGATAGATGGCGCCTCATCGTTCATTCCTTCATTTGTTATATCATATTTGTTGTTTTGCGTCTTGTCGTCAAAATTAGTACCTTTTGCTGAACTTTAATGACAGTCTTTGAAAGTGCATTGTTTTACCCTGTTTTGTACATAAGATAAAATACAAACATATATATACATATTTTTGAAGTTTGGTACATAACCCCACGTTCAAAAATTTATAATATATAATATTTTTGGCATCCTTTAGATCAATAAAATTAAAAATAATGATAACAAAATTTGTCGCCCCGCCCTCGGGTAAAGCAATTTCGGTTCAATGACCTAGTGTTCAACTTACGACGAATTTTAAAAATCATATTTTTAACTTAAAGAAATAAAGTAAATTTTGTTTTTTAAAATCACAATAAAACATAAATTAAAATGCATATTAATTTCAAATAAAACCTAAAAAAATAAAAATTCAGAATGGAGGGAGAAAACTAGTTCTTTAGTGTCTGCTAGCGGAAAAGACCAATCGGATTCCATTCTCGGAACTACACGAGAACAGAACAACTAACTCTAGATAACATTTTCTTAGAACATTTGAATCTCCCCACACTTAGGTAGCTGTGGTGTCGAAATTGTGATTAACTTCATCGTCAATTTCTTTTGGTCCATAATCAACTTGCCTATCTGTGACTTTTTCTTTAAGCCAGTGCCCGGCTTCTTCCGTAATATCCCAAAATTCAACTAGTTTCGCCTTTTCTTTAGGCGACAGATTGGATACTAACCGGTTACATAACTTAAAGTTCCCCTTACTTCTAGCATCGATAGCCCGTTTAAAAAGTTTCTTCATTGAACTGTTAATAACGGGGTCATTTAATTTCGTATCAACAACGGGGTTCTTTATTATCAAGTCATCATTAGGTTTTACTTCATTTTCCCCACACTTAGGCATTTTATTATTGCTAAGCACTACCGTTGGAGTTGGTAAAACAACATGGTTATTACCAATCATTTTTACTGGTTCAACGGTTTTAGTTGGTGGAGATTTAGACTTTCGAATCATAAAGGTGATTGATTTGTTACCACTTTTAAGTGTCATTCTTCCATTTCCTACATCAAATAACGCCCCGGTGGACGCTAAGAATGGCCGACCTAAAATTAGAGGAATGTTTGGGTCCTCTTCTATGTCAATGACAATAAATTCGACTAGAAAGGTTAAATTACCTACTTGAATGGGTAGGTTGTCAGCAATTCCAACTGGGTGCTTAATGGTTTGATCAAAGAGTCGAACACTCATATCCGTTGGACTTAACTTACCTACACCTAATCTCTTATATAAGGACAGAGGCATAACACTCACACTTGAACCTAAATCTGCTAGTGCATCATACATGACACAGTCACTAAGTAGACAAGGAACAATAAATTCACCCGGATCACCTACCCTAGGTGGAGGTTTTGGTGGAACTGTCTTCACCGGGTTTATATTTACGGCTTTTGTTTCTTGCACTTTCTTATTCTTTTTCTTCTTCTTCTTTCCAGAGGTATCACAATCTTTATTACCTATCACTTGCTCATACTCAACTCCTTTTCTTGGAAACGGGATGGGTGGTTTATATGGTGCTACCACTGGCTTTACATACTCTGGTGGTGGTGGTGTAACTTCTTCATTTTTATTCTCATCTAAAACCTTCCCATCTTCCGGAGCTGGTTTTTCAGAATTTGTTGAAACCATCTTAACATTCTCATTCCGAGGATTTGCTTCAGTATTACTCGGTAGCTTTCTTTGTTCCCTCTCACTCATTAAGCTAGCAAGAGTACCTACGTGTTTTTCTAGATTCAAAATGGAAGCTTGTTGAGTTCTTAATGACTGATCAAACCTCTCGTTCGTTTGGGTTTGAGTTTCAATAAATTGTGTTTGAGATTCAACTAGCTTGAATACCACGTCTTCCATATTTGACTTTTTCTCTTCGGTTTGTTGTTGTGGTTTATATAAGCCAGGTCTTTGTTGATTGAAAGTGTTGTTTTGAGTTGGTTGGTTATTCGGACCTTGTTGGTTATACCAGTTATTTTCGGGTCCTTTTGGATTGTAAAGAATATTTTGATTTCGATTGAAGTTTAGCTTTGGCGGTTGATAATTATTTTGATAATTATTTCCAGGCCTTTGATTCATATAGGAAACATTCTCTCGTTGTTCCAATGTTGGTTCAATGTGACAATCTTTCAATAAGTGTGGTCCACCGCATAGCTCACAACTGATTCGTATTGCGTGAATATCTTTATTCATCTTTTCCATTCGTCTTTCGAAAGCATCTATTTTTGCGGAAACGGAATCAAAGTCATGGCTAGAATCAGCTCTAGCCGCTTTAGATGATCGAAAGATATCTTTTTCTTGGTGCCACTCATGAGAGTGGGAGGCTGTATTATCAATAATTTTGTAAGCTTCAGTTGCGGTTTTCTTCATGATGGAACCACCAGCTGTTATGTCGATGTCTTTTCTTGTAGCGATGTCTACGCCTTTATAGAAGATTTGCACTATTTGAAAAGTATCTAGACCGTGTTGAGGACATCCTCTCAACATCCTTCCGAATCTTGTCCACGCCTCATATAATGTTTCATTTGGCTTTTGCGCGAATGTAACAATTTCTCCTTGAAGTCTCACGGCTTTGGATGCCGGAAAGAATTGTTTAAGAAATTTTTCTACTAAAACATCCCATGTATCAATCGCCCCTTCAGGTAACGATTCTAACCAATCTTTGGCTTCTCCCTTTAAAGTCCAGGGAAACAACATGAGATAGATCTGCTCATCTTCCACTTCTCGGATTTTGAATAGTGTACAAATTCTTTTAAACGTACGAAGGTGTTCGTTAGGATCTTCATTCGGTGCACCACTGAATTGGCATTGGTTAGTTACCATGTGTAGAATTTGTCCTTTGATTTCATAATCTGGCGCATTAACTTCTGGCTTAATAATGGCGTGACCTTGGACCGTGCGTGTGGCTCTCATTCGATCTTCCATACTTAGAGGTTCCGTTACTTCCATAATTGAATTTGTTGAATACGAATCACTAGAGGATTCTGATTTAATGGTTTGTGGCTCAGGAGGAATAATTAGTGGTTCAAGATCTTGGAATTGTCCTTGAATATGCTCCGGGTTCTTAATTGTGAAGTCGGGTTCAAAAGATGGATTATCGGAAATTTGAGTTGGAGTTCTTGTTCGACTAGATGACGATTCTAAAGAAAAATCAACGGCGACAATATTTGCTAGATGTCTTGATCGAGTTACAGGTGGTGAACGTATGACCGGCGGCGAACGTCTTGCTCGGTGCATTCACTGAATATCCTATTAGTTTTTAAAAAGGAAAGAAAAATTATAATAAGTTATCCAATTAATAGACTTTTCTGATTTTGCCCACGTTTCGAATAGCCAAAAGATGCAGCAGAGGGGCAGGATTCGTTTGGTCTCAATATAATTGAGTACTGTTTGGCTCCAATAACCCGGTCCACGTACAAATCCAACTATTACTACGAACCAGAAAATTTTGATGTCTATCAATTTAACTACTTAAAATAAATTTTCGTAATTTTAAGAAATTTAGAGAAGAAGTAGAAAAAATTCTAAGTCCTAAAAACTAGAATGGCGAGAAATAAGAGAGAAAAAGATTGCGCGTCGAAAAGTGTCGAAAAATAAAAAGGTCGAAAAATAGGCGTCGAAAAATAAAAATAAGAAAGTAGTGCGAAATACGGCGTCGTAAAATTCTAAAGCACCTAAAACTTAGTCTAAGGAATAAGCACTTAAGGGATTTTACGGCAAAGCCTAAAAATTCTAGAAGTAAAAATAACTATGGCAAAACTAAACTTAATACTAAAAGTTGCAACTATAGTCTAAAAATATAAAGGTAATAAAACTTAAAAAAAAAAATTATAATTTATTATATTTTAAAAAAAAAAAAAAATTTTTTTAAAAAATTTTTTTTTAAAATTTTTTTTTTTTTAAAAAAACGAATTTTTTTTTTCTTAAAAAAAAAAACGTTTTTTTTACAATTTTTTTTTTTTTTTTAAAAAACGAATTTTTTTTTACAAATTAATACTTTTTTATAATTATTATTTTTTTTTCAAAACTTTTTTTTAATTCATTTACTATTCATGAATAGTAAATAAAAAGAAATTAATTAATTTACTATTCACATGAAAGCGACATGATAGAAATTATTAATTACAAGTTACATAATATACCCCTGAAGTATTTAATAGATACGACTTTTTAAAACTTTTACGATTCAAAATATATTCTAAAATATTATTATATTATTATATTCTATTTCAATATTATTATATTATTATATTTTATTTCAATATTATTATATTATTATATTTATTAAATTATTATTATAATTAAAAATATAGCGTTTTAGCGCTCCCCGGCAGCGGCGCCAAAAACTTGATGATGTAGCGTGAGGGTACGAAATAGTATTATTTTTAATACAAAATACTACAAAATATGACACAAGTTTTATTAATTTACGGATGGGATATACCTAAACCTTGCTACAACACTATAGGCAGTGTACCTAATCGTAGAGTAGTGTAGTTTTTAGTAAGTCCGGTTCGTTCCACAGGGAGCTGGTGATACTTACTATATTTTTAACTATATTTATATAAAATATATATAATTATATAAGTAGTAGTATTATTATAAAAGGGGGGTTTTACCGTTTAATGACCGGTTTGTCGATTCTATATTTTAAGCGTAAAGATAAATGACGATAATTAAAGTGCGTAAAATAATGACAATAAATAAAATGACAGTAAATAAAATTGCGAGTATTAAAATGACAGTAAATAAAGATACGATGAGAAATACAATAAAAGAATTATGCTTATTTAAACTTCCGTAATCATGATGTTTGACGTGTTGATTTTAATTTATTACCATGGGTTAATTGTCCTTTGTCCTGGTTTATTTGATACGTCTATCTGGTTTTTGTCCATAATAGTCCATCGGTCATAAATATAAAGTGCGAGTATCCTCGTCAAATTACCCTTATACCCGAAGTCAAATATTCCAACTGATTAAGGATTTAAACTGTGACGCAGTTATCACTTCTATCAACAATTACACCAGTTATCACTGTATGTAATCTACCCCTGTTTTAATTAGTTTATGAATATTAATTCATCCACTTGATCAGAATGAATAATCAATTACCCAACCCAATTGATTAATTAAATGATTATAACAGATTCCATATGAACGTCACTAAATAGGACAACCATAATCATTATTAATTATTAGGTTAATTAATTTGAAGATAGGTTCGACAGACTCCAATGAGTTGTCACTCAATTAGACAATACCCCCCATCTATTAATAGTCAATAGTCCAATTTCCACAAGTGTCGGTCTTTTGCCCAAACCTTAATTATGGTACAAAGTTCAATAACCCCGTCTTAATATTTTAGCCTAACATCACGATTACTTCGGCTCAAATAAGCATAATAATAACTTAGTTACGAGACATTAAATTAAAAAGGAAAGACATAACTTACAGTGGGTATTAATATCGTAGTATTACACGGGCAGAGTCTTGACTTAAAACCCGTAAATCATTTGTTACAATACTAAACTAAATCATAATTATTAAAATTATAATTAAAATTATAATTATTTATTTATGTTATATGTTTACAGAGAAGGAAAAGAAAAAGATGTGTTTGAGTTCGTGCATAAACTGCCTTTTTATAGGCATTTGGCCAGATTTTTACTGCCATGCGACTCGCATGGGTTTATGCCTATTTGCCATGCGACTCGCATGGCCACGCTGGACAGCTCACATATCTTTTGTCTTCTTGTTCGTCGACATATTTATTAAATATATATAAAATTTAAATAATTTTAATAATTATTTATATATTATATTATATTTATGTGCATAGTAGACTAGATATTTTTGGTCCATTGCGTCGGGCGTTTCTTCTTGGCTCGGGTCCCGGTTCCGGATTTTCGGACGTCCTTTCGTACTATTTTATATCGTGTACTTTGCGTTCCGCAACTTGTACTCTTGTCATTTTTAGACGTTCTTCATCAATAATTTGAACCTTTTTAATTGTATCTTGTACTTTTTAGCTTTTTGGACCTTTGTGTCTTTAATTCGTCGTTTTCGCCTTTTGTCTTCGCACTTATTTAATATAAACGAATATCACTTGAAAATGGAACAATTGCAACTAAAATCTTGTCTTTCTTGGGGGATTTTGCTATGAAATATATGTTCCTTTTTAGCCTTATCAGATGGCTCGAAGTTCTTGAAGCAGAATCATGACACGAAAACAAGTTCAAGTAAGATCATCACTTGAAATAAGATTGTTATAGTTATAGAAATTGAATCAAAGTTTGAATATGATTATTACCTTGTATTATAATGATAACCTACTGTAAGAAACAAAGATTTCTTGATCTTGGATGATTACTTGGAATGGATTTAGAAAACTTGGAAGTAAACTTGCAATCTTGGAAGTATTCTTGATTTTATGAAACTAGAACTTTTGGAATTTATGAAGAACACTTAGAACTTGAAGATAGAACTTGAGAGAGATCAATTAGATGAAGAAAATTGAAGAATGAAAGTGTTTGTAGGTGTTTTTGGTCGTTGGTGTATGGATTAGATATATAAGGATATGTAATTTTGTTTTCATGTAAATAAGTCATGAATGATTACTCATATTTTTGTAATTTTATGAGATATTTCATGCTAGTTGCCAAATGATGGTTCCTACATGTGTTAGGTGACTTACATGGGCTGCTAAGAGCTGATCATTGGAGTGTATATACCAATAGTACATATATCTAAAAGCTGTGTATTGTACGAGTACGAATACGGGTGCATACGAGTAGAATTGTTGATGAAACTGAACGAGGATGTAATTACAAGCATTTTTGTTAAGTAGAAGTATTTTGATAAGTGTATTGAAGTCTTTCAAAAGTGTATAAATACATATTAAAACACTACATGTATATACATTTTAACTGAGTCGTTAAGTCATCATTAGTCGTTACATGTAAGTGTTGTTTTGAAACCTTTAGGTTAACGATCTTGTTAAATGTTGTCAACTCAATGTTTATAATATCAAATGAGATGTTAAATTATTATATTATCATGATATTATGATATATTAATATATCTTAATATGATATATATATATTTAAATGTCGTTACAACGATAATCGTTACATATATGTCTCGTTTCGAAATCCTTAAGTTAGTAGTCTTGTTTATATGTATATAACTCATTGTTAATATACTTATGGAGAAACTTACTTATCATAATCTCATGTTAACCATATGTATATCCATATATATATCGTCATGTCATTTTTACAAGTTTTAACGTTCGTGAATCGCCGGTCAACTTGGGTGGTCAATTGTCTATATGAAACATATTTCAATTAATCAAGTCTTAACAAGTTTGATTGCTTAACATGTTGGAAACATTAATCATGTAAATATCAATCTCAATTAATATATATAAACATGGAAAAGTTCGGGTCACTACATTAGCTACGGCAAATAACTTAGCAAAAGAGTCCACTTGCCCAATACTAATCTTCCCATGCAAATCATCATTCAAAGTATTACGAAAATCCTCTATCAACAACCTATCGTTATCGGTATACTCGGGTAAAATTCGGACCTCAGACAAAAAATGTAGCCCTAAGAGTATTTAGGTCCATAGAACATTATCGCAAACTTCACAACTCATCCCGCATCCTTGTCAAATCGGCATGCGTTCGAAATTCTTTAAAGAATTCCTTCTTAAAATTATCCCATGACAACCTCATGAATAGTTCTTCACCAACGATATCAATCATACCATCCAACCAATTCTTCGCATTACCCCCAACAAATTTAGCAGCGAGTCTCGTTTTCTTGTCAGGAGGACATTCACTTGTACAAAAACACCGTTCGACATCCGAGATCCAACCAGTATTCACCAACGGATCGGGATCTCCGTAGTACATGGAAGGTTTAGTCACTCTAAAGTACTTGTAACTAAACTACTTTTCACCATCGCCTTGAGGTTTGAGAAACCTCTAATGATACGCATAATGATCCGTCTCAAAACGACATTCACAAAGTAGCGACCGGCTAGGATCTTAACTGGCACGGTCCATCCCAGAAGAAGGGCTACTCCCCGACATCGTCCGTCATCATGTAACCAGTCATGATTACTATAACCGTGAAGAAAGACTTGGAACAAGTAGAAAGCAAAACCTTCCCGAATTAGACTGAGAGCTCCGTGACACCTTAGACGGAACCAACATGCTGCTGGTACCATCACCACTTCTCGGTTTGGTATTTAAACCCGGCATAAAGATACCTGTAAGTAACTAGAGGGGGGTGAATAGTTACTTGATACGTTTTTAACACTTTTTCGATTGATCACCAAATTCGATTTAACTTTGATCAACCAACTCAACTCAAACTTGATGTGTGTAGTGTATATGTTCAGAATGATAAATGAAGTAATGTAAAGAACATAGACACAAGGATTTATAGTGGTTCGGGTGGATGTTAACTAATCCACCTTAATCCACTCCCCGATTACGCTAATCAGAATTTGTTGCTTCACTAAGCACTTTTCTCCAAACCCGGTGGAGATCTGATTTACAAGTCTTCCACTTCTTTGGTAGACAACAAACCTAATCTTTCTATTCCTTTGAAAGATCAACTCCAATCTAGATCAACTTGTCTTCACCTTGGACAAGTATTAATCTCCAAATAAGAATAATCAACTTCCTAAGTCCCTTTAAGGAAGTAGATCACTAAGCTAGCCTATGCTTCTACCAATTGAAGTTACAAGACTTATACACTTTGCAATGATGATCCTAAGACAATTCTAGGACATACATTACATTAAGTAAACTCACAAGATAAATGATTTTGATTAGTAAGTTTAAATCATCCCAATTCTATATCTATGAGATCATAGAATCTTCTCTTGCTTGATCACATTTGAGTAGTAATTGATGCACTTGTGATCACTAGAAATAAGCCTTTGAAATATGCAAGAGGGTCAGCTTCAAATTCTCTTAAATGTTTGCCTTTTATAGTGGGATTTAAAAAATAGCCATTGACACACATTTGCCTTCACGGTCGACCGTGGTGTGATCGTGCGTGCTCCAGTCCAAATTTAGTATCCGTTGTATAGCCGTTTAACTCAAATTTGAACACCACATTTTGGCACCTTTACTCCTTCTAGCACCAACAAAAGAAACTAAACATCCTATACAAGTACTATATGCCTTAAGTGTGTGAGATTTGGTCTTAATGCATGAAAGTGACTAATCATTCCAAAAGTGGCAAATCCAACATTCTTGGAGAAGTGTCTTGATTGATATTTTGGGAAATCTTAGTTTGGTCAAGACTTAGTTAGTCACTTTAATGCCCTTGGTTCAATTCTAAAGACTAGTCACTATGTCATTAACTTTCTAGTTTCAATTAATCACAAGTCATGTTCTTTTTTAGTTTAGAGATTAATTGAATAATGTCTCTATAAGATAATCATGAAATATGTAATGACATCAAAGTTAAGTCTTAAGTAATCACCCTTAGTTACTTAGACTAGACCAAATAGACAATTGATTATATTTTTATTGTGAACCATTTTACACTTAATCTATTGGAGTAGGTTAGTTACTTGAATCCTAACTAGTGAGCACATAGCAAACAAATTAATCAAGTTGACAAGTTTATGAGTATTAATCATATTGGCAAATAGCAAGTAATACTCACATAGCAAGAGATAGTTATTCTAGGATCAATCATATAGATACTTGCACAACTTATAATTCAAGTTCTTAACTAGTTTAATTGCAATATAACATATTGCTTGATTAATGTGTAAGCACACATTAATGTCCAACACATGC
Source organism: Rutidosis leptorrhynchoides (assembly GCF_046630445.1). NCBI lineage: Eukaryota > Viridiplantae > Streptophyta > Magnoliopsida > Asterales > Asteraceae > Rutidosis > Rutidosis leptorrhynchoides. The sequence goes on from NC_092337.1 coordinate 252,844,890, forward strand.
ACAAGGGAAGAGCAATCTCTAGTTGGGACTTGGTGACCATCCTAAATGTATCTAAGTGTGTTTTAGGATTACAAGTCATTACTAGTTAACCTTGAGAGCATTGTTGCTCATTTAGCCTTAATTAATCACTAAATCATTTCTAATAGTTAAGGATAGGATTGCATAGGATCTTGTTTAAGATCTTGCATCCTGGAAGCCATTATGTAGGCAAGATTTACTTGTATAGACTTGGTTAAGCACCACATGAGTCCAAGTTCAGTAGTGGACACTTTATCATCATCTTCTTTTCTGAAGAAGATGTTATGACTTATGATCATTTTACATGTCCCATACTTTGGTCGAATGTCATTGTCAAAGACTCCTTCTTGTAGAGAGTACTTAGTTTTAGTTCTGGATCAATGAAGAGTGAGGTTAATGCTCTTCTTGGAATGAACTTGGGAAGGAGTTGTATATGATTCTTCGTATCATAAAACTCAGCTCCTTTTGTTGGCACTCTAAAGATGTAGCCAAATTGCTTAAGTGTCATCACATGGTCTTGATCAAGCAGAGTGAATTTTACCCTTCGGTCAGAGGTGAATTCAAACTTTGAATAGAATTGCATGACAAGCGAAGGAAATGTGTAGGTTTTGAGTGAAAGAAATGACCCCCATCTAATTTTGTCAAACTCACTTTGAAGAGTAGGATAGTCATAGAACACTTCAAGTTCTTCTTGGTACTGTAGTGACTCAAACTTTTCCATGTTTATATATATTAAATGAAATTGATATTTACATGATTAAATGTTTCTAACATGTTAAGCAATCAAACTTGTTAAGACTTGATTAATTGAAATGAGTTTATGTAGTCAATTGATCACCCAAGTTGACCGGCGATTCACGAACGTTTAAACTTGTAACAACTACATGATGATATATATCGATATATATAGTTAACATGAGATTATTATAAGTAAATATCTCACTAAGTATATTAACAATGAGTTATGTATATAAAAATGAGACTAGTGAATTCAGAAACTCGAAACGATATATATAACGATTATCGTTATAACAACATCTTACTAAATACATATGTATCATATTAAGATATTAATATACTATGTTTAACATGATAAAATGATAATTAAATATATCCTTAAGTGAGTAACAATAATCTACATATGTAAAAACAAGACTACTAACTTAAGAGTTTTGAAACGAGTTATATATATAACGATTATCGTTGTAACGACATTTTAATATATATAGCGTATTAAGATATATTCATACAACATGTTATCATGATAATATGATAATTTAACATCTCACTAAATATAATAAACAATGGGTTAACTACATTAAATAAGATCGTTATCTTAAAGGTTTCAAAAACAACACTTACATGTAACGACTAAAGATGACTAAACGACTCAGTTAAAATGAATATACATGTAGTGTATTAAGATGTATTAGTACACTTTTGAAAGACTTCAAGACATATATCAAAGTACTTCTACTTAGAAAAAAATGCTTACAATTACATTTACATTCATTTTCATCAATAATTCTACTCGTAGTCATTCAGTATTCGTACCCGTATTATACACAGCTTCTAGACGTACTTACTATGGGTATATACCAATAGGAACTAGCATGGGATTCCAATCTTAATTATGTCATGCATGACTAATCAAATTTAACTTCTACTATGAACTAGTGAACTAACTAGAACTCCTTTTAACCCCACTCACCACTCACCATTCACCACTCACCAATCAATCCATTTCACTTCCAATTCTCTTTCTAATTCTCTCTCAACACCAACACACACTTATGAACGAATTGTTATAGTAAACTAATCATCATCTTCATTAAAAATTACTTCAAGAATCAAGCTTTAATCATCATAGGAAGAACACTTCAAGAACACTTCAAAAATCCTTTCAAGTTTACTAGTTTACTTCCAAGCTTTCTAATCCATTCCAAGTAATCATCTAAGATCAAGAAACCTTTGTTATTTACAGTAGGTTATATTTCTTAGTCAAGGTAATATTCATATTCAAACTTTGATTCGATTTCTATAACTATAAACTATCTTAATTCGAGTAAAACTCTTACTCGAACTTGTTTTTGTGTCATGATCCTACTTCATAAACTTTCAAGCCATCCAAGATCATTTGAAGCTAGATCAATTCTTGTCACTTTCAGTAGGTTTACCTACTAAACTTGAGGTAGTAATGATGTTCTTAACATCATTCAATTCATATATATATATATATATATATATATATAACTATCTTATTCGAAGATTTAAACTTGTAATCACTAGAACATAGTTTAGTATATTCTAAATTTGTTCACAAACAAGGTTAATCCTTCTAACTTAACTTTTAAAATCAACTAAATGCATGTTATATATCTATATGATATGCTAACTTAATGATTTAAAACCTGGAAACACGATGAACACCGTAAAACCGGATATACGCCGTCGTAGTAAAACCGGGGGCTGTTTTGGTTTGGATAATTAAAAACTATGATAAACTTTGATTTTAAATCTAAACTTCTAGGAAAATAATTTTTCTTATGAACATGAAACTATATCCAAAAATCATGGTTAAACTCAAAGTGAAAGTTTGTTTTTTCAAAATGGTCATCAAGACGTTGTTCTTTCGACTGAAATGACTACCTCTACAAAAATGACTTGTAACTTGTATTTCTGACTATAAACTTATACTTTTTCTGTTTAGATTTATAAACTTAAGTTCATTTTGAAACCATAGCAACTTAAATCACTCAAAACGGAATTAAAACGAAGAAGTTATGAGTAAAACAAGATTGGATAATTTTGCTTGTTGTAGCTACGTGAAATTTGTAACAAATATATTCAAATCATAACTTAACTAACTTATATTGTATTACACATGTATTCTAACATATATTAAGTAATCTTGGGATACCATAGACACGTATACAATGTTTTGACATATCATATCGACCCATTTATATAATATATTTCGGAAAAACCATAGACACTCTATATGCAGTAATGTTTGAGTTAACTATACAGGGTTGAGGTTGATTCCAAAATAATATATATACTTTGAGTTGTGATCGAGTCTGAGACTTGTAGACACTGGGTCATGGATTGATTCGAGATAATATTTATATTGATTTATTTCTATACATCTAACTGTGGACAACTAGTTGTAGGTTACTAACGAGGACTGCTGACTTAATAAACTTAAATTGTTAAAACATAATAAAAATGTTGTGAATATATTTCGATCATACTTTGATATATATGTACATATTTGTTATAGGTTCGTGAATCGACCAGTGGCCAAGTCTTATTTTTCAACAAAGTGAAAATACGTGAAAGTGAGTTATAGTCCCACTTTTGAAATCTATTATTTTTGGGATGAGAATACATGCAGTTTTATAAATGTTTTACAAAATAGACACAAGTGATCGAAATTACATTCTATGTTGAATTATCGAACCAAATATGCCCCTTTTTAGCTTGGTAGCCTAAGAATTGGTGTTTATTGTAATTGCCACCAATTGACGCGAATCCTAAAGATTGATCTATTTGGCCCAACAAGCCTCAATGTGAGTCTCGGAATGATGGGGATATTCTATATGCATCTTGTTAATGTCGGTTACCAGGTGTTCATCATATGAATGATTTTTATGCAGTTTGCATGTTATTGAGAAATGGAAATGAAAATCTTGTGGTCTATTATTACGATTTGATAAATATATAGGCTAAACCTATAACTCACCAACATTTTTATTGACGTTTAAAGCATGTTTATTCTCAGGTGATTATTAAGAGCTTCTGTTGTTGCATGCTAATTTATGGACAAGAGTTGGAGTCAGCATGTTTGTATAATATTGTTTAAAAACTGCATTCGAAGACATATATTGATGTGTAATATTATTGTAAACCATTATGTAATGGTCATGTGAAAATGCTATATTTTATATTATCATTATTTGATAATCGTCGTAATATTTTAAAGGTTATGGTTTGTTTTAAAATCGAATGCAGTCTTTGAAAAACGTCTCATATAGAGGTCAAAACCTCGCAACGAAATTAATTAATATGGAATGTTTATAATCAATATGAACGGGACATTTCAGTTGGTATTCGAGCGTTGGTCTTAGAGAAACGGAAAATTGCATTAGTGTATCTTATCGAGTTGGTTAGGATGCATTAGTGAGTCTGGACTTCGACCGTGTTTTCTTTAAAAACGATTGCTTAACACTTTTTCTTGGAAACTACATATTACTAACATGTAAATATTATGTGAAATATTAATCTCTTAACGTGTTTGATATTATGTGATAGATGTCTACCTCTAGTACAAATCCCATCGACTCACCTAATAATAATGAAGAGTCGAATATATTTTGGGAAGATTCACAAATTCCCGAAGAGGAACCGGAAGAGGAGGAACCGGAAGAAGAGGAACTAGAAGAGGAGGAACCGGAAGAAGAGGAACCGGAAGAAGAAGAGGTTCCGGAGGAAGAATATTAAGACCTACAGTAAAACGATTAAATAAATCCTCAACCAATGGACCACAGTTAAAAATGGTCAATGGTGTTTCCGCCAAGGAAGCAAAATATTGGGATAATTACCAATTTTTTGATGAATCGGATCCCGACGAGGATTCCAATGATGTTATAGAAATTACCCCAACTCAATTTAATAAGGAAAAAGATAATAAAAAGTGAAAGGGCATCAAAATAGAGAAACCTAATTCCGACCCTGATGAACTTTATGTGTATCGTAAACGCCCGTATTTCTTAGATTTTCACAATAATCCGGGAACATCTAGGCCACCAGGTTTTTCTAAACCATTTGTGAAAATGACGGCTCGTATTAGAGGATCACCATGTATCCCTAGGAAATTAGCCAAACGAACCAAGTCCGAAGAAGAAGAAACGAGTGAGTCGGAATAAAGAGTTGTAATCATGCTGTGTAATATATGTATTGTTGTGTGCTTGTACTTTTAAGATACATGTAAAAATTGCTTGTATTATTTGTTAATCATCTTTTACGAATCTAATCCTTGTTTATTTTACTGATAATGCTAAAAACGAACATATATTTCATAGCATTATTCCTCAAGAAAGACAAGCTTTTAGTTGCAATTGTTCTATTTACAAGTGATATTCGTTTAAATAATAAAAGGTGAAGACAAAAGACAGATTCGACAAATTGAAGACGCAAACGACCAAAAAGCTCAAAAGTACAAAATACAATCAAATAGGTTCCAATTATTGATAAGAAACGTCTCAAAATTACAAGAGTACAAGATTCAAAACACAAAGTACAAAATATAAAATTGTACGCAAGGAGGTTCGAAAATCCGGAACCGGGACCAGAGTCAACTCTCAACGCTCGACGCAACGGACTAAAAATTACAAGTTAACTATGTATATAAATATAATATAATATATAATTAATTATATTAATTATATATATATTATATTTATAAATAAATCGTCGGCAAGAATGACTCCAAAGAATGTGAGCTGTATTTTCAAACTCCGCGACTCGCGGAGTTTGAAGGCAAAAAATGCCGCGAGTCGCGGAGCCCCAAAGTTTGAAACTCCCTATAAAAGCAAACGAATTCTGATCGCAAAAAAAACATATATCCATCCATCTCTCTATCTATATCGTAATATATATATATATATATATATATATATATATATATATATATATATATATATATATATATATATATATATATATATATATATTTATAATTTATATTTTAATTTTAATTATAATTCTAATAATAAGGGTATGTTAGCAAATGTTGTAAGGGTGTAAGTCGAAATTTTGTCCGTGTAACGCTACGCTATTTTTAATCATTGTAAGTTATGTTCAACCTTTTTATATTAATGTCTCGTAGCTAAGTTATTATTATGCTTATTTAAAACGAAGTAATCATGATGTTGGGCTAATTACTAAAATTGGGTACTTGGGCTTTGTACCATAATTGGGGTTTGTACAAAAGAACGACACTTGTGGAAATTAGACTATGGGCTATTAATGGGCTTTATATTTGTTTAACTAAATGATAGTTTGTTAATATTAATATAAAGATTTACAATTGGGCGTCCCTATAAATTACCATATACACTCGATCGGACACGATGGGCGGGGTATTTATATGTACGAATAATCGTTCATTTAACCGGACACGGGAATGGATTAATAGCCACTAGAATAATTAAAACAGGGGTGAAATTATGTACAAGGACACTTGGTATAATTGATAACAAAATATTAAAACCTTGGGTTACACTCACTCGACATCCTGGTGTAATTATTAAACAAAGTATTAAAATCTTGTTACAGTTTAAGTCCCCAATTAGTTGGAATATTTAACTTCGGGTATAAGAATAATTTGACGAGGACACTCGCACTTTATATTTATGACTGATGGACTGTTATGGAGAAAAACCAGACGGACATATTAAATAATCCAGGACAAAGGACAATTAACCCATGGGCATAAAACTAAAATCAACACGTCAAACATCATGATTACGGAAGTTTAAATAAGCATAATTCTTTTATTTCATATTTAATTTCCTTTATTTTATATTTAATTGCACTTCTAATTATCGCATTTTTAGTGTTATTGTATTTAATTGCACTTTTAATTATCGTACTTTTTAATTATCGCAAGTTTATTTTATCGCACTTTTATTATTCGCAATTTCATTATCGTTATTTACTTTACGCTTTAATTTAAGTCTTGTATTTATTTTTAATATTTTACATTTGGTTTTAACTGCGACTAAAGTTTTAAAATCGACAAACCGATCATTAAACGGTAAAAAACCCCCTTTATAATAATAATATTACTTATATATATATTTGTATTTTTATAAAAGTAAACTAATATAGCGTTAAGCTTTGTTTAAAGATTTTTCCTGTGGAACGAACCGGACTTACTAAAAACTACACTACTGTACGATTAGGTACACTGCCTATAAGTGTTGTAGCAAGGTTTAAGTATATCCATTCTCTAAATAAATAAATATCTTGTGTAAAATTGTATCGTATTTAATAGTATTTCCTGCTAAAATTAATAGCTATTTTATATACACCTCGCGAAACATCAAGTTATTTTTGGCGCCGCTGCCGGGGATTAATTTAGCTTAAAAGCCGGAAGCGCAACGCTAATTTAAAAAAAAAAGATTTTTAGTTTACTTTTATTAAAATTCGTTTTTATAAATATACGTTTTAAATATTCAAAAATATTAAAAGAAAAACAAAAATATAAATATTTTTAGGAGTTTGATAAATATTTAAGTTTTATAAATTTTCTTTAGTTTGTAAAAATATAAGTTTTATTTAATTTATTTTATAAATATATTAAAAAAAAAACCGAAAAAAAATAAAATATATATATAAATCTAGCTTTTACGATTTTTATTTATAAAATTATAAAGTAGTTCTATTTTTATTTTAGTTTTTAAATATAAGTTTTTATTATATAAATATTTAGATTTTAAAACAGAAAAATATAAAACAGAAAATAAAAAAAAAACACGTCGAATAAAAAACTGTACCTGAGTTGAATTCTGGAACCCCGCGACTCGCGGAGTTTTCTGCTTCGGGCACCGCAACTCGCGGAGACACTCTGACATCGACAGAACCCTAATTTAGCATTTATTACGGGTAATTATTAATTATTATTATTATTAACCCTAATTAATTATTATTATTATAATTATTTTACTTTTTACTTAATTTATATAATTAGTTTAATTAGTTTATTTAAATTGTAAAATTAATAGTTTTATTAAATAAATAATATAAAAATAATATTTTTATAAAAATTGTACTTTTTACAACTTTTGTATATTTTTATATTTTGTCCCTTTTTAATCGTTTTAGCGTAATATTTGTATTTTTAGCTCATATTTAGTTTTAAACTTAGTTTTTGCCATAGTTATTTTTACTTCTAGATTTTTAGGCTTTGCCGTAGAATTCCTTAAGTGCTTTTTCTTTAGACTAAGATTTAGGTACTTTAGAATTTTGCGACGCCTTTTTAAGTTTTAGTTTCTTTTTAAGTTATTTCCATTTGGGATATAGTTTTTCCTGTAAGCTTTAATATTTTTAGACGACTTTTTCCTATGTACCAATTATCATTCCAATTAGTAATCTCAATTTGTGATTATAATTTTAAGTTAGTTGTAGTAATAAGGTTAGGTTAGTCAAGTATTTTTAAGTTTTATAAGTTTCTTTTATTTTTCCGTCACCTTTTATTTTTCTTTCTTATTTTTCTTTTTCGACCTTTTTCCGACACGCTCTTTTTCTTTCTTATTTCTCGCTATTCTAGTTTTAGGACATAGATTTTTATTCTACTTCTTATCTAATTTTCTTAAAATTACGAAAATTTATTTTAAGTGGTTAAATTGATAGACATCAAAATTTTCTGGTTCGTAGTAATAGTTGGATTTGTACGTGGACCGGGTTATTGGAGCCAAACAGTCCTCAATTATATTGAGACCAAACGAATCCTGCCCCTCTGCTGCATCTTTTGGCTATTCGAAACGTGGGCAAAATCAGAAAAGTCTATTGATTGGATAACTTATTATAATTTTTCTTTCCTTTTAAAAACTAATAGGATATTCAGTGAATGCACCGAGCAAGACGTTCACCACCTTTTGTACGTTCACCACCTGTAACTAGATCAAGACATTTAGCAAATATTACTGCCGTTGATTTTTCTTTAGAATCGTCATCCAGTCGACCAAGTACTCCAGTTCAAATTTCCGATAATCCATTTTTTGAACCCGACCTCACAATTGAGAATCCGGAAAATATTCAGGGACGATTCATAGATCCTGAACCACTAAACTTTCCTCCGGAACCACCAATCATTCAAACAGAGATTGTTGAGGAACGAACCATTAAATCAGAATCCTCTAGTGATTTCGATTCAACAAATTCAATTATGGAGAATCTGGAACCTTTAAGTATGGAAGACCGAATGAGAGCTAAACGCACTGGCCAAGGTCACGCAATTACTCATCCAGACATTAATGCGCCAGATTATGAAATCAAAGGACAAATTCTACACATGGTGACTAATCAATGCCAATTTAGTGGTGCGCCGAAGGAAGATCCAAATGAACATCTACGTACCTTTAATAGGATCTGCACACTATTTAAAATCCGAGAAGTTGAGGATGAACAGATATATCTCATGTTATTTCCCTGGACTTTAAAGGGAGAAGCCAAAGATTGGTTGGAATCGTTACCTGAAGGGGCGATCGATACATGGGATGTTTTAGTTGAAAAATTTCTTAAACAATTCTTTCCTGCATCTAAAGCCGTAAGACTTCAAGGAGAAATTGTTACATTCACACAGAAACCAAATGAAACTCTATATGAGGCGTGGACAAGATTTGGAAAGTTGTTGAGAGGATGTCCACAACATGGTTTAGACACCTGTCAAATAGTACAAATATTCTACCAAGGATGCGGCATCACTATAAGGAAAGACATAGATATAGCAGCTGGTGGTTCTATTATGAAGAAAACCGAAACTGATGCTTACAAAATTATTGATAACACTGCTTCCCACTCACATGAGTGGCATCAAGAAAAAGATATCGTTAGATCATCTAAAGCAGCTAGAGCCGATTCTAGCCATGACTTAGATTCCATTTCCGCAAAGATAGATGCTGTCGAGAGATGAATGGGAAAGATGACTAAGGATATTCACTCAATACGAATTAGTTGTGAGCAGTGTGGAGGACCACATTTGACAAAAGATTGTCTCAGTATTGAATTAACAATGGAACAAAGAGAGAATATTTCATACATAAACCAAAGGCCTGGAAATAATTATCAGAATAATTATCAACCGCCAAGACCAATTTACAATCAAAACCAGAATTATAACCGAAATATTCCCTACAACAACCAACAATGTCCTAGCAATCAACAAGTATCCAATAATACTTACAACCAGCAAAGACCTAATTTTCAAAACAAACCACCACAACAAACCGATGATAAAAAGCAAAATTTAGAAGATATGATGACGAAGCTAGTTGAAACTCAAACGCAGTTTTTCACATCTCAGAAACAAACTAATGAACAAAATGCTCAAGCATTTAGAAATCAACAAGCTTCTATTCAAAATCTGGAACAAGAAGTAAGTAACCTAGCAAGGTTAATAGGTGAAAGAAAACCGGGAAGTCTACCTAGTGATACAAATGCTAACCCCCGGAATGAAACAGCTAAAGCCATTACCACAAGAAGTGGTACAACACTTAAACCACCTGAAATACCTGTAACTTCTGATGAAGCTATTCATACTCCACAAGAACCACAACCTGATCAAGATAAGGAAAAAGAACCGGTAGTTGAAAAGGTTAATGAAGATAACACAGTTAAGGCTAAACCTTATGTTAAACCATACCAACCACCACTTCCTTATCCAAGTAAAATGAAGAAAGAGAAACTTGAAGCCGAGCAATCCAAATTCTTGGATATGTTTAAACAGATAAATGTAAATCTTCCTTTCATTGATGTGATTTCACGAATGCCTAGATATGCTAAATTCTTGAAAGATCTAATCTCAAATAGAAAGAAAATGGAAGAACTCTCGGCTGTTACCATGAATGCTAATTATTCATCAGTGTTGTTGAATAAGATACCAGAAAAACTATCTGATCCAGGAAGTTTCACAATTCCATGTTTTCTGGGTAGTCTTAGTTCAATAGAAGCATTGGCAGACTTAGGTGCTAGTATAAATCTAATGCCGTATTCACTATACGCTAAACTAGACCTTGGAGAATTGAAACCAACCAGAATAAGCATACAACTAGCCGATAGATCAATAAAATATCCTAGAGGGATAATGGAGAACATGCTAGTTAAAGTTGGTACTTTAGTATTTCCAGTAGATTTTGTTGTTCTGGACATGGAAGAAGATTCTCAAGTTCCTCTCATATTAGGAAGACCATTCTTAAACACGGCTAAAGCAATGATAGACGTGTTCGGTAAGAAATTGACCCTAAGTATAGAGGATGAGAGTGTTACCTTTTCAGTTGATAGAGCAATGCAACAACCACAATCTGCAGATGATACATGTTATTATATTCAAACTATAAATGCACATGCAGAATTGTTAGAAGAATTTCCAGAATTACAAGGAACAGGAGAATGTTCTTTAGGAGAAGGTAATGAACCAATTGATGAAGCTGAAATGTAAGCTACACTTATAGCTAATGGATATGAACCAACAACAGAAGAAATTCAAATGCTAAAAGAAGAAGACAGATATCGATATAAATCATCGATAGAAGAACCTCCGAAATTAGAGTTAAAGCCACTTCCAAACCATTTGGAATACGCTTATTTACATGGTGAATCTGAATTACCTGTAATAATATCGTCTTCTCTTACTGAAAATGAGAGATCACAACTCATTTCTGTGTTAAAAGCTCATAAACCAGCCATTGCATGGAAGATTCATGATATTAAAGGAATAAGTCCTTCGTATTGCACACATAAAATCCTTATGGAAGAAGGTCATAAAACGTATGTGCAACGCCAACGAAGACTAAATCCTAATATGCAAGATGTAGTTAAGAAAGAGATTATTAAACTGCTAGATGCAGGTTTAATTTATCCAATTTCTGATAGTCCATGGGTAAGCCCAGTTCAATGCGTGCCTAAGAAGGGTGGCATGACTGTCATTACAAATGAGAAAAATGAGCTTATTCCTACTAGGACTGTAACAGGATGGCATGTGTGTATTGATTATAGAAAATTAAATGACGCCACCAGAAAAGATCACTTTCCCTTACCTTTCATAGATCAAATGTTGGAAAGATTAGCCGAAAATAGTTACTATTGTTTTCTAGATGGATTTTCCGGATATTTTCAAATTCCAATAGCACCCGAAGATCAAGAGAAAACCACATTCACGTGCCCTTATGGTACTTTTTCTTACAAACGCATGCCATTTGGACTTTGCAACGCCCCTGCAACCTTTCAAAGGTGTATGATGGCGATTTTTCACGACATGATAGAAGAATGCATGGAAGTTTTTATGGATGACTTTTCAGTCTTCGGTGATACATTTGAATTATGTCTAGTTAATCTGGAATGAATGCTTATTAGATGCGAACAATCAAATCTAGTACTTAATTGGGAGAAATGCCATTTTATGGTTAAAGAAGGTATTGTTCTTGGACATAAAATTTCAAAAGAAGGAATTGAAGTGGATAGAGCTAAAGTAGATGTAATTGCTAAACTTCCACATCCCACCAATGTTAGAGGAGTTAGGAGTTTTCTAGGGCATGCCGGTTTTTACCGACGTTTCATAAAAGATTTTTCTAAAATTGCCACTCCTATGAATAAACTCCTAGAAAAGGATGATCCATTCATCTTTTCAGATGAGTGTATCAAATCTTTTAATATTCTTAAAGAGAAACTCACTAATGCGCCAATCATGATAACACCAAATTGGAATCTACCATTTGAACTAATGTGCGATGCAAGTGATTTTGCAATGGGAGCCGTTTTAGGACAAAGGATTGAAAAACGATTTCAACCTATATATTATGCTAGTAAGACGTTACAAGGAGCACAAACGAACTATACAACTACTGAAAAAGAACTCCTTGCTATTGTCTTTGCTTTTGACAAATTTCGATCATATCTCGTTCTAGCAAAAACGGTGGTCTATACCGACCATTCTGCTCTTAGATACCTATTTTCGAAACAAGATGCTAAACCAAGATTAATCCGTTGGATCTTACTCTTACAAGAGTTTGATATTGAAATCCGAGATAAAAGAGGAGCAGAAAATCTCGCCGCTGATCATCTTTCTCGTCTTGAAAATCCCGAATTAGAAGTTCTAAATGAATCGGCCATACAAGACAACTTTCCTGATAAATATCTATTGAAGATAGATTATAAAGAAATTCCATGGTTTGCAGACTATGCAAACTACTTAGTTTGTGGATTCCTTGAAAAAGGATTATCGTACCAAAGACGAAAGAAATTCTTCAGTGATATAAAACATTATTTCTGGGAAGATCCACATCTGTTTAAAAGTTGTCCCGATGGAATAATACGCCGATGTGTATTTGGAGATGAAGCTAGTAAAATTTTAAACCATTGTCACACAGGACCAACAGGAGGGCATTATGGGCCTCAACTAACAGCAAGAAAAGTTTATGATGCTGGATTCTATTGGCCTACAATTTACAAAGACGCACACCTTCTTTGCAAATCTTGTGATGCTTGTCAAAGGGCCGGAAAAATAAGTCAACGTGATGAAATGCCACAAAATGTCATACAAGTATGTGAAGTATTTGACATTTGGGGTATTGGCTTTATGGGTCCATTTCCAAAATCTCATAATAATCTATATATACTCGTAGCCATTGATTATGTATCTAAATGGGCGGAAGCACAAGCTCTCCCAACTAACGATGCACGAGTTGTAGTCAACCTTTTAAAACGTCTTTTTGCAAGGTTTGGAACACCGAAAGCTTTAATAAGTGATCGGGGTACTCATTTCTGTAATAATCAACTTGAGAAAGTTCTTAAAAGATATGGAGTAACTCATAAAATCTCCACCGCATATCATCTGCAAACAAGTGGACAAGTTGAAAATACCAACCGAGCTTTAAAACGTATTCTAGAGAAAACCGTAGGATCAAATCCGAAGGAATGGTCCATTAAATTGGAGGATGCACTCTGGGCTTTTAGAACAGCCTACAAAACTCCAATTGGAACCACACCTTTTAGACTTGTTTATGGAAAAGCATGTCATCTTCCAGTAGAAATTGAACACAAAGCATTTTGGGCTTTGAAGACATGTAATCTTGATTTACATGAAGCTGGACGTCTACGATTAAGTCAACTAAACGAATTAGAAGAATTAAGATATGAAGCATACGATAATTCGTTAATCTATAAAGAAAGAACGAAGAAATGGCATGATAAAAAAATCAGAAGTTCAAAAGAATTTAAAGAAGGAGACAGAGTTCTTCTTTTCAATTCACGATTCAAGCTATTTCCTGGAAAATTGAAATCAAGATGGTCTGGACCATTCATAGTCAAAAGAGTTTTCCCATACGGAACGATAGAATTAATAAATTCAAATGGGATTGAATTTAAAGTTAATGGTCACAGAGTTAAACACTACATAGATAGTCCGATGGAAGTTGACAACGAAGTTAATCACAATTTCGACACCACAGCTAACTAAGTGTGGGGAGAATCAAGTCTTTAAAGGATAATATGTATTTCTGTTAGAGTTAGATTGTCTGTTTTCGTGTAGTTCTCGAAAATGGAACCCGAATGGTCTTTCCCTAGCAGACCCTAAAGAACTAGTCTTCTCCCCCCATTCTGAATTTTTATTTTTTTTAGGTTTTTACAAAATGAAGACTGCCTGTGAACTAAACCATGGTCTAATGCTACACGCTTTGATCACTAAACGTAATAATGACACACTACCAAGTGAAATAGTATCAGTAATCAGAGAAAGATTGGACGGAGTTAGAAAAGAATCCAGATGCGAAGATAATAAGTTACAATTTGGTAAAGGAAAATCAAAATCCGCAGCGAAAAGAAGAGCACGACACCTAGAAAGATGTCACAAATGCGGAAAATGGTCACATGGAGGTAAATGTTCAAATAATCAAACCTATTCAAATACCGAATTTGTTACTTTATGCAGAGACGGACCGTTCATATGTTTAGAAGAAAAGACACTGAATGCTCGAGGTTACGCCTATGTAGCCATAGAAAACCAATTAAACCGACTATCTTATGAATGAGATAGATCATATAACTAAGAATACTATCTTACAGGTAAGTCTGTACAGTTTTTATTTTTTTTTATTTTTATTTTTAACCTTTTGATAATAAACGCTAATCTGTTCGCTATAAAGTATTAAATTGGTATTGAATAAAATTAGGTTTGGCGACCAAAATTATTGATATCATTCAAAAATTTATTACATCACTGCTAAATTTAACGTTTATTCTTAAGGTATAAATATCTTTAATCAATAACCCAAAATATTTCAAAAATTCGTCATGAGTTAAATAAGGTCTTGGAACCGAAATTACTTTACCGAAAAGAGGGGCGCATATTTTTGATAATATTTGATTGATTAAAGTGGGATAAAAAGCCAAAAAGATTTTTAATTTTATTTTTACCATGTTTTAAAATTAAGATATAAATCTTTAATTAATATTGTAAACTTTGTAAAAACAATATATTTAAAATTGTAAATATTTGAAAAATTAATATAAGTTTGGTGTGAATTTATAATATGAATTTTTAAATTAAGTTTGGTGTGAATTTTTAATTTTTAAAATATGAATTTTTAATTTTATGCATTTCAAATTTTAAAGTTTGGTGTGAATTTTTAATATTAATTTTGAATTTTATATTTAAATTGTGTGAATTTAAAAACAAAAATTTACTTTATCTCATTAAGTTAAAAATATGATTTTTAAAATTCGTCGTAAGTTGAAGACTAGGTCTTTGAACCGAAATTGCTTTACCCAAGGGAGGGACGAGAACTTTTATTATCATTATTTTTAATCTTATTGAATTAAAGTATGCCAAAAACATTAAAAAAACCAAAAATCTTAGCTTTTAAAACAATCGCTACAAAATGACAAATTTTAAAATTTTGTCGAAGGACGGACTAGGACATCGATCCGAAACGACCTCGTCCTAAATAACAAGGGAAACAAAATTTTAAAATTAATTACTTAATTGTTTTAATTAGTATAAGATATATATATATATAAAAAAAAAACAAACTCCGCGAGTCGCGGAGTTTGAAAGGGAAATCCACCGCGACTCACGGAGGATGAAAAAACCAGAAAAAAATATATACTGATCGAACTGATCACTCCCAACCCACAGAAAAAAAACTGCGAAAATAACCCTCGAAAAAACACGCAAAAACACCCCCAAAATCACAATTTTTAACCGTTAATCATCAAATCTTTTGCTAAAATCATGTTGAGAAGGATGCTATCAATGAATTACTCAAGAAAAACGGTAAATTTTTACACCTAAACACCATTTAATCTGAAAATTAGTGTTCTTGAGAAATTTTTTCCCCAATTCGATTTTGATGCTTTTTAGTGTAATTATGCTTAAATTGTTTATGTATTATGCTTGTATAACCTAGATTGATGCTATTTAACATGATTAGAAGCCTTAAACTTCGAATTTTGAGTAATCTAGGGTTTGTGTTCTTGAGCAAATTTGGGGCTTTTTGATATAAATAGGTTATGGCCGATTTTTGTCATGAATTGTTGCTAAATTAAGTAGTGTAACATGTTTAGGTAGTTAAATGATCCAAACTTTGAGCCTAAACATGATTTTGAGAATTAAAGTGGACTTTTTCAAGTCTAAAATTCATGAACTTGATTTTTGAAAGATAATGCCATTTGAAACTTGTTTAATTGCTAGTAATGATTATTTTGACATGTTATTTGAGTTGAATGCTTATGAACTTGGCGAACATTTTCGTATATGCTTATTTGAAAAAGTGTAGATTTGATGAAAATATGAAAATGAGCTTAAGTTTGATATAAATTGATCATGTCATTGTAATTATTTTGATTGATGATTTTGCTGACACTAATGCATATTTGGATGCACACAAATTGTGTTTGATGTGTTTTGCAGACTGAAAGGGGTGAATCTTCATCCCAAGCTCGCAATGCTCCTGCTGAGAATGCGGAACAACAGGAGGTGGATAACTACTACAAGTAAGATATACCTCATTCAGTCATGATATTTTCTGATATGCACTTGAAAGATTTGCACCCGAACCTGAGATTTGACAGACTTTGGATAGATTATCCAAAATACCAAAGGGGTTTGCATACTCTTCATTCTAAAGTTGTTGAGGTACCTAGGGTCATAGAATGGAGACCATTAGAAGCTGTAGAATTGGCCGGGCCAATTAGAGAATTACTTGCACAGAGGTATTGTAATTCTACTTTTAATGACTGGGTACGTTTATTCACCATGCGTAGACCTGTATATAAAGTATGGTGTGAAGAATTGTTGTATAGTATAGAATTAAATGATCGGGTAGCTAGTTTAACCGATCGATCTTTTATTAGATTTTTGTTAGGAGGTTCGATGCGCCACATGTCTTTACTTGACATGGCTCAGGCTTTACGTATATATACGCCTGAGGAGTTAGCATCTGCCGATTGTAGAGGGTTGATACTAAATGGTAGAAAGATAGATGAAAATTTTGATACACATGGTATATGGAGTCAAATGACAAGCCATCACCGATTCAAAGGGGGAAATTACTCTTATTTGGATATAGATAGAGCTGAATTAAGAGTAATTCATAGGTTTTTAGCTAATTCGATAACACAAAGAGGTAAGAACAAGGAAAAGGTAAATGAACAGGATTTGTTTTACCATATGTGTATTCGAGACCCACAAAGCGCTGTAAGTATACCTTATTGTGTGGGTTATTATTTATCAGCTATGGTTAGGGGGATGAGACCGCATAGCATAATAGGAGGTGGTATTTTTATTACTTTGATTGCTGAATATCTCGGTGTGGATATAAGTCGGGGGGGATTATTAGTAGAAGAACCAGAACCCCGCGATACTATAGGTTTAATGTATACCATGGTACAAAAGTTTTGAAGAGGCAAAATAACGCCGCAGTACAATACCATGGTAGACATCCACAGGTTGAGAGAAACCAACAGCAAGGTAATGTAGGAGGGGGAAATGAAATGCAAGAAATGCAAAGGTTTATAGCTTCACAGGAGTACGAAAATGCTAGACAGAGAGCATTTGAAGATTGGCAAGTTCACCAAAACCAAATCATAGCTCATTGCCAACATATAGGTAGAAACTATATTCCTACTCCAAAACCCATATTCCCTCCCTGGTCTATAGAGATGCAACCACCATATCCTATGTATAACCCAGCCGAAGCATTCTATAGCACCTATGGTTATGCATGGAACCCCTATTGGTACCAGTATCATCCCTAGTCTACTTAGTTTTATTTATTTTGTAATTTGTAATGTTGATACGTTTAATACTTATGTTAATATTGTAATAGTTTTTATAATTTTCTAACTTTTATTCTTAGATTTTAATAATTTTTGAATGTGGGGTAATATACCAAACTTCAAAAATATGTATATATGTTTGCAGTTTATCTTATGTACACAACAGGGTAAAACAACGCATTTTCAAAGACTGGCATTAAGTTCAGCAAAAGCAACTAATTTTGACGACAAGATGCAAAATATATGTGAAATAACAACAAGACGGAATGAACAAATGATGTGCACCATTTATCATTCAGCAAACAAACGCCAATATGTTTGGAAACTTTGGTAAAATTTAATCATTTTCACACAAATCACCCTCAATAATTTAAATTGTTACTGATTTCTTGCAAATGAGGGCATTGCAAGATCTTAAGTGTGGGAAGGGGTTAAATTCTTTCGGATTTTAAAATTTTTACTTTATACACTTGGTTACCATTAGAAATACTAGTAAAGTAGTAGTTGTATTAGAATCTAGTGCTCTCTGATAATAAAGAACAGCCCTAGTCTTATATACTGACTACCCAATTCTAGTAAAATTTTTCAAAATTTTCAATTAAATGAACTCAAAATCATGTTTATACATATTTATGAACGATAAAACTAGGTTTTAACACCGAAATTATTGTTACCTCAGAAAGGACATAAATTGAGAAACAAACCAAAATGTTAAAATTCATTTAAAATGGAATAGAGGACGATAAAAAGGAAAATAAAAGCCAAGTGTGGGAAAATTCTCCAAGTTATTCAAAACATATATCACATATTTTTGTACAAATAACTGAAAATAGTTTTGCTTTGGACTAAACTAAAAAGTTTTACCTGATTTACTGTAAGAGAGATGGATCTACACGATGAATCAATTCCATCATTAAAAGGAAGTAAAGTCTTCCGAAAAAGACACGCGCTTCTTGATTTAGGTCAAGAAGTTGTCGTCCAGACCAGCTGTAGGTTGACGAAAAATCTAGGAAAGTCATCACTAAAATCAGCAGGAAATCCACGGACCTCAGCATTAAACAGGGTCGCCAAGTGGTCAGATTTATCCTAACCATGAGAAGGATTTATCTCGTAAAATGGGGGGCACCATGCAAATTAGCTGGATAAGACTAATGAATCAGATCCCCAGAAGGGATAATCTCCTTAAAAGATCAAAAATCAGCTTTTAAGACTGATATTACTCAATCTTTGAGATTGACCTTAAAGATTGAGAATTCAAACTCATGGAATTCAATGATATCTAAACTCGAGCTTGAACGAGAAAATATTTTGATCAAAAATAAAACCGATTTGTTTTCTGAAAACCCTATTTTCAATGCGTTCATTACCATTGAACGTAAAATCCTAGGAATTCACCTGGAATTCATTAGGTCACCTGAACTAAATCGGGTGTCAACCGTAAGAACGGTGGTTGCATAGCATGGTCAAAGACAGGACCTTGTGCCAGACCAAAAAATCATAAGGGTGAGCTTTACTATTGCTCCTACCAAGGATAGTAATTGCGTCCGACACGTTATAGACCATAATTAAAAGCATGTCAGGGGACATTGCCTTAACAGTTACTTGTTCAACGCTTTCCTTTACAACCGGACGGTAGTTTACCAAAAGGTAATATACGGGACAAGTAAACTGGACGTGTTGCTTTCCAAATACAAGGTTAGCAAGTGGGTGACACAAAACCGCAAGTTTTGAGCTAAAATTTTCAAATCTGAAACCCACCAAACCCACAAAAAATATTTTGCAAACACCGGTGAAGGGTTATTCCGGAAAACTTATCTAGGGTAAAAACTAGATTTAATTTCCTTAATGGATCTAAATTTTTATAGTCATGTGGGACTGTAAACCATATCGTTACTATCATTGTTTATACCGCCGTATAGAAATCACTGATGTACAAAGTGTGAAGAATAAAGAAGTGATTCTAGTATTTCAAGACGATATTGCTTGAGGACAAGCAACGCTCAAGTGTGGGAATATTTGATAATGCTAAAAACGAACATATATTTCATAGCATTATTCCTCAAGAAAGACAAGCTTTTAGTTGCAATTGTTCTATATACAAGTGATATTCGTTTAAATAATAAAAGGTGAAGACAAAAGACAGATTCGACAAATTGACGACGCAAACGACCAAAAAGCTCAAAAGTACAAAATACAATCAAAGAGGTTCCAATTATTGATAAGAAACGTCTCGAAATTACAAGAGTACAAGATTTAAAACACAAAGTACAAAATATAAAATTGTACGCAAGGACGTTCGAAAATCCAGAACCGGGACCAGAGTCAACTCTCAACGCTCGACGCAACGGACTAAAAATTACAAGTTAACTATGTATATAAATATAATATAATATATAATTAATTATATTAATTATATATATATTATATTTATAAATAAATCGTCGGCAAGAAAGACTCCAAAGAATGTGAGCTGTATTTTCAAACTCCGCGACTCGCGGAGTTTGAAGGCAAAAAATGCCGCGAGTCGCGGAGCCCCAAAGTTTGAAACTCCCTATAAAAGCAAACGATTTCTAATCGCAAAAAAAAACATATATCCATCCGTCTCTCTATCTATATCGTAATATATATATATATATATATATATATATATATATATATATATATATATATATATATATATATATATATATATAAAATTTATATTTTAATTTTAATTATAATTCTAATAATAAGGGTATGTTAGCAAATGTTGTAAGGGTGTAAGTCGAAATTCTGTCCGTGTAACGCTACGCTATTTTTAATCATTGTAAGTTATGTTCAAACTTTTTATATTAATGTCTCGTAGCTAAGTTATTATTATGCTTATTTAAAACGAAGTAATCATGATGTTGGGCTAATTACTAAAATTGGGTAATTGGGCTTTGTACCATAATTGGGGTTTGGACAAAAGAACGACACTTGTGGAAATTAGACTATGGGCTATTAATGGGCTTTATATTTGTTTAACTAAATGATAGTTTGTTAATGTTAATATAAAGATTTACAATTGGGCGTCCCTATAAATTACCATATACACTCGATCGGACACGATGGGCGGGGTATTTATATGTACGAATAATCGTTCATTTAACCGGACATGGGAATGGATTAATAGCCACTAGAATAATTAAAACAGGTGTGAAATTATGTATAAGGACACTTGGTATAATTGATAACAAAATATTAAAACCTTGGGTTACACTCAGTCGACATCCTGGTGTAATTATTAAACAAAGTATTAAAATCTTGTTACAGTTTAAGTCCCCAATAGTTGGAATATTTAACTTCGGGTATAAGAATAATTTGACGAGGACACTCGCACTTTATATTTATGACTGATGGACTGTTATGGACAAAAACCAGACGGACATATTAAATAATCCAGGACAAAGGACAATTAACCCATGGGCATAAAACTAAAATCAACACGTCAAACATCATGATTACGGAAGTTTAAATAAGCATAATTCTTTTATTTCATATTTAATTTCCTTTATTTTATATTTAATTGCACTTCTAATTATCGCATTTTTAGTGTTATTGTATTTAATTGCACTTTTAATTATCGTACTTTTTAATTATCGCAAGTTTATTTTATCGCACTTTTATTATTCGCAATTTCATTATCGTTATTTACTTTACGCTTTAATTTAAGTCTTGTATTTATTTTTAATATTTTACATTTGGTTTTAACTGCGACTAAAGTTTTAAAATCGACAAACCGGTCATTAAACGGTAAAAAACCCCCCTTTATAATAATAATATTACTTATATATATATTTGTATTTTTATAAAAGTAAACTAATATAGCGTTAAGCTTTGTTTAAAGATTTTCCCTGTGGAACGAACCGGACTTACTAAAAACTACACTACTGTACGATTAGGTACACTGCCTATAAGTGTTGTAGCAAGGTTTAAGTATATCCATTCTCTAAATAAATAAATATCTTGTGTAAAATTGTATCGTATTTAATAGTATTTCCTGCTAAAATTAATAGCTATTTTATATAAACCTCGCGAAACATCATTTACAGTATAAAAACAAAAATGGACGTTAAGGATAGACAACCAAAAATTTTAGAACACCTACCAGGGGATATGATTGATGAAATCTTGTCTAGATTCGGCCATAATTCATCAGCACAATTATTTATGGCGAAATTAGTTTGTCGAACGTTTGAAAAACATTCCATTCATGCCTTAGTTTATAAGAGGCTTTCCTTTGAAAGATGGGGTATATCACATTGGGGAGACTTTAAGTTACGCCGAGTTTTCTGTAAGGCATTTAGTACGGGAAACCCGGATGAAATTTTACGCTACGGGTTGAGAACCTATTTTGACTCAACCTATCCTATCATAGGACTTTGTGCATTAGAAAGAGCTTCAAACATGCAATTTAAAGTAGCATGTTATGCTTACAGATTAGTAATGTTCGCTTCTCACTAATTTGAGAAAAAGAACTTCGGATTACAACTGTTAAATAAAACATTCCCACAAGTGATGGATTCAGTTGTTGGAGTGAGAAACAAGGTTTTTAGATTGTTACAGGGCTGTTGGGCATTACGTAACCCTCATCCTTTTGATGACGTTACAACAAGCTTCCTAGCCAATGGCCACAACGGTTATTTTCCACAAGACCAAGGATGGGAAATAATATTAGTAAAACCAGAATGTATGACCTGTTTCTGGACCTATGAATTACGTGTTTTTATTGCCTTTGCTGAACGACTTGCGTATTAACTGGAATTGCCTTCGCAACTACCTTGTGTCAAATTTATTGTGTGCTATATTTTATAATATATGTAAAATTGCGGTATTACACGTTTGTAAAATATTGTATAAAAGTTTGAGCGCGAAATATTATTATCAGTTTTTCATATAGAATTTAGTAGTTGAATTGTATATTAGCTGCTAAGTATGAACTTAACGGGTAGGTAATTATAAATTATAAAACGCTAATATGAAGAAAAAGCTTTTATAAATGAGTTCATATCATGCTACGAAATACTATTAACTACTCTTAATATTCTGTATGATTAACTTGATTCATTTGATTATTTTTTTGAAGGAAATGGCACCGACTACTCGAAATACTCTGAATATGACCGAGGAAGACTTCCGTGTTTTCCTTGCTGTAAATGTAGCCGCAGTGCATGCTGCAATGCGAAATAACAACAATAACTCTGAAACTAGCAATGGATCTAACGCCACTAGAAATCGTGTAGGATGCTCCTACAAAGAATTCACTGCCTGCAAACCTTTGGAATTTAATGGAACCGAGGGTCTAATCGAATTAAAAAGGTGGACCGAGAAGGTTGAATCGGTGTTTGCCATAAGTAAATGTACTGAAGAAGACAAAGTAAGGTACACTACGCATACCTTCACAGGTACTGCATTAACGTGGTGGAATACCTATCTCGAGCAGGTAGGACAAGATGCTGCTTACGCACTACCGTGGTCAGCATTCAAGCACTTGATGAACGAACAGTATCGTCCCAGAAACGAGGTCAATAAGCTCAAGGTAGAACTTAGAGAATTACGAACGCAAGGTTTCGATATCACCACGTACGAATGACGATTCACAGAGTTGTGCATATTGTGTCCCAGAGCGTTCGAAGACGAAGAAGAAAAGATCGACGCATTTGTAAAAGGGTTACCATAAAGGATTCAGGAAGATGTGAGTTCACACGAGCCTGCCACCATACAAAAGGTGTAGTGACCCGAACTTTTCCATGTTTATATATATATTAAATGAAATTGTTATTTATATGATTAAGTGTTTCCAATATGTTAAGCAATCAAACTTGTTAAGACTTGATTAATTGAAATAGGTTTCATATAGACAATTGACCACTCAAGTTGACCGGTGATTCACGAACGTTAAAACTTGTAAAAACTATATGATGACATATATATGGTTATATATATAGTTAACATGATATTATGATAAGTAAACATATCATTAAGTATATTAATAATGAACTACATATGTAAAAACAAGACTACTAACTTAATGATTTTGAAACGAGACATATATGTAACGATTATTGTTGTAACGACATTTAATGTATATATATATCATATTAAGAGATATTTGTACATCATAATATCATGATAATATAATAATTTAAAATCTTATTTGATATTATAAACATTAGGTTAACAACATTTAACAAGATCGTTAACCTAAAGGTTTCAAAACAACACTTACATGTAACGACTAACGATGACTTAACGACTCAGTTAAAATGTATATACATGTAGCGTTTTAATATGTATTCATACACTTTTGAAAGACTTCAAGACACTTATCAAAATACTTCTACTTAACAAAAATACTTACAATTACATCCTCGTTTAGTTTCATCAATAATTCTACTCGTATGCACCCGTATTCGTACTCGTACAATACACAGCTTTTAGATGTATGTACTATTGGTATATACACTCCAATGATCCGCTCTTAGCAGCCCATGTGAGTCACATAACACATGTGGGAACCATCATTTGGCAACTAGCATGAAATATCTCATAAAATTACAAAAATATGAGTAATCATTCATGACTTATTTACATGAAAACAAAATTACATATCCTTTATATCTAATCCATACACCAACGACCAAAAACACCTACAAACACTTTCATTCTTCAATTTTCTTCATCTAATTGATCTCTCTCAAGTTCTATCTTCAAGTTCTAAGTGTTCTTCATAAATTCTACAGGTTCTAGTTTCATAAAATCAAGAATACTTCCAAGTTTGCTAGCTTACTTCCAATCTTGTAGAGTGATCATCCAACCTCAAGAAATCTTTCTTATTTACAGTAAGATATCTTTCTAATACAAGGTAATACTTATATTCAAACTTTTATTCAATTTCTATAACTATAACAATCTTATTTCGAGTGGAAATCTTACTTGAACTTGTTTTCGTGTCATGATTCTGCTTCAAGAACTTTTAAACCATCCAAGGATCCTTTGAAGCTAGATCCATTTTTCTCATTTCCAGTAGCTTTATCCAGAAAACTTGAGGTAGTAATGATGTTCATAACATCATTCGATTCATACATATAAAGCTATCTTATTCGAAGGTTTAAACTTGTAATTACTAGAACATAGTTTAGTTAATTCTAAACTTGTTCGCAAATAAAAGTTAATCCTTCTAACTTGACTTTTAAAATCAACTAAACACATGTTCTATATCTATATGATATGCTAACTTAATGATTTAAAACCTGGAAACACGAAAAACACCGTAAAATCGGATTTACGCCGTCGTAGTAACACCGCGGGCTGTTTTGGGTTAGTTAATTAAAAACAATGATAAAATTTGATTTAAAAGTTGTTCTTCTGGGAAAATGATTTTTCTTATGAACATGAAACTATATCCAAAAATCATGGTTAAACTCAAAGTGGAAGTATGTTTTCTAAAATGGTCATCTAGACGTCGTTCTTTCAACTGAACTGACTACATTTACAAAAACGACTTGTAACTTATATTTCCGACAATAAACCTATACTTTTTCTTTTTAGATTCATAAAATAGAGTTCAATATGAAACCATAGCAATTTGATTCACTCAAAACGGATTTAAAATGAAGAAGTTATGGGTAAACAAGATTGGATAATTTTTCTTGTTGTAGCAACGTGAAAATTGGTAACAAATCTATATTAATCATATCCTAGCTAACTTATATTGTATTATACATGTATTCTAATATATTATGTAATCTTGGGATACCATAGACATGTATGCAAATGTTTTGACATATCATATCGACCCATGTGTATATATTATTTGGAACAGCCATAGACACTCTATATGCAGTAATGTGGGAGTTAGCTATACAGGGTTGAGGTTGATTTCAAAAATATATATACTTTGAGTTGTGATCTAGCCTGAGACGTGTATACACTGGGTCGTGGATTGATTCAAGATAATATATATCAATTTTTTTCTGTACATCTAACATTGGACAACTAGTTGTAGGTTACTAACGAGGACAGCTGACTTAATAAACTTAAAACATCAAAATATATTAAAAGTGTTGTAAATATATTTTGAACATACTTTGATATATATGTATATATTGTTATAGGTTCGTGAATCAACCAGTGGCCAAGTCTTACTTCCCGACGAAGTAAAAATCTGTGAAAGTGAGTTATAGTCCCACTTTTAAAATCTAATATTTTTGGGATGAGAATACATGCAGGTTTTATAAATGATTTACAAAATAGACACAAGTACGTGAAACTACATTCTATGGTTGAATTATCGAAATCGAATATGCCCATTTTTATTAAGTCTGGTAATCTAAGAATTAGGGAACAGACACCCTAATTGACGCGAATCCTAAAGATAGATCTATTGGGCCTAACAAACCCCATCCAAAGTACCGGATGCTTTAGTACTTCGAAATTTATATCATATCCGAAGGGTGTCCCGGAATGATGGGGATATTCTTATATATGCATCTTGTTAATGTCGGTTACCAGGTGTTCACCATATGAATGATTTTTATCTCTATGTATGGGATGTGTATTGAAATATGAAATCTTGTGGTCTATTATTATGATTTGATATATATAGGTTAAACCTATAACTCACCAATATTTTTGTTGACATTTTAAGCATGTTTATTCTCAGGTGATTATTAAGAGCTTCCGCTGTCGCATACTTAAATAAGGACGAGATTTGGAGTCCATGCTTGTATGATATTGTGTAAAAACTGCATTCAAGAAACTTATTTTGTTGTAACATATTTGTATTGTAAACCATTATGTAATAGTCGTGTGTAAACAGGATATTTTAGATTATCATTATTTGATAATCTACGTAAAACTTTTTAAACCTTTATTGATGAAATAAAGGTTATGGTTTGTTTTAAAATGAATGCAGTCTTTGAAAAACGTCTCATATAGAGGTCAAAACCTCGCAACGAAATCATTTAATATGGAACGTTTTTAATCAATAAGAACGGGACATTTCAGTTACTATCCGAGCGTTGGTCTTAGAGAACCAGAATTTTGCATTAGTGTGTCTTATCGAGTTTGTTAGGATGCATTAGTGAGTCTGGACTTCGACCGTGTTTACTTTAAAAATGATTGCTTAAAAAATTTTGTTGGAAACTATATATTTTTAACATGTGAATATTATGTGATATATTAATCTCTTAACGCGTTTGATATTATGTGATAGATGTCTACCTCTATAACAAGTCCCATTGACTCACCTAATAATAATGAAGAGTCAAATGTAAATTGGAATGATTCGTGGACTGATTCACAAGTTCCCGAAGAGGAACCGGAAGAAGAGTCGGAACCGGAAGAAGAATCGGAACCGGAAGAAGAATCGGAACCGGATGAAGAAATAGAACCAGTGGGGGAAATAATAAAACGGTTAAGTAAAAGAAAATCCTCAACCAACCGACCAAGGTTAATTATGGTCAATGGTGTTTCCGCCAAGGAAGCAAAATATTGGGAGGATTACCAATTCTCCGATGAGTCGGATTCCGACGAGAATTCCGATGATGTTATAGAAATTACCCCAACTGAATTTAAAAAGGCAAAAGAAAATAATAAGGGAAAGGGCATAAAAATAGAGAAATCTAATTCCAACCCCGATGAACTTTATATGTATCGTCAACCCCCGAAGTCCTTAAGTTGTAACAATGACCCGGGAACCTCTAAACCACCAAGTTTTTCTAAACCAATGTGGAAAACGACGGCTCGTATTAGGGGAACATCATATATCCCTAGAAACTTGGCAAAACGAACCAAAACCGAAGAAGAAGAAACAAGCGAGTCGGAATAAGATAGTTGTATTCGTGTGGTGTAATATATGTAATATAGTGTGCTTATGCTTTATGATATATGTAAAAATTGCTTGTATTAATAAGTATTTTTTTTTATGAATCTAACTCTTGTCTATTTTACAGTATAAAAACACAAAAGGGATAGACAACCCAATATTTTAAGAGACCTACCCGGAGACATGATTGATGAAATCTTGTCTAGAGTCGGTCAGAATTCTTCGGCACAACTATTTAAGGCGAGATCAGTTTGTAAGACATTCGAAGAACGTTCCAAGAATGCCTTGGTTTATAAAAGGCTTTCGTTCGAAAGATGGGGGATATCACATTGGGAAATCCATAAGTTACGATGTGTTTACTTTGACGCATATATTGCGGGGAACCCAAATGCTATTTTACGCAATGGGTTAAGAAATTATTTTGACTCAATATATCCGAATATTGGACTTCGTGATTTAGAAAAAGCGGCTAACATGCAACATAAAGAAGCATGTTATGCTTACGGATTAGTAATGTTCGCTTTTCACCAAAGTGAGAACAAGAACATCGGGCTACAACTATTAAACAAAACGTTCCCACAAGTGACGGAGTCGGTAATTGGGGTAAGAAATGAGGTTTTTAGGTTATTACGAGACTGTTAGTCATTACGTAACCTTCATCCTTTTGACGACGTTACAACACATTGTCTTACTATCGGTCACAAAGGTTATGTTCCACAAAACCAAGGATGGGAAGTGGTATTAGTAAAACCAGAATGCATGACTTGTTTCTGGACGTATGAATTACGTGTCTTTATTGCCTTTGCTGAACGCCTTATTTATTAACTAGAATTATCTTCGCAACTACTTTGTATCAAAGTTTTATGTGCTATATTTCATGCTATATGTAAAAAAAGCGGTATTGTAAGTTTGCAAGTTATTGTATAAAGGTTTGAATATGATATTTTTTTTTTTTGTGATTAGTTTTTCATATAGAATTGTAGTAGTTGAAATGGTATGTTAGCTACTAAGTATGAACTTAACGGGTAGGTACTACCTGAATTAAAGAGTATAAAATGCTAATATGAAGAAAGAGCTTTTATAAATAAGTTCATATTACGCTACAAAATACTATTGACTACTCTTGATATTCTATATGATTAACTCGTTTCATTTGACTATTTTAAAGGAAATGGCACCGACTACTCGACACACCTTGAATATGAGCGAAGAGGAATTTCGTGCCTTTCTTTCTTCAAACATAGCCGCAGTACAGGCTGCGCTATATACCAACAATAACCTTGGATCTAGCAGTATAGGAAATCGTGTAGGATGCACCTACAAAGAATTAACTGCCTGCAAACCTTTGGAATTTGATGGAACCGAAGGACCGATCGGATTGAAACGATGGACCGAGAAGGTCGAATAGGTGTTTGCCATAAGTAAGTGTACTGAAGAGGACAAAGTGAAGTACGCTACGCATACCTTCACAGGTTCTGCGTTAACATGGTGGAATACCTATCTAGAGCAAGTGGGACAAGATGATGCTTACGCACTACCGTGGTCAGCATTCAAGCACTTGATGAACGAGAAGTACCGTCCCAGAACCGAGGTCAATAAGCTCAAGACAAAAATTAGAGGGTTACGAACCTAAGGATTTGATATTACCACGTACGAAAGACGATTCACAGAATTATGCCTATTGTGTCCGGAAGCGTTCGAAGATGAGGAAGAGAAGATCGACGCGTTTGTGAAAGGATTACCGGAAAGAATCCAAGAAGATATAAGTTCACACGAGCCCGCCTCCATACAACAGGCATGTAGAATGGCTCACAAACTAGTGAACCAGATTGAAGAAAGAATTAAAGAACAGACTGCTGAAGAGGCCAATGTGAAGCAAGTCAAAAGAAAGTGGGAGGAAAACGATGATAAGAATCATCAATACAACAACAACAGCAATTACAACAATAATCGCAACAACTATCCCAATAATCGCAACATTAATCGCAACTACAACAAACGGCCCAACAACAACAACAATAACAACAACAACTACAACAATCATCCCAACAACAATAACAACCGCAACAACAACAACAATCAGAAGCAGCTATGCCAAAGGTGTGAAAAGTATCACTCGGGGTTCTGCACCAAATTTTGCAACAAGTGTAAAAGAAATGGTCATAGCGCGGCGAAGTGTGAGGTCTACGGACCAGGGGTTAACAGAACGAAAGGAACAAATGGTGTCAGAATGAGTAATGGCGGAGCAAGTAGTGTCGGAGCAAGTTATGCCAATGTAGTTTGTTATAAATATGGAAAACCGGGCTACATTATTAGAAATTGCCCGAACCAGGAGAACACGAATGGACAAGGCCGCAGAAGAGTTTTCAATATTAATGCGGCAGAGGCACAGGAAGACCCGGAGCTTGTTACGGGTACGTTTCTTATTGACAATAAATCTGCTTACGTTTTATTTGATTCGGGTGCGGATAGAAGCTATATGAGTAGAGATTTTTGTGCTAAATTAAGTTGTCCATTGATGCCTTTGGATTGTAAATTTTTACTCGAATTAGCAAATGGTAAATTAATTTCAGCAGATAATATATGTCGGAATCGAGAAATTAAACTGGTTAGCGAAACATTTAAGATTGACTTGATACCAGTAGAGTTAGGGAGTTTTGATGTGATAATCCGTATGGACTGGTTGAAAGAAGTGAAAGCAGAGATCGTTTGTTACAAATATGCAATTCGCATTATACGAGAAAAAGGAAAACCCTAAATGGTGTAAGGAAAAAAGGGCAACACGAAGCTACATCTTATTAGTAATTTGAAGGCACAAAAACTAATAAGAAAAGGTTGCTATGCTGTTCTAGCATACGTCGAAAAGGTACAAACTGAAGAAAAGAGCATCAATGATGTTCCCGTCACAAAAGAATTTCCCGATGTATTTCCGAAAGAATTACCGGGATTACCCCCACATCGATCCGTTGAATTTCAAATAGATCTTGTACCAGGAGCTGCACCAATAGCTCGTGCTCCTTACAGACTCACACCTAGCGAGATGAAAGAACTGCAAAGCCAATTACAAGAACTTTTAGAGCGTGGTTTCATTCGACCAAGCACATCACCGTGGGGAGCTCCTGTTTTGTTTGTCAAGAAGAAAGATGGTACATTCAGGTTGTGTATCGACTACCGAGAGTTGAACAAACTTACCATCAATAATCGCTACCCACTACCGAGAATCGACGACTTATTTGATCAACTACAAGGCTCGTCTGTTTATTCAAAGATTGACTTACGTTCCGGGTATCATCAAATGCGGGTGAAAGAAGATGATATTCCAAAGACTGCTTTCAGAACACGTTACGGTCATTACGAGTTTATGGTCATGCCGTTTGGTTTAACTAATGCACCAGCTGTGTTCATGGACCTCATGAACCGAGTGTGTGGACCATACCTTGACAAGTTTGTCATTGTTTTCATTGATGACATACTTATTTACTCAAAGAATGACCAAGAACACGGTGAACATTTGAGAAAGGTGTTAGAAGTATTGAGGAAGGAAAAACTGTACGCTAAGTTTTCAAAGTGTGCATTTTGGTTGGAAGAAGTTCAATTCCTCGGTCACATAGTGAACAAAGAAGGTATTAAGGTGGATCCGGCAAAGATAGAAACTGTTGAAAAGTGGGAAACCCTGAAAACTCCAAAACACATACGCCAGTTTTTAGGACTAGCTGGTTACTACAGAAGGTTCATCCAAGACTTTTCCAGAATAGCAAAACCCTTGACTGCATTAACGCATAAAGGGAAGAAATTTGAATGGAATGATGAACAAGAGAAAGTGTTTTAGTTATTGAAGAAAAAGCTAACTACGGCACCTATATTGTCATTGCCTAAAGGGAATGATGATTTTGTGATTTATTGTAACGCATCAAAGCAAGGTCTCGGTTATGTATTAATGCAACGAACGAAGGTGATTGCTTATGCGTCTAGACAATTGAAGATTCACGAACAAAATTATACGACGCATGATTTGGAATTAGGCGCGGTTGTTTTTGCATTAAAGACTTGGAGGCACTACTTATATGGGGTCAAAAGTATTATATATACTGACCACAAAAGTCTTCAACACATATTTAATCAGAAACAACTGAATATGAGGCAGCGTAGGTGGATTGAATTATTGAATGATTACGACTTTGAGATTTGTTACCACCCGGTGAAGGAAAATGTGGTAGCCGATGTCTTGAGCAGGAAGGACAGAGAACCCATTCGAGTAAAATCTATGAATATAATGATTCATAATAACCTTACTACTCAAATAAAGGAGGCGCAACAAGGAGTTTTAAAAGAGGGAAATTTAAAGGATGAAATACCCAAAGGATCGGAGAAGCATCTTAATATTCGGGAAGACGGAACCCGGTATAGGGCTGAAAGGATTTGGGTACCAAAATTGAAGGTATTTCGTATGCTCGAGAGATATATTAAATTAATGTGGCTAAAATGTTATGATCCAAGTCGGGTCATACCCAATAACAAACTTACCGACACCTCATTCGTATTTGATCTTAACGATTGGATCATTAATCAGATACGCGACACTTGAACTTTAAGAAAAGTGGTTTTCTGAAATACTACTTGATGTGTACACATATATATATAAATTATGGAATGATTTATATTATATGGATTTAATTATTTATAGGTTAAATAATTAAATTTAGTTATGTCACATTTTATAAAATTGGTTTTATAAATAAATATGTACATGATTAATAATAATGTCATGGAAGTTTATAAAAGAGAAGGGTTTTATAAAATTAGTTTTATAAAAACTATTTTATAAAAAAGGGGAATGTGGCATGGGAGATGGGGGCATTGGGTTCATGAACTCATGCTTTTGACTACTTGGTTTTCCCATATATCTAAACACACATGCCTAGCTCTCTTGGGACTTCAACACACATGCTATACACATCTTTTACTTGCAAAAAAAATTCTGCACAACTCTCTCCCCTCCTTGCTGCTGCCGTGAGCTTTCTTGAAGGAAAGAGAGTTCATTTCCTTTTTTTTGCAAGCTAATTCTAGTGTCATTAAATCCTAACTATTGCATAAGGTGTTGGTGAAGAGTTTGGGGTATTATCTCTTGAGGTTTCATTGTTTTGAAACTCCACCAATTTCATCATCTTCATCATCATCTTCTTCATCTTGTAACCTCCTAACTTGGAGTAGGTACATCCCTTTAAACTAGCTTCTATTTACATTTTAGTATATTGTACAAGACTAGATCTATGAAATGGAATACATTTTAAAAGGTTAAAATACACATGTTCTTAAGATGAAAATTGCTTCCGCTTGCTACATATACATATACACGAATTCATATACATACATAAATGGGTTTTGTGACTTGTTTACATGTGGTATTCCATCAATGGTATCTAGAGCCAAAGTCTTGTTAATATGCTTCTTGTTTTGGCTAGTAAACTCATTTATTTTACAATCTACCAACATGCATGAAAGTAGAATGTAAAAATCATGAGTTTTGGTGGGTTTGTTGGTTTGGCCGAATTTTGGACCCCAAAAGTGGGTTTGGGACTTCAAGTTTGGCCAAGATTTGATGTTATGTTGTTGTTCACAATCGAGCCTAGACCATGTGGTTGAATGTTTGAATGATTTGGTTATTATTCATGGTTGTAATATTCATTCATTTGGTTTGTATTAATTTGTAATAATTTTGTAATTTTGGTGTGTAATAAGTTGTAAGTAATCTTGTAATTTTTCATGTAATTTATTCTATTTGTTTGTAAAAATAGAATAGGTTGTTATTTCATTTTCTAGAAAAATTGTATTAGGATATAATTTTGTAAAAAGAAAATGAAGATTCAAGATGAAGATTACAAGATGGAGCTTTGAAGATTACAAGATTAAGAGGGAGATTTTGTTTAAAAATCTCTTGCTTTCTTTTGTTAACCCTTACCGGTGACATTTGTTTTTTTGGCTAAACAAATGCCCACCAAAATGGCTCCCGATTGTGAACATATTTTGTTATGCATGTTTGTGTATGTTTGTATGATTGGTTGCTACAAGATTATCACATGTTAATAACTTGCTTAATACATTATAAATGGTTATAATAAAACATAACATAACGACACTAATAATTGGTTATTAGACCTAAATAAAATGGTTTATTTAAAAAGTATTAAATTGGTTCATAACTAGTAATTGGTTTTACTAAAAGGACATGAAAATGGGTTTTCAAAATTTACTACACACCAAATGCATGTTGGTGTATAGCATTTTGTTTTCTAAAACTAGAATGTAGAAAACTTAAATCCCTTTAACTAAAACAAGGTAAACAAGTTAAACGCCATCCTTTTGTGAAAACACTTAGACATATTAAGAAACTCTTGACGGGATAAAGGTCACCTAACCGTCATGAGCGGACTAATATGAATAAGGTAAAATTCGCACACTGGTGGGATAAAGGTCACCTAACCACTTGTTTGTTAAATTTACATGTCTACACAAGTAGGACGACTTGATTTGGGAATCATGAACTTAGGGTCACCGAAGCATGAGGAACAAATAGGCGTTGATGGGATTAATATGCCATGCAAAAGGATTGCATGATCCCATAACTTAGAAGTTGCAAAAGGATTGCAATTGTCATTATGACTACCTAGCTAAATCAAATGACGGGATAAAGGTCACCTAACCGAAATTTGATTTACCGTTGGATTCTAATATTTAATAAAACAAATTAAAAGGGTATTGTTTATTGAATTTAAAATCGATACTTAAAAGGACTTTGTTGAATTTTGTAGATGGCCGCTAATAACAACAACAACATGCAAAACGCACCACTTAACATGAACAACCTATCATTAAGGTCTCTCTTAGAGAAAGACAAACTCAACCATACAAACTTTATGGATTGGTTCCGCAATCTTCGGATTGTCCTCAAACAAGAGGATAAAGCGTATGTACTTGAGGACCCCATTCCCGATCAACCGGATGAGAATGATGTGGAGGCAATGGCCTCTTACGATAAGTATTGCCACGACTCCCTTCAAGTCTCATGCCTAATGCTTGGGACTATGATTCCCGAACTCCAAAAGGATTTCGAGCATCATAGTGCATATGACATGATAACGCAAATGAAGGAGATGTTCCTTCAACAAGCGCGTGTCGAGCGTTTCGAGACCGTTCGAGCGCTACATGCTTGTCGTATGGATGATACCCAATCGGTTTCATCTTATGTGCTTAAGATGAAGAGCCTTATTGATCGTGCTAACCGCCTTAACCTAAACATATCAAATGAGTTAGCCACCGATCTTATCCTTAACTCCCTATCAAAAAGGTTTGATCAATTTGTAATTAATTACAATATGAATGGGATGGATAAGAGCATAGGTGAGCTTCAAGGTATGCTTAGAACGGCGGAAACTAGCATGGGTAAAAGGGCTTTACCCGTGTTAGCAATCGATCAAGGTGGATCCAAAGGTATCACCTCTAAGCCAAAGGTGGCTAAGAGAAAAGGACCCGCCTATCAAGGCAAAGGGAAGGGGAAGGTGGTTACCCCAACCATCAACAAGGCTAAGAAGCAAAAGGTAGCCGAGAAGACAAACCCCAAGGAAGACCTATGTTTCGGTTGCGGTGAGATGGGTCATTGGAAACGAAACTGTCCGGTCTATCTTAAGGAGTTGAAGGACAAGAGGGATGCAGGGCAAACCTCAGGTAATATATATATGGTATATATAGAGCTTAGTATTACTTCTTCTAATACATGGGTATTAGACACTGGATGTGGAACTCCTATTTGAAATTCTTTGCAGGGGTTCAAAAGAAGTGATCATAAGGCGGGAACATCAAGTCTCTATATGGGCAATGGTGCAAAGGTGCATGTTAAAGCTCAAGGAGATTTTATTTTGAAGCTTCCAAGCGGATTGGAACTTATTTTAGAAAATGTTTTGTATGCTCCGGATTTGTGTAGAAACATTATTTCTATTTCTCGCTTAAAACAATGTGGTTACATTGTTAATTTTATTGATGATGATATTCATGTTTCTAAAGATAATGTATTCTATTTCAAGGCTTCGCCTTCAAATGGAATTTATGAATTGGTTCATGATGACGCATCATCGAGCTCTATATACCATACTAGCACCAAGAAACTCAAAAGGGATTTGAGTGATTCCTATTTATGGCATTGTCGCCTTGGTCACATAAACAAGAACCGAATGCATACACTTCAAAAGAATGGACTTTTGAAATCAAATGAAATGGATTCGTTTGATGTATGTGAATCTTGTTTACAAGGCAAGATGACTAAAGCACCTTTCAAAGGGACTTATGAGAGGGCTAAAGATTTATTGGGATTAATACATTCGGATGTATGTGGACCCTTTAAACCAATGACTAGGAATGGTGAAAGATACTTTGTTACTTTCATTGATGACTTTAGTCGTTTCGGATATGTCTACTTATTAAGACACAAGGACGAAACGTTTGAAGCATTCAAAGAATATCAAAACGAAGTACAAAATCAACTCAATAGGACAATTAAGGTACTTCGTACCGATAGAGGAGGTGAATACCTAAGTGATGCCTTCCAAGATCATCTTAGGAGTTGTGGGATTATCTCACAACTTACTCCACCCGGAACACCCCAACTTAATGGAGTTTCCGAAAGGAGGAACCGAACCCTAATGGATATGGTTCGATCTATGATGGCAAGAAGCTCGTTACCTCTATCATTTTGGGGTTATTGTCTAAGCTCCGCGATTCGTATTTTAAATATGGCCCCAACCAAGAAAGTGGAACGAACTCCTCATGAGATGTGGTTTGGAAAACCTCCTTCTCTTTCATACTTGAAAGTATGGGGATGTGAAGCTTATCCTAAGCGATATGTAGCTAATAAGCTACATGCTCGATCCACAAAGTGTATCTTCATAGGATATCCCAAAGATGACATGGGGTATTACTTCTATGATCCATCCGAGCAAACGGTATTTGTTGCTCGGAAAGCGGAATTCCTTGAAACCAACTTCCTTATGGAAGGTGATGGTGAAAGGAAGATAGATCTTGTAGAGGTACAAGATCATGCTGATGATACACAATTGGTTGGCACTAGTACTCAACATGAGGATGTTGAAAATGATCAAGTGGATGATCAAGGTACACAAGACGTTCGAAGATCTAGTAGGATTAGTAATCCTCCCGAGAGATATGGGTTTCTCGTGGATGGTTGCTATACGGTTGATTTGGATGAACTGACAAACTACGAAGATGCTTTATCAAGGATTGATAAAGATAAATGGTAGGAAGCCATGAACGCCGAGATGCAATCCATGTATGAAAATCAAGTTTGGAAACTTGTTGTGCAACCTCCTAGCTCCAAGCTAGTTGATTGCTAAAAGGATCCGTTCATATACATTATAAAGGATTCACAATAGTTGATTACATCGCGAGGTATTTGACCTCTATATGATATATTTTACAAACATTGCATTCGTTTTTAAAAGACAAACTTTCTTTACAACGAAAGTTGACGGCATGCACACCATTTCATAATACATCCAACTATAATTGGCTTAATAATAATCTTGATGAACTCAATGACTCGAATGCAACGTCTTTCAAAATATGCCATGAATGACTCCAAGTAATATCCTTAAAATGAGCTAATGCACAGCGGAAGATTTCTTTAATACCTGCGAATAAACATACTTTAAAGTGTCAACCAAAAGGTTGGTGAGTTCATAGGTTTATCATAACAATCATTTCAATATATTAATAGACCACAAGATTTCCGTTTATAAATATATGTACACTCGCAAGTGTATAAAAGTATTCTATAAGTTGTAGGCACCCGGTAATAAGCCTTAACGTTCATGTTTTACCCTCTGAAGTACACCAGATCAGGTGTGTTTAAAATAACCTCGAAGTACTAAAGCATCCCATAGTCAGGATGGGGTTTGTCAGGCCCAATAGATCTATCTTTAGGATTCGCGCCTACCGTACATAGACAAGTAGTTTAATGTTACCAAGCTAAGGGTATATTTCTGGTTTAAACCCACGTAGAATTGGTTTTAGTACTTGTGCCTATTTCATAAAACATTTATAAAAACAGCGCATGTATTCTCAGTCCCAAAAATATATATAAAAGGGAGCAAATGAAACTCACAATACTGTATTTCGTAGCAATTATGTATATGACGGCATTGAACAAGTGCAGGGTTTGTCTCAGATTCACGAACGTATCAATATTGTGATTCAATATTGTGGGAAAGTACGTAGACGCAACGAAAATGATAAACGTTAGGTTGACCTCACGAGCAATACCCTCGATCAATACCCATAACCTCCATAGCTATAACCCATAATTTCCTTAGCTCTATCCCGTTTGAAAACTTATTTTGAAATCGTCTGAGTATAACTCCGTCGTAGTATTTTATGTATACTAATAATATCTTGAAATAATACAAAGAAAATATATATATGTAATTCGATTGAGAGAGTTTAGAGAAATATATTTTCAAGTTTCTATGAAATAATGAAACCTATTGAATTCTATTTATAATAGATTTTTGAATTATTAAAGTGAATTATTAAAGTATGAATTATTAAAGTGAATTATTAAAGTGAATTATTAAAGTATGAATTATTAAAGTGAATTATTAAAGTGAATTATTAAAGTATGAATTATTAAAGTGAATTATTAAAGTATGAATTATTAAAGTTAAAGTAAAATAAAAGTAAAGTAAAGGTAAAGTTAAAGTATAGTAAAAGTATAAAAACTATGTATGTATAATACGCGTATAAATATATATAATATTAATTTAAATCGTTATACATATTTAATGAAATAAAATATAAATATCGTTATATTTATTATACTGGTTAAGTAATGAGTTGTCAAAAGTAATTCTAGATATTTATAAAAGTTATATACGTTTTAATAATAAAGTTCTTTTTAAACTGAAAACGTCTTTGTACGTTTGAAAATAGATTAATAGAATATTATGGAAACCAATTCTCCACTAACTTTTGTCTAACTTTCATAAATAACACTTTTTATTTTTATTTATAAATAGCTTTACAAATTATTCTGAATATCGTTAAGAGGAATAGATTTTCTCAAATCATAGTGGACCTCTCAACAGAGACTTGTAATCATAATTCAATGTTTCTGATAATTCAATCATTTAATATATTTTTTTTAATTTCGTCGAAAATCATATTGAAACAAATACGTTCGTGTAAAGTATTATACGTTTAATACCTTATTAATATTCTCAAGTTATAATATATATATATACATATACATATCTATTTATATATAACGGTTCGTGAATCGTCGGAATTTGGTCGAGGTTTTAATGAATGTATGAACACAGTTTAAAATTCTTGAGATTTAACTTAACAAACTTTGCTTATCGTGTTGGAATAATATAAAGATTAAAGTTTAAATTTGGTCGAAAATTTCCGGGTCGTCACAATTGCAAATGGCTTTTCAAGAAGAAAACCGACATACATGGAAACTTGGATACATACAAAGCTAGACTTGTAGCAAAAGGTTTCACTCAAACTCAAGGGGTTGATTATGATGAAACTTTCTCGCCTGTGGCAATGCTAAAGTCTATTAGGATATTATTTACCATTGCTGCTCACTATGACTATGAAATATGGCAAATGGATGTCAAAACCGCTTTCCTGAATGGATATCTTGAGGAAGATGTCTATATGGTACAGCCCGAAGGTTTTGTTGATCCGAAAAATCCTAAGAAGGTATGCAAGTTAAAGAAGTCAATCTACAGATTGAAACAAGCATCTAGAATGTGGAATCATCGTTTTAATGAAGAGGCAAAGAAATTTGGCTTCATTAAAAATGGTGATGAAGCTTGTGTATACAAGAAGGCTAGTGGGAGCTCCATAATGTTTCTTGTGCTATATGTGGATGATATATTATTATTTGGGAATGATATTACCACAATGCAAGAAGTCAAAACTTAGCTAAAGAGTTGCTTCTCCATTAAGGATCTTGGAGAAGCACAATACATATTGGGGATAGGGATCTATAGGAATAGATCTAAGAGATTGATAGGTTTAAGTCAAAGTACATACATTGATAAAATCTTGAAAAGGTTCAAGATGGAAAACTCTAAGAAAGGTTTGGTACCTATTCAAAGAGGAACCGTTCTCAGTTCATCTCAGTGTCCTACCACGAAAGATGAACAAGAGAGAATGAAGAAAGTCCCATACGCATCTGCTATTGGGTCTATCATGTATGCAATGATATGTACTAGACCGGATGTGTCATGCGCTCTAAGCTTGACAAGTAGATACCGGAACAACCCAGGAAACAGTCATTGGATTGCTGTTAAAAGTATATTGAAATACCTTAGGAGAACTAAGGATATGTTTCTAATATATGGGTCTGGTGAGGAGGAACTCACTGTAAAAGGTTACGTGGACGCGAGTTTCCAAACTGATTGAGATGACTCTCGATCACAATCCGGTTATGTCTTCATGTTAAATGGTGGTGCAGTCTCTTGGAAGAGCTCAAAACGGGAAGTTGTTGCGTTATCCACTACAGAGTCGGAGTACATTGCCGCCTCATTGGCAGCTCAGGAAGCTACATGGATGAAGAAATTCATCGACGACTTAGGAGTGGTCCCTTCCATTCAGGACCCTCTTGAGATCTTTTGTGACAACGAGGGTGCGATTGCTCAAATCAAGGAACCTCGTGCTCATCAAAAGACTCGTCACATTGAGCGGAGATTCAACTACATCAGGGATGAGGTTGAAAAGGGAAATATATGTATTCACAAGGTTCACACAGATCATAATGTTGCGGATCCACTCACGAAGCTTTTACATGGGCCAAAACATGAGGGACATGTTTGTGCATTAGGGCTTCGATATTCTAGTGATTGGAAATGATCTATTTTATGTATTGTAACAGAACGAATTAATTCAAACTCATTAATATAATTGTGGTATTAATTTAATTATGAGTCATGTTCCAATTTTGCATATTTTATCCATGAATAAACTATTATTCTGAATTCCGTAGTTGATCACATTTGTGGGAACAAGTGTGAGGTCTAGACTATTATGAACTTGGATTGGTTAGCATTCAAATGGTGAATGTGGGGCAAGGTTGCAACCAAGGTTCATAGATATTTATGGGACACAAATATTTGAAGACCCGCTCTCAAGATTTACTATATGGAGCCTTTGTGGTTAATCACATGTAATCTTGAGTAAAGGAGAATATCATTATATCCTCTGACCTGAGACACATATTGGGTTCAGATATTCACCGAATATTGTGCCTTGACTCTTTCCTTCGCTATTCTGAAATATGGTAGTACATAAGGGAGGCTTCAGGTATGGTACGAAGTGTAGTGTCTAGGACGTATGTAGTCAAGATGGAATTTGTCCCTCTTATTCGTTGAGAGTCAGATGTCTAAGGCCTGACAAAGTTAAATCTAAAAGAAAGTGATCACTCTGTATCTCTTGGAATTAGCATGACATCTAGGATGAAAGGATATAATGAAAGATTCACCTATTCATATTCGAGATGGGAACTCGAAAGGAATGATGTTATTGAATGGCACAAAGTCATAACATATTGGGGGTGATGGACGGTTGTTAGGTAGTATCCATCGCTTGCATTAATTTCTTATGTTTCTCGTGCAAGTGGGAGATTGAAGGTATTTCGTATGCCCGAGAGATATATTAAATTAATGTGGCTAAAATGTTATGATCCAAGTCGGGTCATACCCAATAACAAACTTACCGACACCTCATTCGTATTTGATCTTAACGATTGGATCATTGATCAGATACGCGACACTTGAACTTTAAGAAAAGTGGTTTTCTGAAATACTACTTGATGTGTACACATATATATATATATATAAATTATGGAATGATTTATATTATATGGATTTAATTATTTATAGGTTAAATAATTAAATTTAGTTATGTCACATTTTATAAAATTGGTTTTATAAATAAATATGTACATGATTAATAATAATGTCATGGAAGTTTATAAAAGAGAAGGGTTTTATAAAATTAGTTTTATA
The DNA here is from genome assembly GCF_046630445.1 of Rutidosis leptorrhynchoides. NCBI lineage: Eukaryota > Viridiplantae > Streptophyta > Magnoliopsida > Asterales > Asteraceae > Rutidosis > Rutidosis leptorrhynchoides. The sequence continues at coordinate 252,886,899 of NC_092337.1, forward strand.
AAAACTATTTTATAAAAAAGGGGAATGTGGCATGGGAGATGGGGGCATTGGGTTCATGAACTCATGCTTTTGACTACTTGGTTTTCCCATATATCTAAACACACATGCCTAGCTCTCTTGGGACTTCAACACACATGCTATACACATCTTTTACTTGCAAAAAAAAATTCTGCACAGCTCTCTCCCCTCCTTGCTGCTGTCGTGAGCTTTCTTGAAGGAAAGAGAGTTCATTTCCTTTTTTTTTTGCAAGCTAATTCTAGTGTCATTAAATCCTAACTATTGCATAAGGTGTTGGTGAAGAGTTTGGGGTATTATCTCTTGAGGTTTCATTGCTTTGAAACTCCACCAATTTCATCATCTTCATCATCATCTTCTTCATCTTGTAACCTCCTAACTTGGAGTAGGTACATCCCTTTAAACTAGCTTCTATTTACATTTTAGTATATTGTACAAGACTAGATCTATGAAATGGAATACATTTTAAAAGGTTAAAATACACATGTTCTTAAGATGAAAATTGCTTCCGCTTGCTATATATACATATACACGAATTCATATACATACATAAATGGGTTTTGTGACTTGTTTACATGTGGTATTCCATCAAAAATTTGGAGATATGAGAGAAATGGTACTTAGAGAAGCTCATAAAACCAGATACTCAATACATCCTGGAACGGGGAAGATGTACAAGGATCTCAAGAAACATTTTTGGTGGCCGGGTATGAAAGCCGATATTGCTAAATATGTAGGAGAATGTTTGACGTGTTCTAAGGTCAAAGCTGAGCATTAGAAACCATCAGGTCTAGTTCAACAACCCAAAATCCCGGAATGGAAATGGGAAAACATTACCATGGATTTCATCACTAAATTGCCAAGGACTGCAAGTGGTTTTGATACTATTTGAGTAATAGTTGATCGTCTCACCAAATCAGCACACTTCCTGCCAATAAGAGAAGATGACAAGATGGAGAAGTTAGCACGGTTGTATTTTGAAGGAAGTCATTTCCAGACATGGAATACCAATCTCTATTATCTCTGATAGGAATGGTAGATTTATTTCAAGATTCTGGCAGACATTACAGCAAGCATTAGGAACTCGTCTAGACATGAGTACTGCCTATCATCCACAAACTGATGGGCAGAGTGAAAGGACGATACAAACGCTTGAAGACATGCTACGAGCATGTGTTATTGATTTCGAAAACAGTTGGGATCGACATCTACCGTTAGCAGAATTTTCCTACAACAACATCTATCATTCAAGCATTGAGATGGCACCGTTTGAAGCACTTTATGGTAGAAAGTGCAGGTCTCTAATTTGTTGGAGTGAAGTGGGGGATAGACAGATTACGGGTCAGGAGATAATACAAGAAACTACCGAGAAGATCATCCAAATTCAACAACGGTTGAAAACCGCCCAAAGTTGACAAAAGAGCTACGCCGACATTAAAAGAAAAGATATAGAATTTAAAATTGGAGAGATGGTCATGCTTAAGGTTGCACCTTGGAAAGGTGTTGTTCGATTTGGTAAACGAGGGAAATTAAATCCAAGGTATATTGGACCATTCAAGATTATTGATCGTGTCGGATCAGTAGCTTACCGACTTGAGTTACCTCAACAACTCGCGGCTGTACATAACACTTTCCACGTCTCGAATTTGAAGAAATGTTTTGCTAAAGAAGATCTCACTATTCCGTTAGATGAAATCCAAATCAACGAAAAACTGCAATTCATCGAAGAACCCGTCGAAATAATGGATCGTGAGGTTAAAAGACTTAAGCAAAACAAGATACCAATTGTTAAGGTTCGATGGAATGCTCGTAGAGGACCCGAGTTCACCTGGGAATGAGAAGATCAGATGAAGAAGAAATACCCGCATTTATTTCCAGAAGATACGTCAACACCTCCAACTGCTTAAAATTTCGGGACGAAATTTATTTAACGGGTAGGTACTGTAGTGACCAGAACTTTTCCATGTTTATATATATATTAAATGAAATTGTTATTTACATGATTAAGTGTTTCCAATATGTTAAGCAATCAAACTTGTTAAGACTTGATTAATTGAAATAGGTTTCATATAGACAATTGACCACTCAAGTTGACCGGTGATTCACGAACGTTAAAACTTGTAAAAACTATATAATGACATATATATGGTTATATATATAGTTAACATGATATTATGATAAGTAAACATATCATTAAGTATATTAATAAATAAGACTACTAACTTAATGATTTTGAAACGAGACATATATGTAACGATTATTGTTGTAACGACATTTAATGTATATATATATCATATTAAGAGATATTCGTACATCATAATATCATGATAATATAATAATTTAAAATCTTATTTGATATTATAAACATTGGGTTAACAACATTTAACAAGATCGTTAACCTAAAGGTTTCAAAACAACACTTACATGTAACGACTAACGATGACTTAACGACTCAGTTAAAATGTATATACATGTAGTGTTTTAATATGTATTCATACACTTTTGAAAGACTTCAAGACACTTATCAAAATACTTCTACTTAACAAAAATGCTTACAATTACATCCTCGTTCAGTTTCATCAACAATTCTACTCGTATGCACCCGTATTCGTACTCGTACAATACACAGCTTTTAGATGTATGTACTATTGGTATATACACTCCAATTGTAGTGACCCGAACTTTTCCATGTTTATATATATTAATTGAGATTGATATTTACATGATTAAATGTTTCCAACATGTTAAGCAATCAAACTTGTTAAGACTTGATTAATTGAAATATGTTTCATATAGACAATTGACCACCCAAGTTGATCGGTGATTCACGAACGTTAAAACTTGTAAAAACTATATGATGACATATATATGGATATATATATATATAGTTAACATGATACTATGATAAGAAAACATATCATAAAGTATATTAACAATGAACTACATATGTAAAAACAAGACTACTAACTTAATGATTTTTAAACGAGACATATATGTAACGATTATCGTTGTAAAGACATTTAATGTATATATATCATATTAAGAGATATTCATACATGATAATATCATGATAATATAATAATTTAAAATCTCATTTGATATTATAAACATTGGGTTAACAACATTTAACAAGATCGTTAACCTAAAGGTTTCAAAACAACACTTACATGTAACGACTAACGATGACTTAACGACTCAGTTAAAATGTATATACATGTAGTGTTTTAATATGTATTTATACACTTTTGAAAGACTTAAATACACTTATCAAAATACTTCTACTTAACAAAAATGCTTACAATTACATCCTCGTTCAGTTTCATCAACAATTCTACTCGTATGCACCCGTATTCGTACTCGTACAATACACAGCTTTTAGATGTATGTACTATTGGTATATACACTCCAATGATCAGCTCTTAGCAGCCCATGTGAGTCACCTAACACATGTGGGAACCATCATTTGGCAACTAGCATGAAATATCTCATAAAATTACAAAAATATGAGTAATCATTCATGACTTATTTACATGAAAACAAAATTACATATCCTTTATATCTAATCCATACACCAACGACCAAAAACACCTACAAACACTTTCATTCTTCAATTTTCTTCATCTAATTGATCTCTCTCAAGTTCTATCTTCAAGTTCTAAGTGTTCTTCATTAATTCCAAAAGTTCTAGTTTCATAAAATCAAGAATACTTTCAAGTTTGCTAGCTCACTTCAAATCTTGTAAGGTGATCATCCAACCTCAAGAAATCTTTGTTTCTTACAGTAGGTTATCATTCTAATACAAGGTAATAATCATATTCAAACTTTGGTTCAATTTCTATAACTATAACAATCTTATTTCAAGTGATGATCTTACTTGAACTTGTTTTCGTGTCATGATTCTGCTTCAAGAACTTCGAGCCATCCAAGGATCCATTGAAGCTAGATCCATTTTTCTCTTTTCCAGTAGGTTTATCCAAGGAAATTAAGGTAGTAATGATGTTCATAACATCATTCGATTCATACATATAAAGCTATCTTATTCGAAGGTTTAAACTTGTAATCACTAGAACATAGTTTAGTTAATTCTAAACTTGTTCGCAAACAAAAGTTAATCCTTCTAACTTGACTTTTAAAATCAGCTAAACACATGTTCTATATCTATATGATATGCTAACTTAATGATTTAAAACCTGGAAACACGAAAAACACCGTAAAACCGGATTTACGCCGTCGTAGTAACACCGCGGGCTGTTTTGGGTTAGTTAATTAAAAACTATGATAAACTTTGATTTAAAAGTTGTTATTCTGAGAAAATGATTTTTATTATGAACATGAAACTATATCCAAAAATTATGGTTAAACTCAAAGTGGAAGTATGTTTTCTAAAATGGTCATCTAGACGTCGTTCTTTCGACTGAAATGACTACCTTTACAAAAACGACTTGTAACTTATTTTTCCGACTATAAACCTATACTTTTTCTGTTTAGATTCATAAAATAGAGTTCAATATGAAACCATAGCAATTTGATTCACTCAAAACGGATTTAAAATGAAGAAGTTATGGGTAAAACAAGATTGGATAATTTTTCTCATTTTAGCTACGTGAAAATTGGTAACAAATCTATTCCAACCATAACTTAATCAACTTGTATTGTATATTATGTAATCTTGAGATACCATAGACACGTATACAATGTTTCGACCTATCATGTCGACACATCTATATATATTTCGGAACAACCATAGACACTCTATATGTGAATGTTGGAGTTAGCTATACAGGGTTGAGGTTGATTCCAAAATATATATAGTTTGAGTTGTGATCAATACTGAGATACGTATACACTGGGTCGTGGATTGATTCAAGATAATATTTATCGATTTATTTCTGTACATCTAACTGTGGACAACTAGTTATAGGTTACTAACGAGGACAGCTGACTTAATAAACTTAAAACATCAAAATATATTAAAAGTGTTGTAAATATATTTTGAACATATTTTAATATATATGTATATATTGTTATAGGTTCGTGAATCAACAGTGGCCAAGTCTTACTTCCCGACGAAGTAAAAATCTGTGAAAGTGAGTTATAGTCCCACTTTTAAAATCTAATATTTTTGGGATGAGAATACATGCAGGTTTTATAAATGATTTACAAAATAGACACAAGTACGTGAAACTACATTCTATGGTTGAATTATCGAAATCGAATATGCCCCTTTTTATTAAGTCTGGTAATCTAAGAATTAGGGAACAGACACCCTAATTGACGCGAATCCTAAAGATAGATCTATTGGGCTTAACAAACCCCATCCAAAGTACCGGATGCTTTAGTACTTCCAAATTTATATCATATCCGAAGGGTGTCCCGGAATGATGGGGATATTCTTATATATGCATCTTGTTAATGTCGGTTACCAGGTGTTCACAATATGAATGATTTTTATCTCTATGTATGGGATGTGTATTGAAATATGAAATCTTGTGGTCTATTATTATGATTTGATATATATAGGTTAAACCTATAACTCACCAACATTTTTGTTGACGTTTTAAGCATGTTTATTCTCAGGTGATTATTAAGAGCTTCCGCTGTCGCATACTTAAATAAGGACGAGATTTGGAGTCCATGCTTGTATGATATTGTGTAAAAACTGCATTCAGGAAACTTATTTTGTTGTAACATATTTGTATTGTAAACCATTATGTAATGGTCGTTTGTAAACAGGATATTTTAGATTATCATTATTTGATAATCTACGTAAAGCTTTTTAAAACCTTTATCTATGAAATAAAGGTTATGGTTTGTTTTAAAAATGAATGCAGTCTTTGAAAAACGTCTCATATAGAGGTCAAAACCTCGCAACGAAATCAATTAATATGGAACGTTTTTAATCAATAAGAACGGGACATTTCAGTTGGTATCCGAGCGTTGGTCTTAGAGAACCAGAATTTTGCATTAGTGTGTCTTATCGAGGTTGTTAGGATGCATTAGTGAGTCTGGACTTCGACCGTGTTTACTTGAAAAATGATTGCTTAACAAATTTTGTTGAAAACTATATATTTTTAACATGTGAATATTATGTGATATATTAATCTCTTAACGCGTTTGATATTATGTGATAGATGTCTACCTCTAGAACAAGTCCCATTGACTCACCTAATAATAATGAAGAGTCAAATGTAAATTGGAATGATTCGTGGACTGATTCACAAGTTCCCGAAGAGGAACCGGAAGAAGAGTCGGAACCGGAAGAAGAATCGGAACCGGAAGAAGAATCGGAACCGGATGAAGAAATAGAACCGGTGGGGGAAATAATAAAACGGTTAAGTAAAAGAAAATCCTCAACCAACCGACCAAGGTTAATTATGGTCAATGGTGTTTCCGCCAAGGAAGCAAAATATTGGGAGGATTACCAATTCTCCGATGAATTGGATTCCGACGAGAATTCCAATGATGTTATAGAAATTACCCCAACTGAATTTAAAAAGGCAAAAGAAAATAATAAGGGAAAGGGCATAAAAATAGAGAAATCTAATTCCAACCCCGATGAACTTTATATGTATCGTCAACCCCCGAAGTCCTTAAGTTGTAACAATGACCCGGGAACCTCTAAACCACCAGGTTTTTCTAAACCAATGTGGATAACGACGGCTCGTATTAGGGGAAAATCATATATCCCTAGAAACTTGGCAAAACGAACCAAAACCGAAGAAGAAGAAACAAGCGAGTCGGAATAAGATAGTTGTATTCATGTGGTGTAATATATGTAATATAGTGTGCTTATGCTTTATGATATATGTAAAAATTGCTTGTATTAATAAGTATTTTTTTTTTTGAATCTAACTCTTGTCTATTTTACAGTATAAAAACGCAAAATGGATAGACAACCCAATATTTTAAGAGACCTACCCGGAGACATGATTGATGAAATCTTGTCTAGAGTCGGTCAGAATTCCTCGACACAACTATTTAAGGCGAGATCAGTTTGTAAGACATTCGAAGAACGTTCCAAGAATGTCTTGGTTTATAAGAGACTTTCGTTTGAAAGATGGGGGATATCACATTGGGAAACCCATAAGTTACGATGTGTTTCCTTTGACGCATATATTGCGGGGAACCCAAATGCTATTTTACGCAACGGGTTAAGAAATTATTTTGACTCAATCTATCCGAATATAGGACTTCATGATTTAGAAAAAGCGGCTAACATGCAACATAAAGAAGCATGCTATGCTTATGGCTTAGTAATGTTCGCTTCTCACCAAAGTGAGAAAAAGAACATCGGGCTACAGCTATTAAACAAAACGTTCCCACAAGTGACGGAGTCGGTAATTGGGGTAAGAAATGAGGTTTTTAGATTGTTACGGGACTGTTGGACATTACGTAACCCTCGTCCCTTTGACGACGTTACAACACGCTGTCTTATCAACGGCCATAATGGTTATGTTACACAAGACCAAGGATGGGAAGTAGTCCTAGTAAAACCAGAATGCATGACTTGTTTCTGGACGTATGAATTACGTATCTTTATTGCCTTTGCTGAACGACTTGTGTACTAGCTAGAATTGTCTTCACAACTATCTTGTATCAAAGTTATTGTGTGCTATATTTCATGCTTTATGTAAAATAAGCGGTATTGTAAGTTTGTAAAATATTGTATAAAAGTTTGAACGCGAAATATTATTATAATCAGTTTTTCATATAGAATTGTAGTAGTTGAATTGTATATTAGCTACTAAGTATGAACTTAACGGGTAGGTACTACCCGAATTTAAACTTATAAAACGCTAATATGAAGAAAAAGCTTTTATAAATGAGTTCATATTATGCTACGAAATACTATTAACTACTCTTAATATTCTGTATGATTAACTTGTTCCATTTAACTATTTTGAAGGAAATGGCACCGACTACTCGACACACCGTGAATATGAATGAAGAGGAATTCCGTACTTTTCTAGCTTCAAACATAGCCGCAGTACAGGCTGCGCTACATACCAACAATAACCTTGGATCTAGCAGTACAGGAAATCGTGTAGGATGCACCTACAAAGAATTCACTGCCTGCAAACCTTTGGAATTTGATGGAACCGAAGGACCGATCGGATTGAAACGGTGGACCGAGAAGGTTGAATCGGTGTTTGCCATAAGTAAGTGTACTGAAGAGGACAAAGTGAAGTACGCTACGCATACCTTCACAGGTTCTGCGTTAACATGGTGGAATACCTATCTAGAGCAAGTGGGACAAGATGATGCGTACGCACTACCGTGGTCAGCATTCAAGCACTTGATGAATGAGAAGTACCGTCCCAGAACCGAGGTCAATAAGCTCAAGACAGAACTTAGAGGGTTACGAACCCAAGGATTTGATATTACCACGTACGAAAGACGATTCACAGAATTGTGCCTATTGTGTCCGGGAGCATTCGAAGATGAGGAAGAGAAGATCGACGCGTTTGTGAAAGGATTACCGGAAAGAATCCAAGAAGATATAAGTTCACACGAGCCCGCCTCCATACAACAGGCATGTAGAATGGCTCACAAACTAGTGAACCAGATTGAAGAAAGAATTAAAGAACAGACTGCTGAAGAGGCCAATGTGAAGCAAGTCAAAAGAAAGTGGGAGGAAAACGGTGATAAGAATCACCAATACAACAACAACAGCAATTACAACAATAATCGCAACAATTATCCCAACAATCGCAACATCAATCGCAACTACAACAAACGGCCCAACAACAACAACAACAACAACAACAGCAACTACAACAATCATCCCAACAACAATAATAACCGCAACAACAACAACAATCAGAAGCAGCTATGCCAAAGGTGTGAAAAGAATCACTCGGGGTTCTGCACCAAATTTTGCAACAAGTGTAAAAGAAATGGTCATAGCGCGGCGAAGTGTGAGGTCTACGGACCAGGGGTTAATAGAACGAAAGGAACAAATGGTGTCGGAACGAGTAATGGCGGAGCAAGTAGTGTCGGAGCAAGTTATGCCAATGTAGTTTGTTATAAATGTGGAAAACCAGGCCACATTATTAGAAATTGCCCGAACCAGGAGAACACGAATGGACAAGGCCGTGGAAGAGTTTTCAATATTAATGCGGTAGAGGCACAGGAAGACCCGGAGCTTGTTACGGGTACGTTTCTTATTGACAATAAATCTGCTTACGTTTTATTTGATTCGGGTGCGGATAGAAGCTATATGAGTAGAGATTTTTGTGCTAAATTAAGTTGTCCATTGACGCCTTTGGATAGTAAATTTTTACTCGAATTAGCAAATGGTAAATTAATTTCAGCAGATAATATATGTCGGAATCGAGAAATTAAACTGGTTAGCGAAACATTTAAGATTGATTTGATACCAGTAGAGTTAGGGAGTTTTGATGTGATAATCGGTATGGACTGGTTGAAAGAAGTGAAAGCGGAGATCGTTTGTTACAAAAATGCAATTCGCATTATACGAGAAAAAGGAAAACCCTTAATGGTGTACGGAGAAAAGGGCAACACGAAGCTACATCTTATTAGTAATTTGAAGGCACAAAAACTAATAAGAAAAGGTTGCTATGCTGTTCTAGCACACGTCGAGAAAGTACAAACTGAAGAAAAGAGCATCAATGATGTTCCCATTGCAAAAGAATTTCCCGATGTATTTCCGAAAGAATTACCGGGATTACCCCCACATCGATCCGTTGAATTTCAAATAGATCTTGTACCAGGAGCTGCACCAATAGCTCGTGCTCCTTACAGACTCGTACCCAGCGAGATGAAAGAACTGCAAAGCCAATTACAAGAACTTTTAGAGCGTGGTTTCATTCGACCAAGCACATCACCGTGGGGAGCTCCTGTTTTGTTTGTCAAGAAGAAAGATGGTACATTCAGGTTGTGTATCGACTACCGAGAGTTGAACAAACTTACCATCAAGAACCGCTACCCACTACCGAGAATCGACGACTTATTTGATCAACTACAAGGCTCGTCTGTTTATTCAAAGATTGACTTACGTTCCGGGTATCATCAAATGCGGGTGAAAGAAGATGATATTCCAAAGACTGCTTTCAGAACACGTTACGGTCATTACGAGTTTATGGTCATGCCGTTTGGTTTAACTAATGCACCAGCTGTGTTCATGGACCTTATGAACCGAGTGTGTGGACCATACCTTGACAAGTTTGTCATTGTTTTCATTGATGACATACTTATTTACTCAAAGAATGACCAAGAACACGGTGAACATTTGAGAAAGGTGTTAGAAGTATTGAGGAAGGAAGAATTGTACGCTAAGTTTTCAAAGTGTGCATTTTGGTTGGAAGAAGTTCAATTCCTCGGTCATATAGTGAACAAAGAAGGTATTAAGGTGGATCCTGTAGTGACCCGAACTTTTCCATATTTATATATATTAATTGAGATTGATGTTTACATGATTAAATGTTTCCAACATGTTAAGAAATCAAACTTGTTAAGACTTGATTAATTGAAATAGGTTTCATATAGACAATTGACCACCCAAGTTGACCGGTGATTCACGAACGTTAAAACTTGTAAAAAAACTATATGATGACATATATATGGTTATATATATAGTTAACATGATATTATGATAAGTAAACATATCATTAATTATATTAACAATGAACTACATATGTAAAAACAAGACTACTAACTTAATGATTTTGAAACGAGACATATATGTAACGTTTATCGTTGTAACGACATTTAATGTATATATATCATATTAAGAGATATTCGTACATCATAATATCATGATAATATAATAATTTAAAATCTCTTTTGATATTATAAACATTGGGTTAACAACATTTAACAAGATCGTTAACCTAAAGGTTTCAAAACAACACTTACATGTAACGACTAACGATGACTTAACGACTCAGTTAAAATGTATATACATGTAGTGTTTTAATATGTATTTATACACTTTTGAAAGACTTCAATACACTTATCAAAATACTTCTACTTAACAAAAATGCTTACAATTACATTCTCGTTCAGTTTCATCAACAATTCTACTCGTATGCACCCGTATTCGTACTCGTACAATACACAGCTTTTAGATGTATGTACTATTGGTATATACACTCCAATGATCAGCTCTTAGCAGCCCATGTGAGTCACCTAACACATGTGGGAACCATCATTTGGCAACTAGCATGAAATATCTCATAAGATTACAAAAATATGAGTAATCATTCATGACTTATTTACATGAAAACAAAATTACATATCCTTTATATCTAATCCATACACCAACGACCAAAAACACCTACAAACACTTTCATTCTTCAATTTTCTTCATCTAATTGAACTCTCTCAAGTTCTATCTTCAAGTTCTAAGTGTTCTTCATAAATTCCAAAAGTTCTAGTTTCATAAAATCAAGAATACTTTCAAGTTTGCTAGCTCACTTCCAATCTTGTAAGGTGATCATCCAACCTCAAGAAATCTTTGTTTCTTACAGTAGGTTATCATTCTAATACAAGGTAATAATCATATTCAAACTTTGGTTCAATTTCTATAACTATAACAATCTTATTTCAAGTGATGATCTTACTTGAACTTGTTTTCGTGTCATGATTTTGCTTCAAGAACTTTGAGCCATCCAAGGATCCATTGAAGCTAGATCCATTTTTCTCTTTTCCAGTAGGTTCATCCAAGGAACTTAAGGTAGTAATGATGTTCATAACATCATTCGATTCATACATATAAAGCTATCTTATTCGAAGGTTTAAACTTGTAATCACTAGAACATAGTTTAGTTAATTCTAAACTTGTTCGCAAACAAAAGTTAATCCTTCTAACTTGACTTTTAAAATCAACTAAACACATGTTCTATATCTATATGATATGCTAACTTAATGATTTAAAACCTGGAAACACGAAAAACACCGTAAAACCGGATTTACGCCGTCGTAGTAACACCGCGGGCTGTTTTGGGTTAGTTAATTAAAAACTATGATAAACTTTGATTTAAAAGTTGTTATTCTGAGAAAATGATTTTTATTATGAACATGAAACTATATCCAAAAATTATGGTTAAACTCAAAGTGGAAGTATGTTTTCTAAAATGGTCATCTAGACGTCGTTCTTTCGACTGAAATGACTACCTTTACAAAAATGACTTGTAACTTATTTTTCCGACTAGAAACCTATACTTTTTTTTTTTAGATTCATAAAATAGAGTTCAATATGAAACCATAGCAATTTGATTCACTCAAAACGGATTTAAAATGAAGAAGTTATGGGTAAAACAAGATTGGATAATTTTTCTCATTTTAGCTACGTGAAAATTGGTAACAAATCTATTCCAACCATAACTTAATCAACTTGTATTATATATTATGTAATCTTGAGATACCATAGACACGTATACAATGTTTCGACCTATCATGTCGACACATCTATATATATTTCGGAACAACCATAGACACTCTATATGTGAATGTTGGAGTTAGCTATACAGGGTTGAGGTTGATTCCAAAATATATATAGTTTGAGTTGTGATCAATACTGAGATACGTATACACTGGGTCGTGGATTGATTCAAGATAATATTTATCGATTTATTTCTGTACATCTAACTGTGGACAACTAGTTGTAGGTTACTAACGAGGACAGCTGACTTAATAAACTTAAAACATCAAAATATATTAAAAGTGTTGTAAATATATTTTGAACATACTTTGATATATATGTATATATTGTTATAGGTTCGTGAATCAACCAGTGGCCAAGTCTTACTTCCCGACGAAGTAAAAATCTGTGAAAGTGAGTTATAGTCCCACTTTTAAAATCTAATATTTTTGGGATGAGAATACATGCAGGTTTTATAAATGATTTACAAAATAGACACAAGTACGTGAAACTACATTCTATGGTTGAATTATCGAAATCGAATATGCCCCTTTTTATTAAGTCTGGTAATCTAAGAATTAGGGAACAGACACCCTAATTGACGCGAATCCTAAAGATAGATCTATTGGGCCTAACAAACCCCATCCAAAGTACCGGATGCTTTAGTACTTCGAAATTTATATCATATCCGAAGGGTGTCCCGGAATGATGGGGATATTCTTATATATGCATCTTGTTATTGTCGGTTACCAGGTGTTCACCATATGAATGATTTTTATCTCTATGTATGGGATGTGTATTGAAATATGAAATCTTGTGGTCTATTGTTACGATTTGATATATATAGGTTAAACCTATAACTCACCAACATTTTTGTTGACGTTTTAAGCATGTTTATTCTCAGGTGATTATTAAGAGCTTCCGCTGTCGCATACTTAAATAAGGACAAGATTTGGAGTCCATGCTTGTATGATATTGTGTAAAAACTGCATTCAAGAAACTTATTTTGTTGTAACATATTTGTATTGTAAACCATTATGTAATGGTCGTGTGTAAACAGGATATTTTAGATTATCATTATTTGATAATCTACGTAAAGCTTTTTAAACCTTTATTGATGAAATAAAGGTTATGGTTTGTTTAAAAATGAATGCAGTCTTTGAAAAACGTCTCATATAGAGGTCAAAACCTCGCAACGAAATCAATTAATATGGAACGTTTTTAATCAATAAGAACGGGACATTTCAGTTGGTATCCGAGCGTTGGTCTTAGAGAACCAGAAAATTTGCATTAGTGTGTCTTATCGAGTTTGTTAGGATGCATTAGTGAGTCTGGACTTCGACCGTGTTTTCTTTAAAAATGATTGCTTAACATTTTTGTTGGAAACTATATATTTTTAACATATGAATATTATGTGATATATTAATCTCTTAACGTGTTTGATATTATGTGATAGATGTCTACCTCTAGAACAAGTCCCATTGACTCACCTAATAATAATGAAGAGTCAAATGTAAATTGGAATGATTCATGGACTGATTCACAAGTTCCCGAAGAGGAACCAGAAGAAGAGTCGGAACCGGAAGAAGAATCGGAATCGGACGAAGAATCGGAACCGGAAGAAGAATCGGAACCGGTGGGGGAAATAATAAAACGGTTAAGTAAAAAAGAATCCTCAACCAACCGACCAAGGTTAATTATGGTCAATGGTGTTTCCGCCAAGGAAGCAAAATATTGGGAGGATTACCAATTCTCCGATGAATCGGATTCCGACGAGAATTCCGATGATGTTATAGAAATTACCCCAACTGAATTTAAAAAGGCAAAAGAAAATAATAAGGGAAAGGGCATAAAAATAGAGAAATCTAATTCCAACCCCGATGAACTTTATATGTATCGTCAACCCCCGAAGTCCTTAAGTTGTAACAATGACCCGGGAACCTCTAAACCACCAGGTTTTTCTAAACCAATGTGGAAAATTACGGCTCGTATTAGGGGAACATCATATATCCCTAGAAACCTGGCAAAACGAACCAAAACCGAAGAAGAAGAAATGAGCGAGTCGGAATAAGATAGTTGTATTCGTGTGGTGTGATATATGGAATATAGTGTTCTTATGCTTTATGATATATGTAAAAATTGCTTGTATTAATAAGTATTTTTTTTATGAATCTAACTCTTGTCTATTTTACAGTTTAAAAACACAAAATGGATAGACAACCCAATATTTTAAGAGACCTACCCGGAGACATGATTGATGAAATCTTGTCTAGAGTCGGCCAGAATTCTTCGGCACAACTATTTAAGGCGAGATCAGTTTGTAAGACATTCGAAGAACGTTCCAAGAATGTCTTGGTTTATAAGAGACTTTCGTTTGAAAGATGGGGGATATCACATTGGGAAACCCATAAGTTACGATGTGTTTACTTTGACGCATATATTGCGGGGAACCCAAATGCTATTTTACGCAACGGGTTAAGAAATTATTTTGACTCAATATATCCGAATATTGGACTTCGTGATTTAGAAAAAGCGGCTAACATGCAACATAAAGAAGCATGTTATGCTTACGGATTAGTAATGTTCGCTTCTCACCAAAGTGAGAACAAGAACATCGGGCTACAACTATTAAACAAAACGTTTCCACAAGTGACGGAGTCGGTAATTGGGGTAAGAAATGAGGTTTTTAGATTATTACGGGACTGTTGGACATTACGTAACCCTCGTCCCTTTGATGACGTTACAACACGCTGTCTTATCAACGGCCATAACGGTTATGTTGCACAAGACCAAGGATGGGAAGTAGTCCTAGTAAAACCAGAATGCATGACTTGTTTCTGGACGTATGAATTACGTGTCTTTATTGCCTTTGCCGAACGACTTGTGTACTAGCTAGAATTGTCTTCACAACTATCTTGTATCAAAGTTATTGTGTGCTATATTTCATGCTTTATGTAAAATAAGCGGTATTGTAAGTTTGTAAAATATTGTATAAAAGTTTGAACGCGAAATATTATTACAATCAGTTTTTCATATAGAATTGTAGTAGTTGAATTGTATATTAGCTACTAAGTATGAACTTAACGGGTAGGTACTACCCGAATTTAAACTTATAAAACGCTAATATGAAGAAAAAGCTTTTATAAATGAGTTCATATTATGCTACGAAATACTATTAACTACTCTTAATATTCTGTATGATTAACTTGTTCCATTTAACTATTTTGAAGGAAATGGCACCGACTACTCGACACACCGTGAATATGAATGAAGAGGAATTCCGTACTTTTCTAGCTTCAAACATAGCCGCAGTACAGGCTGCGCTACATACCAACAATAACCTTGGATCTAGCAGTACAGGAAATCGTGTAGGATGCACCTACAAAGAATTCACTGCCTGCAAACCTTTGGAATTTGATGGAACCGAAGGACCGATCGGATTGAAACGGTGGACCGAGAAGGTCGAATCGGTGTTTGCCATAAGTAAGTGTACTGAAGAGGACAAAGTGAAGTACGCTACGCATACCTTCACAGGTTCTGCGTTAACATGGTGGAATACCTATCTAGAGCAAGTGGGACAAGACGATGCGTACGCACTACCGTGGTCAGCATTCAAGCACTTGATGAATGAGAAGTACCGTCCCAGAACCGAGGTCAATAAGCTCAAGACAGAACTTAGAGGGTTACGAACCCAAGGATTTGATATTACCACGTACGAAAGACGATTCACAGAATTGTGCCTATTGTGTCCGGGAGCATTCGAAGATGAGGAAGAGAAGATCGACGCATTTGTGAAAGGATTACCGGAAAGAATCCAAGAAGATATAAGTTCACACGAGCCCGCCTCCATACAACAGGCATGTAGAATGGCTCACAAACTCGTGAACCGGATTGAAGAAAGAATTAAAGAACAGACTGCTGAAGAGGCCAATGTGAAGCAAGTCAAAAGAAAGTGGGAGGAAAACGGTGATAAGAATCACCAATACAACAACAACAGCAATTACAACAATAATCGTAACAATTATCCCAACAATCGCAACATCAATCGCAACTACAACAAACGGCCCAACAACAACAACAACAACAACAGCAACTACAACAATCATCCCAACAACAATAATAACCGCAACAACAACAACAATCAGAAACAGCTATGCCAAAGGTGTGAAAAGAATCACTCGGGGTTCTGCACCAAATTTTGCAACAAGTGTAAAAGAAATGGTCATAGCGCGGCGAAGTGTGAGGTCTACGGACCAGGGGTTAATAGAACGAAAGGAACAAATGGTGTCGGAACGAGTAATGGCGGAGCAAGTAGTGTCGGAGCAAGTTATGCCAATGTAGTTTGTTATAAATGTGGAAAACCAGGCCACATTATTAGAAATTGCCCGAACCAGGAGAACACGAATGGACAAGGCCGTGGAAGAGTTTTCAATATTAATGCGGTAGAGGCACAGGAAGACCCGGAGCTTGTTACGGGTACGTTTCTTATTGACAATAAATCTTCTTACGTTTTATTTGATTCGGGTGCGGATAGAAGCTATATGAGTAGAGATTTTTGTGCTAAATTAAGTTGTCCATTGACGCCTTTGGATAGTAAATTTTTACTCGAATTAGCAAATGGTAAATTAATTTCAGCAGATAATATATGTCGGAATCGAGAAATTAAACTGGTTAGCGAAACATTTAAGATTGATTTGATACCAGTAGAGTTAGGGAGTTTTGATGTGATAATCGGTATGGACTGGTTGAAAGAAGTGAAAGCGGAGATCGTTTGTTACAAAAATGCAATTCGCATTATACGAGAAAAAGGAAAACCCTTAATGGTGTACGGAGAAAAGGGCAACACGAAGCTACATCTTATTAGTAATTTGAAGGCACAAAAACTAATAAGAAAAGGTTGCTATGCTGTTCTAGCACACGTCGAGAAAGTACAAACTGAAGAAAAGAGCATCAATGATGTTCCCATTGCAAAAGAATTTCCCGATGTATTTCCGAAAGAATTACCGGGATTACCCCCACATCGATCCGTTGAATTTCAAATAGATCTTGTACCAGGAGCTGCACCAATAGCTCGTGCTCCTTACAGACTCGCACCCAGCGAGATGAAAGAACTACAAAGCCAATTACAAGAACTTTTAGAGCGTGGTTTCATTCGACCAAGCACATCACCGTGGGGAGCTCCTGTTTTGTTTGTCAAGAAGAAAGATGGTACATTCAGGTTGTGTATCGACTACCGAGAGTTGAACAAACTTACCATCAAGAACCGCTACCCACTACCGAGAATCGATGACTTATTTGATCAACTACAAGGCTCGTCTGTTTATTCAAAGATTGACTTACGTTCCGGGTATCATCAAATGCGGGTGAAAGAAGATGATATTCCAAAGACTGCTTTCAGAACAAGTTACGGTCATTACGAGTTTATGGTCATGCCGTTTGGTTTAACTAATGCACCAGCTGTGTTCATGGACCTTATGAACCGAGTGTGTGGACCATACCTTGACAAGTTTGTCATTGTTTTCATTGATGACATACTTATTTACTCAAAGAATGACCAAGAACACGGTGAACATTTGAGAAAGGTGTTAGAAGTATTGAGGAAGGAAGAATTGTACGCTAAGTTTTCAAAGTGTGCATTTTGGTTGGAAGAAGTTCAATTCCTCGGTCACATAGTGAACAAAGAAGGTATTAAGGTGGATCCGGCAAAGATAGAAACTGTTGAAAAGTGGGAAACCCCGAAAACTCCGAAACACATACGCCAGTTTTTAGGACTAGCTGGTTACTACAGAAGGTTCATCCAAGACTTTTCCAGAATAGCAAAACCCTTGACTGCATTAACGCATAAAGGGAAGAAATTTGAATGGAATGATGAACAAGAGAAAGCGTTTCAGTTATTGAAGAAAAAGCTAACTACGGCACCTATATTGTCATTGCCTGAAGGGAATGATGATTTTGTGATTTATTGTGACGCATCAAAGCAAGGTCTCGGTTGTGTATTAATGCAACGAACGAAGGTGATTGCTTATGCGTCTAGACAATTGAAGATTCACGAACAAAATTATACGACGCATGATTTGGAATTAGGCGCGGTTGTTTTTGCATTAAAGACTTGGAGGCACTACTTATATGGGGTCAAAAGTATTATATATACCGACCACAAAAGTCTTCAACACATATTTAATCAGAAACAACTGAATATGAGGCAGCGTAGGTGGATTGAATTATTGAATGATTACGATTTTGAGATTCGTTACCACCCGGGGAAGGCAAATGTGGTAGCCGATGCCTTGAGCAGGAAGGATAGAGAACCCATTCGAGTAAAATCTATGAATATAATGATTCATAATAACATTACTACTCAAATAAAGGAGGCGCAACAAGGAGTTTTAAAAGAGGGAAATTTAAAGGATGAAATACCCAAAGGATCGGAGAAGCATCTTAATATTCGGGAAGACGGAACCCGGTATAGGGCTGAAAGGATTTGGGTACCAAAATTTGGAGATATGAGAGAAATGGTACTTAGAGAAGCTCATAAAACCAGATACTCAATACATCCTGGAACGGGGAAGATGTACAAGGATCTCAAGAAACATTTTTGGTGGCCGGGTATGAAAGCCGATGTTGCTAAATACGTAGGAGAATGTTTGACGTGTTCTAAGGTCAAAGCTGAGCATCAGAAACCATCAGGTCTACTTCAACAACCCGAAATCCCGGAATGGAAATGGGAAAACATTACCATGGATTTCATCACTAAATTGCCAAGGACTGCAAGTGGTTTTGATACTATTTGGGTAATAGTTGATCGTCTCACCAAATCAGCACACTTCCTACCAATAAGAGAAGATGACAAGATGGAGAAGTTAGCACGACTGTATTTGAAGGAAGTCGTCTCCAGACATGGAATACCAATCTCTATTATCTCTGATAGGGATGGCAGATTTATTTCAAGATTCTGGCAGACATTACAGCAAGCATTAGGAACTCGTCTAGACATGAGTACTGCCTATCATCCACAAACTGATGGGCAGAGCGAAAGGACGATACAAACGCTTGAAGACATGCTACGAGCATGTGTTATTGATTTCGGAAACAGTTGGGATCGACATCTACCGTTAGCAGAATTTTCCTACAACAACAGCTACCATTCAAGCATTGAGATGGCGCCGTTTGAAGCACTTTATGGTAGAAAGTGCAGGTCTCCGATTTGTTGGAGTGAGGTGGGGGATAGACAGATTACGGGTCCAGAGATTATACAAGAAACTACCGAGAAGATCATCCAAATTCAACAACGGTTGAAAACCGCCCAAAGTCGACAAAAGAGCTACGCTGACATTAAAAGAAAAGATATAGAATTTGAAATTGGAGAGATGGTCATGCTTAAAGTTTCACCTTGGAAAGGCGTTGTTCGATTTGGTAAACGAGGGAAATTAAATCCAAGGTATATTGGACCATTCAAGATTATTGATCGTGTCGGACCAGTAGCTTACCGACTTGAGTTACCTCAACAACTCGCGGCTGTACATAACACTTTCCACGTCTCGAATTTGAAGAAATGTTTTGCTAAAGAAGATCTCACTATTCCGTTAGATGAAATCCAAATCAACGAAAAACTCCAATTCATCGAAGAACCCGTCGAAATAATGGATCGTGAGGTTAAAAGACTTAAGCAAAACAAGATACCAATTGTTAAGGTTCGATGGAATGCTCGTAGAGGACCCGAGTTCACCTGGGAGCGTGAAGATCAGATGAAGAAGAAATACCCGCATCTATTTCTAGAAGATTCGTCAACACCTTCAACAGCTTAAAATTTCGGGACGAAATTTATTTAACGGGTAGGTACTGTAGTGACCCGAACTTTTCCATGTTTATATATATTAATTGAGATTGATGTTTACATGATTAAATGTTTCCAACATGTTAAGAAATCAAACTTGTTAAGACTTGATTAATTGAAATAGGTTTCATATAGACAATTGACCACCCAAGTTGACCGGTGATTCACGAACGTTAAAACTTGTAAAAAAACTATATGATGACATATATATGGTTATATATATAGTTAACATGATATTATGATAAGTAAACATATCATTAATTATATTAACAATGAACTACATATGTAAAAACAAGACTACTAACTTAATGATTTTGAAACGAGACATATATGTAACGTTTATCGTTGTAACGACATTTAATGTATATATATCATATTAAGAGATATTCGTACATCATAATATCATGATAATATAATAATTTAAAATCTCTTTTGATATTATAAACATTGGGTTAACAACATTTAACAAGATCGTTAACCTAAAGGTTTCAAAACAACACTTACATGTAACGACTAACGATGACTTAACGACTCAGTTAAAATGTATATACATGTAGTGTTTTAATATGTATTTATACACTTTTGAAAGACTTCAATACACTTATCAAAATACTTCTACTTAACAAAAATGCTTACAATTACATTCTCGTTCAGTTTCATCAACAATTCTACTCGTATGCACCCGTATTCGTACTCGTACAATACACAGCTTTTAGATGTATGTACTATTGGTATATACACTCCAATGATCAGCTCTTAGCAGCCCATGTGAGTCACCTAACACATGTGGGAACCATCATTTGGCAACTAGCATGAAATATCTCATAAGATTACAAAAATATGAGTAATCATTCATGACTTATTTACATGAAAACAAAATTACATATCCTTTATATCTAATCCATACACCAACGACCAAAAACACCTACAAACACTTTCATTCTTCAATTTTCTTCATCTAATTGAACTCTCTCAAGTTCTATCTTCAAGTTCTAAGTGTTCTTCATAAATTCCAAAAGTTCTAGTTTCATAAAATCAAGAATACTTTCAAGTTTGCTAGCTCACTTCCAATCTTGTAAGGTGATCATCCAACCTCAAGAAATCTTTGTTTCTTACAGTAGGTTATCATTCTAATACAAGGTAATAATCATATTCAAACTTTGGTTCAATTTCTATAACTATAACAATCTTATTTCAAGTGATGATCTTACTTGAACTTGTTTTCGTGTCATGATTTTGCTTCAAGAACTTTGAGCCATCCAAGGATCCATTGAAGCTAGATCCATTTTTCTCTTTTCCAGTAGGTTCATCCAAGGAACTTAAGGTAGTAATGATGTTCATAACATCATTCGATTCATACATATAAAGCTATCTTATTCGAAGGTTTAAACTTGTAATCACTAGAACATAGTTTAGTTAATTCTAAACTTGTTCGCAAACAAAAGTTAATCCTTCTAACTTGACTTTTAAAATCAACTAAACACATGTTCTATATCTATATGATATGCTAACTTAATGATTTAAAACCTGGAAACACGAAAAACACCGTAAAACCGGATTTACGCCGTCGTAGTAACACCGCGGGCTGTTTTGGGTTAGTTAATTAAAAACTATGATAAACTTTGATTTAAAAGTTGTTATTCTGAGAAAATGATTTTTATTATGAACATGAAACTATATCCAAAAATTATGGTTAAACTCAAAGTGGAAGTATGTTTTCTAAAATGGTCATCTAGACGTCGTTCTTTCGACTGAAATGACTACCTTTACAAAAATGACTTGTAACTTATTTTTCCGACTAGAAACCTATACTTTTTTTTTTAGATTCATAAAATAGAGTTCAATATGAAACCATAGCAATTTGATTCACTCAAAACGGATTTAAAATGAAGAAGTTATGGGTAAAACAAGATTGGATAATTTTTCTCATTTTAGCTACGTGAAAATTGGTAACAAATCTATTCCAACCATAACTTAATCAACTTGTATTATATATTATGTAATCTTGAGATACCATAGACACGTATACAATGTTTCGACCTATCATGTCGACACATCTATATATATTTCGGAACAACCATAGACACTCTATATGTGAATGTTGGAGTTAGCTATACAGGGTTGAGGTTGATTCCAAAATATATATAGTTTGAGTTGTGATCAATACTGAGATACGTATACACTGGGTCGTGGATTGATTCAAGATAATATTTATCGATTTATTTCTGTACATCTAACTGTGGACAACTAGTTGTAGGTTACTAACGAGGACAGCTGACTTAATAAACTTAAAACATCAAAATATATTAAAAGTGTTGTAAATATATTTTGAACATACTTTGATATATATGTATATATTGTTATAGGTTCGTGAATCAACCAGTGGCCAAGTCTTACTTCCCGACGAAGTAAAAATCTGTGAAAGTGAGTTATAGTCCCACTTTTAAAATCTAATATTTTTGGGATGAGAATACATGCAGGTTTTATAAATGATTTACAAAATAGACACAAGTACGTGAAACTACATTCTATGGTTGAATTATCGAAATCGAATATGCCCCTTTTTATTAAGTCTGGTAATCTAAGAATTAGGGAACAGACACCCTAATTGACGCGAATCCTAAAGATAGATCTATTGGGCCTAACAAACCCCATCCAAAGTACCGGATGCTTTAGTACTTCGAAATTTATATCATATCCGAAGGGTGTCCCGGAATGATGGGGATATTCTTATATATGCATCTTGTTATTGTCGGTTACCAGGTGTTCACCATATGAATGATTTTTATCTCTATGTATGGGATGTGTATTGAAATATGAAATCTTGTGGTCTATTGTTACGATTTGATATATATAGGTTAAACCTATAACTCACCAACATTTTTGTTGACGTTTTAAACATGTTTATTCTCAGGTGATTATTAAGAGCTTCCGCTGTCGCATACTTAAATAAGGACAAGATTTGGAGTCCATGCTTGTATGATATTGTGTAAAAACTGCATTCAAGAAACTTATTTTGTTGTAACATATTTGTATTGTAAACCATTATGTAATGGTCGTGTGTAAACAGGATATTTTAGATTATCATTATTTGATAATCTACGTAAAGCTTTTTAAACCTTTATTGATGAAATAAAGGTTATGGTTTGTTTAAAAATGAATGCAGTCTTTGAAAAACGTCTCATATAGAGGTCAAAACCTCGCAACGAAATCAATTAATATGGAACGTTTTTAATCAATAAGAACGGGACATTTCAGATCCGGCAAAGATAGAAACTGTTGAAAAGTGGGAAACCTCGAAAACTCCGAAACACATACGCCAGTTTTTAGGACTAGCTGGTTACTACAGAAGGTTCATCCAAGACTTTTCCAGAATAGCAAAACCCTTGACTGCATTAACGCATAAAGGGAAGAAATTTGAATGGAATGATGAACAAGAGAAAGCGTTTCAGTTATTGAAGAAAAAGCTAACTACGGCACCTATATTGTCATTGCCTGAAGGGAATGATGATTTTGTGATTTATTGTGATGCATCAAAGCAAGGTCTCGGTTGTGTATTAATGCAACGAACGAAGGTGATTGCTTATGCGTCTAGACAATTGAAGATTCACGAACAAAATTATACGACGCATGATTTGGAATTAGGCGCGGTTGTTTTTGCATTAAAGACTTGGAGGCACTACTTATATGGGGTCAAAAGTATTATATATACCGACCACAAAAGTCTTCAACACATATTTAATCAGAAACAACTGAATATGAGGCAGCGTAGGTGGATTGAATTATTGAATGATTACGACTTTGAGATTCGTTACCACCCGGGGAAGGCAAATGTGGTAGCCGATGCCTTGAGCAGGAAGGATAGAGAACCCATTCGAGTAAAATCTATGAATATAATGATTCATAATAACATTACTACTCAAATAAAGGAGGCGCAACAAGGAGTTTTAAAAGAGGGAAATTTAAAGGATGAAATACCCAAAGGATCGGAGAAGCATCTTAATATTCGGGAAGACGGAACCCGGTATAGGGCTGAAAGGATTTGGGTACCAAAATTTGGAGATATGAGAGAAATGGTACTTAGAGAAGCTCATAAAACCAGATACTCAATACATCCTGGAACGGGGAAGATGTACAAGGATCTCAAGAAACATTTTTGGTGGCCGGGTATGAAAGCCGATGTTGCTAAATACGTAGGAGAATGTTTGACGTGTTCTAAGGTCAAAGCTGAGCATCAGAAACCATCAGGTCTACTTCAACAACCCGAAATCCCGGAATGGAAATGGGAAAACATTACCATGGATTTCATCACTAAATTGCCAAGGACTGCAAGTGGTTTTGATACTATTTGGGTAATAGTTGATCGTCTCACCAAATCAGCACACTTCCTACCAATAAGAGAAGATGACAAGATGGAGAAGTTAGCACGACTGTATTTGAAGGAAGTCGTCTCCAGACATGGAATACCAATCTCTATTATCTCTGATAGGGATGGCAGATTTATTTCAAGATTCTGGCAGACATTACAGCAAGCATTAGGAACTCGTCTAGACATGAGTACTACCTATCATCCACAAACTGATGGGCAGAGCGAAAGGACGATACAAACGCTTGAAGACATGCTACGAGCATGTGTTATTGATTTCGGAAACAGTTGGGATCGACATCTACCGTTAGCAGAATTTTCCTACAACAACAGCTACCATTCAAGCATTGAGATGGCGCCGTTTGAAGCACTTTATGGTAGAAAGTGCAGGTCTCCGATTTGTTGGAGTGAAGTGGGGGATAGACAGATTACGGGTCCGGAGATTATACAAGAAACTACCGAGAAGATCATCCAAATTCAACAACGGTTGAAAACCGCCCAAAGTCGACAAAAGAGCTACGCTGACATTAAAAGAAAAGATATAGAATTTGAAATTGGAGAGATGGTCATGCTTAAAGTTGCACCTTGGAAAGGCATTGTTCGATTTGGTAAACGAGGGAAATTAAATCCAAGGTATATTGGACCATTCAAGATTATTGATCGTGTCGGACCAGTAGCTTACCGACTAGAGTTACCTCAACAACTCGCGGCTGTACATAACACTTTCCACGTCTCGAATTTGAAGAAATGTTTTGCTAAAAAAGATCTCACTATTCCGTTAGATGAAATCCAAATCAACGAAAAAACTTCAATTCATCGAAGAACCCGTCGAAATAATGGATCGTGAGGTTAAAAGACTTAAGAAAAACAAGATACCAATTGTTAAGGTTCGATGGAATGCTCGTAGAGGACCCGAGTTCACCTGGGAGCGTGAAGATCAGATGAAGAAGAAATACCCGCATCTATTTCCAGAAGATTCGTCAACACCTTCAACAGCTTAAAATTTCGGGACGAAATTTATTTAACGGGTAGGTACTGTAGTGACCCGAACTTTTCCATGTTTATATATATTAATTGAGATTGATATTTACATGATTAAATGTTTCCAACATGTTAAGCAATCAAACTTGTTAAGACTTGATTAATTGAAATATGTTTCATATAGACAATTGACCACCCAAGTTGATCGGTGATTCACGAACGTTAAAACTTGTAAAAACTATATGATGACATATATATGGATATATATATATATAGTTAACATGATACTATGATAAGAAAACATATCATAAAGTATATTAACAATGAACTACATATGTAAAAACAAGACTACTAACTTAATGATTTTTAAACGAGACATATATGTAACGATTATCGTTGTAAAGACATTTAATGTATATATATCATATTAAGAGATATTCATACATGATAATATCATGATAATATAATAATTTAAAATCTCATTTGATATTATAAACATTGGGTTAACAACATTTAACAAGATCGTTAACCTAAAGGTTTCAAAACAACACTTACATGTAACGACTAACGATGACTTAACGACTCAGTTAAAATGTATATACATGTAGTGTTTTAATATGTATTTATACACTTTTGAAAGACTTCAATACACTTATCAAAATACTTCTACTTAACAAAAATGCTTACAATTACATCCTCGTTCAGTTTCATCAACAATTCTACTCGTATGCACCCGTATTCATACTCGTACAATACACAGCTTTTAGATGTATGTACTATTGGTATATACACTCCAATGATCAGCTCTTAGCAGCCCATGTGAGTCACCTAACACATCTGGGAACCATCATTTGGCAACTAGCATGAAATATCTCATAAAATTACAAAAATATGAGTAATCATTCATGACTTATTTACATGAAAACAAAATTACATATCCTTTATATCTAATCCATACACCAACGACCAAAAACACCTACAAACACTTTCATTCTTCAATTTTCTTCATCTAATTGATCTCTCTCAAGTTCTATCTTCAAGTTCTAAGTGTTCTTCATAAATTCCAAAAGTTCTAGTTTCATAAAATCAAGAATACTTTCAAGTTTGCTAGCTCACTTCCAATCTTGTAAGGTGATCATCCAACCTCAAGAAATCTTTGTTTCTTACAGTAGGTTATCATTCTAATACAAGGTAATATTCATATTCAAACTTTGGTTCAATTTCTATAACTATAACAATCTTATTTCAAGTGATGATCTTACTTGAACTTGTTTTCGTGTCATGATTCTGCTTCAAGAACTTCGAGCCATCCAAGGATCCATTGAAGCTAGATCCATTTTTCTCTTTTCCATTAGGTTTATCCAAGGAAATTAAGGTAGTAATGATGTTCATAACATCATTCGATTCATACATATAAAGCTATCTTATTCGAAGGTTTAAACTTGTAATCACTAGAACATAGTTTAGTTAATTCTAAACTTGTTCGCAAACAAAAGTTAATCCTTCTAACTTGACTTTTAAAATCAACTAAACACATGTTCTATATCTATATGATATGCTAACTTAATGATTTAAAACCTGAAAACACGAAAAACACCGTAAAACTGGATTTACGCCGTCGTAGTAACACCGCGGGCTGTTTTGGGTTAGTTAATTAAAAACTATGATAAACTTTGATTTAAAAGTTGTTATTCTGAGAAAATGATTTTTATTATGAACATGAAACTATATCCAAAAATTATGGTTAAACTCAAAGTGGAAGTATGTTTTCTAAAATGGTCATCTAGACGTCGTTCTTTCGACTGAAATGACTACCTTTACAAAAACGACTTGTAACTTATTTTTCCGACTATAAACCTATACTTTTTCTGTTTAGATTCATAAAATAGAGTTCAATATGAAACCATAGCAATTTGATTCACTCAAAACGGATTTAAAATGAAGAAGTTATGGGTAAAACAAGATTGGATAATTTTTCTCATTTTAGCTACGTGAAAATTGGTAACAAATCTATTCCAACCATAACTTAATCAACTTGTATTGTATATTATGTAATCTTGAGATACCATAGACACGTATACAATGTTTCGACCTATCATGTCGACACATCTATATATATTTCGGAACAACCATAGACACTCTATATGTGAATGTTGGAGTTAGCTATACAGGGTTGAGGTTGATTCCAAAATATATATAGTTTGAGTTGTGATCAATACTGAGATACGTATACACTGGGTCGTGGATTGATTCAAGATAATATTTATCGATTTATTTCTGTACATCTAACTGTGGACAACTAGTTATAGGTTACTAACGAGGACAGCTGACTTAATAAACTTAAAACATCAAAATATATTAAAAGTGTTGTAAATATATTTTGAACATACTTTAATATATATGTATATATTGTTATAGGTTCGTGAATCAACAGTGGCCAAGTCTTACTTCCCGACGAAGTAAAAATCTGTGAAAGTGAGTTATAGTCCCACTTTTAAAATCTAATATTTTTGGGATGAGAATACATGCAGGTTTTATAAATGATTTACAAAATAGACACAAGTACGTGAAACTACATTCTATGGTTGAATTATCGAAATCGAATATGCCCCTTTTTATTAAGTCTGGTAATCTAAGAATTAGGGAACAGACACCCTAATTGACGCGAATCCTAAAGATAGATCTATTGGGCTTAACAAACCCCATTCAAAGTACCGGATGCTTTAGTACTTCCAAATTTATATCATATCCGAAGGGTGTCCCGGAATGATGGGGAAATTCTTATATATGCATCTTGTTAATGTCGGTTACCAGGTGTTCACCATATGAATGATTTTTATCTCTATGTATGGGATGTGTATTGAAATATGAAATCTTGTGGTCTATTATTATGATTTGATATATATAGGTTAAACCTATAACTCACCAACATTTTTGTTGATGTTTTAAGCATGTTTATTCTCAGGTGATTATTAAGAGCTTCCGCTGTCGCATACTTAAATAAGGACGAGATTTGGAGTCCATGCTTGTATGATATTGTGTAAAAACTGCATTCAAGAAACTTATTTTGTTGTAACATATTTGTATTGTAAACCATTATGTAATGGTCGTGTGTAAACAGGATATTTTAGATTATCATTATTTGATAATCTACGTAAAGCTTTTTAAAACCTTTATCTATGAAATAAAGGTTATGGTTTGTTTTAAAAATGAATGCAGTCTTTGAAAAACGTCTCATATAGAGGTCAAAACCTCGCAACGAAATCAATTAATATGGAACGTTTTTAATCAATAAGAACGGGACATTTCACCAATGATCAGCTCTTAGCAGCCCATGTGAGTCACATAACACATGTGGGAACCATCATTTGGCAACTAGCATGAAATATCTCATAAAATTACAAAAATATGAGTAATCATTCATGACTTATTTACATGAAAACAAAATTACATATCCTTTATATCTAATCCATACACCAACGACCAAAAACACCTACAAACACTTTCATTCTTCAATTTTCTTCATCTAATTGATCTCTCTCAAGTTCTATCTTCAAGTTCTAAGTGTTCTTCATAAATTCTACAAGTTCTAGTTTCATAAAATCAAGAATACTTCCAAGTTTGCTAGCTTACTTCCAATCTTTTAGAGTGATCATCCAACCTCAAGAAATCTTTCTTATTTACAGTAAGATATCTTTCTAATACAAGGTAATACTTATATTCAAACTTTGATTCAATTTCTATAACTATAACAATCTTATTTCGAGTGGAAATCTTACTTGAACTTGTTTTCGTGTCATGATTCTGCTTCAAGAACTTTCAAGCCATCCAAGGATCCTTTGAAGCTAGATCCATTTTTCTCATTTCCAGTAGCTTTATCCAGAAAACTTAAGGTAGTAATGATGTTCATAACATCGTTCGATTCATACATATAAAGCTATCTTATTCGAAGGTTTAAACTTGTAATCACTAGAACATAGTTTAGTTAATTCTAAACTTGTTCGCAAACAAAAGTTAATCCTTCTAACTTGACTTTTAAAATCAACTAAACACATTTTCTATATCTATATGATATGCTAACTTAATGATTTAAAACCTGGAAACACGAAAAACACCGTAAAACCGGATTTACGCCGTCGTAGTAACACCGCGGGCTGTTTTGGGTTAGTTAATTAAAAACAATGATAAACTTTGATTTAAAAGTTGTTCTTCTGGAAAAATGATTTTTCTAATGAACATGAAACTATATCCAAAAATCATGGTTAAACTCAAAGTGGAAGTATGTTTTCTAAAATGGTCATCTAGACGTCGTTCTTTCGACTGAAATGACTACATTTACAAAAACGACTTGTAACTTATATTTCCGACTATAAACCTATACTTTTTCTATTTAGATTCATAAAATAGAGTTCAATATGAAACCATAGCAATTTGATTCACTCAAAACGGATTTAAAATGAAGAAGTTATGGGTAAAACAAGATTGGATAATTTTTCTTGTTGTAGCAACGTGAAAATTGGTAACAAATCTATATTAATCATATCCTAGCTAACTTATATTGTATTATACATGTATTCTAATATATTATGTAATCTTGGGATACCATAGACACGTATGCAAATGTTTTGACATATCATATCGACCCATGTGTATATATTATTTGGAACAGCCATAGACACTCTATATGCAGTAATGTGGGAGTTAGCTATACAGGGTTGAGGTTGATTTCAAAAATATATATACTTTGAGTTGTGATCTAGCCTGATACGTGTATACACTGGGTCGTGGATTGATTCAAGATAATATATATCAATTTTTTTCTGTACATCTAACGTTGGACAACTAGTTGTAGGTTACTAACGAGGACAGCTGACTTAATAAACTTAAAACATAAAAATATATTAAAAGTGTTGTAAATATATTATGGATATACTTTGACATATATGTATATATTGTTATAGGTTCGTGAATCAACCAGTGGCCAAGTCTTACTTCCCGACGAAGTAAAAATCTGTGATAGTGAGTTATAGTCCCACTTTTAAAATATAATATTTTTGGGATGACAATACATGTAGGTTTTATAAATGATTTACAAAATAGACACAAGTACGTGAAACTACATTCTATGGTTGAATTATCGAAATCGAATATTCCCCTTTTTATTAAGTCTGGTAATCTAAGAATTAGGGAACAGACACCCTAATTGACGCGAATCCTAAAGATAGATCTATTGGGCCTAACAAACCCCATCCAAAGTACCGGATGCGTTAGTACTTCGAAATTTATATCATATCCGAAGGGTGTCCCGGAATGATGGGGATATTCTTATATATGCATCTTGTTAATGTCGGTTACCAGGTGTTCACCATATGAATGATTTTTATCTCTATGTATGGGATGTGTATTGAAATATGAAATCTTGTGGTCTATTATTATGATTTGATATATATAGGTTAAACCTATAACTCACCAACATTTTTGTTGACATTTTAAGTATGTTTATTCTCAGGTGATTATTAAGAGCTTCCGCTGTCGCATACTTAAATAAGGACGAGATTTGGAGTCCATGCATGTATGATATTGTGTAAAAACTGCATTCAAGAAACTTATTTTGTTGTAACATATTTGTATTGTAAACCATTATGTAATGGTCGTGTGTAAACAGGATATTTTAGATTATCATTATTTGATAATCTACGTAAACTTTTTAAACCTTTATTGATGAAATAAAGATTATGGTTTGTTTTAAAATGAATGCAGTCTTTGAAAAACGTCTCATATAGAGGTCAAAACCTCGTAACGAAATCAATTAATATGGAACGTTTTTAATCAATAAGAACGGGACATTTCAAAAGGCAAGTCGAATGGCTCACAAACTAGTGAACCAAATTGAGGGTAGGATTAAAGAGCAGGCAGCCGAAGAGGCCAAAACGAAGCAAGTCAAGAGAAAGTGGGAAGAAACCAGTGATAAGAGTCACCAATACAACAACAATCACAACCACAATCGCAACAACTATCCCAACAACCACAACATCAACCGCAACAACAACAATCGCAATCCCAACAACTACTACAACAAACGTCCCAACAATAATAATTACAACAAATGCCCCAATAACAACAACAACAATCCCAACAACAATCTCAATAACAACAATGGCGACAACAATCAGAAAACTCCATGCTATAGGTGTGATAGATATCATCAGGATAAATACTGTAAGGTTGTATGTACCAAATGTAAAAGACCGGGTCATGGTGCGACGAAGTGTGAAACTTTCGGACCAACGACTGGAGGAACAAATAACGCCCACATTGTTTGTTTCGGATGAGGGAAGAAGGGCCACTTCACAACTACGTGCCCAAATCAGGGGAATACTAATGGGCAAGGCGGCGGAGGAGTTTTCAATATTAATGCGACAGAAGCGCAGGAAGACCCGAAGCTTGTTACACGTACGTTTCTTATTGACAATAAAACTGCTTATGTTTTATTTGATTCGGGTGCGAATAGAAGGTATATGAGTAGAGACTTTTGTGCTAAATTAAGTTGTCCAGCGACGCCTTTGGATAATAAATTTTTACTCGAATTAGCCAACGGCAAATTAATCTCAGCAGATAATATATGTCAAAATCAAGAAATTAAACTGGTTACCGAAATGTTTAAGATTGATTTGATACCAGTAGAGTTAGGGAGTTTTGATGTGATAATCGGCATGGACTGGTTGAGAGAAATGAAAGCAGAGATCGTTTGTTACAAAAATGCAATTCACATTGTACGAGAAAAAGGAAAATCCTTAATGGTGTACGAAGAAAAGAGCAACGCGAAGATAAATCTTATTAGTAATTTGAAGGCTCAGAAACTAATAAGAAATGGTTGCTATGTTGTTCTAGCACACGTCGAGAAAATCAATACAGAAGAAAAGGACATCAGTGATGTTCCCGTCTCAAAAGAATTTTCCGATGTATTACCGAAAGAATTACCGGGACTACCTCCACACCGATCCATGGAATTTCAAATAGATCTTGTACCAGGAGCTACACCGATAGCTCGTGCTCCATACAGACTCGCACCCAGCGAAATGAAGGAACTCTAGAGCCAATTGAAAGAACTTTTAGAGCGTGGTTTTATTCAACCAAGCATATCACCGTGGGGAGCTCTTGTGTTGTTTGTCAAATAGAAGGATGGTATATTCAGGTTGTGTATCGACTACCGAGAGTTGAACAAACTTACCATCAAGAACCGTTATCCACTACCAAGAATCGACGACTTATTTGATCAACTACAAGGCTCGTCAGTTTATTCGAAGATCGATTTACGTTCTGGGTATCATCAAATGTGGGTGAAGGAGGATGATATTCCAAAGACTGCTTTTAGAACGCGTTACGGTCATTACGAGTTTATGGTTATGTCGTTTGGGTTGACTAACGCAGCAGCTATGTTCATGGACCTTACGAACCGAGTGTGTGGACCATATCTTGACAAGTTTGTCATTGTCTTCTTCGATGACATACTTATTTACTCAAAGAATGATCAAGAACACAAAGAACATTTAAGAAAAATGCTAGAATTGTTGAGGAAAGAAAAACTGTACGCTAAGTTTTTCAAAGTGTGCATTTTGGTTTGAAGAAGTTCAATTCCTCGGACACGTAGTGAACAAAGAAGGTATTCAGGTTGATCCGTCAAAGATTGAAACCGTTGAAAACTGGGAAACCCCGAAAACTCCGAAGCATATACGCCAATTTTTAGGATTGGCTGGTTACTACAGAAGATTCATCCAAGATATTTCCAAAATAGCAAAACCCTTGACTGCATTAACCCATAAAGGGAAGAAATTTGAATGGAAGGATGAGCAGGAGAAAGCGTTTCAATTGTTGTAGAAAAAGTTAACGACGGCACCTATATTGTCATTGCCTGAAGGGAATGATGATTTTGTGATTTATTGTGACGCATCCAAGCAAGGTCTCGATTGTGTATTAATGTAACGAATAAAAGTAATTGCTTATGCGTCCAGACAATTGAAGATTCACGAGAAAAATTATACGACTCACGATTTGGAGTTAGGCGCTGTTGTTTTTGCATTAAAGAATTGGAGGCACTACTTATATGGGGTCAAAAGTATTATATACACCGACCACAAAAGTCTCCAACATATATTTAATCAGAAACAACTGAACATGAGACAACGTAGGTGGATTGAACTGTTGAATGATTACGACTTTGAGATTCGTTACCACCCAGGGAAGGCAAATGTGGTAGCCGACGCCTTGAGCAGAAAGGATAGAGAACCTATACGAGTAAAAGCTATGAATATAATTATTCATACTAACCTTACTACTCAAATAAAAGAGGCACAACAGGAGGTTATAAAAGGGGGAAAGTTGAAGGATGAAATACCCAAAGGATCGGAAAAACATTTTAATATTCGGGAAGACGGAACCCGGTAAAAGGCTAAAAGAATTTGGTTACCAAAGTTTAGAGATATGATAGAAATGGTACTTAAGGAAGCACAAAAAACCAGATACTCAATACTTCCTGGAGCGGGAAAGATGTACAAAGATCTCAAGAAACACTTTTGGTGGCCGGGTATGAAAGTCGATATTGCTAAATACGTAGGAGAATGTTTAACTTGTTCTAAGGTCAAAGCTGAACATCAGAAACCATCAGGTCTACTTCAACAACCTGAAATCCCAGAATGGAAATGGGAAAATATTACCATGGATTTCGTTACTAAATTGCCAAGGACTGCAAGTGGTTATGATACTATTTGGGTAATAGTCGATCGTCTCACCATGTCAGCACACTTTCTACCAATGAGATAAGATGACAAAATGGAAAAGTTGGCGCGTTTATACTTGAAGGAAGTAGTCTCCAGACATGGAATACCAATCTCTATTATCTCTGATAGAGATGACAGATTTTTTTCAATGTTTTGGCAGACATTACAACAAGCATTGGGAACTCGTCTAGATATGAGTACTGCCTATCATCCACAAACTGATGGGCAGAGTGAAAGGATGATACAGATGCTTGAAGATATGCTACGAGCATGTGTTATTGATTTTGGAAGCAGCTGGGATCGACACCTACCGTTAGCAGAATTTTCCTACAACAACAGTTACCACTCGAGTATCGAAATGGCACCGTTTGAAGCACTTTATTGTAGAAAGTGCAGGTCTCTGATTTGTTGGAGTGAGGTAGGGGATAGACAGATTACGGGTCCAGAGATAATCTAAGAAACTACCGAGAAAATTATCCAAATTCAACAACGGTTGAAAACCGCCCAGAGTCGACAAAAGAGCTACGCGGACCTTAAAAGAAAAGATATAGAATTTGAAATTGGGGAGATGGTCATGCTTAAGGTTTCACCTTGCAAAGGTGTTGTTCGATTTGGTAAACGGGGAAAACTAAATCTAAGATACATTGGACCATTCAAGATTATAGATCGTGTCGGACCAGTAGCCTATCGACTTGAATTACCTCAACAACTCGCTAATGTACATAATACCTTCCACGTCTCAAATTTGAAGAAATGCTTAGCCAAAGAAGATCTCACTATTCCTTTAGACAAAATCAAAATCAACGAAAAAATACAATTCGTTGAAGAACCCGTCGAGATAATGGATCGTGAGGTTAAAAGACTCAAGAAAAATAAGATACCAATCGTTAAGGTTTGATGGAATGCTCGTAGGGGACCCGAGTTCACATGGGAGTGTGAAGATCAAATGAAGCTGAAATACCCGTACCTATTTCCAGAAGATGCGTCAACACCTTCAACAGCTTAAAATTTCGGGACGAACTTTATTTAACGGGTAGGTACTGTAGTGACCCGAACTTTTCCATGTTTATATATATTAAATGAAATTGATATTTACATGATTAAATGTTTCCAACATGTTAAGCAATCAAACTTTTTAAGACTTGATTAATTGAAATGAGTTTATGTAGTCAATTGATCACCCAAGTTGACCGGCGATTCATGAACGTTTAAACTTGTAACAACTACATGATGATATATATATGGATATATATATATAGTTAACATGAGATTATTATAAGTAAATATCTCACTAAGTATATTAACAATGAGTTATGTACATAAAAATGAGACTAGTGAATTCAGAAACTCAAAACGATATATATAACGATTATCGTTATAACAACGTCTTACTAAATACATATGTATCATATTAAGATATTAATATACTATGTTTAACATGATAAAATGATAATTAAATATATCCTTAAGTGAGTAAAAATAATCTACATATGTAAAAATAAGACTACTAACTTAAGAGTTTCGAAACGAGTTATATATATAACGATTATCGTTGTAACGACATTTTAATATATATATCGTATTAAGATATATTAATACACCATGTTATCATGATAATATGATAATTTAACATCTCACTAAATATAATAAACAATGGGTTAACTACATTAATTAAGATCGTTATCTTAAAGGTTTCAAAAACAACACTTACATGTAACGACTAACGATGACTTAATGACTCAGTTAAAATGAATATACATGTAGTGTATTAAGATGTATTAGTACACATTTGAAATACTTCAAGACACGTATCAAAGTACTTCTACTTATCAAAAATGCTTACAATTACATTTACATTCATTTTCATCAACAATTCTACTCGTAGTCATTCAGTATCCGTACCCGTATTATACACAGCTTCTAGATGTACTTACTATGGGTATATACTAATAGGAACTAGCATGAGATTCTACTCTTGATTATGTCATGCATGACTAATCAAATTTAACTTCTACCATGAACTAGTCAACTAACTAGAACTCCTTTTAACCCCACTCACCACTCACCAATCAATCAATTTCACTTCCAATTCTCTTTCTAATTCTCTCTCAAAACCTACACACACTTATGAACGAATTTTTCCAGTAAAATAATCATCATCTTCATCAAAAATTACTTCGAGAATCAAGCTTTAATCATCATAGGAAGAACACTGCAAGAACACTTCAAAAATCCTTTCAAGTTTACTAGTTTACTTCCAAGCTTTCTAATCTATTCCAAGTAATCATATAAGATCAAGAAACCTTTGTTATTTATAGTAGGTTATCTTTCTTATTCAAGGTAATATTCATATTCAAACTTTGATTCGATTTCTATAACTATAAACTATCTTAATTCGAGTAAAAATCTTACTTGAACTTGTTTTTGTGTCATGATCCTACTTCAAGAACTTTCAAGCCATCCAAGATCCTTTGAACTTGTTCTAACGAGGACTACTGACTTAATAAACTTAAATCGTTAAAACGTAATAAAAATGTTGTGAATATATTTCGATCATACTTTGATATATATGTACATATTTGTTATAGGTTCGTGAATCGACCAGTGACCAAGTCTTATTTTCCAACAAAGTGAAAATACGTGAAAGTGAGTTATAGTCCCACTTTTGAAATCTATTATTTTTGGAATGAGAATACATGCAGTTTTATAAATGTTTTACAAAATAGACACAAGTGATCGAAATTACATTCTATGTTGAATTATCGAACCGAATATGCCCCTTTTTAGCTTGGTAGCCTAAGAATTGGTGTTTATGATAATTGCCACCAATTGACGCGAATCCTAAAGATAGATCTATTTGACCCAACAAGCCTCATCCAAGTTACGGATGCTTTAGTACTTCGATTTATCATATCCGATGTGAGTCCCAGAATAATGGGGATATTCTATATGCATATTGTTAATGTCGGTTACCAGTGTTCATCATATGAATGATTTTTATGCAGTTTGCATGTTATTGAGAAATAGAAATGAAAATCTTGTGGTCTATTATTACGATTTGATAAATATATAGGCTAAACCTATAACTCACCAACATTTTTGTTGACATTTAAAGCATGTTTATTCTCAGGTGATTATTAAGAGCTTCCGCTGTTGCATGCTAATTTATGGACAAGAGTTGGAGTCAGCATGTTTGTATAATATTATTTAAAAACTGCATTCGAAGACATATATTGATGTATAATATTATTGTAAACCATTATGTAATGGTCGTGTGAAAATGCTATATTTTAGATTATCATTATTTGATAATCGTCATAATATTTTAAAGGTTATGGTTTGTTTTAAACTCGAATGCAGTCTTTGAAAAACATCTCATATAGAGGTCAAAACCTCGCAACAAAATCAATTAATATAGAACGTTTATAATCAATATGAACGGGACATTTCACTAGTCAAACTTTATTTGGTCAAAAATGGTAATAGAGAAACCTGCGGTCGCACTGCGGTTGACCGTCGTGGCGACCGTGCAACTTGTTTTCACAAAACTACGTTGCAATTTAGTTTGGGGTTTCACGGTTAACTACTCACCTCGACCGTGTGTTTAGCTGAACTTTTAGTTTCATTCTTTAACCTATGTTTGACTTGGTCGTTTACAAGAAAAAGTATGGATTAGTGATCATGCGTGTTTTATGTTAAGATGTCAGTCATCATGTATGCATATGTATGTGTCATCATCAAAACATATTCTTTGGTTAATCATACTTAGGTTTATCGTTTAGTGTATTAACCAACATTCAACCAACAATACCCTCCCGGGACAAGCACGCCGTCCCGAAGAAAGTGCACTGTCCCGGAGTAGACACGTCATCCCAGAACGAATACTTGATCCCGGAACAAACATACAAACAAGTTGCATGCCACATCAGCCCACGAATCTAGGAAAGTTTGTTAGGATCTGCTCGATTATTTCCATGAAAAGGACAGGTGCCAGGTCACCCCTCGAGATTGGCAAAGTTCGTTACAACCATGAAAGGGACATGTGCCACGTCATCATTCCCTCGCAAACACCTATAAATACGATGACAAGATCATTCATTCAAATAACACTGGATGCATTAATGTTAATCTGCCCAAATCAACTACGGTAGCATTACTCCAGTCGTTAACTCTATTCCGATCAATGCTCCGATCATCATCGAATAAGGTTAATTCAACCGATTGTTTTACATCCTTGGAATCCAGATTCCAAATCGGGGTTTGCACAATTATTGGAGTTAAAACATTCGACTCACTCTTTTTCCCAAATCAAGCACTCAAACCCGAAAACTATCTACACTAGTAGATTTTGGTTTGATCAACCTCCTTTCGAATTCTTCTCGGAGTGTATTCATCCGATCCTTAACCTCGGCTTCAATCCTTGTCGTCATCTCATCATCGTCATTTCATTCTCCATCCAAAGTTTCGCTTCTCGTCGTCATTCTAAAGAATGAAATCGATCAAATAATGAAACGCAAATAAACCACATACAACTCCACCCCATCTTGCTTAACACCTGTCGTACATCACTTTTCAGACACAATTTGCACTCGTAATAATGGTAGCTAGTCATTATTACATGTAAATGCCGTCTCAACTCATTAATACAAAGACTATCTTGCTCGATGATATACACAAACACAAATTCAAACTCTACGCGATATAAACACACACAAGAATAATATCACAACGCAATCACAATCCTAGTTAGTTACCTACACACTAAGGCACTAACCGAATTCTCGTTCCGACCCGTACTCCTATAAGTCCCGCAACAAATAAGGACATACAAAAGTCTAAGTCAAGGTACCTATCTCAAGTCGCCTAAATCCCTTAGATCATGCTCTGATACCACTTGTAACGACCCAAAAACTCTTACGAGAAAAATGCTTTTAAAAAAAACAGCTTCAGTCCCAGACCAAATGCGAGGTGCGCATTACAACGCGAAACAGTTTCAGAAATTTGTACAAGACCTGACCACCAGCTTTTAAGCATCTGCGTGGCGCGCAGGCCTAAGCGCGGCGTGCTCTACACCTGGGAAACCTGGTCAGCCATTTTTAAACACAAAACAAACCATTTCTCACCCAACCCAAGTTTCGTAAGCCCAAAACCAAATTCGACACTTTTCAAACATTATTCAAACGGGTATTAACGACAAAAGTCTAATATGACCCTTGGGACTCCAACTACCCAAAATTACGTGACCGTGGAAATTTCGACCCATTTCGTTTAAACATAACAAAAGACCGAACATGGCGATTGGGATTGCACTACCCAATCCTACATCTAATCCAAAAGCAGAGTCTTCTAAAGCAACCCGCATTAGTCCACTAATCCCCGCGCTTACCCTTGCCACCACTTCCATGCAAAAATCTTTAAAAATGTAAACAACGAGAGGGTAAGCTATAAAGCTTAGTGAGTATAAACATACTATATACATACATATGCATAAAATGAATACGCGTCACCAACACAAATAATAAACACGTACCGCATTCAGGTATAACAAGCAAGCTATACATTACGTACCACCAAGCCAAAATCGCAAGATTATGAAAGGACCCGTTCATATACATTATAAACGATTCACAATAGTTGATTACATCGCGAGGTACTTGACCTCTATATGATACATTTTATAAACATTGCATTCATTTTTAAAAGACAATTGACGGCATGCATCCCATTTCATAATATATCCAACTATAATTGACTTAATAATAATCCTGATGAACTCAACGACTCGAATGCAACGTGTTTTGAAATATGTCAAGAATGACTCCAAGTAATATCTCTAAAATGAGCAAATGCACAGCGGAAGATTTCTTTCATACCTGAGAATAAACATGCTTTCAAGTGTCAACCAAAAGGTTGGTGAGTTCATAGGTTTATCGTAAAGAATAAAATTCATCATTTTAATAGACCAAAAGATTTAAATACAGTACACCTATCTCGTGTACGAAACCATATTTCATAATGCTTAGCTGAAAGGACCCGTTTATATACATTATAAACGATTCACAATAGTTGATTATATCGCGAGGTATTTGACCCCTATATGATACGTTTTACAAACATTGCATTCATTTTTAAAAGACAAACTTTCTTTACATCTAAAATTGATGGCATGCATACCATTTCATATTACATCCAACTATAATTGACTTAATATTAATCTTGATGAACTCAACGACTCGAATGCATCGTCTTTCAAAGTATGTCATGAATGACTCCAAGTAATATCCTTAAAATGAGCTAATGCACAGTGAAAGATTTCTTTAATACCTGAGAATAAACATGCTTTAAAGTATCAACCAAAAGGTTGGTGAGATCATTAGTTTATCATAATCAATCATTTCTGTAATAGTAATAGACCACAAGATTTCATATACATAAACGTTTTAATAAAAATATTCTAAGTGGTTGAGCACTTGGTAACCATACTTAACATTTAATCAACGTCGCATATTCCCTTTATTATGAAATCTCACTACACTGTACCAAGTGTAGTCACTGAAATGAAGTACTGTGCAACTGTTGAATATTGGTCATCCAATCCGGTTGGGGTTGTCAGGCCTGATAGATCTATCAACAGGATTCGCGTTTACAATACCGCATGTAAATGGTAGTTACCAAGCTATTAGGGAAAAATATGCAAAGTGGTACAACTCAACGTAGAATATGTTTTTAGTACTTGTGTCCATTTCGTAAAACAGTTATAAAACAGTGCATGTATTCTCAGCCCAAAAATATATATAAAAAGGGAGTAATGAAACTCACAATACTGTATTTTGTAGCAATTATGTATATGACGGCACTGAACAAGTGCAGGGTTTATCTCGGATTCACGAACCTATATTAAGTATATATATTTATATATTG
Organism: Rutidosis leptorrhynchoides; assembly: GCF_046630445.1. Classification (NCBI taxonomy): domain Eukaryota; kingdom Viridiplantae; phylum Streptophyta; class Magnoliopsida; order Asterales; family Asteraceae; genus Rutidosis; species Rutidosis leptorrhynchoides. Next base: position 252,928,178 of record NC_092337.1, read on the forward strand.
GTCAATATCTGTCTAACAATTTAGGTCAAGTCGTAGTGTATCACAATCCTAATGCTCGAGACCAACATGCAAAAGTCAACAAAAGTCAACTTGACACAAAATGACTTCCAAAATCTATACATGTTTATTATATAACTTATATATAGTCGTTTTATATATTTAAATATATTTATCAGATCTTATTATACTAAATAATACAAGTCATTTATTAGTAAATAAAAATTTATATTTAAATTCATATATGATAAAAATATACTTTTATATATCTCAAGTAATAAAATTTATAAAATTCACTTAATATCATAAAAATATAGTGGTATGTATTATTAATGTAATTATATTACGTGTGGTAAAAATATCTTTGTACGCATATTTATTTGATAAAATAATATTGATAATAATAATAATAATGATAAAAATAATAAAATGATAGTTTCAATAAAAATATAAATTTTTAGTAATAAAGATAATTTTAGTAATAACATCAACTGATAACAATTATAATAATCGTTTTAATAATAATATTAAAATTAAAAATAATTCAGTTGACCATATCTTTTAATCCGTTCATCGAAACCACACGATTTCTAAATGAAAAGTTATTAATTTTTCTTTAGCTTTTCAACGACATGCATATCATATACCTTATCTCAGTAGCATATGTATCAAATTCGTGATTTATCATAAACTATTTAACGACGAAACTAAGCATACAAACATGCATAATCATATATACTCGAGCACTAGTCAGGGATACACTATTAATATATAAAAGATAAGATATGAATGCTCACATATCAATATTGTGATTCAATATTGCAGGAAAGTACGTAGACGCAACGAAAATGATAAACGTTAGGTTGACCTCACGAGTAATACCCTTGAACAATACCCATAACCTCCATAGCTATAACCCATAATTTCCTTAGCTCTATCCCATTTGAAAACTTATTTTGAAATCGTCTTAATATAACTCCGTCGTAGTATTTTATGTATACTAATAATATCTTGAAATAATACTAAGTAAATATATATATGTAATTCGATTGAGAGAGTTTAGAGAAATATATTTTCAAGTTTCTATGAAATAATGAAACCTATTGAATTCTATTTATAATAGATTTTTGAATTATTAAAGTGAATTATTAAAGTATGAATTATTAAAGTAAATTATTAAAGTATGAATTATTAAAGTATGAATTATTAAAGTGAATTATTAAAGTTAAAGTAAAGTAAAAGTAAAGTAAAAGTAAAGTAAAGGTAAAGTTAAAGTATAGTAAAAGTATAAAACTATGTACGTATAATACGAGTATAAATATATTTAATATTAATTTAAATCGTTATATCATAAAACATTTTAGAAAAGTAGAATTATATATATTCATAATAGGTTTCAAGTTTTTAAATTACAGTCTGTTGGTGAAGCATGGGATAAAGTCCAAAGGTTTAATAAACGTATGAAATCATCTTAATGAAAAATGTCGAGTTACTTAACTTGTCGATATCCAACATCTAAGTTATTTACACTCCACGTTTTTACTTATAGATCACTTTACCATTTTCCGAATATTGTCAAAAAGAATAGATTTCTTAAATCACAGTGGACCTCATAACATTGGCCCGTAATCATATCATAATGTATCTGATAATTCAATTATTTGATATTATCTCTTAATTCTGTTGATAAATATATCGAAACAAATACGTTCATGTAAAGTATCATATATCTAATACTTTGTTAATGTTTTCAGCTAATATTATATATTATATATACATATCTATATACACATAATTGTTCGTGAATCGTCGAACACTGTCAAAGGGTAATTGATTACATGAATGTAGTTCCAAACTTTTTGAGATTTCACATTACAAATTCTGCTTATCGTGTCGGAAACATATAAAGGTTAGGTTTAAATTTGGTCGGAAATTTCCGGGTCGTCACAGTACCTACCCGTTAAAGAAATTTCGTCCCGAAATTTAATCGAGGTCGTCATGGCTAACCATAAAAATGTTTTCATGACGAATATGTGTTGATAGATAGGATTTTATTACCATAGAGTAATATGGATAAAATGATCCGATTACTCAAAGCGTATGAGTGAAGCTATCACAAAATAGTGGAATGAGGAAAATAAGTTTCGTCATAATTTTTGACGTAGTCATGGTTGAATTCCGGAATTCAAAGGATTAAAAAAAAAATCTTGGAAATCTATAAGATCTGTTTCTTCGAGATTTAAGGAAATTAGGATCTCTTTAATTAAATGCGATGATCTGTCCCGATTACTACGTCTGATATTTCCCTTATATATTTACCTTTTCCATTCCATTAGTTTTTACCACTTCTATACTCAATTCCAATTTCAAAAGATTGCAAAAACACTTAATTCAGTTTTAATCCTTGTCCTTATCCTTACTATCGCAACAATCATTCTCCTTTTCCAACTTCCACCGGAGGAATCTGTTTTCTTCTACTTCGCCCTTGGGGTTATAGTTTTTTTAATTCTCCCGTGTCTTTATGTTGCGATAAACATTGATATACACGGTTTGTAATTTATGTTTTGTTATTGGACTTTATATTCTCCGTTACATTTCGAAGTTTCATACTTTTATTGTCTCTTCCCGGCTTTAAGTCAAGCGAATAATGGTCCAGAATTAGTAGGTATGAAGTTTTGGATGAACATAGTTAATGTTCTAAGAAGGAAATCATAATGGTACGAACTTGATTTGGCAAATTACCAGAATATCCGGAAAGATAGAACTATCAAGAAGATATGTTCTTAATATGTTTGGAGACTTGGTAGAATGTAAGAGTCGTGTTAATGGCACATGATGACGGTATGTTCTGTGAATCATCACGTTCCATTAGAAACTCAGCATGAATTACTGTAATATAATCACGTTGATCAAGTGTCATTATATTATACTAACTCATGCTTCAGTTCCCAACACTACTTCAAAACATTCATATTTGATTTTTTTTCTTCAGAATTTAGAAACCAACACAGTTTCTTTTACGTTGTAGATATTATGGAGAGATAAATGATCTCAGATAAGAATAGTTGTGAAAATATCTCCAGAAATATGGAGAATATGTATAATGAGAGATACGAAGATATCTTATAATATTTAAGATAAGATGATGATGAAGAATAAGGTCCGCAAAGGTTTTGAGTCAGGAGCAAGGTATTCATTAATGACTTCGTCAGAAACAGAATCATCAAGATTCTTTAAATACAGACTTTGGTCCTTGTTGTTGTCCTTGGTCTCCTTCACGGTCTGCTCAATCCATTGTTCAGTACTAACTCTTCTCTTTTTCTGGGCTTTACCAACACATTATTCTTTGTCATCAAACTTTTGACTGTTAACGTCGTTTACAGTTTTTGCTGCTTCATTAGCATTTCGAGAACTAATTCATAGTTTGAGATGTTTTTCAGAAACTTCACATTCGAAGTGTGTAAGTTTAGGAGATAGACGTTATATGTATATATAACTATTGAAGTTGAAACGCTACGAGATTTCAAAATACTGATTGCTGATTTTCAGTAATTGGTATGGCAATTCTTATTGCAAGATGCGGATAAGTAAGAGATGGAGTTTCAATGAATAAGTATAGTGACTTTTCAGAGAGGTTTAAGTCGAAGGTTAATGAAGTTGTTGATAAGTTTACTGCTAATGTGGTGAGATATGAAAGGTTCCCCAGTAACGATGGTGAAAGGGCAGCGTATCTATCGAAGTTATAATAAAATTAGTTTTACTGAAAAGTTGAAGTTGACTTGTTGGAGCTGTGACAAAACTGGCTACTTTAAAAAGAATCGTAAGGTTGTTTTTGCTAATAAATGCTAAAGAATTCAACATGGGTACGTGTTAAACTATGACTTTGGGTTCGAGAGTTTTTCAGGTACAAGACTTCGGGTAATATGTGATTGGATCATCATCTCGATTGTTCCTTATTTGAAGTGTCTTTCGAAATTTCGAAGCGTTTTAAATGCAGCTTTTCATTGTCAATATCCAAAGGATAAATTCGTCATAAATCTCAATTGATTCTCGTATTCTTTTGAGTGTTACAATTAAAAGTGATGTTCTATCACAGTTTTGAAGTCAAAGTATAGCTTTGAAAAAATGTAAGGATCTAAGAGTGATGGTTTTGCTTATATCTCGAGTTGCATTCTGAGATTTCAAAAATCAGAATAGGTGATTGAATTTGAATGAGTATGGTTGTTTTGATTTCTTATAAAAGAAGGTATACTGTTGTGAAAATAGGGAGTATAGTTGATGATTTACTAAATTAGAATCGAAGAATGTAATATATTAATTGTACATTTATATATCTCTCGGGTATTACCTACCTGTTAAAAAAATGTCACAAATAATATTTTGAACCAGAATTTTTGATTACAGTCTTTATGAAAATATATGTATGTATATTTTCTTCAGATGTAATACAGATTTAATGAGTTAATATCATATTAAGCTCATTTGATATTCGGCTTGGATTAGTAAAGAATAATCTCTAAAACATTAGAGATTACATAATCTTCGCGGAGTATTTCGCTAATGTAATCTATACTTCAATATTTATTCTTATAGATATTTTCTTAGTGAATTATGCTGATGCTCATAGAACTCTTGCTAACTTCACAAGATACGAATGTTGTTTTCCAGTAAGTTTCGAGTACATTGAAGATGAAAGTGTAAAATCAAACATGTTATTGAATGATACACTTGGTTTATTATGAAACTGAATTCATTTAATTGAATTAAAGATTGTAGTTACAATGGTTAGGTTGTTAACGAAGGATGTACATCATAGCATATTAGTAATATGAATTTAACTAAGTAGTATCTACCCTTTTTCAACTCATATTCAATAGCTTAGTACGAAAGATTTTTATAGTTTCAGCATTCATATATATAAAATATATATATATAATTTCTTCAGAAGAATGAGTTAATACTTCATAACTCGTTGATACAAAATACTCGTTGTTGATCAATGATGACGTCCACGGCGATTCTTGAACTAACGGAACTTGTGATGTTATAGGTGCTGCTAGTGCTGATGATGCTGACAGTACTGACGGTGATGGTGGTGCTGACGATATTGTTGATGCTGATGATACTGCCGGTAACTGCTGGTGATGCTGCTGAAGCTTGTGGTATTAAGGCTTGCGATGTGGATGTTACTGGCAGTATTGGTTATGATGTTGGTGCTGCTGATGGTGTTTGTAATCCTTGCACCATGTGTTCCAAAGCCACTACTCGGGCGCGAAGTTCATTAATTTCTGCTAGTACACCGGGATGATTGGCGGTTGGAACGAGCGGATGAATAAGATTCGCAATATGGGATAGTATATAATCATGACGAGATACTCTAGCAATGAGTGAGAAAATGGTGTCTCGAACAGGTTCGCCGGTAAGTGCTTCAGGTTCATTGCCAAGAGGGCAATGTGGTGGATGGAAGGGATCACCTTCTTCTTGTCTCCAATGGTTGAGTTAACTACGGACCCATCCCTAATTCATCCAAAATAGATGATGAAAAATTGGTTGATCCATTCCGGTGATGCTACTTTCGGAGCTCATGTAGATATCCATATCGGAATAGCTGTCGGAATCTGAGGAATTCGAACTGGTTGAGGGATCCATCTCGTAGGATCAGGGAAAGAAATTTTGGTATGAAATAGATTGTAGAATTTAGATTTGGTATTCTTCAATTACATAATTTGCATATGTATATATAATACCAAAATTCCGTAAATTACGGAGAAACTTTGAAAAGATGTCAGTCAAAGTTCACAGTAATAGATGTGCTAAGATAAGAATCCGTCTATACACTATTATGCAATAAATGTAGAAAAACGCGTCTAGACTTAAGATGATAAGAAGGTAATTTCCTAAGGATGATAAGTAAATGATTTCCGACTAGAATTGATAAGAAAACTTTTTGACATGCAGACACGGTCGAAGTCCAGACTCACTAATGCATCTTAACAATTATCAGTTAGACACACTAATGCAAGACCTGGTTCGCTAAGACCACCGCTCTGATACCAACTGAAAGGACCCGTTCATATACATTATAAACGATTCACAATAGTTGATTACATCGCGAGGTATTTGACCTCTATATGATACATTTTACAAACATTGCATTCGTTTTTAAAAGACAAACTTTCTTTACATCTAAAATTGACGGCATGCATACCATTTCATATTACATCCAACTATAATTGACTTAATATTAATCTTGATGAACTCAACGACTTGAATGCAACGTCTTTCAAAGTATGTCATGAATGACTCTAAGTAATATCCTTAAAATGAGCTAATGCACAGCGGAAGATTTCTTTAATACCTGAGAATAAACATGCTTTAAAGTGTCAACCAAAAGGTTGGTGAGTTCATTAGTTTATCATAATCAATCATTTCCGTAATAGTAATAGACCACAATATTTCATATACATAAACGTTTTAATAAAAATATTCTAAGTGGTTGAGCACTTGGTAACCATACTTAACATTTAATCAACGTCGCATATTCCCTTTATTATGAAATCTCACTACACTGTACCAAGTGTAGTCACTGAAACGAAGTACTGTGCAACCGTTGAATACTGGTCGTCCAGTCCGGTTGGGGTTGTCAGGCCCGATAGATCTATCAACAGGATTCGCGTTTACAATACCGCATGTAAATGGTAGTTACCAAGCTATTAGGGAAAAATATGCAAAGTGGTACAACTCAACGTAGAATATGTTTTTAGTACTTGTGTCCATTTCGTAAAACAGTTATAAAACAGTGCATGTATTCTCAGCCCAAAAATATATATAAAAAGGGAATAATGAAACTCACAATACTGTATTTCGTAGCAATTATGTATATGACGGCACTGAACAAGTGCAGGGTTTGTCTCGGATTCACGAACCTATATTAAGTATATATATTTATTTATTGGTCAATATCTGTCTAACAATTTAGGTCAAGTCGTAGTGTATCACAATCCTAATGCGCGAGACCAACATGCAAAAGTCAACAAAAGTCAACTTGACCCAAAATGACTTCCAAAATCTATACATGTTTATTATATAACTAATATATAGTCGTTTTATATATTTAAATATATTTATCAGATCTTATTATACTAAATAATACAAGTCATTTATTAATAAATAAAAATTTATATTTAAATTCATATATGATAAAAATATACTTTTATATATCTCAAGTAATAAAATTTATAAAATTCACTTAATATCATAAAAATATAGTGGTATGTATTATTAATGTAATTATATTACGTGTGGTAAAAATATCTTTGTACGCATATTTATTTGTTAAAATAATATTGATAATAATAATAATGATAAAAATAATAAAATGATAGTTTCAATAAAAATATTAATTTTTAGTAATAAAGATAATTTTATTAATAACATCAACTGATAACAATTATAATAATCGTTTTAATAATAATATTAAAAATTAATAATAATTCAGTTGACTATATCTTTTAATCCGGTCATTGAACCTACACTATTTCTAAATAAAAAGTTATTAATTTTTCTTTAGCTTTTCAATGACATGCATATCATATACCTTATCTCAGTAGCATATGTATCAAATTCGTGATTTATCATAAACTATTTAACGAAGAAACTAAGCATACAAACATGCATAATCATATATACCCGAGCACTAGTCAGGGATACACTATTAATATATAAAAGATAAGATATGAATGCTCACGTATCAATATTGTGATTCAATATTGCAGAAAAGTACATAGACGCAACGAAAATGATAAACGTTAGGTTGACCTCACGAGTAATACCCTCAAACAATACCCATAACCTTCATAGCTATAACCTATAATTTCCTTAGCTCTATCCCGTTTGAAAACTTATTTTGAAATCGTCTGAATATAACTCCGTCGTAGTATTTTATGTATACTAATAATATCTTGAAATAATACTAAGTAAATATATATATGTAATTCGATTGAGAGAGTTTAGAGAAATATATTTTCAAGTTTCTATAAAATAATGAAACCTATTGAATTCTATTTATAATAGATTTTTGAATTATTAAAGTGAATTATTAAAGTATGAATTACTAAAGTGAATTATTAAAGTATGAATTATTAAAGTGAATTATTAAAGTATGAATTATTAAAGTTAAAGTAAAGTAAAAGTAAAGTAAAAGTAAAGTAAAGGTAAAGTTAAAGTATAGTAAAAGTATAAAACTATGTACGTATAATACGCGTATAAATATATTTAATATTAATTTAAATCGTTATATCATAAAACATTTTAGAAAAGTAGAATTATATATATTCATAATAGGTTTCAAGTTTTTAAATTACAGTCTGTTGGTGAAGCATGGGATAAAGTCCAAAGGTTTAATAAACGTATGAAATCATCTTAATGAAAAATGTCGAGTTACTTAACTTGTCGATATCCAACATCTAAGTTATTTACACTCCACGTTTTTACTTATAGATCACTTTACCATTTTCCGAATATTGTCAAAAAGAATAGATTTCTTATATCACAGTGGACCTCATAACATTGGCCCGTAATCATATCATAATGTATCTGATAATTCAATAATTTGATATTATCTCTTCATTCTGTCGATAAATATATCGAAACAAATACGTTCATGCAAAGTATCATATATTTAATACTTTGTTAATGTTTTCAGTTAATATTATATATTATATATACATATCTATATACAAATAATTTTTCGTGAATCATCGAACACGGTCAAAGGGTAATTGATTACATGAATGTAGTTCCAAACTTTTTGAGATTCAACATTACAAATTCTGCTTATCGTGTCGAAAACATATAAAGGTTAGGTTTAAGTTTGGTCAGAAATTTCTGGGTCGTCACATTAGCAGAGTAGGTTCGTATCATTTTCTTCCCCGTAGGTTGCCTCGCAATTTTTAATATCTTTCATAAACATAATCTCATATCAGGCATTTCGCACAACATAGAGATAAAAGTCATTCATATGAACTACAAACACCTAGTAATCGACCTTAACAAAATGCATCTAGAATATCCCCTGCATACCGGCATTCCGCACGCTCATGCAAAAAGCATACAATCAGGCCACTCTTTTAAATATGATGGTTGTGTACACTGCACAAACAGATCATATCTTTTAAAGCTGGTGGTTGTATACCTATTTTGAAGTACTAAAGCAGTTCAAATTCTCTGACTAGGACTCGTTAGTGCCCATAGATCTATCTTTAGGATTTGCGTCAATTAGGAGCTCGGTTTCCTAATTCTTAGATTACCAGACTATAAAGGGGTGATATCCGGTGTACTCATAACTCATTCGTAGAATGTTTTTAAGTACTTGTGTCTATTTCGTCAAACATTTATAAAAGCATTTCATGTATTCTCAGTTCAAAATATATTTCAAAAGCATTTAATAAAGAAGTGGTAAAAGTAGCGCATGTATTCTCAGTCCCAAAAATGTAAAGAGTAAAAGGGAGTCAAAAGAACTCACAATACTGTATTTTGTAGTAAAAATACATATGACGAAACTGAACAATGCAGGGTTTGCCTCAGATTCACGAACCTATATCATTTGTGTATTCATTAATATATATAATCGTAATCGAATAGATATATATATTATTATTAGTGATAAAACTTTTATATTAATAACTTATATATATTTCATTATTTAATTAAATGTATTCATTTTGTATATAAAAATATTATTATAGTTAAGTTATGTATATTAAATATACGTTTATGTAATTACTCTTTTGTTTACAAAGTACTAGTTATAATAACACTAGAATAATTATACTGATAATAATAATAATTTTCATAGTACTAATAATATTTATGATAGTATTACTAATAGTTTTTATAAAAATATAGATTTAAAGTAATGATACTTTTAGTAATAATTATATTAATTTTCAATAACAATAGTACTTGTTAATGATATTCATGTTAACGAAAGTGTTAATATTAATAATAATACTTACGTCAATATTAATAATACTAATAAGTTTAAAATGATATTAATACTAATATTAACGAAAATACTAATAAGTTTTATTATTTTCAAACTAGTAATAATAATAATATTCATAATCCTAATAATAATAATAATAATAATAATAATAATAATAATAATAATAATAATAATAATAATAATAAAAATAATAATAATAATAATAATAATAATAATATTTAAAGGGTACAGTTTATAATAATCTTAATAATACTTGAAAAATACTAATGTTAATGACATTTCTAATACTTGTAAATATAAATATGATATTATTAATAATAATAATTATAATACTAGCAATAACAACAATCTTAATAATCATATTAATAACGATACTTTAAATGATAAAATTAATAATAATTATACAAATATAAATAATACTTACACTAAATACTAATATCAATATTAATGATAGTAATAATTATAATGCTTATAAATATGGTAATAATAATATAATAATAATAATTGTAATTATGTTACTAATAACAATAATATTCATAATAATAACAATAATGACTTATCATAATAATAATAACATTAATAATAATCATAATAATAATAACATTAATAATAATCATAATAATAATAATAATAGAAATAAAATTAAAGAGTGTATACCCTTGAGAAACTATATCTAAACTTAATCTATATAACTGTTTCTTTATGTTTTCTATTTTCTTCGTCTTCCTCACTCATTCAGTCCAATCCAAAATCAATTTAACCAAAACAATCACTCTTAGTTTCTATAATTAAAATAGAAGACAATTTAAAATTGAAATTTAAATTTAATAGACTCAACAAAACAAACAAAAAAAATAGATAAAAATAGAAAAAAAGGCTTGCTGTGCGACGGTATAAAGAAAATAAATAAATAATGATTTCATGAATTGTATGTTTGAGACCTTGTCATCTACATGAAATATATTTCAAATGATCATTAGAGTATACTAGCATCATCGATTGAGTTTGAGCTGTAACAAATTACACTAATTCATTTGAAGAAAATTATTTGACTTTTTAAAACCAAAATTTTGACTTCAAAATTCGAGCTTATTAAAAGGAATTGGATGTTAAAACTTTATAGAAAGATCAACTAGAGTAATCCTAACATAACTGCATTATTAGTTTTTGAAATAAAAAACGAATTTGGGTTATGAATAAAACGTGTAAGAACAGGGGAGTTTGAGTCATTTATTTGAATTTATGTTTTAATTCTTCATGTACCAGAGATTGTTAATTGATAATTGATAATGAGAACACTGATTGACCTCTCTTCCATAACACAAATTAATTTGGCTGTTTTATATTAAAAAGGAAGTCGACAAGTAAATCATTCGTACAGCCATTAAAAAAAGATAAAAGGTGATGACAATTGTTAATAGATTTTAGATTATTCCTAGTGTTTGGAATCTGATTCGTACAAGATTAGGAGTAGTAAGACAAATTGATCACAGTAAGATTGTGAAAGGGAACAGAATTTGATTCTATTTCCTAATTTTATAAATTATATAAATAATATTAATAATTAATAACTAATAAGTATATTAGTAATAATATTAATTAAGAATAATTTATATTAATAATAACCATAACATTATTGATAAGATATAAAACAAATGATAAATTTAAAATAATAATAATAATATGATATTAATAATAATAAAAATGATAATTTTAATTAGTTTAATTATTATGATAATAATATTATTAATGATACAAATAATAATACTAATTGTAATAATAATATTAATATTATTAATGATAATAATAATAATATAACAATTTATACATTTCAACTTTTATATCACTATGTTATAATAATTTTATCAATATTGATATTAATATTCATACTTACCTTAATGAGAGTACTATTAATATGGTAATTATATTTTAATTTGTACGAAATTTTAATATGTTAATATTACATATTATTAATTATGTAATATTTAATAATTAAAATAACATATATTTACTTAAGATATTATGTTATTTTATAATAAAAATAGATATTGTAATACATAACATTTATACCTTTCAAGATATAATACAATTATGCATTGAAATCATATATGTTTATACATAGATTCATTACAACTAAATTATCTTGTATCTTAATTTATATAACTAATTCTAATGTTTCAATTATATTATATAATTTCAAATCATTATATATACTTACATTTATATATATATATATATATATATACATATTTATTTACAATTAATTGTTCGTGAATCGTCGGGAATAGTCAAAGTCAATGCATTCATAAAAAAAATAGTTCAAATATTTTGAGACTCGATTTAATAAACTTTGCTTATCGTGTCGAGATCATATAAAGATTAAGTTTAAATTTGGTCAGAAATTTTCGGGTCGTCACAGTACCTACCCGTTAAAGAAATTTCGTCCCGAAATTTGATTGTGGTTGTCATGGCTATTAATAAGAATGTTTTCCTCACGAATATGAGCTAGAAATTAGAGTTTTATTACTATTGAGTAATAGGGATAAAATAATTTCGATTTTGTGAAGAGTACGAGTGAAGCTATCACAAAAGATTGAGATAGAGATTTAACTTTTTGACATAGTCATAGTTGATTTTCGAAAATCAAGGAATTTAGAGGAAATCTTCGTAATAAGATTTGGTTCTTCAGTAATTAAGGAAATCAGAATCTTCTTTAATTAAATGCGGAGATCTGCCTTGATTTCTTTATCAGATATTTCACTATAAATTAACTTCTTCCGTTCCATTACTTTTACCATCCCTATACTAAATTCTCAAATTCAAAAGATTGTGAAAATGCTTAATCCAGCTCTAATTCTTATCCTTATCCTTACTCTCGCAATAATCATTCTCCTTTTCCAACTTCCATCGGAGGAATCTATTTTCTTCTACTTCGCCTTTGGGGTTATAGTGTTTTTAATTCTCCCGTGTCTTTATATTGCGATAAACATTGATATACACGGTTTGTAATTTATGTGTTATTATCGGGCTTTATATTCTCCCTTATATTTTGGAGCTCTTTGCCTTTTTATTCTCTTCTCGACTCTAAGTCAAGCGAATAATGGTTCAGAATTCGTAAGTATGAAGTTTCGAATGAACATAACTAATGTTCTAAGAGAGAGGTTGTAATAGCACGATCTTGATTGGTTAAATTACCAGAATTCAAGAGAAAAGATAGAACTATCAGCAAATTATGTTCTTGATATGTTTATATATTAGATAGAACGTAAGAGTCGTGTGACATGGCACATGATGACATTATGATATGTGAATCATCATGTTTCATTAGAAACTCAGCATTACTTACTGTAATATAATCACATTGATCAAGTGTCATTATATTATACTAACTCATGCATCAGTTCCCAACACTACTTTAAAAACATTCATATTTTAAATTCGAATCTTTTAGAATTTTAGAAACTAAAATAGTTTCCTTTTTGATGTAACACTGATATCACAAAAAGATAAATGATTTCAGATAATAATAGTTATAAAAATATCTTCAGAAATATCAAGGATATTTATAATGAAATATACGATGATATCTTAGAATTTCATAATCATAGTGGGATGAAGAAATTCATTCACAATGATTTAGAGCAATTAAAGAGTAAGGTATTCGCTAGAGATTTCATCAGAAACAGAATCATCAAGATTCTTTAAATATAGAGTTTCGTCCTTATATTTTTCCTTGGTCTCCTTTATGATTTGCTCAATTCGTTTTTCAGTTATTAAAATTTTCTTTTGAGCTTTTCCAACGTATCCTTCTTCATCATTAAACTTTTGACTGTTAAAGTCGTTTACAGTTTTTGCTGCGTCATCAGCACTTTCTAAAATTCAGGGAACTGATTCGTAAACTGGATACTATTCAGAATTTCAGAATGGAAGGTCATAATTCTAAGAGATAAGTGTTATGTGTATACATATAACTGTTGATGTAGAAATGTTGCGAGATTCGAAATACTGATTGCAAATTCCTAGAAATTGGTATGGTCATTCTCGTTATAAGATGTGGATGAGTATATGATAAGGTTTCACTGAATATAATGATTCTTTAGAAAGTCAGAGATCAATGACGTTGCTGGTAAGTTTACTGCTAATGTGATGGAATATAAATGGTTCTCCGGTATCGATGATGAAGGGGTAATCATTATAATAAGGTTTATTCGAATGAAAAATTGAAGTTGATTTGTTGGAGTTGTGACAAAATTGGCTAATTTGAAAAAGAATTGCAATGTTATTTTCGGTGATAACAATGCCAAAGGAGCTAGCACAGATACGTGTTAAATGTTTACTTAGTTTTCGAGAGTTTTTCAGGTGCATAACTATATGCATAAATCTTTCCTTCCGTAGATGAAGTGCGGTTGGTTCATCCTTTCGATTGAGGTGTTTTCAAGAATCATGAAAGGTTTGAACGCAGATTGTAATCGTCAAGATACAAGTGAGGTTTAAGAATGAAATCACGTGGCAAACTTGAAGAAATGTTTAGTTTTATATGTTATAATCAATATTTTAATTCATTTTAATTGTCCAATGTTATTAGTCCACAGTTAGTAGTCCATAATTAATAGTTCAACAATTCATATATAGTTTAATATATAATATTCGAATTAATTGATATGTGTCGTGACCCATTATATACATGTCTCAGACTCGATCACAACTCAAAGTATATATATTATTTAAGAATCAACCCGCAACCCTGTATAGAGAACTCGATCATTACTGCATATAGAGTGTCTATGGTTATTCTAAATAATATATATAGATGCGTCGATATGATATGTCAAACATTGTATACGTGTCCCGATATTTAAAGTGCGTAAAATAAATAACAGAAATTAAATAACGATAAATAAAATTGCGAGAATTAAAATTGTGATAAATAAATGTAATAAGGAATTAACAGTTAGCTAGGAACAGTTAGCTAGGATTTTGTTAGCGTGGATTCTTAATAGAATTTCTCATAGTTAATTCGTTTGTTTCTAACAAATTTTATTTTATCCAATGTTTTCTTCATTATGCCACTTGTTGGATTCTGATAGATCAAAATCCAAATATGAAATTGAATGAAAATGGATATTTTGTGGTGAATAGATACGTATATCGGTGGTTGTAAATAGGATAGTAAATGACTGTTGAATTAGATTTGAAAGAATGTACAGTGTACTTATTAATGTGAAATCTAAATATTCCGCGGGTATTACCTACCCGTTAAAATATTTTCACCATTAACAGTTTGTACGAAAGAATTTGTAATTACAATCTTTATGAAAATATATATATATATATATATATATATATATATATATATATATATATATATATATATATATATATATATATTTTCATAAAGATTGTAATTATATATTTTCTTCATATGTAATCATGGATTTAATAAGTCAATATGATATTAAACTCATTTGATTTACCGTTAGAACAAGAATACATAATCTCTAAAACATTAGAAATTATATAATCTTCATGTAGAACGAAGATAAATGATGTAGAATGATACGTAGTATGATTATTATTATAGTGTGTTGTTGATGGTACGGGTGCTGTTACTGAATGTACTGTTGGTGCCGGTGATGTTGCTGAAGCTGGTATGTTTTGCACCATTTTTCCAAGACTACGGCTCGGGCGCGAAGCTCTTTGACTTCTTTCATTACTCCAGGATGATTGTCGGTCAGAACGAGTAAATGAATAAGGTTTAGAATTTTAGATAGAATATAATCGTCGCGAGATATTCAGGAAATGAGGGTGAAAATGGTGTTTTGGACTGGTTCGCCGGTAAGTGCTTTGGGTTCTTCACTAAGAGGTGAAGTTGGTTGGTGGAAAGGATCACTTTCTTCTCTCTCCATTGATTAAGTCGACTACGAACCCATCTGATGAATTGGGGGTGGTTGATTGGTAGATTCATTCTGGTAACGCTGCCTCCAGAGCTTAGGTGAACATCCATGTCGGAATAGCTGTCGGGTTCCGAAGAACTTGAACTAGTGGCGAGTTCCATTTCGTACGATTGAATAGATAATTTTTTTCGATATGAAATGATTTCTGGCGATCTGATGGTATTCTAATTACATAGAATATTCGTATATATAGAATAAAAGATTTTGTAGATTATGGAGGAATTTACGGAATATATCAGACAAAGTTTACAGTAACAGATATGCTAAGATATGGGTTTTGTCTATACACTAATCATGCAATCCAGGCAGTAAGATATGTCTAGATTAAGAATGATAAGCAAGTGATTCCCTAAGAATGATAAGCAAGTAATTTTCGACACGAAATGATAAGCAAAACTTTTGACATGCAGACACGGTCGAAGTTCAGGCTCACTAATGCATCTAAACAACTATCAGTTAGACACACTAATGCAAGACCTGGTTCGCTAAGACCACCGCTTTGATACCAACTGAAAGGACTCATTCATATACATTATAAATGATTCATAATAGTTGATTATATCGTGAGGTACTTGACCTCTATATGTTACATTTTACAAACATTGCATTCGTTTTTAAAAGACAAACTTTCATTTCATAGAAAATTGACGGCATGCATCCCATTTCATAATATATCCAACTATAATTTACTTAATAATAATCTTGATGAACTCAACGACTCGAATGCAATGTCTTTTGAAATATGTCATGAATGACTTCAAGTAATATCTATAAAATGAGCAAATGCACAGCGAAAGATTTCTTTCATACCTGAGAATAAACATGCTTTCAAGTGTCAACCAAAAGGTTGGTGAGTTCATAGGTTTATCGTAAACAATAAAATTCATCATTTTAATAGACCACAAGATTTAAATACAGTACACCCATCTCGTGTACGAAACCATATTTCATAATGCTTAGCAGAGTAGGTTCGTATCCTTTTCTCCCCCGTAGGTTGCCTCGCGATTTTTAATATCTTTCATAAACATAATCTCATATCAGGCATTTCGCACGACATAGAGATAAAAATCATTCATACGAACTATAAACACCTGGTAATTGACCTTAACAAAATGCATCTAGAATATCCCCCGCATACCGGCATTCCGCACGATCGTGCAAAAAGTATACAATCAGGCCACTCTTTTAAATATAATGGTTGTGTACACCGCACAAACAGATCATATCTTTTAAAGCTGGCAGTTGTATAACTATTTCGAAGTACTAAAGTAGTTCAAATTCTCTGACTGGGGCTCGTTAGTGCCCATAGATCTATCTTTAGGATTCGCGTCAATTAGGAGCTCGGTTTCCTAATTCTTAGATTACCAGACTATAAAGGGGTGATATCCGGTGTACTCATAACTCATTCGTAGAATGTTTTTAAGTACTTGTGTCTATTTTGTCAAACATTTATAAAAGCATTTCATGTATTCTCAGTTCAAAATATATTTCAAAAGCATTTAATAAAGCAGTGGTAAAAGCAGCGCATGTATTCTCAGTCCCAAAAATGTAAAGAGTAAAAGGGAATCAAAGGAACTCATAATACTCTATTTTGTAGTAAAAATACATATGACAAAACTGAACAATGCAGGGTTGGCCTCGGATTCATGAACCTATATCATTTGTGTATTCATTAATATATATAATCGTAATCGAATAGATATATATTATTATTAGTGATAAAACTTTTATATTAATAACTTATATATATTTCATTATTTAATTAAATGTATTCATTTTGTATATAAAAATATTATTATAGTTAAGTTATGTATATTAAATATACTTTTATGTAATTACTCTTTTGTTTACAAAATACTAGTTATAATAACACTAGAATAATTATACTGATAATAATAATAATAATTTTCATAGTACTAATAATATTTATGATAGTATTAATAATAGTTTTTATAAAAATATAGATTTAAAGTAATGATACTTTTAGTAATAATTATATTAATTTTCAATAATAATAGTACTTGTTAATGATATTCATGTTAACGAAAGTGCTAATATTAATAATAATACTTACGTCAATATTAATAATACTAATAATTTTAAAATGATACTAATACTAATATTAACGAAAATACTAATAAGTTTTATTATTTTCATACTAGTAATAATAATAATATTTGTGACAACTCGGAAATTTCTGACAAAATTTAAACTTTATCTTTATATTATTTCGACACGATAATCAAAGTCTGTAATGTTAAATCTCAAGAATTTTAAACTATGTTCACACATTCATTTAACCTCGACCAAATTCCAATGATTCACGAACCATTAAATGAACGTATATGATTATGTATGTATATGTGTATATATTATAACTTGAATATATCAACAAAATATTTAAACATATAATGCTTTACATGAACGTATTTGTTTCAATATGATTATTGACGAAATTAAAAAATAAGATCAAATGATTGAATTATCAGAAACATTGAATTATGATTACGAGTCTCTGTTGAGAGGTCCGCTATGATTTGAGAAATCTATTCTTTTTAATGATATTCAGAATAAATGGTAAAGTGATCTTCGAGTAAGCACAAAGTGTCAAGTAGCGAGAGCTAGCCAGATTGGTGGAAATTTCTGTTAAATTCCAATACATGCCTAACAATAATTACCCCGTGACTTTTGATAAGATAAATTAATTAACCTTCATATTATGTATTGTGAAAGTGAAATTATGGAATATAGGTAAATTAGAAAATAGACATTGACAAGTTAAATAGATCAACATTTTACATTAAGGTGATTCCTTACGTTTGATTTTCCTTTAGACTTAATCCTACGAGTCATGATTAAACTGGGAGTTAAAACCGTGAAACCTGATATGATTCATATATAATTTTACTTTCATAAACAAAAACGTCATTTCGATATAATAGATTTTTTTTAAGAACATCTTATGACATAATAACTTCTACTATTATAACCTTTGTAATAAAATGATTTTTGAATCTAAAATAATTTGGTTATTAAAATGTTTTTATGAACGTTGTATATAAATGAATCATATCAATTTTAAACTTTAAAATACAAATGTTATAAAATTGTAATTCTTAATATTTAAACGATTTATAAATATATAAGTTTTGATTATCATTAGTTTTGAAAAAATATATATTATATTAAGTAAATAGTTCAAATTTTTATTTTGAAATGAAAATATAAATATATAAATATATATATATATATATATATATATATATATATATATATATATATATATATATATATATATATATATATATATATATATATATAAACTTAGTCATAAAACGTCCTGATTTAAAATAAATATATTTTGATATACAACGAGCCACTGAATTATAGAAGCAAATGACCAAAACACTCAAATAAATAAAGTTACACTTTGAGTGGGATTGTTTTTCATAGTTTAAATCTATTTATTGTTAAAGGTACCCGTCGCGTAACGTAAAGTGTTAGTTTTCTAAGCGTACGAAAATGCGTTCGAGAAACCGGAACCGACACATAAGTCGAGCGTCAACTTACAATTCATCTGAACTAAAATTACATGTTAACTATGCACGTAAATATAATATAATATATAATTAATTATAAAGATTAAATAATAATATATTTATATTAACTTATCAAAGTGTCGGCAATAAAGGGAATTCAAATGTGGCCAGTACACTTCAACCATGCGAACGCATGGTAATCTTTCTATACCCTCATGCGATCGCATGAGGGGGGTTGGTGGCTCACATCTCTTTATAAACTGAATTCGAATTGTTATCCGATTCATTTTCATTCTTCTTCCATACTACAGGGTATTACTTATATTATTATTATTATTATTATTATTATTATTATTATTATTATTATTATTATTATTATTAAGATTATTATTATGATTAATCATAATATCATTATTAGTAGTATTAGTGTTAGAATTAATATTATTATACATAAAATACTACGACGAGGTCATGAGCAAGCTACTTCAAAACGGGTTTTATGAGAGGGATAGAGCTAAGGAAATTATGGGTTATAGCTATGGAGGTTATGGGTATGGATCAGGGGTATGCTTGTGAGGTTAATCTAGTGTTTATCATCTCTATTGCATCTACGTACCTTTCCTACAATATTGTATCACAATATTGATACGTGAGCACTCATAACTTAACTTTTATATATTATTAGTGTATCCCTGACTAGTGCTCGAGTATGTAGGATTATGCATGCTTGTATTTTTGACATTGTCATTAGATAGGTTATATTGAATCCTGAATTAGTTACATATGCGGTTGAAATAAGGTATAAGATATGCATGTCGTTGGAAAGCTAGCGAAAAATTAAGAACTTTTCATTCAGATATCAAATGGTTTCGATGAACGGATTAGAAGTTATAGTCAATTGAATTTTTGTATTATTATTAAAAATTATTATTATTATCGTCGTTATAGTTTTTATCTAATTATTATTATTATTATTATTATTATTATTATTATTATTATTATTATTATTATTATTATTATTATTATTTTTATTATTATTATTATCATTAACAATAAAAGGTATTATCATTAAAAATTATTATTTTTATTATTATTACTATCGTTATTATCGTTAAAGTTATAATTAGTATTATTATTATTATTATGATTATCGTTAAAATAGTTATTAGTATTATCATTCATATTATCATAATATGTATTATTATTATTATTATTATTATTGTTATTATTATTATTATTATTATTATTATTATTATTATAATTAAAACTAATATTAGTAACACCTAATTATTATGATTACTATTATTATCATTAATATGAACGCGATATAAAAGACAACTAAAAGCTATTAACAAATCGATTGGGAAATAATGAGTATGAGTATCATGATGAAAGTAAAATATTGTAAGATATTGAATTAGATTAAATTATCATTCTTATTAGTTTTATCATTTTATTATTAAAATTATTATTAATATTAAAACTATCATTTTTACTAAAATTATCATTTTTAATAGAAATATCATCGTTATTATAAAATATCATTATTATAATCAGCTTAGTACTATTATTAATAAAAAATATTATTTTAATATCATTTTTAGTAAATATAAATATAGTTATTTTATTAGTTGAATAATAATAATAATTATTATTACATAATAATAAAACTTTTACTTATTATTATTATTATTATTATCAATATTATTTTGTCAAATAAATATGTGATACAAAGATATTTTTACCACACGTAATATAATTACATTAAAGTTACATACCACTATATTTTTATGATATTAAGTGAAATTTATAAATCTTATTATTTAAAATATATATAAAAAATATATTTTAATCATATATAAACAAATGACTTTTATTAATTACTTTAATAAAATCTGATAAATATATTTAAATATATATTAAACGACTGTATTTAAGTTATATAATAATCATGTATGGATTTTGGAAATCATTTTGGGTCAAGCTGACTTTTGTTGACTTTTGCATATTAGACTCGAGTATTAGGATTGTGATACACTACGATTTAACCTAAATTGTTAGACAAATATTGACCAACATATAAATATATATAATTAATATAGGTTCGTGAATTCGAGGCCAACCTTGCACTTGTTCAATGACGTCATATGTATTTTTACTACGAAATACAATAGGTGAGTTTCATTTGCTCCCTTTTTAAATGCTTTTGCAATATATATTTTTGAGACTGAGAATACATGCGCTACTTTTATAAATGCTTTACGAAATAGACACAAGAAATCGAAACTACATTCTATGGTTGGATTATCGAATCGAATATCACCCTTTTAGCTTGGTAGCCTAAGAATTAGGGAACAGACACCCTAATTGACGCGAATCCTAAAGGTAGATCTACGGGCACTAACTCCCCCATACTGGAAAATAGTATGCTTTAGTACTTCGAGTTTATATTATTCAGATGGATTTCTGTTTTGGGGATATTCTATATGCATGATGTTAATGTCGGTTACCAGGTGTTCAATCCATATGAATGATTTTTAAACACTTGCGAGTGTATGATTATTGAATAAAGGAAATCTTGTGGTCTATTAAAATTATGGAAATGATCGATTATGATAAACTAATGAACTCACCAACTGTCATAACCCGTCCTTAACCATAAGAACGTGTTAGATAACGTATGATTTCATTGCGAGGTATTGACCTCTATATGCGACATTTTTTTTAAAAAGGAAAACTGCATATATTATACATTACAAACCAAACCATTATTTTTGTTACAAGCTTTAGACAATAAAAAGATGATTATCGTTTAACGATAATCTTCGACTTACAAACTTTACAAATGATAATAACAACACGATTTCTAGCATATTTTACAACACACGTCCTCGGATATGCAGTTTTATTTTTGACACAAATATGAGTACGCATGATCCTGCTTAGATTCAACATAATGCAGCGGAAGCTTTAATTATCACCTGAGAATAAACATGTTTAAAAACGTCAACATAAAGTTGGTGAGATATAGGTTTAGTGCGCAGCAATATATATATATAGACCACAAGATTTCGTATATAAACAGTTTAATAAAAGTATTCTAAGTGGTTGAGCACTTGGTAACCATACTTAACATTTTCACGTCGCATATTCCCTTTAATATGAAATCTTACTACACCGTACCAAGTGTAGTCACAAAACGAAGTACTGTGCAACCGTTGAATACTGGTCGTCCAGTCCGGTTGGGGTTGTCAGGCCCGATAGATCTATCAACAGGATTCGCGTTTACAATACCGCTGTAAATAATAGTTACCAAGCTACAGGGAAGTATGCCAGTGGTACAACTCAACGTAGAATATATTTTTCAGTTACTTGTGTCCATAACGTAAAACATAAAATACATGTATTCTCATCCCGAAATATTTAGAGTTTAAAAGTGGGACTATATACTCACTCTTGTCTTGATGATATATATATTTTGACTCGGTCTTCCGGTTGATATCACGAACCTATCCATATATAATATATCAATATGTTTTCATTTTAAAACAAACGTTATATATATATATACTTGTTATACTTTTAATATTTTGAATATTTCCTTAGTCCGTAGTTAGCATTCCGATGTTAGTAATTCAATTTTTAATGGTTCATTTTTAGATGTTTAATATACCCGCAATAAACAAAACCCCCAACGAAATAAATAAAACCCCATCGTATATGTATTGGTCGAGATTAATCTTGACCCATGGTACCGGTGTTGTCAAATGACGTGTTGCGTACATAAAGTACCGGTGTTGTCAAATGACGTGTTGCGTACAATCATGGGATCTTATGATTAATCTTCTCGTGTTGTTTACGGGTGATCCTGAACCATATAAAATTGAATTATAAGTACATATATATAAAATATCATGTTATCTTAGAAATATGTGATTTATATCATTTTTTTCCAATTGATCCCGTAGTTGAAATGATCTAGGATAACCAATTTTGTTTCGGTCATAGTTTCTTCGTTACAAATCCGTTTTCGTTGATTCAAATTGCCATCTTCTTGGATCGAGTTCTTCTTTAAGACTATGAACTGTAAATACCTTGGTTTGTATTCAAAATCATACGGCATAAGTGAAACATTAGTGAAACATATGAAGTTAAACATTTTTGTTACAACAAAATCATTTAATGACCATTTTTCTAAAAAATACTTATACTTTGAAAAACCAAGTTTTACCTTGTTAAATTAGCATATACATAAGTTATATTACAGGTCTTGAAGTATTTTAAAAGTTAAGTTAGAAGGATCTATTTAGTTTGTAAACAAGTTTGAAAACATTCAAACTATGTTCTTGTTGTTAAAATTTTATACCATAAAATAAGATAGCTATACATATATGAATCGAATAAGGTTATGAACATAGTTACTACCTCAAGTTACTTGGACAAGATTGCTGTAAAAGAGGAGTAAGAAGCTAGAATCAAAAGGGTGATAGAAGTGGATGAAAGATTGGAAGTAAGTTGGTGTTCTTGGAGGGTTTTCTTGAAGTGTTTTTGTATGGTTTTCTTATGGTGTTTTAGTATGGTTTTTGAAGCTAGATCTTTATGGAACTTTGCTGGATTGTTATGGAGTTTAGAGAGTAAGAAAGAGTGTGTGTTTTTAGTTAAGAGATTGAAGTAAAAATGAATCAAAAATGATGATACATATATACTCCTAAAAATGTGATCTTTAAGGATAACATGACAAAATTTTAGTTTGTATTTTTGTAATTAGTCTTGCAATGATTCAAAAGTAATTACCTTATACATAAGGCATGAATAAGGGCTGGTTAGGTGGTGATTTGATGTGTATATACCAATAGTAAATACGTATAGAAGCTTGGTATGATACGAGTACAAATACTCTAGGTATACGTATAGAAATTTTGTGAAAAATGGAATGAGGATTCAAATATAGCTATCTTTTGTGAATACACTTATATGATTTTATGTATTTAAGTTCTTAAAAGTGATTAAATACATTACTTATACAATATATGTATAAACATTATAGTCTTAAGTATTTAAGTCAAATAACGTTACGTATTGTTATCGTTTTGAAAACTTAAGTTAGTAGTTTCAAAATACACATATAACTTGTTGTTATTAATACAAAATGAGATATTAAAACATTCATTAATCATGTTAAATATGTATATATACATATATATACACAAACGTATAATTATCATATATTGTATAGTTCGTGATATCATCGGTCAAACTAGACGGTCAAACGTTGTGTAAAATTCTTTTCGGAAATATAAATCTCGACAATTTGGATTGCTTATCATGTTGGCAAGGTTTAATTTATGTAAATATTAATCTTATAAGTATAGTATGATCGAAAAAGTGCGGGTCGTTACATTACCTCCCCGTTAAATAAATTTCGTCCCGAAATTTTAAAATTGTACCTATTTTGCGTCATCGAGAAACAAATGCGGATACTTTCGTTTCATCTGATCCTCTCGTTCCCAAGTAAACTCGGGACCTCTTCTAGCATTCCAACGAACCTTAACAATCGGTATATTGCTCTGTTTGAGCTTTTTAACTTCACGGTCTATGATTTCAATTGGTTCTTCGACGAATTGTAGTTTCTCGTCGACATGGATTTCTTCAAGAGGAATGGTGAGGTCTTCCTTTGCAAGACACTTCTTCAGGTTTGAGATGTGAAAGGTATTATGTACTCCAGCGAGTTGTTGCAGTAACTCGAGCCGATAAGCTACCGGTCCAATGCGTTCGATGATCTTAAACGGGCCTACGTACCTTGGGTTCAGTTTACCCCTTTTTCCAAAACGTATCACACCTTTCCAAGGTGACACCTTTAGCATAACCATGTCCCCGACCTGAAACTCTAATGGTTTCCTTCGAACATCGGCGTAGCTCTTTTGGCGACTACGAGCTGTTTTCAATCTCTCCTTGATTTGTACTATCTTCTCGGTCGTTTCGTGTATGATTTCGGGACCAGTTAAATGTCGATCTCCTACTTCATTCCAACAGATAGGAGATCTACACTTCCTTCCGTACAATGCTTCGAATGGCGCAGCTCCAATGCTCGCATGATAACTATTATTATACGAGAATTCTGCTAACGGTAGATATTTATCCCATCCGTTTCCAAAATCGATCACACATGCCCTGAGCATGTCTTCGAGAGTCTGAATCGTTCTCTCACTCTGTCCATCGGTTTGTGGATGATATGCGGTACTCATATCCAACCGAGTTCCTAGTGCCTCCTGTAGTGATTGCCAGAATTTTGAGGTAAATCTACTATCACGATCGGATATAATGGAAATAGGTATTCCATGCCTTGAAACAACTTCCTTTATATACAATCGTAATAGTTTCTCCATTCTATCCGTTTCCTTTATAGGCAAGAAATGTGCAGACTTGGTGAGACGATCAACAATCACCCAAATGGTGTCGTATCCCCAGGCAGTCTTTGGTAACTTCGTGATGAAATCCATGGTAATACCGTCCCATTTCCATTCTGGAATTTCTGGTTGTTGAAGTAACCCTGACGGCTTCTGGTGTTCTGCTTTAACCTTGGAACAAGTTAAACACTCCCCAACATATGTTGCAACGTCTGTTTTTAAATTAGGCCACCAATAATGCGTCTTAAGATCTTGGTGAAATGTCCCGTTCTTATTGATTAAAAACGTTCCATATTAATTGATTTCGTTGCGAGGTTTTGACCTCTATATGAGACGTTTTTCAAAGACTGCATTCATTTTTAAACAAACCATAACCTTTATTTCATCAATAAAGGTTTAAAAAGCTTTACGTAGATTATCAAATAATGATAATCTAAAATATCCTGTTTACACACGACCATTACATAATGGTTTACAATACAAATATGTTACAACAAAATAAGTTTCTTGAATGCAGTTTTTACACAATATCATACAAGCATGGACTCCAAATCTTGTCCTTATTTAAGTATGCGACAGCGGAAGCTCTTAATAATCACCTGAGAATAAACATGCTTAAAACGTCAACAAAAATGTTGGTGAGTTATAGGTTTAACCTATATATATCAAATCGTAACAATAGACCACAAGATTTCATATTTCAATACACATCCCATACATAGAGATAAAAATCATTCATATGGTGAACACCTGGTAACCGACAATAACAAGATGCATATATAAGAATATCCCCATCATTCCGGGACACCCTTCGGATATGATATAAATTTCGAAGTACTAAAGCATCCGGTACTTTGGATGGGGTTTGTTAGGCCCAATAGATCTATCTTTAGGATTCGCGTCAATTAGGGTGTCTGTTCCCTAATTCTTAGATTACCAGACTTAATAAAAAGGGGCATATTCGATTTCGATAATTCAACCATAGAATGTAGTTTCACGTACTTGTGTCTATTTTGTAAATCATTTATAAAACCTGCATGTATTCTCATCCCAAAAATATTAGATTTTAAAAGTGGGACTATAACTCACTTTCACAGATTTTTACTTCGTCGGGAAGTAAGACTTGGCCACTGGTTGATTCACGAACCTATAACAATATATACATATATATCAAAGTATGTTCAAAATATATTTACAACACTTTTAATATATTTTGATGTTTTAAGTTTATTAAGTCAGCTGTCCTCGTTAGTAACCTACAACTAGTTGTCCACAGTTAGATGTACAGAAATAAATCGATAAATATTATCTTGAATCAATCCACGACCCAGTGTATACGTATCTCAGTATTGATCACAACTCAAACTATATATATTTTGGAATCAACCTCAACCCTGTATAGCTAACTCCAACATTCACATATAGAGTGTCTATGGTTGTTCCGAAATATATATAGATGTGTCGACATGATAGGTCGAAACATTGTATACGTGTCTATGGTATCTCAAGATTACATAATATATAATACAAGTTGATTAAGTTATGGTTGGAATAGATTTGTTACCAATTTTCACGTAGCTAAAATGAGAAAAATTATCCAATCTTGTTTTACCCATAACTTCTTCATTTTAAATCCGTTTTGAGTGAATCAAATTGCTATGGTTTCATATTGAACTCTATTTTATGAATCTAAACAAAAAAGTATAGGTTTCTAGTCGGAAAAATAAGTTACAAGTCGTTTTTGTAAAGGTAGTCATTTCAGTCGAAAGAACGACGTCTAGATGACCATTTTAGAAAACATACTTCCACTTTGAGTTTAACCATAATTTTTGGATATAGTTTCATGTTCATAATAAAAATCATTTTCTCAGAATAACAACTTTTAAATCAAAGTTTATCATAGTTTTTAATTAACTAACCCAAAACAGCCCGCGGTGTTACTACGACGGCGTAAATCCGGTTTTACGGTGTTTTCCGTGTTTCCAGGTTTTAAATCATTAAGTTAGCATATCATATAGATATAGAACATGTGTTTAGTTGATTTTAAAAGTCAAGTTAGAAGGATTAACTTTTGTTTGCGAACAAGTTTAGAATTAACTAAACTATGTTCTAGTGATTACAAGTTTAAACCTTCGAATAAGATAGCTTTATATGTATGAATCGAATGATGTTATGAACATCATTACTACCTTAAGTTCCTTGGATGAACCTACTGGAAAAGAGAAAAATGGATCTAGCTTCAATGGATCCTTGGATGGCTCAAAGTTCTTGAAGCAAAATCATGACACGAAAACAAGTTCAAGTAAGATCATCACTTGAAATAAGATTGTTATAGTTATAGAAATTGAACTAAAGTTTGAATATGATTATTACCTTGTATTAGAATGAAAACCTACTGTAAGAAACAAAGATTTCTTGAGGTTGGATGATCACCTTACAAGATTAGAAGTGAGCTAGCAAACTTGAAAGTATTCTTGATTTTATGAAACTAGAACTTTTGGAATTTATGAAGAACACTTAGAACTTGAAGATAGAACTTGAGAGAGTTCAATTAGATGAATAAAATTGAAGAATGAAAGTGTTTGTAGGTGTTTTTGGTCGTTGGTGTATGGATTAGATATAAAGGATATGTAATTTTGTTTTCATGTAAATAAGTCATGAATGATTACTCATATTTTTGTAATCTTATGAGATATTTCATGCTAGTTGCCAAATGATGGTTCCCACATGTGTTAGGTGACTCACATGGGCTGCTAAGAGCTGATCATTGGAGTGTATATACCAATAGTACATACATCTAAAAGCTGTGTATTGTACGAGTACGAATACGGGTGCATACGAGTAGAATTGTTGATGAAACTGAACGAGAATGTAATTGTAAGCATTTTTGTTAAGTAGAAGTATTTTGATAAGTGTATTGAAGTCTTTCAAAAGTGTATAAATACATATTAAAACACTACATGTATATACATTTTAACTGAGTCGTTAAGTCATCGTTAGTCGTTACATGTAAGTGTTGTTTTGAAACCTTTAGGTTAACGATCTTGTTAAATGTTGTTAACCCAATGTTTATAATATCAAAAGAGATTTTAAATTATTATATTATCATGATATTATAATGTACGAATATCTCTTAATATGATATATATACATTAAATGTCGTTACAACGATAAACGTTACATATATGTCTCGTTTCAAAATCATTAAGTTAGTAGTCATGTTTTTACATATGTAGTTCATTGTTAATATAATTAATGATATGTTTACTTATCATAATATCATGTTAACTATATATATAACCATATATATGTCATCATATAGTTTTTTTTTTTACAAGTTTTAACGTTCGTGAATCACCGGTCAACTTGGGTGGTCAATTGTCTATATGAAACCTATTTCAATTAATCAAGTCTTAACAAGTTTGATTGCTTAACATGTTGGAAACATTTAATCATGTAAACATCAATCTCAATTAATATATATAAACATGGAAAAGTTCGGGTCACTACAGTACCTACCCGTTAAATAAATTTCGTCCCGAAATTTTAAGCTGTTGAAGGTGTTGACGAATCTTCTGGAAATAGATGCGGGTATTTCTTCTTCATCTGATCTTCACGCTCCCAAGTGAACTCGGGTCCTCTACGAGCATTCCATCGAACCTTAACAATTGGTATCTTGTTTTGCTTAAGTCTTTTAACCTCACGATCCATTATTTCGACGGGTTCTTCGATGAATTGGAGTTTTTCGTTGATTTGGATTTCATCTAACGGAATAGTGAGATCTTCTTTAGCAAAACATTTCTTCAAATTCGAGACGTGGAAAGTGTTATGTACAGTCGCGAGTTGTTGAGGTAACTCAAGTCGGTAAGCTACTGGTCCGACACGATCAATAATCTTGAATGGTCCAATATACCTTGGATTTAATTTCCCTCGTTTACCAAATCGAACAACGCCTTTCCAAGGTGAAACTTTAAGCATGACCATCTCTCCAATTTCAAATTCTATATCTTTTCTTTTAATGTCAGCGTAGCTCTTTTGTCGACTTTGGGCGGTTTTCAACCGTTGTTGAATTTGGATGATCTTCTCGGTAGTTTCTTGTATAATCTCCGGACCTGTAATCTGTCTATCCCCCACCTCACTCCAACAAATCGGAGACCTGCACTTTCTACCATAAAGTGCTTCAAACGGCGCCATCTCAATGCTTGAATGGTAGCTGTTGTTGTAGGAAAATTCTGCTAACGGTAGATGTCGATCCCAACTGTTTCCGAAATCAATAACACATGCTCGTAGCATGTCTTCAAGCGTTTGTATCGTCCTTTCGCTCTGCCCATCAGTTTGTGGATGATAGGCAGTACTCATGTCTAGACGAGTTCCTAATGCTTGCTGTAATGTCTGCCAGAATCTTGAAATAAATCTGCCATCCCTATCAGAGATAATAGAGATTGGTATTCCA
The DNA here is from genome assembly GCF_046630445.1 of Rutidosis leptorrhynchoides. Lineage (NCBI taxonomy): Eukaryota > Viridiplantae > Streptophyta > Magnoliopsida > Asterales > Asteraceae > Rutidosis > Rutidosis leptorrhynchoides. The sequence goes on from NC_092337.1 coordinate 252,958,534, forward strand.
TGTCTGGAGACGACTTCCTTCAAATACAGTCGTGCTAACTTCTCCATCTTGTCATCTTCTCTTATTGGTAGGAAGTGTGCTGATTTGGTGAGACGGTCAACTATTACCCAAATAGTATCAAAACCACTTGCAGTCCTTGGCAATTTAGTGATGAAATCCATGGTAATGTTTTCCCATTTCCATTCCGGGATTTCGGGTTGTTGAAGTAGACCTGATGGTTTCTGATGCTCAGCTTTGACCTTAGAACACGTCAAACATTCTCCTACGTATTTAGCAACATCGGCTTTCATACCCGGCCACCAAAAATGTTTCTTGAGATCCTTGTACATCTTCCCCGTTCCAGGATGTATTGAGTATCTGGTTTTATGAGCTTCTCTAAGTACCATTTCTCTCATATCTCCAAATTTTGGTACCCAAATCCTTTCAGCCCTATACCGGGTTCCGTCTTCCCGAATATTAAGATGCTTCTCCGATCCTTTGGGTATTTCATCCTTTAAATTTCCCTCTTTTAAAACTCCTTGTTGCGCCTCCTTTATTTGAGTAGTAATGTTATTATGAATCATTATATTCATAGATTTTACTCGAATGGGTTCTCTATCCTTCCTGCTCAAGGCATCGGCTACCACATTTGCCTTCCCCGGGTGGTAACGAATCTCAAAATCGTAATCATTCAATAATTCAATCCACCTACGCTGCCTCATATTCAGTTGTTTCTGATTAAATATGTGTTGAAGACTTTTGTGGTCGGTATATATAATACTTTTGACCCCATATAAGTAGTGCCTCCAAGTCTTTAATGCAAAAACAACCGCGCCTAATTCCAAATCATGCGTCGTATAATTTTGTTCGTGAATCTTCAATTGTCTAGACGCATAAGCAATCACCTTCGTTCGTTGCATTAATACACAACCGAGACCTTGCTTTGATGCGTCACAATAAATCACAAAATCATCATTCCCTTCAGGCAATGACAATATAGGTGCCGTAGTTAGCTTTTTCTTCAATAACTGAAACGCTTTCTCTTGTTCATCATTCCATTCAAATTTCTTCCCTTTATGCGTTAATGCAGTCAAGGGTTTTGCTATTCTGGAAAAGTCTTGGATGAACCTTCTGTAGTAACCAGCTAGTCCTAAAAACTGGCGTATGTGTTTCGGAGTTTTCGGGGTTTCCCACTTTTCAACAGTTTCTATCTTTGCCGGATCCACCTTAATACCTTCTTTGTTCACTATGTGACCGAGGAATTGAACTTCTTCCAACCAAAATGCACACTTTGAAAACTTAGCGTACAATTCTTCCTTCCTCAATACTTCTAACACCTTTCTCAAATGTTCACCGTGTTCTTGGTCATTCTTTGAGTAAATAAGTATGTCATCAATGAAAACAATGACAAACTTGTCAAGGTATGGTCCACACACTCGGTTCATAAGGTCCATGAACACAGCTGGTGCATTAGTTAAACCAAACGGCATGACCATAAACTCGTAATGACCGTAACGTGTTCTGAAAGCAGTCTTTGGAATATCATCTTCTTTCACCCGCATTTGATGATACCCGGAACGTAAGTCAATCTTTGAATAAACAGACGAGCCTTGTAGTTGATCAAATAAGTCGTCGATTCTCGGTAGTGGGTAGCGGTTCTTGATGGTAAGTTTGTTCAACTCTCGGTAGTCGATACACAACCTGAATGTACCATCTTTCTTCTTGACAAACAAAACAGGAGCTCCCCACGGTGATGTGCTTGGTCGAATGAAACCACGCTCTAAAAGTTCTTGTAATTGGCTTTGCAGTTCTTTCATCTCGCTGGGTGCGAGTCTGTAAGGAGCACGAGCTATTGGTGCAGCTCCTGGTACAAGATCTATTTGAAATTCAACGGATCGATGTGGTGGTAATCCCGGTAATTCTTTCGGAAATACATCGGGAAATTCTTTTGCAATGGGAACATCATTGATGCACTTTTCTTCAGTTTGTACTTTCTCGACGTGTGCTAGAACAGCATAGCAACCTTTTCTTATTAGTTTTTGTGCCTTCAAATTACTAATAAGATGTAGCTTCGTGTTGCCCTTTTCTCCGTACACCATTAAGGGTTTTCCTTTTTCTCGTATAATGCGAATTGCATTTTTGTAACAAACGATCTCCGCTTTCACTTCTTTCAACCAGTCCATACCGATTATCACATCAAAACTCCCTAACTCTACTGGTATCAAATCAATCTTAAATGTTTCGCTAACCAGTTTGATTTCTCGATTCCGACATATATTATCTGCTGAAATTAATTTACCATTTGCTAATTCGAGTAAAAATTTACTATCCAAAGGCGTCAATGGACAACATAATTTAGCACAAAAATCTCTACTCATATAGCTTCTATCCGCACCCGAATCAAATAAAACGTAAGCAGATTTATTGTCAATAAGAAACGTACCCGTAACAAGCTCCGGGTCTTCCTGTGCCTCTACCGCATTAATATTGAAAACTCTTCCACGGCCTTGTCCATTCGTGTTCTCCTGGTTCGGGCAATTTCTAATAATGTGGCCTGGTTTTCCACATTTATAACAAACTACATTGGCATAACTTGCTCCGACACTACTTGCTCCGCCATTACTCGTTCCGACACCATTTGTTCCTTTCGTTCTATTAACCCCTGGTCCGTAGACCTCACACTTCGCCGCGCTATGACCATTTCTTTTACACTTGTTGCAAAATTTGGTGCAGAACCCCGAGTGATTCTTTTCACACCTTTGGCATAGTTGCTTCTGATTGTTGTTGTTGTTGCGGTTATTATTGTTGTTGGGATGATTGTTGTAGTTGCTGTTGTTGTTGTTGTTGTTGTTGTTGTTGTTGTTGTTGTTGGGCCGTTTGTTGTAGTTGCGATTGATGTTGCGATTGTTGGGATAATTGTTGCGATTATTGTTGTAATTGTTGTTGTTGTTGTATTGGTGATTCTTATCACCGTTTTCCTCCCACTTTCTTTTGACTTGCTTCACATTGGCCTCTTCAGCAGTCTGTTCTTTAATTCTTTCTTCAATCTGGTTCACTAGTTTGTGAGCCATTCTACATGCCTGTTGTATGGAGGCGGGCTCGTGTGAACTTATATCTTCTTGGATTCTTTCCGGTAATCCTTTCACAAATGCGTCGATCTTCTCTTCCTCATCTTCGAATGCTCCCGGACACAATAGGCACAATTCTGTGAATCGTCTTTCGTACGTGGTAATATCAAATCCTTGGGTTCGTAACCCTCTAAGTTCTGTCTTGAGCTTATTGACCTCGGTTCTGGGACGGTACTTCTCGTTCATCAAGTGCTTGAATGCTGACCACGGTAGTGCGTACGCATCATCTTGTCCCACTTGCTCTAGATAGGTATTCCACCATGTTAACGCAGAACCTGTGAAGGTATGCGTAGCGTACTTCACTTTGTCCTCTTCAGTACACTTACTTATGGCAAACACCGATTCAACCTTCTCGGTCCACCGTTTCAATCCGATCGGTCCTTCGGTTCCATCAAATTCCAAAGGTTTGCAGGCAGTGAATTCTTTGTAGGTGCATCCTACACGATTTCCTGTACTGCTAGATCCAAGGTTATTGTTGGTATGTAGCGCAGCCTGTACTGCGGCTATGTTTGAAGCTAGAAAAGTACGGAATTCCTCTTCATTCATATTCACGGTGTGTCGAGTAGTCGGTGCCATTTCCTTCAAAATAGTTAAATGGAACAAGTTAATCATACAGAATATTAAGAGTAGTTAATAGTATTTCGTAGCATAATATGAACTCATTTATAAAAGCTTTTTCTTCATATTAGCGTTTTATAAGTTTAAATTCGGGTAGTACCTACCCGTTAAGTTCATACTTAGTAGCTAATATACAATTCAACTACTACAATTCTATATGAAAAACTGATTATAATAATATTTCGCGTTCAAACTTTTATACAATATTTTACAAACTTACAATACCGCTTATTTTACATAAAGCATGAAATATAGCACACAATAACTTTGATACAAGATAGTTGTGAAGACAATTCTAGCTAGTACACAAGTCGTTCAGCAAAGGCAATAAAGACACGTAATTCATACGTCCAGAAACAAGTCATGCATTCTGGTTTTACTAGGACTACTTCCCATCCTTGGTCTTGTGCAACATAACCGTTATGGCCGTTGATAAGACAGCGTGTTGTAACGTCATCAAAGGGACGAGGGTTACGTAATGTCCAACAGTCCCGTAATAATCTAAAAACCTCATTTCTTACCCCAATTACCGACTCCGTCACTTGTGGAAACGTTTTGTTTAATAGTTGTAGCCCGATGTTCTTGTTCTCACTTTGGTGAGAAGCGAACATTACTAATCCGTAAGCATAACATGCTTCTTTATGTTGCATGTTAGCCGCTTTTTCTAAATCACGAAGTCCAATATTCGGATATATTGAGTCAAAATAATTTCTTAACCCGTTGCGTAAAATAGCATTTGGGTTCCCCGCAATATATGCGTCAAAGTAAACACATCGTAACTTATGGGTTTCCCAATGTGATATCCCCCATCTTTCAAACGAAAGTCTCTTATAAACCAAGACATTCTTGGAACGTTCTTCGAATGTCTTACAAACTGATCTCGCCTTAAATAGTTGTGCCGAAGAATTCTGGCCGACTCTAGACAAGATTTCATCAATCATGTCTCCGGGTAGGTCTCTTAAAATATTGGGTTGTCTATCCATTTTGTGTTTTTAAACTGTAAAATAGACAAGAGTTAGATTCATAAAAAAATACTTATTAATACAAGCAAATTTTACATATATCATAAAGCATAAGAACACTATATTCCATATATTACACCACACGAATACAACTATCTTATTCCGACTCGCTCGTTTCTTCTTCTTCGGTTTTGGTTCGTTTTGCCAAGTTTCTAGGGATATATGATGTTCCCCTAATACGAGCCGTCGTTGTCCACATTGGTTTAGAAAAACCTGGTGGTTTAGAGGTTCCCGGGTCATTGTTACAACTTAAGGACTTCGGGGGTTGACGATACATATAAAGTTCATCGGGGTTGGAATTAGATTTCTCTATTTTTATGCCCTTTCCCTTATTATTTTCTTTTGCCTTTTTAAATTCAGTTGGGGTAATTTCTATAACATCATCGGAATTCTCGTCGGAATCCGATTCATCGGAGAATTGGTAATCCTCCCAATATTTTGCTTCCTTGGCGGAAACACCATTGACCATAATTAACTTTGGTCGGTTGGTTGAGGATTTTCTTTTACTTAACCGTTTTATTATTTCCCCCACCGGTTCTATTTCTTCATCCGGTTCCGATTCTTCTTCCGGTTCCGACTCTTCTTCCGGTTCCTCTTCGGGAACTTGTGAATCAGTCCACAAATCATTCCAATTTACATTTGACTCTTCGTTATTATTAGGTGAGTCAATGGGACTTGTTCTAGAGGTAGACATCTATCACATAATATCAAACACGTTAAGAGATTAATATATCACATAATATTCATATGTTAAAAATATATAGTTTCCAACAAAAATGTTAAGCAATCATTTTTAAAGAAAACACGGTCGAAGTCCAGACTCACTAATGCATCCTAACAAACTCGATAAGACACACTAATGCAAATTTTCTGGTTCTCTAAGACCAACGCTCGGATACCAACTGAAATGTCCCGTTCTTATTGATTAAAAACGTTCCATATTAATTGATTTCGTTGCGAGGTTTTGACCTCTATATGAGACGTTTTTCAAAGACTGCATTCATTTTTAAACAAACCATAACCTTTATTTCATCAATAAAGGTTTAAAAAGCTTTACGTAGATTATCAAATAATGATAATCTAAAATATCCTGTTTACACACGACCATTACATAATGGTTTACAATACAAATATGTTACAACAAAATAAGTTTCTTGAATGCAGTTTTTACACAATATCATACAAGCATGGACTCCAAATCTTGTCCTTATTTAAGTATGCGACAGCGGAAGCTCTTAATAATCACCTGAGAATAAACATGCTTAAAACGTCAACAAAAATGTTGGTGAGTTATAGGTTTAACCTATATATATCAAATCGTAACAATAGACCACAAGATTTCATATTTCAATACACATCCCATACATAGAGATAAAAATCATTCATATGGTGAACACCTGGTAACCGACAATAACAAGATGCATATATAAGAATATCCCCATCATTCCGGGACACCCTTCGGATATGATATAAATTTCGAAGTACTAAAGCATCCGGTACTTTGGATGGGGTTTGTTAGGCCCAATAGATCTATCTTTAGGATTCGCGTCAATTAGGGTGTCTGTTCCCTAATTCTTAGATTACCAGACTTAATAAAAAGGGGCATATTCGATTTCGATAATTCAACCATAGAATGTAGTTTCACGTACTTGTGTCTATTTTGTAAATCATTTATAAAACCTGCATGTATTCTCATCCCAAAAATATTAGATTTTAAAAGTGGGACTATAACTCACTTTCACAGATTTTTACTTCGTCGGGAAGTAAGACTTGGCCACTGGTTGATTCACGAACCTATAACAATATATACATATATATCAAAGTATGTTCAAAATATATTTACAACACTTTTAATATATTTTGATGTTTTAAGTTTATTAAGTCAGCTGTCCTCGTTAGTAACCTACAACTAGTTGTCCACAGTTAGATGTACAGAAATAAATCGATAAATATTATCTTGAATCAATCCACGACCCAGTGTATACGTATCTCAGTATTGATCACAACTCAAACTATATATATTTTGGAATCAACCTCAACCCTGTATAGCTAACTCCAACATTCACATATAGAGTGTCTATGGTTGTTCCGAAATATATATAGATGTGTCGACATGATAGGTCGAAACATTGTATACGTGTCTATGGTATCTCAAGATTACATAATATATAATACAAGTTGATTAAGTTATGGTTGGAATAGATTTGTTACCAATTTTCACGTAGCTAAAATGAGAAAAATTATCCAATCTTGTTTTACCCATAACTTCTTCATTTTAAATCCGTTTTGAGTGAATCAAATTGCTATGGTTTCATATTGAACTCTATTTTATGAATCTAAACAAAAAAGTATAGGTTTCTAGTCGGAAAAATAAGTTACAAGTCGTTTTTGTAAAGGTAGTCATTTCAGTCGAAAGAACGACGTCTAGATGACCATTTTAGAAAACATACTTCCACTTTGAGTTTAACCATAATTTTTGGATATAGTTTCATGTTCATAATAAAAATCATTTTCTCAGAATAACAACTTTTAAATCAAAGTTTATCATAGTTTTTAATTAACTAACCCAAAACAGCCCGCGGTGTTACTACGACGGCGTAAATCCGGTTTTACGGTGTTTTCCGTGTTTCCAGGTTTTAAATCATTAAGTTAGCATATCATATAGATATAGAACATGTGTTTAGTTGATTTTAAAAGTCAAGTTAGAAGGATTAACTTTTGTTTGCGAACAAGTTTAGAATTAACTAAACTATGTTCTAGTGATTACAAGTTTAAACCTTCGAATAAGATAGCTTTATATGTATGAATCGAATGATGTTATGAACATCATTACTACCTTAAGTTCCTTGGATGAACCTACTGGAAAAGAGAAAAATGGATCTAGCTTCAATGGATCCTTGGATGGCTCAAAGTTCTTGAAGCAAAATCATGACACGAAAACAAGTTCAAGTAAGATCATCACTTGAAATAAGATTGTTATAGTTATAGAAATTGAACTAAAGTTTGAATATGATTATTACCTTGTATTAGAATGAAAACCTACTGTAAGAAACAAAGATTTCTTGAGGTTGGATGATCACCTTACAAGATTAGAAGTGAGCTAGCAAACTTGAAAGTATTCTTGATTTTATGAAACTAGAACTTTTGGAATTTATGAAGAACACTTAGAACTTGAAGATAGAACTTGAGAGAGTTCAATTAGATGAATAAAATTGAAGAATGAAAGTGTTTGTAGGTGTTTTTGGTCGTTGGTGTATGGATTAGATATAAAGGATATGTAATTTTGTTTTCATGTAAATAAGTCATGAATGATTACTCATATTTTTGTAATCTTATGAGATATTTCATGCTAGTTGCCAAATGATGGTTCCCACATGTGTTAGGTGACTCACATGGGCTGCTAAGAGCTGATCATTGGAGTGTATATACCAATAGTACATACATCTAAAAGCTGTGTATTGTACGAGTACGAATACGGGTGCATACGAGTAGAATTGTTGATGAAACTGAACGAGAATGTAATTGTAAGCATTTTTGTTAAGTAGAAGTATTTTGATAAGTGTATTGAAGTCTTTCAAAAGTGTATAAATACATATTAAAACACTACATGTATATACATTTTAACTGAGTCGTTAAGTCATCGTTAGTCGTTACATGTAAGTGTTGTTTTGAAACCTTTAGGTTAACGATCTTGTTAAATGTTGTTAACCCAATGTTTATAATATCAAAAGAGATTTTAAATTATTATATTATCATGATATTATAATGTACGAATATCTCTTAATATGATATATATACATTAAATGTCGTTACAACGATAAACGTTACATATATGTCTCGTTTCAAAATCATTAAGTTAGTAGTCATGTTTTTACATATGTAGTTCATTGTTAATATAATTAATGATATGTTTACTTATCATAATATCATGTTAACTATATATATAACCATATATATGTCATCATATAGTTTTTTTTTTTACAAGTTTTAACGTTCGTGAATCACCGGTCAACTTGGGTGGTCAATTGTCTATATGAAACCTATTTCAATTAATCAAGTCTTAACAAGTTTGATTGCTTAACATGTTGGAAACATTTAATCATGTAAACATCAATCTCAATTAATATATATAAACATGGAAAAGTTCGGGTCACTACACTTGGTACATCTTTCCAACTCCAGGATGTATCGAATATCTTGTCTTATGTGCCTCGTTCAATATCAACTTCCTTAATCCACCCAACTTCGGTACCCAAATACGATTTGCAAAATATCGAATTCCATCTTCCCGCATAACGAGTTGCTTCGCATACTTCTTCATTATTTCATTTCCTATATTTTCTTTAGTAAGTGCTTCTCGTTGAACTTATTTGATTTGTGAGTTGAGATTCATACGAATTTTTATGTTCATTGCTCGAACTCGAATTGGTTCTCGTTCTTTTCTGCTTAAAGCATCAGCCACCACATTCGCCTTCCCGGGATGATAACGAATTTCACAATCATAGTCGTTTATTAACTCGACCCACCTACGTTGCCTCATGTTCAGCTGTTTTTGATCGAAAATATGTTGAAGGCTTTTATGATCAGTAAACACAGTGAATTTAACCCCATACAAGTAATGTCTCCACATCTTCAATGCAAACACGACTGCTCCCAGTTCTAGATCATGCGTCGTATAATTCCGCTTGTGAATCTTCAATTGTCGGGATGCAAATGCAATTACTTTCTTTCGTTGCATAAGAACACAACCAAAACCTTGTCGCGAAGCGTCACAATATATTTCAAAATCATCGTTCCCTTCAGGTAACGATAAAATAGGCGCCGTAGTTAACTTCTTCTTCAATAATTGAAATGCGTTCTCCTGCTCCGAGGTCCATTCGTATTTCTTCCCTTTTTGCGTTAATGCTGTCAACGGCTTAGCTATTCGAGAAAAATCTTGAATAAACCTTCTATAATAACCGGCTAAACCCAAAAATTGGCGTATCTGCATTGGTGTCTTAGGAGTCTCCCATTTTTCAATGGCTTCAATTTTTGCTGGATCAACCTGAATTCCTTTGCTACTAACAACGTGGCCAAGAAATTGTACTTCTTTCAACCAGAAAGCACACTTAGAAAATTTAGCATAAAGTTGTTCTTTTCTCAACAACTCCAGTATCAACCTTAAATGCTCTTCATGCTCTTGCTCACTCTTGGAATAGATAAGAATATCATCAATGAAAACGATAACAAACTTATCTAAATACGGACTACAAACTCGATTCATGAGGTCCATGAATACAGCTGGCGCATTCGTCAATCCAAACGGCATAACCAAAAATTCGTAATGACCATAACGTGTCCGAAAAGCAGTTTTCGGAATGTCCTCTTCTTTGACGCGTAGTTGATGATAGCCCGATCTTAAGTCGATTTTCGAATAAACACATGATCCTTGCAATTGATCAAATAAGTCATCAATTCTCGGTAGTGGATACCGATTCTTGATAGTTAACTTATTTAATTCACGATAGTCTATACACATCCTAAAAGATCCATCTTTCTTCTTAACAAACAAAATTGGAGCTCCCCACGGTGAAGTACTCGGTCGTATGAATCCACGGTCCAGTAATTCTTTTAACTGACTTTGAAGTTCTTTTAACTCGGACGGTGCAAGTCTATATGGAGCACGAGCCACTGGTGCAGCTCCTGGTACTAAATCTATTTGAAATTCTACCGATCTAAATGGAGGTAATCCCGGCAATTCTTCCGGAAAAACTTCAGGAAAATCTCTTGCCACAAGCACGTCGTTGATGCACTTTTCTTTCTTTTCGATTTTATTAACATGTGCTAAAATAGCGTAACATCCCTTTTCTAAACACTTCTTGGCTTTCAAACAGCTAATGAGTTTTAGCTTTGAATTACCCTTCTCTCCATAAATCATCACCGGTATTTTATCCTTACCAGGAATACGAATTGCCTTCTTAGCACAAACAACTTCCGCTCCTATTTTGGACATCCAGTCCATGCCGACTATTACATCAAAACCTCCTAATTCTACGGGTATTAAGTCGATTTTAAACGTTTCTCCGGCTAGATTTATTTCACAACCACGACAAATTTTATCGGCTTTAATTAGTTTACCATTAGCTAACTCAATCAAGTACTTAGCATCTAGAGGTAATGATGAACAATTCAATTTAGTGTAAAAATTTTTACACACATAACTTCTATCGGCGCCAGTATCAAATAAAATAGATGCTGATAAGTTATTAATGGTAAACGTACCCGTAACAAGCTCCGGGTCTTCTCGTGCCTCTCTAGCATTAATAACAAACGCTCTTCCACGTGCAGGTCCGCCATTCTGATTCGGGCACTGACTCTTATAGTGACCTTGTTTTCCACAACCAAAACAAGTAATGGTAGCCAAAGCAGTTCTATTTGCGTTGGTGGCAGGAGTCTTGTTGCCATTTGTAACGAGAGCCTTACAATCTTCCGCAAGATGACCTTGTCGATTACACTTGGTGCATAACACACTACAGTAACCAAAGTGATGTTTGTGGCAACGGTTGCATAAAGGATTTTGTCCTTTATAACCAAAGCTTAAACCACTACCCGCACCTTGCGTGTTTTCTTGTTTCTTAAAAGATTGTTGTTGGTTACCTCGATCATAATTTCCATTCCACTTTCTTTTGTTACCTGATACCTTCACATCAGTATTGGATACTTTCTTATCCATGATGACCTGATCCATTAGCTCGTTTGCCATGGTTATAGCTTCATGAATTGTCTTAGGTTTCGATGCTGTAACATTTGCCTTGACCTTTTTGGGCAAACCAGCTTTGTACATTTCAATCTTCCGTTCTTCGGTTGGAACCAATTCAGGACATAGCAAAACTAATTCCATGAATCGCTGGTTGTAGTTGGTGATTTCAGTACCAACCACCTTCAAACTTCGTAACTCATCTTCTAACTTAATAACCTCATTCCTTGGACAATACTCGGTGATTATCATTGCTTTGAATTCTTCCCATGGAGTATCATAAGCTACATCTCCTCCTACCGCCTTCACATAATTCTTCCACCATGTGAGTGCACTATCTTGTAAAGTGCACGATGCAAACTTGGTCATGTCTTTTTCATCACAACCGCTGATTTTGAACACCGTCTCCATCTTTTCTATCCATCGGGTTAAACCGATAGGTCCTTTCGTTCCACTGAATGATGATGGCTTGCAAGCTTGGAACGTCTTGTAGGAGCATCCTACACGAGGATTTGGATTAACTGCAGCAGCTCTTGCAGCCTCAACCCATAACATTCTGTCGTTCACTCGCTGGTTGATGAGTTCCTCGAGTTCTTGTTCCGTCATTCGATTCAATCGCGCCATTTCCTAATGAAAGAAAATAATTATTCACATGGATTATTATAGATGTAGTGTGTATTTATAGTACATTATAGCTTATTAATAATATGAACTAGGTATTATTATAAAAGCCTTTTCTTCTTATTAGCGTTTTATAATTATATCTTGGGTAGTACCTACCCGTTAATGTTCATACTTAATAGCTTAGTACAGAATCAATTACTACAATCTAAATAATACTTAACCATGGAAAATTATTGCATTTCATACTTCAATATTTTACATATGCTTATCTTACATCGAACATTAAGCAAACCACACTATTAATATTATACAAAACATTATTCGGTTCCATGGTTTGACACAGCAGCGCATTGTTTGATCTATTTTCTAGGACGTTTAGACACAAAGATTTGCTTAACGCTTATCCTAACTGTCTGCCTATATTTTGGCTGTGGGACTGAAGAACTGGATGCCGGGACAGAACGAATAGGAATAGCGGGGATAGGGGTGGTAGTGTTGAGTGGAATTGGTGCCACATCATTCTCATTAAACTCGGGATTTGGATTTTCTAATTCATTAGCCTTTCGTTTCTTTCCTAGTTCGAACTCGTCTTTTGTAATTTCCTGTATTTCTTCCTCGGGTTCACTTTCCTCCTCGGGTTCACTTTCCTCCTCGGGTTCACTTTCCGGGTTCTCTATAGTTGGTTCATCCGGAATTTGTGAGTCTTCCCCAAGGATATCATTTTCGTCATCGGACAGGTTAATGACTGGAACGCCATCTGAAGATTCTGATTCGGAGTCGTTGATTGTGATAACAATTTTTGAGCTCGACATCTATCACACAACAACTAACCCATTAGTACTTATATAATATTTACATATAAATTTTTTAACCAACAGTGATAAGCAATGGTTTTTAAAATCAGACCCGGTCAAAGTCCAGACTTACTAATGTATCCTAATGGCTTCTCGGTTAGACACACTAATGCAGACCTGGTTCGCTAAGACCAACGCTCTGATACCACATGTCATAACCCGTCCTTAACCATAAGAACGTGTTAGATAACGTATGATTTCATTGCGAGGTATTGACCTCTATATGCGACATTTTTTTAAAAAGGAAAACTGCATATATTATACATTACAAACCAAACCATTATTTTTGTTACAAGCTTTAGACAATAAAAAGATGATTATCGTTTAACGATAATCTTCGACTTACAAACTTTACAAATGATAATAACAACACGATTTCTAGCATATTTTACAACACACGTCCTCGGATATGCAGTTTTATTTTTGACACAAATATGAGTACGCATGATCCTGCTTAGATTCAACATAATGCAGCGGAAGCTTTAATTATCACCTGAGAATAAACATGTTTAAAAACGTCAACATAAAGTTGGTGAGATATAGGTTTAGTGCGCAGCAATATATATATATAGACCACAAGATTTCGTATATAAACAGTTTAATAAAAGTATTCTAAGTGGTTGAGCACTTGGTAACCATACTTAACATTTTCACGTCGCATATTCCCTTTAATATGAAATCTTACTACACCGTACCAAGTGTAGTCACAAAACGAAGTACTGTGCAACCGTTGAATACTGGTCGTCCAGTCCGGTTGGGGTTGTCAGGCCCGATAGATCTATCAACAGGATTCGCGTTTACAATACCGCTGTAAATAATAGTTACCAAGCTACAGGGAAGTATGCCAGTGGTACAACTCAACGTAGAATATATTTTTCAGTTACTTGTGTCCATAACGTAAAACATAAAATACATGTATTCTCATCCCGAAATATTTAGAGTTTAAAAGTGGGACTATATACTCACTCTTGTCTTGATGATATATATATTTTGACTCGGTCTTCCGGTTGATATCACGAACCTATCCATATATAATATATCAATATGTTTTCATTTTAAAACAAACGTTATATATATATATACTTGTTATACTTTTAATATTTTGAATATTTCCTTAGTCCGTAGTTAGCATTCCGATGTTAGTAATTCAATTTTTAATGGTTCATTTTTAGATGTTTAATATACCCGCAATAAACAAAACCCCCAACGAAATAAATAAAACCCCATCGTATATGTATTGGTCGAGATTAATCTTGACCCATGGTACCGGTGTTGTCAAATGACGTGTTGCGTACATAAAGTACCGGTGTTGTCAAATGACGTGTTGCGTACAATCATGGGATCTTATGATTAATCTTCTCGTGTTGTTTACGGGTGATCCTGAACCATATAAAATTGAATTATAAGTACATATATATAAAATATCATGTTATCTTAGAAATATGTGATTTATATCATTTTTTTCCAATTGATCCCGTAGTTGAAATGATCTAGGATAACCAATTTTGTTTCGGTCATAGTTTCTTCGTTACAAATCCGTTTTCGTTGATTCAAATTGCCATCTTCTTGGATCGAGTTCTTCTTTAAGACTATGAACTGTAAATACCTTGGTTTGTATTCAAAATCATACGGCATAAGTGAAACATTAGTGAAACATATGAAGTTAAACATTTTTGTTACAACAAAATCATTTAATGACCATTTTTCTAAAAAATACTTATACTTTGAAAAACCAAGTTTTACCTTGTTAAATTAGCATATACATAAGTTATATTACAGGTCTTGAAGTATTTTAAAAGTTAAGTTAGAAGGATCTATTTAGTTTGCAAACAAGTTTGAAAACATTCAAACTATGTTCTTGTTGTTAAAATTTTATACCATAAAATAAGATAGCTATACATATATGAATCGAATAAGGTTATGAACATAGTTACTACCTCAAGTTACTTGGACAAGATTGCTGTAAAAGAGGAGTAAGAAGCTAGAATCAAAAGGGTGATAGAAGTGGATGAAAGATTGGAAGTAAGTTGGTGTTCTTGGAGGGTTTTCTTGAAGTGTTTTTGTATGGTTTTCTTATGGTGTTTTAGTATGGTTTTTGAAGCTAGATCTTTATGGAACTTTGCTGGATTGTTATGGAGTTTAGAGAGTAAGAAAGAGTGTGTGTTTTTAGTTAAGAGATTGAAGTAAAAATGAATCAAAAATGATGATACATATATACTCCTAAAAATGTGATCTTTAAGGATAACATGACAAAATTTTAGTTTGTATTTTTGTAATTAGTCTTGCAATGATTCAAAAGTAATTACCTTATACATAAGGCATGAATAAGGGCTGGTTAGGTGGTGATTTGATGTGTATATACCAATAGTAAATACGTATAGAAGCTTGGTATGATACGAGTACAAATACTCTAGGTATACGTATAGAAATTTTGTGAAAAATGGAATGAGGATTCAAATATAGCTATCTTTTGTGAATACACTTATATGATTTTATGTATTTAAGTTCTTAAAAGTGATTAAATACATTACTTATACAATATATGTATAAACATTATAGTCTTAAGTATTTAAGTCAAATAACGTTACGTATTGTTATCGTTTTGAAAACTTAAGTTAGTAGTTTCAAAATACACATATAACTTGTTGTTATTAATACAAAATGAGATATTAAAACATTCATTAATCATGTTAAATATGTATATATACATATATATACACAAACGTATAATTATCATATATTGTATAGTTCGTGATATCATCGGTCAAACTAGACGGTCAAACGTTGTGTAAAATTCTTTTCGGAAATATAAATCTCGACAATTTGGATTGCTTATCATGTTGGCAAGGTTTAATTTATGTAAATATTAATCTTATAAGTATAGTATGATCGAAAAAGTGCGGGTCGTTACACCAACCTTTTGGTTAACACTTTAAAGCATGTTTATTCTCAGGTATTAAAGAAATCTTCTGCTGTGCATTTGCTCATTTTAAAGATATTTCTTGGAGTCATTCATGGCATATTTCAAAATACGTTGCATTGAGGTCGTTGAGTTCAATAGAGATTATTATTAAGTAAAATGACAGATTAGGTCATTTATAGGTTGGTTATCATGAAATGGTATGTATGCCTGTCAACTTTCGATGAAATAAAAATTTGACTTTTAAAACGAATGAAATGTTTGTAAAATGTATCATATAGAGGTCAAGTACCTCGCAATGTAATCATATGTTATTGTATTCGTTCTTATGGATTAGGACGGGTCTTTACATGTGGTATCAGAGTGGTGGTCTTAGCGAACCAGGTCTGCGTTAGTGTGTCTAACTGATAGTCGTTAGGATGCATTTGTGAGTCTGGACTTCGACCGTGTCTGCATGTTAAAAGTTTTGCTTATCATTACTGTCGAAAATTACCTACTTATCATTCTTAGTCTAGACACGTCTTATTGCATTGATTGCATGAATAGTGTATACACAAAAAATTCATATCTTAGCGTATCTGCTAATTCATATCTTAGCGTATCTGTTAGTATAAACTTTACCTGACATATTCCGTAAATTCCTCCGTAATCTACGAAATCTTTTGCTCTATATATATAGATATTCTATGTAATTAGAATACCACCCGATAGCCAAAAAATCATTTCATATCGAAAAATCCTTTATTCAATCATACGAAATGGAATTCGTCATTAGTTCAAGTCACTCGGATTCCAAAATGGAATCCCACTCAAGCTCCGAGAGTAGTGTGACTGGAATGGATCAACCAATCAGCCATCATCTATACTGGATGAATTGGGAATGGGTTCGTAGCCTCCTTAATTATTAGAGACAAGAAGAAGGCGATCCTTTCCATCCACCACATTGCCATCTTGGCGAAGAACCTGAAGCACTTACCGGCGAACCTGTTCAAGACACCATTTTTTTTCTCCTATTTCCAGAGTATCACGTCATGATTATAAACTATCCCAGATTCTAGATCCTATTCATCCGCTCATCTGAACCGCCAATCATCCCGGTATAGTAGAAGAAACCAACGAGCTTCGCGCTCGGGTAGTAGCTTTGGAGAATATGGTGCAAAGGTTACAAACACCAGCAGCAGCACTAGCAGCAGCACCAACAGCATAACCAATACCACCATCATCAACGCCAACAGTACCATTACCACCCCTAACCACAACCGCATCATAAACCTCAACTTACAATTTGTCTCACGAGCACCAATGTCATACGCTTAGTATATACCAAGGAATACCAACAACAACAAACGATGAAGTGTTGATTCAAACCTTCATTGGAGAAACATTCTTAGACGATTATGTAATCTCTAAATCTTAGAGATTATCTATTCTAGCCCTAACCATAAATCAGTTGAGTGAATCAAAATGATATAAGGAAGAGTAGAAACCCTGACAAGAATGATGTGAGATTTACAAGTTAGACTTATTTTACCAACAGCATCAACAATACCGTAGCATTACCATCACAGTCAGTGCCATCAGTATCATCAGAATCAGCAGCACCTATAACATTACAAGCTCCGCAAGTTCAAGAGTCACCGTGAACATCATTACAAATCAACAACAAGTATGTCATATCAACGAGTTATGAAGTATTAACTCATTTCCACTGAAGGATTTATATGTATATCTTATATATATAAATTTTTAAATCATAATAAATCTTTCCGTACTAAGCTATTATGTGTGAATCTTAACTACTCGGTTAATTCATATTAATAATATGCAATAATGTACGTCTTTCGTTCGCAACTTAACCATCGTTAACTAAAATCTCTGTCTCAATTCAATAAATTCCAATTCATGATAAATCAAGTGTATTATATGTTTGATTTTACACTTTCATCATCGATGTACTCGAAACTTTTCAGATAACATCATTCGTACCTTGCAAAGTTTACAAGAATTCCACGAACACCAACATCACGCAAAGTATTAATTCATAATTTCAATTATATTGAAGAAATACTTATGTAATTTCTAAAGTTTTAGAGATTACTCTATTCTAGTTTCAACTGTAAATCAAATGAGTTTAATTTAATATTAACTCGTTAAATCTATGGTACATCTAAAGAGAATGTACACATATATATTTTCATGAAGAATGTAATAAAATTCTTTTGTACAAAATATTAATTGTGAAATTTTTTAACGGGTAGGTAATACCCGAGAGATATATAAATTCACAATTAATATGTTATATTCTTCGAATCTGAATTCAACAATCATCAACTATACTCACTATTTTCTCAATAATATACATTCTTTCATAAAAATCAAAACAACCATACTCATTCAAATTCAATTACATATTTTGATTTTGAAATCACAAAATTAAATTCGAGATATAATCGGTATCATCACTCTTAGATTCTTACATCTTTCAAAGTTATACTTTGACCTCAAAACTGTGCTAAAACATCATTTCTATTCATAGAACCCAGAAGATATTTGTATCATTCAAAATCCTAGAACATTATATGTATATAACGATTACAATCTGTGTTCAAACCCTTCAAAATTCCTGAAGACACTTCAAACAATGAACAATAGAGATGATGATCCAACCACATTTTATCCACCGTTATGTACCTGAAAAACTCTTGAAACCAAAGTCATAGTTGAAAGGACCCGTTCATATACATTATAAACGATTCACAATAGTTGATTTCATCACGAGGTATTTGACCTCTATATGATACATTTTACAAACATTGCATTCGTTTTTAAAAGACAAACTTTCATTTACATTGAAAGTTGACGGCATGCATACCATTTCATAATATATCCAACTATAATTGACTTAATAATAATCTTGATGAACTCGACGACTCGAATGTAACTTCTTTTGAAATATGTCATGAATGACTCCAAGTAATATCTTTAAAATGAGCAAATGCACAGTGGAAGATTTCTTTCATACCTGAGAATAAACATGCTTTAAAGTGTCAACCAAAAGGTTGGTGAGTTCATAGGTTTATCATAAAACAATAAAATTCATCATTTTGATAGACCACAAGATTTAAATGCTGCATGGTACAAATGGGCCCGAATCCTATACCCACCTATAATGTACATGCGATATCTTTTAAATATAGTACACCTTTTTCGTGTACGAAAACATCTTTCATAAATCTTAGTAACCGTACACAAATCTCGTGCACAAAAATAACATAAACATAACCTGTGTATAAAATCATTCTCTTGATACATAACATTCACTTTTCATTTCTTTCATAGCTTAGCTTGGTAACCGATCTTAACATATAATGTGCATCAATAATATCCGCAAAAATAGAACATCACGTCTGTATAATATATAAACCTCGAAGTACTAAACACCATGCCCAGTAGCTCTTCTGTCTAGTGAACATTCTGGGTGGGGGTGTTAAACCCGGTAGCTACCTTTAGGATTCACGTCAATTAGGCGTGCACTAATTCTCAAAATTAGTGATGTTCCCTAATTCTTAGGTTACCAAGCAATAATAATCAGGGGAAAAATATTCATATCAATTGTGGCAATTATCACGTCTACATAATTCAATGGTGGCAATTATCACATCCACATAATTCAATGGTGGCAATTATCACGTCCACATAATTCATTCGAGGAATGTTTTGCTTGTATCTATCTCGTCAAACATTTATAAAAGCATTTCATGTATTCGCAGATCAAAATATATTTCAAAAGCATTTAATAAAGCAGTTGTAAAAGTAGCGCATGTATTCTCAGTCCCAAAAATGTAAAGAGTAAAAGGGAGCGAATGAACTCACTATCCAATATTTTGTAGTAAAAATATTCATACGACGAAACTGAACAATGCAGGGTTGGCTTCGGATTCACGAACCTATATGAATTGTATATCTTATTAAAACATATAATGAAAATCACATAATTTCCTTTATTAATTATATATTATTTATGTGTTTGCAGTTTATATAATTTATATTAAATTCCATTTAAAAATATATACTTATATTATATCTTAAGGTATATGTTTTATATATTTAAAATGATTAGAATCTATACATTTAGTTAAATATATATATATATATATATATATATATATATATATATATATATATATATATATATATATATATATATAGTATTATATTAAAAATATCGACTTTGTTGTATGTAGGTATTTATATAAGAAATGTTAACATGTCTTATATATAGTTATATAGATTAGTAATATAATTGTAGTATACGTAATATGTAGGTTTTATGTACCAAATATCTATTTGTTAAGAATGATAGTTTTGATATTAATGATTCTACTAATAATAACTTTATTAATAACGATAATACTAATAATAAAAATGATAATGATAATAAAGATAATACATATGTTAATAATGATTCTAATAATACTAATAAGTACATAATGATACTAATACTAATATTAATAATAATAATAGTTTGTGTTATTTTGATAATAATAATAATCTTAATCATAATAATAGTAATAATACATATATTAGTAATAATAATAATGATAAAAATTATAATTTTAGTAACAATAACATTAATAATAATAATTTTTGTAATGAAATCTACCTTCCAAAGCTTTTCAAAAAAATATGTCCCGAACAGGGTTCGAACCCGAGACCTCTCGCTCACTCATCAACACCCTTAACCATTCCTCCATTTTAGTTTTTCTGATTTATAATACAAATCCAAATACTTATCTATTACATGTTTCAACCCACTTCATCTTCTTCACCAAAATCTAAACAATCAAACAACTTCATTCTTAATAGTCAATCATCAAAATGGTTTTAGGACTTTTAAACAAACATGAAACAAAAAATAAAAGTGTTCTTGTAATTAAGAAAATTAAAAAAAAAAAACTAAGAAAAAGCCTACTGCTGAAGCTGGTAGCTTCTAAAAAAATTAATGTTTTCAATTTTGAGTTCGTTTTGGACAATCTTTACAACATGAAATATGTTTCAAATCATTCCTAAAAACTATTGGAATCCTCAATTGAACTTAAAACATCAAAACAAACTCTAATTTATTGATGAACAACTTAGTTGACTTTTGACAAAATATCTTTGACTCGCAAATTCGAATTCGTTATTAAGAATTGGAACTTGAGATTTTACAGAAAGTTTAAGTAAATGATTCATAACAACTCTGCATTTTTAGTTTTTGAAATTTGTTTCAAATTCAAGTTTGTGTATCTCACTGTTAAGAACACAAGAACTCAAAAATTGATTTTTAGATTAAGAGTGTTATAGGTTATGATTACAACATGGATTGTGTTGCAAATCATTTCTATAATCTTTATGGATCATCAAATTAACTGGAAATATCAAAACAAACTCGAATTTGATTCAAGAACACTTAGTTGACTTTTAAAATCCAAAACTTTGACTCTCAAATTAGAGATTAATAGAAAGAATTGAGAATTGAAAACTTACATATAGTTTAGTTAGATGAATTCTAACACTTCTGCATTTAAGGATTTTGAAATTTAACACTAAATCAAAATTTGGCTAAAAAGATGAAGAACAGAGGTGTCGAGAAAATTTTGTGATTTTTGGTTTGTAATTCAATCCTTAACTTCAGTAGTTCATTTATAATGTAAAAATCTTTGTTATTGAAGTTGATAGATGACAAAATGCAGACATGAAACAAAAAAATTAAAGCTCGATCGTGATATGTAACAAAATGGGAATCTATTTGTACTATTTTTTTATTTTTATGTTTTTATAATTATTATAAATATAAATATAATAATAAAAGTACTTTTTAATATTATAGAAATAATAATAATATAAATAACAAAAATAATGATTTTTATTAATAATAATCATAATAACCTTAATGATAATTATAACATGTTTGTATCTTGAAAAATAACAATACATATAATTTATTTAGTAATTTCAGTAATAATAATATTGATATTAATAATATTAATATTGTTAGAAATACTAATATTAATATAACACATTATACGTATTAAACTTTTATGTCTATATATATTTAATATTAATGTTACTAATATTATTATTAATATTAGTATTAATATTAATAATGAAGTTAAGAATCTTAATACAGCACTTATATTCAAATTTGTAATTACCTTTAATATTTTAATATTACAATTTATTATTGATTATGTAATTTTAACATATCTTCTATATTTAATAATTATACATTTTATATATTAAAATATCCCTATAGTCACCAATTATATAAATCATGTTCATATATATATATATATATATATATATATATATATATATATATATATATATATATATATATATATATATATATATATATATATATATACATACATACATACATATATTCATTTTAATAGTAATTTATTTATTCTATATCTATTAATTGTATTCGAAACCACTTTCGTATATATTCAATATACTCTGTTTACATATATACATATATATTCGTGTTTCACTTAACACTTTTCATTACATAGATGTTTATCTGAAACAAATAAGTATAACGTTTTACATTTAATACTTCATTAATGTTTCTAAATCTTAATGTATCTCATTATTTTCATATCAATCAGATCGTTTAATGCTTTATTACATTTCTCGTTTAATGAATCGTCAGGAATAGTCGAAGGGTAATTTGAATATATGAACATAGTTTCCAAAATTTTCGAGACTCAACATTACAGACTTTGCTTATGGTGTCGGAATTATATAAAGATTAAGTTTAAATTTGGACGAAAATTTCCGGGTCGTCACAATAGTTTAACACGTATCCGTGTCAGATCCTTTGGCATTTATTAGCTAAAATAACTTTTCAAAGATCAATCGATGGAAGGGAGAATTGCGTGAATAACGAGACCGGCCTAACCTAAAGTGGTTCCTCCCCCCTTTGATGGCGAATCTTGATAATAGACAGTTTTGTCACATCTCCAGCAAGTCAGCTTCGACTTTTCATTCGAACTAGTCTTATTATAACCTTGATAGATATGTTGCTCTTTCGCCATCGTTACCGGGGAACCATTCTCTAACAACCCATCCTAATCCATCTGGACGAAATCATTACATTTGGTTACATCGCGAGGTACTTGACCTCTATATGATACATTTTGCAAACATTGCATTCGTTTTTTAAAAGACAAACTTTCATTACATTGAAAGTTGACGGCATACATATCATTTCATAATATATCCAACTATAATCGACTTAATAATAATCTTGATGAACTCAATGACTCAAATGCAACGTCTTTTGAAATATGTCATGAATGACTCCAAGTAATATCTCTAATATGAGCAAATGCATAGCGGAAGATTTCTTTCAAACCTGAGAATAAACATGCTTTCAAGTGTCAACTAAAAGGTTGGTGAGTTCATTAGTTTATCATAAACATTCATTTCCATCATTTTAATAGACCACAAGATTCTCATTTTTAATAAATATCATTACACTCGCAAGTGTATAAAATCCATTCGTATGATGAACACCTGGTAACCGACATTAACATAATGCATATAGAATATCCCCGCATACTCACAAGTATGCCATAAATATTGGCAATTGCAATCACCATTTAAATCGAAGTACTAAAGCATTCCAAATTCCAGAATGGGGTTTGTTAGGCCCATAGATCTATCTTTAGGATTCGCGTCAATTAGGGGCCATTTCCCTAATTCTTAGGTTACCAAACTTGAAGGGGCAATAT
This sequence comes from Rutidosis leptorrhynchoides, assembly GCF_046630445.1. Taxonomy (NCBI): domain Eukaryota; kingdom Viridiplantae; phylum Streptophyta; class Magnoliopsida; order Asterales; family Asteraceae; genus Rutidosis; species Rutidosis leptorrhynchoides. The sequence continues at coordinate 252,982,199 of NC_092337.1, forward strand.
TCGGTTTAATAATTCAACCATACAATGTAGTTTTAAGTACTTGTGTCTATTTCGTAAAACAATTATAAAATAGCGCATGTATTCTCAGTCCCAAAAATATATATTGCAAAAGCATTTAAAAATGGAGCAAATGAAACTCACTATACTGTATTTTGTAGTAAAAATACATATGACGATATTGAAAAATGCAGGGTTGGCCTCGGATTCACAAACCTATATAAGTTGTAATTATATTAAAACACATAATTGAATTCGAACAACTTTATATATATATATATATATATATATATATATATATATATATATATATATATATATATATATATATATATATATATATATATATATATATATATATATATGTAAATTTATTAGTTATGTCCTTTTTATATTAATAATATGTATATTTCATATTTTCATTAAAAATATCAATTTTGTTAAAAATGATAATAGTTATAATACTTGATTTTACTAATAAAGGTAATAATTATATTAATGATAATAATAATGATATTTATAATAATAGTTGAAAAATATTAATTTTTATTGTTAATGATATTTATGATAATGATAGTAATAATAGTAATAATAAAGATAATCATAATTCTTAATAATGATAATTTTTAATAACTATAATAACTCTAGTCAAAATGTTAATTTTAATAAAAAGATACTTTAAAAAAATGATAAATTTGATAGTTTTCATTAAAATAATACTTTTGGTAATAATAATTATAATAGTAATAATACTGATACTAATATTAACTACAATAATACTTTTATTACTAGTGATAATAAGTTTAGTAATAACAACGCTAATAACTATATTAATAATAATAATTTTAATAATACTTACTTATCCTAATAAAAATAAAATGGTAAAATCATATTTATTAATGATGTTAATAATATTAATTATAATTTTAGTTATAATCATATTATTAATAATGAATGATACTTAATACATTTTTTTAGCATTTATAATAATAACACTTATAATACTTGTAGTAATAATAATAACTAATAATAACAATACTAATAACAATAATAATAATAATAATAATAATAATAAAACTAATAATAATGATAAGAATAATTAGTTTGATATTGGAACTACCTTTAAGGCTCGAAAAAAAAATATCAAACTGCCCAAGCTGGGACTCGAACCCGTGACCCCTCGCTAACCCACAACACACCCTAACCACTCTGCTATAACCATTTTTTTGTTTGTGTATCAATCTAAAATCCATTTATCCCATTTTACTGTCTCTTCTTCTTCATCCACTCTGCTATAACCATTATATATATATGATTTCTATTAATAATTATAAGGTTGAAACATATATAGAATATATAAATGTTAAAAATTCAAAGGATGTATTCATATCATATATGATATTACAAAATTCATAAATTGTAAATGTAATTAAAAGTTAAAAATAAAATAAAATAATATTAAAAATGTTAGTATTACTTTTATCAAAATAAATACTGATATTAACAATAGAATCTATTATGAATATGTATATGATGAAATATAATGTAATACATGTGATTGATTATACTAGTGTTATTATTATTATTATTATTATTATTATTATTATTATTATTATTATTATTATTATTATTATTATTATTATTATTATTATTATTATTATTATTATTATTATTATTAGAAATAATACAATTGTTATATTATTATTATTATTGTTGTAATTAGTATTATTATTAGTACCATCAATATTATTATTATTATCATTTTATATTTACTTTTATTCTTATTATGAATATTAGTATAATTTCGATATAATTATTATTATTATTATATTTATTTCTATTATTATTAGTATTAGTATTTTATTAAAATTATTAAAAACATATTATTATTATCCTTAGTATTTAAAATATTAATATGTATTATTATTATTATTTAATATGTATTATTATTATTATTCTTTAATATTAATTATATATAATATAACAGCAGATATATTCTTTTACGGGTATGGAATGTTATCTATCATTATCAGTGTTTTTATTTTCTTCTCTTTCTGTTTACTTGTGTGTATATGTCGACTTCATCTCCTCATAATTCAATAAATCGAAATCTCGTTATCAGACTCCAATCATCCGAATACTTCACCTTTGTTCTCAATTATCAATCACAACTACAACCATTTTATCAAGTTAATTGGACAGAAAATATAAAAAAAGGAGGTACGTATCCCTGTTTACAACCCATTTTTTTCAAATTAATCGATTTTGTAACAAATTTCAAATTGTGTTAATGCTGTTCTGTTAGTAAATTGCTAAACAAACTTTTTGTAAAACCTCAATCTTCAATTTTACATAATTAGTTCGAATTTGAAGGTTAAACTTTCAATTTCAAATAGTCAACCAATCTGTTCTTAGTAAAATTTGACTTTTCTGTTATGTTTAAGATTCAATTGATGTTTCCAATAGTTTCTATTAATGATTCACAAACTATTTCATGTTATAATCATTGGCTAATACGCGATCAAATATCATAATCAAAATTTTTATTTTTTTAGTAAACAGCGACGACAGGTTCTGTTTTATTTTTTATTTTTTTTATTTTTTTGAATCAGTTAAATTAAAACACAAATAGAAATCGTTTTCCTGTTTTTATTACAAATTTAAAACAAATAAAATGAGAAGTGGTAAGTGCTCTGGTTGACTAATTCATGAAGAAGAAGAAGAAGAAGAAGAAAAGAGGGAGAAAACAGATATACGAGTTAAGAAAATTAGAATCTCATAATATTCAGAAAAACACAATTGGAGAAATGGTTAAGAGGTAGTGACGGGTTTCTTGAGGTCGCGGGTTCGAGCCTCGTAGTGGGCAATTCTTTTTACACAGGCTTTAAAAGGGTATAAACCTTTTATATTATTATTTTTATTATTATTATCATCATTTTTATTATTATTGTTACTAGTATTATTATTATTATTATCATTGTTATTGTTATTATTAAAGATTTTTAGTGTTACTAGTACAAGTATTAAAATTATTATTATTATTATTATCAAATAAGTATTAGTTATCATTTATTGTTATTATCATAATAATCTTTACAAATATGACTAATATCATTATTAATGTTGCTACTAATATTGTTTTCGTCATAATCTTATCATTTTTTTTATTTAAATGATCATTTAAAATATCTAATAAGATTAAAATCATTATTAAACATACTACTATTATTAAAAATATTATTATTACTAAAACTATCATTATTACTTTATAATTACTAGTGAAACTATCCTTTTAACAAATAAATCTTTTGTATAACATATGTACTTATTACATATACTAGGATTACATTAATATTTTATATAACAAATGATATTTCATGAATACAATATTAATCACATATATAAGTAAATAGGTATATTATTATAACTAAATATTAACCATTATAATATTATATACACAAAATCAATAAATATACAATACAATATAAAACATAATGTAAGTATATGATTTAAAATGAAATTTAGTATAAATTCTATATAACTATAAATATATAAATATATAAATAATACATAATAATAAATAAAATTTTGTGATTTACACTATATGTATTAATAGATATACAATTGATATAGGTTCGTGAATCCGAGGCCAACTCTGCATTGTTCTGTTGTTCAATATCATCATATGTATTTTACTACAAAATACAGTATTGTGAGTTTCATTTGCTCCCTTTTTAAATACTTTTTCAATATATATTTTTGGGACTGAGAATACATGCGCTGCTTTTACAACTGCTTCGAAATAGACACAAATACTTAAAATTACATTATATGGTTGGATTATTAACCGAATATCACCCTTCAAGTCTGGTAACCTAAGAATTTAGGGAAATGGCCCCTGATTGACGCGAATCCTAAAGATAGATCTATGGACCTTGACAAGTCCCATTCGGGGTATGAATGCTTTAGTACTTCAAGATTATTATACAGACGAGAGGTTCTGTTTTGGGGATATTCTATGCATTAAGTTAACGTCGATTACTAGGTGTTCAATCCATATGAATGATATTTTTGTCTCTATGTATGGGACGTATATTTATGAGAAATAAAAATCTTGTGGTCTATTAAAATGTTGGAAATGATTATTTATGTTAAACTAATGAACTCACCAACCTTTTGGTTGGCACTTTAAAGCATGTTTATTCTCAGGTATGAAAGAAATCTTCCACTGTGCATTTGCTCATTTTAAAGATAATATTGGAAGTCATTCATGGCATATTTCGAAAGACGTTGCATTCGAGTCGTTGAGTTCATCAAGATTATTATTAGGTCAATTATAGTTGAATGTATTATGAAATGGTATGCATGTCGTCAACTTTCATTGTAAATAAAGTTTGTCTTTTAAAATCGAATGCAATGTTTGTAAAATGTATCATATAGAGGTCAATTACCTCGCGATGTAATCATATGTTATTGTATTCGTTCTTATGGATTAGGACGGGTCTTTACATGTGGTATCAGTGCGGTTGTCTTAGCGAACCAGGTCTTGCATTAGTGTGTCTAACTGATAGTTGTCTAGATGCATTAGTGGGTCTGGACTTTGACCGTATCTGCATGTTAAAAGTTTTGCTTATCATTCGTGTCAAAAATAATCTACTTATTGTCTTTAGGAAATTACCTGCTTATCATTCCTAGTCTAGACACATCTTACTGCATTGATTGCATAAATAGTGTATAGACAAAATCTATATCTTAGCGTATCTGTTACTTTAGACTTTATCTAAGACGTTTCCTTAATTTCCTCTGTAATCTACGGGATCTTCTGTACTATATTAGATATTCTATATAATTAGAATATTATCCGTTAACTGAAAATCATTTCATATCGAAAATCCTCTAACTAATCATAAAAGATGGATCCTACACCTAGCTTGGATTCCATTAGTTCCGGAAGCGATTTCGAGATGCGTATTGAAGTAGACTCCGAATTCAATAAACCCGAAGTGTCTCCACCGTTTAGCTATTTTTCTTTCTGAAGGAAATGGGGGTGGGTCTGAGACTTACTCAGTCGATGGAGAAATGAAGAAGGCGAGCCCTATCGCGAACCAAACTTACCTCCTAACATCGGAGGAAACGATGTACTCACCGGTGAACCTATGCGCGACACTGTATTCACCCTTCTTGCTAAAGTTTTCCACCTCGAAGGTCGCATTACTACAATCTCAGAAAATATTCAACCTCTACTTCCGAATACCAATCGAAGGGGAATATTAGAAGAAGTTAGGGAACTTTAAATTGATAATTAAGACCTATCAAATCAGATGAGTGGATGGATAGAAATGATAGAGGGTAGGATTGAAACCCTGACAAGAATGGTGCGTGATTTATAAGCTATACTTACTACACCAACATCATCACCAACCTCAGCACCAACAACACTTGTAGCACCGACAGCAACAGTATCACCATCAGCAGCACCAGCAGCATAACCAGTACCAATAACAACATCATCAAACGTCTCAACATCGCAATCTGTACCTTAAGCATAATCATCGTTCTACGAATCATTCTACGTAAACTATCTCCGTCCTTCACGGCGATTATGTAATCTCTAATGTTTTAGAGATTATGTACTCTAGCTCTAGCCGTAAATCTGATGAGTTTAATATCACATTGACTCATTAAAATTCATGATTATGACTGAAGAAAATATATATGTATATATGTGTTCATAAAGATTGTAATTAAAAATTTATTTGTACAAACTGTTAATGGTGAAAATATTTTAACGGGTAGGTAATACCCGAGGAATATTCAGATTTCACATTAATAAGTTACACTGTACATTCTTCCAATCTGATTCAACAGTTATTTACTATCCTACTTACATCCACAGATATACGAATCCGTTCACCACAGAATAACCATATTTATCCAATTTCATATTTGGATTTTGACCTATCAAAATCTAACAAGTGGCATAATGAAGAAAACATTGGACAAATAAAATCTGTTAGAAATAAACAATTTAACTATGAGAAGAATTTTGTTAAGAATCCACGCTAACTGTTCCTAGCTAACTGTTCCTAGCTAACTGGTTACATTTTATTTATCGCAATTTACATTCTCGCCATTTACATTCTCGCAATTTTATTTATCATCATTTAATTTCTGTATTTATTTTACGCACTTTAAATATCGGGACACGTATACAAGGTTTTAACATATCATATCGACGCATATTATATATATATATATATATATATATATATATATATATATATATATATATATATATATATATATATATATATATATATATATATATATATATATATATATATATATATATATATATATATTATTTGGAATAACCATAGACACTCTATATGTAGTAATGATCGAGTTCTCTATACAGGGTTGAGGTTGATTCTATAATAATATATATACTTTGAGTTGTGATCGAGTCTGAGACGAATACAGGTCACGTTACATATTAATTAATTCGAATATTATATATTAAACTATATATGAATTATTGAATTGCTAACTGTGGACTACCAACATTGGACAATTAAAATGAATTAAAATATTGACTATAACATATGAAACTAAACATTTCTTCAAGTTTGCCACTTGATTTCATTATAAACCTCATTTGTATCTTGACGATTACAATCTGCGTTCAAACCTTTCGTAATTCTTGAAAACACCTCAATCGAGAGTATGAATCAACCGCACTTCATCTACGGAAGAAGAGATTGACGCATATAGTTATGCACCTAAAAACACTTGGAACCTGAGTAAACATTTAACACGTAGTTGTACTAATTCCCTAGTGTTATTATTACCCAAAATAACTTGATAATCCTTTTTCAAAGTAGCGAATCTTGTCACAGCTCCAGCAAGACAACTTCGACTTTTCGTTCGAAAAAACCTTATTATAACCTTGATATATATGTGTGCTCTTTTATTGTTACCGGAGAACCTTTCATATTCTACCATATTACCAGCAGACGTACCAGCAACCTCGTTGCTTCTTGGTTTAAATCTCTCCGATAAATCATTATATTTATTCATTGAAACCTTATCATATACTCATCTGTATCTTGTAATGAGAACTGCCATACCAATTATCGGGAGTCAGCAATCAGTACTTTGAAAACGTACAGCATATCTACATCAACAGTTATATGTATAACATTTATCTTTTAGAATTATGGTCTTTTATTTTGAAACTCTGAACAGCACTCAGTCTACAAATCAATACTCTGAATGTTGAAAAAGCTGAATGAAGCAGCAGAAACTGTAGACAACCGTAAATGACCTTAATCGTCGGAAGTTTAATGATAAATAATAGTATGTTGGATAAGCTCAAAAAAATTGGAACTGGAAAACGGATTGAGCTAACCACGAAGGAGACCAAGGACAAATACAAGGACCAAATTCTGTATTTAAAGAATCTGATGATTCTGTTTCTGATGAAATCTTTAGCGAATACCTTGCTTCTGAATCTAAACCCTTATGGATAAATCTTCTTCATCATCCATCGATATTAGAAATTCCAAGATATCATCGTATCTTTCATTATAAATATTCTCCATATTTCTGAAGATATTTTCATAACTGTTCTTATCTGAAATCATTAATCTCATCGTGCTATCAGTGTTACATCATATAGAAACTGTTAGTTTCTATATTTTGTAAACTTTCGAGCTTAAAATATGAATGTTATTGAAGTAATGTTGGGAACTGATGCATGAGTTAGTATAATATAATGACACTTGATCAACGTGATTATATTACAGTAAGTCATGCTGAGTTTCTAAATGGAACATGATGATTCACAGACCATACCATCATCATGTGTCATGTTACATAACTCTTTCATTCTGCTTAACTTCTGAATATATCAAGAAAGTATGTTCTTGATAGTTCTATTCTCAGTGACTCAGGTAATTTGACAAATCAAATCATGCGACTACGTTCTTTCTTGTTTAGGACATTAAATTCATTCGAAACTCCATTGATAATGCTAAAAACGAACGTATATTTCATAGCATTATTCCTCAAGAAAGACAAGCTTTTAGTTGCAATTGTTCTATTTACAAGTGATATTCGTTTAAATAATAAAAGGTGAAGACAAAAGACAGATTCGACGAATTGAAGACGCAAACAACCAAAAAGCTCAAAAGTACAAAAGACAATCAAAAAGGTTCCAATTATTGATAAGAAACGTCTCGAAATTACAAGAGTACAAGATTCAAAACGCAAAGTACATGATATTAAATTGTACGCAAGGACGTTCAAAAATCCGGAACCGGGACCAGAGTCAACTCTCAACGCTCGACGCAACGGACTAAAAATTACAAGATAACTATGTATATAAATATAATATAATATATAATTAATTATATTAATTATATATATATTATAAACCGTCGGTAAACAAAGAGCCAAACTCCTCTGAGCTGTAAAAGCAAACTCCGCGACTCGCGGAGTTTGAAGGCCAAAAAGGCCGCGAGTCGCGGAGCCCCAAAATGAGAAACTGCCTATAAAGCCAACCGAATTCTGAGCATTTATCATCATCTTTTTCTTCCTCATTCATACGTAAAATTTATATTTATATTTATAATTTATATTTTAATTTTAATTATAATTCTAATAATAAGGGTATGTTAGCGAATATTGTAAGGGTGTAAGTCGAAATTCTGTCCGTGTAACGCTACGCTATTTTTAATCATTGTAAGTTATGTTCAACCTTTTTATATTAATGTCTCGTAGCTAAGTTATTATTATGCTTATTTAAAACGAAGTAATCATGATGTTGGGCTAATTACTAAAATTGGGTAATTGGGCTTTGTACCATAATTGGGGTTTGGACAAAAGAACGACACTTGTGGAAATTAGACTATGGGCTATTAATGGGCTTTATATTTGTTTAACTAAATGAAAGTTTGTTAATGTTAATATAAAGATTTACAATTGGGCGTCCCTATAAATTACCATATACACTCGATCGGACACCATGGGCGGGGTATTTATATGTACGAATAATCGTTCATTTAACCGGACACGGGAATGGATTAATAGCCACTAGAATAATTAAAACAGGGGTGAAATTACATTCAAGGGTAATTGGTGTAATTGCTAACAAAGTAGTAAAACCTTGGTTTACACGCAGTTGATAACCTGGTGTATTTATTAAACAAAGTATTAAAACCTTGTTACAATTCGAATCCCCAATTAGTTGGAATATTTAACTTCGGGTATAAGGATAATTTGACGAGGACACTCGCACTTTATATTTATGACTGATGGACTGTTATGGACAAAAACCAGACGGACATATTAAATAATCCAGGACAAAGGACAATTAACCCATGGGCATAAAACTAAAATCAACACGTCAAACATCATGATTACGGAAATTTAAATAAGCATAATTCTTTTATTTCATATTTAATTTCCTTTATTTTATATTTAATTGCACTTCTAATTATCGCATTTTTATTGTTATTGTATTTAATTGCACTTTTAATTATCGTCCTTTTTAATTATCGCAAGTTTATTTTATCGCACTTTTATTATTCGCAATTTCATTATCGTTATTTATTTTACGCTTTAAATTAAGTCTTTTATTTATTTAATATTGTACATTAGGTTTTAACTGCGACTAAAGTTTTAAAATCGACAAACCGGTCATTAAACGGTAAAAACCCCCCTTTATAATAATAATATTACTTATATATATGTTTGTATTTTTATAAAAGTAAATTAATATAGCGTTGAGCTTTGTTTAAAAAAGATTCCCTGTGGAACGAACCGGACTTACTAAAAACTACACTACTGTACGATTAGGTACACTGCCTATAAGTGTTGTAGCAAGGTTTAAGTATATCCATTCTATAAATAAATAAATATCTTGTGTAAAATTGTATCGTATTTAATAGTATTTTCGCACTAAAAATAATACTATTTTGTATACACCCCCTACGACATCAAGTATTTTTGGCGCCGCTGCCGGGGAATTAGCATTTAAACGCCGGAAGCGCAACGCTAATATATATAAAAAAAAAAGAGATTTATTCTATTAAAAGTCGCTTTTGTAAAAATACGTTTTAAATATTCGAAAATATAAAAAGAAAAACAAAAATATAAGTATTTTTAAGATTTTGTTAAATATTTAAGTTTTATAAGTTTCTTTATTTTTATTTTAGTTTATAAAAATATAATTTTTATTTAAATATCTTTTATTTATTTAAAAATAGAAAACAGAAAATAAAAAAAAAATAAATAAAGAAAAACGCGTCGAATTTAATAAGCTGTCATCTGAATTTCTGAACCCCGCGACTCGCGGGGTTTTCTGCATTAATTACCGCGACTCGCGGAGTGACTCTGACACGAGACAGAACCCTAATTCAGCATTTATTACGGATTATTAATAATTATTATTATTATTAACCCTAATTATTATTATTATTATAATTAAGTTTATTTTTAATTTAAGTTTTATTTAATTTATATTTTGTTTAAATTAGTTTAATTAATTTGTAAAATTAATAGTTTTAATAAATAAATAATATAAAAATAATATTTTTATAAAAATTGTAATTTTTACAACTTTTTGTATATTTTTATATTTTGTCCCTTTTTAATCTCTTTAGCGTAACTTTTGTATTTTTAGCTCATATTTAGTTTTAAACTTAGTTTTTGCCATAGTTATTTTTACTCATAGATTTTTAAGCTTTGCCGTAGAATTCCTTAAGTGCTTTTTCTTTAGACTAAGATTTAGATACTTTAGAATTTTGCGACGCCTTTTTAAGTTTTAGTTTCTTTTTAAGTTATTTCCATTTGGGATTTAGTTTTTCCTGTAAGCTTTAATATTTTTAGACGACTTTTACCTATGTATCAATTATCATTCCAATTAGTAATCTCAATTTGCGATTATAATTTTAAGTTAGTTGTAGTAATAAGGTTAGGTTAGTCAAGTATTTTTAAGTTTTATAAGTTTCTTTTATTTTTTCGTCACCTTTTATTTTTCAACCATTTTTCTTTTTCGACCTTTTTCGACGAACTCTTTTTCTTTCTTATTTCTCGCTATTCTAGTTTTAGGACATAGATTTTTTTCTACTTCTTATCTAAATTTCTTAAAATTACGAAAATTTATTTTGAGTAGTTAAATTGATAGACATCAAAATTTTCTGGTTCGTAGTAATAGTTGGATTTGTACGTGGACCGGGTTATTGGAGCCAAACAGTCCTCAATTATATTAAGACCAAACGAATCCTGCCCCTCTGCTGCATCTTTTGGCTATTCGAAACGTGGGCAAAATCAGAAAAGTCTATTGATTGGATAACTTATATAATTTTTCTTTCCTTTTTAAAAACTAATAGGATATTCAGTGAATGCACCGAGCAAGACGTTCACCACCTTTTGTACGTTCACCACCTGTAACTAGATCAAGACATTTAGCAAATATAACCGCCGTTGATTTTTCTTTAGAATCGTCATCCAGTAAACCAAGTACTTCAGTTCAAATTTCCGATAATCCATTTTTTGAACCCGACCTCACAATTGAGAATCCGGAGAATATTCAGGAACGGTTCGTAGATCCTGAACCATTAAACTTTCCTCCAGAGCCACCAATCATTCAAACAGAGATTGTTGAGGAACGAACCATTAAATCAGAATCATCTAGTGATACCGATTCAACAAATTCAATTATGGAGAATCTGGAACCTTTAAGTATGGAAGACCGAATGAGAGCTAAACGCACTGGCCAAGGTCACGCAATTACTCATCCAGACATTAATGCGCCAGATTATGAAATCAAAGGACAAATTCTACACATGGTGACTAATCAATGCCAATTTAGTGGTGCGCCGAAGGAAGATCCAAATGAACATCTACGTACCTTTAATAGGATCTGCACACTATTTAAAATCCGAGAAGTGGAGGATGAACAGATATATCTCATGTTATTTCCCTGGACTTTAAAGGGAGAAGCCAAAGATTGATTGGAATCGTTACCTGAAGGGGCGATCGATACATGGGACGTTTTAATTGACAAATTTCTTAAACAATTCTTTCCTGCATCTAAAGCCGTAAGACTTCAAGCAGAAATTGTTACGTTCACACAGAAGCCAAATGAAACTCTATATGAGGCGTGGACAAGATATGGAAAATTGTTAAGAGGATGTCCGCAACATGGTTTAGACACCTGTCAAATAGTACAAATATTCTACCAACGATGCGACATCACTACAAGGAAAGACATAGATATAGCAGCTGGTGGTTCTATTATGAAGAAAACCGAAACTGATGCTTACAAAATTATTGATAACACTGCTTCCCACTCACATGAGTGGCACCAAGAAAAAGATATCATTAGATCATCTAAAGCAGCTAGAGCCAATTCTAGCCATGACTTAGATTCCATTTCCGCAAAGATAGATGCTGTGGAAAGACGAATGGAAAAGATGACTAAAGATATTCACTCAATACGAATTAGTTGTGAGCAGTGTGGAGGACCACATTTGACAAAAGATTGTCTCAGTATTGAATTAACAATGGAACAAAGAGAGAATATTTCATACATAAACCAAAGGCCTGGAAATAATTATCAGAATAATTATCAACCGCCAAGACCGATTTACAATCAAAACCAGAATTATAACAGAAATATTCCATACAACAACCAACAATCCTAGCAATCAACAAGTAACCAATAATACTTATAATCAGCAAAGACCAAATTTTCAAAACAAACCACCACAACAAACCGATGATAAAAAGCCGAATTTAGAAGATATGATGACGAAGCTAGTTGAAACTCAAACGCAGTTTTTCACATCTCAGAAACAAACCAATGAACAAAATGCTCAAGCATTTAGAAATCAACAAGCTTCTATTCAAAATCTGGAACAAGAAGTAAGTAACCTAGCAAGGTTAATAGGTGAAAGAAAACCGGGAAGTCTACCTAGTGATACAAATGCTAACCCCCGGAATGAAACAGCTAAAGCTATTACCACAAGAAGTGGTACAACACTTAAACCACCTGAAATACCTGTAACTTCTGATGAAGCCATTCCTACTCAACAAGAATCACAACCTGATCAAGATAAGGAAAAAGAACCGGTAGTTGAAAAGGTTAATGAAGATAACACAGTTAAGGATAAACCTTATGTTAAACCATACCAACCACCACTTCCTTACCCGAATAAAATGAAGAAAGAGAAACTTGAAGCCGAGCAATCCAAATTCTTGGATATGTTTAAACAGATAAATGTAAATCTTCCTTTCATTGATGTGATTTCAGGAATGCCTAGATATGCTAAATTCTTGAAAGATCTAATTTCAAATAGAAAGAAAATGGAAGAACTCTCGGCTGTTACTATGAATGCTAATTGTTCAGCAGTGCTGTTGAATAAGATACCAGAAAAATTATCTGATCCAGGAAGTTTCACAATTCCATGTTTTCTGGGTAGTCTTAGTTCAATAGAAGCATTGGCAGACTTAGGTGCTAGTATAAATCTAATGCCGTATTCACTATACGCTAAACTAGACCTTGGAGAATTGAAACCAACCAGAATAAGCATACAACTAGCCGATAGATCAATAAAATATCCTAGAGGGATAATGGAGAACATGCTAGTTAAAGTTGGTACTTTAGTATTTCCAGTAGATTTTGTTGTTTTGGACATGGAAGAAGATTCTCAAGTTCCTCTCATATTAGGAAGACCATTCTTAAACACGGCTAAAGCAATGATAGACGTGTTCGGTAAGAAACTGACCCTAAGTATAGAGGATGAGAGTGTTACCTTTTCAGTTGATAGAGCAATGCAACAACCACAATCTGCAGATGATACATGTTATTATATTCAAACTATAGATGCACATGCAGAATTATTAGAAGAATTTCCAGAATTACAAGGAACAGGAGAATGTTCTTTAGGAGAAGGTAATGAACCAATTGATGAAGTTGAAATGTTAGCTACACTTATAGCTAATGGATATGAACCAACAACAGAAGAAATTCAAATGCTAAAAGAAGAAGACAGATATCGATATAAATCATCGATAGAAGAACCTCCGAAATTAGAGTTAAAGCCACTTCCAAACCATTTGGAATACGCTTATTTACATGGTGAATCTGAATTACCTGTAATAATATCGTCTTCTCTTACTGAAAATGAGAAATCACAACTCATTTCTGTGTTGAAAGCTCATAAACCAGCCATTGCATGGAAGATTCATGATATTAAAGGAATAAGTCCTTCGTATTGCACACATAAAATCCTTATGGAAGAAGGTCATAAAACGTATGTGCAACGCCAACGAAGACTAAATCCTAATATGCAAGATGTAGTTAAGAAAGAGATTAGTAAACTGCTAGATGCAGGTTTAATTTATCCAATCTCTGATTGTCCATGGGTAAGCCCAGTTCAATGCGTGCCTAAGAAGGGTGGCATGACTGTCATTACAAATGAGAAAAATGAGCTTATTCCTACTAGAACTGTAACAGGATGGCGTGTGTGTATTGATTATAAAAAATTAAATGACGCCACCAGAAAAGATCACTTTCCCTTACCTTTCATAGATCAAATATTGGAAAGATTAGCCGGAAATAGTTACTATTGTTTTCTAGATGGATTTTCCGGATATTTTCAAATTCCAATAGCACCCGAAGACCAAGAGAAAACCACATTCACGTGCCCTTATGGTACTTTTGCTTACAAACGCATGCCATTTGGACTTTGTAACACCCCTGCAACTTTTCAAAGGTGTATGATGGCGTTTTTTCACGACATGATAGAAGAATGCATGGAAGTATTCATGGATGACTTTTCAGTCTTCGGTGATACATTTAAATCATGTCTAGTTAATCTGGAACGAATGCTAATTAGATGCGAAAAATCAAATCTAGTTCTTAATTGGGAGAAATGCCATTTCATGGTTAAAGAAGGCATCGTTCTTGGACATAAAATTTCAAAAGAAGGAATTGAAGTGGATAGAGCTAAAGTAGATGTAATTGCTAAACTTCCACATCCCACCAATGTTAGAGGAGTTAGGAGTTTTCTAGGGCATGCCAGTTTTTACCGACGTTTCATAAAAGATTTTTCTAAAATTGCCACTCCTATGAATAAACTCCTAGAAAAGGATGCTCCATTCATCTTTTCAGATGAGTGTATCAAATCTTTTAATTTTCTTAAAGAGAAACTCACTAATGCGCCGATCATGATAACACCAAATTGGAATCTACCATTTGAACTAATGTGCGATGCAAGTGATTTTGCAATGGGAGCCGTTTTAGAACAAAGGATTGAAAAACGATTTCAACCTATATATTATGCTAGTAAGACGTTACAAGGAGCACAAACGAACTATACAACTACTGAAAAAGAACTCCTTGCTATTGTCTTTGCTTTTGACAAATTTCGATCATATCTCGTTCTAGCAAAAACGGTGGTCTATACCGACCATTCTGCTCTTAGATACCTATTTTCGAAACAAGATGCTAAACCAAGATTAATCCGTTGGATCTTACTATTACAAGAGTTTGATATTGAAATCCGAGACAAAAAGGGAGCAGAAAATCTCGCCGCTGATCATCTTTCTCGTCTTGAAAATCCTGAATTAGAAGTTCTAAATGAATCAGCCATACAAGACAACTTTCCTGATGAATATCTATTGAAGATAGATTATAATGAAATCCCATGGTTTGCAGACTATGCAAACTACTTAGTTTGTAGATTCCTTGAAAAAGGATTATCGTACCAAAGACGAAAGAAATTCTTCAGTGATATAAAACACTATTTCTGGGAAGATCCACATTTGTTTAAAAGTTGTCCAGATGGAATAATACGCCGATGTGTATTTGGAGATGAAGCTAGTAAAATTTTAAACCATTGTCACACAGGACCAACAGGAGGGCATTATGGGCCTCAACTAACAGCAAGAAAAGTTTATGAAGCTGGATTCTATTGGCCTACAATTTACAAAGACGCACACCTTCTTTGCAAATCCTGTGATGCATGTCAAAGGGCCAGAAAAATAAGTCAACGTGATGAAATGCCACAAAATGTCATCCAAGTATGTGAAGTATTTGACATTTGGGGTATTGACTTTATGGGTCCATTTCCAAAATCTCATAATAATCTATATATACTCGTAGCCATTGATTATGTATCTAAATGGGAGGAAGCACAAGCTCTCCCAACTAACGATGCACGAGTCGTAGTCAACTTTTTAAAACGTCTTTTTGCAAGGTTTGGAACACCGAAAGCTTTAATAAGTGATCGAGGTACTCATTTCTGTAATAATCAACTTGAGAAAGTTCTTAAAAGATATGGAGTAACTCATAAAATCTCCACCGCATATCATCCACAAACAAGTGGATAAGTTGAAAATACCAACCGAGCTTTAAAACGTATTCTAGAGAAAATCGAAGGATCAAATCCAAAGGAATGGTCCATTAAATTGGAGGATGCACTCTGGGCTTTTAGAACAGCCTACAAAACTCCAATTGAAACCACACCTTTTAGACTTGTTTATGAAAAAGCATGTCATCTTCCAGTAGAAATTGAACACAAAGCATTTTGGGCTTTGAAGACATGTAATCTTGATTTACATGAAGCCGGACGTCTACGATTAAGTCAACTAAATGAATTAGAAGAATTAAGACATGAAGCATACGATAATTCGTTAATCTATAAAGAAAGAACGAAGAAATGGCATGATAAAAGAATCAGAAGTTCAAAAGAATTTAAAGAAGGAGACAGAGTTCTTCTTTTCAATTCACGATTCAAGCTATTTCCTGGAAAATTGAAATCAAGATGGTCTGGACCATTCATAGTCAAAAGAGTTTTCCCATACGGAATGATAGAATTAATAAATTCAAAAGGGATTGAATTTAAAGTTAATGGTAACAGAGTTAAACATTACATACATGGTTCGATGGAAGTCGACAACGAAGTTAATCACAATTTCGACACCACAGCTAACTAAGTGTGGGGAGAATCAAGTCTTTAAAGGATAATATGTATTTCTGTTAGAGTTAGATTGTCTGTTTTCGTGTAGTTCTCGAAAATGGAACCCGAATGGTCTTTCCCTAGCAGACCCTAAAGAACTAGTCTTCTTCCCCCATTCTGAATTTTTATTTTTTTTAGGTTTTTACGAAATGAAGACTGCCTGTGAACTAAACCATGGTCTAATGCTACACGCTTTGATCACTAAACGTAATAATGACATACTACCGAGTGAAATAGTATCAGTAATCAGAGAAAGAATGGACGGAGTTAGAAAAGAATCCAGATGCGAAGATAATAAGTTACAATTTGGTAAAGGAAAATCAAAATCCGCAGCGAAAAGAAGAGCACGACACCTAGAAAGATGTCACAAATGCGGAAAATGGTCACATGGAGGTAAATGTTCAAATAATCAAACCTATTCAAATACCGAATTTGTTACTTTATGCAGAGACGGACCGTTCATATGTTTAGAAGAAAAGACACTGAATGCTCGAGGTTACGCCTATGTAGCCATGGAAAACCAATTAAACCAACTATCGTATGAATGGGATAGATCATATAACTAAGAAATCTATTTCACAGGTATGTCTGTACAGTTTTTATTTTTATTTTTATTTTTAACCTTTTGATAATAAACGCTAATTTGTTCGCTAAAAAGTATTAAATTGGTATTGAATAAAATTAGGTTTGGCGACCGAAATTATTGATATCATTCAAAAATTTATTACATCACTGCGAAATTTAACGTTTATTCTTAAGGTATAAATATCTTTAAACAATCAACCCAAAATATTTCAAAAATTCGTCATGAGTTAAATTAGGTTTTGGAACCGAAATTACTTTACCGAAAATAGGGGCGCATATTTTTGATAATATTTGATTGATTAAAGTGGGATAAAAAGCCAAAAAGATTTTTAATTTTATTTTTACCATGTTTTTAAAATTAATATTTAAATCTTAAATTAATATTGTAAACTTTGTAAAAACAATATATTTAAAATTGTAAATATTTGAAAAATTAATATAAGTTTGGTATGAATTTATAATATGAATTTTTAAATTAAGTTTGGTGTGAATTTTTAATTTTTAAAATATGAATTTTTAATTTTATGCATTTCAAATTTTAAGTTTGGTGTGAAATTTTAATATTAATTTTGAATTTTATATTTAAGTTGTGTGAATTTAAAAACAAAAATTTACTTTATCTCATTAAGTTAAAAATATGATTTTTAAAATTCGTCGTAAGTTGAAGACTAGGTCTTTGAACCGAAATTGCTTTACCCGAGGGAGGGACGAGAACTTTTATTATCATTATTTTTAATCTCATTGAATTAAAGTATGCCAAAAACATAAAAAAATCAAAAATCTTAGCTTTTAAAACAATCGCTACAAAAAGACAAATTTTAAAATTTTGTCGAAGGACGGACTAGAACATCAATCCGAAACGACCTCGTCCTAAATAACAAGGGAAACAAAATTTTAAAATTAATTACTTAATTGTTTTAATAAGTTAAAGTTTATAAAAAAAAAAAAAAAAAAATTACCAAACTCCGCGACTCACGGAGTTTGGAGGGTTAATCCCCGCGACTCGCGGAGGGATGAAAAATCAGAAAAAAAAATAAAGAGCTGGAACAGATCAGTCCCAACCCCAAAACAAAAAAACCTGCGAAAAACTGCACCCGAAAAACCCGAAAAATACACCCCAAAATCACAATTTTTAACCGTTAATCACCAAATCTTTTGCTAAAATCATGTTGAGAAGGATGCTATCTAAGAATTACTCAAGAAAAACGGTAAATTTCTACACCTAAACACCATTTAATTCGAAATTTGATGTTCTTGAGCAATTTTTTTCCCAATTTGATTTTGATGCTTTTTAGTGTAATTAGGCTTAAATTGTTTATGTATTATGCTTGTATAACCTAGATTGATGCTGTTTAACATGATTAGAAGCCTTAAACTTCAAATTTTGAATAATCTAGGGTTTGTGTTCTTGAGCAATTTGGGGCTTTTTGATATAAACAGGTTATGGCCGATTTTTGTCATGAATTGTTGCTAAATTAAGTAGTGTAACATGTCTAGGTAGTTAAATGATCCAAACTTTGAGCCTAAACATGATTTTGAGAATTAAAGTGGACTTTTTCAAGTCTAAAATTCATGAACTTGATTTTTGAAAGATAATGCCATTTGAGACTTGTTTAATTGCTAGTAATGATTATTTTGACATGTTATTTGAGTTGAATGCTTATGAACTTGGCGAACATTTTCGTATATGCTTATTTGAAAAAGTGTAGATTTGATGAAAATGTGAAAATGAGCTTAAGTTTAATATAAATTGATAATGTCATTGTAATTATTTTGATTGATGATTTTGCTGACACTAATGCATATTTGGATGCACAAAAATTGTGTTTGATGTGTTTTGCAGACTGAAAGGGGTGAATCTTCATCTCAAGCCCGCAATGCTCCTCCTGAGAACGCGGAACAACAGGAGGTGGATAACTACTACAAGCAGGATATACCTCATCCAGTCATGACCTTTTCTGATATGCACTTGGAAGAGTTGCACCCGAACCTGAGATTTGACAGACTTTGGATAGATTATCCAAAATATCAAAGGGGTTTGCATACTCTTCATTCTAAGGTTGTTGAGGTACCGAGGGTCATAGAATGGGGACCCTTAGATGCTGTAGAATTGGCCGGGCCAATTAGGGAATTACTTGTACAGAGGTATGGTAATTCTTCTTTTAATGACTGGGTACGTTTATTCACCATGCGTAGACCTGTATATAAAGTATGGTGTGAAGAATTGTTATGTAGTATAGAGTTGAATGATCGGGTAGCTAGTTTAACCGATCGTTCTTTTATTAGATTTTTGTTAGGCGGTTCGATGCGCCACATGTCTTTACTGGACATGGCTCAGGCTTTACGTATATATACGCCTGAGGAGTTAGCGTCTGCCGATTGTAGAGGATTGATACTAAACGGTAGAAAGATAGATGAAAATTTTGATACACACGGTGTGTGGAGTCAAATGACAAGCCATCACCGTTTCAAAGGGGGAAATTACTCTTATTTGGATATAGATAGAGCCGAATTAAGAGTGATACATAGGTTTTTAGCTAATTCGATTACACAAAGGGGTAAAAACAAGGAAAAGGTAAATGAACAAGATTTGTTTTACCATATGTGTATTCGAGACCCACAAAGCGCTGTAAGTATACCATATTGTGTGGGTTATTATTTATCAGCTATGGTTCGGGGGATGCGACCACATAGCATAATAGGAGGTGGTATTTTTATTACTTTGATTGGTGAATATCTCGGTGTGGATATAAGTCGGGGGGAATTATTAGTAGAAGAACCGGAACCCCGCGATACTATAGGTTTAAATGTATACCATGGTGCGAAAGTTTTGAAGAGGCGAAATAACACCGCAGTACGATACCATGGTAGACATCCACAGGTGGAGAGAAACCAACAGCAAGGTAATGTAGGAGGGGGGAATGAGATGCAAGAAATGCAAAGGTTTATAGCTTCTCAGGAATACGAAAATGCTAGACAGAGAGCATTTGAAGATTGGCAAGTTCATCAGAACCAAATCATAGCTCATTGCCAACATATAGGTAGAAACTATATTCCTACACCGAAACCCATCTTCCCTCCCTGGTCTATAGAGATGCAGCCACCGTATCCTACGTATGACCCTGCCGAAGCATTCTATAGCACCTATGGTTATGCCTGGAACCCCTATTGGTACCAATATCATCCTTAGTTTACTTATTATTATTTTTTTTTTTTGTAATTTGTAATTATTGATACGTTTAATACTTTTGTTAATATTGTAATTATTTTTATAATTGTCTAACTTTTATTCTTAAATTTTAATAATTTTTGAATGTGGGGTAATATACCAAACTTCAAAAATATGTATATATGTTTGCAGTTTATCTTATGTACACAACAGGGTAAAATAACGCATTTTCAAAGACTGGCATTAAGTTCAGCACAAGCAACTAATTTTGACGACAAGAAGCAAAATATATGTGAAATAACAACAAGACGGAATGAACAAATGATGTGCACCATTTATCATTCAGCAAACAAACGCCAATATATTTGGAAACTTTGGTAAAATTTAATCATTTTCACACAAATCACCCTCAATAATTTAAATTGTTACTGATTTCTTGCAAATGAGGGCATTGCAAGATCTTAAGTATGGGAAGGGGTTAAATTCTTTCGGATTTTAAAATTTTTTACTTTATACACTTGGTTACCATTAAAAATACTAGTAAAGCAGTAGTTGTATTAGAATCTAGTGCTCTCTGATAAAAAAGAACAGCCCTAGTCTTATATACTGACTACCCAATTCTAGTAAAATTTTTCAAAATTTTCAATTAAATGAACTAAAAATCATGTTTATACATATTTATGAACGATAAAACTAGGTTTTAACACCGAAATTATTGTTACCTCAAAAAGGACATAAATTGAGAAACAAACCAAAATGTTAAAATTCATTTAAAATGGAATAGAGGACGATAAAAAGGAAAATAAAAGCCAAGTGTGGGAAAATTTACCAAGTTATCTTAAACATATGTCACATATATCTGTAACAAATAACTGAAAATACTTTTGCTTTGCACTAAACTAAACTGTTTTACCAAATAAAAGAAAAGAAAAGATGGATCTACACGATGAATCAATTCAATCATTAAAAGGAAGTAAAGTCTTCCGAAAAAGACACGCGCTTCTTAATTTAGGTCATGAAGATGTCGTCCAGACCAGCTGTAGGTTGATGAAAAATCTAGAAAAGTCATCACTAAAATCAGCAGGAAATCCACGGACCTCAGCATTAAACAGGGTCGCCAAGTGGTCAAATTTATCCTAACCATGAGAAGGATTTATTTTGTACAATGGGGGGGCACCATGCAAATTAGCTTGATAAGACTAATGAATCAGACCCCCAGAAAGGATAATCTCCTTAAAGATTAAAAATCAGCTTTTAAGACTGATATTACTCAATCCTTGAGATTGACTTTAAAGATTGAGAATTACAAACTCATGGAATTCGATGATATCTAAACTCGAGCTTGAACGAGAAAATATTTTGATCAAATTAAAACCGATTTGTTTTCTGAAAACCCTATTTTCAATGCGTTCATTACCATTGAACGTAAAATCCTAGGAATTCACCTAGAATTCATTAGGTCACCTGAACTAAATCGGGTGTCAACCGTAAGAACGGTGGTTGCATAGTGGTCAAAGACAGGACCTTGTGCCATACCGAAAAATCATAAGGGTGAGCTTTACTATTGCTCCTACCAAGGATAGTAATTGCGTCCGACACGTTATAAACCATAATTAAAAGCATGTCAGGGGACATTGCCTTAACAGTTGCTTGTTCAACGCTTTCCTTTACAACCGGACGGTAGTTTACTGAAAGGTAATATACGGGACAAGTAAACTGGACGTGTTGCTTTCCAAATACAAGGTTAGTAAGTGGGTAACACAAAACCATAAGTTTTGAGCTAAAATTTTCAAATCTGAAACCCACCAAACCCACAAAAATATTTTGCAAACACCGGAAAAGGGTTATCCCGGAAAACTTATCTAGGGTAAAAACTAGATTTAATTTTCAAAAGATCAAATGTTTTCATAAAGATCCAATTTCCTTAATGGATTTAAATTTTTATAGTCATGTGGGACTGTAAACCATATCGTTACTACCATTGTTCATACCACCGTATAGAAATCACTAATATACAAAGTGTGAAGAATAAAGAAGTGATTCGTGTATTTCAAGACGATATTGCTTGAGGACAAGCAACGCTCAAGTGTGGAAATATTTGATAATGCTAAAAACGAACATATATTTCATAGCATTATTCCTCAAGAAAGACAAGCTTTTAGTTGCAATTGTTCTATTTACAAGTGATATTCGTTTAAATAATAAAAGGTGAAGACAAAAGACAGATTCGACGAATTGAAGACACAAACAACCAAAAAGCTCAAAAGTACAAAAGACAATCAAAAAGGTTCCAATTATTGATAAGAAACATCTCGAAATTACAAGAGTACAAGATTCAAAACGCAAAGTACAAGATATTAAATTGTACGCAAGGACGTTCGAAAATCCGGAACCGGGACCAGAGTCAACTCTCAACACTTGACGCAACGGACTAAAAATTACAAGATAACTATGTATATAAATATAATATAATATATAATTAATTATATTAATTATATATATATATTATAAACCGTCGATAAACAAAGAGTCAAACTCCTCTGAGCTGTAAAAGCAAACTCCGCGACTCGCGGAGTTTGAAGGCCAAAAAGGCCGCGAGTCGCGGAGCCCCAAAATGAGAAACTGCCTATAAAGCCAACCGAATTCTGAGCATTTATCATCATCTTTTTCTTCCTCATTCATACGTAAAATTTATATTTATATTTATAATTTATATTTTAATTTTAATTATAATTCTAATAATAAGGGTATGTTAGCGAATATTGTAAGGGTGTAAGTCGAAATTCTGTCCGTGTAACGCTACGCTATTTTTAATCATTGTAAGTTATGTTCAACCTTTTTATATTAATGTCTCGTAGCTAAGTTATTATTATGCTTATTTAAAACGAAGTAATCATGATGTTGGGCTAATTACTAAAATTGGGTAATTGGGCTTTGTACCATAATTGGGGTTTGGACAAAAGAACGACACTTGTGGAAATTAGACTATAGGCTATTAATGGGCTTTATATTTGTTTAACTAAATGAAAGTTTGTTAATGTTAATATAAAGATTTACAATTGGGCGTCCCTATAAATTACCATATACACTCGATCGGACACGATGGGCGGGGTATTTATATGTACGAATAATCGTTCATTTAACCGGACACGGGAATGGATTAATAGCCACTAGAATAATTAAAACAGGGGTGAAATTACATTCAAGGGTAATTGGTGTAATTGCTAACAAAGTAGTAAAACCTTGGTTTACACGAAGTTGATAACCTGGTGTATTCATTAAACAAAGTATTAAAACCTTGTTACAATTCGAATCCCCAATTAGTTGGAATATTTAACTTCGGGCATAAGGATAATTTGACGAGGACACTCGCACTTTATATTTATGACTGATGGACTGTTATGGACAAAAACCAGACGGACATATTAAATAATCCAGGACAAAGGACAATTAACCCATGGGCATAAAACTAAAATCAACACGTCAAACATCATGATTACGGAAATTTAAATAAGCATAATTCTTTTATTTCATATTTAATTTCCTTTATTTTATATTTAATTGCACTTCTAATTATCGCATTTTTATTGTTATTGTATTTAATTGCACTTTTAATTATCGTCCTTTTTAATTATCGCAAGTTTATTTTATCGCACTTTTATTATTCGCAATTTCATTATCGTTATTTATTTTACGCTTTAAATTAAGTCTTTTATTTATTTAATATTGTACATTAGGTTTTAACTGCGACTAAAGTTTTAAAATCGACAAACCGGTCATTAAACGGTAAAAACCCCCCTTTATAATAATAATATTACTTATATATATGTTTGTATTTTTATAAAAGTAAATTAATATAGCGTTGAGCTTTGTTTAAAAAAGATTCCCTGTGGAACGAACCGGACTTACTAAAAACTACACTACTGTACGATTAGGTACACTGCCTATAAGTGTTGTAGCAAGGTTTAAGTATATCCATTCTATAAATAAATAAATATCTTGTGTAAAATTGTATCGTATTTAATAGTATTTTCGCACTAAAAATAATACTATTTTGTATACACCCCCTACGACATCATCCATACTTACGAATTCCGGACCGTTACTCGCGTTACTACCGGTCGAGAAGACAATAAAAAGGCAAAGAGTTCCAAAATATGAGAGAAAATATAAAGCCCAATAATAACACAGAGGCTACAAACTGTGGATATTAATACGAATAACAATATAAAGACACGGTATAATTAAGAATAGTATCATCCCAAGGTAATAGTATAAGTGAATAAATTTTTCTGGTGGAAGATTGAAAAGAAGGATGACAGAAATGATAAATAGGAAAACATCAAGGATTAGAATTGAATTAAGCATTTTCACAATCTTTTGGATGTATGAACTAAGAAATAAAGTATAGGAATGGTGAGAATAATGGAACGGAAGAGTTTAATTTATAATGGAAATATCAGACAGAGTAATCGAGGCAGATCACCGTATTTAATTATAGAGATCTTAATCTCCTTATTCACCGAAGAATCAAATCTCTCAGATTTCGAAGATTTTCTTTAAATCCCTTGAATTTCGGAATTCAACCAAGATGACGTCAAAAGTTAAGACGTATCTTAGTTTCTAAATTCCACCGTGACTACGTCAAAAGATAAATCTCTATCTCAATCTGTTGCGACAGCTTCATTCTTACGCTTAACCTAATCGAATTGTTTTATCTATATTAGTCAATAATGATAAAACTCCATTTATCAACTCTTATTTTTCATGAAAACATTTTTATTGTTAGCCATGACCACCTCACTCAAATTTCGGGATGAAATTTCTTTAACGGGTAGGTACTGTGACGACCCGGGAATTTCTGACCAAAATTAAACTTAATCTTTATATGAATTCGACACGTTAAGCAAAGTCTATAAGATTGAGTCTCAAAAGTTTGAACTGTGTTCATATTTATATATACATTTAACCTTTGACTAATCCCGACGATTCACGAACAATTGTTTATAAATAAATATGTATATATGTAAATGTAAATATATATATAATAATTTGAAATTAAAAATATAAAATAATAAACAGAATAATTAAGTTGTTATTAAAATGAATATATAAAAATATATATATAAAGTATTATTATGAATCCTTATAAGATATATATATATATATATATATATATATATATATATATATATATATATATATATATATATATATATATATGATTTTTATTAATAATTATTAGGTTGAAACATATATAGAATATATAAATGTTAAAAATTCAAAGGATGTATTCATATCATATATGATATTACAAAATTCATAAATTGTAAATGTAATTAAAAGTTAAAAATAAAATAAAATAATATTAAAAATGTTAGTATTACTTTTATCAAAATAAATACTGATATTAACAATTGAATCTATTATGAATATGTATATGATGAAATATAATGTAATACATGTGATTGATTATACTAGTGTTATTATTATTATTATTATTATTAGAAATAATACAATTGTTATATTATTATTATTGTTGTAATTAGTATTATTATTAGTACCATCAATATTATTATTATTATCATTTTATATTTACTTTTATTCTTATTAAGAATATTAGTATAATTTTGATATAATTATTATTAATATTATTATTATATTTCTATTATTATTATTATTATTAGTATTTTATTAAAATTATTAAAAACATATTATTATTATCCTTAGTATTTTAAATATTAATATGTATTATTATTATTATTATTCTTTAATATTAATTATATATAATATAACAGCAGATATATTCTTTTACGGGTATGGAATTGTTATCTATCATTATCAGTGTTTTTATTTTCTTCTCTTTCTGTTTACTTGTGTGTATATGTCGACTTCATCTCCTCATAATTCAATAAATCAAAATCACGTTATCAGACTCCAATCATTCGAATGCTTCACCTTTATTCTCAATTATTAATCGCAACTACAACCATTTTATCAAGTTAATTGGACAGAAAATATAAAAAAAGGAGGTACGTATCTGTTTACAACCCATTTTTTCAAATTAATCGATTTTGTAACAAATTTCAAATTGTGTTAATGCTGTTCTGTTAGTAAATTGCTAAACAAACTTTTTGTAAAACCTCAATCTTCAATTTTACATAATGAGTTCGAATTTGAAGGTCAAACTTTCAATTTCAAAAAGTCAACCAATCTGTTCTTAGTAAAATTCGACTTTTCTGTTATGTTTAAGATTCAATTGATGTTTCCAATAGTTTCTATTAATGATTCACAAATTATTTCATGTTATAATCATTGGCTAATACGCGATCAAAAATCAAAATCAAATTTTATTTTTTTTAGTAAACAGCGACGACAGGTTCTGTTTTATTTTTTATTTTTTTTTTATTTTTTTTGAATCAGTTAAATTAAAACACAAATAGAAATCATTTTCCTGTTTTTATTACAAATTTAAAAAAAAAATAAAATGAGAAGTGGTAAGTGCTCTGGTTGACTAATTCATGAAGAAGAAGAAGAAAAGAGGGAGAAAACAGATATACGAGTTAAGAAAATTAGAATCTCATAATATTCAGAAAAACATAATTGGAGGAATGGTTAAGAGCTAGTGACTGGTTTCTTGAGGTCGCGGGTTCGAGCCTCGTAGTGGGCAATTCTTTTTACACAAGCTTTAAAAGGGTATAAACCTTTTATATTATTATTTTTATTATTATTATCATCATTTTTATTGTTATTGTTACTAGTATTATTATTATTATCATTGTTATTGTTATTATTAAAGATTGTTAGTATTATTATTATTTTTATTATTATTTTTATTGTTATTATTATTATTATTATTATTATTATTATTATTATTATTATTATTATTATTATTATTATTATTATTATCAAATAAGTATTAGTTATCATTTATTGTTATTATCATAATAATCT
The DNA here is from genome assembly GCF_046630445.1 of Rutidosis leptorrhynchoides. Taxonomy (NCBI): domain Eukaryota; kingdom Viridiplantae; phylum Streptophyta; class Magnoliopsida; order Asterales; family Asteraceae; genus Rutidosis; species Rutidosis leptorrhynchoides. Next base: position 253,009,937 of record NC_092337.1, read on the forward strand.
TTACAAATATGACTAATATCATTATTAATGTTGCTACTAATATTGTTTTCGTCATAATCTTATCATTTTTTTTATTTAAAAGATCATTTAAAATATCTAATAAGATTAAAATCATTATTAAACATACTACTATTATTAAAAATATTTTTATTACTAAAACTATCATTATTACTTTATAATTACTAGTGAAACTATCCTTTTAACAAATAAATCTTTTGTATATCATATGTACTTATTACATATACTAGGATTACATTAATATTTTATATAACAAATGATATTTCATGAATACAATATTAATCACATATATAAGTAAATAGGTATATTATTATAACTAAATATTAACCATTATAATATTATATACACAAAATCAATAAATATACAATACAATATAAAACATAATGTAAGTATATGTTTCAAAATGAAATTTAGTATAAATTCTATATAACTATAAATATATAAATAATACATAATAATAAATGAAATTTTGTGATTTACACTATATGTATTAATAGATATACAATTGATATAGGTTCGTGAATCCGAGGCCAACTCTGCATTATTCTGTTGTTCAATAATGTCATATGTATTTTACTACAAAATACAGTATTGTGAGTTTCATTTGCTCCCTTTTTAAATGCTTTTGCAATATATATTTTTGAGACTGAGAATACATGCGCTGCTTTTACAACTGCTTTACGAAATAGACACAAATTCTTAAAATTACATTATATGGTTGGATTATTAACCGAATATCGCCTTCAAGTCTGGTAACCTAAGAATTTAGGGAAATGGCCCCTGATTGACGCGAATCCTAAAGATAGATCTATGGACCTTGACAAGTCCCATTCGGGGTACGAATACTTTAGTACTTCGAGATTATTATACAGACGAGAGGTTCTGTTTTGGGGATATTCTATGCATTAAGTTAACGTCGGTTACCAGGTGTTCAATCCATATGAATGATATTTTTGTCTCTATGTATGGGACGTATATTTATGAGAAATGAAAATCTTGTGGTCTATTAAAATGTTGGAAATGATTATTTATGTTAAACTAATGAACTCACCAACCTTTTGGTTGACACTTTAAAGCATGTTTATTCTCAGGTATGAAAGAAATCTTCTGCTGTGCATTAGCTCATTTTAAGGATAATATTGGAAGTTGTCATAACCCGTCCTTAACCGTAAGAACGTGTTAGATAACGTATGATTTCATTGCGAGGTATTGACCTCTATATGCGACATTTTTAAAAGAAAAACTGCATATATTATACATTACAAACCATGATTCTTATTTTTGATACAAGCTTTGGACGAAATAAAGATGATTATCGTTTAGCGATAATCTTCGACTTACAAACTTTACAAATGATGATAACAACACGATTTCTAGCATATTTTACAACACAAGTTCTTGGATATGCAGTTTTATTTTTGACACAAATATGCGTACGCAAGATCCTGCTCAAATTCAACATAATGCAGCGGAAGCTTCTAATTATCACCTGAGAATAAACATGTTTAAAACGTCAACATAAAGTTGGTGAGATATAGGTTTAGTGCCGGTAGCAATATATATATATATATAGACCACAAGATTTCATATATAAACATTTTCATAAAAATATTCTAAGTGGTTGAGCACTTGGTAACCATACTTAACATTTAATCACGTCGCATATTCCCTTTAATATGAAATCTTACTACACCGTACCAAGTGTAGTCACAAAACGAAGTACTGTGCAACCGTTGAATACTGGTCGTCCAGTCCGGTTGGGGTTGTCAGGCCCGATAGATCTATCAACAGGATTCGCGTTTACAATACCGCTGTAAATAACAGTTACCAAGCTACAGGGAAGTATGCCAGTGGTACAACTCAACGTAGAATATATTTTTCAGTTACTTGTGTCCATAACGTAAAACATAAAATACATGTATTCTCATCCCGAAATATTTAGAGTTTAAAAGTGGGACTATATACTCACTTTCGTCTTGAAGATATATATAATTTGACTTGGTCTCCGGTTGATATCACGAACCTATCCATATATAATATATCAATATGTTTTCATTTTAAAACAAACGTTATATATATATATACTTGTTATACTTTTAATACTTTGAATATTTCCTTAGTCCGAAGTTAGCTGTCCGAGGTTAGCAATTCAATTTTTAATGGTTCATTTTTAGATGTTTAATATACCCGCAATAAATAAAACCCCCAACGAAATAAATAAAACCCCAACGTATATGTATTGGTCGAGATTAATCTTGACCCACGGTACCGGTGTTGTCAAATGACGTATTGCGTACATAAAGTACCGGTGTTGTCAAATGACGTGTTGCGTACAAACATGGGATCTTATGATTAATCTTCTCGTGTTGCTTACGGGTGATCCTGAACCATATGAAATTGAATTATGAGTACATATATATAAAATATCATGTTATCTTAGAAGTATGTGATTTTATGTAAATTTTTCCAATGAATCCCGAAGTTGAAAATGTCTAGGATAGCCAATTTTGTTTCGGTCATAGTTTCTTCGTTACAAGTCCGTTTTCGTTGATTCAAATTGCCATCTTCTTGGATCGAGTTCTTCTTTAAGACTATGAACTGTAAATACCTTGGTTTGTATTCAAAATCATACGGCATAGGTGAAAGTTTAGTGAAACATATGAAGTTAAACATTTTTGTTACAACAAAATCATTTAATGACCATTTTTCCAAAAATACTTATACTTTGAAAAACCAAGTTTTACCTTGTTAAATTAACATATAAATAAGTTATATTACATGTCTTGAAGTATTTTAAAAGTTAAGTTAGAAGGATCTATTTAGTTTGCAAACAAGTTTGAAAACATTCAAACTATGTTCTTGTTGTTAAACTTTTGTACCACAAAATAAGATAGCTATATATATATGAATCGAATAAGGTTATGAACATAGATTCTACCTCAAGTTCCTTGGATAAGTTTGCTGTAAAAGAGGAGTAAGAAGCTAGAATAAAAAGGGTGATTGAAGTGGATGAAAGATTGGAAGTAAGTTGGTGTTCTTGGAGGGTTTTCTTGAAGTGTTTTTGTATGGTTTTCTTATGGTGTTTTAGTATGGTTTTTGAAGCTAGATCTTCTTGGAAACTTTGCTGAATTGATTAAGGGTTTTAAGGCTTCAAAGTATGTGTGTGTTTTGCTAGAGAATTTGAGATAAAATGAATCAAAATGATGGAGTACTCATACTCCTTAAAAACGTGGGAATGGGGGGACAAGGACAAAAATTTCAAGTTATGATTTCATGTATCTAGCCTTATTTGTGTCCAAGTTCAATTACCTAGCCCTCATGGCATGAATAATGGCTGGTTAGGTGGTGATTTTGATGTGTATTTACTATTAGTAAATACGTATAGGAGCTTGGTATGATACGAGTACAAATACTCTAGGTATACGTATAGAAATTTTGTGAAAAATGGAATGAGGATTCAAATATAGCTATCTTTTGTGAATACACTTATATGGTTTTACGTATTTAAGTCTTTAAAAGTGATTAAATACATTACTTATACAATATATGTATAAACATTATATGTCTTAAGTATTTATGTCAAATAACGTTACGTATAGTTATCATTTTGAAAACTTAAGTTAGTAGTTTCAAAATACACATATAACTTGTTGTTATTAATACAAAATGAGATATTAAAACATTTATTAATCATGTTAAATATGTATATATACATTTATATACACAAACGTATAATTATCATATATTGTATAGTTCGTGATATCATCGGTCAAACTAGACGGTCAAACGTTGTGTAAAACTCTTTTCGGAAATATAAGTCTCGACAATTTGGATTGCTTATCATGTTGGCAAGGTTTAATTTATGTAAATATTAATCTTATAAGTATAGTATGATCGAAAAAATGCGGGTCGTTACATTACCTCCCCGTTAAATAAATTTCGTCCCGAAATTTTAAAATTGTACCTATTTTGCGTCATCGAGAAACAAGTGTGGATACTTTTGCTTCATCTGATCCTCTCGTTCCCAAGTAAACTCGGGACCTCTTCTAGCATTCCAACGAACCTTAACAATCGGTATATTACTCTGTTTGAGCTGTTTAACTTCATGGTCCATGATTTCGATTGGTTCTTCGACGAATTGTAGTTTCTCGTCAACATGGATTTCTTCAAGAGGAATGGTAAGGTCTTCCTTTGCAAGACACTTCTTAAGGTTCGAGATGTGAAAGGTATTATGTACTCCGGCGAGTTGTTGCGGTAACTCGAGTCGATAAGCTACCGGTCCAATGCGTTCGATGATCTTGAACGGGCCTACGTACCTTGGGTTCAGTTTACCCCTTTTGCCGAAACGTATTACACCTTTCCAAGGTGACACCTTTAGCATAACCATGTCCCCGACCTGAAACTCTAATGGTTTCCTTCGAACATCGGCGTAGCTCTTTTGGCGACTACGGGCTGTTTTCAATCTCTCCTTGATTTGTACTATCTTTTCAGTAGTTTCATGTATGATCTCGGGACCAGTTAATTGTCGATCTCCTACTTCATTCCAACAGATAGGAGATCTACACTTCCTTCCGTACAATGCTTCGAATGGTGCAGCTTTAATGCTCGCATGATAACTATTATTATACGAGAATTCTGCTAATGGTAGATACTTATCCCATCCGTTTCCAAAATCGATCACACATGCCCTGAGCATGTCTTCGAGAGTCTGAATCGTTCTCTCACTCTGTCCATCGGTTTGTGGATGATATGCGGTACTCATATCCAACCGAGTTCCTAGTGCCTCCTGTAGTGATTGCCAGAATTTTGAGGTAAATCTACTATCACGATCGGATATAATGGAAATAGGTATTCCATGCCTTGAAACAACTTCCTTTATATACAATCGTAATAGTTTCTCCATTCTATCCGTTTCCTTTATAGGTAAGAAATGTGGAGACTTGGTGAGACGATCAACAATCACCCAAATGGTGTCGTATCCCCAGGCAGTCTTTGGTAACTTCGTGATGAAATCCATGGTAATACCATCCCATTTCCATTCTGGGATTTCTGGTTGTTGAAGTAACCCTGACGGCTTCTGGTGTTCTGCTTTGACCTTAGAACAAGTTAAACACTCCCCAACATATGTTGCAACGTCGGTCTTTAAATTAGGCCACCAATAACGTGTCTTAAGATCTTGATACATCTTTCCAACTCCAGGATGTATCGAGTATCTTGTCTTATGTGCCTCGTTCAATATCAACTTCCTTAATCCACCCAACTTCGGTACCCAAATACGATTCGCAAAATATCGAATTCCATCTTCCCGTACAACGAGTTGCTTCTCATACTTCTTCATTATTTCATTCTTTATGTTTTCTTCATTAAGTGCTTCTCGTTGAACTTCTTTGATTTGTGAGTTGAGGTTCATGCGAATTTTTATATTCATTGCTCGAACTCGAATTGGTTCTCGTTCTTTTCTGCTTAAAGCATCAGCCACCACGTTTGCCTTCCCGGGATGATAACGAATTTCACAATCATAGTCGTTTATTAACTCGACCCACCTACGTTGCCTCATGTTCAATTGTTTCTGATCAAAAATATGTTGAAGGCTTTTATGATCAGTAAACACAGTGAATTTAACCCCATACAAGTAGTGTCTCCACATCTTCAATGCAAACACGACTGCTCCCAATTCTAGATCATGCGTCGTATAATTTCGCTCGTGAATCTTCAATTGTCGGGATGCGAATGCAATAACTTTCTTCCGTTGCATAAGAACACAACCAAAACCTTGTCGCGAAGCGTCACAATATATTTCAAAATCATCGTTCCCTTCTGGTAACGATAAAATAGGCGCCGTAGTTAACTTCTTCTTCAGTATTTGAAATGCGTTCTCCTGCTCCGAGGTCCATTCATATTTCTTCCCTTTTTGCGTTAACGCTGTCAACGGCTTAGCTATTCGGGAAAAATCTTGAATAAACCTTCTATAATAACCGGCTAAACCCAAAAATTGGCGTATCTGCATTGGTGTCTTAGGAGTCTCCCATTTTTCAATGGCTTCAATTTTTGCTGGATCAACCTGAATTCCTTTGCTACCAACAACGTGGCCAAGAAATTGCACTTCTTTCAACCAGAAAGCACATTTAGAAAATTTAGCATATAGCTGTTCTTTTCTCAATAACTCTAATATCAACCTTAAATGCTGTTCATGCTCTTGCTCACTCTTGGAATAGATAAGAATATCATCAATGAAAACGATAACAAACTTATCTAAATATGGACTACAAACTCGATTCATGAGGTCCATGAATACAGCTGGCGCATTCGTCAATCCAAACGGCATGACCAAAAATTCGTAATGACCGTAGCGTGTCCGAAAAGCAGTTTTCGGTATATCTTCTTCTTTGACACGTAATTGATGATAACCCGATCTTAGGTCAATTTTCGAGTACACACATGATCCTTGGAGTTGATCAAATAAGTCGTCAATTCTCGGTAGTGGATACCGATTCTTGATAGTTAACTTATTTAATTCACGATAATCTATACACATTCGGAAAGACCCGTCTTTCTTCTTGACGAATAAAATTGGAGCTCCCCACGGTGAAGTGCTTGGTCGTATGAATCCACGGTCTAGTAATTCTTTTAACTGACTTTGAAGTTCTTTTAACTCGGACGGTGCAAGTCTATAGGGAGCACGAGCCACTGGTGCAGCTCCTGGTACTAAATCTATTTGAAATTCTACCGATCTAAATGGAGGTAATCCCGGCAATTCTTCCGGAAAAACTTCAGGAAAATCTCTTGCCACAGGCACGTCGTTGATGCACTTTTCTTTCTTTTCGACTTTATTAACATGTGCTAAAATAGCGTAACATCCCTTTTCTAAACACTTCTTGGCTTTCAAACAGCTAATGAGTTTTAGCTTTGAATTACCCTTCTCTCCATAAATCATCACTGGCATTTTATCCTTACCAGGAATACGAATTGCCTTCTTGGCACAAACAACTTCCGCTCCTATTTTGGACATCCAGTCCATGCCGACTATTACATCAAAACCTCCTAATTCTACGGGTATTAAGTCGATTTTAAACGTTTCTCCGGCTAGATTTATTTCACAATCACGACAAATTTTATCGGCTTTAATTAGTTTACCATTAGCTAACTCAATCAAGTACTTAGCATCTAGAGGTAATGATGAACAATTCAATTTAGTGTAAAAATTTATACACACGTAACTTCTATCGGCGCCAGTATCAAATAAAATAGATGCTGATAAGTTATTGATGGTAAACGTACCCGTAACAAGCTCCGGGTCTTCACGTGCTTCTCTAGCATTAATAACAAACGCTCTTCCACGTGCAGGTCCGCCATTCTTTTCTGGATTCGGGCACTGACTCTTATAATGACCTTGTTTTCCACACCCAAAACAAGTAACGTTAGCCAAAGCAGTTCTATTTGCGTTGGTAGCAGGAGTCTTGTTACCATTTGTAACGAGAGCCTTACAATCTTCAGCAAGATGACCCTGTCGATTGCATTTGGTGCACAACACACTACAGTAACCAAAGTGATGTTTGTGACAACGGTTGCATAAAGGACTTTGTCCTTTGTAACCAAAGCCTGAACCGCTACCCGTACCTTTCGGGGTTTCTGGTTTCTTAAAAGATTGCTGTTGATAACCTCGATCATAATTTCCGTTCCACTTCCTTTTGTTACTCGATACTTTCACCTCAGTAGTGAATGCTTTCTTATCCAGAATGACCTGATCCATTAACTCGTTCGCCATGGTTATAGCTTCATGAATTGTCTTAGGTTTCGACGCCGTAACGTTTGCCTTGACCTTTCTGGGCAAACCACCTTTGTACATTTCAATCTTCCGTGCTTCGGTTGGAACCAATTCAGGACATAGTAAAACCAATTCCATGAATCGCTGATTGTAGTTGGTGATTTCAGTACCAACCACCTTCAAACTTCGTAACTCATCTTCCAACTTCCTAACCTCGTTCCTTGGACAATATTCGTTGATTAACATTGTTTTGAATTCTTCCCACGGAGTATCATAAGCTACATCTCCTCCTACAGCCTTCACATAATTTTTCCACCACGTGAGTGCACTATCTTGTAAAGTGCACGATGCATACTTGGTCATGTCCTTTTCAACACAACCACTGATTTTAAACACAGTCTCCATCTTTTCTATCCACCGGGTTAAACCGATCGGTCCTTCTGTTCCACTGAATGATGAGGGCTTGCAAGCTTGAAAAGTTTTGTAAGTGCACCCCACACGAGGATTTGGGTTAACTGCAGCACCTCTTGCAGCCTCGACCCATAACATTCTGTCGTTCACTCGCTGATTGATGAGTTCCTGGATTTCTTGTTCCGTCATTCGGTTCAATCGCGCCATATTCTTCTATAAGAATGAAAAGAAAATAATTATTCACATGGAATATTATAGATGTAGTGTATATTTACAGTACATTATAGCTTATTAATAATATGAACCATGTATTATTATAAAAGCCTTTTCTTCTTATTAGCGTTTTATAATTATATCTAGGGTAGTACCTACCCGTTAATGTCCATACTTAATAGCTTAGTACAGAATCAATTACTACCATCTAAATAATACTTAACCATGGAAAATTATTGCATTTCACACTTCACTATTTTACATATGCTTATCTTACATCGAACTTTAAACAAACCACACTAATAATATTATACAAAACATTATATGATCCCATGGTTTAATACGGCAGCGCATCGTTTGGTCTATTTTCTAGGACGTTTAGGTTCAAAGAATCGCTTAACGCTTATCCTGGCTGTCTGCCTATATTTTGGCTGTGGGACTGAAGAACTGGATGCCGGGATAGAACGAATAGGAATAACGGGAATAGGGGTGGTAGTGTCTAGTGGAGTTGGTGCCACATCATCCTTATTAAACTCAGGATTTGAATTTTCTAATTCATTAGCCTTTCGTTTCTTTCCTAGTTCGAACTCTTCTTTTGTAATTTCCTGTATTTCTTCCTCGGGTTCACTTTCCTCCTCGGGTTCACTTTCCTCCTCGGGTTCACTTTCCTCCTCGGGTTCACTTTCCGGGTTCTCTATAGTCGGTTCATCCGGAATTTGTGAGTCTTCCCCAAAGATATTATTTTCGTCATCGGATAGGTTAATGACTGGAACACCATCTGAAGATTCTGGTTCGGAGTCGCTGAATGTGATAACAAGTTTTGAGCCCGACATCTATCACACAACAACTAACCCATTAGTACTACATAATATTTACATATAAATTTTAACCAACAATGATAAGCAATGGTTTTTAAATCAGACCCGGTCAAAGTCCAGACTTACTAATGTATCCTAACGACTTATCAGTTAGACACACTAATGCAAACCTGGTTCGCTAAGACCACCGCTCTGATACCACATGTCATAACCCGTCCTTAACCGTAAGAACGTGTTAGATAACGTATGATTTCATTGCGAGGTATTGACCTCTATATGCGACATTTTTAAAAGAAAAACTGCATATATTATACATTACAAACCATGATTCTTATTTTTGATACAAGCTTTGGACGAAATAAAGATGATTATCGTTTAGCGATAATCTTCGACATACAAACTTTACAAATGATGATAACAACACGATTTCTAGCATATTTTACAACACAAGTTCTTGGATATGCAGTTTTATTTTTGACACAAATATGCGTACGCAAGATCCTGCTCAAATTCAACATAATGCAGCGGAAGCTTCTAATTATCACCTGAGAATAAACATGTTTAAAACGTCAACATAAAGTTGGTGAGATATAGGTTTAGTGCCGGCAGCAATATATATATATATAGACCACAAGATTTCATATATAAACATTTTCATAAAAATATTCTAAGTGGTTGAGCACTTGGTAACCATACTTAACATTTAATCACGTCGCATATTCCCTTTAATATGAAATCTTACTACACCGTACCAAGTGTAGTCACAAAACGAAGTACTGTGCAACCGTTGAATACTGGTCGTCCAGTCCGGTTGGGGTTGTCAGGCCCGATAGATCTATCAACAGGATTCGCGTTTACAATACCGCTGTAAATAACAGTTACCAAGCTACAGGGAAGTATGCCAGTGGTACAACTCAACGTAGAATATATTTTTCAGTTACTTGTGTCCATAACGTAAAACATAAAATACATGTATTCTCATCCCGAAATATTTAGAGTTTAAAAGTGGGACTATATACTCACTTTCGTCTTGAAGATATATATAATTTGACTTGGTCTCCGGTTGATATCACGAACCTATCCATATATAATATATCAATATGTTTTCATTTTAAAACAAACGTTATATATATATATACTTGTTATACTTTTAATACTTTGAATATTTCCTTAGTCCGAAGTTAGCTGTCCGAGGTTAGCAATTCAATTTTTAATGGTTCATTTTTAGATGTTTAATATACCCGCAATAAATAAAACCCCCAACGAAATAAATAAAACCCCAACGTATATGTATTGGTCGAGATTAATCTTGACCCACGGTACCGGTGTTGTCAAATGACGTATTGCGTACATAAAGTACCGGTGTTGTCAAATGACGTGTTGCGTACAAACATGGGATCTTATGATTAATCTTCTCGTGTTGCTTACGGGTGATCCTGAACCATATGAAATTGAATTATGAGTACATATATATAAAATATCATGTTATCTTAGAAGTATGTGATTTTATGTAAATTTTTCCAATGAATCCCGAAGTTGAAAATGTCTAGGATAGCCAATTTTGTTTCGGTCATAGTTTCTTCGTTACAAGTCCGTTTTCGTTGATTCAAATTGCCATCTTCTTGGATCGAGTTCTTCTTTAAGACTATGAACTGTAAATACCTTGGTTTGTATTCAAAATCATACGGCATAGGTGAAAGTTTAGTGAAACATATGAAGTTAAACATTTTTGTTACAACAAAATCATTTAATGACCATTTTTCCAAAAATACTTATACTTTGAAAAACCAAGTTTTACCTTGTTAAATTAACATATAAATAAGTTATATTACATGTCTTGAAGTATTTTAAAAGTTAAGTTAGAAGGATCTATTTAGTTTGCAAACAAGTTTGAAAACATTCAAACTATGTTCTTGTTGTTAAACTTTTGTACCACAAAATAAGATAGCTATATATATATGAATCGAATAAGGTTATGAACATAGATTCTACCTCAAGTTCCTTGGATAAGTTTGCTGTAAAAGAGGAGTAAGAAGCTAGAATCAAAAGGGTGATTGAAGTGGATGAAAGATTGGAAGTAAGTTGGTGTTCTTGGAGGGTTTTCTTGAAGTGTTTTTGTATGGTTTTCTTATGGTGTTTTAGTATGGTTTTTGAAGCTAGATCTTCTTGGAAACTTTGCTGAATTGATTAAGGGTTTTAAGGCTTCAAAGTATGTGTGTGTTTTGCTAGAGAATTTGAGATAAAATGAATCAAAATGATGGAGTACTCATACTCCTTAAAAACGTGGGAATGGGGGGACAAGGACAAAAATTTCAAGTTATGATTTCATGTATCTAGCCTTATTTGTGTCCAAGTTCAATTACCTAGCCCTCATGGCATGAATAATGGCTGGTTAGGTGGTGATTTTGATGTGTATTTACTATTAGTAAATACGTATAGGAGCTTGGTATGATACGAGTACAAATACTCTAGGTATACGTATAGAAATTTTGTGAAAAATGGAATGAGGAATCAAATATAGCTATCTTTTGTGAATACACTTATATGGTTTTACGTATTTAAGTCTTTAAAAGTGATTAAATACATTACTTATACAATATATGTATAAACATTATATGTCTTAAGTATTTATGTCAAATAACGTTACGTATAGTTATCGTTTTGAAAACTTAAGTTAGTAGTTTCAAAATACACATATAACTTGTTGTTATTAATACAAAATGAGATATTAAAACATTTATTAATCATGTTAAATATGTATATATACATTTATATACACAAACGTATAATTATCATATATTGTATAGTTCGTGATATCATCGGTCAAACTAGACGGTCAAACGTTGTGTAAAACTCTTTTCGGAAATATAAGTCTCGACAATTTGGATTGCTTATCATGTTGGCAAGGTTTAATTTATGTAAATATTAATCTTATAAGTATAGTATGATCGAAAAAATGCGGGTCGTTACAGAAGTCATTCATGGCATATTTCGAAAGACGTTGCATTCAAGTCGTTGAGTTCATCAAGATTATTATTAGGTGAATTATAGTTGAATGTATTATGAAATGGTATGCATGTCGTCAACTTTCATTGTAAAGAAAGTTTATCTTTTAAAAATGAATGCAATGTTTGTAAAATGTATCATATAGAGGTCAATTACCTCGCGATGTAATCATATGTTATTGTATTCGTTCTTATGGATTAGGACGGGTCTTTACATTCTAAACTTCGAATTATATCATAAATTGAAACTGAACGTCCCTTAGTAAGTGATTGAATTGATTTAAAACAAAAAGAAAATAGAATCGAGCTGTAAATAAAAAGAAAAGAACGATGAACAGCTCCTCATATGATTTTGAATTACAAAAGGTTTTAGCCTTGGACTTCTACATGAATTAGAGACTAAATGACTCCTGGAAACTTTCTGGACATTCAATTACACTTAAAACATAGCAGAAAGTTCGAATTTCTCAAGAATCAAACCGTTTAACTTTTTAAATTAAAACTTTGACTCCAAAATTGAAACTCGATACTAAAAATTGGACTTTAGAACTTTGCAGATAGTTTGAACATATGATTTCCAACAGAACTGCATTTAAGGTTTTTAAAATTACTTTAGAAATCGAGCTGTTAATAAAATTGGTGAAGAACAGGGCAGTTTCCTGTTTTCTTCCCCGTTTCTGATTAATTACGATAGTTTGAAAACTGTAAAGGGTATTTAGAGTTGGTAATTGATAATGTATTTCGAATGGTGTCACTTACGCTGAATGGAGTCGAGTTTATAGTCTTTTAAGGGTCGACAGGAAATATTTTACCAGGTACAGAATAATATAAAAAATAAAAGGAGAATTGATAGCCAACTGATTTTGGCGTGTTTATCTGGATTGGAATCAATTTGTACTAGCCTAAAAACGGAAGGACAAATTAGCTATAGTTCGATAGTTACATGAAACGGATTTATATTCTTTTTCTTAACTTTTCTTATATAATAATTTTAATATTAATAATAATAATTCTTTTAATAATTATAATAATAATAATACTGTAATATTATAAATAATAATAACATAATAATACTTGTTACTAATAATTATCATAATATTATTAATATTTAGAGTAATTATACTAATAGTTATGATAATGGTTATAATGATATTCCTAATAATACTATGAATAAATTGTTTTATTTTTATAATAATAATATTAATATTAATAATAATAATAATAATAATAATAATAATAATAATAATAATAATAATAATAATAATAATAATAATAATAATAATAATAATAATAATAATAATAATAATAATAATAGCAATATTTATAATAATTCTTAATGACAATAGATAATAATATTACGTGTAATAACAAGTTATATATTTAAATTTTCCTATCAATATATTATATATAATAATATCAATAATACAATTAATAATATTAATAGTAAAAATGAGTGTGATACTTATAACATTGATATAATATTAAATCTTGTAATTAAATTTAATATCTTAATATTACATATGTCCTTGTTAATATATATATATATATATATATATATATATATATATATATATATATATATATATATATATATATATATATATATATATATATATATATATATATATATAATTACATATTTTGAACACTTAATTTTTATACCTTAAAAAAATATAATAATTATTAATAGAAATCATTTATATATATTTATCTATATAGGTTCATAATAATATATATATATATATATATATATATATATATATATATATATATATATATATATATATATATATATATATATATATATTCATTATGATAATAACTTAGTTGTTCTATTTATTATTTTACCTTCTTAATTCCAAATTGTTTAAAATGTAGTTTATTAATTCAAAAATATTATGTATACACTTATGTTGATATTTATATATATACATACATATTATTTGAACACAATTGTTCGTGAATCGTCGGGAGTAGTCAAAGGTCAAATGATTTCATGTAAATAGTTTCAGAATTTTCGAGACTCAACATTACAGACTTTGCTTATCGTGTCGAAACTATATTCAATTAAGTTTAAATTTGGTCGGAAATTTTTGGGTCGTCACAGTACCTATCCGTGAAAGAAATTTTGTCCCGAAATTAGATTGGGATGGTCATTGCTAATAATAAAGATGTTTTCATGACGCATACGAGCTGAAAATTAGAGTTCTATCATTATTGAGTAATATAGACGGAACAATTTGATTTTGTGAAGAGTACGAGTGAAGCTATCACAAAAGATTGAGATGAGTAAATGCAGATTTGTCTTAACCAGTGACGTAGTCATGGTTGATTTTCCGAAATTTGAGGGATTTAAAGAAAATCTTCAAAATCTAAAAGATTTGATTCTTCGGCGAATAAGGAAATTAAGATCACTATAATTAAATACGGTGATCTCCCTCGATTACTTTGTCTGTTATTTCCATTATAAATTAAATTCTTCCGTTCCATTATTCTCATCATTCCTATACTTTCTTTCTTAGTTCATACATCCAAACGATTGTGAAAATGCTTAATCCAGTTCTGATCCTTGTCCTCATCCTTACTATCGCAACAATCATTCTCCTTTTTCAACTTCCACCAGAGAAATCTGCTTTCTTCTACTTCGCCCTTGGGGTTATAATGTTTTTAATTCTCCCGTATCTTTATGTTGCGATAAATATTGATATACACGGTTTGTAATTTATGTGTTGTTATCGGGCTTTATATTCTCCTTATATTTTGAAGCTCTATGCTTTTGTTTTCTCTTCCCGACTTCAAGTCAAGCGAATAATGATCCAAAATTTGTAGATATAGAGTTTCGAATGATTATAATGTTCTAAGCAGGAAGGAACGTGATAGCACGATTTGATTTTCAAATTTATCAATATCACGGAAGATAGAACCATCAAGAATACATTTTCTTGATTTGTTCAGGAGTTAAGCAGAATGAAAGAGTTATGTCACATGGCACATGATGATGTTATGATTTGTGAATCATCACGTCCCATTAGAAACTCAGCATGACTTACTGTAATATAATCACGTTGAACAAGTGTCATTATATTATACAAACTCATGCGTCAATTTCCAACACTACTTCAAAATCATTCATAATTCAAACTCAAATTTTAAAGAAATTTAGAAACTAAAGTAGTTTCCTTTATGATGTAATATAGATAGCACGAAGAGATAAATAATTTCGGACGAGAATATTTATGAAAATATCTTTAGAAATATCGAAGATATTTATGATGATATTTTGGAATTTCTAAGTTCGATGGTTGATGAAGAAAGATTTTCCGCAAGATTTTAACATGAGTACAGAGCAAGATATTCGTTGAAGGTTTCATTGGATCCAGAATTACCTGGATTCTTTGAATATATGGTATGGTCCTTGTATTTGGCTTTGGTCTCCTTCATGGTTTGCTCAATCTGTTTTTCAGTACCAAATTTTCTATCAAGCGTTCCTAACACTCTCTTCTTTATCATCAACCTTTTGCCCGTTTAGACCATCCACATTTTTTCTGTTTCCTCTGCATTTAATGCTACCATACCTGAATCATCAGTTATCAATCCATGGTGGTTTCAAGAGAATTGTGTTTTTAGATGATTAAACACTGATGGTAATATGGTGGAATATAAAAGGTTCCCCGGTAACAATAAAAGAGCACGCACATATATCAAGGTTATAATAAGGTTGTTTCGAACAAAAAGTCGAAATTGACTTGCTGGAGCTGTGACAAAATTGGCTAATTTAAAAAGGAATTGCATTGTTATTTTCGGTAATAGCAATGCCAAAAGAGCTAGCACATATACGTGTTAAACGTTTACTCAGGTTCCGAGAGTTTTTTCCAGTGCATAACTATATGTATAAATCTTTCCTTTTGTAGATGAGATGCAGTTGGTTCACCCTCTCGATTGAGGTGTTTTCAAGAATCATGAAAGGTTTGAACGTAGATTGTAATCGTTAAGATACAAATGAGGTTTAAGATGAAATCAAGTGGCAAACTTGAAGAAATGTTTAGTTTCATATGTTATAATCAATATGTTAATTCATTTTAATTGTCCAATGTTATTAGTCCACAGTCGATAGTCCACAGTTAACAGTTCAATAATTCATATATAGTTTAATATATTATATTCGAATTAATTAATACATGTCGTAACCCGTGTATATGTCTCAGACTCGATCACAACTCAAAGAATATATATTATTATAGAATCAACCTCAACCCTGTATAGCTAACTCGATCATTACTGCATATAGAGTGTCTATGGTTATTCCAAATAATATATATAGATGCGTCGATATGATATGTCAAAACCTTGTATACGTATCCCGATATTTAAAGTGCGTAAAATAAATAACAGAAATTAAATAACGATAAATAAAATTGCGAGAATATAAATTGCGATAATTAAATTGCGATAAATAAAATGTAATCAGTTAGCTAGGAACAGTTAGCTTGGATTCTTAACAAAAAATTTCATAGTTAATTTATTTGTTTCTAACAAATTTTATTTTGTCCAATGTTTTCTTCATTATGCCACTTGTTGGATTCTGATAGGTCAAAATCCAAATATGAAATTGAATGAAAATGGTTATTCTGTGGTGAACGGATACGTATATCTGTGGATGTAAGTAGGATAGTAAATGACTGTTGAATTAGATTCGAAGAATGTACAGTGTAACTTATTAATGTGAAATCTAAATATTCCTCGGGTATTACCTACCCGTTAAAATATTTTCATCATTAACAGTTTATACGAAAGAATTTTCAATTACAATCTTTATGAATATATATATATATATATATATATATATATATATATATATATATATATATATATATATATATATATATATATATATATTCTTCAGAGGTAATTATGGATTTAATGAGTCAATATGATATTAAACTCATTTGATTTTTGGTTTGAGCTAGAATTAATAATCTCCAAAACTTTTAGAAACCACATATTCTTCGCAGAATATTTCTTCAATGAAGTTATGAATTAATACTTCATCGTTCATTGTTGTTGGTACTCCTTGGTATCTATGGTGCGTATGACGTTGATGTTCGTGTGACATATTGTGAAGTTGAAGTTTGCGATGCAGTTGTTGTTGGTGACAATCACCCCGTTGTTGTTGGCGTTGATGATGGTGGTACTGGTTATGCTACTGGTGTTACTGCTGGTGTTTGTAACCTTTGCACTATATTCTCCAAAGCCACTACCCGACCACGAAGCTCGTTGACTTCTTCTATTACACCGGGGTGATTATCGGTTCGGACGAGCGGATAAATATGATCTAGAATTTGGTATAGTATATAATTGTGACGAGACACTCTGGAAATGAGAGAGAAAATGGTGTTTTGGACAAGTTCTCCGGTAAGTGCTTCAGGTTCTTCGCCAAGAGGGAAATGTGGTGGATGAAAAGGATCACCTTCTTCTTGTCTCCAATGATTAAGGAGGCTACGAACCCAGCCCCAATTCATCCAGAATATATGATGGCTAATCGGTTGATCCATTCTGGTTACACTGCTTTCGGAGTTCGAGTGGAAATCCATATCGGAATAGCTGTCGGAATCCGAGGAACTTGAACTAGTTGCAGAATTCATCGTGCACGGTTAGGTAAAGGATTTTATGAAATGATTTTCAGATATCGGATGATATTCTAATTACATAGAATATCTATGTATAGTACAGAAGATCTCGTAGATTACAGAGGAAATTAAGGAAACGTGTCAGATAAAGTCTACAGTAACATATACGCTAAGATCTGAATTTTGTCTCTACACTATTCATGCAATCAATGCAATAAGAAGTGTCTAGACTAAAAATGATAAGCAGGTAATTTCCTAAGGATGATAAGTAGATGATTTTCGACACGAAATGTTAAGCAAAACTTTTGACATACAGACACGGTCGAAGTCCAGACCCACTAATGCATCTAAACAACTATCAGTTAGACACACTAATGCAAGACCTAGTTCGCTAAGACCACCGCTCTGATACCAACTCTAACAACCCGTCCTAATCCACCTGGACGAAATCATTACATTTGGTTACGTCGCGAGGTACTTGACCCTTTATATGATACATTTTACAAACATTGCATTCGGTTTTTAAAAGACAAACTTTCATTACATTGAAAGTTGACGGCATGCATACCATTTCATAATATATCCAACTATAATCGACTTAATAATAATCTTGATGAACTCAATGACTCGAATGCAACGTCTTTTGAAATATGTCATGAATGACTCCAAGTAATATCTCTAATATGAGCAAATGCACAGCGGAAGATTTCTTTCAAACCTGAGAATAAACATGCTTTCATGTGTCAACCAAAAGGTTGGTGAGTTCATTAGTTTATCATAAACATTTATTTCCATCATTTTAATAGACCACGAGATTCTCATTTTTCATAAATATCATTACACTCGCAAGTGTATAAAATCCATTCGTATGATGAACACCTGGTAACTGACATTAACATAATGCATATAGAATATCCCCGCATACTCGCAAGTATGCCATAAATATTGGCAATCGCAATCACTATTTAAATCGAAGTACTAAATAATTCCAAATTCCAGAATGGGGTTTGTTAGGCCCATAGATCTATCTTTAGGATTCGCGTCAATTAGGGGCCATTTCCCTAATTCTTAGGTTACCAGACTTGAAGGGGCGATATTCGGTTTAATAATTCAACCATACAATGTAGTTTTAAGTACTTGTGTCTATTTCGTTAAACAGTTATAAAATAGCGCATGTATTCTCAGTCCCAAAAATATATATTACAAAAGCATTTAAAAAGGGAGTAAATGAAACTCACTATACTGTATTTTGTAGTAAAAATACATATGACGATATTGAAAAATGCTGGGTTGGCCTCGGATTCACACCTATATAAGTTTTAATTATATTAAAACACATAATTGAATTCGAACAACTTTATATATATACATATATATATATATATATATATATATATATATATATATATATATATATATATATATATATATATATATATATATATATATATATATATATATATATATATATATATATATATATATATATATATATATATATATATGACCAATCCATGGATAAGCACTAAATTGGGCACAAACGGGATAAGTAAAATTTCAAATTTTTTTTTAAAAAAAAAACGATCCTTTAATAGGCAAATAGAAGAAAACGAAAAAATTTTAAAAAGTTTTTTAACAAAATCGTTCGAAAATCGATGATGAATGGTAAACATCGATGATGAATGGTAAAATTAACCATTCATTTGGTTAATTTATCATTCATTTTGTTCGCGATGAATGATAAAATTAATCAATGCTAAAAAAAGCAGATGAATGGTTAATTTAACCATTCTTCTGTTTATGATGAATGATAAAAAAAACAGATGAATGGTTAATTTAACCATTCATCTGGTTTTTTATAGCATTGATTAATTTTATCATTCATCGCGAACAAAATGAATGATAAATTAACCTGATGAATGGTTAATTTTACCATTCATCATCAATTTTTGAAAGATTTTGAACTTTTTTTTTATGGAAAAAATTGAGTAGAGGTGCATTTTAATGCAGATTTATGAATGTAAAAAAAAATTCAAATTTTTTTTTTTATTTTGCTTATCCCGTTTGTACTCCTTTTAAGCTTATCCATGGATCGTGCCCCTATAAATATATATATATATATATATATATATATATATATATATATATATATATATATATATATATATATATATATATATATATATATATATATATATATATATATATATATATATATATATATATATATATATATGTAAATTCATTAGTTATATCCTTTTTATATTAATAATATGTATATTTCATATTTTCACTAAAAATATTAATTTTGTTAAAAATGATAATAGTTATAATACTTGATTTTACTAATAAAGGTAATAATTATATTAATGATAATAATAATGATATTTATAATAATAGTTGAAAAATATTAATTTTTATTGTTAATGATATTTATGATAATGATAGCAATAATAGTAATAATAAAGATAATCATAATTCTTAATAATGATAATTTTTAATAACTATAATAACTATAGTCAAAATGTTAATTTTAATAAAAAGATAGTTTAAAAAAATGATAACTTTGATAGTTTTCATTAAAATAATACTTTTGGTAATAATAATTATAATAGTAATAATACTGATACTAATATTAACTACAATAATACTTTTATTACTAGTGATAATAAGTTTAGTAATAACAACGCTAATAACTATATTAATAATAATAATTTTAATAATACTTATCCTAATAAAAATAAAATGGTAAAATCATATTTATTAATGATGTTAATAATATTAATTATAATTTTAGTTATAATCATATTATTAATAATGAATGATACTTAATACTTTTTTAGCATTTATAATAATAATACTTATAATACTTGTAGTAATAATAATAACTAATAATAACAATAATAATAATAATAATAATAATAATAATAATAATAATAATAATAATAATAATAATAATAATAATAATAATAATAATAAAACTAATAATAATGATAATAATAATTAGTTTGATATTGGAACTACCTTTAATGCTCGAAAAAAAAATATCAAACTGCCCAAGCTGGGACTCGAACCCGCGACCCCTCACTAACCTACAACACACCCTAACCACTCTGCTATAACCATTTTTCTGTTTGTGTATCAATCTAAAATCCATTTATCCCATTTTACTGTCCCCTCTTCTTCATCACCATAAACTGAATCGACCAGGGATCAAACTAAAGATTTAACAAGTTCTAAACTTCGAATTATATCAGAAATTGAAACAGAACGTCCCTTAGTAAGTGATTGAATTGATTTAAAACAAAAAGAAAATAGAATCGAGCTGTAAATAAAAAGAAAAGAACGATGAACAACTCATCATGTGATTTTGAATTACAAAAGGTTTTAGCCTTGGACTTCTACACGAATTAGATTCTAAATGACTCCTAGAAACTTTTTGGACATTTAGTTACACTTAAAACATAGGAGAAAGTTCGAATTTCTTAAGAATCAAATCGTTTGACTTTTTAAATTAAAACTTTGACTCCAAAATTAAAACTCGATACTAAAAATTGGACTTTAGGACTTTGTAGATAGTTTGAACATATGATTTCCAACAGAACTGCATTTAAGGTTTTTAAAATTACTTTAGAAATCGAGCTGTTAATAAAATTGGTGAAGAACAGGGCAGTTTCATGTTTTCTTCCCCTTTTCTGATTAATTACGATAGTTTGAAAACTGTAAAGGGTATTTAGAGTTGGTAATTGATAATGTATTTTGAATGGTGTCACTTGAACTGAATGGAGTCGAGTTTTTAGTCTTGTAAGGCTCAACAGGAAATATTTTACCAGGTACAGAATAATATAAAAAAATAAAAGGAGAATTGATAGCCAACTGATTTTGGCATGTTTATCTGGATTGGAGAATTGTACTAGCCTAGAAATAGAAGGACAAATTAGCTATAGTTCGATAGTTACATGAAACAGATTTATATTCTTTTTCTTGACTTTTCTTATATAATAATTTTAATATTATTAATAATAATTTTTTTAATAATAATAATAATAATAATAATAATAATACTGTAATATTATAAATAATAATAACATAATAATACTTGTTACTAATAATTATCATAATATTATTAATATTTAGAGTAATTATACTAATAGTTATGATAATGGTTATAATGATATTACTAATAATACTATGAATAAATTGTTTTATTTTTATAATAATAATAATAATAATAATAATAATAATAATAATAATAATAATAACAATATTTATAATAATTCTTAATGACAATACATAATAATATTACTAGTAATAACAAGTTATATATTTAAATTTTCCTATCAATATATTATATATAATAATATCAATAATACAATTAATAATATTAATAGTAAAAATGAGTGTGATACTAATAAGATTGATATAATATTAAATCTTGTAATTAAATTTAATATCTTAATATTACATATGTCCTTGTTATATATATATATATATATATATATATATATATATATATATATATATATATATATATATATATATATATATATATATATATATATATATATATATAATTACATATTTTGAACACTTAATTTTTATACCTTAAAATAATATAATAATTATTAATAGAAATAAACCTACCAACAACTTCACTGATCTTTGACATTCCGAGAAATCATTATATTTATCAAAACTCCGTCAATTACTCATCTGCATCATGTAACGAGAATTTCCATTACAAATCATCGGAAATTAACAATCAGTATTTTGAAATCTCGCCGCATGTCTACGCCAAAAGTTATATGTGAACATATAACGTCTCTCTCCTAGACTTACATACTTCGAATGTGAAGTATCTAAAAAACACCCTGAACTGCGAACTAGTTCTTTAAATGTTGATGAAGCAGTAAAAACTGTAAACGACCTCAACAGTAAAAAGTTTGATGATAAAGAATAGTGTGTTGGTAAAGCTCAGAAAAAGAAAGATTTGGAACTGGAAAACGAATTGAGCAAAGTATGAAGGAGGCTGTGGACAAATTACAAAGACGAAATCTACCTTCAAAGAATCCAAATGATTCAATATATGCTGAAGTCATTAAAGAATACCTTACTCCTGATTTTAAACCCCTGCGGACAATATTCTTCATCATCCTCTGATATTAGAAATTCTAAGATATCATCGTATCTTTCATTATAAATATCCTCTATATTTTTGAAGATATTCCCATAATTATTCTTATATGAAATCATTTACCTCTCCGCGCTATCTGTGTTACATCATAAAAGAAACTATTTTAGTCTCTAAATTATGAAACCTTCGAGTTTAAAATCAGAATGTTTTGAAGTAGTGTTGGGAACTGAAGCATGAGTTAGTATAATATAATGACACTTGATCAACGTGATTATATTACAGTAGGTCATGTTGAGTTTCTAAATGGAATGTGATGATTCACAGATCATAACGTCATCATGTGCCATGTTACACGACTCTTGTATTCTATTTAATCTCTAAAAATATCAAGAAAATATTTTCTTGATGATTCGGTCTTTTCCGAGGTATTCTGGTAATTTGACAAATCAAGATCGTACCATTACCATTTTCTTCTTAAAACATTAACTATGTTCATTTTGAAATTCATATCTACAAATTCTGGACCATTATTCGCTTGACTTAAAGTCGGGAAGAGGAAACAAAAGTATGAAACTCTGAAAAATAAGGGAGAATATAAAGCCCGATAACAACACATAAATTACAAACCGTGTATATCAATGTTTATCGTAACATAAATACACGGGAGAATTAAAAGCACTATAACCCCAAGGGCAAAGTAGAAGTAAGCAGATTCCTCTGGTGAAAGTTGGAAAAGGAGAATGATTGTTGCGATAGTAAGGATAAGGACAAGGATCTGAACTAGATTAAGCATTTTCACAATCTTTTAAATTTGGGAATTTAGTATAGGAATGGTAAAAGTAATGGAACGGAAGAAGTTAATTTATAGTGAAATATCTGATAGAGAAATCAAGTCAGATCTCCGCATTTAATTAGAGAGATCCTAATTTCCTTATTCGTCGAAGAATCAAATCTTTTGAATTTCGAAAATTTTCTTTAAATCCCTTGAATTCCGGAATTCAACCAAGACAACGTCAAAAGTTAAGACGAAACTTTATTTCTCATTTCATTCCTTTTGTGATAGCTTCACTCGTACTCTTCAAGTAACCGAATCGTTTTATCTATATTACTCAATGATGATAAAAACTCAAATTTTCAGCTCATATCTGTCATGAAAATATACTTATTGTCAGCCACGACCATCCCAATCAAATTTCGGGACAAAATTTCTTTAACGGGTAGGTACTGTGATAACCCGGAAATTCTCGATCAAATTTAAACTTTATCTTTATATTATTCCGACACGATAAGCAAAGTCTGTAATGTTAAATCTCAAGAATTTTAAACTATGTTCACACATTCATTTAACCTCGACCAAATTCCAATGATTCACGAACCATTAAATGAACGTATATGATTATGTATGTATATGTGTATATATTATAACTTGAATATATCAATAAAATATTTAAACGTATAATGCTTTACATGAACGTATTTGTTTTAATATGATTATTGACGAAATTAGAAGATAAGATCAAATAATTGAATTATCAGAAACATTGAATTATGATTATGAGTCTTTGTTGAGAGGTCCACTATGATTTGAGAAATCTATTCTTTTTAACGATATTCGGAATAAATGGTAAGTGATCTTCGAGTAAGGACAAAGTGTCAAGTAGCGAGAGCTAGCCAGATTGGTGGAAACTCCTGTTAAATTCCAATACATGCCTAACAATAATTGCCCCGTGACTTTTAATAAGATAAATTAATTAACCTTCATATTATGTATTGTAAAAGTGAAATTAGGGAATATAAGTAAATTAGAAAATAGACATTGACAAGTTAAATAGATCGACATTTTACATTAAGGTGATTCCTTACGTTTGATTTTCCTTTAGACTTAATCCTACGAGTCATGATTAAACTGGAAGTTAAAACCTTAAAACCTGATATGATTCATATATGATTTTACTTTCATATACAAAAACGTCTTTTCGATAGAATAGATTTTTTTAAGAACATCTTATGACATAATAACTTCTACTATTATAACCTTTGTAATAAAATGATTTTTGAATATAAAATAATTGTTTATTAAAATGTTTTTATGAACGTTGTATATAAATGAATCAGATCAATTTTAAACTTTAAAATACAAATGTTACGAAATTGTAATTCTTAATATTTAAACGATTTCTAATTATATAAGTTTTGAATATCATTAGTTTTGAAAAACTATATATTATATTAAGTAAATAGTTCAAATTTTTATTTTGAAATGAAAATATAAATATATATATATATATATATATATTTTAACTTAGTCATAAAACGTCCTGATTTAAAATAAATATATTTTGATATACAACGAGCCACTGAATTATAGAAGCAAATGACCAAAACACTCAAATAAATAAAGTTACACTTTGAGTGGGATTGTTTTTCATAGTTTAAATCTATTTATTGTTAAAGGTACCCGTCGCGTAACGTAAAGTGTTAGTTTTCTAAGCGTATAAAAATGCGTTCGAGAAACCAGAACCGGCACATAAGTCGAGCGTCAATGTACAATTCATCTGAACTAAAATTACATGTTAACTATGCACGTAAATATAATATAATATATAATTAATTATAAAGATTAAATAATAAAATATTTATATTAACTTATCAAAGTGCGACAATAAAGGGAATTCAAATGTGGTCAGTATACTTCAACCATGCGAACGCATGGTAACCTTTCTATACCCTCATACGATCGCGTGAGGGGGGTTGGTGGCTCACATCTCTTTATAAACCAGATTCGAATTGTTATCCGATTCATTTTCATTCTTCTTCCATACTACGGAGTATTACTTATATTATTATTATTATTATTATTATTATTATTATTATTATTATTATTATTATTATTATTATTATTATTATTATTATTATTATTATTATTATTATTATTATTATTATGATTAATCTTAATATTATTATTAGTAGTATTAGTGTTAGAATTAATATTATTATACATAAAATACTACGATGAGGTCATGAGCAAGCTACTTCAAAACGGGTTTTATGAGAGGGATAGAGCTAAGGAAATTATGGGTTATAGCTATGGAGGTAATGGGTATGGATCGGGGGGTATGCTTGTGAGGTCAATCTAGTGTTTATCATCTCCATTGCGTCTATGTACCTTTCCTATAATATTGAATCTCAATATTGATACGTGAGCACTCATAACTTAACTTTTATATATTATTAGTGTATCCCTGACTAGTGCTCGAGTATGTAGGATTATGCATGCTTGTATTTTTGACATTGTCATTAGATAGGTTATGTTGAATCCTAAATTAGTTACATATGCGGTTGAAATAAGGTATAAGATATGCATGTCGTTGGAAATCTAGCAAAAAATTAAGAACTTTTCATTCAGATATCGAATGGTTTCGATGAACGGATTAGAAGTTATAGTCAATTGAATTTTTGTATTATTATTAAAAATGATTATTATTATCGTCATTATTATCGTCGTTATAGTTTTTATCTAATTATTATTATTATTATTATTATTATTATTATTATTATTATTATTATTATTATTATTATTATTATTATTATTATTATTATTATTATTATTATTATTATCATTATCAATTATCAATAAAAGGTATTATCATTAAAAATTATTATTTTTATTATTATAAATATCGTTATTATCGTTTAAGTTATAATTAGTATTATTATTATTATCACTAAAATAGTTATTAGTATTATCGTTCATATTATCATAATATTTATTATTATTAGTATTATTATAATTAAAACTAATATTAGTAACACCTAATTATTATGATTACTATTATTATCATTAATATGAACGCGATATAAAAGACAACTAAAAGCTATTAACAAATCGATTGGGAAATAATGAGTATGAGTATCATGATAAAAGTAAAATATCGTAAGATATCGAATTAGATTAAATTATTGTTCTTATTAGTTTTATCATTTTATTATTAGAAGTATTATTAATATTAAAACTATCATTTTTACTAAAATTATCATTTTTAATAGAAATATCATCGTTATTATAAAATATCATTATTATAATCAGCTTAGTACTATTATTAATAAAAATTATTATTTTAATATCATTTTTAGTAAATATAAATATAGTTATTTTATTAGTTAAATAATAATTATTATTATTACAAAATAATACAACTTTTACTTATTATTATTATTATCAATATTATTTTGTCAAATAAATATGTGATACAAAGATATTTTTACCACACGTAATATAATTACATTAAAGTTAAATACCACTATATTTTTATGATATTAAGTGAACTTTATAAATCTTATTATTTGAAATATATATAAAAAATATATTTTTATCATATATAAACATATGACTTTTATTATTTACTTTAATAAAATCTGATAAATATATTTAAATATGACATAAACAACTGTATTTAAGTTATATAATAATCATGTATGGATTTTGGAAATCATTTTGGTTCAAGCTGACTTTTGTTGACTTTTGCATATTAGACTTGAGTATTAGGATTGTGATACACTATGGTTTAACCTAAATTGTTAGAAAAATATTGACCAACATATAAATATATATAATTAATATAGGTTCATGAATTCGAGGCCAGCCTTGCACTTGTTCAATGACGTCATATGTATTTTTACTACGAAATACAATAGGTGAGTTTCATTTGCTCCCTTTTTAAATGTTTTTGCAATATATATTTTTGGGACTGAGAATACATGCGCTACTTTTATAAATGCTTTACGAAATAGACACAAGTAATCGAAACTACATTCTATGGTTGGATTATCGAATCATATATCACCCTTTTAGCTTGGTAGCCTAAGAATTAGGGAACAGACACCCTAATTGACGCGAATCCTAAAGGTTGATCTACGGACACTAACCCCCCCATACTGAAAAATGGTATGCTTTAGTACTTCGAGTTTATATTATACAGATGGATTTCTGTTTTGGGGATATTCTATATGCATGATGTTAATGTCGGTTACCAGGTGTTCAATCCATATGAATGATTTTTAAACACTTGCGAGTGTATGATTATTGAATAAAGGAAATCTTGTGGTCTATTAAAATTATGGAAATGATCGATTATGATAAACTAATGAACTCACCAACCTTTTGGTTGACACTTTTAAGCATGTTTATTCTCAGGTATTAAAAAAATCTTCCGCTGTGCATTTGCTCATTTTAAAGATATTTCTTGGGGTCATTCATGGCATATTTCAAAATACGTTGCATTCAAGTCGTTGAGTTCAATAGAGATTATTATTAAGTAAAATGACAGATTAGGTCATTTATAGGTTGGATATCATGAAATGGTATGCCTGCCTGTCAACTTTCGATGAAATGAAAATTTGTCGTTTAAAACGAATGGAATGTTTGTAAGATGTATCATATAGAGGTCAAGTACCTAGCAATGTAATCATATGTTATTGTATTCGTTCTTATAGATTAGGACGGGTCCTTACAATATTCATAATCCTAATAATAATAATAATAATAATAATAATAATAATATTTAAAGGGTACAGTTTATAATAATCTTAATAATACTTGCAAAATACTAATGTTAATTACATTTCTAATACTTGTAAATATAAATATGATATTATTAATATTAATAATAATAATTATAATACTAGCAATAACAACAATCTTAATAATCATATTAATAACGATACTTTAAATGATAAAATTAATAATAATTATACAAATATAAATAATACTTACACTAAATACTAATATTAATATTAATGATAGTAATAATTATAATGCTTATAAATATGGTAATAATAATAATAATTGTAAGTATGGTACTAATAACAATAATAATCATAATAATAACAATAATAACTTATCATAATAATAATAACATTAATAAGAATCATAATAATAATAATAATAATAATAATAATAATAATAATAATAATAATAATAATAGAAATAAAATTTAAGAGTGTTTACCCTTGAGAAACTATATCTAAACTTAATCTATATAACTTTTTCTTTCTGTTTTCTATTTCCTTCGTCTTCCTCACTCATTCAATCCAATCCAAAATCAATTTAACCAAAAAAATCACTCTTAGTTTCTATAATTAAAACAGAAGATGATTTAAAGTTGGAATTTAAATTTAATAGACTCAACAAAACAAACAGAAAAAAATAGATAAAACCAGAAAAAAGGCTTGCTGTGCGACGGTATAAAGAAAAAAAATAAATAATGATTTCGCGAATTGTATGTTTTGAGACCTTGTTATCTACATGAAATATCTTTCAAATGATCATTAGAGTATACTAGCATCATCGATTGAGTCTGAGCTGCAACAGGTTACACTAATTCGTTTGAAGAAAATTGTTTGACTTTTTAAAACCAAACTTTTGACTTCAAAATTCGAGCTTGTTAAAAGGAATTGGACGTTAAAACTTTACAGAAAGATCGAATAGAGTAATCCTAACATAACTGCATTATTATTTTTTGAAATAAAAATCGAATTTGGGTTATGAATAAAAAGTGTAAGAACAGGGAAGTTTGAGTCGTTTATGTGAATTTCTGTTTTAATTCTTCATGTACCAGAGATTGTTAATTGATAATTGATAATGAGAACACTGATTGACCTCTCTTCCATAACACAAATTAATTTGGCTGTTTTATATCAAAAAGGAAGTCGGTAAGTAAATCATTCGTACAGCCATTTAAAAAAAAAGATAAAAGGTGATAACAATTGCTAACAGATTTTGGATTATTCCTAGTGTTTGAAATCTGATTCGTACAAGATTAGGAGTAGTAAGACAAATTGATCACAGTAAGATTGTGAAAGGGAACAGAATTTTATTCTATTTTCTAATTTTATAAATTATATAAATAATATTAATAATTAATAACTAATAAGTATATTAGTAATAATATTAATTAAGAATAATTTATATTAATAATAACCATAACATTATTGATAAGATATAAACAAAATGATAAATTTAAAATAATAATAATATGATATTAATATTAATAAAAATGATAATTTTAATTAGTTTAATTATTATGATAATAATATTATTAATGATACAAATAATAATACTAATTGTAATAATAATATTAATATTATTAATGATAATAATAATATAACAATTTATACATATCAACTTTTATATCACTATGTTATAATAATTTTATCAATATTGATATTAATATTAATACTTACCTTAATGAGAGTACTATTAATATGCTAATTATATTTTAATTTGTAAGAATTTTAATATGTTAATATTACATATTATTAATTATGTAATATTTAATAATTAAAATAACATATATTTACTTAAGATATTATGTTATTTTATAATAAAAATAGATATTGTAATACATAACATTTATACCTTTCAAGATATAATACAATTATGCATTGAAATCATATATGTTTATACATAGATTCATTACAACTAAATTATCTTGTATCTTAATTTATATAACTAATTCTAATGTTTCAATTATATTATATAATTTCAAATCATTATATATACTTACATTTATATATATATATATACATATATATATATATATATATATATATATATATATATACATATTTATTTACAAACAATTGTTCGTGAATCGTCGGGAATAGTCAAAGTCAATGCATTCATAAAAAAAATAGTTCAAACATTTTGAGACTCGGTTTAATAAACTTTGCTTATCGTGTCGAGATCATATAAAGATTAAGTTTAAATTTGGTCAGAAATTTCCTGGTCGTCACAGATTAGCTACAACACAATAATAATATATAGATATATGCGTCTGCCCAAAATCCCAAGGTTAATCCCTTAACCTCAAACTCATGAAGACCGACCGAAACCACACGCGCCGGTGAATCTGGAACCACACACGATTCACCACCTCCACCTCAATGACAATAGGGTTGGCCGAAACTACACGCGCCCTAGTGAATCCGAAACTACACGCGATTCACTACCCTAAGTCAACAACAATGGGAATGTCCGAAACCACACGCGACATCATCAATCCGAAACGACACACAATTCACTAATGAAGCTGAAACTACACGCGAATCACTACCCACTCATCTCAACAACAACGGGGTTGACCTACATGTCAATGTGAATTCGTAATGCCCGAGATTCACTACCCCAAGAGTGGTAACCCAAAATGCACAAACGTACCACATGGACCCAAAACTCATAGAGTCCATCATCCCACGCATACGTAAAGTGAACCCAAACACCAAGGACCACTTTACCCCACCCGCACCCATCCTATGCATATATACGCAAATAATATATTTACACTCACCTTAGCGCCTCGATGAATGCAAAGCCAAATTCGCAAACCGCCAATGGAATGTACCTATTCCATTTATCACAAAAAAAAATAACACAATTAGGGTGGATTACAAACCAACCCAAATTAATCATAGTGCAATTTTGACCCAAATGCACTTCCAAGCACAAACCGTGCCCAAACTAACTATGATCACTAACACTGGTGAAAATGGTCTTAATACACCAATTAAACCAAATCATAAGTGTTAAACACTTGTCTTTCTCAAAATCACCTACTGTGACGACCCGGAAATTTCCGACTAAATTTAAACTTTATCTTTATATTATTCTGACACGATAAGCAATGCTTGTTAAGTTAAATCTCAAGGATTTTAAACTATATTTATACATTCATTTAAACCTCAACCAAATTCCAATGATTCACGAACCATTAAATGAACATATATGAATATGTATGTATATGTGTATATGTTATAAATTGAAAATGTCAACAAAGTATTTAAAAGTATAATGCTTTATATGAATGTAATTGTTTCAATATGATTATCGACAAAATTAAAAAAATATATATTAAATGATTGAATTATCAGAAACATTGAATTATGATTACAAGTCTCTGTTGAGAGGTCCACTATGATTTGAGAAATATATTCCTCTTAATGATATTCGGAATAATTTGTAAAGCTATTTATAAATAAAAATAAAAAGTGTCATTTACGAAAGTTAGACAAAAGCTAGTGGAGAATTGGTTTCCATAATATTCTATTAATCTATTTTCAAACGTACAAAAACGTTTTCAGTTTAAAAAGAACTTTATTATTAAAACGTATATAACTTTTATAAATATCTAGAATCACTTTTGACAACTCATTACTTAACCAGTATAATAAATATAACGATATTTATATTTTGTTTCATTAAATATATATAACGATTTAAATTAATATT
This sequence comes from Rutidosis leptorrhynchoides, assembly GCF_046630445.1. Lineage (NCBI taxonomy): Eukaryota > Viridiplantae > Streptophyta > Magnoliopsida > Asterales > Asteraceae > Rutidosis > Rutidosis leptorrhynchoides. The sequence continues at coordinate 253,042,214 of NC_092337.1, forward strand.
ATATATATTTATACGCGTATTATACATACATAGTTTTATACTTTTACTATACTTTAACTTTACCTTTACTTTACTTTTATTTTACTTTAACTTTAATAATTCACTTTAATAATTCATACTTTAATAATTCACTTTAATAATTCATACTTTAATAATTCACTTTAATAATTCATACTTTAATAATTCACTTTAATAATTCATACTTTAATAATTCACTTTAATAATTCATATTTTAATAATTCACTTTAATAATTCATACTTTAATAATTCAAAAATCTATTATAAATAGAATTCAATAGGTTTCATTATTTCATAGAAACTTGAAAATATATTTCTCTAAACTCTCTCAATCGATTTACATATATATATATATATATATATATATATATATATTTGCTCTGTATTATTTCAAGATATTATTAGTATACATAAAATATTACGACGGAGTGATGTCCGAGTGATTTCAAAATAGTTTTTTGAATGAGTCGAAGCTAAGGAAATTATGGGTTATAGCTATGGAGGTGATGGGTATGGTTCATGGGTATGCTCGTGAGGTCAATCTAGTATTTATCATCTCCGTTACGTCTACGTACTTTTCTACAATATTGAATCTCAATATTGATACGTGAGCACTCATAACTTAACTTTTATATATCAATAGTGTATCCCTGACTAGTGCTCGAGTATATAGGATTATGCATGCTTGTACATTCGATATTGTCCTTAGATAGGTTTGTTGAATCCTGAATTAGATACATATGCTACTGAGATAGGGTATATGATATGCATGTCATTGGAAAGCTAGCGAAAAATTAAGAACTTTTCATTTAGATATCGAATGGTTTCGATGAACGGATTTGAAGTTATAGTCAACTGAATTTTAGTATTATTGTTAAAATGATTATTATTACTATCGTCGTTATTATTTTAATAGAAATATCATTGTTATTATAAAATATCATTATTACTATTATGTTAGTATTATCATTTTATCATAATAACATTTTTAGTAAATATAAATATTGTTATTTTTTTTATAGAATAATAATAATTATTATTACAAAATAATACAACTTTTACTTATTATTATGATGATCAATATTATTTTATCAAATAAATAGGGGATACAAAGATATTTTTCACCACGCGTAATATAATTACATTAATAATACTTACCACTATAGTTTTAAGATATTAAGTGAACTTTATAAATTTTACTACTTAAGATATATAAAAGTATATTTTATCATATATAAACGTTAATATAAATTTTTAATAATAAATGACTTTTATTATTATAAAATCTAATAAATATATTTAAATATATAAAACGACTATGGTTAAGTTATATAATAAACACGTATAAATTTTAGAAGTCATTTTGGGTCAAGTTGACTTTTGTTGACTTTTGCATATTAGTCTCGAGCATTAGGATTGTGGTACACTATGACTTGACCAAAAATTGTTAGACAAATATTGACCAACATATAAATATATATAATTAATATAGGTTCGTGAATCCGAGGCCAACCTTGCACTTGTTAAATGACGTTATATGTATTTTTACTACGAAATACAGTATGGTGAGTTTCATTTGCTCCCTTTTATATATATTTTTGGGACTGAGAATACATGCGCTGTTTTTTATAAATGTTTTACGAAATAGGCACAAGTACTAAAACTAATTCTACGTGGGTTTAAACCAGAAATATACCCTTAGCTTGGTACCATTAAACTACTTGTCTATGTACGGTAGGCGCGAATCCTAAAGATAGATCTATTGGGCCTGACAAACCCCATCCTGACTATGGGATGCTTTAGTACTTCGAGGTTATTTTAAACACACCTGATCTGGTGTACTTCAGAGGGTAAAACATGAACGTTAAGGCTTGTTACCGGGTGCCTACAATTTATAGAATACTCTTATACACTTGCGAGTGTACATATATTTATAAACGGAAATCTTGTGGTCTATTAATATATTGAAATGATTGTTATGATAAACCTATGAACTCACCAACCTTTTGGTTGACACTTTAAAGCATGTTTATTCTCAGGTATTAAAGAAATCTTCCGCTGTGCATTAGCTCATTTTAAGAATATTACTTGGAGTCATTCATGGCGTATTTTGAAAGACGTTGCATTCGAGTCATTGAGTTCATCAAGATTATTATTATGTCAATTATAGTTGGATGTATTATGAAATGGTGTGCATGCCGTCAACTTTCGTTGTAAAGAAAGTTTGTCTTTTAAAAACGAATGCAATGTTTGTAAAATGTATCATATAGAGGTCAAAATACCTCGCGATGTAATCAACTATTGTGAATCGTTTATAATGTATATGAACGGGTCCTTTCAGTTGGTATCAGAGCGGTGGTCTTAGCGAACCAGGTCTGCATTAGTGTGTCTAACTGATAGTCGTTAGGATGCATTAATGAGCCTGGACTTCGACTGTGTCTGCATGTCAAAAGTTTTGCTTATCATTTTTGTCGGAAATTACCTGCTTATCATTCTTAGTCTAGACACGTCTTACTGCATTGATTTCATGAATAGTGTATAGACAAAATTCATATCTTAGCATACCTGCTAATCCATATCTTAGCGTATCTGTTACTGTAAACTTTGCCTGACATATCCCGTAATTTCCTTCGTAATCTACGAAATCTTTTGCGCTATATATATAGATATTCTATGTAATTAGAATACCACCCGATAGCCGAAAAATCATTTCATATCGAAAAATTCTTTATTCAATCGAACGAAATGGAATTCGTCATTAGTTCAAGTCCCTCGAATTCCGATATGGAATCCCACTCAAGCTCCGAAAGCAGTGTGACCGGAATGGATCAACCAATTAGCCATCATCTATTCTGGATGAATTGGGGATAGGTTCGTAGCCTCCTCAATAATTGGAGACAAGAAGAAGGTGATCCCTTCCATCCACCACATTGCCCTCTTGGCGATGAACCTGAAGCACTTACCAGCGAACCGGTCCGAAACACCATTTTCTCTCTCATTTTCAGAGTATCTCGTCACGATTATATACTACATCAAATTCTAGATTTTATTTATCCGTTCGTCCGAACCGACAATCACCCCGGTGTAATAGAAGAAGTCAACGAGCTTCGCGCTCGAGTAGTGGCTTTAGAGAATATGGTGCAAGGGTTACAAACACCAACAAATAACGAAGTATTAATTCATAATTTTAATTTTATTGAATAAATACTCCGTAAAAGTTATGTAATTTCTAAAGTCTTTAGGGATTATTCAGTTCTAGTTTCAACCGTAAATCAAATGAGTTTAATTTAATATTAACTCATTAAATCTATGTTACATCTGAAGAAAATATGCACATATATATTTTCATAAAGACTGTAATAAAATTCTGTTGTACAAAATATTAATTGTGAATTTTTTTTAACGGGTAGGTAATACCCGAGAGATATATAAATTCACAATTAATATATTACATTTTTCGAATCTGATTAAGTAAATCATCAACTATACTCCCAAAATCTCACAACAATATACATTCTTGTATAGAAATCAAAGCAACCATTCTCACCCAAATTTGATTATGCATTCTGATTTTGACAAATCAAAATCCAAGTCATGATTTAACAGAAGACATCACTCTTAGATTCCTACATCTTTCAAAGCTATACTTTGACTTCAAAACCGTGTTAGAACATCATATGTATATTGACGATTACAAACTGTGTTCAAACTCTCCGAAGTTTTCGAAGACACTTCAAACAATGAACAATCGAGATGATGATCCAACCACATATTACCCACATTTATGTACCTAAAAAGCTCTCGAAGCCAAAGTCATAATTCGACGCGTATCCGTGTCAGACCCTTTGGCATTTATTAGCTAAAATGACTTTTCAATTCCTTTTCAAAGTAGACAGTTTTGTCACAGCTCCAGTAAGTCAACTTCGACGTTTTAGTCGGACTAGTCTTATTATAACCTCGATAGATACGTTGCCCTTTCGTCATCGTTACTGGGGACCTTTCATATCTCGCCACCTTAGCAATAAACTTACCAACAACTTCAATTATCTTTGACTTTTCGAAAAATCATTATATTTATTGAAATCACATCACTTACTCATTCGCATCTTGTAACGAGAATTGTCATACGAATCATCGAAAAACAGTAACCAGTATTTTGAAATCTCGCAGCATGTCTACGCCAACAGTTATATGGGTACGTAAAACGTCTATCTCCTGGACTTACATACCTTGAATGTGAAGTTCTGAAAAATATTTTGAACTGCAAACTAGTTCTTGAAATGCTGACGAAGCATCAAAAACTGTAAATGATCTTAACAGTAAAAAGTTTGATGACAAAGAATAGTAAGGTGGAAAAGCTGAGAAAAAGAGAAGGTTTGGAACTGGAAAACGGATTGAACAGACTATGAAGGAGGCTGTGGACAAATCACAAAGACTAAATCTGCCTTCAAAGAATCCAAATGATTCAGTGCCTGCTAAAGTCATTAACGAATACCTTACTCTTTATTCTAAACCTTTACTTCATCATCATCCATCAATATTAGAAATTCTAAGATATTATCATATCTTTCATTATAAATATCCGCGATATTTCTGAAGATATTTTCACAACTAATCTTATCTGAAGTCATTTATCTCTTTGCGCTATCAGTGTTACATCATATAAGAAACTATTAGTTTCTATATTCTATAAACTTTCGAGTTTAAATTATGAATGTTTAGAAGAAGTGTTGGGAACTGAAGCATGATTTAGTATAATATAATGACACTTGATCAACGTGATTATATTACAGTAAGTCATGTTGAGTTTCTAATGGGACATGACGATTCACAGACCATGCCGTCATCATGTTCCATGTTACACGACTCTTGTATTCTATTTAATCTCTAAAAATATCAAGAATATATTTTCTTGATGATTCGGTCTTTTTAGGGTATTCTGGTAAATTAACAAATCAAGATCGTGCCATTACCATTTCCTTCTTAGAACATTAACTATGTTAATTCTGAAATTCATATCTGCGAATACTGGACCATTACAAACGTTGCTTAATCGCAAGAAGAAGAAACGAAAGGACAAAACTCCAAAATAGAAATTGGAGTATAAATCGCAGCAAATAGAAGGGAGCATTAACTGTGGATGTCAATGATTATAGAAGATAAAAGCAGGGGCTTTGAAATATAAGGGAAGATATAAAACCCAACAACCACCCAAAAATTATAAACCGTATATATCGATGCATATAGCAATATAAAGACACGGAAGAACTAAAAACACTATAAAACCGAGAGTATAGTAGAAGTAAATAGATTCTTCCGGAGGCAGATGAAAAAGAAGAACGACAGATATGAAAGTGAGGAGTATATCGAGAATCAGTACTGGATGAAGCATATTGACAAATACTTTAAAATATGAGTTGAGGGAGAAAGAATAGAAGGTGTGAGTTGTAAGGAAACGAAGGAGGTGGATTTATAGTGAAATACCCGACAGAGAAATCAAGATGGATTATCGTATTAATTCGAAGAGAATCATAATCTCCTTAATCACCGAAGCATCAAATCCAACATAGATTACAAAGATTTTCTTTAAATTCAGAGATCAATTGTGATGACGTCAAAAGATGTGACGAATCACTATAATCTTATTTCCTTCATTTACGATAACTTCCCTCATACGCTTTGAGTAATCGAATTATTTTATCCATACTTCTTAGACATGATAAAACTTCATAATCGTCATAATAACATTCTCATTGTTAGCCATAACGACCTCTATCAAATTTCGGGGACGAAATTTCTTTAAAGGGTAGGTACTGTGACGACCCGGAAATTTCCGACTAAATTTAAACTTTATCTTTATATTATTCTGACACGATAACAATGCTTGTTAAGTTAAATCTCAAGGATTTTAAACTATATTTATACATTCATTTAAACCTCGACCAAATTCCAATGATTCACGAACCATTAAATGAATATATATGAATATGTATGTATATGTGTATATGTTATAAATTGAAAATGTCAACAAAGTATTTAAAAGTATAATGCTTTATATGAACGTAATTGTTTCAATATGATTATCGACAAAATTAAAAAAAAATATATTAAATGATTGAATTATCAGAAACATTGAATTATGATTACAAGTCTCTGTTGAGAGGTCCACTATGATTTGAGAAATATATTCCCCTTAATGATATTCGGAATAATTTGTAAAGCTATTTATAAATAAAAATAAAAAGTGTCATTTACGAAAGTTAGACAAAAGCTAGTGGAGAATTGGTTTCCATAATATTCTATTAATCTATTTTCAAACGTACAAAAACGTTTTCAGTTTAAAAAGAACTTTATTATTAAAACGTATATAACTTTTATAAATATCTAGAATCACTTTTGACAACTCATTACTTAACCAGTATAATAAATATAACGATATTTATATTTTGTTTCATTAAATATATATAACGATTTAAATTAATATTATATATATTTATACGCGTATTATACATACATAGTTTTATACTTTTACTATACTTTAACTTTACATTTACTTTACTTTTACTTTACTTTAACTTTAATAATTCACTTTAATAATTCATACTTTAATAATTCACTTTAATAATTCATACTTTAATAATTCACTTTAATAATTCATACTTTAATAATTCACTTTAATAATTCACTTTAATAATTCATACTTTAATAATTCACTTTAATAATTCATACTTTAATAATTCAAAAATCTATTATAAATAGAATTCAATAGGTTTCATTATTTCATAGAAACTTGAAAATATATTTCTCTAAACTCTCTCAATCGATTTACATATATATATATATATATATATATATATATTTGCTCTGTATTATTTCAAGATATTATTAGTATACATAAAATATTACGACGGAGTGATGTCCGAGTGATTTCAAAATAGTTTTTTGAATGAGTCGAAGCTAAGGAAATTATGGGTTATAGCTATGGAGGTGATGGGTATGGTTCATGGGTATGCTCGTGAGGTCAATCTAGTATTTATCATCTCCGTTACGTCTACGTACTTTTCTACAATATTGAATCTCAATATTGATACGTGAGCACTCATAACTTAACTTTTATATATCAATAGTGTATCCCTGACTAGGGCTCGAGTATATAGGATTATGCATGCTTGTACATTCGATATTGTCCTTAGATAGGTTTGTTGAATCCTGAGTTAGATACATATGCTACTGAGATAGGGTATATGATATGCATGTCATTGGAAAGCTAGCGAAAAATTAAGAACTTTTCATTTAGATATCGAATGGTTTCGATGAACGGATTTGAATTTATAGTCAACTGAATTTTAGTATTATTGTTAAAATGATTATTATTACTATCGTCATTATTATTTTAATAGAAATATCATTGTTATTATAAAATATCATTATTACTATTATGTTAGTATTATCATTTTATCATAATAACATTTTTAGTAAATATAAATATTGTTATTTTTTTTATAGAATAATAATAATTATTATTACAAAATAATACAACTTTTACTTATTATTATGATGATCAATATTATTTTATCAAATAAATAGGGGATACAAAGATATTTTTCACCACGCGTAATATAATTACATTAATAATACTTACCACTATAGTTTTAAGATATTAAGTTAACTTTATAAATTTTACTACTTAAGATATATAAAAGTATATTTTATCATATATAAACGTTAATATAAATTTTTAATAATAAATGACTTTTATTATTATAAAATCTAATAAATATATTTAAATATATAAAACGACTATGGTTAAGTTATATAATAAACACGTATAAATTTTAGAAGTCATTTTGGGTCAAGTTGACTTTTGTTGACTTTTGCATATTAGTCTCGAGCATTAGGATTGTGGTACACTATGACTTGACCAAAAATTGTTAGACAAATATTGACCAACATATAAATATATATAATTAATATAGGTTCGTGAATCCGAGGCCAACCTTGCACTTGTTAAATGACGTTATATGTATTTTTACTACGAAATACAGTATGGTGAGTTTCATTTGCTCCCTTATATATATATTTTTGGGACTGAGAATACATGCGCTGTTTTTTATAAATGTTTTACGAAATAGGCAGAAGTACTAAAACTAATTCTACGTGGGTTTAAACAAGAAATATACCCTTAGCTTGGTAACATTAAACTACTTGTCTATGTACGGTAGGCGCGAATCCTAAAGATAGATCTATTGGGCCTGACAAACCCCATCCTGACTATGGGATGCTTTAGTACTTCGAGGTTATTTTAAACACACCTGATCTGGTGTACTTCAGAGGGTAAAACATGAATGTTAAGGCTTGTTACCGGGTGCCTACAATTTATAGAATACTCTTATACACTTGCGAGTGTACATATATTTATAAACGGAAATCTTGTGGTCTATTAATATATTGAAATGATTGTTATGATAAACCTATGAACTCACCAACCTTTTGGTTGACACTTTAAAGCATGTTTATTCTCAGGTATTAAAGAAATCTTCTGCTGTGCATTAGCTCATTTTAAGAATATTACTTGGAGTCATTCATGGCGTATTTTGAAAGACGTTGCATTCGAGTCATTGAGTTCATCAAGATTATTATTATGTCAATTATAGTTGGATGTATTATGAAATGGTGTGCATGCCGTCAACTTTCGTTGTAAAGAAAGTTTGTCTTTTAAAAACGAATGCAATGTTTGTAAAATGTATCATATAGAGGTCAAAATACCTCGCGATGTAATCAACTATTGTGAATCGTTTATAATGTATATGAACGGGTCCTTTCACCTACAAACCCTAATTTTGAACCGTTTCAAAATTAGTCTTCCAAATACACCCAAATGGGTTCCAACACTTCCATAATCACTAACACTAGCGATTAAACCCAATTTATAAGCCCTAACCATGGCCAAGTCGGTTTCACAACCAAAACTCACCAACAATAACATTAAACTCTATTACTAGCTCCTAATCTTCAATTAAAGAGCTATGTGGGTTTTCTCAAGAACATTTAAGTTCAAATCCTAAATTGAAAAATAATCATAAGTAATGAAACTCGGATTCAAGACTTACAACTACCACCAAAAAGTAGCTAGGAAGTAGGTGAACAACTTTAACTCTCGAGCTTTGGTGAGAACCGAGCTTCTTCCTCCTAGATCGGAGCTTTCTCATGTGACGATCCGGAAATTTCCGACCAAATTTAAACTTAATATTTATATGATTTTGACACGATAAGAAAAGTCTGTTAGGTTGAGCCTCAAATTTTTTGAACTATTTTCTTGCATTCATTTAACTTCGACTACTCCCAATGATTCACGAACAATTGTTTGTAAATAAATATGTATATATATAAATGTAAGTATATATAATAGTTTGAAATTATAAAATATAATTTAAACATTAGAATTAAATATGTAAAATAGGATACAAAATAATTAAGTTTATTTTAAAATGAATCTATATATAAATATATATGAATTCTATGTATAATTATTAATATATGTATATAGTAATATATATAAAATTTATAAATATTAAATATTCAATATATGTTATTATATAATATATATTATATGATTATTAAATAAGATATAATTAATAAATTGTAATATTAATATATTAAATTTAAATTATAAAATAAAATAGTTGTTATAGTATTATTACTAATATTACTATTATCACGAATAATATTAATATTATTATAATTAGTATTATTAATTATTAATACCATTATTATTATAATTAATAGTAAAATTATAATTTTTAGTCATTATTATAATTATTACTATTATGATTACTAAAAATTTAATATTTTTATTTAAAATTATTTATTCATTATTTTTATTACATTTATCATTATTACTCTTATCATTATTAATGTTAATGTTAGTATTATTAAATATTTTATCATTAATAATATTAGTGTTTCTACTATTAGTATTTCTATTATTATTAATTATTATTATTAATATAATTATTATTAATTGGAGTTATTATTATTACTTATATATTTATTAATTGATAATACTAAGTATATAATTTAGAAATTTAGAAATACATATATAGAATATGAATCTGTTTCATATCCACATCGACAAGATATATTCTTGTCTCTAAATCTAAACAAAAACAAAATTAATATCTCAGATATAAACAAGAATCAGTTACATGTAATTATCTGCTTTATTTTTTTTATTCTACTGATTGAAAAAAATTGTACTTCCTGTCTACCAAATTGTTAAATGTCGATTTCACATATTAATTAGGATCCAATTCAACTGTTAAATCACGTACTCAATCACACTATATATGTACCCTCTGTAAATTACAGATTAAAAAACCAGATTTATAAAAAAAATTGTTCATTCTCTGTTCTTGAGTCCAATTTTTAAAAGCTTCGAAAACGAATCTAATTTCAAAAACTAGAAATGAAAGAGTATTAGGAATCTTTTACTAAATATTTTTGCAAAGTTTTACGATTTAATTCCTCAAAACGAATTCGACTTTTCGAGTCAAACGTTTAAATCAAAAAGTCAAACAATTTTTTCATCACGAAATTTGAACTTGTTTTGATGTTTTAATTTAAATTGATGATCCAGATAGTTTCTAATAATGATTTAAAACCTTTTTCATTTGGAAATCATGATTAAAACACTTTTAAAATTGAGTTTGATGTTTGACTAATTTAATCACTCACTAATGATTTCTGTATTGTTTTGAAATCCTAAATTAAAGAATTTATGAAGCGACCCGTTCTAATCCATAAGGACGAATACAATAACATATGATTACATCGCGAGGTATTTGACCTTTATATGATACATTTTACAAACATTGCATTCGTTTTTAAAATACAAACTTTCATTACATCGAAAGTTGACGGCATGCATACCATTTCCTAATATATCCAACTATAAATGACTTAATAATAATCTTGATGAACTCAACGACTTGAATGCAACATCTTTTGAAATATGTCATGAATGACTCCAAGTGATATCTTTAAAATGAGCAAATGCACAGCGGAAGATTTCTTTCAAACCTGAGAATAAACATGCTTTCAAGTGTCAATCAAAAGGTTGGTGAGTTCATTAGTTTATCATAAACATTCATTTTCATCATTTTAATAGACCAAAAGATTTCATATATTTAATTGTACACGTAACCCGAGTACAAAATAACACGCGTAACCCGTGAATTAAAAATCATTTATATGGTGAACGCTTGATAATCGACTTAACTTTAATGCATAGAATATCCCCAAACAGAACCTCTCGTCTGTATAATAATAATCTCGAAGTTCTAAAGCATCCGTACCCCGGATAGGACTTGTCGAGGTCTATAGATCTATCCTTAGGATTCGCGTCGATTAGGGGCCATACCCGTTTCCTAATCATTAGGTTACCAAGCTAAAAAGGGGTGATATTCAATATTCATAATCCAGCCATAGAATGTAGTTTTTGATCACTTGTGTCTATTTCGTAAAACATTAGTAAAATCAGCGCATGTATTCTCAGTCCTAAAAATATATATAAAAAGGGAGTAATGAAAACTTACAATACTGTATTTCATAGTAATTAAGCATATGATGGCATTGAACACGTGCAAGGTTGGCCTCAGATACACGAACCTATATTAAGTATATATATATATATATATATATATATATATATATATATATATATATATATATATATATATATATATATATATATATATATATGTTGGTCAATATTTGTCTACAATTTAGGTAAAGTCATATTGTACCACACTCCTAATGCTCGAGACTAATATGCGAAAGTCAACAAAAGTCAACTTGATCCAAAATGACTTCCAAAATTTATTCATGATTATTATATAGTTTAAATATAGTCGCTTTATATGTTTAAATATTTTTAACAGATTTTATTAGAGTAAATAATATAATTCATTTATTAATAAATAAAATTTTATATTAAAATTTATATAATAAAATATACTTTTATATATCTTGAGTAATAAAATTTATAAAGTTCATTTAATATGATAAAAATATAGTGGTATGTAATATTATTGTAATTATATTATGTGTGGTAAAAATATCTTTGTGTCATATATTTATTTGATAAAATAATATTGATAATAATAATAATAATAATAAGTAAAAGTTGTATTATTTTGTAATAATAATAACAATAACAATTTTTAATGATAATATTTGTACTAATAATGATAATGAGAATGATAATAATAATAATAATAATAATAATAATAATAATAATAATAATAATAATAATAATAATAATAATAATAATAATAATAATTGGATAATAATAATAACAATGATAATAACGACGATAGTAATAATAATAATCATTTTAACAATAATACATAAAATTATATATAATTCAATTGACTATATCTTTAAATCCGTTCATTGAAACCATACGCTTTCTAAATGAAAAGTTGTTAATTTTTCGTCAGCTTTCCAACGACATGCATATCATATACCTTATCTCAGTAGCATATATATCAAATTCATGATTCATCAAACTATCTAATGATGAAATTAAGCATACAAGCATGCATAAACCTATATACTCGAGCACTAGTCAGGAATACACTATTAATATATAAAAGATAAGATATGAATGCTCACGTATCAATATTATGATTCAATATTGTAGGAAAGTACGTAGACGCAACGGAGATGATAAACACTAGTTTGACTCACGAGCAATCCCCCCGAACAATACCCAACCATTTCACCATTGTTACCTTTCTGATAATATTTCCTACGCTTAATCTATTATCCATTATGATTACGATCATCATCATTCATTAATAATCTAGCATCACCAACATCATCCCATATCATCATTATAATCATGCTCGATCACTTGATCCTAATCTTTCTAGAATTACCATCACTATCATAAAATTATCATCCCTAATCTTTATCATTTTCATAACATAATATCGTGATTATAATGTCATATTCGCTCGTACCATTGGTGGGAAATATGTTAAATTGATAATTGATAGAATTTTTTTTTATACCTACCAAATCCCACTAACATCATCATGTTCCATGGGTTCAAGCTTTCACTGTAAAAAAAAAAATGGTTCCTTTGTCTGCCACCAAACCATAACTAAATCAAATGTGCCATTTAAATTAATGCACCAAAAATTGATGGATTAATGAAGGATGCTTTTGGTTAGGTAATTGAGTGGAGGTGGGGTTCAACACTTTTGCTTTCTTATCTTATTTTTTTATATATAAAACCGCACAATAGCAATATCAACAACATGACCCTCTTTTATCATTTATAACATCTGCGTATTTCGTTGTTTCAAGAAGAAGAAAGGAAAAAAAATAATAATATAGCGAATGGTTCACACAAAAAAAAATATAAGGTGGCGAGTGAGGTGAGTTATGGAGACGGGGTTTCAATGTGAAGCAAGCGATGGTGGGTGTGGTTCAAGGGTAAGGTGGTGGATTGATGGTGATACATAGAAACCAAATGTCGGTGGTAAACAGAAAAGGAAAAGAAAAGTATTTTGGTTACATAAAATAAGAGAGAGTGAGAAAGGTGGTAGTTGTTTTCGGTGACGTCGACTGTTGTTTGCACAGGAACAAAACGAGACTGTATAATTGAATTTGGAACATATGTAGCCGCCTAGTTGATGAGGGGTGTGTGTGTATGTGTGTGTGTTTGATGGTGGGTTTTAGGTCGATGAGGGTGGTGATAGAGTTGGTTGTTCTCAATAGTGACGATGGGTTGGTTGTCTTGGGTGTTCTTCGAGCAACATAAATGATGGCAAAAGAAAAGAATAAAATTTGGTGATACAAGGCGGTTTTATGGTGATAGTCGAAGGTTAGCAAGGTGGTTTAATGGCAGTTTACAGTGGTTTGTTAATGGAGTGGTGTTCTTGGTGATGGTCATTACTGGTTGCATGGTGATGTAGGTGTTACGGTGGAGGTGACCAAAAATAGTGAGGGTGGTGTCTCCCGAAGGTCGAAGATAGTGTCGTGAGCTAGTGATGGTGTGTTGATTATATGGTGGTGGCGACAGTGGTGATGAATAGAAGTGAAAAAAGGTGATAGTTCTCGGTTTGGGTTGTCAATCTTGGAAGTAGAAACAAGTTGATGGGTTTCATTGGTTGTAGCTAAAAAAAAATGGAATGGAAATAGATGGATGGTTGGTGTTTTCTTGCATTATGTATGTGTCAAAAAGGATAACAAAAGTAAAAGTGAATTGATGAAAGGAATAGATAGAAACTAGCTGGATTCGGTTGATAAAGCAATGCATGTATATGGTTATATATATTAGAGTTAGTGGGAATATATCATATTCCAAACAAACAAATACGGACAACACATAGCACCATTTTAAGTTATCAATTCAATCATTAGAAATCAATAATTTAAATAATAATATTATAAAATAATTTAAAATATAAACGTGTGATAAGTTAGCCGTCATATACTATTTCATTCACGGACTGGAATTCGTGCTCCGTTGTTAATGGATAAAAGTACACAGAAAAATCCTAAATTTTTATATTAAGTTACTTTAATTATTTTAGTCACTATGGTATAAAATTCGGTCATTAATTATTAAATAAAAATTACATTAATTATTCACTCCCAACCACAAGTAAAATATAAATAGTTTTAAAATTCAATAAATAGTTCCTAAATACATTTTTAATAATCCTAAAATTTATATTACTCATTTTCGGATCACCGTTTATTTTAAAATCGCCTAAGTTTGAACTTAACTTATTTAAATAACCATCGAATGATAAACGAGTGCTTCTGTCGTTTATTAAATAAATTCGGAACTATATTTATATATTCAATATACCTTATTTATATATATAGATATGTTTTAAATAATAATTATTATATATTGTTTTATTTTACGTAGTCAATTATAATATTTTTTCAAATTATTATTTATATATATAAATATATACGTATCTATTATTGTTCGTGAATCGTCGGGAATGGTCGAAGTTAAATGAATATATAAACACAGTTTAAAACTTTAGAGACTTCAATATTACAGACTTTGCTTATCGTGTCAGAAACATATAAAGATTAAGTTTAAATTTGGTTGGAAATTTCCGGGTCATCACAGTACCTACCCGTTAAAGAAATTTCGTCCCGAAATTTGATTGGGATGGTCATGGCTGACAATAAAAATGTTTTCATGACAAATATGAGTTGATAAATAGAGTTTTATCATTTTTGATTAATATAGCTAAAACGATTCGATGATGTGAAGCCCACGAGTGAAGCTATCAAAAAAGAGTGAAATGAGTAAATGTAGGTTCGTCTTAACCGATGACATAGTCACGGTTGATTTTCGGAATTCAAGGAATTTAAAGATAATCTCTGAAATCTAGAAAAGATTTGATTCTTCGGTAATCAAGGAAATTATGGTTCTCTTTGATTAAATGCGGTAATCTGTCTCGATTGCTCTGTAGGATATTTCACTATAAATTCACTCCCTTCGTTTCCTTATTTTCACAGCTCGTACCTTCTATTCTTTCTCCCCCAATTCATACTTTAAAGCATTCGTCAATATGCTCTATCCAGTTCTGATTCTTGATCTCATTCTAACTATCACAACAATCATCCTTCTATTCCAACTCCCACCATAGGAATCTGTTTACTTCTACTTCGCTCTTGGGTTTATAGTGTTTCTGATTCTCCCATGTCTTTATATTGCTATATGCATCGATATACATGGTTTGTAATTTCTGGGTTGGTATTGTGCTTTATATTTTCTCTTATATTTCAGAGTTCCATGTTTTTGTTTTCTCTTCCCGACTTCAAGTCAAGCGAATAATAGTCCAGAATTCGTAAGTAGGAAGTTTCAAATGATCATAACTAATAAAAGAGATTGTAATAGCACGATCTTGATTGTTAAATTACTAAATTTCAAGAGAAAAGATAGAACTATCAAGAAAATAGGTTCTTGATATGTTTATAGATTAGATAGAATGTAAGTCGTGTAACATGGCACATGATGACGTTATGGTTTATGAATTATCCTGTTTCATTAGAAACTCAGCATGACTAACTGTAATATAATCACGTTGATCAAGTGTCATTATATTATACTAACTTATGTTTCAGTTCCCAACACTACTTCAAAATCATTCATAATTTAAATTTGAATTTTTCAGAGTTTAGAAACTAAAACAGTTTCCTTTCTGATGTAATACAGATAACACGAGAAGATAAAGGATTTCAGATAAGAATAGTTTTGAAACTATCTTCATAAATATCGATGATATTTATAATGAAAGATACGATAATATCTTAGAAGTTTAGAATCAAATTGTGATGAAGAAATTCATTCACGATGATTTAGAGCGATTAAGGAGCAAGGTATTCGCTAAAGATTTCAACAGAACCAGAATCATCAGGATTCTTTATGTAAAAGTTTAGTCCTTGTGATTTGTTCAGAGTCTCCTTCATGGTCTGCTCAATTCGTTTTTCAATTCCAACATTTCTGAGCTTTGCCAACATACAATTCTTTATTATCAAACTTCCGACGGATAAGGTTGTTTACGGTTTTTGCTGCTTTATTCAGCCTTTTCAACATTCCGGGTATTGATTCTCATACTGGGTGCTTCTCAAAATTTCAGAATGGAAGATCATAATTCTAAAAGATAAAATGTTATATGTGCACATATAACTATTGATGTAGACATGCTGCGAAGTTTCAAAATACCGATTACTAATTCCCAGTGATTAGTATGACAATTCTCGTTATAAGATGTGGGTCAATATATGATAGGGTTTCAATGAACAAATATAATGGTTTTTTGGAAAGTCAAAGATCAATGAAGTTGTTGGTGAGTTTACTGCTAATGTGGTGGAATATAAACGGTTCTCCGGTAACGATGACGAAAGGCAAACTTATATATCAAGGTTATAATAAGGCTAATCTGAATGAAAGTCGAAGTTGGTTTGCTGGAGCTGTAACAAAATTGGCTAATTTGAAAAGGAATTGCAAAGTGATTTTTTGGTAATAACAACGCCAAAGGAGCTAGCACAGATACGTGTTAAACGTTTACTCAGGTTCCGAGTGTTTTCAGGTGCATAGCTATATGCATCAATCTTTTCTTCCGTAAATGAAGTGCAGTTGGTTCATCCTCTCGATTGAAGTGTTTTCAAGAATCATGAAAAGTTTGAACGCAGATTATAATCGTCAAGATACAAATGAGGTTTAAGATAAAATCAAGTGGCAAACTTGAAAAATTGTTTAGTTTCATATGTTATAATCAATATTTTAATTCATTTTAATTGTCCAATGTTATTAGTCCACAGTTACTAGTCCACAATTAGTAGTTCAACAATTCATATATAGTTTAATATATAATATCTGAATTAATTAATACGTGTCGTGACCCATTATATACATGTCTCAGACTCGATCACAACTCAAAGAATATATATTATTTGAGAATCAACCTCGACCCTTTATATGCGAACTCGAACACTACAGCGTATAGAGTGACTTTCGGTTATTCCAAATAATATATATAGATGACGTCGATATGATATGTCAAAACATTGTATATGTGTCCCGATAAAGTGCGTAAAATAAATAACATAAATTAAATGACGATAAATAAAATTACGAAAATTAAATTGCGATAAAATAAATTTCGATAATTAAAATGTAATAAGGAATTAACAGTTAGCTAGGATTTTGTTAGCGTGGATTCTTAACAAAATTTCTCATAGTTAATTTGTTTGTTTCTAACCAATTTTATTTTGTCAAATGTTTTCTTCATTATGCCACTTGTTGGATTCTGATAGGTCAAAATCCGAATGTGAAATTGAATGAAAATGGTTATTCTGCGGTGAACGGATTCGTATATCTGTGGATGTAAGTAGGATAGTAAATAACTGTTGAATCAGATTCGAAGAATGTACAGTGTACTTATTAATGTGAAATCTAAATATTCCTCGGGTATTACCTACCCGTTAAAATATTTTCACCATTAACAGTCTGTACAAAAGAATTTTTAATTACAATCTTTATAAAAACAAATATACATATATATTTTCTTCAGATGTAACCATGGATTTAATGAGTCAATATGATATTAAACTCATTTGATTTACCGTTAGAACAAGAATATATAATCTCTAAAATATTAAAGATTACATAATCGCCATGTCGAACGAAGATAAATGATGTAGAACGTCATGTAGAACGAAGATAATCGATGTAGGTCATCATGTAGTATGATGATTACAATCGAGGCACAGAATGAGATGTTGAGGCGTGTGTTGTTGATGGTACGGGTGCTGTTACTGATGGTACTGTTGGTGCAGGTGATGTTGCTGAAGCTGGTATGTTTTGCACCATATTTTCCAAGGCTACAACTCGAGCGCGAAGTTGGTTGACTTCTTCTATTATTCTGGGATGATTGTCGGTCGGAACAAGCGGATGAATAAGGTTTAGAATTTTAGATAGAATATAATCGTGGCGAGATACTCTAGAAATGAGGGTGAAATTGGTGTTTCGGACTGGTTCACCGGTAAGTGTTTTGGTTTTTTCGCCAAGAGTACAGGTTGGTGGGTGGAAGGGATTTCCTTCTTCTCGTCTCCGTCGGTTCAGTTAACTACCAACCCATCCTCAATTCATCCAGAATTGAAGATGACTAGTTGGTTAATCCATTTCATTTATATTACTTTCGGAGCTTAGGTAAATATCCATGTCGAAATAGCTGTCGGAATAACTATCGGAATAGCTATCGGAATCTCAGGGACTCGAACTGGTTGAGGGATTCATCTCATACGATCAGATGAAGGATTTTCATTAGGAAATAGATTATAGGATGTAGATTAGTACCCTGCAATACATAATTGACATATGCATATATAATACTAAAATCCCTTATGTTACGGAGGAATCTATGGAAGCTGTCAGGCAAAGTTTACAGTAACAGATACGCTAAGATATGAATTTATCTATACACTATCTATGCAATAGAGACAGTAAGATGTGTCTAGACTAGGAATGATATGCAAGTGATTCCCTAAGAATGATAAGCAGGTAATTTTTGACACGAAATGATAAGCAAAACTTTTGACATGCAGACACGGTCGAAGTCCAGACTCACTAATGCATCGAAACAACTACCAGTTAGACACACTAATGCAAGACCTGGTTCGCTAAGACCACCGTTCTGATACCACATGAAGCGACCCATCCTAATCCATAAGGACGAATACAATAACATAAGATTACATCGCGAGGTATTTGACCTCTATATGATACATTTTACAAACATTGCATTCGTTTTTAAAAGGCAAACTTTCATTACTTCGAAAGTTGACGGCATTCATACCATTTCCTAATATATACAACTATAAATGACTTAATAATAATCTTGATGAACTCAACGACTCGAATGCAACGTCTTTTGAAATATGTCATGAATGACTCCAAGTGATATCTTTAAAATGAGCAAATGCATAACGGAAGATTTCTTTCAAACCTGAGAATAAACATGCTTTGAAGTGTCAACCAAAAGGTTGGTGAGTTCATTAGCTTATCATAAACATTCATTTTCATCATTTTAATAGACCGCAAGATTTCATATATTTAATTGTACACGTAACCCGAGTACAAAATAACACGCGTAATCCGCGAATTAAAAATCATTCATATGGTGAACGCTTGATAACCGACTTAACTTTAATGCAGAGAATATCCCCAAACAGAACCTCTCGTCTGTATAATAATAATAATCTCGAAGTACTAAAGCATCCGTACCCCGGATGGGACTTGTCGAGGTCCATAGATCTATCTTTAGGATTCGCGTCGATTAGGGGCCATACCCGTTTCCTAATCATTAGGTTACCAAGCTAAAAAGGAGTGATATTCAATATTCATAATCCAGCCATAGAATGTAGTTTTTGATCACTTGTGTCTATTTCGTAAAACATTAGTAAAATCAGCGCTTGTATTCTTAGTCCTAAAAATATATATAAAAAGGGAGTAATGAAAACTCACAATACTGTATTTCGTTGTAATTAAGCATATGATGGCATTGAACACGTGCAAGGTTGGCCTCGAATTCACGAACCTATATTAAGTATATATATATATATTTATATGTTCGTCAATATTTGTCTACAATTTAGGTCAAGTCATAGTGTACCACCATCCTAATGTTCGAGACTAATATGCGAAAGTCAACAAAAGTCAACTTGATCCAAAATGAATTCCAAAATTTATACATGATTATTATATAGTTTAAATATAGTCGTTTTATATATTTAAATATTTTTAACAGATTTTATTAGAGTAAATAATATAATTCATTTATTAATAAATAAAATTTTATATTAAAATTTATATAATAAAATATACTTTTATATATCTTGAGTAATAAAATTTATAAAGTTCATTTAATATCATAAAAATATAGTGGTATGTAATATTATTGTAATTATATTATGTGTGGTAAAAATATCTTTGTATCATATATTTATTTGATAAAATAATATTGATAATAATAATAAGTAAAAGTTGTATTATTTTGTAATAATAATAACAATAACAATTTTTAATGATAATATTTATACTAATAATGATAATGATGATAATAATAATAATAATAATAATAATAATAATAATAATAATAATAATGATAATAATAATAATAATAATAATAATAATAATAATAATAATAATAATAATAATAATAATAATAATAATAATAAGATAATAATAATAATAACGATGATAATAATGATGATTGTAATAATTATAATCATTTTAACAATAAAATACATAAAATTTTAGATAATTCAATTGACTATATCTTTAAATCCGTTCATCGAAACCATACGCTTTCTAAATGAAAAGTTGTTAATTTTTCGTCAGCTTTTTAACTATATGCATATCATATACCTTATCTCAGTAGCATATATATCAAATTCATGATTCATCAAACTATCTAATGACGAAATTAAGCATACAAGCATGCATAAACCTATATACTCGAGCACTAGTCAGGAATACGCTATTAATATATAAAAGATAAGATATGAATGCTCACATATCAATATTATGATTCAATATTTTAGGAAAGTACGTAGACGCAACGGAGATGATAAACACTAGTTTGATTCACGAGCAATACCCCCGAACAATACCCAACCATTTCACCATTGTTACCTTTCTGATAATATTTCCTACGCTTAATCTATTATCCATTATGATTACGATCATCATCATTCATTAATAATCTAGCATCACCAACATCATCCCATATAATCATTATAATAATGCTCGATCACTTGATCCTAATCTTTCTAGAATCAACATCATTATCATAAAATTATCATCCCTAATCTTTATCATTTTCATAACATAATATCGTGATTATAATGTCATATCCGCTCGTACCATTGGTGGGAAATATGTTAAATTGATAACTGATAGAATTTTTTTTTTATATCTACCAAATCCCACTAACATCATCATGTTCCATGGGTCCAAGCTTTCATTGTAAAAAAAAATGGTTCCTTTGTCTGCCACCAAACCATAACTAAATCAAATGTGCCATTTAAATTAATGCCTCAAAAATTGATGGATTAATGAAGGCTGCTTTCGGTTAGGTAATTGAGTAGAGGTGGGGTTCAACACTTTTGCTTTCTTATCTTTTTTTTTATATATAAAACCACACAATAGCAATATCAATAACATGACCCTCTTTTATCATTTATAAATTCTGCGTATTTCGTTGTTTCAAGAAGAAGAAAGGAAAAAAAATAATAATATAGCGAATGGTTCACAAAAAAAAAAAAATATAAGGTGAGAGTGAGGTGAGTTGTGAAGACGTGGTTTCAGGGTGAAGTAGGCGATGGTGGGTGTGGTTCAAGGGTAAGGTGGAGAATTGATGGTGATACATAGAAACCGAAAGTCGGTGGTAAACAGAAAAGGAAACGAAAAGTGTTTTGGTTACATAAAATAAGAGAGAGTGAGAAAGGTGGTATTTGTTTTCGGTGACGTCGATTGTTGTTGGCACAGGAACAAACGAGACTGTATAATTGAATTTGGAACATATGTAGCCGCCTAGTTGATGAGGGGTGTGTGTGTGTGTTGGTTGTTCTCAATAGTGATGATGGGTTGGTTGTCTTGGGTGTTTTTCGAGCAACATAAATGATGGCAAAAGAAAAGAATAAAATTTGGTGATACAAGGCGGTTTTATGGTGATAGTGTGATGACCCGAGAATTTCTGACTAAATTTAAACTTAATCTTTATATGATTTCAACACGATAAGCAAAGTCTATTGAATCAAGTCTCAAAATTTTTGAACTGTTTCATATATTCAATTACCCTTCGACTGTTCTCAACGATTCACGAACAAGTATGTGCAAATAAATATGTATATGTATATATATATATATATATATATATATATATATATATATATATATATATATATATATATATATATATATATATATATATATATATATTATATTTATATATAAAGTATATATAAATATTAAATATTCAAATATGTTATATAATTATTAAGTATTACATAATTTATAATATGTGATACTAATATATTAACTTAATTACAAGTAAAATATAGTTGTATACTAATATTATTATTACTTCATTTTTATTAAGTATTATTAAATTAATATCAATGTTAATATTAATATCAATGTTATTAACATTACTATATATTATATTTAGATAGGAAATTTGATACAATTAATGTGTTAAATTATAAAAAAAATTATTATTACATTATTTTTATTACTTTTATCAGTATCCTTAATATTATTAATATTACTTTGGTAATATCATCATAACTATTATTATTTTTATTTATTATTAGTATTATTAAGAAAATAATTGATATATATTTATTAGTTAATAATTAACAATATTAATTAATTATAAATTAAAAAAGTCATGGAAGTCGTACAAGTTTTGTTACCAATCTCAATATACTTTTCTTTACTTTGTTTGTATCTCTTTGATTAATTGATTCTTGTCTTCCACAATTACACTCCATAACACACTCTTCCACAATTACATTACATAACAAAATGATCATTCTAACTACCTTCCACTGTCTCCCTATCTCTCTCTCTCTCTTTAAGTTATATTTATATATTTACATAGATATGCATCAAGCATAAGATGTAACCAAATCATCATCTTGGCACCCTCATTACCATTAGAAACCTTACCAACACCATCGTTTAAAAGCTGCTACTTAATCTCCTGTTTATACCCAAAATTCACAACCACAATCAACCATCTCTTTTGATCTCTTTTGGACCGAAAAACAAACCACCTATAGGTTATCATCACTACCTTGATCGATCACATAGCTGCAGAACTAAGAACAACCGCCACTATATAAACCCACTTGCTATATCTGTTTAAGTCAAACCAAGAAGCAGACATTCAATTGTCACATTCTATTCAACTTGCCGCAACAACTCCAGTTTTCTGTTTTGTTCGAGCAATACCAAACGTCACTAGTTTTTCTACTACAGCACCAACTTAAACTGTAGGGCAACTGTTCGATCACCACTATCGTAAAACCACCTACATTCATAACTAAAGCAAAACATATATCAAGATCCTGCAACTGCTTACTTTAAATTGTGCTGCTATTTTTCTTACTATTTCAATTCAACAAAATTACCACAAGTCGAAACAATTACATTATCTCTGTTTTGTCAATCACCAATATCAACCATGAACCATAAAGTGAACTCACCACGTTTATTTTCTCTTTCTTCTTCAACAAATAAAAGTGAACCAGGCTGTTCTTATGTTTTCGGTTGAGCTGCTACCGAACTCCTATCTGCTATTCGACTTTTGTGTGCAGCACAAACGAAACCCAATCAACCTTCCAGCTGTCACTGTTTGGTTCCTTCTCTTCCTATTATATGAAACTGTTGAACTTGCGAGAACAATCCACAACCAAAACCACCCCCTGCGGAACTCGTTAGTTCAACGGGCCAAATCAATGAAGCACTCAGAACCTGTAATATATATAAACGTTGAACAAAATCTATACTATTATCTCATCAAATTATGCATACAATCAACTCACTCTCTGGTTCACCATCTTGTTCTTTGAGAATCGTATTGTGTGTTCTTCTGATAGGTTTGTTCTAAACACTAATTTAATACTCTACTTATTTTCTTTTCTGTTTTCATTTTCGATCAAGACAAATAAGTAAATGTTTTAATTGGTTTGATCACAATCCTGCAAACAATCATTAACATCTATCTATCTGTTATCTTTGTTACCTTTCGATCGATTAAAAAAAATAAAATAAAATAAAATAAAAAAATAAAATAAAATTAACTAAGTGACTAACAATGGATCAAATTACCTACTTGATTATTACTGAAGCAATTTCATGATTGATTGATGAAGTCCCTGTATTACACATGACTGTGTTTAACTTCTAGGTTGAGTGAACACATCTGCTGCTTCGATTTCCACTATTGCTATTCGATACAATAATGATTAAGAAGGATGATGATGATGAATCAATAATCTATAGAACAACGATGATCGATGTTCGGTTGATTGGTCTGTGGATCAATCGGAGACTACCCAGATCGCGATACCATCTCTGCGTATTTGATTCTGCTATTTCGATCTATATTTTTCCTTAGAGCCGACAAATAAGATGCGTAATACTTTATATTAGGTATAATCATAATTATTATTATTATTATATATTTTTTATTTATTTATTTATTACTACTTATATTATTATTAATAATAGGGATATTACAAAAATTATTTAATATCATCATTATCATTAACAAAAATTATCTCTAAAATTATTATTATTATTACTACTATTAACATTAGTATATTTATAAACAAGTATTATTATTATGTATTATTAGTATTAAGAATTTTTATTAAAATTAAGTTTTATTGTAAAAATAATGCAACCATTTTATTTTATTATTATTACTATCATTATTACAATTTATATATATTTTGTTATTATTATCATTTTTATTATCAAAATTAACATTATTATTAGTATTGTCATTATTATTATTATTATAAGTATCATTTTACTGTCATTAACACTATAACTAATATTATTAATTGAACTATCATTATTATTATTATTTTATTATTATTAGTAACATTGTCAATATCATAACTATAGTTATTATCATTATTAAATTATTATTACTATTATTATTATTATAAAATACAACCTTTTATTAATTATTAATAGTATTTTACCAAATAAATATTCGTACATAAAAATATACTTAATACATATAACATAACTATATTAAATTTTTTTAATAAATAATAAATATTTATCTAAAGTATATATAAAAAAATGAACTTAATTAATTACTAAAACCTATAATTATTAAATATAACAATTATATCATTAATAATAATATATAAATGGTTCGCTTACGATTACAATTGTGTTAATATATATAATTGAATATAGGTTCGTGAATCCAAGGCCAACCCTGCATTATTCAGTTTTGTCATATGTATTTTTACTACAAAATACATTAGGTGAGTTTCATTACTCCCTTTTTAAATGCTTTTGCAATATATATTTTTGGGACTGAGAATGCATGCGCTTTTATAAATGTTTTACAAAATAGACACAAGTAATCGAAACTACATTATATGGTTGAATGATCGAAATAGAATATGCCCCTTTTTATTAAGTCTGGTAATCTAAGAATTAGGGAACAGACACCCTAATTGACGCGAACTCTAAAGATAGATCTATCGAGCCCAACAAGCCCCATCCAAAGTACCGGATGCTTTAGTACTTCGAAATTTATATCATGTCCGAAGGAGGATCCCGGAATGATGGGGATATTCTTATATGCATATTGTGAATGTCGGTTACCAGGTGTTTAATCCATATGAATGATATTTTTGTCTCTATGCATGGGACGTTTATTTATGAGATTTGGAAATATGAAATCTTGTGGTCTATTAAAATTATGAAATGATTATTTATGTTAAACTAATGAACTCACCAACCTTTCGGTTGACACTTTAAAGCATGTTTATTCTCAGGTATGAAAGAAGTCTTCCACTGTGCAATTGCTCATTTTAAAGATATTACTTGGAGTCATTCATGGCATATTTCAAAAGACGTTGCATTCGAGTCGTTGAGTTCATCAAGATTATTATTAAGTCAGTTATAGTTAGATGTATTATGAAATGGTATGCATGCCGTCAACTTTCGATGTAATGAAAGATTGTCTTTTCAAAAATGAATGCAATGTTTGTAAAATGTATCAAATAGAGGTCAAGTACCTCGCGATGTAATCAACTGTTGTGAATCGTTTATAATCGATATGGACTTAGTCCGGATGGATTAGGACGGGTTGTTTCAGTTGGTATCAGAGCGGTGGTCCTAGCGAACCAGGTCTTGCATTAGTGTGTCTAACTAGTAGTCGTTAGGATGTATTAGTGAGTCTGGACTTCGACCTGGTCTGCATGTCAAAAAGTTTTGCTTATCATTTTGTGTCGAAAATTATCTGCTTATCATTCTTAGTCTAGACACGTCTTGCTGCATTGATTGCATGAATAGTGTATAGAAAAAATTCATATCTTAGCGTATCTGTTAATGTAAACCTTACCTGGCGTATTCCGTAAATTCCTCCGTAATCTATGAAACCTTTTGTTCTATATATATGGATATTCTATGTAACTAGAATACCATCCGTTAGCCAGAAAATCATTTCATATCTAAAAATTCTTTATTCAATCGTACGAAATAGAATTCGTCATTAGTTCAAGTCACTCGGATTCCGAAATGGAATCCCAATCAAGCTCCGAAAGCAGTGTGACCGGAATGGATCAACTAATCAGTCATCATCTATTCTGGATGAATTGGGGATGGGTTCGTAGCCTCCTCAATCATTGGAGATAAGAAGAAGGTGATCCTTTCCATCCGCCACATTGCCCTATTGGCGAAGAACCTGAAGCACTTACCGGTGAACCTGTTTGAAACACCATCTTTTCTCTCATTTCCAGAGTATCTCACCACGATTATATACTATACCAAATTCTAGATTATATTTATCCGCTAGTCCGAACCAAAAATTACCCCGGTATAATAGAAGAAGTCAACGAGCTTCGTGCTCAAATAGTGGCTTTAGAGAATATGGTGCGAAGGTTACAAACACCAGCATCAGCACCAGCAGCATAACCAGTACCACCACCAATGTCAACAGTACCATCACCACCACTAACATCAACATCCGCATCCCACACCTCAACATCTTAATCTATACGTCGAACATCAACATCATACGCACCATGGATACCAAGGAGTACCAACAACAACAACATCATCACATGTCTCAACCTCGCAATCTATACCTCAAGCATAATCATCGTTCTACGAATCGTTTTATGAATCGTTCTACATAAACTATCTTCGTCCTTCATGGTGATTATGTAATCTCTAATATTTTAGAGATTATGTACTCTAGCTCTAGCCGTAAATCTGATGAGTTTAATATCACATTGACTCATTAAATCCATAATTATGTCTGAAGAAAATATATATGTATATATGTTTTCATAAAGATTGTAATTAAAATTTTTATTGTACAAACTGTTAATGGTGAAAATATTTTAACGGGTAGGTAATACCCGAGGAATATTTAGATTTCGCATTAATAAGTTACGCTGTACATTCTTCGAATCTGATTCAACAGTCATTTACAATCCTACTTTCAACCACAGCTATACGAATCCGTTCATCACAGAATAACCATTTTCATTCATTTTCATATTTGGATTTTGACCTATCAGAATCCGACAAGTGGCATAATGAAGAAAACATTGGACAAAATAAAATTTGTTACAAACAAACAAATTAACTATGAGGAATTTTGTTAAGAATCCACGCTAACAAAATCCTAGCTAACTATTCCTAGCTAGCAGATTACATTTTATTTATCGCAGTTTATTTATCGCAATTTAATTATCGCAATTCTATTTATTGTCATTTAATTTCTGTTATTTACTTTACGTTTTTTATTTATCATCATTTAATTTCTGTATTTATTTTACGCACTTTAAATATCGGGACACGTATACAAGGTTTTGACATATCATATCGACGCATCTATATATATTATTTGGAATAACCATAGACACTCTATATGCAGTAATGCGGGAGTTAGCTATACAGGGTTGAGGTTGATTCTACAATAATATATATAGTTTGAGTTGTGATCGAGTCTGAGACGTATACGGGTCACGACACTTATTAATTAATTCGAATATTATGTATTAAACTATATATGAATTATTGGACTGTTAACTATGGACTATCGACTGGGGACTATCAAGATTGGACAAATAAAAAAAATGAATTAAAATATTAATTATAACATATGAAACTAAACAATTCTTCAAGTTTTCCACTTGATTTCATCTTAAACCTCATTTATATCTCGACGATTACAATCTGTGTTCAAACCTTTCATAATTCTTGAAAAACACCTTAGGCGAGAGGATGAATCAACCGCATTTAATCTACGGAAGAAAAGATTGATGCATATAGTTATGCACCTGAGAAACTCTCGGCAACTGAGTAAACGTTTAACACGTAGCCGCGTTAGATCCTTTGGAATTTATTAGCAAAAATAACTTTGCGATCCCTTTTCAAGGTAGCCAAATTTTGTCACAGCTCTAGCAAGTCAACTTCAACTTTTCATTCGAAGTAGCCTTACTATAATTCTGATATATACGATTACCCTTTTGATACCGGAGAATTCTTTTATATTCCACCATATTACCAGCAGACATACCAGCAACCTCGTTATTTCTTGGCTTAAATCTCTCTGACAAATCATTATATTTATTCATTGAAACCCTATCATATACTCATCCGCATCTTGTAACGAGAACTGCCATACCAATTACCGGGAATCAGCAATCAGTACTTTGAAAACTCACAGCATATCTACATCAACAGTTATATGTATGACATTTATCTCTTAGAATTATGATCTCTCCTTCTGGAATTCTGAAAAGCACTCAGTCACAAATCAATACTCTGAATGTTGAAAAAGTTGAATGAAGCAGCAGAAACCATAGACAACCATAAACGACCATAATCATCGAAAGTTGATGATAAAGAATTGTATGTTGACAAAGCTCAGAAAAAGTTTAAAACTGAAAAACTGATTGAGCAAACTACGAAGGAATCTCTGAATAAATCACAAGGACTAAACTTGTACATTAAGAATCCTGATGATTCTGTTTCTGATGAAATCTTTAGCGAATACCTTGCTTCTGACTCCAAACTCTTGCGGACAAATTTTCTTCACCATCCTTCGATATTAGAAATTCCAAGATATCATCGTATCTTTCATTATAAATATCTTCCATATTTCTGAAGATATTTTCATAACTATTCTTATCTGAAATCATTAATCTCTTCATGCTATCAGTGTTACATCATATAGAAACTGTTAGTTTCTATATTCTGTAAACTTTCGAGCTTAAAATATGAATGTTGTTGAAGTAATGTTGGGAACTGATGCATGAGTTAGTATAATATAATGACACTTGATCAATGTGATTATATTACAGTAAGTCATGCTGAGTTTCTAATGGAACTTGGTGATTCACAGACCATAACGTCATTAGGTTCCATGTTACACGACTCTTACATTCTATCTAATCTCCAAATATATCGAGAACATATCTTCCTGATAGTTCCATCTTTTCCCTTAAATTCTGGTAATTTGACAAATCAAGATCGTGCCATTACAATTTCCTTCTTAGAACATTAGCCATGTTAATTCGAAACTCCATACCCACGAATTCTGGATCTTTACTTGCCGTGATCAAAGGATAGAAGAGAAAACAGAGAATGAATCTCCGAAATAGAAATGAGGGGTATAAATCGCAGCAAATAGGAGAGAGTATTAACTGTAGATTACAATGATTATTGAAGACAGAAGCAGGGACTTTGAAATATAAGGGAGAATATAAAGCCCAACAACAACACCGAAATTACAAACCGTGGATGTCAGTGCGTATAGCAATATAAAGACACGGGAGGATTATAAATACAATAATCCCTAGAGCATAGTAGAAATAAATAGATTCATTCTGTGAAAGTTGGAAAAGGAGAATGATTGTTACGATAGTCAGGATAAGGACAAGGATCAGAACTGGATTAAGCATTTTCACAATCTTTTGGATGTATGAGCTAAGAAAGAAAGTATAGGAATAGTGAGAATAATGGAGCGAAAGAGTTTAATTTGTAATGGAAATATCAGACAGAGTAATCAAGGCAGATCTCTGCATTTAATTAGAGAGATCCTGATTTCCTTATTCGCCGAAGAATCATATCTTATAGATTTCCAAAGATTTTCTTTAAAACTCCCTTGAATTCCGGAATACAAACATGACTACGTCAAGAGTTAAAAAGAAATTTTATTTCTTCAATTCACTCTTTTGCGATAGCTTCATTCGTATCCTTAGAATAATCGAATTATTTTATTATTATTATTCAATGATGATAAACCTCTAATTATTAACTCATATTAGTCATGAAAACATTTTTAATGTTAGCCATGACCACCTCACTCAAATTTCGGGACGAAATTTCTTTAACGGGTAGGTAGTGTGATGACCCGGGAATTTCCGACTAAATTTAAACTTAATCTTTATATGATTTCAACACGATAAGCAAAGTCTATTGAATCAAGTCTCAAAATTTTTGAACTGTTTCATATATTCAATTACCCTTCGACTGTTCTCAACAATTCACGAACAAGTATGTGCAAATAAATATGTATATGTATATATATATATATATATATATATATATATATATATATATATATATATATATATATTATATATTATATTTATATATAAAGTATATATAAATATTAAATATTCAAATATGTTATATAATTATTAAGTATTAAATAATTTATAATATGTGATACTAATATATTAACTTAATTACAAGTAAAATATAGTTGTATACTAATATTATTATTACTTCATTTTTATAAAGTATTATTAAATTAATATCAATGTTAATATTAATATCGATGTTATTAACATTACTATATATTATATTTAGATAGGAAATTTGATACAATTAATGTGTTAAATTATAAAAAAAATTATTATTACATTATTTTTATTACTTTTATCAGTATCCTTAATATTATTAATATTACTTTGGTAATATCATCATAACTATTATTATTTTTATTTATTATTAGTATTATTAATAAAATAATTGATATATATTTATTAGTTAATAATTAACAATATTAATTAATTATAAATCATAAAAGTCATGGAAGTCGTACAAGTTTTGTTACCAATCTCAATCTACTTTTCTTTACTTTGTTTGTATCTCTTTGATTAATTGATTCTTGTCTTTCACAATTACACTCCATAACACACTCTTCCACAATTACATTACATAAGAAAATGATCATTCTAACTACCTTCCACTGTCTCCCTCTCTCTCTCTCTCTCTTTAAGTTATATTTATATATTTACATAGATATGCATCAAGCATAAGATGTAACCAAATCATCATCTTGGCACCCTCATTACCATTAGAAACCTTACCAACACCATCGTTAAAAAGCTGCTACTTAATCTCCTGTTTATACCCAAAATTCACAACCACAATCAACCATCTCTTTTGATCTCTTTTGGAGCGAAAAACAAACCACCTATACGTTATCATCACTACCTTGATCGATCACATAGCTGCAGAACTAAGAACAACCGCCACTATATAAACCCACTTGCTATTTCTGTTTAAGTCAAACCAAGAAGCAGACATTCAATTGTCATATTCTATTCAACTTGCCGCAACAACTCCAGTTTTCTGTTTTGTTCGAGCAATACCAAACGTCATTAGTTCTACTACAGCACCAACTTAAACTGTAGGGCAGCTGTTCGATCACCACTATCTTAAAACCACCTACATTCAAAACTAAAGAAAAACATATATCAAGATCCTGCAACTAATTACTTTAAATTGTGCTGCTATTTTTCTTACTATTTCAATTCAACAAAATTACCACAAATCAAAACAATTACATTATCTCTGTTTTGTCAATCACCAATATCAACCATGAACCATAAAGTGAACTCACCACGTTTATTTTCTCTTTCTTCTTCAACAAATAAAAGTGAACCAGGCTGTTCTTATGTTTTCGGTTGAGCTGCTACCGAACTCCAACTGCTATTTGACTTTTGTGTGCAGTACAAACGAAACCCAATCAACCTTCCAGCTGTCAATGTTTGGTTCCTTCTCTTCATATTATATGAAACTGTTGAACTTGCGAGAACAATCCACAACCAAAACCACCCTCAGCAGAACTCGTTAGTTCAACGGGCCAAATCAATGAAGCACTCAGAACCTGTAATATATATAAACGTTGAACAAAATATATACTATTATCTCATCTTGTTCACCATCTTGTTCTTTGAGAATCGTATTGGGTGTTCTTCTGATAGGTTTATTCTAAACACTAATTTAATACTCTACTTATTTTCTTTTCAATTTTCATTTTCGATCAAGACAAATAAGTAAATGTTTTAATTGGTTTGATCACAATCCTGCAAACAATCATTAACATCTATCTATCTGTTATCTTTGTTACCTTTCGATCGATTAAAAAAAAATAAAATAAAATAAAAAAAAATTAACTAAGTGACTAACAATGGATCAAATTACCTACTTGATAATTACTGAAGCAATTTCATGATTGATTGATGCAGTCCCTGTATTACACATGACTGTGTTTAACTTCTAGGTTGAGTGAACACATCTGCTGCTTCGATTTCCACTATTGCTATTCGATACAATAATGATTAAGAAGGATGATGATGATGAATCAATAATCTATAGAACAACGATGATCGATGTTTGGTTGATTGGTGTGTGGATCAATCGGAGACTACCCAGATCGCGATACCATCTCTGCGTATTTGATTCTGCTATTTCGATCTATATTTTTCCTTGGAGCCGACAAATAAGATGCGTAATACTTTATATTAGGTATAATCATAATTATTATTATTATATTTTTTTATTTATTTATTTATTACTACTTATATTATTATTAATAATAGGGATATTACAAAAAAAATTTAATATCATCATTATCATTGACAAAAATTATCTCTAAAATTATTATTATTATTACTACTATTAACATTAGTATATTTATAAACAAGTATTATTATTATGTATTATTAGTATTAAGAATTTTTATTAAAATTAAGGTTTTATTGTAAAAATAATGCAACCATTTTATTTTATTATTATTACTATCATTATTACAATTTTTATATATTTTGTTAATATTATCATTTTTATTATCAAAATTAACATTATTATTAGTATTGTCATTATTATTATTATTATTATTATTATAAGTATCATTTTACTGTCATTAACACTATAACTAATATTATTAATTGAACTATCATTATTATTATTAGTAACATTATCAATATCATAACTATAGTTATTATCATTATTAAAGTATTATTACTATTATTATTATAAAATACAACCTTTTATTAATTATTAATAGTATTTTACCAAATAAATATTCGTACATAAAAATATACTTAATACATATAACATAACTATATTAAAATTTTTATAATAAATAATAAATATTTATCTAAAGTATATATAAAATAAATGAACTTAATTAATTACTAAAACCTATAATTATTAAATATAACAATTATATCATTAATAATAATATATAAATGGTTCGCTTACGATTATAATTGTGTTAATATATATAATTGAATATAGGTTCGTGAATCCAAGGCCAACCCTGCATTATTCAGTTTTGTCATATGTATTTTTACTACAAAATACATTAGGTGAGTTTCATTACTCCCGTTTTAAATGCTTTTGCAATATATATTTTTGGGACTAAGAATGCATGCGCTTTTATAAATGTTTTACGAAATAGACACAAGTAATCGAAACTACATTATATGGTTGAATGATCGAAATCGAATATGCCCCTTTTTATTAAGTCTGGTAATCTAAGAATTAGGGAACAGACACCCTAATTGATGCGAACTCTAAAGATAGATCTATCGGGCCCAACAAGCCCCATCCAAAGTACCGGATGCTTTAGTACTTCGAAATTTATATCATGTCCGAAGGAAGATCCCGGAATGATGGGGATATTCTTATATGCATATTGTGAATGTCGGTTACCAGGTGTTCAATCCATATGAATGATATTTTTGTCTCTATGCATGGGACGTTTATTTATGAGATTTGGAAATATGAAATATTGTGGTCTATTAAAATTATGAAATGATTATTTATGTTAAACTAATGAACTCACCAACCTTTTGGTTGACACTTTAAAGCATGTTTATGCTCAGGTATGAAAGAAGTCTTCCGCTGTGCAATTGCTCATTTTAAAGATATTACTTGGAGTCATTCATGGCATATTTCAAAAGACGTTGCATTCGAGTCGTTGAGTTCATCAAGATTATTATTAAGTCAGTTATAGTTAGATGTATTATGAAATGGTATGCATGCCGTCAACTTTTGATGTAATGAAAGATTGTCTTTTCAAAAACGAATGCAATGTTTGTAAAATGTATCATATAGAGGTCAAGTACCTCGCGATGTAATCAACTATTGTGAATCGTTTATAATCGATATGGACTTCGTTCGGATGGATTAGGATGGGTTGTTTCAGATAGTTGAAGGTTAGCAAGGTGGTTTAATGGCAGTTTACGGTGGTTTGTTAATGGAGTGGTGTTCTTGGTGATGGTCATTTGTGGTTGCATGGTGATGTAGGTGTTACGGTGGAGGTGACCGGAAATAGTGAGGGTGGTGTCTCCCGAAGGTTGAAGATGGTTTCATAAGCTAGTGATGGTGTGTTGATTATATGGTAGTGGTGACAGTGGTGATGAATAGAAGTGAAACAAGGTGATAGTTCTCGGTTTGGGTTGTAGATCTTGGAAGTAGAAACAAGTTGATGGGTTTCGTTGGTTGTAGCTAAAAAAAATGGAATGGAAATAGATGGATGGTTGGTGTTTTCTTGCATTATGTATGTGTCAAAAAGGATAACAAAAGTAAAAGTGAATTGATGAAAGGAATAGATAGAAACTAGCTGGATTTGGTTGATAAAGCAATGCATGTATATGGTTATATATATTAGAGTTAGTGGGAATATATCATATTCCAAACAAACAAATACGGACAACACATAGCACCATTTTAAGTTATCAACTCAATCATCAGAAATCAATAATTTAAATTTAAATAATAATATTATAATATAATTTAAAATATAAACGTGTGATAAGTTAGCCGTCATATACTATTTCATTCACGGACTGGAATTCGTGCTCCGTTGTTAATGGATAAAAGTACACAGAAAAATCCCAAATTTTTATATTAAGTTTCTTTAATTATTTTAGTCATTATGGTTTAAAATTTGGTCATTAGTTATTAAATAAAAATTACATTAATTATTCACTCCCAACCACAAGTAAAATATAAAAAGTTTTTAAAATTCAACAAATAGTACCTAAATACATTTTTAATAAGCCTAAAATTTATATTACTCATTTTCGGATCACCGTTTATTTTAAAATCGCCTAAGTTTGAACTTAACTTATTTAAATAACCATCGAATAATAAAGAGTGCTTCTATCATTTATTAAATAAATTCGAAACTATATTTATATATTCAATATTCCTTATTTATATATATAGATATGTTTTAAATAATAATTATTATATATTGTTTTATTTTACGTAGTTAATTATAATATTTTTTCAAATTATTATTTATATATATATATAAATATATACGTATCTATTTACAAGTAATTGTTCATGAATCGTCGGGAATGGTTGAAGTTAAATGAATATATGAACACAGTTAAAAACTTTAGAGACTTCAATATTACAGACTTTGCTTATCGTGTCAGAAACATATAAAAATTAAGTTTAAATTTGGTTGGAAATTTCTGGGTCGTCACAATTTATTAGTTATTAATATGGTTTGAACTCTGGTCGATGTGCTGTATGAAGAAGATGAACAAAATAATAATATTACGGGTTATATTTAAATTGAGGGGGCTTAAATCAGGAAAACAGATATGGACGAGTGGTTAAGTGTTGGTTCGGCTGAGCGAGAGGTCTCGGGTCTCGGGGAGAATATCTTCGTGCCGGGTTGGAATGCCGTGATGGTACTGATGGCAGGTTCATTCCGGCTGAGGCATCACGGTGTTCTCAGTCTAACCGGGTGGGTCTCGCCGAACACTTGTTCCAAGTGTTTCTTCAAGGTTATGATTATGATGACTGGCTTCGCAACGCTTGATTATGATTGTCATGACCGGCTGTATGGTGCCGGTTGTGTGTATGTCATCCGGGTTCTCGGTCTTGCCATTTTCCTGGCGTGGTAAAATTCCAGGGATGACGTCAGATGGATGTCGAGAAAAGAAGTACGCATTCTGGGACGCGTAGTACCTGGTAGGATTTTTGCCGAGACGCTTGCCTGTTTTTGAGACAGATCATTATGCGTATCATTAAGGCCCCCCAGTTTGATGGCGGTAGCCGGAACGGTTACCGTCGTCAAACTTCCGAGATAAGGCCACACTTCCTGATTGGATGTGCATTTAATGTTTGTCAGCGCGAAAAGACAGTTTCTGCAAATGCACCCCCCTTTTCGTGTTCTTTTCGTTTTTCAACTTTTTGGAACGGCGTTCGAGAGATTTCTTTTTGCCCTTTTAATCATTACTTTTGTTGATCCATCTTTTGATCTGAGCCGTTAGATCAGTTTTCTTAGAACCTATAAATAGCTTCCCTTTTCCAATATTTCTACTTTTTACAGCCTTTGTGCCCTAAACGCTCTTCTTCAAAAAAGAACCAACAGTTTTTTTACGAAAAAAGGTATGTTTTCTATTTCCTTCATCTTTATTATTTTTCTTTTTGTGTTTTCGTACATATGGCAGATCAGTCTTCCACTTCTACTAGTGTAGGTGTTCGCGAAAATTCTGGTAGGCCTTCTGTAAATGTTAATGGAATCATGAGTCTAGTATGCGATAAATATCTTGACGAGATGGTACAAAATGAAATGTCCCGTTCTTATTGATTAAAAACGTTCCATATTAATTGATTTCGTTGCGAGGTTTTGACCTCTATATGAGACGTTTTTTCAAAGACTGCATTCATTTTTAAACAAACCATAACCTTTATTTCATCAATAAAGGTTTAAAAAGCTTTACGTAGATTATCAAATAATGATAATCTAAAATATCCTGTTTACACACGACCATTACATAATGGTTTACAATACAAATATGTTACAACAAAATAAGTTTCTTGAATGCAGTTTTTACACAATATCATACAAGCATGGACTCCAAATCTTGTCCTTATTTAAGTATGCGACAGCGGAAGCTCTTAATAATCACCTGAGAATAAACATGCTTAAAACGTCAACAAAAATGTTGGTGAGTTATAGGTTTAACCTATATATATCAAATCGTAACAATAGACCACAAGATTTCATATTTCAATACACATCCCATACATAGAGATAAAAATCATTCATATGGTGAACACCTGGTAACCGACAATAACAAGATGCATATATAAGAATATCCCCATCATTCCGGGACACCCTTCGGATATGATATAAATTTCGAAGTACTAAAGCATCCGGTACTTTGGATGGGGTTTGTTAGGCCCAATAGATCTATCTTTAGGATTCGCGTCAATTAGGGTGTCTGTTCCCTAATTCTTAGATTACCAGACTTAATAAAAAGGGGCATATTCGATTTCGATAATTCAACCATAGAATGTAGTTTCACGTACTTGTGTCTATTTTGTAAATCATTTATAAAACCTGCATGTATTCTCATCCCAAAAATATTAGATTTTAAAAGTGGGACTATAACTCACTTTCACAGATTTTTACTTCATCGGGAAGTAAGACTTGGCCACTGGTTGATTCACGAACCTATAACAATATATACATATATATCAAAGGATGTTCAAAATATATTTACAACACTTTTAATATATTTTGATGTTTTAAGTTTATTAAGTCAGCTGTCCTCGTTAGTAACCTACAACTAGTTGTCCACAGTTAGATGTACAGAAATAAATCGATAAATATTATCTTGAATCAATCCACGACCCAGTGTATACGTATCTCAGTATTGATCACAACTCAAACTATATATATTTTGGAATCAACCTCAACCCT
Organism: Rutidosis leptorrhynchoides; assembly: GCF_046630445.1. Taxonomy (NCBI): domain Eukaryota; kingdom Viridiplantae; phylum Streptophyta; class Magnoliopsida; order Asterales; family Asteraceae; genus Rutidosis; species Rutidosis leptorrhynchoides. The sequence goes on from NC_092337.1 coordinate 253,080,592, forward strand.
GTATAGCTAACTCCAACATTCACATATAGAGTGTCTATGGTTGTTCCGAAATATATATAGATGTGTCGACATGATAGGTCGAAACATTGTATACGTGTCTATGGTATCTCAAGATTACATAATATATAATACAAGTTGATTAAGTTATGGTTGGAATAGATTTGTTACCAATTTTCACGTAGCTAAAATGAGAAAAATTATCCAATCTTGTTTTACCCATAACTTCTTCATTTTAAATCCGTTTTGAGTGAATCAAATTGCTATGGTTTCATATTGAACTCTATTTTATGAATCTAAACAAAAAAAGTATAGGTTTCTAGTCGGAAAAATAAGTTACAAGTCGTTTTTGTAAAGGTAGTCATTTCAGTCGAAAGAACGACGTCTAGATGACCATTTTAGAAAAACATACTTCCACTTTGAGTTTAACCATAATTTTTGGATATAGTTTCATGTTCATAATAAAAATCATTTTCTCAGAATAACAACTTTTAAATCAAAGTTTATCATAGTTTTTAATTAACTAACCCAAAACAGCCCGCGGTGTTACTACGACGGCGTAAATCCGGTTTTACGGTGTTTTTCGTGTTTCCAGGTTTTAAATCATTAAGTTAGCATATCATATAGATATAGAACATGTGTTTAGTTGATTTTAAAAGTCAAGTTAGAAGGATTAACTTTTGTTTGCGAACAAGTTTAGAATTAACTAAACTATGTTCTAGTGATTACAAGTTTAAACCTTCGAATAAGATAGCTTTATATGTATGAATCGAATGATGTTATGAACATCATTACTACCTTAAGTTCCTTGGATGAACCTACTGGAAAAGAGAAAAATGGATCTAGCTTCAATGGATCCTTGGATGGCTCAAAGTTCTTGAAGCAAAATCATGACACGAAAACAAGTTCAAGTAAGATCATCACTTGAAATAAGATTGTTATAGTTATAGAAATTGAACCAAAGTTTGAATATGATTATTACCTTGTATTAGAATGATAACCTACTGTAAGAAACAAAGATTTCTTGAGGTTGGATGATCACCTTACAAGATTGGAAGTGAGCTAGCAAACTTGAAAGTATTCTTGATTTTATGAAACTAGAACTTTTGGAATTTATGAAGAACACTTAGAACTTGAAGATAGAACTTGAGAGAGTTCAATTAGATGAAGAAAATTGAAGAATGAAAGTGTTTGTAGGTGTTTTTGGTCGTTGGTGTATGGATTAGATATAAAGGATATGTAATTTTGTTTTCATGTAAATAAGTCATGAATGATTACTCATATTTTTGTAATCTTATGAGATATTTCATGCTAGTTGCCAAATGATGGTTCCCACATGTGTTAGGTGACTCACATGGGCTGCTAAGAGCTGATCATTGGAGTGTATATACCAATAGTACATACCTCTAAAAGCTGTGTATTGTACGAGTACGAATACGGGTGCATACGAGTAGAATTGTTGATGAAACTGAACGAGAATGTAATTGTAAGCATTTTTGTTAAGTAGAAGTATTTTGATAAGTGTATTGAAGTCTTTCAAAAGTGTATAAATACATATTAAAACACTACATGTATATACATTTTAACTGAGTCGTTAAGTCATCGTTAGTCGTTACATGTAAGTGTTGTTTTGAAACCTTTAGGTTAACGATCTTGTTAAATGTTGTTAACCTAATGTTTATAATATCAAAAGAGATTTTAAATTATTATATTATCATGCTATTATGATGTACGAATATCTCTTAATATGATATATATACATTAAATGTCGTTACAACGATAAACGTTACATATATGTCTCGTTTCAAAATCATTAAGTTAGTAGTCTTGTTTTTACATATGTAGTTCATTGTTAATATAATTAATGATATGTTTACTTATCATAATATCATGTTAACTATACATATAACCATATATATGTCATCATATAGTTTTTTACAAGTTTTAACGTTCGTGAATCACCGGTCAACTTGGGTGGTCAATTGTCTATATGAAACCTATTTCAATTAATCAAGTCTTAACAAGTTTGATTGCTTAACATGTTGGAAACATTTAATCATGTAAATATCAATCTCAATTAATATATATAAACATGGAAAAGTTCGGGTCACTACAGTACCTACCCGTTAAATAAATTTCGTCCCGAAATTTTAAGTTGTTGAAGGTGTTGACGAATCTTCTGGAAATAGATGCGGGTATTTCTTCTTCATCTGATCTTCACGCTCCCAGGTGAACTCGGGTCCTCTACGAGCATTCCATCGAACCTTAACAATTGGTATCTTGTTTTGCTTAAGTCTTTTAACCTCACGATCCATTATTTCGACGGGTTCTTCGATGAATTGGAGTTTTTCGTTGATTTGGATTTCATCTAACGGAATAGTGAGATCTTCTTTAGCAAAACATTTCTTCAAATTCGAGACGTGGAAAGTGTTATGTACAGCCGCGAGTTGTTGAGGTAACTCAAGTCGGTAAGCTACTGGTCCGACACGATCAATAATCTTGAATGGTCCAATATACCTTGGATTTAATTTCCCTCGTTTACCAAATCGAACAACGCCTTTCCAAGGTGAAACTTTAAGCATGACCATCTCTCCAATTTCAAATTCTATATCTTTTCTTTTAATGTCAGCGTAGCTCTTTTGTCGACTTTGGGCGGTTTTCAACCGTTGTTGAATTTGGATGATCTTCTCGGTAGTTTCTTGTATAATCTCCGGACCCGTAATCTGTCTATCCCCCACTTCACTCCAACAAATCGGAGACCTGCACTTTCTACCATAAAGTGCTTCAAACGGCGCCATCTCAATGCTTGAATGGTAGCTGTTGTTGTAGGAAAATTCTGCTAACGGTAGATGTCGATCCCAACTGTTTCCGAAATCAATAACACATGCTCGTAGCATGTCTTCAAGCGTTTGTATCGTCCTTTCGCTCTGCCCATCAGTTTGTGGATGATAGGCAGTACTCATGTCTAGACGAGTTCCTAATGCTTGCTGTAATGTCTGCCAGAATCTTGAAATAAATCTGCCATCCCTATCAGAGATAATAGAGATTGGTATTCCATGTCTGGAGATGACTTCCTTCAAATACAGTCGTGCTAACTTCTCCATCTTGTCATCTTCTCTTATTGGTAGGAAGTGTGCTGATTTGGTGAGACGATCAACTATTACCCAAATAGTATCAAAACCACTTGCAGTCCTTGGCAATTTAGTGATGAAATCCATGGTAATGTTTTCCCATTTCCATTCCGGGATTTCGGGTTGTTGAAGTAGACCTGATGGTTTCTGATGCTCAGCTTTGACCTTAGAACACGTCAAACATTCTCCTACGTATTTAGCAACATCGGCTTTCATACCCGGCCACCAAAAATGTTTCTTGAGATCCTTGTACATCTTCCCCGTTCCAGGATGTATTGAGTATCTGGTTTTATGAGCTTCTCTAAGTACCATTTCTCTCATATCTCCAAATTTTGGTACCCAAATCCTTTCAGCCCTATACCGGGTTCCGTCTTCCCGAATATTAAGATGCTTCTCCGATCCTTTGGGTATTTCATCCTTTAAATTTCCCTCTTTTAAAACTCCTTGTTGCGCCTCCTTTATTTGAGTAGTAATGTTATTATGAATCATTATATTCATAGATTTTACTCGAATGGGTTCTCTATCCTTCCTGCTCAAGGCATCGGCTACCACATTTGCCTTCCCCGGGTGGTAACGAATCTCAAAATCGTAATCATTCAATAATTCAATCCACCTACGCTGCCTCATATTCAGTTGTTTCTGATTAAATATGTGTTGAAGACTTTTGTGGTCGGTATATATAATACTTTTGACCCCATATAAGTAGTGCCTCCAAGTCTTTAATGCAAAAACAACCGCGCCTAATTCCAAATCATGCGTCGTATAATTTTGTTCGTGAATCTTCAATTGTCTAGACGCATAAGCAATCACCTTCGTTCGTTGCATTAATACACAACCGAGACCTTGCTTTGATGCGTCACAATAAATCACAAAATCATCATTCCCTTCAGGCAATGACAATATAGGTGCCGTAGTTAGCTTTTTCTTCAATAACTGAAACGCTTTCTCTTGTTCATCATTCCATTCAAATTTCTTCCCTTTATGCGTTAATGCAGTCAAGGGTTTTGCTATTCTGGAAAAGTCTTGGATGAACCTTCTGTAGTAACCAGCTAGTCCTAAAAACTGGCGTATGTGTTTCGGAGTTTTCGGGGTTTCCCACTTTTCAACAGTTTCTATCTTTGCCGGATCCACCTTAATACCTTCTTTGTTCACTATGTGACCGAGGAATTGAACTTCTTCCAACCAAAATGCACACTTTGAAAACTTAGCGTACAATTCTTCCTTCCTCAATACTTCTAACACCTTTCTCAAATGTTCACCGTGTTCTTGGTCATTCTTTGAGTAAATAAGTATGTCATCAATGAAAACAATGACAAACTTGTCAAGGTATGGTCCACACACTCGGTTCATAAGGTCCATGAACACAGCTGGTGCATTAGTTAAACCAAACGGCATGACCATAAACTCGTAATGACCGTAACGTGTTCTGAAAGCAGTCTTTGGAATATCATCTTCTTTCACCCGCATTTGATGATACCCGGAACGTAAGTCAATCTTTGAATAAACAGACGAGCCTTGTAGTTGATCAAATAAGTCGTCGATTCTCGGTAGTGGGTAGCGGTTCTTGATGGTAAGTTTGTTCAACTCTCGGTAGTCGATACATAACCTGAATGTACCATCTTTCTTCTTGACAAACAAAACAGGAGCTCCCCACGGTGATGTGCTTGGTCGAATGAAACCACGCTCTAAAAGTTCTTGTAATTGGCTTTGTAGTTCTTTCATCTCGCTGGGTGCGAGTCTGTAAGGAGCACGAGCTATTGGTGCAGCTCCTGGTACAAGATCTATTTGAAATTCAACGGATCGATGTGGGGGTAATCCCGGTAATTCTTTCGGAAATACATCGGGAAATTCTTTTGCAATGGGAACATCATTGATGCTCTTTTCTTCAGTTTGTACTTTCTCGACGTGTGCTAGAACAGCATAGCAACCTTTTCTTATTAGTTTTTGTGCCTTCAAATTACTAATAAGATGTAGCTTCGTGTTGCCCTTTTCTCCGTACACCATTAAGGGTTTTCCTTTTTCTCGTATAATGCGAATTGCATTTTTGTAACAAACGATCTCCGCTTTCACTTCTTTCAACCAGTCCATACCGATTATCACATCAAAACTCCCTAACTCTACTGGTATCAAATCAATCTTAAATGTTTCGCTAACCAGTTTAATTTCTCGATTCCGACATATATTATCTGCTGAAATTAATTTACCATTTGCTAATTCGAGTAAAAATTTACTATCCAAAGGCGTCAATGGACAACTTAATTTAGCACAAAAATCTCTACTCATATAGCTTCTATCCGCACCCGAATCAAATAAAACGTAAGCAGATTTATTGTCAATAAGAAACGTACCCGTAACAAGCTCCGGGTCTTCCTGTGCCTCTACCGCATTAATATTGAAAACTCTTCCACGGCCTTGTCCATTCGTGTTCTCCTGGTTCGGGCAATTTCTAATAATGTGGCCTGGTTTTCCACATTTATAACAAACTACATTGGCATAACTTGCTCCGACACTACTTGCTCCGCCATTACTCGTTCCGACACCATTTGTTCCTTTCGTTCTATTAACCCCTGGTCCGTAGACCTCACACTTCGCCGCGCTATGACCATTTCTTTTACACTTGTTGCAAAATTTGGTGCAGAACCCCGAGTGATTCTTTTCACACCTTTGGCATAGTTGCTTCTGATTGTTGTTGTTGTTGCGGTTATTATTGTTGTTGGGATGATTGTTGTAGTTGCTGTTGTTGTTGTTGTTGTTGGGCCGTTTGTTGTAGTTGCGATTGATGTTGCGATTGTTGGGATAATTGTTGCGATTATTGTTGTAATTCCTGTTGTTGTTGTATTGGTGATTCTTATCACCGTTTTCCTCCCACTTTCTTTTGACTTGCTTCACATTGGCCTCTTCAGCAGTCTGTTCTTTAATTCTTTCTTCAATCTGGTTCACTAGTTTGTGAGCCATTCTACATGCCTGTTGTATGGAGGCGGGCTCGTGTGAACTTATATCTTCTTGGATTCTTTCCGGTAATCCTTTCACAAACGCGTCGATCTTCTCTTCCTCATCTTCGAATGCTCCCGGACACAATAGGTACAATTCTGTGAATCGTCTTTCGTACGTGGTAATATCAAATCCTTGGGTTCGTAACCCTCTAAGTTCTGTCTTGAGCTTATTGACCTCGGTTCTGGGACGGTACTTCTCGTTCATCAAGTGCTTGAATGCTGACCACGGTAGTGCGTACGCATCATCTTGTCCCACTTGCTCTAGATAGGTATTCCACCATGTTAACGCAGAACCTGTGAAGGTATGCGTAGCGTACTTCACTTTGTCCTCTTCAGTACACTTACTTATGGCAAACACCGATTCAACCTTCTCGGTCCACCGTTTCAATCCGATCGGTCCTTCGGTTCCATCAAATTCCAAAGGTTTGCAGGCAGTGAATTCTTTGTAGGTGCATCCTACACGATTTCCTGTACTGCTAGATCCAAGGTTATTGTTGGTATGTAGCGCAGCCTGTACTGCGGCTATGTTTGAAGCTAGAAAAGTACGGAATTCCTCTTCATTCATATTCACGGTGTGTCGAGTAGTCGGTGCCATTTCCTTCAAAATAGTTAAATGGAACAAGTTAATCATACAGAATATTAAGAGTAGTTAATAGTATTTCGTAGCATAATATGAACTCATTTATAAAAGCTTTTTCTTCATATTAGCGTTTTATAAGTTTAAATTCGGGTAGTACCTACCCGTTAAGTTCATACTTAGTAGCTAATATACAATTCAACTACTACAATTCTATATGAAAAACTGATTATAATAATATTTCGCGTTCAAACTTTTATACAATATTTTACAAACTTACAATACCGCTTATTTTACATAAAGCATGAAATATAGCACACAATAACTTTGATACAAGATAGTTGTGAAGACAATTCTAGCTAGTACACAAGTCGTTCAGCAAAGGCAATAAATACACGTAATTCATACGTCCAGAAACAAGTCATGCATTCTGGTTTTACTAGGACTACTTCCCATCCTTGGTCTTGTGCAACATAACCGTTATGGCCGTTGATAAGACAGCGTGTTGTAACGTCATCAAAGGGACTAGGGTTACGTAATGTCCAACAGTCCCGTAATAATCTAAAAACCTCATTTCTTACCCCAATTACCGACTCCGTCACTTGTGGAAACGTTTTGTTTAATAGTTGTAGCCCGATGTTCTTGTTCTCACTTTGGTGAGAAGCGAACATTACTAATCCGTAAGCATAACATGCTTCTTTATGTTGCATGTTAGCCGCTTTTTCTAAATCACGAAGTCCAATATTCGGATATATTGAGTCAAAATAATTTCTTAACCCGTTGCGTAAAATAGCATTTGGGTTCCCCGCAATATATGCGTCAAAGTAAACACATCGTAACTTATGGGTTTCCCAATGTGATATCCCCCATCTTTCAAATGAAAGTCTCTTATAAACCAAGACATTCTTGGAACGTTCTTCGAATGTCTTACAAACTGATCTCGCCTTAAATAGTTGTGCCGAAGAATTCTGGCCGACTCTAGACAAGATTTCATCAATCATGTCTCCGGGTAGGTCTCTTAAAATATTGGGTTGTCTATCCATTTTGTGTTTTTAAACTGTAAAATAGACAAGAGTTAGATTCATAAAAAAATACTTATTAATACAAGCAATTTTTACATATATCATAAAGCATAAGAACACTATATTACATATATTACACCACACGAATACAACTATCTTATTCCGACTCACTTGTTTCTTCTTCTTCGGTTTTGGTTCGTTTTGCTAAGTTTCTAGGGATATATGATGTTCCCCTAATACGAGCCGTTATTTTCCACATTGGTTTAGAAAAACCTGGTGGTTTAGAGGTTCCCGGGTCATTGTTACAACTTAAGGACTTCGGGGGTTGACGATACATATAAAGTTCATCGAGATTGGAATTAGATTTCTCTATTTTTATGCCCTTTCCCTTATTATTTTCTTTTGTCTTTTTAAATTCAGTTGGGGTAATTTCTATAACATCATCGGAATTCTCGTCGGAATCCGATTCATCGGAGAATTGGTAATCCTCCCAATATTTTGCTTCCTTGGCGGAAACACCATTGACCATAATTAACCTTGGTCGGTTGGTTGAGGATTTTCTTTTACTTAACCGTTTTATTATTTCCCCCACCGGTTCTATTTCTTCATCCGGTTCAGATTCTTCTTCCGGTTCCGATTCTTCTTCCGGTTCCGACTCTTCTTCCGGTTCCTCTTCGGGAACTTGTGAATCAGTCCACAAATCATTCCAATTTACATTTGACTCTTCATTATTATTAGGTGAGTCAATGGGACTTGTTCTAGAGGTAGACATCTATCACATAATATCAAACACGTTAAGAGATTAATATATCACATAATATTCATATGTTAAAAATATATAGTTTCCAACAAAAATGTTAAGCAATCATTTTTAAAGAAAACACGGTCGAAGTCCAGACTCACTAATGCATCCTAACAAACTCGATAAGACACACTAATGCAAATTTTCTGGTTCTCTAAGACCAACGCTCTGATACCAACTGAAATGTCCCGTTCTTATTGATTAAAAACGTTCCATATTAATTGATTTCGTTGCGAGGTTTTGACCTCTATATGAGACGTTTTTTCAAAGACTGCATTCATTTTTAAACAAACCATAACCTTTATTTCATCAATAAAGGTTTAAAAAGCTTTACGTAGATTATCAAATAATGATAATCTAAAATATCCTGTTTACACACGACCATTACATAATGGTTTACAATACAAATATGTTACAACAAAATAAGTTTCTTGAATGCAGTTTTTACACAATATCATACAAGCATGGACTCCAAATCTTGTCCTTATTTAAGTATGCGACAGCGGAAGCTCTTAATAATCACCTGAGAATAAACATGCTTAAAACGTCAACAAAAATGTTGGTGAGTTATAGGTTTAACCTATATATATCAAATCGTAACAATAGACCACAAGATTTCATATTTCAATACACATCCCATACATAGAGATAAAAATCATTCATATGGTGAACACCTGGTAACCGACAATAACAAGATGCATATATAAGAATATCCCCATCATTCCGGGACACCCTTCGGATATGATATAAATTTCGAAGTACTAAAGCATCCGGTACTTTGGATGGGGTTTGTTAGGCCCAATAGATCTATCTTTAGGATTCGCGTCAATTAGGGTGTCTGTTCCCTAATTCTTAGATTACCAGACTTAATAAAAAGGGGCATATTCGATTTCGATAATTCAACCATAGAATGTAGTTTCACGTACTTGTGTCTATTTTGTAAATCATTTATAAAACCTGCATGTATTCTCATCCCAAAAATATTAGATTTTAAAAGTGGGACTATAACTCACTTTCACAGATTTTTACTTCATCGGGAAGTAAGACTTGGCCACTGGTTGATTCACGAACCTATAACAATATATACATATATATCAAAGGATGTTCAAAATATATTTACAACACTTTTAATATATTTTGATGTTTTAAGTTTATTAAGTCAGCTGTCCTCGTTAGTAACCTACAACTAGTTGTCCACAGTTAGATGTACAGAAATAAATCGATAAATATTATCTTGAATCAATCCACGACCCAGTGTATACGTATCTCAGTATTGATCACAACTCAAACTATATATATTTTGGAATCAACCTCAACCCTGTATAGCTAACTCCAACATTCACATATAGAGTGTCTATGGTTGTTCCGAAATATATATAGATGTGTCGACATGATAGGTCGAAACATTGTATACGTGTCTATGGTATCTCAAGATTACATAATATATAATACAAGTTGATTAAGTTATGGTTGGAATAGATTTGTTACCAATTTTCACGTAGCTAAAATGAGAAAAATTATCCAATCTTGTTTTACCCATAACTTCTTCATTTTAAATCCGTTTTGAGTGAATCAAATTGCTATGGTTTCATATTGAACTCTATTTTATGAATCTAAACAAAAAAAGTATAGGTTTCTAGTCGGAAAAATAAGTTACAAGTCGTTTTTGTAAAGGTAGTCATTTCAGTCGAAAGAACGACGTCTAGATGACCATTTTAGAAAAACATACTTCCACTTTGAGTTTAACCATAATTTTTGGATATAGTTTCATGTTCATAATAAAAATCATTTTCTCAGAATAACAACTTTTAAATCAAAGTTTATCATAGTTTTTAATTAACTAACCCAAAACAGCCCGCGGTGTTACTACGACGGCGTAAATCCGGTTTTACGGTGTTTTTCGTGTTTCCAGGTTTTAAATCATTAAGTTAGCATATCATATAGATATAGAACATGTGTTTAGTTGATTTTAAAAGTCAAGTTAGAAGGATTAACTTTTGTTTGCGAACAAGTTTAGAATTAACTAAACTATGTTCTAGTGATTACAAGTTTAAACCTTCGAATAAGATAGCTTTATATGTATGAATCGAATGATGTTATGAACATCATTACTACCTTAAGTTCCTTGGATGAACCTACTGGAAAAGAGAAAAATGGATCTAGCTTCAATGGATCCTTGGATGGCTCAAAGTTCTTGAAGCAAAATCATGACACGAAAACAAGTTCAAGTAAGATCATCACTTGAAATAAGATTGTTATAGTTATAGAAATTGAACCAAAGTTTGAATATGATTATTACCTTGTATTAGAATGATAACCTACTGTAAGAAACAAAGATTTCTTGAGGTTGGATGATCACCTTACAAGATTGGAAGTGAGCTAGCAAACTTGAAAGTATTCTTGATTTTATGAAACTAGAACTTTTGGAATTTATGAAGAACACTTAGAACTTGAAGATAGAACTTGAGAGAGTTCAATTAGATGAAGAAAATTGAAGAATGAAAGTGTTTGTAGGTGTTTTTGGTCGTTGGTGTATGGATTAGATATAAAGGATATGTAATTTTGTTTTCATGTAAATAAGTCATGAATGATTACTCATATTTTTGTAATCTTATGAGATATTTCATGCTAGTTGCCAAATGATGGTTCCCACATGTGTTAGGTGACTCACATGGGCTGCTAAGAGCTGATCATTGGAGTGTATATACCAATAGTACATACCTCTAAAAGCTGTGTATTGTACGAGTACGAATACGGGTGCATACGAGTAGAATTGTTGATGAAACTGAACGAGAATGTAATTGTAAGCATTTTTGTTAAGTAGAAGTATTTTGATAAGTGTATTGAAGTCTTTCAAAAGTGTATAAATACATATTAAAACACTACATGTATATACATTTTAACTGAGTCGTTAAGTCATCGTTAGTCGTTACATGTAAGTGTTGTTTTGAAACCTTTAGGTTAACGATCTTGTTAAATGTTGTTAACCTAATGTTTATAATATCAAAAGAGATTTTAAATTATTATATTATCATGCTATTATGATGTACGAATATCTCTTAATATGATATATATACATTAAATGTCGTTACAACGATAAACGTTACATATATGTCTCGTTTCAAAATCATTAAGTTAGTAGTCTTGTTTTTACATATGTAGTTCATTGTTAATATAATTAATGATATGTTTACTTATCATAATATCATGTTAACTATACATATAACCATATATATGTCATCATATAGTTTTTTACAAGTTTTAACGTTCGTGAATCACCGGTCAACTTGGGTGGTCAATTGTCTATATGAAACCTATTTCAATTAATCAAGTCTTAACAAGTTTGATTGCTTAACATGTTGGAAACATTTAATCATGTAAATATCAATCTCAATTAATATATATAAACATGGAAAAGTTCGGGTCACTACACAAAAGTACCCGTTTTTGTCCCGTTATTCATTGAGGATGCCTGATGCCATCCATAGGGCTCATAAGCCTCCTTCTGGCATGGTTAACTTTTATGGCCATGCCATTAGCGTGGGCAACTTTCGATTGCCCTACTCTAAATTTATGTATCAGTTTTTTGAGCACTATGGCATAGCGCCTGCGCAGGCACATCCTCATGCGTACCAAAAATTGGTGATGTGGGAGATGTACCTTAACCACTATCACATTCTTCCTACCATCCGTATGTTCCGATTCTTCTTTTCAGTCTCGAAGTCTGAGGTTGGATAGTTTACCATCAAACAGAGAGCGGAAATCAATTTTACTGGAGATATGGACACGTCATTGAAAGAGTGGCGGGAGTCTTTCATTTTTGTCAATAGGAAAGGACTGCCGCCACGATTTTTTAGGATCTGTGAATGGGCAACTGATGTTAAGAAGAGACCCAACAAAGTTCTGACTTTAAATGCTGCCGATAAGGTGTGTATAGAAGCTATCCGGGGGTTTAAGTTTCCACAACGGCCATACCCGGAGGCTATGGTTGTGTTAGGGGGATTCAGCCACCAATGGCCAGACCCGAGTACCAAGCCTGTTCTTTGTTTTAATGGAGCGGGTGAAGACTGATCCCAGCCAACTGTTATGTCACCAGGTTAATTAATCGTATGCTAACCTTGTTTATGTTTGATGTTTATGCAACAACGATGGATTTTGCTACCGCGCTGGGTTTTGGTGATCTTGCATAAATCCGTTTGGAGAGCATCTCGGTCAATCAGGGGGAGCAGCCGGATGTTGTGCCTCAGGACTTGGAGCAGAATGATGGCGACGGGAATGATTTGGTTTTTCCAGGTCCTGATGTGCTGGGGGAGCATGCCGCGGTGAAGAGGAGGATTCATGACCTTCCTCAGCTTCGGAAGAAAAACAAAGGTGATTGTCCTATTTTGATAAAACAAAAAATCTCTTCTCTATTTGTGTTGCAAATATTTTAATTTGTCTTGTGCTTATCTTTGATGATTTTTGTTTTGTAGCCATTGCCGAGCCATATGTGATAGAGACAGAGCCCCTAAATATAGGTGATGCCGAACAATTTTTCCTGGAGAGCATTGATGACATGCACTTCCAGACGTCTTTCGGTGATGATCTTGTTCGCTCCTTCTCTCAGCTGGATATTGACTATCCTGGTTGCACAAGTTTTTTTGGAGAAGGGGGTTTCTTCTTCCCTTCGCCAATCGGCATCTGCCCTTTCCCGGGAAGACTCCATGGCTATTCTAGCCCGGGCGCTCATGGCGATGAATATGCTTATCCTGGATGGGTTTGACCGGGAGAAACAGGCGGCGGACCTGGAGCGCCAGCTTTTAGCTCCCCGTAACGAGTTGTCCCAGGCTCCCCTTGCTCGGGACGCTATTAAAAGTTTGAAAAATCAGCTAAGGGCTGCCAAGGAGGAGCTCGGCCAAAGAGAGAGGGAGGTTGTTGCTACCTGGGAGGAGTGTAGACGTTTGCGGGGCAATCTTCCCTCTATTTTGAAGAAAGCTATCAATTCCCCCACCGTGAATTTGCCCTTTCAGGACTACTTGGATAGTGTTGGGTCGGCCAATTTCACCCGTGCCATTAGGTTGATGCAGAAGCATCATGTTGGTGGGGTTATCTCCTTACATCCCAAAATTGCTGGGATGGTGAATCCAGCTACTCTGAAGTCGGTTCAGGCTGCTGAAAAGGCTCTAAAGGAGATTTGTTTTGGTAGCTTTAAGGATCTTTGCACCAATGATGATACAACCGTTCAGCAGCTTCTAGATTTTAACTTCTGAAAATTTGTATTGCACAGTTGTGCATTTTTTGGGGTAAACTTGTAATGAATTACGTACAGTTAATGAAATTGTAATTTCAAGTACATTGTGTCAATTTTTCTTGAGTTGAACTAGTTCATATCTTCGTATGTATGCCTAGAATACATTTGTGTTAGTTTTGGCGTGTACACCGTGCAGTCACACGTGTTTATCCCATCTACTCATTGGCCGTTTATCAGTATAAACTTGTACCGACCAGGGCTAGGCAATCACCTCTTAAAGGGGTACAAAAAAACGTGCATGGGGCTTATGTGGATGCCGGAATCCGTTTTGCCGCTAGCCATTTATAATTGTTTGAACATTGTTGTGAATAACATAATGACAAAGTTATTGCAAACGGTAAAAAGCTTTTTATTAATTCCTTGAAAAGGAAAAACATACATCAGTTCTTTTATTACAAGAAAAAGACAAAAATCAAGATGACCGTGAGTTAAGGTGATCAATTTCAATCACGGTATCTATCGAAACCTCAGTTACTTCAGTCAGCCACTTTCGTTTTCCTCAACCGCTATCTTGTCTCGGTTAGAACTCTCACGACTTTTGGTCTTTGAACATTTGAGTGTCGGATTAAAGGTTATAGCCTTTTCACGCACACCATTAAATGATTTCTCCCACTCTGACCGGTGACGTCGATCGGCAATTGCCTTTTCTACGTTATGTGGTATGTCTGAGCTTCTGCTACCGGGGTATGCTGTCGGGGAGATAAAGGTTAGCCTTTTGAGGACAGAAACACGCTCTTCCTCCATGACATGTGGTGTCCTTCATGATTTGACGTTTTACCTGTCTTAAATGACTTTATTACCGGGAAAAGGGTGCCGAGTGGATTTAACCGTTACCACGCCTTGCCGGGTTGGGAGCTTGAGTATGCCATGAGCGGTAGATGATATGGCGCCAAACTTCTTGATGAATTGTCTTCCTAATATCACATTTATGGCAGTCACGGATTTAACGACGTAAAAGTCGATGACTTCACTACAGAGGTAAGGTCTAGTGCCCACCGTGACCGTTGCCTTGAGCCTACCAATCATTTCTTCAGTGCGACCAAGAGAATCCAGAGATGATGGCATCAGACTATCTCATCTTCCTCCCGATACACTTTGGGAGCCGGGAAAGGCAATAAACATACAACACTTCGAATTCGCTTCCTGTGTCGGTGTACATTTCGGTCATCGGGAATCCATCTATCAGTCCGGTAATGACTACCAGTTCATCCCAAGAGTATCGTGGCGGCATTCCCGGAAAGGTGATGGTAGCGTCTTTCCAGGATTTCTGTGGGGCAAACTCGTCCTTCTAAACATTGATCATGTTAATAACAACTTTATCCTTTGCTTTCTCTCATTTCTTACCGTCCTCCTTCTGCCAGCTGAATGTTTTGTTGGGATTGGCCTTTTTGAAATTTCGTCCTGATAGCAAATGATTGAGTTCACCTGCTTTGATTTTGGCAAAGATTTTGCGTATCAGCGCCTTGCATTCATCGGTGTCATGGCCATTGTCCTCATGGAATGCACAATACTTGTCTGACTTTTGGCCGTCATGCTTTTCCAGTGGTGCCGGAGGAGTAAACTTTGCCTTTACGGGTTCCGTTAACAGTATCTCCCTTGAAGTTTTGGAGAGGCTGTCGATTAGAGACCCTTTATCATACGGCTTGTGGCTGCTCTTGTCATGCCTATGGCTATCATGACTCTTGCCATGACTGTTGTGATTTTTACTGTGGCTTTCACTGCACCTGCTACTGTCATGGCGGTGCCTGCTGTCGCTTCTCCTCTCTTCTTCTCTTTTCCTCTCTTCTCGATGATACCCAGCCTGTCTCTCCCTCTCCGAGTGTTGGTATTGCCTGGCTACCGTTATGGCATCTGTAAATGTTCCTGGGATGTTCCAACGGAGTTCTGAGACAAGTGACGGGTGTGCGTCTTTATCTAGGCACGTGATAAATTCGGAAATCTGCTGCGTTTCCGGGAGTCCTGGGATTTTCTGACATTGCAGCATATACCTTGTGATGAAGCTTTCGATCTTTTCTCGCCTGTACATTGGGATTTCGTGAGTATACAGGTGCGCATACATGTGTCGGTGGAGGTTCTGATATTGCATGAGGAACTTTTCTCGTAAGTTCGCGAAGCAAGTGATTCCATTAGGTGGTAATTTGGCAAACCACTCCATGGCAGCCGACTGTAGTACCGTCGAAAAGAGATGACATGCCACCTCGTCACTCCAGTGCTGGGTTTTCATAGCACCCTCAAAGATTTGCAAGAAATCTTCCGGGTCCGTGGTGCCATTATACACCCCCAAAGTGACCGGTATGACGATGTTAGCAGGGAGTGTACAGCCAGCGATCCGTTTGCAGAGCTTTTGGCTAGTTTCCGACATCTTAACCGGTCGCTTTGCTTTGTTACCGGTGATCAGGGCGAACAGATTCTCAAGTGCGGTTCCCTGGACGACAGGTTGCGACAGGGAGTGTTTGTATGCCAGCGGCGCAGCCTACACAAGGAGCTCGGTCAATCATGAGTTTGCGGCAGCCTTGGTGACACCCTCGCTTGCCGCACCGATGTTTAACATTGGGCTAGTTTTCAGAATGTCTAGAGTTTGCGATTGTTGCTTCTCTGCTAGACTGTTATCGTTCAGCATGGACTTTAGCTTTTCGATTACTTGTTTATCGACGTCGGCTGAGATCATTTTGGTGATCATGTCGGTGTCGTTGTAAGAGGATCCGATGCCGCTTGAACCACCAGTTTTAAGACCAAGAGTTCCGAGCTTCAACCTATCTCCACCGAGCGGTGATCCCTCGTATGTATCCTCATCCTCATCGGAGATATTCATATCGTCTTCCGACGCATCACCGGAGTGAATGTGAGCGATTGATTGCTTTTAAGGTTGAGGTGGTTCCATCGGTGGTGAGTTTCCTTTGTTTAGAGGTGGTTGAGCGTCATCATTTGTTCCTTTCTTGCTTGCCGTTTCGTTTCCTGGTTTCACTATGTTGTTCGTACCTTTAGGTGGCGCCATTTGATCAAACCAAAATCGTTAAGTGTGATTAGATTTTGGGTTTGAATGCTTAATTTGGGAAAATGAGTAAGTCGAATGTTTTAACTCCAATAATTGTGCAAACCCCGATTTGAAATCTAGATTCTAAGGGCGTAAAACAATCAATTGAATTAGCCTTATTTGATCGGAATTGAATAAGCTAATATCTAAGGGTGAGGATTAATTCCGACGATGATCGGAGCACCGGCTGGAATTGGTTTAACGACTGGAGTGATGTTACCTCGATTGATTTGGGCAGAGTAACGTTAATGCATCCAGTGTTGTATGAATGAAAGATCTTGTTTACGTATTTATAGATTTTTAGGAGGGAATGGTGACGTGGCACATGTCCCTTTCATGGTTGTAACAAACTTTATCAATCCCGAGGGGTGACATGGCACCTGTTTTTTTCGTGGGGAATAACAGATCCTAACGAACTTCCCTAGATTTGTGGGCTGACGTGGCATGCAACTTGCTTGCATGCTCGTTCCGTAATCAGGTGATCATTCTGGGACAGAGCGTCTTTTCTGAGATAGTGCACTTTCTTCGGGACAACGTGCCTGTCCCGGGAGAATATCTTCATGCCGTGATGGTACTGACAGCAGGTTGATTCCGGCTGAGGCATCACGGTGCTCTCTGTAGTGACCCGAAAAATTTTGACTAATTTTAAACCAAACTCTTGATACGATATTAGAATTTTGACACGATAAGAAAAGTCTGTTAGGTTGAGTCTAAAAAATTTTAAATTGTTTCATATTCAATTGACCTTCGACTGTTCTCAATGATTCAAGAACCACTATTTGTAAATAGATACATATATAATAATAAATTAAAGTATAATTTAAAATATTATATGCTTTAATAAAAATATAATATAATGTTGTTATTAAAATAAATACATATATATATATATATATATATATATATATATATATATATATATATATATATATATATATATTTATATATATATATATATATATATATATATATATATATATATAATGTATATTAAAAACAGATATTATATGATTGTAATACTAGTTGATGTTCAGATTGATTTTAATCAAGTTAAATTCAAACTTAATACTTTCTCTGGGATAGTGCACTTTCTCCGGGACAACGTGCCTGTCCCGGGAGAATATCTTCATGCCGGGTTGGAATGCAGTGATGGTACTGACGGCAGGTTGATTCCGGCTGAGGCATCATGGTGCTCTCTGTAGTGACCCGGAAAATTTCGACTAATTTTAAATCAAACTCTTGATACGATATTAGAATTTTGACACGATATGAAAAGTCTGTTAGGCTGAGTCTAAAAATTTTTGAATTGTTTCATATATTCAATTGACATTCGACTGTTCTCGATGATTCTAGAACCACAATTTGTAAATAGATACATATATAATAATAAATTAAAGTATAATTTAAAATATTAAATGCTTTAATAAAAATATAATATAATGTTGTTATTAAAATAAATACATACATAATATATATATATATATATATATATATATATATATATATATATATATATATATATATATATATATATATATGTATATATATATATATATATGTATATATATATATATATATATATATATATATATATATATATATATATATATATATATATGTATATATATATATATATATATATATATAATGTATATTAAAAACAGATATTATATGATTGTAATACTCGTTGATGTTCAGATTAATATTAATCAAGTTAAATTCAAACTTAATGAATTTTAAATTAAACGGTGATCTAAAAATGAGTTTTATAAATTATAGGCTCATTAATAATATATTTAAAAGTTAATGATAAATTTTAACACTAACTATATTTTAATTGGGGTTGGGAGTAAACAATAATTTTAATTTTTTATTTAGTAATTAATGTCCAAATTTTATACCATAATGACCAAAATAAATAAATATAGTTAATTTAAAAATATGAGATTTTTCTGAACACTTTTAATCCGCCACTAATTATCAACGGAACCCGAAATAATACCCGAGTAAGAATGTCGGTAGATTAAATTAGTAAAGGCTGCTTGACTTACTTGCCTCTTCACACATTTTTTTTTCTTTTTTATTTTATTTATAATTATTATTAATATATTTATTATGTTATTAATATTTATTAAATATAAAAATATAAAAACAAATATGACAAGTTTGTTAGACATCACGATCTTGATAATTGCTTTATATAATTTTTCTTCATTCCGTGATTTTATGTGAGCTGTAAAGAGAAATGTCGTGATCGTGTAGGCACCCGCAGTATTGTAATCAACTGCTTCTAATTCTTTCTCTAATTAATATATATACATATACATAGAATTATAGATCACAAATTTACAACTTCAGTATTCTGTTTCAATATCCATCGAACCACCCCCACTGGTTTCTATTTTCGATCACCATTAAGGACCACCAAAAACCCATCATCATCTTTCCTTTCTTCTCCATTAAACCACCTCTCAACCACCATCTATTTTTCTCCTTCTCTTGTGATACCGTAACCACCATTTTCAACAAACCGCACCACTACAAAATATTTCTGTTTCTATGATAAATTCGAAAACCATCACAACAAAAACCCTACAACCCTCTTGTTGCTGCTGCGGTTTACACCATTAAACCAAACCCACCTCAAATCATAATCACAATCAAAGATCCTTATTGTTATGAATTGTTTCTGGACTAAGAACCACACCAATTGTGGTGAATAAGTCATTGCTACTATTTTAATTTCCCAGTTTTAGTCAAGTAAAAACAACAACCCAAAAACCGCCACTCCCACCATCGAAACCCAGTTTCTTTATTGTTGTTTCCTCCTGCAAAATCAACCAAGAACCAACCATTATTGAACCCATTAAAGGTACTGTTACTGCTACGGTTTATATATCTTCCTTTGTTCGTTTATAAATCGAAAACCACCACAAAATACCTATGATTGTAGGCTGCTGTAACTTCATGCTACCACTACTGTAAGCACGCTTTTGCTTCTTTATTTGATGAGTTGTAAACACGATGAAAAAGCTGGAAACATTCACGGTTTAATGTTTTATCAAAATGATATATGGAATATTATTATGCAATACATTATTAATGTTCACAGACAAAGACTAGTGGGACAATTTATAACTTCGATGACCGACACCTTTAGAATAAGATAATCCCATTTTTTTAAATAAACGATGGTTACAGCGAGTTCTGTTGGGCCACTATTTTCTGTTTTTTAATCTTGGGCTGAAATCTTTAGAGTGATCTAACAAGCCACTTAAACTAGAACTTGGAGTGCAAGATGGGCTGCTACCTTCTGTTGGGCCGAAATATTACATGAGCCACAATTGCAAAGCCATCATTATATATTTATGGTACTTACTCGACAAACATCGGATGCACACATCATTCCATTGTTAATAATGAAGAATATGATGTTAACTGTTATGATGTAGGATCATGATTATGATTAGGATGATGCGTGATGATAGGATAATAGATGATCCGTAGTGAACGGGTATGATGACATGGTTACAAGATGATGATATTGATGATTAATGGTGATTATATGAAGTTACATATGATGTTAGATACTAAGATGATGATGAGGAAAATAGGATGATGATATTGGATCATGATAATGATAATGGAGACGATATAATATAGATGATGATTATGTCGTGAAACAATAACGAATTAAGGGTGATACGATAATGTATGGGGTGATGATGATGTCGTGTATGTGTGATGATGATGGAGGATACATGATATGGTTATGATGAAAATGGGATGAAGATGATGATGTTAGTGATGTTAAATTAATAACGAATGATAAATAATAAAGATAATAATATAGATGATGATGAGGTTATGATAAATAATAATGTTGTATGATCATTAAAATGATGATAACTATGATAACGAAATGGTGACGATGTCGTGGTGTTCGATGCTGATAACGATGACATTATACGATGACGATTAGGAGGGTATAACTCTTATTATCATTAATATAATTACTATTATTTTGATTAATATTATTATTATCATTATGATTATTAATGTAAATAGGATTATTATTATTATTATTATTACTAGAAAATAATATTATGACTATGTTATAAAAGAAGTAATTAATGTTATAATAAGATGAATAAGATTATGGTTATGGTCATGAATGTAGTTAAGATATTTATAACCGAAAAGTATAATTATAAGTACGGGTATGATTAAGATAATTATATATATATATATATATATATATATATATATATATATATATATATATATATATATATATATATATATATATATATATATATATATATATATATATATATATATATATAGGAAAAGGATTATAATTAAGACATAATTGATTAAAATTATCATTTTTATTAATTATTGTTATTATTTATTATTAAAATTAGTATTACTATTAAAATTATCATTTTACTATCATTAAAATTATTATTAATTATCATTTTTATTAAACTATCATTATTATTAAAAATATCATTATTAGTAAATTATCATTTGTTTTAAATTTATCATTTTTATTAAAATTATCACTAATATTATTATTATATTTATGATTATTATTATTATTATTATTATTATTATTAACATTAACATAATTTTTATCATTATTAACATTATTATTATAATGATTATTATTATCGTGATTATTATTATTTTTACAAAATAATGCAACTTTTTATTCATTATTATTATTAACAATATTTTATCAAATAAATATTATATATATAAAATTATATTTATACAACATAACTATACTAATATTTTTATAATAATTAATATTTATTTATATAAATTATATAAAATAAAAGTTTTAATGACCTTATTAAAGTTATAAGCATAAAAATAAAGATTTTATATATATAAATATATATTTAATACACATAACTTAACTATATTAATATAGCTATATATAAAATGAAAATGTATATAATGAAACTTATTAAATTACATCACTAATAATAACATATTTGTTTGATTACAATTATATATTTTAATAAATATACAATTGATATAGGTTCGTGAATCCGAGGACAACCCTGCATTGTTCATTATCGTCGAATGAATATTTTTACTACAAAATATTGTATTGTGAGTTTCATTACTCCCTTTTTAAATGCATTTGCAATATATATTTTTGGGACTGAGAATACATGCGCTTTTATAAATATTTGACGAAATAGGCACAAGTAATTAAAACTACATTATATGGTTGAATGATCGAAGCCGAATATGCCCCTTTTTGCTTGGTAGCCTAACAATTAGTAAACCGATCTACTAATTGACGCGAATCCTAAAGATAGATCTATTGGGCCTAACAAACCCCATCCATGGTTGCGGATGCTTTAGTACTTCGATGTTGTTTTATCATGTCCGATGGATGTCCCGGAATGATAGGGGATATTCTTATATGCATCTTGTTAATGTCGGTTACCAGGTGTTCAATCCATATGAATGATTTTTGTCTCTATGCATGTGACGTATACTTATGAAAAATGGAAATAAAAATCTTGTGGTCTATTAAAATAATGGAAATGATTATTTATGATAAACTAATGAACTCACCAACCTTTTGGTTGACACTTGAAAGCATGTTTATTCTCAGGTATGAAAGAAATCTTTCGCTGTGCATTTGCTCATTTTAAAGATAGTACATGGAGTCGTTCATGGCATATAGATGTGAATACCTCGCAATGGGACCATCTATTGAAGACTTCGTCCAGATAGATTAGGACGGGTCGTTATAGGTGGTATCAGAGCTGGTTTAAGCTGTCTCGTCGGCTTAATCGTATAGGGTTTCCTACAGTTTTACCTGTGACGAAGGATTGGCTCTTACTCCTCGCGGTCCAAATATGGTTGGCTTTGCCGAGAGGCAGGGCCGTAAAATTAGTGTCTGAGGTACGCTCAGTGGTCACCAGGTGGTTAGCTGGGAAGGCACTTAGTGGGATGAGTCCCCACTATTTATAGGTGGTATCAGAGCGGTGGTCTTAGCGAACCAGGTCTTACATTAGTGTGTCTAACTGATAGTTATTAGGATGCATTAGTGAGCCTGGACTTCGACCTAGTAATTGTTAGGATACATTAATAAGTCTAGACTTGGACTTTGTCTGCATGTCAAAAGTTTTGCATATCATTCTTTGTCGAAAAATATCTACCTATCATTTTTAGTCTCGACATGTCTTATTTAAATTATTGCATAGATGGTGTACAGACGAATTCATATTCCATCACATTAGACCATGTCTGACACGTTTCCTTAAATTCCTCTGTAATCTACGGAATCTTTTGCACTATATTTAAGTATTCTATGTAATTAGAATATCATTCGATATCCGAAAACCCTTTCATATTGAAAACCCTTTATCTAACCGTACAAGATTAAACTCGCAACTAGTTCAAATTCTTTAGATTACGACAACTATTCCGACATGGATTTCGACTCGAGCTCCGAAGACAGTGTAACCGGAATGAATTAACCAATTAGCCATCATCAGTTCTGGATGAATTGGGGATGAGTTCGTAGTATACTAAATCATTGGAGACAAGAAGAAGGTGATCCCTTCCATCCACCACATTCCCCTCATGGCGAAGAACCTGAAGCACTTACCGGAGAACCTATTCGTAATACCATTTTCTCTCTCATTTCCAGGGTATCTCGTCATGACTATATACTATCTCAAAGTTTAGATCTTATTCATTCGCTCGTCCGAACCGAAAATCACCCCGGTGTAATAGAAGAAGTCAACGAGCTTCACGCTCGGATAGTGGCTTTGGAAAATATGGTGCAAAATGTACCAGCTTCAGCAACAACACCGACATCAACAGTACCACCATCATCAACATCAACAACACTAATACCATCAACAATCCAAGCCTCAATTTCACAATCTGTCCCATGAACATCAACATCATACGCACCATAGATACCAAGGAGTACCAACAATAATGAACGATGAAGTATTGATCCATAACTTCATTGAAGAAATATTCTGCGAAGAATATGTGATTTCTAATAGTTAACGATGTTGTATTGATCCATAACTTCATTGAAGAAATATTCTGCGAAGAATATGTGGTTTCTAAAAGTTTTAGAGATTACTTATTCTAGCTCAAATCGAAAATCAAATGAGTTTAATATTATATTAACTCATTAAATCCATGATTACATCTGAAGAAAATATATATGTATATATATATATATATATATATATATATATATATATATATATATATATATATATATATATATATTTTCATAAAGATTGTAATTAAAAATTCTTTTGTACAAACTGTTAATGGTGAAAATATTTTAACGGGTAGGTAATACCCGAGGAATATTTAGTTGCACATTAAAAAGTTACACTGTACATTCTTTCAATCTGATTCAACAGTCATTTACTATCCTACTTACAACCACCGATATACGTATCCATTCACCAAAGAACAACTTTCTTCTTTCAAACTCAATTTCATATTCGGATTTTGACCGATCAGAATCCAAGTCAAGATTCGACAAGTGGCATAATGAACAAAATAAAATTGATTAGTAACTAATTAATTAACTACGTAAAACTTTAGACCAATACTAACCAAATCCTAGCTAACTGTTCCTATATCCGTTATGACTATTTCCTTATAATATACTAGTCTTGGTTGAACTATTGGACTATTGGACTACTATCATTGGACAATTAAAAAGTATTAAAAGAGTAGGAAATATTTATTACAACGCATTTTGACTTAAAATATCGTTAATAAGTTACACCTACTACAATTAAATAATTCTTCAAGTTGCCACTTGATTTAATCTTAAACATCATTTGTAACTTGATTTCATCTTAAATATCCTTCGTATCTTGACGATTACAATCAGCGTTTAATAATCTAAAAACACAATTCTCCTGAAACCACCTCAGATTGATAACCGACGATTCAGATATGGCTGCATTAAATGCAGAGGAAACAGTAAAATTGTAAATGGCCTAAATGACCAAGAGTTGATTATAAAGAATGGAGTGTTGGGAACGCTCGATAGAAAATTTGGTACTGAAAAACGGATTGAGCTAACCATGAAGGAGACCAAGGACAAATACAAGGACCAAACCCTATATTCAAAGAATCCAGGTAATTCTGGATCCGATGAAATCTTTAGAGAACATCCTGCTCCGAAGTCATGTTAAAATCTTGCAGAAAAATTTTTCTTGATCAACCTTCGAACTTAGAAATTTCAAAATATCATCATAAATATCTTCGATATTTCTGAGGATATTTTCATAAATATTCTTGTTCGAAATTATCTACCTCTTCGTGTTTTCTGTATTCCATTATATTGGAAAGTTCTGTAAAATCTAAGTATAAATTATGAATGAATTATGCAGAAGTGTTGGGAATTGAAGCATGGGTTAGTATAATATAATGATGCCCGGCTAACGTGATTATATTATAGTAAGTCATGCCGAGTTTCTAATGGAACGTGATAAAGGATCACAGATCATACCTTTATCATGAACCATGTTACATAACTCTTTCATTCTACTTAAAACATATCAAGAAAATATATTCTTGATAGTTCCATCTTCAGGGATTCTGGTAATTTGACAAATCAAATCGTGCTAATACATTCCTTTCTGCTTAGAATACTATAATCATTCAAAACTCCATACTTACGAATTCTGAACCATTACTCGCTTTACTAGAGGTCCAGAAGAGAATAAAAAGGCAAAGAGCTCTGAAACATAAGGGAAGATATAAAAGTCGACAACAACACTGAAATCACAAACCATGTACATTAATACGAATAGCAATACAAAGACACAGGAGTATGATAAACAAAATTACCCCAAGAGCGAAGTAGAAGTAAACACATTCCTCTTGTGGGATTTGGAATAGAAGAATGATTGTTGTGATAGTCAGAATGAGGTTAAGAACCAGAGTTGGATTAAGCATATTCACAATCATTGAAAATATGGATCGAGAAAGAAAGTATTGGAGTGGTGAAAATAATGGAACAGAAGAAGTTCATTTATAGTGAAAATACCAGATAAAGCAATCGAGACAGATAATCGCATTTAATTATAGAGATCTTAATTTCCACAAATCCCGAAGAATTAGATCTTATAGATTTCCAAGATTTTCTTTTAAATCCCATGAATTTCGGAATTCAAACGTGACTACGTCAAAAGCTAAGGCGAATCTTTATTTTCTCATTTCACTCTTTTGTGACAGCTTTACTCGTACGCTTCACATAAACGAATCGTTTTACCTGTATTACTCAATAATGATGAAACTTTATTTATCAACTAATATTCATCATGAAAATATTTTTATTGTTAGCCATGACGACCTCGATTAAATTTTGGGACGAAATTTCTTTAACGGGTAGGTACTGTAGTGACCCGGAAAATTTTGACTAATTTTAAACCAAACTTTTGATACGATATTAGAATTTTGACACGATAAGAAAAGTCTGTTAGGTTGAGTCTCAAAAATTTTAAATTGTTTCATATATTCAATTGACCTTCGACTGTTCTCGATGATTCACGAACCACTATTTGTAAATAGATACATATATAATAATAATTTAAAGTATAATTTAAAATATTATATGATTTAATAAAAATATAATATAATGTTGTTATTAAAATAAATACATTCATAATATATATATATATATATATATATATATATATATATATATATATATATATATATATATATATATATATATATATATATATATATATATATATATATATATATAATGTATATTAAAAATAGATATTATATGATTGTAATACTCGTTGATGTTCAGATTGATATTAATCAAGTTAAATTCAAACTTAATGAATTTTAAAATAAACGGTGATCCAAAAATTGAGTTTTATAATTTATAGGCTCATTAATAATGAGACGACCCGTCCTAATACATTTGGACGAATACATTACATTTGGTTACATTGCGAGGTACTTGACCTCTATATGATACATTTTACAAACATTGCATTCGTTTTTAAAAAGACAAACTTTCATTACATCGAAAGTTGACAACATGCATACCATTTCATAATATATCCAAACTATACATGACTTGATAATAATCTTGATGAAATTAACGACTCGAATACAACGTCTTTTGAAATATGTCATGAATGACTCCAAGTAATATCCTTAAAATGAGCAAATGCACAGCGGAAGATTTCTTTCATACCTGAGAATAAACATGCTTTAAAGTGTTAAACAAAAGGTTGGTGAGTTCATTAGTTTATCATAAACGATCATTTTCATTATTTTAATAGACCACAAGATTTTCATTTCCATTTCTCATAAATATACGTCCCATGCATAGAGACAACAATCATTCATATGGATTGAACACCTGGTAACCGACATTAACAAGATGCATATAAGAATATCCCCTATCATTCCGGGACATCCATCGGACATGATAAAAACGAATTCGAAGTACTAAAGCATCCGGTACTTTAGATGGGGTTTGTTAGGCCCAATAGATCTATCTTTAGGATTCGCGTCAATTAGTAGATCGGTTTACTAATTCTTAGCCTACCAAGCAAAAAGGGGCATATTCGGCTTCGATCATTCAACCACAGAATGTAGTTTCAGTTACTTGTGTCTATTTCGTCAAACATTTATAAAAGCGCATGTATTCTCAGTCCAAAAAATATATATTGCAAAAGCATTTAAAAAGGGAGTAATGAAACTCACAATACTGTATTTTGTAGTAAAAATACATATGACGACATTGAACAACTGAACAACGCAGGGTTGGCCTCGAATTCACGAACCTATATCATTTATATATATATATTAACACATATATTAGTAATTGGACAAATTTATATATTATTAGTGATATAAATGTTATCTTAGTAAATTATAAGTTTTGTTAATAGCTTAATTAATTTATTTATTTTATATGGTTTTAACTAAATAATTAATATTTATGATAAGAATATTAATATAGTTTTTGTTAAATATATATTTTTTATATAACTAATTCTTATTGTAACAATAGTAATAATATTAATAGTAGTATTGATAATAATAATATAGTTAATAATAATAACAATAATGATACTAGTAGTAAAAATGATAATAATAATAATAATAATAATAATAATAATAATAATAATAATAATAATAATAATAATAATAATAATAATAATAATAATAATAATAATAATAATAATAATAATAAAAATAATATTAATAATGATATTAATAAAAGTAATAATAATAATAATAACTATCAAAATATTAATAAGGATAGTAATAATAATAATATTCGTATTTATAATTTTATCTTTTATCAATGCCTATGTTTATATCCATATTCCTACCATATTTAAACTTAATCATATTTTTATTATATTTAATTCTTAATTATTTTTATCCTTCTCATATATGTGTGTTTATATCTATCTTAATATCTTATACTCACAATTAACTTCATACTTAATATTTTTAATGATGATGATCATAATTATATTCATCTTAATACTTATTATTATATCAATACTTTTTAATTCATATTATTATCGTTTAGGGTATAAGAAATTTATCAATATTATATTATACATCTCTCATAAATGTATTAGTAACCATATTAACATCTTTTTCATAGTTAATGCCATATATGTACTTAACATATTTTAAATTATTAAATTAGTCTTATCTTCATATGTTAATCATAAACTTAACATTCTCATAACATTTAATCATAATAAAGATAAGAATAATAATAATATTAATATTTATACCTTAATACTGTGTGTATGTGTTTGTGTTGTCAGTGAGCAGGAACCAGAAACAGAACGATGGGCTTGCAGCCGTAGCCCAAATTGCTTCATAAGCCCAAATAGCAATTAATGGTAAGCCCATTTATTGGTTCGTGAGAAATTGTAATTAAACAGAATCCAGTAGCAACCCATGTCACTAATTAAATTATTATTATAGACAGGCCAATGGTTTTCATTTTATTCTGCAAACAGGATCTTTGATTGATAAAATTTAGACGGTAAAAAAAATTGAGGAATTGAAACCATGGCTTAAACGTACATCAACATCATCCTATATTCACTTCATCGTCTAACATCATGTATCATCAAAATCTTTTGAACTTGTTCATCATCATCTTTTAACTGGCATCAATCGTAACCTCCATCATCTCATAACATTATTGAAATGTCCCGTTCTTATTGATTAAAAACGTTCCATATTAATTAATTTCGTTGCGAGGTTTTGACCTCTATATGAGACGTTTTTCAAATACTGCATTCATTTTTAAAATAAACCATAACCTTTATTTCATAAATAAAGGTTTAAAAAGTTTTACGTAGATTATCAAATAATGATAATCTAAAATATCCTGTTTACACACGACCATTACATAATGGTTTACAATACAAATATGTTACATCGAAATCAGTTTCTTGAATGCAGTTTCTACACAATATCGTATAAACATGGACTCCAAATCTTGTCCTTATTTTAGTATGCAACAGCGGAAGCTCTTAATATTCACCTGAGAATAAACATGCTTTAAACGTCAACAAAAATGTTGGTGAGTTATAGGTTTAACCTATATATATCAAATCGTAACAATAGACCACAAGATTTCATATTTCGATACACATCCCATACATAGAGATAAAAATCATTCATATGGTGAACACCTGGTAACCAACGTTAACAAGATGCATATATAAGAATATCCCCATCATTCCGGGACACCCTTCGGATATGATATAAATTTCGAAGTACTAAAGCATCCGGTACTTTGGATGGGGTTTGTTAGGCCCAATAGATCTATCTTTAGGATTCGCGTCAATTAGGGTGTCTCTTCCCTAATTCTTAGATTACCAGACTTAATAAAAAGGGGCATATTCGATTTCGATAATTCAACCATAGAATGTAGTTTCACGTACTTGTGTCTATTTTGTAAATCATTTATAAAACCTGCATGTATTCTCATCCCAAAAATATTAGATTTTAAAAGTGGGACTATAACTCACTTTCACAGATTTTTACTTCGTCGGGAAGTAAGACTTGGCCACTGGTTGATTCACGAACCTATAACAATATATACATATATATCAAAGTATGTTCAAAATATATTTACAACACTTTTAATATATTTTGATGTTTTAAGTTTATTAAGTCAGCTGTCCTCGTTAGTAACCTACAACTAGTTGTCCACAGTTAGATATACAGAAATAAATCGATAAATATTATCTTGAATCAATCCACGACCCAGTGTATACGTATCTCAGTATTGATCACAACTCAAACTATACATATTTTGGAATCAACCTCAACCCTGTATAGCTAACTCCAACATTCACATATAGAGTGTCTATGGTTGTTCCGAAATATATATAGATGTGTCGACATGATAGGTCGAAACATTGTATACATGTCTATGGTATCTCAAGATTACATAATATATAATACAAGTTGATTAAGTTATGGTTGGAATATATTTGTTACCAATTTTCACGTAGCTAAAATGAGAAAAATTATCCAATCTTGTTTTACCCATAACTTCTTCATTTTAAATCCGTTTTGAGTGAATCAAATTGCTATGGTTTCATATTGAACTCTATTTTATGAATCTAAACAGAAAAAGTATAGGTTTATAGTCGGAAAAATAAGTTACAAGTCGTTTTTGTAAAGGTAGTCATTTCAGTCGAAAGAACGACGTCTAGATGACCATTTTAGAAAACATACTTCCACTTTGAGTTTAACTATAATTTTTGGATATAGTTTCATGTTCATAATAAAAATCATTTTCTCAGAATAATAACTTTTAAATCAAAGTTTATCATAGTTTTTAATTAACTAACCCAAAACAGCCCGCGGTGTTACTACGACGGCGTAAATCCGGTTTTACGGTGTTTTTCGTGTTTCCAGGTTTTAAATCATTAAGTTAGCATATCATATAGATATAGAACATGTGTTTAGTTAATTTTAAAAGTCAAGTTAGAAGGATTAACTTTTGTTTGAGAACAAGTTTAGAATTAACTAAACTATGTTCTAGTGATTACGAGTTTAAAACTTCGAATAAGATAGTTTTATATATATGAATCGAATGATGTTATGAACATCATTACTACCTAAAGTTTAGTAGGTAAACCTACTAGAAGTGACAAGAAATGATCTAGCTTCAAAGGATCTTGGATGGCTTGAAAGTTCTTGAAGTAGGATCATGACACAAAAACAAGTTCAAGTAAGATTTTTACTCGAATTAAGATAGTTTATAGTTATAGAAATTGAATCAAAGTTTGAATATGAATATTACGTTGAATAAGAAAGATAACCTACTGTATATAACAAAGGTTTCTTGATCTTAGATGATTACTTGGAATGGATTAGAAAGCTTGGAAGTAAATTAGTAAACTTGAAGGGATTTTTGAAGTGTTCTTGAAGTGTTCTTCCTATGATGATTATAGCTTGATTCTTGAAGTGATTTTTGATGAAGATGATGATTAATTACTGGAAAAATACGTTCATAATAGTGTGGGTGTGTTGAGAGAGAATTAGAAAGAGAATTGGAAGTGAAATGGAGTGAATGATGAGTGTTAATTGGTGAGTGGTGAGTGGGGTTAAAAGGAGTTCTAGTTAGTTGACTAGCTCATGGTAGAAGTTAAAATTGATTAGTCATACATGACATAATCAAGAGTGGAATCCCATGCTAGTTCCTATTGGTATATACCCATAGTAAGTACGTTTTGAAGCTGTGTATAATACGGGTAAGAATACGACTAGAATTCTTGATGAAAGAAAAGAATGGGAAAGTAACTGTAACCATTTTCGTTAAGTATGAGTGTTTTGATATATGTCTTGAAGTCTTCCAAAAGTATTTTAATACATCTAAATACACTACATGTATATACATTTTAACGGAGTCGTTAAGTCATCGTTAGTCGTTACATGTAAGTGTTGTTTTGAAACCTTTAAGTTAACGATCTCAATTAATATTGTTAACCCATTGTTTATTATATCTAATGAGATGTTAAATTATTATATTATCATGATATTATGATATATTAATATATCTTAATATGATATATATACATTTAAATGTCGTTACAACGATAATCGTTACATATATGTCTCATTTCGAAATCCTTAAGTTAGTAGTCTTGTTTATATGTATATAACTCATTGTTAATATACTTATGGAGATACTTACTTATCATAATCTCATGTTAACCATATGTATATCCATATATATATCATCATGTCGTTTTTACAAGTTTTAACGTTCGTGAATCGCCGGTCAACTTGGGTGGTCAATTGTCTATATGAAACATATTTCAATTAATCAAGTCTTAACAAGTTTGATTGCTTAACATATTGGAAACATTTAATCATGTAAATATCAATCTCAATTAATATATATAAACATGGAAAAGTTCGGGTCACTACAGTACCTACCCGTTAAATAAATTTCGTCCTGAAATTTTAAGCTGTTGAAGGTGTTGACGAATCTTCTGGAAATAGATGCGGGTATTTCTTCTTCATCTGATCTTCACGCTCCCAGGTGAACTCGGGTCCTCTACGAGCATTCCATCGTACCTTAACAATTGGTATCTTGTTTTGCTTAAGTCTTTTAACCTCACGATCCATTATTTCAACGGGTTCTTCGATGAATTGAAGTTTTTCGTTGATTTGGATTTCATCTAACGGAATAGTGAGATCTTCTTTAGCAAAACATTTCTTCAAATTCGAGACGTGGAAAGTGTTATGTACAGCCGCGAGTTGTTGAGGTAACTCAAGTCGGTAAGCTACTGGTCCGACACGATCAATAATCTTGAATGGTCCAATATACCTTGGATTTAATTTCCCTCGTTTACCAAATCGAACAACGCCTTTCCAAGGTGCAACTTTAAGCATGACCATCTCTCCAATTTCAAATTCTATATCTTTTCTTTTAATGTCAGCGTAGCTCTTTTGTCGACTTTGGGCGGTTTTCAACCGTTGTTGAATTTGGATGATCTTCTCGGTAGTTTCTTGTATAATCTCCGGACCCGTAATCTGTCTATCCCCCACTTCACTCCAACAAATCGGAGACCTGCACTTTCTACCATAAAGTGCTTCAAACGGCGCCATCTCAATGCTTGAATGGTAGCTGTTGTTGTAGGAAAATTCTGCTAACGGTAGATGTCGATCCCAACTGTTTCCGAAATAAATAACACATGCTCGTAGCATGTCTTCAAGCGTTTGTATCGTCCTTTCGCTCTGCCCATCAGTTTGTGGATGATAGGCAGTACTCATATCTAGACGAGTTCCTAATGCTTGCTGTAATGTCTGCCAGAATCTTGAAATAAATCTGCCATCCCTATCAGAGATAATGGAGATTGGTATTCCATGTCTGGAGACGACTTCCTTCAAATATAGTCGTGCTAACTTCTCCATCTTGTCATCTTCTCTTATTGGCAGGAAGTGTGCTGATTTGGTGAGACGATCAACTATTATCCAAATAGTATCAAAACCACTTGCAGTCCTTGGCAATTTAGTGATGAAATCCATGGTAATGTTTTCCCATTTCCATTCTGGGATTTCGGGTTGTTGAAGTAGACCAGATGGTTTCTGATGCTCAGCTTTGACCTTAGAACATGTCAAACATTCTCCTACGTATTTAGCAACATCGGCTTTCATACCCGGCCACCAAAAATGTTTCTTGAGATCCTTGTACATCTTCCCCGTTCCAGGATGTATTGAGTATCTAGTTTTATGAGCTTCTCTAAGTACCATTTCTCTCATATCTCTAAATTTTGGTACCCAAATCCTTTCAGCCCTATACCGAGTTCCGTCTTCCCGAATATTAAGATGCTTCTCCGATCCTTTGGGTATTTCATCCTTTAAATTTCCCTCTTTTAAAACTCCTTGTTGTGCCTCCTTTATTTGAGTAGTAATGTTATTATGAATCATTATATTCATAGATTTTACTCGAATGGGTTCTCTGTCCTTCCTGCTCAAGGCATCGGCTACCACATTTGCCTTCCCCGGGTGGTAACGAATCTCAAAGTCGTAATCATTCAATAATTCAATCCACCTACGCTGCCTCATATTCAGTTGTTTCTGATTAAATATGTGTTGAAGACTTTTGTGTCGGTATATATAATACTTTTGACCCCATATAAGTAGTGCCTCCAAGTCTTTAATGCAAAAACAACCGCGCCTAATTCCAAATCATACGTCGTATAATTTTGTTCGTGAATCTTCAATTGTCTAGACGCATAAGCAATCACCTTCGTTCGTTGCATTAATACACAACCAAGACCTTGCTTTGATGCGTCACAATAAATCACAAAATCATCATTCCCTTCAGGCAATGACAATATAGGTGCCGTAGTTAGCTTTTTCTTCAATAACTGAAACGCTTTCTCTTGTTCATCATTCCATTCAAATTTCTTCCCTTTATGCGTTAATGCAGTCAAGGGTTTTGCTATTCTGGAAAAGTCTTGGATGAAACTTCTGTAGTAACCAGCTAGTCCTAAAAATTGGCGTATGTGTTTCGGAGTTTTCGGGGTTTCCCACTTTTCAACAGTTTCTATCTTTGCCGGATCCACCTTAATACCTTCTTTGTTCACTATGTGACCGAGGAATTGAACTTCTTCCAACCAAAATGCACACTTTGAAAACTTAGCGTACAATTCTTCCTTCCTCAATACTTCTAACACTTTTCTCAAATGTTCACCGTGTTCTTGGTCATTCTTTGAGTAAATAAGTATGTCATCAATGAAAACAATGACAAACTTGTCAAGGTATGGTCCACACACTCGGTTCATAAGGTCCATGAACACAGCTGGTGCATTAGTTAAACCAAACGGCATGACCATAAACTCGTAATGACCGTAACGTGTTCTGAAAGCAGTCTTTGGAATATCATCTTCTTTCACCCGCATTTGATGATACCCGGAACGTAAGTCAATCTTTGAATAAACAGACGAGCCTTGTAGTTGATCAAATAAGTCATCGATTCTCGGTAGTGGGTAGCGGTTCTTGATGGTAAGTTTGTTCAACTCTCGGTAGTCGATACACAACCTGAATGTACCATCTTTCTTCTTGACAAACAAAACAGGAGCTCCCCACGGTGATGTGCTTGGTCGAATGAAACCACGCTCTAAAATTTCTTGTAATTGGCTTTGCAGTTCTTTCATCTCGCTGGGTGCGAGTCTGTAAGGAGCACGAGCTATTGGTGCAGCTCCTGGTACAAGATCTATTTGAAATTCAACGGATCGATGTGGGGGTAATCCCGGTAATTCTTTCGGAAATACATCGGGAAATTCTTTTGCGACGGGAACATCATTGATGCTCTTTTCTTCAGTTTGTACTTTCTCGATGTGTGCTAGAACAGCATAGCAACCTTTTCTTATTAGTTTTTGTGCCTTCAAATTACTAATAAGATGTAGCTTCGTGTTGCCCTTTTCTCCGTACACCATTAAGGGTTTTCCTTTTTCTCGTATAATGCGAATTGCATTTTTGTAACAAACGATCTCTGCTTTCACTTCTTTCAACCAGTCCATACCGATTATCACATCAAAACTCCCTAACTCTACTGGTATCAAATCAATCTTAAATGTTTCGCTAACCAGTTTAATTTCTCGATTCCGACATATATTATCTGCTGAAATTAATTTACCATTTGCTAATTCGAGTAAAAATTTACTATCCAAAGGCGTCAATGGACAACTTAATTTAGCACAAAAATCTCTACTCATATAGCTTCTATCCGCACCCGAATCAAATAAAACATAAGCAGATTTATTGTCAATAAGAAACGTACCCGTAACAAGCTCCGGGTCTTCCTGTGCCTCTGCCGCATTAATATTGAAAACTCTTCCGCGGCCTTGTCCATTCGTGTTCTCCTGGTTCGGGCAATTTCTAATAATGTGGCCCGGTTTTCCACATTTATAACAAACTACATTGGCATAACTTGCTCCGACACTACTTGCTCCGCCATTACTCGCTCCGACACCATTTGTTCCTTTCGTTCTGTTAACCCCTGGTCCGTAGACATCACACTTCGCCGCGCTATGACCATTTCTTTTACACTTGTTGCAAAATTTGGTGCAGAACCCCGAGTGATACTTTTCACACCTTTGGCATAGCTGCTTCTGATTGTTGTTGTTGGGCCGTTTGTTGTAGTTGCGATTGATGTTGCGATTGTTAGGATAGTTGTTGCGATTATTGTTATAATTGCTGTTGTTATTGTATTGGTGATTCTTATCACCGTTTTCCTCCCACTTTCTTTTGACTTGCTTCACATTGGCCTCTTCAGCAGTCTGTTCTTTAATTCTTTCTTCAATCTGGTTCACTAGTTTGTGAGCCATTCTACATGCCTGTTGTATGGAGGCGGGCTCGTGTGAACTTATATCTTCTTGGATTCTTTCCGATAATCCTTTCACAAACGCGTCGATCTTCTCTTCCTCATCTTCGAATGCTCCCGGACACAATAGGCACAATTCTGTGAATCGTCTTTCGTACGTGGTAATATCAAATCCTTGGGTTCATAACCCTCTAAGTTCTGTCTTGAGCTTATTGACCTCGGTTCTGGGACGGTACTTCTCGTTCATCAAGTGCTTGAATGCTGACCACGGTAGTGCGTACGCATCGTGTAGTGACCCGAACTTTTCCATGTTTATATATATTAATTGAGATTGATGTTTACATGATTAAATGTTTCCAACATGTTAAGCAATCAAACTTGTTAAGACTTGATTAATTGAAATAGGTTTCATATAGACAATTGACCACCCAAGTTGACCGGTGATTCACGAACGTTAAAACTTGTAAAAAAACTATATGATGACATATATATGGTTATATATATAGTTAACATGATATTATGATAAGTAAACATATCATTAATTATATTAACAATGAACTACATATGTAAAAACAAGACTACTAACTTAATGATTTTGAAACGAGACATATATGTAACGTTTATCGTTGTAACGACATTTAATGTATATATATCATATTAAGAGATATTCGTACATCATAATATCATGATAATATAATAATTTAAAATCTCTTTTGATATTATAAACATTGCGTTAACAACATTTAACAAGATCGTTAACCTAAAGGTTTCAAAACAACACTTACATGTAACGACTAACGATGACTTAACGACTCAGTTAAAATGTATATACATGTAGTGTTTTAATATGTATTTATACACTTTTGAAAGACTTCAATACACTTATCAAAATACTTCTACTTAACAAAAATGCTTACAATTACATTCTCGTTCAGTTTCATCAACAATTCTACTCGTATGCACCCGTATTCGTACTCGTACAATACACAGCTTTTAGATGTATGTACTATTGGTATATACACTCCAATGATCAGCTCTTAGCAGCCCATGTGAGCCACCTAACACATGTGGGAACCATCATTTGGCAACTAGCATGAAATATCTCATAAGATTACAAAAATATGAGTAATCATTCATGACTTATTTACATGAAAACAAAATTACATATCCTTTATATCTAATCCATACACCAACGACCAAAAACACCTACAAATACTTTCATTCTTCAATTTTCTTCATCTAATTGAACTCTCTCAAGTTCTATCTTCAAGTTCTAAGTGTTCTTCATAAATTCCAAAAGTTCTAGTTTCATAAAATCAAGAATACTTTCAAGTTTGCTAGCTCACTTCCAATCTTGTAAGGTGATCATCCAACCTCAAGAAATCTTTGTTTCTTACAGTAGGTTATCATTCTAATACAAGGTAATAATCATATTCAAACTTTGGTTCAATTTCTATAACTATAACAATCTTATTTCAAGTGATGATCTTACTTGAACTTGTTTTCGTGTCATGATTTTGCTTCAAGAACTTTGAGCCATCCAAGGATCCATTGAAGCTAGATCCATTTTTCTCTTTTCCAGTAGGTTCATCCAAGGAACTTAAGGTAGTAATGATGTTCATAACATCATTCGATTCATACATATAAAGCTATCTTATTCGAAGGTTTAAACTTGTAATCACTAGAACATAGTTTAGTTAATTCTAAACTTGTTCGCAAACAAAAGTTAATCCTTCTAACTTGACTTTTAAAATCAACTAAACACATGTTCTATATCTATATGATATGCTAACTTAATGATTTAAAACCTGGAAACACGAAAAACACCGTAAAACCGGATTTACGCCGTCGTAGTAACACCGCGGGCTGTTTTGGGTTAGTTAATTAAAAACTATGATAAACTTTGATTTAAAAGTTGTTATTCTGAGAAAATGATTTTTATTATGAACATGAAACTATATCCAAAAATTATGGTTAAACTCAAAGTGGAAGTATGTTTTCTAAAATGGTCATCTAGACGTCGTTCTTTCGACTGAAATGACTACCTTTACAAAAATGACTTGTAACTTATTTTTCCGACTAGAAACCTATACTTTTTTTTTTTAGATTCATAAAATAGAGTTCAATATGAAACCATAGCAATTTGATTCACTCAAAACGGATTTAAAATGAAGAAGTTATGGGTAAAACAAGATTGGATAATTTTTCTCATTTTAGCTACGTGAAAATTGGTAACAAATCTATTCCAACCATAACTTAATCAACTTGTATTATATATTATGTAATCTTGAGATACCATAGACACGTATACAATGTTTCGACCTATCATGTCGACACATCTATATATATTTCGGAACAACCATAGACACTCTATATGTGAATGTTGGAGTTAGCTATACAGGGTTGAGGTTGATTCCAAAATATATATAGTTTGAGTTGTGATCAATACTGAGATACGTATACACTGGGTCGTGGATTGATTCAAGATAATATTTATCGATTTATTTCTGTACATCTAACTGTGGACAACTAGTTGTAGGTTACTAACGAGGACAGCTGACTTAATAAACTTAAAACATCAAAATATATTAAAAGTGTTGTAAATATATTTTGAACATACTTTGATATATATGTATATATTGTTATAGGTTCGTGAATCAACCAGTGGCCAAGTCTTACTTCCCGACGAAGTAAAAATCTGTGAAAGTGAGTTATAGTCCCACTTTTAAAATCTAATATTTTTGGGATGAGAATACATGCAGGTTTTATAAATGATTTACAAAATAGACACAAGTACGTGAAACTACATTCTATGGTTGAATTATCGAAATCGAATATGCCCCTTTTTATTAAGTCTGGTAATCTAAGAATTAGGGAACAGACACCCTAATTGACGCGAATCCTAAAGATAGATCTATTGGGCCTAACAAACCCCATCCAAAGTACCGGATGCTTTAGTACTTCGAAATTTATATCATATCCGAAGGGTGTCCCGGAATGATGGGGATATTCTTATATATGCATCTTGTTATTGTCGGTTACCAGGTGTTCACCATATGAATGATTTTTATCTCTATGTATGGGATGTGTATTGAAATATGAAATCTTGTGGTCTATTGTTACGATTTGATATATATAGGTTAAACCTATAACTCACCAACATTTTTGTTGACGTTTTAAGCATGTTTATTCTCAGGTGATTATTAAGAGCTTCCGCTGTCGCATACTTAAATAAGGACAAGATTTGGAGTCCATGCTTGTATGATATTGTGTAAAAACTGCATTCAAGAAACTTATTTTGTTGTAACATATTTGTATTGTAAACCATTATGTAATGGTCGTGTGTAAACAGGATATTTTAGATTATCATTATTTGATAATCTACGTAAAGCTTTTTAAACCTTTATTGATGAAATAAAGGTTATGGTTTGTTTAAAAATGAATGCAGTCTTTGAAAAACGTCTCATATAGAGGTCAAAACCTCGCAACGAAATCAATTAATATGGAACGTTTTTAATCAATAAGAACGGGACATTTCAGTTGGTATCCGAGCGTTGGTCTTAGAGAACCAGAAAATTTGCATTAGTGTGTCTTATCGAGTT
Organism: Rutidosis leptorrhynchoides; assembly: GCF_046630445.1. Classification (NCBI taxonomy): domain Eukaryota; kingdom Viridiplantae; phylum Streptophyta; class Magnoliopsida; order Asterales; family Asteraceae; genus Rutidosis; species Rutidosis leptorrhynchoides. The sequence goes on from NC_092337.1 coordinate 253,120,430, forward strand.
TGTTAGGATGCATTAGTGAGTCTGGACTTCGACCGTGTTTTCTTTAAAAATGATTGCTTAACATTTTTGTTGGAAACTATATATTTTTAACATATGAATATTATGTGATATATTAATCTCTTAACGTGTTTGATATTATGTGATAGATGTCTACCTCTAGAACAAGTCCCATTGACTCACCTAATAATAATGAAGAGTCAAATGTAAATTGGAATGATTCATGGACTGATTCACAAGTTCCCGAAGAGGAACCAGAAGAAGAGTCGGAACCGGAAGAAGAATCGGAATCGGACGAAGAATCGGAACCGGAAGAAGAATCGGAACCGGTGGGGGAAATAATAAAACGGTTAAGTAAAAAAGAATCCTCAACCAACCGACCAAGGTTAATTATGGTCAATGGTGTTTCCGCCAAGGAAGCAAAATATTGGGAGGATTACCAATTCTCCGATGAATCGGATTCCGACGAGAATTCCGATGATGTTATAGAAATTACCCCAACTGAATTTAAAAAGGCAAAAGAAAATAATAAGGGAAAGGGCATAAAAATAGAGAAATCTAATTCCAACCCCGATGAACTTTATATGTATCGTCAACCCCCGAAGTCCTTAAGTTGTAACAATGACCCGGGAACCTCTAAACCACCAGGTTTTTCTAAACCAATGTGGAAAATTACGGCTCGTATTAGGGGAACATCATATATCCCTAGAAACCTGGCAAAACGAACCAAAACCGAAGAAGAAGAAATGAGCGAGTCGGAATAAGATAGTTGTATTCGTGTGGTGTGATATATGGAATATAGTGTTCTTATGCTTTATGATATATGTAAAAATTGCTTGTATTAATAAGTATTTTTTTTATGAATCTAACTCTTGTCTATTTTACAGTTTAAAAACACAAAATGGATAGACAACCCAATATTTTAAGAGACCTACCCGGAGACATGATTGATGAAATCTTGTCTAGAGTCGGCCAGAATTCTTCGGCACAACTATTTAAGGCGAGATCAGTTTGTAAGACATTCGAAGAACGTTCCAAGAATGTCTTGGTTTATAAGAGACTTTCGTTTGAAAGATGGGGGATATCACATTGGGAAACCCATAAGTTACGATGTGTTTACTTTGACGCATATATTGCGGGGAACCCAAATGCTATTTTACGCAACGGGTTAAGAAATTATTTTGACTCAATATATCCGAATATTGGACTTCGTGATTTAGAAAAAGCGGCTAACATGCAACATAAAGAAGCATGTTATGCTTACGGATTAGTAATGTTCGCTTCTCACCAAAGTGAGAACAAGAACATCGGGCTACAACTATTAAACAAAACGTTTCCACAAGTGACGGAGTCGGTAATTGGGGTAAGAAATGAGGTTTTTAGATTATTACGGGACTGTTGGACATTACGTAACCCTCGTCCCTTTGATGACGTTACAACACGCTGTCTTATCAACGGCCATAACGGTTATGTTGCACAAGACCAAGGATGGGAAGTAGTCCTAGTAAAACCAGAATGCATGACTTGTTTCTGGACGTATGAATTACGTGTCTTTATTGCCTTTGCCGAACGACTTGTGTACTAGCTAGAATTGTCTTCACAACTATCTTGTATCAAAGTTATTGTGTGCTATATTTCATGCTTTATGTAAAATAAGCGGTATTGTAAGTTTGTAAAATATTGTATAAAAGTTTGAACGCGAAATATTATTACAATCAGTTTTTCATATAGAATTGTAGTAGTTGAATTGTATATTAGCTACTAAGTATGAACTTAACGGGTAGGTACTACCCGAATTTAAACTTATAAAACGCTAATATGAAGAAAAAGCTTTTATAAATGAGTTCATATTATGCTACGAAATACTATTAACTACTCTTAATATTCTGTATGATTAACTTGTTCCATTTAACTATTTTGAAGGAAATGGCACCGACTACTCGACACACCGTGAATATGAATGAAGAGGAATTCCGTACTTTTCTAGCTTCAAACATAGCCGCAGTACAGGCTGTGCTACATACCAACAATAACCTTGGATCTAGCAGTACAGGAAATCGTGTAGGATGCACCTACAAAGAATTCACTGCCTGCAAACCTTTGGAATTTGATGGAACCGAAGGACCGATCGGATTGAAACGGTGGACCGAGAAGGTCGAATCAGTGTTTGCCATAAGTAAGTGTACTGAAGAGGACAAAGTGAAGTACGCTACGCATACCTTCACAGGTTCTGCGTTAACATGGTGGAATACCTATCTAGAGCAAGTGGGACAAGACGATGCGTACGCACTACCGTGGTCAGCATTCAAGCACTTGATGAATGAGAAGTACCGTCCCAGAACCGAGGTCAATAAGCTCAAGACAGAACTTAGAGGGTTACGAACCCAAGGATTTGATATTACCACGTACGAAAGACGATTCACAGAATTGTGCCTATTGTGTCCGGGAGCATTCGAAGATGAGGAAGAGAAGATCGACGCGTTTGTGAAAGGATTACCGGAAAGAATCCAAGAAGATATAAGTTCACACGAGCCCGCCTCCATACAACAGGCATGTAGAATGGCTCACAAACTAGTGAACCAGATTGAAGAAAGAATTAAAGAACAGACTGCTGAAGAGGCCAATGTGAAGCAAGTCAAAAGAAAGTGGGAGGAAAACGGTGATAAGAATCACCAATACAACAACAACAGCAATTACAACAATAATCGCAACAATTATCCCAACAATCGCAACATCAATCGCAACTACAACAAACGGCCCAACAACAAAAACAACAACAACAACAACAGCAACTACAACAATCATCCCAACAACAATAATAACCGCAACAACAACAACAATCAGAAGCAACTATGCCAAAGGTGTGAAAAGAATCACTCGGGGTTCTGCACCAAATTTTGCAACAAGTGTAAAAGAAATGGTCATAGCGCGGCGAAGTGTGAGGTCTACGGACCAGGGGTTAATAGAACGAAAGGAACAAATGGTGTCGGAACGAGTAATGGCGGAGCAAGTAGTGTCGGAGCAAGTTATGCCAATGTAGTTTGTTATAAATGTGGAAAACCATGCCACATTATTAGAAATTGCCCGAACCAGGAGAACACGAATGGACAAGGCCGTGGAAGAGTTTTCAATATTAATGCGGTAGAGGCACAGGAAGACCCGGAGCTTGTTACGGGTACGTTTCTTATTGACAATAAATCTGCTTACGTTTTATTTGATTCGGGTGCGGATAGAAGCTATATGAGTAGAGATTTTTGTGCTAAATTAAGTTGTCCATTGACGCCTTTGGATAGTAAATTTTTACTCGAATTAGCAAATGGTAAATTAATTTCAGCAGATAATATATGTCTGAATCGAGAAATTAAACTGGTTAGCGAAACATTTAAGATTGATTTGATACCAGTAGAGTTAGGGAGTTTTGATGTGATAATCGGTATGGACTGGTTGAAAGAAGTGAAAGCGAAGATCGTTTGTTACAAAAATGCAATTCGCATTATACGAGAAAAAGGGAAACCCTTAATGGTGTACGGAGAAAAGGGCAACACGAAGCTACATCTTATTAGTAATTTGAAGGCACAAAAACTAATAAGAAAAGGTTGCTATGCTGTTCTAGCACACGTCGAGAAAGTACAAACTGAAGCAAAGAGCATCAATGATGTTCCCATTGCAAAAGAATTTCCCGATGTATTTCCGAAAGAATTACCGGGATTACCCCACATCGATCCGTTGAATTTCAAATAGATCTTGTACCAGGAGCTGCACCAATAGCTCGTGCTCCTTACAGACTCGCACCCAGCGAGATGAAAGAACTGCAAAGCCAATTACAAGAACTTTTAGAGCGTGGTTTCATTCGACCAAGCACATCACCGTGGGGAGCTCCTGTTTTGTTTGTCAAGAAGAAAGATGGTACATTCAGGTTGTGTATCGACTACCGAGAGTTGAACAAACTTACCATCAAGAACCGCTACCCACTACCGAGAATCGATGACTTATTTGATCAACTACAAGGCTCGTCTATTTATTCAAAGATTGACTTACGTTCCGGGTATCATCAAATGCGGGTGAAAGAAGATGATATTCCAAAGACTGCTTTCAGAACACGTTACGGTCATTACGAGTTTATGGTCATGCCGTTTGGTTTAACTAATGCACCAGCTGTGTTCATGGACCTTATGAACCGAGTGTGTGGACCATACCTTGACAAGTTTGTCATTGTTTTCATTGATGACATACTTATTTACTCAAAGAATGACCAAGAACACGGTGAACATTTGAGAAAGGTGTTAGAAGTATTGAGGAAGGAAGAATTGTACGCTAAGTTTTCAAAGTGTGCATTTTGGTTGGAAGAAGTTCAATTCCTCGGTCACATAGTGAACAAAGAAGGTATTAAGGTGGATCCGGCAAAGATAGAAACTGTTGAAAAGTGGGAAACCCCGAAAACTCCGAAACACATACGCCAGTTTTTAGGACTAGCTGGTTACTACAGAAGGTTCATCCAAGACTTTTCCAGAATAGCAAAACCCTTGACTGCATTAACGCATAAAGGGAAGAAATTTGAATGGAATGATGAACAAGAGAAAGCGTTTCAGTTATTGAAGAAAAAGCTAACTACGGCACCTATATTGTCATTGCCTGAAGGGAATGATGATTTTGTGATTTATTGTGACGCATCAAAGCAAGGTCTCGGTTGTGTATTAATGCAACGAACGAAGGTGATTGCTTATGCGTCTAGACAATTGAAGATTCACGAACAAAATTATACGACGCATGATTTGGAATTAGGCGCGGTTGTTTTTGCATTAAAGACTTGGAGGCACTACTTATATGGGGTCAAAAGTATTATATATACCGACCACAAAAGTCTTCAACACATATTTAATCAGAAACAACTGAATATGAGGCAGCGTAGGTGGATTGAATTATTGAATGATTACGATTTTGAGATTCGTTACCACCCGGGGAAGGCAAATGTGGTAGCCGATGCCTTGAGCAGGAAGGATAGAGAACCCATTCGAGTAAAATCTATGAATATAATGATTCATAATAACATTACTACTCAAATAAAGGAGGCGCAACAAGGAGTTTTAAAAGAGGGAAATTTAAAGGATGAAATACCCAAAGGATCGGAGAAGCATCTTAATATTCGGGAAGACGGAACCCGGTATAGGGCTGAAAGGATTTGGGTACCAAAATTTGGAGATATGAGAGAAATGGTGTGACGACCCCGTCAAAACACTTAACGGATCCGTCAGTTGGTCCCATAGCTTGATCGGACTTAAATGAATTAAATAAACAAAGTTGCATTCTTTTATTTCAAAATGTTCCCCAAAAAGGAAACAAACCAAATTAAGTAGTTTGAAAACCAACCAACCATAATAAAAATCCAAAAGTTGACACAAAACCTTGCCAACAAACCCACAATTTAAATTATCCAAAATAGAATGCAAACTTAAGTTTCATAAATAGTTCATAAAATCTGCCCAAATGCATGCAGACTCTTCTAACGACAGCGGAAGCATCAAATAACTCAAGTACCTGTGAAAACATGCAAGTAAACTGTCAACACAAAGGTTGAGTGAATTATAGGTTTAAATAAATAAGTAAACTTTAGACCACAAGATTTAAAAATGTTAGAAAACATTAAACATTATTCCATTATCAATGAGCCACCTGGTAACCACTTAACCCTTTATTTACCCTTGCCAAACACAATAAAAATATACACTTGGACAGTGTATCTACAACAAAATACGAAGTACTAAACATTCCGATTATAAATTGCTAGCGCGACTAGCTCGAAATGGGGTTGTCAAACCCGATAGATCTATCCATAGGATTCGCGTTCACCAGTAGAAACCAGTGATTACAGTTACCAGACTAGGGAATATTTTTGTTCAACTCACAATGAATAATTTAAACCAACTTCCACATGTGTCCAAAATATAAAATAAATTGCATGTATTCTCATCCCAAAAGATTTAAAATAGAAAAATGGGACTATAACTCACCTTAAATAGCAACTGAAGAAATCTCACAAACAAGCGAACAGCACGTAAAGTAAAGTGATCAAGAAAGATCACAACGCCGACCTATAAATAAAGCAGGTCGAAATAAATAACTAACTTAGGCCAAGTCTTAGTATGATAGCTATTGTACATGTTGCAAGTAGGCATAGAACATTACTCAGCAAGCATCGGTTTGATTGGAACAGCATAAGGACACACACTTTCTATTTTTAGAAAGTTTCTATTTTTAGCAGGTTTCCATTTTTGGAAAGTTTTCTATTTTTGGAAAGTTTCTATTTTTGGAAAGTTTCTATTTTTGGAAAGTTTCTATTTTTGGAAAGTTTCTATTTTTGGAAAGTTTCTATTTTTGGAAAGTTTCTATTTTTGGAAAGTTTCCAAATTTAGAAAGTTCTATTTTTAGAAAGTTTTGAAGTTAGGAAAGTTTCCTTATTTAGAAAGTCAACAGAAGTCAACTGAAAGTCAAAGTCAACCGAAAGTCAACTCAAAAGTCAACCTTGGTCAAACATAGTCAACATTAATTTTAAAAGTGTAAGTTATAATAATAACATAGGTTATAATGTTATTTAAAGTCAAAAGTGTATAATAATGTCTTAACATAAGTTTAATTAAATAAAATGAATTATTAAAGTTAATATAAGTTGAAATGTTATAATTAGTATAACATAAGTATTTAATTAATTAATTAAATATCAATCATAATATAAATATTATTAATTTATAATAAATTTTAAATCATATCATAAGTATTATTAATTAATAATGAATTATTAATCATATCATAAGTTTCTAATTAAAATTATTAAATCATAAGTATTTAATAATTAAGTCATAATTAAATAATAATTAAGTCTTATAATAATTAAATTATTATTTAATATTTATTATAAGTCTTTTAATAATTTCTCAAAAACAAATTTAATACTTATCATAAGTATTTTCCTTTAATAATAAAAGTATTACTAATCATAAGTTTAATTAAAATGTTAATTAAATTATAATTAATAATTAAATGATATAATAAATATTTATATCATATGTTTTAAATAATAATAATTACTTCTTTTATCATAAGTAATTAATTAATAATAAATTCCATAAATTTTATCATAAGTTTAATCATTAACCATAAGTTTTAAGTTTAAAAGTTCGCCGGGTCGTATCTTGAGCCCCGGGTGTCGGTTTCGGGCAAGCCACATATGTAACTTCACCTACTCAAACCACCCGACACATTTATGAACTCAAGAACACTCCAAGAACAGTCCCTAGGTCGTGGATATCAGCCATGACATCAATTGGGAAAATCATTTTACTCAAAACAGTAATTCGGGCAAAACGGGTGAACCGTGGCTCGGATTTAGGTGACCCGAACATGAATATTCATCTCACCATCAGTCCTAACCAAATGAGGCACCCTAAAGACACCAAGGATGGTCACAAAGTCGGACCCAACCTTGTTCATGCCAAGAACACCTTTCAATCTTTAACAAAAACCAAATTAAGCATATCTAGGGCTCCGGGAATCGAAACGACATGAATCCGGAGTCTAAAATTAATGTCTTGATGAGAGGAACTCATTTATGTACTTTATTTTAACATTCATAACAGTTATAAAGTCAGAATATACGAATCAAACTGCTGTCCAAAATTTACAAACCGAAATCATACGCAAACGAGTAATTCTACGCATCCAAACAACATTACAACAACTAATATACATCATACTAATAATATAAACTCAAAATACAGAAATATAAATAAATATGAAAAGTTCTAGGGTTAGGGTTTATACCCTAATCGAGAATCAAAGAATATAGATGTGTAGAGAACGAAACAAGGAACGCGATTATGATCTTCAATTCTTGATTCAAGCTACAATTTTTGATGATGATGATGCTAGGGTTGGTGGTAGGCGACGGCTAGGCAAGGAGGGAGGAGAAAAGAGAGAGCAAAAATTAAGTTTAGGTTTAGACTTCTAATTTTGTGAAATAAAAAATAAAATTAGAAAAATGGAATGACAAGGGAGTACTCCCCCTCCCTATTTCGGCCGTAGGTGGGATGAGGTGGGCCCCATGGTGGGCCAAACTTGCTAAAAGTTAAATCCTTGTGGCCCGAAAGCCCGAACGAATCCCGAAACGCGAAAACACGCTTACGCGATTAAAAATCCGGAAAGATAACGAACGCGCGACGAAAAATAAATATAAATACACCTATTAATAATATGACCTTAAAATATCATATTTAAAATATTTAGGATTTAAAAATCCCGAAAGCTCGACCGTTGGTTTAAAAACCGAAAAGATTCGCCGGATGGAAATCCGCGGAACGTAGAAACGTATAAATTAAAATATGAATACATATATTCACATAACACATAATAATTATTATATATATATTATTACAAAAATAATAATATAGGTTATAGAAATGACGTGGCACACTAACAGTTAACGGTCGTTAAATAATTAACGGAAAAAGATAACGGAAAAAGTAGGGTCGTGACAGTACCTCCCCGTTATGGAAATTTCGTCCCGAAATTTAAGCAGGCGCAGGGGTTGACTCGGCATCTGAGAACAAATGCGGATACTTCTGCTTCATTTGGTCTTCACGCTCCCAAGTGAACTCGGGACCGCGTCTAGCGTTCCATCGGACCCGAACAATAGGAATTCTGCTCTGTTTAAGAGTCTTAACCTCTCGGTCCATGATCTCAACTGGCTCCTCAATAAAATGCAATTGCTTGTCAACTTGAAGTTCCTCCAAAGGAATAGTCTGATCAAATTCAGCCAAACACTTCTTTAAGTTCGAAATATGGAAAACATCGTGAACAGCACTGAGTTCTTGTGGCAACTTCAAACGATAAGCCACCGGTCCAACTCTTTCAATGATCTCAAACGGTCCCACAAAACGAGGACTTAACTTCCCTCTTTTACCAAAACGAATAACACCCTTCCAAGGCGAAACTTTTAACATAACACGATCACCAACTTGAAATTCAACATCTTTCCTTCCTTTGTCGGCATAACTCTTTTGCCGACTTCTAGCAGTTCTCAACCTTTCTTTAATTTGAACAATCTTCTCAGTAGTCTCGTGAATAATCTCTGGACCTGTAAGTTGAGCATCCCCAACCTCATTCCAACAAATAGGAGATCTACATTTCCTACCGTACAAAGCTTCAAACGGTGCGGCTTTAATACTTGCGTGGTAGCTGTTGTTATAAGAAAACTCAGCTAACGGCAAATACTTATCCCACCCATTTCCAAAATCAATCACACAAGCTCGCAACATATCTTCTAATGTCTGAATGGTCCTCTCACTTTGACCATCCGTTTGAGGATGATAAGCGGTGCTCATATCCAATCTAGTGCCCAAGGCTTCTTGCAACGATTGCCAAAATCTCGATACAAATCGACTATCTCTGTCGGAAATTATAGAAACGGGAACACCATGCCTCGAAACAATCTCTTTCAAATACAAACGGGTGAGTTTCTCCATGGAATCGGTTTCCCTAATCGGCAAAAAGTGAGCCGACTTAGTGAGTCGATCTACAATCACCCATATCGCATCGTAGCCACCCGCAACTCTTGGTAACTTAGTGATAAAATCCATAGTGATACCTTCCCACTTCCACTCGGGAATTTCTGGTTGTACCAACAATCCGGACGGTTTTTGATGTTCAGCTTTGACCTTAGAACAGGTCAAACACTTAGCCACATACGTAGCCACATCACCTTTCAAATTTGGCCACCAATACAGCTCCTTAAGATCATGGTACATCTTCCCTGAACCAGGATGAATAGAGTACCTAGACTTATGAGCCTCATCCAAAACAAGTTGTCGCAGTTCACCAAACTTCGGAACCCAAAGACGTCCTACAAAGTACCTAGTACCATCTGCTCGAATCTCGAATTTCTTAGCCATACCTCTTACGTTTTCTTTCACAAAATTCTCTTCCTTTAAGGCTTCTTGTTGTGCCTCAAGAATCTGCCTTGCGAGGTTTGGTCTAACAGTCATATTCAAGGCCCTAACCCTGCGAGGTTCAGTCCTTTCTTTACGACTCAATGCATCAGCCACAACATTGGCCTTACCCGGGTGATACAAAAGGTCACAATCGTAATCATTCAACGTCTCAATCCATCTTCGTTGTCTCATGTTCAACTGTTTCTGATCGAGGATATGTTGAAGACTTTTGTGATCTGTGTACACAGTACTCTTGACCCCATACAAATAATGTCTCCAAATCTTAAGTGCAAAAACAACGGCCCCCAACTCTAAATCATGAGTTGTATAGTTCTGCTCGTGAATCTTCAACTGACGTGATGCGTACGCAATAACCTTCTTTTGTTGCATCAAAACGCAACCATAGCCTTGTCGTGATGCGTCACAATAAACAACAAAATCATCATTACCCTCCGGTAAAGACAATATCGGAGCGGTAGTCAGTTTCTTCTTCAAAATCTGAAAAGCATTCTCCTGTTCATCCTTCCACTCATACTTCTTCCCTTTATGCGTTAAAGCAGTCAGAGGTTTCGCTATACGAGAGAAATCCTGGATGAACCTTCGATAGTAACCTGCCAATCCTAAGAACTGACGAATTTGAGTAGGAGTTTTCGGGGTTTCCCACTTTTCAATCGCCTCAATTTTAGCAGGATCAACTTGTATTCCTTGTTTGCTAACAATGTGACCAAGGAACTGAACTTCTCTTAACCAAAAAGCACACTTAGAGAACTTAGCGTACAACTCTTCTTTCTTTAACAAATCAAGCACTAACCTCAAGTGTTCTTCGTGCTCTTCATCACTCTTAGAATAGATAAGGATGTCGTCGATGAAAACAATAACGAACTTGTCCAGATAGGGTCTACACACACGGTTCATGAGGTCCATGAACACAGCAGGTGCATTTGTCAATCCGAACGGCATAACAAGAAATTCAAAGTGACCGTAACGGGTGCGAAAAGCAGTTTTTGAAACATCAGATTCTTTAACACGCAACTGATGATAGCCAGAACGAAGATCAATTTTTGAATAAACAGAAGAACCCTGAAGCTGATCGAACAGATCATCAATTCTCGGAAGAGGATAACGATTTTTAACAGTGAGCTTATTCAGTTCACGATAATCAATGCATAAACGAAAAGAACCATCCTTCTTCTTAACAAACAGAACAGGAGCTCCCCAAGGGGACGAACTAGGACGAATAAAACCCTTGTCTAACAACTCACGGAGTTGACTTGACAATTCTTGAAGTTCAGAAGGCGCAAGACGATAAGGAGCACGTGCTACAGGAGCAGCGCCGGGAACAAGATCAATTTGAAATTCTACCGCGCGTTGCGGCGGAAGGCCAGGTAAGTCATCGGGAAACACCTCGGGAAAATCCCTAACAATATGAACGTCATCAACGTTCTTTACTTCCTTACAAGGATCAACAACATGAGCAAGAATAGCATGACAGCCTTTGCGAAGATGTTTTCGAACTTTCATACAGCTAATAAGGTTTAACTGTGTGCATTTCTTATCTCCAAAGACCATCAGTGGCTCTCCAATCACATCAGCAATACGAATAGCCTTATCATAACAGACGATCTCGGCACGGTTCGCGGACAACCAATCCATACCAATAACAATATCAAAACTACCAAGTTCAATCGGTATCAAATCTATCTCGAAATCCCTACCACCCAGATTAATGTTACACTTACGATGTACAGTCTTAGCAGTAAGTTCCTTACCATTAGCTACTTCAACAACATAAGTATTGTCTAAGAGAGCTAACGGCGTTTTGATTCTCGGACTTAATTTACTCGACACGAAACTTAAATCAGCCCCTGAATCAAATAACACATAAACTGATAAATCGTTGACTGAGAACGTACCAGTAACAAGCTTAGGATCTTCCTCCGCATCCTTAGCATTAATGTTGAACGCTCGGCCGCGTGCAGTCTCTGCAGTCTTCTTGTTGGGACAAGCATCTCGGAAATGCCCCGGCTTCCCACACTCATAACAAACCCTTGGATTACCTCCATTATTCGATTTCCCATTACCGTTACCGTTACCACCTCTATTACCAACATTATTATTATTACCACCAGTCGCGGGAGTAGCAGACCCCGGCAAAAGCACTGTACAATCTTTAGCAATGTGCCCTTGCTTAGAGCACCTCTTACAAGTAACTGTGCAGTAACCATCATGAACTTTATAGCAACGAGGACACACACGCTGATTTCTGTTGTTAGCACCTGAGGTATCCTGTTTCTTCTGCTGATTTTGGTTTTGATTGCGGTTGTTATCCCACTTTCGTTTCCCATTATCAGCCTTCTTGACAACCTCCTCACTACTTTCGACAACTGTAGTCTTGCTTCTTCTCAACACCTTGTCATTAAGTTTGTGGGCCATAGACATAGCTGCCTCAATAGTCTGGGGTTCACTGGACTCAACCCCGTGTTCAATCTTCTCGGACAAACCATCAATGTAAGCCTCAATTTTGCGGTCCTCATCCGCATAAACCCTAGGACACAGCAAAGTTAACTCGAAAAACCTTCGTTCATAGGCATCTAACTCGGTGCCATGCATTTTCAAATTCTTGAGCTCAACCTCTAGCTTCTTAAGCTCACCCCGAGGTCTATAGCGGGTGATCAATCTTTCCTTAAAATCATTCCAGGCCAAACCATAAGCTACATCGCTTCCCAAACTACTAACCAGATTGTTCCACCATGTCAAGGCACTATCCTTGAGAGTGCAACTAGCGAAACTAACTTTGTCCTCTTCACGAACCCGACTGACCCTGAAAATAGATTCGATTTTCTCGAACCAACGAGTAAGCCCTATTGGTCCTTCCGTACCACTGAATTCTTGGGGTCGACCAGTCATAAAAGTTTTGTGAGAGCATCCCACGTTGTTGTTCGCATTGGCGTTAACATCAGCATTTGCTGCCATAGCAGCAGCAATTCCTTCATTGATCAGGCGTTGCATACGCGCTTCAGTGGACTCTCTTGGAGGCATGATCTTCAAAATAGAATAACACATCCGTTAGTACCAAGAATAATACTAGTGTCATAAAGGAATAGATCAAAACACGAAAAGACTAACCATTAAGATATTAGTCAACTAACACTATGAGTAATAACATGACAGTTATGATTGTTATAGAAATAACCATCACATGCATACATATTTTATGATAACATCATACAACATACATAGCACCTAACATACATGAACATATATTACGCATAATATAACATGCCAAGAGCCACAACATCAGAAATAAAACATGATAATGATAATAGATGTCATAAAAATAACCATCCATACATAATGAAAAATATCCCATAACAAAATCTTAATAAAATCCTCGGCAAAACGCCGTACATAACCCAAAATGTATGTATAAAAAGGACATTAAGTCTGATGAAATAGATAATCAATATGAATAATCACATCACATTCGCTTAGAGCGGGTGTGATAAGCTGGTCCAGCATGAGTCTCAGCAGGATCCTCATACTTACGCAACTTCCCTTTCACATCATCCAACTCTTCCTTCAACACACGAACAGTGCTCTCGAGAGCCTCGAACTTAGCATTAACTTCTCGATCACGCTTGCGGTTCGCATCCTCAACCCTATGCTTGAAAGTGATAAAGTTACCCATGTCGGCACGGATCTCGTCCATAACTTCATTATGCGGCAAGGTGCGCAAACAATCACTAAGGGCGTTAATACGTGTCACCTCATTATAAGCCCGGTTCATATGAGTAATGGTAGAAAAATAGTAATGAACAGGATCATCGATCTCCGGTTGATTAGCACGACGTCTAGCAGGAGACGGTGGAGCAGGAGCAGCAACAGAGTTATCGCTCGAAGTCGACATCTGCAAACAGCAAAACTGCAAACCACATACTAAAAAGATATGAAAGCTAATAATATAACTTATACGAAATGAAATGCATAATAATGCTATAGCAAAATGGTCGGGCTGTAGACTAGACTCTAATGCACCCTAATAACCACGGGTTGACCACATTAAGACCGCCTAGTTCCCTACAACCAGAGCTCTGATACCACATGTGACGACCCCGTCAAAACACTTAACGGATCCGTCAGTTGGTCCCATAGCTTGATCGGACTTAAATGAATTAAATAAACAAAGTTGCATTCTTTTATTTCAAAATGTTCCCCAAAAAGGAAACAAACCAAATTAAGTAGTTTGAAAACCAACCAACCATAATAAAAATCCAAAAGTTGACACAAAACCTTGCCAACAAACCCACAATTTAAATTATCCAAAATAGAATGCAAACTTAAGTTTCATAAATAGTTCATAAAATCTGCCCAAATGCATGCAGACTCTTCTAACGACAGCGGAAGCATCAAATAACTCAAGTACCTGTGAAAACATGCAAGTAAACTGTCAACACAAAGGTTGAGTGAATTATAGGTTTAAATAAATAAGTAAACTTTAGACCACAAGATTTAAAAATGTTAGAAAACATTAAACATTATTCCATTATCAATGAGCCACCTGGTAACCACTTAACCCTTTATTTACCCTTGCCAAACACAATAAAAATATACACTTGGACAGTGTATCTACAACAAAATACGAAGTACTAAACATTCCGATTATAAATTGCTAGCGCGACTAGCTCGAAATGGGGTTGTCAAACCCGATAGATCTATCCATAGGATTCGCGTTCACCAGTAGAAACCAGTGATTACAGTTACCAGACTAGGGAATATTTTTGTTCAACTCACAATGAATAATTTAAACCAACTTCCACATGTGTCCAAAATATAAAATAAATTGCATGTATTCTCATCCCAAAAGATTTAAAATAGAAAAATGGGACTATAACTCACCTTAAATAGCAACTGAAGAAATCTCACAAACAAGCGAACAGCACGTAAAGTAAAGTGATCAAGAAAGATCACAACGCCGACCTATAAATAAAGCAGGTCGAAATAAATAACTAACTTAGGCCAAGTCTTAGTATGATAGCTATTGTACATGTTGCAAGTAGGCATAGAACATTACTCAGCAAGCATCGGTTTGATTGGAACAGCATAAGGACACACACTTTCTATTTTTAGAAAGTTTCTATTTTTAGCAGGTTTCCATTTTTGGAAAGTTTTCTATTTTTGGAAAGTTTCTATTTTTGGAAAGTTTCTATTTTTGGAAAGTTTCTATTTTTGGAAAGTTTCTATTTTTGGAAAGTTTCTATTTTTGGAAAGTTTCCAAATTTAGAAAGTTCTATTTTTAGAAAGTTTTGAAGTTAGGAAAGTTTCCTTATTTAGAAAGTCAACAGAAGTCAACTGAAAGTCAAAGTCAACCGAAAGTCAACTCAAAAGTCAACCTTGGTCAAACATAGTCAACATTAATTTTAAAAGTGTAAGTTATAATAATAACATAGGTTATAATGTTATTTAAAGTCAAAAGTGTATAATAATGTCTTAACATAAGTTTAATTAAATAAAATGAATTATTAAAGTTAATATAAGTTGAAATGTTATAATTAGTATAACATAAGTATTTAATTAATTAATTAAATATCAATCATAATATAAATATTATTAATTTATAATAAATTTTAAATCATATCATAAGTATTATTAATTAATAATGAATTATTAATCATATCATAAGTTTCTAATTAAAATTATTAAATCATAAGTATTTAATAATTAAGTCATAATTAAATAATAATTAAGTCTTATAATAATTAAATTATTATTTAATATTTATTATAATTCTTTTAATAATTTCTCAAAAACAAATTTAATACTTATCATAAGTATTTTCCTTTAATAATAAAAGTATTACTAATCATAAGTTTAATTAAAATGTTAATTAAATTATAATTAATAATTAAATGATATAATAAATATTTATATCATATGTTTTAAATAATAATAATTACTTCTTTTATCATAAGTAATTAATTAATAATAAATTCCATAAATTTTATCATAAGTTTAATCATTAACCATAAGTTTTAAGTTTAAAAGTTCGCCGGGTCGTATCTTGAGCCCCGGGTGTCGGTTTCGGGCAAGCCACATATGTAACTTCACCTACTCAAACCACCCGACACATTTATGAACTCAATAACACTCCAAGAACAGTCCCTAGGTCGTGGATATCAGCCATGACATCAATTGGGAAAATCATTTTACTCAAAACAGTAATTCGGGCAAAACGGGTGAACCGTGGCTCGGATTTAGGTGACCCGAACATGAATATTCGTCTCACCATCAGTCCTAACCAAATGAGGCACCCTAAAGACACCAAGGATGGTCACAAAGTCGGACCCAACCTTGTTCATGCCAAGAACACCTTTCAATCTTTAACAAAAACCAAATTAAGCATATCTAGGGCTCCGGGAATCGAAACGACATGAATCCGGAGTCTAAAATTAATGTCTTGATGAGAGGAACTCATTTATGTACTTTATTTTAACATTCATAACAGTTATAAAGTCAGAATATACGAATCAAACTGCTGTCCAAAATTTATAAACCGAAATCATACGCAAACGAGTAATTCTACGCATCCAAACAACATTACAACAACTAATATACATCATACTAATAATATAAACTCAAAATACAGAAATATAAATAAATATGAAAAGTTCTAGGGTTAGGGTTTATACCCTAATCGAGAATCAAAGAATATAGATGTGTAGAGAACGAAACAAGGAACGCGATTATGATCTTCAATTCTTGATTCAAGCTACAATTTTTGATGATGATGATGCTAGGGTTGGTGGTAGGCGACGGCTAGGCAAGGAGGGAGGAGAAAAGAGAGAGCAAAAATTAAGTTTAGGTTTAGACTTCTAATTTTGTGAAATAAAAAATAAAATTAGAAAAATGGAATGACAAGGGAGTACTCCCCCTCCCTATTTCGGCCGTAGGTGGGATGAGGTGGGCCCCATGGTGGGCCAAACTTGCTAAAAGTTAAATCCTTGTGGCCCGAAAGCCCGAACGAATCCCGAAACGCGAAAACACGCTTACGCGATTAAAAATCCGGAAAGATAACGAACGCGCGACGAAAAATAAATATAAATACACCTATTAATAATATGACCTTAAAATATCATATTTAAAATATTTAGGATTTAAAAATCCCGAAAGCTCGACCGTTGGTTTAAAAACCGAAAAGATTCGCCGGATGGAAATCCGCGGAACGTAGAAACGTATAAATTAAAATATGAATACATATATTCACATAACACATAATAATTATTATATATATATTATTACAAAAATAATAATATAGGTTATAGAAATGACGTGGCACACTAACAGTTAACGGTCGTTAAATAATTAACGGAAAAAGATAACGGAAAAAGTAGGGTCGTGACAAATGGTACTTAGAGAAGCTCATAAAACCAGATACTCAATACATCCTGGAATGGGGAAGATGTACAAGGATCTCAAGAAACATTTTTGGTGGCCGGGTATGAAAGCCGATGTTGCTAAATACGTAGGAGAATGTTTGACGTGTTCTAAGGTCAAAGCTGAGCATCAGAAACCATCAGGTCTACTTCAACAACCCGAAATCCCGGAATGGAAATGGAAAAACATTACCATGGATTTCATCACTAAATTGCCAAGGACTGCAAGTGGTTTTGATACTATTTGGGTAATAGTTGATCGTCTCACCAAATCAGCACACTTCCTACCAATAAGAGAAGATGACAAGATGGAGAAGTTAGCACGACTGTATTTGAAGGAAGTCGTCTCCAGACATGGAATACCAATCTCTATTATCTCTGATAGGGATGGCAGATTTATTTCAAGATTCTGGCAGACATTACAGCAAGCATTAGGAACTCGTCTAGACATGAGTACTGCCTATCATCCACAAACTGATGGGCAGAGCGAAAGGACGATACAAACGCTTGAAGACATGCTACGAGCATGTGTTATTGATTTCGGAAACAGTTGGGATCGACATCTACCGTTAGCAGAATTTTCCTACAACAACAGCTACCATTCAAGCATTGAGATGGCGCCGTTTGAAGCACTTTATGGTAGAAAGTGCAGGTCTCCGATTTGTTGGAGTGAGGTGGGGGATAGACAGATTACGGGTCCGGAGATTATACAAGAAACTACCGAGAAGATCATCCAAATTCAACAACGGTTGAAAACCGCCCAAAGTCGACAAAAGAGCTACGCTGACATTAAAAGAAAAGATATAGAATTTGAAATTGGAGAGATGGTCATGCTTAAAGTTTCACCTTGGAAAGGCGTTGTTCGATTTGGTAAACGAGGGAAATTAAATCCAAGGTATATTGGACCATTCAAGATTATTGATCGTGTCGGACCAGTAGCTTACCGACTTGAGTTACCTCAACAACTCGCGGCTGTACATAACACTTTCCACGTCTCGAATTTGAAGAAATGTTTTGCTAAAGAAGATCTCACTATTCCGTTAGATGAAATCCAAATCAACGAAAAACTCCAATTCATCGAAGAACCCGTCGAAATAATGGATCGTGAGGTTAAAAGACTTAAGCAAAACAAGATACCAATTGTTAAGGTTCGATGGAATGCTCGTAGAGGACCCGAGTTCACCTGGGAGCGTGAAGATCAGATGAAGAAGAAATACCCGCATCTATTTCCAGAAGATTCATCAACACCTTCAACAGCTTAAAATTTCGGGACGAAATTTATTTAACGGGTAGGTACTGTAGTGACCCGAACTTTTCCATGTTTATATATATTAATTGAGATTGATGTTTACATGATTAAATGTTTCCAACATGTTAAGCAATCAAACTTGTTAAGACTTGATTAATTGAAATAGGTTTCATATAGACAATTGACCACCCAAGTTGACCGGTGATTCACGAACGTTAAAACTTGTAAAAAAACTATATGATGACATATATATGGTTATATATATAGTTAACATGATATTATGATAAGTAAACATATCATTAATTATATTAACAATGAACTACATATGTAAAAACAAGACTACTAACTTAATGATTTTGAAACGAGACATATATGTAACGTTTATCGTTGTAACGACATTTAATGTATATATATCATATTAAGAGATATTCGTACATCATAATATCATGATAATATAATAATTTAAAATCTCTTTTGATATTATAAACATTGGGTTAACAACATTTAACAAGATCGTTAACCTAAAGGTTTCAAAACAACACTTACATGTAACGACTAACGATGACTTAACGACTCAGTTAAAATGTATATACATGTAGTGTTTTAATATGTATTTATACACTTTTGAAAGACTTCAATACACTTATCAAAATACTTCTACTTAACAAAAATGCTTACAATTACATTCTCGTTCAGTTTCATCAACAATTCTACTCGTATGCACCCGTATTCGTACTCGTACAATACACAGCTTTTAGATGTATGTACTATTGGTATATACACTCCAATGATCAGCTCTTAGCAGCCCATGTGAGCCACCTAACACATGTGGGAACCATCATTTGGCAACTAGCATGAAATATCTCATAAGATTACAAAAATATGAGTAATCATTCATGACTTATTTACATGAAAACAAAATTACATATCCTTTATATCTAATCCATACACCAACGACCAAAAACACCTACAAACACTTTCATTCTTCAATTTTCTTCATCTAATTGAACTCTCTCAAGTTCTATCTTCAAGTTCTAAGTGTTCTTCATAAATTCCAAAAGTTCTAGTTTCATAAAATCAAGAATACTTTCAAGTTTGCTAGCTCACTTCCAATCTTGTAAGGTGATCATCCAACCTCAAGAAATCTTTGTTTCTTACAGTAGGTTATCATTCTAATACAAGGTAATAATCATATTCAAACTTTGGTTCAATTTCTATAACTATAACAATCTTATTTCAAGTGATGATCTTACTTGAACTTGTTTTCGTGTCATGATTTTGCTTCAAGAACTTTGAGCCATCCAAGGATCCATTGAAGCTAGATCCATTTTTCTCTTTTCCAGTAGGTTCATCCAAGAAACTTAAGGTAGTAATGATGTTCATAACATCATTCGATTCATACATATAAAGCTATCTTATTCGAAGGTTTAAACTTGTAATCACTAGAACATAGTTTAGTTAATTCTAAACTTGTTCGCAAACAAAAGTTAATCCTTCTAACTTGACTTTTAAAATCAACTAAACACATGTTCTATATCTATATGATATGCTAACTTAATGATTTAAAACCTGGAAACACGAAAAACACCGTAAAACCGGATTTACGCCGTCGTAGTAACACCGCGGGCTGTTTTGGGTTAGTTAATTAAAAACTATGATAAACTTTGATTTAAAAGTTGTTATTCTGAGAAAATGATTTTTATTATGAACATGAAACTATATCCAAAAATTATGGTTAAACTCAAAGTGGAAGTATGTTTTCTAAAATGGTCATCTAGACGTCGTTCTTTCGACTGAAATGACTACCTTTACAAAAATAACTTGTAACTTATTTTTCCGACTAGAAACCTATACTTTTTTTTTTAGATTCATAAAATAGAGTTCAATATGAAACCATAGCAATTTGATTCACTCAAAACGGATTTAAAATGAAGAAGTTATGGGTAAAACAAGATTGGATAATTTTTCTCATTTTAGCTACGTGAAAATTGGTAACAAATCTATTCCAACTATAACTTAATCAACTTGTATTATATATTATGTAATCTTGAGATACCATAGACACGTATACAATGTTTCGACCTATCATGTCGACACATCTATATATATTTCGGAACAACCATAGACACTCTATATGTGAATGTTGGAGTTAGCTATACAGGGTTGAGGTTGATTCCAAAATATATATAGTTTGAGTTGTGATCAATACTGAGATACGTATACACTGGGTCGTGGATTGATTCAAGATAATATTTATCGATTTATTTCTGTACATCTAACTGTGGACAACTAGTTGTAGGTTACTAACGAGGACAGCTGACTTAATAAACTTAAAACATCAAAATATATTAAAAGTGTTGTAAATATATTTTGAACATACTTTGATATATATGTATATATTGTTATAGGTTCGTGAATCAACCAGTGGCCAAGTCTTACTTCCCGACGAAGTAAAAATCTGTGAAAGTGAGTTATAGTCCCACTTTTAAAATCTAATATTTTTGGGATGAGAATACATGCAGGTTTTATAAATGATTTACAAAATAGACACAAGTACGTGAAACTACATTCTATGGTTGAATTATCGAAATCGAATATGCCCCTTTTTATTAAGTCTGGTAATCTAAGAATTAGGGAACAGACACCCTAATTGACGCGAATCCTAAAGATAGATCTATTGGGCCTAACAAACCCCATCCAAAGTACCGGATGCTTTAGTACTTCGAAATTTATATCATATCCGAAGGGTGTCCCGGAATGATGGGGATATTCTTATATATGCATCTTGTTATTGTCGGTTACCAGGTGTTCACCATATGAATGATTTTTATCTCTATGTATGGGATGTGTATTGAAATATGAAATCTTGTGGTCTATTGTTACGATTTGATATATATAGGTTAAACCTATAACTCACCAACATTTTTGTTGACGTTTTAAGCATGTTTTTTCTCAGGTGATTATTAAGAGCTTCCGCTGTCGCATACTTAAATAAGGACAAGATTTGGAGTCCATGCTTGTATGATATTGTGTAAAAACTGCATTCAAGAAACTTATTTTGTTGTAACATATTTGTATTGTAAACCATTATGTAATGGTCGTGTGTAAACAGGATATTTTAGATTATCATTATTTGATAATCTACGTAAAGCTTTTTAAACCTTTATTGATGAAATAAAGGTTATGGTTTGTTTAAAAATGAATGCAGTCTTTGAAAAACGTCTCATATAGAGGTCAAAACCTCGCAACGAAATCAATTAATATGGAACGTTTTTAATCAATAAGAACGGGACATTTCACATCGTCTTGTCCCACTTGCTCTAGATAGGTATTCCACCATGTTAACGCAGAACCTGTGAAGGTATGCGTAGCGTACTTTACTTTGTCCTCTTCAGTACACTTACTTATGGCAAACACCGATTCGACCTTCTCGGTCCACCGTTTCAATCCGATCGGTCCTTCGGTTCCATCAAATTCTAAAGGTTTGCAGGCAGTGAATTCTTTGTAGGTGCATCCTACACGATTTCCTGTACTGCTAGATCCAAGGTTATTGTTGGTATGTAGCGCAGCCTGTACTGCGGCTATATTTGAAGCTAGAAAAGTACGGAATTCCTCTTCATTCATATTCACAGTGTGTCGAGTAGTCGGTGCCATTTCCTTCAAAATAGTTAAATGGAACAAGTTAATCATACAGAATATTAAGAGTAGTTAATAGTATTTCGTAGCATAATATGAACTCATTTATAAAAGCTTTTTCTTCATATTAGCGTTTTATAAGTTTAAATTCGGGTAGTACCTGTAGTGACCCGAACTTTTCCATGTTTATATATATTAATTGAGATTGATGTTTACATGATTAAATGTTTCCAACATGTTAAGCAATCAAACTTGTTAAGACTTGATTAATTGAAATAGGTTTCATATAGACAATTGACCACCCAAGTTGACCGGTGATTCACGAACGTTAAAACTTGTAAAAAAACTATATGATGACATATATATGGTTATATATATAGTTAACATGATATTATGATAAGTAAACATATCATTAATTATATTAACAATGAACTACATATGTAAAAACAAGACTACTAACTTAATGATTTTGAAACGAGACATATATGTAACGTTTATCGTTGTAACGACATTTAATGTATATATATCATATTAAGAGATATTCGTACATCATAATATCATGATAATATAATAATTTAAAATCTCTTTTGATATTATAAACATTGGGTTAACAACATTTAACAAGATCGTTAACCTAAAGGTTTCAAAACAACACTTACATGTAACGACTAACGATGACTTAACGACTCAGTTAAAATGTATATACATGTAGTGTTTTAATATGTATTTATACACTTTTTAAAGACTTCAATACACTTATCAAAATACTTCTAATTAACAAAAATGCTTACAATTACATTCTCGTTCAGTTTCATCAACAATTCTACTCGTATGCACCCGTATTCGTACTCGTACAATACACAGCTTTTAGATGTATGTACTATTGGTATATACACTCCAATGATCAGCTCTTAGCAGCCCATGTGAGTCACCTAACACATGTGGGAACCATCATTTGGCAACTAGCATGAAATATCTCATAAGATTACAAAAATATGAGTAATCATTCATGACTTATTTACATGAAAACAAAATTACATATCCTTTATATCTAATCCATACACCAACGACCAAAAACACCTACAAACACTTTCATTCTTCAATTTTCTTCATCTAATTGAACTCTCTCAAGTTCTATCTTCAAGTTCTAAGTGTTCTTCATAAATTCCAAAAGTTCTAGTTTCATAAAATCAAGAATACTTTCAAGTTTGCTAGCTCACTTCCAATCTTGTAAGGTGATCATCCAACCTCAAGAAATCTTTGTTTCTTACAGTAGGTTATCATTCTAATACAAGGTAATAATCATATTCAAACTTTGGTTCAATTTCTATAACTATAACAATCTTATTTCAAGTGATGATCTTACTTGAACTTGTTTTCGTGTCATGATTTTGCTTCAAGAACTTTGAGCCATCCAAGGATCCATTTGAAGGTATTTCATATGCCCGAGAGACATATTAAATTAACGTGGCTAATATGTTTTGATCCAAGTCGGGTCATACCCAATAACAAACTTATCGACACCTCATTCGTATTTGATCTTAACGATTGGATCATTGATCGAATACGCGACACTTGAACTTTAAGAAAAATGGTTTTCTGAAATATTACTTGATGTGTACATATATATATATAAATTATGGAATGATTTATATAATATGGATTTAATTATTTATAGGTTAAATAATTAATAAATAATGTTACATTCTTTTATAAAATAGGTTTTATAAATAATGTACACATAATAAATAAAATGGTAGTTTTATAAAATGTATTTTATAAAATCTCATTTTATAAAAGAAAACCATTTTATTTAAAACTTGCAAGTGGCATTGGTAGTAGGAGTAAGCATGTCATTTGACTTGTCTTTTACTTGGTTTCTTCCATTCAAAATTGCATTTAACCAAGGCATTATGGGAGACCACCAACACATGCATTTTACACATCAAAGCAAGCAAAAATTCTGCACAAAAGACTCTCAAAAACCTGCTGTAAAACCGTGGGGTTTGGGCATTCAAAGGGGGTTCATTTTAATTTTTTTGCAAGCTAATTCAAGTATCATTAAATCCTAACCAAAGTACAAGATGTTGGTGCAAAGTTTGGGGTATTACAAGCTTGAGGTTTCAAGTTAGAAACTTGCTAGTTCATCATATTCATCATCTTCATCTTCATCCATTTATTACCTCCTAACTTGGAGTAGGTATAACTCTAAACTAGCTCTCTTACTTTGTAAGCATATTATCTTGACTTGATCTATTTTGGGATTCATGTTTAAGTGGTCAAACTTGGTAAAGATTAAAATCAAAATGCTTCCGCTTTCTATGTTAACTAAATTGATTTTAGACATAAATATATATGGATATGGAAACTTGGTAATCTTTTGAATCCTTACAATGGTATCAAGAGCCAAAGTCATAGGAATATGCTTCTTGTTTTTGGCTAGAAAACTCATTTATTTTACAATCTACTAACATGCATGAAAGTAGAATGTAAAAATTTTGAGTTTTGGTGGGGTTTATGGTGTAGGCCGAATTTTTGGAGCTCCAAAAGTGGGTTTGGACTTCAAGTTTGGCCAAGATTATTGTTATGTTGTTGTTCACAATCGAGCCTAGACCGTGTGTTTGTTTGGTTGAATGATTTGGTGATTATTCTTGATTTGTAATATTCATTCTTATGGTTGTAATTATTTTGTAATTTTGGTTTGGAAAGGTTGTAATTAATCTTGTAATTTTGTATGTAATTTGTTCTATTTTGGTTTGTAAAATAGAATAGGTTGTTATTTCATTTTCTAGAAAAATTGTATTAGGATATGATTTTGTAAAATGAAAGTGAAGATTCATGAAGAAGATTACAAGATGAAGTTTTGAAGATTACAAGATTAAGTGGGAGATTTTGGTAAAATCTCTTACTTTGGTTTAACCCCTTAGGTGACATTTGTTTATTGGCTAAACAAATGTCTACCAAAATGGCTCTTGATTGTGAACACTTTGCTATGCATGTTTGTGTATGTTTGTATGTTTGGTTGCTACAAGATCATCACATGATTACACTTGCATAATACATTATAAAATGGTTATAATAAAACATAACAAAATGACACTAATAATTGGTTATTAGACTTGAATAAAATGGTTTATTTAAAAAGGTAATGAAATGGTTAAAACTAGTAATTGGTTACTAAAAGGCACATGAAAATGGGTTTTTCATAAACATACTACACACCAAATGCATGTTGGTGTATAGCACTTTGTTTTCTAAACTAGAATGTAGAAAACCTAAAATCCCTTTACTAATACAAGATAAACAAGTTAAACGCCATCCTTTTGTGGAAACACTTAGACATATTAGGAATCTCATGATGGGATAAAGGTCACCTAACCGTCATGAGTGAACTAATATGAATAAAGTACACTTTGCATGCTTGTGGGATAAAGGTCACCTAACCACTTGTATGTTAAGTCTACATGTCTACACAAGTAGGACGACTTGATTTGGGAATCATGAACTTAGGGTCACCGAAGCATGAGGAACAAATAGGCGTTGATGGGATTAATATGCCATGCAAAAGGATTGCATGATCCCATAACTTAGAAGTTGCAAAAGGATTGCAATTGTCATTATGACTACCTAGCTAAATCAAATGACGGGATAAAGGTCACCTAACCGAAATAGGATTTACCGTTGGATTCTAATATTTAATAAAACAAATTAAAAGGGCATTGTTTATTAAATCCAAATCGATACTTAAAAGAACTTTGTTGAATTTTGTAGATGGCCGCTAATAACAACAACAACATGAACAACGCACCACTTAACTTTAACAACCTATCGTTACGGTCTCTCCTCGAGAAAGACAAACTCAACCATACAAATTTTATGGATTGGTTCCGCAATCTTCGGATTGTCCTCAAACAAGAGGATAAAATGTATGTGCTTGAGGACCCCATTCCCGATCAACCGGATGAGAGTGATGTGGAGGCAATGGCCTCTTACGATAAGTATTGCCACGACTCCCTTCAAGTCTCATGCTTAATGCTTGGGACTATGATACCCGAACTCCAAAAGGATTTCGAGCATCATAGCGCATACGACATGATAACACAATTGAAGGAGATGTTTCTCCAACAAGCACGTGTTGAGCGTTTCGAAACGGTTCGGGCGCTTCATGCTTGTCGTATGGACGATACCCAATCGGTTTCATCTTATGTACTTAAGATGAAGAGCCTTATCGATCGTGCTAACCGTCTTAACCTTAACATATCTAATGAGTTAGCCACCGATCTTATCCTTAACTCCCTATCAAAGAGGTTTGATCAATTTGTAATTAATTACAACATGAATGGGATGGATAAGAGCATAGGTGAGCTTCATGGTATGCTTAGGACGGCGGAAACAAGCATGGGTAAAAGGACTTTACCCGTGTTAGCAATCGATCAAAGTGGGTCTAAAGGTAACACCTCTAAGCCAAAAGTGGCTAAGAGAAAAGGACCCGCCCATCAAGGCAAAGGGAAGGGGAAGATGGTTACCCCAACCATCAACAAGGCTAAGAAGCAAAAGGTAGCCGAGAAGGCAAACCCCAAGGAAGACCCATGTTTCGGTTGCGGTGAGATGGGTCATTGGAAACGAAACTGTCCGGTCTATCTTAAAGAGTTGAAGGACAAGAGGGATGCAGGGCAAACCTCAGGTAATATATATATGGTATATATAGAGCTAAGTATTACTTCTTCTAATACATGGGTATTAGACACTGGATGTGGAACTCATATTTGCAATTCTTTGCAGGGGTTCAAAAGAAGTGATCATAAGGCGGGAACATCAAGTCTCTACATGGGCAATGGTGCAAAGGTGCATGTTAAAGCTCAAGGAGATTTTATATTAAAGTTTCCAAGCGGATTGGAACTTATTTTAGAAAATGTTTTGTATGCTCCGGATTTGTGTAGAAACATTATTTCTATTTCTCGCTTAAAACAATGTGGTTACGTTGTTAATTTTATTGATGATGATATTCATGTTTCTAAAGATAATGTATTCTATTTCAAGGCTTCGCCTTCAAATGGAATTTATGAATTGGTTCATGATGACACATCATCTAGTAGCTCAATGTACCATACAAGCACCAAGAAACTCAAAAGGGATTTGAGTGATTCCTACTTATGGCATTGTCGCCTTGGTCACATAAACAAGAACCGAATACATACACTTCAAAAGAATGGACTTTTGAAATCAATTGAAATGGATTCGTTTGAAGTATGTGAATCTTGTTTACAAGGCAAGATGACTAAAGCACCTTTCAAAGGGACCTATGAAAGGGCTAAAGATTTATTGGGATTAATACATTCGGATGTATGTGGACCCTTTAAACCCATGACTAGGAAAGGTGAAAGATACTTTGTTACTTTCATTGATGACTTTAGTCGTTTCGGATATGTCTACTTATTAAGACACAAGGACGAAACGTTTGAAGCATTCAAAGGATATCAAAACGAAGTACAAAATCAACTCAATAAGACAATTAAGGTACTACGTACCGATAGAGGAGGTGAATACCTAAGCGATGCCTTCCAAGATCATCTTAGGAGTTGTGGGATTATCTCACAACTTACTCCACCCGGAACACCCCAACTTAATGGAGTTTCCGAAAGGAGGAACCGAACCCTAATGGATATGGTTCGATCTATGATGGCAAGAAGCTCGCTGCCTCTATCATTTTGGGGTTATTGTCTAAGCTCCGCAGCTCGTATTTTAAATATGGCCCCAACCAAGAAGGTGGAACGAACTCCTCATGAGATGTGGTTTGGAAAACCTCCTTCTCTTTCATACTTAAAAGTATGGGGATGTGAAGCTTATCCTAAGCGTTATGTAGCAAATAAGCTACATGCTCGATCCACAAAGTGTATCTTCATAGGATATCCCAAAGATGATATGGGATATTACTTCTATGATCCATCCGAGCAAACCGTATTTGTTGCTCGGAAAGCGGAATTCCTTGAAACCAAGTTCCTTATGGAAGGTGATGGTGAAAGGAAGATAGATCTTGTAGAGGTACAAGATCAAGCCGATGATACACAATTGGTTGACACTAGTACTCAACATGAGGATGTTGAAAATGATCAAGTGGATGATCAAGGTACACAAGACGTTCGAAGATCTAGTAGGATTAGTAATCCTCCCGAGAGATATGGGTTTCTCATAGATGGTTGCTATACGGTTGATTTGGATGAACCGACAAACTACAAAGATGCTTTATCAAGAATTGATAAAGATAAATGGCAGGAAGCCATGAACGCCGAGATGCAATCCATGTACGAAAACCAAGTTTGGGAACTTGTTGTGCGACCTCCTAGCTCCAAGCTAGTTGATTGCAAATGGCTTTTCAAAATGAAAACCGACATACATGGAAACTTGGATACATATAAAGCTAGACTTGTTGCAAAAGGTTTCACTCAAACTCAAGGGGTTGATTATGATGAAACTTTCTCGCCAGTGGCAATGCTAAAGTCTATTAGGATATTATTTGCCATTGCTGCTCACTACGACTATGAAATATGGCAAATGGATGTCAAAACCGCTTTCCTGAATGGATATCTTGAGGAAGATGTCTATATGGTACAGCCCGAAGGTTTTGTTGATCCAAAAAATCCTAAAATGGTATGCAAGTTAAAGAAATCAATCTACGGATTGAAACAAGCATCTAGAATGTGGAATCATCGTTTTAATGAAGAGGCAAAGAAATTTGGCTTTATTAAAAATGGTGATGAAGCTTGTGTATATAAGAAAGCTAGTGGGAGCACTATCATGTTCCTTGTACTATATGTGGATGATATATTATTATTTGGGAATGATATTACCACAATGCAAGGAGTCAAAACTTGGCTAAAGAGTTGCTTCTCCATTAAGGATCTTGGAGACGCACAATACATATTGGGGATAGGGATCTATAGGAATAGATCCAAGAGATTGATAGGTTTAAGTCAAAGTACATACATTGATAAAATCTTGAAAAGGTTCAAGATGGAAAACTCTAAGAAAGGTTTGGTACCTATTCAAAGAGGAACCGTTCTCAGTTCATCTCAGTGTCCAACCACGAAAGATGAACAAGAGAGAATGAAGAAAGTCCCATATGCATCCGCTATTGGGTCTATCATGTATGCAATGATATGTACTAGACCGGATGTGTCATGCGCTCTAAGCTTGACAAGTAGATACCAGAACAACCCAGGAAACAGTCATTGGATTGCTGTTAAAAGTATATTGAAATACCTTAGGAGAACTAAGGATATGTTTCTAATATACGGGTCTGGTGAGGAGGAACTCGCCATAAAAGGTTACGTGGACGCGAGTTTCCAAACTGATCGAGATGACTCTCGATCACAATCCGGTTATGTCTTCATGTTAAATGGTGGTGCGGTCTCTTGGAAGAGTGCGAAACAGGAAGTTGTTGCGTTATCCACTACAGAGTCGGAGTACATTGCCGCCTCACTGGCAGCTCAGGAAGCTGCATGGATGAAGAAATTCATCGACGAGTTAGGAGTGGTCCCTTCCATTCAGGACCCTCTTGAGATCTTTTGTGACAACGAGGGTGCGATTGCTCAAATCAAGGAACCTCGTGCTCATCAAAAGACTCGTCACATTGAGCGGAGATTCAACTACATCAGGGATGAGGTTGAAAAGGGAAAGATATGTATTCACAAAGTTCACACAGATCATAATGTTGCGGATCCACTCACGAAGCTTTTACATGGGCCAAAACATGAGGGACATGTTTGTGCATTAGGGCTTCGATATTCTAGTGATTGGAATTGATCTATTTTATGTATTGTAACGGAACGAATTAGTTCAAACTCATTAATATAATTATGGTATTAATTTATTTATGAGTCATGTTCCAATTTTGCATATTTTATCCATGAATAAACTATTATTCTAAATTCCGTAGTTGATCACATTTGTGGGAACAAGTGTGAGGTTTAGGCTATTATGAACTTGGATTGGTTAACATTCAAATGATGAATGTAGGGCAAGGTTGCGACCAAGGTTCATAGATATTTGTGGGACACAAATATTGGAAGACCCGCTCTCAAGATTTACTATATGGAGCCTTTGTGGTTGATCACATGTAATCTTGAGTAAAGGAGAATATCATTATATCCTCAGACCTGAGACACATATTGGGTTCAGATATTCACCGAATATTGTGCCTTGATTCTTTCCTTCGCTATTCTGAAACATGGTAGTACATAAGGGAGGCTTCAGGTATGGTACTAGGTGTAGTGTCTAGGACGTATGTAGTCAAGATGGAATTTGTCCCTCTTATTCGTTGAGAGTCAGATGTCTAAGGCCTGACAAAGTTAAATCTATAAGAGAGTGATCATTCTATGTCTCTTGGATTTAACATGACATCTAGGATAAAAGGATATATTGAAAGATTCACCTAAATCATATTCGAGATGGGAACTCGAAAGGGATGATGTTATTGAATGGCACAAAGTCATAACATATTAGGGGTGATGGACGGTGTGTTAGGCTGTATCCATCACTTGCATTAATTTCTTATGTTTCTCGTGCAAGTGGGAGATTGAAGGTATTTCATATGCCCGAGAGACATATTAAATTAACGTGGCTAATATGTTTTGATCCAAGTCGGGTCATACCCAATAACAAACTTATCGACACCTCATTCGTATTTGATCTTAACGATTGGATCATTGATCGAATACGCGACACTTGAACTTTAAGAAAAATGGTTTTCTGAAATATTACTTGATGTGTACATATATATATATAAATTATGGAATGATTTATATAATATGGATTTAATTATTTATAGGTTAAATAATTAATAAATAATGTTACATTCTTTTATAAAATAGGTTTTATAAATAATGTACACATAATAAATAAAATGGTAGTTTTATAAAATGTATTTTATAAAATCTCATTTTATAAAAGAAAACCATTTTATTTAAAACTTGCAAGTGGCATTGGTAGTAGGAGTAAGCATGTCATTTGACTTGTCTTTTACTTGGTTTCTTCCATTCAAAATTGCATTTAACCAAGGCATTATGGGAGACCACCAACACATGCATTTTACACATCAAAGCAAGCAAAAATTCTGCAC
The DNA here is from genome assembly GCF_046630445.1 of Rutidosis leptorrhynchoides. Taxonomy (NCBI): domain Eukaryota; kingdom Viridiplantae; phylum Streptophyta; class Magnoliopsida; order Asterales; family Asteraceae; genus Rutidosis; species Rutidosis leptorrhynchoides. The sequence continues at coordinate 253,151,840 of NC_092337.1, forward strand.
AAAAGACTCTCAAAAACCTGCTGTAAAACCGTGGGGTTTGGGCATTCAAAGGGGGTTCATTTTAATTTTTTTGCAAGCTAATTCAAGTATCATTAAATCCTAACCAAAGTACAAGATGTTGGTGCAAAGTTTGGGGTATTACAAGCTTGAGGTTTCAAGTTAGAAACTTGCTAGTTCATCATATTCATCATCTTCATCTTCATCCATTTATTACCTCCTAACTTGGAGTAGGTATAACTCTAAACTAGCTCTCTTACTTTGTAAGCATATTATCTTGACTTGATCTATTTTGGGATTCATGTTTAAGTGGTCAAACTTGGTAAAGATTAAAATCAAAATGCTTCCGCTTTCTATGTTAACTAAATTGATTTTAGACATAAATATATATGGATATGGAAACTTGGTAATCTTTTGAATCCTTACACCATTGAAGCTAGATCCATTTTTCTCTTTTCCAGTAGGTTCATCCAAGGAACTTAAGGTAGTAATGATGTTCATAACATCATTCGATTCATACATATAAAGCTATCTTTTTCGAAGGTTTAAACTTGTAATCACTAGAACATAGTTTAGTTAATTCTAAACTTGTTCGCAAACAAAAGTTAATCCTTCTAACTTGACTTTTAAAATCAACTAAACACATGTTCTATATCTATATGATATGCTAACTTAATGATTTAAAACCTGGAAACACGAAAAACACCGTAAAACCGGATTTACGCCGTCGTAGTAACACCGCGGGCTGTTTTGGGTTAGTTAATTAAAAACTATGATAAACTTTGATTTAAAAGTTGTTATTCTGAGAAAATGAATTTTATTATGAACATGAAACTATATCCAAAAATTATGGTTAAACTCAAAGTGGAAGTATGTTTTCTAAAATGGTCATCTAGACGTCGTTCTTTCGACTGAAATGACTACCTTTACAAAAACGACTTGTAACTTATTTTTCCGACTAGAAACCTATACTTTTTTTGTTTAGATTCATAAAATAGAGTTCAATATGAAACCATAGCAATTTGATTCACTCAAAACGGATTTAAAATGAAGAAGTTATGGGTAAAACAAGATTGGATAATTTTTCTCATTTTAGCTACGTGAAAATTGGTAACAAATCTATTCCAACCATAACTTAATCAACTTGTATTATATATTATGTAATCTTGAGATACCATAGACACGTATACAATGTTTCGACCTATCATGTCGACACATCTATATATATTTCGGAACAACCATAGACACTCTATATGTGAATGTTGGAGTTAGCTATACAGGGTTGAGGTTGATTCCAAAATATATATAGTTTGAGTTGTGATCAATACTGAGATACGTATACACTGGGTCGTGGATTGATTCAAGATAATATTTATCGATTTATTTCTGTACATCTAACTGTGGACAACTAGTTGTAGGTTACTAACGAGGACAGCTGACTTAATAAACTTAAAACATCAAAATATATTAAAAGTGTTGTAAATATATTTTGAACATACTTTGATATATATGTATATATTGTTATAGGTTCGTGAATCAACCAGTGGCCAAGTCTTACTTCCCGACGAAGTAAAAATCTGTGAAAGTGAGTTATAGTCCCACTTTTAAAATCTAATATTTTTGGGATGAGAATACATGCAGGTTTTATAAATGATTTACAAAATAGACACAAGTACGTGAAACTACATTCTATGGTTGAATTATCGAAATCGAATATGCCCCTTTTTATTAAGTCTGGTAATCTAAGAATTAGGGAACAGACACCCTAATTGACGCGAATCCTAAAGATAGATCTATTGGGCCTAACAAACCCCATCCAAAGTACCGGATGCTTTAGTACTTCGAAATTTATATCATATCCGAAGGGTGTCCCGGAATGATGGGGATATTCTTATATATGCATCTTGTTATTGTCGGTTACCAGGTGTTCACCATATGAATGATTTTTATCTCTATGTATGGGATGTGTATTGAAATATGAAATCTTGTGGTCTATTATTATGATTTGATATATATAGGCTAAACCTATAACTCACCAACATTTTTGTTGACGTTTTAAGCATGTTTATTCTCAGGTGATTATTAAGAGCTTCCGCTGTCGCATACTTAAATAAGGACGAGATTTGGAGTCCATGCTTGTATGATATTGTGTAAAAACTGCATTCAAGAAACTTATTTTGTTGTAACATATTTGTATTGTAAACCATTATGTAATGGTCGTGTGTAGACATGATATTTTAGATTATCATTATTTGATAATCTACGTAAAGCTTTTTAAACCTTTATTGATGAAATAAAGGTTATGGTTTGTTTTAAAATGAATGCAGTCTTTGAAAAACGTCTCATATAGAGGTCAAAACCTCGCAACGAAATCAATTAATATGGAACGTTTTTAATCAATAAGAACGGGACATTTCAGTTGGTATCCGAGCGTTGGTCTTAGAGAACCAGAAAATTTGCATTAGTGTGTATTATCGAGTTTGTTAGGATGCATTAGTGAGTCTGGACTTCGACCGTGTTTTCTTTAAAAATGATTGCTTAACATTTTTGTTGGAAACTATATATTTTTAACATATGAATATTATGTGATATATTAATCTCTTAACGTGTTTGATATTATGTGATAGATGTCTACCTCTAGAACAAGTCCCATTGACTCACCTAATAATAATGAAGAGTCAAATGTAAATTGGAATGATTTGTGGACTGATTCACAAGTTCCCGAAGAGGAACCGGAAGAAGAGTCGGAACCGGAAGAAGAATCGGAACCGGAAGAAGAATCGGAACCGGATGAAGAAATAGAACCGGTGGGGGAAATAATAAAACGGTTAAGTAAAAGAAAATCCTCAACCAACCGACCAAAGTTAATTATGGTCAATGGTGTTTCCGCCAAGGAAGCAAAATATTGGGAGGATTACCAATTCTCTGATGAATCGGATTCCGACGAGAATTCCGATGATGTTATAGAAATTACCCCAACTGAATTTAAAAAGACAAAAGAAAATAATAAGGGAAAGGGCATAAAAATAGAGAAATCTAATTCCAACCCCGATGAACTTTATATGTATCGTCAACCCCCGAAGTCCTTAAGTTGTAACAATGACCCGGGAACCTCTAAACCACCAGGTTTTTCTAAACCAATGTGGACAACGACGGCTCGTATTAGGGGAACATCATATATCCCTAGAAACTTGGCAAAACGAACCAAAACCGAAGAAGAAGAAACGAGCGAGTCGGAATAAGATAGTTGTATTCGTGTGGTGTAATATATGGAATATAGTGTTCTTATGCTTTATGATATATGTAAAAATTGCTTGTATTAATAAGTATTTTTTTTATGAATCTAACTCTTGTCTATTTTACAGTTTAAAAACACAAAATGGATAGACAACCCAATATTTTAAGAGATCTACCCGGAGACATGATTGATGAAATCTTGTCTAGAGTCGGCCAGAATTCTTCGGCACAACTATTTAAGGCGAGATCAGTTTGTAAGACATTCGAAGAACGTTCCAAGAATGTCTTGGTTTATAAGAGACTTTCGTTTGAAAGATGGGGGATATCACATTGGGAAACCCATAAGTTACGATGTGTTTACTTTGACGCATATATTGCGGGGAACCCAAATGCTATTTTACGCAACGGGTTAAGAAATTATTTTGACTCAATATATCCGAATATTGGACTTCGTGATTTAGAAAAAGCGGCTAACATGCAACATAAAGAAGCATGTTATGCTTACGGATTAGTAATGTTCGCTTCTCACAAAAGTGAGAACAAGAACATCGGGCTACAACTATTAAACAAAACGTTTCCACAAGTGACGGAGTCGGTAATTGGGGTAAGAAATGAGGTTTTTAGATTATTACGGGACTGTTGGACATTACGTAACCCTCGTCCCTTTGATGACGTTACAACACGCTGTCTTATCAACTGCCATAACGGTTATGTTGCACAAGACCAAGGATGGGAAGTAGTCCTAGTAAAACCAGAATGCATGACTTGTTTCTGGACGTATGAATTACGTGTCTTCATTGCCTTTGCCGAACGACTTGTGTACTAGCTAGAATTGTCTTCACAACTATCTTGTATCAAAGTTATTGTGTGCTATATTTCATGCTTTATGTAAAATAAGCGGTATTGTAAGTTTGTAAAATATTGTATAAAAGTTTGAACGCGAAATATTATTACAATCAGTTTTTCATATAGAATTGTAGTAGTTGAATTGTATATTAGCTACTAAGTATGAACTTAACGGGTAGGTACTACCCGAATTTAAACTTATAAAACGCTAATATGAAGAAAAAGCTTTTATAAATGAGTTCATATTATGCTACGAAATACTATTAACTACTCTTAATATTCTGTATGATTAACTTGTTCCATTTAACTATTTTGAAGGAAATGGCACCGACTACTCGACACACCGTGAATATGAATGAAGAGGAATTCCGTACTTTTCTAGCTTCAAACATAGCCGCAGTACAGGCTGCGCTACATACCAACAATAACCTTGGATCTAGCAGTACAGGAAATCGTGTAGGATGCACCTACAAAGAATTCACTGCCTGCAAACCTTTGGAATTTGATGGAACCGAAGGACCGATCGGATTGAAACGGTGGACCGAGAAGGTTGAATCGGTGTTTGCCATAAGTAAGTGTACTGAAGAGGACAAAGTGAAGTACGCTACGCATACCTTCACAGGTTCTGCGTTAACATGGTGGAATACCTATCTAGAGCAAGTGGGACAAGATGATGCGTACGCACTACCGTGGTCAGCATTCAAGCACTTGATGAACGAGAAGTACCGTCCCAGAACCGAGGTCAATAAGCTCAAGACAGAACTTAGAGGGTTACGAACCCAAGGATTTGATATTACCACGTACGAAAGACGATTTACAGAATTGTGCCTATTGTGTCCGGGAGCGTTCGAAGATGAGGAAGAGAAGATCGACGCATTTGTGAAAGGATTACCGGAAAGAATCCAAGAAGATATAAGTTCACACGAGCCCGCCTCCATACAACAGGCATGTAGAATGGCTCACAAACTAGTGAACCAGATTGAAGAAAGAATTAAAGAACAGACTGCTGAAGAGGCCAATGTGAAGCAAGTCAAAAGAAAGTGGGAGGAAAACGGTGATAAGAATCACCAATACAACAACAACAGCAATTACAACAATAATCGCAACAATTATCCCAACAATCGCAACATCAATCGCAACTACAACAAACGGCCCAACAACAACAACAACAACAACAACAACAACAGCAACTACAACAATCATCCCAACAACAATAATAACCGCAACAACAACAACAATCAGAAGCAACTATGCCAAAGGTGTGAAAAGAATCACTCGGGGTTCTGCACCAAATTTTGCAACAAGTGTAAAAGAAATGGTCATAGCGCGGCGAAGTGTGAGGTCTACGGACCAGGGGTTAATAGAACGAAAGGAACAAATGGTGTCGGAACGAGTAATGGCGGAGCAAGTAGTGTCGGAGCAAGTTATGCCAATGTAGTTTGTTATAAATGTGGAAAACCAGGCCACATTATTAGAAATTGCCCGAACCAGGAGAACACGAATGGACAAGGCCGTGGAAGAGTTTTCAATATTAATGCGGTAGAGGCACAGGAAGACCCGGAGCTTGTTACGGGTACGTTTCTTATTGACAATAAATCTGCTTACGTTTTATTTGATTCGGGTGCGGATAGAAGCTATATGAGTAGAGATTTTTGTGCTAAATTAAGTTGTCCATTGACGCCTTTGGATAGTAAATTTTTACTCGAATTAGCAAATGGTAAATTAATTTCAGCAGATAATATATGTCGGAATCGAGAAATTAAACTGGTTAGCGAAACATTTAAGATTGATTTGATACCAGTAGAGTTAGGGAGTTTTGATGTGATAATCGGTATGGACTGGTTGAAAGAAGTGAAAGCGGAGATCGTTTGTTACAAAAATGCAATTCGCATTATACGAGAAAAAGGAAAACCCTTAATGGTGTACGGAGAAAAGGGCAACACGAAGCTACATCTTATTAGTAATTTGAAGGCACAAAAACTAATAAGAAAAGGTTGCTATGCTGTTCTAGCACACGTCGAGAAAGTACAAACTGAAGAAAAGAGCATCAATGATGTTCCCATTACAAAAGAATTTCCCGATGTATTTCCGAAAGAATTACCGGGATTACCCCCACATCGATCCGTTGAATTTCAAATAGATCTTGTACCAGGAGCTGCACCAATAGCTCGTGCTCCTTACAGACTCGCACCCAGCGAGATGAAAGAACTGCAAAGCCAATTACAAGAACTTTTAGAGCGTGGTTTCATTCGACCAAGCACATCACCGTGGGGAGCTCCTGTTTTGTTTGTCAAGAAGAAAGATGGTACATTCAGGTTGTGTATCGACTACCGAGAGTTGAACAAACTTACCATCAAGAACCGCTACCCACTACCGAGAATCGACGACTTATTTGATCAACTACAAGGCTCGTCTGTTTATTCAAAGATTGACTTACGTTCCGGGTATCATCAAATGCGGGTGAAAGAAGATGATATTCCAAAGACTGCTTTCAGAACACGTTACGGTCATTACGAGTTTATGGTCATGCCGTTTGGTTTAACTAATGCACCAGCTGTGTTCATGGACCTTATGAACCGAGTGTGTGGACCATACCTTGACAAGTTTGTCATTGTTTTCATTGATGACATACTTATTTACTCAAAGAATGACCAAGAACACGGTGAACATTTGAGAAAGGTGTTAGAAGTATTGAGGAAGGAAGAATTGTACGCTAAGTTTTCAAAGTGTGCATTTTGGTTGGAAGAAGTTCAATTCCTCGGTCACATAGTGAACAAAGAAGGTATTAAGGTGGATCCGGCAAAGATAGAAACTGTTGAAAAGTGGGAAACCCCGAAAACTCCGAAACACATACGCCAGTTTTTAGGACTAGCTGGTTACTACAGAAGGTTCATCCAAGACTTTTCCAGAATAGCAAAACCCTTGACTGCATTAACGCATAAAGGGAAGAAATTTGAATGGAATGATGAACAAGATAAAGCGTTTCAGTTATTGAAGAAAAAGCTAACTACGGCACCTATATTGTCATTGCCTGAAGGGAATGATGATTTTGTGATTTATTGTGACGCATCAAAGCAAGGTCTCGGTTGTGTATTAATGCAACGAACGAAGGTGATTGCTTATGCGTCTAGACAATTGAAGATTCACGAACAAAATTATACGACGCATGATTTGGAATTAGGCGCGGTTGTTTTTGCATTAAAGACTTGGAGGCACTACTTATATGGGGTCAAAAGTATTATATATACCGACCACAAAAGTCTTCAACACATATTTAATCAGAAACAACTGAATATGAGGCAGCGTAGGTGGATTGAATTATTGAATGATTACGATTTTGAGATTCGTTACCACCCGGGGAAGGCAAATGTGGTAGCCGATGCCTTGAGCAGGAAGGATAGAGAACCCATTCGAGTAAAATCTATGAATATAATGATTCATAATAACATTACTACTCAAATAAAGGAGGCGCAACAAGGAGTTTTAAAAGAGGGAAATTTAAAGGATGAAATACCCAAAGGATCGGAGAAGCATCTTAATATTCGGGAAGACGGAACCCGGTATAGGGCTGAAAGGATTTGGGTACCAAAATTTGGAGATATGAGAGAAATGGTACTTAGAGAAGCTCATAAAACCAGATACTCAATACATCCTGGAACGGGGAAGATGTACAAGGATCTCAAGAAACATTTTTGGTGGCCGGGTATGAAAGCCGATGTTGCTAAATACGTAGGAGAATGTTTGACGTGTTCTAAGGTCAAAGCTGAGCATCAGAAACCATCAGGTCTACTTCAACAACCCGAAATCCCGGAATGGAAATGGGAAAACATTACAATGGATTTCATCACTAAATTGCCAAGGACTGCAAGTGGTTTTGATACTATTTGGGTAATAGTTGATCGTCTCACCAAATCAGCACACTTCCTACCAATAAGAGAAGATGACAAGATGGAGAAGTTAGCACGACTGTATTTGAAGGAAGTCGTCTCCAGACATGGAATACCAATCTCTATTATCTCTGATAGGGATGGCAGATTTATTTCAAGATTCTGGCAGACATTACAGCAAGCATTAGGAACTCGTCTAGACATGAGTACTGCCTATCATCCACAAACTGATGGGCAGAGCGAAAGGACGATACAAACACTTGAAGACATGCTACGAGCATGTGTTATTGATTTCGGAAACAGTTGGGATCGACATCTACCGTTAGCAGAATTTTCCTACAACAACAGCTACCATTCAAGCATTGAGATGGCGCCGTTTGAAGCACTTTATGGTAGAAAGTGCAGGTCTCCGATTTGTTGGAGTGAGGTGGGGGATAGACAGATTACGGGTCCGGAGATTATACAAGAAACTACCGAGAAGATCATCCAAATTCAACAACGGTTGAAAACCGCCCAAAGTCGACAAAAGAGCTACGCTGACATTAAAAGAAAAGATATAGAATTTGAAATTGGAGAGATGGTCATGCTTAAAGTTTCACCTTGGAAAGGCGTTGTTCGATTTGGTAAACGAGGGAAATTAAATCCAAGGTATATTGGACCATTCAAGATTATTGATCGTGTCGGACCAGTAGCTTACCGACTTGAGTTACCTCAACAACTCGCGGCTGTACATAACACTTTCCACGTCTCGAATTTGAAGAAATGTTTTGCTAAAGAAGATCTCACTATTCCGTTAGATGAAATCCAAATCAACGAAAAACTCCAATTCATCGAAGAACCCGTCGAAATAATGGATCGTGAGGTTAAAAGACTTAAGCAAAACAAGATACCAATTGTTAAGGTTCGATGGAATGCTCGTAGAGGACCCGAGTTCACCTGGGAGCGTGAAGATCAGATGAAGAAGAAATACCCGCATCTATTTCCAGAAGATTCGTCAACACCTTCAACAGCTTAAAATTTCGGGACGAAATTTATTTAACGGGTAGGTACTGTAGTGACCCGAACTTTTCCATGTTTATATATATTAATTGAGATTGATGTTTACATGATTAAATGTTTCCAACATGTTAAGCAATCAAACTTGTTAAGACTTGATTAATTGAAATAGGTTTCATATAGACAATTGACCACCCAAGTTGACCGGTGATTCACGAACGTTAAAACTTGTAAAAAAACTATATGATGACATATATATGGTTATATATATAGTTAACATGATATTATGATAAGTAAACATATCATTAATTATATTAACAATGAACTACATATGTAAAAACAAGACTACTAACTTAATGATTTTGAAACGAGACATATATGTAACGTTTATCGTTGTAACGACATTTAATGTATATATATCATATTAAGAGATATTCGTACATCATAATATCATGATAATATAATAATTTAAAATCTCTTTTGATATTATAAACATTGGGTTAACAACATTTAACAAGATCGTTAACCTAAAGGTTTCAAAACAACACTTACATGTAACGACTAACGATGACTTAACGACTCAGTTAAAATGTATATACATGTAGTGTTTTAATATGTATTTATACACTTTTTAAAGACTTCAATACACTTATCAAAATACTTCTAATTAACAAAAATGCTTACAATTACATTCTCGTTCAGTTTCATCAACAATTCTACTCGTATGCACCCGTATTCGTACTCGTACAATACACAGCTTTTAGATGTATGTACTATTGGTATATACACTCCAATGATCAGCTCTTAGCAGCCCATGTGAGTCACCTAACACATGTGGGAACCATCATTTGGCAACTAGCATGAAATATCTCATAAGATTACAAAAATATGAGTAATCATTCATGACTTATTTACATGAAAACAAAATTACATATCCTTTATATCTAATCCATACACCAACGACCAAAAACACCTACAAACACTTTCATTCTTCAATTTTCTTCATCTAATTGAACTCTCTCAAGTTCTATCTTCAAGTTCTAAGTGTTCTTCATAAATTCCAAAAGTTCTAGTTTCATAAAATCAAGAATACTTTCAAGTTTGCTAGCTCACTTCCAATCTTGTAAGGTGATCATCCAACCTCAAGAAATCTTTGTTTCTTACAGTAGGTTATCATTCTAATACAAGGTAATAATCATATTCAAACTTTGGTTCAATTTCTATAACTATAACAATCTTATTTCAAGTGATGATCTTACTTGAACTTGTTTTCGTGTCATGATTTTGCTTCAAGAACTTTGAGCCATCCAAGGATCCATTGAAGCTAGATCCATTTTTCTCTTTTCCAGTAGGTTCATCCAAGGAACTTAAGGTAGTAATGATGTTCATAACATCATTCGATTCATACATATAAAGCTATCTTTTTCGAAGGTTTAAACTTGTAATCACTAGAACATAGTTTAGTTAATTCTAAACTTGTTCGCAAACAAAAGTTAATCCTTCTAACTTGACTTTTAAAATCAACTAAACACATGTTCTATATCTATATGATATGCTAACTTAATGATTTAAAACCTGGAAACACGAAAAACACCGTAAAACCGGATTTACGCCGTCGTAGTAACACCGCGGGCTGTTTTGGGTTAGTTAATTAAAAACTATGATAAACTTTGATTTAAAAGTTGTTATTCTGAGAAAATGAATTTTATTATGAACATGAAACTATATCCAAAAATTATGGTTAAACTCAAAGTGGAAGTATGTTTTCTAAAATGGTCATCTAGACGTCGTTCTTTCGACTGAAATGACTACCTTTACAAAAACGACTTGTAACTTATTTTTCCGACTAGAAACCTATACTTTTTTTGTTTAGATTCATAAAATAGAGTTCAATATGAAACCATAGCAATTTGATTCACTCAAAACGGATTTAAAATGAAGAAGTTATGGGTAAAACAAGATTGGATAATTTTTCTCATTTTAGCTACGTGAAAATTGGTAACAAATCTATTCCAACCATAACTTAATCAACTTGTATTATATATTATGTAATCTTGAGATACCATAGACACGTATACAATGTTTCGACCTATCATGTCGACACATCTATATATATTTCGGAACAACCATAGACACTCTATATGTGAATGTTGGAGTTAGCTATACAGGGTTGAGGTTGATTCCAAAATATATATAGTTTGAGTTGTGATCAATACTGAGATACGTATACACTGGGTCGTGGATTGATTCAAGATAATATTTATCGATTTATTTCTGTACATCTAACTGTGGACAACTAGTTGTAGGTTACTAACGAGGACAGCTGACTTAATAAACTTAAAACATCAAAATATATTAAAAGTGTTGTAAATATATTTTGAACATACTTTGATATATATGTATATATTGTTATAGGTTCGTGAATCAACCAGTGGCCAAGTCTTACTTCCCGACGAAGTAAAAATCTGTGAAAGTGAGTTATAGTCCCACTTTTAAAATCTAATATTTTTGGGATGAGAATACATGCAGGTTTTATAAATGATTTACAAAATAGACACAAGTACGTGAAACTACATTCTATGGTTGAATTATCGAAATCGAATATGCCCCTTTTTATTAAGTCTGGTAATCTAAGAATTAGGGAACAGACACCCTAATTGACGCGAATCCTAAAGATAGATCTATTGGGCCTAACAAACCCCATCCAAAGTACCGGATGCTTTAGTACTTCGAAATTTATATCATATCCGAAGGGTGTCCCGGAATGATGGGGATATTCTTATATATGCATCTTGTTATTGTCGGTTACCAGGTGTTCACCATATGAATGATTTTTATCTCTATGTATGGGATGTGTATTGAAATATGAAATCTTGTGGTCTATTATTATGATTTGATATATATAGGCTAAACCTATAACTCACCAACATTTTTGTTGACGTTTTAAGCATGTTTATTCTCAGGTGATTATTAAGAGCTTCCGCTGTCGCATACTTAAATAAGGACGAGATTTGGAGTCCATGCTTGTATGATATTGTGTAAAAACTGCATTCAAGAAACTTATTTTGTTGTAACATATTTGTATTGTAAACCATTATGTAATGGTCGTGTGTAGACATGATATTTTAGATTATCATTATTTGATAATCTACGTAAAGCTTTTTAAACCTTTATTGATGAAATAAAGGTTATGGTTTGTTTTAAAATGAATGCAGTCTTTGAAAAACGTCTCATATAGAGGTCAAAACCTCGCAACGAAATCAATTAATATGGAACGTTTTTAATCAATAAGAACGGGACATTTCAGTACCTACCCGTTAAGTTCATACTTAGTAGCTAATATACAATTCAACTACTACAATTCTATATGAAAAACTGATTATAATAATATTTCGCGTTCAAACTTTTACACAATATTTTACAAACTTACAATACCGCTTATTTTACATATAGCATGAAATATAGCACACAATAAATTTGATACAAGATGGTTGTGAAGATAATTCTAGCTAATACACAAGTCGTTCAGCAAAGGCAATAAAGACACGTAATTCATACGTCCAGAAACAAGTCATGCATTCTGGTTTTACTAGGATTACTTCCCATCCTTGGTCTTGTGGAACATAACCGTTATGGCCGTTGATAAGACAGCGTGTTGTAACGTCGTCAAAGGGACGAGGGTTACGTAATGTCCAACAGTACCGTAACAATCTAAAAACCTCATTTCTTACCCCAATTACCGACTCCATCACTTGTGGAAACGTTTTGTTTAATAGTTGTAGCCCGATGTTCTTGTTCTCACTTTGGTGAGAAGCGAACATTACTAATCCGTAAGCATAACATGCTTCTTTATGTTGCATGTTAGCCGCTTTTTCTAAATCACGAAGTCCAATATTCGGATATATTGAGTCAAAATAATTTCTTAACCCATTGCGTAAAATAGCATTTGGGTTTCCCGCAATATATGCGTCAAAGTAAACACATCGTAACTTATGGATTTCCCAATGTGATATCCCCCATCTTTCAAACGAAATCCTTTTATAAACCAAGGTATTCTTGGAACGTTCTTCGAATGTCTTACAAACTGATCTCGCCTTAAATAGTTGTGCCGAAGAATTCTGACCAACTCTAGACAAGATTTCATCAATCATGTCTCCGGGTAGGTCTCTTAAAATATTGGGTTGTCTATCCATTTTGTGTTTTTATACTGTAAAATAGACAAGAGTTAGATTCATAAAAAAATACTTATTAATACAAGCAATTTTTACATATATCATAAAGCATAAGCACACTATATTACATATATTACACCACACGAATACAACTATCTTATTTCAACTCGCTTGTTTCTTCTTCTTTGGTTTTGGTTCGTTTTCCCAAGTTTCTAGGGATATATGATGTTCCCCTAATACGAGCCGTTATTTTCCACATTGGTTTAGAAAAACCTGGTGGTTTAGAGGTTCCCGGGTCATTGTTACAACTTAAGGACTTCGGGGGTTGACGATACATATAAAGTTCATCGGGGTTGGAATTAGATTTCTCTATTTTTATGCCCTTTCCCTTATTATTTTCTTTTGCCTTTTTAAATTCAGTTGGGGTAATTTCTATAACATCATCGGAATTCTCGTCGGAATCCGATTCATCGGAGAATTGGTAATCCTCCCAATATTTTGCTTCCTTAGCGGAAACACCATTGACCATAATTAACCTTGGTCGGTTGGTTGAGGATTTTCTTTTACTTAACCGTTTTATTATTTCCCCCACCGGTTCTATTTCTTCAACCGGTTCCGATTCTTCTTCCGGTTCCGATTCTTCTTCTAGTTCCGACTCTTCTTCCGGTTCCTCTTCGGGAACTTGTGAATCAGTCCACGAATCATTCCAATTTACATTTGACTCTTCATTATTATTAGGTGAGTCAATGGGACTTGTTCTAGAGGTAGACATCTATCACATAATATCAAACGCGTTAAGAGATTAATATATCACATAATATTCACATGTTAAAAATATATAGTTTCCAACATAATTTGTTAAGCAATCATTTTTCAAGTAAACACGGTCGAAGTCCAGACTCACTAATGCATCCTAACAAACTAGATAAGACACACTAATGCAAAATTCTGGTTCTCTAAGACCAACGCTCTGATACCAACTGAAATGTCCCGTTCTTATTGATTAAAAACGTTCCATATTAATTGATTTCGTTGCGAGGTTTTGACCTCTATATGAGACATTTTTCAAATACTGCATTCATTTTTAAAATAAACTATAACCTTTATTTCATAAATAAAGGTTTAAAAATTTTTAGGTAGATTATCAAATAATGATAATCTAAAATATCATGTTTACACACGACCATTACATAATGGTTTACAATACAAATATGTTACATCGAAATCAGTTTCTTGAATGCAGTTTCTACACAATATCGTATAAACATGGACTCCAAATCTTGTCCTTATTTTAGTATGCAACAGCGGAAGCTCTTAATATTCACCTGAGAATAAACATGCTTTAAACGTCAACAAAAATGTCGGTGAGTTATAGGTTTAACCTATATATATCAAATCGTAACAATAGACCATAAGATTTCATATTTCAATACACATCCCATACATAGAGATAAAAATCATTCATATGGTGAACACCTGGTAACCAACGTTAACAAGATGCATATATAAGAATATCCCCATCATTCCGGGACACCCTTCGGATATGATATAAATTTCGAAGTACTAAAGCATCCGGTACTTTGGATGGGGTTTGTTAGGCCCAATAGATCTATCTTTAGGATTCGCGTCAATTAGGGTGTCTGTTCCCTAATTCTTAGATTACCAGACTTAATAAAAAGGGGCATATTCGATTTCGATAATTCAACCATAGAATGTAGTTTCACGTACTTGTGTCTATTTTGTAAATTATTTATAAAACCTGCATGTATTCTCATCCCAAAAATATTAGATTTTAAAAGTGGGACTATAACTCACTTTCACAGATTTTTACTTCGTCGGGAAGTAAGACTTGGCCACTGGTTGATTCACGAACCTATAACAATATATACATATATATCAAAGTATGTTCAAAATATATTTACAACACTTTTAATATATTTTGATGTTTTAAGTTTATTAAGTCAGCTGTCCTCGTTAGTAACCTACAACTAGTTGTCCACAGTTAGATATACAGAAATAAATCGATAAATATTATCTTGAATCAATCCACGACCCAGTGTATACGTATCTCAGTATTGATCACAACTCAAACTATACATATTTTGGAATCAACCTCAACCCTGTATAGCTAACTCCAACATTCACATATAGAGTGTCTATGGTTGTTCCGAAATATATATAGATGTGTCGACATGATAGGTCGAAACATTGTATACGTGTCTATGGTATCTCAAGATTACATAATATATAATACAAGTTGATTAAGTTATGGTTGGAATATATTTGTTACCAATTTTCACGTAGCTAAAATGAGAAAAATTATCCAATCTTGTTTTACCCATAACTTCTTCATTTTAAATCCGTTTTGAGTGAATCAAATTGCTATGGTTTCATATTGAACTCTATTTTATGAATCTAAACAGAAAAAGTATTGGTTTATAGTCGGAAAAATAAGTTACAAGTCGTTTTTGTAAAGGTAGTCATTTCAGTCGAAAGAACGACGTCTAGATGACCATTTTAGAAAACATACTTCCACTTTGAGTTTAACTATAATTTTTGGATATAGTTTCATGTTCATAATAAAAATCATTTTCTCAGAATAACAACTTTTAAATCAAAGTTTATCATAGTTTTTAATTAACTAACCCAAAACAGCCCGCGGTGTTACTACGACGGCGTAAATCCGGTTTTACGGTGTTTTTCGTGTTTCCAGGTTTTAAATCATTAAGTTAGCATATCATATAGATATAGAACATGTGTTTAGTTAATTTTAAAAGTCAAGTTAGAAGGATTAACTTTTGTTTGCGAACAAGTTTAGAATTAACTAAACTATGTTCTAGTGATTACGAGTTTAAACCTTCGAATAAGATAGTTTTATATATATGAATCGAATGATGTTATGAACATCATTACTACCTCAAGTTTAGTAGGTAAACCTACTGGAAGTGACAAGAAATGATCTAGCTTCAAAGGATCTTGGATGGCTTGAAAGTTCTTGAAGTAGGATCATGACACAAAAACAAGTTCAAGTAAGATTTTTACTCGAATTAAGATAGTTTATAGTTATAGAAATTGAATCAAAGTTTGAATATGAATATTACCTTGAATAAGAAAGATAACCTACTATATATAACAAAGGTTTCTTGATCTTAGATGATTACTTGGAATGGATTAGAAAGCTTGGAAGTAAATTAGTAAACTTGAAGGGATTTTTGAAGTGTTCTTGAAGTGTTCTTCCTATGATGATTATAGCTTGATTCTTGAAGTGATTTTTGATGAAGATGATGATTAATTACTGGAAAAATACGTTCATAATAGTGTGGGTGTGTTGAGAGAGAATTAGAAAGAGAATTGGAAGTGAAATGGAGTGAATGATGAGTGTTAATTGGTGAGTGGTGAGTGGGGTTAAAAGGAGTTCTAGTTAGTTGACTAGCTCATGGTAGAAGTTAAAATTGATTAGTCATACATGACATAATCAAGAGTGGAATCCCATGCTAGTTCCTATTGGTATATACCCATAGTAAGTACGTTTTGAAGCTGTGTATAATACGGGTAAGAATACGACTAGAATTCTTGATGAAAGAAAAGAATGGAAAAGTAACTGTAACCATTTTCGTTAAGTATGAGTGTTTTGATATATGTCTTGAAGTCTTCCAAAAGTATTTTAATACATCTAAATACACTACATGTATATACATTTTAACGGAGTCGTTAAGTCATCGTTAGTCGTTACATGTAAGTGTTGTTTTGAAACCTTTAAGTTAACGATCTCAATTAATATTGTTAACCCATTGTTTATTATATCTAATGAGATGTTAAATTATTATATTATCATGATATTATGATATATTAATATATCTTAATATGATATATATACATTTAAATGTCGTTACAACGATAATCGTTACATATATGTCTCATTTCGAAATCCTTAAGTTAGTAGTCTTGTTTATATGTATATAACTCATTGTTAATATACTTATGGAGATACTTACTTATCATAATCTCATGTTAACCATATGTATATCCATATATATATCATCATGTCGTTTTTACAAGTTTTAACGTTCGTGAATCGCCGGTCAACTTGGGTGGTCAATTGTCTATATGAAACATATTTCAATTA
Source organism: Rutidosis leptorrhynchoides (assembly GCF_046630445.1). Taxonomy (NCBI): domain Eukaryota; kingdom Viridiplantae; phylum Streptophyta; class Magnoliopsida; order Asterales; family Asteraceae; genus Rutidosis; species Rutidosis leptorrhynchoides. The sequence continues at coordinate 253,169,101 of NC_092337.1, forward strand.
ATCAAGTCTTAACAAGTTTGATTGCTTAACATATTGGAAACATTTAATCATGTAAATATCAATCTCAATTAATATATATAAACATGGAAAAGTTCGGGTCACTACAATTATCACCATTATTTTATTCTAATCATTATCGAACAGGACCTATTTATTTATTATCATCCAAAAAAAAATTATATTTAAATGTCAATATGCAATATGGGTCAGCCACTAATTGTATCTTTTCTTTTATCACCTCATCATCACTTATCATATGTTTATCAATACATCGCCATTTTAATAGAAAAAACACAGCAATACTTAATGAGCTGGAGATTGAAAAGAAAAATAGAAAAATATAGAAGTGACGGAAGCAACAGATGATCGTGTTATTGTGGTGTTCGAAAGTGGTAGTTTAAGCGTGGTGTTAAGAATGTTTTGGTGGTTTAGGCAGCTGGTAACAACTGGGTTTTGTTTTGGGTTTAATTAAAATAGCACGCAACAACAATGGAAGCTATGATTGTATCAAGTGGTGGTTTCAATCAGAAAGTGAAAACAAAAACGTAGTAATAGGAGATATTAACATAATAATTAGGTTTGGTTTGTGTTTAGGGCACGACAGAACGAACCCTACATAATTGCTTGTAGTAGTAGCTGTATCAAACAAGAAGCAAAGAAATAAAGTTAGAGGTTTACTATAGCAGTAGCTGTTGTGAGCGTTTTGTTCTTGGGCTGCAAACAGAAACGGGAGACAAGGAATAGCAGTTGAAGGTTGGTGTTTGGTGATCATTCCCAACTGTTACAGCGGTAGAAGTGGTGCGTTTTGGTTGTTAGAAACCGAAAACAAGGATAGTAAGTGGGTTTGCATTGAGTAGGATGAAGTGGTGATAGAAAGTGGTGGTGTTGGAGGTTGTTTGGGTTCAACGGTTTAAGGTTTGGTTTTTGGTGACGGTGATCAACGGTTGAAGGAGGAGGACGGATGGATTTGATAGTGGTTTAATATGAAGGTGGTGATGGGTTTGTTCAATGCTAGCATAGTAGACGAGTGTGGTGATGAATGTTGGGATGGTTTTGGGCTGTCGAATTTGAAACAGAAAAAAGTAGAATACGCAGGTGTTTTTGTTGAGTAGTCTTCAAATAACTGCAAAACAGTAGTAGGAATATCGTGATCTGTGGTGGTTTTAAATGGTGATCGATCAAGAGGGAAACGAGAGAGAATTATAGAAGTGGGTTTGTATGGGTGATGAAGAGAAAGAGGAGATGGTTGTTTCGGGTGTGGTATTGGTGATCAAATGAGACACAAATTGGATGGTTGAAGATATCTATCGTATGCATGCTTACATCATATATAAAATTTCAAGTGGTGTGGAAGACAAACTTAAAAACGGTAACATAGATTAGATTGAGAAAATATCAGTGAAATATATTAATTAAATATTTAAGAATTCTAAACGTGTAAACACCTTTATTGTTTCAATACATCTCGTGAATATTTCTTGTTTGCATCCTACCGACAGTTTATTTAGGAATTGTATTTCGTGGTCCGTTGATAATTAGTGGCGGATAAAAAGTCCTCTGAAAAATATCATATTTTTAAATTAAATGTAATTATTTATTTAAGTCATTATGGTATAAAATTGGTCCTTAACTATTTAAGATTATTAAATTAAAATTAAATCAACTGTCCACACTCGATTCTGAGTAAAATATAAAAAGTGCTAAAATTTTATAACTAGATCCTAAATACATTTTTAGTAAGCATAAAATTTATAGAACTCATTTTCGGATCATCGTTTATTCTGAAATCATATAAGTTTGAATTAAACTTCTTTAAATAATAATTGAAATGTCCAACGAGTATTACAATTATTAAATAATTATATTTGATATACTATATATATATATATATATATATATATATATATATATATATATATATATATATATATATATATATATATATATATAGATTTATTTTAATAACAATTTAATTATATCGTTTATTATTTTATATTTTCAGTTCTAACGATTAAATTGTATATTATTATTTTTAGTTATTAAATATATATATATATATATATATATATATATATATATATATATATATATATATATATATATATATATATATATATATATATATATATATACATATATTTATATTTATGTTTATATTTATATGTATACACATTTATTTACAATTAATGGTTCGTGAATCGTCGGAGATAGTTGAAGGGTAATTGCATATATGAAACAGTTCAAAATTTTTGAAAGTCAACCTAACAGACTTTGCTTATCGTGTCGGAAACATATAAAGATTAAATTTAAATTTGATCGAAAATTTCCGGGTCGTCACAGTACCTACCCGTTAAAGAAATTTCGTCTCGAAATTTGAATGAGATCATTATGGCTGACAATAAGTATGTTTTCATGACTCATGTAAGCTGATAAATAGAGTTTTGTTACCATTGAATAATAAGGATAAAATAATTCGATTATTCAAAGAGTACGAATGAAGCTATCACAAAAGAGTGAAAATGAGTAAATGAAGATTTGACTTAACCGGTGACGTAGTCATGGTTGATTTCCGGAATTTAAGGGATTTAGAGAAAATCTTCATAATAAGATTTGTTTCTCCGGTAATTAAGAAAATTAGAATCCTCTTTGGTTAAATGCAATAATCTGTTTCGATTTCTCTGTCGGATATTTTTACTATAAATCTACTCCCTTCGTTTCTTTTATATTTTGGAGTTCCATCCTTTTTGTTTTCTCTTCCCGACTTTAAATCAAGCGAATAATGGTCCAGAATTCGTAGGTATGAAGTTTCGAATGAACATGACTAATGTTCTAAGAGGGAGATTGTAATAGCATAATTTTGATTGATTAAATTACAAGAATTCAAAAGAAAAGATAGAACTATCAGGAAGATATGTTCTCGATATGTTTGGAGATTAGGTAGAATGTAAGAGTCGTGTAACATGGCACAAGATGACGTTATGGTCTATGAATCATCATGTCTCATTAGAAACTCAGCATGACTTACTGTAATATAATCACGTTGATTAAGTGTCATTATATTATACTAACTCATGCTTCAGTTCCCAACACTACTTCAATAAAAACATTCACATTTTAAATACGAATTTTTCATAATTTAGAAACTAAAATAGTTTCTTTTATGATGTAACGCAGATAGCGCGAAAAGATAAGTTATTTCAGATAAGAATAGTTATGAAAATATCTTCAGAAATATCGAGGATATTTATAATGAAAGATAAGATGATATCTTAGAATTTCTAATATCAAAGGATGATGATGAAGATTTGTCCGTAAAGGTGTAGAGTCAGGAGCAATGTATTCATTAATGACTTTAGCAGATATTGAATCATTTGGATTCTTTGAAGGCAGGTTTAGTCTTTGTGAATTGTCTACAGCCTTCTTCATAGTGTCGCATAATCCGCTTTTTGGTACCAAATTTTCTAGTGAGCGTTTCCAAAACCCCATTCTTTATCATCCTACTTTTGACTGTTAAAGTCATCTATAGATTTTGCTGCTTCATTCAGCTTTTTCAACATTCCGAGTATCGATTTGCAGACTGGATGCTTTCCAGAATTTCAGAATGGAAGATCATAATTCTAAGGGATAAATGTTATATATATATACATATAACTATTGATGTAGAAACGCGGTGATATTCAAAATATTGATTGCTGATTACCAGAAATTGATATGGCAATACTCATTAAAAGATGTGGATGAGTATATGACAGGGTTTCGATGAATGTAATGATTTTTCAGAAAGTCAAAGATTAATGAAGTTGCTGGTAAGTTTACTGTTAATGTGGTGGAATATAAACGGTTCCCCGATAACGATGTCGAAAGGCAACTTATATATCACGGTTATAATAAGGCTAATCCAAATGAAAGTCAAAGTTGATTTATTGGAGCTGTGACAAAATTGGCTACTTTGGAAAAGGATTACAAAGTTATTTTCGGTAATAACAACGCCAAAGGAGCTATCACAGATATGTGTTAAACATTTACTCAGGTGCCGAGAGTTTTTCAGGTGCATAACTGTATGCATCAATCTTTTCTTCCGTAGATGAAGTGTGGTTGGTTCATCCTATCGATTGAGGTGTTTTCAAGAATATGAAAGGTTTGAACGCAGATTGTAATCGTCAAGATACAAATGAGGTTTAAGATGAAATCAAGTAGCAAACTTGAAGAATTGTTTAGTTTCATATGTTATAGTCAATATTTTATTTCATTTTAATTGTCCAATGTTGGTAGTCCACAGTTAGCATTCCACAGTAACTAATTCAATAATTCATATATAGTTTATAATATTCGAATTAATTAATACGTATCGTGACCCATTGTATACATGTCTCAGACTCGATCACAACTCAAAATATATATATTATTATAGAATCAACCTCAACCCTGTATAGCTAACTCGATCATTACTGCATATAGAGTGTCTATGGTTATTCCAAATAATATATATAGATGCCTCGATATGACATGTCAAAACATTGTATACGTGTCCCGATATTTAAAATGAGTAAATAACAGTATTTAAATGACGATAAATAAAGTGCGTAAAATAACTAACAGAAATTAAATGACGATAAATAAAATTGCGAGAATATAAATTGCGATAAATAAACTGCGATAAATAAATTGCGATAATAAAATGTAATAAGGAATTAACAGTTATCTAGGAACAGTTAGCTATGATTTTGTTAGCGTGGATTCTTAACAAAATTTTCTCATGATTAATTTGTTTGTTTCTAACAAATTTTATTTTTGTCCAATGTTTTCTTCATTATGCCACTTGTTGGATTCTGATAGATCAAAATCCAAATATGAAATTGTATGAAAAGGTTATTTTGTGGTGAACGGCTTCATATATCTGTGTATGTAAGTAGGATAGTAAATGACTGTTGAATCAGATTCGAAGAATGTAGAGTGTAACTTATTAATGTGAAATCTAAATATTCCTCGGGTATTACCTACCCGTTAAAATATTTTGACCATTAACAGTTTGTACAAAAGAATTTTTAATTACAATATTTATGAAAACATATATACATATATATTTTCTTCAGATCTAACTATGGATTTAATGAGTCAAAATGATATTAATCTCATTTGATTTATCGTTAGAACTAGAATACATAATCTCTAAAACATTAGAAATTATATAATCGTCATGTAGAATGAAGATAAATGATGTAGAACGATTCGTAGAATGAAGATTATACTTGGGGTACAAAATGAGATGTTGAGGCATGTAATGTTGAAGCTTGGGTTGTTGGTGGTACTGATGTTGCCGGTGCTATTGCTGAAGCTGGTAGGTTTTGCACCATGTTTTCCAAATTGATTACTCGAGCGCGAAGTTCGTTGACTTCTTCTATTATTCTGGGTTGATTGGCGGTCGGAACGAGCGAATGAATAAGGTTTAGAATTGTGGATAGAATATAATCATTACGAGATATCCTGGAAATAAGGGTAAATATGGTGTTTCGGATAGGTTCGCCGGTAAGTGCATCAGGTTCTTCATCAAGAGATGGATTCGGTTGGTGGAAGGGATCACCTTCTTCGTGTCTCCATTGATTAAGTAGACTACGAACCCATCAGATGAATTGGGGATGACTGATTGGTTGATTCATTCTGGTGACGCTGCTTTCAAAGATTAGGTGAACATCCGTGTCAGAATAGCTGTCGGGTTCCAAAGAACTTGAACTAGTTGCGAGTTCCATCTTGTACGGTTAGATAAAGGGTTTTTGATAGGAAATAGATTATAGGATGTAAATTAGTATCCTGCAATACACGATTTGCATATACATATATAATACTAAAATCTCATAAGTTACGGAGGAATCTACAGAAGCTGTCAGGAAAGGTCTATAGTAACAGATACGCTAAGATATGAATTTTGTCTATACACTATCGATGCACTAAATGCAGTAAGATGTGCACTATCGATGCACTAAATGCAGTAAGACGTGTCTAGACTTAAGATGATAAGAAAGTGATTCCCTAAGAATGATAAGCAGGTAATTTTTGACACGAAATGATAAGCAAAACTTTTGACATGCAGACACGGTCGTAGTCCAGACCCACTAATGCATCTAAACAACTATCAGTTAGACACACTAATGCAAGTCCTGGTTCGCTAAGACTACAGCTCTGATACCACATGAGATGACCCGTCCTAATCCATTTGGACGAATACATTACATTTAGTTGCATCGCGAGGTACTTGACCTCTATATGATACATTTTACAAACGTTGCATTCGTTTTTAAAAAGATAAACTTTCATTACATCGAAAGTTGATGACATGCATACCATTTCATAATATATCCAAACTATAAATTACTTGGTAATAATCTTGATGAAATTAACGACTCGAATGCAACGTCTTTTGAAATATGTCATGAATGACTCCAAGTAATATACTTAAAATGAGCAAATGCACAGCGAAAGATTTCTTTCATACCTGAGAATAAACATGCTTTAAAGTGTCAACCAAAAGGTTGGTGACTTCATTAGTTTATCATAAACGATCATTTTCATCATTTTAATAGACCACAAGATTTTCATTTCCATTTCTCATAAATATACGTCCCATGCATAGAGACAAAAATCATTCATATGGATTGAACACCTGGTAACCGACATTAACAAGATGCATATAAGAATATCCCCTATCATTCCAGGATATCCATCGAACATGATAAAAACGAATTCGAAGTACTAAAGCATCCGGTACTTTGGATGGGGTTTGTTAGGCCTAATAGATCTATCTTTAGGATTCGCGTCAATTAGTAGATCGGTTTACTAATTCTTAGGCTACCAAGCAAAAAGGGGCATATTTGGCTTCGATCATTCAACCATAGAATGTAGTTTCAATTACTTGTGTCTATTTCGTCAAACATTTATAAAAGCGAATGTATTCTCAGTCCCAAAAATATATAATGAAAAAGAATTTAAAAAGGGAGTAATGAAACTCACAATACTGTATTTTATAGTAAAAATACAAATGACGACATTGAACAACTGAACAACGCAGGGTTGGCCTCGGATTCACGAACCTATATCATTTATATATATATATTAACACATATATTAGTAATTGGACAAATTTATATATTATTAGTGATATAAATGTTATCTTAGTAAATTATATGTTTTGTTAATATCTTAATTAATTTATTTATTTTATATGCTTTTAACTAAATAATTAATATTTATGATAGGAATATTTATATAGTTTTTGTTAAATATATTTTTTTATATAACTAATTCTTATTGTAATAATAGAAATAATATTAATAGTAGTATTGATAATAATAATATAGTTAATAATAATAATAATAATGATACTAGTAGTAAAAAAGATAATAATAATAATAATAATAATAATAATAATAATAATAATATTAATAATATTAATAATGATATTAATAAAAGTAATAATAATAATAATAACTATCAAAATATTAATAAGGATAGTAATAATAATAATATTCGTGTTTATAATTTTATCTTTTATCAATACCTATGTTTATATCCATATTCCTGCCATATTTAAACTTAATCATATTTTTATTATATTCAAATCTTAATTATTTTTATCCTTCTCATATATGTGTGTTTATATCTATCTTAATATCTTATACTCACAATTAACTTCATACTTAATATTTTTAATGATGATGATCATAATTATATTCATCTTAATACTTATTATTATATCAATACTTTTTAATTCATATTATTATCGTTTAGGGTATAAGTAACTTATCAATATTGTATTATACATCTCTCATAAATGTATTAGTAACTATATTAACATCTTTTTCATAGTTAATGCCATATATGTACTTAACATATTTTAAATTATTAAATTAGTCTTATCTTCATATGTTAATCATAAACTTAACATTCTAATAACATTTAATCATAATAAAGATAAGAATAATATTAATAATATTAATATTTATACCTTAATACTGTGTGTGTGTTTGTGTTGTTAGCGAGCAGGAACCAGAAACAGAACGATGGGCTTGCAGCCGTAGCCCAATTTGCTTCATAAGCCCAAATAGCAATTAATGGTAAGCCCATTTATTGGTTCGTGAGATATTGTAATTAAATAGAATCCAGTAGCAGCCCATGTCACTAATTGAATTATTATTATAGACAGGTCAATGGTTTTCATTTTATTCTGCAAACAGGATCTTTGATTGATAAAATTTAGACGGTAAAAAAAAATTGAGGAATTGAAACCATGGCTCAAACGTACATCAACATCATCCTATATTCACTTCATCGTCTAACATCATGTATCATCAAAATCTTTTGAACTTGTTCATCATCATCTTTTAACTAGCATCAATTGTAACCTCCATCATCTCATAACATTATCACCATTATTTTATTCTAATCATTATCGAAGAGGACCCATTTATTTATCATCATCCAAAAAAATTATATTTAAATGTCAATATGCAATATGGGTCGACCACTAATTGTATCTTTTCTTTTATTGCCTCATCATCACTTATCATATGTTTATCAATACATTGCCATTTTAATAGAAAAAACACAGCAATACTTAGTGAGCTGGAGATTGAAAAGAAAAACAGAAAAATAAAGAAGTGACGGAAGCAACAGATGATCGTTTTATTGTAGTGTTCGATAGTGGTAGTTTAAGCGTGGTGTTTAGACTGTTTTGGTGGTTAAGGCAGCTGGTAACAACTGGGTTTTGTTTTGGGTTTAATTAAAATAGCACGCAACAACAATGGAAGCTATGATTGTATCAAGTGGTGGTTTCAATCAGAAAGTGAAAACAAAAATGTGGTAATAGGAGATATTAACATAATAATGAGGTTTGGTTTATGTTTGGTGCACGACAGAAAGAACCCGACATAATTGCTTGTAGTAGTAGCCGTATCAAACAAGAAGCAAAGAAATAAAGTTAGAGGTTTACTGTAGCAGTAGCTGTTGTGAGCGTTTTGTTCTTGGGCTTCAAACAGAAACGGGAGACGAGGAATAGCAGTTGAAGGTTGGTGTTTGGTGATCGTTCCCAACTGTTACAGCAGTAGAAGTGGTGCGTTTTGGTTGTTAGAAACCGAAAACAAGGATAGTAAGTGGGTTTGCATCGAGTAGGATGAAGTGGTGATAGAAAGTGGTGTTGTTGGAGGTTGTTTGGGTTCAACGGTTTAAGGTTTGGTTTTCGGTTACGGTGATCAATAGTTGAAGGAGGAGGACGGATGGATTTGATAGTGGTTTAATATGAAGGTGGTGATGAGAAACAAGTAGAATACACAGGTGTTTTTGTTGAGTAGTAGGAATATCGTGATCTGTGGTGGTTTTAAATGGTGATCAATCAAGAGAGAAACGAGAGAGAATTATAGAAGTGGGTTTGTATGGGTGATGAAGAGAAAGAGGAGATGGTTGTTTCGGGTGTGGTATTAGTGATCAAAAGAGACACAAATGGGATGGTTGAAGATATCTATCGTATGCATGCTTATATCATATATAATAATTCAAGTGGTGTGGAAGACAAACTTAAAAACAGTAACATAGATTAGATTGAAAAAATATCAGTGAAATATATTAATTAAATATTTAAGAATTCTAAACGTGTAAACACCTTTATTGTTTCAATACATCTCGTGAATATTTCTTGTTTGCATCCTACCGACAGTTTATTTAGGAATTGTATTTCGTGGTCCGTTGATAATTAGTGGCGGATAAAAAGTCCTCTGAAAAATATCATATTTTTAAATTAAATGTAATTTTTTATTTAAGTCATTATGGTATAAAATTGGTCCTTAACTATTTAAGATTATTAAATTAAAATTAAATCAACTGTCCGCGCTCGATTCTGAGTAAAATATAAAAAGTGCTAAAATTTTATAACTAGATCCTAAATACATTTTTAGTAAGCATAAAATTTATAGAACTCATTTTCGGATCACCGTTTATTCTGAAATCATATAAGTTTAAATTAAACTTCTTTAAATAATAATTAAAACGTCCAACGAGTATTACAATTATTAAATAATTATATTTGATATACTATATATATATATATATATATATATATATATATATATATATATATATATATATATATATATATATATATATATATATATATATATATATATATATAGATTTATTTTAATAAAAATTTAATTATATCGTTTATTATTTTATATTTTCAGTTCTAAAAATTAAATTGTATATTATTATTTTTATTTATTAAATATATATATATATATATACATATATTTATATTTATATTTATATTTATATTTATATTTATATTTATATTTATATTTATATGTATACACATTTATTTACAATTAATGGTTAATGAATCGTCGAAGATAGTTGAAGGGTAATTGCATATATGAAACAGTTCAAAATTTTTGAGACTCAACCTAACAGACTTTGCTTTTCGTGTCGGAAACATATAAAGATTAAATTTAAATTTGATCGGAAATTTTCGGGTCGTCACAAATAATATATTTAGAAGTTATTGATAAATTTTAACACTAACTATATTTTAATTGGGGTTGGGAGTGAACAATAAATTTAATTGTTTACTTAGTAATTAATGTCCAAATTTTATACCATAATGACCAAAATAAATCAATATAGTTAATTTAAAAATATGGGATTTTTCTGAACACTTTTAATCCGCCACTAATTATCAACGGAACCCGAAATAATACTAGAGTAAGAATGTCGGTAGATTAAATTAGTAAAGGCTGCTTGACTTTCTTGCCTTTTTACACATTCTTTTTTTCTTTTTTTATTTATTATTATTATTATTATTAATATATTTATTAAGTTATTAATATTTATTAGATATAAAAATATAAAAACAAATATGACAAGTTTGTTAGACATCACGATCTTGATAATTGCTTTATATAATTTTTCTTCATTCCGTGATTTTATGTGAGCTGTAAAGAGAAATGTCGTGATCGTGTAGATACCCGCAGTATTGTAATCAACTACTTCTAATTCTTTCTCTATTTAATATATATACTTATACATAGAATTATAGATCACAAATTTACAACTTCAATCTTCTATTTCAATATCCATCGAACCACCCCCACTGGTTTCTATTTTCGATCACCATCAAGGACCACCAAAAACCCATCATCATCTTTCCTTTCTTCTCCATTAAACCACTTCTCAACCACCATCTATTTTTCTCCTTCTCTTGTGATACCGTGACCACCATTTTCAACAAACCGCACCACTACACAATATTTCTATTTCTATGATAAATTTGAAAACCATTACAACAAAAACCCTAAAACCCTCTTGTTGCTGCTGTGGTTTACACCATTAAACCAAACCCACCTCAAATCATAATCACAATCGAAGATCCTTATTGTTATGAATAGTTTCCGGACAAAGAACCGTACCAATTGTGGTGAATAAGTCATTGCTACTATTTTAATTTCCCTGTTTTAGTCGAGTAAAGACAACAACCCAAAAACCGCCACTCCCACCATCGAAACCCAGTTTCTTTATTGTTGTTTCCTTCTGCAAAATCAACCAAGAACCAACCATCATCGAACCCATTAAAGGTACTGTTACTGCTATGGTTTATATATCTTCCTTTGTTCGTTTATAAACCGAAAACCACCACAAAATACCTATGATTGTAGGCTGCTGTAACTTCCTGCTACCACTACTGTAAGCACGCTTTTGCATCTTTATTTGATGAGTTCTAAACACGATGAAAAAGCGGGAAACATTCACGGTTTAATGTTTTATCAAAATGATATATGGAATATTATTATGCAATACATTATTAATGTTCATAGACAAAGACTAGTGGGACAATTTATAACTTCAATGGCCGACACCTTTAGAATAAGATAATTCCATTTTTTTTAAACAAACGATGGTTACAGCGAGTTTTGTTAGGCCACTTTTTCTGTTTTTTAATCTTGGGCTGTAATTTTTAGAGTGATCTAGCAAGCCACTTAAACTAGAACTTGGAGTGCAAGATGGGCTGCTACCTTCTGTTGGGCCTAAATATTACACGAGACACAATTGCAAAGCCATCGTTATATATTTCTGGTTCTTACTCGACAAATATCGGACGCACACATTCCATTGTTGATGATGAATATGATGTTAACTGTTATGATGTAGGATCATGATTATGATTAGGATGATGCGTGATGATAGGATAATTGATGATCCGTAGTGAACGGGTATGATGACATGGTTACAAGATGATGATATTAATGATTAATGGTGATTATATGAAGTTACATATGATGTTAGATACTAAGATGATGATGAGGAAAATAGGATGATGATATTGGATCATGATAATGATAATGGAGACGATATAATATAGATGGTGATTATGTCGTGAAACAATAACGAATTAAGAGTGATACGATAATGTATGGGGTGATGATGATGTCGTGTATGTGTGATGATGATGGAGGATACATGATATGGTTATGATGAAAATGGGATGACGATGATGATGTTAGTGATATTAAATTAATAACGAATGATAAATGGTAAAGATAATAATATAGATGATGATGAGGTTATGATAAAAAATAATGATGTATGATCATTAATATGATGATAACTATGATAACGAAATGGTGACGATGTCGTGGTGTTCGATGCTGATAACGATGATGTTATACGATGACGATTAGGAGGCTATAACTCTTATTAGCATTAATATAATTACTATTATTATGATTACTATTATTATTATCATTATGAATATTAATGTAAATAGGATTATTATTATTATTATTATTATTATTATTATTATTATTATTATTATTATTATTATTATTATTATTATTATTATTATTATTATTATTATTATTATTATTATTATTATTATTATTATTATTATTATTATTATTATTATTATTATTACTATGTTATAAAAGAAGTAATTAATGTTATAATAAGACGATTAAGATATTTATAACCGAAAAGTATAATTATAAGTACCGGTATGATAAAGATAATATATATATATATATATATATATATATATATATATATATATATAGTTAGGAAAAGGATTATAATTAAGACATAATTGATTAAAATTATCATTTTTATTAATTATTGTTATTATTTATTATTAAAATTAGTATTACTATTAAAATTATCATTTTACTATCATTAAAATTATTATTAATTATCTTTTTTATTAACTATCACTAATATTATTATTATTTTTATGATTATTATTATTATTAACATTAACATAATTTTTATCATTATTAACATTATTATTATAATGATTATTATTATCGTGATTATTATTATTATTACAAAATAATGCAACTCTTTATTCATTATTATTATTAACAATATTTTATCAAATAAATATTATATATATAAAATTATATTTATACAACATACTATACTAATATTTTTATAATAATTAATAATTATTTATATAAAGTATATAAAATAAAAGTTTTAATGATGTTATTAAAGTTATAAGCATAAAAATAAAGATTTTATATATATAAATATATATTTAATACACATAACTTAACGATATTAATATAGCTATATATAAAATGAAAATGTATATAATGAAACTTATTAAATTGCATCACTAATAATAGCGTATTTGTTCGATTACAATTATATATTTTAATAAATATACAATTGATATAGGTTCATGAATCTGAGGCCAACCTACAATGTTTATTATCGTCGAATGAATATTTTTACTACAAAATATTGTATTGTGAGTTTCATTACTCCCTTTTTAAATGCTTTTGCAATATATATTTTTGGGACTGAGAATACATACGCTTTTATAAATATTTGACGAAATAGACACAAGTAATTAAAACTACATTATATGGTTGAATGTTCGAAGCCGAATATGCCTCTTTTTGCTTGGTAGCCTAAGAATTAGTAAACTGATCTACTAATTGACGCGAATCCTAAAGATAGATCTATTGGGCCTAACAAACCTCATCCATGGTTGCGGATGCTTTAGTACTTCGCTGTTGTTTTATCATGTCCGATGGATGTCCCGGAAAGATAGGGGATATTCTTATATGCATCTTGTTAATGTCAGTTACCATGTGTTCAATCCATATGAATGATTTTTGTCTCTATGCATGGGACGTATATTTATGAGAAATGGAAATAAAAATCTTGTGGTCTATTAAAATAATGGAAATGATTATTTATGATAAACTAATGAACTTACCAACCTTTTGGTTGACACTTTAAAGCATGTTTATTCTCAGGTATGAAAGAAATCTTCCGCTGTACATTTGCTCATTTTAAAGATAGTACATGGAGTCGTTCATGGCATATAGACGTCAATACCTCGCAATGGGACAATCTATTGAAGACTTCGTCCAGATGGATTAGGACGGGTTGTTATACTCTCAGTCTAGCCGGGTAGGTCTCACCGAACACTTGTTCCAAGTGTTTCTTTACGGTTATGATTATGATGATTGGCTTTGCAATGCTTGATTATGATTGTCATGACCAGCTGTGTGGTGCCGGTTGTGTGTATGTCATCCGAGTTCTCGGTCTTGCCATTTTCCAGGCATAGTAAAATTCTTGGGATGACATCAGACGGATGTCGAGAAAAGAAGTACGCATTCCGGGACGCGTAGTACCGGGTAGGATTTTTACCGAGACGCTTGCCTGTTTTTGAGACGGATCATTATGCGTATCATTATTAATATTGTTATTAATTATTATTGTTATTATCAATAAGTATTAAAGTTATTATTATTATTCTTATTACTAGTAAATATTAGTTACCATTTATTATTATCATATTTATAATTATAATAATGATTATTATTATTATTGTTATTACTAAAATGATTATCATTACTAGTATTTTTATTATTATTATTATTATTATAAATATCTTAATTATTATTAATATTAGTATTATTATGATTAGAATAAGTATTATTATTATTATTATTATTATTATTATTATTATTATTATTATTATTATTATTATTATGAATAAGATTATTATTATTAATAAATTATCATTAATATTGTTATTATTATTGTTGTTATTCTTATCGTTATTATTAAAAGTATTATTATTAAAATTTTAGAATTTTCATTGTTATCAATATAAGTATTATTATTATTATTACTAAAAGTATCATTACTTTTAAATCTATAATTTTTATTAAAAGTATTATTATTACTATCATTATTATAATAATTATTATTATTAGTATTAAAATTATTGTTACTATCATTATACTTATTCTAATATTATTATAACTATTAATTTGCAAACAAAAGATTATCTATATAAAATATATTTTATTATTTAAAATATATAAAATATATAAAATGAATATATAATGAAATATATAAGTTAATGATATAAAAATTTATATCACTAATAATAATATATATATTTGTTCGATTACAAGTATATGTTTTAATATATATATGATTGATATAGGTTCGTGAATCCGAGGCCAACCTTGCATTGTTCAGTTCCGTCGTATGCATATTTTTACTACAAAATATCGTATCGTGAGTTTCATTACTCCCTTTTAAAATGCTTTTGCAATATATATTTTTTGGGACTGAGAATACATGCGCTGCTTTTATAAATGTTTGACGAAATAGACACAAGTACTTAAAACTACATTCTATGGTAGGATTATTAGACCGAATATTGTAACACCCCGCCAAAATCGTCATTGACGCGGATGTTAACTCTGGTCCCAGTGCTCGGCTTGACTTCTAAGTAACAACAGAGTTCTACAGCGGAAGTAATGTATCTAAGTACCTGAGACAAAACATGCTTAAAGTGTCAACACAAAGGTTGAGTGAACAACATAGGTTTAATAATCGTAACAAGTTTTAGACCACAAGATTTAATTATAAAGTTTAATCAGTTCGGTAGTAGTGCTGGTGTATATGATATCGATACTAACCATAAGTTACCCTAAACACATCACGTTCGTGTCGTGAATCATTATTATGTATCCATTGACCATAGGTCATCCGGATAGAGACGTCACTCTCAATAGCGCTATTCACAATAACTAAGCTTGACTTTATACGTAGCAATTAACGATATCATGGTAGGGATTTAGCATGAATCAAAGCATGTTAGCACAATTTGAACTAATCAGAATAAAGTTTGAGTACTTGCGTCTAAGCGTAAAACAGTTTGAAAGCAAGCATGTGTCTCACCCCAAAGTTTAAAATAAGTAAATAGAAAAAGTTAAAAAGTGGGGCTATGAAGTTCACCTTAGTAGCAAGTAGATATTCCACGCAAGTAGTAAGAACGGAGTATGTAATCGGAGATCTCAACCTAGAGATGTAATGTTTAATTAGTTAATGTCTATTAGACATAAGTTTGTTTATTAATATAGTAAACTATATTAACAGTGACCATTCTCAAGAAAAGTTATATTCATATAAGTGATAATATACTTAGTGATATTAAGTGTTACTATATAATTAGGTGTATAGGTTATACTAATAATAGTATTATTATTTACTTTTATCAACTATTATGTATCTTATCATAATATGTTACGTGTATAATTATATCTATGTGATACATACATATATATTCTTTATTTATTATTATACATGTATGTGTTCATATATATATATATATATATATATATATATATATATATATATATATATATATATATATATATATATATATATATATATATATATATATATATATATATATATATATATATATATATATATATATATATTAGGTGTAGGTGTTACATATACATAAGTGTAAGATGGTACGTATATATATACTTATTACTTTTATTATTATGTTTACTAATCGCATATAACTTACATAATGCACATTCATTCATTCATACACACGTACATATACATACATATATACATATACATATACACGTATGTATATATTTACATATACACACACACATATACCTACAATGTATACATGCTCACACGTACGTATGCATGCATGCATGCACGTATACCATGTTCATAACTACGTTACTAATCCATAATCATAACTTTTATCATAATCTTAACCTAATCACAACATAATAATTAATCATATTCATAACTCTAATCCTTATTATCCATATGTAGTATCCAAACATATAACCCTAATCTTTAATACATAAACAATTCCTTTTCATAATCTATATCATAATCATTATTATCTATTAATCGAACTTATGCACATAAAATCATAACTTTTATTCATGATCATATCCTAATATCATTACTCATCACATAAAATCATAATCTTAATACTTATTCATAACCTAGTAACTTCTTAATCTATTCGATTCATACTCATATCTTATGCCATAATCATATTCATCTCATTCATTAATCCTCTATCATCATGATCTATCATCATGATCATATTTATAAACCCTAACCTTTTTAATCATCATTACCTAATTATATTCAATATTCATTAACAAATTATTACTTCTTCGTAACCATAACCTATTTATCTTTATTCATTATCCTTTATTATAATCATGTTCATCATACCTATAACTTTTATTTATTTTAATTAACTTGTATCAACATTCATGATCAACTTATTTTCATACTAAATTTATTACTAGTTCATAATTTAATCTATACTTTAATCTTTTTCATCATCACTAACATATTCATAATACTTATATTTATTCATACAAAGTCACTTTTATTAATTCAATGTACTTAACATAATACTTAAAAGTAATAAATATGAAACAAGATTAAGCTAGGGTTTTAGGACTACCTTATGAAATTAAAGATCAAGAAAGAGTTGATGATTGACAGGTGAAACAGAAGCAAACTGCAGCAGTAACTTTGACCCAATTGGAGGGTTTCTTGTGTCCTTTTATTCGACAGAAACAACAGCAAATAGCAGCAACAATCAACTTGATTAGGGCTATTTTGATCACGATTTTAGCTGGAAATAAAAGGGTTGTTGTGAACACGAATGCAGCAAGACAAACAACAACAAGTAGCGACTGTTTTTGGGCTGTAACAGGTGACGAAAAAACTGCAAGAACACAATAGGAGGTGGCGACAGAAAAGGGTTGTGATGGGTGGTCGATTGCAGCTGTTGAAGGAGCTGTGAAGATGACAATTTGCAGCAGGATGTGATGGTGATCGGCTGAAATCACAGCAGCAGGGAAACAGCAGGAAGATGGCGATTTACAGGCTGTGTTGGAGGGTTATTTTGGTCGACTGCAACAGCAGGTTTGAAGGCTGCTGTAGTCGAATACAGTTGGGGATTTTTGAGCGTTGCTAGTCGACACAAGAAGGCTGGAATGTGGCAGCTTAGTCGACAAAATAGAGGGAAAGAAGGAAGATATCAGTCGACTAAATGCATAGGGGTTTTGTGGTGATCTTATGGAAAACATGATCTCCTTTTATAGTTGTTCTAGTTTCCTAATCCCACTAGGATAGCTTAATGATCAAGAACAAATAATTAGGATTTCACTAGGATTAAGTTACATAGTGATCAAGTTTAGTCTTCTCTTTTTTTTTTATTAATCTATCCGTTTTTTTATACATGTATTTTTTTTACGGCACATATGTATCTATTATGTATTATATATATATATATATATATATATATATATATATATATATATATATATATATATATATATATATATATATATATATATTATTACTAATATTAGGATTACATTTTATTTAAATATTAGACCTTAACTTTATAAATTTTACTAAGTTCATATTAGTCCTTATATATTTTTAATTCAACAAAATGTCACATTTATTTTATGACATATCGTTTATTTAGTATTAGGGTTTTAATAATAATTCCAATCATTCAATGTAAGTATAAAGGTTCGTTCGTCGAAATGGATAACAACCCTAATGATGATGCACAGGATATGACATTGAAACCCTAAGGACAACTTGATTAATTCAAAAGGGAAAAATGAGGGTTGTTATAAATATCACCCCTTTAGCTTGGTAGCCTAAGAATTAGGGAACAGACCCCCTAATTGACGTGAATCCTAACGATAGATCTATGGGCCTAACAAACCCCATCCGGGTTACGGATGCTTTAGTACTTCAATTTTTATACAGACGAGAGGATTCAGTTATACAGACGACAGGATTCTGTTTTGGGATATTCTAAATGCATTATGTTAATGTCGGTTACAAGGTGTTCACCATATGAATGATTTTATCTTTATGCAGATGAGAGGATTCTGTTTATAAATATGAAAATCTTGTAGTCTATTAAAATTATGGAAATTATTGATTATGATTAACTAATGAACTCACCAACCTTTTCGTTGACACTTTTAAGCATGTTTATTCTCAGGTATGAAAGAAATCTTCCGCTGTGCATTTGCTCAATTTAAAGATATTACTTGGAGTCATTCATGGCATATTTCTATAGACGTTACATTCGAGTCGTTGAGTTCAAAAAGGATTATTATAAAGTAAATGGCAGATTAAGTCATTTATAGTTTGGTTATAATGTGAAATGGTATGCATATTTGTCAGCTATCATTGTAATGAAAGAAGTGTCTTTTAAAAACGAATGCAATGTTTGTAAAACGTATCATATAGAGGTCAATACCTCGCAATGGGACCAAATGTAATTGTATTCATCCATATGGATTTGGATGGGTCATCTCATGTAGTATCAGAGCGATGGTCTTAGTGAACCAGGTCTTGCATTTGTGTGTCTAATTGATTAGATAGTTAATAACATGCATTAGTAAGTCAGGACTTCGACCTTAGCTGCATGTCAAAAGTTTTGCTTCTCATTTCTTGTCGAAAATTGCTTGCTTATTATTCTTAAGTCTAGACATATTTTCCTTCATTTATTGCATAGATTGTGTATCATATCTCAGCATATCTGTTACTGTAAACTTTACCTGACATCTTCCAAAGATTTCTCCGTGATTTATGGAATCTTGGTATTATATATACATATGCAAATTATGTATTGAAGAATACCAATCTAAATCCTATAATCTATTTCATATCAAAAATCATTTCCCTGACTGCCGCAACCCGTTCAAGTTCCTCGGATTCCGATATGGATTTCCACTCGAGCTCCGAAAACATTGTGATCGGAATGGATCAGCCAATTAGCCATCATCTATTCTGGATGAATTGGGGATGGGTTCATAGTCTACTTAATCATTGGAGACAAGAAGAAGGTGATCCCTTCCATCCACCACATTTTCCTCTTGGCGAAGAACCTGAAGCACTTACCGGCGAACCTGTTCGAAACACCATTTTCTCTCTCATTTCTAGAGTATCTCGTCACGATTATATATTATCTCAAATTTTAAATCTTATTCATCCGCTCATCCGAACCGATAATCATCCCAGTGTAATAGAAGAGGTCAACGAGCTTCGCGCTCGCGTAGTGGCTTTGAAAAATATGGTGCAAAGATTACAAGCACCAGCAACAACACCAGTACCACCAACAACATCCACATCGCAAGCCTCAATACCACAAGCACCAGCAGCATCACTGGCACCAACAGTACCATTACCACCAACAACAACATCCGCACCTCAACCTCAACATCACAATCTGTACGTCGAGCATCTACATCATACACACCATAGATACCAAAGAGTACCAACAACAATAAACGATGATGTAATGATTCATAACTTCATTGGAGAAATATTCTGCGGCGATTGTGTAATCTCTAAAGTCTTAGAGATTATATATTCTAGTCCTAACCATAAATCAGATGATCGAACTGAAATGATGAAGGGATGAGTATAAACCCTGACAGGAATGGTGCGTGCGTTACAAACTAGAGTTATTATACAAACAGCACCAGCAGTACGTTAGTGTCACTAGCACTAGCAACACCTACAGCATCGCAATCTCCGCCAGTTCCATAATCATCGTGGACATCATCACGAATCAACAACGAGTATATTATCAACGAGTTATGAAGTATTAACTCATTCCCTCTGAAGAATTTATATGTATATCTTATATATATATATTTATATATATATATATATATATATATATATATATATATATATATATATATATAAATTTTGGAAATCATAATATATCTTTTCGTACTAAACTATTACGTATGAATTTTAAGGGTAAGTACTACTCGGTTAATTCATATTACTAATATGCTATGATGTACATCTTTTATTAACAACTTAACCATTAATAACTACAATATCTGTTTTAACTCAATGAATTCCATTCCATAATAAACCAAGTGTGATAATCAATTGCATGTTTGATTTTACACTTTTATCTTCGATGTACTCAAAACTTTCTAGACAACATCATTCGTACCTTTCGAAATTCGCAAGAATTCCACGAGCATTAACATTCATCACCAAGGAATATCAATAAGAATAAATAATGAAGTATTGATTAAATTAATGAAATACTCGGCGAAGATTATGTAATCTCTAATATTTTAGAGATTATTCATTTCTAATCCCAGCCGAAAATCAAATGAGCTCAATATGATATTAACTCATTAAATCTGTATTACATCTGAAGAAAATAAATATACACATATTCTCATAAAGAATATAATGAAAAATTCTCTTGTACAAAATATTACTTGTGAAACTTTTAACGGGTAGGTAATACCCAAGAGATATATAAATTC
The DNA here is from genome assembly GCF_046630445.1 of Rutidosis leptorrhynchoides. NCBI lineage: Eukaryota > Viridiplantae > Streptophyta > Magnoliopsida > Asterales > Asteraceae > Rutidosis > Rutidosis leptorrhynchoides. The sequence continues at coordinate 253,190,787 of NC_092337.1, forward strand.
ACAATTAATATGTTACATTTTTCAAATCTAATTCAGCAATCATCAACTATACTCACTACTTTCACAACAATATATATTCTTTTATAGAAATCAAAACAACCATTCTCATCCAAATTTGATTACATATTCTGATTTTGACAAATCAAAATCCAAGTCAAGATTTAACAAGAAGACATCACTCTTAGATTCCTACATTTTTCAAAGCCATACTTTGAATTCAAAACTGTGCTAGAACATCACTTTTATTCATAACACTCAGAAAGATATTAGAATCATTCAAGATTCACGATGATTTCATCATTTGGATATTGACGATGACAATCTACGTTCAAACCCTTCAAAATTTCTGAAGACACCTCAAATAATGAACAATCGAGAAGATGATCCAACCACACGTTATATATGAAAAGAAAGATTTAGCCATAATAGTTATGCACCTGGAGAACACTCAAAACCTAAGTAAAATTTTAACCTATATATGTGCTAGATCCTTTGGCATTATTATTACCGAAAATAATTTTGCAAATTTCTTTCAAGATAGCCAGTTTTGTCACACCTCCAGCAAATAAATTTCAACTTTTCATTCGAATAAGCCTTATTATAACTTTAATATATACATTTGCCCTTTCATCATCATTACTGGGAAACCGTTTATATCCCATCACATTAGAAGAAAACTTACCAGCAACTTCATTACTCATTGGCTTAAGTCTCTCCGAAAAACCATTATATCTGTTAATTAAAACCCAATCATATACTCATCCGCATCTTGTAACGAGAATTGTCATACCAATTACTGGGAATCAGCAATCAGTATTTTGAATCTCGTAACGTTTCAACATCAACAGTTATATGTATACATATAACATTTATCTCTTAGAATTATGATCTTCCATTCTGAAATTCTGAAAACCCAATTTACGAATCAATACTCTGAATGTTGAAGAAGCTGAATGAAGCAGCAAAAACTGTAAACGACCTTAACAGTTGAAGGTTTGATGATAAAGAATAGTGTGTTGGCAAAGCTCATAAAAGTTAGAACTGGAAAACGGATTGAGCAAACCATGAAGGAGGCTGTGGACAAATCACAAAGACTAAACATGCCTTCAAAGAATCCAAATGATTCAATATCTGCTGAAGTCATTAACGAATACCTTGCTCCTAACTCTAAACCTTTACGGACAAATCTTCTTCATCATACTTCGATATTAGAAATTCTAAGATATCATCATATCTTTCATTATAAATATCCTCGATATTTCTAAAGATATTTTCATAACTATTCTTATCTGAAATTATATATCTTCGCACTATCTGCGTTACATCATAAAGGAAACTGTTTTAGTTTCTAAATTCTGGAAAATTCGAATTTAAAATATGAATGTTTTTTTTAAGTAGTGTTGGGAATTGAAGCTTGAGTTAGTATAATATAATGACACTTGATCAACGTTATTATATTACAGTAAGGCATGATGAGTTTCTAGTGGAACGTGATAATTCACAGACCATAACGTCATCATGTGCCATGTTTCTTACATTCTACTTAATCTCCAAATACATCGAGAACATATCTTCCTGATAGTTCTATATTTCTATTGAATTCTAGTAATTTAACCAATCAAGATCGTGCTATTACAATTTCTCTCTTAGAACATTAGTTATGTTCATTCGAAACTCCATACCTACGAATTTTGGACCATTACTTGCTTCACACAAAGGCAAGAGGAGAAAACAAAAGCACAAAGCTTCGAAATATAAATAGGAGTATAAATAGAAAATAAGAGGGATCAGTAACCCTGGATGTCGATAATTATGGAAAGACAGATGCAAGGAAGGATTATGAAAATCACCACTCCAAGAGCGAAATAGAAATAAATAGATTCCTCCGGAGGGAGTTGGAAAAGAAGGATAATTGAAAGGAACATATCAAGGATTAGAAATGGATCAAGCATATTGACGAACGTTTTAGAAGTATGAATTGGGGAAGAAAGTATAGAAGATGTGAGTTGTGGAAATTAGGAAACAAAGGGAGAGGATTTATAGTGAAATATCAGACAGAACAATCTGGACAGATTATCTCATCTAAGCAAAAGAAGATCCTAATTTCCTTAATTACCGAAGAATCAAATCTTATATAGATTATAAAGATTTTCTTTAATCAGGAGATCAACCGTGTCTTCGTCAAAAGATATGACAAAACTTTACTTTTCTCATTTCACTTTTTTGCGATAGCTTCACTCGTACTCTTCACAAAATCAAATTGTTTTATCCATATTACTCACTGATGATAAAACTCTAAATTCCAACTCGTATGCATCATGAAAACATACTTATTGTCAGTCATGATGATCCCAATCAAATTTCGGGACGAAATTTCTTTAACGGGTAGGTACTGTAACGATCCGGAAATTTCCGACCAAATTTAAACTTAATCTTTATATGATTTTGAGACGATAAGAAAAGTCTGTTAGGTTGAGTCTCAAAATTTTTGAACTGTTTTCTTGCATTCATTTAACTTCGACTATTCTCAATGATTCACGAACAATTGTTTGTAAATAAATACGTATATATATATATATATATATATATATATATATAAATGTAAGTATGTATAATAGTTTGAAATTATAAAATATAATTTAAACATTAGAATTAAATATGTAAAATAGGATAAAAATAATTAACTGTATTTTAAAATGAATCTATATATAAATATATATGAATTCTATGTATAATTATTAATATATGTATATAGTAATATATATAAAATTTATAAATATTAAATATTAAATATATGTTATTATATAATATATATTATATGATTATTAAATAGTATATAATTAATAAATTGTAATATTAATATATTAAATTTAAATTATAAAATAAAATAGTTGTTATAGTATTATTACTAATATTACTATTATCACGAATAATATTAATATTATTATAATTAGTATTATTAATTATTAATACCATTATTATTATAATTGATAGTAAAATTATAATTTTAAGTCATTATTATAATTATTACTATTATGATTACTAAAAATTTAATATTTTTATTTAAAATTATTTGTTCATCATTTTTATTACATTTATCATTATTACTCTTATCATTATTAATGTTAATATTAGTATTATTAAATATTTTATAATTAATAATATTAGTGTTTCTACTATTAGTATTTCTATTATTATTAATCAGTATTATTAATATAATTATTATTAATTGGAGTTATTATCATTACTTATATATTTATTAATTGATAATACTAAGTATATAATTTATAAATTTAGAAATACAGATATAGAATATGAATCTGTTTCATATCCACATCAACAAGATATATTCTTGTCTCTAAATCTAAACAAAAACGAAATTAATATCTCAGATATAAACAAGAATCAGTTACATGTAATTATCTGCTTTTTTTTTATTCTACTGATTGAAAAAAATTGTACTTCCTGTCTACCAAATTGTTAAAAGTCGATTTCACATATTAATTAGGATCCAATTCAACTGTTAAATCACGTACTCAATCACACTATATAATGTACCCTCTGCAAATTACAGATTAAAAAACCAGATTTATAAAAAAAAGTGTTCATTCTCTGTTCTTGAGTCCAATTTTTAAAAGCTTCGAAAACGAATCTAATTTCAAAAACTAGAAATGCATGAGTGTTAGGAATATTTTACTAAATCTTTCTGCAAAGTTTTACGATCCAATTCCTCAAAACGAATTCGAATTTTCGAGTCAAATGTTTAAATCAAAAAAGTCAAACAATTTGTTCTTCACAAAATTTGAACTTGTTTTGATGTTTTAATTTAAATTGAAGATCCAGATAGTTTCTAATAACGATTTAAAACCTTTTTCATTTGGAAATCGTGATCTAAAACACTTTTAAAATCGAGTTTGATGTTTGAGTTCTTGAGAGGTATAAACGAGCTATACAGCTCTTTTTTTTTTAATTATTTTATTTTTGTTTTAACTAATTTAATCACTCACTAATGATTTCTATATAGTTTTCAAATCCTAAATTAAAGAATTTATTAGCTATTAATATAGTTTGAACTCTGGTCGATGTGCTGTATGAAGAAGATGAACAAAATACTAATATTACGGGTTATATTTAAATTTAGGGGGCTTAAATCAGGAAAACATATATGGACGAGTGGTTAAGTGTTGGTTCGGGTGAGGGAGAGGTCTCGGGTTTGAGCCCGATTTGGTACATTTTTTTCTTAAAAAACCTTATTAAAGGTAGTTTTATTTTTACTATCATTAATATGTTATTATTATTATTATTATTAATTATTATTATTATTATTATTATTATTATTATTATTATTATTATTATTATTATTGTTATTAATTATTATTGTTATTATCACTAAGTATTAAAGTTATTATTATTATTAATAGTAAGTATTAGTTACCATTTATTATTATCATGTTTATAATTACAATTATGATTATTATTATTATTATTATTATTATTACTAAAATGATTATCATTACTAGTATTGTTATTATTATTATTATAAATATCCGAATTATTATTAATATTAGTATTATTATGATTAGAATAAGTATTATTATAATTATTATGAATAAGATTATTATTATTAATATATTATCATTAATATTGTTATTATTATTGTTGTTATTCTTATCGTTATTATTAAAAATATTATTATTAAAATTTTAGAATTTTCATTGTTATCAATATAAGTGTTATTATTATTACTAAAAGTATCATTACTTTTAAATCTATGATTTTTATTAAAACTATTATTATTACTATCATTATTATAATAATTATTATTATTAGTATTAAAATTATTATTACTATCATTATACTTATTCTAATATTATTATAACTATTAATTTGCAAACAAAAGATTATCTATATAAAATATATTTTATTATTTAAAATATATAAAATGAATATATAATGAAATATATAAGTTAATGAATAAAAATTTATATAACTAATTATAATATATATATTTGTTCGATTACAAGTATATGTTTTAATATATATATGAATGATATAGGTTCGTGAATCCGAGGCCAACCTTGCAGTGTTCAGTTCCGTCGTATGCATATTTTTACTATAAAATATCGTATCGTGAGTTTCATTACTCCCTTTTTAAATGCTTTTGCAATATATATTTTTGGGACTGAGAATACATGCGCTGCTTTTATAAATATTTGATGAAATAGACACAAGTACTTAAAACTACATTCTATGGTTGGATAATTAGACCGAATATCACCCATTTGGCTTGGTAACCTAAGAATTAGGGAACAGACCCCCTAATTGACACGAATCCTAAAGATAGATCTATGGGCCTAACAAACCCCATCCGAGTTACGGATTCTTTAGTACTTCAATTTTTATACAGATGAGAGAATTCTGTTATACAGACGAGAGGATTCTGTTTTGGGGATATTCTATATGCATTATGTTAATGTCGGTTACTAGGTGTTCACCATATGAATGATTTTATCTGTATGCAGACGAGAGGATTCTGTTTATAAATATGAAAATCTTGTGGTCAATTAAAATTATGGAAATTATTGATTATGATAAACTAATGAACTCGCCAACCTTTTGTGTGATGCCCCGTACAAAACCATCGTGTACGATTCGTCAACAACAGGATCTTTACACGGTCAAATACTACATGCTGTTTGAAAACCAGTTTTGCATTCATAAAAAGATATCATTTACAAAAGATAACGTGACACAAAGTTCGTTACAAAGTCATTATTTGAAAATAACATAAGTTACGAATGCAAGATAAAAGTTTCATGATTGAAACATCTCAAAGTAATGCAGCGGAAATCTAACACAGCAGGTCCATAACAGCAAGTCTATAACACAAAGACAGCAAGTCTAACAGCGGAAGCAACATCGTCTAAGCACCTGAGAAATACACGCTTAAAAGTCAACACGAATGTTGGTGAGCTATAGTTTGTAATCAGTAAAGTAATGTAGACCACGAGTTATCGTATTCAAAACAGTATGAAAAGTATATGCTTATCCTTGGACACCCGGTAACTAACTTAACGTAATAGTAATACCCCCTAAAAGTACACTTGGTGAGTGCGTATGTCCTCGGAGTATCAAACACCCGTTAAATGCTAGCGCGACTAGCCCGAGTGGGGATGTCAAACCCTATGAATCCATATCTAATATTCGCGTTCACCGGTTCAAAACCAATGATTAAACGTTACCGTGCTAAGGGGAATCTTTATGCCGTTATATAACCCACACATATGTAAAGTTTAAGTACTCGTGTCAAGTAAGTAAAACATAAAAAGCGCATGTATTATCAGTCCCAAAAATAGTATAAGTAAAAAAGGGAAGCTATAACTCACAGTGAATAAGCAGTAAAAGTCGATACGAAACATATGCAGGTAGTAAGTCGGTCCGAAAGGTCGTCAACCTAAGTCAAAGGTCACTAGGTCAGTATGTTGTCCCAAAAGGTTAAAAGTGAATAAATTAAGTTTAAGTGTCATCATCGACATCATCATTATCATCATCATTCATCAACGCTAAGGTAAGTTTAACAAGAATAGAGATCGAAACAAAAGGTTGATTTCGGACCGTTGTTACGACCTCTGTACAAATCGAAAAGGCACATAGTCAGTGGATATGGCTCCGTATGTGAGTCCTCTAACTGCTGACCAATATTTAGAACCTAACTCGTCTTCGTTTAACCGTGACGATGGTTTAAGTCCGAGTAGGTCAGAAATTTCAGCACAACGTTACAAGGGCGTAGTGACTTTCGGAAGGCTATAAATCCTAAACCGTATATCGGATTAAGTCGAGGCCTAAATGAAAAGTCATCTACTCGAAACGAAATATCTGAAAATTAATTTTTCAGAAGCCCAGGAGCTGATCAGACCCCAAAAAACAGCAAAAAAGTGCTCCGGTGAGGTTCTTGGTGCTTGATGCTCATCACGGTTCTCATCCTTGATGCTTGTAAGATTCAAGTGTAGAACTCTTTGATGTTTTAGCATCACTTTGACCAAGGTTCAACCATCAACACACAACTAAAAGTAAAATCTATCATTCTACAAGTTTTGAACATCAAGATTGCCTCTTTATTGTATGAATCCAATAAAGCTTCAACCTTTGTCCATTTTACACAAGTTCATGCATCTATATCATATGTGATGATGAAGACTTGATCTTTATCATCACAACAAACACAAAAAGGTTCCAAGTAAGTGAGATCTATAATAATAACTTAGATCTCAAGTATTAAGAAAACCCTAAGCTAGAAAGCTTGGATCTTTACAAGATTAATGAGACCATAAGCTAGAAAGCTAAGATCTTTAACAAAATAATGAAAGTAATGAGACCATAAGCTAAAAAGCTAAGATCTTTAACATAATAATGTAACCCTAAGCTAAAAAGCTTGGATCTTTAGTGTTCTTGAAGATCTTGAAGCATAAAGCTTGGACCTTTAAGATACATGAAGATTACAAACACAAGTTTGAATCTTTATAACAAAATAACAAGATTAAAGCTAAAAAGATTTAGATCTACAAAATAAGTGAAGATTCAAAGCTAGGAAGCTTGAATCTTTCATGATCTTGAAGGATTCAAACCCAAGTTTGAATCTACAAGATGTAATCAAGATCAAAAGCTAAAAAGTTTGATCCCTTTGATGATGTCGTGGGTGATGAAGGGAGAAGAAGAAGAAATAAATCAAAAACTTACACTTTTTAGAGTGAGAAAGACTAGAGAGAGAATTAGAGAGTAAGTGTGTGTAAATTGCAAATGTGATCAAGTGTGAAATGAGTGAAATAAGGCTTGTATTTATAGGTGGTGAGGTGAGGGTGGGGTGGTTTAGGCCGTGGGTTAGTGGGGGGTGGTGGGGGGGGGGGGGACAAGTGTGACAACCCGGAAATTTCCAATCAAATTTAAACTTTATCTTTATATTATTCCGACACGATAAGCAAAGTTTGTTAAGTTAAATCTCAAGAATTTTAAATTGTGTTCATACATTCATTATAACCTCGTCAAACATAGTCAAACATCCACATACAAACACGGATAGGATAATATAGTCAAACATCCACATCTCGTTCCTGCAGTTGCTGTAACCACATACAAACACGGATAGGATAATAACGAATGATCATGGTGGCCTGTAAACTGTTGTACCTGCAATGGACGTGGGTAGATGTCTAGGGACTTGCATAAAATGCATCAACAGAAGGTGTGAGTTGTAAGAAAAGGAAGGAGGTGAATTTATAAGAAAATCTCCGACAGAACAATTAAAATGGACGATCGCATTTAAAGCGGATCCTAATTCCTTTTGTTACAGGAGAATCAAATCTTATTACAAAGATTTTCTTCAAATCCCTTGAAATCTGGAAATCAATCATATCTACGTCAAATGATAAGATGAATCTACACTTACTCATTTCACTCTTCTATGTTAGCTTCATTCGTACTCTTCATATAAATAGATTGTTTATCCAAATTATTCGCTGATAATAAAACTCTAATTTTCAGCCTGTATGCATCATGAAAACATACTTATTATCATTCACGACCTTTCCACTCAAATTTCGAGACGAAATTTCTTTAACGGGTAGGTACTGTGACAACCCGGAAATTTCCAATCAAATTTAAACTTTATCTTTATATTATTCCGACACGATAAGCAAAGTTGGTTAAGTTAAATCTCAAGAATTTTAAATTGTGTTCATACATTCATTATAACCTCGACCAAATTCCGACGATTCACGAACCGTTATATATAAATAAATATGTATATATATGTATGTATATATATATATATTATAACTTGAGAATATTAATAAAGTATTAAACGTATAATACTTTACATGATCGTATTTGTTTCAATATGTTTATCGATGGAATTAGAAGATAATATCAAATTGTTGATTTATTCGATACATTATGATATGATTACGGGTCTATGTTATGAGGTCCACTGTGATTTAAGAAATCTATTCTTTTTGACAACATTCGGAAAATGGTAAAGTGATTTATAAGTAAGAACGTGAAGTGTAAATAACTTAGATGTTGGGATATCGACAAGTTAAGTAACTCGACATTTTTCATTAAGATGATTTCATACGTTTATTTAACCTTTGAACTTTATCCCATGCTTCACCAACAAACTGTAATTTAAAAACTTGAAACCTATTATGAATATATATGATTCTATTTTTTTAAAACATTTTATGATATAACGATTTCCATTATTTTAACCTTTAAACAAAATGATTATGAAAAATATATTTGGTTTTGGAAAACAAAATTATTATATTTATTTGATTTAGTTTCAAACGTACAAAAAAACGTTTTCAGTTTAAAAAGAACTTTATTATTAAAACGTATATAACTTTTATAAATATCTAGAACCACTTTTGACAACTCATTACTTAACCAGTATGATAAAGATAACGATATTTATATTTTATTTTATTAAATATATATAACGATTTAAATTAATATTATATATATTTATACGCGTATTATACGTACATAGTTTTATACTTTTACTATACTTAAACTTTACCTTTACTTTATTTTTACTTTACTTTAACTTTAATAATTCACTTTAATAATTCATACTTTAATAATTCACTTTAATAATTCATACTTTAATAATTCACTTTAATAATTCATACTTTAATAATTCACTTTAATAATTCATACTTTAATAATTCACTTTAATAATTCATACTTTAATAATTTACTTTAATAATTCAAAAATCTATTATAAATAGAATTCAATAGGTTTCATTATTTCATAGAAACCTGAAAATATTTTTCTCTAAACTCTCTCAATCGATTTACATATATATATTTACTCCGTATTATTTCAAGATATTATTAGTATACATAAAATATTACGTCAGAGTGCTGTTCAAGTGATTTCGAAATTGTTTTTCGGGTGGGATTGGATTAAGGAAATTATGGATTATATCTATGGAGGTGATTGGTATGGTTCGTGGGTATGCTCGTGAAGTCAATATAGTGTTTATCATCTCCGTTGCGTCTACGTACCTTTCCTGCAATATTAAATCTCAATATTGATACGTGAGTACTCATAATTTAACTTTTACATACTAATAGTGTATCCCTGACTAGTGCTCGAGTATATAGGATTATGCATGTTTGTACTTTTGATATTGCCTTTAGTTAGGTTATGTTGAATCCTAAATTAGTTATATATGCGACTGAGATAAGGTATAAGATATGCATGTCGTTGGAAAGCTAGCGAAAAATTAAGAACTTTTCATTTAGATATCGAATGATTTCGATGAACGGATTTGAAGTTATAGTCCATCGAATTTTTGTATTATTATTAAAAATGATTATTATTATCGTCGTTATTATCGTCGTTCTAGTTTTATCTTATTATTATTATTCTTATCTTTATCAATAAAAGGATTTATCATTAAAAATTGTTATTTTTTTTATTATTACTATCGTTAAAGTTATAATTAGTATTATTATTATTATCCAATTATTATTATTATTATTATTATTATTATTATTGGTATTATTATTATTATTATTATCATTATTAATATATATATATATATATCATTATTTAAAAATGGTTATTGTTATTGTTATTATTATTAATACTATATTATCATTAAGATAATTATTAGTATTATCGTTAATAATATTATAGTAACTATCATTATTAATATTAGTGTAATTAAAACAAATATTTGTAACACCTAATTATTTTGATTACTATTATTATCATTATTACGAACACGATATAAAAGACGATTAAAAGCTATTAAACGAAATGATTAGGAAATAATGGGTAAGAGTATCATGATGAAATTAAAATATTATAAGATATTGATTTAGATAAAATTATCGTTCTTATTATTTTTATCATTACTATTATTATTAAAATTATCGTTAGTATTAAAACTATCATTTTAACAAAAATTATCATTTTAATAGAAATGTCATTGTTACTATAAAATATCATCATTATTATTATTTTAAATAGAATTATTATTTTAAAGATAATATTAAAAATTATCGTAAATATTAAAGTTATCATAATTAGAATTATCGTTTTATCATAATGTCATCTTAGTAATTATAAATATTGATATTTTTATAATAATAATTATTATTACAAAATAATACAACTTTTACTTACTATCATTATAGATATTATTTTATCAAATAAATATTTGATACAAACATATTTTACTACGTGTAATAACTTACTTTAATAATACGTATCATATTTTCTTTATAATATTAAATGAACCCTATAAATTTTATTACTTAATATATATAAAAGTATATTTTATTATATAAATATAATATAAAATTTTATTTATTAATAAATAAATTATATTATTTACTCTAATAAATCTTTTAAAAATATTTAAAAATATAAAACGACGATATTTAAACTATATATTAATCATGTATAAATTTTTGGAAATTATTTTGAGTCAAATTTACTTTTGTTGACTTTTGCATATTAGTCTCGAGCATTAGGATTGTGGTACACTATGACTTGACCTAATTTGTTAGACAAATATTGACCAACACATAAATATATATAATTAATTTAGGTTCGTGAATCCGAGGCCAACCTTGCACTTGTTCAATGACGTTATATGTATTTTTACTATGAAATACAGTATGGTGAGTTTCATTTGCCTTTTTACCCTTTATATTTTTGGGACTGAGAATACATGCGCTTTTATAAATGTTTGACGAAATAGACACAAGTAATTGAAACTACATTCTATGGTTGAATTATCGAAATCGAATATGCCCCTTTTTATTAAAGTCTGGTAATCTAAGAATTAGGGAACAGACACCCTAATTGACGCGAATCCTAAAGATAGATCTATTGGGCCTAACAAACTCCATCCAAAGTACCGGATGCTTTAGTACTTCGAAATTATATCATGTCCGAAGGAGGATCCCGGAATGATAGGGGATATTCTTATATGTATCTAGTTAATGTCGGTTACCAGGTGTTCACCATATGAATGATTATTTTTTTGTCTCTATGCATGGGACGTATATTTATGAGAACTGAAAATGAAATTCTTGTGGTCTATTAAAATGATGGAAATAAATGATTATGATAAACTAATGAACTCACCAACCTTTTGGTTGACACTTTAAAGCATGTTTATTCTCAGGTGTTAAAGAAATCTTCCGCTGTGCATTTGCTCATTTTAAAGATATTACTTGGAGTCTTTCATAGCATACTTCGAAGAACGTTGCATTCGAGTCATTGAGTTCATCAAAGATTATTATTAAATCAATTTATAGTTGGATAGTGGATATTATGAAATGGTATGCATGCCTGTCAATTTTTGATGTAAAGAAAAATTGTCTTTTAAAAACGAATGCAATGTTTGTAAAATGTATCATATAGAGGTCAAATACCTCGCAATGTAATCAACTATTGTGAATCGTTTATAATGTATATGAACGGGTCCTTTCAGTTGGTATCAGAGCGGTGGTCTTAGCGAACCAGGTCTGCATTAGTGTGTCTAACTGATAAGTCGTTAGGATGCATTAGTGAGTCTGGACTTCGACCGTGTCTGCCTGTCAAAAGTTTTGCTTATCATTTCTAGTCGGAAATCATCTGCTTATCATCCATAGGAAATTACCTGCTTATCATTATTAGTCTAGACACGTCTTGCTACATTAATTGCATGAGTAGTGTATAGACAAACTTCATATCTTAGCGTATCTGCTAAATCATGTCTTATCGTATCTGTTACTTTAAACTTTACCTGACATACCCCGCAAATTCCTCCGTAATCTATGAAATCTTTTTATCTCTATATATAGATATCCTATGTAAATAGAATACCTCCCGATAGCCGAAAAATCATTTTTATATCGAAAATCCTTTATCCAATCGTACGAATTGGAATTTGTCATCAGTTCAAGTCACTCGAATTCCGAAATGGAATCTCACTCAAGCTCCGAAAGCAGTGTGACCGGAATGGATCAACCAATCAGTCATCACCTATTCTGGATGAATTGGGGATGGGTTCGTAGCCTCCTCAATCATTGGAAACAAGAAGAAGGCGATCCTTTCCATCCACCACATTGCCCTCTTGGCGAAGAACCTGAAGCACTTACCGGCGAACCTGTTCGAGACACCATTTTCTCTCTCATTTCCAGGGTATCTCGTCACGATTATATACTACATCAAATTCTAGATTTTATTTATCCGCTCGTTCTGACCGACAATCATCCTGGAATAATAGAAGAAGTCAACGAACTTCGCGCTCGGGTAGTGGCTTTGGAGAATATGGTGCAGAGATTACAAACACCAGCAGCAGCACCAGCAGCATAACCAGTACCACCATCATCAATGCCAATAGTACCATTACCACCTCCAACCACAACCGTGTTGTAAACCTCAACTTCACAATCTGTCCCACGAGCATCAACGTCATACGCACCATAGATACCAAGGAGTACCAACAACAATAACTGACGAAGTATTAATTCATAACTTTATTGAAGAAACATTCCGCGGCGATTATATAATCTCTAAAGTCTTAGAGATTATCTAATCTAGCCCTAACCATAAATCAGTTAAGCGAACCAAAATGATAGAAGGAAGAGTAGAAACCCGGACAAAAATGGTGTGTGATTAACAAGTTAAACTTGTTTTACCAACAGCATCAACAGTACCGTCAACGTCACCAGCATCGTCAGTACAGTCAACATCAGAATCAACAACACCTATAACATCACAAACTCTGTCAGTTAAAGAATCACTGTGGACATCATTACGAATCAATAACGTGTATATTGTATCAATAAGTTATGAAGAATTAACTCATTCCCTCTGAAGAAATTATATATATATTTTGTATATATATATATTTTTTGAAATAAAAAATAAATCTTTCCGTGCTAAGCTATTGTGTGTGAATCTTAACTACTCAGTTAATTCATATTACAAATATGCAATAATGTACGTCCCTCACCCGTGACTTAACCATCGTTAACTACAATCTCTGTCTCAATTCAACAAATTCCAATTCCTAATAAATCAAGTATATATTTGATTTTACACTTCATCATTGATGTAACCGAAACTTTTCAGATAACATCATTCGTACTTTGCGAAGTTCACAAGAATTTAACGAAAACCAACATCACATCTCAGCAAATAACGAAGTATTGATTCATAATTTCAATATTATTGAAGAAATACTTATGTAACCTCTAAACCTTCAAGGAATTATTCAATTCTAGTTCCAACCTTAAATCGAATGAGTTTAATTTAGTATTAACTCATTAAAATCTATGTTACATCTGAGGAGAATATATACATATATATTTTCATAAAGACTGTAATAAAATTCTTATGTACAAAATATTAATTGTGAAAATTTTTTAACGGGTAGGTAATACCCGAGAGATATATATAAATTCACAATTAATATGTTACATTCTTCGAATCAGATTAAGCAAATTATCAATTATACTTCCTACTTTCACAATAATATACATTCTTTCATAGAAATCAAAACAACCATACTCATTCAAACCCAATTACGTATTTTGATTTTAAAATTTCAGAATTCAATTCGAGATATAACCGGTACCATTACTTTTAGATTCCTACATCTTTCAAAGCTATACTTTGACTTCAAAAGTGTGTTAGAACATCAAATGTATACAAACGATTACAATCTATGTTCAAACCCTTCAAAAATCTCTGAAGACACTTCAAATAATGAGCAATCGAGATGATGATCCAACCACATATTACCCACAGTTATGTACTTAAAAAGCTCTCGAAACCAAAGTCATAATTCAACACATATCTGTGTCAGATCTTTTGGCATTTATTAGCAAAAATAACCTTGCAATTCCTTTGCAAAGTAGCAAATTATATCACTGCTCCAGCAAGACAACTTCGATTTTTTCATTCGGAGTAGCCTTATCATAATTTTGATATATGTGATTACCCTTTTGTTACCGGAGAACCTTTCATATTCCACCACATTAGCAATAAGCTTACCAACAACTTCACTGATCTTGGGCATTCTGAAGAATCTTTCTATTTATCGAAACCTCATCATTTACTCATCTGCCTCTTGTAACGAGAATTGTCATACGAATCATTGGGAGTTAGCAATCAGTATTTTGAAATCTCACAGCATGTTGACGCCAACAGTTATACATAACGTCTATTTCCAAGGCTTACATACTTCGAATGTGAAGTTTCTGAAAAACACTCTGAACCGCGAACTAGTTCTCGAAATGCTGATGAAGCAACAAAAACTGTAAACGACCTTAGCAGTAAAAAGTTTGATGATAAAGATTAGTGTATTAACAAAGCTCAGAAACAGAGAAGTTTTGGAACTGGAAAACGGATTGAGCAAAGTATGAAGGAGACTGTGGACAAATCACAAAGACTGAACCTGCCTTCAAAGAATCCAAATGATTCAGTGTCTGCTGAAGTCATTAACGAATACCTTGCTCCTGACACTAAACCCTTACAGACAATATTCTTCATCATCCTCTGATATTAGAAATTCTAAGATATCATCGTATCTTTCATTATAAATATCCTCCATATTTCTGAAGATATTTTCATAACTATTTTTATCTGGAATCATTTATCTCTTTGCGCTATCTGTATTACATCAAAAAGGAAACTGTTTAGTTCCTATACTCTGTAAACCTTTGAGTTTAAAATATGAATGTTTTTGAAGTAGTGTTGGAAACTTAAGCATGAGTTAGTATAATATAATGACACTTGATCAACGTGATTATATTACGATAATTCATGCTGAGTTTCTAAATGGAACGTGATGATTCACAGATCATAACATCATCATGTGCCATGTTATACAACTCTTGTATTCTATTTAACCTCTAAAATATCAAGAAAATATTTCTTGATGATTCGGCCTTTTCCAAGGTATTCTAGTAATTTGACAAGTCAAGATCGTGCCATCACAATTTCCTTCCTAGAACGTTAACAATGTTCATTCCGAAAATCATATTTGTGAATTCTGGACCATTACAAGCGGTGCTTAATCGCAAGAAGAAGAAACGAAAGGACAAAACTCCGAAATAGAAATTGGGGTATAAATTGCAGCAAATAAAAGAGAGCATTAACTATGGATGACAATGATTATAGAAGATAGAAACAGAGACTTTGAAATATAAGGGAAGATATAAAGCCCAACGACAAACCAAAAATTATAAACCATATATATCGATGCAAATAGCAATATAAAGACACGGGAGAACTAGAAACACTATAAACCCAAGAGTATAGTAGAAGTAAATAGATTCTTCCGGCGGTAGATGAAAAAGAAGAATGACCGATATGAAAGTTATAAGTATATCGAGAATCAGAACTGGATGGAGCATATTGATGAATACTTTAAAATATGAGTTGAGGGGGAAAGAATAGAAGGTGATGAAACATGACTAGGAACTTAGAAATCAACAGATTTAACTCACACAATGACGGAATAAGTGAATCAAACCCTCTAGTGAATAGGTTAAGCTTTTTGTGATTAATTTAGTCATACCACAACTAAATTAAGTGTGATTAGATCAACACCTAGAGCTATTATTCACCACCTGGGTGATTTGGGTTGAGAGAGAATCGGAGGAGCTCACCAGATCTGAGTGTGTGTAACAAATGAGAGGCTTAACCTAAAAATGAAGAACATAAGACTTTATATACCCCTGCTGTTGACTCACCCGTACGATTCATCCATCAGACATACGAGTTGGCTTCATCAGCCGTACGGGTGATCACTCACTCGTGTCTTCTCATTTAGGTTGTAATTGTGACTTAGCTCAGCATCAACCGTGCGTATGAGCCTGTCAGCCGTACGAGTAAGGCTTCAATCGGACGTCTGACTAAGTCTAACATAGTCAAACATCCACATCTCGTTCCTGCAGTTGCTGTAACCACATACAAACACGGATAGGATAATAACGAATGATCATGGTGGCCTGTAAACTGTTGTACCTGCAATGGACGTGGGTAGATGTCTAGGGACTTGCATAAAATGCATCAACAGAAGGTGTGAGTTGTAAGAAAAGGAAGGAGGTGAATTTATAAGAAAATCTCCGACAGAACAATTAAAATGGACGATCGCATTTAAAGCGGATCCTAATTCCTTTTGTTACAGGAGAATCAAATCTTATTACAAAGATTTTCTTCAAATCCCTTGAAATCTGGAAATCAATCATATCTACGTCAAATGATAAGATGAATCTACACTTACTCATTTCACTCTTCTATGTTAGCTTCATTCGTACTCTTCATATAAATAGATTGTTTATCCAAATTATTCGCTGATAATAAAACTCTAATTTTCAGCCTGTATGCATCATGAAAACATACTTATTATCATTCACGACCTTTCCACTCAAATTTCGGGACGAAATTTCTTTAACGGGTAGGTACTGTGACAACCCGGAAATTTCCAATCAAATTTAAACTTTATCTTTATATTATTCCGACATGATAAGCAAAGTTTGTTAAGTTAAATCTCAAGAATTTTAAATTGTGTTCATACATTCATTATAACCTCGACCAAATTCCGACGATTCACGAACCGTTATATATAAATAAATATGTATATATATGTATGTATATATATATATATATATATATATATTATAACTTGAGAATATTAATAAAGTATTAAACGTATAATACTTTACATGATCGTATTTGTTTCAATATGTTTATCGATGAAATTAGAAGATAATATCAAATTGTTGATTTATCCGATACATTATGATATGATTACGGGTCTATGTTATGAGGTCCACTGTGATTTAAGAAATCTATTCTTTTTGACAACATTCGGAAAATGGTAAAGTGATTTATAAGTAAGAACGTGAAGTGTAAATAACTTAGATGTTGGGATATCGACAAGTTAAGTAACTCGACATTTTTCATTAAGATGATTTCATACGTTTATTTAACCTTTGAACTTTATCCCATGCTTCACCAACAAACTGTAATTTAAAAACTTGAAACCTATTATGAATATATATGATTCTATTTTTTTAAAACATTTTATGATATAACGATTT
The DNA here is from genome assembly GCF_046630445.1 of Rutidosis leptorrhynchoides. Classification (NCBI taxonomy): domain Eukaryota; kingdom Viridiplantae; phylum Streptophyta; class Magnoliopsida; order Asterales; family Asteraceae; genus Rutidosis; species Rutidosis leptorrhynchoides. The sequence goes on from NC_092337.1 coordinate 253,208,907, forward strand.
CTATTATTTTAACCTTTAAACAAAATGATTCTGAAAAATATATTTGGTTTTGGAAAACAAAATTATTATATTTATTTGATTTAGTTTCAAACGTACAAAAAAACGTTTTCAGTTTAAAAAGAACTTTATTATTAAAACGTATATAACTTTTATAAATATCTAGAACCACTTTTGACAACTCATTACTTAACCAGTATGATAAAGATAACGATATTTATATTTTATTTTATTAAATATATATAACGATTTAAATTAATATTATATATATTTATACGCGTATTATACGTACATAGTTTTATACTTTTACTATACTTAAACTTTACCTTTACTTTACTTTAACTTTAATAATTCACTTTAATAATTCATACTTTAATAATTCACTTTAATAATTCATACTTTAATAATTCACTTTAATAATTTATACTTTAATAATTCACTTTAATAATTCATACTTTAATAATTCACTTTAATAATTCATACTTTAATAATTTACTTTAATAATTCAAAAATCAATTATAAATAGAATTCAATAGGTTTCATTATTTCATAGAAACTTGAAAATATTTTTCTCTAAACTCTCTCAATCGATTTACATATATATATTTACTCCGTATTATTTCAAGATATTATTAGTATACATAAAATATTACGTCAGAGTGCTGTTCGAGTGATTTCGAAATTGTTTTTCGGGTGGGATTGGATTAAGGAAATTATGGATTATATCTATGGAGGTGATTGGTATGGTTCGTGGGTATGCTCGTGAGGTCAATATAGTGTTTATCATCTCCGTTGCGTCTACGTACCTTTCCTGCAATATTGAATCTCAATATTGATACGTGAGTACTCATAATTTAACTTTTACATACTAATAGTGTATCCCTGACTAGTGCTCGAGTATATAGGATTATGCATGTTTGTACTTTTGATATTGCCTTTAGTTAGGTTATGTTGAATCCTAAATTAGTTATATATGCGACTGAGATAAGGTATAAGATATGCATGTCGTTGGAAAGCTAGCGAAAAATTAAGAACTTTTCATTTAGATATCGAATGATTTCGATGAACGGATTTGAAGTTATAGTCCATCGAATTTTTGTATTATTATTAAAAATGATTATTATTATCATCGTTATTATCGTCGTTCTAGTTTTATCTTATTATTATTATTCTTATCTTTATCAATAAAAGGATTTATCATTAAAAATTGTTATTTTTTTATTATTACTATCGTTAAAGTTATAATTAGTATTATTATTATTATCCAATTATTATTATTATTATTATTATTATTATTATTATTATTATTATTATTATTATTATTATTATTATTATTATTATTATTATTATTATTGGTATTATTATTATTATTATCATTATTAATATATATATCATTATTTAAAAATGGTTATTGTTATTGTTATTATTATTAATACTATATTATCATTAAGATAATTATTAGTATTATCGTTAATAATGTTATAGTAAATATCATTATTAATATTAGTGTAATTAAAACAAATATTTGTAACACCTAATTATTTTGATTACTATTATTATCATTATTACGAACACGATATAAAAGACGATTAAAAGCTATTAAACGAAACGATTAGGAAATAATGGGTAAGAGTATCATGATGAAATTAAAATATTATAAGATATTGATTTAGATAAAATTATCGTTCTTATTATTTTTATCATTACTATTATTATTAAAATTATCGTTAGTATTAAAACTATCATTTTAACAAAAATTATCATTTTAATAGAAATGTCATTGTTACTATAAAATATCATCATTATTATTATTTTAAATAGAATTATTATTTTAAAGATAATATTAAAAATTATCATAAATATTAAAGTTATCATAATTAGAATTATCGTTTTATCATAATGTCATCTTAGTAATTATAAATATTGATATTTTTATAATAATAATTATTATTACAAAATAATACAACTTTTACTTACTATCATTATAGATATTATTTTATCAAATAAATATTTGATACAAACATATTTTACTACGTGTAATAACTTACTTTAATAATACGTATCATATTTTCTTTATAATATTAAATGAACCCTATAAATTTTATTACTTAATATATATAAAAGTATATTTTATTATATAAATATAATATAAAATTTTATTTATCAATAAATAAATTATATTATTTACTATAATAAATCTTTTAAAAATATTTAAAAATATAAAACGACGATATTTAAACTATATATTAATCATGTATAAATTTTTGGAAATTATTTTGAGTCAAATTTACTTTTGTTGACTTTTGCATATTAGTCTCGAGCATTAGGATTGTGGTACACTATGACTTGACCTAATTTGTTAGACAAATATTGACCAACACATAAATATATATAATTAATTTAGGTTCGTGAATCCGAGGCCAACCTTGCACTTGTTCAATGACGTTATATGTATTTTTACTATGAAATACAGTATGGTGAGTTTCATTTGCCTTTTTACCCTTTATATTTTTGGGACTGAGAATACATGCGCTTTTATAAATGTTTGACGAAATAGACACAAGTAATTGAAACTACATTCTATGGTTGAATTATCGAAATCGAATATGCCCCTTTTTATTAAAGTCTGGTAATCTAAGAATTAGGGAACAGACACCCTAATTGACGCGAATCCTAAAGATAGATCTATTGGGCCTAACAAACCCCATCCAAAGTACCGGATGCTTTAGTACTTCGAAATTATATCATGTCCGAAGGAGGATCCCGGAATGATAGGGGATATTCTTATATGTATCTAGTTAATGTCGGTTACCAGGTGTTCACCATATGAATGATTATTTTTTTATCTCTATGCATGGGACGTATATTTATGAGAACTGGAAATGAAATTCTTGTGGTCTATTAAAATGATGGAAATAAATGATTATGATAAACTAATGAACTCACCAACCTTTTGGTTGACACTTTAAAGCATGTTTATTCTCAGGTGTTAAAGAAATCTTCCGCTGTGCATTTGCTCATTTTAAAGATATTACTTGGAGTCTTTCATAGCATACTTCGAAGAACGTTGCATTCGAGTCATTGAGTTCATCAAAGATTATTATTAAATCAATTTATAGTTGGATAGTGGATATTATGAAATGGTATACATGCCTGTCAATTTTTGATGTAAAGAAAAATTGTCTTTTAAAAACGAATGCAATTTTTGTAAAATGTATCATATAGAGGTCAAATACCTCGCAATGTAATCAACTATTGTGAATCGTTTATAATGTATATGAACGGGTCCTTTCAGTTGGTATCAGAGCGGTGGTCTTAGCGAACCAGGTCTGCATTAGTGTGTCTAACTGATAAGTCGTTAGGATGCATTAGTGAGTCTGGACTTCGACCGTGTCTGCCTGTCAAAAGTTTTGCTTGTCTAAAGTAGGTGCTTATGTTAGGATCTCATGCAACATTAAGGATAATGCTTAACAAAAATGCTAGTATGTTCCCTCTAATAAATGGGAATTTGTCTTTCATTAATATGGGTCACTAACTTATTTAAATTGGGCTAATTAAATAGTCCACTAGCTAGTGTAGGGTGGGCTAAAGTCCAACAAGGTAGAAAGTCCAACAAGACTAACTAGTGTGCTTTAGTAAATTACTAAGCGTAATTAAGCATCCAAAAACCCAAGTAATTGTTATTATAAAATAACAATTAGTATTTCTTAGTCGTAATATTCTGGTTACGACAAAAGTTAAACGTGTACACAGTACGCAGTTCGTTCAAAATATCAAGTGACACTAACGGTCATAAAGGCTTCCGGGGTTCAAGTTAAGTAACCTACGTACTTAAAGGAACATTTTAATATATAAATGAAAGTAATCCATATGTAGAAAGTTCCCAGATTATAATATAGTTCAGTACGCACAAATACGCAGTTTATGAAAGCACAAAGCACAAAAGCAAGTCGAAAAAGTCGGGTCGTTACATTACCCACCTGTTAATGAAACTTTCGTCCCGAAATTTTAAGCTGAGGTAGACGGTAGAGTTGTAAAGAGGTGAGGATACTTCTATTTCATCTGATCCTCTCGCTCCCAAGTAAACTCAGGTCCTCGTTTTGCATTCCATCGTACTCGGACGATCAGAATCTTGTTGTGTTTCAAGGTCTTGACCTCACGGTCCATAATTTCGACAGGTTCTTCCACAAAATGGAGTTTGTCGTCAATTGTAAGCTCCTCAAGAGGTATGACGAGTTCTGGTTCAGCAAGACATTTCTTCAGATTCGACACGTGAAATGTGGGATGAACTGCGCTCAATTGAGTCGGAAGATCCAAACGGTAAGCAACGGGTCCAACACGCTCCAAAACTTCAAAAGGACCAATATATCGCGGATTCAACTTCCCACGCTTTCCGAAACGGACTACACCTTTCCAAGTTGTGACTTTCAACATAACGCGATCACCGATTTAAAATTCGCGATCTCTACGTTTAAGATCGGCATAGCTCTTCTGACGATCACGGTCCGTCTTGAGCCTTACTTGAATTTGGACAATCTTCTCGGTGGTTTCATGGACGAGTTCAGGACCGGTGAGTTACTTTTCACCTATCTCGGCCCAACAAATAGGAGAACGACACTTGTGGCCATACAACGCTTCGAAAGGTGCGGCATTAATGCTTGCATGATAGCTATTGTTGTAAGAGAATTCAGCTAGCGGTAAATGCTTTTCCCAAGTTTTTCTGAAATCCATAACACAAGCACGCAGCATGTCCTCTAAAGTTTGAATCGTGCGTTCACTCTGTCCGTCGATCTGCGGGTGATATGCGGTACTCATGTCAAGACGTGTTCCCAAGGCTTCTTGTAAAGAACGCCAAAACCTAGAAGCAAAGCGGGTATCATGATCTGAGATAATCGATAAGGGTACACCATGTCGAGATACAACTTCCTTTATGTATAATTGCGCCAGTTTCTCCATTGTATCAGTTTCCTTCATGGCTAGGAAGTGAGCAGATTTGGTAAGACAGTCAACGATAACCCATATAGTATCATAACCTCCTACCGTCTTTGGTAGCTTCGTGATGAAATCCATTTTTATTCCTTCCCACTTCCATTACAGGATTTCGGGTTATTGGAGTAATCCAGACGGCTTCTGATATTCGGCTTTGATCTTGGAACAAGTCAAACACTTTCCAACATAAGCTGCAACATCCCTTTTGAGGTTCGACCACTAATATTGAACCTTGAGGTCATGGTACATCTTACTAGCTCCTGGATGAATCGAATACCTTGACTTGTGGGCTTCGTCTAGAATAAGGCTCCGTAAATCCCCATAACTAGGTACCCAAATTCTTCCGGCAAAGTATCGGAGTCCAGTCTCCTTGACCTCAAATCGAGAAACGAGAATGTTCAATTGCTCTTGAGAAATATTTTCCTCCTTGAGAGCCTCTTCTTGAGCTATGCGGACCTGGTTATTGAGAATTGTCTGAATGGTGATGTTCAAGGCACGGACATGAAGTGGTACCGTTCTCTCCTTTCGGCTCAAGGCATCGGCTACAACATTTGCCTTGCCAGGGTGGTAGCGAAGTTCACAATCATAGTCGTTCAACGTCTCAATCCATCGATGCTGTCTCATATTCAGCTGCTTCTGGTCGAATATGTGTTGGAGGCTTTTGTGATCGGTGAAGATAGTACTCTTGGTTCCATAAAGATAGTGTCTCCACAGTTTGAGTGCGAAGACAACAACTCCAAGTTTAAGATCATGAGTAGTGTAGTTTCGCTCGTGAATTTTCAGTTGTTGAGAGGCGTAAGCAATAACCTTCTTCTGTTGCATCAATACACAACCAAATCCATTTTTCGAGGCGTCGCAGTACACAACGAAATCGTCACTGCCTTCGGGAAGTGATAAGATAGGTGCGGAGGTCAACTTTTGCTTTAGGGTTTGAAATGCCGACTCTTGCACGGCTTCCCAAACGAACTTCTTCCCCTTATGAGTTAATGTAGTCAAAGGACGCGCAATCAGAGAGAAACTTTCAATGAATCTTCGGTAATAACCGGCGAGACCTAGAAGTTGGCAGATATGATTCGGAGTAGTGGGGGTTTCCCGCTTGCTGATAGCTTCGATCTTTGCGGGATCGACTTTGATACCCTGATCGCTCACGATATGACCAAGAAATTGAACTTCCTTCAACCAAAATTCACACTTGGAGAATTTGACATAAAGTTGCTCTTGTCTCAAGAGTTCTAGCATAAGTCGAAGATGTTGCTCATGTTCTTCTTCGCTTTTGGAATAGATGAGGATATCATCTATGAAGACGATAACGAACTTATCCAGATATGGCTTGCATACACGTTCATGAGATCCATAAACACGGCAGGTGCGTTGGTTAAACCGAATAGCATCACAAGAAACTCATAATGGCCATAACGGGTTCTGAACGCAGTCTTCATCACATCGCTCTCCTTCACCCTCAACTGGTGATAACCTGATCGTAAATCAATCTTGGAGTAAACACTGGATCCTTGCATCTGATCGAAAAGATCGTCAATTCTGGGAAGAGGACACCGATTATTGATCGTCAACTTGTTCAGTTCACAATAATTGATTCACCTGCGGAAAGATCTGTCCTTCTTCTTCACGAACAAAATAGGTGCGCCCCAAGACGATGAACTCGGTTGGATAAATCCACGGTCTAGCAATTCCTGCAGTTGACTCTGCAACTCTTGTAGTTCAGAAGGTGCAAGTCGATAAGGTGCACAGGCTACAGGTGCAGCTCTTGGTACTAGATCGATCTAAAATTCCACTGATCTCGGCGGTGGTAATCCCGGTAATTCTTCTGGAAAGACGTCGGGAAAATCGTTCACAATTCGCACATCATCACCACTTTTCTCTTCAACTTCTAGCTTCTTCACATGCGCCAAAACAGCAAAATGTCCCTTCTTCATAACCTTTTGTGCCTTCAAGCAACTAATAAGGTTCAACTTCGGACTACATCTATCTCCGTAAACAATCAGAGGCTCACCATCTTCGCGTGGTATACGTAGAATCTTCTCACCACAGATAACTTCGGCTCTTACCTTGGACAACCAGTCCATACCGACAATCACATCAAAGCTTCCCAACTTGATGGGTATCAATTCAATCTCGAAATCTACACCAGCTAAGTTTATTATACCTCCTCGGCCAATTTAGTTAACTTTCTCAAGTTTTCCATTGGCTACCTCAACAAGCATACTCTCTTCCAAAGGTACTAACGACCAATCTATCTTAGAGCAAAAGTTTCTATCTACATAACTCCTATCAGCACCAGTATCAAACAAGACATAAGCTAATAGATTGTTGATAGTGAATGTACCTGTGACCAAGTCAGGATCCTCACGGGCATCTTGGGCGTTCATGTTGAAGACTCTTCCACATGCTAGCCAGCCATCCTTCTTCTTGTTCGAACATTCATTTTTAAAGTGGCCCTGCTGGCCACACTCAAAGCACTTCCTGGGTCCAATCGGGTTTGTCCTCAAAGCTGGGGCGGTGATCTTACAATCTTTGCCAATGTGTCCAGTCCTCTTACACTTTTCACAAACCACGTTGCAGTACCCAGTATGATGCTTATAGCATCTCTTGCACTGCGAAAGGCTACGCTTGTAGTTAGGGTTCGAGCTAAGGTTCGGGTTCCGGTTCCTCCAATCGTTGTTCCATTTGAAATTCTCATACCTCTTAGTCGGCTTCTGGTCAAAACCTTTTCCCTTGCTTCCGTCCCACTTACGCTTCCCATTACTAGCTCCCGATTCTGATTTCTCCTTTTCTGGCTCTTGGCAGGTAATTTGGTTCATCAGGGTGTGCGCCATACGCATTGCTTCTGGGACATTCGCTGGTTTCGATGAAGTGACATTTCCTTGAATGTCCTTGGGAAGTCCCCACAAATATCATTCCATTCGCTTAAATTCAAGAGTGACCATCGTCGGGCACATCAAAGCTAACTCCAAGTACCTTCGGTTATAGACATCAAGATCAGTCCCTACATCTTTCAGTTCCCAAAACTCCGCTTCCATCTTCTGAATTTCGGTTCGGGGGCAATACTCCTCGATAATAGCACTCTTAAACTCCTCCCATGGTGTAGCATAAGCCTCGTCAATTCCCTTGGCCTGGGCAAGTGTGTTCCACCAAGTTAAAGCGCCATCCGATAAAGTGCAGGATGCGAACTTAGTCTTATTCCCTCGGAGCAGTTACTCACACGGAACACAGATTCCAACTTCTCAAACCATCTCGTCAGTCCAACTGGCCCTTCAGTACCACTGAAATTGTGGGGCTTGAAGCTTTGGAATTCCTTATAGGTACACCCATTCTGAACAGCTGGGTTGGCCGGTGGAGCTGGAGCAGGGTTGGCAATCGCCATAGCTGCGGCTACTCGAGTAGCTATCATCTCCTCAATCTGAGCTGTTGTGAGCAAGTCCCTTGGAACTCTTCCGTTCACCATTGATCTTCTAACCAAAAATTTCGACTTAAGTCAAAATTTCGCATTCAATAATTCATAATGCTATAGCATAAGGAAATCAACCGGGAAACATCACAATACGTGCTAACTAAGCATGGCTAGCTAGTTACTGATAGCACGAAAACCATCAGGTAATAACCTAAAAAGAACACCGTATAATAATTAAACAACATTAAGTTCCATCCATTAATAAGGAAGTTGCATACATAAGGTTCGTACAATACATGAGTAAAACATGAAACTACCAACGAGATCACATAACGAAATCTAATACAATAGTGTAACATCCCGTTTTTCCCGTACATGAGTAAAGGTACATATTTAAGCGTTAGTTCGCTTATAACTCGTTCGTTTATATGAAAAATAAATTAAAGTGTTAGTTGTTGTGTAAACGTATATGTATATATATATTTGAGAATGTATGCATGCATACGTTTATACATGGGTTTTGATAGTGTTAAGTCGTGTGAGACTTAAAGATGAATTTTAGACGTATATAGGAAGCGAGAACGAAGCGTACAAGTCAAATAATTTATTGTTAGTTTTGTTGCCGAGAAACTGGTCAGGCCACGCCTAATGGCGCACCGCGATGACCATTGCCGCGCCGCGGCATCTCATGCAAACCAGAAACAGGAGACATGTTAAACAGGGTCAACTTTTCCTTTATATTTCGCGCCGCGCCTAATGGGGCCGCGTCGCGACAGTCCTGCTGGGCTGATTCCAGATTTAACTCATTTTAAGGGATTTTAAGGGGCAAATTGGTAATTTACACGTGTGACCAGCCTTATGACCTCAAATCTTATCCACTTAATTCATTTCTTTTCCATTTTTCTTCTCCATTATTCTCTCAAACATAAAACCCAAGTGACTTCAAAGTGAGATTTGAGAGAGAAGAATTGAGATTTGATCTTTGGAGCAAGAATTAAAGTTATTCTCCTCATTCTAAGCTACGAGTGGATAGTGTTGGTAAGTCTTAACTCTATATTATGAGTTTTAGTAATTTATGGCTAGGGTTTGGCCATTTGGGACTTGTAAGACCCATTTGGGGACTTAATGGGTGGATTTGGGTTAATTTGATGTAAGAAAACCCAAATGGTGTTAACCTAGGGTTTGTTTATGTAATTGGGGTTTTGTAAGTGTTAAATTGATTTGCTAGTCCCTAACATACTTGTAAATCATGAAAGCTTGTTAAAGGGTTAAGTTTGACCCAGTTGGTGTGTATAAGTGTTAAAATGGGTCAAATGAGTCATGGTTGACCTAATTGGGTGAAATGGGTATGAAATACCCATAATTTGTGTTTTTTGGTGATATTAGGCTCCAATCACTAGCTTTTAGTGATTTATGATGAGTCATGGCCATTAATGGGCGGTTTAGTGGGTGTGAGTCATTTAATGCGGTTAGGACATTAAATGCTCAAGAATTGAGTGATAGTGGTTAATTTCGCTAGGTTGTATGTTAATTAAATGCATAATGTGATAGGTGCATTTCATTGAAGGTTGCGAGCTTGATTCACTAGATCACCGAAGGCGAAAAGGTGAGTGGAATAATTATATGCGTGCATATATGATGTATTTATTTGTGTAGTTGAGTTGTGAAGTGTCGACGTGTTAAGGCACCACTTCTCACGTGACGAGTGAAGTGTCGACGTGTTAAGACACCACTCGGGAGTGAAGCATCGACGTGTTAAGATGCCACTCTGAGAGATGTAACGAGTGAAGTGTCGACGTGTTAAGACACCACTCGGGGTAAAGTGTCGACGTGTTACGGCACTACCCGGGGTGAAGTATCAACGTGTTAAGATGCCACCCGTGGGGTTAGTGTATGACGTGTTAAGTGCACTAATGGTTGTTATGAACTCCGACGGTCTTTTAAATACCGTTCCCTCGTTTGATTGGTTAAACATGGTTGTGCGTTGTATTCTAGCATATTATATTGTTCGAGTTATATGCTAACGTTATGCTAGCTTGTGTGGTTGGAAGTTTAGTTATTATACTTGTGATGGTATGATTATTTATATTGCTAGCATGTATGCGGTAAATGCGTAAGTGATTGCAAGTAAGTAGGTTGTATATGTATTCGTATATTTGTTGCACTCACTAAGCATTAGCTTACCCCTCTCGTTGTTTATCTTTTTAGATGTAGGTGCGGATAAGGGAATAGGGGTTGTTGGGCAGTAGGTGTCCCTTGGTGATGCTTGTTGAAGCTTTTGAAGTTGGCCTAGTGTTTTGGGCAGTTTAGCCCCAAACCATGATGGAAGTGTTGTTTGGATTAAAACTATCGTTTGTGAATGGGTCAAACTTATTACATTTGTTAAGGGCCTTCATGTCATTTGTAAACAGTTAATTGTGATATTGTTTAAATGGGTTACATGTAACCGTTCAATTAGGCGCTAATAGTTTGTTATTTTAAAAAAAATTATCGTATGGAATACGGGTTGGGTTGTTTCAGGTGGTATCAGAGCATGGTCTAAGGGATTTAGGCAACTTAAGATCGGTGCCTAGACTTAGACTTTATTATGTGTGCGCTTTATGCGGGACTTGTAGGACTTCGGGTCGGATCGGGAATCGTTAGTGCTTAGGTTTATGTGATCTAACCTTGCGCCAAGTATTTTGGTGTTGTATTTGCAATCATCAAGCGAGATAGACGTTGTACTAGTGAGTTAATGCGAAGTGCACGCGTAATAATGACTAGCTACCATTATTACGGGTGCAATTCGTGTCAAACAAGCGATGTACGATGATTGTTGAGCAAGATGAGGTGTTAAGGTGTATATGTGTATATTTATATGTGTTATGTCTTTTCGTTTTAATGTTTAACCTCTTCCATTTTATAGAATGAAGATGAGAAACGAACACGACACCTATAATGGGGGCACGAGCGAGGACCCCGAGTTCACGGCCAAAGTTGAGGCCATTTTGAAAGATCATCGTACGTCTTTCCTTGAAGATGTTAGGAAAATGTCTCTAGATATGATTGATGAGCAATTAGTCAACGTAGTAAAGGAACAAGTTAAGATTGTCCTTTAAGAGGATAATGTTGAAAGGCGGGACTTTTTCTATAAGAATTTCAAAGATGCTCAACCTCCTACTTTTGAGGGCGAAAGAGACCCACTTAAGAGTGTCCGGTGGATCTCTGATATGGAGGGGGCTTTTCGTACTTGTGAATGCCCTCTTGATAAAAAGACGAGGTACGGTTGTAGCATGTTGAGAGGTGACGCTAAATTGTGGTGGGATGCGAAAATCCAAGTTTATAATGAAGAACAGTGTATGGATTTTACTTGGGAAGAGTTTAAGGCGGAGTTTTTCTAAGAGTACCTAACTTCGGCCGATCTTACTATACTTAAGGACGAGTTGCATTCCTTGAGGCAAGGGTCGATGGATTTGAACACTCTTAATACGTTTTCTTATCAAAAACCCAATTTTGCCCGGAGTATGTCGGGAATGATAAAATGTTGAAGGAAGACTTCTATCAAATCTTGAATGACAATTATCAAGAGAAGATTAGTGTGAACGTGGTGAAAAGCATTGATGAATTGTTTGATATGGCCAAAGGTTTCGAGTCGCTCATCTTGAGAAAGAGTGGCTTTAATTTCGGCAAAAAGAAGTTTGAAGCCACTAGTCATTCCAACTTTTCTAACAAGAAGCACAAGAAGGGCTCCGAGAGTGTTGGTAGTGTGAAGAAGGGTGCTTCCAGAGATTTTACTTATGCTTGCTACAATTGTGGGCAACAGTGGCACATGGCTCGTGAGTGCCCGAAACCATCATCCACAACCAAGCTCACTTGTTTTAATTGTGGTAAGGAAGGGCACCGAAGGACGGAGTGTCCCAATTTGTGCAATGATCATGTTAAGAAGTTAGAAAAGGCGGCAGGCACGGCTAGGGGTCGCAACTATTTGATGACGAATGATGAAGCCAAACAATCCAATGAAGTTGTCTCAGGTACTTTCATGGTTAACTCTAATCCGACACGGATACTTTTTGATAGTGGTGCTAATCTCCAAGATTTGTGCCTAAGTTAAATAAACCGCTAACTAAGTTAAGTCATCTGGTAGAAGTCGAAATAGCGGATGGTAAGACGGTGCTAGGGGTTGATATTTGTAATGATTGTAATGTTGTGTTTGGTACCGAAACGTTTAAAATCGATCTCATTCCGATGACTTTGAGTGATTTTGATATTGTCGTTGGTATGGATTGGCTCGATCCTTATAGAGCCGATATTGCATGCCACGAAAAATCTATTCGTGTGAAGACCCCGAGTGGGGGAGAGTTAATTATTCATGGCGATAAACGACGTAGACTTGTGCCGATATGCACTTTTGCACGGGCACGTCTTACCCTTATTAGTGGTGGCATGGCTTTTCTTGCCCATGTTGTTGATACTCATGATGAGCCACCATCCATTCGTGAAATTTTGGTGGTTAATGAATTTGAAGACGTTTTTCCGGATGAGTTACCGGGTGTCCCGACGGAAAGACAAGTCGAATTTCGCATTGAGTTGGTTCCGGGAGCTACTCCCATTGTTAAAACTCCTTATCGTTTAGCGCCGATGGAAATGCAAGAGTTGTTAAATCAAACTCAAGAGTTGCTTGAAAAGATTTTATTCAACCGAGTTCCTCGCCATGGGGTGCTCCGGTTTTGTTTGTGAAAAAGAAAGATGGTAGTATGCGGATGTGCATCGATTATCGAGAGTTAAACAAAGTGACGATCAAGAATCGTTATCCATTGCCTTGGATTGATGATTTGTTTGACGAACTCCAAGGTGTAACCTATTTTTCTAAGATTGACTTACGGTCCGGCTATCATTAAGTGCGGGTCCGTGAGGAAGACATAGAGAAAACGGCTTTTCGAACTCATTACGGGCATTTTGAGTTTGTAGTTATGCCTTTTGGTCTTACGAATGCACCGGCGGCATTCATGGACCTTATGAACCGAGTGTGCCAACCTATGTTGGACAAGTCGGTAATTGTGTTCATTGACGACATACTTGTTTACTCTAAGAGTATAAAGGAACATGAGCACCATTTGCGTGAAGTATTGAAGACATTGCGGAAGGAGAAGTTGTATGCTAAATTCTCCAAATGTGAATTTTGGCTAAGGGAAGTTCAATTCCTTGGCCATATTGTGAATAAAGAAGGTATTCAAGTAGATCCGGGGAAGATAGAAACGGTGAAGAATTGGAGAAAACCGACTACGCCTACGGAAATTCGAAGTTTTCTCGGGTTGGCCGGTTATTATCGTCGGTTTATCCAAGACTTTTCTAAAATTGATTCTCCTTTAATGAAGTTGACGAGGAAGAATGTGAGGTTTAATTGGGAAAACGAGCAAGAGATTGCTTTCCAATTATTAAAAGAGAAATTGTGTCAAGCTCCAGTGTTGGTATTACCGGAAGGGATCGAAGATATGACGGTTTATTGTGATGCTTCATTAAATGGAATCGGGTGTGTTCTAATGCAAAGAGGTAAAGTCATCGCTTACGCCTCTTGGCAATTAAAGGAACACGAAAAGAGATACCCGACTCATGATCTTGAATTGGCGGCGGTGGTACATGCGTTGAAAATTTGGCACCACTACTTGTATGGTGTCAAGTGTACGATTTATTCGGATAATAAGAGTTTAAAACACCTCTTTAACCAACGAGATTTGAATTATCGTCAACGTAGGTGGATGGATGTGGTAAAGGATTATGATTGCGAAATACTTTATCATCCGGGTAAGGCGAACGTGGTCGCGGATGCGTTAAGTCGAAAGAGTCAACATCCGGCAATACGAGTAGGGTCGTTACGCATGATCATTACTAACGATTTTCTTGTAAAGCTTGGTAAGATTCAAATAGAAGCGTACATTCACAACAAACATGAAGAGCGGATTGTGGGGCAAACGGAGTCTATTACTTTAGGCCCGCATGGTTTGTTGTCTTTTCAAGGAAGAGTGTGGGTGCCTAAGATGGGTGGCTACCGACAAGTAGGGATGGCAATGGATGTTCCATCCATGGACATCCACCCAAGCTGATCCATTTGTAATGGATATGGATGATGTAAATGGACGATTAACGGATATGGATATTGATATGGATGATCTAAATATTTTATGGATCGGATATGGATGATAATTTACCATCCACAGATATATCCATAATCACCCGAAATACATCTATATATACATATATACGTACTAAAATATAGGCATATACATCTACATATCAATACACATATACATATAACCTAAGAATTCTTAAATTATTAACGAAAATAAGGGTTGTGATAGTCACAATTATTAAATTGTTACTTACAATATTACAAGTTATATATTTAGATTAGTTTAAACGTATATTTACTTATATTATAACGTAATTTGCTCAATTAAATTTTAATCGGCAATAAATTTCAATCAAAACATGTGTAACGACTCAAAAACATAAAGATTAAATATTTACATTTGTTATAATCTATACTAAATTGATAAAATCATCGTTAGATTAACATTTCATTTGATATCCAACGGATATTCATTAACCCACTTAATCCATCGAATATGGATATGGACGGATGAACTATAATTAAATGGATATCGATATGGTTATGGATGAGCAAAAATTAAATGGATATGGATGTGGATATGGCATCATCCGATCCGTATCCGATCCATTGCCATCCCTACCGATAAGTGCTACTTAATGAAGCACATAAGTTAAAGTATTCCATTCATCCAGGTGTAACAAAGATGTACGATGACTTGCAGAAAGAGTATTGGTGGCCCGACATGAAACGTGATGTTGTTAAGTATGTTGAACAATGTGTCACGTGTTTGCAAATTAAAGCCGAACACCAAAAGCTGTACGGTAAGTTACAAACATTGGAAGTTACAAAATGGAAATGGAAGCACATTACCATGGACTTCATTACCAAGTTACCAAAGACGGCGAGAACCCAATATGATACGATGATAGTCGATAGATTGACGAAGAGTGCCTTGTTTTTCCCATTTGGGAAACGATATCGTCGGAGACTTTGTCTAAGTTGTTTATCAAGGAGGTGATATCGAGACATGAGGTTCCTATATACATATTTCGGATCGAGATACTCGTTTCACTTCTCGGTTTTGGAATAAGTTTCATGAAGATATGGGTACTCAATTGAAAATGAGCATGGCGTATCATCCTCAAACGGATGGCCAAACTGAGCGTACAAATCAAACGTTGAAGGACATGTTAAGGGCGTGCATTATTGATTTTGGTGGAAGTTGGGATGAGCACTTACCATTGGTGGAATTCTCGTACAATAATAGTTACCACACTAGTATTGGAATGCCACCTTATGAGATGCTTTATGAGCGTAGATGTCGAACTCCTATTTGTTGGGGAGAAGTAGGTTAAAGAGAAATTGAGAGTATTGATTTGGTTTTAGAGACGAATAGCAAGATCGAGATGATTCGGGCTCGACTTAAGGCGGCGCAAGATAGACAAAAATCTTATGCCAATAAATGTAGTGACCTGAACTATTCCGAACCTTTCTATGATTATATGTTTGATGAAAATTATATTTACATGATTAAATGTTTCCAACATGTTAAGCAATCAAACTTGTTAAGACTTGGTTAATTGAAACGGAAATTTTGTAAACGTCTGATTACCGAGTTTGACCAATGATTCACGAACGCTATAAGTTGTATATGACATGATGATACATAAATGAATAAATATATATGTTTAACATGATATAATGATCATCAAGTATCTCATTAAAAATAGTAACAAGAAGTTATATACTTAAAAAGGAGACTATTGACGTATGAAACTCGAAACGATACATATAACGATTATCGTTATAACCACGTCTTACTAAATATATATGAAGCATATTAATACATTGTTATATTATATATAACATGATAATATGATAATTAAATATATCATTAAGTGTATTAACAATGAACTACATAAGTAAAAACAAGACTACTAACTTAAGGATTTCAAAACGAGACATATATGTAACGATTATCGTTGTAACGACATTTAAATGTATATATCATATTAAGATATATTAATATATCATAATATCATGATAATATAATAATTTAAAATCTCATTTGATATTATAAACTTTGGGTTAAAAACATTTAACAAGATCGTTAACCTAAAGGTCTCAACACAACACTTACATGTAACGACTAACGATGACTTAACGAATCAGTTAAAATGTATATACATGTAGTGTTTTAATATGTATTCATACATTTTTGAAAGACTTTAAGACACTTATCAAAATACTTCTACTTAACAAAAATGCTTACAATTACATCCTCGTTCAGTTTCATCAACAATTCTACTCGTATGCACCCGTATTCGTACACGTACAATACACAGCTTTTAGATGTATGTACTATTGGTATATACACTCCAATGATCAGCTCTTAGCAGCCCATGTGAGTCACCTAACACATGTGGGAACCATCATTTGGTAACTAGCATGAAATATCTCATAAAATTACAAAAATATGAGTAATCATTCATGACTTATTTACATGAAAACAAAATTACATATCCTTTATATCTAATCCATACACCAACGACCAAAAACACCTACAAACACTTTCATTCTTCAATTTTCTTCATCTAATTGATCTCTTTCAAGTTCTATCTTCAAGTTCTAAGTGTTCTTCATAAATTCCAAAAGTTCTAGTTTCATAAAATCAAGAATACTTCCAAGATTGCAAGTTTACTTCCAAGTTTTCTAAATCCATTCCAAGTAATCATCCAAGATCAAGAAACCTTTGTTACTTACAATAGGTCATCTTTCTAATACAAGGTAATAATCATATTTAAACTTTAATTCAATTTCTATAACTATAACAATCTTATTTCGAGTGGAAATCTTACTTGAAATTGTTTTCGTGTCATGATTCTGCTTCAAGAACTTTCAAGCCATCCAAGGATCCTTTTGAAATGTCCCGTTCTTATTGATTAAAAACGTTCCATATTAATTGATTTCGTTGCGAGGTTTTGACCTCTATATGAGACGTTTTTCAAAGACTGCATTCATTTTTAAACAAACCATAACCTTTATTTCATCAATAAAGGTTTAAAAAGCTTTACGTAGATTATCAAATAATGATAATCTAAAATATCCTGTTTACACACGACCATTACATAATGGTTTACAATACAAATATGTTACAACAAAATAAGTTTCTTGAATGCAGTTTTTACACAATATCATACAAGCATGGACTCCAAATCTTGTCCTTATTTAAGTATGCGACAACGGAAGCTCTTAATAATCACCTGAGAATAAACATGCTTAAAACGTCAACAAAAATGTTGGTGAGTTATAGGTTTAACCTATATATATCAAATCGTAACAATAGACCACAAGATTTCATATTTCAATACATATCCCATACATAGAGATAAAAATCATTCATATGGTGAACACCTGGTAACCGACAATAACAAGATGCATATATAAGAATATCCCCATCATTCCGGGACACCCTTCGGATATGATATAAATTTCGAAGTACTAAAGCATCCGGTACTTTGGATGGGGTTTGTTAGGCCCAATAGATCTATCTTTAGGATTCGCGTCAATTAGGGTGTCTGTTCCCTAATTCTTAGATTACCAGACTTAATAAAAAGGGGCATATTCGATTTCGATAATTCAACCATAGAATGTAGTTTCACGTACTTGTGTCTATTTTGTAAATCATTTATAAAACCTGCATGTATTCTCATCCCAAAAATATTAGATTTTAAAAGTGGGACTATAACTCACTTTCACAGATTTTTACTTCGTCGGGAAGTAAGACTTGGCCACTGGTTGATTCACGAACCTATAACAATATATACATATATATCAAAGTATGTTCAAAATATATTTACAACGCTTTTAATATATTTTGATGTTTTAAGTTTATTAAGTCAGCTGTCCTCGTTAGTAACCTACAACTAGTTGTCCACAGTTAGATGTACAGAAATAAATCGATAAATATTATCTTGAATCAATCCACGACCCAGTGTATACGTATCTCAGTATTGATCACAACTCAAACTATATATATTTTGGAATCAACCTCAACCCTGTATAGCTAACTCCAACATTCACATATAGAGTGTCTATGGTTGTTCCGAAATATATATAGATGTGTCGACATGATAGGTCGAAACATTGTATACGTGTCTATGGTATCTCAAGATTACATAATATATAATACAAGTTGATTAAGTTATGGTTGGAATAGATTTGTTACCAATTTTCACGTAGCTAAAATGAGAAAAATTATCCAATCTTGTTTTACCCATAACTTCTTCATTTTAAATCCGTTTTGAGTGAATCAAATTGCTATGGTTTCATATTGAACTCTATTTTATGAATCTAAACAAAAAAAGTATAGGTTTCTAGTCGGAAAAATAAGTTACAAGTCGTTTTTGTAAAGGTAGTCATTTCAGTCGAAAGAACGACGTCTAGATGACCATTTTAGAAAACATACTTCCACTTTGAGTTTAACCATAATTTTTGGATATAGTTTCATGTTCATAATAAAAATCATTTTCTTCAGAATAACAACTTTTAAATCAAAGTTTATCATAGTTTTTAATTAACTAACCCAAAACAGCCCGCGGTGTTACTACGACGGCGTAAATCCGGTTTTACGGTGTTTTTCGTGTTTCCAGGTTTTAAATCATTAAGTTAGCATATCATATAGATATAGAACATGTGTTTAGTTGATTTTAAAAGTCAAGTTAGAAGGATTAACTTTTGTTTGCGAACAAGTTTAGAATTAACTAAACTATGTTCTAGTGATTACAAGTTTAAACCTTCGAATAAGATAGCTTTATATGTATGAATCGAATGATGTTATGAACATCATTACTACCTTAAGTTCCTTGGATGAACCTACTGGAAAAGAGAAAAATGGATCTAGCTTCAATGGATCCTTGGATGGCTCAAAGTTCTTGAAGCAAAATCATGACACGAAAACAAGTTCAAGTAAGATCATCACTTGAAATAAGATTGTTATAGTTATAGAAATTGAACCAAAGTTTGAATATGATTATTACCTTGTATTAGAATGATAACCTACTGTAAGAAACAAAGATTTCTTGAGGTTGGATGATCACCTTACAAGATTGGAAGTGAGCTAGCAAACTTGAAAGTATTCTTGATTTTATGAAACTAGAACTTTTGGAATTTATGAAGAACACTTAGAACTTGAAGATAGAACTTGAGAGAGTTCAATTAGATGAAGAAAATTGAAGAATGAAAGTGTTTGTAGGTGTTTTTGGTCGTTGGTGTATGGATTAGATATAAAGGATATGTAATTTTGTTTTCATGTAAATAAGTCATGAATGATTACTCATATTTTTGTAATCTTATGAGATATTTCATGCTAGTTGCCAAATGATGGTTCCCACATGTGTTAGGTGACTCACATGGGCTGCTAAGAGCTGATCATTGGAGTGTATATACCAATAGTACATACATCTAAAAGCTGTGTATTGTACGAGTACGAATACGGGTGCATACGAGTAGAATTGTTGATGAAACTGAACGAGAATGTAATTGTAAGCGTTTTTGTTAAGTAGAAGTATTTTGATAAATGTATTGAAGTCTTTCAAAAGTGTATAAATACATATTAAAACACTACATGTATATACATTTTAACTGAGTCGTTAAGTCATCGTTAGTCGTTACATGTAAGTGTTGTTTTGAAACCTTTAGGTTAACGATCTTGTTAAATGTTGTTAACCCAATGTTTATAATATCAAAAGAGATTTTAAATTATTATATTATCATGATATTATGATGTACGAATATCTCTTAATATGATATATATACATTAAATGTCGTTACAACGATAAACGTTACATATATGTCTCGTTTCAAAATCATTAAGTTAGTAGTCTTGTTTTTACATATGTAGTTCATTGTTAATATAATTAATGATATGTTTACTTATCATAATATCATGTTAACTATATATATAACCATATATATGTCATCATATAGTTTTTTACAAGTTTTAACGTTCGTGAATCACCGGTCAACTTGGGTGGTCAATTGTCTATATGAAACCTATTTCAATTAATCAAGTCTTAACAAGTTTGATTTCTTAACATGTTGGAAACATTTAATCATGTAAACATCAATCTCAATTAATATATATAAACATGGAAAAGTTCGGGTCACTACAGTACCTACCCGTTAAATAAATTTCGTCCCGAAATTTTAAGCTGTTGAAGGTGTTGACGAATCTTCTGGAAATAGATGCGGGTATTTCTTCTTCATCTGATCTTCACGCTCCCAGGTGAACTCGGGTCCTCTATGAGCATTCCATCGAACCTTAACAATTGGTATCTTGTTTTGCTTAAGTCTTTTAACCTCACGATCCATTATTTCGACGGGTTCTTCGATGAATTGGAGTTTTTCGTTGATTTGGATTTCATCTAACGGAATAGTGAGATCTTCTTTAGCAAAACATTTCTTCAAATTCGAGACGTGGAAAGTGTTATGTACAGCCGCGAGTTGTTGAGGTAACTCAAGTCGGTAAGCTACTGGTCCGACACGATCAATAATCTTGAATGGTCCAATATACCTTGGATTTAATTTTCCTCGTTTACCAAATCGAACAACGCCTTTCCAAGGTGAAACTTTAAGCATGACCATCTCTCCAATTTCAAATTCTATATCTTTTCTTTTAATGTCAGCGTAGCTCTTTTGTCGACTTTGGGCGGTTTTCAACCGTTGTTGAATTTGGATGATCTTCTCGGTAGTTTCTTGTATAATCTCCGGACCCGTAATCTGTCTATCCCCCACTTCACTCCAACAAATCGGAGACCTGCACTTTCTACCATAAAGTGCTTCAAACGGCGCCATCTCAATGCTTGAATGGTAGCTGTTGTTGTAGGAAAATTCTGCTAACGGTAGATGTCGATCCCAACTGTTTCCGAAATCAATAACACATGCTCGTAGCATGTCTTCAAGCGTTTGTATCATCCTTTCGCTCTGCCCATCAGTTTGTGGATGATAGGCAGTACTCATGTCTAGACGAGTTCCTAATGCTTGCTGTAATGTCTGCCAGAATCTTGAAAAAAATCTGTCATCCCTATCAGAGATAATAGAGATTGGTATTCCATGTCTGGAGACGACTTCCTTTAAATACAGTCGTGCTATCTTCTCCATCTTGTCATCTTCTCTTATTGGTAGGAAGTGTGCTGATTTGGTGAGACGATCAACTATTACCCAAATAGTATCAAAACCACTTGCAGTCCTTGGCAATTTAGTGATGAAATCCATGGTAATGTTTTCCCATTTCCATTCCGGGATTTCGGGTTGTTGAAGTAGACCTGATGGTTTCTGATGCTCAGCTTTGACCTTAGAACACGTCAAACATTCTCCTACGTATTTAGCAACATCGGCTTTCATACCCGGCCACCAAAAATGTTTCTTGAGATCCTTGTACATCTTCCCCGTTCCAGGATGTATTGAGTATCTGGTTTTATGAGCTTCTCTAAGTACCATTTCTCTCATATCTCCAAATTTTGGTACCCAAATCCTTTCAGCCCTATACCGGGTTCCGTCTTCCCGAATATTAAGATGCTTCTCCGATCCTTTGGGTATTTCATCCTTTAAATTTCCCTCTTTTAAAACTCCTTGTTGCGCCTCCTTTATTTGAGTAGTAATGTTATTATGAATCATTATATTCATAGATTTTACTCGAATGGGTTCTCTGTCCTTCCTGCTCAAGGCATCGGCTACCACATTTGCCTTCCCCGGGTGGTAACGAATCTCAAAGTCGTAATCATTCAATAATTCAATCCACCTACGCTGCCTCATATTCAGTTGTTTCTGATTAAATATGTGTTGAAGACTTTTGTGGTCGGTATATATAATACTTTTGACCCCATATAAGTAGTGCCTCCAAGTCTTTAATGCAAAAACAACCGCGCCTAATTCCAAATCATGCGTCGTATAATTTTGTTCGTGAATCTTCAATTGTCTAGACGCATAAGCAATCACCTTCGTTCGTTGCATTAATACACAACCGAGACCTTGCTTTGATGCATCACAATAAATCACAAAATCATCATTCCCTTCAGGCAATGACAATATAGGTGCCGTAGTTAGCTTTTTCTTCAATAACTGAAACGCTTTCTCTTGTTCATCATTCCATTCAAATTTCTTCCCTTTATGCGTTAATGCAGTCAAGGGTTTTGCTATTCTGGAAAAGTCTTGGATGAACCTTCTGTAGTAACCAGCTAGTCCTAAAAACTGGCGTATGTGTTTCGGAGTTTTCGGGGTTTCCCACTTTTCAACAGTTTCTATCTTTGCCAGATCTACCTTAATACCTTCTTTGTTCACTATGTGACCGAGGAATTGAACTTCTTCCAACCAAAATGCACACTTTGAAAACTTAGCGTACAATTCTTCCTTCCTCAATACTTCTAACACCTTTCTCAAATGTTCACCGTGTTCTTGGTCATTCTTTGAGTAAATAAGTATGTCATCAATGAAAACAATGACAAACTTGTCAAGGTATGGTCCACACACTCGGTTCATAAGGTCCATGAACACAGCTGGTGCATTAGTTAAACCAAACGGCATGACCATAAACTCGTAATGACTGTAACGTGTTCTGAAAGCAGTCTTTGGAATATCATCTTCTTTCACCCGCATTTGATGATACCCGGAACGTAAGTCAATCTTTGAATAAACAGACGAGCCTTGTAGTTGATCAAATAAGTCGTCGATTCTCGGTAGTGGGTAGCGGTTCTTGATGGTAAGTTTGTTCAACTCTCGGTAGTCGATACACAACCTGAATGTACCATCTTTCTTCTTGACAAACAAAACAGGAGCTCCCCACGGTGATGTGCTTGGTCGAATGAAACCACGCTCTAAAAGTTCTTGTAATTGGCTTTGCAGTTCTTTCATCTCGCTGGGTGCGAGTCTGTAAGGAGCACGAGCTATTGGTGCAGCTCCTGGTACAAGATCTATTTGAAATTCAACGGATCGATGTGGGGGTAATCCCGGTAATTCTTTCGGAAATACATCGGGAAATTCTTTTGCAATGGGAACATCATTGATGCTCTTTTCTTCAGTTTGTACTTTCTCGACGTGTGCTAGAACAGCATAGCAACCTTTTCTTATTAGTTTTTGTGCCTTCAAATTACTAATAAGATGTAGCTTCGTGTTGCCCTTTTCTCCGTACACCATTAAGGGTTTTCCTTTTTCTCGTATAATGCGAATTGCATTTTTGTAACAAACGATCTCCGCTTTCACTTCTTTCAACCAGTCCATACCGATTATCACATCAAAACTCCCTAACTCTACTGGTATCAAATCAATCTTAAATGTTTCGCTAACCAGTTTAATTTCTCGATTCCGACATATATTATCTGCTGAAATTATTTTACCATTTGCTAATTCGAGTAAAAATTTACTATCCAAAGGTGTCAATGGACAACTTAATTTAGCACAAAAATCTCTACTCATATAGCTTCTATCCGCACCCGAATCAAATAAAACGTAAGCAGATTTATTGTCAATAAGAAACGTACCCGTAACAAGCTCCGGGTCTTCCTGTGCCTCTACCGCATTAATATTGAAAACTCTTCCACGGCCTTGTCCATTCGTGTTCTCCTGGTTCGGGCAATTTCTAATAATGTGGCCTGGTTTTCCACATTTATAACAAACTACATTGGCATAACTTGCTCCGACACTACTTGCTCTGCCATTACTCGTTCCGACACCATTTGTTCCTTTCGTTCTATTAACCCCTGGTCCGTAGACCTCACACTTCGCAGCGCTATGACCATTTCTTTTACACTTGTTGCAAAATTTGGTGCAGAACCCTGAGTGATTCTTTTCACACCTTTGGCATAGCTGCTTCTGATTGTTGTTGTTGTTGCGGTTATTATTGTTGTTGGGATGATTGTTATAGTTGTTGTTGTTGTTGTTGTTGTTGGGCCGTTTGTTGTAGTTGCGATTGATGTTGCGATTGTTGGGATAATTGTTGCGGTTATTGTTGTAATTGCTGTTGTTGTTGTATTGGTGATTCTTATCACCGTTTTCCTCCCACTTTCTTTTGACTTGCTTCACATTGGCCTCTTCAGCAGTCTGTTCTTTAATTCTTTCTTCAATCTGGTTCACTAGTTTGTGAGCCATTCTACATGCCTGTTGTATGGAGGCGGGCTCGTGTGAACTTATATCTTCTTGGATTCTTTTCGGTAATCCTTTCACAAACGCGTCGATCTTCTCTTCCTCATCTTCGAATGCTCCCGGACACAATAGGCACAATTCTGTGAATCGTCTTTCGTACGTGGTAATATCAAATCCTTGGGTTCGTAACCCTCTAAGTTCTGTCTTGAGCTTATTGACCTCGGTTCTAGGACGGTACTTCTCGTTCATCAAGTGCTTGAATGCTGACCACGGTAGTGCGTACGCATCATCTTGTCCCACTTGCTCTAGATAGGTATTCCACCATGTTAACGCAGAACCTGTGAAGGTATGCGTAGCGTACTTCACTTTGTCCTCTTCAGTACACTTACTTATGGCAAACACCGATTCAACCTTCTCGGTCCACCGTTTCAATCCGATTGGTCCTTCGGTTCCATCAAATTCCAAAGGTTTGCAGGCAGTGAATTCTTTGTAGGTGCATCCTACACGATTTCCTGTACTGCTAGATCCAAGGTTATTGTTGGTATGTAGCGCAGCCTGTACTGCGGCTATGTTTGAAGCTAGAAAAGTACGGAATTCCTCTTCATTCATATTCACGGTGTGTCGAGTAGTCGGTGCCATTTCCTTCAAAATAGTCAAATGGAACAAGTTAATCATACAGAATATTAAGAGTAGTTAATAGTATTTCGTAGCATAATATGAACTCATTTATAAAAGCTTTTTCTTCATATTAGCGTTTTATAAGTTTAAATTCGGGTAGTACCTACCCGTTAAGTTCATACTTAGAAGCTAATATACAATTCAACTACTACAATTCTATATGAAAAACTGATTGTAATAATATTTCGCGTTCAAACTTTTATACAATATTTTTACAAACTTACAATACCGCTTATTTTACATAAAGCATGAAATATAGCACACAATAACTTTGATACAAGATAGTTGTGAAGACAATTCTAGCTAGTACACAAGTCGTTCAGCAAAGGCAATAAAGACACGTAATTCATACGTCCAGAAACAAGTCATGCATTCTGGTTTTACTAGGACTACTTCCCATCCTTGGTCTTGTGCAACATAACCGTTATGGCCGTTGATAAGACAGCGTGTTGTAACGTCATCAAAGGGACGAGGGTTACGTAATGTCCAACAGTCCCGTAATAATCTAAAAACCTCATTTCTTACCCCAATTACCGACTCCGCCACTTGTGGAAACGTTTTGTTTAATAGTTGTATCCCGATGTTCTTGTTCTCACTTTGGTGAGAAGCGAACATTACTAATCCGTAAGCATAACATGCTTCTTTATGTTGCATGTTAGCCGCTTTTTCTAAATCACGAAGTCCAATATTCGGATATATTGAGTCAAAATAATTTCTTAACCCATTGCGTAAAATAGCATTTGGGTTCCCCGCAATATATGCGTCAAAGTAAACACATCGTAACTTATGGGTTTCCCAATGTGATATCCCCCATCTTTCAAACGAAAGTCTCTTATAAACCAAGACATTCTTGGAACGTTCTTCGAATGTCTTACAAACTGATCTCGCCTTAAATAGTTGTGCCGAAGAATTCTGGCCGACTCTAGACAAGATTTCATCAATCATGTCTCCGGGTAGGTCTCTTAAAATATTGGGTTGTCTATCCATTTTGTGTTTTTAAACTGTAAAATAGACAAGAGTTAGTTTCATAAAAAAATACTTATTAATACAAGCAATTTTTACATATATCATAAAGCATAAGAACACTATATTACATATATTACACCACACGAATATAACTATCTTATTCCGACTCGCTCGTTTCTTCTTCTTTGGTTTTGGTTCGTTTTGCCAAGTTTCTAGGGATATATGATGTTCCCCTAATACGAGCCGTCGTTGTCCACATTGGTTTAGAAAAACCTGGTGGTTTAGAGGTTCCCGGGTCATTGTTACAACTTAAGGACTTCGGGGGTTGACGATACATATAAAGTTCATCGGGGTTGGAATTAGATTTCTCTATTTTTATGCCCTTTCCCTTATTATTTTCTTTTGCCTTCTTAAATTCAGTTGGGGTAATTTCTATAACATCATCGGAATTCTCGTCGGAATCCGATTCATCGGAGAATTGGTAATCCTCCCAATATTTTGCTTCCTTGGCGGAAACACCATTGACCATAATTAACTTTGGTCGGTTGGTTGAGGATTTTCTTTTACTTAACCGTTTTATTATTTCCCCCACCGGTTCTATTTCTTCATCCGGTTCCGATTCTTCTTCCGGTTCCGATTCTTCTTCCGGTTCCGACTCTTCTTCCGGTTCCTCTTCGGGAACTTGTGAATCAGTCCACAAATCATTCCAATTTACATTTGACTCTTCATTATTATTAGGTGAGTCAATGGGACTTGTTCTAGAGGTAGACATCTATCACATAATATCAAACACGTTAAGAGATTAATATATCACATAATATTCATATGTTAAAAATATATAGTTTCCAACAAAAATGTTAAGCAATCATTTTTAAAGAAAACACGGTCGAAGTCCAGACTCACTAATGCATCCTAACAAACTCGATAAGACACACTAATGCAAATTTTCTAGTTCTCTAAGACCAACGTTCGGATACCAACTGAAATGTCCCGTTCTTATTGATTAAAAACGTTCCATATTAATTGATTTCGTTGCGAGGTTTTGACCTCTATATGAGACGTTTTTCAAAGACTGCATTCATTTTTAAACAAACCATAACCTTTATTTCATCAATAAAGGTTTAAAAAGCTTTACGTAGATTATCAAATAATGATAATCTAAAATATCCTGTTTACACACGACCATTACATAATGGTTTACAATACAAATATGTTACAACAAAATAAGTTTCTTGAATGCAGTTTTTACACAATATCATACAAGCATGGACTCCAAATCTTGTCCTTATTTAAGTATGCGACAGCGGAAGCTCTTAATAATCACCTGAGAATAAACATGCTTAAAACGTCAACAAAAATGTTGGTGAGTTATAGGTTTAACCTATATATATCAAATCGTAACAATAGACCACAAGATTTCATATTTCAATACACATCCCATACATAGAGATAAAAATCATTCATATGGTGAACACCTGGTAACCGACAATAACAAGATGCATATATAAGAATATCCCCATCATTCCGGGACACCCTTCGGATATGATATAAATTTCGAAGTACTAAAGCATCCGGTACTTTGGATGGGGTTTGTTAGGCCCAATAGATCTATCTTTAGGATTCGCGTCAATTAGGGTGTCTGTTCCCTAATTCTTAGATTACCAGACTTAATAAAAAGGGGCATATTCGATTTCGATAATTCAACCATAGAATGTAGTTTCACGTACTTGTGTCTATTTTGTAAATCATTTATAAAACCTGCATGTATTCTCATCCCAAAAATATTAGATTTTAAAAGT
Source organism: Rutidosis leptorrhynchoides (assembly GCF_046630445.1). Taxonomy (NCBI): domain Eukaryota; kingdom Viridiplantae; phylum Streptophyta; class Magnoliopsida; order Asterales; family Asteraceae; genus Rutidosis; species Rutidosis leptorrhynchoides. Next base: position 253,236,970 of record NC_092337.1, read on the forward strand.
GGGACTATAACTCACTTTCACAGATTTTTACTTCGTCGAGAAGTAAGACTTGGCCACTGGTTGATTCACGAACCTATAACAATATATACATATATATCAAAGTATGTTCAAAATATATTTACAACGCTTTTAATATATTTTGATGTTTTAAGTTTATTAAGTCAGCTGTCCTCGTTAGTAACCTACAACTAGTTGTCCACAGTTAGATGTACAGAAATAAATCGATAAATATTATCTTGAATCAATCCACGACCCAGTGTATACGTATCTCAGTATTGATCACAACTCAAACTATATATATTTTGGAATCAACCTCAACCCTGTATAGCTAACTCCAACATTCACATATAGAGTGTCTATGGTTGTTCCGAAATATATATAGATGTGTCGACATGATAGGTCGAAACATTGTATACGTGTCTATGGTATCTCAAGATTACATAATATATAATACAAGTTGATTAAGTTATGGTTGGAATAGATTTGTTACCAATTTTCACGTAGCTAAAATGAGAAAAATTATCCAATCTTGTTTTACCCATAACTTCTTCATTTTAAATCCGTTTTGAGTGAATCAAATTGCTATGGTTTCATATTGAACTCTATTTTATGAATCTAAACAAAAAAAGTATAGGTTTATAGTCGGAAAAATAAGTTACAAGTCGTTTTTGTAAAGGTAGTCATTTCAGTCGAAAGAACGACGTCTAGATGACCATTTTAGAAAACATACTTCCACTTTGAGTTTAACCATAATTTTTGGATATAGTTTCATGTTCATAATAAAAATCATTTTCTTCAGAATAACAACTTTTAAATCAAAGTTTATCATAGTTTTTAATTAACTAACCCAAAACAGCCCGCGGTGTTACTACGACGGCGTAAATCCGGTTTTACGGTGTTTTTCGTGTTTCCAGGTTTTAAATCATTAAGTTAGCATATCATATAGATATAGAACATGTGTTTAGTTGATTTTAAAAGTCAAGTTAGAAGGATTAACTTTTGTTTGCGAACAAGTTTAGAATTAACTAAACTATGTTCTAGTGATTACAAGTTTAAACCTTCGAATAAGATAGCTTTATATGTATGAATCGAATGATGTTATGAACATCATTACTACCTTAAGTTCCTTGGATGAACCTACTGGAAAAGAGAAAAATGGATCTAGCTTCAATGGATCCTTGGATGGCTCAAAGTTCTTGAAGCAAAATCATGACACGAAAACAAGTTCAAGTAAGATCATCACTTGAAATAAGATTGTTATAGTTATAGAAATTGAACCAAAGTTTGAATATGATTATTACCTTGTATTAGAATGATAACCTACTGTAAGAAACAAAGATTTCTTGAGGTTGGATGATCACCTTACAAGATTGGAAGTGAGCTAGCAAACTTGAAAGTATTCTTGATTTTATGAAACTAGAACTTTTGGAATTTATGAAGAACACTTAGAACTTGAAGATAGAACTTGAGAGAGTTCAATTAGATGAAGAAAATTGAAGAATGAAAGTGTTTGTAGGTGTTTTTGGTCGTTGGTGTATGGATTAGATATAAAGGATATGTAATTTTGTTTTCATGTAAATAAGTCATGAATGATTACTCATATTTTTGTAATCTTATGAGATATTTCATGCTAGTTGCCAAATGATGGTTCCCACATGTGTTAGGTGACTCACATGGGCTGCTAAGAGCTGATCATTGGAGTGTATATACCAATAGTACATACATCTAAAAGCTGTGTATTGTACGAGTACGAATACGGGTGCATACGAGTAGAATTGTTGATGAAACTGAACGAGAATGTAATTGTAAGCATTTTTGTTAAGTAGAAGTATTTTGATAAGTGTATTGAAGTCTTTCAAAAGTGTATAAATACATATTAAAACACTACATGTATATACATTTTAACTGAGTCGTTAAGTCATCGTTAGTCGTTACATGTAAGTGTTGTTTTGAAACCTTTAGGTTAACGATCTTGTTAAATGTTGTTAACCCAATGTTTATAATATCAAAAGAGATTTTAAATTATTATATTATCATGATATTATGATGTACGAATATCTCTTAATATGATATATATACATTAAATGTCGTTACAACGATAAACGTTACATATATGTCTCGTTTCAAAATCATTAAGTTAGTAGTCTTGTTTTTACATATGTAGTTCATTGTTAATATAATTAATGATATGTTTACTTATCATAATATCATGTTAACTATATATATAACCATATATATGTCATCATATAGTTTTTTACAAGTTTTAACGTTCGTGAATCACCGGTCAACTTGGGTGGTCAATTGTCTATATGAAACCTATTTCAATTAATCAAGTCTTAACAAGTTTGATTGCTTAACATGTTGGAAACATTTAATCATGTAAACATCAATCTCAATTAATATATATAAACATGGAAAAGTTCGGGTCACTACACCTTTGAAGCTAGATCTATTTTTCTCATTTCCAGTAGGTTTATCCAAGGAACTTGATGTAGTAATGATGTTCATAACATCATTCAATTCATACATAAAAAGCTGTCTTATTCAACGTTATAAATTTGTAATCACTAGAACATAGTTTAGTTAATTCTAAACTTGTTCGCAAATAAAGTTAATCCTTCTAACTAGACTTTTAAAATCAACTAAACACATGTTCTATATCTATATGATATGCTAACTTAATGATTTAAAACCCGAAAACACGATAAACACCATAAAACTGGATATACGCCTTCGTAGTAAAACTGGGGGCTGTTTTGGTTGGGATAATTAAAAGCTAAGAAGACCTTTGATTTAAAAGCTATACTTCTGGAAAAACGATTTTTCTTATGAACATGAAACTATATCCCAAAATCATGGTTAAATTCAAAGTGAAAGTATGTTTTTCAAAATGGTCATCAAGATGTCGTTCTTTCGACGGAAATGACTACCTCTTTCAAAAACGACTTGTAACTTGTATTTTTGACTATAAATTTATAATTTTTCTGTTTAGATTCATAAAGTTAAGTTCAATAAGAAACCTTGGCCACTGGAATCACTAAAAACGGATTAGAAACGAAGAAATGGCGAGTAAAACAAGATTGATAAAAACTACTCATTTTACCTACGTGAAAGTTAGTAATAAATCTATTCCAACCATAACCTCATCAACTTATATTGTATATTATGTAATCTTGAGATACCATAGACACGTATATAATGTTTCGACCTATCATGTCGACCCATTATATATATATATTGCGGAACAAGCATAGACACTCTATATGTGAATGTTGGAGTTAGCTATACAGGGTTGAGGTTGATTCCAAAATATATATATAGTTTGAGTTGTGATCAATACTGAAATACGTATACACCGGGTCGTGGATTGATTCAAGATAATATTTATCGATTTATTTCTGTACATCTAACTATGAACAACTAGTTGTAGGTTACTAACGAGGACAGCTGACTTAATAAACTTAAAACATCAAAATGTATTAAAAGTGTTGTAAATATATTTTGAACATACTTTGATATATATGTATATTTTGTTATAGGTTCGTGAATCAACCAGTGCTCAAGTCTTACTTCCCGATGAAGTAAAAATCTGTGAAAGTGAGTTATAGTCCCACTTTTAAAATCTAATATTTTTGGGATGAGAATACATGCAGGTTTTATAAATGATTTACAAAATAGACACAAGTACGTGAAACTACATTCTATGGATGAATTATCGAAATCGAATATGCCCCCTTTTTATTAAGTCTGGTAATCTAAGAATTAGGGAACAGACACCCTAATTGACGCGAATCCTAAAGATAGATCTATTGGGCCTAACAAACCCCATCCAAAGTACCAGATGCTTTAGTACTTTGAAATTTATATCATATTTAAAGGGTGTCCCGGAATGATGGGGATATTCTTATATATATGCATCTTGTTAATGTCGGTTACCAGGTGTTCACCATATAAATGATTTTTATCTCTATGTATGGGATGTGTATTGAAATATGAAATCTTGTGGTCTATTGTTATGATTTGATATATATAGGTTAAACCTATAACTCACCAACATTTTTGTTGACATTTAAAACATGTTTATTCTCAGGTGAATACTAAGAGCTTCCGCTGTTGCATACTAAAATAAGGACAAGATTTGGAGTACATGTTTGTATGATATTGTGTAAAAACTGCATTCAAGAAACTGATTTCGATGTAACATATTTGTATTGTAAACCATTATGTAATGGTCGTTTGTAAACAGGATATTTTAGATTATCATTATTTGATAATCTACGTAAAGCTTTTTAAACCTTTATTTATGAAATAAAGGTTATGGTTTGTTTTAAAAATTAATGCAGTCTTTGAAAAACATCTCATATAGAGGTCAAAACCTCGCAACGAAATCAATTAATATGGAACGTTTTTAATCAATAAGAACGAGACATTTCAGTTGGTATCCGAGCGTTGGTCTTAGAGAACCAGAATTTTGCATTAGTGTGTCTTATCGAGTTTGTTATGATGCATTAGTGAGTCTGGACTTCGACAGTGTTTACTTGAAAAATGATTACTTAACAAATTTTGTTGGAAACTATATATTTTTAACATGTGAATATTATGTGATATATTAATCTCTTAACGCGTTTGATATTATGTGATAGATGTCTACCTCTAGAACAAGTCCCATTGACTCACCTAATAATAATGAAGAGTCAAATGTAAATTGGAATAATTCGTGGACTGATTCACAAGTTCCCGAAGAGGAACCGGAAGAAGAGTCGGAACCGGAATCGGAACAAGAATCGGAACCGGAAGAAGAAATAGAACCAGTGGGGGAAATAATAAAACGGTTAAGTAGAAGAAAATCCTCAACCAACCGACCAAAGTTAATTATGGTCAATGGTGTTTCCGCCAAGGAAGCAAAGTATTGGGAGGATTACCAATTCTCCGATGAATCGGATCCCAACAAAGATTCCGATGATGTTATAGAAATTACCCCAACACAATTTAATAAGGCAAAAGAGAACAATAAGGGAAAGGGCATAAAAATTGATAAATTTGATTCCAAACCCGATGAACTTTATATGTATCGTCAACACCCGTATTTCTTAAGTTGTGACAATAACCCGGAAACCTCTAAACCACCAGGTTTTTCTAAACCAATGTGGAAAATGATGGCTCGTATTAGGGGAACATCATATATCCCTAGAAACTTGGCAAAACGAACCAAAACTGAAGAAGAAGAAACGAGCGAGTTGAAATAAGATAGTTGTATTCGTGTGGTGTAATATATGTAATATAGTGTGCTTATGCTTTATGATATATGTAAAAATTGCTTGTATTAATAAGTATTTTTTTTATGAATCTTACTCTTGTCTGTTTTACAGTATAAAAACACAAAATGGATAGACAACCCAATATTTTAAGAGACCTACCCGGAGACATGATTAATGAAATCTTGTCAAGAGTCGGTCAAGATTCCTCGGCACAACTATTTAAGGCGGGATCAGTTTGTAAGACATTCGAAGAACGTTCCAAGAATGCCTTAATTTATAAAAGGCTTTCGTTCTAAAGATGGGGGATATCACATTGGGAAATCCATAAGTTACGATGTGTTTACTTTGACGCATATATTGCGGGGAACCCAAATGCTATTTTACGCAACGGGTTAAGAAATTATTTTGACTCAATGTATCCGAATATAGGACTTCATGATTTAGAAAAAGCGGCTAACATGCAACATAAAGAAGCATGCTATGCTTACGGGTAAGTAATGTTCGCTTCTCACCAAAGTGAGAAAAAGAACATCGGGCTACAACTATTAAACAAAACGTTCCCACAAGTGACGGAGTCGATAATTGGGGTAAGAAATGAGGTTTTTAGGTTATTACGAGACTGTTGGTCATTACGTAACCCTCGTCCCTTTGACGACGTTACAACATGCTGTCTTATCAACGGACATAACGGTTATGTTCCACAAGACCAAGGATGGGAAGTAGTCCTAGTAAAACCAGAATGCATGACTTGTTTCTGGACGTATGAATTACGTGTCTTTATTGCCTTTGCTGAACGACTTGTGTACTAGCTAGAATTATCTTCACAACTATCTTGTATCAAAGTTATTGTGTGCTATATTTCATGCTTTATGTAAAATAAGCGGTATTGTAAGTTTGTAAAATATTGTATAAAAGTTTGAACGCGAAATATTATTATAATCAGTTTTTCATATAGAATTGTAGTAGTTGAATTGTATATTAGCTACTTAGTATGAACTTAACGGGCAGGTACTACCCGAATTTAAACTTATAAAATGCTAATATGAAGAAAAAGATTTTACAAATGAGTTCATATTATGCTACGAAATACTATTAACTACTCTTAATATTCTGTATGATTAACTTGTTCCATTTGACTATTTTGAAGGAAATGGCACCGACTACTCGACACACCGTGAATATGAATGAAGAGGAATTCCGTACTTTTCTAGCTTCAAACATAGCCGCAGTACAGGCTGCGCTACATACCAATAATAACCTTGGATCTAGCAGTACATGAAATCATGTAGGATGCACCTACAAAAAATTCACTGCCTGCAAACCTTTAGAATTTGATGGAACCGAAGGACCGATCGGATTGAAACGGTGGACCGAGAAGGTCGAATCGGTGTTTCCCATAAGTAAGTGTACTGAAGAGGAAAAAGTGAAGTACGTTACGCATACCTTCACAGGTTCTGTGTTAACATGGTGGAATACCTATCTAGAGCAAGTGGGACAAGATGATGCGTACGCACTACCGTGGTCAGCATTCAAGCACTTGATGAACGAGAAGTACCGTCCTAGAACCGAGGTCAATAAGCTCAAGACAGAACTTAGAGGGTTATGAACCCAAGGATTTGATATTACCACGTACGAAAGACGATTCACATAATTGTGCCTATTGTGTCCGGGAGCATTCGAAGATGAGGAAGAGAAGATCGATGCGTTTGTGAAAGGATTACCGGAAAGAATCCAAGAAGATATAAGTTCACACGAGCCCGCCTCCATACAACAGGCATGTAGAATGGCTCACAAACTAGTGAACCAGATTGAGGAAAGAATTAAAGAACAGACGGCTGAAGAGGCCAATGTGAAGCAAGTCAAAAGAAAGTGGGAGGAAAACAGTGATAAGAATCACCAATACAACAACAACAGCAATTACAATAATAATCGCAACATCAATCACAACTACAACAAACGGCCCAACAACAACAACAACAACAACAGCAACTACAACAATCATCCCAACAACAATAACAACCGCAACAACAACAATAATCAGAAGCAGCTATGCCAAAGGTGTGAAAAGTATCACTCGGGGTTTTGCACCAAATTTTGCAACAAGTGTAAAAGAAATGGTCATAGCACGGCGAAGTGTGAGGTCTACGGACCAGGGGTTAACAGAACGAAAGGAACAAATGGTGTCGGAACGAGTAATGGTGGAGCAAGTAGTGTCGGATCAAGTTATGCCAATGTAGTTTGTTATAAATGTGGAAAACCGGGCCACATTATTAGAAATTGCCCCAACCAGGAGAACACGAATGGACAAGGCCGCTGAAGAGTTTTCAATATTAATGCGGCAGAGGCACAGGAAGACCCGGAGCTTGTTACGGGTACGTTTCTTATTGACAATAAATCTGCTTACGTTTTATTTGATTCGGGTGCGGATAGAAGCTATATGAGTAGAGATTTTTGTGCTAAATTAAGTTGTCCATTGACGCCGTTGGATAGTAAATTTTTACTCGAATTAGCAAACGGTAAATTAATTTCAGCAGATTATATATGCCGGAATCGAGAAATTAAACTGGGTAGCGAAATATTTAAGATTGATTTGATACCAGTAGAGTTAGGGAGTTTTGATGTAATAGTTGGCATGGACTGCTTGAAGAAGGTGAAAGCAGAGATCGTATGTTATAAAAATACAATTCGCATTGTACGAGAAGAAGGAGAACCCTTAATGGTGTACGGAGAAAAGGGCAACATGAAGCTACATCTTATTAGTAATTTGAAGGCACAAAAGCTAATAAAAAAAGGTTGCTATGCTATTCTAGCACAAGTCGAGAAAGTACAAACTGAAGAAAAGAGCATCAATGATGTTCCCGTCGCAAAAGAATTTCCCGATGTATTTCCGAAAGAATTATCGAGACTACCTCCACATCGATCTGTTGAATTTCAAATAGATCTTGTACCAGGAGCTGCACCAATAGCTCGTGCTCCTTATAGACTCGCACCCAGCGAGATGAAAGAACTGCAAAGCCAACTACAAGAACTATTAGAACGTGGTTTCATTCGACCAAGCACATCACCATGGGGAGTTCCTGTTTTGTTTGTCAAGAAGAAGGATGGTACATTTAGGTTGTGTATTGACTACAGAGAGTTGAACAAACTTACCATCAAAAACCGTTATCCACTACCGAGAATTGACGACTTATTTGATCAACTACAAGGCTCGTCGGTTTATTCAAAGATCGATTTACATTCTGGATATCATCAAATGCGAGTAAAGGAGGATGATATTCCAAAAACTGCTTTTAGGATGCGTTATGGTCATTACGAGTTTATGGTTATGCCGTTTGGATTGACTAACACACCAGCTGTGTTCATGGACCTTATGAACCGAGTGTGTTGGCCATATCTTGACAAGTTTGTCATTGTATTCATCGATGACATACTTATTTACTCAAAGAATGATCAAGAGCACGAAGAACATTTGAGAAAAGTGCTAGAAGTATTGAGGAAAGAAAAACTGTACGCTAAGTTTTCAAAGTGTGCATTTTGGTTGGAAGAAGTTCAATTCTTCGGTCACATAGTGAACAAAGAAGGTATCCAGGTGGACCCGGCAAAGATCGAAACCGTTGAAAAGTGGGAAACCCCAAAAACTCCTAAGCATATACGTCAATTTTTAGGATTGGCTGGTTACTATAGAAGATTCATCCAAGATTTCTCCAAAATAGCAAAACCCTTGACTGCATTAATGCATAAAGGGAAGAAATTTGAATGGAAGGATGAACAAGAGAAGGCGTTTCAATTATTGAAGAAAATGCTAACTACGGTGTAGTGACCCGAACTTTTCCATGTTTATATATATTAATTGAGATTGATATTTACATGATTAAATGTTTCCAACATGTTAAGCAATCAAACTTGTTAAGACTTGATTAATTGAAATATGTTTCATATAGACAATTGACCACCCAAGTTGACCGGTGATTCACGAACGTTAAAACTAGTAAAAAAAACTATACGATGACATATATATGGTTATATATATAGTTAACATGTTTTTATTATAAGTGTGTATCTCATTAGGTATTTTAACAATGAGTTATATACATAAAAATGAGACTATTAATTTAAGAAACTCGAAAACGATATATATAACGATTATCGTTATAACAACGTCTTACTAGGTACATATGAATCATATTAAGATATTGATACACTTGGTTAATTATGTTAAATGATAATTAAATATATTATTAAGTGTATTAACAATGAAATACATATGTAAAAATAAGACTACTAACTTAATGATTTCGAAACGAGACATATATGTAACGATTATCGTTGTAACGACATTTAACTGTATATACATCATACTAAGATATATTATATATCATAATATCATGATAATATAATAATTTAACATCTCATTTATTATAATAAACAATGGGTTAACAACATTCAACAAGATCGTTAACCTAAAGGTTTCAAAACAACATTTACATGTAACGACTAACGATGACTTAACGACTCAGTTAAAATGTATATACATGTAGTGTTTTAATATGTATTCATACACTTTTGAAATACTTCAAGACACTTATCAAAATACTTCTACTTAACAAAAGTGCTTACAATTACATCCTCGTTCAGTTTCATCAACAATTCTACTCGTATGCACCCGTATTCGTACTCGTACAATACACAGCTTTTAGATGTATGTACTATTAGTATATACACTCCAATGATTAGCTCTTAGCAGCCCATGAGAGTCACCTAACACATGTGGGAACCATCATTTGGCAACTAGCATGAAATATCTCATAAAATTACAAAAATATGAGTAATCATTCATGACTTATTTACATGAAAACAAAATTACATATCCTTTATATCTAATCCATACACCAAGGACCAAAAACACCTACAAACACTTTCATTCTTCAATTTTCTTCATCTAATTGATCTCTCTCAAGTTCTATCTTCAAGTTCTAAGTGTTCTTCATATATTCTACAAGTTCTAGTTACATAAAATCAAGAATACTTTCAAGTTTGCTAGCTCACTTCCAATCTTGTAAGGTGATCATCCAACCTCAAGAAATCTTTGTCTCTTACAGTAGGTTATCATTCTAATACAAGGTAATAATCATATTCAAACTTTGGTTCAATTTCTATAACTATAACAATCTTATTTCAAGTGATGATCTTACTTGAACTTGTTTTCGTGTCATGATTCTGCTTCAAGAACTTCGAGCCATCCAAGGATCCGTTGAAGCTAGATCCATTTTTCTCTTTTCCAGTAGGTTTATCCAAGGAACTTAAGGTAGTAATGATGTTCATAACATCATTCGATTCATACATATAAAGCTATCTTATTCGAAGGTTTAAACTTGTAATCACTAGAACATAGTTTAGTTAATTCTAAACTTGTTCGCAAACAAAAGTTAATCCTTCTAAATTGACTTTTAAAATCAACTAAACACATGTTCTATATCTATATGATATGCTAACTTAATGATTTAAAACCTGGAAACACGAAAAACACCGTAAAACCGGATTTACGCCGTCGTAGTAACACCGCGGGCTGTTTTGGGTTAGTTAATTAAAAACTATGATAAACTTTGATTTAAAAGTTGTTATTCTGAGAAAATGATTTTTATTATGAACATGAAACTATATCCAAAAATTATGGTTAAACTCAAAGTGGAAGTATGTTTTCTAAAATGGTCATCTAGACGTCGTTCTTTCGACTGAAATGACTACCTTTACAAAAACGACTTGTAACTTATTTTTCCGACTATAAACCTATACTTTTTATGTTTAGATTCATAAAATAGAGTTCAATATGAAACCATAGCAATTTGATTCACTCAAAACGGATTTAAAATGAAGAAGTTATGGGTAAAACAAGATTGGATAATTTTTCTCATTTTAGCTACGTGAAAATTGGTAACAAATCTATTCCAACCATAACTTAATCAACTTGTATTGTATATTATGTAATCTTGAGATACCATAGACACGTATACAATGTTTCGACCTATCATGTCGACACATCTATATATATTTCGGAACAACCATAGACACTCTATATGTGAATGTTGGAGTTAGCTATACAGGGTTGAGGTTGATTCCAAAATATATATAGTTTGAGTTGTGATCAATACTGAGATACGTATACACTGGGTCGTGGATTGATTCAAGATAATATTTATCGATTTATTTCTGTACATCTAACTGTGGACAACTAGTTGTAGGTTACTAACGAGGACAGCTGACTTAATAAACTTAAAACATCAAAATATATTAAAAGTGTTGTAAATATATTTTGAACATACTTTGATATATATGTATATATTGTTATAGGTTCGTGAATCAACCAGTGGCCAAGTCTTACTTCCCGACGAAGTAAAAATCTGCGAAAGTGAGTTATAGTCCCACTTTTAAAATCTAATATTTTTGGGATGAGAATACATGCAGGTTTTATAAATGATTTACAAAATAGACACAAGTACGTGAAACTGCATTCTATGGTTGAATTATCGAAATCGAATATGCCCCTTTTTATTAAGTCTGGTAATCTAAGAATTAGGGAACAGACACCCTAATTGACGCGAATCCTAAAGATAGATCTATTGGGCTTAACAAACCCCATCCAAAGTACCGGATGCTTTAGTACTTCGAAATTTATATCATATCCGAAGGGTGTCCCGGAATGATGGGGATATTCTTATATATGCATCTTGTTAATGTCGGTTACCAGGTGTTCACCATATGAATAATTTTTATCTCTATGTATGGGATGTGTATTGAAATATGAAATCTTGTGGTCTATTATTATGATTTGATATATATAGGTTAAACCTATAACTCACCAACATTTTTGTTGACGTTTTAAGCATGTTTATTCTCAGGTGATTATTAAGAGCTTCCGCTGTCGCATACTTAAATAAGGACGAGATTTGGAGTCCATGCTTGTATGATATTGTGTAAAAACTGCATTCAAGAAACTTATTTTGTTGTAACATATTTGTATTGTAAACCATTATGTAATGGTCGTGTGTAAACAGGATATTTTAGATTATCATTATTTGATAATCTACGTAAAGCTTTTTAAAACCTTTATCTATGAAATAAAGGTTATGGTTTGTTTTAAAATGAATGCAGTCTTTGAACGTCTCATATAGAGGTCAAAACCTCGCAACGAAATCAATTAATATGGAACGTTTTTAATCAATAAGAACGGGACATTTCAGTTGGTATCCGAGCCTTGGTCTTAGAGAACCAGAATTTTGCATTAGTGTGTCTTATCGAGTTTGTTAGGATGCATTAGTGAGTCTGGACTTCGACCGTGTTTACTTGAAAAATGATTGCTTAACAAATTTTGTTGGAAACTATATATTTTTAACATGTGAATATTATGTGATATATTAATCTCTTAACGCGTTTGATATTATGTGATAGATGTCTACCTCTAGAACAAGTCCCATTGACTCACCTAATAATAATGAAGAGTCAAATGTAAATTGGAATCATTCGTGGACTGATTCACAAGTTCCCGAAGAGGAACCGGAAGAAGAGTCGGAACCGGAAGAAGAATCGGAACCGGAAGAAGAATCGGAACCGGAAGAAGAATCGGAACCGGATGAAGAAATAGAACCGGTGGGGGAAATATTAAAACGGTTAAGTAAAAGAAAATCCTCAACCAACCGACCAAGGTTAATTATGGTCAATGGTGTTTCCGCCAAGGAAGCAAAATATTGGGAGGATTACCAATTCTCCGATGAATCGGATTCCGACGAGAATGCCGATGATGTTATAGAAATTACCCCAACTGAATTTAAAAAGGCAAAAGAAAATAATAAGGGAAAGGGCATAAAAATAGAGAAATCTAATTCCAACCCCGATGAACTTTATATGTATCATCAACCCCCGAAGTCCTTAAGTTGTAACAATGACCCGGGAACCTCTAAACCACCAGGTTTTTCTAAACCAATGTGGATCACGACGGCTCGTATTAGGGGAACATCATATATCCCTAGAAACTTGGCAAAATGAATCAAAACCGAAGAAGAAGAAACGAGCGAGTCGGAATAAGATAGTTGTATTCGTGTGGTGTAATATATGTAATATAGTGTGCTTATGCTTTATGATATATGTAAAAATTGCTTGTATTAATAAGTATTTTTTTATGAATCTAACTCTTGTCTATTTTACAGTTTAAAAACACAAAATGGATAGACAACCCAATATTTTAAGAGACCTACCCGGAGACATGATTGATGAAATCTTGTCTAGAGTCGGTCAGAATTCCTCGGCACAACTATTTAAGGCGAGATCAGTTTGTAAGATATTCGAAGAACGTTCCAAGAATGTCTTGGTTTATAAGAGACTTTCGTTTGAAAGATGGGGGATATCACATTGGGAAACCCATAAGTTACGATGTGTTTACTTTGACGCATATATTGCGGGGAACCCAAATGCTATTTTACGCAACGGGTTAAGAAATTATTTTGACTCAATGTATCCGAATATAGGACTTCATGATTTAGAAAAAGCGGCTAACATGCAACATAAAGAAGCATGTTATGCTTACGGATTAGTAATGTTCGCTTCTCACCAAAGTGAGAACAAGAACATCGGGCTACAACTATTAAACAAAACGTTCCCACAAGTGACGGAGTCGGTAATTGGGGTAAGAAATGAGGTTTTTAGATTGTTACGGGACTGTTGGACATTACGTAACCCTCGTCCCTTTGACGACGTTACAACACGCTGTCTTATCAACGGCCATAACGGTTATGTTCCACAAGACCAAGGATGGGAAGTAGTCCTAGTAAAACCAGAATGCATGACTTGTTTCTGGACGTATGAATTACGTGTCTTTATTGCCTTTGCTGAACGACTTGTGTACTAGCTAGAATTATCTTCACAACTATCTTGTATCAAAGTTATTGTGTGCTATATTTCATGCTTTATGTAAAATAAGCGGTATTGTAAGTTTGTAAAATATTGTGTAAAAGTTTGAACGCGAAATATTATTATAATCAGTTTTTCATATAGAATTGTAGTAGTTGAATTGTATATTAGCTACTAAGTATGAACTTAACGGGTAGGTACTACCCGAATTTAAACTTATAAAACGCTAATATGAAGAAAAAGCTCTTATAAATGAGTTCATATTATGCTACGAAATACTATTAACTACTCTTAATATTCTGTATGATTAACTTGTTCCATTTGATTATTTTGAAGGAAATGGCACCGACTACTCGACACACAGTGAATATGAATGAGGAGGAATTCCGTACTTTTCTAGCTTCAAACATAGCCGCAGTACAGGCTGCGCTACATACCAACAATAACCTTGGATCTAGCAGTACAGGAAATCGTGTAGGATGCACCTACAAAGAATTCACTGCCTGCAAACCTTTGGAATTTGATGGAACCGAAGGACCGATCGGATTGAAACGGTGGACCGAGAAGGTCGAATCGGTGTTTGCCATAAGTAAGTGTACTGAAGAGGACAAAGTAAAGTACGCTACGCATACCTTCACAGGTTCTGCGTTAACATGGTGGAATACCTATCTAGAGCAAGTGGGACAAGACGATGCGTACGCACTACCGTGGTCAGCATTCAAGCACTTGATGAACGAGAAGTACCGTCCCAGAACCGAGGTCAATAAGCTCAAGACAGAACTTAGAGGGTTACGAACCCAAGGATTTGATATTACCACGTACGAAAGATGATTCACAGAATTGTGCCTATTGTGTCCGGGAGCATTCGAAGATGAGGAAGAGAAGATCGACGCGTTTGTGAAAGGATTACCGGAAAGAATCCAAGAAGATATAAGTTCACACGAGCCCGCCTCCATACAACAGGCATGTAGAATGGCTCACAAACTAGTGAACCAGATTGAAGAAAGAATTAAAGAACAGACTGCTGAAGAGGCCAATGTGAAGCAAGTCAAAAGAAAGTGGGAGGAAAACGGTGATAAGAATCACCAATACAACAACAACAGTAATTACAACAATAATCGCAACAATTATTCCAACAATCGCAACATCAATCGCAACTACAACAAACGGCCCAACAACAACAACAACAATAACAACAGCAACTACAATAATCATCCCAACAATAATAATAACCGTAACAACAACAACAATCAGAAGCAGCTATACCAAAGGTGTGAAAAGTATCACTCGGGGTTCTGCACCAAATTTTGCAACAAGTGTAAAAGAAATGGTCATAGCGCGGCGAAGTGTGAGGTCTACGGACCAGGGGTTAATAGAACGAAAGGAACAAATGGTGTCGGAACGAGTAATGGCGGAGCAAGTAGTGTCGGAGCAAGTTATGCCAATGTAGTTTGTTATAAATGTGGAAAACCGGGCCACATTATTAGAAATTGCCCGAACCAGGAGAACACGAATGGACAAGGCCGTGGAAGAGTTTTCAATATTAATGCGGCAGAGGCACAGGAAGACCCGGAGCTTGTTACGGGTACGTTTCTTATTGACAATAAATCTGCTTACGTTTTATTTGATTCGGGTGCGGATAGAAGCTATATGAGTAGAGATTTTTGTGCTAAATTAAGTTGTCCATTGACGCCTTTGGATAGTAAATTTTTACTCGAATTAGCAAATGGTAAATTAATTTCAGCAGATAATATATGTCGGAATCGAGAAATTAAACTGGTTAGCGAAACATTTAAGATTGATTTAATACCAGTAGAGTTAGGGAGTTTTGATGTGATAATCGGTATGGACTGGTTGAAAGAAGTGAAAGCGGAGATCGTTTGTTACAAAAATGCAATTCGCATTATACGAGAAAAAGGAAAACCCTTAATGGTGTACGGAGAAAAGGGCAACACGAAGCTACATCTTATTAGTAATTTGAAGGCACAAAAACTAATAAGAAAAGGTTGCTATGCTGTTCTAGCACACGTCGAGAAAGTACAAACTGAAGAAAAGAGCATCAATGATGTTCCCATTGCAAAAGAATTTCCCGATGTATTTCCGAAAGAATTACCAGGATTACCCCCACATCGATCCGTTGAATTTCAAATAGATCTTGTACCAGGAGCTGCACCAATAGCTCGTGCTCCTTACAGACTCGCACCCAGCGAGATGAAAGAACTACAAAGCCAATTACAAGAACTTTTAGAGCGTGGTTTCATTCGACCAAGCACATCACCGTGGGGAGCTCCTGTTTTGTTTGTCAAGAAGAAAGATGGTACATTCAGGTTGTGTATCGACTACCGAGAGTTGAACAAACTTACCATCAAGAACCGCTACCCACTACCGAGAATCGATGACTTATTTGATCAACTACAAGGCTCGTCTGTTTATTCAAAGATTGACTTACGTTTCGGGTATCATCAAATGCGGGTGAAAGAAGATGATATTCCAAAGACTGCTTTCAGAACACGTTACGGTCATTACGAGTTTATGGTCATGCCGTTTGGTTTAACTAATGCACCAGCTGTGTTCATGGACCTTATGAACCGAGTGTGTGGACCATACCTTGACAAGTTTGTCATTGTTTTCATTGATGACATACTTATTTACTCAAAGAATGACCAAGAACACGGTGAACATTTGAGAAAGGTGTTAGAAGTATTGAGGAAGGAAGAATTATACGCTAAGTTTTCAAAGTGTGCATTTTGGTTGGAAGAAGTTCAATTCCTCGGTCACATAGTGAACAAAGAAGGTATTAAGGTGGATCCGGCAAAGATAGAAACTGTTGAAAAGTGGGAAACCCCGAAAACTCCGAAACACATACGCCAGTTTTTAGGACTAGCTGGTTACTACAGAAGGTTCATCCAAGACTTTTCCAGAATAGCAAAACCCTTGACTGCATTAACGCATAAAGGGAAGAAATTTGAATGGAATGATGAACAAGAGAAAGCGTTTCAGTTATTGAAGAAAAAGCTAACTACGGCACCTATATTGTCATTGCCTGAAGGGAATGATGATTTTGTGATTTATTGTGACGCATCCAAGCAAGGTCTCGGTTGTGTATTAATGCAACGAACGAAGGTGATTGCTTATGCCTCTAGACAATTGAAGATTCACGAACAAAATTATACGACGCATGATTTGGAATTAGGCGCGGTTGTTTTTGCATTAAAGACTTGGAGACACTACTTATATGGGGTCAAAAGTATTATATATACCGACCACAAAAGTCTTCAACACATATTTAATCAGAAACAACTGAGTATGAGGCAGCGTAGGTGGATTGAATTATTGAATGATTACGACTTTGAGATTCGTTACCACCCGGGGAAGGCAAATGTGGTAGCCGATGCCTTGAGCAGGAAGGACAGAGAACCCATTCGAGTAAAATCTATGAATATAATGATTCATAATAACATTACTACTCAAATAAAGGAGGCGCAACAAGGAGTTTTAAAAGAGGGAAATTTAAAGGATGAAATACCCAAAGGATCGGAGAAGCATCTTAATATTCGGGAAGACGGAACCCGGTATAGGGCTGAAAGGATTTGGGTACCAAAATTTGGAGATATGAGAGAAATGGTACTTAGAGAAGCTCATAAAACCAGATACTCAATACATCCTGGAACGGGGAAGATGTACAAGGATCTCAAGAAACATTTTTGGTGGCCGGGTATGAAAGCCGATGTTGCTAAATACGTAGGAGAATGTTTGACGTGTTCTAAGGTCAAAGCTGAGCATCAAAAACCATCAGGTCTACTTCAACAACCCGAAATCCCAGAATGGAAATGGGAAAACATTACCATGGATTTCATCACTAAATTGCCAAGGACTGCAAGTGGTTTTGATACTATTTGGGTAATAGTTGATCGTCTCACCAAATCAGCACACTTCCTGCCAATAAGAGAAGATGACAAGATAGAGAAGTTAGCACGCTGTATTTGAAGGAAGTCATCTCCAGACATGGAATACCAATCTCTATTATCTCTGATAGGGATGGCAGATTTATTTCAAGATTCTGGCAGACATTACAGCAAGCATTAGGAACTCGTTTAGACATGAGTACTGCCTATCATCCACAAACTGATGGGCAGAGCGAAAGGACGATACAAACGCTTGAAGACATGCTACGAGCATGTGTTATTGATTTTGGAAACAGTTGGAATCGACATCTACCATTAGCAGAATTTTCCTACAACAACAGCTACCATTCAAGCATTGAGATGGCGCCGTTTGAAGCACTTTATGGTAGAAAGTGCAGGTCTCCAATTTGTTGGAGTGAAGTGGGGGATAGACAAATTACGGGTCCGGAGATTATACAAGAAACTGCCGAGAAGATCATCCAAATTCAACAACGGTTGAAAACCGCCCAAAGTCGACAAAAGAGCTACGCTGACATTAAAAGAAAAGATATAGAATTTGAAATTGGAGAGATGGTCATGCTTAAAGTTGCACCTTGGAAAGGCGTTGTTCGATTTGGTAAACAAGGGAAATTAAATCCAAGGTATATTGGACCATTCAAGATTATTGATCGTGTCGGACCAGTAGCTTACCGACTTGAGTTACCTCAACAACTCGCGGCTGTACATAACACTTTCCATGTCTCGAATTTGAAGAAATGTTTTGCTAAAGAAGATCTCACTATTCCGTTAGATGAAATCCAAATCAACGAAAAACTTCAATTCATCGAAGAACCCGTCGAAATAATGGATCGTGAGGTTAAAAGACTTAAGCAAAACAAGATACCAATTGTTAAGGTTCGATGGAATGCTCGTAGAGGACCCGAGTTCACCTGGGAGCGTGAAGATCAGATGAAGAAGAAATACCCGCATCTATTTCCAGAAGATTCGTCAACACCTTCAACACCTTAAAATTTCGGGACAAAATTTATTTAACGGGTAGGTACTGTAGTGACCCGAACTTTTCCATGTTTATATATATTAATTGAGATTGATATTTACATGATTAAATGTTTCCAACATGTTAAGCAATCAAACTTGTTAAGACTTGATTAATTGAAATATGTTTCATATAGACAATTGACCACCCAAGTTGACCGGTGATTCACGAACGTTAAAACTTGTAAAAAAACTATACGATGACATATATATGGTTATATATATAGTTAACATGTTTTTATTATAAGTGTGTATCTCATTAGGTATTTTAACAATGAGTTATATACATAAAAATGAGACTATTAATTTAAGAAACTCGAAAACGATATATATAACGATTATCGTTATAACAACGTCTTACTAGGTACATATGAATCATATTAAGATATTGATACACTTGGTTAATTATGTTAAATGATAAGTAAATATATTATTAAGTGTATTAACAATGAAATACATATGTAAAAATAAGACTACTAACTTAATGATTTCGAAACGAGACATATATGTAACGATTATCGTTGTAACGACATTTAACTGTATATACATCATACTAAGATATATTATATATCATAATATCATGATAATATAATAATTTAACATCTCATTTATTATAATAAACAATGGGTTAACAACATTCAACAAGATCGTTAACCTAAAGGTTTCAAAACAACATTTACATGTAATGACTAACGATGACTTAACGACTCAGTTAAAATGTATATACATGTAGTGTTTTAATATGTATTCATACACTTTTGAAATACTTCAAGACACTTATCAAAATACTTCTACTTAACAAAAATGCTTACAATTACATCCTCGTTCAGTTTCATCAACAATTCTACTCGTATGCACCCGTATTCGTACTCGTACAATACACAGCTTTTAGATGTATGTACTATTGGTATATTGAAATGTCCCGTTCTTATTGATTAAAAACGTTCCATATTAATTGATTTCGTTGCGAGGTTTTGACCTCTATATGAGACGTTTTTCAAAGACTGCATTCATTTTTAAAACAAACCATAACCTTTATTTCATAAATAAAGGTTTAAAAAGCTTTACGTAGATTATCAAATAATGATAATCTAAAATATCCTGTTTACACACGACCATTACATAATGGTTTACAATACAAATATGTTACATCGAAATTAGTTTCTTGAATGCAGTTTTTACACAATATCATACAAACATGGACTCCAAATCTTGTCCTCATTTTAGTATGCAACAGCGGAAGCTCTTAATATTCACCTAAGAATAAACATGCTTTAAACGTCAACAAAAATGTTGGTGAGTTATAGGTTTAACCTATATATATCAAATCATAATAATAGACCACAAGATTTCATATTTCAATACACATCCCATACATAGAGATAAAAATCATTCATATGGTGAACACCTGGTAACCGACATTAACAAGATGCATATATAAGAATATCCCCATCATTCCGGGACACCCTTCGGATATGATATAAATTTCGAAGTACTAAAGCATCCGGTACTTTGGATGGGGTTTGTTAGGCCCAATAGATCTATCTTTAGGATTCGCGTCAATTAGGGTGTCTGTTCCCTAATTCTTAGATTACCAGACTTAATAAAAAAGGGCATATTCGATTTCGATAATTCAACCATAGAATGTAGTTTCACGTACTTGTGTCTATTTTGTAAATCATTTATAAAACCTGCATGTATTCTCATCCCAAAAATATTAGATTTTAAAAGTGGGACTATAACTCACTTTCACAGATTTTTACTTCGTCGGGAAGTAAGACTTGGCCACTGGTTGATTCACGAACCTATAACAATATATACATATATATCAAAGTATGTTCAAAATATATTTACAAAACTTTTAATATATTTTGATGTTTTAAGTTTATTAAGTCAGCTGTCCTCGTTAGTAACCTACAACTAGTTGTCCACAGTTAGATGTACAGAAATAAATCGATAAATATTATCTTGAATCAATCCACGACCCAGTGTATACGTATCTCAGTATTGATCACAACTCAAACTATATATATTTTGGAATCAACCTCAACCCTGTATAGCTAACTCCAACATTCACATATAGAGTGTCTATGGTTGTTCCGAAATATATATAGATGTGTCGACATGATAGGTCGAAACATTGTATACGTGTCTATGGTATCTCAAGATTACATAATATACAATACAAGTTGATTAAGTTATGGTTGGAATAGATTTGTTACCAATTTTCACGTAGCTAAAATGAGAAAAATTATCCAATCTTGTTTTACCCATAACTTCTTCATTTTAAATCCGTTTTGAGTGAATCAAATTGCTATGGTTTCATATTGAACTCTATTTTATGAATCTAAACAGAAAAAGTATAGGTTTATAGTCGGAAAAATAAGTTACAAGTCGTTTTTGTAAAGGTAGTCATTTCAGTCGAAAGAACGACGTCTAGATGACCATTTTAGAAAACATACTTCCACTTTGAGTTTAACCATAATTTTTGGATATAGTTTCATGTTCATAATAAAAATCATTTTCTCAGAATAACAACTTTTAAATCAAAGTTTATCATAGTTTTTAATTAACTAACCCAAAACAGCCCGCGGTGTTACTACGACGGCATAAATCTGGTTTTACGGTGTTTTTCGTGTTTCCAGGTTTTAAATCATTAAGTTAGAATATCATATAGATATAGAACATGTGTTTAGTTGATTTTAAAAGTCAAGTTAGAAGGATTAACTTTTATTTGCGAACAAGTTTAGAATTAACTAAACTATGTTCTAGTGATTACAAGTTTAAACCTTCGAATAAGATAGCTTTATATGTATGAATCGAATGATGTTATGAACATCATTACTACCTTAAGTTCCTTGGATAAACCTACTGGAAAAGAGAAAAATGGATCTAGCTTCAACGGATCCTTGGATGGCTCGAAGTTCTTGAAGCAGAATCATGACACGAAAACAAGTTCAAGTAAGATCATCACTTGAAATAAGATTGTTATAGTTATAGAAATTGAACCAAAGTTTGAATATGATTATTACCTTGTATTAGAATGATAACCTACTGTAAGAAACAAAGATTTCTTGAGGTTGGATGATCACCTTACAAGATTGGAAGTGAGCTAGCAAACTTGAAAGTATTCTTGATTTTATGTAACTAGAACTTGTAGAATATATGAAGAACACTTAGAACTTGAAGATAGAACTTGAGAGAGATCAATTAGATGAAGAAAATTGAAGAATGAAAGTGTTTGTAGGTGTTTTTGGTCGTTGGTGTATGGATTAGATATAAAGGATATGTAATTTTGTTTTCATGTAAATAAGTCATGAATGATTACTCATATTTTTGTAATTTTATGAGATATTTCTTGCTAGTTGCCAAATGATGGTTCCCACATGTGTTAGGTGACTCACATGGGCTGCTAAGAGCTGATCATTGGAGTGTATATACCAATAGTACATACATCTAAAAGCTGTGTATTGTACGAGTACGAATACGGGTGCATACGAGTAGAATTGTTGATGAAACTGAACGAGGATGTAATTGTAAGCATTTTTGTTAAGTAGAAGTATTTTGATAAGTGTATTGAAGTCTTTCAAAAGTGTATAAATACATATTAAAACACTACATGTATATACATTTTAACTGAGTCGTTAAGTCATCGTTAGTCGTTATATGTAAGTGTTGTTTTGAAACCTTTAGGTTAACGATCTTGTTAAATGTTGTTAACCCAATGTTTATAATATCAAATGAGATTTTAAATTATTATATTATCATGATATTATCATGTATGAATATCTCTTAATATGATATATATACATTAAATGTCTTTACAACGATAATCGTTACATATATGTCTCGTTTAAAAATCATTAAGTTAGTAGTCTTGTTTTTACATATGTAGTTCATTGTAAATATACTTAATGATATGTTTACTTATCATAGTATCATTTTAACTATATATATATCCATATATATGTCATCATATAGTTTTTACAAGTTTTAACGTTCGTGAATCACCGGTCAACTTGGGTGGTCAATTGTCTATATGAAACATATTTCAATTAATCAAGTCTTAACAAGTTTGATTGCTTAACATGTTGGAAACATTTAATCATGTAAATATCAATCTCAATTAATATATATAAACATGGAAAAGTTCGGGTCACTACAGTACCTACCCGTTAAATAAATTTCGTCCCGAAATTTTAAGCTGTTGAAGGTGTTGACGAATCTTCTGGAAATAGATGCGGGTATTTCTTCTTCATCTGATCTTCACGCTCCCAGGTGAACTCGGGTCCTCTACGAGCATTCCATCGAACCTTAACAATTGGTATCTTGTTTTGCTTAAGTCTTTTAACCTCACGATCCATTATTTCGACGGGTTCTTCGATGAATTGAAGTTTTTCGTTGATTTGGATTTCATCTAACGGAATAGTGAGATCTTCTTTAGCAAAACATTTCTTTAAATTCGAGACGTGGAAAGTGTTATGTACAGCCGCGAGTTGTTGAGGTAACTCTAGTCGGTAAGCTACTGGTCCGACACGATCAATAATCTTGAATGGTCCAATATACCTTGGATTTAATTTCCCTCGTTTACCAAATCGAACAACGCCTTTCCAAGGTGCAACTTTAAGCATGACCATCTCTCCAATTTCAAATTCTATATCTTTTCTTTTAATGTCAGCGTAGCTCTTTTGTCGACTTTGGGCGGTTTTCAACCGTTGTTGAATTTGGATGATCTTCTCGGTAGTTTCTTGTATAATCTCCGGACCCGTAATCTGTCTATCCCCCACTTCACTCCAACAAATCGGAGACCTGCACTTTCTACCATAAAGTGCTTCAAACGGCGCCATCTCAATGCTTGAATGGTAGCTGTTGTTGTAGGAAAATTCTGCTAACGGTAGATCTCGATCCCAACTGTTTCCGAAATCAATAACACATGCTCGTAGCATGTCTTCAAGCGTTTGTATCGTCCTTTCGCTCTGGCCATTAGTTTGTGGATGATAGGCAGTACTCATGTCTAGACGAGTTCCTAATGCTTGCTGTAATGTCTGCTAGAATCTTGAAATAAATCTGCCATCCCTATCAGAGATAATAGAGATTGGTATTCCATGTCTGGAGATGACTTCCTTCAAATACAGTCGTGCTAACTTCTCCATCTTGTCATCTTCTCTTATTGGCAAGAAGTGTGCTTATTTGGTGAGACGGTCAACTATTACCCAAATAGTATCAAAACCACTTGCAGTCCTTGGCAATTTAGTGATGAAATCCATGGTAATGTTTTCCCATTTCCATTCCGGGATTTCGGGTTGTTGAAGTAGACCTGATGGTTTCTGATGCTCAGCTTTGACCTTAGAACACGTCAAACATTCTCCTACGTATTTAGCAACATCGGCTTTCATACCCGGCCACCAAAAATGTTTCTTGAGATCCTTGTACATCTTCCCCGTTCCAGGATGTATTGAGTATCTGGTTTTATGAGCTTCTCTAAGTACCATTTCTCTCATATCTCCAAATTTTGGTACCCAAATCCTTTCAGCCCTATACCGGGTTCCGTCTTCCCGAATATTAAGATGCTTCTCCGATCCCTTGGGTATTTCATCCTTTAAATTTCCCTCTTTTAAAACTCCTTGTTGCGCCTCCTTTATTTGAGTAGTAAGGTTATTATGAATCATTATATTCATAGATTTTACTCGAATGGGTTCTCTGTCCTTCCTGCTCAAGGCATCGGCTACCACATTTGCCTTCCCCGGGTGGTAACGAATCTCAAAGTCGTAATCATTCAACAATTCAATCCACCTACGCTGCCTCATATTCAGTTGTTTCTGATTAAATATGTGTTGAAGACTTTTGTGGTCGGTATATATAATACTTTTGACCCCATATAAGTAGTGCCTCCAAGTCTTTAATGCAAAAACAACCGCGCCTAATTCCAAATCATGCGTCGTATAATTTTGTTCGTGAATCTTCAATTGTCTAGACGCATAAGCAATCACCTTCGTTCGTTGCATTAATACACAACCGAGACCTTGCTTTGATGCATCACAATAAATCACAAAATCATCATTCCCTTCAGGCAATGACAATATAGGTGCCGTAGTTAGCTTTTTCTTCAATAACTGAAACGCTTTCTCTTGTTCATCATTCCATTCAAATTTCTTCCCTTTATGCGTTAATGCAGTCAAGGGTTTTGCTATTCTGGAAAAGTCTTGGATGAACCTTCTGTAGTAACCAGCTAGTCCTAAAAACTGGCGTATGTGTTTCGGAGTTTTCGGGGTTTCCCACTTTTCAACAGTTTCTATCTTTGCCGGATCCACCTTAATACCTTCTTTGTTCACTATGTGACCGAGGAATTGAACTTCTTCCAACCAAAATGCACACTTTGAAAACTTAGCGTACAATTCTTCCTTCCTCAATACTTCTAACACCTTTCTCAAATGTTCACCGTGTTCTTGGTCATTCTTTGAGTAAATAAGTATGTCATCAATGAAAACAATGACAAACTTGTCAAGGTATGGTCCACACACTCGGTTCATAAGGTCCATGAACACAGCTGGTGCATTAGTTAAACCAAACGGCATGACCATAAACTCGTAATGACCGTAACGTGTTCTGAAAGCAGTCTTTGGAATATCATCTTCTTTCACCCGCATTTGATGATACCCGGAACGTAAGTCAATCTTTGAATAAACAGACGAGCCTTGTAGTTGATCAAATAAGTCATCGATTCTCGGTAGTGGGTAGCGGTTCTTGATGGTAAGTTTGTTCAACTCTCGGTAGTCGATACACAACCTGAATGTACCATCTTTCTTCTTGACAAACAAAACAGGAGCTCCCCACGGTGATGTGCTTGGTCGAATGAAACCACGCTCTAAAAGTTCTTGTAATTGGCTTTGTAGTTCTTTCATCTCGCTGGGTGCGAGTCTGTAAGGAGCACGAGCTATTGGTGCAGCTCCTGGTACAAGATCTATTTGAAATTCAACGGATCGATGTGGGGGTAATCCCGGTAATTCTTTCGGAAATACATCAGGAAATTCTTTTGCGACGGGAACATCATTGATGCTCTTTTCTTCAGTTTGTACGTTCTCGACGTGTGCTAGAACAGCATAGCAACCTTTTCTTATTAGTTTTTGTGCCTTCAAATTACTAATAAGATGTAGCTTCGTGTTGCCCTTTTCACCGTACACCATTAAGGGTTTTCCTTTTTCTCGTATAATGCGAATTGTATTTTTGTAACAGACGATCTCTGCTTTCACTTCTTTCAACCAGTCTATACCGATTATCACATCAAAACTCCCTAACTCTACTGGTATCAAATCAATCTTAAATGTTTCGCTAACCAGTTTAATTTCTCGATTCCGACATATATTATCTGCTGAAATTAATTTACCATTTGCTAATTCGAGTAAAAATTTACTATCCAAAGGCGTCAATGGACAACTTAATTTAGCACAAAAATCTCTACTCATATAGCTTCTATCCGCACCCGAATCAAATAAAACGTAAGCAGATTTATTGTCAATAAGAAACGTACCCGTAACAAGCTCCGGGTCTTCCTGTGCCTCTGCCGCATTAATATTGAAAACTCTTCCACGGCCTTGTCCATTCGTGTTCTCCTGGTTCGGGCAATTTCTAATAATGTGGCCCGGTTTTCCACATTTATAACAAACTACATTGGCATAACTTGCTCCGACACTACTTGCTCCGCCATTACTCGTTCCGACACCATTTGTTCCTTTCGTTCTATTAACCCCTGGTCCGTAGACCTCACACTTCGCCGCGCTATGACCATTTCTTTTACACTTGTTGCAAAATTTGGTGCAGAACCCCGAGTGATTCTTTTCACACCTTTGGCATAGCTGCTTCTGATTGTTGTTGTTGTTGCGGTTATTATTGTTGTTGGGATGATTGTTGTAGTTGCTGTTGTTATTATTGTTGTTGTTGTTGGGCCGTTTGTTGTAGTTGCGATTGATGTTGCGATTGTTGGGATAATTGTTGCGATTATTGTTGTAATTGCTGTTGTTGTTGTATTGGTGATTCTTATCACCGTTTTCCTCCCACTTTCTTTTAACTTGCTTCACATTGGCCTCTTCAGCAGTCTGTTCTTTAATTCTTTCTTCAATCTGGTTCACGAGTTTGTGAGCCATTCTACATGCATGTTGTATGGAGGCGGGCTCGTGTGAACTTATATCTTCTTGGATTCTTTCCGGTAATCCTTTCACAAATGCGTCGATCTTCTCTTCCTCATCTTCGAATGCTCCCGGACACAATAGGCACAATTCTGTGAATCGTCTTTCGTACGTGGTAATATCAAATCCTTGGGTTCGTAACCCTCTAAGTTCTGTCTTGAGCTTATTGACCTCGGTTCTGGGACGGTACTTCTCGTTCATCAAGTGCTTGAATGCTGACCACGGTAGTGCGTACGCATCGTCTTGTCCCACTTGCTTTAGATAGGTATTCCACCATGTTAACGCAGAACGTGTGAAGGTATGCGTAGCGTACTTTACTTTGTCCTCTTCAGTACACTTACTTATGGCAAACACCGATTCGACCTTCTCGGTCCACCGTTTCAATCCGATCGGTCCTTCGGTTCCATCAAATTCCAAAGGTTTGCAGGCAGTGAATTCTTTGTAGGTGCATCCTACACGATTTCCTGTACTGCTAGATCCAAGGTTATTGTTGGTATGTAGCGCAGCCTGTACTGCGGCTATGTTTGAAGCTAGAAAAGTACGGAATTCCTCTTCATTCATATTCACGGTGTGTCGAGTAGTCGGTGCCATTTCCTTCAAAATAGTTAAATGGAACAAGTTAATCATACAGAATATTAAGAGTAGTTAATAGTATTTCGTAGCATAATATGAACTCATTTATAAAAGCTTTTTCTTCATATTAGCGTTTTATAAGTTTAAATTCGGGTAGTACCTACCCGTTAAGTTCATACTTAGTAGCTAATATACAATTCAACTACTACAATTCTATATGAAAAACTGATTATAATAATATTTCGCGTTCAAACTTTTATACAATATTTTACAAACTTACAATACCGCTTATTTTACATAAAGCATGAAATATAGCACACAATAACTTTGATACAAGATAGTTGTGAAGACAATTCTAGCTAGTACACAAGTCGTTCAGCAAAGGCAATAAAGACACGTAATTCATACGTCCAGAAACAAGTCATGCATTCTGGTTTTACTAGGACTACTTCCCATCCTTGGTCTTGTGCAACATAACCGTTATGGCCGTTGATAAGACAGCGTGTTGTAACATCATCAAAGGGATGAGGGTTACGTAATGTCCAACAGTCCCGTAATAATCTAAAAACCTCATTTCTTACCCCAATTACCGACTCCGTCACTTGTGGAAACGTTTTGTTTAATAGTTGTAGCCCGATGTTCTTGTTCTCACTTTGGTGAGAAGCGAACATTACTAATCCGTAAGCATAACATGCTTCTTTATGTTGCATGTTAGCCGCTTTTTCTAAATCACGAAGTCCAATATTCGGATATATTGAGTCAAAATAATTTCTTAACCCGTTGCGTAAAATAGCATTTGGGTTCCCCGCAATATATGCGTCAAAGTAAACACATCGTAACTTATGGGTTTCCCAATGTGATATCCCCCATCTTTCAAACGAAAGTCTCTTATAAACCAAGACATTCTTGGAACGTTCTTCGAATGTCTTACAAACTGATCTCGCCTTAAATAGTTGTGCCGAAGAATTCTGGCCGACTCTAGACAAGATTTCATCAATCATATCTCCGGGTAGGTCTCTTAAAATATTGGGTTGTCTATCCATTTTGTGTTTTTATACTGTAAAATAGACAAGAGTTAGATTCATAAAAAAAAATATACTTATTAATACAAGCAATTTTTACATATATCATAAAGCATAAGCACACTATATTACATATATTACACCACACGAATACAACTATCTTATTCCGACTCGCTTGTTTCTTCTTCTTCGGTTTTGGTTCGTTTTGCCAAGTTTCTAGGGATATATGATGTTCCCCTAATACGAGCCGTCGTGATCCACATTGGTTTAGAAAAACCTGGTGGTTTAGAGGTTCCCGGGTCATTGTTACAACTTAAGGACTTCGGGCGTTGACGATACATATAAAGTTCATCGGGGTTGGAATTAGATTTCTCTATTTTTATGCACTTTCCCTTATTATTTTCTTTTGCCTTTTTAAATTCAGTTGGGGTAATTTCTATAACATCATCGGAATTCTCGTCGGAATCCGATTCATCGGAGAATTGGTAATCCTCCCAATATTTTGCTTCCTTGGCGGAAACACCATTGACCATAATTAACCTTGGTCGGTTGGTTGAGAATTTTCTTTTACTTAACCGTTTTATTATTTCCCCCACCGGTTCTATTTCTTCATCCGGTTCCGATTCTTCTTCCGGTTCCGATTCTTCTTCCGGTTCCGACTCTTCTTCCGGTTCCTCTTCGGGAACTTGTGAATCAGTCCACGAATCATTCCAATTTACATTTGACTCTTCATTATTATTAGGTGAGTCAATGGGACTTGTTCTAGAGGTAGACATCTATCACATAATATCAAACGCGTTAAGAGATTAATATATCACATAATATTCACATGTTAAAAATATATAGTTTCCAACAAAATTTATTAAGCAATCATTTTTCAAGTAAACACGGTCGAAGTCCAGACTCACTAATGCATCCTAACAAACTCGATAAGACACACTAATACAAAATTCTGGTTCTCTAAGACCAACGCTCGGATACCAACTGAAATGTCCCGTTCTTATTGATTAAAAACGTTCCATATTAATTGATTTCGTTGCGAGGTTTTGACCTCTATATGAGACGTTTTTCAAAGACTGCATTCATTTTTAAAACAAACCATAACCTTTATTTCATAAATAAAGGTTTAAAAAGCTTTACGTAGATTATCAAATAATGATAATCTAAAATATCCTGTTTACACACGACCATTACATAATGGTTTACAATACAAATATGTTACATCGAAATCAGTTTCTTGAATGCAGTTTTTACACAATATCATACAAACATGGACTCCAAATCTTGTCCTCATTTTAGTATGCAACAGCGGAAGCTCTTAATATTCACCTGAGAATAAACATGCTTTAAACGTCAACAAAAATGTTGGTGAGTTATAGGTTTAACCTATATATATCAAATCATAATAATAGACCACAAGATTTCATATTTCAATACACATCCCATACATAGAGATAAAAATCATTCATATGGTGAACACCTGGTAACCGACATTAACAAGATGCATATATAAGAATATCCCCATCATTCCGGGATACCCTTCGGATATGATATAAATTTCGAAGTACTAAAGCATCCGGTACTTTGGATGGGGTTTGTTAGGCCCAATAGATCTATCTTTAGGATTCGCGTCAATTAGGGTGTCTGTTCCCTAATTCTTAGATTACCAGACTTAATAAAAAAGGGCATATTCGATTTCGATAATTCAACCATAGAATGTAGTTTCACGTACTTGTGTCTATTTTGTAAATCATTTATAAAACCTGCATGTATTCTCTGAAGGATTTTCTTGTGCCCGAGAGACATAATAAATTAATGTGGCTTACATGTTGTGATCCAAGTCGGGTCATACCCAATAACAAGCTATCAACACTTTATGTATTTGTTTTGACAATCGGATCATTAAAGCAAATACACGACACTTGAATTTTAGAAATTGGTTTTCTAAAATAAATGCTAGATATAATTATTTGGATAATTATAAGTTACTACAT
Organism: Rutidosis leptorrhynchoides; assembly: GCF_046630445.1. Classification (NCBI taxonomy): domain Eukaryota; kingdom Viridiplantae; phylum Streptophyta; class Magnoliopsida; order Asterales; family Asteraceae; genus Rutidosis; species Rutidosis leptorrhynchoides. The sequence continues at coordinate 253,267,841 of NC_092337.1, forward strand.
GTTGTATATTATTTATATAGGTTATAAATAATATAAAGTGTATGTAACATATGTGTGTTGCATTTTATTTTATAAAAGGCTTATAAAATAAAATACTTACAACTAAATGCATGTATGTTTTATAAATATGTAATAAAATATAAAATAAATGGAAGGGGTGGGGGGCCATTTTTTTGAAGGCTCCTAGGTGCCAACCACCCTTCCTTGATTACTCCATATAATTATGACTAATACACATGCATTGGTGCAACTTTAACACACTCTTTGACTCTAGCATTTTGAAAATAATATTTGCAATTTCCTCTCCTTTCTTCAAGGGATTCTTGGTTGATTTTTGCAAGTAATTAAGTGTCTAAAATCCTAACCAAGTCTTGGGTGTTGATTATTGCTTGTGGGTATCAAAGATTTGAGGCTTCAAGTTAGAAGTTTTCTTCATCTACATCATCTTCTTCATCCTAGTTCTTCACCTCCATTTTGGAATAGGTATAAACATCTAACTAGCTCTATTTACATTTAAGTGTATTTTCAAGACTAGATCTTTAATGGATTTCAAATTTAAAGGGTTAAACTTTACATGCATAAACTTGAAATTGCTTCCGCTTTATATATACATATACACACGAATTTATATGTAACAAAATGGGTTTGTGACTTTGTTTATGTATTGAAATCCATCAATGGTATCTAGAGCCAAAGTCTTGTTAATATGCTTCTTGTTTTTGGCTAGTAAACTCACTTTCTTTACAATCTACCAACATGCATGAAAGTAGAATGTAAAAATATTGAGTTTTGGTGGGTGTATGGTGATGGCCGAAATATTTGGTCCCAAAAATGGGTTTGGGATTTCAAGTTTTGGCCATGTTTGATGTTATGTTGTTGTTCACAATCGAGCCTAGGCCATGTGTTTGTTTGGTTGATTGATTTGGTGATTATTCATGGGTGTAATATTCATTCATATGGCTTGTAATTATTTTGTAATTTTGGTTTGTAAAAGTTGTAATTAATCTTGTATTTTGTATGTAATTTGTTCTATTTTGGTTTGTAAAATAGAATAGGTTGTTATTTCATTTTCTAGAAAAATTGTATTAGGATATGATTTTGTAAAATGAAAGTGAAGATTCATGAAGAAGATTACAAGATGAAGTTTTGAAGATTACAAGATTAAGTGGGAGATTTTGGTAAAATCTCTTACTTTGGTTTAACCCCTTAGGTGACATTTGTTTATTGGCTAAACAAATGTCTACCAAAATGGCTCTTGATTGTGAACACTTTGCTATGCATGTTTGTGTATGTTTGTATGTTTGGTTGCTACAAGATCATCACATGATTACACTTGCATAATACATTATAAAATGGTTATAATAAAACATAACAAAATGACACTAATAATTGGTTATTGGACTTGAATAAAATGGTTTATTTAAAAAGGTAATGAAATGGTTAAAACTAGTAATTGGTTACTAAAAGGCACATGAAAATGGGTTTTTCATAAACATACTACACACCAAATGCATGTTGGTGTATAGCACTTTGTTTTCTAAACTAGAATGTAGAAAACCTAAAATCCCTTTACTAATACAAGATAAACAAGTTAAACGCCATCCTTTTGTGGAAACACTTAGACATATTAGGAATCTCATGATGGGATAAAGGTCACCTAACCGTCATGAGTGAACTAATATGAATAAAGTACACTTTGCATGCTTGTGGGATAAAGGTCACCTAACCACTTGTATGTTAAGTCTACATGTCTACACAAGTAGGACGACTTGATTTGGGAATCATGAACTTAGGGTCACCGAAGCATGAGGAACAAATAGGCGTTGATGGGATTAATATGCCATGCAAAAGGATTGCATGATCCCATAACTTAGAAGTTGCAAAAGGATTGCAATTGTCATTATGACTACCTAGCTAAATCAAATGACGGGATAAAGGTCACCTAACCGAAATTTGATTTACCGTTGGATTCTAATATTTAATAAAACAAATTAAAAGGGTATTGTTTATTAAATCCAAATCGATACTTAAAAGAACTTTGTTGAATTTTGTAGATGGCCGCTAATAACAACAACAACATGAACAACGCACCACTTAACTTTAACAACCTATCGTTACGGTCTCTCCTCGAGAAAGACAAACTCAACCATACAAATTTTATGGATTGGTTCCGCAATCTTCGGATTGTCCTCAAACAAGAGGATAAAATGTATGTGATTGAGGACCCCATTCCCGACCAACCGGATGAGAGTGATGTGGAGGCAATGGCCTCTTACGATAAGTATTGCCACGACTCCCTTCAAGTCTCATGCTTAATGCTTGGGACTATGATACCCGAACTCCAAAAGGATTTCGAGCATCATAGCGCTTACGACATGATAACACAATTGAAGGAGATGTTTCTCCAACAAGCACGTGTTGAGCGTTTCGAAACGGTTCGGGCGCTTCATGCTTGTCGTATGGACGAATCCCAATCGGTTTCATCTTATGTACTTAAGATGAAAAGCCTTATCGATCGTGCTAACCGTCTCAACCTTAACATATCTAATGAGTTAGCCACCGATCTTATCCTTAACTCCCTATCAAAGAGGTTTGATCAATTTGTAATTAATTACAACATGAATGGGATGGATAAGAGCATAGGTGAGCTTCATGGTATGCTTAGGACGGCGGAAACAAGCATGGGTAAAAGAGCTTTACCCGTGTTAGCAATCGATCAAGGTGGGTCTAAAGGTAACACCTCTAAGCCAAAGGTGGCTAAGAGAAAAGGACCCGTCCATCAAGGCAAAAGGAAGGGGAAGATGGTTACCCCAACCATCAACAAGGCCAAGAAGCAAAAGGTAGCCGAGAAGGCAAACCCCAAGGAAGACCCATGTTTCGGTTGCGGTGAGATGGGTCATTGGAAACGAAACTGTCCGGTCTATCTTAAAGAGTTGAAGGACAAGAGGGATGCAGGGCAAACCTCAGGTAATATATATATGGTATATATAGAGCTTAGTATTACTTCTTCTAATACATGGGTATTAGACACGGGATGTGGAACTCATATTTGCAATTCTTTGCAGGGGTTCAAAAGAAGTGATCATAAAGCGGGAACATCAAGTCTCTATATGGGCAATGGTGCAAAGGTGCATGTTAAAGCTCAAGGAGAATTTGTTTTGAAGCTTCCAAGTGGATTGGAGCTTATTTTAGAAAATGTTTTGTATGCACCGGATTTATGTCGAAACATTATTTCTATTTCTCGCTTAAGACAATGTGGTTTCAATGTTAATTTTATTGATAATGATATCCATTTTTCTAAAGATGATATATTCTATTTCAAGGCTACGCCTTCAAATGGAATTTATGAATTGGTTCATGATGATGCATCATCTAATAGCTCAATATACCATACTAGCACCAAGAAACTCAAAAGGGATTTGAGTGATTCCTATTTATGGCATTGTCGCCTTGGACATATAAACAAGAACCGAATGCATACACTTCAAAGGAATGGACTTTTGAAATCAAATGAAATGGATTCGTTTGATGTATGTGAATCTTGTTTACAAGGCAAGATGACTAAAGCACCTTTCAAAGGCACTCATGAAAGGGCTAAAGATTTATTGGGTTTAATACATTCGGATGTATGTGGACCCTTTAAACCCATAACTAGGAATGGTGAAAGATACTTTGTTACTTTCATTGATGACTTTAGTCGTTTCGGATATGTCTATTTACTAAGACACAAGGACGAAACGTTTAAAGCATTCAAAGAATATCAAAACGAAGTACAAAATCAACTCAATAGGACAATCAAGGTACTTCGTACCGATAGAGGAGGTGAATACCTAAGCGATGCCTTCCAAGATCATCTTAGGAGTTGTGGGATCATCTCACAACTTACTCCACCCGGAACACCCCAACTTAATGGAGTATCCGAAAGGAGGAACCGAACCCTAATGGATATGGTTCGATCTATGATGGCTAGAAGCTCGTTACCTCTATCATTTTGGGGTTATTGTCTAAGCTCCGCGGCTCGTATTTTAAATATGGCCCCAACCAAGAAAGTGGAACGAACTCCTCATGAGATGTGGTTTGGAAAACCTCCTTCTCTTTCATACTTGAAAGTATGGGGATGTGAAGCTTATCCTAAGCGTTATGTAGCAAATAAGCTACATGCTCGATCCACAAAGTGTATCTTCATAGGATATCCCAAAGATGACATGGGATATTACTTCTATGATCCATCCGAGCAAACGGTATTTGTAGCTCGGAAAGCGGAATTCCTTGAAACCAAGTTCCTTATGGAAGGTGATGGTGAAAGAAAAATAGATCTTGTAGAGGTACAAGATCAAGCCGATGATACACAATTGGTTGACACTAGCACTCAACATGAGGATGCTGAAAATGATCAAGTGGATGATCAAGGTACACAAGACGTTCGAAGATCTAGTAGGATTAGTAATCCTCCCGAGAGATATGGGTTTCTCGTGGATGGTTGCTATACGGTTGATTTGGATGAACCGACAAACTACAAAGATGCTTTATCAAGGATAGATAAAGATAAATGGCAGGAAGCCATGAACGCCGAGATGCAATCCATGTATGAAAACCAAGTTTGGGAACTTGTTGAGCAACCTCCTAGCTCTAAGCTAGTTGATTGCAAGTGGATTTTCAAGATGAAAACTGACATACATGGAAACTTGGATACATACAAAGCTAGACTTGTAGCAAAGGGTTTCACTCAAACTCAAGGGGTTGACTATGATGAGACCTTCTCGCCTGTGGCAATGCTAAAGTCTATTAGGATATTATTTGCCATCGCTGCTCATTATGATTACGAAATTTGGCAAATGGATGTCAAAACCGCTTTCCTAAATGGATATCTTGAGGAAGATGTCTATATGGCACAGCCCGAAGGTTTTGTCGATCCGAAAAATCCTAAAAAAGTATGCAAGTTAAAGAAATCAATCTATGGGTTGAAACAAGCATCGAGAATGTGGAATCATCGTTTTAATGAAGAGGCAAAGAAATTTGGCTTTATTAAAAATGGTGATGAAGCTTGTGTATACAAGAAGGCTAGTGGGAGCTCCATAATGTTCCTTGTGCTATATGTGGATGACGTATTATTATTTGGGAATGATATAACCACAATGCAAGAGGTCAAAACTTGGTTAAAAAGTTGCTTCTCCATTAAGGATCTTGGAGAAGCACAATATATATTGGGGATTGGAATCTATAGGAATAGATCCAAGAGATTGATAGGCTTAAGTCAAAGTACATACATTGATAAGGTCTTGAAAAGGTTCAAGATGGAAAACTCTAAGAAAGGTTTGGTACCTATTCAAAGAGGAACCGTTCTCAGTTCATCTCAGTGTCCTACCACGAAAGATGAACAAGAGAGAATGAAGAAAGTCCCATACGCATCTGCTATTGGGTCTATCATGTATGCAATGATATGTACTAGACCGGATGTGTCATGCGCTCTAAGCTTGACAAGTAGATACCAGAATAACCCAGGAAATAGTCATTGGACTGCGGTTAAATGTATATTGAAATACCTTAGAAGGACTAAGGATATGTTTCTAATATATGGGTCTGGTGAGGAGGAACTCGTTGTAAAAGGTTACGTGGACGCGAGTTTCCAAACTGATCGAGATGACTCTCGGTCACAATCCGGTTATGTATTCATGTTAAATGGTGGTGCGGTCTCTTGGAAGAGTGCGAAACAGGAAGTTGTTGCGTTATCCACTACAGAGTCGGAGTACATTGCCGCCTCATTGGCAGCTCAGGAAGCTGCATGGATGAAGAAATTCATCGACGACTTAGGAGTGGTCCCTTCCATTCAGGACCCTCTTGAGATCTTTTGTGACAACGAGGGTGCGATTGCTCAAATCAAGGAACCTCGTGCTCATCAAAAGACTCGTCACATTGAGCGGAGATTCAACTACATTAGGGATGAGGTTGAAAAGGGAAAGATATGTATTCACAAAGTTCACACAGATCAAAATGTTGCGGATCCACTCACGAAGCTTTTACATGGGCCAAAACATGAGGGACATGTTTGTGCATTAGGGCTTCGACATTCTAGTGATTGGAATTGATCTACTTTATGTATTGTAACGGAACGAATTAGTTCAAACTCATTAATATAATTATGGTATTAATTTAAATTATGAGTCATGTTCCAATTTAGCATATTTTATCCATGAATAAATTATTATTCTAAATTCCGTAGTTGATCACATTTGTGGGAACAAGTGTGAGGTCTAGACTATTATGAACTTGGATTGGTTAACATTCAAATGGTGAATGTAGGGCAAGGTTGCAACCAAGGTTCATAGATATTTGTGGGACACAAATATTGGAAGACCCGCTCTCAAGATTACTATATGGAACCTTTGTGGTTGATCACATGTAATCTTGAGTAAAGGAGAATATCATTATATCCTCTGACCTGAGACACATATTGGGTTCAGATATTCACCGAATATTGTGCCTTGATTCTTTCCTTCGCTATTCTGAAACATGGTAGTACATAAGGGAGGTTTCAGGTATGGTACGAAGTGTAATATCTAGGACGTATGTAGTCAAGATGGAATTTGTCCCTCTTATTCGTTGAGAGTCAGATGTCTAAGGCCTGACAAAGTTAAATCTATAAGAGAGTGATCATTCTATGTCTCTTGGATTTAACATGACATCTAGGGCAAAAGGATATATTGAAAGATTCACCTAAATCATATTCGAAATGGAAACTCGAAAGGGATGATGTTATTGAATGGCACTAAGTCATAACATGTTGGGGGTGATGGACGGTCGTTAGGTGGTATCTGTCACTTGCATTAATTCCTTATGTTTCTCGTGCAAGTGGGAGATTGAAGGATTTTCTTGTGCCCGAGAGACATAATAAATTAATGTGGCTTACATGTTGTGATCCAAGTCGGGTCATACCCAATAACAAGCTATCAACACTTTATGTATTTGTTTTGACAATCGGATCATTAAAGCAAATACACGACACTTGAATTTTAGAAATTGGTTTTCTAAAATAAATGCTAGATATAATTATTTGGATAATTATAAGTTACTACATGTTGTATATTATTTATATAGGTTATAAATAATATAAAGTGTATGTAACATATGTGTGTTGCATTTTATTTTATAAAAGGCTTATAAAATAAAATACTTACAACTAAATGCATGTATGTTTTATAAATATGTAATAAAATATAAAATAAATGGAAGGGGTGGGGGGCCATTTTTTTGAAGGCTCCTAGGTGCCAACCACCCTTCCTTGATTACTCCATATAATTATGACTAATACACATGCATTGGTGCAACTTTAACACACTCTTTGACTCTAGCATTTTGAAAATAATATTTGCAATTTCCTCTCCTTTCTTCAAGGGATTCTTGATTGATTTTTGCAAGTAATTAAGTGTCTAAAATCCTAACCAAGTCTTGGGTGTTGATTATTGCTTGTGGGTATCAAAGATTTGAGGCTTCAAGTTAGAAGTTTTCTTCATCTACATCATCTTCTTCATCCTAGTTCTTCACCTCCATTTTGGAATAGGTATAAACATCTAACTAGCTCTATTTACATTTAAGTGTATTTTCAAGACTAGATCTTTAATGGATTTCAAATTTAAAGGGTTAAACTTTACATGCATAAACTTGAAATTGCTTCCGCTTTATATATACATATACACACGAATTTATATGTAACAAAATGGGTTTGTGACTTTGTTTATGTATTGAAATCCATCATTCTCATCCCAAAAATATTAGATTTTAAAAGTGGGACTATAACTCACTTTCACAGATTTTTACTTCGTCGGGAAGTAAGACTTGGCCACTGGTTGATTCACGAACCTATAACAATATATACATATATATCAAAGTATGTTCAAAATATATTTACAAAACTTTTAATATATTTTGATGTTTTAAGTTTATTAAGTCAGCTGTCCTCGTTAGTAACCTACAACTAGTTGTCCACAGTTAGATGTACAGAAATAAATCGATAAATATTATCTTGAATCAATCCACGACCCAGTGTATACGTATCTCAGTATTGATCACAACTCAAACTATATATATTTTGGAATCAACCTCAACCCTGTATAGCTAACTCCAACATTCACATATAGAGTGTCTATGGTTGTTCCGAAATATATATAGATGTGTCGACATGATAGGTCGAAACATTGTATACGTGTCTATGGTATCTCAAGATTACATAATATACAATACAAGTTGATTAAGTTATGGTTGGAATAGATTTGTTACCAATTTTCACGTAGCTAAAATGAGAAAAATTATCCAATCTTGTTTTACCCATAACTTCTTCATTTTAAATCCGTTTTGAGTGAATCAAATTGCTATGGTTTCATATTGAACTCTATTTTATGAATCTAAACAGAAAAAGTATAGGTTTATAGTCGGAAAAATAAGTTACAAGTCGTTTTTGTAAAGGTAGTCATTTCAGTCGAAAGAACGACGTCTAGATGACCATTTTAGAAAACATACTTCCACTTTGAGTTTAACCATAATTTTTGGATATAGTTTCATGTTCATAATAAAAATCATTTTCTCAGAATAACAACTTTTAAATCAAAGTTTATCATAGTTTTTAATTAACTAACCCAAAACAGCCCGCGGTGTTACTACGACGGCGTAAATCTGGTTTTACGGTGTTTTTCGTGTTTCCAGGTTTTAAATCATTAAGTTAGCATATCATATAGATATAGAACATGTGTTTAGTTGATTTTAAAAGTCAAGTTAGAAGGATTAACTTTTATTTGCGAACAAGTTTAGAATTAACTAAACTATGTTCTAGTGATTACAAGTTTAAACCTTCGAATAAGATAGCTTTATATGTATGAATCGAATGATGTTATGAACATCATTACTACCTTAAGTTCCTTGGATAAACCTACTGGAAAAGAGAAAAATGGATCTAGCTTCAACGGATCCTTGGATGGCTCGAAGTTCTTGAAGCAGAATCATGACACGAAAACAAGTTCAAGTAAGATCATCACTTGAAATAAGATTGTTATAGTTATAGAAATTGAACCAAAGTTTGAATATGATTATTACCTTGTATTAGAATGATAACCTACTGTAAGAAACAAAGATTTCTTGAGGTTGGATGATCACCTTACAAGATTGGAAGTGAGCTAGCAAACTTGAAAGTATTCTTGATTTTATGTAACTAGAACTTGTAGAATATATGAAGAACACTTAGAACTTGAAGATAGAACTTGAGAGAGATCAATTAGATGAAGAAAATTGAAGAATGAAAGTGTTTGTAGGTGTTTTTGGTCGTTGGTGTATGGATTAGATATAAAGGATATGTAATTTTGTTTTCATGTAAATAAGTCATGAATGATTACTCATATTTTTGTAATTTTATGAGATATTTCTTGCTAGTTGCCAAATGATGGTTCCCACATGTGTTAGGTGACTCACATGGGCTGCTAAGAGCTGATCATTGGAGTGTATATACCAATAGTACATACATCTAAAAGCTGTGTATTGTACGAGTACGAATACGGGTGCATACGAGTAGAATTGTTGATGAAACTGAACGAGGATGTAATTGTAAGCATTTTTGTTAAGTAGAAGTATTTTGATAAGTGTATTGAAGTCTTTCAAAAGTGTATAAATACATATTAAAACACTACATGTATATACATTTTAACTGAGTCGTTAAGTCATCGTTAGTCGTTATATGTAAGTGTTGTTTTGAAACCTTTAGGTTAACGATCTTGTTAAATGTTGTTAACCCAATGTTTATAATATCAAATGAGATTTTAAATTATTATATTATCATGATATTATCATGTATGAATATCTCTTAATATGATATATATACATTAAATGTCTTTACAACGATAATCGTTACATATATGTCTCGTTTAAAAATCATTAAGTTAGTAGTCTTGTTTTTACATATGTAGTTCATTGTAAATATACTTAATGATATGTTTACTTATCATAGTATCATTTTAACTATATATATATCCATATATATGTCATCATATAGTTTTTACAAGTTTTAACGTTCGTGAATCACCGGTCAACTTGGGTGGTCAATTGTCTATATGAAACATATTTCAATTAATCAAGTCTTAACAAGTTTGATTGCTTAACATGTTGGAAACATTTAATCATGTAAATATCAATCTCAATTAATATATATAAACATGGAAAAGTTCGGGTCACTACATATATACACTCCAATGATCAGCTCTTAGCAGCCCATGTGAGTCACCTAACACATGTGGGAACCATCATTTGGCAACTAGCATAAAATATCTCATAAAATTACAAAAATATGAGTAATCATTCATGACTTATTTACATGAAAACAAAATTACATATCCTTTATATCTAATCCATACACCAACGACCAAAAACACCTACAAACACTTTCATTCTTCAATTTTCTTCATCTAATTGATCTCTCTCAAGTTCTATCTTCAAGTTCTAAGTGTTCTTCATATATTCTACAAGTTCTAGTTACATAAAATCAAGAATACTTTCAAGTTTGCTAGCTCACTTCCAATCTTGTAAGGTGATCATCCAACCTCAAGAAATCTTTGTCTCTTACAGTAGGTTATCATTCTAATACAAGGTAATAATCATATTCAAACTTTGGTTAAATTTCTATAACTATAACAATCTTATTTCAAGTGATGATCTTACTTGAACTTGTTTTCGTGTCATGATTCTGCTTCAAGAACTTCGAGCCATCCAAGGATCCGTTGAAGCTAGATCCATTTTTCTATTTTCCAGTAGGTTTATCCAAGGAACTTAAGGTAGTAATGATGTTCATAACATCATTCGATTCATACATATAAAGCTATCTTATTCGAAGGTTTAAACTTGTAATCACTAGAACATAGTTTAGTTAATTCTAAACTTGTTCGCAAACAAAAGTTAATCCTTCTAACTTGACTTTTAAAATCAACTAAATACATGTTCTATATCTATATGATATGCTAACTTAATGATTTAAAACCTGGAAACACGAAAAACACCGTAAAACCGGATTTACGCCGTCGTAGTAACACCGCGGGCTATTTTGGGTTAGTTAATTAAAAACTATGATAAACTTTGATTTAAAAGTTGTTATTCTGAGAAAATGATTTTTATTATGAACATGAAACTATATCCAAAAATTATGGTTAAACTCAAAGTGGAAGTATGTTTTCTAAAATGGTCATCTAGACGTCGTTCTTTCGACTGAAATGACTACCTTTACAAAAACGACTTGTAACTTATTTTTCCAACTATAAACCTATACTTTTTCTGTTTAGATTCATAAAATAGAGTTCAATATGAAACCATAGCAATTTGATTCACTCAAAACGGATTTAAAATGAAGAAGTTATGGGTAAAACAAGATTGGATAATTTTTCTCATTTTAGCTACGTGAAAATTGGTAACAAATCTATTCCAACCATAACTTAATCAACTTGTATTGTATATTATGTAATCTTGAGATACCATAGACACGTATACAATGTTTCGACCTATCATGTCGACACATCTATATATATTTCGGAACAACCATAGACACTCTATATGTGAATGTTGGAGTTAGCTATACAGGGTTGAGGTTGATTCCAAAATATATATAGTTTGAGTTGTGATCAATACTGAGATACGTATACACTGGGTCGTGGATTGATTCAAGATAATATTTATCGATTTATTTCTGTACATCTAACTGTGGACAACTAGTTGTAGGTTACTAACGAGGACAGCTGACTTAATAAACTTAAAACATCAAAATATATTAAAAGTGTTGTAAATATATTTTGAACATACTTTGATATATATGTATATATTGTTATAGGTTCGTGAATCAACCAGTGGCCAAGTCTTACTTCCCGACGAAGTAAAAATCTGCGAAAGTGAGTTATAGTCCCACTTTTAAAATCTAATATTTTTGGGATGAGAATACATGCAGGTTTTATAAATGATTTACAAAATAGACACAAGTACGTGAAACTGCATTCTATGGTTGAATTATCGAAATCGAATATGCCCCTTTTTATTAAGTCTGGTAATCTAAGAATTAGGGAACAGACACCCTAATTGACGCGAATCCTAAAGATAGATCTATTGGGCTTAACAAACCCCATCCAAAGTACCGGATGCTTTAGTACTTCGAAATTTATATCATATCCGAAGGGTGTCCCGGAATGATGGGGATATTCTTATATATGCATCTTGTTAATGTCGGTTACCAGGTGTTCACCATATGAATGATTTTTATCTCTATGTATGGGATGTGTATTGAAATATGAAATCTTGTGGTCTATTATTATGATTTGATATATATAGGTTAAACCTATAACTCACCAACATTTTTGTTGACGTTTTAAGCATGTTTATTCTCAGGTGATTATTAAGAGCTTCCGCTGTCGCATACTTAAATAAGGACGAGATTTGGAGTCCATGCTTGTATGATATTGTGTAAAAACTGCATTCAAGAAACTTATTTTGTTGTAACATATTTGTATTGTAAACCATTATGTAATGGTCGTGTGTAAACAGGATATTTTAGATTATCATTATTTGATAATCTACGTAAAGCTTTTTAAAACCTTTATCTATGAAATAAAGGTTATGGTTTGTTTTAAAATGAATGCAGTCTTTGAAAAACGTCTCATATAGAGGTCAAAACCTCGCAACGAAATCAATTAATATGGAACGTTTTTAATCAATAAGAACGGGACATTTCATACAGCACCTATATTGTCATTGCCTGAAGGGAATGATGATTTTGTGATTTATTGTGACGCATCAAAGCAAGGTCTCGGTTGTGTATTAATGCAACGGACGAAGGTGATTGCTTATGCGTCTAGACAATTGAAGATTCACGAGCAAAATTATACGACGCATGATTTGGAATTAGGCGCGGTTGTTTTTGCATTAAAGACTTGGAGGCACTACTTATATGGGGTCAAAAGTATTATATATACCGACCACAAAAGTCTTCAACACATATTTAATCAGAAACAACTGAATATGAGGCAGCGTAGGTGGATTGAATTGTTGAATGATTACGACTTTGAGATTCGTTACCACCCGGGGAAGGCAAATGTGATAGCCGACGCCTTGAGCAGAAAGGAAAGAGAACCCATTCGGGTAAAATCTATGAATATAATGATTCACACTAACCTTACTACCCAAATAAAGGAGGCGCAACAAGGAGTTTTAAAAGAGGGAAATTTAAAGGATGAAATACCCAAAGGATCGGAGAAGCATCTTAATATTCGGGAAGACGGAACCCGGTATAGGGCTGAAAGAATTTGGGTACCAAAATTTGGAGATATGAGAGAAATGGTTCTTAGAGAAGCTCATAAAACCAGATACTCAATACATCCTGGAACGGGGAAGATTTACAAGGATCTTAAGAAACATTTTTGGTGGCCAGGTATGAAAGCCGATATTGCTAAATATGTAGGAGAATGTTTGACGTATTCTAAGGTCAAAGCTGAACATCAGAAACCATCAGGTCTACTACAACAACCTGAAATCCCGGAATGGAAATGGAAAAACATTACCATGGATTTCATTACTAAATTGCCAAGGACTGCAAGTGGTTATGATACTATTTGGGTAATAGTTGATCGTCTCACCTGTGTCAGCACACTTCCTGCCAATAAGAGAAGATGAAAAGATGGAGAAGTTAGCACGACTGTATTTGAAGGAAGTCATCTCCAGATATGGAATACCAATCTCTATTATCTCTGATAGGGATGGCAGATTTATTTCAAGATTCTGGCAGACATTACAGCAAGCATTGGGAACTCGTCTAGACATGAGTACTGCCTATCATCCACAAACTGATGGGCAGAGCGAAAGGACGATACAAATACTTGAAGACATGCTACAACCTTGTGTTATTGATTTCGGAAATAGTTGGGATCGACATCTACCGTTAGCAGAATTTTCCTACAACAACAGCTACCATTCAAGCATTGAGATGGCGCCATTTGAAGCACTTTATGGTAGAAAGTGCAGGTCTTCGATTTGTTGGAGTGAAGTGGGGGATAGACAGATTACGGGTCCGGAGATAATACAAGAAACTACCGAGAAAATCATCCAAATTCAACAAAGATTGAAAACCGCCCAGAGTCAACAAAAGAGCTATGCGGACAGTAAAATAAAAGATATAGAGTTTGAAATTAGAGAAATGGTCATGCTTAAGGTTTCACCTTGGAAAGGCGTTGTTCGATTTGGTAAACGGGGGAAACTAAATCCAAGGTACATTGGACCATTCAAGATTATAGATCGTGTCGGACCAGTAGCTTACCAACTGCAGCTACCTCAACAACTCGCGGCTGTACATAACACTTTCCACGTCTCGAATTTGAAGAAATGTTTTGCTAAAGAAGATCTCACTATTCCGTTGGACGAAATCCAAATCAATGAAAAACTTCAATTCATTGAAGAACCCGTTGAAATAAGGGATCGTGAGGTTAAGAGACTTAAACAAAACAAGATACCGATTGTTAAGGTTCGATGGAATGCTCGTAGAGGACCTGAGTTCACCTGGGAACGAGAAGATCAGATGAAGAAGAAGTACCCACACTTATTTCCAGAAGATGAGCCAACACCTCCAATCGCTTAAAATTTCGGGATGAAATTTATTTAACGGGTAGGTACTGTAGTGACCCGAACTTTTCCGAACCTTTATATGATTATATGTTTAATGAAAACTATATTTACATGATTACATATTTCCAACATGTTAAGCAATCAAACTTGTTAAGACTTGGTTAATTGAAACGAAAATTTTGTAAACGTCTAATTACCCAGTTTGACCAATGATTCACGAACGCTATAAGTTGTATATGACATGATGATACATAAATGAATAAATATATATGTTTAACATGATATAATGATCATCAAGTATCTCATTAAAAATAGTAACAATAAGTTATATACTTAAAAAGGAGACTATTGACGTATGAAACTCGAAACGATACATATAACAATTATCGTTATAACCACGTCTTACTAAATATATATGAAGAATATTAATACATTATTATATTATATATAACATGATAATATGATAATTAAATATATCATTAAGTGTATTAACAATGAACTACATAAGTAAAAACAAGACTACTAACTTAAGGATTTCGAAACGAGACATATATGTAACGATTATCGTTGTAACGACATTTAAATGTATATATCATATTAAGATATATTAATATATCATAATATCATGATAATATAATAATTTAAAATCTCATTTGATATTATAAACTTTGGGTTAACAACATTTAACAAGATCGTTAACCTAAAGGTCTCAAAACAACACTTACATGTAACGACTAACGATGACTTAACGACTCAGTTAAAATGTATATACATGTAGTGTTTTAATATGTATTCATACATTTTTGAAAGACTTTAAGACACTTATCAAAATACTTCTACTTAACAAAAATGCTTACAATTACATCCTCGTTCAGTTTCATCAACAATTCTACTCGTATGCACCCGTATTCGTACTCGTACAATACACAGCTTTTAGATGTATGTACTATTGGTATATACACTCCAATGATCAGCTCTTATCAGCCCATGTGAGTCAACTAACACATGTGGGAACCATCATTTGGCAACTAGCATGAAATATCTCATAAAATTACAAAAATATGAGTAATCATTCATGACTTATTTACATGAAAACAAAATTACATATCCTTTATATCTAATCCATACACCAACGACCAAAAACACCTACAAACACTTTCATTCTTCAATTTTCTTCATCTAATTGATCTCTCTCAAGTTCTATCTTCAAGTTCTAAGTGTTCTTCATAAATTCCAAAAGTTCTAGTTTCATAAAATCAAGAATACTTCCAAGATTGCAAGTTTACTTCCAAGTTTTCTAAATCCATTCCAAGTAATCATCCAAGATCAAGAAACCTTTGTTACTTACAGTAGGTCATCTTTCTAATACAAGGTAATAATCATATTTAAACTTTAATTCAATTTCTATAACTATAACAATCTTATTTCGAGTGGAAATCTTACTTGAAATTGTTTTCGTGTCATGATTCTGCTTCAAGAACTTTCAAGCCATCCAAGGATCCTTTGAAGCTAGATCTATTTTTCTCATTTCCAGTAGGTTTATCCAAGGAACTTGATGTAGTAATGATGTTCATAACATCATTCAATTCATACATAAAAAGCTGTCTTATTCAACGTTATAAACTTATAATCACTAGAACATAGTTTAGTTAATTCTAAACTTGTTCGAAAATAAAGTTAATCCTTCTAACTAGACTTTTAAAATCAACTAAACACATGTTCTATATCTATATGATATGCTAACTTAATGATTTAAAATCCGAAAACACGATAAACACCATAAAACTGGATATACGCCTTCGTAGTAAAACTGGGGGCTGTTTTGGTTGGGATAATTAAAAGCTAAGAAGACCTTTGATTTAAAAGCTATACTTCTGGAAAAATGATTTTTCTTATGAACATGAAACTATATCCAAAAATCATGGTTAAACTCAAAGTGAAAGTATGTTTTTCAAAATGGTCATCAAGATGTCGTTCTTTCGACGGAAATGACTACCTCTTTCAAAAACGACTTGTAACTTGTATTTTCGAATATAAACTTACACTTTTTCTGTTTAGATTCATAAAGTTAAGTTCAATACGAAACCTTGGCCACTGGAATCACTCAAAACGGATTAGAAACGAAGAAATGGTGAGTAAAACAAGATTGATAAAAACTACTCATTTTACCTACGTGAAAGTTAGTAATAAATCTATTCTAACCATAACCTAATCAACTTATATTGTATATTATGTAATCTTGAGATACTATAGACACGTATACAATGTTTCGACCTATCATGTCAACCCATCTATATATATATATTGCGGAACAACCATAGACACTCTATATGTGAATGTTGGAGTTAGCTATACAGGGTTGAGGTTGATTCCAAAATATATATATAGTTTGAGTTGTGATCAATACTGAGATACGTATACACCGGGTCGTAGATTGATTCAAGATAATATTTATCGATTTATTTCTGTACATCTAACTGTGTAGAACTAGTTGTAGGTTACTAACGAGGACAGCTGACTTAATAAACTTAAAACATCAAAATGTATTAAAAGTGTTGTAAATATATTTTGAACATACTTTGATATATATGTATATATTGTTATAGGTTCGTGAATCAACCAGTGCTCAAGTCTTACTTCCCGATGAAGTAAAAATCTGTGAAAGTGAGTTATAGTCTCACTTTTAAAATCTAATATTTTTGGGATGAGAATACATGCAGGTTTTATAAATGATTTACAAAATAGACACAAGTACGTGAAACTACATTCTATGGTTGAATTATCGAAATCGAATATGCCCCCTTTTTATTAAGTCTGGTAATCTAAGAATTAGGGAACAGACACCCTAATTGACGCGAATCCTAAAGATAGATCTATTGGGCCTAACAAACCCCATCCAAAGTACCGGATGCTTTAGTACTTCGAAATTTATATCATATCCGAAGGGTGTCCCGGAATGATGGGGATATTCTTATATATATGCATCTTGTTAATGTCGGTTACCAGGTGTTCACCATATGAATGATTTTTATCTCTATGTATGGGATGTGTATTGAAATATGAAATCTTGTGGTTTATTGTTACGATTTGATATATATAGGTTAAACCTATAACTCACCAACATTTTTGTTGACGTTTAAAGCATGTTTATTCTCAGGTGAATACTAAGAGCTTCCGCTGTTGCATACTAAAATAAGGACAAGATTTGGAGTCCATGTTTGTATGATATTATGTAAAAACTGCATTCAAGAAACTGATTTCGATGTAACATATTTGTATTGTAAACCATTATGTAATGGTCATGTGTAAACGGGATATTTTAGATTATCATTATTTGATAATCTACGTAAATCTTTTTAAACCTTTATTTATGAAATAAAGGTTATGGTTTGTTTTAAAAATGAATGCAGTCTTTGAAAAACGTCTCATATAGAGGTCAAAACCTCGCAACGAAATCAATTTATATGGAACATTATTAATCAATAAGAACAGGACATTTTAATAAAGGTAGGAGACCGATTGAGTTTCAAGAAGGTGACATGGTGATGTTTAAGGCTTCGTCATGGAAGGGTGTTATTCGGTTTTGAAAACGAGGAAAGTTAGCTCCTCGGTTTATTGGTCCTTTCAAGGTTTTGGCACGTGTTGGCGAGGTTGCTTATAGACTAGAGTTACTCGAAGAGCTTGCGGGGATCCATAACATATTTCATATTTCCTATCTCCATAGGTGTCTTGCGGATGACTCGACTTGGGTGCCATTACATGAGAATACTTTGAACAACAAGCTAGAGTATGTGGATGAACCGATAGCTATTCTTGATGAGAAGGTTAAATTGTTGCGTAACAAGGAGGTGAGGACCTTTAAGGTCCAATGGCGTCATCGAAAAGGTTCCGAGTTTACGTGGGAATCTGAAGAGTTCGTTTTGGTTTACCTTCCTACTTGCCATGCGGCTTGGATCGTGAGGACTCGCTCCGATTCAAGTGGGGGAGAGTTGTAACATCCCGTTTTTTCCGTACATGACTAAAGGTACATATTTAACCGTTAGTTCGCTTATAACTCGTTCGTTTATATGAAAAATAAATTAAAGTGTTAGTTGTTGTGTAAACGTATATGTATATATATATTTGAGAATGTATGCATGCATACGTTTATACATGGGTTTTGATAGTGTTAAGTCATGTGAGACTTAAAATGAAGTTTAGACGTATATAGGAAGCGAGAACGAAGCGTACAAGTCAAATAATTAATTGTTAGTTTTGTTGCCGAGAAACTGGTCAGGCCACGCCTAATGGCGCGCCGCGATGACCATTGACGCGCTGCGGCATCTCACGTAAACTAGAAACAGGAGGCATGTTAAACAGGGTCGACTTTTCCTTTATATGTCACGCCGCGACTAATGGGTCCGCCCCGCGGCAGTCCTGCTGGGCTGATTCCAGATTTAGCTCATTTTAAGGGATTTTAAGGGGCAAATTGGTAATTTACACGTGTGACCAGCCTTATGATCTCAAATCTTATCCACTTAATTCATTTCTTTTCCATTTTTCTTCTCCATTATTCTCTCAAACATAAAACCCAAGTGACTTCAAAGTGAGATTTGAGAGTGAAGAATTGAGATTTGATCTTTGGAGCAAGAATTAAAGTTGTTCTCCTCGTTCTTATCTACGAGTGGATAGTGTTGGTAAGTCTTAACTCTATATTGTAAGTTTTAGTAATTTATGCCTAGGGTTTGGCCATTTGGGACTTCTAAGACCCATTTGGGGACTTAATGGGTGGATTTGGGTTAATTTGATGTAAGAAAACCCAAATGGTGTTAACCTAGGGCTTGTTCATATAATTGGGGTTTTGTAAGTGTTAAATTGAGTTGCTAGTCACTAACACACTTGTAAATGATGAAAATTGTTAAAGGGTTAAGTTTGACCAAGTTTGTGTGTATAAGTGTTAAAATGGGTCAAATGAGTCATGGTTGACCTAAATGGGTAAAATGGGTATGAAATACCCATAGTTTGTGTTTGTTGGTGATATTAGGCTCCAATCACTAGCTTTTAGTGATTTATGACGAGTCGTGGCCATTAATGGGCGGTTTGGTGGGTGTGAGTCATTTAATGAGGTTAGGATATTAAATGCTCAAGAATTGAGTGATAGTGGTTAATTCCGCTAGATTGTATGTTAATTAAATGCATAATGTGATAGGTGAATTTCATTGAAGGTTGCGAGCTTAATTCACAAGATCACCGAAGGCGAAAAGGTGAGTGGAATAATTATATGCGTGCATATATGATGTATTTATTTGTGTAGTTGAGTTGTGAAGTGTCGACGTGTTAAGGCACCACTTCTCACGTGGCGAGTGAAGTGTCGACATGTTAAGACACCACTCGGGAGTGAAGCATCGATGTGTTAAGATGCCACTCCGAGAGATGTAACGAGTGAAGTGTCGACGTGTTAAGACACCACTCGGGGTGAAGTGTCGACGTGTTAAGGCACCACCCGGGGTGAAGTATTGACGTGTTAAGATGCCACCCATGGGGTTAGTGTATGACGTGTTAAGTTCACTAATGGTTGTTATGAACTCCGACGGTCTTTTAAATACCGTTCCCTCGTTCGATTGGTTAACCATGGTTCTGCATTGTATTCTAGCATATTATATTGTTCGAGTTATATGCTAACGTTATGCTAGCTTGTGTGGTTGGAAGTTTAGTTATTATACTTGTGATGGTATAATTATTTATATTGCTAGCATGTATGCGGTAAATGCGTAAGTGATTGCAAGTAAGTAGGTTGTATATGTATTCGTATATTTGTTGCACTCACTAAGCATTTGCTTACCCCTCTCGTTGTTTATCTTTTTAGATGCAGGTGCGGATAAGGAAAAAGGGGTTGTTGGGCGCTAGGTGTCCCTTGGTGATGCTTGTTGAAGCTTTTGAAGTTGGCCTAGTGTTTTGGGTAGTTTAGCCCCAAACCATGCTCGAAGTGTTGTTTGGATTAAAACTTTCGTTTGTGAATGGGTCAAACTTATATTACATTTGTTAAGGGCCTTCGTGCCATTTGTAAACATTTAATTGTGATATTGTTTAAATGGGTTACATGTAACCATTTAATTGGGCGCTAATGGTTTGTTATTTTTAAAAAAAATTATCGTATGGAATACGGGTTGGGTTGTTTCAAATAGCCCTATGGTGATGGAGGGTAAATGATGTCCATCAGGTGGGACATCTGATCCTCGAGCTCAGTCAACCGAGCACGGAGGGCATACACTTCCCTCGTCATTTCCTCGACGACGGGGGATGCTGGTGGGGCAGCTGGTGAAGGTGGTGCAGAAGGTGCAGGTGGTGCAGGTGGTGCTGATGTAGACGGCACAGTGCAGGTGGTCTTACGTATGAATGGATCGGCGGGATACGGTATGACCCTCTTACCGGCTGTGACCCTAACCAACTGTCCATGTGCATCTACGAATAGTCTTCCTCCGTTAATCCCTGGGATAACGGTACCATCACAACGATACCACTTCTTCGGCGGGGTAGAGGGTGGCTACACGGGCTCCTCCTCAAGGTCCTCCTCAGAATCCTCCTCGGGATCCTCCTCACTGGTGTCATCGGATGATGAATCGTCTGAATCATCTGAGGGTGGATGTGCCTGGCTGGTGGTCATAAGTCGATATCTGAAAGGTGAAATCTGTACAACAAGTCCATCAGAGGTGCGTCTAGCCCAATGTCCATGCTCGTTACGAAAAGGACCGTCTCTATTTCCCCCAGGAATTACAGCATCGCCGGAATGGTGATGTGGCTCTGGGAGTCTAGGGCTGGGTGGTGCTGGAATCATCTCGGGATCCTCGTCTCCGTCTGAGATGTCCATCTGGTCAAGCACGAGTCCACTAGAAGGTGTATCACCAGATTCGTTGAAGGGTAGCGGTGAATCAGCAGTAATAGTAGGCGAGGCAACAGTCGTCTTTGAGTCACTCTCAAAGTCAAAGGTCATGGGCAGCATGTCTGTCATCTGAACAAGGAAAAATAACTTTTTTCATGTCAGTAAGACATATAGCAAGCACGTAATCAGGCACTACAACAACCTAGATCATCTACCGTAGTACATAGCATGGCAATAGCAACAGTACTAAGTAAAGTAACATGCAATCGAAAGCAGACAGTAGCATGCAGTAACGAGGATAAGCAATAGCATACAGCAAGTTCACATAGTAGTAAAGGTAAGCAGTAGCATGCAGCAAGATCATACGGCAGTATAAGTAAGCGGTAACATGCAGCAGTAGTAAGCAGTAACAAGTAAACGAGCAAGTTGTAGATTACTCCTATTAGTGAATCCTACTCGGTCTGGTCTAGACTCACTAATGCAAACTAATTCCGTACAACCAATGCTCTGATACCAAATGTGACGCCCCGTACAAAACCATCGTGTACGATTCATCAACAACAGGATCTTTACACGGTCAAATACTACATGTTGTTTGAAAACCAGTTTTGCATTCATAAAAAGATAGCGTTTACAAAAGATAACGTGACACAAAGGTCGTTACAAAGTTATTATTTGAAAATAACATAACTTACGAATGCAAGATAAAAGTTTCATGATTGAGACATCTCTAAGTAATGCAGCAAAAATCTAACACAGCAGGTCCATAACAGCAAGTCTATAACACCAAGACTGCAAGTCTAACAGTGGAAGCAACATCGTCTAAGCACCTGAGAAATACACGCTTAAACGTCAACACGAATGTTGGTGAGCTATAGTTTGTAATCAGTAAAGTAATGTAGACCACGAGTTATCATATTCAAAACAGTATGAAAAGTATATGCTTATCTATGGGCACCCGGTAACTAACTTAACGTAATAGTAATACCCCCTAAAAGTACAATTGGCGAGTGCGTATGTCCTTGAAGTATCAAACACCCGTTAAATGCTAGCACGACTAGCCCAAGTGGGGATGTCAAACCCTATGGATCCATATCTAATATTCACGTTCACCGGTTCAAAACCAATGATTAAACGTTATCGTTCTAAGGGGAATCTTTATGCCGTTATATAACCCACACATATGTAAAGTTTAAGTACTCGTGTCAAGTAAGTAAAACATAAAAAGCTCATGTATTCTCAGTCCCAAAAATAGTATAAGTAAAAAAGGGAACCTATAACTCACATTGAATAAGCAGTAAAAGTCGATACGAAACGTATGCAGGTAGTAAGTCGGTCCGAAAGGTCGTCAACCTAAGTCAAAGGTCACTAGGTCAGTATGTTGTCCCAAAAGGTTAAAAGTGAATAATTTAAGTTTAAGTGTCATCATCAATATAACGACCCGTCCTAATCCATCTAGACGAATACATTACATTTGGTTATATCGCGAGGTACTTGACCTCTATATGATACATTTTACAAACATTTCATTCGTTTTTAAGAAGACAAACTTTCATTTACATCGAAAGTTGACGACATGCATACCATTTCATAATATATCTAACTATAATTGACTTAATAATAATCTTGATGAACTCACCTACTCGAGTGCAACGTCTTTTGAAATATGTCATGAACGACTCCAAGTAATATCTCTTAAATGAGCAAATGCACAGCGGAAGATTTCTTTCATACCTGAGAATAAACATGCTTTAAAGTGACAACCAAAAGGTTGGTGAGTTCATAAGTTTATCATAAACATTCATTTTCATCATTTTAATAGACCACAAGATTTCAGATATTTAATTATACACGGAACCCGAGTTCAAAATGATACGCATAACCTGCAAATTAAAAATCAGTCATATAGATTAAACACCTGGTAACCGACATTAACTTTAATGCATAGAATGTCCCCAAACAGAACCTCTCGTCTGTATAATAATAATCTCGAAGTACTAAAGCATTCGTACCCCGAATGGGACTTTTCAAGGTCCATAGATCTATCTTTAGGATTCGCGTCAATCAGGGGCCATTTCCTTAAATTATTAGGTTACCAGACTTGAAGGGCGATATTCGGTTTAATAATCCAACCATAGAATGTAATTTTAAGTACTTGTGTCTATTTCGTAAAACATTTATAAAAGAAGCGCATGTATTCTCAGTCCCAATATATATATATATATATATATATATATATATATATATATATATATATATATATATATATATATATATATATATATATATATATATATATATATATATATATATATATATATATATATATATATATAAGGGAGCAAATGATACTCACAATATTGTATTTTGTATTTTGTATTTTGTAATATTTATATAGGTATATTAATATATCTATATTTATATACATACTTGTTTAATGTTATATTTTAAAAAAAAATCGATGGTTTGTTATTTGTAAGTATTTATATAAATAATATTAGTAGGTTTGATGTATATAGTTATATGAAATTTTAATATAATTATAGTATATGTAATAAGTATATTTTTTATGTACAAAATATTTATCTGCTTAAAAAGTTAGTTTTTGATATTAATAATGATAATATTAATAATCATATTACTTAATTATAACACTTATTTTGATAATGATATTAGAAATAACAATAATAGTAATAATTATTATAATTGTAACTATGGTTATGATAACAATAATAATAATTGGTAACTACCACTTATATTAGCGATAATAACAATAATAACAAATATTCATAATACTTATTAATAATACTTATAATAATTCTAATACTTAATGATAATAATAATAACAAAAATGATAAGAGTTCTAATAATAATATTATTGATACATATAATAATAATAATAATGATTATAATACTTATACATATAGTAGTAACAATAATAATTTTTAACACTAATAATAACAATAAAGTTAATAAGTTTAATTATATTAATGGTATTAATACTAGTTTACATAATACTAACAATAATAATAATAATAGTAATAATAACAAGAAATAATAATAATAAAAATAGTTATACCTCAAAAGAATAGGTCTTTATATAAAAAGAAATCGCCAATGCCCGGGATTGAACCCGAGACCCCTCGTAAATCTGATACACACTCTAACCAGTTGGGTTGTTGCCCGTTTTCTGATTTAATCCCACTTTTTATTATTATAAACCGTATTATTTCATTACTCCCTTATCTTCTTCTTCTTCGTTTCTTAATCATCCATGAATCAAACCACTTAATAACTAATAAGTACATCAATTTAGGATTTGAAACTTGATTGTAAACACTCTGTAGTGGATACATTTGTTTGATGGATTTAAAAATAAAAATAAAAGTGCTGCTGTAACCTCACGAAGAACATCACTAACTCAAACCTTGATTTCGAATTTTTGGAGGTTTTAGACAAAAGTTACAACATGAAATTTATTCTAAATACTTCCTATAATCTTTCCAAATTATCAATTTAATCAGAAACAGAATCACGAACGTGAATTTGTTCCAAGATCAATTGTTGACTTTAAAAAAACAAACTTTGACTCGATAATTTAAATTGAATTCAATGAATTGGATTCTGAAACTTTACAGTTAGTTTGAGAAGATGATTTCAAGCACAATTGCATTTAAGGATTTTGTAAAACAATTCAAGATCGAGTTTTGGCTAAAAACCTTCAAGAACAGAGAAGAACGAGTTTTTTTTATAAAATTTTGGTTTAATTCTTCCTATAATGCAGTTAATAATATTTGTAATTGATAAGGAAAATGAGGAATTGAATGAGTTTGTCAATACACAGGGTAATCGATTGTTTTATAGTTTAAAGGTTGTCGACAGGATTTTGATCAATCAGATACGCGAAGGAAAAAAATAAGAAAAATAATTATAAAGCAGATTGAGACTCACAATAGAATTTGGATGCATTCGTAATTGGATATGTACTGGAAACAGATTGGAGACAAGTTACAAAAAAATTGAAACATCAAGATAGTGATGTAAAACAGATTGCCTTATTCTATATTTTATTCATTAATATTAATAATTAATAATAACACATTAATAAAAAATACTAATAATAATAATAGAATTAATAATAAAAAATAATATTAATAACACTAATAATAAGAATAATGATGAAAGTAAATAAGATAAGGATAATAATAATAAAATGATGATTTTTAGCAATAATCATAATAATAACTATCATTATAATTTAATAATAATAATAATAATAATAATAATAATAATAATAATAATAATAATAATAATAATAATAATAATAATAATAATAATAATAATAATAATAATAATAATAATAATAATAATAATAATAATAAATAATGATATTAGAATCATAAAAATGATAATAATATTATTAAGAATAATGTTAATAAATTGTATTGTTTTCTAATAATAGTAATAATTATTATAATGGAAATAATAATTCTTAATGAAAAGGGTAATAATAATATTTAATAATATTACTAATTATAATAACTAAAATCATAACTTTACTACTAGTTATAATGATATTAACAAATCAAATGTATCAATTTTAGCATTATAATTTTAATAATATTGATAATATTGAATGTGATAATAATCATATATCTATTTATATATTCATTTTAATCATGACTTAATTATTTTGTTTCTTATTTTACATATTTAATTATAATGCTTAAATTATATTTTATAATTTCAAATTTATATACATATACTTACATTTATATATACATATTTATTTACAAACATTTGTTCGTGAATCGTCGGGATTGGTAAAAGGGCAATTGCATTCATGTAAACTGTTCCAAAGTTTTTAAGACTCAACATTACAGACTTTGTTTATCGTGTCGAAATCATATAAAGATTAAGTTTAAATTTGGTCAGAAATTTCCGGGTCGTCACAGTACCTACCCGTTAAAGAAATTTCGTCCCGAAATTTGATTGGGATGGTCATGGCTAACAATAAGTATATTTTCATGACGCATACGAGTTGAAATTTAGAGTTTTATCATTAGTGAGTAATATGGATAAAACAATTCGACTATTCGAAGAGTATGAATGAAGTTATCACAAAAGAGTGAAATGAGTAAATGCATATTCGTCTTGTCTGGTGACGTAGTCACGGTTGATTTTCGGTATTTAAGGGATTTAAAGAAAATCTTCGAAATCTAAAAGATTTGATTCTTCGGCGAATAAGGAAATTAAGATATCTATTAAATACGGTGATCTACCTCGATTACTCCATCTGATATTTCCATTATAAATTAAACTTTTTTCGTTCCATTATTCTCACCATTCCTATACTTTCTTTCTTAGTTTATACATTCAAAAGATTGCGAAAATGCTTAATCCCGTTTTAATCCTTGATATTTTTCTAATTATCATTTCTGTCATCCTTCTTTTCAATCTTTCACCAGAAGAATCTGTTTACTTCTACTATTACCTTGGGGTGATACTATTCTTAATTATACCGTGTCTTTATATTGTTATTCGTGTTAATATCCACGGTTTGTAATCTCCACGTTGTTATTGGGCTTTATATTTTCTCTTATATTTTGAAGCTCTTTGTCTTTTTATTATCTTCTCGACCTCTAGTAAAGCGAGTAACGATCCCAAATTCGTAAGTATGGATTTTCGAAGGAACTTAATGTTCTAACCAAGAAAGAACGTAATAACACAATTTGATTTGTCAAATTACCAGAATCACTGAGAATAGAAATATCAAGAATATACTTTCTTGATATCTTCAAAAGTTAAGCAGAATGAAAGAGTTATGTAACATGGCACATGATGACGTTATGATCTGTGAATCATCACGTTCCATTTAGAACTAAACATGACCTACTGTAATATAATCACGTTGATGAAGTGTCATTATATTATACTAACTCATGCTTCAGTTCCCAACACTACTTCAATAACATTCATATTTTAAGTTCGAATTTTTCAAAATTTAGAAACTAAAATAGTTTCCTTTCTGATGTAACATTGATAGTGGAAAAGATAATTGATTTCAGATAAGAATAGTTATGAAAATATCTTCAGAAATATCGAGGATATTTATAATGAAAGATACGATGATATTTTAGAATTTCTAATATCGATGGATGATGAAGAAGATTTGTCCGTAAAGGTTTAGAGTTTCTAACAAGGGATTCGTTAATGACTTCAGCAGATACTGGATAATTGGGATTCTTGGAAGACAGGTTTAGACTTTGTGATTTGTCCACAGCCTCTTTCATAATTTCGCATAATCCGCTTTTTGGTACTAAATTTTCTATTGAGCGTTTCCAACACTCCCTTCTTTATCATCATACTTTCGATGGTTAAGGTCGTTTATGGTTGTCTATCATTTTTGCTGCTTCATTCCGCTTTTTCAAACTTTGGTGTATTGATTCGTAGACTGCGTGCTTTTCGAAATTTCATAATTGAAGATCATAATTATAGGAGATAAATGTTATATGTATACATATAACTGTTGATGTAGAAATGTTGCGAGATTTAAAATATTGATTTCTAATTCCCGGTAATTGGTATGGCAATTCTCGTTATAAGATGCGGGTGAATATATGATAGGGTTTTAATGAACATATATAATGGTTCTTCGGAGAGACTTAAATCAATGAGTAATGGAGTTGCTGGTAAGTTTACTATTAATGCAGTGGGATATAAACAGTTCCCCAGTAACGATGACGAAAGGCAAGCTTATATATCAAGGTTATAATAAGGCTAATTCGACTGAAAAGTTGAAGTTGACTTGCTGGAGCTGTGACAAAATTGACTACTTTGGAAAGGGATTGCAAAGTTATTTTCGGTAATAACAATGCCAAAGGAGCTAGCACAGATATGTGTTAAATGTTTACTCAAGTTCCAAGTGTTTTCAGGTGCATAACTATATACATCAATCTTTTCTTCCGTAGATGAAGTGCGGTTGATTCATCCTCTCGATTGAGGTGTTTTCAAGAATCATGAAAGGTTTGAACGCAGCTTGGATTTGTCAAGATACAAATGAAGTTTAAGATGAAATCAAGTGGAAAACTTGAAGAAATGTTTAGTTTCATATGTTATAATCAATATTTTAATTCATTTTAATTGTCCAATGCTAGTAGTCCACAGTTAGTAATTCAATACTTCCTATATAGTTTAATATATAATATTCGAATTAATTAATACGTATCATGACCCGTATACATGTCTCAGACTCGATCACAACTCAAAGTATATATATTATTTCAGAATCAACCTCAACCCTGTATAGCTAACTCGATCATTACCGCATATAGAGTGTCTATGGTTATTCAAAATAATATATATAGATGCGTCGATATGATATGTCAAAACTTTATATACGTGTCCCGATATTTAAATACGTAAATAACAGTATTTAAATGACGATAAATAAAGTGCGTAAAATAAATAACAGAAATTAAATGACGATAAATAAAATTACGAGAATTAAAATTGCGATAAACAAATTGCGATAATTAAATGTAATAAGAAATTAACAGTTAGCTAGGAACAGTTAGCTAGGATTTTGTTA
Source organism: Rutidosis leptorrhynchoides (assembly GCF_046630445.1). Classification (NCBI taxonomy): domain Eukaryota; kingdom Viridiplantae; phylum Streptophyta; class Magnoliopsida; order Asterales; family Asteraceae; genus Rutidosis; species Rutidosis leptorrhynchoides. The sequence continues at coordinate 253,296,916 of NC_092337.1, forward strand.
GCGTGGTTTCTTAACAAAATTTCACATAGTTAATTTGTTTGTTTCTAACAAATTTTATTTTGTCCAATGTTTTCTTCATTATGCCACTTGTTGGATTCTGATAGGTCAAAATTCAAATATGAAATTGAATGAAACTGGTTACTATGCGGTGAACGGATACGTATATCGGTGGTTGTAATTAAGATAGTAAATGATTGTTAAATCAGATTCGAAGAATGTACAGTGTAACTTATTAATGTGAAATCTAAATATTCCTCGGGTATTACCTACCCGTTAAAATATTTTCACCATTAACAGTATGTACAAAAGAATTTTTAATTACAATTTTTATGAAAATATACTTACATATATAATTTCTTCAGATGTAATCATAGATTTAATGAGTTAATATAATATTAATCTCATTTGATTTATCATTAGAACTAGAATACGTAATCTCTAAAACATTAGAGATTACATAATCGCTATGAAGAACGAAGATAATTGATGTAGAACGATACGTAGAACGATGATTATACTCGAGGTACAGAATGAGATGTTGAGGCATAGATTGTTGATGGTACTGGTGCTGTTACCGATGGTACTGTTGGTGTTGGTGAAGTTGCTAAAGCTGGTAAATTTTGCACCATATTCTCCAAATTGATTACTCGAGCACGAAGTTCGTTGACTTCTTCTATTATTCCAGGATGATTATCGGTCGGAACAAGCGGATGAATAAGGTTTTGAATTTTAGATAGAATATAATCGTGGCGAGATACTCTGGAAATGAGTGTGAAAATGGTGTTTCGAATGGGTTCGCCGGTAAGTGCTTCAAGTTCTTTGCCAAGAGTGCAGGTTGGTGGGTGGAAAGCATCGCCTTCCTCTCGCCTCCATCGGTTAAGTCAACTACGAACCCATCCCAATTCATCCAGAATTGAAGATGACTGGTTGATCCATTTCATTTACACTGTTTTCGGAGCTTAGGTGAATATTCATGTTGAAATAGCTGTCGGAATAACTATCTGAATCTGAGGGACTCGAACTGGTTGAGGGATTCATCTCGTACGATCAGATGAAGGATTTTCGATAAGAAATAATTTACATATGAATATATAATACTAAAATCCCATAAGTTACGAAGGAATCTACGGAAGCTGTCAGGTAAAGGTAACAATAACATATATGCTAAGATATGAATTTATCTATACACTGTCTATGCAATAGAGACACTAAGACGTGTATAGACTTTAAGGATGATAATCAAATAATTTTTGACACTAAATGATAAGCAAAACTTTTGACATGCAGACACGGTCGAAGTCCAGACCCACTAATGCATCTAAATAACTATCAGTTAGACACACTAATGCGAGACCTGGTTCGCTAAGACCACCGCTCTGATACCACCTATAACGACCCATCCTAATCCATCTGGACGAATACATTATATTTGGTTACATCGCGAGGTACTTGACCTCTATATGATACATTTTACAAACATTTCATTCGTTTTTAAGAAGACAAACTTTCATTTATATCGAAAGTTGATGATATGTATACCATTTCATAATATATCTAACTATAATTGACTTAATAATAATCTTGATGAACTCAACGACTCGAATGCAACGTCTTTTGAAATATGTCATGAACAACTCCAAGTAATATCTTTAAAATGAGCAAATGCACAGCGGAAGATTTCTTTCATACCTGAGAATAAACATGCTTTAAAGTGTCAACCAAAAGGTTGGTGAGTTCATTAGTTTATCATAAACATTCATTTTCATCATTTTAATAGACCACAAGATTTCAGATATTTAATTGTACACGTAACCCGAGTACAAAATGATACGCATAACCTGCGAATTAAAAATCATTCATATGGATTGAACACCTGGTAACCGACGTTAACTTCAATGCATAGAATGTCCCCAAACAGAACCTCTCGTCTGTATAATAATAATCTCGAAGTACTAAAACATTCGTACCCTGAATGGGACTTGTCAAGGTCCATAGATCTATCTTAGGATTCGCGTCAATCAGGGGCCATTTCCCTAAATTCTTAGGTTACCAGAATTGAAGGGCGATATTCGGTTTAATAATCCAACCATAGAATGTAATTTTAAGTACTTGTGTCTATTTCGTAAAACATTTATAAAAGAAGCGCATGTATTCTCAGTCCCAAAAATATATATATATAAGCATTTAAAAAGGGAGAAAATGATACTCACAATATTGTATTTTGTAGTAAAAATACAAATGACGACATTTAACAAGTGTAAGGTTGGCTTTGGATTCACAAACCTATATCATTTGTATATATATATTAAAACATATAATCGTAACTGAACCAATTTACTTATTATATCCTTAATTTATATATTATTTATATTTAATTTGTGTATATATTCAAAATGGTTAATATTTATATAGTTATATTAATATTAATATATCTATATTTATATACATACTTGTTTAATGTTATATTTAAAAAAAATTGATAGTTTGTTATTTGTAAGTATTTATATAAATAATATTAGTAGGTTTAATGTATATAGTTATGTGAAATTTTAATATAATTATAGTATATGTAATAAGTATATTTTTTATGTATAAAATATTTATCTGCTTAAAAAGGTAGTTTTTGATATTAATAATGATATTACTAATAATCATATTACTTAATAATAATACTTATTTTGATAATGATATTAGTAATAACAATAATAGTAATAATTATTATAACTGTAACTATGGTTATGATAACAATAATAATAATTGGTAACTACTACTTATATGAGCGATAATAACAGTAATAACTAATATTCATAATACTTATTAATAATACTAATAATAATTCTAATATTTAATGATAATAATAATAACAAAAATGATAAGAGTTCTAATAATAATATTATTGATGCTTATAATAATAGTAATGATTATAATACTTATACATATAGTAGTAACAATAATAATTTTTAACACTAATAATAATAATAAAGTTAATAAGTTTAATTATATTAATGGTATTAATACTAGTTTACATAATACTAACAATAATAATAAAAATAGTTATACCTCAAAAGAATAGGTCCTTATATAAAAAGAAATCGCCAATGCCCGGGATTGAACCCGAGACCCCTTGTAAATCTGATACACACTCTAACCAGTTGGGCTGTTACCCGTTTTCTGATTTAATCCCACTTCTTATTATTATAAACCGTATTATTTCAATACTCCCTTATCTTCTTCTTCATTTCTTAATCATCCATGAATCAAACCACTTAATAACTAATAAGTACATCAATTTAGGATTTGAAACTTGATTGTAAACACTCTGTAGTGGATACATTTGTTTGATGGATTTAAAAATAAAAATAAAAGTGCTGCTGTAACCTCACGAAGAACATCACTAACTTAAACCTTGATTTCGAACTTTTGGAGGTTTTAGACAAAAGTTACCACATGAAATTTATTCTAAATACTTCCTATAATCTTTCCAAATCATCAATTTAATCAGAAACAGAATCACGAACGCGAATTTGTTCCAAGATCAATTGTTGACTATTAAAAAAAACAAAGTTTGACTCGATAATTTAAATTCAATTCAACGAATTGGATTCTGAATCTTTACAGTTAGCTTGAGAAGATGATTTTAAGCACAATTTCATTTAAGGATTTTGTAAAACAATTCAAGATCGAGTTTTGGCTAAAAACCTTCAAGAACAGAGAAGAACGAGTTTTTTTTTATAAAATTTCAGTTTAATTCTTCCTATAATGCAGTTAATAATAATTGTAATTGATAAGGAAAATGAGGAATTGAATGAGTTTGTCAATACACAGAGTAATCCTTTGTTTTATAGTTTAAAGGTTGTCGACAGGATTTTGATCAATCTAATACGCGAAGAAAAAAAATAAGAAAAATAATTATAAAGCAGATTGAGACTCACAACAGAATTTGGATGCGTTCGTAATTGGATATGTACTGGAAACAGATTGGAGACAAGTTACAAAAAAATTGAAACATCAAGATAGTGATGTTAAACAGATTGCCTTATTCTATATTTAATTCACTAATATTAATAATTAATAATAATACATTAATAAAAAAATACTAATACTAATAATAATAGAATTAATAATAAAAAACAATATTAATAACACTAATAATAAGAATAATGATGAAAGTAAATAAGATAAGGATAATAATAATAAAATGATGATTTTTAGCAATAATCATAATAATAAATATCGTTATAATTTAATAATAATAATAATAATAATAATAATAATAATAATAATAATAATAATAATAAATAATAATAATAATAATAATAATAATAATAATAATAATAATAATAAATAATAAAAAATAATAATGATACTAGAATTATAAAAATGATAATAATATTATTAAGATTAATATTAATAAATTGTATTATTTTCTAATAATAGTAATAATTATTATAATGATAATAATATTAATTTATAATGATAATAATAATTCTTAATGAAAATGGTAATAATAATATTTAATAATATTACTAACCATAATAGCTAAAATCATAACTTTACTACTAGTTATAATGATATTAACAAATCAAATGTATCAATTTTAGTATTATAATTTTAATAATATTGATAATAATGAATGTAATAATAATCATATATCTATTTATATATTCATTTTAATCATGACTTAATTATTTTGTTTCTAATTTTACATATTTAATTATAATGCTTAAATTATATTTTATAATTTCAAATTTATATACATATACTTACATTTATATATACATATTTATTTACAAACATTTGTTCGTGAATCGTCGAGAATAGTAAAAGGGCAATTGCATTCATGTAAACTGTTCCAAAGTTTTCGAGACTCAACATTACAGACTTTGCTTATAGTGTCGAAATCATATAAAGATTAAGTTTAAATTTTGTCGAAAATTTCCGGGTCGTCACAATCGACATCATCATTATCATCATCATTCATCAACGCTATGGTAAGTTTAACAAGAATAGAGATCGAAACAAAATGTTGACTTCGGACAGCTGTTACGACCTCTATACAAATCGAAATGATGCGTAGTCTGTGGCTATGGCTCTGTATGTGAGTCCTCTAACCGCTGACCAATTTTCAGAACCTAACTTGTCTTCGTTTGACCGTGATGACGGTTTAAGTGTGAGTAGGTTAGAAATTTCAGCACAACGTTACAAGGGCGTAGTGACTTTCGGAAGGCTATAAATCCTAAACCGTATATCGGATTAAGTCGAGGGATAAATGAAAAGTCATCTACTCGAAACGAGCTATCTGAAAATTAATTTTCCAGAAGCCCAAGAGTCTGATCAGACCCCGAAAAACAGAAAAAAAGTGCTTCGGTGAAGTTCTTGGTGCTTGATGCTCATCACGGTTCTCATCCTTGATGCTTGTAAGCTTCAAGTGTACAACTCTTTGATGTTTTAGCATCACTTTGACCAAGGTTCAACCATCAACAAACAACTAAAAGTAAAATCTATCATTCTACAAGTTTTGAACATCAAGATTGCCTCTTTATTGTATGAATCCAATAAAGCTTCAACCTTTGTCCATTTTACACAAGTTCATGCATCTATATCATATGTGATGATGAAGACTTGATATTTATCATCACAACAAACACAAAAAGGTTCTAAGTAAGTGAGATCTACAATAATAACTTAGATCTCAAGTATTAAGAAAACCCTAAGCTAGAAAGCTTGAATCTTTACAAGATTAATGAGACCATAAGCTAGAAAGCTAAGATCTTTAACAAAATAATGAAAGTAATGAGACCATAAGCTAAAAAGCTAAGATCTTTAACATAATAATGAAACCCTAAGCTAAAAAGCTTTGATCTTTAGTGTTCTTAAAGATCTTGAAGTATAAAGCTTGGATGTTTAAGATACATGAAGATTACAAACACAAGTTTGAATCTTTATAACAAAATAACAAGATTAAAGCTAAAAAGATTTAGATCTACAAAATAAGTGAAGATTCAAAGCTAGAAAGCTTGAATCTTCCATGATCTTGAAGGATTCAAACCCAAGTTTGAATCTACAAGATTTAATTAAGATCAAAAGCTAAAAAGTTTGATCCCTTTGATGATAATGGTGATGTCGTGGGTGATGAAGGGAGAAGAAGAAGAGATAAATCAAAAACTTACACTTTTTAGAGTGAGAAAGACTAGAGAGAGAATTAGAGAGTAAGTGTGTGTAAATTGCAAATGTGATCAAGTGTGAAATGAGTGAAATAAGGCTTGTGTTTATAGGTGGTGAGGTGAGGGTGGGATGGTTTAGGCCATGGGTTAGTGGGGGGGGGGGGGGCAAGGGGACACTTTTTTGCTTTTTGGTTAATGGTTGTTTAAAGTAGTTGCTTATGTTAGGATCCCATGCTACATTAAGGATAATGCTTAACAAAAATGCTAGTATGTTCTCTCTAATAAATCGGCATTTGTCTTTCATTAATATGGGTCACTAACTTATTTAAATTGGGCTAATTAAATTGTAACAACCCGGCAAAAACGTCATTGACGGCGTCGTTAACTTAGATCCCGTTACGTGGTCATAGTCCCTATATGAGACGCGTTTAACCAAAATTATGTCGCATTCATTTGAAACGTACAAAACTTACAAAGTTTAGTTTACCAAACGGTTTGACAACGAGTTTAAGTTTACAAAAGTAATAAATTGTAACTGAAATAACTTGCGACATAATTAGTTGAAAATCACGGTTGCTATAAATAGCGTAAGTATGTATGCTTTAAGTTTAAATCCAAAGGTGCTATTTCTAGCATATGCATGCATGGTTGACCCCAAGCAAGTAATCAAAGTAGAGTGCGGAAGCATGTATCACTTAGCATTCAAAGACCTGAGAAAAACATAGAAAATCTGTCAACGAAAACGTTGGTGAAATCATAGGTTTAGTAAGTGAGTAAGTAAGTTGAACCACAAGATTTATAACGTTGAAATTATAGTAATACATTCTAAAAGTTGATATCACGAGCACCCAATTATCAAGGCTTAACTTCTCTTTTACCCCATACACAATAGTGTTAGAACATACACTGTTTCTCGAAAATATATTTCATTCGCTTAACGATAGCGAATCGTCCGAATGAGGGTTTCTCAAACCCATATGGCCATACAACATAAGTTCTCGCTTACACCCGGCAAGTGTAACTAATGATAATCGAATTGAGGATTTTTGTTCTAACTCATACGTAGAATGTTTGTTTTCGTACTTGTGTTCAATTTGTAAAATGAAACGTTTATGTTTTCTCATCCCAAATGTAAGTTTAAAAGAGTAAAAGTGGGACTATGATCTCACCTTGAGTGCACGAGTAAATAAAGTACTTCACAAAGTAACGTGTGCAAGAACGAGTGCTAGTCTTGACCTAAACAAGTAGGTTGTATCAATAACGGTAAACACAGTTGGTCAAAGTTGTTCAATTAGTCCTATGGCTCGTTACGACTCGATTATATAGCATGTGAATCAAATTGTCAAGTTTCATGCAAGATATAAGTATAAACGCAAGTTGGAACGATTGCATAAGAGTTTGGTTAAGTTTGACTAAAAGTCAAACTTAGTCAAAGTCAAAGTCAAAGTCAACAGGGTCGGGTCTGGTTTCTGACCATTACACATAAAAATGTAGTCATATATAAGCATATTGGCAAAATTTCATGTTAAACGGAGTTGCGAGTAAGCGGGAACGAAATTGCAAAAAATCAAAAATTGACTTTGGTCAGGGAGAATCTCGCGACCGCGAGTCCAAACCTTGTGACCGCGAAGTGGCCTTTTTTAGCATCTGGTGACCGTGAGCCCAAACTTGTAATCGCGAAGTGGGTATTTTTAGGAGCTGTTTGCTGAATTTGTTATATGCACGAACCAAACTTCAATCTAACATAAATCATGAACCGAAAACATCCAAAACAAGTATCTTATATCGTTGGAAAGGTAATTTAACGAGGAATACAACTAAACACATTTCATTAAACAAAAACATCATTTACACTAACGGAAATCTCGCCGAATGATCATTATTTAACGTTTCAAGCTCAAAAAAATGCAAATGGTGATTCGGGAATCCAATTTACACATACGATATGCCGTTTCGAAGGTAATTAAATATACATTGAAACTAAACACTTATCAATAATATTAACAAGCATTCAATGCATCAAAAGTTCGTTTTAAGTCTATCAAACCCTAACCAAAAATCATAAAATCAACAATCTTGCTAACGAAGTTTTTCCAAATCAACCTACATACCAAAACGAAGCTAACGATGCTAGTTACACATTTAATACATAAACTTTAACATTTAAACAACATTAAAGCATCCAAAACTCAAGATTAAACACACCCATTTCAAGTTCATGCTAGTTTATGTAAAACAACAAGATCGAGCAAATAAATCACATATTCATGTTATAAACTAGCCATAGACACTAACTAACACACTTTTAAGTTTAAAGGTCTAATTTATGAAAGGGGGTTTTTACTGTTTTACGGATCGGTTTGTCGATTTTAAATAAAGCCTAAAGATAAATGACAGAATTTAAATTGCGATAAAGTAAATTGCAGTAATTAAAATGACAGTAAATAAAGATGTGATGAGATATAAAATAAAGGAATTATGCTTATTTAAACTTTCGTAATCATGATGTTTGACGTTTTGATTTTAATTAATTGTTACCCGGGTTAATTGTCCTTTGTCCTGGTTTATATGATACCTATCTGGTTTATTTGATACCTATCAGTCTTTGAAAATGCGCTGTTTTACCCTGTTTTGTACATAGGATAAACTACAAACATAATATATATATATATATATATATATATATATATATATTATAAAATCTTTATTTATTAAAACAATTTAAATGAATAATTTTTTTTTAAAAAATTTGTTTCCTATTACTTTAGGTAGTTTCGGTATGTTTACCTAGTCCGTCCCTCGACAAAATTTAAAATTTGTCATTTTTAAAGCGATAGTTTTAAATGCAAAGGTTTTTGGGTTTTTTAATTTTTTTGGTATACTTTAGATCAATAATATTAAAAATAATGATAACAAAATTTGTCGCCCCGCCCTCGGGTAAAGCAATTTCGGTTCCATGACCTAGTCTTCAACTTACGATGAATTTTAGAAATCATTTTTTTAAAATTAATGAAATAAAGTAATTTTTGTTTTTAAAATCACAAAAAAAACTTAAATTTAAAAATGCATATTAATTTCATACAAAACCTACAAAACAAAAATTCAGAATGGGGGGAGAAAACTAGTTCTTTAGTGTCTGCTAGTGGAAAAGACCAATCGGATTCCATTCTCGGAACTACATAAGAACAGAACAACTAACTCTAGACATCAATTTTTTTTCTTAAAACATTTGAATCTCCCCACAATTAGGTAGCTGTGGTGTCGAAATTGTGATTAATCTCATCGTCAATTTCTCTTGGACCATAATCAACTTGCATATCTGTGACTTTTGCTTTAAGCCATTGGTCGGATTCTTGTGTAATATCCACAAATTCAACTAGTTTTGCCTTTTCTTTAGGCGAAAGATTGGATACTAACCGGTTACATAACTTAAAGTTCCCCTTGGTTCTAGCATCGCGAATCCATTTAATAAGTTTCTTCATTGAACTGTTAATAACGGAGTCATTTAATTTTGTATCAACAACGGGGTTCTTTGTTATCCGGTCATCATTAGGTGTTGCTTCATCTTCCCCACACTTAGGCGTTTTATTATTGTTAAGCACTACCATTGGAGTTGGTAAAACAACATGGTTCTTACCAATCTTTTTTTATGGTTCAACGGTTTTGGTTGGTGTAAATTTAGTCTTTCGAATCACAAAGGTGACCGATTTTTCACCATCACTAAGTGTCATTCTACCCTCTCTTACGTCAAATAACGCCCTGGTGGATGCTAAGAATGGTCGACCTAAAATTAGAGGAATGTTTGGGTCCTCTTCTATGTCAATGACAATAAATTCGACTAAAAAGGTTAAATTACCCACTTGAACGGGTAGGTTGTCAGCATTTCCAACTGGGTGCCTAATGGTTTGATCAAAGAGTCGGACACTCATCTCTGTAGGACTTAACTCACCTACTCCTAATCTCTTATATAATGAAAGAGGCATAACACTCACACTCGCACCTAAATCTGCTAGTGCATCATACATGACACAATCACTAAGTAGACAAGGAACAATAAATTCACCCAGAACACCTACCCTGGGTGAAGGTTTTGGTGGAACTATCTTCACCGGCTTTATCTTTACAGTTTTTGTTTCTTGTACTTTCTTATTCTTCTTCTTCTTTCGAGAGGTATCACAAACTTTATTACCTATTACTTGTTCATACTCAACTCCTTTTCTTGGAAACGAGATGGGTGGTCTGTATGGTGTCCCACTGGCTTTACATACTCGGGTGGTGGTGGTGGTGTTGTAACTTCTTTATTGTTACTCACATCTAAAACCTTCCCATCTTCTATTGATGGTTTTTCAGAATTCGTTGATACCATATTAACATTCTCATTCTGAGGATTTACTTCAGTATTACTTGGTAGCTTTCCTTGTTCCCTTTCACTCATCATGCTAGCAAGAGTACCTATGTGTTTTTCTAGATTCAAAATGGAAGCTTTTTGAGTTCTTAATGACTGATCAAACCTCTCATTCATTTGAGTTTGAGTTGTAATAAATTGTGTTTGAGATTCCATTAGCTTTGCCATCATTTCTTCCAGATTTGGCTTTTTCTCTTCGGTTTGTTGCGGTGGTTTATACAAGCTAGGTCTTTGTTGATTGAAAGTGTTGTTTTGAGTTGGTTGGTTATTCGGACTTTGTTGGTTGTCGAGTTATTGTTTGGTCCATTTGGATTGTAAAGAATGTTTTGATTTCGATTAAAGTTTGGCCTTGGCGGTTGATAATTATTTTGATAATTATTTCCCGGCCTTTGGTTCATGTAGGAAACATTCTCACGTTATTCCATCGTTTGCTCAATGTGACAATCTTTCATTAAGTGTGGTCCACCGCATTGCTCACAACTGATTCGTATTGCGTGAATATCTTTATTCATCTTTTCCATTCGTCTCTCGAAAGCATCTATTTTTGCGGAAACGGAATCAAAGTCATGGCTAGAATCGGCTCTACCCACTTTAGATGAACGAAAAATGTCTTTTTCCTGGTGCCACTCATGAGAGTGGGAGGCTGTATTATCAATTATCTTGTGAGCTTCAGTTACGGTTTTCTTCATAATGGAACCACCAGCTGCTATGTCGATGTCTTTTCGTGTAGTAATGTCGCATCCTTGGTAGAATATTTATACTATTTGATAAGTATCTAAACAATGCTGTGTAACAACCCAGCCCGTTAACCAACCAAAAACGCGAAATAAATTTTTTTTTTTTTATAACAGTAGGGTGCGCTGAGCGCACCACACCTAGTACGCTACGCGCACAAGGCCTGGCAGCTTCTGTCCGGATTTTCCATGTATATGTATAAAATGGACACACCACACAATTAAACAAATACCGCATACTGGAGCATCCAAGCATAAAGGCAAGCTAAGCTAAGCATACCGTACGATCACTAAGCAACAAGCTAACAACAACAAGTAAGTTCACCAACGACGCAATGAACGATTCCAACAAGCTACACCCGGAGGGTTAGCTACATCACAATAATACAACAATATACAACAAGGCGTAAACAGCCCAAGGTTAACCCCTTAACCCGAATACGGAAACCAAAAGATTACCACAATGAAGATTGGCCGAACTACACGAGCCTTAGTAAATCCGTATACACATGAGACTACTATCTTCAACAACACAACATCGAGGTTGGCCGAACTACACGAGCCTTAGTAATCCGAAACCACACGAGATCACTACCTCAATAAGATGACCGAACTACACGCGTCACTGTGAATTCGAACTACACGAGATTCACTTTCACAATTCAATAAGATGGCCGAAACTACACGCGTCATCGTGAATCCGCATACACACGCGAGTCACTACTCCATATCCAAAACCCTTCGCCATTGGGGTTATATCATCCACATCACAACCACGTGTGATAATGTACACACAAAACGTGCACCTCGCTAAAGGTGGTCAACCAAAATGCACAACCGTTCCGATTGGACCTATACACAAGTCCATCAAATCCACCTATATGTGAAGTGAGCTCTATAGCCGAGAATCACTTCACCCAACCCGCACCCATCCTACACATACATATGCACATAGGATATTAACACTCACCTTGTCGCCTTGATGAATGCTTCCATGTAATCCGCAACTCGTCAATGGAAAGTACCTATTCCATTATCACAATTACAACAACACACTTAGAGTGGATTTACAACCAACTCAATTTGACACTTAGCGCAAATTCGACCAATTGCACTAACAAACACAAAATGCGCCCAAACTAACCAATAATCACTAACACTAGTGACAATGGTCATAATATGCCAAATTAACCCAATCATAAATGTAAAACACTTAAAATTCTCAAAATCACCCATAAACCCTAATTTTGACTCAATTCAAAATTAGTCTTTCAAACACACCAAATGGGTTCCAATACTTCCATAATCACTAACCTAGTGATTAATCTCAATTACAAGTTCTAATCATGGCCAATTTGTTCAACAACCCAAAATGCACCAACAATAACAATAAACCCGATTACTAGCATCACTAAACTCACTTCATGAGTTAAAATGGGTTTCTCAACAATTTAAGTTCAAACCCTAACTTGAATATCAAAATCAAACGATGAAATTCGGAGTTAGAACTTACCACAACAACCAAAACGTAGCTAGGAACGAGGTGAACAACTTTAAAACCCGAGCTGTTGATCACTTCGAACTCCTTCTTCACCAAAACCCCAAATCTCTCTCTAGAAATCTCCCTCTCTCTCTAAGATACTTGAGAGTATTTATGGATGTGAAATATGATCCAAAAGTGGATCCAACCCAGCTGATAAGGCCTGAGATCTGGCCTCAAGTGAAAAGACCAAAAAGCCCCTCATTAAACCTAAAATAGAAAAAGGCGGAATTCTATCACAAGCCACGTGCGCGGTGCGCACACGTTATGGTGCGCGGCGCATACCCATGTCTGGGCAGATTCTGACCTTTTAACTATTACACTATGCTTCATCCACTATACGTACATCATTTAAAGCTCTGTGTGCCATAAATATTGAGGTCTTACAACTCTCCCCCACTTAGAATTGATCACGTCCTCGTGATCCTCGTCACATAATCAAACGGACTACACACCACGGTCCTCAAACATAAGTCCCAATCCAACTTTCCTAAACACTTCTTCCCAATGAATTGCCTTTAATAACTAATCGTCATCCGTGATTTATTAAATCCGCAAATCCGAGCACTAAAACTTGCTCATTCCCTCACATCGGGAAAACTCAACCAATCTCTTACCGAGATATCAATCCCTTAACGTACCCTTACCGAGTACAATGCTAAAAGCAACCAAGTCTCAACCTTAGGTCAACAACCCGAAACGATGAAGACCGAACCAAACGAATCCTTACGGGTAACACCAATCACTAAAAATCCCTTGTAGTGTGCAATACAACCAATACGCCACTATTGTAACATCATAAGCAACGGCTAAAACTGGTAGCCCCCAAAACGACCATGGCAACGCAAATTCCAAGGTGTACAAAATTGACTATCGTCACACCCGTAAAAACATGTGAGCGAAACACAGCTATCGCATCATTAACCACACAACATGGTCCTCGCGACCCCACCATTGGCGTATAAACAACCAATAGTTCCCAATGCAACATGGTCCTTACGACCCCACCATTGGTGTATAAAACAACCAATAGATTACACAACACGGTCCTTACAACCCCACCATCGGTGTATAAAACAACCGAAAGATCACACAACATGAAGGCTGGCCGAAAACACACGCGCCTTAGTGAATCCGAACTACACGTGACTCACTACCTTCCTCACAACAACAATCGGGATAGGCCGAACTACACGCGCCTTAGTGAATCCGAACTACACGAGAGTCACTATCCCAAAAGAATGACCGCAACCACACGCGTCACTTGTGAATCCGAACTACACGAGACTCACTTCCGCAATATAATGACCGCAAACACACGAGTCATTTGTGAATCCGAACTACATGCGACTCACTTCCACAATAAGATGACCGAACTACACGCGTCATCGTGAATCCGCAAACACACGCGATCCACTTCCAAATCTCAACACCGGATGAAGTCAGCGGACCCCGTCAACGGTAATGCTTCACCGATATAACGCTAATCCCACGATGAAGTCAGCGGACCCCGAAGGTCATGCTTCACCAATATAGCACTACTCCCATGATGAAGTCAGCGGACCCCGAAGGTCATGCTTCACCAATCAACGCTCTTTTGGCCTCGAACAACGAGTAGTATAACATCACGCACTGCTACACTATAGTGAATCCTAACGGATACCACTAACCATTCCCACAATCGAGCAAGAACCACCAATATCGAACATAGGTACAAAACAACAATTCCCCAAAAGAGAACCCGACACGCACATCCCTTAACCGAGGGATTTCCCCTTGCTTGCCAAACACGTCCATTATCTCTCAACGAGATTTACCACATTATCACCACGGTGATAATTCAAATCCAAAATCATAAGTACAATTTAACCGAAACTGTACTCTACCACAAGTCGACCAAATCTAGGTCCCGACACAAATTTCGGATCTACTAAACGCATTATCCGAATTCTCACCCTAAGGTCTCTTCGTGCGGGAGTGTAACTCCCCCACTTGGAACTACGTTCCATATCCACAACTCGTACAACCGTACAATGCTACCAAAGGTAGACCTTACCAACAATTTGGGTTCACACGACCCATCACCATATCTTGCTCCAAGCTTGAGCATACGAAGGATTTTAACCAATCCTCAAACACTTTGAACGAAAAGTGTACCACAAACTACACAAACTTTACACTCGCAATCATCCAATTGCTATAGTTTGTCAACTTCCACCCAGTCACTCATGTACCTAAGGGTTTCACTTCGGTACCGTAAGTACAATGTGACCACAACACAATCGGAGTCGAACACCACGCTAGTAGGTAGAAAATAGGCACCTAATGTCGCGTCACGTAGACTCCTTTACCAACCTACATCGAGATCCAACACTCGATCTATTTCGGGTTCCAATCCACCCGACGAACCTCATGGTTCATCAACTTCAATCACGAAAACGAGCACGCGCTTAACAACGGAACACCAAAATCCATCCTCATGGTTTGGTAGAAACATTTCTCAAAAACTATGGAATGCTTGGTTTCACCAAGTCTTACGCCCTTCGCCCAACAATCAAAACGTCACCATAGGGTACTTCCATTAGGAACGTCACCCTTAACAATATCATGCACAACACAATGAACTTAACAACTCAAACTCAAATGGCACTTAATAAATAATCAAAAGGACATATTTATTAAAATGAAACATACCTTAATGTCTCCTCGCAGCACCCGTCCCCGCTAACTTGGGACACTCCGACTTACGATGTCCTTCCTCTGGGCAATTGAAGCACACCATGCCATCACTCTTCGGCACTGAACATTCCCAAGACTTGTGACCCCTCACGCCACAATTGTAACATCTAGACGCACTAGAATCCGATATACTCGTCCGTGTACCACCCGTGCTCACACTCGGGCCCTTAATCCTCTTACTTGGAGCACTATACGAAATAACCCTTCTCTCACTTGAAGGTTCACCCTTCTTTGATCGCGAATACGACTCAAAACCCCTAGCCACGGTGAATAATTCTGCAAACGACTTCGCGTAACCCCGGCTAATCTTATTCTTCAAGTCATCATTCAAAGTCCGATAGAAATCCTGTGACGACCCGGGAATTTTCGACTAAATTAAAACTTGATCTTCATATGTTTCCAACACGATAAGCAAAGTCTATTTAATTAAGTCTCAATTTGTGGAACAGTTCACATGAATTCTTTTGACCTATGACTATTACTGACGATTCACGAACCTTTGAATTGTAAATACAAATGTATATATAAATGATTATATACGTAAATAACTACATATAATAAATTTGATATATTAATGAACTATTTTGTGATTAAAGATAATTTAAAACAACTAAAACTTGTTATTTTAACTATATAGAGTATATTGAAAATAAATAAATTTGAATATAATTTGTCAACGTTAACAAAGTATTTAATGTATAATGTTATACTCCGAGATTATTTGTTCAATATATATATAATTAATACATTTATTTACAAGATATTTAAAACATAATTAAATGTGTAGTTGTTGAAGTATCTAGATATATATATATATATATATATATATATATATATATACATACAAATGATTGGAGTACATAATAATTGGTTGTATGTATATTGATATATATATATATATATATATATATATATATATATATATATATATATATATATATATTCAATGTATGATATTATATATTATGATATTAAATATATATATATATATATATATTAAATATTCAATGTATGATATTATATATTATGATATTACATAACTAATAAAAAGTAATATTAATATATGTAAATACAAGTTAAAATATAGTTAATATATATACTTTCATTAAGATATAAATATTAATATTAGTATTAATATCAGTATTATTAATATTATTAAAATGGTATTACATAGATATAAAATTGATACATGAAATTTGTTACATTATAATTATTACTATTTTAGAATTTTTATTATCATTATCACTAAAAATCATTATATTTTTTAGGATATCATTATTATTATAAATAATACAATATATTATTATTATCATAAATAATATCATATTTATAACTATCATTATCATTATCAGTATTATTATTATTATTATTATTTATTGTTATTATTATTATTAATATTAATAGTATAATTATTATTATTGATATAATTATTATTAACTAGTATTATTATTATTAATATTATTATTATTAGTATTATATATTAAATGTAAATGTAAATAAAATAAAATAAAGCGTATATACTTTTCAATCAGATATTTGTTTCCCTCTTCTGTTTTTTTTTTCTGCTCCGTGACCTCTTGTCGAACCCTACATACAATATCTATCAATTATATTTTTCTTCTGTATCAATCATTTAATCCCTCTAGGTATATCGTTCATGGAGAGCTGCAAGATTAAAAACAGTTTATTTTTTTTCCTTTCTTTCTTCTTTTCCCCTGTACGCACTACCCTTTCATCAAAAATCTAAATTCGATCAAATCTTAAAAATCTAATAACGAGATTGTGTTAGGAATCTGTTACTCAATCTATCTGTGAAATTTCGGCCTTTAATTTTCCAACTTGGATTCGAATTTGGCAGTCAAAATATTTAAAATAAAAAGTCAAAGGTATGTTCTTCATGAAATTCGAATTAGTATTTTATATTTTTTATAAATTGATGAATCCAATAGTTTATAGAAGTAATTTGGAAAATATCTTGTGAAGGAACCGTTGTCTAAAAACTACTAAAAATCAAAATCAATTTTTTTTCCTCATTATATACTAGCGACGAACAGGTTGATCTGTTTTTGCTGTTTTGATTTTTTTTCTTCTTCTTTCTAATTAATCTCATTTATTCGTTCACGTGTTGTATATTAAACCTAAAATCGAGTTTGTAATTATTATCAAGATTAAAATGGATTTTAGTTCGGTTTGATTTCCAAATATAGAAGATGAATATTTTGAGAAGGGTTATAGAAATTCAGTTACGGGATTAAACAAGAAAACAGAATGGTTCACCTGGTTAGCGTGTTTGGTATTAAACAAGGGGTCTCGGGTTCGAATCCGGCCTGAGTTGTCTTATTTTTTTTAAGCCTAACACTTTAAGGTAGTTATTCTTTTTCTTTTATTTCCATATTATTATTATTATTATTATTATTATTATTATTATTATTATTATTATTATTATTATTATTATTATTATTATTATTATTATTATGTTATAATTATTATCTACTAGGATTATTGTATTACAAGTTATTATCATTATTATTAATAAAATGATTATTAAAAGTATTATCATTTATATAGTTTATATTATTATCATTGTTAATATTATTAGTATTAACATTATTATTGTTAGTAGTATTATTATTGTTATTATCAATTATTATGATTTAGAACATGTTAATAACAAATATATATTATGAAGTTGTAATAAAAGTTATTAAGATAAAATTTGGAAACTGGTTATAAACTATATGAATACCTGTATAATTATGAATATAATTATGAAATTTAAGTTATAGAAATTGTGGTTATAAGTCTAGATATTTAACACGAGGTTTGTAATAAAAACTTATTATTAACAAAATTTCTATTATCATCATTTTATTATTAAAATGAAGTACCATTATAATTAAAATTTTATCAAAGTTATTATTATTTTTATTTATTTATTAAAACTATCATTTTTATCAAAATTAGTAAAGTTATTATTATTAAAAATTAACACTATTATTGTTATTACTATCATTATTATTATCATCCTTATCGTTTTAATGTTGTTACAAATAGATATTTTTTATATATAAAAATAAGTTATAATAATATTAATATTACATATCACTATATTCTTGTTATTAAAATGATATTAACTAAGCTATATATAAACATATCAACTAATATATAAATATATATTTATAAAAGATTTAATAGAGTAAATTATATAATTCATTTATTAATAAATACAATTTTATATTAAAGTATACTTTTATATATCTTAAGTATTAAAATTTATAAAGTGCACTTAGTATCATAAAAATATTATGATAGATTCTATTGAGGTAATTACATAATTTGTATTACACATTTTTTTTATTTGATAAAATAGCATTGATAATAATAATAAGTAACTGTCGTGTTATTTTGTAATAATAATTATTATTATTTTATTAATAAAAATCAATATTTATATTTACTAAAAAAATGATATTATGGTAAAATGATAATTATAATTATGATATCTTTAATATTTACGATACTTTTAATAATAATACTAGTAATGATAAAAATAATAAGAACGATAATTTTATCTACATCAATAACTTTAAATTTCATCATGATACTCATACTCATTATTTCCCAATTACATTTGTTGATAGTTCTTAAATTATCTTTTATATCGCGTTCATTTTAATGATAATAATAGTAATCATAATAATTAAATGTTAGTGTTACTAGTTTTAATTATAATACTAATAATAATAATTGTCATGATAATAATAATACTAATAATCTATTTTAACGATAATAATAATAATAATACTAATTATAACTTTTAATGATAATAAATGAGTAATAATAAAAATAACAATTTCTAAGGATGATACTTTTTACAATAATGATAATAATAATGATAATAATAATAATAATAATAATAATAATAATAATAATAATAATAATATTTAAATAAAATTTAGAACGACGATAATGACGACGATAATAATAATCATTTTTACACAATTTCAAATGGCTATAACTTCTAATTCGTTCATCGGAACGATTCGACATCTAAAGGAAAAGTTCTTAATTTTTCGCTAGCTTTCCAACGACATGCATATCTTATATCTTATCTCATCCCTAGTATAACAACCTTTAAGATTCAACATAACCTATCTAAGAGCAATATCAAATATACAAGCATGCACAATCTTATTTTCTCGAGCACTAGTCAGGGATACACTATTAGTATATAAAAATTAAATTAGGAGTACTCACTTATCAATATTGAGATTCAATATTGCAGGAAAGGTACGTAAACACAACGGAGACGATAAACACTAGATTGACCTCATGAGCATACCCAATGATTCATACCCATAACCTCCATAGCTATAACCCATAATTTCCTTAGCCATATCCTACTCATAAAACCCGTTTTGAAAATAGCTTGTTCATGACCTCGTCGTAATATTTTATGTATATCTAATAATAATAATAATACTCCTAACCATAAGATTAATATTAATCTTAATCTTAATAATAATAATAATAATAATAATAATAATAATAATAATAATATTTATAATTATATAAATATATGTATGTGAGAGAGAAATGGTTCGAGAGAATAAGTGAAATGCATCAACAACCGAAAATCGTTGAACTTTATACAAATTTTGGCCTACCACATCTCATAGATCTTAGACAGCTGGTAACCACTTTTTTTCTTTTCTTTTTTTTTTTTTTTTTATGCCGACACTTCTTTTACCAAGTATAAACACATGTTACGTAATGTAATTTGATATATTAAAATATATATTATATTTAATCTTTAGAATTAATTAAATATTATATTATATTTACGTGCGTGGTAAAAATATAATTTTTACAAAAATGACACGGACGTGGTCTCACGACTCATGTACCACTTTCGATTTTTCGGGCGCACTTTCGTACGTTTAGAAAACTAGCCTTTTACGTTACGTGACATGTACCTTTTACAAAAATTAGACTTACTTATCAATAATTTATCTTTATAAAAATATCACTTATAAAATTTAGCGTTGTGGTCATTTATTTTATAAAATCAAAGTCTCGTTTCTTATCAAAATATTTTATTTTAAATTAAACGTTTTGTGACATGTACCTTTATTAATAGGTAGACTTAAATTAATTAAAAACTAACCCACTCAAGATGTAACTTAATCTTTTGAGTGTTTTGGTCATTTCCTTTTATAAATCGACGTCTCGTTATATAACAAAATATATATTTAATCTTATTAGTTTGAATCAAAACGTTTTATGACTAAAATAAAATATATGTACATTTAAAATTTATAAACTTATACATAATACATATGTTTGAAATATTTATTTAATAATATAATATTTCACTTTTCAAAATTAATTATATTTCAAAGACCAATATATATATATATATATATAACATTAAAATCGTGTGAATACAAGATATTGTTATATCACCTAACGGTTATGCTCGAAAACTTAATCTGATATAACTTATTTATGCGCCAACCCTTACTTTAATTTCTCAAAGGCTCTAGTTAAAATATCTAATTATAAATCGAATCAATGAACAAGGGTTACTATCTTTTACCTAACTAATATATCTAATATACATAATCACATTCTATATACGTTGCAAGTTATCAACCAAGTGTTGTGAAATTCAACCCTCCACCAACCTTTGACTAATCCTCGATAAGAACACTGTCGTTCTTGCATGCGTATCATTTCACTAAATTTCCGAATACCGTTAAAATGTAATAGTCTCTTAAATCATAGTGGACCTTACGACGGAGACTCGTGATCATAATTCAATGTATCTGATAATTCAATCATTTGATACTATCTTTTAATCTCGTCGATAAACTTACATCGAACAAATACGTTCGTATAAAGTATTATTAATTTAATACCTTGATAACATTTCTAAATTCATAAAATAGATCTCATAGCTTATATTCATATCAACTAATCCGTTCAATGTTTTATAATATATGTCAATCTAATAAGCACACATGTATATATACATAAATATTTATTTACACATAATTGTTCGTGAATCGTTTGGCATGGTCAAAGGGTATTTAATTAAATGAATATAATTTCAAAACTTTCGAGACTCAATCATTATAGATTTGCTTATCGTGTCGGATATATATAAAGGTTAAAGTTTAAATTTGTTCGGAAATCTCCGGGTCATCACAAGCACATCTGTTACTGTAGACTTTGCCTGACAGATTCCGTAGATTTCTCCGTAACTTATGGGATTTTAGTATTATATGTGCATATGTAAATTATGTATTGCAGGGTACTAATCTACATCCTATAATATATTTCTTATCGAAAATCCTTCATCGGATCGTACGAGATGAATTCCTTAACCAGTTCGAGTCCCTTAGATTTCGATAGCTATTCCGATAGTTATTCCGACATGGATATTCACCTAAGCTCCGGAAGCAGCGTTACCAGAATGAATCAACCAATCAGCCATCCTCAATTCATTTGATGGATTCATAGTCGACTTAACCGATGGAGACGGGAAGAAGGCAATCCTTTCCACCAATCAAATTGCCCTCTTGACGAAGAACCCGAAGCACTTACCTGTGAACCAGTCCGAAACACCATTTTCACTCTCATTTCCCGAATATCTCGCCAAAATTATATTCTATCTAAAATTCTAAACCTTATTCATTCACTCGTTCCAACCGACAATCACCCCGAAATAATAGAAGAAGTCAACAAACTTCGCACTCGAAAAAATAAATTTGGGGAATATGGTGCAAAATGTACCAGCTCCAACAACATCACCAACACCAACAGTACCATCAGTAACAACACCCGTACCATCAACAATCCATGCCTCAACATCTCATTCTGTACCTCAAGTATAATCCTCGTTTTATGTATCGTTCTACATCGATTATCTTCGTTCTTCATGGCCATTAAGTAATCTCTAAATGTTTTAGAGATTATGTATTCTAATTATAACGATAAACCAAATGAGTTTAATATTATATTAACTCAATGAATCCATGATTACATCTGAAGAAAATACATATGTATATATGTTTTCATAAGGATTGTAATTAAAAATTCTTTCGTACAAAGTGTTAATTGTGAAAATATTTTAACGGGTAGGTAATACCCGAGGAATATTCAGATTTCACATTAATAAGTTATAATGTACATTCTACGAAGCTGATTCAACAGTCATCTACTATCCTACTTACATCCACCAATATACAAATCCGTTCACCACAGAATAACCATATTCATCCAATTTCATATTTGGATTTTGATTTATCAGAATCCAACAAGTGGCATAATGAAGAAAACATTTCAGAAAATAAAATTTGTTAGAAACAAACAAATTAACTATGAGGAATTTTGCTAAGAATCCACGCTAACTGTTCCTAGCTAACTGTTCCTAGCTAACTGTTAATTCCGTATTATTTTTTTATTTATCGCAATTTATTTATCGCATTTTATTTATCGCAATTTAATTATCGCAATGTTATTTATCGTCATTTAATTTCTGTTATTTACTTTACGCACTTTATTTATCATCATTTAATTTCTGTTATTTATTTTACACACTTTAAATATCGGGACACGTATACAAGGTTTTGACATATCATATCTGTAACATCCCGCGTTTTTCCGTTAAATTTATTTTTAACACTATCTTTTTTTTAATAATACCTTTCGTTATTTAAATTCGTAGTTTCCGTTGACCAACTTCTTAATTTTTCCCGTTATTTAATTATAACATCACTCGTTTACTCGAGCGTTTTTTTAAAATATTCGTTCGGTTAATTCACGCACCCGCTTTGAAACATGAGGGACTAAACTTGTCAAAGTGCCAAAGATGTCACTAGGTCAAAGGGTCAACCCACCATTCTCATCCATTCATTTCCATCCATCTTCACCTCCTTTTTCTCTCTAGCTCAAGAACTCCATTTCTCCCAACTTCACTAAATCATCATCTAAATTCGATCTAGGAGGCTTACAACAAAACAAATTACATATTTGGAATCCTCTCTTCATCCTCTACAATTTGATACCAACTTCATCTCTTTTGGGTAACGTTTCTAAAAACTCTAGATTTCTCTAAATTCGTGTTTTTGACTTGAAATGGTGTTAGTTAGTGTCTATGGCTCGTGTATAACATGAATATATGTTTTGTTTGCTCGATTCATTGTTTTGAGTAACTAGTTTGAACAATTGAAATGGGTGTGCTTAATCCTTGATTTTGGATGAGTTAATGTTGTTAAATTGTTAGAGTTTATGTTTTAATAGTGTTACTAGCATCCTTAGCATCAATTTGATGTGTAGGTTGATTTGGAAAACATCATTAACATGATTATTGGTTTTGTGATTCTTGATTAGGGTTTGATGAACTCTAAAAGGAAATTTTGATGCTTTGAATGCCATGAAATGTTATTAGTTAGTGATTAGTTGTATTGTATGTTTCATTACCTTCAAAACGGCATATCATATGTGTGAATTGCATTCCCGAATCTTAAAATGCGTTTTGTAAACTTGAAACGATGGTTTTGAACATTTAATGACCACTTGACGAGATTTTCGGCTATTGTAAATGATGTTTTTGCTTGATGAAAAGTGGTTAATTGTATTCCTTGTCAAAATACCTTTCCAATGATATAAGATACTTGTTTGGGATGTTTACGGTTTAGGATTTATGGGTATTTGAAGTTGGATTCGTGCTTGAGTGTGAAAACTGCCAGAATCCTCTGCACAGGTAATGGCACGGCGCGCCATATACCCGCGCGGCGCGCCAAAGTGGTCTGTCCAACTTTGTCGATTTTTGAATAATGTTTGCTATGCTACACACCCCCGATCAACATGAAACTTGGACAACATGCTCATATATGATTTCTAAGCTCATGAAAATAGTTCGGGTCGCTACAGATGGTATCAGAGCGTTGGTTGTAGGGATCTAGGATGTGCATTAGTGTGTCTAACAGAGTCGTTAGGATGCATTAGTGAATCTAGACTACAACTGGATAGTTAATCATTGCATTCTGACATACATTTGCTATAGATAGCACTTACTTGACTACTTGTGCATTATACTTGAATAATTCTTAGGAAAACTTTTTAATGGTACCCAACCTTCATCATACGAACTCGTATTCCGCCACATTTTGGTAACACACGTGAATTCAAGGTTTATACGCGTACGGATGACCACGACTTCGTTAGTCACTCTAGTTCGGGAATTCTGACTCCTTGGTTGTTATCCACTCCATCTCAGCTTACTATCCACAAGTGTTGTAAAGTTACCACCACTACTCTAGATGAGTATCGTCATCACTATTTATCACTACGGTTGCGTACTACTCATTATCATGACTCGTTACTCTTTTCATACCTAAATACATTTTTGTCTGACTCGAACCGCATTGACGTGAATAATCATTTATACACTTCCCTCGGGGAACGCTTCCTTAGAGTTGCAGAAATTCTTTCGATTTAATACGAGTCACGTTTGAGACGTCGTTACATTTTGTTCATTTTAGGTCTTCACGATGACACGAACTTGAATCTATGAAGTGATGTGGGAATGGAGGTATGAGTTAGCGTAATATAACGACACTCGATCAACGTGGTTATATTACGGTAAGGCATACCAAAGTTCTAATGACTCGTGATGGTGATTGGACTCGATCAACCTAATCACCACCATGTGCCATGTACATGACTTCATCTATTCATGTTTGAACATCTGAAAACTCCGAAAGTACTGACAACAACCATACCTGTAGTGACCCGAACTTTTCCATGTTTATATATATTAATTGAGATTGATATTTACATGATTAAATGTTTCCAACATGTTAAACAATCAAACTTGTTAAGACTTGATTAATTAAAATATGTTTCATATAGACAATTGACCACCCAAGTTGACCGGTGATTCACGAACGTTAAAACTTGTAAAAACTATATGATGACATATATATGGATATATATATAGTTAACATGATACTATGATAAGTAAACATATCATTAAGTATATTAATAATAAACTACATATGTAAAAACAAGACTACTAACTTAATGATTTTTAAACGAGACATATATGTAACGATTATCGTTGTAAAGACATTTAATGTATATATATCATATTAAGAGATATTCATACATGATAATATCATGATAATATAATAATTTAAAATCTCATTTGATATTATAAACATTGGGTTAACAACATTTAACAAGATCGTTAACCTAAAGGTTTCAAAACAACACTTACATGTAACGACTAACGATGACTTAACGACTCAGTTAAAATGTATATACATGTAGTGTTTTAATATGTATTTATACACTTTTGAAAGACTTCAATACACTTATCAAAATACTTCTACTTAACAAAAATGCTTACAATTACATCCTCGTTCAGTTTCAATACACTTATTCGAAGGTTTAAACTTGTAATCACTAGAACATAGTTTAGTTAATTCTAAACTTGTTCGCAAACAAAAGTTAATCCTTCTAACTTGACTTTTAAAATCAACTAAACATATGTTCTATATCTATATGATATGCTAACTTAATGATTTAAAACCTAGAAACACGAAAAACACCGTAAAACCGGATTTACGCCGTCGTAGTAACACCGCGGGCTGTTTTGGGTTAGTTAATTAAAAACTATGATAAACTTTGATTTAAAAGTTGTTATTCTGAGAAAATGATTTTTATTATGAACATGAAACTATATCCAAAAATTATGGTTAAACTCAAAGTGGAAGTATGTTTTCTAAAATGGTCATCTAGACGTCGTTCTTTCGACTGAAATGACTACCTTTACAAAAACGACTTGTAACTTATTTTTCCGACTATAAACCTATACTTTTTCTGTTTAGATTCATAAAATAGAGTTCAATATGAAACCATAGCAATTTGATTCACTCAAAACGGATTTAAAATGAAGAAGTTATGGGTAAAACAAGATTGGATAATTTTTCTCATTTTAGCTACGTGAAAATTGGTAACAAATCTATTCCAACCATAACTTAATCAACTTGTATTGTATATTATGTAATCTTGAGATACCATAGACACGTATACAATGTTTCGACCTATCATGTCGACACATCTATATATATTTCGGAACAACCATAGACACTCTATATGTGAATGTTGGAGTTAGCTATACAGGGTTGAGGTTGATTTCAAAATATATATAGTTTGAGTTGTGATCAATACTGAGATACGTATACACTGGGTCGTGGATTGATTCAAGATAATATTTATCGATTTATTTCTGTACATCTAACTGTGGACAACTAGTTGTAGGTTACTAACGAGGACAGCTGACTTAATAAACTTAAAACATCAAAATATATTAAAAGTGTTGTAAATATATTTTGAACATACTTTGATATATATGTATATATTGTTATAGGTTCGTGAATCAACCAGTGGCCAAGTCTTACTTCCCGACGAAGTAAAAATCTGTGAAAGTGAGTTATAGTCCCACTTTTAAAATCTAATATTTTTGGGATGAGAATACATGCAGGTTTTATAAATGATTTACATAATAGACACAAGTACGTGAAACTGCATTCTATGGTTGAATTATCGAAATCGAATATGCCCCTTTTTATTAAGTCTGGTAATCTAAGAATTAGGGAACAGACACCCTAATTGACGCGAATCCTAAAGATAGATCTATTGGGCCTAACAAACCCCATCCAAAGTACCGGATGCTTTAGTACTTCGAAATTTATATCATATCCGAAGGGTGTCCCGGAATGATGGGGATATTCTTATATATGCATCTTGTTAATGTCGGTTACCAGGTATTCACCATATGAATGATTTTTATCTCTATGTATGGGATGTATATTGAAATATGAAATCTTGTGGTCTATTGTTACGATTTGATATATATAGGTTAAACCTATAACTCACCAACATTTTTGTTGACGTTTAAAGCATGTTTATTCTCAGGTGAATATTAAGAGCTTCCGCTGTTGCATACTAAAATAAGGACAAGATTTGGAGTCCATGTTTGTATGATATTGTGTAAAAATTGCATTCAAGAAACTGATTTCGATGTAACATTTTTGTATTGTAAACCATTATGTAATGGTCGTGTGTAAACAGGATATTTTAGATTATCATTATTTGATAATCTACGTAAAGCTTTTTAAACCTTTATTTATGAAATAAAGGTTATGGTTTGTTTTAAAAATGAATGCAGTCTTTGAAAAACGTCTCATATAGAGGTCAAAACCTCGCAACGAAATCAATTAATATGGAACGTTTTTAATCAATAAGAACGGGACATTTCAGTTGGTATCCAAGCGTTGGTCTTAGAGAACCAGAATTTTGCATTAGTGTGTCTTATCGAGTTTGTTAGGATGCATTAGTGAGTCTGGACTTCGACCATGTTTACTTGAAAAATGATTGCTTAACAAATTTTGTTGGAAACTATATATTTTTAACATGTGAATATTATGTGATTTATTAATCTCTTAACGCGTTTGATATTATGTGATAGATGTCTACCTCTAGAACAAGTCTCATTGACTCACCTAATAATAATGAAGAGTCAAATGTAAATTGGAATGATTCGTGGACTGATTCACAAGTTCCCGAAGAGGAACCGGAAGAAGAGTCGGAACCGGAAGAAGAATCGGAACCGGAAGAAGAATCGGAACCGGAAGAAGAATCGGAACCGGCGGGGGAAATAATAAAACGGTTAAGTAAAAGAAAATCCTCAACCAACTGACCAAGGTTAATTATGGTCAATGGTGTTTCCGCCAAGGAAGCAAAATATTGGGAGGATTACCAATTCTCCGATGAATCGGATTCCGACGAGAATTCCGATGATGTTATAGAAATTACCCCAACTGAATTTAAAAAGGCAAAAGAAAATAATAAGGGAAAGGGCATAAAAATAGAGAAATCTAATTCCAACCCCGATGAACTTTATATGTATCGTCAACCCCCGAAGTCCTTAAGTTGTAACAATGACCCGGGAACCTCTAAACCACCAGGTTTTTCTAAACCAATGTGGAAAATTACGGCTCGTATTAGGGGAACATCATATATCCCTAGAAACTTAGCAAAACGAACCAAAACCGAAGAAGAAGAAACAAGCGAGTCGGAATAAGATAGTTGTATTCGTGTGGTGTAATATATGTAATATAGTGTGCTTATGCTTTATGATATATGTAAAAATTGCTTGTATTAAATAAGTATTTTTTTATGAAGCTAACTCTTGTCTATTTTACAGTATAAAAACACAAAATGGATAGACAACCCAATATTTTAAGAGACCTACCCGGAGACATGATTGATGAAATCTTGTCTAGAGTCGGTCAGAATTCTTCGGCACAACTATTTAAGGCGAGATCAGTTTGTAAGACATTCGAAGAACGTTCCAAGAATGCCTTGGTTTATAAAAGGCTTTCGTTCGAAAGATGGGGGATATCACATTGGGAAATCCATAAGTTACGATGTGTTTACTTTGACGCATATATTGCGGGGAACCCAAATGCTATTTTACGCAATGGGTTAAGAAATTATTTTGACTCAATATATCCGAATATTGGACTTCGTGATTTAGAAAAAGCGGCTAACATGCAACATAAAGAAGCATGTTATGCTTACGGATTAGTAATGTTCGCTTCTCACCAAAGTGAGAACAAGAACATCGGCCTACAACTATTAAACAAAACGTTCCCACAAGTGACGGAGTCGGTAATTGGGGTAAGAAATGAGGTTTTTAGATTCTTACGGGACTGTTGGACATTACGTAACCCTCGTCCCTTTGACGACGTTACAACATGCTGTCTTATCAACGGCCATAACGGTTATGTTCCACAAGACCAAGGATGGGAAGTAGTCCTAGTAAAACCAGAGTGCATGACTTGTTTCTGGACGTATGAATTACGTGTCTTTATTGCCTTTGCTGAACGACTTGTGTACTAGCTAGAATTATCTTCACAACTATCTTGTATCAAAGTTATTGTGTGCTATATTTCATGCTTTATGTAAAATAAGCGGTATTGTAAGTTTGTAAAATATTGTATAAAAGTTTGAACGCGAAATATTATTATAATCAGTTTTTCATATAGAATTGTAGTAGTTGAATTGTATATTAGCTACTAAGTATGAACTTAACGGGTAGGTACTACCCGAATTTAAACTTATAAAACGCTAATATGAAGAAAAAGCTTTTATAAATGAGTTCATATTATGCTACGAAATACTATTAACTACTCTTAATATTCTGTATGATTAACTTGTTCCATTTGACTATTTTGAAGGAAATGGCACCGACTACTCGACACACCGTGAATATGAATGAAGAGGAATTCCGTACTTTTCTAGCTTCAAATATAGCCGCAGTACAGGCTGCGCTACATACCAACAATAACCTTGGATCTAGCAGTATAGGAAATCGTGTAGGATGCACCTACAAAGAATTCACTGCCTGCAAAACTTTAGAATTTGATGGAACCGAAGGACCGATCAGATTGAAACGGTGGACCGAGAAGGTCGAATCGGTGTTTGCCATAAGTAAGTGTACTGAGGAGGACAAAGTAAAGTACGCTACGCATACCTTCACAGGTTCTGCGTTAACATGGTGGAATACCTATCTAGAGCAAGTGGGACAAGACGATGCGTACGCACTACCGTGGTCAGTATTCAAGCACTTGATGAACGAGAAGTACCGTCCCAGAACCGAGGTCAATAAGCTCAAGACAGAACTTAGAGGGTTACGAACCCAAGGATTTAATTTTACCACGTACGAAAGACGATTCACAGAATTGTGCCTATTGTGTCCGGGAGCATTCGAAGATGAGGAAGAGAAGATCGACGCGTTTGTGAAAGGATTACCGGAAAGAATCCAAGAAGATATAAGTTCACACGAGCCCGCCTCCATACAACAGGCATGTAGAATGGCTCACAAACTAGTGAACCAGATTGAAGAAAGAATTAAAGAACAGACTGCTGAAGAGGCCAATGTGAAGCAAGTCAAAAGAAAGTGGGAGGAAAACGGTGATAAGAATCACCAATACAACAACAACAGTAATTACAACAATAATCGCAACAATTATCCCAACAATTGCAACATCAATCGCAACTACAACAAACGGCCCAACAACAACAACAACAACAACAACAACAACAACATCAACTACAACAATCATCCCAACAACAATAATAACCGCAACAACAACAACAATCAGAAGCAGCTATGCCAAAGGTGTGAAAAGTATCACTCGGGGTTCTGCACCAAATTTTGCAACAAGTGTAAAAGAAATGGTCATAGCGCGGCGAAGTGTGAGGTCTACGGACCAGGGGTTAATAGAACGAAAGGAACAAATGGTGTTGGAACGAGTAATGGCGGAGCAAGTAGTGTCGGAGCAAGTTATGCCAATGTAGTTTGTTATAAATGTGGAAAACCGGGCCACATTATTAGAAATTGCCCGAACCAGGAGAACACGAATGGACAAGGCCGCGGAAGAGTTTTCAATATTAATGCGGCAGAGGCACAGGAAGACCCGGAGCTTGTTACGGGTACGTTTCTTATTGACAATAAATCTGCTTACGTTTTATTTGATTCGGGTGCGGATAGAAGCTATATGAGTAGAGATTTTTGTGCTAAATTAAGTTGTCCATTGACGCCTTTGGATAGTAAATTTTTACTCGAATTAGCAAATGGTAAATTAATTTCAGCAGATAATATATGTCAGAATCGAGAAATTAAACTGGTTAGTGAAACATTTAAGATTGACTTGATACCAGTAGAGTTACGGAGTTTTGATGTGATAATCGGTATGGACTGGTTGAAAGAAGTGAAAGCAGAGATCGTTTGTTACAAAAATGCAATTCGCATTATACGAGAAAAAGGAAAACCCTTAATGGTGTACGGAGAAAAGGGCAACACGAAGCTACATCTTATTAGTAATTTGAAGGCACAAAAACTAATAAGAAAAGGTTGCTATGCTGTTCTAGCACACGTCGACAAAGTACAAACTGAAGAAAAGAGCATCAATGATGTTCCCGTCGTAAAAGAATTTCCCGATGTATTTCCGAAAGAATTACCGGGATTACCCCCACATCGATCCATTGAATTTCAAATAGATCTTGTACCAGGAGCTGCACCAATAGCTCGTGCTCCTTACAGACTCGCACCCAGCGAGATGAAAGAACTGCAAAGCCAATTACAAGAACTTTTATAGCATGGTTTCATTCGACCAAGCACGTCACCGTGGGGAGCTCCTGTTTTGTTTGTCAAGAAGAAAGATGGTACATTCAGGTTGTGTATCGACTGCCGAGAGTTGAACAAACTTACCATCAAGAACCGCTACCCACTACCGAGAATCGACGACTTATTTGATCAACTACAAGGCTCGTCTGTTTATTCAAAGATTGACTTACGTTCTGGGTATCATCAAATGCGGGTGAAAGAAGATGATATTCCAAAGACTGCTTTCAGAACACGTTACGGTCATTACGAGTTTATGGTCATGCCATTTGGTTTAACTAATGCACCAGCTGTGTTCATGGACCTTATGAACCGAGTGTGTGGACCATACCTTGACAAGTTTGTCATTGTTTTCATTGATGACATACTTATTTACTCAAAGAATGACCAAGAACACGGTGAACATTTGAGAAAGGTGTTAGAAGTATTGAGGAAGGAAGAATTGTACGCTAAATTTTCAAAGTGTGCATTTTGGTTGGAAGAAGTTCAATTCCTCGATCACATAGTGAACAAAGAAGGTATTAAGGTGGATCCGGCAAAGATAGAAACTGTTGAAAAGTGGGAAACCCCGAAAACTCCGAAACACATACGCCAGTTTTTAGGACTAGCTGGTTACTACAGAAGGTTCATCCAAGACTTTTCCATAATAGCAAAACCCTTGACTGCATTAACGCATAAAGGGAAGAAATTTGAATGGAATGATGAACAAGAGAAAGCGTTTCAGTTATTGAAGAAAAAGCTAACTACGGCACCTATATTGTCATTGCCTGAAGGGAATGATGATTTTGTGATTTATTGTGACGCATCAAAGCAAGGTCTCAGTTGTGTATTAATGCAACGAACGAAGGTGATTGCTTATGCATCTAGACAATTGAAGATTCACGAACAAAATTATACGACGCATGATTTGGAATTAGGAGCGGTTGTTTTTGCATTAAAGACTTGGAGGCACTACTTATATGGGGTCAAAAGTATTATATATACCGACCACAAAAGTCTTCAGCATATATTTAATCAGAAACAACTGAATATGAGGCAGCGTAGGTGGATTGAATTGTTGAATGATTACGACTTTGAGATTCATTACCACCCAGGGAAGGCAAATGTGGTAGCTGATGCCTTGACCAGGAAGGACAGAGAACCCATTCGAGTAAAATCTATGAATATAATGATTCATAATAACCTTACTACTCAAATAAAGGAGGCGCAACAAGGAGTTTTAAAAGAGGGAAATTTAAAGGATGAAATACCTAAAGGATCGGAGAAGCATCTTAATATTCGGGAAGACGGAACCCGGTATAGGGCTGAAAGGATTTGGGTACCAAAATTTGGAGATATGAGAGAAATGGTACTTAGAGAAGCTCATAAAACCAGATACTCAATACATCCTGGAACGGGGAAGATGTACAAGGATCTCAAAAAACATTTTTGGTGGCCGGGTATGAAAGCCGATGTTGCTAAATACGTAGGAGAATGTTTGACGTGTTCTAAGGTCAAAGCTGAGCATCAGAAACCATCAGGTCTACTTCAACAACCCGAAATCCCAGAATGGAAATGGGAAAACATTACCATGGATTTCATCACTAAATTGCCAAGGACTGCAAGTGGTTTTGATACTATTTGGGTAATAGTTGATCGTCTCACCAAATCAGCACACTTCCTGCCAATAAGAGAAGATGACAAGATGGAGAAATTAGCACGACTGTATTTGAAGGAAGTCGTCTCCAAGCATGGAATACCAATCTCTATTATCTCTGATAGGGATGGCAGATTTATTTCAAGATTCTGGCAGACATTACAGCAAGCATTAGGAACTCGTCTAGACATGAGTACTGCCTACCATCCACAAACTGATGGGCAGAGCGAAAGGATGATACAAACGCTTGAAGACATGCTACGAGCATGTGTTATTGATTTCGGAAACAGTTGGGATCGACATCTACCGTTAGCAGAATTTTCCTACAATAACAGCTACCATTCAAGCATTGAGATGGCGCCGTTTGAATCACTTTATGGTAGAAAGTGCAGGTCTCCGATTTGTTGGAGTGAAGTGGGGGATAGACAGATTACGGGTCCGGAGATTATACAAGAAACTACCGAGAAGATCATCCAAATTCAACAACGGTTGAAAACCGCCCAAAGTCGACAAAAGAGCTATGCTGACATTAAAAGAAAAGATATAGAATTTGAAATTGGAGAGATGGTCATGCTTAAAGTTGCACCTTGGAAAGGCGTTGTTCGATTTGGTAAACGAGGGAAATTAAATCCAAGGTATATTGGACCATTCAAGATTATTGATCGTGTCGGACCAGTAGCTTACCGACTTGAGTTACCTCAACAACTCGCGGCTGTACATAACACTTTCCACGTCTCGAATTTGAAGAAATGTTTTGCTAAAGAAGATCTCACTATTCCGTTAGATGAAATCCAAATCAACGAAAAACTTCAATTCATCGAAGAACCCGTCGAAATAATGGATCGTGAGGTTAAAAGACTTAAGCAAAACAAGATACCAATTGTTAAGGTTCGATGGAATGCTCGTAGAGGACCCGATTTCACCTGGGAGAGTGAAGATCAGATGAAGAAGAAATACCCGCATCTATTTCCAGAAGATTCATCAACACCTTCAACAGCTTAAAATTTCGGGACGAAATTTATTTAACGGGTAGGTACTGTAGTGACCCGAACTTTTCCATGTTTATATATATTAATTGAGATTGATATTTACATGATTAAATATTTCCAACATGTTAAGCAATCAAACTTGTTAAGACTTGATTAATTAAAATATGTTTCATATAGACAATTGACCACCCAAGTTGACCGGTGATTCACGAACGTTAAAACTTGTAAAAACTATATGATGACATATATATGGATACATATATAGTTAACATGATACTATGATAAGTAAACATATCATTAAGTATATTAATAATGAACTACATATGTAAAAACAAGACTACTAACTTAATGATTTTTAAACGAGACATATATGTAACGATTATTGTTGTAAAGACATTTAATGTATATATATCATATTAAGAGATATTCATACATGATAATATCATGATAATATAATAATTTAAAATCTCATTTTATATTATAAACATTGGGTTAACAACATTTAACAAGATCGTTAACCTAAAGGTTTCAAAACAACACTTACATGTAACGACTAACGATGACTTAACGACTCAGTTAAAATGTATATACATGTAGTGTTTTAATATGTATTTATACACTTTTGAAAGACTTCAATACACTTATCAAAATACTTCTACTTAAACAAAAATGCTTACAATTACATCCTCGTTCAGTTTCATCAACAATTCTACTCGTATGCGCCCGTATTCATACTAGTACAATACACAACTTTTAGATGTATGTACTATTGGTATATACACTCCAATGATCAACTCTTAGCAGCCCATGTGAGTCACCTAACACATGTGGGAACCATCATTTGGCAACTAGCATGAAATATCTCATAAAATTACAAAAATATGAGTAATCATTCATGACTTATTTACATGAAAACAAAATTACATATCCTTTATATCTAATCCATACACCAACGACCAAAAACACCTAAAAATACTTTCATTCTTCAATTTTCTTCATCTAATTGATCTCTCTCAAGTTCTATCTTCAAGTTCTAAGTGTTCTTCATAAATTTCAAAAGTTCTAGTTTCATAAAATCAAGAATACTTTCAAGTTTGCTAGCTCACTTCCAATCTTGTAAGGTGATCATCCAACCTCAAGAAATCTTTGTTTCTTACAGTAGGTTATCATTCTAATACAAGGTAATAATCATATTCAAACTTTGGTTCAATTTCTATAACTATAACAATCTTATTTCAAGTGATGATCTTACTTGAACTTGTTTTCGTGTCATGATTCTGCTTCAAGAACTTCGAGCCATCCAAGGATCCGTTGAAGCTAGATCTATTTTTCTCTTTTCCAGTAGGTTTATCCAAGGAACTTAAGGTAGTAATGATGTTCATAACATCATTCGATTCATACATATAAAGCTATCTTATTCGAAGGTTTAAACTTGTAATCACTAGAACATAGTTTAGTTAATTCTAAACTTGTTCGCAAACAAAAGTTAATCCTTCTAACTTGACTTTTAAAATCAACTAAACATATGTTCTATATCTATATGATATGCTAACTTAATGATTTAAAACCTGGAAACACGAAAAACACCGTAAAACCGGATTTACGCCATCGTAGTAACACCGCGGGCTGTTTTGGGTTAGTTAATTAAAAACTATGATAAACTTTGATTTAAAAGTTGTTATTCTGAGAAAATGATTTTTATTATGAACATGAAACTATATCCAAAAATTATGATTAAACTCAAAGTGGAAGTATATTTTCTAAAATGGTCATCTAGACGTCGTTCTTTCGACTGAAATGACTACCTTTACAAAAATGACTTGTAACTTATTTTTCTGACTATAAACCTATACTTTTTCTGTTTAGATTCATAAAATAGAGTTCAATATGAAACCATAGCAATTTGATTCACTCAAAACGGATTTAAAATGAAGAAGTTATGGGTAAAACAAGATTGGATAATTTTTCTCATTTTAGCTACGTGAAAATTGGTAACAAATCTATTCCAACCATAACTTAATCAACTTGTATTGTATATTATGTAATCTTGAGATACCATAGACACGTATACAATGTTTCGACCTATCATGTCGACACATCTATATATATTTCGGAACAACCATAGACACTCTATATGTGAATGTTGGAGTTAGCTATACAGGGTTGAGGTTGATTCCAAAATATATATAGTTTGAGTTGTGATCAATAATGAGATACGTATACACTGGGTCGTGGATTGATTCAAGATAATATTTATCGATTTATTTCTGTACATCTAACTGTGGACAACTAGTTGTAGGTTACTAACGAGGACAGCTGACTTAATAAACTTAAAACATCAAAATATATTAAAAGTGTTGTAAATATATTTTGAACATACTTTGATATATATGTATATATTGTTATAGGTTCGTGAATCAACCAGTGGCCAAGTCTTACTTCCCGACGAAGTAAAAATCTGTGAAAATGAGTTATAGTCCCACTTTTAAAATCTAATATTTTTGGGATGAGAATACATGCAGGTTTTATAAATGATTTATAAAATAGACACAAGTACGTGAAACTGCATTCTATGGTTGAATTATCGAAATCGAATATGCCCCTTTTTATTAAGTCTGGTAATCTAAGAATTAGGGAACAGACACCCTAATTGACGCGAATCCTAAAGATAGATCTATTGGGCCTAACAAACCCCATCCAAAGTACCGGATGCTTTAGTACTTCGAAATTTATATCATATCCGAAGGGTGTCCCGGAATGATGGGGATATTCTTATATATGCATCTTGTTAATGTCGGTTACCAGGTGTTCACCATATGAATGATTTTTATCTCTATGTATGGGATGTATATTGAAATATGAAATCTTGTGGTCTATTGTTACGATTTGATATACATAGGTTAAACCTATAACTCACCAACATTTTTGTTGACGTTTAAAGCATGTTTATTCTCAGGTGAATATTAAGAGCTTCCGCTGTTGCATACTAAAATAAGGACAAGATTTGGAGTCCATGTTTGTATGATATTGTGTAAAAATTGCATTCAAGAAACTGATTTCGATGTAACATTTTTGTATTGTAAACCATTATGTAATGGTCGTGTGTAAACAGGATATTTTAGATTATCATTATTTGATAATCTACGTAAAGCTTTTTAAACCTTTATTTATGAAATAAAGGTTATGGTTTGTTTTAAAAATGAATGCAGTCTTTGAAAAACGTCTCATATAGAGGTCAAAACCTCGCAACGAAATCAATTAATATGGAACGTTTTTAATCAATAAGAACGGGACATTTCAATACCGGGGACACACCTTCGAATATTGTCGAACCATATTTATGCTTCCGAATGAATGACGAATTCTTTCAACTTCAAACATACGTTATACATGAATACTATCTCGTCCTCGCACAGTCTTATTGATTAACTACAATTTACTCGTTATGCTTACATCGGGGCGGAAACTTCTCTTGCATCACCCTCATAATTCCGGTTCAGGAAATCTTTTATTCTAAACTCTCAATGGAGAGAGAGACTCTCCACGTTATACTAGTATTCGCCTCGAGGGTGAATAGTCCCGACGAACATTTTTTTTGAAAACGATAAATCTTCCGCGGCGCAAATTTTCTTGAGAAACTTGTTCTATCTAACGTTTTCAAGTCCTAACAAACTTTTTCAAACATACCTTACAGAAATGTACCTCATTTCAGATCGAGATTCTTGTTTCACTTCTAGATTTCGGAGTGCCTTACAAAAAGCCTCGGGACCACGCTTAAACATGAGTACAACACATCAACCACAACCCGACGGACCGAGCAAACATATGATTCAAACTTTGGAAACCATAACACGAGTTCGTGTTATCGACTTCAAATTTACTTGAGAAAAGTACTTGCCTTTAGTCAAATTCTCTTACTACAATAAATTAGATTCGAGTATTAACGTCACACTTTTCGAGGACCCGTATAGCCGTGAATGTCATTTTCTTAAATTGTTGAACCGAAGTAGGTGACAAGCGAACCACCGGACCTGAACTCATTCATGAAACAACCGGAAAATTTTTCAATTCCAGGAAAGGCTCAAGACGGCCCGTAGTCGCCAAAAGAGCCATACAAGGGTTAAACGTAAACCTCTCGAATTCCAAATGGGAAACCGCGTAACGTTAAAAGTCGCACCTTGAAAAGGTGTAGTCCGTTTCGGAAACGTAGAAAGCTAAATCCGCGATATTTTTAGTCCTTTTGAAATTTTGGGGTGTGTTGTGTCCGTTGCTTACCGCTTCGAACTTCCGACTCAAACAATTTCCGTTCATACTACATTATGTGTATCAAACTTAAAGGCGTGTCTTGCGAGACAAGAACTTGTTATCCTCCTCGATGAACTTACTATCAACGATAAACCTCACTTCCAAGGAGGACCGGTTGAGACTATAAATCGTGGAACCAAACTTTAAACCAACGTAAAATCGCGACTGTCGAAGTTTGTTGAAATACCCGAAGGAGTACCTTCACTTATTCGTAGAACCGACAACGCAAGATCTCGAGGAAGAAACAACGACTACTACTTCCAACTAAATTTCGGGACGAAATTTCTTTTAAGGTGTAGGTAATGTAACATCCCGCGTTTTTTCGTTAAATTTATTTTTAACACTATCTTTTTTTTTTAATAATACCTTTCGTTATTTAAATTCGTAGTTTCCGTTGACCAACGTTCTTAATTTTTCCCGTTATTTAATTATAACATCACTCGTTTACTCGAGCGTTTTTTTAAAATATTCGTTCGGTTAATTCACTCACCCGCTTTGAAACATGAGGGACTAAACTTGTCAAAGTGCCAAAGATGTCACTAGGTCAAAGGGTCAACCCACCATTCTCATCCATTCATTTCCATCCATCTTCACCTCCTTTTTCTCTCTAGCTCAAGAACTCCATTTCTCCCAACTTCACTAAATCATCATCTAAATTCGATCTAGGAGACTTACAACAAAACAAATTACATATTTGGAATCCTCTCTTCATCCTCTACAATTTGATACCAACTTCATCTCGTTTGGGTAACGTTTCTAAAAACTCTAGATTTCTCTAAATTCGTGTTTTTGACTTGAAATGGTGTTAGTTAGTGTCTATGGCTCGTGTATAACATGAATATATGTTTTGTTTGCTCGATTCGTTGTTTTGAGTAACTAGTTTGAACAATTGAAATGGGTGTGCTTAATCCTTGATTTTGGATGAGTTAATGTTGTTAAATTGTTAGAGTTTATGTTTTAATAGTGTTACTAGCATCTTTAGCATCAATTTGATGTGTAGGTTGATTTGGAAAACATCATTAACATGATTATTGGTTTTGTGATTCTTGATTAGGGTTTGATGAACTCTAAAAGGAAATTTTGATGCTTTGAATGCCATGAAATGTTATTAGTTAATGATTAGTTGTATTGTATGTTTCATTACCTTCAAAACGGCATATCATATGTGTGAATTGCATTCCTGAATCTTAAAATGCGTTTTGT
The DNA here is from genome assembly GCF_046630445.1 of Rutidosis leptorrhynchoides. NCBI lineage: Eukaryota > Viridiplantae > Streptophyta > Magnoliopsida > Asterales > Asteraceae > Rutidosis > Rutidosis leptorrhynchoides. The sequence goes on from NC_092337.1 coordinate 253,336,898, forward strand.
AAACTTGAAACGATGGTTTTGAACATTTAATGACCACTTGACGAGATTTTCGGCTATTGTAAATGATATTTTTGCTTGATGAAAAGTGGTTAGTTGTATTCCTTGTCAAAATACCTTTCCAATGATATAAGATACTTGTTTTGGATGTTTACGGTTTAGGATTTATGGGTATTTGAAGTTGGATTCGTGCTTGAGTGTGAAAACTGCCAGAATTCTCTACACAGGTAATGGCGCGGCGCGCCATATACCCGCGCGGCGTGCCAAAGTGGTATGTCCAACTTTGTCAATTTTTGAATAATGTTTGCTATGCTACACACCCCCGATCAACATGAAACTTGGACAACATGCTCATATATGATTTCTAAGCTCATAAAAATAGTTCGGGACCCGACCCGACCCCATTGACTTTTTCGTTGACTTTGACCAAGTTTGACTTTTAGTCAAACTTAACAAAACACTTATGCAATCGTTCTAATCTTATTTTATACTTGATTCTTGCATGAAACTTGACAAATTGATTCACATGCTATATTTAATCGAGTCGTAACGAGCCATAGGACTAATTGAACACATTTCACCCGACCTTGTGTCGTAATCGGTTAATTGATACAACTTATTTGTTTAGGTCAAGGCTAAGCAACTATCATGCACACATTTACTTTGTGAAGTACTTTTATACTCGTGCACTCGAGGTGAGATCATAGTCCCACCTTTTCAACAACTTTTTATACTTTTAAATTGTGGGCTGAGAAACATATACTTTGTTACATTTTGTACTACTTACTTTTATACTTTGAACACAAGTACAAGGAAAACAAACATTCCACAGCGAGTTAGAACAAAAATCCTCAATTCGATTATCATTAGTTACACTTGCAGGGTGTAAGCGGGAACTTATATTATGTGGCCATACGGGTTTGACAAACCCTCATTTCGAACGGTTCGCTACCGTCTACGAATGAAATATATTTTCAAGAAACAGTGTATGTTCTATCACTATTGTGATGGGGTTCTATGGAAGGAAATGTTAAGTCTTGATAATTGGGTGCTCGCGAACAATACTTTTGGAATGCAAACGATTTTGATAATCAACGTTATGGGAATACTAAATCTTGTGGTTCAAAAACAACGTTTATTTCAAACACCTATGATTTCACCAACGTTTTTCGTTGACAGTTTTTCTATATGTTTCTCAGGTTCATACTTGGCTATTTGATACATGCTTCCGCGTACACTCATACTTGCTTGGAGTCAAGCCTGCATGCATACACTCTGATTTCTTGCTTGGGGTTAAGCATACATACATACATACGCTAGTGATAGCACCTTTGGATTCAAACATATTGTTTACATACTTACGCTATTTATAGCAACTGTGATTTTCAATTAATTATGTCGCAAGTTATTTCATTATACATTACTATTTTTGTAATCTTAAACTTGTTGTCGATCCTTTTGGTAAACTGAACTTTGCAAGTCTTGTACTTTTCAAATGAATGCGACGTAATTTTGGTCAAACGAGTCTCATGTAGGGACTACGACCACGTAACGGGACCTAAGTTAGCGGCGCCGTCAATGACGATTTTGGTTGGGTCGCTACAATATCGACGCATCTATATAATTTTGAAACTATTTTAGTTTCTAAATTTTGAAACCTTCGAGTTTAAAATATGAATGTTATTGAAGTGATGTTGGGAACTGATGCATGAGTTAGTATAATATAATGACACTTGATCAACGTGATTATATTACAGTAAGTCATGCTGAGTTTCTAAATGGAACATGATGATTCACAAATTATAACGTCGTCATGTGTCATATTATATAACTCTTTCATTCTGATTAATTTCTGAACATATCAAGAAAATATATTCTTGATAGTTCTATTCTCCGTGATTCTGGTAATTTGACAAATCAAATCGTGCTAATACATTATTTCTTATTTAGAACATGATGTTTATCCGAAATTCCATATTTATGAATTCTGGACCGTTACACACTTTACTAGAGGTCGGGAGGATAATAACAAGGCAAAGAGCTCCAAAATATAAGAGAAAATATTAAGCCCAATAACAACACGGAGGTTCCAAACTGTGGATATTAATAAGAATAGCAACATAAAGACATGGTAGAATTAAGAATAGAATCACCACAAGGTAATAGTAAAAGTAAACAGATTCTTCTGGTGGGAGACTGAACAGAAGAATGACAGAAATAATAATTAGGAAAATATCAAGGATTAGAACTGAATTAAGCATTTTCACAATCTTTTGGATGTATGAACTAAGAAAGAAAGTATAGGAATGGTGAGAATAATGGAACGGAAGGGTTTAATTTATAATGGAAATATCAGACAGAGTAATCGAGGCAGATCATCGTATTTAATTATAGAGATCTTAATTTCCTTACTCGCCGAAGAATCAAATCTCTCAGATTTTGAAGATTTTCTTTAAATTCCTTGAATTCCGGAATTCAACCATGACTAGTCAAAAGTTATGATGAAACGTGTCTTTCTTATTTCACTATGTGGTGATAGCTTCACTCGTGCTTTTCGAATAATCGAATTAATTTATCTGTATTACTCAATAATGATAAAACTCTATTTATCAGCTCATATTCGTCATAAAAACATTTTTATTGTTAGCCATGACCACCTCACTCAAATTTCGGGACAAAATTTCTTTAACGGGTAGGTACTATGACGACCCGGGAATTTTCGACTAAATTAAAAGTTGATCTTCATATGTTTCCAACACGATAAGCAAAGTCTATTTAATTAAGTCTCAATTTGTGGAACAGTTCACATGAATTCTTTTGACCTATGACTATTACCGACGATTCATGAACCTTTGAATTGTAAATACAAATGTATATATATAAATGATTATATACGTAAATAACTACATATAATAAATGTGATATATTAATGAACTATTTTGTGATTAAAGATAATTTAAAACAACTAAAACTTGTTATTTTAAATATATAGAGTATATTGAAAATAAATGAATTTGAATATAATTTATCAACGTTAATAAAGTATTTAATGTATAATGTTATACTCCGAGATTATTTGTTTAATATATATATAATTAATACATTTATTTACTAGATATTTAAAACATAATTAAATGTGTAGTTGTTGAAGTATATATATATATATATATATATATACATACAAATGATTGGAGTACATAATATTGGTTGTATGTATATTGATATATATATGTATATATATATATATATATATATATATATATATATATATATATATATATATATATATATTAAATATTCAATGTATGATATTATATATTATGATATTACATAACTAATAAAAAGTAATATTAATATATGTAAATACAAGTTAAAATATAGTTAATATATATAATTTCTTTAAGATATAAATATTAATATTAGTATTTATATCAGTATTATTAATATTATTAAAATGGTATTACATAGATATAAAATTGATACATGAAATTTGTTACATTATAATTATTACTATTTTAGAATTTTTATTATCATTATCACTAAAAATCATTATATTTTTTAGGATATCATTATTATTATAAATAATACAATATATTATTATTATCATAAATAATATCATATTTATAACTATCATTATCATTATCAGTATTATTATTATTATTATTTATTGTTATTATTATTATTAATATTAATAGTATTATTATTATTATTATTGATATAATTATTATTAACTAGCATTATTATTGTTAATATTATTATTATTAGTATTATATATTAAATGTAAATGTAAATAAAATAAAATAAAGCGTTTATACTTTTCAATCAGATATATGTTTCCCTCTTCTGTTTTTTTTTCTGATCCGTGACCTCTTGTCGAACCCTACATACAATATCTATCAATTATATTTTTCTTCTGTATCAATCATTTAATCCCTCTAGGTATATCGTTCATGGAGAGCTGTAAGATTAAAAACAGTTTATTTTTCTTTCTTTCTTTCTTCTTTTCCCCTGTACGCACTACCCTTTCATCAAAAATCCAAATTCGATCAAATCTTAAAAATCTAATAACGAGATTGTGTTAGGAATCTGTTACTCAATCTATCTGTGAAATTTAGGCCTTTAATTTTCCAAATTGGATTCGAATTTGGCAGTCAAAATATTTGAAACAAAAAGTCAAAGGTATGTTCTTCATGAAATTCGAATTAGTGTTTTATATTTTTTATAAATTGATGAATCCAATAGTTTATAGAAGTAATTTGGAAAATATCTTGTGAAGGAACCGTTGTCTAAAAACTCCTAAAAATCAAAATCAATTTTTTTTCCTCATTCCATACTAGCGACGAACAGGTTGATCTGTTTTTGCTGTTTTGATTTTTTTTTTCTTTCTAATTAATCTCATTTATTCATTCACGTGTTGTATATTAAACCTAAAATCGAGTTTGTAATTATTATCAAGATTAAAATGGATTTTGGTTCGGTTTGATTTCCAAATATAGAAGATGAAGAAGATGAATATTTTGAGACGGGTTATAGAAATTCAGTTACGGGATTAAACAAGAAAACAGAATGGTTCACCTGGTTAGCGTGTTTGATATTAAACAAGGGGTCTCGGGTTCGAATCCGGCCTGAGTTGTCTTATTTTTTTTAAGCCTAACACTTTAAGGTAGTTATTCTTTTTCTTTTATTTCCATATTATTATTATTATTATTATTATTATTATTATTATTATTATTATTATTATTATTATTATTATTATTATTATTATTATTATTACTACTACTACTACTACTACTACTACTATTATTATTATTATTATTATTATTATTATTATTATTATTATTATTATTATTATTATTATTATTATTATTATTTTGTTATAATTATTATCTACTAGGATTATTGTATTACAAGTTATTATCATTATTATTAATAAAATGATTATTAAAAGTATTATCATTTATATAGTTTATATTATTATCATTGTTAATATTATTAGTATTAACATTATTATTGTTAGTAGTATTATTATTGTTATTATCAATTATTATGATTTAGAACATGTTAATAACAAATATATATTATGAAGTTGTAATAAAAGTTATTAAGATAAAATTTGGAAACTGGTTATAAATTATATGAATACCTGTATAATTATGAATATAATTATGAAATTTAAGTTATAGAAACTGTGGTTATTAGTCTAGATATTTAACACGAGGTTTGTAATAAAAACTTATTATTAACAAAATTTCTATTATCATCATTTTATTATTAAAATGAAGTACCATTAAAATTAAAAATTTATCAAAGTTATTATTATTTTTATTTATTTATTAAAACTATCATTTTTATCAAAATTAGTAAAGTTATTATTATTAAAAATTAACACTATTTTTGTTATTACTATCATTATTATTATCATCCTTATCGTTTTAATATTGTTACAAATAGATATTTTTTATATATAAAAATACGTTATAATAATATTAATATTACATATCACTATATTCTTGTTATTAAAATGATATTAACTAAGCTATATATAAACATATCAACTAATATATAAATATATATTTTTATATATATAAATGGTAATATAAATTAGTATTATTAAAATGTTATAACGAATATTAGTTATATGAAATATATAAATTAAATATATTAAACTTGTATATATAACACATAATATAACTAGTATGATCATTAATATATATATATAAACTTATTTAAATACGATTATATGTTTTAATATATATATATATATATATATATATATACGAATGATATAGGTTCGTGAATCCGAGGCCAACCCTGCATTGTTCAGTTGTTCAATGTCGTCATATGAATTTTTACTACAAAATACAGTATTGTGAGTTTCATTAATCCCTTTTTAAATGCTTTTGCAATATATATTTTTGGGACTGAGAATACATGCGCTGCTTTTATAAATGTTTTACGAAATAGGCACAAGTAATTGAAACTACATTCTATGGGTGAATGATTGAAATCGAATATGCCTCTTTTTATTAAGTCTGGTAATCTAAGAATTAGGGAACAGACACCCTAATTGACGCGAACTCTAAAGATAGATCTATCGGGCCCAACAAGCCCCATCCAAAGTACTAGATGCTTTAGTACTTTGAAATTTATATCATGTCCGAAGGAGGATCCCGGAATGATGGGGATATTCTTATATGCATATTGTGAATGTCGGTTACCAGGTGCTTAATCCATCTGAATGATATTTTTGTCTCTATGCATGGGACGTATGTTTATGAGAAATGGAAATATGAAATCTTGTGGTCTATTAAAATTATGAAATGATTATTTATGTTAAACTAATGAACTCACCAACCTTTTGGTTGACACTTGAAAGCATGTTTATTCTCATGTACGAAAGAAATCTTCCGCTGTGCATTTTCTCATTTTAAAGATATTACTTGGAGTCATTCATGGCATATTTCCAAATACGTTGCATTCGAGTCGTTGAGTTCATCAAGATTATTATTAAGTCAACTATAGTTAGATATATTATGAAATGATATGCATGCCGTCAAATTTCGATGTAATGAAAGATTGTCTTTTCAAAAACGAATGCAATATTTGTAAAATGTATCATATAGAGGTCTAGTACCTCGCGATGTAATCAACTGATGTGAATCATTTATAATCGATATGGACTTAGTCCGGATGGATTAGGACGGGTCCTTTCAGATCCTCCATCAACAACCGATCATTCCCTAAATACTCCAGGCAAAAATGAGCCTTCGCCATAAAGGTCGTCTTGAGAGTATTTAAATCCATAGAACCCTGTTTCAAATTTTGCAACTCATTACGCAATTCCGACAAGTCGGCCGAAGTCCGGATCCCCTCAAAAAATTCCTTCTTAAAATCGTCCCACGATAACGCCATAAACGGCTCACCACCGACAAGATCAATCTTACCATCCAACCAATCCTTCGCCCTACCCCGCAACAAACTAGTAGCGAGTCTTGTCTTTTTCTCGGAGGGCATTCAATAGTACGAAAACACCCTTCGACATCCGAGATCCAAGTTGTGCTTACCAAAGGATCCGGTTTCCTGTCATACATCGGAGGTTTAGTCCTCATGAAGCTCTTAAGACAATGCTCCATTTCTCCGCTATTTCGAAATTTGGAATACTTCCTATCCATTTCTTCTCGAAACGCACTCCTTTGCTCCGTAACGGCGGCCGCAACTCTAGAGTTAAACTCCTCATCATTCGTCTCGATCTCGTTTCGCGTCGTCATTCTAAAAAATGCAAAATGATTAGTCCACGAACGTATAAAACCATACGCACAACTCCGCCCCATCTTTCTCAACACTTGTCGTACGTCACTTGTTAGATACGATTTGCACCCGTAATAAGGTTTGCATGTCCTTATTACGCACACATATCAACTTGTTAGTACAACGACTATCTTGCTCGATGATATTCGCAACGCAACATAAATACAAACATAACGCAATCGTATATTAATAATATCCACATATTAATATAAATGTTAGTCCACCTACCAATTAAGGCACTAACCACATATCCCATTCCGACCCGTACACCTACAAGTCCCGCAACAAATAAACACACACAAAAGTCTAAGTCTAGGCACCTATCTCAAGTCACCTAAATCCCTTAGATCATGCTCTGATACCACTTGTAACAACCCAACCTGTTAACCAACCAAAAATGCGGAATAAAATTTCTTATTTTTTTTTATAACAGTAGGGTGCGCTGAGCGCACCACACCTAGTAGGGTGCGCTGGCAGCTTCTGTACGGATTTTCAATTTTTCGTTTAATGATCTTCGACTTCCCGACACTTTTAGATGAAACGGTTTACACAACATTTAATACTCGTTAAAACTAACACGTTCCAATAAATAAATGAGTTTTATGACATCGGGCCCATATCAGTCATTTTACGACTTTCGTACAAAAATACAAGTTTTCGACCACGTGATTTCTAACACAAAATAAAGACCGAGCATGGCGATTGGGGATACGCTACTCAATCCTAATCAATAAAAAAGCAAGATCTTCTAAAGCAACCATGCGAGCCCACTAGTCCCACGCTTACCCGAGCCACCGCATCCATGCAAATCTATAAAAAAAAAAAAAATCAACAACGAGAGGGTAATCTAATGCTTAGTGAGTGATAATATACTACATACATATATATGTATAAAATGGACACGCCACACAATTAAACAAATACCGCATACCGGAGCATCCAAGCATAAAGGAAAGCTAAGCTAAGCATACCGTACGATCACTAAGCAACAAGCTAACAACAACAAGTAAGTTCACCAACGACGCTATGAACGATTCCAACAAGCTACACCCGGAGGGTTAGCTATGAAATGTCCCGTTCTTATTGATTAAAAACGTTCCATATTAATTGATTTCGTTGCGAGGTTTTGACCTCTATATGAGACGTTTTTCAAAGACTGCATTCATTTTTGAAACAAACCATAACCTTTATTTCATAAATAAAGGTTCAAAAAGCTTTACGTAGATTATCAAATAATGATAATCTAAAATATACTGTTTACACACGACCATTACATAATGGTTTACAGTACAAACATGTTACATCGAAATCAGTTTCTTGAATGCAGTTTTTACACAATATCATACAAACATGGACTCCAAATCTTGTCCTTATTTTAGTATGCAACAGCGGAAGCTCTTAGTATTCACCTGAGAATAAACATGTTTTAAACGTCAACAAAAATGTTGGTGAGTTATTGGTTTAACCTATATATATCAAATCGTAACAATAGACCACAAGATTTCATATTTCAATACACATCCCATACATAGAGATAAAAATCATTCATATGGTGAACACCTGGTAACCGACATTAACAAGATACATATATAAGAATATCCCCATCATTCCGGGACACCCTTCGGATATGATATAAATTTCGAAGTACTAAAGCATTCGGTACTTTGGATGGGGTTTGTTAGGCCCAATAGATCTATCTTTAGGATTCGCGTCAATTAGGGTATCTGTTCCCTAATTCTTAGATTACCAGACTTAATAAAAAGGGGCATATTTGATTTTGATAATTCACCCATAGAATGTAGTTTCACGTACTTGTATCTATTTTGTAAATCATTTATAAAACCTGCATGTATTCTCATCCTAAAAATATTAGATTTTAAAAGTGGGACAATAACTCACTTTCACAGATTTTTACTTCGTCGGGAAGTAAGACTTGGCCACTGGTTGATTCACGAACCTATAACAATATATACATATATATCAAAGTATGTTCAAAATATATTTACAACACTTTTAATATATTTTGATGTTTTAAGTTTATTAAGTCAGATGTCCTCGTTAGTAACCTACAACTAGTTGTCCACAGTTAGATATACAGAAATAAATAGATAAATATTATCTTGAATCAATCCACGACCCAGTGTATACATATCTCAGTATTGATCACAACTCAAACTATATATATTTTGGAATCAACCTCAACCTTGTATAGCTAACTCCAACATTCACATATAGAGTGTCTATGATTGTTCCGAAATATATATAGATGTGTCGACATGATAGGTCGAAACAATGTATACGTGTCTATGGTATCTCAAGATTACATAATATACAATAGAAGTTGATTAAGTTATGGTTGGAATAGATTTGTTACCAATTTTCACGTAGCCAAAATGAGAAAAATTATCCAATCTTGTTTTACCCATAACTTCTTCATTTTAAATCCGTTTTGAGTGAATCAAATTGCTATGGTTTCATATTAAACTCTATTTTATGAATCTAAACAGAAAAAGTATAGGTTTATAGTCGGAAAAATAAGTTACAAGTCATTTTTGTAAAGGTAGTCATTTCAGTCGAAAGAACGACGTCTAGATGACCATTTTAGAAAACATACTTTCACTTTGAGTTTAACCATAATTTTTGGATATAGTTTCATGTTCATAATAAAAATCATTTTCCCAGAATAACAACTTTTAAATCAAAGTTTATCATAGTTTTTAATTAACTAACCCAAAACAGCCTGCGGTGTTACTACGACGGCGTAAATCCGGTTTTACGGTGTTTTTCGTGTTTCCAGGTTTTAAATCATTAAGTTAGCATATCATATAGATATAGAACATGTGTTTAGTTAATTTTAAAAGTCAAGCTAGAAGGATTAACTTTTATTTGCGAACAAGTTTAGAATTAACTAAACTATGTTCTAGTGATTACAAGTTTAAACCTTCGAATAAGATAGCTTTATATGTATGAATTGAATGATGTTATGAACATCATTACTACCTCAAGTTCCTTGAATAAACCTACTGGAAATGAGAAAAATAGATCTAGCTTCAAAGGATCCTTGGATGGCTTGAAAGTTCTTGAAGCAGAATCATGACACGAAAACAATTTCAAGTAAGATTTCCACTCGAAATAAGATTGTTATAGTTATAGAAATTGAATTAAAGTTTGAATATGATTATTACCTTGTATTAGAAAGATAACCTACTGTAAGTAACAAAGGTTTCTTGATCTTGGATGATTATTTGGAATGGATTTAGAAAACTTGGAAGTAAACTTGCAATCTTGGAAGTATTCTTGATTTAATGAAACTAGAACTTTTGGAATTTATGAAGAACACTTGGAACTTGAAGATAGAACTTGAGAGAGATCAATTAGATGAAGAAAATTGAAGAATGAAAGTGTTTGTAGGTGTTTTTGGTCGTTGGTGTATGGATTAGATATAAAGGATATGTAATTTTGTTTTCATGTAAATAAGTCATGAATGATTACTCATATTTTTGTAATTTTATGAGATATTTCATGCTAGTTGCCAAATGATGGCTCCCACATGTGTTAGGTGACTCACATAGGATGCTAAAAGATGATCATTGGAGTGTATATACCAATAGTACATACATCTAAAAGCTGTGTATTGTATGAGTACGAATACGGGTGCATACTAGTAGAATTGTTGATGAAACTGAACGAGGATGTAATTGTAAGCATTTTTGTTAAGTAGAAGTATTTTGATAAGTGTCTTGAAGTCTTTCAAAAGTGTATGAATACATATTAAAACACTACATGTATATACATTTTAACTGAGTCGTTAAGTCATCGTTAGTCGTTACATGTAAACGTTGTTTTGAAACCTTTAGGTTAACGATCTTGTTGAATGTTGTTAACGCATTGTTTATTATAACAAATGAGATGTTAAATTATTATATTATAATGATATTATGATATATAATATATCTTAGTATGATATATATACAGTTAAATGTCGTTACAACGATAATCGTTACATATATGTCTCGTTTCGAAATCATTAAGTTAGTAGTCTTATTTTTACATATGTATTTCATTGTTAATACACTTATTAATATATTTACTTATCATTTAACATAATTAACCAAGTGTATAAATATCTTAATATGATTCATATGTACCTAGTAAGACGTTGTTATAACGATAATCGTTATATATATCGTTTTCGAGTTTCTTAAATTAATAGTCTCATTTTTATGTATATAACTCATTGTTAAAATACCTAATGAGATACATACTTATAATAAAATCATGTTAACTATATATATAACCATATATATGTCATCGTATAGTTTTTACAACTTTTAACGTTCGTGAATCACCGATCAACTTGGGTGGTCAATTGTCTATATGTAACCTATTTCAATTAATCAAGTCTTAACAAGTTTGATTGCTTAAAATGTTGGAAACACTTAATCATGTAAATAACAATTTCATTTAATATATATATAAACATGGAAAAGTTCGGGTCACTACAGTACCTACCCGTTAAATAAATTTCGTCCCGAAATTTTAAGCAGTTGGAGGTGTTGACGTATCTTCTGGAAATAAATGCGGGTATTTCTTCTTCATCTGATCTTCACGCTCCCTGGTGAACTCGGGTCCTCTACGAGCATTCCATCGAACCTTAACAATCGGTATCTTGTTTTGTTTAAGTCTCTTAACCTCACGATCCATTATTTCGACGGGTTCTTCAATGAATTGAAGTTTTTCATTGATTTGGATTTCGTCCAACAGAATAGTGAGATTCTCTTTAGCAAAACATTTCTTCAAATTTGAGACGTGGAAAGTGTTATGTACAGCCGCGAGTTGTTGAGGTAGCTCCAGTTGGTAAGCTACTGGTCCGACACGATCTATAATCTTGAATGGTCCAATGTACCTTGGATTTAGTTTCCCCCGTTTACCAAATCGAACAACGCCTTTCCAAGGTGAAACCTTAAGCATGACCATTTCTCCAATTTCAAACTCTATATCTTTTCTTTTACTGTCTGCGTAGCTCTTTTGTCGACTCTGGGCGGTTTTCAATCTTTGTTGAATTTGGATGATTTTCTCGGTAGTTTCTTGTATTATCTCCGGACCCGTAATCTGTCTATCCCCCACTTCACTCCAACAAATCGGAGACCTGCACTTTCTACCATAAAGTGCTTCAAACGGCGCCATCTCAATGCTTGAATGGTAGCTGTTGTTGTAGGAAAATTCTGCTAACGGTAGATGTCGATCCCAACTGTTTCCGAAATCAATAACACAAGCTCGTAGCATGTCTTCAAGCGTTTGTATCGTCCTTTCGCTCTGCCCATCAGTTTGTGGATGATAGGAAGTACTCATGTCTAGACGAGTTCCCAGTGCTTGCTGTAATGTCTGCCAGAATCTTGAAATAAATCTGCCATCCCTATCAGAGATAATAGAGATTGGTATTCCATGTCTGGAGACGACTTCCTTCAAATACAGTCGTTCTAACTTCTCCATCTTGTCATTTTCTCTTATTGGCAGGAAGTGTGCTGACTTGGTGAGACGATCAACTATTACCCAAATAGTATCATAACCACTTGCAGTCCTTGGCAACTTAGTAATGAAATCCATGGTAATGTTTTCCCATTTCCATTCCGGGATTTCAGGTTGTTGTAGTAGACCTGATGGTTTCTGATGTTCAGCTTTGACCTTAGAACACGTCAAACATTCTCCTACATATTTAGCAATATCGGCTTTCATACCTGGCCACCAAAAATGTTTCTTAAGATCCTTGTACATCTTCCCCGTTCCAGGATGTATTGAGTATCTGGTTTTATGAGCTTCTCTAAGTACCATTTCTCTCATATCTCCAAATTTTGGTACCCAAATTCTATCAGCCCTATACCGGGTTCCGTCTTCCCGAATATTAAGATGCTTCTCCGATCCTTTGGGTATTTCATCCTTTAAATTTCCCTCTTTTAAAACTCCTTGTTGCGCCTCCTTTATTTGAGTAGTAAGGTTAGTTTGAATCTTTATATTCATAGATTTTACTCGAATGGGTTCTCTGTCATTTCTGCTCAAGGCGTCGGCTACCACATTTGCCTTCCCCGGGTGGTAACGAATCTCAAAGTCGTAATCATTCAACAATTCAATCCACCTACGCTGTCTCATATTCAGTTGTTTCTGATTAAATATGTGTTGAAGACTTTTGTGGTCGGTATATATAATACTTTTGACCCCATATAAGTAGTGCCTCCAAGTCTTTAATGCAAAAACAACCGCGCCTAATTCCAAATCATGCGTCGTATAATTTTGCTCGTGAATCTTCAATTGTCTAGACGCATAAGCAATCACCTTCGTCCGTTGCATTAATACACAACCGAGACCTTGCTTTGATGTGTCACAATAAATCACAAAATCATCATTCCCTTCAGGCAATGACAATATAGGTGCCGTAGTTAGCTTTTTCTTCAATAATTGAAACGCCTTCTCTTGTTCATCCTTCCATTCAAATTTCTTCCCTTTATGCGTTAATGCAGTCAAGGGTTTTGCTATTTTGGAGAAATCTTGGATGAATCTTCTGTAGTAACCAGCCAATCCTAAAAATTGACGTATATGCTTCGGAGTTTTTGGGGTTTCCCACTTTTCAACGATTTCGATCTTTGCCGGGTCCACCTGGATACCTTCTTTGTTCACTATGTGACCGAGAAATTGAACTTCTTCCAACCAAAATGCACACTTTGAAAACTTAGCGTACAGTTTTTCTTTCCTCAATACTTCTAGCACTTTTCTCAAATGTTCTTCGTGCTCTTGATCATTCTTTGAGTAAATAAGTATGTCATTGATGAAAACAATGACAAACTTGTCAAGATATGGCCCACACACTCGGTTCATAAGGTCCATGAACACAGCTGGTGCGTTAGTCAATCCAAACGGCATAACCATAAACTCGTAATGACCGTAACGCGTCCTAAAAGCAGTTTTTGGAATATCATCCTCCTTTACTCGCATTTGATGATATCCAGAACGTAAATCGATCTTCGAATAAACCGACGAGCCTTGTAGTTGATCAAATAAGTCATCAATTCTCGGCAGTGGATAACGGTTTTTGATGGTAAGTTTGTTCAACTCTTTGTAGTCAATACACAACCTAAATGTACCATCCTTCTTCTTGACAAACAAAACAGGAGCTCCCCACGGTGATGTGCTTGGTCGAATGAAACCACGCTCTAAAAGTTCTTGTAATTGGCTTTGCAGTTCTTTCATCTCGCTGGGTGCGAGTCTGTAAGGAGAACGAGCTATTGGTGCAGCTCCTGGTACAAGATCTATTTGAAATTCAACAGATCGATGTGGGGATAATCCCAGTAATTCTTTCGGAAATACATCGGGAAATTCTTTTGCGACGGGAACATCATTGATGCTCTTTTCTTCAGTTTATACTTTCTCGACGTGTGCTAGAACAGCATAGCAACCTTTTCTTATTAGTTTTTGTGCCTTCAAATTACTAATAAGATGTAGCTTCATGTTGCCCTTTTCTCCGTACACCATTAAGGGTTCTCCTTCTTCTCATACAATGCGAATTGCATTTTTATAACATACGATCTCTGCTTTCACCTTCTTCAGCCAGTCCATACCAACTATTACATCAAAACTCCCTAACTCTACTGGTATCAAATCAATCTTAAATATTTCGCTACCCAGTTTAATTTCTCGATTCCGGCATATATTATCTGCTGAAATTAATTTACCGTTTGCTAATTCGAGTAAAAATTTACTATCCAAAGGCGTCAATGGACAACTTAATTTAGCACAAAAATCTCTACTCATATAGCTTCTATCCGCACCCGAATCAAATAAAACGTAAGAAGATTTATTGTCAATAAGAAACGTACCCGTAACAAGCTCCGGGTCTTCCTGTGCCTATTCCGCATTAATATTGAAAACTCTTCCGCGGCCTTGTCCATTCGTGTTCTCCTGGTTCGGGCAATTTCTAATAATGTGGCCCGGTTTTTCACATTTATAACAAACTACATTGGCATAACTTGCTCCGACACTACTTGCTCCGCCATTACTAGTTCCGACACCATTTGTTCCTTTCGTCTGTTAACCCCTGGTCCGTAGACCTCACACTTCGCCGCGCTATGACCATTTCTTTTACACTTGTTGCAAAATTTGGTGCAGAACCCCGAGTGATACTTTTCACACCTTTGGCATAGCTGCTTCTGATTGTTGTTGTTGTTGCAGTTGTTATTGTTGTTGGGATGATTGTTGTAGTTGCTGCTGTTGTTGTTGTTGTTGTTGTTGTTGTTGTTGTTATTGTTGTTGTTGTTGTTGTTGTTGTTGTTGTTGTTGTTGTTGTTGTTGTTGTTGTTGTTGTTGGACCGTTTGTTGTAGTTGCGATTGATGTTGCGATTGTTGGGATAATTGTTGCGATTATTATTGTAATTGCTGTTGTTGTTGTATTGGTGATTCTTATCACCGTTTTCCTCCCACTTTCTTTTGACTTGCTTCACATTGGCCTCTTCAGCCGTCTGTTCTTTAATTCTTTCCTCAATCTGGTTCACTAGTTTATGAGCCATTCTACATGCATGTTGTATGGAGGCGGGCTCGTGTGAACTTATATCTTCTTGGATTCTTTCCGGTAATCCTTTCACAAACGCGTCGATCTTCTCTTCCTCATCTTCGAACGCTCCCGGACACAATAGGCACAATTCTGTGAATCGTCTTTCGTACGTGGTAATATCAAATCCTTGGGTTCGTAACCCTCTAAGTTCTGTCTTGAGCTTATTGACCTCGATTCTGGGACGGTACTTCTCGTTCATCAAGTGCTTGAATGCTGACCACGGTAGTGCGTACGCATCATCTTGTCCCACTTGCTCTAGATAGGTATTCCACCATGTTAACGCAGAACCTGTGAAGGTATGCGTAGCGTACTTCACTTTGTCCTCTTCAGTACACTTACTTATGGCAAAAACCGATTCGACCTTCTCGGTCCACCGTTTCAATCCGATCGGTCCTTCGGTTCCATCAAATTCCAAAGGTTTGCAGGCAGTGAATTCTTTGTAGGTGCATCCTACACGATTTCCTGTACTGCTAGATCCAAGGTTATTGTTGGTATGTAGTGCAGCCTGTACTGCGGCTATGTTTGAAGCTAGAAAAGTAGGGAATTCCTCTTCATTCATATTCACGGTGTGTCGAGTAGTCGGTGCCATTTCCTTCAAAATAGTCAAATGGAATAAGTTAATCATACAGAATATTAAGAGTAGTTAATAGTATATCGTAGCATAATATGAACTCATTTATAAAAGATTTTTCTTCATATTAGTGTTTTATAAGTTTAAATTCGGGTAGTACCTACCCGTTAAGTTCATACGTAGTAGCTAATATACAATTCAACTACTACAATTCTATATGAAAAACTAATTATAATAATATTTCGCGTTCAAACTTTTATACAATATTTTACAAACTTACAATACCGCTTATTTTACATAAAGTATGAAATATAGCACACAATAACTTTGATACAAGATAGTTGTGAAGATAATTCTAGCTAGTACACAAGTCATTCAGCAAAGGCAATAAAGATACGTAATTCATACGTCCAGAAACAAGTCATGCATTCTGGTTTTACTAGGACTACTTCCCATCCTTGGTCTTGTGGAACATAACCGTTATGGCCGTTGATAAGACAGCGTGTTGTAACGTTGTCAAAGGGACGAGGGTTACGTAATGACCAACAGTCTCGTAATAACCTAAAAACCTCATTTCTTACCCCAATTACCGACTCCTTCACTTGTGGGAATGTTTTGTTTAATAGTTGTAGCCCGATGTTCTTTTTCTCACTTTGGTGAGAAGCGAACATTACTAACCCGTAAGCATAGCATGCTTCTTTATGTTGCATGTTAGCTGCTTTTTCTAAATCATGAAGTCCTATATTCGGATACATTGAGTCAAAATAATTTCTTAACCCGTTGCGTAAAATAGCATTTGGGTTCCCCGCAATATATGCGTCAAAGTAAACACATCGTAACTTATGGGTTTCCCAATGTGATATCCCCCATCTTTCAAACGAAAGTCTCTTATAAACCTAGACATTCTTGGAACGTTCTTCGAATGTCTTACAAACTGATTTCGCCGTAAATAGTTGTGCCGAAGAATTCTGACCGACTCTAGACAAGATTTCATCAATCATGTCTCCGGGTAGGTCTCTTAAAATATTGGGTTGTCTATCCATTTTGTGTTTTTATACTGTAAAATAGACAAGAGTTAGATTCATAAAAAAAAATACTTATTAATACAAGCAATTTTTACATATATCATAAAGCATAAGCACACTATATTACATATATTACACCACACGAATACAACTATCTTATTCCGACTCGCTCATTTCTTCTTCTTCGGTTTTGGTTCGTTTTGCCAAGTTTCTAGGGATATATGATGTTCTCCTAATACGAGCTGTCGTTTTCCACAACGGTTTAGAAAAACCTGGTGGTTTAGAGGTTCCCGGGTCATTGTTACAACTTAAGGGCTTCGGGGGTTGACGATACATATAAATTTCATCGGGGTTTGAATTAGATTTCTCTATTTTTATGCCCTTTCCCTTATTATTTTCTTTTGCCTTTTTAAATTCAGTTGGGGTAATTTCTATAACATCATCGGAATTCTCGTCGTAATCCAATTCATCGGAGAATTGGTAATCCTCCCAATATTTTGCTTCCTTGGCGGAAACACCATTGACCATAATTAACCTTGGTCGGTTGGTTAAGGATTTTCTTTTACTTAACCGTTTTATTATTTCCCCCACCGGTTCTATTTCCTCCTCCGGTTCCTCCTCTTCCGGTTCTGATTCTTCTTCCGGTTCTGATTCTTCTTCCAGTTCTTCTTCGGGAACTTGTGAATCAGTCCAATATATATTCGACTCTTCGTTATTATTAGGTGAGTCAATGGGATTTGTGCTAGAGGTAGACATCTATCACATAATATCAAACATGTTAAGAGATTAATATATCACATAATATATACATGTTAATAATATATAGTTTCCAACAAAAATGTTAAGCAATCATTTTTAAAGAAAACACGGTCGAAGTCCAGACTCACTAATGCATCCTAACAAACTCGATAAGACACACTAATGCAAATTTTCTGGTTCTCTAAGACCAACACTCTGATACCAACTGAAATGTCCCGTTCTTATTGATTAAAAACGTTCCATATTAATTGATTTCGTTGCGAGGTTTTGACCTCTATATGAGACGTTTTTCAAAGACTGCATACATTTTTAGAACAAACCATAACCTTTATTTCATAAATAAAGGTTCAAAAAGGTTTACGTAGATTATCAAATAATGATAATCTAAAATATATTGTTTACACACGACCATTACATAATGATTTACAATACAAATATGTTACATCGAAATCAGTTTCTTGAATGCAGTTTTTACACAATATCATACAAACATGGACTCCAAATCTTGTCCTTATTTTAGTATGCAACAGCGGAAGCTCTTAGTATTCACCTGAGAATAAACATGCTTTAAACGTCAACAAAAATGTTGGTGAGTTATAGGTTTAACCTATATATATCAAATCGTAATAATAGACCACAAGATTTCATATTTCAATACACATCCCATACATAGAGATAAAAATTATTCGTATGGTGAACACCTAGTAACCGACATTAACAAGATGCATATATAAGAATATCCCCATCATTCCGGGACACCCTTCGGATATGATATAAATTTCGAAGTACTAAAGCATCCGGTACTTTGGATGGGGTTTGTTAGGCCCAATAGATCTATCTTTAGGATTCGCGTCAATTAGGGTGTCTGTTCCCTAATTCTTAGATTACCAGACTTAATAAAAAGGGGCATATTTGATTTCGATAATTCACCCATAGAATGTAGTTTCACGTACTTGTGTCTATTTTGTAAATCATTTATAAAACCTGCATGTATTCTCATCCCAAAAATATTAGATTTTAAAAGTGGAATTATAACTCACTTTCACAGATTTTTACTTCGTCGGGAAGTAAGACTTGGCCACTGGTTGATTCACGAACCTATAACAATATATACATATATATCAAAGTATGTTCAAAATATATTTACAACACTTTTAATATATTTTGATGTTTTAAGTTTATTAAGTCAGCTGTCCTCGTTAGTAACCTACAACTAGTTGTCCACAGTTAGATGTACAGAAATAAATCGATAAATATTATCTTGAATCAATCCACGACCCAGTGTATACGTATCTCAGTATTGATCACAACTCAAACTATATATATTTTGGAATCAACCTCAACCCTGTATAGCTAACTCCAACATTCACATATAGAGTGTCTATGGTTGTTCCGAAATATATATAGATGTGTCGACATGATAGGTCGAAACATTGTATACGTGTCTATGGTATCTCAAGATTACATAATATACAATACAAGTTGATTAAGTTATGGTTGGAATAGATTTTTTACCAATTTTCACGTAGCTAAAATGAGAAAAATTATCCAATCTTGTTTTACCTATAACTTCTTCATTTTAAATCCGTTTTGAGTGAATCAAATTGCTATGGTTTCATATTGAACTCTATTTTATGAATCTAAACAGAAAAAGTATAGGTTTATAGTTGGAAAAATAAGTTACAAGTTATTTTTGTAAAGGTAGTCATTTTAGTCGAAAGAACGACGTCTAGATGACCATTTTAGAAAACATACTTCCACTATGAGTTTAACCATAATTTTTGGATATAGTTTCATGTTCATAATAAAAATCATTTTCCCATAATAACAACTTTTAAATCAAAGTTTATCATAGTTTTTAATTAACTAACCCAAAACAGCCCGCGGTGTTACTACGACGGCGTAAATCCGGTCTTACGGTGTTTTTCGTGTTTCCAGGTTTTAAATGATTAAGTTAGCATATCATATAGATATAGAACATGTGTTTAGTTGATTTTAAAAGTCAAGTTAGAAGGGTTAACTTTTATTTGCGAACAAGTTTAGAATTAACTAAACTATGTTCTAGTGATTACAAGTTTAAACCTTCGAATAAGATAGCTTTATATGTATGAATCGAATGATTTTATGAACATCATTACTACCTCAAGTTCCTTGGATAAACCTACTGGAAATGAGAAAAATAGATCTAGCTTCAAAGGATCCTTGGATGGCTTGAAAGTTCTTGAAGCAGAATCATGACATGAAAACAATTTCAAGTAAGATTTCCACTCGAAATAAGATTGTTATAGTTACAGAAATTGAATTAAAGTTTGAATATGATTATTACCTTGTATTAGAAAGATAACCTACTGTAAGTAATAAAGGTTTCTTGATCTTGGATGATTATTTGGAATGGATTTAGAAAACTTGGAAGTAAACTTGCAATCTTGGAAGTATTCTTGATTTTATGAAACTAGAACTTTTGGAATTTATGAAGAACACTTGGAACTTGAAGATAGAACTTGAGAGAGATCAATTAGATGAAGAAAATTGAAGAATGAAAGTGTTTGTAGGTGTTTTTGGTCGTTGGTGTATGGATTAGATATAAAGGATATGTAATTTTGTTTTCATGTAAATAAGTCATGAATGATTACTCATATTTTTGTAATTTTATGAGATATTTCATGCTAGTTGCCAAATGATGGCTCCCACATATGTTAGGTGACTCACATGGGCTGCTAAGGGCTGATCATTGGAGTGTATATATCAATAGTACATACATCTAAAAGCTGTGTATTGTACGAGTACGAATACGGGTGCATGCGAGTAGAATTGTTGATGAAACTGAACGAGAATGTAATTGTAAGCATTTTTGTTAAGTAGAAGTATTTTGATAAGTGTCTTGAAGTCTTTCAAAAGTGTATGAATACATATTAAAATACTACATGTATATACATTTTAACTGAGTCGTTAAGTCATCGTTAGTCGTTACATGTAAACGTTGTTTTGAAACCTTTAGGTTAACGATCTTGTTGAATGTTGTTAACCCACTGTTTATTATAACAAATTAGATGTTAAATTGTTATATTATCATGATATTATGATATATAATATATCTTAGTATGATATATATACAGTTAAATGTCGTTACAACGATAATCGTTACATATATGTCTCGTTTCGAAATCATTAAGTTAGTAGTCTTATTTTTACATATGTATTTCATTGTTAATACACTTAATAATATATTTACTTATCATTTAACATAATTAAACAAGTGTATAAATATCTTAATATGATTCATATGTACCTAGTAAGACGTTGTTATAACGATAATCGTTATATATATCGTTTTCGAGTTTCTTAAATTAATAGTCTCATTTTTATGTATATAACTCATTGTTAAAATACCTAATGAGATACATACTAATAATAAAATTATGTTAACTATATATATAACCATATATATGTCATCGTATAGTTTTTACAAGTTTTAACGTTCGTGAATCACCGATCAACTTGGGTGGTCAATTGTCTATATGAAACCTATTTCAATTAATCAAGTCTTAACAAGTTTGATTGCTTAACATGTTGGAAACACTTAATCATGTAAATAACAATTTCATTTAATATATATATAAACATGGAAAAGTTCGGGTCACTACAAGCTACATCACAATAATACAACAATATACAACAAGGCGTAAACCGCCCAAGGTTAACCCCTTAACCCGAATACGGAAAATAAAAGATTACCACAATGAAGATTGGCCGAACTACACGAACCTTAGTAAATCCGCATACACACGAGACTACTATCTTCAACAACACAACATCGAGGTTGGCCGAACTACACGAGCCTTAGTAATCCGAAACCACACGAGATCACTACCTCAATAAGATGACCGAACTACACGCGTCACTGTGAATTCGAACTACACGAGATTCACTTTCACAATTCAATAAGATGACCAAAACTACACGCGTCATCGTGAATCCGCATACACACGCGACTCACTACTCCATATCCAAAACCCTTCGCTATTGGGGTTATATCATCCACATCACAACCACGTGTGATAATGTACACACAAAACGTGCACCTGGCCAAAGGTAGTCAACTAAGACACACAACCGTTCCAATTGGACCTATACATAAGTCCATCAAATCCACCTATATGTGAAGTGAGCTCTATAGCCGAGAATCACTTCACCCAACCCGCACCCATCCTACACATACATATGCACATAGGATATTAACACTCACCTTGTCGCCTTGATGAATGCTTCCATGTAATCCACAACTCGTCAATGGAAAGTACCTATTCCATTATCACAATTACAACAACACACTTAGAGTGGATTTACAACCAACTCAATTTGACACTTAGTGCAAATTCGACCAATTGCACTAACAAACACAAAACGCGCCCAAACTAACCAATAATTACTAACACTAGTGACAATGGTCCTAATATGCCAAATTAACCCAATCATAAATGTAAAACACTTAAAATTCTCAAAATCACCCATAAACCCTAATTTTGACTCAATTCAAAATTAGTCTTTCAAACACACCAAATGGGTTCCAATACTTCCATAATCACTAACCTAGTGATTAATCTCAATTACAAGTTCTAATCATGGCCAATTTGTTCACCAACCCAAAATGCACCAACAATAACAATAAACCCGATTACTAGCATCGCTAAACTCACTTCATGAGTTAAAATGGGTTTCTCAACAATTTAAGTTCAAACCCTAACTTGAATATCAAAATCAAATAATGAAATTCGGAGTTAGAACTTACCACAACAACCAAAACGTAGCTAGGAACGAGGTGAACAACTTTAAAACCCGAGCTTTTGATCACTTCGAACTCCTTCTTCACCAAAACCCCAAATCTCTCACTAGAAATCTCCCTCTCTCTCTAAGATACTTGAGAGTGTTTGTGGATGTGAAATATGATCCAAAAGTGGGTCCAACCCAGCTGATAAGGCCTGAGATCCGGCCTCAAGTGAAAAGACCAAAAAGCACCTCATTAAACTTAAAATAGAAAAAGGCTGAATTCTGTCGCAGGCCACGTGCGCGGCGCCCACCCATGTCTGGGCAGATTCTGACCTTTTAACTTTTACACTATGCTTCATCCACTATACGTACATCATTTAAAGCTCTGTGTACCATAAATATTGAGGTCTTATGAAAGGACCCATTCATATACATTATAAACGATTCACAATAGTTGATTACATTGCGAGGTATTTGACCTCTATATGATACATTTTACAAACATTGCATTCGTTTTTAAAAGACAAACTTTCTTTACATCGAAAATTGACAGGCATGCATACCATTTCATAATATCCACTATCCAACTATAAATTGATTTAATAATAATCTTTGATGAACTCAATGACTCGAATGCAACGTTCTTCGAAATATGCTATGAAAGACTCCAAGTAATATCTTTAAAATGAGCAAATGCACAGCGGAAGATTTCTTTAACACCTGAGAATAAACATGCTTTAAAGTGTCAACCAAAAGGTTGGTGAGTTCATTAGTTTATCATAATCATTTATTTCCATCATTTTAATAGACCACAAGAATTTCATTTCCAATTCTCATAAATATACGTCCCATGCATAGAGACAAAAATAATCATTCATATGGTGAACACCTGGTAACCGACATTAATTAGATATATATAAGAATATCCCCTATCATTCCGGGATCTTCCTTCGAACATGATATAAATTTCGAAGTACTAAAGCATCCGGTACTTTGGATGGGGTTTGTTAGGCCCAATAGATCTATCTTTAGGATTCGCGTCAAATAGGGTGTCTGTTCCCTAATTCTTAGATTACCAGACTTTAATAAAAAGGGGCATATTCGATTTCGATAATTCAACCATAGAATGTAGTTTCAATTACTTGTGTCTATTTCGTCAAACATTTATAAAAGCGCATGTATTCTCAGTCCCAAAAATATAAAGGGTAAAAAGGCAAATGAAACTCACCATACTGTATTTCGTAGTAAAAATACATATAACGTCATTGAACAAGTGCAAGGTTAGCCTCAGATTCACGAACCTAAATTAATTATATATATATTTATGTGTTGGTCAATATTTGTCTAACAAATTAGGTCAAGTCATAGTGTACCACAATCCTAATGCTCGAGACTAATATGCAAAAGTTAACAAAAGTAAATTTGACTCAAAATAATTTCCAAAAATCTATACATGATTAATATATAGTTTAAATATAGTCATTTTATATTTTTAAATATTTTTAAAAGATTTATTAGAGTAAATAATATAATTTTATTATTAATAAATAAAATTTTATATTAAATTTATATAATAAAATATACTTTTAT
This sequence comes from Rutidosis leptorrhynchoides, assembly GCF_046630445.1. NCBI lineage: Eukaryota > Viridiplantae > Streptophyta > Magnoliopsida > Asterales > Asteraceae > Rutidosis > Rutidosis leptorrhynchoides. The sequence goes on from NC_092337.1 coordinate 253,361,514, forward strand.
ATATATTAAGTAATAAAATTTATAGGGTTCATTTAATATCATAAAGATAATATGATAGGTATTATTAAAGTAAGTTATTACACGTAGTAAAATATGTTTGTATCACATATTTATTTGATAAAATAATATCTATAATGATAGTAAGTAAAAGTTGTATTATTTTGTAATAATAATTATTATTATAAAAATATCAATATTTATAATTACTAAGATGACATTATGATAAAACGATAATTCTAATTATGATAACTTTAATATTTACGATAATTTTTAATATTATCTTTAAAATAATAATTCTATTTAAAATAATAATAATAATGATATTTTATAGTAACAATGACATTTCTATTAAAATGATAATTTTTTCTAAAATGATAGTTTTAATACTAATGATACTTTTAATAATAATAGTAATGATAAAAATAATAAGAATAATAATTTTATCTAAATCAATATCTTATAATATTTTAATTTCATCATGATACTCTTACTCATTATTTCCTAATCGTTTCGTTTAATATCTTTTAATCGTCTTTTATATCGTGTTCATAATAATGATAATAATAGTAATCAAAATAATTAGGTGTTACAAATATTTGTTTTAATTACACTAATATTAATAATGATAGTTACTATAACATTATTACCGATAATACTAATAATTATCTTAATGATAATATAGTAATAATAATAATAACAATAACAATAACCATTTTTAAATAATGATATATATATTAATAATGATAATAATAATAATACTAATAATAATAATAATAATTGGATAATAATAATAATAATAATACTAATTATAACTTTAACGATAATAACGATAGTAATAATAACAAAAAAATAACAATTTTTAATGATAAATCCCTTTTATTGATAAAGATAATAATAATGATAATAATAAGATAAAACTAGAACGACGATAAAAACGACGATAATAATAATCATTTTTAATAAAAATATCGAAAATTCAATTGATTATAACTTCTAATCCGTTCATCAAAATCATTCGATATCTAAAGGAAAAGTTCTTAATTTTTCGCTAGCTTTCCAAGGACATGCATATCTTATACCTTATCTCAACCGCAAGTGTAACTAATTCAAGATTCAACCAAACTTGTCTAAGGGCAATATCAAAAGTACAAGCATGCATAATCCTAAATACTCGAGCACTAGTCAGGGATACACTATTAGTATGTAAAAGTTAAATTATGAGTACTCACGTATCAATATTGAGATTCAATATTGCAGGAAAGGTACGTAGACGCAACAGAAATGATAAACACTATATTGACCTCACGAGCATACCCATGAACCATACTCAATCACCTCCATAGCTATAACCCATAATTTCCTTACTCCTATCCTACTCGAAAAACAATTTCGAAATCACTCGGACAGCACTCCGTCGTAATATTTTATGTATACTAATAATATCTTGAAATAATACGGAGTACATATATATATGTAAATCGATTGAGAGAGTTTAGAGAAAAATATTTTCAAGTTTATATGAAATAATGAAACCTATTGAATTCTATTTATAATAGATTTTTGAACTATTAAAGTGAATTATTAAAGTATGAATTATTAAAGTGAATTATTAAAGTATGAATTATTAAAGTGAATTATTAAAGTATTAATTATTAAAGTGAATTATTAAAGTATGAATTATTAAAGTGAATTATTAAAGTTAAAGTAAAGTAAAAATAAAGTAAAGGTAAAGTTTAAGTATAGTAAAAGTATAAAACTATGTACGTATAATACGCGTATAAATATATATAATATTAATTTAAATCGTTATATATATTTAATAAAATAAAATATAAATATCGTTATCTTTATCATGCTAGTTAAGTAATGAGTTGTCAAAAGTGGTTCTAGATATTTATAAAAGTTATATACGTTTTAATAATAAAGTTCTTTTTAAACTGAAAACGTTTTTGTACGTTTGAAACTAAATAGATCAATCGAGTCTTTATGAGATTCAATCTTCCAATATCCTTTGTCTAGTTCTCAATGATTGACAATTTGTTCTTATTTATAAATCACTTTACCATTTTCCGAATATTGTTAAAATGGAAAGATTTCTCAAATCAACGTGGGCCTTTCAACAGAGACTTGTAATCATAATTCAATATATCTGATAATTCAATCATTTGATCATATCTTCTAATTCCATTAATAAACATTTTGAAACAGATACAATCATATAAAGTATTTAATCTAATATTTTGTTTACGTTTCAAGTTATAATATATATACACATATACATATATAATCATATTCGTTTAATGGTTCGTGAATCGTTGGAACTTGGTCGAGGTTGAATGAATGTATGAACATAGTTTAAAATTCTTGAAATTTAACTTAACAAATATTGCTTATCGTGTCGGAAACATATAAAGATTAAAGTTTAAATTGGTTGGAAATTTCCGGTATCGGAAACATATAAAGATTAAAGTTTAAATTTGGTTGAAAATTTCTGGGGTGTCACAGTACCTACCCGTTAAAGAAATTTCGTCCCGAAATTTGAGTGGAAAGGTTGTGAATGATAATAAGTATGTTTTCATGATGCATACGGGCTGAAAATTAGAGTTTTATCATCAGCGAATAATTTGGATAAACAATCCATTTATATGAAGAGTACGAATGAAGCTAACATAGAAGAGTGAAATGAGTAAGTGTAGATTCATCTTATCATTTGACGTAGATATAATTGATTCCCAGATATCAAGGGATTTGAAGAAAATCTTCTTAATAAGATTTGACTGTCCGGTAATCAAGGGAATTAGGATCCGCTTTAAATGCGATTGTCCATTTTAATTGTTCTGTCGGAGATTTTCTTATAAATTCACCTCCTTCATTTCCTTACAACTCACACCTTCTGTTGATGCATTTTATGCAAGTCCCTAGACATCTACCCACGTCCATTGCAGGTACAACACTTTACAGGCCACCATGATTGCTCGTTATTATCCTATCCGTGTTTGTATGTGGTTACAGGAACTGCAGGAATGAGATTTAGATGTTTGACTATGTTAGACTTAGTCAGACGTACGAGTGAAGCCCCACTAGTACGGCTGACAGGCTTATACGCACGGTTGATGCTGAGCTAAGTCACAATTACAACCTAAATGAGAAGACACGAGTGAGTGATCACCCGTACAGCTGATGAAGCCAACTCGTACGTGTGATGAATGAATCGTATGGGTGAGTCAACAGCAGGGGTATATAAAGTCTTATGTTCTTCATTTTAGGTTAAGCCTCTCATTTGTTACACACACTCAGATCTAGTGAGCTCCTCCGATTCTCTCTCAGTCCAAATCACCCAGGTGGTGAATAATAGCTCTAGGTGTTGATCTAATCACACTTGATTTAGTTGTGGTTTGACTAAATTAATAAAAAAAAAAACTTAACCTATTCACTAGAGGGTTTGATTCACTTATTCCGCCATTGTGTGAGTTAAATCTATTGATTTCTAAGTTCCTAGTCATGTTTCATCACCTTCTATTCTTTCCCCCTCAACTCATATTTTAAAGTATTCATCAATATGCTCCATCCAGTTCTGATTCTCGATATACTTCTAACTTTCATATCGGTCATTCTTCTTTTTCATCTACCGCCGGAAGAATCTATTTACTTCTACTATACTCTTAGGTTTATAGTGTTTCTAGTTCTCCCGTGTCTTTATATTGCTATATGCATCGATATATATGGTTTATAATTTCTGGTTTGTCGTTGGGCTTTATATGTTCCCTTATATTTCAAAGTCTCTGCTTCTGTCTTCTATAATCATTATCATTCACAGTTAATGCTCTCTTTTATTTGCTGCAATTTATACCCCAATTTCTATTTCGGAGTTTTGTCCTTTCGTTTCTTCTTCTTGTGATTAAGCACCGCTTGTAATGGTCCAGAATTCACAGATATGAATTTCGGAATGAACATTGTTAATGTTCTAGGAAGGAAATTGTGATGGCACGATCTTGACTTGTCAAATTACTAGAATACCTTGGAAAAGGCCGAATAATCAAGAAATATTTTTTTGATATTTTAGAGGTTAAATAGAATACAAGAGTCATATAACATGGAACATGATGATGTTATGATCTGTGAATCATGACGTTCCATTTAGAAACTCAGCATGACTTACTGTAATATAATCACATTGATCAAGTGTCATTATATTATACTAATTTATGCTTCAGTTCCCAACACTACTTCAAAATATTCCTATTTTAAACTTGAATGTTTCAGAATTTAGAAACTAAAATAGTTTCTTTTATGATGTAATACAGATAGCGCGAAGAGGTAAATGATTTCAAATAAGAAAAATTAAGAAAATATCTTCAGAAATATGGAGGATATTTATAATGAAAGATATGATGATATTTTAGAATTTCTAATATCAGAGGATGATGAAGAATATTGTCCGCAGGGGTTTGGAGTCAGGAGCAAGGTATTCGTTAATGACTTCAGCAGGTACTGAATCATTTGGATCCTTTGAAGTCAGGTTCAGTCTTTGTAATTTGTCCACAGCCTCCTTCCTACTTTGCTCAATCCGTTTTCCAGTTCCAAAACTTCTCTTTTTCTGCGCTTTGCCAGCACACTTCATCATTATCATCCAGCTTTTATCGTTTAAAGTCGTTTATAGTTTTTGCTGCTTCATCAGCATTTTTTCCATTTTCGGAGAACCAATTCGTAGTTCGGAGTGTTTTTCAGAAAATTCACATTCAAATTAAGTCCAGAAGATAGATGTTATATATACACATATAACTGTTGGCGTAGACATGCTGCGAGATTTCAAAATACTGATTGCTAATTCCCAATGATTCGTATGGCAATTCTCATTACAAGATGCGAATGAGTAAATGATGGGGTTTCAATGAATAATTATAATGACTTTTTGGAGAGGCTAAAGTCAAAGGGTAATGAAGTTGTTGGTACATCTGCTAATAATGTGGTGGAATGTAAAAGGTTCCCTGGTAACGATGGTGTATATCTCAAGGTTATGATAAGGTTAGTCTGACTGAAAAGTCGAAGTTGACTTGCTGGAGTTGTGACAAAACTGGCTACTTTGAATAGGAGTCGCAAAGTTATTTTTACTAATAAATGCCAAAGAATCTGACGCGGATACGTTGTTTAAACTTTTACTTTGGTTTTAAGAGTTTTTCGAGTACATAACTGTGGGTAACATGTGGTTGGATCATCATCTCGATTGCTCATCATTCGAAGTGTCTTCAGAAATTTTCGAAGGGTTTGAACACAGATTGTAATCGTTAACATACATTTGATATTCTAACACAGTTTTGAAGTCAAAATATAGCTTGTGAAAGATGTAAGGATCTAAGAGTGATGATTTTGGTCATATCTCAAGTTGAATTTTGAGATTTCAAAATCAGAATATGTAATCAAATTTTGAATGAGTATGGTTGTTTTGATTTCTATAAAAGAATGTATATTGTTGTGAAAGTAGGGAGTATAATGGATGATTTGCTGAATCAGATTCGAAGAATGTAACATATTAATTGTGAATTTATATATCTCTTGGGTATTACCTACCCATTAAAAAAAAAATTCACAATTAATATTTTATACAAAAGAATTTTATTACAGTCTTTATGAAAATATATATATGTATATTTTCTTCAGATGTAACATAGATTTAATGAGTTAATGTTAAATTAAACTCATTTGATTTACGGTTGAAACTAGAATTGAATATTCCCTAAAGGCTTTAAAAAGTACATAACTTTTACGCAGTATTTCTTTAATGACATTGAAATTATGAATCAATACTTAATTATTTGTTGATGTATGATATTCGGTTCGTGGAATTCTTGTGAATTTGTTATCTGAAAAGTTTCGGGTACATTGATGATGAAAGTGTAAAATCAAATATATACTTGATTTATTATGAATTGGAATTTGTTGAATTGCGACAGAGATTGTAGTTAACGTTGGTTAAGTTGCGGCCGAAGGACATACATTATTGCATATTTGTAATATGAATTAACCGAGTAGTTAAGATTCACACACAATAGCTTAGCACGGAAAGATTTATTTCAATATATATATATATATATATACATATATATATACGTATATATATATATATATATATGTATATATATACATATATATATATATATATATATATATGTATATATATATATATGTATATATATACATATATATATATATATGTATATATATACATATATATATATATGTATATATATATACATATATATATATACATATATATATATATATATGTATATATATACATATATATATATATATATGTATATATATACATATATATATATACATATATATATATATACATATATATATATACACATATATATATATACATATATATATATACACATATATATATACATATATATATATATATATACACACATATATATATATACATATATATATATATATACATATATATATATATACATATATATATATATATACATATATATATACATATATATATATATATATACATATATATATACATATATATATATATATATACATATATATATATATACATATATATATACATATATATATATATATATATATATATATATATATATATATATATGTATATAACATATAATTTCTTAAGAGAGAATGAGTTAATTCTTCATAACTCGTTGATACAATATACACGTTATTGATTTGTAATGATTTCCACAGTGATTCTTGAACTGACGGAGTTTGTGATGTTATCGGTGTTGTTGATTCGGATGTTGACTGTACTGACGATGCTGGTAACGCTGACGGTACTGTTGATGCTGTTAGTAAAGCAAGTTTAGCTTGTTAATCACACACCATTTTTGTCAGGGTTTCCACTCTTCCTTCAATCATTTTGGTTCGCTTAACTGATTTATGGTTAGGGCTATATTAGATAATCTCTAAGACTTTAGAGATTACATAATCGCCGCGGAATGTTTCTCCAATGAAGTTATGAATTAATACTTCGTCAGTTATTGTTGTTGGTACTCCTTGGTATCTATGGTGCGTATGACGTTGATGCTCATGGGACAGATTGTGAAGTTGAGGTTTACGATGCGGTTGTGGTTGGAGGTGGTAATGGTACTGTTGGCGTTGATGATGGTGGTACTGGTTATGCTGCTGATGCTGTTGCTGGTGTTTGTAATCTCTGCACCATATTCTCCAAAGCCACTACCCGAGCGCGAAGCTCGTTGACTTCTTCTATTACACCGGGGTGATTGTCGGTTCGGACGAGCGGATAAATAAAATCTAAAATTTGATGTAATATATAATCGTGACGAGATACTCTGGAAATGAGCGAGAAAATGGTGTTTCGGACAGGTTCGCTGGTAAGTGCTTCAGGTTCTTCGTCAAGAGGACAATGTGGTGGATGGAAGGGATCACCTTCTTCTTGTCTCCAATGATTGAGGAGGCTACGAACCCATCCCCAATTCATCCAGAATAGGTGCTGACTGATTGGTTGATCTATTCCGGTCACACTGCTTTCGGAGCTTGAATGGGATTCCATTTCGAAATCTGAGTGACTTGAACTGATGACGAATTCCATTTCATACGATTGGATAAAGGATTTTTTTTCGATATGAAATGATTTTGGCTAACGGATGGTATTCTAATTACATAGAATATATATATATATATATATATATATATATATATATATATATATATATATATATATATATATATATATATATATATATATATATATATATATATATATATATATATATATATATATAGATCAAAATATTTCGTAGATTACGGAGGACTTTGCGGGATATGTCAGGCAAAGTTTAAAGTAACAGATACGATAAGATATGATTTAACAGATATGCTAAGATATGAATTTTTGTCTATACACTATTCATGCAATCAATGCAGCAAGACGTGTCTTAGACTAAAAATGATAAGCAGGTAATTTCCTGAGGATGATAAGTAGTTAATTTTTGACACAAAATGATAAGCAAAACTTTTGACATGCAGATACAGTCGAAGTCCAGACTCACTAATGCATCCTATCGACTTATCAGTTAGACACACTAATGCGGACCTGGCTCGCTAAGACCACCGCTCTGATACCAACTGAAAGGACCCGTTCATATACATTATAAACGATTCACAATAGTTGATTACATTGCGAGGTATTTGACCTCTATATGATACATTTTACAAACATTGCATTCGTTTTTAAAAGACAAACTTTCTTTACATCGAAAATTGACAGGCATGCATACCATTTCATAATATCCACTATCCAACTATAAATTGATTTAACAATAATCTTTGATGAACTCAATGACTCGAATGCAACGTTCTTCGAAATATGCTATGAAAGACTCCAAGTAATATCTTTAAAATGAGCAAATGTACAGCGGAAGATTTCTTTAACACCTGATAATAAACATGCTTTAAAGTGTCAACCAAAAGGTTGGTGAGTTCATTAGTTTATCATAATCATTTATTTCCATCATTTTAATAGACCACAAGAATTTCATTTCCAGTTCTCATAAATATACGTCCCATGCATAGAGACAAAAATAATCATTCATATGGTGAACACCTGGTAACCGACATTAACTAGATACATATAAGAATATCCCCTATCATTCCGGGATCCTCCTTCGGACATGATATAAATTTCGAAGTACTAAAGCATCCGGTACTTTGGATGGGGTTTGTTAGGCCCAATAGATCTATCTTTAGGATTCGCGTCAATTAGGGTGTCTGTTCCCTAATTCTTAGATTACCAGACTTTAATAAAAAGGGGCATATTCGATTTCGATAATTCAACCATAGAATGTAGTTTCAATTACTTGTGTCTATTTCGTCAAACGTTTATAAAAGCGCATGTATTCTCAGTCCCAAAAATATAAAGGGTAAAAAGGCAAATGAAACTCACCATACTGTATTTCGTAGTAAAAATACATATAACGTCATTGAACAAGTGCAAGGTTAGCCTCGAATTCACGAACCTAAATTAATTATATATATATTTATGTGTTGGTCAATATTTGTCTAACAAATTAGGTCAAGTCATAGTGTACCACAATCCTAATGCTCGAGACTAATATGCAAAAGTCAACAAAAGTAAATTTGACTCAAAATAATTTCCAAAAATCTATACATGATTAATATATAGTTTAAATATCGTCATTTTATATTTTTAAATATTTTTAAAAGATTTATTATAGTAAATAATATAATTTATTTATTAATAAATAAAATTTTATATTAAATTTATATAATAAAATATACTTTTATATATATTAAGTAATAAAATTTATAGGGTTCATTTAATATCATAAAGATAATATGATAGGTATTATTAAAGTAAGTTATTACACGTAGTAAAATATGTTTGTATCACATATTTATTTGATAAAATAATATCTATAATGATAGTAAGTAAAAGTTGTATTATTTTGTAATAATAATTATTATTATAAAAATATCAATATTTATAATTACTAAGATGACATTATGATAAAACGATAATTCTAATTATGAAAACTTTAATATTTACGATAATTTTTAATATTATCTTTAAAATAATAATTCTATTTAAAATAATAATAATAATGATATTTTATAGTAACAATGACATTTCTATTAAAATGATAATTTTTGTTAAAATGATAGTTTTAATACTAACGATACTTTTAATAACAATAGTAATGATAAAAATAATAAGAACAATAATTTTATCTAAATCAATATCTTATAATATTTTAATTTCATCATGATACTCTTACTCATTATTTCCTAATCGTTTCGTTTAATATCTTTTAATCGTCTTTTATATCGTGTTCATAATAATGATAATAATAGTAATCAAAATAATTAGGTGTTACAAATATTTGTTTTAATTACACTAATATTAATAATAATAGTTACTATAACATTATTAACAATAATACTAATAATTATCTTAATGATAATATAGTAATAATAATAATAACAATAACAATAACCATTTTTAAATAATGATATATATATATATATATATATATATATATATATATATATTAATAATGATAATAATAATAATAATAATAATAATAATAATAATAATAATACTAATAATAATAATAATAATAATAATAATTGGATAATAATAATAATAATACTAATTATAACTTTAACGATAATAACGATAGTAATAATAAAAAAAAATAACAATTTTTAATGATAAATCCCTTTTATTGATAAAGATAATAATAATGATAATAATAAGATAAAACTAGAACGACGATAAAAACGACGATAATAATAATAATTTTTAATAAAAATATCGAAAATTCAATTGATTATAACTTCTAATCCGTTCATCAAAACCATTCGATATCTAAAGGAAAAGTTCTTAATTTTTCTCTAGCTTTCCAAGGACATGCATATCTTATACCTTATCTCAACCGCAAGTGTAACTAATTCAAGATTCAACCTAACTTGTCTAAGGGCAATATCAAAAGTACAAGCATGCATAATCCTAAATACTCGAGCACTAGTCAGGGATACACTATTAGTATGTAAAAGTTAAATTATGAGTACTCACGTATCAATATTGAGATTCAATATTGCAGGAAAGGTACGTAGACGCAACGGAAATGATAAACACTATATTGACCTCACGAGCATACCCATGAACCATACTCAATCACCTCCATAGCTATAACCCATAATTTCCTTAATCCTATCCTACTCGAAAAACAATTTCGAAATCACTCGGACAGCACTCCGTCGTAATATTTTATGTATACTAATAATATCTTGAAATAATACGGAGTACATATATATATGTAAATCGATTGAGAGAGTTTAGAGAAAAATATTTTCAAGTTTATATGAAATAATGAAACCTATTGAATTCTATTTATAATAGATTTTTGAATTATTAAAGTGAATTATTAAAGTATGAATTATTAAAGTGAATTATTAAAGTATAAATTATTAAAGTGAATTATTAAAGTATTAATTATTAAAGTGAATTATTAAAGTATGAATTATTAAAGTGAATTATTAAAGTTAAAGTAAAGTAAAAATAAAGTAAAGGTAAAGTTTAAGTATAGTAAAAGTATAAAATTATGTACGTATAATACGCGTATAAATATATATAATATTAATTTAAATCGTTATATATATTTAATAAAATAAAATATAAATATCGTTATCTTTATCATACTAGTTAAGTAATGAGTTGTCAAAAGTGGTTCTAGATATTTATAAAAGTTATATACGTTTTAATAATAAAGTTCTTTTTAAACTGAAAACGTTTTTGTACGTTTGAAACTAAATAGATCAATCGAGTCTTTATGAGATTCAATCTTCCACTATCCTTTGTCTAGTTCTCAATGATTGACAATTTGTTCTTATTAATAAATCACTTTACCATTTTTCAAATATTGTTAAAATGGAAAGATTTCTCAAATCAACGTGGGCCTTTCAACAGAGACTTGTAATCATAATTCAATATATCTGATAATTTAATCATTTGGTCTTATCTTCTAATTCCATTGATAAAAATTTTGAAACAGATACAATCATATAAAGTATTTAATCTAATATTTTATTTACGTTTCGAGTTATAATATATATACACATATACATATATAATCATATTCGTTTAATGGTTCGTGAATCGTTGGAACTTGGTCGAGGTTGAATGAATGTATGAACATAGTTTAAAATTCTTGAAATTTAACTTAACAAATATTGCTTATCGTGTCAGAAACATATAAAGATTAAAGTTTAAATTTGGTTGGAAATTTCCGGTGTCGGAAACATATAAAGATTAAAGTTTAAATTTGGTTGAAAATTTCCGGGTTATCACATCTTACATGCTGCGGACATCCTCTTAACAACTTTCTAAATCTTGTCCACGCCTCATATAGAGTTTCATTTGGCTTTTGCGTGAACTTAACTATTTCTCCTTGAAGTCTCACGGCTTTAGATGCTGGAAAGAATTGTTTAAGAAATTTTTCAACTAAAACATCCCATGTATCAATCGCCCCTTCAGGTAACGATTCTAACCAATCTTTGGCTTCTCCCTTTAAAGTCCAGGGAAATAACATGAGATAGATCTGTTCATCCTCAACTTCTCTGATTTTGAATAGAGCACAAATCCTATTAAAGGTTCGAAGATGTTCGTTTGGATCTTCTTTTGGCGTACCACTATATTGGCATTGATTAGTTACCATGTGTAGAATTTGTCCTTTGATTTCATAATCCGGCGCATTAATGTCTGGCTTAATAAAGGCGTGACCTTGGCTCGTGCGTGTGGCTCTCATTCGGTCTTCCATACTTAGAGGTTCAGTTACTTCCATAATTGAATTTGTTGAATACGAATCACTCGAGGATTCTGATTTAACGGTTTGTGGTTCAGGAGGAATGATTAGTCGTTCTGGATCTTGGAATTGTCCTTGAATATCCTCCGGATTTTCAATAGTGAAATCGGGTTCAAAAAATGGATTATCGGGATTTTAAGTTGGAGTACTTGTTTGACTAGATGATGATTCTAAAGAAAAATCAACGGCGACAATGTTGGCTAGATGTCTTGATCGAGTTACAGGTGGTGAACGTATGAAAGGTGGTGAACGTTTTGCTCGGTGCATTCACTGAATATCCTATTAGTTATAAAAGATAAAGATTATATAAGCTATCAAATTAATAGACTTTTCTGATTTTGTCCACGTTTTGAATAGCCAATAGACGCAGCAGGTAGCCAGGACCCTTTAAATCGGAAGCCCACAACTCGCCACTAACAAATCTAACTATTACTACGAACCAGAAAATTTTGGATGTCTATTAATTTAACCACTTAAAATAATTTTTCGTCGAAGTTTAAAGAAAACAAAGAAAATTCTATGTCCTAAAACCTAAAGCGTCGAGAAATAAGAAAGAAAAAGAGTGCGTCGAAAAACGTCGAAAAATAAAGCGTCGAAAAATAATAAAGTGCAGCTTCGAAACTTAAAAGTCTAAAAAAAATTAAATATTAAAAGTTGCGTCTAAAGGTATTAAAACTTAAAGGAATTCTATATCCAAAATGGCAATAACTTAATTAGGCACTAAAATCTATTGAATACTAAAGCGATAAGCGACGTTGTAAAATTCTAAAGTACCTAAATCTTAATCTAAAGAAAAAGCACTTAAGGGATTTTACGGCAAAGCCTAAAAATCTAGAAATATAAAGTTACTAAGGCAAAAACTAAGTTTAAAACTAATTACGAACGATAAATTATAAAAGTTACGAATTAAACGATAATAAAGAAAAATATAAAATACAAAAATAAACTAAGTTTGATAAAAATACAATTTTACAAAAATATTATTTTTATATTATTATTTTATAAAAGTATTTATGTAAAAATAATTAAAACTTAAAATACAAATTATATTAAAATCTAAAACTAAATATTATTAAATATAAACCCTAATTAATTTAAATAATAATTATTATATTAAAAACCTACTCCGTATTAAATGCTGTTAAGGTTTCTGGCGTGTCAGATCAATCCATGTGGTCGCATGGGTATTGGGCTTCTGGCTCATGCGATCGCATGGCCCAAGAATCCAGAAAACATTCGGGCTTTGATCAGGCTCGACCCAGTTTCCTATTTATTAAATATTTTTTATTTTTTTATTTATTTTTTTTCAAAATATTACAAAATATTTATAAAATTTAGAATAAACTTATATTTTAAAATCTAGAAATAAAAATACTTATTATAGACAAAATCTTATATATATATATATATATATATATATATATATATATATATATATATATATATATATATATATATATATATATTATATTATTTTTTTAACACTTATTATAAATACAAAATATATTATTATTTTTTTTTACAAAATAAGAAATTATACAAAAATATAGTTTTACTAAAATATAGGGTAAAAATATAGCGTTTCGCCGGGTCCCCGGCAGCGGCGCCAAAAACTTGATGTTATGCGAGGTGTATACGAAATACAATTATTTTTAATATGAAAAACGGCGAAATATGATACAATTTTTATTTATTTATATAGATGGGTATACCTAAACCTTGCTACAACACTATAGGCAGTGTACCTAATCGTAAAGTAGTGTAGTTTTTAGTAAGTATGGTTCATTCCACAAGGAGCTAGCCAAGTTTACGCTATATTTTTAACAACTATATTTGTATATATATATATATATATATATATATATATATATATATATATATATATATATATATATATATATATATATATATATATATATATATATAAGTAGTCTTATTATTATAAAAGGGGGTTTTTACCATTTTACGGACCGGTTTGTCGATTTTAAATAAAGCCTAAAGATAAATGGTAGAATTTAAATTGCGATAAAGTAAATTGCAGTAATTAAAATGACAGTAAATAAAGATGCGATGAGTTATAAAATAAAGGAATTATGCTTATTTAAACTTCCGTAATCATGATGTTTGACGTTTTGATTTTAATTAATTATTACCCGGGTTAATTGTCCTTTGTCCTGGTTTATTTGATACCTATCTGCTTATTGTCCATAATAGTCCATCGGTCATAATTATAAAATGCTCGTCAAATTAACCTTATTCCTGAGTCAAATATTCTCATCATTAAATTGAACCACTTGAATTATATCTTGTACATTTGAGCTTTTTGGTCATTTACATCTTCAAATCGTCCTTTTCTTCTTTTGTCTTCGCACTTATTTATTTAAACGAATATTACATAAAAATAAAACAATTACAACTAAAAGCTTTACATATTGGAAGGATATTGTGCCTAAATATATGTTCATTTGGAGCACTATCACTTACCCCAAGTAGTGAAATTGGTATCAAGTTGTAGAGGATGAAGAGAGGATTCCAAATATGTAATTTGTATTGTTGTAGGCTTGCTAGATCGAATTTAGATGATGATTTAATGAATTGGGTGAAATGAGGGTTTCTTGAACTAGAGAGAAAAAAAAGAAAGGGAGGTGGGAGATGAATGAGCGGAAGTGATGGGGTTGACTAGTTGACCTAGTCAACTAGTTTGCCCACTAGCCAACTTTGGTCCCTCGAGTTTAAAGCGGGTGCGTGAATTAACCAAACGAATTATTTAAAACACGCGAGAGTAAACGGAAGATGTTATAATCCAATAACAGGAATATTAAGAACGTTAGTTAACGAAAGGTACGAATTTAGATAACAAAAGATATTATATAAAAAAAAAGACGGGCGTTAAAATGAATAAATGGAAAAAGTCGGGTTGTTACATTACCTACACCTTAAAAGAAATTTCGTCCCGAAATTTAGTTGAAAGTAGTAGTTGTTGATTCTTCCTCGAGACCTTGCGTTGCCAATTCTATAAATAAGCGAAGGCACCTCCATTAGCATTCCAACGGACTTGACCATCGGGATTTTACGTTGTTTTAGAGTTTGGTTTCATGATTCATAATTCCTATGAAGTGGAGTTTGTCATCGATAGTAAGCTCATCAAAAGGAATAAAAAGTTCTTGTTCGGCAAGACGCTTCTTTAAGTTTAATATAAGGAATGTAGGATGAACGGAACTCGTTTTAGTTGGGAGATCGAAACGGTAAGCAACGGGCACAATACGCTCCAAGATTGCAAACGATCAAAGTATCGCGGATTTAGCTTTCTACGGTTTCCGAAACGGATTACACCTTTCCAAGGTGCGACTTTTAACATTTCACAGTTACCCACTTGGGATCCTAGAGGTTTACGTCTAACCTCGGCATAGTTCTTTTGGCGAATACGGCCCATCTCGAGCCTTTCTTGGGTTTGAACGATTTTAACGGTTATTTCATGAATGAGTGCGGCGTTAATACTCGTGTGACAACTATTGTAGCAAGAAAATTCGGCTAAAGGCAAGTACTTTTCCCAAGTACGTTTGAAATAGATAACACAAACTCGTATTATGGCTTCCGAGATTTGAATCGTACATTTACTTGGTCCATCGGTTTGTGGATGATACGCGGTACTCATGAATAATCTGGTTTCCAAAGTTTATTGTAAGGCACTCCAGAATCTAGGAGTGAAACGAGCATCTCGATTCGAAACGAGGTACATTCCTTTAAGATATATTTGAACAAGTTTGTTAGGAATTGAAAACGTTTGTTAGAACAAGTTTCTTATCGGTTTCTGAAAAAGTTCGTTAGGACTACTCACCCTCGTGGCGAATACTAGTATAACGTGAAGAGTCTCTCTCTCCGTCGAGAATTTAGATAAAAGATGTCCTTACACGGGAGTACGAGTGTAATGCGAGAGAAATTTCTGTCTCGATGTGAGCATAACAAGCATATTGTAGTTCGTCGATAAAACTGCACGAAAATGAGATAGTACACACGTGTAACCTATGTTTTGAAGTTGAAAGAGTTTTTATAATAACATATGCACATTATAATAGCATGGTTACATTTTCTTTGACCAACTTTATCATTAATACAAATTCTTGCAGTTTTCGTTTTCAGCTTTTTATGGCCACTCATGGATTGCGTAGTATTTTAGGAGTTTAGTTGTGGGTTGAAGGTTTTTTCTCTTCTACGGAAAATTGAAGGTTCGTATTATGCTGTCACTGATTTTTGCTTTTGATTTGTTGAGTGCATTTGTAGAGTATAGTTAAAATACTTCTTTTTAAAGGTTTCCATATTTATTAAAGTTCATAACTCAGCATCTTTATTCTATTGATACATTTAAGATTAAGACGTCTGATACGTTTGTTGTGCTGCGTAGGATGCACAGGGTAGTGACTTCGTTGCTAAATGATAAGGTTGCGATACACTGATATCATGATGGTATTTTTTGTACCGTCTGTAAATACTGCATACCTGATTCCATCCACAAATCGATTTGATTCCCTGTGAGTTCTATTCTTAATATGACTACTAATTCTTACTGTTCATATAGTATGATATGAATATACCACGTCAATTCGTTATATATGGATGATGAGATCTCATTGATATGGCCGTGTCAATTGAATGCATAATGAATATGTATTGAAACACTCGCAAGTGTTATATAATGTTTCATCTAATTATCGATTAGTGAATGGTTTAAACTTTAGAAAGTATATATATATATATATATATATATATATATATATATATATATATATATATATATATATATATATATATATATATATATATATATATATATATATATATACTTTCTAAAGTTCCTTCAATAATGTTTCAGTCTTAGATTTATTGTTGATTTGCTTTATGATTAGCAGAGGCGAGTGCTATTACAACAACAACAGCTTCTTTTTAATGGAAAAGTGATGAGGAATGCTAAGACATTGAGTGGTTTGGCTGTTGCTGATGGAGATTTAGTGATGATGGTCTCAAATTACTCTGTCGTCAAGGTATGTTCATAGCTTAGAATCTGAATGTTTAGGTTGGGGTTATGGTTAATTGATTATGCTATGTTTTATTTGAGTCATTTTATATTTTGGAAAATCTAAGTAGGAGTATGAGATGGCACCATCGAGTTCTATTTCCCCCAACTTCTGCTGGAGAAGATGCAGGGACAAAGAAGAAGCGGTTGTAGCTGTACATAGTAGCAAGTTTCGTGCGTTTGAAAGTTTAGTTTTTGCTATGTACTTAAAAGGCAACTGCTGGAAAATTGTTGTACTCTTTTGCTACTAAAACTGCCACCTAGAAACTTTGTAGTATTTAAACAATGTATGTATATTATGTGTGTATCACTAGTAAGCGAGGAGATCGCTGAAATGTCCCGTTCTTATTGATTAAAAACGTTCCATATTAATTGATTTCGTTGCGAGGTTTTGACCTCTATATGAGACGTTTTTCAAAGACTGCATTCATTTTTAAAACAAACCATAACCTTTATTTCATAAATAAAGGTTTAAAAAGCTTTACGTAGATTATCAAATAATGATAATCTAAAATATCCTGTTTACACACGACCATTACATAATGGTTTACAATACAAATATGTTACATCGAAATCAGTTTCTTGAATGCAGTTTTTACACAATATCATACAAACATGGACTCCAAATATTGTCCTTATTTTAGTATGCAACAGCGGAAGCTCTTAGTATTCACCTGAGAATAAACATGCTTTAAACGTCAACAAAAAAATGTTGGTGAGTTATAGGTTTAACCTATATATATCAAATCGTAATAATAGACCACAAGATTTCATATTTCAATACACATCCCATACATAGAGATAAAAATCATTCATATGGTGAATACCTGGTAACCGACAATAACAAGATGCATATATAAGAATATCCCCATCATTCCGGGACACCATTCGGATATGATATAAATTTCGAAGTACTAAAGCATCCGGTACTTTGGATGGGGTTTGTTAGGCCCAATAGATCTATCTTTAGGATTCGCGTCAATTAGGGTGTCTGTTCCCTAATTCTTAGATTACCAGACTTAATAAAAAGGGGCATATTCGATTTCGATAATTCAACCATAGAATGTAGTTTCACGTACTTGTGTCTATTTTGTAAATCATTTATAAAACCTGCATGTATTCTCATCCCAAAAATATTAGATTTTAAAAGTGGGACTATAACTCACTTTCACAGATTTTTACTTCGTCGGGAAGTAAGACTTGGCCACTGTTGATTCACGAACCTATAACAATATATACATATATATTAAAGTATGTTCAAAATATATTTACAACACTTTTAATACATTTTGATGTTTTAAGTTTATTAAGTCAGCTGTCCTCGTTAGTAACCTATAACTAGTTGTCCACAGTTAGATGTACAGAAATAAATCGATAAATATTATCTTGAATCAATCCACGACCCAGTGTATACGTATCTCAGTATTGATCACAACTCAAACTATATATATTTTGGAATCAACCTCAACCCTGTATAGCTAACTCCAACATTCACATATAGAGTGTCTATGGTTGTTCCGAAATATATATAGATGTGTCGACATGATAGGTCGAAACATTGTATACGTGTCTATGGTATCTCAAGATTACATAATATACAATACAAGTTGATTAAGTTATGGTTGGAATAGATTTGTTACCAATTTTCACGTAGCTAAAATGAGAAAAATTATCCAATCTTGTTTTACCCATAACTTCTTCATTTTAAATCCGTTTTGAGTGAATCAAATTGCTATGGTTTCATATTGAACACTATTTTATGAATCTAAACAGAAAAAGTATAGGTTTATAGTTGGAAAAATAAGTTACAAGTCGTTTTTGTAAAGGTAGTCATTTCAGTCGAAAGAACGACGTCTAGATGACCATTTTAGAAAACATACTTCCACTTTGAGTTTAACCATAATTTTTGGATATAGTTTCATGTTCATAATAAAAATCATTTTCTCAGAATAACAACTTTTAAATCAAAGTTTATCATAGTTTTTAATTAACTAACCCAAAACAGCCCGCGGTGTTACTACGACGGCGTAAATCCGGTTTTACGGTGTTTTTCGTGTTTCCAGGTTTTAAATCATTAAGTTAGCATATCATATAGATATAGAACATGTGTTTAGTTGATTTTAAAAGTCAAGTTAGAAGGATTAACTTTTGTTTGCGAACAAGTTTAGAATTAACTAAACTATGTTCTAGTGATTACAAGTTTAAACCTTCGAATAAGATAGCTTTATATGTATGAATCGAATGATGTTATGAACATCATTACTACCTTAATTTCCTTGGATAAACCTACTGGAAAATAGAAAAATGGATCTAGCTTCAATGGATCCTTGGATGGCTCGAAGTTCTTGAAGCAGAATCATGACACGAAAACAAGTTCAAGTAAGATCATCACTTGAAATAAGATTGTTATAGTTATAGAAATTGAACCAAAGTTTGAATATGATTATTACCTTGTATTAGAATATAACCTACTGTAAGAAACAAAGATTTCTTGAGGTTGGATGATCACCTTACAAGATTGGAAGTGAGCTAGCAAACTTGAAAGTATTCTTGATTTTATGAAACTAGAACTTTTGGAATTTATGAAGAACACTTAGAACTTGAAGATAGAACTTGAGAGAGATCAATTAGATGAAGAAAATTGAAGAATTAAAGTGTTTGTAGGTGTTTTTGGTCGTTGGTGTATGGATTAGATATAAAGGATATGTAATTTTGTTTTCATGTAAATAAGTCATGAATGATTACTCATATTTTTGTAATTTTATGAGATATTTCATGCTAGTTGCCAAATGATGGTTCCCACATGTGTTAGGTGAATCACATGGGCTGCTAAGAGCTGATCATTGGAGTGTATATACCAATAGTACATACATCTAAAAGCTGTGTATTGTACGAGTACGAATACGGGTGCATACGAGTAGAATTGTTGATGAAACTGAACGAGGATGTAATTGTAAGCATTTTTGTTAAGTAGAAGTATTTTGATAAGTGTATTGAAGTCTTTCAAAAGTGTATAAATACATATTAAAACACTACATGTATATACATTTTAACTGAGTCGTTAAGTCATCGTTAGTCGTTACATGTAAGTGTTGTTTTAAAACCTTTAGGTTAACGATCTTGTTAAATGTTGTTAACCCAATGTTTATAATATCAAATGAGATTTTAAATTATTATATTATCATGATATTATCATGTATGAATATCTCTTAATATGATATATATACATTAAATGTCTTTACAACGATAATCGTTACATATATGTCTCGTTTAAAAATCATTAAGTTAGTAGTCTTGTTTTTACATATGTAGTTCATTGTTAATATACTTTATGATATGTTTTCTTATCATAGTATCATGTTAACTATATATATATATATCCATATATATGTCATCATATAGTTTTTACAAGTTTTAACGTTCGTGAATCACCGATCAACTTGGGTGGTCAATTGTCTATATGAAACATATTTCAATTAATCAAGTCTTAACAAGTTTTATTGCTTAACATGTTGGAAACATTTAATCATGTAAATATCAATCTCAATTAATATATATAAACATGGAAAAGTTTGGGTCACTACAGTACCTACCCGTTAAATAAATTTCGTCCCGAAATTTTAAGCTGTTGAAGGTGTTGACGAATCTTCTGGAAATAGATGCGGGTATTTCTTCTTCATCTGATCTTCACGCTCCCAGGTGAACTCGGGTCCTCTACGAGCATTCCATCGAACCTTAACAATTGGTATCTTATTTTGCTTAAGTCTTTTAACCTCACGATCCATTATTTCGACGGGTTCTTCGATGAATTGAAGTTTTTAGTTGATTTGGATTTCATCTAACGGAATAGTGAGATCTTCTTTAGCAAAACATTTCTTTAAATTCGAGACGTGGAAAGTGTTATGTACAGCCGCAAGTTGTTGAGGTAACTCTAGTCGGTAAGCTACTGGTCCGACACGATCAATAATCTTGAATGGTCGAATATACCTTGGATTTAATTTCCCTCGTTTACCAAATCGAACAACGCCTTTCCAAGGTGCAACTTTAAGCATGACCATCTCTCCAATTTCAAATTCTATATCTTTTCTTTTAATGTCAGCGTAGCTCTTTTGTCGACTTTGGGCGGTTTTCAACCGTTGTTGAATTTGGATGATCTTCTCGGTAGTTTCTTGTATAATCTCCGGACCCGTAATCTGTCTATCCCCCACTTCACTCCAACAAATCGGAGACCTGCACTTTCTACCATAAAGTGCTTCAAACGGCGCCATCTCAATGCTTGAATGGTAGCTGTTGTTGTAGGAAAATTCTGCTAATGGTAGATGTCGATCCCAACTGTTTCCGAAATCAATAACACATGCTCGTAGCATGTCTTCAAGAGTTTGTATCGTCCTTTCACTCTGCCCATCAGTTTGTGGATGATAGGCAGTACTCATGTCTAGACGAGTTCCTAATGCTTGCTGTAATGTCTGCCAGAATCTTGAAATAAATCTGCCATCCCTATCAGAGATAATAGAGATTGGTATTCCATGTCTGGAGACGACTTCCTTCAAATACAGTCGTGCTAACTTCTCCATCTTGTCATCTTCTCTTATTGGCAGGAAGTGTGCTGATTTGGTGAGACGATCAACTATTACCCAAATAGTATCAAAACCACTTGCAGTCCTTGGCAATTTAGTGATGAAATCCATGGTAATGTTTTCCCATTTCCATTCCGGGATTTCGGGTTGTTGAAGTAGACCTGATGGTTTCTGATGCTCAGCTTTGACCTTAGAACACGTCAAACATTCTCCCACGTATTTAGCAACATCGGCTTTCATACCCGGCCACCAAAAATGTTTCTTGAGATCCTTGTACATCTTCCCCGTTCCAGGATGTATTGAGTATCTGGTTTTATGAGCTTCTCTAAGTACCATTTCTCTCATATCTCCAAATTTTGGTACCCAAATCCTTTCAGCCCTATACCGGGTTTCGTCTTCCCGAATATTAAGATGCTTCTCCGATCCTTTGGGTATTTCATCCTTTAAATTTCCCTCTTTTAAAACTCCTTGTTGCGCCTCCTTTATTTGAGTAGTAAGGTTATTATGAATCATTATATTCATAGATTTTACTCGAATGGGTTCTCTGTCCTTCCTGCTCAAGGCATCGGCTACCACATTTGCCTTCCCCGGGTGGTAACGAATCTCAAAGTCGTAATCATTCAATAATTCAATCCACCTACGCTGCCTCATATTCAGTTGTTTCTGATTAAATATATGTTGAAGACTTTTGTGGTCGGTATATATAATACTTTTGACCCCATATAAGTAGTGCCTCCAAGTCTTTAATGCAAAAACAACCGCGCCTAATTCCAAATCATGCGTCGTATAATTTTGTTCGTGAATCTTCAATTGTCTAGACGCATAAGCAATCACCTTCGTTCGTTGCATTAATACACAACCGAGACCTTGCTTTGATGCGTCACAATAAATCACAAAATCATCATTCCCTTCAGGCAATGACAATATAGGTGCCGTAGTTAGCTTTTTCTTCAATAACTGAAACGCTTTCTCTTGTTCATCATTCCATTCAAATTTCTTCCCTTTATGCGTTAATGCAGTCAAGGGTTTTGCTATTCTGGAAAAGTCTTGGATGAACCTTCTGTAGTAACCAGCTAGTCCTAAAAACTGGCGTATGTGTTTCGGAGTTTTCGGGGTTTCCCACTTTTCAACAGTTTCTATCTTTGCCGGATCCACCTTAATACCTTCTTTGTTCACTATGTGACCGAGGAATTGCACTTCTTCCAACCAAAATGCACACTTTGAAAACTTAGCGTACAATTCTTCCTTCCTCAATACTTCTAACACCTTTCTCAAATGTTCACCGTGTTCTTGGTCATTCTTTGAGTAAATAAGTATGTCATCAATGAAAACAATGACAAACTTGTCAAGGTATGGTCCACACACTCGGTTCATAAGGTCCATGAACACAGCTGGTGCATTAGTTAAACCAAACGGCATGACCATAAACTCGTAATGACCGTAACGTGTTCTGAAAGCAGTCTTTGGAATATCATCTTCTTTCACCCGCATTTGATGATACCCGGAACGTAAGTCAATCTTTGAATAAACAGACGAGCCTTGTAGTTGATCAAATAAGTCGTCGATTCTCGGTAGTGGGTAGCGGTTCTTGATGGTAAGTTTGTTCAACTCTCGGTAGTCGATACACAACCTGAATGTACCATCATTCTTCTTGACAAACAAAACAGGAGCTCCCCAACGGTGATGTGCTTGGTCGAATGAAACCACGCTCTAAAAGTTCTTGTAATTGGCTTTGCAGTTCTTTCATCTCGCTGGGTGCGAGTCTGTAAGGAGCACGAGCTATTGGTGCAGCTCCTGGTACAAGATCTATTTGAAATTCAACGGATCGATGTGGGGGTAATCCCGGTAATTCTTTCGGAAATACATCGGGAAATTCTTTTGCAATGGGAACATCATTGATGCTCTTTTCTTTAGTTTGTACTTTCTCGACGTGTGCTAGAACAGCATAGCAACCTTTTCTTATTAGTTTTTGTGCCTTCAAATTACTAATAAGATGTAGCTTCGTGTTGCCCTTTTCTCCGTACACCATTAAGGGTTTTCCTTTTTCTCGTATAATGCGAATTGCATTTTTGTAACAAACGATCTCTGCTTTCACTTCTTTCAACCAGTCCATACCGATTATCACATCAAAACTCCCTAACTCTACTGGTATCAAATCAATCTTAAATGTTTCGCTAACCAGTTTAATTTCTCGATTCCGACATATATTATCTGCTGAAATTAATTTACCATTTGCTAATTCGAGTAAAAATTTACTATCCAAAGGCGTCAATGGACAACTTAATTTAGCACAAAAATCTCTACTCATATAGCTTCTATCCGCACCCGAATCAAATAAAACGTAAGCAGATTTATTGTCAATAAGAAACGTACCCGTAACAAGCTCCGGGTCTTCCTGTGCCTCTACCGCATTAATATTGAAAACTCTTCCACGGCCTTGTCCATTCGTGTTCTCCTGGTTCGGGCAATTTCTAATAATGTGGCCTGGTTTTCCACATTTATAACAAACTACATTGGCATAACTTGCTCCGACACTACTTGCTCCGCCATTACTCGTTCCGACACCATTTGTTCCTTTCGTTCTATTAACCCCTGGTCCGTAGACCTCACACTTCGCCGCGCTATGACCATTTCTTTTACACTTGTTGCAAAATTTGGTGCAGAACCCCGAGTGATTCTTTTCACACCTTTGGCATAGCTGCTTCTGATTGTTGTTGTTGTTGCGGTTATTATTCTTGTTGGGATGATTGTTGTAGTTGCTGTTGTTGTTGTTGTTGTTGTTGTTGGGCCGTTTGTTGTAGTTGCGATTGATGTTGCGATTGTTGGGATAATTGTTGCGATTATTGTTGTAATTGCTGTTGTTGTTGTATTGGTGATTCTTATCACCGTTTTCCTCCCACTTTCTTTTGACTTGCTTCACATTGGCCTCTTCAGCAGTCTGTTCTTTAATTCTTTCTTCAATCTGGTTCACTAGTTTGTGAGCCATTCTACATGCCTGTTGTATGGAGGCGGGCTCGTGTGAACTTATATCTTCTTGGATTCTTTCCGGTAATCCTTTCACAAACACGTCGATCTTCTCTTCCTCATCTTCGAATGCTCCCGGACACAATAGGCACAATTCTGTGAATCGTCTTTCGTACGTGGTAATATCAAATCCTTGGGTTCGTAACCCTCTAAGTTCTGTCTTGAGCTTATTGACCTCGGTTCTGGGACGGTACTTCTCGTTCATCAAGTGCTTGAATGCTGACCACGGTAGTGCGTACGCATCATCTTGTCCCACTTGCTCTAGATAGGTATTCTACCATGTTAACGCAGAACCTGTGAAGGTATGCGTAGCGTACTTCACTTTTTCCTCTTCAGTACACTTACTTATGGCAAACACCGATTCAACCTTCTCGGTCCACCGTTTCAATCCGATCGGTCCTTCGGTTCCATCAAATTCCAAAGGTTTGCAGGCAGTGAATTCTTTGTAGGTGCATCCTACACGATTTCCTGTACTGCTAGATCCAAGGTTATTGTTGGTATGTAGCGCAGCCTGTACTGCGGCTATGTTTGAAGCTAGAAAAGTACGGAATTCCTCTTCATTCATATTCACGGTGTGTCGAGTAGTCGGTGCCATTTCCTTCAAAATAGTTAAATGGAACAAGTTAATCATACAGAATATTAAGAGTAGTTAATAGTATTTCGTAGCATAATATGAACTCATTTATAAAAGATTTTTCTTCATATTAGCGTTTTATAAGTTTAAATTCGGGTAGTACCTACCCGTTAAGTTCATACTTAGTAGCTAATATACAATTCAACTACTACAATTCTATATGAAAAACTGATTATAATAATATTTCGCGTTCAACTTTTATACAATATTTTACAAACTTACAATACCGCTTATTTTACATAAAGCATGAAATATAGCACACAATAACTTTGATACAAGATAGTTGTGAAGACAATTCTAGCTAGTACACAAGTCGTTCAGCAAAGGCAATAAAGACACGTAATTCATACGTCCAGAAACAAGTCATGCATTCTGGTTTTACTAGGACTACTTCCCATCCTTGGTCTTGTGCAACATAACCGTTATGGCCGTTGATAAGACAGCGTGTTGTAACGTCATCAAAGGGACGAGGGTTACGTAATGTCCAACAGTCCCGTAATAATCTAAAAACCTCATTTCTTACCCCAATTACCGACTCCGTCACTTGTGGAAACGTTTTGTTTAATAGTTGTAGCCCGATGTTCTTGTTCTCACTTTGGTGAGAAGCGAACATTACTAATCCGTAAGCATAACATGCTTCTTTATGTTGCATGTTAGCCGCTTTTCCTAAATCACGAAGTCCAATATTCGGATATATTGAGTCAAAATAATTTCTTAACCCGTTGCGTAAAATAGCATTTGGGTTCCCCGCAATATATGCGTCAAAGTAAACACATCGTAACTTATGGGTTTCCCAATGTGATATCCCCCATCTTTCAAACGAAAGTCTCTTATAAACCAAGACATTCTTGGAACGTTCTTCGAATGTCTTACAAACTGATCTCGCCTTAAATAGTTGTGCCGAAGAATTCTGGCCGACTCTAGACAAGATTTCATCAATCATGTCTCCGGGTAGGTCTCTTAAAATATTGGGTTGTCTATCCATTTTGTGTTTTTAAACTGTAAAATAGACAAGAGTTAGATTCATAAAAAAATACTTATTAATACAAGCAATTTTTACATATATCATAAAGCATAAGAACACTATATTACATATATTACACCACACGAATACAACTATCTTATTCCGACTCGCTCGTTTCTTCTTCTTCGATTTTGGTTCGTTTTGCCAAGTTTCTAGGGATATATGATGTTCCCCTAATACGAGCCGTCGTTGTCCACATTGGTTTAGAAAAACCTGGTGGTTTAGAGGTTCCCGGGTCATTGTTACAACTTAAGGACTTCGGGGGTTGACGATACATATAAAGTTCATCGGGGTTGGAATTATATTTCTCTATTTTTATGCCCTTTCCCTTATTATTTTCTTTTGCCTTTTTAAATTCAGTTGGGGTAATTTCTATAACATCATCGGAATTCTCGTCGGAATCCGATTCATCGGAGAATTGGTAATCCTCCCAATATTTTGCTTCCTTGGCGGAAACACCATTGACCATAATTAACTTTGGTCGGTTGGTTGAGGATTTTCTTTTACTTAACCGTTTTATTATTTCCCCCACCGGTTCTATTTTTTCATCCGGTTCCGATTCTTCTTCCGGTTCCGATTCTTCTTCCGGTTCCGACTCTTCTTCCGGTTCCTCTTCGGGAACTTGTGAATCAGTCCACAAATCATTCCAATTTACATTTGACTCTTCATTATTATTAGGTGAGTCAATGAGACTTGTTCTAGAGGTAGACATCTATCACATAATATCAAACACGTTAAGAGATTAATATATCACATAATATTCATATGTTAAAAATATATAGTTTCCAACAAAAATGTTAAGCAATCATTTTTAAAGAAAACACGGTCGAAGTCCAGACTCACTAATGCATCCTAACAAACTCGATAAGACACACTAATGCAAATTTTCTGGTTCTCTAAGACCAACGCTCGGATACCAACTGAAATGTCCCGTTCTTATTGATTAAAAACGTTCCATATTAATTGATTTCGTTGCGAGGTTTTGACCTCTATATGAGACGTTTTTCAAAGACTGCATTCATTTTTAAAACAAACCATAACCTTTATTTCATAAATAAAGGTTTAAAAAGCTTTACGTAGATTATCAAATAATGATAATCTAAAATATCCTGTTTACACACGACCATTACATAATGGTTTACAATACAAATATGTTACATCGAAATCAGTTTCTTGAATGCAGTTTTTACACAATATCATACAAACATGGACTCCAAATTTTGTCCTTATTTTAGTATGCAACAGCGGAAGCTCTTAGTATTCACCTGAGAATAAACATGCTTTAAACGTCAACAAAAAAATGTTGGTGAGTTATAGGTTTAACCTATATATATCAAATCATAATAATAGACCACAAGATTTCATATTTCAATACACATCCCATACATAGAGATAAAAATCATTCATATGGTGAACACCTGGTAACCGACAATAACAAGATGCATATATAAGAATATCCCCATCATTCCGGGACACCATTCGGATATGATATAAATTTCGAAGTACTAAAGCATCCGGTACTTTGGATGGGGTTTGTTAGGCCCAATAGATCTATCTTTAGGATTCGCGTCAATTAGGGTGTCTGTTCCCTAATTCTTAGATTACCAGACTTAATAAAAAGGGGCATATTCGATTTCGATAATTCAACCATAGAATGTAGTTTCACGTACTTGTGTCTATTTTGTAAATCATTTATAAAACCTGCATGTATTCTCATCCCAAAAATATTAGATTTTAAAAGTGGGACTATAACTCACTTTCACAGATTTTTACTTCGTCGGGAAGTAAGACTTGGCCACTGTTGATTCACGAACCTATAACAATATATACATATATATTAAAGTATGTTCAAAATATATTTACAACACTTTTAATACATTTTGATGTTTTAAGTTTATTAAGTCAGCTGTCCTCGTTAGTAACCTATAACTAGTTGTCCACAGTTAGATGTACAGAAATAAATCGATAAATATTATCTTGAATCAATCCACGACCCAGTGTATACGTATCTCAGTATTGATCACAACTCAAACTATATATATTTTGGAATCAACCTCAACCCTGTATAGCTAACTCCAACATTCACATATAGAGTGTCTATGGTTGTTCCGAAATATATATAGATGTGTCGACATGATAGGTCAAAACATTGTATACGTGTCTATGGTATCTCAAGATTACATAATATACAATACAAGTTGATTAAGTTATGGTTGGAATAGATTTGTTACCAATTTTCACGTAGCTAAAATGAGAAAAATTATCCAATCTTGTTTTACCCATAACTTCTTCATTTTAAATCCGTTTTGAGTGAATCAAATTGCTATGGTTTCATATTGAACTCTATTTTATGAATCTAAACAGAAAAAGTATAGGTTTATAGTTGGAAAAATAAGTTACAAGTCGTTTTTGTAAAGGTAGTCATTTCAGTCGAAAGAACGACGTCTAGATGACCATTTTAGAAAACATACTTCCACTTTGAGTTTAACCATAATTTTTGGATATAGTTTCATGTTCATAATAAAAATCATTTTCTCAGAATAACAACTTTTAAATCAAAGTTTATCATAGTTTTTAATTAACTAACCCAAAACAGCCCGCGGTGTTACTACGACGGCGTAAATCCGGTTTTACGGTGTTTTTCGTGTTTCCAGGTTTTAAATCATTAAGTTAGCATATCATATAGATATAGAACATGTGTTTAGTTGATTTTAAAAGTCAAGTTAGAAGGATTAACTTTTGTTTGCGAACAAGTTTAGAATTAACTAAACTATGTTCTAGTGATTACAAGTTTAAACCTTCGAATAAGATAGCTTTATATGTATGAATCGAATGATGTTATGAACATCATTACTACCTTAATTTCCTTGGATAAACCTACTGGAAAATAGAAAAATGGATCTAGCTTCAATGGATCCTTGGATGGCTCGAAGTTCTTGAAGCAGAATCATGACACGAAAACAAGTTCAAGTAAGATCATCACTTGAAATAAGATTGTTATAGTTATAGAAATTGAACCAAAGTTTGAATATGATTATTACCTTGTATTAGAATGATAACCTACTGTAAGAAACAAAGATTTCTTGAGGTTGGATGATCACCTTACAAGATTGGAAGTGAGCTAGCAAACTTGAAAGTATTCTTGATTTTATGAAACTAGAACTTTTGGAATTTATGAAGAACACTTAGAACTTGAAGATAGAACTTGAGAGAGATCAATTAGATGAAGAAAATTGAAGAATGAAAGTATTTGTAGGTGTTTTTGGTCGTTGGTGTATGGATTAGATATAAAGGATATGTAATTTTGTTTTCATGTAAATAAGTCATGAATGATTACTCATATTTTTGTAATTTTATGAGATATTTCATGCTAGTTGCCAAATGATGGTTCCCACATGTGTTAGGTGAATCACATGGGCTGCTAAGAGCTGATCATTGGAGTGTATATACCAATAGTACATACATCTAAAAGCTGTGTATTGTACGAGTACGAATACGGGTGCATACGAGTAGAATTGTTGATGAAACTGAACGAGGATGTAATTGTAAGCATTTTTGTTAAGTAGAAGTATTTTGATAAGTGTATTGAAGTCTTTCAAAAGTGTATAAATACATATTAAAACACTACATGTATATACATTTTAACTGAGTCGTTAAGTCATCGTTAGTCGTTACATGTAAGTGTTGTTTTGAAACCTTTAGGTTAACGATCTTGTTAAATGTTGTTAACCCAATGTTTATAATATCAAATGAGATTTTAAATTATTATATTATCATGATATTATCATGTATGAATATCTCTTAATATGATATATATACATTAAATGTCTTTACAACGATAATCGTTACATATATGTCTCGTTTAAAAATCATTAAGTTAGTAGTCTTGTTTTTACATATGTAGTTCATTGTTAATATACTTTATGATATGTTTTCTTATCATAGTATCATGTTAACTATATATATATATCCATATATATGTCATCATATAGTTTTTACAAGTTTTAACGTTCGTGAATCACCGATCAACTTGGGTGGTCAATTGTCTATATGAAACATATTTCAATTAATCAAGTCTTAACAAGTTTGATTGCTTAACATGTTGGAAACATTTAATCATGTAAATATCAATCTCAATTAATATATATAAACATGGAAAAGTTCGGGTCACTACAATCGCTTCCCATGTAGTAGGTTTGTAAGGTTGAAACAATTATGTATTTCTTATGTAAACTGACTGTGTAATAAATAACCATCGTTATCGCATACAATTATCAGCAGCGTAGTGCGCACCCCTACGTCTTGTTAATATCGTTTATGAATTGAAATTGGGTCAAAAGAGAAAATGGTAAAAACCATTACATGGGTACACTAAGTATGTTTTTGTTTATAAAAAGATCAATATTGTCATGTCAACATTAGCTAAAGATATTTTTTGGACATGTTCACTCACGCTATATCGTGACATATATTTGAAGTTCATTAAGAAAAAATAAAATAAGCAAATGGCATTATATGAGACTTTAGTTCGTGATATATAGTGGAAACAATAGTTAATTTGACAGAAGATTATAATTCATAAAATGCATACTATTTCAATGTATATATTATATTATATTATATTATATTATATATTATAAAATTAGTATAATATAAAAGGATTCAATATCATACAATTAAAGTACACCACATCCGCATAACAAATTAGACTTCCAAAATTATCAATAGATTAATAAATTAAAATGCCATAAAATAAGTAATTTGGAAACAATACCTTCATTCCTCTCATGGTGTCTTAACATCAAAACCAACACTTTCCAGATTCTATTTCAACCTTCACCTTTCCACTTTTCTTCGGACTAATACAACACAAATGAAATTTAGTCAAATTTGTACTCTAAAGAGTTTATTACATAGTTTATTACAGTTAATACTATTCCATAAAACCATTCATATATATTAATGAAAAATACAGATCTTACCTCATTGTGAGACATGTATATTCCTTTTAAAAACTACGGAACTCAAACTGAAATGCCCCGTTCATATCGATTATAAACGATTCACAATAGTTGATTTCATTGCGAGGTACTTGACCTCTATATGATACATTTTACAAATATTGCATTCGTTTTTAAAAGACGAACTTTCTTTACATCGAAAGTTGACGGCATGCATACCATTTCATAATAGATCCAACTATAATTGACTTAATGAAAATCTTGATGAACTCAACGACTCGAATGCAACTTCTTTTGAAATATTTCATAAATGACTCCAAGTAATATCTCTAAAATGAGCAAATTCACAGCGGAAGATTTCTTTTAGACTTGAGAAAAAACATGTTTTAAAAGTGTCAACCAAAAGGTTGGTGAGTTCATAGGTTTAACGTAAACAATAAAATTCATCATTTTGATAGACCACAAGATTTAAATATAGTACACATATCTTGTGTACTAAACCATTTTTCATAATGCTTGGCAGAGTAAGCATTATAGGTTCGTATCCTTTTCTCCCCTGTAGGTTGCCTCGCTATTTTTAAATAACCGTACACATATCTCGTGCACAAAAATAATACACATAACCTGTGTATAAAAATCATTCTCTCGATACATAACATTCACTTTGATTTCATTGCTCAACGTGGTAACCGACCTTAACATATAATGCGCATCAATAATATCCCCAAAACAGAACGTCTCGTCTGTATAATATATAAACTTCGAAGTACTAAACACCACGCCCACTAGCTCTTCTGTCTAGTAAACATTCTGGGTGGGGGTGTTAAACCCGGTAGCTACCTTTAGGATTTGCATGAATTAGGGTCATACCCGTTTCTAATTCTTAGGTTACCAAGCAATAATAATCAGGGGAAAATATTCACAACAATTAGTGGCAATTATAACGTCCAACTAATTCAATAATAATTCACAGAACTTCTGTCTGCATATTAATTCATTCGAGGAATGTTTTACTTGTGTCATATCGCATCAAACATTTATAAAAGCATTTCATGTATTCTCAGTTCAAAATATATTTCAAAAGCATTTAATAAAGCAGTTACAAAAACAGCGCATGTATTCTCAGTCCCAAAAATGTAAAGAGTAAAAGGGAATCAAATGAACTCACAATAGTATTTTGTAGTAAAAATATGCATACAACGGAACTGAACAATGCAGAGTTGGCCTCGGATTCACGAACCTATATCATTTGTGTATATATATATATATAATTATATATATATATATATATATATATATATATATATATATATATATATATATATATATATATATAAATATAATTTATTAGTTATATCATTTTTATATTAATAATATATATATTTCATATATTCATTTTTATAAAAATATACATTTTGTTTTGTTATAAGTATTAAATATATTTATATATATATATTATTTGTTTATTAAGATAATTTTATAATAATGCTAAAATAATATTAATAATGGTAAAAATGATAATAATTATAATACTTAATATTACTAATAAAGATAATAATATTAATGATTCTTTTAGTGATAATAATAATGATATTAATAATTATAATTGTAAAAATATTAATTTACTGTTAATGATAGTTATGATACTGATTTTAGTAATTACATAATAATAATACTCATGATAATACAAATAATAATACTTATGATAATATTAATAATCCTATTATTTATAAAAAGATACTAATACTAATATTTACGAAAATAATAATAATTTGTATTATTTTCATAATGATAATAATAATTAATCTTTTCATCATAATGATAATAATAATTAAAGTTTTAAAATTAATAATAATATCATAAGTAATACTCATAGTAATAATAATAATAGATATAATACTTATATTTATGATAATAATAATAATAATAATAACAATTATGATACTTATAATAATAATTATAATATTAATAATAAAAATAACAATAATAATAATCATAATAATAATAACAATTATAATCATAATAATAACTAGTTATAATAATAATAGAAATTTTAAAAGTGGAAACTACCTCAAATATGCTTTTTCAAAAAAAAATGCTCCAAATGGGACTAGAACCCGCGACCTCACGCTAACCCAACACCACATCAAACCATCTGCTCCATTTCGTTTTTCTGTTTTAAAACCCACCCGAAATAATTATAACCCGTATATCTGTCTGCTTATAACTTCTTCTTCTTCTTTTAAATTTTCTAGTCGATCAAGGATCAAAATCGATTAATAGCGAAATACTTTATTAGTTTTAGGATAAAAAAAATTAAAGAATATAAATACTGATTGATTACATTAATTAAAACAAATATATATATATATATATATATATATATATATATATATATATATATATATATATATATATATATATAAGAAGCTGTAAAAGTTTTAAAAATTCAACGATGAACTCAATTTCGATTTCGAAATTTAAGGACATTTTAGCCAAAGTGTATAACAAAAAGGTTTTAAATCATGTTTAGAAACTTTATAAATCATCAATTTTATTTGAAACATCAAATCAAATTCTAATTTCCTTAAGAACAATACGGTTAACTTTTAGAAATAAATGTTTGACTCGGAAATTCAAAATCGATAGATAAAATTGGACCTTGAGAATTTTCAGATAGTTTAAACGAAGGTTTTCTAACAAGATGGCATTAACACATTTTGAAAATTTATTCTAATTTGAGACTTGACCCAAAAGTTGAAGAACAGAGCACAGTTCTTCTATTTCTTAAAACTGATTTTTAATTTCAATGTTTTGATCAAAAATGTGATAGCAGATAGTTATATAGAGGATAAATGATAACATTACAGCTCATTTGACCCAATTGGACTTTGTTTGCTAGTTTGATTTGCTCGACAAATTTTGATTCTGTCAGAAAAATTCTTAGATAAATACAATCGACTAAACTAAATTTTGTTTGATAATATGACTAATTTGTATTGATCGTACCAATTTGCAATTATAAAACAATTTATGGAACAGTTTGATAAAGATAGAAAACTAAATACAAATTTTTTTTACGTATAATTATATTATTAAGTATTATATACTGTATATATATCGTATAATGTATCTGTATAAATATATATCAGTATATATATATATATCTGTTGTATATATCAGTATATATATTTGTAGTAGTATATCGTATGTATATACCTGCTTTTATGTATTATACATAATCTTATAAATATAATATAATAATATTAATACTCTTAATATTATAAATAATAATTATAATAATATAATAGTAATAATAATAATATTATTAGTAATGATAATGATAATATAAAATTTATAACTATAATATGATTAATAATAATAATATTAATAATATAAATATCAAATTTCACATCTATATTGAAAATAATACTATTAATAATTCTAATTTTAATATTAATAATATTATTAATAATATTAATGAAAGTTCTAATAATATTGGTATTATAATTTTAACTTGTAATTACATTTAACATGTTAATATTACATTTTATTAATTATGTAACTTTTAAAATATCTTTTATATTTAATACTTATACATTATTATATTTTACAATATACATATAATATTAATTGTATATATATATATATATATATATATATATATATAGATTCGTTTTAATTATTTCATATCCTATTATATTTTATTATTTCCATTTATTATTATATGTATACTTACATTTATATTTACATATTTAATTACACACAATTATTCATGAATCGTCGGGAACAGTCAAGGTCAAATGATTTCATGAAATGGTTCAAAAATTTTTGAGATTCAATTAAATAGACTTTGCTTATCATGTCGAAATCATATAAAATTAAGTTTAAATTTGATCGAAAATTTCTGGGTCGTCACAATACCTACCCGTTAAAGAAATTTCGTCCTGAAATTTGAGTGGAATCATCATTGCTGACAATAAATATGTTTTCATGACTCATACGAGTTGAAATTTATAGTTTTATCACCAGTGGGTAGTATGGATAAAATAATTCGTTTGTGTGAAAAGTATGAGTGAAGTTTATCACACAAAAAATGAAATGAGTAAATACTGGTTCGTCTTAATCGGTGATGTAGTCACGGTTGATTTCTGAAATTTAAGGGATTTAAAAAAATCTTTGTAATAAGATTTGATTCTTCGGAATTTAAGGAAATTAGGATCCTCTTTGATTAAATGCGATGATCTGTCTCGATTGCTTTGTCTGATATTTCACTATAATTCCACTCCCTTCGTTTCCTTATTTCCACAGCTCACACCTTCTATTATTTCTCCTTTAATTCATATTTAAAGCATTCGTCAATATGCTCCATCCGATTTTAATTCTTGATATACTCCTAACTTTTATATCTGTTATTCTTATATTTTATCTGCCGCTGAAAGAATCTATTTACTTCTACTATACTCTTAGTTTTATAGTGTTTCTAGTTCTCCCATTTATACTTTGAAACTTCATGCTTTTGTTTTCTCTTCGCAAGTAATGGTCCAATAATCGTAAGTATGAAGTTTCGAATGAACATGACTAATGTTCTAAGAGAGAGATTGTAATAGTGCGATCTTGATTGGTTAAATTACCAGAATTCAAGAGAAAAGATAGAATTATCAAAGGGAATATGTTATTGATATGTTTGGAGATTAGATGGAATGTAAGAGTTGTGTAACATGGCACATGATGACGGTAAGATTTGTGAATCCTCACGTTCCATTAGAAACTCAGCATGACTTACTATAATATAATCACGTTGATCAAGAGTCATTATATTATACTAACTCATGCATCAATTTCCAACACTACTTTAAAATCATTCATAGTTTAAATTCAAATTTTTTAGAATTTAGAAACTAAAGCAGTTTCCTTTCTGATGTAACACAGATAACGCGAAGAGATAAATGATTTCAGATAAGAATAGTTATGAAAATATCTTCAGAAATATTGAGGATATTTATAATGAAAGATACGATGATATATTAGAATTTCTAATATCGAAGGATGATGAAGAAGATTTGTTCGTAAAGATTTAAAGTCAGGAGCAAGGTATTCGTTAATGACTTCAGCAGATTCTGAATCATTTGGATTCTTTGAAGGCAGATTTAGTCCATGTGATTTGTCCACCGCCTCCTTCATGGTTTGCTCAATACGTTTTCCAGTTCTAACATTTCTGAGTTTTGCTAACATACTATTCTTTATCATCAAACTTCCGACGGTTAAGGTCATCTACGGTTGTCTACAGTTTATGCTGCTTCATTAAGCTTTTTCAACATTCAGTGCATTGATTCGTAGACTGGGTGCTTTTCAGAATTTCAGAACGGAAGATCACAATTCCAAGAGATAAATGTTATATGTATACATATAACTGTTGATGTAGTATCGATGCGAGATTCAAAATACTGATTGCTAATTCTCGGTAATTGGTATAGTAATGCTCATTACAAGATATGGATGAGTATATGATAAGGTTTTTATGAACAAATATAATGGTTTTTCGGAAGGACTCAAGCTAACGAATAATGAATTTGCTAGTAAGTTTACCGCTAATGTGGTGGAATATAAACGGTCCCCCGGTAATGATGACGAAAGGCAAACTTATATATCAAGGTTATAATAAGACTAATTCGAATGAAAAGTAGAAGTTGACTTGCTGGAGCTGTGACAAAATTGGCTAATTTGAAAAAAATTGCAGTGTTATTTTCGGTAATAACAATGCCAAAGGAGCTAGCACAGATACGTGTTTAACGTTTACTCAGGTTCTGAGTGTTTTCAAGTGCATAACTATATGCATTAATCTTTTCTTCCATAGATGAAGTGCGGTTGGTTCATCCTCTCGATTGAGGTGTTTTCAAAAATTATGAAAGGTTTGAACGCAGCTTGTAATCGTCAAGATACAAATGAGGTTTAAGATTAAATCAAGTGGCAAACTTGAAGAATTGTTTAGTTTCATATGTTATAATCAATATTTTTAATTCATTTTAATTGTCCAATGTTAGTAGTCCACAGTTTGTAATTCATAGTTAGTAGTTCAACAATTCATATATAGTTTAATATATAATGTTCGAATTAATTAATACGTATCGTGACCCATTGTATACATGTCTCAGACTCGATCACAACTCAAGGTATATATATTATTTTAGAATCAACCTCAACCCTGTATAGTTAACTCGAGCATTACCGCATATAGAGTGTCTATGGTTATTCCAAATAATATATATATATATATATATATATATATATATATATATATATATATATATATATATATATATATATATATATATATATATATATATGACGTCGATATGATATGTCAAAACATTGTATACGTGTCCCGATTTATCTGACGATATTTAAAGAGCGTAAAATAAATAACAGAAATTAAATGACGATAACTAAAATTGAGAGAATTAAAATTGCGATAAATAAATTGTAATAAGGAATTAACAGTTAGCTAGGTACAGTTAGCTAGGATTTTGTTAGCGTGGATTCTTAACAAAATTTCTCATAGTTAATTTGTTTGTTTCTAACAAATTTTTATTTTGTCCAATGTTTTCTTCATTATGCCACTTGTTGGATTCTGATAGGTCAAAATCCAAATATGTAATTGAATGAAAATGGTTATTCTGTGGTGAACTGATTCGTATATCTGTGGATGTAAGTATGATAGTAAATGACCGTTGAATCAGATTCGAAGAATGTACAGTGTAACTTATTAATGTGAAATCTAAATATTCCTCTGGTATTACCTACCTGTTAAAATATTTTCACCATTAACAGTTTGTACAAAAGAATTTTTAATTACAATCTTTATGAAAACATATGTACATATATATTTTCTTCAGATGTAATCATGGATTTAATGAGTTAATATGATATTAATCTCATTTGCTTTTCGGTTTGAGCTAGAATAAATAATCTCTAAAACTTTGGAGATTACATAATCGCCACAGAATGTTTCTCCAATGATGTTATGGATTAATACTTCATCGGTTGTTGTTGTTGGTACTCCTTGTTATCTATGGTGCGTATGATGTTGATGCTCGAGGTACAGATTATGATGTTGAGGTTCGCGATGCGGTTATTGTTGGTGGTGGTAATGGTACTGTTGGTGTTGATGATGGTGATACTACTGATGCCGGTGATGCTGCTAGTGCTTGTAACCTCTGCACCATATCCTCCAAAGCCACTACCCGGGCGCGAAGCTCGTTGACTTCTTCTACTACACCAGGATGATTATCAGTTCGGACGAACGGATGAATGAGATCTAGAATTGTAGATATTATGTAATCATTGCGAGCTATTCTAGAAATGAGGGTGAAAATGGTGTTTCAAACTGGTTCGCCAGTAAGTGCTTCAGGTTCATCGCCAAGAGGGCAATATGGTGGATGGAAGGGATCACCTTCTTCGTGTCTCCATTGATTAAGTAGGTTACGAACCCATCCCTAATTCATCCAGAATTGAAGATGACTTATTGGTTGATCCATTTTGTTTACACTGCTTTCGGAGCTTAGGTGAATATCCATGTCGGAATAGCTGTCGGAATCTAAGGAATTTGAACTAGTTGCGAGTTCCATCTTGTAAGGTTAGATAAAAGGTTTACGATATGAAATGATTTTCGGATATCGGATAGTACTCTAATTACATAGAATATCTACATATATAGAACAAAAGATTTCGTAGATTACTAAGGAATTTACAGAATATACTAGGCAAAGTTTACAGTAACAGATACGCTAAGATATGAATTTTGTCTATACACTATTCATGCAATCAATGCAGTAAGATGTGTCTAAACTAAGAATGATAAGCAAGTGATTCCCTGAGAATGATAAGCAGGTAATTTTCGACATAAAATGATAAGCAAAACTTTTGACATGCAGACACGGTCGAATGTAAGACCTAGTTCGCTAAGACCACCGCTCTGATACCAACTCAAATGCCCCGTTCATATCGATTATAAATGATTCACAATAGTTGATTTCATTGCGAGGTACTTGACCTCTATATGATACATTTTACAAACATTGCATTCATTTTTAAAAGACGAACTTTCTTTACATCGAAAGTTGACGGCATGCATACCCCTTTCATAATACATCCAACTATAATTGACTTAATGATAATCTTGATGAACTCAACGACTGGAATGCAACGTCTTTTGAAATATGTCATGAATGACTCCAAGTAATAACCCTAAAATGAGCAAATGCATAGCGGAAGATTTCTTTCAGACCTGAGTATAAACATGTTTTAAAGGTGTGAACCAAAAGGTTGGTGAGTTCATAGATTTAACGTAAGCAATAAAATTCATCATTTTGATAGACCACAAGATTTAAAAACAGTACACATATCTCGTGTACTAAATCATTTTTCATAATGCTTGGCAGAGTAGGTTCGTATACTTTTCTCCCCCGTAGGTTGCCTCACGATTTTTAAATAACCGTACACATATCTCGTGCATAAAAATAATACACATAACCTGTGTATAAAAATCATTCTCTCGATACATAACATTCACTTTAATTTCATTGCTCAACATGGTAACCGACCTTAACATATAATGCGCATCAATAATATCCCCAAAACAGAATGTCTCGTCTGTATAATATATAAACTTCGAAGTACTAAACACCACGCCCACTAGCTCTTCCATCTAGTGAATATTCTGGGTGGGGGTGTTAAACCCGGTAGCTACCTTTAGGATTCGCGTGAATTAGGGCCATACCCGTTTCTAAATCTTAGGTTACCAAGAAATAATAATCAGGGGAAAATATTCACAACAATTAGTGGCAGTTATAATGTCTAACTAATTCAATAATAATCCACAGAACTTCTGTCTGCATAATAATTCATTCGAGGAATGTTTTACTTGTGTCATATCGCGTCAAACATTTATAAAAGCATTTCATGTATTCTCAGTTCAAAATATATTTCAAAAGCATTTAATAAAGCAGTTACAAAAACAGAACATCTATTCTAAGTCCAAAAATGTAAAGAGTAAAAGGGAATCAAATGAACTCACAATACGATATTTTGTAGTAAAAATATGCATACGACGGAACTGAACATTGCAGAGTTGGCCTCAGATTCATGAACCAATATCATTTGTATATATATTACAACATATTCTTGTAGCAGAACAAACATATATATATATATATATATATATATATATATATATATATATATATATATATATATATATATTATTTGTTTGTTAAGATCATTTTTATAATAATGCTAAAATAATATTAATAATGGTAAAAATGATAATAATTATAATACTTAATATTACTAATAAAGATAATAATATTAATGATTCTTTTAGTGATAATAATAATGATATTAATAATTATAATTGTAAAAATATTAATTTTACTGTTAATGATAGTTATGATACTGATTTTAGTAATTACATAATAATAATACTCGTGATAATACAAATAATAATACTTATGTTAATATTAACAATCCTATTATTTATAAAAAGATACTAATACTAATATTTAAGAAAATAATAATAATTTGTATTATTTTCATAATGATAATAGTAATTAACCTTTTCATCATAATGATAATAATAATTAAAGTTTTAAAATTAATAATAATATCATAAGTAATACTCATAGTAATAATAATAATAGATATAATACTTATATTTTTGATAATAATAATAATAACAATTATGATACTTATAATAATAATTATAATACTAATAATAACAATAATAATAATAATCATAATAATAACAATTATAATCATAAGTTGTCCGCTATTTTGCCGAATGTGATGATCTCGTTCCAATTTGTGCAACCTGAAATATTTCTAGATAAAACATTAGAACAACCCCCCCCCCCCCCCCTTTTATATGCTAGATATGATTTTAACCCAAAATGCATTTTTTTCGTTGTGAAATCTCCACCACCATTTACAAAGTAAGGACAAATTTTTACAAACTAAGGACCCGATACTCAACCCTCCTTTATCATATGGCAATAGTATTTGTTCCCATTTAATCCAATTTATTTTTTTTTCCGTTTCCGTCCCTCCCCAAAAAAAATTTCTTCTTTTTGTTTCGAGAATGTTAATTATTTTAGTAGGCGCGTGAAATAAGGAGAAGTAGTACAATAGAATACTAAAGAGTACCGATTTGATGAGGGTGAGGCGGCCCCCATATGACAAGGACTTAGCCTTCCAATCGGAGAGGTGTTTATCGAACTTTTCAATGATTGGTTACCACGAAGAGGCTTTTGCGGTGGGTACACCAATGGGGAGCCCGAGGTAGGTAACTGGGGTTGTACCTGCCGAGCAATCGATGTAGTTAGCCATTTCATTCACTTCGTTTTTTGGTAAACCAATTCCAAAGAGATTACTTTTCTTTAGGTTTACTTTTAATCCGGATATATTTTCAAAACACTTTAAAAGTTTGGAAATGGTTTTTGCATTACGTTTGCTCCATTCGCCAAAGAAGATCGTGCCGTCTGCATATTGGAGATGGGACACAACTATCTTATCGTGACTGACGCTAATGCCTCGAAATTGGTCATTAACAATTGCACGTTTGGCAAGGATGTTTAAGCCTTCCACGACGATGATGAAGAGAAATGGGGAAATGGGATCACCTTGACGAATGCCCCTACCGGGAGTGAATTCCAATGTCGGGGATCTGTTGATGAGGATAGATATGGAGGACGTGGTGAGGCAAGCTTGGATAAATTTGATCCATTTTTGCCTGAATCCCATGCATTCCATAGTTTCGAAAAGAAAGTCCCATTCGATTCAATCGAATGCCTTTTCAAAATCTACTTTGAAGATGAGGCCCTTTTCTTTTTTTCTTTTTAATTCATCGATTTTTT
Source organism: Rutidosis leptorrhynchoides (assembly GCF_046630445.1). Classification (NCBI taxonomy): domain Eukaryota; kingdom Viridiplantae; phylum Streptophyta; class Magnoliopsida; order Asterales; family Asteraceae; genus Rutidosis; species Rutidosis leptorrhynchoides. The sequence goes on from NC_092337.1 coordinate 253,404,110, forward strand.
CATTTGCGATTAGTACACTATCAAGGATATTCATCCCTTTTAAGAAAGCGGTTTGTTCGATGCCGATTATTTTATGGATGATTTTTGAGAGTCGGTTGGAAAGTATTTTAGTTAGTATTTTGTAGTAGCTTCCGATTAGACATATTGGACGATATTCGTTAAAACCAATTGGGTTGGCCTTTTTTGGAATTGGTGAAAAAGGAGGCATTGCAGCCCTTAGAGTTTTCAGAATTGAGCCAAAACCAATCAAGGGCGTTCAGGAGATCCTCTTTAATCAACCACCAACATTTTTTTGAAGAATTTCATGTTGAAGCCGTCAGGACCAAGAACTTTTGAGCTATTGCAGTCTTGAAGTACCTCCCACACTTCATTTTCAGAAAATCGGGCTTCAAGAATATATTTATCCTCATCGGTGATGTATGAACGATGTGGTTCATTATTAAATGGACAGTTTCCTTTCCTACTTTTAGATTGAAACAGGGATCCGAAATATTTAAGTGCTTCGGATTTAATCACATTTGGGTCTTCGGACCACGATCCATTAAAAGAAATGTTGCGTATGTTATTTTTATTTGCCCTTCTTTTAATGTAGTTATGAAAGTATTTGGAGTTTTCATCGCCCTCGAGGTTCCATTTAATACGGGCTTTTTGTTTTAACATGTAAGTTTTCTTTTTTTCATTTTCGATGTGCTTTATTTTTTCGCTGACCTAGGTTTCTCTTTCTACGTCCGTTAGAGGCCTAGTTTTCGCGGTTTTCTACCATTCATTAGATTTATTGTGGTAATTTTTAATTTATGTGTCGAGGTCGTTTAGTTGTAGACTACATTTTTTAAGTTCCATTTTAAGTTTTTTAGTTTATTTCTGAGTATGCAGTCAGGTCGGTTTCCATTAACAGGTAATTGCCATGTTTTTTTTATGATTTCATTTGCGTTTTTTAGTTTTAACCAGGTGTTAAATATGCGTGTAGATTTTAGGCCAAAATCAACGAAGGAGTTTTTGAGAACGATACGATCAAGTGTTTTGGAGGATACGTTTGGCCAGAGTTGTAAGACACTTTCTGAAATGAGGAAGCGGTCGAGTTTGCTAAATTTTAGTTTGCTTAGGCATATTCGTGTGAATTTCTTCCCACCAAGTGGGAGGTCGATGAGATTAGCATTGTGTATAAAGTTACTAAATTATCGGCCCATGTTTGTTTGAAGATGCAGTTAAGACATTCGGATTTACTTCTTACTTCATTAAAATCGCCAAAGATAATGTGGGGAACATCAATGGAGTCGATAAGTTTGGAAAGTTTGGACCAAAATCTAATTTTCTTTTGGTGGGAGTGTGGACCATAAACATTAATGAAAACCATATCGGAAGCATAACCCACCCATTTGCCTTTGATAGCGATGAAAAATTCACCCTCAATGGCAAGGTCAAAAATAAAAGTGGAAGGATCCCAAATTAAGAGTAATCCCCCCGAGGCTCCAATTGCATCTTTTTGAACAAATTTAAGGCTTGAATTGTACCAAAAAGCTTCAATTAGGGAGTCAGGAGAGTTACCACATTTTGTTTCTTGTAAACCTAGGATAACCGGTGCTTCTTTACTACATATATTTTTAAGCCAGTTGATTTTACCCGCTTGACCCAAACCCCGAATATTAAGAGAAATGCAAATCATTAGAAAAACTTACAAAGCGATTGGATGAGATGGAGTTCAAAGATCGGTGCTCCATCGTATTCCAAGTCCATTGCCAAACTCTTTTGTGTCGATTGAATTGCTAGTTACCTTGTTTGAGGTAGCACCATCTTTGGCTTTTGACGACGACTTAGGCGTGTTACCTGAGGTTTTTGAGGTGAAATTTTCTTTCCGGTTAAGTTGCGAGAATTTTAACTTTTGTGCACTTCGAGCACAATGTTTGATATGAAGGAATTTTGATCGTATACCCTTCTTTGCAGATTCGATGGGTAGTTTTGTAGCATTATGTGTTTTCATTAGCGACTTATGATTCGGGTAATCGCGTGCAATCTTTTTGAAACAGAGGTTATCGGAATATGTCTTATTATTCTTTTTAGTATTGATAGTGCTCTAAATGAACATATATTTAGTATCAATATCCTTCCAATATGTAAAGCTTTTAGTTGCAATTGTTCTATTTTCAAGTAATATTCGTTTAAATAAATAAGTGCGAAGACAAAAGAAGAAAACGACGATTTGAAGACGCAAATGACCAAAAAGCTCAAAAGTACAAGTTAAACTCCAAGTGGTTCCAATTATTGATAATTAACGACTAAATATTGACAAGAGTACAAGCCGCGAAATACAAAGTACTAGATATATAAGCGTACGAAAGGACGTTCAAAAATCCAGAACCGAGACATAAACCGAGCATCAATGCACGAGGCAACGGAGCTAAAATTACAAGTCTACTATGCACAAGAATATAATATAATATATATAATTATATAAAATTATATATATTATATATATATTTAAATAAAGTGTCGGCAAGCTAGAAAACAAGTTGATTGCTGCTGATCCAGCTGGCCATGCGATCGCATGGCCTGGAGGAGTTAATCCCATGCGATCGCATGGGAAGAAAAAGGTGGTCAGGTCCTATAAATTGCAACGTTTGGTCGACGAATTTTACACACTCTTCACACTTCTTTCTTTCTTTCTGTAATCTATATTTATATTTATATTTATATTTAATATTAATTTTAATTTAAGTTTAATAATAATTGGTTTATTGTAAGAAATATTTTACGGGTTTTAAAGTTGGAACTCTGTCCGTGTAACGCTACGCAATAAATAATCACTGTAAGCTATGTTCTTCCTTTTCAAATTAATGTCTCGTAACTAAGTTATTATTATGCTTATTTAAGCTGAAGTAATTGTGATGTTGGGCTAAATATGAAGATGGGGTTATTGGATTTTGTATCATAATTATGGTTTGGACAAAAGACGGAAACTTGTGAACATTGGACTATTGACTATTAATAGGTGGGGGGTATTGTCTAATTGAATGAAGACTCATTGGAACCTGTCAAAACTATCTTCAAATTAGTTAATCTAATAATTATTAAAACAATTACGAATGTCCTATTTAGTGACGTTTGTACGACATCGTTTACAATCATTTAATTAATTATTCGGATTGGGTAATTGATTATTCATTATGGCCAAGTGAATAAATTAATGTATCATGGACTAATTAAAACAGGGGTGGATTACATACAAGGGTAATTGGGGTAATTGGTATAATTGTTAACAAAGTATTAAAACCTTGGATTACACGCAGTCGATAACCTGGTGTAATTATTAACAAAATATTAAAACCTTGTTACAGTTTAAATCCCTAATTAGTTGGAATATTTGATTTCGGGAATAAGGTTAATTTGACGAGCATTTTATAATTATGACCGATGACTATTATGGACAAAAACCAAATAGGTATCAAATAATCCAGGACAAAGGACAATTAACCCAGGGTAATAAACTAAAATCAAAACGTCAAACATCATGATTACGGAAGTTTAAATAAGCATAATTCTTTTATTGTATTTCTCATTGTACTTTTATTTCCTGTCATTTTATTATTCGCAATTTTATATATCGTCATTTAAATATTGTTATTTATTCTACGCACTTTAATTATCGTCATTTATCTTTACGCTTAATATTTAAAATCGATAAACCGGTCATTAAACGGTAAAACCCCCTTTTATAATATTACTACCTATATATAATTATATATATTTGTATATATATAGTTGGTAAAAATATAGTACGTAATCGCTAGCTCCCTGTGGAACGAACCGGACTTACTAAAAACTACACTACTCTACGATTAGGTATACTGCCTATTGTGTTGTAGCAAGGTTTAGGTATATCCCATCTATATAAATAAATAAAACTTGTATCATATTTCGCCGTATTTCATATTAAAAATAATACTATTTCGTACTACACCTCGCACACATCAAGTATCTTCCGTAATCACATGTTTCTTCCGGTTTGCCTTTATTTTATCAATCGTTAGATTGGTGGATAACTCATGTACCTCATCATCTTGAATTGACAAGGTTGGATCGTCAGATATGTTTTGATCAGTAGCCATATTTGCGTGTATAGGTGAACTGCAGACAGATACCGTTGGTGTAGTAGGGACATCTATTACAGATTCGACTACTATTACAAATTCGTTTAGGACAGGTTCACAAGGTGTATCAGGAATGAAACGACCCAACCCGTCTTTAAACTCGATTTTTTTTAAATAGTAAACCATTATCACGCCACTTAAATGGTTACATGATGTCGGCCGATGCATACAAAACATTTAAACATTCAACAAGTTAAAGTTTACATACTTGGCACGAAGGCCCTTAATCAAATGTGTTACAAATTCGACCTTAAAATGATAGTTTTAAACCAAACAACACACGAGCCTGGTTTGGGGCTAAACTACCCAAAACTGTAGGCCGTCTTCCAAAAGCTATACCTACACAATCATCATGAGAATATCTAATTCCCGGCAACCTCATTCCCTTTCTCTGCACTTGTACCTAAAAAGTAAACAACGAGAGGGGTAAGCAAAACATTTAGTGAATGCAATAGTTATACACATACATATATAATATACCTACTTACGACCACTTACCCACATACCGCATACATGCTAGCAAAATAATTAGCCTACCATCGCAAGTATAAAGCTAATAACCTCCAATACCGCAACTAGCATATCCAATAGCATATAAACAACATAATATAATATGCTACGCTACCACAAACACAAACACAATCCATATGGTCAACCATACTCGCGTTATGGTGCTACCGGCTCCATGGTTCACACCATACGCATTATCATGATGCTACCGACTCTATGGTTCACATCGCAACTCGAGTCATACTCTCGTTGAGGCGATACCGGCTCCGTGGTTCACACTACAACACACGTACCTTAGTGGTACCGGCTCCGTGGTTCACACTACAATATAAGTACCATGATGCCACCAGCTCTGTGGTTCGCATCATAGCACATTCGCACATACTATGGCACTTCCGGCTCCATGGATCATGCCATAGCATACAAATAAATATACTATATACATACATCCATAATTATTCCACTCACCTTAACTCCTAGGTGATGATTATACAACTCCGCAAGCTTCAACGCAAGGTACCTAGTACATTAAACACACAATCAACATACCAACTAGTTGGACTAGACACTAACACTTAACTCTTGTGCATTTAATGACCCAATTGCATTAAATGACCCATTTGCACAAAACTGCCCATTCAAAGTCAAGACTATCATTAATCACTAAAAGCTAGTGATTAAAGTCCAATAACACCAACTAAACAAAATTGAGGTATTCTTATGCCCGACCTGCCCAACTAGGTCAACATTCCCATTTGCCCCATTTAAAGTCAAGACCCACAATTTGGTCAAACTCGAACCCCATTAACAAACTTTCACTAACACATAAGTGTGTTAGTGATTCAATGACACCATTAACTCTATAAACTTCAAATCACAAGCCTAAACACTAGATTACAAACCTTAGGGTTTCCATACATCAAGTTTATCCCAAATTTGCTCATTTAACCCTAAAATGGGTCTTACAAGCTACACATGAACAAACCTTAGCTATAAATCAAATTGAACTCGAAACTCAGAGTTAAAACTTACCAATACTATCAAGATGTAGCTAGAGATGTAGGGAACAACTTTAAAACTTGGTCCCGGGCAAGATTTGGTCTCCTTCTTCCCCAAAATGAGCTCTCTCTCTCTAAAACTCTAACTCTCTCTCTAGAATGAAAGTGTGTGTGCAGTAGATATAAAATGAGCTCAAGATAAGAATGGATCTGCATTTGTAGTCTACAAACCGTTCCCTAAGTGAAAAGACCATTTAGTCCCTTAAAAATCCCAAAAAATTAAGGTTAAATTCGTAACCGGCCAGCACCAATATTGCCGCTGCCGGGGACGCCGAAGCAAAACGCTATATTTTTGTAAACTATATTTTTGTAAAAATATATTATTTCGTATTTCGTAAAAATATTTTGTATTTATAACAAGTGTTAAATAAATAAATAAATAAAAATAAATATATATATATATATATATATATATACATATATTTTTAAGAGATTGTCTTTAAAATGTATTTTTATTTAGATTCTTCTAAAAATATAAATTTATTTTTATTAAATTATCTATCTTTTATTTTGTAATATATATATATATATATATATATATATATATATATATATATATATATATATATATATATATATATATATAAGACTTTATTTATAAAATTAAAAAGTACTTTTATTTTTATGATTTTAAAATATAAGTTTATTATATTTTCTATAAATATTTTCTATAATTTAAAATCAAAAAAAATCAAATAAAAAAATAATTAGAAATTGGGCCGAACCTTGTTCGAAACCCGAAACATTTCTGGCATCTTGGGCCATGCGATCGCATGAGCCCAACACCATATAACCATGCGGTCGCATGGTTTGTGCTGACAGAAACAACCTCGTATTGCATTTAATACGAATTAGGGTTATTATTATTATTATTATTTAATCTTTAGGGTTTAATTAAATTGTTATTATTAATTAGATTTTATTTATTTAACATATTTATATTTCTAGTTTTAATATATAATTTGTAATATTAAGATTAAATATTATTATTAATTATATAGATTAATATTTTTATAAAATAATAATATAAAAATAATATTTTTATAAAATTTGTATTTTTATCATTTTAGTATTAATTTATATTTTTATCGTTTATTTCGTAATATTTATCGTTCGTAATTACTTTTAACTTAGTTTTTGCCGTAGTTATTTTATATTTCTAGATCTTTAAAATTTTGCGCTTTAGATTAAGACTTAGGCGCTTTAGAATTTTGCGACGCAGTTTATAGAATTTAGTGCCTTTTAAGTTATTGCCGTTTTGGATATAGAATTCCTTTAAGCTTTAATACCTTTAGACGCAAGTTTTAATATTTAGTTTTTAGACTTTTAAATTTCGACGCTTTACTTTCTTATTTTTATTTTTCGACTTTTTATTTTTCGACCTCTTATTTTTCGACGCTCTTTTTCTTTCTCATTTCCACGCTCTAGTTTTTAGGACATAGATTTTTATCTTCTTTAAATTTCGACAAAAAATTATTTTAAGCGGTTAAATTGATAGACATCCAAATTTTCTGGTTCGTAGTAATAGTTGGATTTGTTAGTGGCGAGTTGTGGGCTTCTGATTTAAAGGGCCCTGGCTACCTGCTGCATCTATTGGCTATTCGAAACGTGGGCAAAATCAGAAAAGTCTATTAATTTAATAACTTTAATAGTATTTATCTTTATAACTAATAGGATATTCAGTGAATGCATCGAGCAAAACGTTCACCACTTTTCATACGTTCACCACCTGTAACTCGATCAAGACATCTAGCCAATAAGAATCATCATCTAGTCGACCGAGTACTCCAATTCAAATTTCCAATAATCCATTTTTTGAACCCGACTTCACAATTGAGAACCCGGAGGATATTCAGGGACAATTCAGAGATCCTGAACCACTAATCATTCCTCCTGAACAACCAATCACTCAACCAGAGATTGTCGAGGAAGAAACCATTAAATCAGAATCCTCTAGTGATTCAGATTCAACAAATTCAATCATAGAAAATCAGGAACCTCTAAGTATGAAAGAACGAATGAGAGCTACACGCACTGGCCAAGGTCATGCCATTACTCAACCAGACAATAATGCACCAGATTATGAAATCAAAGGACAAATCCTACACATGGTAACTAATCAATGCCAATTTAGTGGTACGCCAAAAGAAGATCCAAACGAACATCTTCAAACCTTTAATAGGATCTGTACTCTATTTAAAATCAGAGAAGTTGAGGATGAACAGATCTATCTCATGTTATTTCCCTGGATTTTAAAAGGAGAAGTCAAAGATAGGTTAGAATCGTTACCTGAAGGGGTGATTGATACATGGGATGTTTAGTTGAGAAATTTCTTAAAAGATTATTTTCGACATCTAAAGCCGTGAGACTTCAAGGAGAAATTGTTACATTCGAGCAAAAGCCAAACGAAACATTATATGAGGCGTGAACAAGATTCGAAAAGTTGTTGAGAGGATGTCCTCAGCACGATTTAGACACTTATCAAATAGTACAAATATTCTACCAAGGTGTCGACGTTGCTACACGAAAAGACATCGACACAGCAGCTGGTGGTTCCATTATGAAGAAAATTGCAACCGAAGCTCACAAAATCATTGATAACACAGCCTCTCACTCGCATGAGTGGCATCAGGAAAAAGACATTTTTCGTTCATCTAAAGCGGCTAGAGCCGATTCTAGCCATGACTTTGATTCCGTTTCCGCAAAAATAGATGCTTTCGAGAGATGAATGGAAAAGATGACTAAAGATATTCACGCAATACGAATCAGTTGTGAGCAATGCGGTGGACCACACTTAATGAAAGATTGTCACATTAAGCAAACGATGGAAAAACGTGAGAATGTTTCCTACATGAACCAAAGACCGGGAAATAATTATTAAAATAATTATCAACCGCCAAGGCCAAACTTTAATCGAAATTAAAACATTCTTTACAATTCAAATGGACCCAACAATAACTCGTATAACCAACAAGGTCCGAATAACCAACCAACTCAAAACAACACTTTCAATCAACAAAGACCTAGATTGTATAAACCACCACAACAAACCGAAGATAAAAAGTCAAATCTGGAAGAAAAGGTACAAAAGCTAGTTGAATCTCAAACATAATTTATTACAACTCAAACCCAAATAAATGAGAGGTTTGATCAGTCATTAAGAACTCAACAAGCTTCCATTTTGAATATAAAAAAACACGTAGGTACTCTTGCTAGCATGATGAGTGAGAGGGAACATGGAAAGCCACCGAGTGATACTGAAGTAAATCCTAGAAATGAGAATGTTAATATGGTATCAACGAATTCTGAAAAACCAGCATCAGAAGACGGGAAGGTTTTTGATGTGAGTAACGAAGAAGAAGTTACAACACCACCACCACCACCCGAGTATGTAAAGCCAGTGGTGGCACCCTACAGACCACCCATCCCGTTTCCAAGAAAAGGAGTTGAGTATGAGCAAGTGATAGGTAATAAAATTTGTGATACCTTTGGAAAGAAGAAGAAGAATAAGAAAGTGCAAGAAACAAAAATCGTAAAAATAAACCCGGTTAAGACAGTTCCACTGAAACCTCCACCCAGGTTGGGTGATCCTGGTGAATTTATTGTTCCTTGTCTACTTAGTGATTGTGTCATGTATGATACACTAGCAGATTTAGGTGCGAGTATAAGTGTAATGCCTCTTTCATTATATAAGAGATTAGGTGTAGGTGAGTTAAGTCCAACGGAAATGAGTGTTCGACTCCTTGATAAAACCATTAAGCACCCAATTAGAATTGCTGATAACATACCCGTTCAAGTAGGTAATTTAATCTTTCTAGTCGAATTTATTGTCATTGACAAAGAAGAGGAATCAAACATTCCTCTAATTTTAGGTTGACCATTCTTAGCATCCACCGGGGCATTATTTAATGTAAGAGATGGTAGAATGACGCTTAGTGATGGTGACAAATCGGTCACCTTTGTGATTCGAAAGTCTAAATCTCCACCAACCAAAACCGTTGAACCAATAAAGACGATTGGTAAGAACTACGTTGTTTTACCAACTCCAACGGTAGTGCTTAGCAATAATAAAATGCCTAAGTGTGGGGAAGATGAAGTAACACCTAATGATGACCTGATAACAAAGAACCCCATTGTTGATGCGAAATTAAATGATCCCGTTATTAACAGTTCAATGAAGAAACTTATTAAACGGATTCGCGATGCCAGAACCAAGGGCAACTTTAAGTTATGTAACCGGTTAGTATCAAATCTATCGCCTAAAGAAAAGGCGAAACTAGTTGAATTTGTGGATATTACACAGGAATCCGACCAATGGCTTAAAGCAAAAGTCACATATATGCAAGTTGATTATGGTCCAAGAGAAATTGACGATGAAGTTAATCACAATTTCGACACCACAGCTACCTAAGTGTGGGGAGATTCAAATGTTCTAAAAAGAAAACGTTGTCTAGAGTTAGTTGTTATGTTCTCGTATAGTTCTGAGAATGGAATTCGATTGGTCTTTTCCACTAGCAGACACTAAAGAACTAGTTTTCTCCCTCCATTCTGAATTTTTGTTTTGTAGATTTTATATGAAATTACTATGCTTTTTAAATTTAAGTTTTGTGTAAATTTTTTAAAAAACAAAATTTACTTTATTTCATTAAGTTTAAAAAAATGATTTCTAAAATTCGTCGTAAGTTAAAGACTAGGTCGTAGAACCGAAATTGCTTTACCCAAAGACGGGGCGAAAAATTTTGTTATCATTATTTTTAATATTATTGATCTAAAATATCCCAAAAAAAATTAAAAACTCGATAATCTTTGCTTATTAAAACACTCGCTTTAAAACGACAATTTTTAATTATTTATTTAAATTGTTTTAATAAATAAAGGTTTTATAAAATATATATATATATATATATATATATATATATATATATATATATATATATATATATATATATATATATATATATATATATATATATGTTTGTATTTTATGTTATGTACAAATAAGGTAAAACATCGTACTTTCAAAGACTGGCATTAAGTTCAGCAAAAACTACTAATTTTGACGATAAGACGCAAAACATATGTGAAATTACAACAAAAGGAATGAAAGATGAGGCGCTCCATCTATCATTCGACGAGCTTTGTAATTACAAACTGGGTATTTTTAATCACTTTTCTATACTAATCACCCTCATCTATAATTATAGTCTGATTTCATACAAAGAGGGCATTGCATGATCTCAAGTGTGGGGAAGGGTTATAAATTCTCTCGAATTTACACTTAGTTTAATTGCCAAATTTTGTGAAACTTTGAAAAATTTTCAACTAAATGAATTCAAAATCATGTTTATACATATTTATGAACTGTAAAACTAGGTGTTAATACCGAAATTATTGTTACCTCGGAAAGGACATAAATTGAGGAACAACCCAAAACGTTTGAATTCATTTAAAATGGAATAAAGGAGAATAAAAAGGCAAAGAAAAGAATAAATAAAAGCTAAGTGTGGGAAGAATGCATCAAGTTCTTTAAAACAGATATCACATATTTTTGTACAAGATTATTGCAGGTACTTTTGTTTTGGACTAAACTAATCAGTTTTACCCAATTTACTGTAGTATATTTGAAAGAAAGATGGATCTACACGATGAATCAATTCCATCATTAAAAGGAAGTAAAGTCTTCCGAAAAAGAAATGCGCTTCTTGATTTAGGTCAAAAAGTTATCATCCAGACCAGTTGTAGAGTCTACAAAAAACCTTGAATAGTTTAATCTAAAATCAGCTGGAAATCCACGGACCTCAGCATCAAACAGGGTCGCCATGTGGTCAGAGTTAGCCTAACCATGAGAGGATCTGTCTCGTAAAATGAGGAGGGCACCATGCAAATTAGCTTGATACGACTAATGAATCAGACCCCCAGAAAGGATAATCTCCTTAAAGATTAAAAATCAGCTTTTAAGACTGATATTACTCAATCCTTGAGATTGACCTTAAAGATTGAGAATTCAAACTTATGGAATTCAATGATATCTAAACTCGAGCTTGAACGAGAAAATATTTTGATCAAATTAAAACCGATTTGTTTTCTGAAAACCCATTTTCAATGCGTTCATTACCATTGAACGTAAAATCCTAAGAATTCATCGGAATTCATTAGGTCACCTAAACCAAATCGGGTGTCAACCGTAAGAACGGTGGTTGCATAGCATGGTCGAAGACAAGAACTTGTGCCAGACCGAAAAATTATAGGGTGATCTTTACTATTTCTCCTACAAATGATAGTAATTGCATCTGACACATTGTGGACCATGATTATCTGCATGTCATTAGACATCGCATTAACAGTTGCTTGTTCAACGCTTTCCTTTACAACCGGACGGTCGTTTATCAAAAGGTAATATACGGGACAAGTAAACTGGACGTGTGCTTTCCTAATACAAGGTTAGCAAGTGGGTGACACAAAACCGCAAGTTTTGAACTAAAATTTTAAAATTTGAAACCCACAAAATCCACAAAAACATTTTGCAAACACCGGTGAAGGGTTATTTCGGAAAACTCATCTAGGGTAAAAGCTAGAATGAATTTTCCAAAGATCAAATGTTTTCATAAAGATCCAATTTCCTTAAGGATCTAAATTTTCATAGTCACGTGGGACTTTAAACCGCCTTTCCAATGTGCACTTTGCTTTGGAAACCGAAAGTAAATCGGCTATTTGATTGCAAGTGTCGTTGACGTGAACCCGAGGCAACTGTGGATGGCACACTCAACTATAACCATGGTTCTATTGTTACTATCATTGTTTATACCATCGTACCAAAATCACTGATGTATAAATTGTGAGAATAAAAAAGTGATTCGAGTGAAGAGTGATTTAATTCAAGTTCTGTATTGCTTGAGGACAAGCAATGTTCAAGTGTGGGGATATTTGATAGTGCTCTAAATGAACATATATTTAGTATCAATATCCTTCCAATATGTAAAGCTTTAAGTTGTGATTGTTCTATTTTCAAGTAATATTCGTTTAAATAAATAAGTACGAAGACAAAAGAAGAAAATGACGATTTGAAGACACAAATGACCAAAAAGCTCAAAAGTACAAGTTAAACTCCAAGTGGTTCCAAATATTGATAATTAACGTCTAAATATTGACAAGAGTACAAGCCGCGAAATACAAAGTACAAGATATCTAAGCGTACGAAAGGACGTTCGAAAATCCAGAACCGAGACATAAACCGAGCATCAACGCACGAGGCAATGGAGCTAAAATTACAATTCTACTATGCACAAGAATATAATATATATATATATATATATATATATATATATATATATATATATAAATAATTATATAAAATTATTTATATATTTAAATAAAGTGTCGGCAAGCTAGAAAACAAGTTGATGGCTGCTGATCCAGCTGGCCATGCGATCGCATGGCCTGGAGGAGTTAATCCCATGCGATCGCATGGGAAGAAAAAGGTGGTCAGGTCCTATAAATTGCAACGTTTCGTCGACGAATTTTACACACTCTTCACACTTATTTCTTTCTTTTCTGTAATGTATATTTATATTTATATTTAATATTAATTTTAATGTAAGTTTAATAATAATTGGGTTATTGTAAGAAATGTTTTACGGGTTTTAAAGTCGGAACTCTGTTCGTGTAACGCTACTCGATAAATAATCACTGTAAGCTATATTCTTCCTTTTTAAATTAATGTCTCGTAACTAAATTATTATTATGCTTATTTGAGCCGAAGTAATTGTGATGTTAGGCTAAATATTAAAATGGGGTTATTGGATTTTGTACCATAATTCGGGTTTGGACAAAAGACCGACACTTGTGAACATTGGACTATTGACTATTAATAGGTGGGGGTATTGTCTAATTGAATGAAAACTCATTGGAACCTGTCGAACCTATCTTCAAATTAGTTAATCTAATAATTATTAAAATGATTACGAATGTCCTATTTAGTAACGTTTATACGACATCGTTTACAAACATTTAATTAATTATTCGGATTGGGTAATTGATTATTCATTATGGCCAAGTGAATAAATTAATGTATCATGGACTAATTAAAACAGGGGTGGATTACATACAAGGGTAATTGGTGTAATTATTAACAAAGTATTAAAACGTTGGATTACACGTAGTCGATAACCTGGTGTAATTATTAACAAAGTATTAAAACCTTGTTAAAGTTTAAATCCCTAATTAGTTGGAATATTTGACTTCGGGAATAAGGTTAATTTGACGAGCATTTTATAATTATGACCGATGGACTATTATGAACAAAAACCAAATAGGTATCAAATAATCCAGGACAAAGGACAATTAACCCAGGGTAATAAATTAAAACCAAAATGTCAAACATCATGATTACGGAAGTTTAAATAAGCATAATTCTTTTATTGTATTTCTCATCGTACTTTTATTTCCTGTCATTTTATTATTCGCAATTTTATATATTGTCATTTAAATATTGTTATTTATTCTACGCACTTCAATTATAGTCATTTATCTTTACGCTTAATATTTAAAATCGACAAACTGGTCATTAAACGGTAAAATCCCCTTTTATAATATTACTACCTATATATAATTATATATATTTGTATAAATATAGTTGCTACAAATATAGTACGTAATCGCTAGCCCCCTTTGGAACGAATCGGACTTACTAAAAACTACACTACTCTACGATTAGGTACACTGCCTATAGTGTTGTAGCAAGGTTTAGGTATATCCCATCTATATAAATAAATAAAACTTGTATCATATTTCACCGTATTTCATATTAAAAATAATACTATTTCGTACTACACCTCGCACACATCAATTATCTTCCGTAATCACATGTTTCTTCCTATTTGCCTTTATTTTAGCAATCGTTAGATTGGTGGATAACTCATGTACCTCATCATTTTGAATCGACAAGGTTAGATCGTCAGATATGTTTTGATCAGTAGCCATATTTGCGTGTATAGGTGAACTGTAGACAGATACCGTTGGTGTAGTAGGGACATCTGTTACAGATTCGACTGCTATTACAGATTCGTTTAGGACAGGTTCACAAGGTGTATCAGGAATGAAACGACCCAACCCGTCTTTAAACCCGATTTTTTTAAATAGTAAACCATTATCACGCCACTTAAATGGTTACATGATGTCGGCCGATGCATACAAAACATTTAAACGTTCAACAAGTTAAAGTTTACATACTTGGCACGAAGGCCCTTAATCAAATGTGTTACAAATTCGACCTAAAAATGATAGTTTTAAACCAAACAACACATGAGCATGGTTTGGGGCAAAACTACCCAAAATTATAGGCCGTATTCCAAAAGCTATACCTACACAATCATCATGGGAATATCTAATTCCTTGGCACCCCCTTCCCTTTCTCCGCACTTGTACCTAAAAAGTAAACAACGAGAGGGGTAAGCAAAACGCCTAGTGAATGCAATAGTTATACACATACATATATAATATACCTATTTGCGACCACTTACACACATACCGCATACATGCTAGCAAAATAATTAGCCTACCATCACAAGTATAAATCTAATAACCACCAATACCGCAACTAGCATATCCAATAGCATATAAACAACATAATATAATATGCTACGCTACCACAAACACAATCCATATGGTTAACCATACTCGCGTCATGGTGCTACCGGCTCCGTGGTTCACACCATACGCATTATCATGATGCTACCGGCTCTATAGTTCACATCGCAACTTGAGTCATACTCTCGTTGAGGCGATACCGGCTCCATGTTTCACACCTCAACACTCGTGCTATAGTGCTACCGGCTCCGTGGTTCACACTATAACACACGTACCTTAGTGCTACCGGATCTGTGGTTCACAATACAATACACGTACCATGATGCCACCGGCTCTGTGGTTCGCATCATAGCACACTCGCACATACTATGGTACTTTCGGCTCCATGGATCATGCCATAGCATACAAATAAATATACTATATATATACATCCATAATTATTCCACTCACCTTAACTCCTAGGTGATGATTATTCAACTCTGCAAGCTTCAACGCGAGGTACCTAGTACATTAAACACACAATCAATATACCAACTAGTTAGACTAGACACCAACACTTAACTCTTGTGCACTTAATGACCCAATTGCATTAAATGACCCATTTGCACAAAACCGCCCATTCAAAGTCAAGACTATCATTAATCACTAAAAGCTAGTGATTAAAGTCCAATAACACCAACTAAACAAAATTGAGGTATTCTTATACCCGACTTGCCCAACTAGGTCAACATTCCCATTTGCCCCATTTAAAGTCAAGACCCACAATTTGGTCAAACTCGAACCCCATTAACAAACTTTCACTAACACATAAGTGTGTTAGTGATTCAATGACACCATTAACTCTATAAACTTCAAATCACAAGCCTAAACACTAGATTACAAACCTTAGGGTTTCCATACATCAAGTTTACCCCAAATTCGCTCATTTAACCCTAAAATGGGTCTTACAAGCTACACATGAACAAACCATAGCTATAAATCAAATTGAACTCGAAACTCAGAGTTAAAACTTACCAATACTATCAAGATGTAGCTAGAGATGTAGGGAACAACTTTAAAACTTAGACTCGGGCAAGATTTAGTCTCCTTCTTTCCCAAAATGAGCTCTCTCTCTCTAAAACTCTAACTCTCTCTCTAGAATGAAAGTTTGTGTGTGGTAGATATAAAATGAGCTCAAGATAAGAATGGATCTGCATTTGTAGTCTACAAACCGTTCCCTAAGTGAAAAGACCATTTAGTCCCTTAAAAATCCCAAATTTAAGGTTAAATTCGTAACCGGCCAGCACCAATATTGCGACCGTAATCCCCAAAATTGCGGCCGTAATCCCCAATATTGTGGTCGTAACTTTGGCTGTTTTCAGAAACATGTCTCATTGCTCAAAAGTTGCGGCCGTAAGGCCATAAATTACGACCGTAATTTTTGGTTTCCAGGCCCTTTTTCATTTTATGACTAGATTAAACACACATGGCTAAATTCAAACACAATAAAGATCGAATACACACCTTTGGACTTCGCTGGTCGACCAAAGCAACATCCCAAAGGAAAAACGGGTTGTTACAACTCTCCCCCACTTGAATCGGAGTGCGTCCTCGCGATCCAAGCCGCAAAACAAAAAGGAAGATACACTAAAATGAACTCTTCGGGTTCCCAAGTGATTTCCGAACCCTTTCTATGTCGCCATTGAACTTTATAAGTTCTCACCTCTTTGTTACGCAACAACTTGATCTTCTCATCAAGAATGGCTATCGGTTCTTCAACGTACTCTAATTTGTTGTTCAAAGTGATTTCATCTAATGGTACCCAAGTCGAAGCATCCGCAAGACACATGCGGAGATGGGAAACATGAAATGTGTTATGAATTCCCGCAAGCTCTTCGGGTAACTCTAGTCTATAAGCAACCTCACCAACACAAACCAAAATTTTGAAAGGCCCAATAAATCGTCTAACTTCCCCCGTTTTCGAAATTGAATAACACCCTTCCACGGTGAAACCTTAAGCATCACCATGTCACCTTCTTGGAACTCAATTGGTCGCCTTTGTTTATCGGCATAAGATTTTTGTCTATCTTGCGCCGCCTTAATTCGAGCCCGAATCATCTCAATTTTAATATTTATCTCTAAAAATAAATCAGTACTCCCGATTTCTCTTTGTCCCACTTCCCCCCCAACAAATAGGAGTTCGAAACCTTCGCCCATAAAGCATCTCATACGGTGGCACTTCAATACAAGCATGGTAACTATTATTGTACGAGGATTCCACCAAAGGCAAGTGCTCATCCCATTACCACCAAAATCAATAACACACGCCCGTAGCATATCCTCCAAAGTCTGATTCGTACGCTCGGTTTGACCGTCCGTTTGGGGATGATATGCCGTGCTCATCTTCAATTGAGCACCCATATCTTCATGAAACTTATTCCAAAATTGAGACGTGAAACGAGTATCTCGATCCGAAACAATAGATATAGGAACCTCATGCCTTGATATCACTTCCTTGATAAAAAACTTAGATAAAGTCTCCGACGATATCATCTCCTGGATAGGAAGAAATAATGTACTTTTCGTCAACGATCAACTATCACCCAAATCGTATCAAATTGGGTTCTCGCCGTCTTTGGTAACTTTGTAATAAAGTCCATGATAATATGCTCCCACTTCCACTTAGTGATTTCTAATGGTTGTAACATACCATACGGCTTTTGGTGTTCGGCCTTAACTTGCAAACACATGACACATTGTTCAACATACTTTACAACATCACGTTTCATGACCAGCCACCAATACTCTTTCTTAAAATCAAGGTACATCTTCGTCGCGCCTGGATGAATGGAATACTTTGACTTATGTGCTTCATCAAGTAGCACTTGTCGGTAATTGCCCATCTTAGGCACCCACACTCGTCCTTGAAAGGACAACAAACTATGCGGGCCTAAGGTAATAGACTCCTTTTGCCCCATGATTTGTTCTTCATGCTTGTTGTTAACAAAAGCTTCGATTTGTACCTCACCAAGCTTTACAAGAAAAGCATTAGTAATAGTCATGCATATCCATCCTACTCGTATCGTCGGATGTTGAATCTTTCAACTCAACGCATCCGTGACCACATTCGCCTTACCCGGATGGTAAGTATCTCACAATCATAATCCTTTACCACATCCATCCATCTACGCTGACAATAGTTCAAATCTCATTAATGGATGACTCGGGTAACATGTTTGTAGGTGATGATGTTCTCCAAATATTTTTTCAACATTACTCAAATTTTCTTGGTAACGCTTCTGTGTGCGAGGATATTTTGATCTAAGATCTTTATTTGTTAACCGAAATTCACATTAGAAAGCTTCGTTTACGCTTCGGCGTGTTTCAAATCAAGAGGTAAAGAATGCAATTTTTGGAATCGGAGATAATAAATACCCGGGTCCTGATGGCTATTCGGCTTTCTTCTTCAAGGAAGCGTGGGATATTATAGGGGAAGATGTGACTAAAGCGGTTCAAGATTTTTTTTTTCTTTTTTCTAATGGTCAGATTCTCAAAGAAATTAATAACACCATCATTACTCTATTGCTGAAGGTTCATATTACGAGAAAAGTTAATGATTATTGCCCGATTTCGTATTGTAATGTTATTTACAAATGTATTAGCAAGATTATTTCGAATCGGATAAAAAGTAGCCTTGTTGATGTAGCGAGCACTAATCAATCAGCTTTTATCCTGGAGCACCGGATTGCCGACAATATTCTTCTCACTCAGGAAATCATGAAGAATTATCATCCGGATCCAGGAGTGTCAAGATGTGCCTTTAAAGTTGATATTCAAAAATCTTACGATACGTTTGACTGGAGGTTTTTAGAGTTCACCCTCACATGGTTTGGCTACCCTCAGAAGATGGTAGAATGGATTATTGCATGCGTTACTACAACGTCGTATTCCATATATGTTAATGGGGAACTTCACAGTTTCTTTAAAGGCAAGAGGGGATTGCGCCAAGGGAATGCTTTATCTCCATACCTATTCACGCTTGTCATGGAAGTTCTCGCCTTAATGTTAAAAAGAAATGTTGAGCGTTTCTACTGCGTTTCGGTATCATCCCAAGTGTGATAAGCATCGCATTATCAACTTGTGCTTTGATGATACGCATAATGATCTGTCTCAAATAGACATTGTTAACAACGTTCCTGCTAGAGCGTACCCGGCGTGAGCCACCCCGGGTAGGCAACATCTTCCTGACCTCACCTTAGCAAACCGATCAGGAGGCCACTCATGCGTGCATCCGGGAGATTCCATACCGGACAAAGGCCAGCCGGAACGCTACCCAATGCCAGCCAGAATAGGCTACCGGTACCATTTAGCCGGGAACAAAAGCATTAAGGAGCCGGGAACCGTGTCACCACATAAAAAGGCCTACTGGACCATGGACGTCTTGCACCCAACGACTTTTATAAGATTACCCATTAACCGGCTACAATCTCGCCCGGTCATAACACTATTGAGAAGAAACACTGAGTAAAACATCAGATAGAACCTTCTTGACTGAACAAGTTATCCATCCGTCATGTCATGAACAGATCTACCACACTCTACGTACTACCGCACCTTCCTGGATTAGACATATCGACATGGCATAATGACACCATTCCGGAACAAATACGTTGTCTCGGAATAAGGCACTGTCCCAGAACGAGTACTTGATCCCGGAAAAACATACAAACAAGCTGCACGCCACGTCAGCCCACAAATCTAGGAAAGTTTGTTAGGACCTGTTCGTTATTCCCATGAAAGGGACAGGTGCCACGTCAACCTTGGGCTCAACAAAGTATGTTACAACCATGAAAGGGACATGTGCCACGTCACCATTCCCTCGTAACACCTATAAATACATGATCAAAAGTCATTCATAAAACAACACTAGATGCATTAATGTTACTCTGACAAAATTAATTACGATAACATCTCTCCAGCTGATAACACAACTCCGATTAAGATTCCGGTCATCATCAGAGTTAATCCTCACTCTAAGATATTAACTTATTCGATTGCAATCGAATAAGGTTAATTCCGTCGATTGTTTTACGCCCTTGAAATCTAAATTTCAAATCGGGGTTCGCACAATTATTGGAGTTAAAACATTCGATCCACTCTTTTTCCCAAACCAAGCACTCAAACTCGAAATCTATTGACACGAAACAATTTTGGTTTGATCAAATGGCGCTATCTAAAGGTACGAAATTAATCACTCCTCACCCCAACGAGCTAGAAGATAAAGAAGCAAGCCCAAATAACACAGCTAATGCTAAGGTATACATGATTCACTCATGGGTCGCTGGGATCAACGAAAGGCAGGGGCGTTAGATGAATGACAGCACGAACTAATCGTCTTCCCGTCATTATTCAATATTAACCCTTCTTCAGACCCTGTTATCATTCAGGCACACATCTCCAATTACCAAATTGGACGAATATACACTGACACCGGTGCAGGAGCAGAGGTCATGTTCGAACACTATTTTTTGCAGTTACCGGAGAGCATCCGCCGGTAAAAAAAAGTCGCAACCTCACCACTAGCAGGATTCAACAGTGCTTCAACCTGGCCGGTAGGCTCCATCACATTGGAAGTTGTATTGGGGAAATTACCTTTTCAAAGTACTACAGACATAGAATTCTCTATCGTCAAAATAGACTCACGGTACAACGTCATCCTTGGGCGTAAATCCATGCAAAAATTTGGAGCAATCACATCTACGGTACACGGCATGCTAAAATTTCCAACCCCAGCCGGCATAGCAACCATCTGGACACAAGAGATGGAGTCGGTTGAGTGTTCGCAAATATTTAAAGGTACAGATCACATCATAGTGCATGATGACGGTTATGTGTCACCAAATCCTAAGTACCCAGAGCAAAGGATCCAGGTCGGAATGACTCTGAGCGCTAACGCAAAGTACACACTTTGCAAACTCCTAGCGGCAAACATCGATGTCTTCGCCTGGGAGCCATCCAACATGACTGGGGTCCCTCGCGAGATAACACAGCACCGGATAAATGTGAACCCAAACATCACACTGGTTGTCCAAAAGAAAAGAGTAATGGCGTTAGAAAGAAGAAAATTCCTGGATGAGGAGGTACAACGCCTGGTCGATACCGGTATAATGAAGAAAGTGAAATATCAGACATGGGTGGCAAATCCTATGATGGTAAAAAAAGAAGACGGCTCTTGGCGCATGTGTGTCGACTACTAAGAAATCAAAAAAGCTTGCCCAAAAGATAACTACCCCTTACCAGAAATCGACTGGAAAGTTGAATCCCTCTAGGGTTTCAGGTTTATGAGCTTCCTGGATGCGGACAGAGGCTACCAACAAATACCAATGGCAGAGGTGGACGAGGAAAAAACAGCATTCTTCACAAACAAAGGCATCTTTTGTTATACCAAAATGTCATTCGGATTAAAGAATGCCGAAGCAACGTACCAACAGCTAATAGACAAAGCATTCCAGGACCAAATCGAACGAAACATCGAAGCATATGTAGACGACATAGTCATCAAAAGTAAAACGGAAGAATAAATGATTTTAGATATCATTGAAACCTTCGAATCGCTACGTAAAATCAATATGAAGCTAAATTCATCAAAATGCTCTTTCAGAATGGAGGAAGGCTGGTTCTTTGGGTTCACGGTTACCCCGAGAGAAAGCAAGGCGAACCCAAAAAAAATTCAAGCAATCGAAAACATGCAGTCGCCCAGGAATAAAAAAGACGTGCAAAGCTTAAATGGAAAACTAGCGGCACTAACAAGATTCCTGTCACGGCCTGCCGACAGATCTCTCCCATTTTTCAAACATTAAAGGGTTGCTTGAGCAAAAAAGACTTCGTCTGGACGGAGGAGGCCGAGAAGGCCTTCCAGGATGTGAAGGCATTCCTAAAAGAACTGCCCACACTAACGGTACCAATACCAGGAGAAACCCTCACGGTATACATCGCTGCCTCCTCCGAGGCAATTAGTGTGACGACCCCGTCAAAACACTTAACGGATCCGTCAGTTGGTCCCATAACTTGATCGGACTTAAATGAATTAAATAAACAAAGTTGCATTCTTTTATTTCAAAATGTTGCCCAAAAAGGAAACAAACCCAATTAAGTAGTTTAAAATCAACCAACCATAGTAATGAACCAAAAGTTGACACAAAACATTGCCAACAAACCCACAATTTAATTTATCCAAAATAGAATGCAAACTTAAGTTTCATAAAATCTGCCCAAATGCATGCAGACTCTTCTAACGACAGCGGAAGCATCAAATAACTCAAGTACCTGTGAAAACATGCAAGTAAACTGTCAACACAAAGGTTGAGTGAATTATAGGTTTAAATAAATAAGTAAACTTTAGACCACAAGATTTAAAAATGTTAGAAAACATTAAACATTATTCCATTATCAATGAGCCACCTGGTAACCACTTAACCCTTTATTTACCCTTGCCAAACACAATAAAAATATACACTTGGACAGTGTATCTACAACAAATTACGAAGTACTAAACATTCCGATTATAAATTGCTAGCGCGACTAGCTCAAAATGGGGTTGTCAAACCCGATAGATCTATCCGTAGGATTCGCGTTCACCGGTAGAAACCAATGATTACAGTTACCAGACTAGGGAATATTTTTGTCCAACTCACAATGAATAATTAAATTTAACTGTTACTTGTGTCTAACCGTAAATAAAAATCTGCATGTAATCACATCCCAAAAAGTATACTTTGAAAAGTATGTAAAAACGGGACTATAACTCACCTTAAATAGCAACTGAAGAAATCTCACAAAAAAGCGAACAGCAAGTAAAGTAAAGTGATCAAGAAAGATCACAACGCCGACCTATAAATAAAGCAGGTCGAAATAAATAACTAACTTAGGTCAAGTCTTAGTATGATAGCTATTGTACATGTTGCAAGTAGACATAGAACATTACTCAGCAAGCATCGGTTTGATTGGAACAGCATAAGGACACATGCTTTCTATTTTTAGAAAGTTTCTATTTTTAGCAGGTTTCCATTTTTGGAAAGTTTTCTATTTTTGAAAAGTTTCTATTTTTGGAAAGTTTCTATTTTTGGAAAGTTTCTATTTTTGGAAAGTTTCCAAATTTAGAAATTTCTATTTTTAGAAAGTTTTGAAGTTAGGAAAGTTTCCTTATTTAGAAAGTCAACAGAAGTCAACTGAAAGTCAAAGTCAACCGAAAGTCAACTCAAAAGTCAACATTGGTCAAACATAGTCAACATTAATTTGAAAAGTGTAAATTATAATAATAACTTAGGTTATAATGTTTATTAAAGTCAAAAGTGTATAATAATGTCTTAACATAAGTTTAATTAAATAAAATGAATTATTAAAGTTAATATAAGTTGAAATGTTATAATTAATATAACATAAGTATTTAATTAATTAATTAAATATTAATCATATTATAAATATTATTAATAATAATAATCTTTAAATCATATCATAAGTATTATAAATTAATAATGAATTATTAATTATATCATAAGTTTCTAATTAAAATTATTAAATCATAAGTATTTAATAATTAAATCATAATTAAATAATAATTAAGTCTTATAATAATTAAATAATAATTTATTCTTTATTATAAGTCTTATAATAATTTCTCAAAAATAAAGTTAATACTTATCATAAGTATTTTCCTTTAATAATAAAAGTATTATTAATCATAAGTTTAATTAAAATGTTAATTAAATCATAATTAATAATTAAATGATATAATAAATATTTATATCATAAGTTTTAAATAATAATAATTACTTCTTTTATCATAAGTAATTAATTAATAATGAAATCCATTAATTTTAACATAAGTTTAATAATTAACCATAAGTTTTAAGTTTAAAAGTTCATCGGGTCGTATCTTGAGCCCCGGATGTTGGTTTCGGGCAAGCCACATATGCAACTTCACCTACTCAAACCACCCGACACAATTATGAACTCAAGAACACTCCAAGAACAGTCCCTAGGTCGTGGATATCAGCCATGACAACATTTGAGAAATCAATTTACTCAAAACAGTAATTCGGGCACAACGGGTGAACCGTGGCTCGGATTTAGGTGACCCGAACATGAAAATTCGTCTCACCATCAGTTCTAACCAAATGACACACCCTAAAGACACCAAGGATGGTCACAAAGTCGAACCCAACCTTGTTCATGCCAAGAACACCTTTCAATCTTTAACAAAAACCAAATTAAGCATATCTAGGGCTCCGGGAATCGAAACGACATGAATCCGGAGTCTAAAATTAATGTCTTGATGAGAGGAACTCATTTACATACTTTATTTTAACATTCATATCAGTTACAAAGTCAGAAAACACGAATCAAACTGCTGTCCAAATTTTACAAACCGAAAACATATGCAAACGAGTAATTCTACGCATCCAAACAACATTACAACAACTAATATACATCATACTAATAATATGAACACAAAATACAGAAATATGAATAGAAATTAAAAGTTCTAGGGTTAGGGTTTATACCCTAATCGAGAATCAAAGTATATAATCGCGTAGAGAACGAAGAGAGGAACACGTTTATGCTAGTTATCTCTTGATCCAAGCTTGCAAATTAATGAAGATGATGATAATGGTGGTGGTAGGCAACGGCTATGGAGAAGGGAGAAGAGGGAGAGAAAAACTAAATTAGGTTTAGATGAAAGTAGAAGTAAAATTGCAAAAATGGGAAAACAAGAGCCAACACTCCCTCCCCTTGGGAGTGTTCGGCCGAATTTGCAAGGGGTGGGCCCCTTAGTGGGCCAACTTGTCCATTATTGAAAAACGTGCAATTCCTGATGGCCCGAATGCCCGAACGAATCCCGAAACGCGAAAACACGCTTACGCGATTAAAATTTCGGAAAGATAACAAACGAGCGACGAAAAATAAATATAAATACACCTATTAATAATATGATCATAAAATATCATATTTAAAATATTTAGGATTTAAAAATCCCGAAAGCTCGACCGTTGGTTTTAAAACCGAAAAGATTCACCGAATAGAAATCCGCGAGACGTAGAAACGTATAAATTAAAATATGAATACATATATTCACATAACACATAATAATTATTATATATATATTATTACAAAAATAATAATATAGGTCATAGAAATGACATGGCACACTAACAGTTAATGGTCGTTAAATAATTAACGGTGCAGGGGTTGACTCGGCATCTGAGAACAAATGCGGGTACTTCTGCTTCATTTGGTCTTCATGCTCCCAAGTGAACTCGGGACCGCGTCTAGCGTTCCATCGGACCCGAACAATAGGAATTCTGCTCTGTTTAAGAGTCTTAACCTCTCGGTCCATGATCTCAACTGGCTCCTCAATAAAATGCAATTGCTTGTCAACTTGAAGTTCCTCCAAAGGAATAGTCTGATCAAATTCAGCCAAACACTTCTTTAAGTTCGAAATATGGAAAACATCGTGAACAGCACTGAGTTCTTGTGGCAACTTCAAACGATAAGCCACCGGTCCAACTCTTTCAATGATCTCAAACGGTCCCACGAAACGAGGACTTAACTTCCCTCTTTTACCAAAACGAATAACACCCTTCCAAGGCGAAACTTTTAACATAACACGATCACCAACTTGAAATTCAACATCTTTCCTTCCTTTGTCGGCATAACTCTTTTGCCAACTTCTAGCAGTTCTCAACCTTTCTTTAATTTGCACAATCTTCTCAGTAGTCTCGTGAATAATCTCTGGACCTGTAAGTTGAGCATCCCCAACCTCATTCCAACAAATAGGAGACCTACATTTCCTACCGTACAAAGCTTCAAACGGTGCGGCTTTAATACTTGCGTGATAACTATTGTTATAAGAAAACTCAGCTAACGACAAATACTTATCCCACCCATTCCCAAAATCAATCACACAAGCTCGCAACATATCTTCTAATGTCTGAATGGTCCTCTCACTTTGACCATCCGTTTGAGGATGATAAGCGGTGCTCATATCCAATCTAGTGCCCAAGGCTTCTTGCAATGATTGCCAAAATCTCGATACAAATCGACTATCTCTGTCGGAAATAATAGAAACGAGAACACCATGCCTCGAAACAGTCTCTTTCAAATACAAACGGGTGAGTTTCTCCATGGAATCGGTTTCCCTAATCGGCAAAAAGTGAGCCGACTTAGTGAGTCGATCTACAATCACCTAAATCGCATCATAACCACCCGAAACTCTTGGTAACTTAGTGATAAAATCCATAGTGATACCTTCCCACTTCCACTCGGGAATTTCTGGTTGTACCAACAATCCGGACGGTTTTTGATGTTCAGCTTTGACCTTAGAACAGGTCAAACAATTAGACACATACTTAGCTATGTCACCCTTCAAATTATGCCACCAATACAGCTCCTTAAGATCCTGATACATCTTCCCTGAACCAGGATGAATAGAGTATCTAGACTTATGAGCCTCATCTAAAATCAACTGTCGAAGACCTCCGAACTTCGGAACCCAAAGACGTCCCGCAAAGTATCTAGTTCCATCAGCTCGAACTTAAAACTTCTTAGCTACTTTGGCTACATTCTCTTTCACGAAATTCTCCTCCTTTAAGGCTTCTTGTTGTGCCTCAAGAATCTGCCTAACGAGGTTTGATCTAACTGTCATATTCAAAGCTCTAACCCTTCGTGGTTCAGCCCTTTCTTTACGACTCAAAGCATCAGCCACAACATTGGCTTTACCCGGATGATACAAAAGGTCACAATCATAATCATTCAACGTCTCAATCCATCTTCGTTGTCTCATGTTCAAATGTTTTTGATCGAGAATATGTTGAAGACTCTTATGATCGGTGTACACAGTACTCTTAACACCTAAAAGATAGTGTCTCCAAATCTTCAGTGCAAAAATAACAGCTCCCAACTCTAAATCATGAGTTGTATAGTTCTGTTCGTGAACCTTCAACTGACGTGACGCATACGCAATAACCTTCTTTCGTTGCATCAAAACGCAACCATAGCCTTGTTGTGATGCATCGCAATAAACAACAAAATCATCATTACCCTCCGGTAGAGACAATATCGGAGCGGTAGTCAGTTTCTTCTTCAAAATCTGAAAAGCATTCTCCTGTTCATCCTTCCACTCATACTTTTTCCCCTTATGCGTTAAAGCAGTCAGAGGTTTCGCTATACGAGAGAAATCCTGGATGAACCTTCGATAGTAACCTGCCAATCCTAAGAACTGACGAATTTGAGTAGGAGTTTTCGGAGTTTCCCACTTTTCAATCGCCTCAATTTTAGCAGGATCAACTTGTATTCCTTGTTTGCTAACAATGTGACCAAGGAACTGAACTTCTTTTAACCAAAATGCACACTTAGAAAACTTAGCGTACAACTCTTCTTTCCTTAACAAATCAAGCACTAACCTCAAGTGTTCTTCGTGCTCTCCATCACTCTTAGAATAGATAAGAATGTCATCGATGAAAACTATAATGAACTTGTCCAGATAGGGTCTACACACACAGTTCATGAGGTCCATGAACACAGCATGTGCATTTGTCAATCCGAACGGCATAACAAGAAATTCAAAGTGACCGTAACGGGTGCGAAAAGCAGTTTTTGAAACATCAGATTCTTTAACACGCAACTGATGATAGCCAGAACGAAGATCAATTTTTGAATAAACAGAAGAACCCTGAAGCTGATCGAACAGATCATCAATTCTCGGAAGAGGATAACGATTTTTAACAGTGAGCTTATTCAGTTCACGATAATCAATGCATAAAAGAAAAGAACCATCCTTCTTCTTAACAAACAGAACAGGAGCTCCCCAAGGGGACGAACTAGGACGAATAAAACCTTTGTCTAACAACTCACAGAGTTGACTTGACAATTCTTGAAGTTCAGAAGGCGTAAGACGATAAGGAGCACGTGCTACAGGAGCAGAACCAGGAACAAGATCAATTTGAAATTCTACCGCGCGTTGCGGCGGAAGGCCAGGTAAATCGTCAGGAAACACTTCGGAAAAATCCCTAACAACGGGAACATCATCAACGTTCTTCACTTCTTTACTAGAATCAACAACATGAGCAAGAATAGCATGACAGCCCTTACGGAGATGTTTACGAACTTTCATACAGCTAATAAGGTTTACCTGTGCGCATTTCTTATCTCCATAGACCATCAGTGGCTCTCCAATAACATCAGTAACACGAATAGCCTTATCATAACAGACGATCTCGGCACGGTTCGCGGACAACCAATCCATACCAATAACAACATCAAAACTACCAAGTTCAATTGGTATCAAATCTATGTCAAAATCCCTACCACCCAAATTAATGTTACATTTACGGTGTACAGTCTTAGCAGTAAGTTCTTTACCATTAGCTACTTCAACAACATAAGTATTGTCTAAGGGAGTTAACGGCATTTTGATTCTCAGACTTAATTTACTCGACACGAAACTTAAATTAGCCCCTGAATCAAATAACACATAAACTGATAAATCGTTGACTGAGAACGTACCAGTAACAAGCTTAGGATCTTCCTCCGCATCCTTAGCATTAATGTTGAACGCTCGACCGCGTGCAGTCTCTGCAGTCTTCTTGTTGGGACAAGCATCTCGGAAATGCCCCGGCTTCCCACACAAATAACAAACCCTTGAATTACCTCCATTATTCGATTTCCCATTACCGTTACCGTTACCACCTCTATTACCAACATTATTATTATTACCACCAGTCGCGGGAGTAGCAGACCCCGGCAAAAGCACTGTACAATCTTTAGCAATGTGCCCTTGCTTAGAGCACCTCTTATAAGTAACTGTGTAGTAACCATCATGAGCTTTATAGCAACGAGGACACACACGCTGATTTCTGTTATTAGCACCTGAGGTATCCTGTTTCTTCTGCTGACCCTGGTTTTGATTGCGGTTGTTATCCCACTTTCGTTTCCCATTATCAGCCTTCTTGACAACCTCCTCACTATTTTCAACAACTGTAGTCTTGCTTCTTCTCAACACCTTGTCATTAAGTTTGTGGGCTATAGACATAGCTGCCTCAATAGTCTGGGGTTCACTGGACTCAACCCCGTGTTCAATCTTCTCGGACAAACCATCAATGTAAGCCTCAATTTTGCGGTCCTCATCCGCATAAACCCTAGGACACAGGAAAGTTAACTCGAAAAACCTTCGTTCATAGGCATCTAACTCGGTGCCATGCATTTTCAAATTCTTGAGCTCAACCTCTAGCTTCTTAAGCTCACCCCGAGGTCTATAGCGGGTGATCAATATTTCCCTAAAATCATTCCAGGTCAAACCATAAGCTACATCGCTTCCCAAACTACTAACCAGATTGTTCCACCATGTCAAGGCACTATCCTTGAGAGTGCAACTAGCGAAACTAACTTTGTCCTCTTCACGGACTCGACTGACCCTGAAAATAGATTCGATTTTCTCGAACCAACGAGTAAGCCCTATTGGTCCTTCCGTACCACTGAATTCTTGGGGTCGACCAGCCATAAAAGTTTTGTGGGAGCATCCCACGTTGTTGTTCACATTGGCGTTAACATTAGCATTTGCTGCCATAGCAGCAGCAATTCCTTCATTGATCAGGCGTTGCATACGCGCTTCAGTGGACTCTCTTGGAGGCATGATCTTCAAAATAGAATAACACATCCGTTAGTACCAAGAATAATACTAGTGTCATAAAGGAATAGATCAAAACACGAAAAGACTAACCATTAAGATATTAGTCAACTAACACTATGAGTAATAACATGACAGTTATGATTGTTATAGAAATAACCATCACATGCATACATATTTTATGATAACATCATACAACATACATAGCACCTAACATACATGAACATATATTACGCATAATATAACATGCCAAGAGCCATAATATCAGAAATAAAACATGATAATGATAACAGATGTCATAAAAATAACCATCCATACATAATGAAAAATAACCCATAACAAAATCTTAATAAAATCCTCGGCAAAACGCCGTACATAACCCAAAATGTATGTATGAAAAGGACATTAAGTCTGATGAAATAGATAATCAATATGAATAATCACATCACATTCGCTTAGAGCGGGTGTGATAAGCTGGTCCAGCATGAGTCTCGGGAGGATCCTCATACTTACGCAACTTCCCTTTCACAACTTCCAACTCTTCCTTCAACACACGAACAGTGCTCTCGAGAGCCTCGAACTTAGCATTAACTTCACGATCACGCTTGCGGTTCCCATCCTCAACCCTATGCTTGAAAGTGATAAAGTTACCCATGTCGGCATGGATCTGGTCCATAACTTCATTATGTGGCAAAGTGCGCAAACAATCACTAAGGGCGTTAATACGTGTCACCTCATTATAAGCCCGGTTCATATGAGTAATGGTAGAAAAATAGTAATGAACAGGATCATCGATCTCTGGTTGATTAGCACGACGTCTAGCAGGAGACGGTGGAGCAGGAGCAGCAACAGAGTTATCGCTCGAAGTCGACATCTGCAAACAGCAAAACCGCAAACCACATACTAAAAAGATATGAAAGCTAATAATATAACTTATACAAAATGAAATGCATAATAATGCTATAGCAAAAAGGTCGGGCTGTAGACTAGACTCTAATGCACCCTAATAACCACGGGTTGACCACATTAAGACCGCCTAGTTCCCTACAACCAGAGCTCTGATACCACATGTGACGACCCCGTCAAAACACTTAACGGATCCGTCAGTTGGTCCCATAGCTTGATCGGACTTAAATGAATTAAATAAACAAAGTTGCATTCTTTTATTTCAAAATGTTGCCCAAAAAGAAAACAAACCCAATTAAGTAGTTTAAAATCAACCAACCATAGTAATGAACCAAAAGTTGACACAAAACATTGCCAACAAACCCACAATTTAAATTATTCAAAATAGAATGCAAACTTAAGTTTCATAAATAGTTTCATAAAATCTGCCCAAATGCATGCAGACTCTTCTAACGACAGCGGAAGCATCAAATAACTCAAGTACCTGTGAAAACATGCAAGTAAACTGTCAACACAAAGGTTGAGTGAATTATAGGTTTAAATAAATAAGTAAACTTTAGACCACAAGATTTAAAAATGTTAGAAAACATTAAACATTATTCCATTATCAATGAGCCACCTGGTAACCACTTAACCCTTTATTTACCCTTGCCAAACACAATAAAAATATACACTTGGACAGTGTATCTACAACAAATTACGAAGTACTAAACATTCCGATTATAAATTGCTAGCGCGACTAGCTCAAAATGGGGTTGTCAAACCCGATAGATCTATCCGTAGGATTCGCGTTCACCGGTAGAAACCAATGATTACAGTTACCAGACTAGGGAATATTTTTGTCCAACTCACAATGAATAATTAAATTTAACTGTTACTTGTGTCTAACCGTAAATAAAAATCTGCATGTAATCACATCCCAAAAAGTATACTTTGAAAAGTATGTAAAAACGGGACTATAACTCACCTTAAATAGCAACTGAAGAAATCTCACAAACAAGCGAACAGCAAGTAAAGTAAAGTGATCAAGAAAGATCACAACGCCGACCTATAAATAAAGCAGGTCGAAATAAATAACTAACTTAGGTCAAGTCTTAGTATGATAGCTATTGTACATGTTGCAAGTAGACATAGAACATTACTCAGCAAGCATCGGTTTGATTGGAACAGCATAAGGACACACGCTTTCTATTTTTAGAAAGTTTCTATTTTTAGCAGGTTTCCATTTTTGGAAAGTTTTCTATTTTTGGAAAGTTTCTATTTTTGGAAAGTTTCTATTTTTGGAAAGTTTCCAAATTTAGAAATTTCTATTTTTAGAAAGTTTTGAAGTTAGGAAAGTTTCCTTATTTAGAAAGTCAACTGAAAGTCAAAGTCAACCGAAAGTCAACTCAAAAGTCAACATTGGTCAAACATAGTCAACATTAATTTGAAAAGTGTAAATTATAATAATAACTTAGGTTATAATGTTTATTAAAGTCAAAAGTGTATAATAATGTCTTAACATAAGTTTAATTAAATAAAATGAATTATTAAAGTTAATATAAGTTGAAATGTTATAATTAGTATAACATAAGTATTTAATTAATTAATTAAATATTAATCATATTATAAATATTATTAATAATAATAATCTTTAAATCATATCATAAGTATTATAAATTAATAATGAATTATTAATTATATCATAAGTTTCTAATTAAAATTATTAAATCATAAGTATTTAATAATTAAATCATAATTAAATAATAATTAAGTCTTATAATAATTAAATAATAATTTATTCTTTATTATAAATCTTATAATAATTTCTCAAAAATAAAGTTAATACTTATCATAAGTATTTTCCTTTAATAATAAAAGTATTATTAATCATAAGTTTAATTAAAATGTTAATTAAATCATAATTAATAATTAAATGATATAATAAATATTTATATCATAAGTTTTAAATAATAATAATTACTTCTTTTATCATAAGTAATTAATTAATAATGAAATCCATTAATTTTAACATAAGTTTAATAATTAACCATAAGTTTTAAGTTTAAAAGTTCATCGGGTCGTATCTTGAGCCCCGGATGTCGGTTTCGGGCAAGCCACATATGCAACTTCACCTACTCAAATCACCCGACACAATTATGAACTCAAGAACACTCCAAGAACAGTCCCTAGGTCGTGGATATCAGCCATGACAACATTTGGGAAATCAATTTACTCAAAACAGTAATTCGGGCACAACGGGTGAACCGTGGCTCGGATTTAGGTGACCCGAACATGAAAATTCGTCTCACCATCAGTCCTAACCAAATTACACACCCTAAAGATACCAAGGATGGTCACAAAGTCGGACCCAACCTTGTTCATGCCAAGAACACCTTTCAATCTTTAACAAAAACCAAATTAAGCATATCTAGGGCTCCGGGAATCGAAACGACATGAATCCGGAGTCTAAAATTAATGTCTTGATGAGAGGAACTCATTTATATACTTTATTTTAACATTCATATCAGTTACAAAGTCAGAAAACACGAATCAAACTTCTGTCCAAATTTTACAAACCGAAAACATATGCAAACGAGTAATTCTACGCATCCAAACAACATTACAACAACTAATATACATCATACTAATAATATGAACAAAAAATACAAAAATATGAATAGAAATTAAAAGTTCTAGGGTTAGGGTTTATACCCTAATCGAGAATCAAAGTATATAATCGCGTAGAGAACGAAGAGAGGAACACGTTTATGCTAGTTATCTCTTGATCCAAGCTTGCAAATTAATGAAGATGATGATAATGGTGGTGGTAGGCGACGGCTATGGAGAAGGGAGAAGAGGGAGAGAAAAACTAAATTAGGTTTAGATGAAAGTAGAAGTAAAATTGCAAAAATGGGAAAACAAGAGCCAACACTCCCTCCCCTTGGGAGTGTTCGGCCGAATTTGCAATGGGTGGGCCCCTTAGTGGGCCAACTTGTCCATTATTGAAAAACGTGCAATTCCTGATGGCCCGAATGCCCGAACGAATCCCGAAACGCGAAAACACGCTTACGCGATTAAAATTTCGGAAAGATAACAAACGCGCGACGAAAAATAAATATAAATACACCTATTAATAATATGATCATAAAATATCATATTTAAATTATTTAGGATTTAAAAATCCCGAAAGCTCGACCGTTGGTTTTAAAACCGAAAAGATTCGCCGGATAGAAATCCGCGAGACGTAGAAACGTATAAATTAAAATATGAATACATATATTCACATAACACATAATAATTATTATATATATATTATTACAAAAATAATAATATAGGTCATAGAAATGACATGGCACACTAACAGTTAACGGTAGTTAAATAATTAACGGAAAAAGATAACGGAAAAAGTAGGGTCGTGACAGTTAGCCCGGTGCTAATCGCTGATAGAGGTAAAACTCAAATACCGGTATAATTCGTAAGTAAAGTATTACAAAACAGGGAAGTAAACTACCTGGCCATGGAAAAGTTAATTTACGCCTTAGTGCACACGGCGAGGCAGTTACGGCGATATTTGCAAGCACATCCGATACAAGTTTTCACGGACCAACCCATCAAACACGTCCTGACTAGATCGGAGATTTCCGGAAGGATGGCGAAATGAGAAATAGAACTCGGCGAGCATGAAATCACCTTTCTCCCGAGACTTTCAGTCAAGGGCCAAGTCATAACCGACTTCCTGCTAGAACTCCCTTCTGATATGATGAAACAAGGTGAAACTCCCGTCACGAGAAGGGACACGGACAAATTTGGGGAATTATATACAGACGGGGCATCCAGCTAGGAGGGGGGCCGTAATAGGTCTACTCCTCATTTCCCCGAACGGAGAAGAAATAACCTACGCTATCCGGCTAAAGTTCGCCGCCTCAAACAATGAGGTCGAGTACGAAGCTCTGCTAGCCGGATTATGCTTGGCAAAAAGCATCGGCTCACGGCTTATGTTGACTCGCAACTGGTAGCAAGCCAGCTAAACGGCAGTTTCGAAGCAACAGACACATCGATGCAAAAATACTTGGAGCTTATAAATACGTTAACCAAAACCTTCGTTGCGTTTGAAATAAAGCAAATACCCCAAAATCGTAACAAGAAGGCATATGCTTTGAGCAAGCTTGCCTCTTTGCTTTACGATCACTTCACCAAAAAGGTCATGGTGGAAGTACTAGAAAGAAAGTCAATCGATGAGGATACCCTCATGGCAACAATCATAACAGAAGAAGAATGTTGGATGACACCTTTCATACAATACCTTGCCGATGGTACCCTCTCGGAAGATAAGCTACAAGCTCGTAGGATACAAATGCGAGCACCAATGTATCACTTTAAAGATGGCATCCTGTATAGAAAATCATTCACAGAGCCTTATTTAAGATGTGTTGGGCCAACGCAGGCTACATATATCATATAAGAAATGTACGAAGGGGCTTGCTCGACACATTCGGGCTACAGAACAATACTCAGCAGGATCAAAAGAATGGGTTATTTCTGGCCACACATGTACCGAGATACATATGATTTGATCGTAAATTGTGAGGCATGTCAAATACATGCTCCCATCAATAGATCTCCTCGGCGTAACATGGTTCCAATACCCGCCGCTTGGCCATTCTGCAAATGGGGAATCGACATTGTTGGTCCATTCCCAAGAGGTGTCGGAAATGTCAAGTTCCTGGTAGTCGCAATTGATTATTATAAAAAATGGATTGAAGCGAGACCGTTAAGCACGATCACCGGAAGGAAAATCCTAACCTTCGTATGGGAGGATATCGTTTGTCGTTTCGGCTTACCACGCGAGATAGTTAGCGACAATGAAACACAATTTGCACATAATCCTTTCAAGGACTGGTGCATAGACATGGACATTCAATAATCGTTCACTTCCATGGCATATCTACAGGCTAACGGACAGGTTGAAGTCACTAACAGGGACATCGTTGCCGGAATAAAGGACAGACTTGGTAAACACCGACAAGGATGGGCGGATGAGCTCCAACATGTACTTTGGGCACATCGAACAACACCAAAAGATAGTACAAATGAAACCTCATTCAGCCTGGTATACGGAACTGAAGCAGTCATCCCAACTGAAGTTCTTGTCCCAACCAAATGAATAACAACGTTCGATGAATGACAAAACGACGAAGCATTGTGAGAAAACCTTGACGCTCTTAAAGAACGACGGACAACAGCACACATCCGGCAAGCCGGGAAGAAGCAAAAAATTAAAAACCACTATGACAAAAAAGTCAAACCACTGGACTTTCAGCTAAACGACTTAGTGTTACGAAGCAACGAGGCCAGCCGACAGCAAGATGTCCGAAAACTGGGCCCATGATGGGAAGGACCTTACAGGGTTGTCGGCATAACTGACTATGGCACATACCGCCTGGAAACACTAGACATAATTCCGATACAATTCCCTTGGCATGCTTTCCATTTAAAGAAATATCATGTGTAACTTGCCTGCAACCGAGAGGACTGATGACCCACCCGGATAGCAGCGATACAACACACTTATGTACTCAAATTATTTCTAAGTATAAGTCATCAATAAAGTTACATTTTATATACTTGTACACTGTAACTACTCTAAATATGACACAAACACAATCATAAGTCTTTTGGCATATTTCGGACCTGCCGCCAGAAGAAATGCCTTCTAGCTTTCGTTGGTAGGAGGATAATTCTAGAAGAACCTTCTCAGATTATGAGAATGTCCGACCAAATCATTGATGATCCATTTTTACCGTATAAAAATCTCGACCATGCTCACGCGTAGTCTAGATATCTACGTTATTGTCATGACACAACAAACAACCTAAATTCAAATAAACTAGTTTACACACAAGACATAACAAATGTAAAGATGTTACATTAACAACAAAAAACAAACACAACCGAGTGCATATCTCTACGGTTGGTAGTTTATAATATCCTCCACGGATGAGTTCTCATCCCTACAAATCTTGTCCAACTCTTCAAAACTAATCTGGCCGAGAGCCTCATACGCTCGTCATAAATCTTGAATACAAGTAGCGCTTAAGTCGTTCTTCATCTTTTGAGCAGCACTACCAGACGGCAAGAAACACTGCACACGCCTTAACACCTCAAAAGTGGTTAACTTTTTGATGGCCTCAATAAAAGCATTAAACGGCTGATGAACAATGTAGGACTTCAGCAGGCGGGAAAAAAGTACGGGAATACCATGTTGCAGACGGGTAAGTTCACCCAATGTCACTGGCACCTTCTCTGATAGTTTCTTATTATCATCCGAGAGTAGGGCGACCACTTCCTGCTCCTGAACTAGTGCTGCCTTCGAAGCATCCAATGCTTCCCGGGAAGCCCGTAACTCATCCCGGGATGAGGCTAAGGCCTCCTTCGCCGGCGCAAACTCCCTCTCGAGACGGGTATTACTCCCCGACAACTCTGCCACACGACGATTGTCATTTTCTAACATCACACAATGCTCATGAATGCAACGAGCATCAGCCTCGCTCCGATCTAGTTCGTCTGCTGCAAGATGTTACACGGCAAATTGAGAATGCAAATGTCGCACCTGTGTCGCGGAAAGAGCAGCTAACGCCTCTTTCAGGGCAGGAAAAGTAATAAACTCTAGATACTCCCTATAAACCGGATAGTCTGAAGAGTCACAGTGAAGGAGATCACGAAATGGCCCAATATCTCAGTCGGGCAGAACGTAAACATTCTGCCGGCATTTGTCGTTAGCTGGGGACGAGAATCTGACGCCTCCACGGCAGACTCCTTCCTGGGACAGTTCCCTTTCTCTCTCAGCCGACTCTTCCTCGACTACCCGACTCTCCCTAGAAGCCGGCTCCACCCTCTCCCAGGAAGCAGTTCCTTCAAGCAAAGGTACCGCAGAAACGGGGGCATGCGTCCCTACCGGAGCCACACCGGTATGACCTACAAAAAACAAAACAAAACAAAACAAAAACGTAGTTAGTATGCAACATTTAAAAAACAGGTGACAACGTGTCGTAAACATACCCTCAGTTGCACCAATCGGCTCAACCCGACGCCTAGTGTGGCGAATTAACCCGCCATCTAAGGAACCGCCATTAGAAGACTCCAAGTCATCAGGAGACGGCGCCCGACGACGACGACTGGTAGATGCCGAGGCTGCACCCCCTACGACAGGTGGGGCTGCACCCTCCACCACTTTGTTGGTAAAAACCATTCCGTCTAGACTTGTCGCCTGAAGAACCTCTGACATGGTCAACTCTGCACAAATCATAAATGTCATTCTATAAATCACAAATTATGAAAGAGTAGAAAAATTACAGGAGTACATACCTCTTCCACCTCTACGAGGAACAGGAATCCTGTCAGAATGACTCCAATTATTGCTGACATTAGCCATTACCAACACGTTCTCATTATACGTCCTTTAAGGGATCTTCAGCCCCCTCAACTGGTCAACCATCTCCACACCTACTTCAAACAGCTGTCTCGGTTGTTGCATGGTTATGAACCTAAACAAATAAGACTGTGCATCCCTCATCGGAAAATCGGAACACTTCACAAAAATAAAGGATTGCACCCAGTTATCTGCGATCACCGACGACTCCCCAAGAAAATCAATCTCGTCAGTAAACGTATACCACCCTTTATGATATGACGTCAGGCGGAATATACTTCTGAAAATATTTAAACTCAAGACCATCCCTAAGCTATTGAAATACATTTCAAACAACACGATCGAACGAATGCCATTGGGATGCAAACGTGCAACGCTGAGAATATAAAAGTTAAGGACCTTCATGAAAAAATGTGTGAATAGATACCTAAGGTTTGAAACCTCGAAAGGTCTCAAATAGATAGCACAATGATTTGGTGGGGGCACATACGCACGCTATTGCGACCTGGGTATCACCAGTCCCAAATCTCGTAATCAAGGGAATATATAATAAACCCTATCAAGATAGGCTTGATCAACGTTGCTAGATGCACGTAATACATCATGAAGAGGATTAGAAGGTCTGGGAGGCATGATGAACGAAGAAGAAAATGAAGAAAGATTAAAATCTAGGAAAATAAGAAAAATATTTCTCAATATTATGTAAAATGAAGAATATCGAAACTGGAAAAATTTAAGTGAAGATAAGTGATCGCTTATATAGGCAAATATCCTATGCAGGCCCTACAGAACTCAAAAATACGTATCAAAATACGCGAAAAGACTTTACTATGATTAAGACAGAAAGTGACAAGCATTATTGCACGACAAATCGTGCGTGTGGTGTAGTGACCCGAACTTTTCCATGTTTATATATATATTAAATGAAATTGTTATTTACATGATTAAGTGTTTCCAACATGTTAAGCAATCAAACTTATTAAGACTTGATTAATTGAAATAGGTTTCATATAGACAATTGACCACCCAAGTGGACCGGTGATTCACGAACGTTAAAACTTGTAAAACTATACGATGACATATATATGGTTATATATATAGTTAACATGATTTTATTATAAGTATGTATCTCATTATGTATTTTAACAATGAGTTATATACATAAAAATGAGACTATTAATTTAAGAAACTCGAAAACGATATATATAACGATTATCGTTATAACAACGTCTTACTAGGTACATATGAATCATATTAAGATATTGATACACTTGGTTAATTATGTTAAATGATAAGTAAATATATTATTAAGTGTATTAACAATGAACTACATATGTAAAAACAAGACTACTAACTTAATGATTTTTAAACGAGACATATATGTAACGATTATCGTTGTAAAGACATTTAATGTATATATATCATATTAAGAGATATTCATACATGATAATATCATGATAATATAATAATTTAAAATCTCATTTGATATTATAAACATTGGGTTAACAACATTTAACAAGATCGTTAACCTAAAGGTTTCAAAACAACACTTACATGTAACGACTAACGATGACTTAACGACTCAGTTAAAATGTATATACACGTAGTGTTTTAATATGTATTTATACACTTTTGAAAGACTTAAATACACTTATCAAAATACTTCTACTTAACAAAAATGCTTACAATTACATCCTCGTTCAGTTTCATCAACAATTCTACTCGTATGCACCCGTAATCGTACTCGTACAATACACAGCTTTTAGATGTATGTACTATTGGTATATATACTCCAATGATCAGCTCTTAGCAGCCCATGTGAGTCACCTAACATATGTGGGAACCATCATTTGGCAACTAGCATGAAATATCTCATAAAATTACAAAAATATGAGTAATCATTCATGACTTATTTACATGAAAACAAAATTACATATCCTTTATATCTAATCCATACACCAACGACCAAAAACACCTACAAACACTTTCATTCTTCAATTTTCTTCATCTAATTGATCTCTCTCAAGTTCTATCTTCAAGTTCTAAGTGTTCTTCATAAATTCCAAAAGTTCTAGTTACATAAAATCAAGAATACTTTCAAGTTTGCTAGCTCACTTCCAATCTTGTAAGGTGATCATCCAACCTCAAGAAATCTTTGTTTCTTACAGTATGTTATAATTCTAATACAATTTAATAATCATATTCAAACTTTGGTTCAATTTCTATAACTATAACAATCTTATTTCAAGTGATGATCTTACTTGAACTTGTTTTCGTGTCATGATTCTGCTTCAAGAACTTCGAGCCATCCAAGGATCCGTTGAAGCTAGATCCATTTTTCTCTTTTTCAGTAGGTTTATCCAAGGAACTTAAGGTAGTAATGATGTTCATAACATCATTCGATTCATACATATAAAGCTATCTTATTCGAAGGTTTAAACTTGTAATCACTAGAACATAGTTTAGTTAATTCTAAACTTGTTCGCAAACAAAAGTTAATCCTTCTAACTTGACTTTTAAAATCAACTAAACACATGTTCTATATCGATATGATATGCTAACTTAATGATTTAAAACCTGGAAACACGAAAAACACGGTAAAACCGGATTTACGCCCTCGTAGTAACACCGCGGGCTGTTTTGGGTTAGTTAATTAAAAACTATGATAAACTTTGATTTAAAAGTTGTTATTCTGAAAAAATGATTGTTATTATGAATGAAACTATATCCAAAAATTATGGTTAAACTCAAAGTGGAAGTATGTTTTCTAAAATGGTCATCTAGACGTCGTTCTTTCGACTGAAATGACTACCTTTACAAAAACGACTTGTAACTTATTTTTCCGACTATAAACCTATACTTTTTCTGTTTAGATTCATAAAATAT
Organism: Rutidosis leptorrhynchoides; assembly: GCF_046630445.1. NCBI lineage: Eukaryota > Viridiplantae > Streptophyta > Magnoliopsida > Asterales > Asteraceae > Rutidosis > Rutidosis leptorrhynchoides. Next base: position 253,445,273 of record NC_092337.1, read on the forward strand.
AGTTCAATATGAAACCATAGCAATTTGATTCACTCAAAACGGATTTAAAATGAAGAAGTTATGGGCAAAACAAGATTGGATAATTTTTCTCATTTTAGCTACGTGAAAATTGGTAACAAATCTATTCCAACCATAACTTAATCAACTTGTATTGTATATTATGTAATCTTGAGATACCATAGACACGTATACAATGTTTCGACCTATCATGTCGACACATCTATATATATTTCGGAACAACCATAGACACTCTATATGTGAATGTTGGAGTTAGCTATACAGGGTTGAGGTTGATTCCAAAATATATATAGTTTGAGTTGTGATCAATACTGAGATACGTATACACTGGGTCGTGGATTGATTCAAGATAATATTTATCGATTTATTTCTGTACATCTAACTGTGGACAACTAGTTGTAGGTTACTAACGAGGACAGCTGACTTAATAAACTTAAAACATCAAAATATATTAAAAGTGTTGTAAATATATTTTGAACATACTTTGATATATATGTATATATTGTTATAGGTTCGTGAATCAACCAGTGGCCAAGTCTTACTTCCCGACGAAGTAAAAATCTGTGAAAGTGAGTTATAGTCCCACTTTTAAAATCTAATATTTTTGGGATGAGAATACATGCAGGTTTTATAAATGATTTACAAAATAGACACAAGTACATGAAACTACATTCTATGGTTGAATTATCGAAATCGAATAAGCCCCTTTTTATTAAGTCTGGTAATCTAAGAATTAGGGAACAGACACCCTAATTGACGCGAATCCTAAAGATAGATCTATTGGGCCTAACAAACCCCATCCAAAGTACCGGATGCTTTAGTACTTCGAAATTTATATCATATCCGAAGGGTGTCCCGGAATGATGGGGATATTCTTATATATGCATCTTGTTAATGTTGGTTACCAGGTGTTCACCATATGAATGATTTTTATCTCTATGTATGGGATGTGTATTGAAATATGAAATCTTGTGGTCTATTATTATGATTTGATATATATAGGTTAAACCTATAACTCACCAACATTTTTGTTGACGTTTTAAGCATGTTTATTCTCAGGTGATTATTAAGAGCTTCCGCTATCGCATACTTAAATAAGGATGAAATTTGGAGTCCATGCTTGTATGATATTGTGTAAAAACTGCATTCAAGAAACTTATTTTGTTGTAACATATTTGTATTGTAAACCATTATGTAATGGTCGTGTGTAAACAGGATATTTTAGATTATCATTATTTGATAATCTACGTAAAGCTTTTTAAACCTTTATTGATGAAATAAAGGTTATGGTTTGTTTTAAAATGAATGCAGTCTTTGAAAAACGTCTCATATAGAGGTCAAAACCTCGCAACGAAATCAATTAATATGGAACGTTTTTAATTAATAAGAACGGGACATTTCAGTTGGTATCCGAGCGTTGGTCTTAGAGAACCAGAATTTTGCATTAGTGTGTCTTATCGAGTTTGTTAGGATGCGTTAGTGAGTCTGGACTTCGACCGTGTTTACTTGAAAAATGATTGCTTAACAAATTTTGTTGGAAACTATATATTTTTAACATGTGAATATTATGTGATATATTAATCTCTTAACGCGTTTGATATTATGTGATAGATGTCTACCTCTAGAACAAGTCCCATTGACTCACCTAATAATAATGAAGAGTCAAATGTAAATTGGAATGATTCGTGGACTGATTCACAAGTTCCCGAAGAGGAACCGGAAGAAGAGTCGGAACCGGAAGAAGAATCGGAACCGGATGAAGAAATAGAACCGGTGGGGGAAATAATAAAACGGTTAAGTAAAAGAAAATCCTCAACCAACCGACCAAGGTTAATTATGGTCAATGGTGTTTCCGCCAAGGAAGCAAAATATTGGGAGGATTACCAATTCTCCGATGAATCGGATTCCGACAAGAATTCCGATGATGTTATAGAAATTACCCAAACTGAATTTAAAAAGGCAAAAGAAAATAATAAGGGAAAGGGCATAAAAATAGAGAAATCTAATTCCAACCCCGATGAACTTTATATGTATCGTCAACCCCCGAAGTTCTTAAGTTGTAACAATGACCCGGGAACCTCTAAACCACCAGGTTTTTCTAAACCAATGTGGAAAACGACAGCTCGTATTAGGGGAACATCATATATCCCTAGAAACTTGGCAAAACGACCCAAAACCGAAGAAGAAAAAACAAGCAAGTCGGAATAAGATAGTTGTATTCGTGTGGTGTAATATATGTAATATAGTGTGCTTATGCTTTATGATATATGTAAAAATTACTTGTATTAATAAGTATTTTTTTTTATTAATCTAACTCTTGTCTATTTTACAGTATAAAAACACAAAATGGATAGACAACCCAATATTTTAAGAGACCTACCCGGAGACATGATTGATGAAATCTTGTCTAGAGTCGGTCAGAATTCCTCGGCACAACTATTTAAGGCGAGATCAGTTTGTAAGACATTTGAAGAACGTTCCAAGAATGCCTTGGTTTATAAAAGGCTTTCATTCGAAAGATGGGGGATATCACATTGGGAAATCCATAAGTTACGATGTGTTTACTTTGACGCATATATTGCGGGAAACCCAAATGCTATTTTACGCAGTGGGTTAAGAAATTATTTTGACTCAATATATCCGAATATTGGACTTCGTGATTTAGAAAAAGCGGCTAACATGCAACATAAAGAAGCATGTTATGCTTACGGATTAGTAATGTTCGCTTCTCACCAAAGTGAGAACAAGAACATCGGGCTACAACTATTAAACAAAACGTTCCCACAAGTGACGGAGTCAGTAATTGGGGTAAGAAATGAGGTTTTTAGATTGTTACGGGACTGTTGGACATTACGTAACCCTCATCCCTTTAACGACGTTACAACACGCTGTCTTATCAACGGCCATAACGGTTATGTTCCACAAGACCAAGGATGGGAAGTAATCCTAGTAAAACCAGAATGCATGACTTGTTTCTGGACGTATGAATTACGTGTCTTTATTGCCTTTGCTGAACGACTTGTGTACTAGCTAGAATTATCTTCACAACCATCTTGTATCAAATTTATTGTGTGCTATATTTCATGCTATATGTAAAATAAGCGGTATTGTAAGTATGTAAAATATTGTGTAAAAGTTTGAACGCGAAATATTATTATAATCAGTTTTTCATATAGAATTGTAGTAGTTGAATTGTATATTAGCTACTAAGTATGAACTTAACGGGTAGGTACTACCAGAATTTAAACTTATAAAACGCTAATATGAAGAAAAAGCTTTTATAAATGAGTTCATATTATGCTATGAAATACTATTAACTACTCTTAATATTCTGTATGATTAACTTGTTCCATTTGACTATTTTGAAGGAAATGGCACCGACTACTCGACACACCGTGAATATGAATGAAGAGGAATTCCGTACTTTTCTAGCTTCAAACATAGCCGCAGTACAGGCTGCGCTACATACCAACAATAACCTTGGATCTAGCAGTACAGGAAATCGTGTAGGATGCACCTACAAAGAATTCACTGCCTGCAAACCTTTGGAATTTGATGGAACCGAAGGACCGATCGGATTGAAACGGTGGACCGAGAAGGTCGAATCGGTGTTTGCCATAAGTAAGTGTACTGAAGAGGACAAAGTGAAGTACGCTACGCATACCTTCACAGGTTCTGCATTAACATGGTGGAATACCTATCTAGAGCAAGTGGGACAAGACGATGCGTACGCACTACCGTGGTCAGCATTCAAGCACTTGATGAACGAGAAGTACCGTCCCAGAACCGAGGTCAATAAGCTCAAGACAGAACTTAGAGGGTTACGAACCCAAGGATTTGATATTACCACGTACGAAAGACGATTCACAGAATTGTGCCTATTGTGTCCGGGAGCGTTCGAAGATGAGGAAGAGAAGATCGACGCGTTTGTGAAAGGATTACCGGAAAGAATCCAAGAAGATATAAGTTCACACGAGCCCGCCTCCATACAACAGGCATGTAGAATGGCTCACAAACTAGTGAACCAGATTGAAGAAAGAATTAAAGAACAGACTACTGAAGAGGCCAATGTGAAGCAAGTCAAAAGAAAGTGGGAGGAAAACGGTGATAAGAATCACCAATACAACAACAACAGCAATTACAACAATAATCGCAACAATTATCCCAACAATCGCAACATCAATCGCAACTACAACAAACGGACCAACAACAACAACAACAACAACAACAGCAACTACAACAATCATCCCAACAACAATAATAACCGCAACAACAACAACAATCAGAAGCAGCTATGCCAAAGGTGTGAAAAGTATCACTCGGGGTTCTGCACCAAATTTTGCAACAAGTGTAAAATAAATGGTCATAACGCGGCGAAGTGTGAGGTCTATGGACCAGGGGTTAATAGATCGAAAGGAACAAATGGTGTCGGAACGAGTAATGGCGGAGCAAGTAGTGTCGGAGCAAGTTATGCCAATGTAGTTTGTTATAAATGTGGAAAACCGGGCCACATTATTAGAAATTGCCCGAACCAGGAGAACACGAATGGACAAGGCCGCGGAAGAGTTTTCAATATTAATGCGGCAGAGGCACAGGAAGACCCGGAGCTTGTTACGGGTACGTTTCTTATTGACAATAAATATTCTTACGTTTTATTTGATTCGGGTGCGGATAGAAGCTATATGAGTAGAGATTTTTGTGCTGAATTAAGTTGTCCATTGACGCCTTTAGATAGTAAATTTTTACTCGAATTAGCAAATGGTAAATTAATTTCAGCAGATAATATATGTCGGAATCGAGAAATTAAACTGGTTAGCGAAACATTTAAGATTGATTTAATACCAGTAGAGTTAGGGAGTTTTGATGTGATAATCGGTATGGACTGGTTGAAAGAAGTGAAAGCAGAGATCGTTTGTTACAAAAATGCAATTCGCATTATACGAGAAAAATGAAAACCCTTAATGGTGTACGGAGAAAAGGGCAACACGAAGCTACATCTTATTAGTAATTTGAAGGCACAAAAACTAATAAGAAAAGGTTGCTATGCTGTTCTAGCACACGTTGAGAAAATACAAACTGAAGAAAAGAGCATCAATGATGTTCCCATTGCAAAAGAATTTCCCGATGTATTTTTGAAAGAATTACCGGGATTACCCCCACATCGATCAGTTGAATTTCAAATAGATCTTGTACCAGGAGCTGCACCAATAGCTCGTGCTCCTTACAGACTCGCACCCAGCGAGATGAAAGAACTGCAAAGCCAATTACAAGAACTTTTAGAGCGTGGTTTCATTCGACCAAGCACATCACCGTGGGGAGCTCCTGTTTTGTTTGTCAAGAAGAAAGATGGTACATTCAGGTTGTGTATCGACTACCGAGAGTTGAACAAACTTACCATCAAGAACCGCTACCCACTACCGAGAATCGACGACTTATTTGATCAACTACAAGGCTCGTCTGTTTATTCAAAGATTGACTTACGTTCCGGGTATCATCAAATGCGGGTGAAAGAAGATGATATTCCAAAGACTGCTTTCAGAACACGTTACGGTCATTATGAGTTTATGGTCATGCCGTTTGGTTTAACTAATGCACCAACTGTATTCATGGACCTTATGAACCGAGTGTGTGGACCATACCTTGACAAGTTTGTCATTGTTTTCATTGATGACATACTTATTTACTCAAAGAATGACCAAGAACACGGTGAACATTTGAGAAAGGTGTTAGAAGTATTGAGGAAGGAAGAATTGTACGCTAAGTTTTCAAAGTGTGCATTTTGGTTGGAAGAAGTTCAATTCCTCGGTCACATAGTGAACAAAGAAGGTATTAAGGTGGATCCGGCAAAGATAGAAACTGTTAAAAAGTGGGAAACCCCGAAAACTCCAAAACACATACGCCAGTTTTTAGGACTAGCTGGTTACTACAGAAGGTTCATCCAAGACTTTTCCAGAATAGCAAAACCCTTGACTGCATTAACGCATAAAGGGAAGAAATTTGAATGGAATGATGAACAAGAGAAAGCGTTTCAGTTATTGAAGAAAAAGCTAACTACGGCACCTATATTGTCATTGCCTGAAGGGAATGATGATTTTGTGATTTATTGTGACGCATCAAAGCAAGGTCTCGGTTGTGTATTAATGCAACGAACGAAGGTGATTGCTTATGCGTCTAGACAATTGAAGATTCACGAACAAAATTATACGACGCATGATTTGGAATTAGGCGCGGTTGTTTTTGCATTAAAGACTTGGAGGCACTACTTATATGGGGTCAAAAGTATTATATATACCGACCACAAAAGTCTTCAACACATATTTAATCAGAAACAACTGAATATGAGGCAGCGTAGGTGGATTGAATTATTGAATGATTACGACTTTGAGATTCGTTACCACCCGGGGAAGGCAAATGTGGTAGCCGATGCCTTGTGCAGGAAGGACAGAGAACCCATTCGAGTAAAATCTATGAATATAATGATTCATAATAACCTTACTACTCAAATAAAGGAGGCGCAACAAGGAGTTTTACAAGATGGAAATTTAAAGGATGAAATACCCAAAGGATCGGAGAAGCATCTTAATATTCGGGAAGACGGAACCCGGTATAGGGCTGAAAGGATTTGGGTACCAAATTTTGGAGATATGAGAGAAATGGTACTTAGAGAAGCTCATAAAACCAGATACTCAATACATCCTGGAACGGGGAAGATGTACAAGGATCTCTAGAAACATTTTTGGTGGCCGGGTATGAAAGTCGATGTTGCTAAATACGTAGGAGAATGTTTGACGTGTTCTAAGGTCAAAGCTGAGCATCAGAAACCATGAGGTCTACTTCAACAACCCGAAATCCCAGAATGGAAATGGGAAAACATTACCATGGATTTCATCACTAAATTGCCAAGGACTGCAAGTGGTTTTGATACTATTTGGGTAATAGTTGATCGTCTCACCAAATCAGCACACTTCCTGCCAATAAGAGAAGATGACAAGATGGAGAAGTTAGCACGACTGTATTTGAAGGAAGTCGTCTCCAGACATGGAATACCAATCTCTATTATCTCTGATAGGGATGGCAGATTTATTTCAAGATTCTGGCAGACATTACAAGCATTAGGAACTCGTCTAGACATGAGTACTGCTTATCATCCACAAACTGATGGGCAGAGCGAAAGGACGATACAAACGCTTGAAGACATGCTACGAGCATGTGTTATTGATTTCGGTAACAGTTGGGATCGACATCTACCGTTAGCAGAATTTTCCTACAACAACAGCTACCATTCAAGCATTGAGATGGCGCCGTTTGAAGCACTTTATGGTAGAAAGTGCAGGTCTCCGATTTGTTGGAATGAAGTGGGGGATAGACAGATTACGGGTCCAGAGATAATACAAGAAACTACCGAGAAGATCATCCAAATTCAACAACGGTTGAAAACCGCCCAAAGTCGACAAAAGAGCTACGCTGACATTAAAAGAAAAGATATAGAATTTGAAATTGGAGAGATGGTCATGCTTAAAGTTGCACCTTGGAAAGGCGTTGTCCGATTTGGTAAACGAGGGAAATTAAATCTAAGGTATATTGGACCATTCAAGATTATTGATCGTGTCGAACCAGTAGCTTACCGACTTGAGTTACCTCAACAACTCGCGGCTGTACATAACACTTTCCACGTCTCGCATTTGAAGAAATGTTTTGCAAAAGAAGATCTCACTATTCCGTTAGATGAAATCCAAATAAACGAAAAACTTCAATTTATCGAAGAACCCGTCGAAATAATGGATCGTGAGGTTAAAAGACTTAAGTAAAACAAAATACCAATTGTTAAGGTTCGATGGAATGCTCGTAGAGGACCCGAGTTCACCTGGGAACGAGAAGATCAGATGAAGAAGAAATACCCGCAATTATTTCCAGAAGATACTTCAACATCTCCAACTGCTTAAAATTTGGGGACTAAATTTATTTAACGGGTAGGTACTGTAGTGACCCGAACTTTTCCATGTTTATATATATATTAAATGAAATTGTTATTTACATGATTAAGTGTTTCCAACATGTTAAGCAATCAAACTTGTTAAGACTTGATTAATTGAAATAGGTTTCATATAGACAATTGACCACCCAAGTGGACCGGTGATTCACGAACGTTAAAACTTGTAAAACTATACGATGACATATATATGGTTATATATATAGTTAACATGATTTTATTATAAGTATGTATCTCATTATGTATTTTAACAATGAGTTATATACATAAAAATTAGACTATTAATTTAAGAAACTCGAAAACGATATATATAACGATTATCGTTATAACAACGTCTTACTAGGTACATATGAATCATATTAAGATATTGATACACTTGGTTAATTATGTTAAATGATAAGTAAATATATTATTAAGTGTATTAACAATGAACTACATATGTAAAAACAAGACTACTAACTTAATGATTTTTAAACGAGACATATATGTAACGATTATCGTTGTAAAGACATTTAATGTATATATATCATATTAAGAGATATTCATACATGATAATATCATGATAATATAATAAGTTAAAATCTCATTTGATATTATAAACATTGGGTTAACAACATTTAACAAGATCGTTAACCTAAAGGTTTCAAAACAACATTTACATGTAACGACTAACGATGACTTAACGACTCAGTTAAAATGTATATACATGTAGTGTTTTAATATGTATTTATACACTTTTGAAAGACTTAAATACACTTATCAAAATACTTCTACTTAACAAAAATGCTTACAATTACATCCTCGTTCAGTTTCATCAACAATTCTACTCGTATGCACCCGTATTCGTACTCGTACAATACACAGCTTTTAGATGTATGTACTATTGGTATATATACTCCAATGATCAGCTCTTAGCAGCCCATGTGAGTCACCTAACATATGTGGGAACCATCATTTGGCAACTAGCATGAAATATCTCATAAAATTACAAAAATATGAGTAATCATTCATGACTTATTTACATGAAAACAAAATTACATATCCTTTATATCTAATCCATACACCAATGACCAAAAACACCTACAAACACTTTCATTCTTCAATTTTCTTCATCTAATTGATCTCTCTCAAGTTCTATCTTCAAGTTCTAAGTGTTCTTCATAAATTCCAAAAGTTCTAGTTACATAAAATCAAGAATACTTTCAAGTTTGCTAGCTCACTTCCAATCTTGTAAGGTGATCATCCAACCTCAAGAAATCTTTGTTTCTTACAGTAGGTTATCATTCTAATACAAGGTAATAATCATATTCAAACTTTGGTTCAATTTCTATAACTATAACAATCTTATTTCAAGTGATGATCTTACTTGAACTTGTTTTCGTGTCATGATTCTGCTTCAAGAACTTCGAGCCATCCAAGGATCCGTTAAAGCTAGATCCATTTTTCTCTTTTCCAGTAGGTTTATCCAAGGAACTTAAGGTAGTAATGATGTTCATAACATCATTCGATTCATACATATAAAGCTATCTTATTCGAAGGTTTAAACTTGTAATCACTAGAACATAGTTTAGTTAATTCTAAACTTGTTCGCAAACAAAAGTTAATCCTTCTAACTTGACTTTTAAAATCAACTAAACACATGTTCTATATCTATATGATATGTGATATCGCATATTTCATATGCATTTTCCTTAGCGATATCGGTTACATTTTGGTCCTTATGGATACGATTTGGAGTTATTTCGGTTAAAGTTGTGAAAGTTTGAGTTCCAAGACCAAGAAGGTTAAATTTGATGTTATTTGATGGTTTTGGACGTGTTTCGTTGTTTACAAGTGAAAAGGTTTGATTCGGTTCGAGTTTGGGTGTTAATATTGAGTTTTCAGCTTCGTTTCAGCATTTGTTACATGGAGCGCCGCTCCAAAAGGGGGCGCGCCGCGCCATTTAACTATAAAAACAGTTCGAGCCTTTTCAGAAAACAAAATGTGAGTTCCAGACAATCGGCGCGCCGCGCGGGGTCAGATGGCGCGCCGCGCGGGGTTGTGCCCGGGTTCAGAATTTCCTCCTATAAAAGCCCGAATTATACCCTAACTTATCATAATCGTATTGAGACGAATTCCAGCCACTTTTTGACGAACCTAGGTGATTTTTGGAGATCTTCAAGGTCATTCTAAGGTACTAATCATTCCGGAATCAAGTCTTGATTCGTGTGTTCTTCAGGATTCAATCTTTAATTAGTTTTATTCGTTTGTTATCAATAATGAATTATTCTATGTTTTTGATTGCTATTTTGATTTCAGCCATGATTGTAGGCTAAAACCTTTAATGTTTGTCTAGATTGAATATTTGCAAGTGTTTGGATGACACTTTAATGTTTTATTGATTGATGCATGATTAATTATGAGTTTTGATTAAAGAACCATTCTTGTGGGTGTTAATTATTGTTACTAGGTTGATTAGTGAAACTTGTTTGAACAAAGGGAACCCTGTTTCAATTTAGTGATCTAGTTTCCAATTGATTTGTCTTAACCGATTGGGTGCTTACTGGACCAAGGGGGTAAACTGTGTAATGTAATTAACCGAAATAGGGGTGAATTGTGTGGAGCGAACGCGTAACCAATTGAATCTTAATCTTATAATTAGCTAGTTACTAAGTCACAAATGAATGATGGTTTTTGGTGAAAGGGAACCCTAAGCCAATAAGTCCTAGTTTGATGTGTTTGCTAAAAGAGAACTCTGGGTAAACCGACTCTGTAATTGCGTGCATTGATTAATAGAACTAGTGCTTAATAACAAATCATCCAACACTGCGAATAGGATATCTAGGCGAACATTCTTTTATCCATTGAATTCAAATATCTTTATTTTTCTGTCGAGTCTGCATTTCCTTTATTTAAACTTAAAAACCAAAAATATTGTCTTTTATTTTCAAAGCTATCTTGATTTGGCTAATCGTTAAATAGCCGCAAAACAAACTATCTTGTAATTTCAATTTTCATAGTTTAACTTAGTTTACTTTTATTTACAAACTTAATTCTCACGTTAATACTGTCCTTGGAACGATCTTGGAATTACCATTTTTATACTATTGCAGGATCGGGTACACTGCCCGTTAGTGTGTAGTAATCTTTAAACCAGGCATATTTCCAGTGATAAATTTATATACTAGATTTCACACATCAAGTTTTTGGCGCCGCTGCCGGGGACAGTTGTGTTGAAAATTAAGTTTGATAATTAAGTTTGTTTTTAGTTAATTTTAACTGTTTAGTTTAATTTAATTCTAATTGAGTCGGTGCGTTTAATCGGTTTGTTAGCTGTGTTCTTGCAGTTACAGGTAGTGCATGCAACATACGCGTTCTTCAGATTCTCCAATTGTTAAACCATTTGACGAGCCTGAAAGAGAGTTGTTTAAAGCTTTAAGTCAGAAGCAAAAGTTAACAGTGGATTCATCAGTTTTATCGGGTGATACTTACGTTAATTTGGGTAGTACTTCTGAGACTGTGGTGCCCGAGACACCACCTGAAATTTTTAACGAAGAAGACTCTTACGCTTCGTCTGATACTACAGAAACTGAAGAAATGGCCGAAGGAGAAGCACCCCGTCCTCAGACTATGGCTGAAAAGTTAAAGGCCACCCGAGGAGGCCAAGGCAATTCGATTACTCAGCCGAATATTACTCAGCCTTTTCAAATTACAGGGCCGATCCTGAATTTGATTTCTTCTGATTGCCGATTCTATGGCAAAGATACCGAGGATGCTAACGAGCATCTTCGTAATTTTAATGATGTTTGTAACTTGTTTAAGCTACATGAGGTTGCCGACACTTCAATTAAGACAAGACTTTTCCCTTGGACTCTTAAGGGAGAAGCTAAGAGATGGTTAGATAAGCAACCTGAAGGTACGATTAGATCTTGGGAGACTTTGGAGGATAAGTTTTTGTCAAAGTTTTTCCCTGCATCTCGAGCTGCTCGACTTCAAGCAGATATTTCTCAATTTAGACAAAAGAGCAGTGAGACATTGTTTGATGCTTGGGACCGTTTTGCTACTTTGTTACGCTCGTGCCCGCAACACGGGTTGAATGATTTACAGAAGGTTCAGATTTTCTACAAAGGTTGTGATATTCCTACGCGTCAAAGTATTGATCAAGCTGCAGGTGGTACGTTAATGGATAAGACTGAAGAAGAGGCGTTAGAGATCATTGAAAAGCAAGCTGCTTATTCTCATGAGTGGCATCAGGATCATGAGTCTTTCCATTCTGCTTCAGTTAAGAGAACAGAGACTACAGGTACAGGTGCTTATGATGATTTTGGGTCTATCAGTGCTAAGTTGGATTCGTTTGGTAGGAATTTGGAGAAGATGAACAAGGATATTCATGGTATGAAGGTTGGTTGTGAATACTGTGGAGGTTTGCATCTGGGCAAAGATTGTGATGCGGGTTTGACTATGAATCAGAAAGAAGAGGTCAACTATATTAGTCAGCAGAATAACAATCAGTTTCAGGGACGTGCTCAGTTTAATAGGAATTTCAATAATCCTTATAATCCGCAAGGTAATCAGGGTTCGAGGTTCCAACCGGGTTCTAGTGGAGGTTTTCAGCAGCAAGCTCCCGGTTATTTTCAGAAACCACAGGTCGAAGAGAAAAAGTCCAACCTTGAGGCTATGATTGAGAAGTTAGTGATATCTCAGACTCAACTTGTCACTACCGTTACTCAGAATAATGAAAAGAATGACCAAATGTTTCGAAATCAACAAGCAGCTATTCATAATCTTGAACAGCAGATTGGTCAACTTGCTAATAAAAGTAGTGAGAGGAAACCGGGAGAGTTACCTAGCAAGACGGATACTAACCCGAAAAACGGGCATGTTAATGCTATCACCACCCGAAGTGGTTTAGCACATTATCCACCGAGGAAGCCCGACGAGTATGACTTGAGGGTACCGTTAGTTAATGATAGTGAGCCGGTTGTTGAAAGTGAACCGGCAAAGGAAAAGGAGCCGGAACAGATGGCTGAAAAAGTTGTTAAGGAACCGGTTACTGTTGCTGCTAAACCGGTAGTTAGAGAGTATCAACCACCGCTCCCATTCCCGAGGAAACAGCGATTGGAGAAGCTAGAGGCCGAAAAGTCCAAGTTCATGGACTTGATTAAAAAAGTTAACATAAATATGCCTTTTATTGATGTTATTGCAGGTGTGCCTAAGTATGCGAGGTTTCTTAAGGATTTGCTGACTAACAGGCAGAAGCTGAAGAACGTGTCTTCAGTCAGGTTGAATGCCGCATGCTCAGCGGTTGTTGCAAACAAGCTTCCCGAGAAGCTTGAAGATCCTGGAAGTTTTACCATTCCTTGTTTACTTGGTAATTTGGACTGTATGAGGGCTCTGGCGGATTTGGGGGCTAGCATTAATTTAATGCCTTATTCTATTTACTTAAAGCTAGACCCCGGGGAGTTAAAACCCACGCGTATGGCTGTGCAGCTAGCCGACCGCTCTATTAAATTCCCTCGTGGAATCATAGAGAATATGCTAGTGAAGACCGGGTCGTTAGTTTTTCCGGCGGATTTTGTGGTTTTGGATATGGAAGTGGATGAAAGGATTCCACTAATTTTGGGTCGGCCATTCTTAAATACTGCTAGGTGTATGATTGATGTGTATGGCCAAAAGCTGACCCTTAGGATAGATGATTTGAGTGCAACATTCTCAATCGACCATGCGTTGAAATACCCTGGCTACACTGATGATACATGTTATTTTCTTAACACTGTGAATGTCCAGTCTGAGTTTTTGCAGGAATTCCCAGAGTTACAGGGTTCAGGAGAATGCTCAATGGTTGAGATTGATGAGGATGTGCAGGTTGAGGAGGTGGATATTTTAACCACCTTGATGGAAAACGGCTATGAGCCGACTGAAGAGGAGTTCAAAGAACTCGAACGTGATTCAAATTACCGGAGCAAGTCTTCAATTGAAGAACCTCCCGAGCTTGAATTGAAGCCACTTCCAGATCATTTGGAATACGCTTACTTGCATGAGGAATCTAAGCTTCCGGTAATTATTTCTTCTTCTCTTACAGCAGGTCAGAAAACTGAGCTTGTAACCATGCTAAAGGCCCATAAACCGGCCATTGCATGGAAGATTCACGACATTAAGGGTATTAGTCCCTCCTATTGCACCCACAAAATTCTAATGGAGGATAACTCCAAACCTGTGGTGCAACGCCAAAGGAGGTTGAACCCGCACATGCAAGATGTCGTGAAGAAAGAGATAATAAAGCTCCTTGATGCAGATCTGATTTACCCGATTTCTGACAGTCCATGGATTAGCCCGGTACACTGTGTACCTAAGAAAGGTGGTATGACTGTTACCACCAATGATAAAAATGAGTTAATTTCCACGCGGACTGTCACGGGGTGGCGTGTTTGTATCGACTACCGAAAGTTGAACGACGCCACACGTAAAGACCACTTCCCGCTACCTTTCATGGATCAAATGCTAGAGAGGTTGGCGGGAAACAGCTTCTATTGCTTTCTCGATGGTTTCTCGGGCTATTTTCAAATTCCTATCTCGCCCGAGGACCAAGAGAAGACTACTTTCACGTGCCCGTATGGCACGTTTTCATATCGACGCATGCCCTTTGGCCTTTGCAATGCTCCGGCCACTTTTCAAAGGTGCATGATGGCCATATTCCATGACATGATCGAAGATTGCATGGAGGTGTTCATGGATGACTTCTCGGTCTTCGGTGACACTTTCGATTCATGCCTTCTTAACTTAGAACGGATGTTGGTCAGGTGAGAAAAGTCCAATCTTGTGCTCAACTGGGAGAAGTGCCATTTCATGGTTCAAGGGGGCATAGTTCTCGGGCACAAGATTTCTAAGAACGGTATAGAGGTGGATCCCGCAAAGGTTACCGCTATTAAGAACCTTCCACCTCCTACCGATGTTAAGGGTGTTAGGAGTTTTCTCGGGCACGCCGGTTTTTACCGGCGATTCATTAAAGATTTTTCTAAGATCGCAAACCCGATGAATAAACTCCTTGAAAAGGACACCCCGTGGAATTTCTCCGACGAGTGCCAAAAGGCATTCGAGCTTTTGAAGGAGAAACTCATCAATGCACCAATCATTATTGCTCCGAATTGGTCCTTACCGTTCGAGCTTATGTGCGATGCATCTGATTTCGCTGTTGGCTCAGTTTTGGGTCAAAGGGTCGAGAAGCATTTCCGACCCATCTACTATGCAAGCAAGACCTTGCAAGGAGCACAATTAAATTATACTACCACTGAAAAAGAGCTCCTTGCGGTGGTCTTTTCGTTTGATAAGTTCCGGTCCTACTTAGTCTTATCTAAGACTATTGTCTTTACGGACCATTCTGCTCTAAAGTACCTTTTTGCTAAACCGGATGCAAAACCACGACTTCTTAGATGGATCTTGCTTTTGCAAGAATTTGATGTGGAGATCCGGGATAAAAAGGGTGCTGAAAACTTGGCGGCCGATCACCTTTCCCGTCTCGAGAACCCCTCCCGTGAGGTTCTCGATGAGACTACCATTCATGATGATTTTCCCGGCGAATATCTCATGAAGGTGGATAAGGTTGATGAGCCGTGGTACGTGGACATAGCTAATTATCTCGTTGGGAGATTCTTGGAGAAAGGGTGGTCACATCAAAAGAGGAAGAAATTTTTCAGTGACCTTAAGTACTATTTCTGGGAGTATCCCTATCTTTTTCGTTGTTGTCCCGATGGAGTTATCCGCCGGTGCGTTTCCGGTGATGAGTGTATGCGTATTTTGACCGAGTGCCATAGTGGGCCTACCGGTGGGCATTTTGGACCCCAAATTACGGGGCGTAAAGTTTATGATGCCGGCTTTTATTGGCCGACAATCTTCAAAGATGCCCACCTGGTTTGTAAGTCATGTGATTCGTGCCAAAGGGCCGGTAAAGTCACCAAACGTGATGAGATGCCTCAACAAAGCATCCAGGTTTGCGAAGTATTTGACGTTTGGGGAATTGACTTTATGGGGCCATTTCCGAAATCTCAGAATTATAGTTACATACTCGTTGCCATTGACTACGTGTCTAAATGGGCTGAAGCGCAAGCTTTACCCACAAATGATGCACGAGTTGTGATTTCGTTCCTTAAGCGTTTATTCTCTCGATTTGGAACTCCTAAAGCTTTAATTAGCGATAGGGGTACTCATTTTTGTAACGCCCAAATGGAGAAGGTATTGAAGCGATATGGAGTTCTCCATAAAGTTTCTACTTCATACCATCCCCAAACGAGCGGACAAGTTGAGAATACAAATCGAGCTCTTAAAAGTATTCTTGAGAAAACTGTGGGTTCGAATCCGAAGGAGTGGGCAAATAAGCTCGACGAAGCTTTTTGGGCGTTTAGAACCGCCTTCAAAACGCCACTTGGTACCACTCCTTATCGGTTGGTTTATGGGAAAGCGTGCCATCTCCCGTTGGAGATTGAGCATAAAGCTATGTGGGCACTTCAAAAGTGCAATTTAGATTTGAAGGAAGCCGGACGCCTAAGGGCGGGGCAATTGAATGAGCTTGGTGAGTTACGCCTAGATGCGTACGAGAATTCGTTGATTTATAAAGAGAAAACCAAGCAATGGCATGATAGGAAGTTAAAGGGTCCAAAATAGTTTAACGAAGGCGACCGAGTGCTTTTGTTTAACTCTAGATTAAAGCTTTTACCGGGAAAACTCAAGTCCCGGTGGACGGGACCATTTGAGGTTGTTAAGGTGTACCCATACGGTACGATTGAGTTAAAAAATGCGAATGGTATTACCTTTAAGGTTAACGGACATCGTGTGAAGAAGTATTTTGATGGTCCGTTAGTGATTGATGACGAGGTTCACGTTGAACCCGACACCAACGCCACTTGAAGTTGGGGACGAGTCGTGTGAACGACTCGTTAAATAAGGTTCACGTTGTTGTAAAGTTTGTATATTTTTGGTGCTAGTTTGATAATATGTGCAATACGATCATGTTTGGTTTTTATTGGGGATAGTTTGGTGATATTATGGTGAGAGAATTGGGTTTTATTGCTTAAAAATGCGGATTTTTGATGATACAGTAAGTGGAGCGCCGCTCCAATAAGGGGCGCGCCGCGCCACTTGAGTATATCTGAAGTACCAGTTTCTGAAAACAGCTCGGCACAAATTTTTAGTTATTCGGCGCGCCGCGCAACACTTTGGAGCGCCGCGCGAAAACCCTGCGCGCCGCGCGAGCTTTTGGAGCGCCGCGCGGAACCCTGTCAGCCAGCTGTTTTTGGGTGTTTATTTAAAGTCAATCCGAATTTTTACATCCACACAATTTAGAAACGGGATACCAGCTGTTTTTATACCCTTTTACTTCAATTACTTTCATTCTTACATCTCTTAAACACCTACAAATCCTTTGATCTTTCAAAACCCTAATTCTACAAAGTTTAATTCCTTGTTTCAAGTAACCTTAATCTTTCAAGAATGGCACCTAAGAAGGTCCGAATTTGTTCCTTTCTTTACTAATTTCATCTTATTATATGTTAATTGCTTGTTTAATTCTTAATTGTCTTGATGAATTAGTGTGGGGTTGCTTTAATTTGGGTTATATGATTCAATTAGTCATGGGTTTTTGTTAGATATTGTTTATATGCTTTGATTTTATGCTAAAGTTGGTGTTTTTAGAAGTTTAACATGAACCGAGGGTTTGTAGGGTTAAAGGTCCGAATTTTGTAAGTAAAAAGGGGTTTATTGCTTGAAAGTGTGATGTTCTTTGAATTGTTCATATGTTTTTGAACTAGTGTGGGGTAGTGTCCATATGGGCGGGTCACTTTGTTTTGAATGACTTATGCTACATTGTTCCAATTATGTGATATGCCATGCTAGTGATGATTAAACATATGATTTTAATTGAGATAAAGCTTTTGTTTAATGGTTGTTGAATTTGATAAAAGTTGCTAACATGATGAAGTTGATTGGATTTTTGGAATTTAAAGGAGTTATAAGTAATCATGTTGGTCGTGTTTTGGTTATGTTGTTTGATGAATAAGGTTATGAATTATTTGTTTATGGATAATGTGATTTGGTTGAGAGTTAGTTTTTGAAAAGTTTTCAAAAGAGTTATTGGTTTAAATGGTTATTGTATTTGAAAGTGATTTAGCATGAAACAAGGATTGATTGTAAAGGTGTTTGGTGCTTATTATGATGACTAACACTAACTTTTGAGTTTTGTGTTTGTTTTCTTTACTTGTTTCATGAATGCAGAGAACAAGAGGTAACCCACCACAGCAACCACCGAACAACCCTGAATTGTGGTTGTCCCAAGTTGGTAATATTGAGGATTTGGAACAAAGGTTTAACATCAATCTTGCTCGTCCGATTGAGCAAACCTACTACTTGGATTGGACGCAACTTCGAAATGAAAGTGTTCAAGCTTATCGAGAATTGCGTGGTTACTTATGGGTTACTTATAGCGGTAATGAGTTGAGACCGTATGAGCGTTTGTTTCAGATTAACGAAGATGTTTATGAGCAATTGACTGTCGAGTTCTTTTCGACTGTAAGTTGTCGGCCCCGAGTTGCTCCTCGTGATTCGGACTTTTTGAACTTTAGGCTTGGCGGGGCGGACCGTCAAATGAGTAAAGTTGAGTTAGCTCGGGCGTTGGGTTTGTACCCCGAGTTAAATGATGACATCGATTTAGGGTACCATTTGTTGGGGTGCAGGGTATTCGGTGACGGCGATTTTAGTGAAAGTGAGTATTGGCCGACGATTATTAATCCGGGGGTTAGGGCGTTCAGTTCTAGTAGAAGCATTCAGTCTAATCTTCGACGTCCGGTGGACCGTATTCTTTTTAAAATGATTGCTACTATGTTCATGGCCCGGAGAAATGCAAACAAAATCAAACGAAAGGATCTTTGGATCCTCCAGCAGATAAAAGCGAGAGAGGCAATTGATGTGCCGACTATGTTGGGGTCCTGGTTTCAGGAAATCGGTGAAGATAATCGTCCCGAGCGCCCGTTGTTAGGGGGCCATTTTGTGACACGTATAGCTGAGGCATTTTCTGTGCCTACTGATAGGTGTACTATTGCGGGGGTCGAATCAATGGTGACAAATCTTTTGTATTTCGCTAAAGCCGATTTTATTAGGCGAGGACCGAACGGTTGGGTTTTGGTAGAGGATGAAGAGCAACCACAGGGTCAAGGTCAACAACAACAGCAGGAGCAGGGTCAAGGTCGAGGTCAAGGTAGAGGACGTGGTATTGGGTCCACGTATGAAGCAGGTAGTTCTAGTGGTAATGTTCGGGGAGTATGGACTCCCGATGAGGAAGCTTTTAATGGGTTGGTGAATAGTGTTGACGGGCTGCATCTCGAGTTCCAAGATAGTCGTACATTTTATAATGATCAGGTTGCGCATAATCAGCGTATGTATGACGAACAGCGCCGTCATAATCAGGAGTTGATGACGTGGCATCAGGGTAACTATGGGTCGCTTAACACGAGTTTGGGTCAGGTTCGGACAGAGGTTGGTAATTTGGGCGACCGTGTTGACAGGATAGAGTATGATGTTCGAGGGATTCGGGCCCACAATCAGTGGGAAATTCATCAGAGGCAGCTCCAACGGCAGATGCGTCGTGTGCCGGATGCATACATTCCTACGCAAACCACTATTCCGGACTACACCGCCGTGACGCCTCCGAGACCGGATCCGTCTTATGACCCGTATCAAGCGTGCCAAGATACTTATGGCGTGACTTGGGACCCGTTGAGAGATTTTTGGCAGGGAAGCGATTGATGTGTTGCACGTATTATTGTTGTATTTGTTTAAACTATTTCCGTTTCGATTTGGTTGTACTTGACTATTTTTATTTTTCGTATGATGTACTTTGAGACCTATTTGGGGCAAGGCGTTTCGGTACCGGGTGGTACCACCTTGCCCATTTATGTATTTGGTGTGTTTTTCTTTTTGTTAGGTGTGTTGGTGAAACGGTTTTTCAAGTCTGGCATTAAGTTCAGCAAAACTACTTTAATGATGGTATTGGTGTGAGGATCGGGAATGGACGATGTTCTTATGCTGGCAGTCAGTTCAGCGCCATCTGTCACTGTCATTCCACGATCTGTGGTTATACTCGATAAGTTTTTATTTTTCTTACCCTTTTGATTTTAATCCATTTTTGATCTCCAGTAATGGGGACATTACTTGATCTCAAGTGTGGGGTGGGGGATGTAAAATCTCTCGGGTTGGTTATTAATAGAATCATCATAAGTTTGGTTTTGATGTTTAAAAGACTTGACGTTTCACGGGGTTTTGGTCGTAAAAAAAAAAAATTGAAAAATTAGGGGAAAATATAAAAAATTGGAAAAATTAGTTAGTTAAAAAGAAAAAAAAATATAAAAATAGTTAAAAATTCGACCAAAACCTTTGTTTGAGTATGGCTTGGTTTTTTATATTTCATGATGTTTAAAGAAGCCAAAGTTGTTCCACATGTTCATTACCATTGAACATGAAATCCTACTAGTTCGGGGAACTAAATAGTAGGTCACCTGTACCAAAACGGGTGTAAACCGTGAGAGAGCGGTGATTGCATAGCGTGATTGTGACCGAATCACGTGCCAGATCAAAAACTTTTGGTTACTTGGTATAGCATACTTCCGAAACTATATCATTTTATTATTGCATCATTTAATGATGTGATACTGTGGGAAGAGGAGCCTTGAGCTTCACCAGTGCTGTCCTTTTCAGGAGCAATAGCTACGTGCTTGTGTTTGCTTAGACAACACAACCCATAGCCAAAAGCTATGGAACCCGAAGGTTTTCGGGATTTTTCAAAACCGGTGTCAATTGAAACAGATTGGCACTTCCGAGTGATTCAGATCCACTCATTTAAGGAAGTAAAGTCTTCCGACCGTCCTACTTGGTACGTATACCTCTTAAGCGTGCCATTTCATTACCCATCATTTCACGATGAGGTACTGTTAGAGGAGAAAGTCTTGAACTTTCAAAACACGTTCATTATTTTGAATGTGAAATCCTACATGAACATTCAGTTCATACGTAGGTCACTTGTACAAAAACGGGTGTCAACCGTATGAACGGTGATTGGATCGTGTGGTCGAAGCCGGGCCATACGCTAGATCGAAAACTTTATAGGGCGGTCTTCATTGTTTCTCCTAACAAGGACAATGTATGCGCTCGACCACCTTTTATGACCATACAGGATGAATCCACTCCATCCTAAAGGGAGTCAAGTCTCCCGAACGACACACTTGCTGATTTATTTCAGAAGTTGAAGTCCAGACCAGTTGTAGGGTGACGAAAAGTCTTGAAAAGTCATTGCTAAAATCGACTGGAAATCTACCAGGCCTCAACATCAAACAGGGAAACTGGTAGTCGAAGCTTTTCTCAATGAGGGAGATTTGCTAGCTTAATGGGAAGCGCACCATGATACACAAAATGTCAGTGATTGATCAGATTCCCAGTGGATAACCTCCGGAAAGGTAAGATATCAGCTTTTAAGCCTGATGAACCTCAATATTTATGGTTGACTTAACGGATTAGACGGTTACCTCATAACCATCGATGATATCTGGACGTAATGTGTATCCTCCTAAGCACATTATTTTCTACCGACATCTCGCGATGTTAGGTACTGTGGGAGGCTTGGCTTGACCAATTGCGGGGTAGCCCGTACGTTCTCTTGGCACACATGGTTCGATTGTTACATCTTTGGTGCTTGGTTCCTACTTGATTCCCGGTTTCTTTGAAGACTTTTATTATGGTTCGAGATTCTCTATTTCATCAGTATGGTACGTTATCGAGATTATTTTTGGTTACTATTTTGATTCATATTGATTGCGGTTTGGGAAGTTACATCGGGGGAATGTAAGTGGGAACCATGGTTGTTATTTACTCCAAATCGTGCCCACGCTAGTTGCTTGTTTGGTTCTTGTTCGTTTGATTCTACATATTTGCTTGAAGACGTTATTTTATTATAGAAGATTATTATCGAGTTCATTGCTTGAGGACAAGCAAAACTCTAGTGTGGGGTTGTTTGATATCGCATATTTCATATGCATTTTCCTTAGCGATATCGGTTACATTTTGGTCCTTATGGATACGATTTGGAGTTATTTCGGTTAAAGTTGTGAAAGTTTGAGTTCCAAGACCAAGAAGGTTAAATTTGATGTTATTTGATGGTTTTGGACGTGTTTCGTTGTTTACAAGTGAAAAGGTTTGATTCGGTTCGAGTTTGGGTGTTAATATTGAGTTTTCAGCTTCGTTTCAGCATTTGTTACATGGAGCGCCGCTCCAAAAGGGGGCGCGCCGCGCCATTTAACTATAAAAACAGTTCGAGCCTTTTCAGAAAACAAAATGTGAGTTCCAGACAATCGGCGCGCCGCGCGGGGTCAGATGGCGCGCCGCGCGGGGTTGTGCCCGGGTTCAGAATTTCCTCCTATAAAAGCCCGAATTATACCCTAACTTATCATAATCGTATTGAGACGAATTCCAGCCACTTTTTGACGAACCTAGGTGATTTTTGGAGATCTTCAAGGTCATTCTAAGGTACTAATCATTCCGGAATCAAGTCTTGATTCGTGTGTTCTTCAGGATTCAATCTTTAATTAGTTTTATTCGTTTGTTATCAATAATGAATTATTCTATGTTTTTGATTGCTATTTTGATTTCAGCCATGATTGTAGGCTAAAACCTTTAATGTTTGTCTAGATTGAATATTTGCAAGTGTTTGGATGACACTTTAATGTTTTATTGATTGATGCATGATTAATTATGAGTTTTGATTAAAGAACCATTCTTGTGGGTGTTAATTATTGTTACTAGGTTGATTAGTGAAACTTGTTTGAACAAAGGGAACCCTGTTTCAATTTAGTGATCTAGTTTCCAATTGATTTGTCTTAACCGATTGGGTGCTTACTGGAGCAAGGGGGTAAACTGTGTAATGTAATTAACCGAAATAGGGGTGAATTGTGTGGAGCGAACGCGTAACCAATTGAATCTTAATCTTATAATTAGCTAGTTACTAAGTCACAAATGAATGATGGTTTTTGGTGAAAGGGAACCCTAAGCCAATAAGTCCTAGTTTGATGTGTTTGCTAAAAGAGAACTCTGGGTAAACCGACTCTGTAATTGCGTGCATTGATTAATAGAACTAGTGCTTAATAACAAATCATCCAACACTGCGAATAGGATATCTAGGCGAACATTCTTTTATCCATTGAATTCAAATATCTTTATTTTTCTGTCGAGTCTGCATTTCCTTTATTTAAACTTAAAAACCAAAAATATTGTCTTTTATTTTCAAAGCTATCTTGATTTGGCTAATCGTTAAATAGCCGCAAAACAAACTATCTTGTAATTTCAATTTTCATAGTTTAACTTAGTTTACTTTTATTTACAAACTTAATTCTCACGTTAATACTGTCCTTGGAACGATCTTGGAATTACCATTTTTATACTATTGCACGATCGGGTACACTGCCCGTTAGTGTGTAGTAATCTTTAAACCAGGCATATTTCCAGTGATAAATTTATATACTAGATTTCACACATCAATATGCTAACTTAATGATTTAAAATCTGGAAACACGAAAAACACCGTAAAACCGGATTTACGCCGTCGTAGTAACACCGCGGGCTGTTTTGGGTTAGTTAATTAAAAACTATGATAAACTTTGATTTAAAAGTTGTTATTCTGAAAAAATGATTGTTATTATGAACATGAAACTATATCCAAAAATTATGGTTAAACTCAAAGTGGAAGTATGTTTTCTAAAATGGTCATCTAGACGTCGTTCTTTCGACTGAAATGACTACCTTTACAAAAAAGACTTGTAACTTATTTTTTCGACTATAAACCTATACTTTTTCTGTTTAGATTCATAAAATAGAGTTCAATATGAAACCATAGCAATTTGATTCACTCAAAACGGATTTAAAATGAAGAAGTTATGGGTAAAACAAGATTGGATAATTTTTCTCATTTTAGCTACGTGAAAATTGGTAACAAATCTATTCCAACCATAACTTAATCAACTTGTATTGTATATTATGTAATCTTGAGATACCATAGACACGTATACAATGTTTCGACCTATCATGTCGACACATCTATATATATTTCGGAACAACCATAGACACTCTATATGTGAATGTTGGAGTTAGCTATACAGGGTTGAGGTTGATTCCAAAATATATATAGTTTGAGTTGTGATCAATACTGAGATACGTATACACGGGGTCGTGGATTGATTCAAGATAATATTTATCGATTTATTTCTGTACATCTAACTGTGGACAACTAGTTGTAGGTTACTAACGAGGACAGCTGACTTAATAAACTTAAAACATCAAAATATATTAAAAGTGTTGTAAATATATTTTGAACATACTTTGATATATATGTATATATTGTTATAGGTTCGTGAATCAACCAGTGGCCAAGTCTTACTTCCCGACGAAGTAAAAATCTGTGAAAGTGAGTTATAGTCCCACTTTTAAAATCTAATATTTTTTGGATGAGAATACATGCAGGTTTTATAAATGATTTACAAAATAGACACAAGTACATGAAACTACATTCTATGGTTGAATTATCGAAATCGAATATGCCCCTTTTTATTAAGTCTGGTAATCTAAGAATTAGGGAACAGACACCCTAATTGACGCGAATCCTAAAGATAGATCTATTGGGCCTAACAAACCCCATCCAAAGTACCGGATGCTTTAGTACTTCGAAATTTATATCATATCCGAAGGGTGTCCCGGAATGATGGGGATATTCTTATATATGCATCTTGTTAATGTTGGTTACCAGGTGTTCACCATATGAATGATTTTTATCTCTATGTATGGGATGTGTATTGAAATATGAAATCTTGTGGTCTATTATTATGATTTGATATATATAGGTTAAACCTATAACTCACCAACATTTTTGTTGACGTTTTAAGCATGTTTATTCTCAGGTGATTATTAAGAGCTTCCGCTATCGCATACTTAAATAAGGACGAGATTTGGAGTCCATGCTTGTATGATATTGTGTAAAAACTGCATTCAAGAAACTTATTTTGTTGTAACATATTTGTATTGTAAACCATTATGTAATAGTCGTGTGTAAACAGGATATTTTAGATTATCATTATTTGATAATCTACGTAAAGCTTTTTAAACCTTTATTGATGAAATAAAGGTTATAGTTTATTTTAAAATGAATGCAGTCTTTGAAAAACGTCTCATATAGAGGTCAAAACCTCGCAACGAAATCAATTAATATGGAACGTTTTTAATCAATAAGAACGGGACATTTCATGTGGGTATGTTCCTTTAAAGTTTGGCAATGCATCTGTCCCAGCTGACCGGGACTTGATGATACACATAATGATCCATCCCAAATAGACACTGTTAACAACTTTCCTCCTAGAGCGTACCCGGTGTGAGCTACCCCGGGCAGGCAACATCTTCCTGACCTCACCTTAGCAACCCGATCAGGAGGCCACTTATGCATGCATCCGGGAGATTCCATACCGGACAAAGGCCAGCCAGAACGCTACCCAATGCCAGCCTGAATAGGCTACCGGCACCGTTTAGCCGGGAACAAAAGCATTAAGGAGCCGGGAACCATGTCATCACATAAAAAGGCCTGCTGGTCCATGGACGTCGGGCACCCGACGACTTTTATAAGATTACCCATAAACCGACTACAATCTCGCCCGGTCGTAACACTACCTAGAAGAAAAACTGAGTAAAACATCAGATAGAACATTCTTGACTGAACAAGGCATCCATCCGTCATGTCCTAGACGGATGTACCACACTCTCGGTACTACCGCGCCTTCCCAGATTAGACATCTCGACCCGGAATAATGACACCATCCCGGAACAAACACGTTGTCCCGGAATAAGGCACTGTCCCAGAACGATTACTTGATCTTGGAACAAACATACAAACAAGCTGCATGCCACGTCAGCCCACGAATCTAGGAAAGTTTGTTAGGACCTGTTCGTTATTCCCATGAAAAGGACAGGTGCCACGTCAATCCTTGGGCTCAGCAAAGTTTGTTACAACCATGAAAGGGACATGTGCCACGTCACCATTCCCTCGTAACACCTATAAATACATGATCAAAAGTCATTCATAAAACAACAATGGATGCATTAATGTTACTCTGCCAAAATTAATTATGGTAATGTCTCTTCAGCTGATAACACAACTCCGATTAAGATTTCGGCAATCCATACTCTAAGATATTAACTTGTTCGATTCCAATCGAATAAGGTTAATTCCGTTGATTGTTTTACGCACTTGAAATCCAAATTTCAAATCGAGGTTCGCACAATTATTGGAGTTAAAACATTCGATCCACTCTTTTTTTCAAACCAAGCACTCAAACCCGAAATCTATTGACACGAAACGATTTTGGTTTGATCATGCTTCGCTAACAATTTGTTTATTTTCTCCCATGGTAGTGTTACTTCGGTTGAGGTGATCCGTAATTCGATTGAATAATTTAAACAGTGCTCGGGGTTAACACCTAGCTTTGCTCGGGGTTAACACCTAGCTTTGCTCGGAGTTAACACCTTGCTTGCCGAAGCGCACTCTTTTCTTTTGCAATGCTCTAAATCATATTAGGTTGCAAATTTAGGGGATGCTGTATTATGAAGAAGGGTTTCTGTGTGATGACCCAGAAATTTCCGACCAAATTTAAACTTAATCTTAATATGATTTCGACATGATAAGCAAATTCTGTAATGTTGAGTCTCGGAAATTTTAGAACTATATGCATGTAATCATTTAACCTTGACAATTCCCTATGATTCACGAACAACTATTTGTAAATAGATATATATATATATATATATATATATAGTAAATGTTACTAATCTTTTGTATGAAATTGTTGTTAAATAAATATGAAAAATGATGTACGTAATAATAAAATTTATTATTAAGATAAAATCTATATATAAAGTATATTAAGTATATATATTTGGTTTCGAATTCATTTAGTAAACTATAGTAGCACTCGTTCATCATACGATGGTTATTTAAGCAAGTTAAATTCAAACTTATATAATTTTAAAATAAACGGTAATTCAAAAATGAGATATAAATCGTAGGCCTATTAAAAATATATTTAGAAGCTAAATAATAAATTTTAAAACTTTTTATATTTTACCCAGGACCGAGCGCGGACAGTGGTGTAATTTTTATTTAGTAGTTAATAACCAAATTTTATACCATAATGATGGAAATAAATGAAGATAATTAATATAAAAATTTGGAATTTTTCTGAGAACTTTTATTCACCACAAATTTATCAACGTGTAAGACCCGAATAATTATCTTACTTACTTGTGTATTATGGTGTTCAAGGGTGTGGGTTTTATTGTATATAAATTAAAATGCAAAAGAAACTGTTTCAGTAGGATCGTGCACCGCGCGGGTTTGGGGCGCTCCGCGCCATTTGGCGCTGACAGAATCCTTTGTTTTAATTGGTTTAAATGAAGGGTATTTGGGTAATTTCACTTGGGGCCAGATTTGTGAGCCATATTAGCTGGTTTGGATCAGTTTTGGATCATTTTCACATCCATCCATCACTCTCAAACTATTTGAGAGAGAGAGAGAGAGATTCTAAAGAGAGATTTAGGATTTTGGTAAAGAAGGAGGCCGAATTGATCAAAAGCTCGAGTTCTAAAGTTGTTCCTTTCGTTCCTAGCTACGTTGTGGTGGTATTGGTAAGCTCAAACTCCGAATTTCATCTATTTGATTTGATATTCAAGTTAGGGTTTGAGTTAGTTTGATGAAAAACCCTTTTAGATGATGAAATGGGTTTAGTGATGCTAGTAATTGGGTTTATTGTTAATTGTTGGTGGATTTTGGGTTGGTGAACTAATTGGCCATGTTTAGGACTTGAAATTGAGTTTAATCACTTAAGTTAGTGATTATGGAAGTATTGAAACCCATTTAAGGTTATTTGGTTGACTAATTGTGACTTTGGGTCAAATTAGGGTTTGGTGGTGATTTTGACCCATTTGGCGATTTAATGAGGTTTATAAACTTAAAATGGATTAAGTTGAAGTATTAAACCGAGTTAAATGTGTTTTGGTGTTAAAACTTGTAAATAGTGAGATTTTAACTTAATGGGTCAAAACTAGGGTTTTAGTGTCAAAATGGGTATGACGCGTGTTTAACACTTGAGTTCGGGTTTAATTGGCGTATTAGGACCATTCTCACTTGTGTTAGTGATTATTGATTAGTTTTGGGCACGGTTTGTGCTTGGAAGTGCATTTGGGTCGAAATTGCACTAAGTGACGAATTGGGTTGATTTGTAAATCCACTCTAAGTGTATTGTTGTAATTGTGATAATGGAATAGGTACTTTCCATTGGCGAGTTGCGGATTACTTGGAAGCTTTCTTCAAGACTTCAAGGTGAGTGATAATATCCTATGTGCATATGTATGTGTAGGATGGGTGCAGGTCGGGTGAAGTGATTCTCGGCTATAGAGCTCACTTCACATATAGATGGATTTGATAGACTTGCATTTAGATCCAATTGGCACGGTTGTGCGTTTTGGTTGACTACCTTTGGCGAGGTACACGTTTTGTGTGTACACTATCACACGTGGTTGTGATGTGGATGATATAACCCCAATGGCGAAGGGTTTTGAGTTGGAGAAGTGAATCGCGTGTAGTTCGGATTCACGATGACGCGTGTAGTTCGGTCATCTTATCAAAAATGAATCTCGTGTAGTTCGGATTCATGGTGACTCTTGTAGTTCGGTCATCTTATCAAAAATGAATCTCGTGTAGTTCGGATTCATGGTGACTCGTGTAGTTCGGTCATCTTATTGAGGTAGTAATCTCGTGTAGTTTCGGATTACTAAGGCTCGTGTAGTTCGGCCAACCTCGATGTTGTGAAGATAGTAATCTCGTGTGGTTTTGGATTACTAAGGCTCGTGTAGTTCGGCCAATCTTCATGGTGATATTTGGTTCTCGGTATTGGGTTAAGGTGTTAACCTTGTTCGTTTATATTGTTATATATTAATGTATTGTTGTGTTGTAGCTAACCCTCCGGGTGTAGCTATTTGGCGTTGTTCACATCGTCGTTGGTGAACTTATATTGTTGTTGTATCTTTAGCTCGTTGCTTAGAGATCGTACGGTATGCTTAGTGTAGTGCCTTATATGGATGCCTCGGTATGCGGTATTTGATATTTGTGTGGCGTGTCCATTTTATACATATATATGTATGTAGTATATTATCATTCACTAAGCGTTAGCTTACCCTCTCGTTGTTGACTCTTTTTATAGATTGCATGCGGATGGTGGCTCGGGTAAGCGCGAGGATTAGAGGACTTGCATAGTTTGCGTAGAAGGCTTGCTTTTGGATTTATTAGGATTGGGTAGCGTATCCCCAATCGCCATGCTCGGCTTTATTTTGTATTACAAATCATGTGGTTGAAAACTTGTATTTTATACGAAAGTCGTAAAACGGCCGATGTGGGCCCGGTCTTCGTAAGACTAATTTTATTAATGGAACGTGTTAGTTCTACATATATTAATGTATGGTTAAAAGCGTTTTGTCTAAATACGTCGGGAAGTGGTCAAACATTTTCGCATTTAAAGACTTTCCGGACAGTCAGGTTTGGCGCGCCGCGCGGCCTATATGGCGCGCCGCGCCATATGCTGTTCCAGCAAAAAAAAAATTTATTTTTTTTTGTATTTTCACGTGGTTTGTTCGCGGGTTGGTTTGGGTTGTTACAAGTGGTATCAGAGCATGGTCTAAGGGATTTAGGTGACTTGACATAGGTGCCTAGACTTAGACTTGTGTGTGTGCTTAATTGTTGCGGGACTTGTAGGATTACGGGTCGGAATGGGTTTGGTTAGTGCCTTGGCTATAGGTTGACTAACGTTTATATTAGTAATGCGGATATTATTAATATGTTGTTGTGTTGTGATAATAATTCTCGCGTGTGTTTGTACCGCGTAGAATTTTGGTTGTGTTGGTTATATCATCGAGCGAGGCGGTCATTGTACTAACGAGTTGAGACGACGTGTGTGCGTAATAAGGACTTGCAAACCTTATTACGGGTGCAAATCGTGTCTAACAAGTGATGTACGGCGAGTGTTTAGCAAGATGGGGCGGTGTGGTGCGTATGGTTTTATACGTTCATGGACTAATCGTTTTGCATTCTTTAGAATGGCGACGCGAAACGAGATCGAGACGAATGACAAGGAGTTTAATACTAGAGTTGCGGCCGCCATTGCGGAGCAAATGGGTGCGTTGGAAGAAAGAATGGATAGGAAGTATTCCGAATTTCGGGGTAGTAGTGAAATGGAGCGTTATCTTAAGAGCTTCATGAGGACTAAACCCCCGATGTACGATGGGAAACCGGATCCTTTGATAAGCACAACTTGGATTTCGGACGTCGAAGGGTGTTTCTGTACTATTGATTGCCCTCCTGAGAGAAAGACGAGACTCGCTACGAGTTTGTTGCGGGGTAGGGCAAGGGATTGGTTGGATGGTAAGATTGATCTTGTCGGTGGCAAGACGTTTATGGCTTTATCGTGGGATGACTTTAAGGAGGAATTCTTCGAGGAGTTCCGGACTTCGGCCGATTTGTGGGAATTTCGTAATGAGTTGCGAAATTTGCGACAAGGATCTATGGATTTGAGTACTCTCAAGACGACCTTTATGGCGAAGGCTCGTTTTTGTCCGGAGTATTTGGGGAATGATCGTTTGTTGATGGGGGATTTCTATCAGACCTTGAATGATGACTTGAAAAGTAAAATTAGCCGGGGTCAAGCGAAATCGTTTTCGGAATTATTTAAACTTGGCTAGAGGTTTCAAGTCGTATTCACGATCGAAAAAGGGTGAACCTTCAAGTGAGCGAAGGGTCGTTTCTTATGGTGCTCCGAGTAAGAGGGCTAAGGGTCCGAGTGTGAGCACGGGTGGTACGCGAACGGGTATGTCGGATTCTAGTGCGGTTAGATGTTACAATTGTGGCGTAAGGGGTCACAAGTCTTGGGAATGTTCGGTACCAAAGGGTGATGGTATGGTGTGCTTCAATTGCCAAAAAGAAGGACATCGTAAGTCGGAATGTCCCAAGTTAGCGGGGACGGGTGCGGCCAGGAGACGTTAAGGTACGTTTAAGTTTGATAAATATGTCTTTTGATTATTTATTAAATGCCGTTTGAGTTTGAGTTGCGTGCCTTTGCTGTGCATGTTATGCTATGGGTGACGTTCCTAATGGAAGTACCCTATGTTGATGTTTGATTGACGGGCGAAGGGCGTAAGACTTGGCGTAACCAAGCATTCCTTAGTATTTGGAAAATGTCTCTACCAAGCCATGGAAATGAGTTTTGGTGTTCGGATGTTAGAGCATGTTCGCTCTCGTGTTGAAGTTGATGAACCATGAGGTTCGACGGGTGGGATGAAACCCGAGAAATCGAGTGTTTTGGATCTCGATGTATGTTGGTAAAGGATTTTACGTGACGCGACATTAGGTGCCTCTTTTATACCTACTAGCGTGGTGTTCGACTCCGATTGTGTTGCGGTACACTTTTCGCACAAAGTGTTTAAGGGTTGGTTAAAATCCTTCGTGTGCTCAAGGTTGGAGTAAGATGTGGTAATGGGTCGTGTGAGCCCAAATTGTTGGTAAAGTCTACCTGTGGTAGCATTGTATGGTTGTACGAGTTGTGGATATGGAACGTGGTTCTAAGTGGGGGAGTTACACTCCCGCACGAGGAAGTTTTAGTGTGAGATTTCGGATGATGCTATTGGTAGATCCGAAAAATGTTGTCGAGATCTGGTTGGGTCGATTTGTGGTAGAGTACAATTTCGGATAAATTGTACTTATGATTTTGGATTTGAATTATCACCAAGGTGGTAATGTGGTAAATCTCGTTGAGGGATAATGGACGTGTTTGGCGAGCAAGGTGAAATCCTCCGGTTAAGGGAGGTGTGTGTCGGGTTCTCTTGTGGAGAATTATTGTTTGGTACCTATGTTTGGTATAGGTGGTTCTTGCTCGATTATGGTATGGTTGTTTGATGAAGCATGATCTTTAGGGTCCGCTGACTTCATCATGGGAATACGTGATTGGTGGAGCATGACTTTCGGGGTCCGCTGACTTCATCATGAGCGTGGTGTTATATCGGTGAAGCATGATCTTCGGGTCCGCTGACTTCATCCAGTTTTGTGATTGGTGGAGCATGACCTTCGGGGTCCGCTGACTTCATCAAGGGAGTAGTGTTATGTCGGTATGGTGTAACACTATCGGGAAATGCGAGTACCGGTGGGAAATGCGAGTACCATTCCTGTGTTGAGATTGTGGATCGCGTGTGTTTTCGGATTCACGATGACGCGTGTAGTTCGATCATCTTATCAAAAATGAATCTCGTGTAGTTCGGATTCATGGTGACTCGTGTAGTTCGGTCATCTTATTGAGGTAGTAATCTCGTGTGGTTTCGGATTACTAAGGCTCGTGTAGTTCGGCCAACCTCGATGTTGTGGAAGTGAATCTCATGTAGTTCGGATTCACAAATGACTCGTGTGGTTTCGGTCATTGTATTGAGGAGTGAATCTCGTGTAGTTCGGATTCACAATTGACTCGTGTAGTTCGGTCATTCCTCCGGGATAGTGACTCTCGTGTAGTTCAGATTCACTATGGCGCGTGTAGTTCGGCCATTCTCGATTGTCGTTGTGGTGAAGGTAGTGAGTCGCGTGTAGTTCGGATTCACTGGGGCGCGTGTGTTTTCGGCCAGCCTTCGTGTCGTGTGATCTATTGGTTGTTTGATACACCAATGGTAGGGTCGTAAGGACCATGTTGAGGGAACTATCGGTCGTTTTATACGTCGATGGTGGGGTCGTGAGGACCATGTTGTGGGGTTAGTGAGGCGATAGCCGTGTTTCGCTTAGATGTTTGTTACGGGTGTGACGATGGTTGATTTCGTACACCTTGGGTTTTGCGTTTTCATAGTCGTTTTGGGCGCTATCGGTTCTAGCCGTTGGATTATGATGTTACGTGTAGTGACCCGAACTTTTCCATGTTTATATATATTAATTGAGATTGATATTTACATGATTAAATGTTTCCAACATGTTAAGCAATCAAACTTGTTAAGACTTGATTAATTGAAATATGTTTCATATAGACAATTGACCACCCAAGTTGATCGGTGATTCACGAACGTTAAAACTTGTAAAAACTATATGATGACATATATATGGATATATATATAGTTAACATGATACTATGATAAGTAAACATATCATTAAGTATATTAACAATGAACTACATATGTAAAAACAAGACTACTAACTTAATGATTTTTAAACGAGACATATATGTAACGATTATCGTTGTAAAGATATTTAATATATATATATCATATTAAGAGATATTAATACATGATAATATCATGATAATATAATAATTTAAAATCTCATTTGATATTATAAACATTGGGTTAACAACATTTAACAAGATCGTTAACCTAAAGGTTTCAAAACAACACTTACATGTAACGACTAACGATGACTTAACGACTCAGTTAAAATGTATATACATGTAGTGTTTTAATATGTATTTATACACTTTTTAAAGACTTCAATACACTTATCAAAATACTTCTACTTAACAAAAATGCTTACAATTACATCCTCGTTCAGTTTCATCAACAATTCTACTCGTATGCACCCGTATTCGTACTCGTACAATACAAAACTTTTAGATGTATGTACTATTGGTATATACACTCCAATGATCAGCTCTTAGCAGCCCATGTGAGTCACCTAACACATGTGGGAACCATCATTTGGCAACTAGCATGAAATATCTCATAAAATTACAAAAATATGAGTAATCATTCATGACTTATTTACATGAAAACAAAATTACATATCCTTTATATCTAATCCATACACCAACGACCAAAAACACCTACAAACACTTTCATTCTTCAATTTTCTTCATCTAATTGATCTCTCTCAAGTTCTATCTTCAAGTTCTAAGTGTTCTTCATAAATTCTACAAGTTCTAGTTACATAAAATCAAGAATACTTTCAAGTTTGCTAGCTCACTTCCAATCTTGTAAGGTGATCATCCAACCTCAAGAAATCTTTGTTTCTTACAGTAGGTTATCATTCTAATATAAGGTAATAATCATATTCAAACTTTGTTTCAATTTCTATAACTATAACAATCTTATTTCAAGTGATGATCTTACTTGAACTTGTTTTCGTGTCATGATTCTGCTTCAAGAACTTCGAGCCATCCAAGGATCCGTTGAAGCTAGATCCATTTTTCTCTTTTCCAGTAGGTTTATCC
Organism: Rutidosis leptorrhynchoides; assembly: GCF_046630445.1. Classification (NCBI taxonomy): domain Eukaryota; kingdom Viridiplantae; phylum Streptophyta; class Magnoliopsida; order Asterales; family Asteraceae; genus Rutidosis; species Rutidosis leptorrhynchoides. Next base: position 253,479,602 of record NC_092337.1, read on the forward strand.
AAGGAACTTAAGGTAGTAATGATGTTCATAACATCATTCGATTCATACATATAAAGCTATCTTATTCGAAGGTTTAAACTTGTAATCACTAGAACATAGTTTAGTTAATTCTAAACTTGTTCGCAAACAAAAGTTAATCCTTCTAACTTGACTTTTAAAATCAACTAAACATATGTTCTATATCTATATGATATGCTAACTTAATGATTTAAAACCTGGAAACACGAAAAACACCTTAAAACCGGATTTACGCCGTCGTAGTAACACCGCGGGCTGTTTTGGGTTAGTTAATTAGAAACTATGATAAACTTTGATTTAAAAGTTGTTATTCTGAGAAAATGATTTTTATTATGAACATGAAACTATATCCAAAAATTATGGTTAAACTCAAAGTGGAAGTATGTTTTCTAAAATGGTCATCTAGACGTCGTTCTTTCGACTGAAATTACTACCTTTACAAAAACGACTTGTAACTTATTTTTCCGACTATAAACCTATACTTTTTCTGTTTAGATTCATAAAATAGAGTTCAATATGAAACCATATCAATTTGATTCACTCAAAACGGATTTAAAATGAAGAAGTTATGGGTAAAACAAGATTGGATAATTTTTCTCATTTTAGCTACGTGAAAATTGGTAACAAATCTATTCCAACCATAACTTAATCAACTTGTATTGTATATTATGTAATCTTGAGATACCATAGACACGTATACAATGTTTCGACCTATCATGTCGACACATCTATATATATTTCGGAACAACCATAGACACTCTATATGTGAATGTTGGAGTTAGCTATACAGGGTTGAGGTTGATTCCAAAATATATATAGTTTGAGTTGTGATCAATACTGAGATACGTATACACTGGGTCGTGGATTGATTCAAGATAATATTTATCGATTTATTTCTGTACATCTAACTGTGGACAACTAGTTGTAGGTTACTAACGAGGACAGCTGACTTAATAAACTTAAAACATCAAAATATATTAAAAGTGTTGTAAATATATTTTGAACATACTTTGATATATATGTATATATTGTTATAGGTTCGTGAATCAACCAGTGGCCAAGTCTTACTTCCCGACGAAGTAAAAAATCTGTGAAAGTGAGTTATAGTCCCACTTTTAAAATCTAATATTTTTGGGATGAGAATACATGCAGGTTTTATAAATGATTTACAAAATAGACACAAGTACATGAAACTACATTCTATGGTTGAATTATCGAAATCGAATATGCCCCTTTTTATTAAGTCTGGTAATCTAAGAATTAGGGAACAGACACCCTAATTGACGCGAATCCTAAAGATAGATCTATTGGGCCTAACAAACCCCATCCAAAGTACCGGATGCTTTAGTACTTCGAAATTTATATCATATCCGAAGGGTGTCCCGGAATGATGGGGATATTCTTATATATGCATCTTGTTAATGTCGGTTACCAGGTGTTCACCATATGAATGATTTTTATCTCTATGTATGGGATGTGTATTGAAATATGAAATCTTGTGGGCTATTATTATGATTTGATATATATATAGGTTAAACCTATAACTCACCAACATTTTTGTTGACGTTTTAAGAATGTTTATTCTCAGGTGATTATTAAGAGCTTCCGCTGTCGCATACTTAAATAAGGACGAGATTTGAAGTCCATGCTTGTATGATATTGTGTAAAAACTGCATTCAAGAAACTTATTTTGTTGTAACATATTTGTATTGTAAACCATTATGTAATGGTCGTGTGTAAACAGGATATTTTAGATTATCATTATTTGATAATCTACGTAAAGCTTTTTAAACCTTTATTGATGAAATAAAGGTTATGGTTTATTTTAAAATGAATGCAGTCTTTGAAAAATGTCTCATATAGAGGTCAAAACCTCGCAACGAAATCAATTAATATGGAACATTTTTAATCAATAAGAACGGGACATTTCAGTTGGTATCCGAGCGTTGGTCTTTGTGACGACTCCGTCAAAACACTTAACGGCTCCGTCACTTGGTCCCACAGCTTGATCAAAACTCTATATGAATTTTATAAAACAACCTTGCATTCTTTATTTAAAAATGATTTCCTATAAAGAAAATCTACTAAATTGTATAAGTTTAGAAAAACTATACATAAATACTTTAACCAAATGTTGACCAAACAAAGTCAACAACATCCACTTTTTAATGTAACAAAATAGAATGCAAGTTAATGTTTAACAAAGGCTGCCATCATAAATATGCAGACCCTCTAAGCACAGCGGAAGCAGTCAATCATAAACCTGAGAATAAAACATGCGAGTAACTGTCAACAAAAATGTTGAGTGAATTATAGGTTTAATATTGCAAACAATATTTAATTTAAACAATAAAAATTTATGTTTGAAAACATAAAACTCCTTTTAAACCACCAAATTATATGCTAGAAAACATATAATAAAACATTATTCCATTTTCCGTGAGCCACCTGGTAACCACTTAACCCTTTATTTACCCTTGCCAAACACAATAAATAATATACACCGAACAAGTGTATCTTCAACTAAATACGAAGTACTAAACATTCCGATTATAAATTGCTAGCGCGACTAGCTCGAAATGGGGTTGTCAAACCCGATAGATCTATCCATAGGATTCGCGTTCACCGGTAGAAACCAATGATTACAGTTACCAGACTAGGGAATATTTTTGTTCAACTCACAATGAATAATTTAAACCAACTTCCACTTGTCCAAAATATAAAATAAATTGCATGTATTCTCATCCCAAAAGATTTAAATAGAAAAATGGGACTATAACTCACCTTAATAGCAACGAAGTAACCAATACAATTAAGCGAACAGCAAATGTAGTACAGTGATCAGGAATGATCACAACGCCGACCTATAAATAAAGCAGGTCGATATAAATAACTAACTTAGGTCAAGTCTTAGTATGACAGCTATTGTACATGTTGCAAGTAGTCATAGAACAATACTCAATATGCATCGGTTTGATCGGAACAGCGTGCGGACACACACTTTCTATTTTTAGAAAGTTTCTATTTTTAGCAGGTTTCCATTTTTGGAAAGTTTCTATTTTTGGAAAGTTTCTATTTTAGGAAAGTTTCTATTTTTGGAAAGTTTCTATTTTTGAAAAGTTTCCAAATTTAGAAAGTTTCTATTTTTAGAAAGTTTTAAGTTAGGAAAGTTTCCTTAATTAGAAAGTCAACAAAAGTCAACTAAAAGTCAAAGTCAACCAAAAGTCAACTCAAAAGTCAACCTTAGTCAAACATAGTCAACGTTAATTTTAAAAGTGTAAGTTATAATAATAATGTAAGTTATAATGTTTATTAAAGTTAAATATGTCTAATTATGTCGTAACATAGGTTTAATGAAATTAAAATGAATTATTAAAGTTAATATAAGTTTAAATGATATAATTAATATAACATAAGTATTTAAATAAATTAATTAAATATTAGTCATAATATAAGTATTATTAATTAATAATAAATTTTAAATCATATCATAAGTATTATTAATTAATATTGAATTATTAATCATATCATAAGTTTCTAATTATAATTATTAAATCATAAGTATTTAATAATTAAATTATAATTAAATAATAACTAAGCCATATAATAATTAATTAATTATTTAATCCTTATTATAAGTCTCATTATAATAATCTCATAATACAAGTTTAATACTTACCATAAGTATTTTCCATTAATAATAAAAGTATTATTAATTAAAAGTTTAATTAAAATTTTAATTAAATCATAAGTAATAATTAAATGATATAATAAATATATATCATAAGTCTTAAATAATAATAATTACTTTTTTTTATCATAAGTAATTAAATGATAATGAAATCCATTATTTTTATCATAAGTTTAATAATTAGTCATAAGTTTTAAATCAAAAGTTAATCGGGTCGTATCCTGAGCCCCGGGTGTCGGTTTTCGGCGAGCCTTACATATATCTCCGCCTAAGCAAACCACCCGACACTTTGATACACTCAAGAACACCCCAAGAACAGTCCACAAGTCGTGATGTACAGCCAATACACTACTTGGAACTTCAATTCAATCAAAAACGTGTTTTAGACGTAACGGGTGATTCGTGGCTCGGATTGAGATGACCCGAACATGAAAGTTCGCCCCACCATCAGTCGTAACACACTAACACACCCTAAAGTCACCAAATATGGTCACAAAGTCGGACCAACCCTGGTTCATACCAAAATCACATTTCAATCTTAACAAAATACCACTTTGATCGTAACTAGGGCTCCGGGAATCGAAACGACATGAATCCGGAGTCTAAAATTAATGTCTTGATGAGAGGAACTCATTTATATACTTTATTTTATGATCAACATCAGTTAAAATATCAGAAACACACGAAAAAGCTGCTGTTCCAATTTTATCAAACCGAAAAATATGCAATCGAGTAATTCTACGAACACAATCAACATTACAACAACTAATAATCATCATACTAATAAAATATAATCAAAATACAGAAAAATAAAGAAAAATTAAAAAAATCTAGGGTTAGGGTTTATACCCTAATCAATAATCAAGAGATGTTAACTTGTAGAGAAGAACGTGTAGAATCCGATTATGCAATCTATTTGATGATCCATGCAAGATTAGATGAAGATGATGATGATTTGGTGGAGCTAGGGTGACGGCTCAAAAAAAAAGAGAAGAGGAGGAAGAAAATAAAATGGGAGTAATTAGGTTTGAGAGGAAATGCTAGTGTTTAGAAAATGAAAAATGGAATAATGAAATAAAATCACAAACCACCCCCTCCCTAAGGGAATTTTCGGCCAACAACTGAATGGGGTGGGCCCCACATGGCCCACAATGATAAATATGTAATTTCTTTTAGCCCGAACGCCCGATCGAAGCCCGAAACGCGAAAACGCTACTACGCGATTGATTTTTCGGAGAGATAACAACTACGCGACGGATAAGATATATAAACACTATATATAATCATATGACATCAAAATATCATAATTAAAATAATTAGGACTTAAAAATTCCAAAAGTTCGACCGTTGGTTTGAAAACCGAAAAGATTCGCCGGATAGAAATCCGCGACTCGTAGGAACGTATAATTTAAAATATGAATACAAATATTCATATAACACATAATAATTAATATATTATTACAAAAATAATAATATAGGTCATAGAAATGACGTGGCACGAATAACAATTAACGGTCGTTAAATAGTTAACGGTAAAAGATAACGGAAAAAGTAGGGTCGTTACAGTACCTTCCCGTTACGGAAATTTCGTCCCGAAATTTAAGCAGGTGCAGGGGTTGACTCAGCATCTGGGAACAAATGCGGGTACTTCTGCCTCATCTAATCTTCACGCTCCCAAGTGAACTCGGGACCGATTCGTTCCATCTAACTCGAACAATAGGAATTCTACTCTGTTTAAGAGTCTTAACCTTTCGATCCATAATTTCAACAGGTTCCTTAAAAGAAAAACTAGTTTCTTATCAACATGAAGTCCCTCCATAGGAATGGTTTCCTCGGCCTCGGCCAAACACTTCTTTAAATTCGATACATGAAAAACATCGTGAACAGCACTGAGTTCTTGTGGCAATTTCAAACGATAAGCCACGGGTCCAACTCTCTCAATAATTTCAAAAGGTCCAACAAATCGAGGATTCAACTTTCCCCCTTTTACCAAAACGTACCACACCCTTCCAAGGTGAAACTTTCAACATAACACGATCACCGACCTGAAATTCAATATCGTTTCTTCTTTTATTGGCATAGCTCTTTTGCCAACTTCTGGCGATTCTCAATCTTTCCTTAATCTGTGCAATCTTCTAGGTAGTCTCGTGAATGATCTCTGGTCATGTGAGTTGAGCATCCCCAACCTCATTCCAACAGACAAGAGACCTACACTTTCTACCATACAGAGCTTCAAATGGTGCGGCTTTAATACTTGCATGATAACTGCTGTTATAAGAAAACTCATCCAGCGACAAATATTTATCCCACCCATTTCCAAAATCAATAACACACGCTCTTAACATGTTTTCTATGTTTGAATGGTCCTTTCACTCTGACCATCCGTCTGTGGATGATAAGCGGTGCTCATATCCAATTTAGTTCCTAGAGCACCTTGTTAGGACTGCCTCAGTCCAACATAATCGATACGGGAACACCATGTCTCGAAATAATCTCCTTCAAATACAAACGAGTAAACTTCTTCATTGAATATGTTTCCTTAATTGGAAAGAAAAGAGTTGACTTAGCGAGTCGGTAACAATCACCCAAATGGTATCATAACCACCCATAACTCCCGGTAACTTCGTAATAAAGTCCATCTTAATACCTTCCCACTTCCACTCGGGAATTTCAGGTTGCACCAAAAGTCCAGACGGTTTTTGATGTTCAGCTTTAACCTTAGCGCAGGTCAAACACTTAGCCACATACGTAGCCACATCAACTTTCAAATTAGGCCACCAATACAGCTCCTTAAGATCATGATACATCTTTCCTGAACCAGGATGAATAGAGTACCCATACTTATGAGCCCCATCTAAAACAAGTTTCGTAGATCACCAAACTTCGGAACCCAAAGGCATCCCGTAAAAATACCGAGTACCATCGGTTTGTACCTCTAACTGTTTACTCAAGCCTCGGACCTTCCCGTTACAAAATTTTCCTCCTTCAAGGCTTCTTATTGTGCCTCAAGGATCTGCCTAGCGAGGTTTGTTTGAATTGTCATATTCAAGGCCCTAAACCTGCGAGGTTCAGCCCTTTCTTTACGACTTAATGCATCAGCCACAACATTGGCCTTTCCCGGATGATATAAAAGTTCGCAATCATAATCATTTAACGTCTCAACCTATCTTCGTTGCCTCATATTTAACTGTTTCTGATCAAGAATATGTTGAAGACTTTTGTGATCAGTGTACAATGTACCTTTGACCCCATATAGATAATGTCTGCAAATCTTAAGCGCAAACACAATAGCTCTCAACTCTAAATCATGGGTTACGTAATTCTGCTCGTGAATCTTCAACTGACGTGACGCGTACGCAATAACTTTCTTTCGTTGCATCAAAACACAACCAAAGTCTTGATACGAAGCATCACAATAGATAACAAAATCATCATTACCCTCAGGTAGTGATAATATCGGTGCAGAAGTTAACTTCTTCTTCAGAGTTTGGAAAGCAGACTCTTGTTCACTCTTCCACTCGTACTTCTTCCCCTTATGCGTTAAAGCAGTCAGAGGTTTCGCTACTCGTGAAAAATCTTGAATGAACCTTCTATAATAGCCTGCTAATCCTAGAAACTGGCGAATCTGAGTAGGAGTTTTCGGAATTTTCCACTTTTCAATTGCCTCAATCTTGGCGGGATCAACTAGTATTCCTTGTTTACTAACAATATATCCAAGGAATTGAACTTCTCTTAATCAGAAATTACACTTAGGGAACTTAGCGTACAACTCTTCTTTTCTCAATAAATCAAGCACCAACTTCAAATATTCTTCGTGTTCTTCATCACTCTTAGAATAAATAAGGATGTCGTCGATAAAAACAATAACGAATATGTCCAGATAGGGTCTACACACACGGTTCATGAGGTCTATGAACACAGCAGGTGCATTTGTCAATCTGAACGGCATAACAAAGAATTCGAAGTGACCATAATAGGTACGAAAAACGGTTTTCGAAATATCAGTTTCTTTAACGCGCAATTGGTGATAACCGGAACGAAGATCAATCTTAGAGTAAACGGACGAACCTTGAAGTTGATCGAACAGATCATCAATTCTCGGAAGAGGGTAACGGTTTTTAACAGTAAGCTCGTTCAATTCACGATAATCAATACACAAACGAAACGAACCATCTTTCTTCTCAACAAACAAAATGGGAGCTCCCCAAGGGGACGAACTGGGACGGATGAAATAAAGTTGCAATAATGAAGGAAGAATTAAATATGGAGTAGTCACATCGGTAGCATAGATATTTAAGGCAATTCTCTCAAAGGAGTTAACCGAGGATCATGGACTCCAAAGTAAATTTTCATTATATTTCCGAAAGGAAGAGGTACGTTAGGTGTGATATTTCAACGAGAGTGAGCTTCCTGTTACAATGAGCGAGAAAATCTAGGATTCCTCCTTCTTCTTCAATTTATGTATAGATGAAAAGAACGCGAATCATGGGTTATAAAGAATGGTCGACTCCAAGTGAGATGAATCTCCAAAAATAATTTCGTGTACCTCAAAGTATTGAATCCTAGGATTGATGTTTACGAGGGTGTTGCGGTTGACAGCGAAAATTGAGAGTATAAACTACTCAAACGGTCTAGAGTAATATATATCCATGATACCCATTATAACAACAGTTGGGGTAGAAACCCACCTAACGCTTTTTTTACAATAGGGTGACCATCGAGTGCACCCCAGAAACTTGATTTATCGGTCTGCGCTTCGGCCATGTCTAACCATAAGTGGGAAAATTTTATGGACGCAAAGACTTTCCAACAAATTCTATAAAACCGGCATCCAAACTGGTGTAAGAATTCCTATCAACGAACTTAATGGTAAATTTCATCCTTAACGGAGGATGAGAAGAACTGTGATCCAAACACTCTGTAGAGTAATGCGAAAATTCTAATGTAGTCAATCAAAGAAGTTTTGAAAAAAAAAACTTTAAACGTCTGATGTAACCCCATAAATGGAACGAAGCTCTTAGTAAATTTAGAAGTATGTACAACGTGTACCATTTTACGTAAATCAATTTGAGTTAACTAGACAACTCAATAAGAGTGGTTTTAAAATAATTTTGAAGGTATAAATTAGTGTATACTAGCCAAAATATGTAAGGGTAAATTTGTCCATTTGAATTCATACGTACATATATGATTTTATAAATTGTATACATGACAAAATATTTCATTACTTCTATTCGCCCATAAATCTCGTGAGAACCGCCCAATTACACAAATGTGTAAAATTTTTTTTTTTTTTATGAAAAGCAGGGTATTCGCATTACAGAGGTTACGAGTTGAAGTAAGATCGTTGTAGCTCGGGTGAAGGACTTGAATCGTCTTGCGACATCTAATCAATAAATGCTACGAGGTCATGAAAACAACGAGTTAAATATTGTTTTGACTTTTATCAGAACACAAGTCCTTGGGTCAAAACTATTCACGTGCGAAGCTGTCACTAACAAGCGAGTTATAAATGATAAAACATGGGGTAAGTAGTTCGGTAAAGACGAGTCTCTCGTATATCAATAAATAAGATAATGAGTATCTTCCTTACTCATGTAACAACGTTAGAATTTCTGAATGAGTGGTGTATAAATTTTCTTTGACTCGCTTTCTATTCCTCATGTCACAATATTGGGACTTTTTATGAATTAACGTAATATAATCACGTTGGCCTGACGCCATTATATTTCACTAACTCATAGTTCCATTCCAATATCACTACATAAGGTCAGGACACGTGGTCAACCTCGAATTTCAACACAATTTACCTAAAACAATTTCTTAACAATGTGCTAAGGATAGCACAAGAGACAAAGACATCGAAAGTAATGAATAGGAGTAACGATGACATAAAAATGTCTTCGAAGTACCAAGAATCTCTAAAAGTAAGAATGACGTTTTCCGTTTCAACAACCAAAGCACATAGGCACAACGGCACAAATGCACGTAATATAACAAAAATGTTATATACCTAAACATAATAGCTGACATTGAAATGCCGAGCATTTAGAAGTCAAGAATGACATCTCGCGTAATATAACTCAAACGTTATATACATAACCATAATAGATGACATAGAAATGCCGAGAATTCTAGAACACGTAATGTAACTTAAACGTTATATCAATAAACACTAATTATGACATAGAAATGTCGAGAATTCCAGAAGTCAAGAATGACACCCCCTCGGTTTCACTAACCGAGGTGTTCCTTTAAAAGATGAACTCGCATGAATCGGAGAATACGTTTAAATCGGAATGGGAGTTCCTCCCGGATTCAGAACATAATAGAAATGTATGTATGATAACAATATACATACCAACACGACACAAATAATCACATATAATAATATATAATAGGCCGGGCTGTAGACTAGACTCACTAATGCACCCTATTGACCCGGGTAACGACATCAATGCAGCCTAATTCCCTACATCCAGAGCTCTGATACCAACTGTGACGACTCCGTCAAAACACTTAACGGCTCCGTCACTTGGTCCCACAGCTTGATCAAAACTCTATATGAATTTTATAAAACAACCTTGCATTCTTTATTTAAAAATGATTTCCTATAAAGAAAATCTACTAAATTGTATGAGTTTAGAAAAACTATACATAAATACTTTAACCAAATGTTGACCAAACAAAGTCAACAACATCCACTTTTTAATGTAACAAAATAGAATGCAAGTTAATGTTTAACAAAGGCTGCCATCATAAATATGCAGACCCTCTAAGCACAGCGGAAGCAGTCAATCATAAACCTGAGAATAAAACATGCGAGTAACTGTCAACAAAAATGTTGAGTGAATTATAGGTTTAATATTGCAAACAATATTTAATTTAAACAATAAAAATTTATGTTTGAAAACATAAAACTCCTTTTAAACCACCAAATTATATGCTAGAAAACATATAATAAAACATTATTCCATTTTCCGTGAGCCACCTGGTAACCACTTAACCCTTTATTTACCCTTGCCAAACACAATAAATAATATACACCGAACAAGTGTATCTTCAACTAAATACGAAGTACTAAACATTCCGATTATAAATTGCTAGCGCGACTAGCTCGAAATGGGGTTGTCAAACCCGATAGATCTATCCATAGGATTCGCGTTCACCGGTAGAAACCAATGATTACAGTTACCAGACTAGGGAATATTTTTGTTCAACTCACAATGAATAATTTAAACCAACTTCCACTTGTCCAAAATATAAAATAAATTGCATGTATTCTCATCCCAAAAGATTTAAATAGAAAAATGGGACTATAACTCACCTTAATAGCAACGAAGTAACCAATACAATTAAGCGAACAGCAAATGTAGTACAGTGATCAGGAATGATCACAACGCCGACCTATAAATAAAGCAGGTCGATATAAATAACTAACTTAGGTCAAGTCTTAGTATGACAGCTATTGTACATGTTGCAAGTAGTCATAGAACAATACTCAATATGCATCGGTTTGATCGGAACAGCGTGCGGACACACACTTTCTATTTTTAGAAAGTTTCTATTTTTAGCAGGTTTCCATTTTTGGAAAGTTTCTATTTTTGGAAAGTTTCTATTTTAGGAAAGTTTCTATTTTTGGAAAGTTTCTATTTTTGAAAAGTTTCCAAATTTAGAAAGTTTCTATTTTTAGAAAGTTTTAAGTTAGGAAAGTTTCCTTAATTAGAAAGTCAACAAAAGTCAACTAAAAGTCAAAGTCAACCAAAAGTCAACTCAAAAGTCAACCTTAGTCAAACATAGTCAACGTTAATTTTAAAAGTGTAAGTTATAATAATAATGTAAGTTATAATGTTTATTAAAGTTAAATATGTCTAATTATGTCGTAACATAGGTTTAATGAAATTAAAATGAATTATTAAAGTTAATATAAGTTTAAATGATATAATTAATATAACATAAGTATTTAAATAAATTAATTAAATATTAGTCATAATATAAGTATTATTAATTAATAATAAATTTTAAATCATATCATAAGTATTATTAATTAATATTGAATTATTAATCATATCATAAGTTTCTAATTATAATTATTAAATCATAAGTATTTAATAATTAAATTATAATTAAATAATAACTAAGCCTTATAATAATTAATTAATTATTTAATCCTTATTATAAGTCTCATTATAATAATCTCATAATACAAGTTTAATACTTACCATAAGTATTTTCCATTAATAATAAAAGTATTATTAATTAAAAGTTTAATTAAAATTTTAATTAAATCATAAGTAATAATTAAATGATATAATAAATATATATCATAAGTCTTAAATAATAATAATTACTTTTTTTTATCATAAGTAATTAAATGATAATGAAATCCATTATTTTTATCATAAGTTTAATAATTAGTCATAAGTTTTAAATCAAAAGTTAATCGGGTCGTATCCTGAGCCCCGGGTGTCGGTTTTCGGCGAGCCTTACATATATCTCCGCCTAAGCAAACCACCCGACACTTTGATACACTCAAGAACACCCCAAGAACAGTCCACAAGTCGTGATGTACAGCCAATACACTACTTGGAACTTCAATTCAATCAAAAACGTGTTTTAGACGTAACGGGTGATTCGTGGCTCGGATTGAGATGACCCGAACATGAAAGTTCGCCCCACCATCAGTCGTAACACACTAACACACCCTAAAGTCACCAAATATGGTCACAAAGTCGGACCAACCCTGGTTCATACCAAAATCACATTTCAATCTTAACAAAATACCACTTTGATCGTAACTAGGGCTCCGGGAATCGAAACGACATGAATCCGGAGTCTAAAATTAATGTCTTGATGAGAGGAACTCATTTATATACTTTATTTTATGATCAACATCAGTTAAAATATCAGAAACACACGAAAAAGCTGCTGTTCCAATTTTATCAAACCGAAAAATATGCAATCGAGTAATTCTACGAACACAATCAACATTACAACAACTAATAATCATCATACTAATAAAATATAATCAAAATACAGAAAAATAAAGAAAAATTAAAAAAATCTAGGGTTAGGGTTTATACCCTAATCAATAATCAAGAGATGTTAACTTGTAGAGAAGAACGTGTAGAATCCGATTATGCAATCTATTTGATGATCCATGCAAGATTAGATGAAGATGATGATGATTTGGTGGAGCTAGGGTGACGGCTCAAAAAAAAAGAGAAGAGGAGGAAGAAAATAAAATGGGAGTAATTAGGTTTGAGAGGAAATGCTAGTGTTTAGAAAATGAAAAATGGAATAATGAAATAAAATCACAAACCACCCCCTCCCTAAGGGAATTTTCGGCCAACAACTGAATGGGGTGGGCCCCACATAGCCCACAATGATAAATATGTAATTTCTTTTAGCCCGAACGCCCGATCGAAGCCCGAAACGCGAAAACGCTACTACGCGATTGATTTTTCGGAGAGATAACAACTACGCGACGGATAAGATATATAAACACTATATATAATCATATGACATCAAAATATCATAATTAAAATAATTAGGACTTAAAAATTCCAAAAGTTCGACCGTTGGTTTGAAAACCGAAAAGATTCGCCGGATAGAAATCCGCGACTCGTAGGAACGTATAATTTAAAATATGAATACAAATATTCATATAACACATAATAATTAATATATTATTACAAAAATAATAATATAGGTCATAGAAATGACGTGGCACGAATAACAATTAACGGTCGTTAAATAGTTAACGGTAAAAGATAACGGAAAAAGTAGGGTCGTTACAGTCTTAGAGAACCAGAAAATTTGCATTAGTGTGTCTTATCGAGTTTGTTAGGATGCATTAGTGAGTCTGGACTTCGACTGTGTTTTCTTTAAAAATGATTGCTTAACATTTTTGTTGGAAACTATATATTTTTAACATATGAATATTATGTGATATATTAATCTCTTAACGTGTTTGGTATTATGTGATAGATGTCTACCTCTAGAACAAGTCCCATTGACTCACCTAATAATAATGAAGAGTCAAATGTAAATTGGAATGATTCGTGGACTGATTCACAAGTTCTCGAAGAGGAACCGGAAGAAGAGTCGGAACCGGAAGAAGAATCGGAACCGGAAGAAGAAATAGAACCGGTGGGGGAAATAATAAAACGGTTAAGTAAAAGAGAATCCTCAACCAACCGACCAAGGTTAATTATGGTCAATGGTGTTTCCGCCAAGGAAGCAAAATATTGGGAGGATTACCAATTCTCCGATGAATCAGATTCCGACGAGAATTCCGATGATGTTATAGAAATTACCCCAACTGAATTTAAAAAGGCAAAAGAAAATAATAAGGGAAAGGGCATAAAAATAGAGAAATCTAATTCCAACCCCGATGAACTTTATATGTATCGTCAACCCCCGAAGTCCTTAAGTTGTAACAATGACCCGGGAACCTCTAAACCACCAGGTTTTTCTAAACCAATGTGGACAACGACGGCTCGTATTAGGGGAACATCATATATCCCTAGAAACTTGGCAAAACGAATCAAAACCGAACAAGAAGAAACGAGCGAGTCGGAATAAGATAGTTGTATTCGTGTGGTGTAATATATGTAATATAGTGTGCTTATGCTTTATGATATATGTAAAAATTGTTTGTATTAATAAGTAATTTTTTTTATGAATCTAACTCTTGTCTATTTTACAGTATAAAAACACAAAATGGATAGACAACCCAATATTTTAAGAGATCTACCCGGAGACATGATTGATGAAATCTTGTCTAGAGTCGGTCAGAATTCCTCGGCACAACTATTTAAGGCGAGATCAGTTTGTAAGACATTCGAAGAACGTTCCAAGAATGCCTTGGTTTATAAAAGGCTTTCGTTCGAAAGATGGGGGATATCACATTGGGAAATCCATAAGTTACGATGTGTTTACTTTGACGCATATATTGCGGGGAACCCAAATGCTATTTTACGCAATGGGTTAAGAAATTATTTTGACTCGATATATCCGAATATTGGACGTCGTGATTTAGAAAAAGCAGCTAACATGCAACATAAAGAAGCATGTTATGCTTACGGATTAGTAATGTTCGCTTCTCACCAAAGTGAGAACAAGAACATCGGGCTACAACTATTAAACAAAACGTTCCCACAAGTGACGGAGTCGGTAATTGGGGTAAGAAATGAGGTTTTTAGATTGTTACGGGACTGTTGGACATTACGTAACCCTCGTCCCTTTGACGACGTTACAACACACTGTCTTATCAACGGCCATAACGGTTATGTTCCACAAGACCAAGGATGGGAAGTAGTCCTAGTAAAACCAGAATGCATGACTTGTTTCTGGACGTATGAATTACGTGTCTTTATTGCCTTTGCTGAACGACTTGTGTACTAACTAGAATTATCTTCACAACCATCTTGTATCAAATTTATTGTGTGCTATATTTCATGCTATATGTAAAATAAGCGGTATTGTAAGTTTGTAAAATATTGTGTAAAAGTTTGAACGCGAAATATTATTATAATCAGTTTTTCATATAGAATTGTAGTAGTTGAATTGTATATTAGCTACTAAGTATGAACTTAACGGGTAGGTACTACCCGAATTTAAACTTATAAAACGCTAATATGAAGAAAAAGCTTTTATAAATGAGTTCATATTATGCTACGAAATACTATTAACTACTCTTAATACTCTATATGATTAACTTGTTCCATTTGACTATTTTGAAGGAAATGGCACCGACTACTCGACATACCGTGAATATGAATGAAGAGGAATTCCGTACTTTTCTAGCTTCAAACATAGCCGCAGTACAGGCTGCGCTACATACCAACAATAACCTTGGATCTAGCAGTACAGGAAATCGTGTAGGATGCACCTACAAAGAATTCACTGCCTGCAAACCTTTGGAATTTGATGGAACCGAAGGACCGATTGGATTGAAACGGTGGACCGAGAAGGTCGAATCGGTGTTTGCCATAAGTAAGTATACTGAAGAGGACAAAGTGAAGTACGCTACGCATACCTTCACAGGTTCTGCGTTAACATGGTGGAATACCTATCTAGAGCAAGTGGGACAAGACGATGCGTACGCACTACCGTGGTCAGCATTCAAGCACTTGATGAACGAGAAGTACCGTCCCAGAACCAAGGTCAATAAGCTCAAGACAGAACTCAGAGGGTTACGAACCCAAGGATTTGATATAACCACGTACGAAAGACGATTCACAGAATTGTGCCTATTGTGTCTGGGAGCATTCGAAGATGAGGAAGAAAAGATCGACGCATTTGTGAAAGGATTACCGGAAAGAATCCAAGAAGATATAAGTTCACACGAGCCCGCCTCCATACAACAGGCATGTAGAATGGCTCACAAACTAGTGAACCAGATTGAAGAAAGAATTAAAGAACAGACTGCTGAAGAGGCCAATGTGAAGCAAGTCAAAAGAAAGTGGGAGGAAAACGGTGATAAGAATCACCAATACAACAACAACAGCAATTACAACAATAATCGCAACAATTATCCCAACAATCGCAACATCAATCGCAACTACAACAAACGGCCCAACAACAACAACAACAACAACAACAGCAACTACAACAACCATCCCAACAACAATAATAACCGCAACAACAACAACAACAATCAGAAGCAGCTATGCCAAAGGTGTGAAAAGTATCACTCGGGGTTCTGCACCAAATTTTGCAACAAGTGTAAAAGAAATGGTCATAGCGCGGCAAAGTGTGAGGTCTACGGACCAGGGGTTAATAGAACGAAAGGAACAAATGGTGTCGGAACGAGTAATGGCGGAGCAAGTAGTGTCGGAGCAAGTTATGCAAATGTAGTTTGTTATAAATGTGGAAAACCGGGCCACATTATTAGAAATTGCCCGAACCAGGAGAACACCAATGGACAAGGCCGCGGAAGAGTTTTCAATATTAATGCGGCAGAGGCACAGGAAGACCCGGAGGTTGTTACGGGTACATTTCTTATTGACAATAAATCTGCTTACGTTTTATTTGATTCGGGTGCAAATAGAAGCTATATGAGTAGAGATTTTTGTGCTAAATTAAGTTGTCCATTGACGCCTTTGTAAGGTGATCATCCAACCTCAAGAAATCTTTGTTTCTTACAGTAGGTTATCATTCTAATACAAGGTAATAATCATATTCAAACTTTGGTTCAATTTCTATAACTATAACAATCTTATTTCAAGTGATGATCTTACTTGAACTTGTTTTCGTGTCATGATTCTGCTTCAAGAACTTCGAGCCATCCAAGGATCCGTTGAAGCTAGATCCATTTTTCTCTTTTCCAGTAGGTTTATCCAAGGAACTTAAGGTAGTAATGATGTTCATAACATCATTCGATTCATACATATAAAGCTATCTTATTCGAAGGTTTAAACTTGTAATCACTAGAACATAGTTTAGTTAATTCTAAACTTGTTCGCAAACAAAAGTTAATCCTTCTAACTTGACTTTTAAAATCAACTAAACACATGTTCTATATCTATATGATATGCTAACTTAATGATTTAAAACCTGGAAACACGAAAAACACCGTAAAACCGGATTTACGCCGTCGTAGTAACACCGCGGGCTGTTTTGGGTTAGTTAATTAAAAACTATGATAAACTTTGATTTAAAAGTTGTTATTCTGAGAAAATGATTTTTATTATGAACATGAAACTATATCCAAAAATTATGGTTAAACTCAAAGTGGAAGTATGTTTTCTAAAATGGTCATCTAGACGTCGTTCTTTCGACTGAAATGACTACCTTTACAAAAATGACTTGTAACTTATTTTTCCGACTATAAACCTATACTTTGTCTGTTTAGATTCATAAAATAGAGTTCAATATGAAACCATAGCAATTTGATTCACTCAAAACGGATTTAAAATGAAGAAGTTATGGGTAAAACAAGATTGGATAATTTTTCTCATTTTAGCTACGTGAAAATTGGTAACAAATCTATTCCAACCATAACTTAATCAACTTGTATTGTATATTATGTAATCTTGAGATACCATAGACACGTATACAATGTTTCGACCTATCATGTCGACACATCTATATATATTTCGGAACAACCATATACACTCTATATGTGAATGTTGGAGTTAGCTATACAGGGTTGTGGTTGATTCCAAAATATATATAGTTTGAGTTGTGATCAATACTGAGATACGTATACACTGGGTCGTGGATTGATTCAAGATAATATTTATCGATTTATTTCTGTACATCTAACTGTGGACAACTAGTTGTAGGTTACTAACGAGGACAGCTGACTTAATAAACTTAAAACATCAAAATATATTAAAAGTGTTGTAAATATATTTTGAACATACTTTGATATATATGTATATATTGTTATAGGTTCGTGAATCAACCAATGGCCAAGTCTTACTTCCCGACGAAGTAAAAAATCTGTGAAAGTGAGTTATAGTCCCACTTTTAAAATCTAATATTTTTGGGATGAGAATACATGCAGGTTTTATAAATGATTTACAAAATACACACAAGTACGTGAAACTACATTCTATGGTTGAATTATCGAAATCGAATATGCCCCTTTTTATTAAGTCTGGTAATCTAAGAATTAGGGAACAGACACCCTAATTGACGCGAATCCTAAAGATAGATCTATTGGGCCTAACAAACCCCATCCAAAGTACCGGATGCTTTAGTACTTCGAAATTTATATCATATCCGAAGGGTGTCCCGGAATGATGGGGATATTCTTATATATGCATCTTGTTAATGTCGGTTACCAGGTGTTCACCATATGAATGATTTTTATCTCTATGTATGGAATGTGTATTGAAATATGAAATCTTGTGGGCTATTATTATGATTTGATATATATAGGTTAAACCTATAACTCACCAACATTTTTGTTGACATTTTAAGCATGTTTATTCTCAGGTGATTATTAAGAGCTTCCGCTGTCGCATACTTAAATAAGGACGAGATTCGAAGTCCATGCTTGTATGATATTGTGTAAAAACTGCATTCAAGAAACTTATTTTGTTGTAACATATTTGTATTGTAAACCATTATGTAATGGTCGTGTGTAAACAGGATATTTTAGATTATCATTATTTGATAATCTACGTAAAGCTTTTTAAACCTTTATTGATGAAATAAAGGTTATGGTTTGTTTTAAAATGAATGCAGTCTTTGAAAAACGTCTCATATAGAGGTCAAAACCTCGCAACGAAATCAATTAATATGGAATGTTTTTAATCAATAAGAACGGGACATTTCATTACGGTAGTTGCGTATTGGTCGTATTGCGCACTACAATGGATGTTTAGTGATTGGTGTAATCCGTAAGGGTTCGTTTGGTTCGGTCTTCATCGTTTCAGATTGTTGACTTTAGGATTTAAACTTGGTTGCTTTTAGCATTGTAATTGGTAATTTTACGCTAGAGGATTGATATCTCGGTTCGAGATTGATTGAGTTTCCCGATGTGAGGGATTGAGCATGGTTTTTGTGCTCGGATTGTGATTTGTTAAATCGCGTGTGACGATTTTGGTTGTTAGAGGTGATTCATTGGGAAGAGTTGCCTAGGAAAGTCGTATTGGGACGTATGTTTGAGGACCGTGGAGTGTGGTCCGTTTGGTTAAGTGACGAGGATCACGAGGGCGTGATCGAGTTTAAGTGGGGGAGAGTTGTAAGACCCGAATAATTATCTTACTTACTTGTGTATTATGGTGTTCAAGGGTGTGGGTTTTATTGTATATAAATTAAAATGCAAAAGAAACTGTTTCAGTAGGATCGCGCGCCGCGCGGGTTTGGGGCGCGCTTCGCCATTTGGCGCTGACAGAATCCTTTGTTTTAATTGGTTTAAATGAAGGGTATTTGGGTAATTTCACTTGGGGCCGGATTTGTGAGCCATATTAGCTGGTTTGGATCAGTTTTGCATCATTTTCACATCCATCCATCACTCTCAAACTATTTGAGAGAGAGAGAGAGATTCTAGAGAGAGATTTAGGGTTTTGGTGAAGAAGGAGGCCGAATTGATCAAAAGCTCGAGTTCTAAAGTTGTTCCTTTCGTTCCTAGCTACGTTGTGGTGGTATTGGTAAGCTCAAACTCCGAATTTCATCTATTTGATTTGATATTCAAGTTAGGGTTTGAGTTAGTTTGATGAAAAACCCTTTTAGATGATGAAATGGGTTTAGTGATGCTAGTAATTGGGTTTATTGTTAATTGTTGGTGGATTTTGGGTTGGTGAACTAATTGGCCATGTTTAGGACTTGAAATTGAGTTTAATCACTTAAGTTAGTGATTATGGAAGTATTGAAACCCATTTAAGGTTATTTGGTTGACTAATTGTGACTTTGGGTCAAATTAGGGTTTGGTGGTGATTTTGACCCATTTGGAGATTTAATGAGGTTTATAAACTTAAAATGGATTAAGTTGAAGTATTAAACCGAGTTAAATGTGTTTTGGTGTTAAAACTTGTAAATAGTGAGATTTTGACTTAATGGGTCAAAACTAGGGTTTTAGTGTCAAAATGGGTATGACGCGTGTTTAACACTTGAGTTCGGGTTTAATTGGCGTATTAGGACCATTCTCACTTGTGTTAGTGATTATTGGTTAGTTTTGGGCACGGTTTGTGCTTGGAAGTGCATTTGGGTCGAAATTGCACTAAGTGACGAATTGGGTTGATTTGTAAATCCACTCTAAGTGTATTGTTGTAATTGTGATAATGGAATAGGTACTTTCCATTGGCGAGTTGCGGATTACTTGGAAGCTTTCTTCAAGACTTCAAGGTGAGTGATAATATCCTATGTGCATATGTATGTGTAGGATGGGTGCGGGTCGGGTGAAGTGATTCTCGGCTATAGAGCTCACTTCACATATAGATGGATTTGATAGACTTGCGTTTAGATCCAATTGGCACGGTTGTGCGTTTTGGTTGACCACCTTTGGCGAGGTACACGTTTTTTGTGTACACTATCACACGTGGTTGTGATGTGGATGATATAACCCCAATGGCGAAGGGTTTTGAGTTGGAGAAGTGAATCGCGTGTAGTTCGGATTCACGATGACGCGTGTAGTTCGGTCATCTTATCAAAAATGAATCTCATGTAGTTCGGATTCATGGCGACTCATGTAGTTCGGTCATCTTATCAAAAATGAATTTCGTGTAGTTCGGATTCATGGTGACTCGTGTAGTTCGGTCATCTTATTGAGGTAGTAATCTCGTGTGGTTTCGGATTACTAAGGCTCGTGTAGTTCGGCCAACCTCGATGTTGTGAAGATAGTAATCTCGTGTGGTTTCGGATTACTAAGGCTCGTGTAGTTCGGCCAATCTTCATGGTGATATTTGGTTCTCGGTATTGGGTTAAGGTGTTAACCTTGTTCGTTTATATTGTTATATATTAATGTATTGTTGTGTTGTAGCTAACCCTCCGGGTGTAGCTATTTGGCGTTGTTCACATCGTCGTTGGTGAACTTATATTGTTGTTGTATCTTTAGCTCGTTGCTTAGAGATCGTACGGTATGCTTAGTGTAGTGCCTTATATGGATGCCTCGGTATGCGGTATTTGATATTTGTGTGGCGTGTTCATTTTATACATATATATGTATGTAGTATATTATCATTCACTAAGCGTTAGCTTACCCTCTCGTTGTTGACTCTTTTTATAGATTGCATGTGGATGGTGGCTCGGGTAAGCGCGAGGATTAGAGGACTTGCATAGTTTGCGTAGAAGGCTTGCTATTGGATTTATTAGGATTGGGTAGCGTATCCCCAATCGCCATGCTCGGCTTTATTTTGTATTACAAATCATGTGGTTGAAAACTTGTATTTTCGTACGAAAGTCGTAAAACTGCCGATGTGGGCCCGGTCTTCGTAAGACTAATTTTATTAATGGAACGTGTTAGTTCTACATATATTAATGTATGGTTAAAAGCGTTTTGTCTAAATACGTCGGGAAGTGGTCAAACATTTTCGCATTTAAAGACTTTCCGGACAGTCAGGTTTGGCGCGCCGCGCGGCCTATATGGCGCGCCGCGCCATATGCTGTTCCAGCAAAAAAAAATTTTTTTTTTCGTATTTTCACGTGGTTTGTTCGCGGGTTGGTTTGGGTTGTTACACAACGGGTACGAAATAATATCCTTTCGAAACTGTCGACACATAAGATCCAAAACAGCCGGCTGCTAAACTATGCTTATATTCCTTTTCCATTTCAATTACTGTTTCTTTTGACAAATATGTGATAATGATACTTGATATATGATATTCTAATATATATATATATATATATAAATATATCTATATGTAAGTTTATATGTATGCATCTATATATCCCTTACAAGCTCGATCAATCATCTAAAAACATCTAACCATTTATGTTTCTGTTTCTTGCGTTCAAACACTACCCCAACCATCCCTATTTGAAACCAAACCACCATCACTCTTGATCACCTTAGGTTCACCTTGATCATCCTCGTGAGCCACCACCTATCACCCTAACCACCATCGACCATCATCACTACCACCATAAACCGAACCTTCTTCTTCTTCTTCTTCGTAAACCCACGAGTACCACCTTCTTGTTGTAGTTAGGGACTACAACCATCACAACTGAACACCCTTGCTGTTAAGAGTGGTTTTCTGGCCAAAGAACCACCACACCAATCGTGGTGACTAAGTCATTGCTACTACTGTTTGTTAATCGAACACCACTATGGACCTTCGAGCACCTAACCAACTCTCTCTCTCTCTCTCTCTCTCTCTCTCTCTTATCTTCTCTATCTCTCACACCCATTTCTGTTTTAAGTATACCGCCACCTTCACTTTTTCCATCAACACGACCATCATCCACCACACCACCTGCGTATTTCTTCTACTACATATGTTCTTCTGTTTCCTTTGAAAACAATAACAAACCACCATTTCCTAAACCGCTGCTGCTATATATTTCATTGTTTTTTTCGACTGAAACTGCTGCAACTTCCTTGTTGTTACAGTTGCAGCTATCGTTGTTGTTTCTGTATAAACAGCCCTACTTCTACTTCCTATTCGTTACTGTTCCGATCAGACCCAACATAGTCGTTAAATCATTACTTGTTTTTGTTTAGTCGTGAGTCAAAACCAAACTCCACTCGAAAACCTTCTTTCTGTTCGAGCGATAAGTTGATTATGAACGAAAGTAATGAACGATGATGAAGATTGTAGATGATGATGAACAGTGACTAATGATACTGATTGAACAAGATTGATGTTAATAATGATGGCGTACGATGGTGATGGTGAAGATATCACGATGGTGATGTTTGGATCATGATGATGAGGGGATGATGCTCGATGATGAAAACGAAGGAGATGATGAATAGTAATGGGTTACGAAAATGGTGATAATTAGATGATGATTAGATTAGGAAGATGATATAGCTGATGATGATGAGCGTAATTCGTCATAAATTCATGGTATGAGGATTTCACGGTGATGATTATGTCTAATGAAGAAGATAAATGAAACGGAATAACGGGTTATATAAATTTGGGGTGATAATAATAACAGAAAAGTAGTAACAGAGGGATGGTAGGGGGTGTTGTCGGGTTAACGGGAGGTCGCGGGTTCGAGTCCCGGCGATGGTTTTTTTTTTTAAAAGCCTTTTCTTGTGGAGGTAGCTACTATTATTAATTTTATTATTATTATCTTTATTATTATTATTATTATTATTATTATTGTTATTATTATTATTATTATTATTATTATTATTATTATTATTATTATTATTATTATTATTAGTATTATTATTATTATAATTATTATTATTGTTACTAATGTTATTATAATTATTTTTATTATTATAATATTTGTTACTAGTATCAAAAGTATTATTAGTAATACTATTATTATCATTATAATTATTAGTATTATCATTATAATTATTATTATTAGTATTATCCTTAAAATTATCATTTTTGAAATTATTATTATTAACAAAATTATTTTTATCATTTTCATTATCATTATAAGTATTATTATTTTTATTATCATTACAAATATTATTATTATTATTATTATTATTATTATTATTATTATTATTACTATTATCTTTATCACTTTTATTATTATTATTATCATTATTAACATATATCGTTTTTATTAGTATTATCATTATTATTAAAAGTATTATCATTTTTATTATTATCATTACTATTATTATTTTTAGTATTATTATAATTATTATTTTTAACAAACAAATGTTATTTATATAAAAATATATTACAAATCAACTAATATTACATACTAATATGTTATTAACTAATATATTACCATTTATATTGATAAAACTTTAATTAAATTATAAATTATAGGAATAATTATATTTAAAAAATACTAATTTTAATAAATTTTTAAATATAAGTAAACTTAGTTGATTAAATGGGATATGTGTTAATATATATGCAAATGATATTGGTTCGTGAATCCGAGGCCAACCCTGCACTTGTTCAGTGCCGTCATATGCATAAATTACTACAAAATACAGTATCGTGAGTTTCATTTGCTCCCTTTTTAAATGCTTTTGCAATATATATTTTGGGACTGAAAATACATGCGCTGCTTTTATAAATGTTTTACGAAATAGACACTAGTAATTGAAACTACATTCTATGGTTGAATTATCGAAATCGAATATGCCCCTTTTTAGTCTGGTAATCTAAGAATTAGGGAACTGGCCCCTAATTGACGCGAATCCTAAAGATAGATCTATGGGCACTAACAAGCCCCAGTCGGAGAATTTGAACTGCTTTAGTACTTCGAATTTATCATGTCCAAAGGGAGTCCCGGAATGATGGGGATATTCTATATGCATCTTGTTAAGGTCGATTACCAGGTGTTCACCATATGAATGATTTTTATCTCTATGTATGGGATGTATATTTATGAGAAATGGAAATGAAAATCTTGTGGTCTATTAAAATGATGGAAATGAATATTGATGTTAAACTAATGAACTCACCAACCTTTTGCTTGACACTTTAAAACATGTTTATTCTCATGATTGAAAGAAATCTTTCGCTGTGCATTTGCTCATTTTAAAGATATTACTTGGAGTCATTCATGGCATATTTCAAAATATATTGCATTCAAGTCGTTGAGTTCAATAAAGATTATGATTAAGTAAATGACAGATTAGGTCATTTATAGTCGGATATTATGAAATGGTATGCATGCCTGTCAACTTTCGATGTAATGAAAGTTTGTCTTTTAAAACGAATGCAATATTTGTAAAATGTATCATATAGAGGTCCAATACCTCGCAATGTAATCATATGTTATTGTATGCGTCCTTATGGATTAGGACGGGTCGTCTCATGTGGTATCAGAGCGGTGATCTTAGCGAACCAGGTCTTGCATTAGTGTGTCTAACTGATAGTTGTTAGGATGCATTAGTTAGTCTGGACTTCGACCTTAGCTGCATGTCAAAAAGTTTTGTTTATCATTTCTTGTCGGAAATTACCTGCTTATCATTCTTAGTCTAGACACATCTTACTGCATTGATTGCATGAATAGTATATAGACAAAATTCATGTCTTAGCGTATCTGCTAATTCATATCTTAGCGTATCTGTTACTGTAAACTTTGCCTGACATATTCCGAAAATTCCTCCGTAATCTACGAAATCTTTTGTTCTATATATATAGATATTCTATGTAATTAGAATACCATCCGATAGCCGAAAATCATTTCATATCGAAAAATCCTTTACTCACTCGTACGAAATGGAACACGCCACTAGTTCAAGTTCCTCGGATTTCGATATGGAGTTTCACTTAAGCTCCGAAAGCAGTATGACCAGAATGGATCAATCAATTAGCCATTATCTATTCTGGATGAATTGGGGATAGGTTCGTAGTCTACTAAATCAAGGGAGACAAGAAGAAGGTGATCCCTTTCATCCACCACATTTCCCTCTTGGCGAAGAACCTGAAGCACTTACCAGCGAACCTATCCGAAACACCATTTTTAGCCTCATTTCCAGGGTAGCTCGTCACGATTATATTCTATCCACAATTTTAAACCGTATTCATCCGCTCGTTCTGACAGACAATCATCCCGAAATAATGAAAGAAGTCAACGAGCTTCGCTCTCAAGTAATCAATTTAGATAATATGGTGTAAAACTTACCAGCTTCATCAACATTATCGGCACCAACAGTACCACCAACATCAACACCAGTACCACCAACAACCCAAGTTTCAACATTACACATCTCAACATCACAATCCATACCTCGAACTTAATCACCGTTCTACGAATCGATCTACATCATTTATCTTCGTTCTGCATGAGGATTATGTAATCTCTAATGTTTTAGAGATTATATATTCTAGTTCTAACGGTAAATCAAATGAAATTAATATCATAATTGACTCATTAAATCCATGATTATATCTGAAGAAAATATATATGTAAGTATATTTTCATAAAGATTGTAATTAAAAACTCTTTTGTACAAACTGTTAATGGTGAAAATATTTTAACAAGTAGGTAATACCCGAGGAATATTTAGATTTCACATTAATAAGTTACACTGTACATTCTTCCATTCTGATTCAACAGTCATTTACTATCGTACTTACATCCACAGATATACGTATCCGTTCACCATAGAATAACCATTTTCATTCAATTTCATATTTGGATTTTGACCTATCAGAATCCAACAAGTGGCATACTGAAGAAAACATTTGACAAAATAAAATTTGTTAGAAACAAACAAATTAACTATGAGAAATTTTGTTAAGAATCCACGCTAACAAAATCCTAGCTAACTGTTCCTAGCTAACTGTTAATTCCTTATTACATTTATCGCAATTTATTTATCGCAATTTTAATTCTCGCAATGTTATTTATCGTCATTTAATTTCTGTTATTTATTTTACGCACTTTAAATATCGTCGGATAAATCGGGACACATATACAATGTTTTGACATATCATATTGATGTCATCTATATATATTATTTGGAACAACCGTAAGTCACTCTATATCGCGGTAATGCTCGAGTTAGCATATAAAGGGTCGAGGTTGATTCTAAAATAATATATATACTTTGAGTTGTGATCGAGTCTGAGACATGTATATAATGGGTCACGACACGTAGTAGTTAATTCGAATATAATATATTAAACTATATATGAATTATTGAACTACTAACTGTAGACTACTAATATTGAACAATTAAAATGAATTAAAATATTGATTATAACATATGAAACTAAACATTTCTTCAAGTTTGCCACTTGATTTCATCTTAAACCACATTTGTACCTTGACGATTACAATCTGCATTCAAACCTTTCATGATTCTTGAAAACACTTCAATCGAGAGGATGAACCAACCGCACTTCATCTATGGAAGGAAAGTTTTATGCATATAGTTATGCACCTGGAAAAAAACCCTCGGAAACTGAGTGAATGTTTAACACATAGCTGTGCTAATTCCTTTAGTGTTATTATTACCGAAAATAACTTTGCAACTCCTGTTCGAGATAGCCAGTTTTGTCACAGCTGCAGCAAGTCAACTTTGACTTTTTGTTCGAAACAACCTTATTATAACCTTGATATATATGCGTGCTCTTTTATTGTTACCGGGAAACCTTTTATATTTCACCATAATATCAGTAGACGTACCAGCAACCTCATTGCTCCTTGGCTTAAATCTCTCCGACAAATCACTATATATATATATCTATTGAAGTCTTATCATGAACTCATCGGCATCTTGTGACGATAATTACCATACCAAATACCGTGAAGCTTCAATCATCAATCTCGAAATTCGCAGCGTTTTCACTTCAACAGTTATATATAACGTGTAACTCCTGGAATTTTGATCCTCAATTCTGAAAAAACACCCAGTTTACGAATGAATACACTGAAATTTTGAAAAAGCTTAATGAAGCAGCAGAAACTGTGGACAACAGTAACCGTTAAAAGTTTGATGATAAAATATAGTGTGTTGGCAAAGCTTAGAAAAGTTGGAACTGGAAAACGGGTTGAGCAAACCTTGAAGGAGGCTGTGGACAAATCACAAAGACTAAACATGCCTTCAAAGAATCCAAATGATTCAGTATCTGCTGAAGTCATTAATGAATAACTTTCTCCTGACTCTACACTTTTACGGACAAATCTTCATCATCATCCATCGATATTAGAAATTCTAAGATATCATCGTATCTTTCATTATAAATATCCTCGATATTTCTGAAGATATTTTCATAACTATTCTTATCTGAAATCATTTATCTCTTCGCAATATCAGTGTTACATCAGAAAGAAAACTGTTTTAGTTTCTAAATTCTAAAAAATTCGAATTTAAAATTTGAATGTTTTTAAAGTAGTGTTGGGAATTGAAGCATGAGTTAGTATATATAATGACACTTGATCAACGTGATTATATTACAGTAAGTCATGCTGAGTTTCTAACGGAACATGATGATTCACATATCATAACGTCATCATGTGCCATGTTACACGACTCTTACATTCTATTTAGTCTATAAACATATCAAGAATATATTTTCTTGATAGTCTTATCTTTTTCCTTGAATTCTGGTAATTTGACAATTCAGATTGTGCTATTATCATTTATTTCTTAGAACATTACCTATGTTCATTCCGAAATTCATATCTACAAATTCTGGACCATTATTCGTTTGACTTAAAGTCGAGAAGAGGAAAACAAAAGAATGGAACTCAAAAATATAAAGGAAACGAAGGGAACGGAATAGTAAAATATCCGAAAGAGTAATCGAAATAGATTATTGTATTTAACCAAAGAATATCCTAATCTCCTTAATTACCAAAGAATCAAATCTTATTACGAAGATTTTTCCTAAATCCCTTGATTTCCGGAAATCAACCGTGACTACGTCACCGGTTAAGACGAATCTGCATTTACACTTTTCATCTTTTTGTGATAGTTTCACTCGTACTCTTCACATAAATAAATTGTTTTATCCATATTACTCACTGATGATAAAAACTCTAATTTCTAACTCGTATGCGTCATGAAAACATACTTATTGTCAGTCATGACCATCCCAATCAAATTTCGGGACGAAATTTCTTTAACGGGTAGGTACTGTGACGACCCGAAAATTTCTGACCAAATTTAAACTTAATTTTAATATAATTTCAACATGATAAGCAAAGTCTGTAATGTTGAGTCTCGAAAATTTTGGAACAATATGCATGTAATCATTTAACCTTGACAATTCCCGATGATTCACGAACAACTATTTTTAAATAGATATGTATGTATGTATGTATGTATATATATATATATATATATATATATATATATATATATATATATATATATATATATATATATATATATATATATATATATATATATATATATAGTAAATGTTACTAATCTTATGTATGAAATTGTTGTTAAATAAATATGAAAAATGATGTACGTAATAATAAAATTTATTATTAAGATAAAATCTATATATAAAGTATATTAAATATATATATTTGGTTTCAAATTCATTTAGTAAACGATAGTAGCACTCGTTCATCATACGATGGTTATTTAAGCAAGTTAAATTCAAATTTATATAATTTTAAAATAAACGGTAATCCGAAAATGAGATATAAATCGTAGGCCTATTAAAAAATATATTTAGAAGCTAAATAATAAATTTTAGCACTTTTTATATTTTACCCAGGACCGAGCGCGGACAGTGATGTAATTTTTATTTAGTAGTTAATAACCAAATTTTATACCATAATGACGGAAATAAATGAAGATAATTAATATAAAAATTTGGAATTTTTCTGAGAACTTTTATCCGCCACAAATTTATCAACGGGTACGAAATAATATCCTTTCGAAACTTTCGGCACATAAGATCCAAAACATCCGGCTGCTAAACTATGCTTATATTCCTTTTTCATTTCAATTACTGTTTCTTTTGACAAATATGTGATAATGATACTTGATATATGATATTCTAATATATATAAATATATCTATATGTAAGTTTATATGTATGCATCTATATATCCCTTACAAGCTCGATCAATCATCTAAAAACATCTAACCATTTATGTTTCTGTTTCTTGCATTCAAACACCCAACCATCCCTATTTGAAACCAAACCGCCAACACTCTTGATCACTTTAGGTTCACCTTGATCATCCTCGTGAGCCACCACCTATCACCCTCGCCACTATCGGCCATCATCACTATCACCATAAACCGAACCTTCTTCTTCTTCTTCGTAAACCCACGAGTACCACCTTCTTGTTGTAGTTAGTGACCACAACCATCACAACTGAACACCCTTACTGTTAAGAGTGGTTTTCCGGCCAAAGAACCACCACACCAATCGTGGTGACTAAGTCATTGCTACTACTGTTTGTTAATCGAACACCACCATGGACCTTCGATCACCTCACCAACTCTCTCTCTCTCTCTCTCTCTCTCTCTCTCTCTCTCTCTCTCTCTTATCTTCTCTATCTCTCACACCCGTTTTTGTTTTATGTATGCCGCCACCTTCACTTTTTCCATCACCACCATCAACACAACCATCATCCACCACACCACCACCTGCGTATTTCTTCTACTACTTATGTTCTTCTTTTTCCTTTGAAAACAACAACAAACCACCATTTCCTAAACCGATGCTGCTATATATTTCATTGTTTTGTTCGACTAAAACTGCTGCAACTTCCTTGTTGTTACAGTTGCAGCTATCGTTGTTGTTTCTGTACGAACGGCCCTACTTCTACTTCCTATTCGTTACTGTTCCGATCAGACCCAACATAGTCGTTAAACCGTTACTTGTTTCTGTTTAGTCGTGAGTCAAAACCAAACTCCACTCGAAAACCTTCTTTCTGTTCGAGCGATAAGTTAATGATGAACGAAAGTAATGAACGATGATGAAGATTGTAGATGATGATGAACAGCGACTAATGATACTGATTGAAAAATATTGATGTTAATAATGATGGCATACGATGGTGATGGTGAAGACATCACGGTGGAGATGTTTGGATCATGATGATGAGGGGATGATGCTCGATGATGAAAACGAAGGAGACGATGAATATTAATGGGTTACAAAAATGGTGATAATTAGATGATGATTAGATTAGGAAGATGATATAGCTGATGATGATGAGCATAATTCGTCATAAATTCATGGTTTGAGGATTTCACGATGATGATTATGTCTAATGAAGAAGATAAATGAAACGGAATAACAGGTTATATAAATTTGGGGTGATAATAATAACAGAAAAGTAGTAACAAAGGGATGGTAGGAGGTGTTGTCGGGTTAGCGGGAGGTCGCGGGTTCGAGTCCCGGCGATGGTTTTTTTTTTTTTAAAGCCTTTTCTTGTGGAGGTAGCTACTATTATTAATTTTATTATTATTATCTTTATTATTATTATTATTATTATTATTATTATTATTATTATTATTATTATTATTATTATTATTATTATTATAATATTATTATTATTATTATTATTATTATTATTATTATTATTATTATTAGTATTATAATTATTATTATTATTATTATTATTTCTAATGTTATTATAATTATTTTTTTTATTATAATATTTTTTACTAGTATCAAAAGTATTATTAGTAATAGTAGTATTATGATTATAATTATTAGTATTATCATTATAATTATTATTATTAGTATTATCCTTAAAATTATCGTTTTTGAAATTATTATTATTAACAAAATTATTTTTATCACTTTCATTATCATTATAAGTATTATTATTTTTATTATCATTACTAACATTATTATTATTATTATTATTACTATTATCTTTATCACTTTTATTATTATTATTATTATTATTATTATTATTATTATTATTATTATTATTATTATTATTATTATTATTATTATTATTATTATTAACATATAACGTTTTTATTAGTATTATCATTATTATTAAAAGTATTATCATTTTTATTATTATCATTACTATTATTATTTTTAGTATTATTATAATTATTATTTTTAACAAACAAATGTTATTTATATAAAAATATATTACAAATCAACTAATATTATATACTAATATGTTATTAACTAATATATTACCATTTATATTGATAAAACTTTAATTAAATTATAAATTATAAGAATAATTATATTTAAAAAAATACTAATTTTAATAAATTTTAAAATATAAGTAAACTTAGTTGATTAAATGGGATATGTGTTAATATATATGCAAATGATATTGGTTCGTGAATCCGAGGCCAACCCTGCACTTGTTCAGTGCCGTCATATGCATAAATTACTACGAAATACAGTATCGTGAGTTTCATTTTCTCCCTTTTTAAATGCTTTTGC
Source organism: Rutidosis leptorrhynchoides (assembly GCF_046630445.1). Taxonomy (NCBI): domain Eukaryota; kingdom Viridiplantae; phylum Streptophyta; class Magnoliopsida; order Asterales; family Asteraceae; genus Rutidosis; species Rutidosis leptorrhynchoides. Next base: position 253,511,717 of record NC_092337.1, read on the forward strand.
AATATATATTTTTGGGACTGAAAATACATGCGCTGCTTTTATAAATGTTTTACGAAATAGACACTAGTAATTGAAACTACATTCTATGGTTGAATTATCGAAATCGAATATGCCCCTTTTTAGTCTGGTAATCTAAGAATTAGGGAACTGGCCCCTAATTGACGCGAATCCTAAAGATAGATCTATGGGCACTAACAAGCCCCAGTCGGAGAATTTGAACTGCTTTAGTACTTCGAATTTATCATGTCCAAAGGGAGTCCCGGAATGATGGGGATATTCTATATGCATCTTGTTAAGGTCGATTACCAGGTGTTCACCATATGAATGATTTTTATCTCTATGTATGGGATGTATATTTATGAGAAATGGAAATGAAAATCTTGTGGTCTATTAAAATGATGGAAATGAATATTGATGTTAAACTAATGAACTCACCAATCTTTTGGTTGACACTTTAAAGCATGTTTATTCTCAGGATTGAAAGAAATCTTTCGCTGTGCATTTGCTCATTTTAAAGATATTACTTGGAGTCATTCATGGCATATTTCAAAAGACATTGCATTCAATTCGTTGAGTTCAATAAACATTATGATTAAGTAAATGACATATTAGGTCATTTATAGTCGGATATTATGAAATGGTATGCATGCCTGTCAACTTTCGATGTAATGAAAGTTTGTCTTTTAAAACGAATGCAATGTTTGTAAATTGTATCATATAAAGGTCCAATACCTCGCAATGTAATCATATGTTATTGTATTCGTCCTTATGGATTAGGACGGGTCGTCTCATTCTGTCCATTCGTTACTTGGGCTTGCCGCTAGTATCTAGTCGCCCTATGTGCCGAGACTGCAAAGTTTTGGTGGATAGGGTGCGCATCAAGATTAGCAATTGAAAAAACAAATTTTTATCTTTTGTAGGTCGAGTTCAACTTATTATATCAGTCCTTAGAGCGATGCAGTTATATTGGTGTTCGGTTTTCATTTTACTGGATAGGATTATTAAGGATATAGAGAAGCTTATGCGTGGTTTTCTTTAGTGTCAAGGAAATCTTAAAATAGGCAAAGCAAAGGTTCGTTGGGACGATGTTTGTCTTCCTAAAGTAGAAGGAGGCCTCGATATTAAAAGATTGAAGTCATGGAATACGACTTTAATGGCCTCTTTGTTGTGGCGTCTTGTGACGATTCGACACTCGTTATGGGTTAATTGGATACACGATTATAAACTAATATTTGGGAGATCGGGATTGATTCGAATGCTTCGTGGAGTTGGCGCAAGCTGATGCAGATAAGTCCTGTGGTTCGAAAAACTTTAGTGTATCAAGTGGGTAATGGTCAAACTGCTTTGGTTTGGTTCGATACATGGTGTAATATTGGCCCGTTAGTTGATATCATCCCTATTGAAGAGGTTTTTAAAGATGGTTTCTACAAGTATGATAGGGTCTGTGATGTTATTGGTGTAAATGGTGCAGTCTAGCCATCGAATTGGTTTCTTCGATTTCCCGAATTCCAATCCATTTCGTTTCCTATCTTTTCAGCCCAAGAGGACATGTTATATTGGAAGGGATGTGATGATAGTTTGCATACAGGTTCTGTAGCTACTATATGGGAATTTATACGTTCTCGAGGTCTTCGAGTTGATTGGTTTAAGGTGGTGTGGTTTACTCAGTATATACCGAAACATGCATTCATTATGTAGTTGCTAATGGAAGAGCGGTTAAGGACTCAAGATAAGCTCAAACCATGGAATTCACGTGCTCATCCGGTTTTGAAGTGTCTATTCCGTAATACATGTATGGATTCATACGACCATTTATTTTTTAAGTGCGGCTTCTACGCTCAAATTTGGAGGCACGTATGTTCTTTTGTTCATATTAGTTTGGCAAATGATGATTGGAAGGTTTGCCGTGATATCCTTGTTCATATAGCCACACGTAATTTTCCTACAGTAGTGGTAGCGAAGTTATGTTTTGCAGCTTCCGTTTATTTCATCTGGCAGGTGAGAGAGCAGGTGTTCCAGTTGATCAGATCAAACGTTCAGTTGAAACTAATGACGGTTCGATTCAAGAATTCATGCCATGTTGATCAGCTAAAAGTGGATTGCCATATTGCCTAGTTTCTTTCGAGTGTGGGTCTAGTTATCGTTCTTATGTATTGATAGCTAGTAAGTCGTTTTCGCTTGCCTGCTCTTTTTTTAAATCATTCTTTTATTTTTAATAAAATTTGCCGGTAACCCTTTACCTAAAGAATATTTGTAAGCTTTAAATAACCCAAAGTACAGCTGGTGGGATTAGCTGAACCAAATACGGGCATCCAAACTTCTGTTAACGTGTTCCCTACACAAACATATTTATTTTACACATGTAGCCCAAAACGTTGGGCTAACAAACTCTTTTTAAAAGACCAAGGTCCACAGATTACTAAATTCCAATGCTACTGTGAGTTTACTTCTTATAAGCTGGTAATCTTCAAAACAAAATCATCAAGGAATCATAAAGTCCATACGAGTAAACAATACAAAACTACAACAGAAATCATCTACAAATCCATCCATTAATTTAGCCATTAATGATTAATTAACAAAAATTAGGAAACACCAGACCCACAAAAAATTATACACTTCCTTCTCATCTTAAGCAGGCAGCCCCTGTACACCAGTTGCTTGTTAAATTAAATTAACCAGAGCCTCAAAAGGGCACTAATTACTAAATAGTGCCTCAAAAAAACTACAAACAAAGTCTTACTCTTTGTTCATCCCCTCTCTTCGCTACCCGGATTAGCCTCCATTTGCGCTAAACACCGCTTATATGGCACAAAACCTTTTATACACTTATTATTATCTGCATTCTCATCACTATCCCTAAGTTGGCCTTTTGAATGCGGATCTTTCACTTCCTATCACCAACCTTTTTTCCTTTCTAACCCCGCTTTCAGTCTCACTAGCGTTTGAACCTATTAACGAACATTCGTTTTCCATTTCGGGCCCACTTTCCTTTGCGGGTATCAATGAATTAAACGGTTGAATCCACGGGTAAGATACACCTCCATACAAACCCCACAACGGTGCAACCGAATTAGACGACCCAGAGTTTTCATCAAGAAACTGCATATAGTAAACGGGTGCTCCACACGGTATAGAACTAATCGGTATCAACTTCTGTGGAGTCACGTTTACACCGTTTTGGGAAGATTGTTGTTGGGTATCGGTTACCACAACTGTCTTCCCAAAAAGCTTCAAACTTTGGGTCGATCCGCTTTCAGGTGAACTTTCTTCAGCAAACCCTTCTTTTTCTTCACCACAAGATTCTGGTTTCTAAAAAAAAGTAGCCACAAATAGTAAAAATCAAATGTCTAATTTCTCAATCTCATTTAGCCATAGAACATATAAGCAAAGATCAATACCGTTGAGGGTGAATAAACATTCTCTTCTTGTTCGGGTGAAAGATTAGGTTCAACTGAAACAGGGGATGACCTCATGTTTGGTGAACAAGAATCACCAAATATGTTTGAACCACCTGGTGACAAAACCGAAGTCGGGGACTGGTTTTCTTGATCGGACCCTGATGAATTCGGTGATGTACATCTCGCATTGCGACCGCCTATTTTTGATGATGTCGAAAGCTTACGAGGGTAAGGATGCATTGGCTTCCTTTTTGGACGAGGTGGCGGAATCTCGGTAGGTTTTACCTCACCTACGTCGCCACTAGTCGACTCACGAACCACCTAAACATATACAAATACAAAAAAATAAGTAAAACATCATTAGCAACAGGAGTGATTCTATTTGTATACCGTAGGTCCGTAGGGTCACTAGACACCACACCACTAGTTTGGATTCTTTTATTTTTTTTTACAAAGTATCCTAAGATTTACCACTAAATTTTACCCATAGCACCCCATTAGGATTTATGGTTTTTTTAAACGTAAAAAGTCACTAAAGTACCGTTCAAATATAAATAGTTAAGAATATTTTTTTGGGACCCCATTAAGTTTCCATCATGCCACTGACCAACAATCACACAAAGTGCAGTTTTCGTTCAAAAGAATCATCACACACCTTAGAGAAATACTTTTGGGCATGACTTCTAATTTGAACCGCAGTTTTCGTGCCCACATGTTCTGCAAATAAGAAAGTGTTCTGATTCAATTTCTATATCCAAATTCAAATTCTAGAACTAGTAACAAAAAAGGGTTAAACTGCAAGCTTTAAATACCTTCAATTCGACGCCAAGCTCGCCCGTGTATTCTTAATGCTTCAATGAACTTCTTGTGTTCTTCTTGGGTCCATCTTTCTCTTTGTTTCGTAATGGTATACGGTTTCCTAACCTATTTAACATCAATCGAAATTAACAAACATAAGAACACAAAATTAAGAAAACGGCAATGAACGATTTCCAATTCGAGACATAGAAAGCATAAAAACCTTGGGAGCATAATCATCAGTCGACGAATATTGGTCGTTCTTAATAGTATTCGACACCGAACCTTCACTACGATCCTACATTCATCAAAAAGAGAACATCAAGATCATGATCAAATAAGGAAAAGTAAAGTGGCAATTTTGAGTTTGAAATGAAGTTGTTTCCTTTATTGTACAACTGCAAATCTATCCTATATACACCATCAGTGAATGTACAAAAATTGATGCAACTTTTTACACCTTAATTAATCCTTCTCTTCTTATTTATGATTGAATTGAATTCCATTTATTTAACATCATCAATCAAACAACATAAACAGATTAAATGTTGGAACACTTGTTCCTACACAGATTTGGGAACTTATATGAACTTAAAGCTGATTTATTCGAAAATTACAAAAATAACCTACATGAACTCCCCCAATTACTTCAAACCCAGAAATCAACACTCAACATGAAAAATCGTAAATTACCAATTTAAAATTTGAGTGAAACCTCAATAAAAAATTGCTCTGCTTTCTTATCTATCATTAAAAAAATATGAGCGGTAAATTTATGGCTCTGCAATAATTATTTACTTAATTAAATTAATTAATATTTACCTAAAATAACCATGACTATACAAATCATTCCTTTATACTCCGTATTTAATATAAATAAATTTGTAATCTATATCTATAATTGATAATTGATATTAATATTAAATTGCAATAACTAAATTTTCTGTAACTGAATAACCCAATCAATTACTGTACAAAATTAAGATTCAATAAGTTAATTACGGGTTTGGGCATACCTCAGCCATGCTTTCACACGCCATCACAAATTATTCTTCAATGAACTCAAACAGCTTCAATTAAACCAGAACCACCAAAATTCACAGACTCGTATCTGGATCTAATTTAATCATTAACGAAATCAGCCGAAACACAACCCGACCCGACCCGAGACAAAATATCAATAAATATCCGAACTTTAACTCTGAACACCACTTTAAAAAAATACGTTGCTGAAGTTATTCCTCCGGTAAATACGTTGCTACACGAGTAATAACACTGATATCTGAGTGTAATTACAATCACAGAAACCGAGATTTCAGAAAATAGCGAGAGAGAATGATGAACAAAAAAAGTGATTTTTTTTTTTTTTGGGTCTGTGTTGTATGAAAATGGATGATATGAATCGAGTCTTTGTATTCGGAGGAAAAAGGGTAGAAGAGGGGTGACACGTCAGAAATAAAATTTCTTTTTTAGATTTTTTTTTATATATCTTAGAACTCTCGAGAAATTGGTGGAGTTTTGTGGCTCACGTTGAAAGATGGAACCTGAACACGTGGCTGTCGTATGTGAACGACATCGTTTTTGTGTTTGTTAGTTTTTGAGTGGTTTGGGGCTTACAATAGTTTATGCGTGCCGTACAACTATAGAGCTTTTAGTTTGGTGGGTAAAATGGAAATATATTCGTAAATAGTAAATGAAAGAAAATGAACAGAAAAAGTGTAGCGCGTGGAGGTGGAGATAAAGAGTGAGGTGTACTCATGCATGAAATGGAGTGGGGTTACGTGTCGAGATTCCTATGGTTTGTGTGAATTTTCATTACGAAGATCTTCAACACCATATATTTTTTTGCTTTTTCAATCATTTACGAGTTTTTTTTTTTTTTTTTTTAACTGCACATGTCTAACATATATAAATCAAGGGATAGATCGCCCGTGACACCATCTCCTTGAATCCTATTTTTTCGAAACACATGACAGACATAAAAAATCGGATTTTTTTAACCTAAGGTTTTTACATCGTGCTCAGTGATTGCCACGTGTCCATGCTTGGTTTCGAACGGTTTCAAAAAAAATCGAATTAGATGGTTTCATTCAATAATATCTGAACACCTCTTCTTTGCGTCTGATTCGATTTTCTCATCTGCAGAAATTTTTCATTCAATACAAAAATCGGTATCTTTAATCCATAGCCAAATACATCAAGTATTTACATGATTTAGGGGGTGTTTACTTTTGACTTATTGGACTGAATGACATAAATGAATTATTAGGTCAGTTTTCATGTTTGTTTACTTTTGTATTATTGATTAATATAAACTAAATAAAGGGATGTATAGGTCACCACTAAAACCCATGTACTCCACATACAGTCATAATTATTCTATTATTACCCTTCACTTCTTTTCCTTCTTTCTTCATCTTCTTCATTTTTTTCATCTTCTTCTTTCATCATCAAGACAAAATATTTTCTTCTTTCATTATCTTCCTTCAAAAAAATAAAAGCAGCTACGACAACAATTTACCCGACATTTTCTTCTCGAAAAGTCTCCTCTTTCGACCACCGTGTGTAGTGGTGGTACTCTTGTTGGAGCAGAATTATTCAAAGGCTTCAGTAATTTAAATGGATTTGAAAAATAACCCACAATCTGAAAATGAAACCTCCTTTGACCAAAATTTATTTCTAGCTAATTGAAGAATATGGGTTGCTAAAAATCGGGAATCTTTGATTACCCAGATCAGAACAATAAACAGAACTTTTGACAAAATAATGAGAGGATATTGTGGATTGAAAATATGTTCGATTCTTATGGTTTATTGTTATGTTATTTTTGTTACTTTTAAATGAAAATGATAATTGAGTATCTTGTGGAAAGTTCAAAATTGATTATTGTTACTTATATATAGATATTTATTTTTATTACTCCGTATTATTTTTTACTATTTATTATTATTATTATTATTATTATTATTATTATTATTATTATTATTATTATTATTATTATTATTATTATTATTATTATTATTATTATTATTATTATTATTATTATTATTATTATTATTGTATTTATTTGGGGTAAAATAGTCAATTGTATCATTCAGCACATTTATTCAGCAGAAAAAGTAAACAACATTAATCATTTACTGATTACTAGATATAGTCATCTATATCCATTTTGTCATCTATATCCATATAGGACTTAACGGTAAAAAAAGTAAACAAGCCCTTAGAATCACAACTCTTATTCCATATATCCATCATCTATGTCCACAATCATCAGTGTAAAGAACAAGTGTTTTGTTGTTCATGAACAACATTATAACGATATATTGTGATTGATTGATGTTACAATGTTTTCTTAATGCCTAAAATTACCATCTACTGATAAGGAACAATGTTATTTAGGAAGACTGTTGAAGATTGCATTCATGTTTCAGAACATTCTTAATGATTATGATTGTAATCTTATAACCAAAATATATATCATGTTTCTAAATCAAATAAACTTTTATGTAATATCTGTTATTAAGAAGAATCATATGCAGTATGTTTATGTTTTAATCTGTATAACGAATCCGTTTCACTTCAGGCATTTAAACACATACAGATTGATATATGTTATAATGACCAACACGATGACACATATAGTTTATGTATGTCCACATTCATTACTGCAAGTTAAACAAAATTTTAGTGTTGTTCATCAACATATACTAATCCAACATAATTTGAAGTATGTTGTGATAATGTTTCCATCAAACTAAAGTTTTACCCGATTCAGAAGTTACTGAACAATTAAAAGATACGATGTCAGGTTGCAGAACATATTGTGCAACCTGATGGTTGTAATCGTTGATCATTGAAGGCAAAATGTTTGAAGGCAACATGAACAATTTTAAGATATGTTGTCCTGTTTTATGATGGTTGTTTATAATTTGATGTATGTCATGATTCATAGGATAGTCCATCATGATGGTTTTGATCGTTGATCATTATAGCATATATGTTTATCATCTATTCATTCCGATTTTAATCGTGTTCTTATGAAAAATTTATAATCATGAATAAAAATCCATTCTTTAGGGTTAATATACAACCGTTTGATCTGTTTGTTACTCATAAACATGTTGATTTTTTGTTATTGACGGACACGTTTTACTACCAGTTAATTTGCCTAAAAATCAGGAAATGATCTTATCACTATTCAATCACATTTAATGATACTTTGAACGTGGGTCATACAGTTTTTCAAAAAAATTTGAATGTGATTTTAGTTACCAAACTTATAGGAGATGTGGCAATCTGATCGTAAAATAACTGGTATCCTAATTCACTTCCTTTATGCGTAGGTAGACGTGTATATATAGACTGTCAAAGGCACTTCTATTTCAAAACAAGCCTCATTAATAAATCTAATAAGAAAAATCAATATGGCAGGCAATTTCACTATGATTCAAAGAATCACACTAAGAAACTCGTTTGTGAACATTCGATTTAAGCTTTTGAGTTTTGAAGTTATGTCCAAGAAAAACTTTGATTCTGGCTTGCCCTTTCTTGATGTGATCGTATGTGATGAAGAGGTATTACTTTTATTTTTTTTCATTCAAATGTTATTATTATATAAGAAATTATTATCATATGTAATTATTATCATATTAGTCTACAATGATCTTGGCATATATTTGATAAAAAATTGTTAGAAATTCTGTAAACTTTAATTATCCAGGGCTCGAGAATTGGCATTACGATTAAAAATGTTTTGATGTCAAGATATGAAACTCTTTTGAAAGTGCAAAACAATTATTTGTTGAGGAATGCATCTGTAATAAGCAATCCGTTCAAAGGAAAGTCAATGCATTGGGAATATCCTTGCAAATTGATGCTAACCCATAGGTCAACTATGGTTGATGTTCCTGCTAATGAATGGCGTGGCAGTTCTGGTTTCAAATTCATACCCTTCAATGATCTTATTACTTGCAAACTTGAAGAAGGTGTAACTGCAGGTATTAATTCTAAAGAAATCCATCATTAGCATTACTGACTAGTATAAAATCATTACTTTTATGTTTATGTCTTAAGTATAAGGATGATTTTTTAACAAACAGGGAAAATTTTGGTGATAATGATTGTGTTATTTTGATAATCTAATTTGGAAGGACAAAGAAGTTTGATGGTAATCATTTTTTCTTTGTGATTACATCATACATAGCAAATATATGATTATTACTTAATATTGTGATTATACTATTTTAGTAATAGTTTGTAACAGTTTTAAATGTTTTGTGGTAGAACAACTAACTGTGCGTTCAGATTGGACATTCACAAGAATTCTGATTAACCACGACTGTGAAGAAGGCAATGACTTTATAAAGAGGTATAAAGTTAATGTCCAAACAATTGGACATTCTATTTACATTTATATCTACACTTACTGAGTCAATATTTTAATTGTCTAATCTTTAATACACATGATAATTATCTGGTCTTTTGATGCAGCATTTTGGAGACTCAAGCAAACTCTGAAACAACCAAGTCTTTGGCACCGTCCTCTGAACCAGCTGAGGATCCAGTTGAAGCTTGGTTTAAGCACACTAAATCTGTAGAATGTTTTGACTTACCATTTTGTGAGGTATACCATATGAAACATGACTCATACTTTCTATCTTTTCCTTAATCAATAAGTAATAAATTATTATGTACTTATATATATTTCGATCTTATAACATATCCTATCATATCTTAAATTTCAGCCTGGTATGTATGTCGTGCACGCAAAAATCATTTCTGTGCTTCCAGATGATCCATGGTGGTACATTGGTTGCAAGAAACATCACAAGAAGGCCAACCCAGAAGTTACTGATGTCAACTTAACGTAATGTCGATGCACATTTAGTGTGATGGCCCCGTCAATACACTTAACGGCTTCGTCACTTGGTCCTACAGCTTGATCGAACTTAAATGAATTTAATAAGCAACGTTGCATTCTTTTTATTTCAAAAGTTTCCCAAAAAGGAAACATACCAAAATATGTAGTTTGAACAACCCAACATATTAATAACCAAAATTGACATTAAAACATTGTCAACAAAACCCACAAGTTTAAATTATCTAAAAATAGAATGCAAGTTTAAAGTTTCATAAATGTTTAGCTAAATCTGCCCAAATGCATGCAGACTCTTCTAACACAGCGAAAGCATCAAACAAACTCAAGTACCTGTGAAAACATGCAAGTAAACTGTCAACAAAAATGTTGAGTGAATTATAGGTTAAAATAAACGTATAACCTTTAGACTACAAGATTTAAAATGTTAGAAAACATAAAATATTATTTCATTATCAATGAGCAACCTGGTAACCATTTAACCCTTTATTTACCCTTGCCAAACACAATAAATAATATACACTGAACAAGTGTATCTTCAACTAAATACGAAGTACTAAACATTCCGATTATAAATTGCTAGCGCGACTAGCTCGAAATGGGATTGTCAAACCCGATAGATCTATTCGTAGGATTCACGTTCACCAGTAGAAATCAGTGATTACAGTTACCAGACTAGGGAATATTTTTGTTCAACTCATAATGAATAATTTAAATTTAATTGTCACTTGTGTCTAAACGTAAAATAAAATGCATGTAATCACATCCCAAAAATATACTTTGAAAAGTATGTAAAAATGGGACTATAACTCACCTTTAAGCAAAAGAAGTAACCACACAAAAATGCGAACAACAAACGAAGTAAAGTAATCAAGAATAATCACAGCGTCGACCTATAAATAAAGCAGGTCGATATAAATAACTAACTTAGGTCAAGTCAAAGTATGATAGCTATAGTACATGTTGCAAATAAACATAGAACAACACTCAACATGCTTCGGTTTGATCAGAACAGCGTAAGGACACGTATTTTCTATTTTTAGAAAGTTTCTATTTTTAGCAGGTTTCCATTTTTGAAAAGTTTCTATTTTTGGAAAGTTTCTATTTTTGGAAAGTTTCTATTTTAGAAAAGTTTCTATTTTAGGAAAGTTTCTATTTTAAAAAAGTTTCTATTTTTAGGAAAGTTTCTAACTTTAGAAAGTTTCTATATTTGGAAAGTTGCTATTTTAGAAAAGTTTATAAGTTAGGAAAGTTTCCTTAATTAGAAAGTTAACAAAAGTCAACTGAAAGTCAAAGTTAACCGAAAGTCAACTCAAAAGTCAACCTTAGTCAAACATAGTCAACATTGATACTTATGCCATATACGTATAATTATGTATAATTATACCATATCATAAGTTTAATTAAGTTAAAATGAATTATTAAAGTTAACATAAGTTTAAATGATATAATTAATATAACATAAGTATTTAATTAATTAATTAAACATTAATCATAATATAAGTATTATTAATTAATAATATATTTTAATCATAACATAAGTATTATTAATTAATAATGAATTATTAATCATATCATAAGTTTATATTATAATTATTAAATCATAAGTATTTAATAATTAAATTATAATTAAATAATAGCTAAGTCTTATAATAATTAAATAATTAATTAATCCTTATTATAAGCCTTATTATAATAACCTCATATCATAAGTTTAATACTTACCATAAGTATTTTTAATTAATAATAAAAGTATTATTACTTATAAGTTTAATTAAATGTTTAATTAAATCATAATGTAATTAATAAATGATATAATAAATATATATATCATAAGTTTTAATTTAAAATAATTACTTTTATATCATAAGTAATTTAATAATAATGAAAATCATTATCTATATCATAAGTCTTATTTAATAACCATACGTTTTAATTAAAAGTTCATCGGGTCATAACTTGAGCCCCGGGAATCAGTTTTCGGCGAGTCTTATATATATCTTCGCCTAACCAACCACCCGAACATTAGTGTGTTCAAGAACACCCCAAGAACAGCCACCAAGTCGTGACCTACAGCCATTAATCAACTTGGAGCTTTAATCCGTTCAAAAACATGTTTTAGTCATAACGGGTGATCCGTGGCTCAGATTTCGATGACCCAAACATGAAAGTTCATCCAATCATCAATTCTAACACAATAGTACAACCTAAAGACTCCAAAAGTGGTCACAAAGTCGGACCATACCTATACCAATTCATTTTTACATTTTAATTTCAACTAAACACCATTTTAATCATATCTAGAGCTCCGGGAATCGAAATAACATGAATCCAGAGACTAAATTCAATGTCTCGATGAGAAGAACATATCTAAACACTTTAATTTAACTTTTATATCAGTTATGTTTACAGAAATGATCAAACAAGCTGCTGTCCCAAAACAATCAAACCGAAAACATGAATTAACGAGCATTTCTACGCATACTATCAGCAAAATAATAACATATAATCATCATACAATCAATATAACATATAAAATCAGTAAAATATATGAAAAATCAAAAATATAGGGTTAGGGTTTATACCCTAATCGAGAATTGAAGGATATGAACGTGTAGAGGAGAACGAGAGGAACGCGTTTATGTAATTGATTTGATGATCCAAGCTTTGTTTGATGAAGATGATGATGATGTTTGGTTGCTAGGGCAACGGCCAAGAAAAAAGAAAGAAAGGGAGAAATGAAAAAGAAAAGCTAGGTTAGAAAATGGGAAGTGTGAAGTGATTTTTGAGATTAAGGAAGTGATTAATCAAAATTGCACAAAAGCCCTCCCCTCTAAATGAGGCTCAGCCGACACATGCCCCAAGGAGTGAGTTCCTTAGCCCACTTTGATGTTTAGAAGAAAATCTTGTGGCCCGAATGCTCGATCGAAGCCCGAAACGCGAAAACACGACTACGCGATTGAAAATTCGGAATGATAACAAATACGCGACGAAAAATATATATAAACACTATATATAAACATATGACATTAAAATATCATATTTAAAATATTTAGGATTTAAAAATCCCAAAAGCTCGACCGTTGGTTTGAAAACCGAAAAGATTCGCCGGATAGAAATCCACGATTCGTATGAACTTGCGATTTAAAATATGAATACAAATATTCACATAACACATAATAATCAATATATTATTACTAAAATAATAATAATAATATAGGTCATAGAAATGACGTGGCACGAATAACAATTAACGAACGTTAAATAATAAACGGTAAAAGATAACGGAAAAAGTAGGGTCGTTACAGTACCTTCCCGTTACAGAAATTTCGTCCCGAAATTTAAGCAGGTGCAGGGGTTGACTCAGCATCTGGAAATAAATGCGGGTACTTCTGCTTCATCTGATCTTCACGCTTCCAAGTGAACTCAGGACCGCGTCTGGCGTTCCATCTAACTCGGACAATAGGAATTCTACTCTGCTTAAGAGTCTTAACCTCTCGATCCATAATCTCAATAGGTTCCTCAATAAAATGGAGTTGTTTATCAACATGAAGCTCCTCCAGAGGAATGGTTTCATCGACCTCAGCCAAACACTTCTTTAAATTCGATACATGAAAGACGTCATGAACAGCACTGAGTTCTTGTGGGAACTTCAAACGATAAGCCACGGGTCCAACTCTCTCAATAATATCAAATGGTCCAACAAAACGAGGATTCAACTTTCCCCGTTTACCAAAACGTATCACGCCCTTCCAAGGTGATACCTTCAACATAACACGGTCACCGACCTGAAATTCAATATCGTTCCTTCTCTTATTGGCATAGCTCTTTTGCCTACTTCTGGCAGTTCTCGGTAGTCTCATGAATAATTTCTGGGCCTGTGAGTTGAGCATCCCCAACCTCATTCCAATAGACGGGAGACCTACACTTTCTGCCATACAGAGCCTCAAACGGTGAGGCTTTAATACTTGCATGATAGCTGTTATTATAAGAAAATTCAGCTAGCGGCAAATATCTATCCCACCCATTACCAAAATCAATAACACACGCTCGTAACATGTCTTCTAACGTTTGAATGGTCCTCTCACTCTGGCCATCCGTCTGAGGGTGATAAGCTGTGCTCATATCTAACTTAGTTTTCAAAGCTTCCTGTAAGGATTGCCAAAACCTCGATATAAATCGACTGTCTCGGTCTGAAATAATAGATACAGGAACACCATGTCTAGAAACAATCTCCTTCAAATACAAACGAGTAAGCTTCTCCATCGAATCTGTTTCCTTAATCGGCAAAAAGTGAGCTGACTTAGTGAGTCCATCTACAATCACCCAAATGGTATCATAGCCACCCGCAACTCTCGGTAACTTTGTAATAAAATCCATTGTAATACCTTCCCACTTCCACTCGGAATTCTCAGGTTGCACCAACAGTCCAGACAGTTTTTGATGTTCGGCTTTAACCTTAGCACAGGTCAAACACTTAGCCACATAAGTAGCTACATCAGCCTGCAAATTAGGCCACTAATACAGCTCCTTAAGATCATGATACATCTTTCCTGAACCAGGATGAATAGAGTACCTAGACTTATGAGCCTCATCCAAAACAAGTTATCACAGATCACCAAACTTCGGAACCCAAAGACGTCCCGCAAAATACCTAGTACCATCGGTTCGTATCTCAAACTTCTTAGCCATGCCTCTGACTTTCTCGTTCACAAAATTCTCCTCCTTCAAGGCTTCTTGTTGTGCCTCAAGAATCTGCCTTGCGAGGTGTAGTGACCCGAACTTTTCCATGTTTATATATATTAAATGAAATTGATATTTATATGATTAAGTGTTTCCAATATGTTAAGCAATCAAACTTATTAAGACTTGATTAATTGGAATAGGTTTCATATAGACAAATGACCACCCAAGTTGACCGTTGATTCACGAACGTTAAAACTTGTAAAAACTATACGATGACATATATATGATTATATATATAGTTAACATGATTTTATTGTAAGTATGTATCTCATTAGGTATTTTAACAATGAGTTATATACATAAAAATGAGACTATTAAATTAAGAAACTCGAAAACGATATATATAACGATTATCGTTATAATGTCTTACTAGGTACTTATGAATCATATTAAGATATTGATACACTTGGTTAATTATGTTAAATGATAAGTAAATATATCATTAAGTGTATTAACAATGAACTACATGTGTAAAAATAAGACTACTAACTTAATGATTTTGAAACGAGACATATATGTAACGATTATCGTTGTAACGACATTTAATGTATATAGATCATATTAATAGATATTCGTACATCATAATATCATGATAATATAATAATTTAAAATCTCATTTGATATTATAAACATTGGGTTAACAACATTTAACAAGATCGTTAACCTAAAGGTTTTAAAACAACATTTACATGTAACGACTAACGATGACTTAACGACTCAGTTAAAATGTATATACATGTAGTGTTTTAATATGTATTCATACACTTTTGAAAGACTTTAAGACACTTATCAAAATACTTCTACTTAACAAAAATGCTTACAATTACATCCTCGTTCAGTTTCATCAACAAATCTACTCGTATGCACCCGTATTCGTACTCGTACAATACACAGCTTTTAGATGTATATACTATTGGTATATACACTCCAATGATCAGCTCTTAGTAGCCCATGTGAGTCACCTAACACATGTGGGAACTATCATTTGGCAACTAGCATGAAATATCTCATAAAATTACAAAAATATGAGTAATCATTCATGACTTATTTACATGAAAACAAAATTACATATCCTTTATATCTAATCCATACACCAACGACCAAAAACACCTACAAACACTTTCATTCTTCAATTTTCTTCATCTAATTGATCTCTCTCAAGTTCTATCTTCAAGTTCTAAGTGTTCTTCATAAATTCCAAAAGTTCTAGTTTCATAAAATCAAGAATTCTTCCAAGATTGCAAGTTTACTTCCAAGTTTTCTAAATCCATTCCAAATAATCATCCAAGATCAAGAAACCTTTGTTACTTACAGTAGGTTATCTTTCTAATACAAGGTAATAATCATATTCAAACTTTAATTCAATTTCTATAACTATAACAATCTTATTTGGAGTGGAAATCTTACTTGAAATTGTTTTCGTGTCATGATTCTGCTTCAAGAACTTTCAAGCCATCCAAGGATCCTTTGAAGCTAGATCCATTTTTCTCATTTCCAGTAGGTTTATCCAAGGAACTTGAGGTAGTAATGATGTTCATAACATCATTTGATTCATACATAAAAAGCTGTCTTATTCAACGTTATAAACTTGTAATCACTAGAACATAGTTTAGTTAATTCTAAACTTGTTCGCAAATAAAGTTAATCCTTCTAACTAGACTTTTAAAATCAACTAAACACATGTTCTATATCTATATTATATGCTAACTTAATGATTTAAAACCCGGAAACACGATAAACACCATAAAACTGGATATACGCCGTCGTAGTAAAACCGGGGGCTGTTTTGGTTGGGATAATTAAAAGCTAAGAAGAACTTTGATTTAAAAGCTATACTTCTGGAAAAATGATTTTTCTTATGAACATAAAACTATATCCAAAAATCATGGTTAAACTCAAAGTGAAAGTATGTTTTTCAAAATGGTCATCAAGATGTCGTTCTTTCAACGGAAATGACTACCTCTTTCAAAAACGACTTGTAACTTGTATTTTCGACTATAAACTTATACTTTTTCTATTTAGATTCATAAATTTAAGTACAATACGAAACCGTGGCCACTGGAATCACTCAAAACGGATTAGAAACGAAGAAATGACGAGTAAAACAAGATTTATAAAAACTACTCATTTTACCTACGTGAAAGTTAGTAATAAATCTATTCCAACCATAACCTAATCAACTTATATTGTATATTATGTAATCTTGAGATACCATAGACACGTATACAATGTTTTGACCTATCATGTCGACCCATCTATATATATATTGCGGAACAACCATAGACACTCTATATGTGAATGTTGGAGTTAGCTATACAGGGTTGAGGTTGATTCCAAAATATATATATAGTTTGAGTTGTGATCAATACTGAGATACGTATACACTGGGTCGTGGATTGATTCAAGATAATATTTATCAATTTATTTCTGTACATCTAGCTGTGGACAACTAGTTGTAGGTTACTAACGAGGACAGCAGACTTAATAAACTTAAAACATCAAAATATATTAAAAGTGTTGTAAATATATTTTGAACATACTTTGATATATATGTATATATTGTTATAGGTTCGTGAATCAACCAGTGGCCAAGTCTTACTTCCCGACGAAGTAAAAATCTGTGAAAGTGAGTTATAGTCCCACTTTTAAAATCTAATATTTTTGGGATGAGAATACATGCAGGTTTTATAAATGATTTACAAAATAGACACAAGTACGTGAAACTACATTCTATGGTTGAATTATCGAAATCGAATATGCCCCTTTTTATTAAGTCTGGTAATCTAAGAATTAGGGAACAGACAACCTAATTGACGCGAATCCTAAAGATAGATCTATTGGGCCTAACAAACCCCATCCAAAGTACTGGATGCTTTAGTACTTCGAAATTTATATCATATCCGAAGGGTGTCCCGGAATGATGGGGATATTCTTATATATGCATCTTGTTAATGTCGGTTACCAGGTATTCACCATATGAATGATTTTTATCTCTATGTATGGGATGTGTATTAAAATAAGAAATCTTGTGGTCTATTGTTACGATTTGATATATATAGGTTAAACCTATAACTCACCAACATTTTTGTTGACGTTTAAAGCATGTTTATTCTCAGGTGAATACTAAGAGCTTCCGCTGTTGCATACTAAAATAAGGACAAGATTTGGAGTCCATGTTTGTATGATATTGTGTAAAAACTACATTCAAGAAACTGATTTCGATGTAACATATTTGTATTGTAAACCATTATGTAATGGTCGTGTGCAAACAGGATATTTTAGATTATCATTATTTGATAATCTATGTAAAGCTTTTTAAACCTTTATTTATGAAATAAAGGTTATGGTTTGTTTTAAAAATGAATGCAGTCTTTGAAAAAAACGTCTCATATAGAGGTCAAAACCTCGCAACGAAATCAATTAATATGGAACGTTTTTAATCAATAAGAACGGGACATTTCAGTTGGTATCCGAGCGTTGGTCTTAGAGAACCAGAATTTTGCATTAGTGTGTCTTATCGAGTTTGTTAGGATGCATTAGTGAGTCTGGACTTCGACCGTGTTTACTTGAAAAATGATTGCTTAACAAATTTTGTTGAAAACTATATATTTTTAACATGTGAATATTATGTGATATATTAATCTCTTAACGTGTTTGATATTATGTGATAGATGTCTACCTCTAATACAAGTCCCATTTACTCACCTAATAATAATGAAGAGTCAAATGTAATTTGGAATGATTCGTGGACTGATTCACAAGTTCCCGAAGAGGAACATGAAGAAGAATCGGAACTGAAAGAAGAATCGGAACCAGAGGAGGAGGAACCGGAAAAAGAAATAGAACCGGTGGGGGAAATAATAAAACGCTTAAGTAAAAGAAAATCCTCAACCAACCGACCAAGGTTAATTATGGTCAACGGTGTTTCCGCCAAGGAAGCAAAATATTGGGAGGATCACCAATTCTCCGATGAATCGGATCCCGACGAGGATTCCGATGATGTTATAGAAATTACCCCAACTGAATTTAAAAAGGCAAAAGAGAACAATAAGGGAAAGGGCATAAAAATAGAGAAATCTGATTCCAACCCCGATGAACTTTATATGTATCGTCAACACCCGTATTTCTTAAGTTGTAACAATAACCCGGGAACCTCTAAACCACCAGGTTTTTCTAGACCAATGTGGAAAACGACGGCTCGTATTAGGGGAACATCATATATCCCTAAAAACTTAGCAAAAAGAACCAAGTTCAAAAAAGAAGAAACGAGTGAGTCGGAATAAGATAGTTGTATTTGTGCGGTGTAATATATGTAATATAGTGTACTTATGCTTTACGATATATGTAAAAATTGCTTGTATTAATAAGTATCTTTTATGAATCTAACTCTTGTCTATTTTACAGTATAAAAACACAAAATGGATAGACAACCCAATATTTTGGAAGACTTACCCGGAGACATGATTGATGAAATCTTGTCTAGAGTCGGTCAGAATTCCTCGGCACAACTATTTATGGCAAAATCAGTTTGTAAGACATTCGAAGAACGTTCCAAGAATGCCTTGGTTTATAAAAGGCTTTTGTTTGAAAGATGGGGGATATCACATTGGGAAACCCATAAGTTACGATGTGTTTACTTTGACGCATATATTGCGGGGAACCCAAATGCTATTTTAAGCAACGGGTTAAGAAATTATTTTGACTCAATGTATCCGAATATAGGACTTCATGATTTAGAAAAAGTGGCTAACATGCAACATAAAGAAGCATGTTATGCTTACGGGTTAGTAATGTTCGCTTCTCACCCAAGTGAGAAAAAGAACATCGGGATACAACTATTAAACAAAACATTCCACAAGTGACGGAGTCGGTAATTGGGGTAAGAAATGAGGTTTTTAGGTTATTACGAGACTGTTGGTCATTACGTAACCTTCGTCCTTTTGACGACGTTACAACACGTTGTCATACTATCGGTCACAATGGTTACATTCCACAAGACCAAGGATGGGAAGTGGTATTAGTAAAACCAGAATGCATGACTTGTTTCTGGACGTATGAATTACGTGTCTTTGTTGCCTTTGCTGAACGCCTTATTTATTAACTAGAATTATCTTCGCAACTACTTTGTATCAAAGTTTTATGTGCTATATTTCATGCTATATGTAAAATAGCGGTATTGTAAGTTTGAAAGTTATTGTATAAAGGTTTGAATATGATATATATTTTTTGTGATTAGTTTTTCATATAGAATTGTAGTAGTTGAAATGGTATGTTAGCTACTAAGTATGAACTTAATGGGTAGGTACTACCCGAATTAAAGAGTATAAAATGCTAATATGAAGAAAGAGCTTTTATAAATAAGTTCATATTACGCTACGAAATACTATTGACTACTCTTGATATTCTATATGATTAACTCGTTTCATTTGACTATTTTGAAGGAAATGGCACCGACTACTCGACACACCTTGAATATGAGTGAAGAGGAATTTCGTGCCTTTCTTGCTTCAAACATAGCCGCAGTACAGGCCGCGCTACATACCAACAATAACCTTGGATCTAGCAGTACAGGAAATCGTGTAGGATGAACCTACAAAGAATTCACTGCCTGCAAACCTTTGGAATTTGATGGAACCGAAGGACCGATCGGATTGAAACTGTGGACCGAGAAGGTCGAATCGGTATTTGCCATAAGTAAGTGTATTGAAGAGGACAAAGTGAAGTACGCTACGCATACCTTCACAGGTTCTACGTTAACATGGTGGAATACCTATCTAGAGCAAGTGGGACAAGATGATGCTTACGCACTACCGTGGTCAGCATTCAAGCACTTGATGAACGAGAAGTACCGTCCCAGAACCGAGGTCAATAAGCTCAAGACAGAACTTAGAGGGTTACGAACCCAAGGATTTGATATTACCACGTACGAAAGACGATTCACAGAATTATGCCTATTGTGTCCGGGAGCGTTCAAAGATGAGGAAGAGAAGATCGACGCGTTTGTGAAAGGATTACCGGAAAGAATCCCAGAAGATATAAGTTCACACGAGCCCGCCTCCATACAACAGGCATGTAGAATGGCTCACAAACCAGTGAACCAGATTGAAGAAAGAATTAAAGAACAGACTGCTGAAGAGGCCAATGTGAAGCAAGTCAAAAGAAAGTGGGAGGAAAACGGTGATAAGAATCACCAATACAACAACAACAGCAATTACAACAATAATCGCAATAACTATCCTAACAATCGTAACATCAATCGCAACTACAACAAATGGCCCAACAACAACAATAATAACAACAACAACAACAACAACAACATCAACTACAACAATCATCTTAACAACAATAATAACCACAACAACAACAACAATCAGAAGCAGCTATACCAAAGGTGTGAAAAGTATCACTCGGGGTTCTGCACCAAATTTTGCAACAAGTGTAAAAGAAATGGTCATAGCACGGCGAAGTGTGAGGTTAACGAACCAGGGGTTAACAGAACGAAAGGAAAAAATGGTGTCGGAACGAGTAATGGCGGAGCAAGTAGTGTCGGGGCAAGTTATGCCAATGTAGTTTGTTATAAATGTGGAAAACCGGGCCACATTATTAGAAATTGCCTGAACCAGGAGAACACGAATGGACAAGGCCACAAAAGAGTTTTCAATATTAATGCGGCAGAGGCACAGGAAGACCCGGAGCTTGTTACGGGTACGTTTCTTATTGACAATAAATCTGCTTACGTTTTATTTGATTCGGGTGCGGATAGAAGCTATATGAGTAGAGATTTTTGTGCTAAATTAAGTTGTCCATTGACGCCTTTGGATAGTAAATTTTTACTCGAATTAGCAAATGGTAAATTAATTTCAGCAGATAATATATGTCGGAATCGAGAAATTAAACTGGTTAGCGAAACATTTAAGATTGACTTGATACCAGTAGAGTTAGGGAGTTTTGATGTGATAATCGGTATGGACTAGTTGAAAGAAGTGAAAG
This sequence comes from Rutidosis leptorrhynchoides, assembly GCF_046630445.1. Taxonomy (NCBI): domain Eukaryota; kingdom Viridiplantae; phylum Streptophyta; class Magnoliopsida; order Asterales; family Asteraceae; genus Rutidosis; species Rutidosis leptorrhynchoides. Next base: position 253,533,530 of record NC_092337.1, read on the forward strand.
CAGAGATCGTTTGTTACAAAAATGCAATTCGCATTATACGAGAAAAAGGAAAACCCTTAATGGTGTACGGAGAAAAGGGCAACACGAAGCTACATCTTATTAGTAATTTGAAGGCACAAAAACTAATAAGAAAAGGTTGCTATGCTGTTCTAGCACACGTCGAGAAAGTACAAACTGAAGAAAAGAGCATCAATGATGTTCCCGTCGCAAAAGAATTTCCCGATGTATTTTCGAAAGAATTATCGGGATTACCCCCACATCGATCCGTTGAATTTCAAATAGATCTTGTACCAGGAGCTGCACCAATAGCTCATGCTCCTTACAGACTCGCACCCAGTGAGATGAAAGAACTGCAAAGCCAATTACAAGAACTTTTAGAGTGTGATTTCATTCAACCAAGCACATCACCGTGGGGAGCTCCTGTTTTGTTTGTCAAGAAGAAAGATGGTACATTCAGGTTGTGTATGTAGTGACCCGAACTTTTCCATGTTTATATATATTAATTGAGATTGATATTTACATGATTAAATGTTTCCAACATGTTAAGCAATCAAACTTATTAAGACTTGATTAATTGAAATATGTTTCATATAGACAATTGACCACCCAAGTTGACCGGTGATTCACGAACGTTAAAACTTGTAAAAACTATATGATGACATATATATGGATATATATATAGTTAACATGATACTATGATAAGTAAACATATCATTAAGTATATTAACAATGAACTACATATGTAAAAACAAGACTACTAACTTAATGATTTTTAAACGAGACATATATGTAACGATTATCGTTGTAAAGATATTTAATGATATTCATACATGATAATATCATGATAATATAATAATTTAAAATCTCATTTGATATTATAAACATTGGGTTAACAACATTTAACAAGATCGTTAACCTAAAGGTTTCAAAACAACACTTACATGTAACGACTAACGATGACTTAACGACTCAGTTAAAATGTATATACATGTAGTGTTTTAATATGTATTTATACACTTTAGAAAGACTTCAATACACTTATCAAAATACTTCTACTTAACAAAAATGCTTACAATTACATCCTCGTTCAGTTTCATCAACAATTCTACTCGTATGCACCCGTATTCGTACTCGTACAATACACAGCTTTTAGATGTATGTACTATTGGTATATACACTCCAATTATCAGCTCTTAGCAGCCCATGTGAGTCACCTAACACATGTGGGAACCATCATTTGGCAACTAGCATGAAATATCTCATAAAATTACAAAAATATGAGTAATCATTCATGACTTATTTACATGAAAACAAAATTACATATCCTTTATATCTAATCCATACACCAACGACCAAAAACACCTACAAACACTTTCATTCTTCAATTTTCTTCATCTAATTGATCTCTCTCAAGTTCTATCTTCAAGTTCTAAGTGTTCTTCATATATTCTACAAGTTCTAGTTACATAAAATCAAGAATACTTTCAAGTTTGCTAGCTCACTTCCAATCTTGTAAGGTGATCATCCAACCTCAAGAAATCTTTGTTTCTTACAGTAGGTGTGACGACCCGAAAATTTCCGACCAAATTTAAACTTAACCTTTATATGTTTCCGACACGATAAGCAGAATTTGTAATGTTGAATCTCAAAAAGTTTGGAACTACATTCATGTAATCAATTACCTTTTGACCGTGTTCGACGATTCACGAACAATTATGTGTATATAGATATGTATATATAATATATAATATTAACTGAAAACATTAACAAAGTATTAGATATATGATACTTTACATGAACGTATTTGTTTCGATATATTTATCGACAGAATTAAGAGATAATATCAAATGATTGAATTATCAGATACATTATGATATGATTACGGGCCAATGTTATGAGGTCCATTGTGATTTAAGAAATCTATTCTTTTTGACAATATTCGGAAAATGGTAAAGTGATCTATAAGTAAGAACGTGGAGTGTAAATAACTTAGATGTTGGAAATCGACAAGTTAAGTAACTCGACATTTTTCATTAAGATAATTTCATACATTTATTAAACCTTTGGAATTTATCCCATGCTTCACCAACAGACTGTAATTTAAAAACTTGGAACCTATTATGAATATATATAATTCTACTTTTCTAAAATATTTTATGATATAATGATTTCTATTATTTTAACCTTTTAACAAAATGATTCATAACTATATTTAGTTTTGGAAAACAAAATTATCATATTTATTTGATTTAGTTTCAAAAGTACAAAAAACGTTTTCAGTTTAAAAAGAACTTTATTATTAAAATATATATATATCTTTTATAAATATCTAGAACCACTTTTGACAACTCATTACTTAACCAATATGATAAAGATAACGATATTTATATTTTATTTTATTAAAAATATATAACGATTTAAATTAATATTATATATATTTATACGCGAATTATACGTATATAGTTTTATACTTTTACTATACTTTAACTTTACCTTTACTTTACTTTTACTTTTACTTTACTTTAACTTTAATAATTCATACTTTAATAATTTACTTTAATAATTCATACTTTAATAATTCACTTTAATAATTCATACTTTAATAATTCACTTTAATAATTCACTTTAATAATTCATACTTTAATAATTCACTTTAATAATTCACTTTAATAATTCATACTTTAATAATTTACTTTAATAATTCACTTTAATAATTCATACTTTAATAATTCACTTTAATAATTCATACTTTAATAATTCACTTTAATAATTCATACTTTAATAATTCACTTTAATAATTCATACTTTAATAATTCACTTTAATAATTTATACTTTAATAATTCACTTTAATAATTCAAAAATCTATTATAAATAGAATTGAATAGGTTTCATTATTTCATAGAAACTTGAAAATATATTTCTCTAAACTCCCTCAATCGAATTACATATATATATTTTCTTTGTATTATTTCATGATATTATTAGTATACATAAAATACTACGACGGAGTTATACTCAGACGATTTCAAAATAAGTTTTCAAACGGGATAAAGCTACGAAAATTATGGGTTATAGCTATAGAGGTTATGGGTATTGATCGAGAGTATTGCTCGTGAGTCAAACTAGTGTTTATCATCTCCGTTGCGTCTACGTACTTTTCCTGCAATATTGAATCTCAATATTGATACGTTCGTGAATCCAAGGCCAACATTGCACTTGTTCAATGACGTCATATGTATTTTTACTACAAAATACAGTATTGTGAGTTTCATTAATCCCTTTTTATATATATTTTTGGGCTGAAAATACATGCGCTGTTTTATAAATGTTTTATGAAATAGGCACAAGTACTAAAACTAATTCTATGTGGGTTTAAACCAGAAATATACCCTTAGCTTGGTAACATTAAACTACTTGTCTATGTACGGTAGGCGCGAATCCTAAAGATAGATCTATTGGGCCTGACAAACCCCATCCTGACTATGGGATGCTTTAGTACTTCGAGGTTATTTTAAACACACCTGATCTGGTGTACTTCAGAGGGTAAAACATGAACGTTAAGGCTTGTTACCGGGTGCCTACAACTTATAGAATACTTTTATACACTCGCGAGTGTACGGATATTTATAGAAACTGAAATCTTGTGGTCTATTACTATTACAGAAATGATTGATTATGATAAACTAATGAACTCACCAACCTTTTGGTTGACACTTTAAAGCATGTTTATTCTCAGGTATTAAAGAAATCTTCCGCTGTGCATTAGCTCATTTTAAGGATATTACTTGGAGTCATTCAAGACATACTTTGAAAGACGTTGCATTCGAGTCGTTGAGTTCATCAAGATTAATATTAAGTCAATTATAGTTGGATGTAATATGAAATGGTATGCATGCCGTCAATTTTTGATGTAAAGAAAGTTTGTCTTTTAAAAACGAATGCAATGTTTGTAAAACGTATCATATAGAGGTCAAATACCTCGCGATGTAATCAACTATTGTGAATCGTTTATAATGTATATGAACGGGTCCTTTCAGTTGGTATCAGAGCGGTGGCCTTAGCGAACCAGGTCTTGCATTAGTGTGTCTAACTGATAGTTGTTAAGATGCATTAGTGAGTCTGGACTTCGACCGTGTCTGCATGTCAAAAGTTTTGCTTATCATTTTTAGTCGGAAATCATCTACTTACCATCCTTAGGAAATTACCTGCTTATCATTCTTAAGTCTAGACGCGTTTTCCTACATTTATTGCATAATAGTGTATAGACGAATTCTTATCTTAGCATATCTGTTACTGTGAACTTTGACTGAGATCTTTCAAAGATTCCTCCGTAATTTATGGGATTTTGGTATTATATATACATATATAAATTATGTATTGAAGAATACCAAATCTAAATTCTACAATCTATTTCATACAAAAAAAATTCCTTCCCTGATCATACAAGATGGATCCCTCAACCAGTTCGAGTTCCTCGGATTCCGACAGCTATGCCGATATGGATTTCCACATGAGCTCTGAAAGCAGTGTGACCGGAATGGATCAACCAATTAGCCATCATCTATTCTGGATGAATTGGGGATGGGTTCGTAATCTACTTAACCATTGGAGACAAGAAGAAGGCGATCCCTTTCATCCACCACATTGCCCTCTTGGCAATGAACCTGAAGCACTTACCGGCGAACCTGTCCGAAACACCATTTTCTCTCTCATTTCCAGAGTATCTCGTCATAATTGTATACTACACCAAATTCTAGATCTTATTTATCCGCTCGTCCGAACCGACAATCACCCCGGTGTAATAGAAGAAGTCAACGAGCTTCGCGCTCGGGTAGTGGCTTTGGAGAATATGGTGCAAAGGTTACAAACACCAGCAGCAGCACCAGCACCAGCAGCATAACCAGTACCACCATCAACAACATCAACAGTACCATTACCACCACCAACAACAACCGCATCGCAAACCTCAACTTCACAATCTGTCCCACGAGCATCGACGTCATACGCCATGTAGATACCAAGGAATACCACAACGATGAAGTATTGATTCATAACTTCATTGGGGAAACATTCTACGGCGATTATGTAATTTCTAAAGTTTAGAAATTATCTATCCTAGCCTTAACCATAAATCAAATGAGTTTAATTTAATATTAACTCATTAAATCTATATTACATCTGAAGAAATATACACATATATATTTCCATAAAGACTGTAATAAAATTCTTTTGTACAAAATATTAATTGTGAATTTTTTTTTAACGGGTAGGTAATACCCGAGAGATATATAAATTCACAATTAATATGTTACATTCTTCGAATCTGATTCAGCAAGTCATCCATTATACTCCCTACTTTCACAACAATATACATTCTTTTATAGAAATCAAAACAACCATACTCATTCAAAATCTAATTACATATTATGATTTTAAAATCTCAGAATTCGATTCAAGATATAACCGAAATCATCACTCTTAGATTCCTACATCTTTCAAAACTATACTTTGACTTCAAAACTGTCCTAGAACCTCATTTCTATTCATGGAACTCACAAAAATATTTGTATCATTCAAAATCTTAGAACATCATATGTATATTAACAATTACAATATGTGTTCAAACACTTCAAAATTCCTAAAGACATGCGAGATGATTATCCAACCACACATTACCCACTGTCATGCACCTGAAAAGCTCTCGAAACCAAAGTTATAGTTTAACATGTATCCATGTCAGATCCTTTGATATTTATTACCAAATATAATTTTTCAATCTCTTTCCAAAATAGACAGTTTTGTCACAGCTCCAGCAAATCACCTTCATTTGTTTATACGAATAAACCCTTCATCATAGTTACCGGGGAACCTTTTATATCTCGTCACATTAGCAGTAAACTTATCAACAACTTCATTAACCTTCGACTTAAGCCTCTCCGAAAAGCCACTATACTTATTCATTAAAACCTCATCATGTACTCACCTACATCCTGTAACAATAATTGTCACACCAACTACTGGGAATTAGCAATCAGTATTTTGAATTTCGCGACAATTTTACGTCAAAAGTTATACATATAACGTCTATCTCCTAGACTTACATACTTCGAATGTGAATTTTCTGAAAAACATCCCAAACTATGAACTAGTTATCCGAAATTGGAAAAATGCTGATGAAGCAGCAAAAACTGTAAACGACTTTAACAGTCAAAAGTTTGATGATAAAGAATAATATGGTGGTAAAGCTGAGAAAAAGAGAAGGTTTGAAACTGGAAAACGGATTGAGCAGATCATGAAGGAGGCTGTGGACAAATCACAAAGACTAAACCTGCCTTCAAAGGATCCAAATGATTCAGTGTCTACTGAAATCGTTAGCAAACAACTTACTTCTTATTCTAAACCTTCACAGACAAATCTTCTTCATCATCCATATTATCGTATCTTTTATTATAATATCTTCGATATTCCTGAAGATATTTTCACCACTATTCTTATCCGAAATCTTTTATCTCTTCGCAATATCTGCGTTACAACATAAAAAGAAACTTTGTTAGTTTCTAAATTCTAAAAAAAAAAAAAAAAAAATTTGAATTTAAAATAGGAATGTTTTTGAAGTAGTGTTGGGAATTGAAGCATGCGTTAGTATAATATAATGACACTTGATCAACGTGATTATATTACAGTAAGTCATGCTGAGTTTCTAATGATGATTCACAGAACATACCGTCATCATGTACTGTTTACACGACTCTTACATTCTACCCAATTTCCAAACATATTAAGAACATATCATCTTGATAGCTCTATATTTTCGGATATTCTGGTAATTTGCCAAATCAAGATCGTGCCATTACGATTTTCTTCTTGGAACATTAACTATGTTCATCCAAAAATTCATATCTATGAATTCTGGACCATTATCCGCTTGACTTAAGGTCGGGAAGAGAAAACGAAAGCATGAAGCTCCGAAATATAATGGAGAATATAAAGCCCGATAACAATCCCGAAATTACAAACCGTGTATATCAATGCGTATAGGAATATAAAGACACGGGAGAATAAAAAACACAATAACCCCAAGGTAATGGTAGAAGAAAATAACTTCCTCCGGTGGTAGATGAAAAAGAAGAATGACAGATTTGAAAGTTAAGAGTATATCAAGAATCAATACTGGATGAAGCATATTAACGAATGCTTTAAAGTATGAATTGGGGAGAAAGACTAGAAGGTGTGAGCTGTGGAAATAAAGAAACGAAGGGGGTGGAATTATAGTAAAATATCAGACAGAGAAATCGAGACAGATTATCGCATTTAATCAAAGAAGATCCTGATTTCCTTAATCACCGAAGAACCAAATCTTATTGCAAAGATTTTCTTTAAATCCCATGAATTCCGGAAATCAATCATAACTACGTCATCGGTTAAAACGAATATACGTTTACTCATTTCACTCTCTTGCGATAGCTTCACTTATACTCTTCGCGTAATCAAATTGTTTTATCTATATTACTCAATGATGATAAAACTCTATTTATCAACTCATATTCGTCATGAAAACATTTTTATAGTTAGCCATGACGACCTCGATCAAATTTCGGGACGAAATTTCTTTAACGGGTAGGTACTGTGACGACCCGAAAATTTCCGACCAAATTTAAACTTAACCTTTATATGTTTCCGACACGATAAGCAGAATTTGTAATGTTGAATCTCAAAAAGTTTGGAACTACATTCATGTAATCAATTACCTTTTGACCGTGTTCGACGATTCACGAACAATTATGTGTATATAGATATGTATATATAATATATAATATTAACTGAAAACATTAACAAAGTATTAGATATATGATACTTTACATGAACGTATTTGTTTCGATATATTTATCGACAGAATTAAGAGATAATATCAAATGATTGAATTATCAGATACATTATGATATGATTACGGGCCAATGTTATGAGGTCCATTGTGATTTAAGAAATCTATTCTTTTTGACAATATTCGGAAAATGGTAAAGTGATCTATAAGTAAGAACGTGGAGTGTAAATAACTTAGATGTTGGAAATCGACAAGTTAAGTAACTCGACATTTTTCATTAAGATAATTTCATACATTTATTAAACCTTTGGAATTTATCCCATGCTTCACCAACAGACTGTAATTTAAAAACTTGGAACCTATTATGAATATATATAATTCTACTTTTCTAAAATATTTTATGATATAATGATTTCTATTATTTTAACCTTTTAACAAAATGATTCATAACTATATTTAGTTTTGGAAAACAAAATTATCATATTTATTTGATTTAGTTTCAAAAGTACAAAAAACGTTTTCAGTTTAAAAAGAACTTTATTATTAAAATGTATATATATCTTTTATAAATATCTAGAATCACTTTTGACAACTCATTACTTAACCAATATGATAAAGATAACGATATTTATATTTTATTTTATTAAATATATATAAAGATTTAAATTAATATTATATATATTTATACGCGAATTATACGTATATAGTTTTATACTTTTACTATGCTTTAACTTTACCTTTACTTTACTTTTACTTTTACTTTACTTTAACTTTAATAATTCATACTTTAATAATTCATACTTTAATAATTCACTTTAATAATTCACTTTAATAATTCATACTTTAATAATTCACTTTAATAATTCACTTTAATAATTCATACTTTAATAATTCACTTTAATAATTCACTTTAATAATTCATACTTTAATAATTCACTTTAATAATTCACTTTAATAATTCTTACTTTAATAATTCACTTTAATAATTCATAATTTAATAATTCACTTTAATAATTCATACTTTAATAATTCACTTTAATAATTCATACTTTAATAATTCACTTTAATAATTCATACTTTAATAATTCACTTTAATAATTCATACTTTAATAATTCACTTTAATAATTCAAAAATCTATTATAAATAGAATTGAATAGGTTTCATTATTTCATAGAAACTTGAAAATATATTTCTCTAAACTCTCTCAATCGAATTACATATATATATTTTCTTTGTATTATTTCATGATATTATTAGTATACATAAAATACTACGACGGAGTTATACTCAGACGATTTCAAAATAAGTTTTCAAACGGGATAAAGCTACGGAAATTATGGGTTATAGCTATAGAGGTTATGGGTATTGATCGAGAGTATTGCTCGTGAGTCAAACTAGTGTTTATCATCTCCGTTGCGTCTACGTACTTTTCCTGCAATATTGAATCTCAATATTGATACGTTCGTGAATCCAAGGCCAACATTGCACTTGTTCAATGACGTCATATGTATTTTTACTACAAAATACAGTATTGTGAGTTTCATTAATCCCTTTTTATATATATTTTTGGGCTGAGAATACATGCGCTGTTTTATAAATGTTTTATGAAATAGGCACAAGTACTAAAACTAATTCTATGTGGGTTTAAACCAGAAATATACCCTTAGCTTGGTAACATTAAACTACTTGTCTATGTACGGTAGGCGCGAATCCTAAAGATAGATCTATTGGGCCTGACAAACCCCATCCTGACTATGGGATGCTTTAGTTCTTCGAGGTTATTTTAAACACACCTGATCTGGTGTACTTCAGAGGGTAAAACATGAACGTTAAGGCTTGTTACCGGGTGCCTACAACTTATAGAATACTTTTATACACTCGCGAGTGTACGGATATTTATAGAAACTGAAATCTTGTGGTCTATTACTATTACAGAAATGATTGATTATGATAAACTAATGAACTCACCAACCTTTTGGTTGACACTTTAAAGCATGTTTATTCTCAGGTATTAAAGAAATCTTCCGCTGTGCATTAGCTCATTTTAAGGATATTACTTGGAGTCATTCAAGACATACTTTGAAAGACGTTGCATTCGAGTCGTTGAGTTCATCAAGATTAATATTAAGTCAATTATAGTTGGATGTAATATGAAATGGTATGCATGCCGTCAATTTTTGATGTAAAGAAAGTTTGTCTTTTAAAAACGAATGCAATGTTTGTAAAACGTATCATATAGAGGTCAAATACCTCGCGATGTAATCAACTATTGTGAATCGTTTATAATGTATATGAACGGGTCCTTTCAGTAGGTTATCATTCTAATACAAGGTAATAATCATATTCAAACTTTGGTTCAATTTCTATAACTATAACAATCTTATTTCAAGTGATGATCTTACTTGAACTTGTTTTCGTGTCATGATTCTGCTTCAAGAACTTCGAGCCATCCAAGGATCCGTTGAAGCTAGATCTATTTTTCTCTTTTCCAGTAGGTTTATCCAAGGAACTTAAGGTAGTAATGATGTTCATAACATCATTCAATTCATACATATAAAGCTATCTTATTCGAAGGTTTAAACTTGTAATCACTAGAACATAGTTTAGTTAATTCTAAACTTGTTCGCAAACAAAAGTTAATCCTTCTAACTTGACTTTTAAAATCAACTAAACACATGTTCTATATCTATATGATATTCTAACTTAATGATTTAAAACCTGGAAACACGAAAAACACCGTAAAACTGGATGTACGCCGTCGTAGTAACACCGCGGGCTGTTTTGGGTTAGTTAATTAAAAACTATGATAAACTTTGATTTAAAAGTTGTTATTCTGAGAAAATGATTTTTATTATGAACATGAAACTATATCCAAAAATTATGGTTAAACTCAAAGTGGAAGTATGTTTCCTAAAATGGTCATCTAGACGTCGTTCTTTCGACTGAAATGACTACCTTTACAAAAATGACTTGTAACTTATTTTTCCGACTATAAACCTATACTTTTTCTGTTTAGATTCATAAAATAGAGTTCAATATGAAACCATAGCAATTTGATTCACTCAAAACGGATTTAAAATGAAGAAGTTATGGGTAAAACAAGATTGGATAATTTTTCTCATTTTAGCTACGTGAAAATTGGTAACAAATCTATTCCAACCATAACTTAATCAACTTGTATTGTATATTATGTAATCTTGAGATACCATAGACACGTATACAATGTTTCGACCTATCATGTCGACACAACTATATATATTTCGGAACAACCATAGACACTCTATATGTGAATGTTGGAGTTAGCTATACAGGGTTGAGGTTGATTCCAAAATATATATAGTTTAAGTTGTGATCAATACTGAGATACGTATACACTGGGTCGTGGATTGATTCAATATAATATTTATCGATTTATTTCTGTACATCTAACTGTGGACAACTATTTGTAGGTTACTAACGAGGACAGTTGACTTAATAAACTTAAAACATCAAAATATATTAAAAGTGTTGTAAATATATTTTGAACATACTTTGATATATATGTATATATTGTTATAGGTTCGTGAATCAACCAGTGGCCAAGTCTTACTTCCCGACGAAGTAAAAATCTGTGAAAGTGAGTTATAGTCCCACTTTTAAAATCTAATATTTTTGGGATGAGAATACATGCAGGTTTTATAAATGATTTACAAAATAGACACAAGTACGTGAAACTACATTCTATGGTTGAATTATCGAAATCGAATATGCCCCTTTTTATTAAGTCTGGTAATCTAAGAATTAGGAAACAGACACCCTAATTGACGCGAATCCTAAAGATAGATCTATTGGGCCTAACAAACCCCATCCAAAGTACCGGATGCTTCAGTACTTCGAAATTTATATCATATCCGAAGGGTGTCCCGGAATGATGGGGATATTCTTATATATGCATCTTGTTAATGTCGGTTACCAGGTGTTCACCATATGAATGATTTTTATCTCTATGTATGGGATGTGTATTGAAATATGAAATCTTGTGGTCTATTATTATGATTTGATATATATAGGTTAAACCTATAATTCACCAACATTTTTGTTGACGTTTTAAGCATGTTTATTCTCAGGTGATTATTAAGAGCTTCCGCTGTCGCATACTTAAATAAGGACGAGATTTGGAGTCCATGCTTGTATGATATTGTGTAAAAACTGCATTCAAGAAACTTATTTTGTTGTAACATATTCGTATTGTAAACCATTATGTAATGGTCGTGTGTAAACAGGATATTTTAGATTATCATTATTTGATAATCTACGTAAAGTTTTTTAAACCTTTATTGATGAAATAAAGGTTATGGTTTGTTTTAAAATGAATGCAGTCTTTGAAAAACGTCTCATATAGAGGTCAAAACCTCGCAACGAAATCAATTAATATTTAACGTTTTTAATCAATAAGAACGGGACATTTCAGTTGGTATCCGAGCGTTGGTCTTAGAGAACCAGAATTTTGTATTAGTGTGTCTTATCGAGTTTGTTAGGATGCATTAGTGAGTCTGGACTTCGACCGTGTTTACTTGAAAAATGATTGCTTAACAAATTTTGTTGAAAACTATATATTTTTAACATGTGAATATTATGTGATATATTAATCTCTTAACGTGTTTGATATTATGTGATAGATGTCTACCTCTAATACAAGTCCCATTTACTCACCTAATAATAATGAAGAGTCAAATGTAATTTGGAATGATTCGTGGACTGATTCACAAGTTCCCGAAGAGGAACCGGAAGAAGAGTCGGAACCGGAAGAAGAATCGGAACCGGAAGAAGAATCGGAACCGGATGAAGAAATAGAACCGGTGGGGGAAATAATAAAACGGTTATGTAAAAGAAAATCCTCAACCAACCGACCAAGGTTAATTATGGTCAATGGTGTTTCCGCCAAGGAAGCAAAATATTGGGAGGATTACCAATTCTCCGATGAATCGGATTCCAACGAGAATTCCGATGATGTTATAGAAATTACCCCAACTGAATTTAAAAAGGCAAAAGAAAATAATAAGGGAAAGGGCATAAAAATAGAGAAATCTAATTCCAACCCCGATGAACTTTATATGTATCGTCAACCCCCGAAGTCCTTAAGTTGTAACAATGACCCGGGAACCTCTAAACCACCAGGTTTTTCTAAACCAATGTGGAAAACGACGGCTCGTATTAGGGGAACATCATATATCCCTAGAAACTTGGCAAAACGAACCAAAACTGAAGAAGAAGAAACAAGCGAGTCGGAATAAGATAGTTGTATTCGTGTGGTGTAATATATGTAATATAGTGTGCTTATGCTTAATGATATATGTAAAAATTGTTTGTATTAATAAGTATTTTTTTTTATGAATCTAACTCTTGTCTATTTTACAGTATAAAAACACAAAATGGATAGACAACCCAATATTTTAAGAGACCTACCCGGAGACATGATTGATGAAATCTTGTCTAGAGTCGGTCAAAATTCTTCGGCACAACTATTTAAGGAGAGATCAGTTTGTAAGACATTCGAAGAACGTTCCAAGAATGCCTTGATTTATAAAAGGCTTTCGTTCGAAAGATGGGGGATATCACATTGGGAAATCCATAAGTTACGATGTGTTTACTTTGACGCATATATTGCGGGGAACCCAAATGCTATTTTACGCAATGGGTTAAGAAATTATTTTGACTCAATATATCCGAATATTGGACTTCGTGATTTAGAAAAAGCGGCTAACATGCAACATAAAGAAGCATGTTATGCTTACGGATTAGTAATGTTCGCTTCTCACCAAAGTGAGAACAAGAACATCGGGCTACAACTATTAAACAAAACGTTCCCACAAGTGACGGAGTCAATAATTGGGGTAAGAAATGAGGTTTTTAGATTGTTACGGGACTGTTGGACATTACGTAACCCTCGTCCCTTTGACGACGTTACAACACGATGTCTTATCAACGACCATAACGGTTAGGTTCCACAAGACCAAGGATGGGAAGTAATCCTAGTAAAACCAGAATGCATGACTTTTTTCTGGACGTATGAATTACGTGTCTTTATTGCCTTTGCTGAACGACTTGTGTACTAGCTAGAATTATCTTCACAACCATCTTGTATCAAATTTATTGTGTGCTATATTTAATGCTATATGTAAAATAAGCGGTATTGTAAGTTTGTAAAATATTGTGTAAAAGTTTGAACGCGAAATATTATTATAATCAGTTTTTCATATAGAATTGTAGTAGTTGAAGTGTATATTAGCTACTAAGTATGAACTTAACGGGTAGGTACTACCCGAATTTAAACTTATAAAACGCTAATATGAAGAAAAAGCTTTTATAAATGAGTTCATATTATGCTACGAAATACTATTAACTACTCTTAATATTCTGTATGATTAACTTGTTCCATTTGACTATTTTGAAGGAAATGGCACCGACTAATCGACACACCGTGAATATGAATGAAGGGGAATTCCGTACTTTTCTAGCTTCAAACATAGCCGCAGTACAGGCTGCGCTACATACCAACAATAACCTTAGATCTAGCAATACAGGAAATCGTGTAGGATGCACCTACAAAGAATTCACTGCCTGCAAACCTTTGGAATTTGATGGAATCGAAGGACCGATCGGATTGAAACGGTGGACCGAGAAGGTCGAATCGGTGTTTGCCATAAGTAAGTGTACTGAAGAGGACAAAGTGAAGTACGCTACGCATACCTTCACAGGTTCTGCGTTAACATGGTGGAATACTTATCTAGAGCAAGTGGGACAAGATGATGCGTACGCACTACCGTGGTCAGCATTCAAGCACTTGATGAACGAGAAGTACCGTCCCAGAACCGAGGTCAATAAGCTCAAGACAGAACATAGAGGGTTACGAACCCAAGGATTTGATATTACCACGTACGAAAGACGATTCATAGAATTGTGCCTATTGTATCCGGGAGCATTCGAAGATGAGGAAGAGAAGATCGACGCGTTTGTGAAAGGATTACCAGAAAGAATCCAAGAAGATATAAGTTCACACGAGCCCACCTCCATACAACAGGCATGTAGAATGGCTCACAAACTAGTGAACCAGATTGAAGAAAGAATTAAAGAACAGACTGCTAAAGAGGCCAATGTGAAGCAAGTCAAAAGAAAGTGGGAGGAAAACGGTGATAAGAATCACCAATACAACAACAGCAATTACAACAATAATCGCAACAATTATCCCAACAATCGCAACATCAATCGCAACTACAACAAACGGCCCAACAATAACAACAACAACAACAACAACATCAACTACAACAATCATCCCAACAACAATAATAACCGCAACAACAACAACAATCAGAAGCAGCTATGCCAAAGGTATGAAAAGTATCACTCGGGGTTCTGCACCAAATTTTGCAACAAGTGTAAAAGAAATGGTCATAGCGCGGTGAAGTGTGAGGTCTATGGACCAGGGGTTAATAGAACGAAAGGAACAAATGGTGTCGGAACGAGTAATGGCGGAGCAAGTAGTGTCGGAGCAAGTTATGCCAATGTAGTTTGTTATAAATGTGGAAAACCGGGCCACATTATTAGAAATTGCCCGAACCAGGAGAACACGAATGGACAAGGCCGCGAAAGAGTTTTCAATATTAATGCGGCTGAGGCACAGGAAGACCCGGAGCTTGTTACGGGTACGTTTCTTATTGACAATAAATCTGCTTACATTTTATTTGATTCGGGTGCGGATAGAAGCTATATGAGTAGAGATTTTTGTGCTAAATTAAGTTGTCCATTGACTCCTTTGGATAGTAAATTTTTACTCGAATTAGCAAATGGTAAATTAATTTCAGCAGATAATATATGTCGGAATCGAGAAATTAAACTGGTTAGCGAAACATTTAAGATTGATTTGATACCAGTAGAGTTAGGGAGTTTTGATGTGATAATTGGTATGGACTGGTTAAAAGAAGTGAAAGCAGAGATCGTTTGTTACAAAAATGCAATTCGCATTATACGAGAAAAAGGAAAACCCTTAATGGTGTACGGAGAAAAGGGCAACACGAAGCTACATCTTATTAGTAATTTGAAGGCACAAAAACTAATAAGAAAAGGTTGCTATGCTGTTCTAGCACACGTCGAGAAAGTACAAACTGAAGAAAAGAGCATCAATAATGTTCCCATTGCAAAAGAATTTCCCGATGTATTTCCGAAAGAATTACCGGGATTACCCCCACATCGATCCGTTGAATTTCAAATAGATCTTGTACCAGGAGCTGCACCAATAGCTCGTGCTCCTTACAGACTCGCACCCAGCGAGATGAAAGAACTGCAAAGCCAATTACAAGAACTTTTAGAGTGTGGTTTCATTCGACCAAGCACATCACCGTGGGGAGCTCCTGTTTTGTTTGTCAAGAAGAAAGATGGTACATTCAGGTTGTGTATTGACTACCGAGAGTTGAACAAACTTACCATCAAGAACCGCTACCCACTACCGAGAATCGACGACTTATTTGATCAACTACAAGGCTCGTCTGTTTATTCAAAGATTGACTTACGTTCCGGGTATCATCAAATGCGGGTGAAAGAAGATGATATTCCAAAGACTGCTTTCAGAACACGTTACGGTCATTACGAGTTTATGGTCATGCAGTTTGGTTTAACTAATGCACCAGCTGTGTTCATGGACCTTATGAACTGAGTGTGTGGACCATACCTTGACAAGTTTGTCATTGTTTTCATTGATGACATACTTATTTACTCAAAGAATGACCAAGAATACGGTGAACATTTGAGAAAGGTGTTAGAAGTATTGAGGAAGGAAGAATTGTACGCTAAGTTTTCAAAGTGTGCATTTTGGTTGGAAGAAGTTCAATTCCTCGGTCACATAGTGAACAAAGAAGGTATTAAGGTGGATCCGGCAAAGATAGAAACTGTTGAAAAGTGGGAAACCCCGAAAACTCCGAAACATATACGCCAGTTTTTAGGACTAGCTGGTTACTACAGAAGGTTCATCCAAGACTTTTCCAGAATAGCAAAACCCTTAACTGCATTAACGCATAAAGGGAAGAAATTTGAATGGAATGATGAACAAGAGAAAGCGTTTCAGTTATTGAAGAAAAATCTAACTACGGCACCTATATTGTCATTGCCTGAAGGGAATGATGATTTTGTGATTTATTGTGATGCATCAAAGCAAGGTCTCGGTTGTGTATTAATGCAACGAACGAAGGTGATTGCTTATGCGTCTAGACAATTGAAGATTCACGAACAAAATTATACGACGCATGATTTGGAATTAGGCGCTGTTGTTTTTGCATTAAAGACTTGGAGGCACTACTTATATGGGGTCAAAAGTATTATATATACCGACCACAAAAGTCTTCAACACAGATTTAATCAGAAACAACTGAATATAAGGCAGCCTAGGTGGATTGAATTGTTGAATGATTATGACTTTGAGATTCGTTACCACCCGGGGAAGGCAAATGTGGTAGTCGATGCCTTGAGCAGGAAGGACAGAGAACCCATTCGAGTAAAATCTATGAATATAATGATTCATAATAACCTTACTACTCAAATAAAGGAGGCGCAACAAGAAGTTTTAAAAGAGGGAAATTTAAAGGATGAAATACCCAAAGGATCGGAGAAGCATCTTAATATTCGGGAAGACGGAACCCGGTATAGGGCTGAAAGGATTTGGGTACCAAAATTTGGAGATATGAGAGAAATGGTACTTAGAGAAGCTCATAAAACCAGATACTCAATACATCCTGGAACGGGGAAGATGTACAAGGATCTCAAGAAACATTTTTGGTGGCCGGGTATGAAAGCCGATGTTGCTAAATACGTAGGAGAATGTTTGACGTGTTCTAAGGTCAAAGCTGAGCATGAGAAACCATCAGGTCTACTTCAACAATCCGAAATCCCGGAATGGAAATGGGAAAACATTACCATGGATTTCATCACTAAATTGCCAAGGACTGCAAGTAGTTTTGATACTATTTGGGTAATAGTTGATCGTCTCACCAAATCAGCACACTTACTGCCAATAAGAGAAGATGACAAGATGGAGAAGTTAGCACGACTGTATTTGAAGGAAGTCGTCTCCAGACATGGAATACCAATCTCTATTATCTCTGATAGGGATGGCAGATTTATTTCAAGATTCTGGCAGACATTACAGCAAGTATTAGGAACTCGTCTAGACATGAGTACTGCCTATCATCCACAAACTGATGGGTAGAGCGAAAGGACGATACAAACGCTTGAAGACATGCTACGAGCATGTGTTATTGATTTCAGAAACAGTTGGGATCGACATCTACCGTTAGCAGAATTTTCCTACAACAACAGCTACCATTCAAGCAATGATATGGCGCCGTTTGAAGCACTTTATGGTAGAAAGTGCAGGTCTCCGATTTTTTGGAGTGAAGTGGGGGATAGACAGATTACGGGTGCGGAGATTATACAAGAAACTACCGAGAAGATCATCCAAATTCAACAACTGTTGAAAACCGCCCAAAGTCGACAAAAGAGCTACGCTGACATTAAAAGAAAAGATATAGAATTTGAAATTGGAGAGATGGTCATGCTTAAAGTTGCACCTTGTAAAGGCGTTGTTCAATTTGGTAAACGAGGAAAATTAATGAAATGTCCCGTTATTATTGATTAAAAACGTTCCATATTAATTGATTTCGTTGCGAGGTTTTGACCTCTATATGAGACGTTTTTCAAAGACTGCATTCATTTTTAAAACAAACCATAACCTTTATTTCATAGATAAAGGTTTTTAAAAAGCTTTACGTAGATTATCAAATAATGATAATCTAAAATATCCTGTTTACACACGACCATTACATAATGGTTTACAATACAAATATGTTACAACAAAATAAGTTTCTTGAATGCAGTTTTTACACAATATCATACAAACATGGACTCCAAATCTCGTCCTTATTTAAGTATGTGACAGCGGAAGCTCTTAATAATCACCTGAGAATAAACATGCTTAAAACGTCAACAAAAATGTTGGTGAGTTATAGGTTTAACCTATATATATCAAATCATAATAATAGACCACAAGATTTCATATTTCAATACACATCCCATACATAGAGATAAAAATCATTCATATGGTGAACACCTGGTAACCGACATTAGCAAGATGCATATATAAGAATATCCCCATCATTCCGGGACACCCTTCGGATATGATATAAATTTCGAAGTACTAAAGCATCCGGTACTTTGGATGGGGTTTGTTAAGCCCAATAGATCTATCTTTAGGATTCGCGTCAATTAGGGTGTCTGTTCCCTAATTCTTAGATTACCAGACTTAATAAAAAGGGGCATATTCGATTTCGATAATTCAACCATAGACTGTAGTTTCACGTACTTGTGTCTATTTTGTAAATCATTTATAAAACCTGCATGTATTCTCATCCCAAAAATATTAGATTTTAAAAGTGGGACTATAACTCACTTTCACAGATTTTTACTTCGTCGGGAAGTAAGACTTGGCCACTGGTTGATTCACGAACCTATAACAATATATACATATATATCAAAGTATGTTCAAAATATATTTACAACACTTTTAATATATTTTGATATTTTAAGTTTATTAAGTCAGCTGTCCTCGTTAGTAACCTACAACTAGTTGTCCACAGTTAGATGTACAGAAATAAATCGATAAATATTATCTTGAATCAATCCACGACCCAGTGTATACGTATCTCAGTATTGATCACAACTCAAACTATATATATTTTGGAATCAACCTCAACCCTGTATAGCTAACTCCAACATTCACATATAGAGTGTCTATGGTTGTTCCGAAATATATATAGATGTGTCGACATGATAGGTCGAAACATTGTATACGTGTCTATGGTATCTCAAGATTACATAATATACAATACAAGTTGATTAAGTTATGGTTGGAATAGATTTGTTACCAATTTTCACGTAGCTAAAATGAGAAAAATTATCCAATCTTGTTTTACCCATAACTTCTTCATTTTAAATCCGTTTTGAGTGAATCAAATTGCTATGGTTTTATATTGAACTCTATTTTATGAATCTAAACAGAAAAAGTATAGGTTTATAGTCGGAAAATAAGTTACAAGTCATTTTTATAAAGGTAGTCATTTCAGTCGAAAGAACGACGTCTAGATGACCATTTTAGAAAACATACTTACACTTTGAGTTTAACCATAATTTTTGGATATAGTTTCATGTTCATAATAAAAATAATTTTCTCAGAATAACAACTTTTAAATCAAAGTTTATCATAGTTTTTAATTAACTAACCCAAAACAGCCCGCGGTGTTACTACGACGGCGTAAATCCGGTTTTACGGTGTTTTTCGTGTTTCCAGGTTTTAAATCATTAAGTTAGCATATCATATAGATATAGAACATGTGTTTAGTTGATTTTAAAATTCAAGTTAGAAGGATTAACTTTTGTTTGCGAACAAGTTTAGAATTAACTAAACTATGTTCTAGTGATTACAAGTTTAAACCTTCGAATAAGATAGCTTTATATGTATGAATCGAATGATGTTATGAACATCATTACTACCTTAAGTTCCTTGGATAAACCAACTGGAAAAGAGAAAAATGGATCTAGCTTCAACGGATCCTTGGATGGCTCGAAGTTCTTGAAGCAGAATCATGACACGAAAATAAGTTCAAGTAAGATCATCACTTGAAATAAGATTGTTATAGTTATAGAAATTGAAACAAAGTTTGAATATGATTATTACCTTGTATTAGAATGATAACCTACTGTAATAAACAAAGATTTCTTGAGGTTGGATGATCACCTTACAAGATTGGAAGTGAGCTAGCAAACTTGAAAGTATTCTTGATTTTATGTAACTAGAACTTGTAGAATATATGAAGAACACTTAGAACTTGAAGATAGAACTTGAGAGAGATCAATTAGATGAAGAAAATTGAAGAATGAAATTGTTTGTAGGTGTTTTTGGTCGTTGGTGTATGGATTAGATACAAAGGATATGTAATTTTGTTTTCATGTAAATAAGTCATGAATGATTACTCATATTTTTGTAATTTTATGAGATATTTCATGCTAGTTGCCAAATGATGGTTCCCACATGTGTTAGATGACTCACATGGGCTGCTAAGAGCTGATCATTGGAGTGTATATACCAATAGTACATACATCTAAAAGCTGTGTATTGTACGAGTACGAATACGGGTGCATACGAGTAGAATTGTTGATGAAACTGAACGAGGATGTAATTGTAAGCATTTTTGTTAAGTAGAAGTATTTTGATAAGTGTATTGAAGTCTTTCAAAAGTGTATAAATACATATTAAAACACTACATGTATATACATTTTAACTGAGTCGTTAAGTCATCGTTAGTCGTTACATGTAAGTGTTGTTTTGAAACCTTTAGGTTAACGATCTTGTTAAATGTTGTTAACCCAATGTTTATAATATCAAATGAGATTTTAAATTATTATATTATCATGATATTATCATGTATGAATATCTCTTAATATGATATATATACATTAAATGTATTTACAACAATAATCGTTACATATATGTCTCGTTTAAAAATCATTAAGTTAGTAGTCTTGTTTTTACATATGTAGTTCATTGTTAATATACTTAATGATATGTTTACTTATCATAGTATCATGTTAACTATATATATATCCATATATATGTCATCATATAGTTTTTACAAGTTTTAACGTTCGTGAATCACCGGTCAACTTGGGTGGTCAATTGTCTATATGAAACATATTTCAATTAATCAAGTCTTAACAAGTTTGATTGCTTAACATGTTGGAAACATTTAATCATGTAAATATCAATCTCAATTAATATATATAAACATGGAAAAGTTCGGGTCACTACATTACCTACCCGTTAAATAAATTTCGTCCCGAAATTTTAAGCTGTTGAAGGTGTTGACGAATCTTCTGGAAATAGATGCGGGTATTTCTTCTTCATCTGATCTTCACGCTCCCAGGTGAACTCGGGTCCTCTCCGAGCATTCCATCGAACCTTAACAATTGGTATCTTGTTTTGCTTAAGTCTTTTAACCTCACGATCCATTATTTCGACTGGTTCTTCGATGAATTGGAGTTTTTCGTTGATTTGGATTTCATCTAACGGAATAGTGAGATCTTCTTTAGCAAAACATTTCTTCAAATTCGAGACGTGGAAAGTGTTATGTACAGCCGCGAGTTGTTGAGGTAACTCAAGTCGGTAAGCTACTGGTCCGACACGATCAATAATCTTGAATGGTCCAATATACCTTGGATTTAATTTCCCTCATTTACCAAATCGAACAACGCCTTTCCAAGGTGCAACTTTAAGCATGACCATCTCTCCAATTTCAAATTCTATATCTTTTCTTTTAATGTCAGCGTAGCTCTTTTGTCGACTTTGGGCGGTTTTCAACCGTTGTGGAATTTGGATGATCTTCTCGGTAGTTTCTTGTATAATCTCCGGACCCGTAATCTGTCTATCCCCCACTTCACTCTAAAAAATCGGAGACCTGCACTTTCTACTATAAAGTGCTTCAAACGGCGCCATCTCAATGCTTGAATGGTAGCTGTTGTTGTAAGAAAATTCTGCTAACGGTAGATGTCGATCCCAACTGTTTCCGAAATCAATAACACATGCTCGTAGCATGTCTTCAAGCGTTTGTATCGTCCTTTCGCTCTGCCCATCAGTTTGTGGATGATAGGCAGTACTCATGTCTAGACGAGTTCCTAATGCTTGCTGTAATGTCTGCCAGAATCTTGAAATAAATCTGCCATCCCTATCAGAGATAATATAGATTGGTATTCCATGTCTGGAGATGACTTCCTTCAAATACAGTCGTGCTAACTTCTCCATCTTGTCATCTTCTCTTATTGGCAGGAAGTGTGCTGATTTGGTGAGACGATCAACTATTACCCAAATAGTATCAAAACCACTTGCAGTCCTTGGCAATTTAGTGATGAAATCCATGGTAATGTTTTCCCATTTCCATTCCGGGATTTCGGGTTGTTGAAGTAGACCTGATGGTTTCTGATGCTCAGCTTTGACCTTAGAACACGTCAAACATTCTCCTACGTATTTAGAAACATCAGCTTTCATACCCGGCCACCAAAAATATTTCTTGAGATCCTTGTACATCTTCCCCGTTCCAGGATGTATTGAGTATCTGGTTTTATGAGCTTCTCTAAGTACCATTTCTCTCATATCTCCAAATTTTGGTACCCAAATCCTTTCAGCCCTATACCGGGTTCCGTCTTCCCGAATATTAAGATGCTTCTCCGATCCTTTGGGTATTTCATCCTTTAAATTTCCGTTTTTTAAAACTCCTTGTTGCGCCTCCTTTATTTGAGTAGTAAGGTTATTATGAATCATTATATTCATAGATTTTACTCGAATGGGTTCTCTGTCCTTCCTGCTCAAGGCATCGGCTACCACATTTGCCTTCCCCGGGTGGTAACGAATCTCAAAGTCGTAATCATTCAATAATTCAATCCACCTACGCTGCCTCATATTCAGTTGTTTCTGATTAAATATGTGTTGAAGACTTTTGTGGTTGGTATATATAATACTTTTGACCCCATATAAGTAGTGCCTCCAAGTCTTTAATGCAAAAACAATCGCGCCTAATTCCAAATCATGTGTCGTATAATTTTGTTCGTGAATCTTCAATTATCTAGACGCATAAGCAATCACCTTCGTTCGTTGCATTAATACACAACCGAGACCTTGCTTTGATGCGTCACAATAAATCACAAAATCATCATTCCCTTCAGGCAATGACAATATAGGTGCCGTAGTTAGCTTTTTCTTCAATAACTGAAACGCTTTCTCTTGTTCATCCTTCCATTCAAATTTCTTCCCTTTATGCGTTAATGCAGTCAAGGGTTTTGCTATTCTGGAAAAGTCTTGGATGAACCTTCTGTAGTAACCAGCTAGTCCTAAAAATTGGCGTATGTGTTTCAGAGTTTTCGGGGTTTCCCACTTTTAAACAGTTTCTATCTTTGCCGGATCCACCTTAATACCTTCTTTGTTCACTATGTGACCGAGAAATTGAACTTCTTCCAACCAAAATGCACACTTTGAAAATTTAGCGTACAATTCTTCCATCCTCAATACTTCTAACACCTTTCTCAAATGTTCACCGTGTTCTTGGTCATTCTTTGAGTAAATAAGTATGTCATCAATGAAAACAATGACAAACTTGTCAAGGTATGGTCCACACACTCAGTTCATAAGGTCCATGAACACAGCTGGTGCATTAGTTAAACCAAACGGCATGACCATAAACTCGTAATGACCGTAACGTGTTCTGAAAGAAGTCTTTGGAATATCATCTTCTTTCACCCGCATTTGATGATACCTGGAACGTAAGTCAATCTTTGAATAAACAGACGAGCCTTGTAGTTGATCAAATAAGTCGTCGATTCTCGGTAGTGGGTAACGGTTCTTGATGGTAAGTTTGTTCAACTCTCGGTAGTCGATACACAACCTGAATGTACCATCTTTCTTCTTGACAAACAAAACAGGAGCTCCCCACGGTGATGTGCTTGGTCGAATGAAACCACGCTCTAAAAGTTCTTGTAATTGGCTTTGCAGTTCTTTCATCTCGCTGGGTGCGAGTCTGTAAGGAGCACGAGCTATTGGTGCAGCTCCTGGTACAAGATCTATTTGAAATTCAACGGATCGATGTGGGGGTAATCCTGGTAATTCTTTCGGAAATACTTCGGGAAATTCTTTTGCAATGGGAACATCAATGATGCTCTTTTCTTCAGTTTGTACTTTTCTCGACGTGTGCTAGAACAGCATAGCAACCTTTTCTTATTAGTTTTTGTGCCTTCAAATTACTAATAAGATGTAGCTTCGTGTTGCCCTTTTCTCCGTACACCATTAAGGGTTTTCCTTTTTCTCGTATAATGCGAATTGCATTTTTGTAACAAACGATCTCTGCTTTCACTTCTTTCAACCAGTCCATACCGATTATCACATCAAAACTCCCTAACTCTACTGGTATCAAATCAATCTTAAATGTTTCGCTAACCAGTTTAATTTCCCGATTCCGACATATATTATCTGCTGAAATTAATTTACCATTTGCTAATTCGAGTAAAAATTTACTATCCAAAGGCGTCAATGGACAACTTAATTTAGCACAAAAATCTCTACTCATATAGCTTCTATCTGCACCCGAATCAAATAAAACATAAGCAGATTTATTGTCAATAAGAAACGTACCCGTGATAAGCTCCGGGTCTTCCTGTGCCTCTGCGGCCTTGTACATTCGTGTTCTCCTGGTTCGGGCAATTTCTAATAATGTGGCCTGGTATTCCACATTTATAACAAACTACATTGGCATAACTTGCTCCGACACTACTTGCTCCGCCATTACTCGTTCCGACACCATTTGTTCCTTTCGTTCTAT
This sequence comes from Rutidosis leptorrhynchoides, assembly GCF_046630445.1. Classification (NCBI taxonomy): domain Eukaryota; kingdom Viridiplantae; phylum Streptophyta; class Magnoliopsida; order Asterales; family Asteraceae; genus Rutidosis; species Rutidosis leptorrhynchoides. The sequence goes on from NC_092337.1 coordinate 253,558,795, forward strand.
TAACCCCTGGTCCGTAGACCTCACACTTCGTCGCGCTATGACCATTTCTTTTACACTTGTTGCAAAATTTGGTGCAGAACCCCGAGTGATACTTTTCACACCTTTGGCATAGCTGCTTCTGATTGTTGTTGTTGTTGCGGTTATTATTGTTGTTCGGATGATTGTTGTAGTTGCTGTTGTTGTTGTTGTTGTTGTTGTTGGGCCGTTTGTTATAGTTGCGATTGATGTTGCGATTGTTGGGATAATTGCTGCGATTATTGTTGTAATTGCTGTTGTTGTTGTATTGGTGATTCTTATCACCGTTTTCCTCCCACTTTCTTTTTACTTGCTTCACATTGGCCTCTTCAGCAGTCTGTTCTTTAATTCTTTCTTCAATCTGGTTCACTAGTTTGTGAGCCATTCTACATGCCTGTTGTATGGAGGCGGGCTCGTGTGAACTTATATCTTCTTGGATTCTTTCCGGTAATCCTTTCACAAATGCGTCGATCTTCTCTTCCTCATCTTCGAATGCTCCCGGACACAATAGGCACAATTCTGTGAATCGTCTTTCGTACGTGGTAATATCAAATCCTTGGGTTCGTAACCCTCTAAGTTCTGTCTTGAGCTTATTGACCTCGGTTCTGGGACGGTACTTCTCGTTCATCAAGTGCTTGAATGCTGACCACGGTAGTGCGTACGCATCGTCTTGTCCCACTTGCTCTAGATAGGTATTCCACCATGTTAACGCAGAACCTGTGAAGGTATGCGTAGCGTACTTCACTTTGTCCTCTTCAGTACACTTACTTATGGCAAACACCGATTCGACCTTCTCGGTCCACCGTTTCAATCCGATCGGTCCTTTGGTTCCATCAAATTCCAAAGGTTTGCAGGCAGTGAATTCTTTGTAGGTGCATCCTACACGATTTCCTGTACTGCTAGATCCAAGGTTATTGTTGGTATGTAGCGCAGCCTGTACTGCGGCTATGTTTGAAGCTAGAAAAGTACGGAATTCCTCTTCATTCATATTCACGATGTGTCGAGTAGTCGGTGCCATTTCCTTCAAAATAGTCAAATGGAACAAGTTAATCATACAGAATATTAAGAGTAGTTAATAGTATTTCGTAGCATAATATGAACTCATTTATAAAAGCTTTTTCTTCATATTAGCGTTTTATAAGTTTAAATTCGGGTAGTACCTACCCGTTAAGTTCATACTTAGTAGCTAATATACAATTCAACTACTACAATTCTATATGAAAAACTGATTATAATAATATTTCGCGTTCAAACTTTTACACAATATTTTACAAACATACAATACCGCTTATTTTACATATAGCATGAAATATAGCACACAATAAATTTGATACAAGATGGTTGTGAAGATAATTCTAGTTAGTACACAAGTCGTTCAGCAAAGGCAATAAAGACACGTAATTCATACGTCCAGAAACAAGTCATGCATTCTGGTTTTACTAGGATTACTTCCCATCCTTGGTCTTGTGGAACATAACCGTTATGGCCATTGATAAGACAGCGTGTTGTAATGTCGTCAAAGGGACGAGGGTTACGTAATGTCCAACAGTCCCGTAACAATCTAAAAACCTCATTTCTTACCCCAATTACCGACTCCATCACTTGTGAAAACGTTTTGTTTAATAGTTGTAGCCCGATGTTCTTGTTCTCACTTTGGTGAGAAGCGAACATTACTAATCCGTAAGCATAACATGCTTTTTTATGTTGCATGTTAGCCGCTTTTTCTAAATCACGAAGTCCAATATTCGGATATATTGAGTCAAAATAATTTCTTAACCCATTGCGTAAAATAGCATTTGGGTTCCCCGCAATATATGCGTCAAAGTAAACACATCGTAACTTATGGATTTCCCAATGTGATATCCCCCATCTTTCGAACGAAAGCCTTTTATAAACCAAGGCATTCTTGGAACGTTCTTCGAATGTCTTACAAACTGATCTCGCCTTAAATAGTTGTGCCGAAGAATTCTGACCGACTCTAGACAAGATTTCATCAATCATGTCTCCGGGTAGGTCTCTTAAAATATTGGGTTGTCTATCCATTTTGTGTTTTTATACTGTAAAATAGACAAGAGTTAGATTCATAAAAAAAATACTTATTAATACAAGCAATTTTTACATATATCATAAAGCATAAGCACACTATATTACATATATTACACCACACGAATACAACTATCTTATTCCGACTCGCTTGTTTCTTCTTCTTCGGTTTTGGTTCGTTTTGCCAAGTTTCTAGGGATATATGATGTTCCCCTAATACGAGCCGTCGTTTTCCACATTGGTTTAGAAAAACCTGGTGGTTTAGAGGTTCCCGGGTCATTGTTACAACTTAAGGACTTCGGGGTTTGACGATACATATAAAGTTCATCGGGGTTGGAATTAGATTTCTCTATTTTTATGCCCTTTCCCTTATTATTTTCTTTTGCCTTTTTAAATTCAGTTGGGGTAATTTCTATAACATCATCGGAATTCTAATCGGAATCCGATTCATCGGAGAATTGGTAATCCTCCCAAAATTTTGCTTCCTTGGCGAAAACACCATTGACCATAATTAACCTTGGTCGGTTGGTTGAGGATTTTCTTTTACTTAACCGTTTTATTATTTCCCCCACCGGTTCTATTTCTTCATCCGGTTCCGATTCTTCTTCCGGTTCCGATTCTTCTTCCGGTTTCGACTCTTCTTCCGGTTCCTCTTCGGGAACTTGTGAATCAGTCCACGAATCATTCCAATTTACATTTGACTCTTCATTATTATTAGGAGAGTCAATGGGACTTGTTCTAGAGGTAGACATCTATCACATAATATCAAACGCGTTAAGAGATTAATATATCACATAATATTCACATGTTAAAAATATATAGTTTCCAACAAAATTTGTTAAGCAATCATTTTTCAAGTAAACACGGTCGAAGTCCAGACTCACTAATGCATCCTAACAAACTCAATAAGATACACTAATGCAATATTCTGGTTCTCTAAGACCAACGCTCGGATACCAACTGAAATGTCCCGTTCTTATTGATTAAAAACGTTCCATATTAATTGATTTCGTTGCGAGGTTTTGACCTCTATATGAGACGTTTTTCAAAGACTGCATTCATTTTTAAAACAAACCATAACCTTTATTTCATAGATAAAGGTTTTTAAAAAGCTTTACGTAGATTATCAAATAATGATAATCTAAAATATCCTGTTTACACACGACCATTACATAATGGTTTACAATACAAATATGTTACAACAAAATAAGTTTCTTGAATGCAGTTTTTACACAATATCATACAAGCATTGACTCCAAATCTCGTCCTTATTTAAGTATGCGACAGCGGAAGCTCTTAATAATCACCTGAGAATAAACATGCTTAAAACGTCAACAAAAATGTTGGTGAGTTATAGGTTTAACCTATATATATCAAATCATAATAATAGACCACAAGATTTCATATTTCAATACACATCCCATACATAGAGATAAAAATCATTCATATGGTGAACACCTGGTAACCAACATTAACAAGATGCATATATAAGAATATCCCCATCATTCCGGGACACCCTTCGGATATGATATAAATTTAGAAGTACTAAAGCATCCGGTACTTTGGATGGGGTTTGTTAAGCCCAATAGATCTATCTTTAGGATTCGCGTCAATTAGGGTGTCTGTTCCCTAATTCTTAGATTACCAGACTTAATAAAAAGGGGCATATTCGATTTCGATAATTCAACCATAGACTGTAGTTTCACGTACTTGTGTCTATTTTGTAAATCATTTATAAAACCTGCATGTATTCTCATCCCAAAAATATTAGATTTTAAAAGTGGGACTATAACTCACTTTCACAGATTTTTACTTCATCGGGAAGTAAGACTTGGCCACTGGTTGATTTACGAACCTATAACAATATATACATATATATCAAAGTATGTTCAAAATATATTTACAACACTTTTAATATATTTTGATATTTTAAGTTTATTAAGTCAGCTGTCCTCGTTAGTAACCTACAACTAGTTGTCCACAGTTAGATGTACAGAAATAAATCGATAAATATTATCTTGAATCAATCCACGACCCAGTGTATACGTATCTCAGTATTGATCACAACTCAAACTATATATATTTTGGAATCAACCTCAACCCTGTATAGCTAACTCCAACATTCACATATAGAGTGTCTATGGTTGTTCCGAAATATATATAGATGTGTCGACATGATAGGTCGAAACATTGTATACGTGTCTATGGTATCTCACGATTACATAATATACAATACAAGTTGATTAAGTTATGGTTGGAATAGATTTGTTACCAATTTTCACGTAGCTAAAATGAGAAAAATTATCCAATCTTGTTTTACCCATAACTTCTTCATTTTAAATCCGTTTTGAGTGAATCAAATTGCTATGGTTTTATATTGAACTCTATTTTATGAATCTAAACAGAAAAAGTATAGGTTTATAGTCGGAAAATAAGTTACAAGTCGTTTTTATAAAGGTAGTCATTTCAGTCGAAAGAACGACATCTAGATGACCATTTTAGAAAACATACTTACACTTTGAGTTTAACCATAATTTTTGGATATAGTTTCATGTTCTTAATAAAAATCATTTTCTCAGAATAACAACTTTTAAATCAAAGTTTATCATAGTTTTTAATTAACTAACCCAAAACAGCCCGCGGTGTTACTACGACGGCGTAAATCCGGTTTTACAGTGTTTTTCGTGTTTTCAGGTTTTAAATCATTAAGTTATCATATCATATAGATATAGAACATGTGTTTAGTTGATTTTAAAAGTCAAGTTAGAAGGATTAACTTTTGTTTGCGAACAAGTTTAGAATTAACTAAACTATGTTCTAGTGATTACAAGTTTAAACCTTCGAATAAGATAGCTTTATATGTATGAATCGAATGATGTTATGAACATCATTACTACCTTAAGTTCCTTGGATAAACCTACTGGAAAAGATAAAAATGGATCTAGCTTCAACGGATCCTTGGATGGCTCGAAGTTCTTGAAGCAGAATCATGACACGAAAATAAGTTCAAGTAAGATCATCACTTGAAATAAGATTGTTATAGTTATAGAAATTGAAACAAAGTTTGAATATGATTATTACCTTGTATTAGAATGATAACCTACTGTAATAAACAAAGATTTCTTGAGGTTGGATGATCACCTTACAAGATTGAAAGTGAGCTAGCAAACTTGAAAGTATTCTTGATTTTATGTAACTAGAACTTGTAGAATATATGAAGAACACTTAGAACTTGAAGATAGAACTTGAGAGAGATCAATTAGATAAATAAAATTGAAGAATGAAAGTGTTTGTAGGTGTTTTTGGTCGTTGGTGTATGGATTAGATATAAAGGATATGTAATTTTGTTTTCATGTAAATAAGTCATGAATGATTACTCATATTTTTGTAATTTTATGAGATATGTCATGCTAGTTGCCAAATGATGGTTCCCACATGTGTTAGGTGACTCACATGGGCTGCTAAGAGCTGATCATTGGAGTGTATATACCAATAGTACATACATCTAAAAGCTGTGTATTGTACGAGTACGAATACGGGTGCATACGAGTAGAATTGTTGATGAAACTGAACGAGGATGTAATTGTAAGCATTTTTGTTAAGTAGAAGTATTTGGATAAGTGTATTGAAGTCTTTCAAAAGTGTATAAATACATATTAAAACACTACATGTATATACATTTTAACTGAGTCGTTAAGTCATCGTTAGTCGTTACATGTAAGTGTTGTTTTGAAACCTTTAGGTTAACGATCTTGTTAAATGTTGTTAACCCAATGTTTATAATATCAAATGAGATTTTAAATTATTATATTATCATGATATTATCATGTATGAATATCTCTTAATATGATATATATACATTAAATGTCTTTACAACGATAATCGTTACATATATGTCTCGTTTAAAAATCATTAAGTTAGTAGTCTTGTTTTTACATATGTAGTTCATTGTTAATATACTTAATGATATGTTTACTTATCATAGTATCATGTTAACTATATATATATATCCATATATATGTCATCATATAGTTTTTACAAGTTTTAACGTTCGTGAATCATCGGTCAACTTGGGTGGTCAATTGTCTATATGAAACATATTTTAATTAATCAAGTCTTAACAAGTTTGATTGCTTAACATGTTGGAAACATTTAATCATGTAAATATCAATCTCAATTAATATATATAAACATGGAAAAGTTCGGGTCACTACAATTAAATCCAAGGTATATTGGACCATTCAAGATTATTGATCGTGTCGGACCAGTAGCTTACCGACTTGAGTTACCTCAACAACTCGCGGCTGTACATAACACATTCCACGTCTCGAATTTGAAGAAATGTTTTGCTAAAGAAGATCTCACTTTTCCGTTAGATGAAATCCAAATCAACGAAAAACTTCAAATCATCGAAGAACCCGTCGAAATAATGGATCGTGAGGTTAAAAGACTTAAGCAAAACAAGATACCAATTGTTAAGGTTTGATGGAATGCTCGTAGAGGACCCGAGTTCACCTGGGAGCGTGAAGATCAGATGAAGAAGAAATACCCGCATCTATTTCCAGAAGATTCGTCAACACCTTCAACAGCTTAAAATTTCTGGACGAAATTTATTTAACGGGTAGGTACTGTAGTGACCCAAACTTTTCCATGTTTTTATATATTAATTGAGATTGATATTTACATGATTAAATGTTTCCAACATGTTAATCAATCAAACTTGTTAAGACTTGATTAATTGAAATATGTTTCATATAGACAATTGACCACCCAAGTTGACCGGTGATTCACGAACGTTAAAACTTGTAAAAACTATATGATGACATATATATGGATATATATATAGTTAACATGATACTATGATAAGTAAACATATCATTAAGTATATTAACAATGAACTACATATGTAAAAACAAGACTACTAACTTAATGATTTTTAAACGAGACATATATGTAACGATTATCGTTGTAAAGACATTTAATGATATTCATACATGATAATATCATGATAATATAATAATTTAAAATCTCATTTGATATTATAAACATTGGGTTAACAATATTTAACAAGATCGTTAACCTAAAGGTTTCAAAACAACACTTACATGTAACGACTAACGATGACTTAACGACTCAGTTAAAATGTATATACATGTAGTGTTTTAATATGTATTTATAAACTTTTTAAAGACTTCAATACACTTATCAAAATACTTCTACTTAACAAAAATGCTTACAATTACATCCTCGTTCAGTTTCATCAACAATTCTACTCGTATGCACCCGTATACGTACTCGTACAATACACTGCTTTTAGATGTATGTACTATTGGTATATACACTCCAATGATCAGCTCTTAGCAGCCCATGTGAGTCACCTAACACATGTGGGAACCATCATTTGGCAACTAGCATGAAATATCTCATAAAATTACAAAAATATGAGTAATCATTCATGACTTATTTACATGAAAACAAAATTACATATCCTTTATATCTAATCCATACACCAACGACCAAAAACACCTACAAATACTTTAATTCTTCAATTTTCTTCATCTAATTGATCTCTCTCAAGTTCTATCTTCATGTTCTAAGTGTTCTTCATATATTCTACAAGTTCTAGTTACATAAAATCAAGAATACTTTCAAGTTTGCTAGCTCACTTCCAATCTTGTAAGGTGATCATCCAACCTCAAGAAATCTTTGTTTCTTACAATAGGTTATCATTCTAATACAAGGTAGTAATCATATTCAAACTTTGGTTCAATTTCTATAACTATAACAATCTTATTTCAAGTGATGATCTTACTTGAACTTGTTTTCGTGTCATGATTCTGCTTCAAGAACTTCGAGCCATCCAAGGATCCGTTGAAGCTAGATCCATTTTTCCCTTTTCCAGTAGGTTTATCCAAGAAACTTAAGGTAGTAATGATGTTCATAACATCATTCAATTCATATATATAAAGCTATCTTATTCGAAGGTTTAAACTTGTAATCACTAGAACATAGTTTAGTTAATTCTAGACTTGTTCGCAAACAAAAGTTAATCCTTCTAACTTGACTTTTAAAATCAACTAAACACATGTTCTATATCTATATGATATGCTAACTTAATGATTTAAAACCTGGAAACACGAAAAACACCGTAAAATCGGATTTACGCCGTCGTAGTAACACCGCGGGCTGTTTTGGGTTAGTTAATTAAAAACTATGATAAACTTTGATTTAAAAGTTGTTATTCTGAGAAAATGATTTTTATTATGAACATGAAACTATATCCAAAAATTATGGTTAAACTCAAAGTGGAAGTATGTTTTCTAAAATGGTCATCTAGACGTCGTTCTTTCGACTGAAATGACTACCTTTACAAAAATGACTTGTAACTTATTTTTCCGACTATAAACCTATACTTTTTCTGTTTAGATTCATAAAATAGAGTTCAATATGAAACCATAGCAATTTGATTCACTCAAAACGGATTTAAAATGAAGAAGTTATGGGTAAAACAAGATTGGATAATTTTTCTCATTTTAGCTACGTGAAAATTAGTAAAAAATCTATTCCAACCATAACTTAATCAACTTGTATTGTATATTATGTAATCTTGAGATACCATAGACACGTATACAATGTTTCGACCTATCATGTCGACACATCTATATATATTTCGGAACAACCATAGACACTCTATATGTGAATGTTGGAGTTAGCTATACAGGGTTGAGGTTGATTCCAAAATATATATAGTTTGAGTTGTGATCAATACTGAGATACGTATACACTGGGTCGTGGATTGATTCAAGATAATATTTATCGATTTATTTCTGTACATCTAACTGTGGACAACTAGTTGTAGGTTACTAACGAGGACATCTGACTTAATAAACTTAAAACATCAAAATATATTAAAAGTGTTGTAAATATATTTTGAACATACTTTGATATATATGTATATATTGTTATAGGTTCGTGAATCAACCAGTGGTCAAGTCTTACTTCCCGACGAAGTAAAAATCTGTGAAAGTGAGTTATAGTCCCACTTTTAAAATCTAATATTTTTGGGATGAGAATACATGCAGGTTTTATAAATGATTTACAAAATAGACACAAGTACGTGAAACTACATTCTATGGTTGAATTATCGAAATCGAATATGCCCCTTTTTATTAAGTCTGGTAATCTAAGAATTAGGGAACAGACACCCTAATTGACGCGAATCCTAAAGATAGATCTATTGGGCCTAACAAACCCAATCCAAAGTACCGGATGCTTTAGTACTTCGAAATTTATATCATATCCGAAGGGTGTCCCGGAATGATGGGGATATTCTTATATATGCATCTTGTTAATGTCGGTTACCAGGTGTTCACCATATGAATGATTTTTATCTCTATGTATGGGATGTGTATTGGAATATGAAATCTTGTGGTCTATTATTATGATTTGATATATATAGGTTAAACCTATAACTCACCAACATTTTTGTTGACGTTTTAAGCATGTTTATTCTCAGGTGATTATTAAGAGCTTCCGCTGTCGTATACTTAAATAAGGACGAGATTTGGAGTCCATGCTTGTATGATATTGTGTAAAAACTGCATTCAAGAAACTTATTTTGTTGTAACATATTCGTATTGTAAACCATTATGTAATGGTCGTGTGTAAACAGGATATTTTAGATTATCATTATTTGATAATCTACGTAAAGTTTTTTAAACCTTTATTGATGAAATAAAGGTTATGGTTTGTTTTAAAATGAATGCAGTCTTTGAAAAATGTCTCATATAGAGGTCAAAACCTCGCAACAAAATCAATTAATATGGAACGTTTTTAATCAATAAGAACGGGACATTTCAGTGTATCGACTACCGAGAGTTGAACAAACTTACCATCAAGAACCGCTACCCACTACCGAGAAACAACGACATATTTGATTAACTACAAGGCTCGTCTGTTTATTCAAAGATTGACTTACGTTCCGGGTATCATCAAATGCGGGTGAAAGAAGATGATATTCCAAAGACTGCTTTTAGAACACGTTACGGTCATTACGAGTTTATGGTCATGCTGTTTGGTTTAACTAATGCACCAGCTGTGTTCATGGACCTTATGAACGGAGTGTGTGGACCATACCTTGACAAGTTTGTCATTGTTTTCATTGATGACATACTTATTTACTCAAAGAATGACCAAGAACACGGTGAACATTTGAGAAAGGTGTTAGAAGTATTGAGGAAGGAAGAATTGTACGCTAAATTTTCAAAGTGTGCATTTTGGTTGGAAGAAGTTCAATTTCTCGGTCACATAGTGAACAAAGAAGGTATTAAGGTGGATCCGGCAAAGATAGAAACTGTTTAAAAGTTGGAAACCCCGAAAACTCTGAAACACATACGCCAATTTTTAGGACTAGCTGGTTACTACAGAAGGTTCATCCAAGACTTTTCCAGAATAGCAAAACCCTTGACTGCATTAACGCATAAAGGGAAGAAATTTGAATGGAAGGATGAACAAGAGAAAGCGTTTAAGTTATTGAAGAAAAAGCTAACTACGGCACCTATATTGTCATTGCCTGAAGGGAATGATGATTTTGTGATTTATTGTGATGCATCAAAGCAAGGTCTCGGTTGTGTATTAATGCAACGAACGAAGGTGATTGCTTATGCGTCTAGATAATTGAAGATTCACGAACAAAATTATACGACACATGATTTGGAATTAGGCGCGATTGTTTTTGCATTAAAGACTTGGAGGCACTACTTATATGGGGTCAAAAGTATTATATATACCGACCACAAAAGTCTTCAACACATATTTAATCAGAAACAACTGAATATGAGGCAGCGTAGGTGGATTGAATTATTGAATGATTACGACTTTGAGATTCGTTACCACCCGGGGAAGGCAAATGTGGTAGCCGATGCCTTGAGCAGGAAGGACAGAGAACCCATTCGAGTAAAATCTATGAATATAATGATTCATAATAACCTTACTACTCAAATAAAGGAGGCGCAACAAGGAGTTTTAAAAAACGGAAATTTAAAGGATGAAATACCCAAAGGATCGGAGAAGCATCTTAATATTCGGGAAGACGGAACCCGGTATAGGGCTGAAAGGATTTGGGTACCAAAATTTGGAGATATGAGAGAAATGGTACTTAGAGAAGCTCATAAAACCAGATACTCAATACATCCTGGAACGGGGAAGATGTACAAGGATCTCAAGAAACATTTTTGGTGGCTGGGTATGAAAGCCGATGTTGCTAAATACGTAGGAGAATGTTTGACGTGTTCTAAGGTCAAAGCTGAGCATCAGAAACCATCAGGTCTACTTCAACAACCCGAAATCCCGGAATGGAAATGGGAAAACATTACCATGGATTTCATCACTAAATTGCCAAGGACTGCAAGTGGTTTTGATACTATTTGGGTAATAGTTGATCGTCTCACCAAATCAGCACACTTCGTGCCAATAAGAGAAGATGACAAGATGGATAAGTTAGCACGACTGTATTTGAAGGAAGTCGTCTCCAGACATGGAGTACCAATCTCTATTATCTCTGATAGGGATGGCAGATTTATTTCAAGATTCTGGCAGACATTACAGCAAGCATTAGGAACTCGTCTAGACATGAGTACTGCCTATCATCCACAAACTGATGGGCAGAGCGAAAGGATGATACAAACGCTTGAAGACATGCTACGAGCATGTGTTATTGATTTCGGAAACAGTTGGGATCGACACCTACCATTAGCAGAATTTTCCTACAACAACAGTTATCATTCTAGTATTGAGATGGCGCCGTTTGAGGCACTTTATGGTAGAAAGTGCAGGTCTCCAATTTTTTGGAATGAAGTGGGGGATAGACAGATTACGGGTCCGGAGATAATACAAGAAACTACCGAGAAAATCATCCAAATTTAACAAATATTGAAAACCGCCCAGAGTCGACAAAAGAGCTACGCGGACAGTAATAGAAAAGATATAGAGTTTGAAATTGGAGAAATGGTCATGCTTAAAGTTTCACCTTGGAAAGACGTTGTTCGATTTGGTAAACGGGGGAAACTAAATCCAAGGTACATTGGACCATTCAAGATTATAGATCGTGTCGGACCAGTAGCTTACCAACTGGAGCTACCTCAACAACTCGCAGCTGTACATAACACTTTCCACGTCTCAAATTTGAAGAAATGTTTTGCTAAAGAAGATCTACTATTCCGTTGGACGAAATCCAAATCAATGAAAAACTTCAATTCATTGAAGAACCCGTCGAAATAATGGATCGTGAGGTTAAGAGACTTAAACAAAACAAGATACTGATTGTTAAGGTTCGATGGAATGCTTGTAGAGGACCCGAGTTCACCTGGGAGCGTGAAGATCAGATGAAGAAGAAATACCCGCATATATTTCTAGAAGATTCGTCAACACTTTCAACAGCTTAAAATTTCGGGACGAAATTTATTTAACGGGTAGGTACTGTAGTGACCCGAACTTTTCCATGTTTATATATATTAAATGAAATTGATATTTATATGATTAAGTGTTTCCAACATGTTAAGCAATCAAACTTATTAAGACTTGATTAATTGGAATAGGTTTCATATAGCCAAATGACCACCCAAGTTGACCGGTGATTCACGAACGTTAAAACTTGTAAAAACTATACGATGACATATATATGGTTAAATATATAGTTAACATGATTTTATTATACGTATGTATCTCATTAGGTATTTTAACAATGAGTTATATACATAATAATGAGACTATTAAATTAAGAAACTCGAAAACGATATATATAACGATTATCGTTATAACGTCTTACTAGGTACATATGAATCATATTAAGATATTGATACACTTGGTTAATTATGTTAAATGATAAGTAAATATATCATTAAGTGTATTAACAATGAACTACATATGTAAAAATAAGACTACTAACTTAATGATTTTGAAACGAGACATAGATGTAACGATTATCGTTGTAACGACATTTAATGTATATAGATCATATTAATAGATATTCGTACATCATAATATCATGATAATATAATAATTTAAAATCTCATTTTATATTATAAACACTGGGTTAACAACATTTAACAAGATCGTTAACCGAAAGGTTTCAAAACAACATTTACATGTAACGACTAACGATGACTTAACGACTCAGTTAAAATGTATATACATGTAGTGTTTTAATATGTATTCATACAATTTTGAAAGACTTCAAGACACTTATCAAAATACTTCTACTTAACAAAAATGCTTACAATTACATCCTCGTTCAGTTTCATCAACAAATCTACTCGTATGCACCCGTATTCGTACTCGTACAATACACAGCTTTTAGATGTATGTAATATTGGTATATACACTCCAATGATCAGCTCTTAGCAGCCCATGTGAGTCACCTAACACATGTGGGAACCATCATTTGGCAACTAGCATGAAATATCTCATAAAATTACAAAAATATGAGTAATCATTCATGACTTATTTACATGAAAATAAAATTACATATCCTTTATATCTAATCCATACACCAACGACCAAAAATACCTACAAACACTTTCATTCTTCAATTTTCTTCATCTAATTGATCTCTCTCAAGTTCTATCTTCAAGTTCTAAGTGTTCTTCATAAATTCCAAAAGTTCTAGTTTCATAAAATCAAGAATTCTTCCAAGATTGCAAGTTTCCTTCCAAGTTTTCTAAATCCATTCCAAGTAATCATCCAAGATCAAGAAACCTTTGTTACTTACAGTAGGTTATCTTTCTAATACAAGGTAATAATCATATTCAAACTTTAATTCAATTTCTATAACTATAACAATCTTATTTCGAGTGGAAATCTTACTTGAAATTGTTTTCGTGTCATGATTCTGCTTCAAGAACTTTCAAGCCATCCAAGGATCCTTTGAAGCTAGATCCATTTTTCTCATTTCCAGTAGGTTTATCCAAGGAACTTGAGGTAGTAATGATGTTCATAACATCATTCGATTCATACATAAAAAGCTGTCTTATTCAACGTTATAAACTTGTAATCACTAGAACATAGTTTAGTTAATTCTAAACTTGTTCGCAAATAAAGTTAATCCTTCTAACTAGACTTTTAAAATCAACTAAACACATGTTAAATATCTATATGATATGCTAACTTAATGATTTAAAACCCGGAAACACGATAAACACCATAAAACTGGATATACGCCGTCGTAGTAAAACCGGGGTCTGTTTTGGTTGGGATAATTAAAAGCTAAGAAGAACTTTGATTTAAATGCTATACTTCTGGAAAAATGATTTTTCTTATGAACATGAAACTATATCCAAAAATCATGGTTAAACTCAAAGTGAAAGTATGTTTTTCAAAATGGTCATCAAGATGTCATTTTTTCGACGGAAATGACTACCTCTTTCAAAAATGACTTGTAACTTGTATTTCTGACTGCAAACTTATACTTTTTCTATTTAGATTCACAAAGTTAAGTTCAATACGAAACCGTGGCCACTGGAATCACTCAAAACGGATTAGAAACGAAGAAATGGCGAGTAAAACAAGATTGATAAAAACTACTCATTTTACCTACGTGAAAGTTAGTAATAAATCTATTCCAACCATAACCTAATCAACTTATATTGTATATTATATAATCTTGAGATACCATAGACACGTATACAATGTTTCGACCTATCATGTCGACCCATCTATATATATATTGCGGAACAACCATAGACACTCTATATGTGAATGTTGGAGTTAGCTATACAGGGTTGAGGTTGATTCCAAAATATATATATAGTTTCAGTTGTGATCAATACTGAGATATGTATACACTGGGTCGTGGATTGATTCAAGATAATATTTATCGATTTATTTCTGTACATCTAACTGTGGACAACTAGTTGTAGGTTACTAACGAGGACAGCTGACTTAATAAACTTAAAACATCAAAATGTATTAAAAGTATTGTAAATATATTTTGAACATACTTTGATATATATGTATATTTTGTTATAGGTTCGTGAATCAACCAGTGGCCAAGTCTTACTTCCCGACGAAGTAAAAATCTGTGAAAGTGAGTTATAGTCCCACTTTTAAAATCTAATATTTTTGGGATGAGAATACATGCAGGTTTTATAAATGATTTACAAAATAGACACAAGTACGTGAAACTACATTCTATGGTTGAATTATCGAAATCGAATATGCCTCTTTTTATTAAGTCTGGTAATCTAAGAATTAAGGAACAGACAACCTAGTTGACGCGAATCCTAATGATAGATCTATTGGGCCTAACAAACCCCATCCAAAGTACCGGATGCTTTAGTACTTCGAAATTTATATCATATCCGAAGGGTGTCCCGGAATGATGGGGATATTCTTATATATGCATCTTGTTAATGTCGGTTACCAGGTGTTAACCATATGAATGATTTTTATCTCTATGTATGGGATGTGTATTGAAATATGAAATCTTGTGGTCTATTGTTAAGATTTGATATATATAGGTTAAACCTATAACTCACCAACATTTTTGTTGACGTTTAAAGCATGTTTATTCTCAGGTGAATACTAAGAGCTTCCGCTGTTGCATACTAAAATAAGGACAAGATTTGGAGTCCATGTTTGTATGATATTGTGTAAAAACTGCATTCAAGAAAGTGATTTCTATGTAACATATTTGTATTGTAAACCATTATGTAATGGTCGTGTGTAAACGGGATATTTTAGATTATCATTATTTGATAATCTACATAAAGCTTTTTAAACCTTTATTTATGAAATAAAGGTTATGGTTTGTTTTAAAAATGAATGCAGTCTTTGAAAAAAACATCTCATATAGAGGTCAAAACCTCGCAACGAAATCAATTAATATGGAACGTTTTTAATCAATAAGAACGGGACATTTCACGAGGTTTGTTCGAATCGTCATATTCAAAGCTCTAAATCTGCGAGGTTCAGCCCTCTCTTTACGACTTAACGCATCAGCCACAACATTGGTCTTTCTCGAATGATATAAAAGTTCGCAATCATAATCATTCAACGTCTTAACCCATCTTCGTTTCCTCATATTCAGCTGTTTTTGATCAAGGATATGTTGAAGACTTTTGTGATCAGTGTACACTGTACTTTTAACCCCATAAAGATAATGTCTCTAAATCTTAAGCGCAAACACAACAGCTCCCAACTCTAAATCATGGGTTGTGTAATTCTGTTCGTGGATCTTTAATTGTCGTGACGCGTACGCAATAACTTTCTTTCTTTGCATCAAAACACAACCAAAGCCCTGACGCGAAGCATCACAATAAACTACAAAATCATCATTACCCTCAGGTAGTGACAATATCGGAGCGGTAGTCAACTTCTTCTTCAGAGTTTGAAAAGCAATCTCTTGTTCATCCTTCCACTCATACTTTTTACCCTTGTGAATTAAAGCAGTCAGAGGTTTCACTATACGAGAGACATCTTGAATGAACCTTCGATAATAACCTGCCAACCCTAGAAACTGACGAACCTGAGTAGAAGTCTTCGGAATTTCCCACTTCTCAATTGCCTCAATCTTGGCAGGATCAACTTGTATTCCCTGTTTACTAACAATATGTCTAAGGAATTGAACTTCTCTTAACCAGAAAGCACACTTAGAGAACTTAGTGTACAATTCTTCTTTCCTCAACAGATCAAGCACCAACTTCAAATGTTCTTCGTGCTCTCATCACTCTTGAAATAAATAAGGATGTCGTCGATGAAAACAATAAGGAATTTGTCCCGATACGGTCTATACACATGGTTCATGAGTTCCATGAACACAGCAGGTGCATTTGTCAATCCGAACGACATAACAAGGAATTCGTAGTGACCATAACGGGTGCGAAAAGCGGTTTTCGGAACATCAGATTCTTTAACACGCAGTTGATGATAACCGGAACGAAGATCGATCTTAGAATAAACAGACGATCCTTGAAGCCAATCGAATAGATCATCAATTCTTGGAAGAGGGTAACGGTTTTTAACTGTAAGCTTGTTCAATTCACGATAATCAATGCACAAACGAAACAAACCATCTTTCTTCTTAACAAACAGAACAGGAACTCCCAAGGGGATGAACTGGGACAAATAAAACCCTTGTCTAACAACTCACAGAGTTGACTCGACAATTCTTCAAGTTTGGAAGGCGCAAGTCGATAAGGAGCATGTGCTACAGGAGTAGCACCGGGAACGAGATCGATTTGAAATTCTACCGCGCGTTGCGGCGAAAGGCCAGGTAAGTCTTCGGGAAATACCTCGGGAAAATCTCTAAAAATATGAACATCACCAACGCTCTTCTCTTCTCTATCAGAATCAATAACATGAGCTAGAATAGCATGACAGCCTTTGCGAAGATGTTTATGAACTTTCAAACAGCTAATAAGATTTAACTGTCTGCATTTCTTATCCCCAAAAACCATCAGCGCCTCTCCAACCACATTAGTAACACAAACAGCTTTCTCATAACATACAATCTCTGCACAATTCGCAGACAACCAATCCATACCAATAACAACGTCAAAACTGCCTAGGCCAATCGGTATCAAATCTACCTCAAAATCTCTATCAGCCAGATTAATGTTACATTTACGATACACAGTCTTAGCAGTAAGCACTTTACCATTAGCTATCTCTACAACATAAGTTCTGTCTAGAGGAGTTAACGGTGTTTTAATTTTTGGACTCAATTTACTCGACACAAAACTCAAATCAGCCCCCGAATCAAATAGTACATAAACTGATAAATCGTTAACCGAGAACGTACCTGTAACAAGTTTTGGATCTTCCTCAGCATCCATGGCATTAATGTTGAATGCCCTTCCACGTGCATTTTCAATAGTCTTTTTGTTAGGGCAGACATCACGGAAATGCCCCGGCTTACCACATTCATAAAAAACTCTCTGATTACCACTATTTGTCGGCTTCCCATTACCATTACCACTATTATTACCAGCATTATTACCACCACTTGCAGCAGGAGTAGCAGTACCCGACATAAGCACCGTACAATCTTTAGCAATGTGTCCCTGCTTGGAACACCTCTTATAAGTAACCGTACAATAACCATCATGAGCCTTATAACATCGTGGACACACACGCTGATTACGGTTATTATAACCAGAAGTATCTTGTTTCTTCTTCTGACTTTGGTTCTGGTTGCGGTTGTTATCCCACTTGCTCTTCCCATTATCAGCCTTCTTAACAACTGAAAGTGCTCCAAATGAACATATATTTAGTCGCAATATCACACCAATATGTAAAGTTTTTAGTTATAATTATTCTATTTTTAAGTTGTAATCGTTTAAATAAATAAATGTGAAGACGAAGCATGAAGATTAAAGAATTGAAGAAAAAGTGCCACTAAAGCCATAGTGCACTCAAAAGTGCCACTAAAACTGAGTTAAAGACTTGCGCGGATTTTGGGAGTTAAGGAAAATAATTTTTTGTGCAAATTACAAATTGCGAAACACAAAGTACAAGATATCTACGTGTACGAAAGGACATTCGAAAATCCGGAACTGAGACATAAACCGAGCATCAACGCGCGAGACAACGGACCTAAAATTACGAGTCAACTATGCACAAGAATATAATATAATATATATATAATTATATAAAATTATATATACTATATTATATATTATAATATAACGTCGACAAGCTAGCAAACAAATTATTGTGACCAGGGATAGGTGGCCATGCGATCGCATGGCCAGCATGAGTAAAACTCATGCGATCGCATGGCTCAGAAAGTTGGGTCAGGTCCTATAAATAGCCAGTTTGATCAACGAGAAATTGGACACCATATATCATTCACTCTCCCTCTGTAATATATATATATATATATATATATATATATATATATATATATATATATATATATATATATATATATATATATATATATATATATAAAATATAAAATATAAATATTAGTTTAGTTTTATATTAGTTAGTTTGGGTAATGTAACGGTTATTTTACGGGTTTTAAAATCGGAACTCTGTCCCTGTAACTCTACGCGATTAATAATCACTATAAGCTAAATTCTCCCTTTTTAATCATGTATCGTACTTAAGTTATTAATATGCTTATTTGAGCCGAAGTAATCGTGATGTTGGGCTAAATATTAAGACGGGGTTATTGGGATTTGGACCATAATTGGGGTTTGGACAAAAGACCGACACTTGTAGAAATTGGACTATGGGCTATTAATGGGCTTTATATTAACTAAATGATATCTCGTTAATTTAATATAGAGATTTATAATTTGATGTATTTATATATAACCACATACGCTTGACTGGGTACGGTGAGCGGGATATTTATAAATACGAATAATTGTTCATTTGACCGGACACGGGGATGGATTAATAGTCAATGGACTCATTAAAATAGGGGTGGATTACATTAAAGGGTAATTGGTGTAATTGTTAACAAAGTATTAAAACCTTGGACACGCAGTCGATAACCTGGTGTATTCATTAAACAAAGTATTAAGACCTTGTTACAGTTTAAATCCCCAATTAGTTGGAATATTTGACTTCAGGTATAAGGTTAATTTGGCGAAGACTTTCGTACTTTATAATTATGATCGATGGACTATTATGGGTAAAACTAGATGGACTTATCAAATAATCCATGACAAAGAACAATTAACCCAGGGTAATAAATCAAAATCAAAACGTCAAACATCATGTGTACGGAAGTTTAAATAAGCATAATATATTTTATTTCATATTTCCTCGTACTTTTATTTATTGTTATTTTAATTATTGTTATTTATTTTATCGTTAGTTAAATATCATCATTTACTTTACGCTTCGCTTAAAATATAAAATCGACAAACCAGTCATTAAACGGTAAAACCCCCCTTTTATAATAATAATAATAATTGTAATATATATATTTATATTTTGTACAAATATAGTTATAATAAAATATAGTGTAAAATAAGCCGTCTCCATGTGGAACGAACCGAACTTACTAAAAACTATACTACTCTACGATTAGGTACACTGCCTATAGTGTTGTAGCAAGGTTTAGGTATATCCCATCTGTAAATAAATAAATAAAACTTGTGTAAAATTGTATCGTATTTAATAGTATTTCGTATACACCGCTGCCCACATCAAGTTTTTGGCGCCGCTGCCGGGGATACGAAAGCGAAACGCTATAAAAAAAATTAGTTTTTAAGTTATTTTTGTAAAAATAGTTTTATATAAGTTTTAAAATATTATAAAAACATAAATATATATATATATATATATATATATATATATATATATATATATATATATATATATATATATATATATTGAAGTGTTTAAAAAGTTTATATTTTTTATTACTTTTATTAAAAGTTTTAAAAACTAATAAGTAAATTTTTTTTAAAAAAATATAAATTTTATTTATTTTTTATTTTATTCAAATCAGTAAATTAAATGCAGAAAAAAATATAATTAAAACTGAATTCGGGCCTGGTACTGTAGCAGCCCAACAAACTGGCCTGGTATCCGTATCTATGCGATCGCATGGCCAGACAACGTAAACCTCATACGATCGCATGAGGTGATTTGACAGCTCTGAACCTTAGTCGACACAATTAGGGTTACGGTTTAATAATAATTATAATAATTAATTACATTAGGGTTTTAATTTAATATAATTAGTTTTAGTTTATTTAAATTAGTTTTAATTAAGTATTTATAATTATAATTTAATACTTTTATAAAATAATAATATAAAAATAATATTTTTGTAAAAATAAGTAATTTTATCATTTTTTATATCTTTTTATAAATTGTATCTTTTTAATCGTTTGAATTCGTAATTTGTATATTTATCGTTCGTAATATTTAGTTTTAAACTTTGTATTTTTCCGTAGTTATTTTATATTTATAGATTTTTAGGCTTTGCCGTAAAATCCCTTAAGTGCTTTTTCTTTAGATTAAGATTTAGGCGCTTTAGAATTTTGCGACGCAGTTTTTAGATTTGAGTGCCTTTTAAGATATTGCCGTTTTGGATATAGAATTCCTTTTAAGCTTTAATACCTTTAGACGCAATTTTTAATTTTTAGTTTTTAGACTTTTAAGTTTCGATGCTTTACTTTCTTATTATTATTTTTCGAATTTTTGTTTTTCGACTCTAATTTTTCGACGCGCTTCTTTTTCTTTTTCGTTTCTACGCACTAGTTCATAGTACATAGATTTTTTTTTATCTTTAAATTTCGACGAAAAATTATTGTAAGCAATTAAATTGATAGACATCCAATTTTCTGGTTCGTAGTAATAGTTGGATTTGTTAGTGGCGAGTTATGGGCTTCCGATTTAAAGGGTCATGGCTACCTGCAGCATCTATTGGCTATTCGAAACGTGGGCAAAATCAGAAAAGTCTATTAATTTGATAACTTATATAATTTTTATTTTTATAACTAATAGGATAATTAGTAAATGCACCACATTGTAGCTAAAATTTGGTAATAAGTGTATTATGGAAAATTTTGAGAATATGTTGGAAACTCTTTCTGACATGCGAAATCAATTAAATCAATACTCTCAAACGAGTGTTGATGAAAATTCATTCGGTCAATCTTGGATCACGAATGACGAAACAATAACTGGTTGTGAAATATGTGGAGATTATCACTCAACATGAGAATGTTATTATTACGTTCCTATGGAAAATTATGCACCCATGGAACCTGAATGGAATGATTATGAGGAATACAATTCAAATTGGGATTATTCCCAAGAATATATCCAAACTCAACAACCAGATGACGAGGAAAATTATGTGTCTGAAAAGTTATTAGATTATATGAAAATCAAACTCGAAGAATTTGACGCTCAAAATGAACAAATGAGAGAGTTTGCAAATTGGCAAGCTGAAACTCTATCAGACTACACACCTGTTAATCTGAGGAGTCGTGTGTAAGAAAATCTTATATCATCGAATTTTGATGAATTCGAGAGCTCCGAAATCACCAATTATCCCGATGATACTTTTTATTCAGTTTTACCAATTTCACAACATATTGACACATTAGCCTCTACCGACGAAATCATCAATCCATCAATGGATGAAGAAGAAGTTAGGGTGACAATTTGGTACTCTTGGGAAAATGATAACGGTGAAAATTTTACCCCTGAGACCAAAGTGGTGGGACCGATAAGGACCGTTAATGAAGAAGAATTTGCTTCGATCCCGAAATTCACAATTCCACAACCTTCCAACCCAATATTCTCAATAGACGAGTCATCTACCGGAGATGAACTACAAGCTGTAATATATATTGACACCTCGGATTTCACCCAATTGGGTAATAGAGGTGAAAACTTTGATCCCGAGAATGAACGGAAGGAAATGTTAGGAATTGTCCACCCTATAGAAGTATGTATGTCAGTGTATAACGATCCATTTGACCAAGAACCAGAAAAGAGACATATCCATTTACTAAAAGCTACACTTAAAAAAGAATTAAGTAGTGACAATCGGGTGGGTCTAACTTTAAACCCATTGATATATTATACACCACCCGAGATGTAAATAACTGGCTCACTATTTTAATTCGTGGAACTTATTCCACTGATTTCACATATCGTCAGCTAAGTGTGGGAAAGTCTAACCCCACTTAACGTTAAATTATGGGTTCGGGTTAGTGCATAACTCGTTAATAAAAATGCAGTATGAGTAAGGATAAAAAGCGCATTTTCAAAGATTAGAAAACAGTTCAGAAAAGCAGCCATTTTTGAAGAAAAACATGTGTGATAAAACAACAAAAGGAATGAACGATGAGGTGCACCATCTATCATCCTCCAAGTCTATGGTATCTTTAACTATCTTTCTACACTAATCACCCTCATGAATTTATAATTATAGTCTGATTTAATGCAAATGAGGGCATTGCATGATCTCAAGTGTGTGGAAGGGTTATAAATTCTCTCGGGTTTATACTTGATTTATTTTCTAAATTTTATGAAAATTTGAAAAATTTTCAACTAAATGAATTCAAAATCATGTTTATACATATTTATGAACGATAAAACTAGATGTTAATGCCGAAATTATTGTTACCCTAAAAAAAGGACATAAATTGAGAAACAACTAAAACGCTTGAATTTATTTATTAGAAATAAAAATACGCATGAAAAGAGCCAAGTGTGGGGAGAATGTACCAAGTTTGTAACGACCCAACCCGTTATCCATCCAAAAACGTGCCATAAAAAAAAAATTTCCTGGGACAGTTCATCTGGACGGCGTCCAGCTCTGAAGGACTGGATGGCGTCCAAGCCTTTTGGACGGCGTCCAAATGATCTACCAGGTTCTGATCAGTTTAACAATTTTACGCGAGCGAAAAACCCGCTTCCCGACACTTTTAAACCAAAACACTTTCACAATATGTTATAATAATTAAAACTAAGAGTTTTTCATAATAAAACTGAGTTTTATAACGCCGGGCCCACATCGACCCATATTACTACAAGTGACCATTTCAACCCAATTTAGCTTATACAAAACATAGACCGAGCATGGGATTGGGGATACGCTACCCAATCCTAATCAAATCCAAAAGCAAGTCTTCTAAAGCAAACTACGCAAGACCACTAGTCCCCACGCTTACCCGAGCCACCGCATCCATGCAAATCTATAAAAAGGTAAACAACGAGAGGGTAAGCTAATGCTTAGTGAGTGAGAATATACTACATACATATATATGCATGAAATGGACACGCCACATAAGTAATCAAATAACGAATACCAGAGCATCCAAGCATAAAGGCAAGCTAAGCTAAGCATACCGTACGATCACTAAGCATCAAGCTAATAATACCAACAATAAGATAAGTTCACCAACGATGATGTGAACAACGACAATAAGCTACACCCGGTGGGTTAGCTACATCACAACAATACAACAATGTACAATATACAAACGTCCAAGGTTAACCCCTTAACCCAATACTGGAACCGATTACCAATTACCAACATGAAGATTGGCCGAACTACACGAGCCTTAGTAAATCTGCATCCACACGAGATTACTATCTTCAATACCACAACAACATCGAGGTTGGCCGAACTACACGAGCCTTAGTGAATCAGCAACCACACGAGATCACTACCTCAATGAGATGACCGAACTACACGAGTCATCGTGAATCCGAACTACACGAGACTCACTTTCTCAATAAGATGACCGAACTACACGAGTCATCGTGAATCCGCATCCACACGTGATCCACTTCTCCAATCACAACTCAGTACCAACCCTTCGCCATTGGGGTTGTATAATCCACATCACAAGCATATGTTATATCGTACACACAAAGTGTGCAACTCGCCAAAAGTGGTCAACCAAAACGCACAATCGTGCCAAATGGACCTATACGCAAGTCCATCAAATCCACCTATATGTGAAGTGAGCTCTTTAACCGGGAACCACTTCACCCGATCCGAACCCATCCTACACGTACATATGCACATAGGATATTAACACTCACCTTGTCGCCTTGATGAATGCAACCGAATAATCCGCAACGCGCCAATGGAAAGTACCTATTCCATTATCACAATACAAACAACACAATTAGAGTGGATTTACAAACCAACTCAAATCGACACTTAGTGCAATTTCGACCCATTGCACTTCCAAGCACCAAACCGCGTCCAAACTAACCAATAATCACTAACACAAGTGACAATGGTCCTAATACGCTAATTAAACCTGAACACAAGTGTTAAACACTCGTCTTGCCCAATTTGACACATAAACCCTAATTTTGACCCATTTCAAAATTAATCAACCAAATACTCTCAAAAGGGTTCCAACACTTTCAAAATCACTAAACCTAGTGATTAAACCCATTATCAAAGCCTAAACATGGCCAAAACGTCAACCAACCCAAAACCCGCCAAGTGACAAGCATAACTAGTCACCATAAACCCACTTCATCATCTAAAAGGGTTTTACAACTAAACAAGCTCAAACCCTAACTTGAATATCAAATCTAACAATTGAAATTCGGAGTTTGAACTTACCAATACCACCACAACGTAGCTAGAAGTGAGATGAACAACTTTAGAACCCGAGCTTTGGTGAGAATCCGACTCCTTCTTCTCCAAATCAAGCTCTCTCTCTCTAAACTCTTACTCTCTCACTAGAACAAGATGAGAGGGTTTGTGTGGGTGATAGTGGAGAAAATGATGCTCCTAGAACTGATCTTGTGGCCTTAACTCGTTCCATATGTGAAAATACCAATTTTCACCTCTAAATATCTTTAAGTAAAACAGCTGGCCCGTCAGACCAACTGGACGGCGTCCCAAATATTGGACGGCGTCCCACTCTTCTTATCTGGAGGGCGCCCCGAAATCTGGACAGAGTCCCAATCAACTGAAACTGAAATAGGGTGTTACAACTCTCCCCCACTTAGACATGATCGCGTCCTCACGATCTGCACCACTTAACCGAACAGACCACACTCAACGGTCCTCAAACATAAGTCCCAATCCGAATTTCCTAGGTAACTCTTCCCAATGAATCACCTTTAACAACTAAAATCGTCACTCGCGATTTATCAAATCCACAATTCCGAGTACTAAAACCATGCTCAATCCCTCACATCGCGAAAAACTCAACCAATCTCGAACCGAGATATCAACCCTTTAGTGTACCCTTACCAAGTACAATGCTAAAGTAACCACATACCAACCTAATGTCAACCATCTAAACCGACGAAGACCGAACAAAAACGACCCTTACGGATAACACTTACCACTTAACATCCCCAGTAGTGTGCAACACGATCAATACGCAACTATCGTAACATCATAAACAAACGGCTAAAACCGATAGTGCCCAAACGACTATGGCAACGCTAAATCCCAAGGTGTACAAAATTAACTATTGTCACACGCGTAACAACATGTGAGCTAAACACGGCTATCACATCACTAACCACGCAACATGGTCCTCACGACCCCACCATCGGCGTATAAAACAACCAATAGTTCACACAACATGGTCCTTACGACCCCACCATTGGTGTATAAAACAACCAATAGATCACACAACATGGTCCTTACGACCCCACCATTGGCATATAAAACAACCAATAGATCACACGACATGGTCCTTACGACCCCACCATTGGTGTATAAAACAACCAATAGATCACACATCCAACAACATGAAGGCTGGCCGAAAACTACACGCGCCTTGATGAATCCGCAACCACACGCTACTCACTACCTCCACCGCACAACAATCGGGATTGGCCGAACTACACGCGCCTTAGTGAATCCGAACTACACGAGAGTCACTATCCCAAAAGAATGACCGCATACACACGTGTCCTTGTGAATCCGAACTACATGAGACTCACTTCCTCAAAATAATGACCGCATCCACACGAGTCATTGTGAATCCGAACTACACGAGACTCACTCTCACAATACAATGACCGCAACCGCACGAGTCATTTGTGAATCCGCATCCACACGAGACTCACTTCCACAATATAATGACCGCATCCACACGAGTCATTTGTGAATCCGCATCCATACGTGATCCACTTCCCAAATCTCAACACAGTAATGGTACTCGCATTTCCCGATAATGTTATACCATGCTGATATAACACTACTCCCATCACACACGCTCTTTTGGCCTCGATCAACGAGTAGTGTAACATCGTGCACTGCTACACCATAGTGAATCCTAACGGATACCACTAACCATACCCGCGTCATGGTGATACCGGCTCCGTGGTTCACACCGTACGCATCGCCATGATGCTACCAGCTCCGTGGTTCACATCATAATTCACCCGTACATACTATGGCACTACCAGCGCCATGGTTCATACCATAGCACACAAATACATACGTACGCGTACACAACGCCAACACAATCGAGCAAGAACCACCTATATAGCACATAGGCACAAAACAATAATTCTCTAAAAGAGAATCCGACACGCACATCCCTTAACCGAGGGATCTCACCTTGCTCGTCAAAACCATCCATTATCTCTCAACGAGATTTACCACATTACCACCTCGGTGATGATTTAAATTCAAAACCATAAGTATAATTTATTCCAAATCGTACTCTTACCGCAAATCGACCAAATCTAGGTCCCGACACCAATTCCGGATCTACTAAGAGTATCATCCGAAACCTCACACTAAAACCTCCTTGTGCGGGAGTGTAACTCCCCCACTTGGAACTATGTTCCATAACCGCACCTTGTACAACCGTATAATGCTACCAAGGGTAGACTTTACTAACAATTGGGTTCACACGACCCATCACCACTTCTTGCTCCAACCTTGAGCATACGAAGGACTTTAACACATCCTTAAACACTTCGAACGAAGAGTTTACCACAACTCACACAAACTTCATTCTTGTAACCTTCCAATTGCTATAGTTTGTCAATCTCCACCTAGTCACTCATGTACCTAAGGGTTTCTCTCCGGTACCCTAAGTACAATATAACTGCAACATAATCGGAGTCGAATACTACGCTAGTAGGTATGAAAGAGGCACCTAACGTCGCGTCATGTAGACTCCATTACCAACATACATCGAGATCAAACACTCAATCTCTAGGGTTCCAACCACCCGACGAACCTCACGGTTCATCAATTTCAACACGAGAGCGAACACGCTCTAACATCCGAACACCAAAGCCCATTCTCAAGGCTTGGTAAAAACATTTCTCAACACTAAGGAATGCTTGCTTGCACCAAGTCTTACGCCCTTCGCCCGTCAATCAAATGTCACCATAGGGTAATTCCACTAGGAACATCACCCATAACAATAATATGCTCAACACAATGCATCCAACAAACCCGAACGCATCGGCACATAAATAAATATTCAAAGGACATATTTATTAAAACGAAACGTACCTTAACGTCTCCTTGCCGCACCCGTCCCCGCTAACTCAGGACACTCCGACTTACGATGTCCTTCTTATTGACAATTGAAGCACACCGTGCCATCACCCTTTGGCACCGAACATTCTCAAGACTTGTGACCCCTCAAGCCACAATTGTAACACCTAGACGCACTAGAGTCCGATATACTCGTCCGTGTACCACCCGTGCTCACACTCGGACCCTTAGTCCTCTTACTTGGAGCACCATACGAAATAACCCTTCTCTCACTTGAAGGTTCACCCATCTTCGATCGCGAATATGACTCGAAACCTCTAGCCACAGCGAATAATTCCGCAAACGATTTCGTATAACCCCGGCTAATTTTATTCTTCAAGTCATCATTCAAAGTCCGATAGAAATCTTCCATTAACAAACGACCATTCCCCAAATACTTCGAGCAAAAGCGAGCCTTCGCCAAAAAGGTCGTCTTGAGAGTATTCAAATCTATAGAACCCTGTTGCAAATTTCGCAACCCGCTACGCAATTCCAACAAATTGGCTGAAGTTCGGAACTCCTCGAAGAATTCCTCCTTAAACTCGTCCCACGATAACGCCATAAACGGTTCACCACCGACAAGATCAATCTTACCATCCAACCAATCCTTCGCCCTACCCCGCAACAAACTAGTAGCGAGTCTTGTCTTTTTCTCAGGAGGGCATTCAATAGTGCGAAAACACCCTTCGACATCCGAAATACAAGTTGTGCTTACCAAAGGATCCGATTTCTCGTTATACATCGGAGGTTTAGTCCTCATGAAGCTCTTAAGACAACACTCCATTTCACCACTACTCTGAAAATCAGATTACTTCCTATCCATTTCTTCTTGAAACGCACCCATTTGCTCTGCAACGGCGGCCGCAACTCTAGCGTTAAACTCAACGTCATTCGTCTCGATCTCATTTCACATCGTCATTCTAAAGAATGCAAAACGATTAGTCCACGAACGTATAAAATCACACGCACCACACCGCCCCATCTTGCTAAACACTCGTCGTACATCACTTGTTAGACACGATTTGCACCCGTAATAAGGTTTGCAAGTCCTTATTACGCACACACGCCGTATCAACT
This sequence comes from Rutidosis leptorrhynchoides, assembly GCF_046630445.1. Classification (NCBI taxonomy): domain Eukaryota; kingdom Viridiplantae; phylum Streptophyta; class Magnoliopsida; order Asterales; family Asteraceae; genus Rutidosis; species Rutidosis leptorrhynchoides. The sequence continues at coordinate 253,587,902 of NC_092337.1, forward strand.
TGTTAGTACAATGACTTTTTTGCTCGATGATATTCGCAACGCAACATAAATACAACATAACGCAATCGTATATTAATAATATCCACATATTAATATAAACGTTAGTCCACCTACCAATTAAGGCACTAACCAAATTCCCGTTCCAACCCGTACTCCTACAAGTCCCGCAACAAATAAGCACACACAAAAGTCTAAGTCTAGGCACCTATCTCAAGTCGCCTAAATCCCTTAGACCATGCTCTGATACCACTTGTAACGACCCAACCAGTTATCCATCCAAAAACGTGCCATAATTTTTTTTTCCTGGGACAGTTCATCTGGACGGCGTCCAGTTGCGTCCAGCTCTGAAGGACTGGATGGCGTCCAAGCCTTTTGGACGGCGTCCAAATGATCTACCAGGTTCTGATCAGTTTAACAATTTTACGCGAGCGAAAAACCCTCTTCCCGACACTTTTAAACCAAAACACTTTCACAATATGTTATAATAATTAAAACTAAGAGTTTTCCATAATAAAACCGAGTTTTATAACGCCGGGCCCACATCGACCCATATTACTACAAGTGACCATTTCGACCCAAATTTAGCTTATACAAAACATAGACCAAGCATGGGATTGGGGATACGCTACCCAATCCTAATGAAATCCAAAAGCAAGTCTTCTAAAGTAAACTACGCAAGTCTACTAGTCCCCACGCTTACCCGAGCCACCGCATCCATGCAAATCTATAAAAAGGTAAACAACGAGAGGGTAAGCTAATGCTTAGTGAGTGAGAATATACTACATACATATATATATATATATATATATATATATATATATATATATATATATATATATATATATATATATATATATATATATATATATGCATAAAATGGACACGCCACATAAGTAATCAAATAACTTATACCGGAGCATCCAAGCATAAAGGCAAGCTAAGCTAAGCATATCGTATGATCACTAAGCATCAAGCTATTAATACCAACAATAAGATAAGTTCACCAACGATGATGTGAACAACGCCAATAAGCTACACCTGGTGGGTTAGCTACATCACAACAATACAACAATGTACAATATACAAATGTCCAAGGATAACCCCTTAACCCAATACCGGAACCGACTACCAATTACCAACATGAAGATTGGCCGAACTACACGAGCCTAAGTAAATCCGCATCCACACGAGATTACTATCTTCAATACCATAACAACATCGAGGTTGGCCGAACTACAAGAGCCTTAGTGAATCCGCAACTACACGAGATCACTACCTCAATGAGATGACCGAACTACACGAGTCATCGTGAATCTGAACTACACGAGACTCACTTTCTCAATAAGATGACCGAACTACACGAGTCATCTTGAATCCAAACTACACGAGACTCACTTTCTCAATAAGATGACCGAACTACACGAGTCACCGTGAATCCGCATCCACACGTGATCCAATTCTCCAATCACAACTCAGTACCAACCCTTCGCCATTGGGGTTGTATAATCCACATCACAAGCATATGTGATATCGTACACACAAAGTGTGCACCTCGCTAAAGGTGGTCAACCAAAATGCACAACCGTGCCAAATGGACCTATACGCAAGTCCATAAAATCCACCTATATGTGAAGTGAGCTCTATAACCGGGAATCACTTCACCCGACCCGCACCCATCCTACACATACATATGCACATAGGATATTAACACTCACCTTATCGCCTTGATGAATGCAACCGAATAATCCGCAACGCGCCAATGCAAAGTACCTATTCCATTATCACAATACAAACAACACACTTAGAGTGGATTTACAAACCAACTCAAATCGACACTTAGTGCAATTTCGACCCATTGCATTTCCAAGCACCAAACCGCGTCCAAACTAACCAATAATCACTAACACAAGTGAGAATGGTCCTAATACGCCAATTAAACCCGAACACAAGTGTTAAACACTCGTCTTGCCCAATTTGACACATAAACCTTAATTTTGACCCATTTCAAAATTAAACAACCAAATACTCTCAAAAGGGTTCTAACACTTTCAAAATCATTAAACCTAGTGATTAAACCTATTATCAAAGCCTAAACATGGCCAAAACATGGCCAAAATATCAACCAACCCAAAACCCGTCAAATGACAAGAATAACTAGTCACCATAAACCCACTTCATCATCTAAAATGGTTTTACAACTAAACAAGCTCAAACCCTAACTTGAATATCAAATCTAACAATTGAAATTCGGAGTTTGAACTTACCAATACCACCACAACGTAGCTAGAAGTGAGATGAACAACTTTAGAACCCGAGCTTTGGTGAGAATCCGACTCCTTCTTCTCCAAATCAAGCTCTCTCTCTAAACTCTTACTCTCTCACTAGAACAAGATGAGAGGGTTTGTGTGGGTGATAGTGGAGCAAATGATGCTCCTAGAACTGATCTTGTGGCCTTAACTCGTTCCATATGTGAAAATACCAATTTTCACCTCTAAATATCTTTAAGTAAAACAGCTGGCCCGTCAGACCAACTGGACGGCGTCCCAAATATTGGACGGCGTCCCACTCTTCTTATTTGGACGGCGTCCCCATCAATTGAAACTGAAACAGGGTGTTATGAAATTATTCAATTAAAAACTATCTATCACATGTTTCTGTAATGTTATTGCAGGTACTTTTGTTTTGGACTAAATTAGCTGTTTTACCCAGTTTATTATAATACATTGAAAGAAAAGATGTATCTACACGATGAATCAATTTCATCATTATAAGGAAGTAAAGTCTTTCGAAAAAGACACGCGCTTCTTGATTTAGGTCAAGAAGTTGTCGTCCAGACCAGCTGTAGGTTGACGAAAAATCTAGAAATGTCATCTCTAAAATCAGCAGGAAATCCACGGACCTTATCATTAAACAGGGTTGCCAAATGGTCAGACTTATCCTAATCATGAGAGGATCTGTCTCGTAAAATGGGGAGTGCGCCGTGCAAATTAGCTTGATAAGACTAATGAATCAGACCCCCAGAAAAGATAATCTCCTTAAAGATAAAAAAATTAGTTTTTAAGCCTGATATTACTCAATCCTTGAGATTGACCTTAAAGATTGAGAATTACAAACTCATGAAATTCGATGATATCTAAACTCGAACTTGAACGAGAAAATATTTGGATCAAATTAAAACCGATTTGTTTTCTGAAAACCTATTTTCAATGCGTTCATTACCATTGAACGTAAAATCCTAGGAATTCACCTGGAATTCATTAGGTCACCTGAACCAAATCGGGTGTCAACCATAAGAATGATGGTTGCATAGCATGGTCGAAAACAGGACCTTGTGCCAGACCGAAAAATTATAGGGTGATCTTTGCTATTGCTCCTACAAAGGATAGTAACTGTATCCGACACGTTATGGACCATGAACATCTGCATGTCATTAGACATTGCCTTAACAGTTGCTTGTTCAACGCTTTCCTTTACAACCGGACGGTAGTTTACCGAAAGGTAATATACGGAGCAAGTATATTGGACGTGTGCTTTCCTAATACAAGGATTAGCAAGTGGGTGACACAAAACCATAAGTTTTGAGCTAAAATTTGAAAATATGAAACCCACAAAACCTACAAAAATATTTTGCAGACACCGGTGAAGGGTTATTCTGGAAAACTTATCTAGGGTAAAATCTAGAATGAATTTTCAAAAGATCAAATGTTTTCATAAAGATCCAATTTTCTTAAAGGATCTACATTTTCATAGTCATGTGAGACTGTAAACCACATTGTTACTATCATTGTTTATATCACCGTATCAAAATCACTAATGTATAAAGTGTGAAGAATAAAGAAGTGATTCGTGTGATTTCATTTCAAGTTCTGTATTGCTTGAGGACAAGCAACGTTCAAGTGTGGGGATATTTGATAGTGCTCCAAATGAACATATATTTAGTCACAATATCACACCAATATGTAAAGTTTTTAGTTGTAATTATTCTATTTTTAAGTTGTAATCGTTTAAATAAATAAATGTGAAGACGAAGCACGAAGATTAAAGAATTGAAGAAAAAGTGCCACTAAAGCCATAGTGCACTCAAAAGTGCCACTAAAAGTGAGTTAAAGACTTGCACGGATTTTGAGAGTTAAGGAAAATAATTTTTTGTGCAAATTACAAATTGCGAAACGCAAAGTACAAGATATCTACGCGTACGAAAGGATGTTCAAAAATCCAGAACCGAGACATAAATCGAGCATGAACGCGCGAGACAACGGACCTAAAATTACGAGTCAACTATGCATAAGAATATAATATAATATATATATAATTATATATAATTATATATATTATATTATATATTATAATATAACGTCGACAAGCTAGCAAACAAATTATTGTGACCAGGGATAGGCGGCCATGCGATCGCATGGCTAGCATGAGTAAAACTCATGCGATCGCATGGCTCAGAAAGTTGGGTTAGGTCCTATAAATAGCCAGTTTGATCGAAAAGAAATTGGACACCATATATCATTCACTCTCCCTCTGCAATATATAATATATATATATATATATATATATATATATATATATATATATATATATATATATATATATATATATAAATATTAGTTTAGTTTTATATTAGTTAGTTTGGGTAATGTAACTGTTATTTTTACGGGTTTTAAATTTGGAACTCTGTCCCTGTAACACTACGCGATTAATAATCACTATAAGCTAAATTCTCCCTTTTTAATTATGTATCGTACTTAAGTTATTATTATGCTTATTTCAGCCGAAGTAATTGTGATGTTGGGCTAAATATTAAGACGGGGTTATTGGGATTTGGACCATAATTGGGGTTTGGACAAAAGACCGACACTTGTGGAAATTGGACTATGGGCTATTAATGGGCTTTATATTAACTAAATGATATCTCGTTAATTTAATATAGAGATTTATAATTTGACGTATTTATATATAACCACATACGCTTGACTGGGTATGGTGAGCGGGATATATATAAATACGAATAATTGTTCATTTGACCGGACACGGGGATGGATTAATAGTCAATGGACTCATTAAAACAGGGGTGAATTACATTCAAGGGTAATTGGTGTAATTGTTAACAGAGTATTAAAACCTTGGATTACACGCAGTTGATAACCTGGTGTATTCATTGAAAAAAGTATTAAGACCTTGTTACAGTTTGAATCCCCAATTAGTTGAAATATTTGACTTCGGGTATAAGGTTAATTTGGCGAAGACTTTCGTACTTTATAATTATGACCAATGGACTATTATGGACAAAACCAGATGGACTTATCAAATAATCCCGGACAAAGAACAATTAACCCATGGTAATAAATCAAAATCAAAACATCAAACATCATGAGTACGGAAGTTTAAATAAGCATAATATATTTTATTTCATATTTTCTCATACTTTTATTTATTGTTATTATAATTATTGTTATTTATTTTATCGTTAGTTAAATATCGTCATTTACTTTACGCTTCGCTTAAAATATAAAATCGACAAACCAGTCATTAAATGGTAAAACCCCCCTTTTATAATAATAATAATTGTAATATATATATTTCTATTTTGTACAAATATAGTTATATAAAAATATAGTGCAAAATAAGCCGTCTCCCTGTGAAACGAACCGGAATTACTAAAAACTATACTACTCTACGATTAGGTACACTGCCTATAGTGTTGTAGCAAGGTTTAGGTATATCCCATTTGTAAATAAATAAATAAAACTTGTGTAAAATTGTATCGTATTTAATAGTATTTCGTATACACCGCTGCACACATCAACAACCTCCTCACTGGCATCAGTCACAGCTGCCTTACTTCTCCTTAAAATCTTATCATTAAGCTAATGTGCCATAGACATAGCAGCTTCAATAGTCTGGGGCTCACTAGACTCAACCCCATGCTCGATTCGCTCAGATAACCATTCAATATAAGCTTCAATCTTAAGGTTCTCATCAGCATAAGTATTTGGACACAACAATGTCAGTTCAAAGAACCTTTGCTCATAGGCATCTAACTCGGTTCCCTTCATTTTCAAGTTCTTAAGCTCAGCCTCTAACTTCTTAAGTTCACCCCGGGGACGATAACGGGTGATCATTCTTTCTTTAAAATTATTCCAAGTCAAACCATACGCCACATCATTACCCAAACTATTCACCAAGTTGTTCCACCAAGTTAAAGCACTGTCTTTAAGAGTGCAGCTTGCGAAACTAACTTTATCCTCCTCTAGGACTCGGCTAACCCTAAAAATAGACTCAATCTTCTCAAACCAACGAGTAAGTCCAATGGGTCCTTCAGTGCCACTAAATTCTTGCGGACGACTTGCCATAAAAGTCTTGTTGGAGCATCCCACCTGGTTATTGTTATTCGCATTCGCATTAGCATTAGCTGCCATAGTAGCCGCAATCCCTTCGGAAATCAGACGTTGCATGCGAGCTTCGTTGGACTCACGGGGATGCATGATCTTCAAAACAGAATAACACAACTGTTATTTCTAAGAATAATACCAGTATTATAAAGGAATAGATCGAACACGAAAAGATTAACCATTAAAATAATAGTCAATAAACACTATGAGTAATAACATGACAGTTATGATAGTTATAGAAATAGCCACCACATGCGTACATACTTTATGATAGAAATCATACAACATACATAGCACCTAACATACATGAACTATATTACGCATAATATAACATGCCAAGAGTCACAACATCCGAAATAAAATGATAATGATAACCAGATGTTATAAAAGAAATAACCATCCATACATAAATGAAAAAAAATCCCATAACAAAATCCTCGGAAAAACGCCGTACATTACCCAAAAATGAATGTATAAAAAGGATAAATAGTCCATGAAATACAATAATCACTCATGAATCATCACATCACATCTGCTTGGAGCGGGTGTGATAAGCTGGGCCGGTATGAGGCTCAACAGGAGTCTCATACTTCCTCAACTTTCCCTTCACATCCTCCAACTCTGTCTTCAAACCACGAACCATGCTCTCAAGAGCCTCGAACTTAGCATCCACTTCACGGTTACGCTTCCTAGTCTCAAACTCAATCCTATTCTTGAAGCTAACGAATGAATCCATAGCAGCTCTAATCTCATCCATCACCTCGTTATGCGGCAAGACACGCATACAGTCGCTAAGCGCATCAATGCGAGTCTCATTCGTATATGTCCTGGTCATGTGAGTGATAGTAGCCATGTAATAGTTAACCGAATCATCGATCAAAGGCTGACGTACACGACGTCTAGCAGCAGACGGGGAAACAGGGGCAGGAACGGAGTTGTTGCTTGAAGCCGACATCTGCAAACAGTAAAACCACAAACCACATACAAAATAGAAATAACATAAGCAATAACTTATAATTATTCCTTATACGAAATGAAATGCATAATAATGCTATAGCAAGGAAGGTCGGGCTGTAGACTAGACTCTAATGCACCCTAAAAATCACGGGTTGGCCACATTAAGACCGCTTAGTTCCCTACAACCAGAGCTCTGATACCAACTGTGATGGCCCCGTCAATACACTTAATGGCTCCGTCACTTGGTCCCACAGCTTGATCGAACTTAAATTAATTTAATAAGCAATGTTGCATTCTTTTTATTTCAAAAGTTTCACAAAAAGGAAACATACCAAAATATGTAGTTTGAACAACCCAACATATTAATAACCAAAGTTGACATTAAAACATTGTCAACAAAACCCACAAGTTTAAATTATCTAAAAATAGAATGCAAGTTCAAAGTTTCATAAATGTTTAGCAAAATCTGCCCAAATGCATGCAGACTCTTCTAACACAGCGAAAGCATCAAACAAACTCAAGTACCTGTGAAAACATGCGAGTAAACTGTCAACAAAAATGTTGAGTGAATTATAGGTTTAAATAAACGTATAAGCTTTAGACCACAAGATATAAAATGTTAGAAAATATAAAACATTATTCCATTATCAATGAGCAACCTGATAACCACTTAACCCTTTATTTACCCTTGCCAAACACAATAATTAATATACACTGAACAAGTGTATCTTCAACTAAATACGAAGTACTAAACATTCCGATTATAAATTATTAGCGCGACTAGCTCGAAATGGGGTTGTCAAACCTGATAGATCTATCCGTAGGATTTGCGTTCACCAGTAGAAATCAGTGATTACAGTTACCAGACTAGGGAATATTTTTGTTCAACTCATAATGAATAATTTAAATTTAATTGCCACTTGTGTCTAAACGTAAAATAAAATGCATGTAATCACATCCCAAAAATATACTTTGAAAAGTATGTAAAAACGGGACTATAACTCACCTTTAAGCAAAAGAAGTAACCACACAAAAATGCGAACAGCACACGAAGTAAAGTGATCAAGAATAATCATAGCGCTGACCTATAAATAAAGCAGGTCGATATAAATAACTAACTTAGGTCAAGTCTTAGTATGATAGCTATAGTACATGTTGCAAGTAAACATAGAACAACACTCAACATGCTTCGGTTTGATCAGAACAACTATAAGGACACGTACTTTCTATTTTTAGAAAGTTTCTATTTTTAGCAGGTTTCCATTTTTGGAAAGTTTCTATTTTTGGAAAGTTTCTATTTTTGAAAAGTTTCTATTTTAGGAAAGTTTCTATTTTAGGAAACTTTCTATTTTTAGAAAATTTCTATATTTAGAAAGTTTCTATTTTAGGAAAGTTTATAAGTTAGGAAAATTTCCTTAATTAAAAAGTCAACTGAAAGTCAAAGTCAACTGAAAGTTAACTCAAAAGTCAACCTTGGTCAAACATAGTCAACATTGGATATTAAAGTATAAGTTATATTAATAATATAAGTTATAATGTTATTTAAAGTCATATATGTATAATTATGTCATATCATAAGTTTAATTAAGTTAAAATGAATTATTAAAGTTAACATAAGTTTAAATGATATAATTAATATAACTTAAGTATTTAATTAATTAATTAAACATCAATAATAATATAAGTATTATTAATTAATAATATATTTTAATCATATTATAAGTATATTAATTAATAATGAATTATTAATCATATCATAAGTTTCTATTATAATTATTAAATCATAAGTATTTACTAATTAAATTATAATTAAATAATAGCTAAGCTTTATAATAATTAAATAATTAATGAATCCTTATTATAAGTCTTATTATAATAACCTCATATCATAAGTTTAATACTTACCATAAGTATTTTTCATTAATAATAAATGTATTATTAATCATAAGTTTAATTAAATGTTTAATTAAATCATAATGTAATTAATAAATGATATAATAAATATATATATCATAAGTCTTAATTTAAAATAATTACTTTTATATCATAAGTAATTTAATAATAATGTAATGAATATCATAAGTCTTATTTAATAACCATACGTTTTAATTAAAAGTTCATCGAGTCATAACTTGAGCCCCGGGAATCAGTTTTCGGCGAGTCTTATATATATCTTCGCCTAACTAACCCACCCGATACATTAGTGTGCTCAAGAACACCCTAATAACAGCCACCAAGTCATGACCTACAGCCATTAATCAACTTGGAGCTTTAATCCGTTCAAAAACATGTTTTAGTCATAACGGGTGATCCGTGGCTCGGATTTCGATGACCCGAACATGAAAGTTCATCCAATAATCAATCCTAACACACTGGTACACCCCAAAGACTACAAAAGTGGTCACAAAGTAGGACCATACCTGTACCAATTCGTTTTTACATTTTAATTTCAATTAAACACCATTTTAATCATATCTAGAGCTCCGGGAATCGAAATAACATGAATCCGGAGTATAAATTCAATGTCTCAATGAGAGGAACACATATAAACACTTTAATTTAACTTCTATATCAGTTATGTTTACAGAAATGATCAAACAAGCTGCTTTCCCAAAATAATCAAACCGAAAACATGAATTAACGAGCATTTCTACGCATACTATCAACAAAACAATAACATATAATCATCATACAATCAATATAACATATAAAATCAATAAAATATATGAAAAATCAAAAAGCTAGGGTTAGGGTTTATACCCTAATCGAGAATTGAAGGATATGAACGTGTAGAGGAGAACGAGAGGAACGCGTTTATGTAATTGATTTGATGATCCAAGCTTTGTTTGATGAATATGTTGATGATGTTTGGTTGCTAGGGCGATGGCCAAGAAAAAAAGAAAGGGAGAAATGAAAAAGAAAAGCTAGGTTAGAAAATGGGAAGTGTGAAGTGATTTTTGAGATTAAGGAAGTGATTAATCAAAATTGCACAAAAGCCCTCCCCTCTAAACGAGGTTCGGATGACCTATGCCCTAAGGAGTGGGCTCCTTAGCCCACTTTGATGTTTAGAAGAAAAGCTTGTGGCCCGAACGCCCGATCGAAGCCCGAAACGCCGAAACACGACTACGCGATTGAAAATTCGGAGAGATAACAAATACGCGACGAAAAATATATATAAACATATGACATTAAAATATCATATTTAAAATATTTAGGATTTAAAAATCTCAAAAGCTCGACCGTTGGTTTGAAAACCGAAAAGATTCGCCGGATAGAAATCCACGATTCGTATGAACGTGCGATTTAAAATATGAATACAAATATTCACATAACACATAATAATCAATATATTATTACTAAAATAATAATATAGGTCATAGAAATGACGTGGCACGAATAACAATTAATGAACGTTAAATAATAAACGGTAAAAGATAACGGAAAAAGTAGGGTCGTCACAGTTAGCTCTTCCTCGTAAGTGTGTTAAGTGTGTTTCAAAACCAAGTGTTGCACTTAGGTGAAAAATACAGCCAATCATCAGCATACCTTTTAGAATGCTGTTTCTATTTTTTTAACTTTCGAGGATAATGTTTATTTACCATCATCGGATTAAGTATTAATCAACCCTAAAATCATGTCATCTAATCATTAAGCATGGAAAACAAGTATATTAAAGCATAACAAATTCAAAACAGTTCAAACATCATTATAGAAACTGGACCATACAGATCTGGAAAAGAACCAGAAACTATACGGAATAAAGCACAAAGGCGGTGGCTTTAACTGAGGAAACTAGCGGCTTCATCTGATTCCCAGACAAAGTTTAGTTTTCGTCTAAGTAACCACTACGAATGTTTAGTTCATAGTGGAAGACGAACAGAAACAATTAAAGTAAAAACAAAATAAACGATAAAATAAGATAGAATCATACCTCAAAAGGTAGATGAAAAGAACTTGAATAAATAACTTTGATAATCTTGATTATAATTGAATGCAAACCTAATCTAAGGGTTTTAGAGAAAACCCTAAAAGAAAAACAAAACTACTATCTAAGTATTGAAGGTGTCTTCAAGGTATATATTGAAAACTGAAACATGAGACCACTATTTATACTTTTCAGATTCGGTGGCCAAGCCGACGGCTTCAATGGGAAGCCTGTAGCTTCCTTGGATCAGTGACTCCTTTTGCAAGTTTAACTTGATCCACAAGCACAAGACGCGTAACCGTATTAGTCAAGCCGGCGGCTTTGATGGCAGGCTGGCAGCTTCAAAGAAGATCCGGCAATCTTTTTGATTTTGTTTCCATTTTTAACTTGAAATTGGTCGGAAAGTTAAGAAACCGTGTAATTTAGGCCGGCGGCTTCAGTGTGAAGTGATATCGGTTAAAAAGTCACATTTGTATCCCCAATATTAAGCCCTTGAACAATAAAGATTCAAACTTTATCGGCAAAATTATTGCTTTTTCAGTTGATTTTGTAGATTAAGTAATTACGAAGGTGATGCAAAAAGAATCAAGTAAAACGGAGCTAAAACGAAGATTCTGGAGCGAAAACGGTGAAAGACAAGAAATCAAGTTACGATCCAGTGAAAATCAGGTGACCAGGCAGACCAACCGGCTTGCCAAATGGCCTGCCTAGCTTAAAAACGGCCTGCTAAACTGCCAGGATAAACAACCCCTGTAAACGGCTTGACCTGCCAAACGGCCCCTGCAAACGGCCAGCCAAATGGCCTGCCAGCCGTTTGCAGGCAAAATCCAAGTCTATTTAAAGGGCTTTCTCCATCCATTTCAACACACACTAAAATTGTAATTCATTTTATATTTTCAAGCTTTTAGTTAGTTTTTAGTAGTAGTTAGCTTAGCTTTTATTTTCCGGAGGATATCCCGGCGAGTCCCTGCGATCTTTATCAGATTTTTATATTTCTTCGGCCTTTTTTCAGATTTTTATCCGAAACGCTTGTCTTTTGTATTAAACATGTGTTCTTACTTTTTATGTTTAATAATGCGTTCCGATATTACCATGATAGCTTAATTAATCTGTATGTTGCCATTATAGAAGTTTGGGTTACCGTAATTATGTTAATTTAGTACGATTACTGTCGTAATACTGAACTAGGAAGTCTGATAGATTTGAATGCTAGCATCTTAAGGATTGACCAACCTAGGTTGTGATCAGGACTTGTCCACCTATATGAAATTAGCTACTTCATAGGATTAAGACCCCTGATTATACTGTATCTGAAAATTCTATGAACTCGGTATGGCCGGAGTTCCCGAGAGGCATTTAATGCGTTTTAGGACACAGAACTTAGGAATTGAGACATGAATGACCTAGTATGCCTATTGATTGTTCCTAAGAGACTTCTTAGGAGCTGTTAAGATCTAGTTAGTGCCTTCATTGTGTGACCCAAGCCAATTGCATATTCTTGTTTGATTGTTGCCTTAGGACTTAGTCATATCAACTGTTTAGGTATTTATTAAGTTTCTATTTGCTTTACTTTCAGTATATCAACTGTAATGCTATATAATGCTTGAAATGATATGATCTCATTAGTATGATGGAATGGTTATTAGTTTTCTTTTAAGGTTTTGCCAACTTAAACCGACGGACTCCTTCCGTTTGTGATCAGTGTTCAATCAACACGGCACATTGTTATTCAGTTAACTAAACTGATAACGAGGGTTAGGATTAGAGCTCAACTCACTAATAAACCTAGTACTCTGAGAATAACCTCCGAGGTATTGCTACCTTTCAATTATACAACCAAGTGACATACTTCTCACTACTCAAAGAGAACTCCGAGAGTTCAGAAACAAGTAGGTCTGTGTAATTGGCTCATCCAACCAGATCTACATCATTCCAAGCATAATCTTAACATAAGCATAATTACCTTTCCCTAACCCAACACTGATATCTTGGTCAACATTTCCCTGATCTGCATACTCCGGATATCCTTCCACTTATTTACTTTTCCGCACTTAGGACTTTTAGCTTAAACAAACTATTATCCTTTATCTAGGTAATTTAAATAAAAGACAATTATCCACTTTATCTTTAATTCGTTAATCCATTAAAAACACGACACTAGGTTAACTTACACCTTCTACACCTTAGAAAGTAAAAGTAAATTTAGGCCCCCGCATAATATAAATAAACAAAACCATTGTGTGCTACCCTGATCAACTGAATCTGACATCCTGTGGCCTAACGACACCGCACAAACAAAACCGTCCATTTTGGCCGTATCGTAAGTAGCATATCAAGTTTTCTGGCGCCGCCGCCGGGGATTGAATATTTTGATTGAGAAAGATTTTTTAACAGACATAAGTATTGTTTGGTGGTGTCTAAGAAAGACAATTATACACGGACTTGGTTGTTGGATTTTCCAAACAGTCTCCAATTATATTGGAACCAAACGGATCCTGCCTCTCCGTAGTCGGCCTAGCCACTTGGATACAAGTAATCTGTAAGAAATCCTACCAGTTAAGATATCCGATTAGGTTTGCGATCGAATTTCAAGAATAATTGTATTTATTAAATTATCGATCCTTTTAGTCAATTAATATTTTCTAAAAGTTACTTTTAAGTCTTTTTAAACAGAAAATCTAAAAAAATGGAACAACAAGATACCCTTGCTTCTATGCATAAGTCATGCTTAGAGGAAAGAGGAGGACCAATCACCTTAAGAACCGAAGGAATTCCTGAAATCAGTTCACACATGATTAAACTAGTCAGTATGATCTGTAAATTTCAAGGATTATCGACTGATGATCCAAACTTTCACTTAAACAAATTTATCAGTCTGGTTGACTCTTTTAAGAAGGAAGAAAAAGAGAAAAACATTTTAAACTTCATCTTTTCCAATATTCACTTTCTACACACGCTTTGACATGGTTTGACGAACTTAACCCGAATTCAATACATTCATGGGAGGAACTAGCCACCAAATTTCTAAACAAATTTTATCCACCCTCCCTACAAACCTGTTTAAGAAATGACAACACAAACTTTTCTCAAAAAGAAAACGAGTCATTGTGTCTAGCATGGAATAGAATAAAGATGACGCTTAAAAGATGTCCGAATCATTCGTTAAGTCAGACAGACATAATCTGTAATCTTTACAATGGTTTGACGAAGGATGATAAGTCTATCCTAGACATGGCCTTGCAAGGAAATTTCATGTCCCGAACAGCAGACGAAGCATGGAATCTCTTGGATACAATAGCTGCACAACAGAAAGATTGGAACAATGAAGCTGATGAGAACGATCACGTCTTCGCTCATACGGTAAAAATGCTGGAAACCAGATTACAAGATCTCACCCTCACTCTTCAAAGTTTACCAATTCCTAAAAACTCCGATGCTACTAGAACCAATCTAAGGTATCCTTAACATAGATGGGCACATAAACATCAAAATAGCTCGGACCATAATGTAATCTTCCCGTCACACAAACATACTCTCCACTCTAAGGAAATTATAGTTGAATTTATGAAAAAACAATACATGATAAACCTTCAAGTCATAGAATGTCAAAATAAGTTCAACACTTTGATTAAGACTTTTGAAGAATTAATCACCAATTTTCAGCTTATGCTTAAACGTTTGACCACTAAAGTTGATATAGAGTGTAGTGTGTTTGATTCCCTAGTAATCACTAGAGGAGGGAAATAAACAACTATCAATATACCCATACAAGATTTTTCTGATAAGGAACCTGTGTCAATTGATTCAGTTGTCAATCCACCGGAACCTATCTCTCCTAAGGCCCCGGAAGTTATTCCGCGCGCCCGCATACCTTTCCCACGTAGGCTTAGGAAGGAAAAACAAGAAGCGCATTTCGCTAAGTATTGGGATATTATCAAGAATTTGCATATGAATGTTCGCCTAGTAGAGGCTTTTGCCGAAATGCCAAACTGCGCTAAATTTTCCAAAGAACTGCTTTCGAACAAATAGAGATTAAGAGAGATAGTTAGCTTACCCTTAAGTGAAGAATGCTCATTAGTGTTACAACATGGAATTCCCCCTAAGTTTGGAGATACAGGAAGATTTACGGTACCTTGCTACCTGCAAGATGTCCAAATTAGCAATGCATTAGCAGAATTAGGAGCCAGTGTAAACCTAATGCCCTATTTGTTATTCAAAAAGCTAGGATTAAATGAGTTAAGGCCTACCAGAATGACTATCCAACTTGCGGACAGATCAGTTAAGATTCCTCGAGGAATAGCTGAAGATGTCTTAGTCAGAGTGGATAAGTTCGCATTTCCCATTGATTTCTTTATTATGGATATTGAGGAAGACATGAAGGTCCCACTAATCTTGGCAGACCATTTTTGAATACTGCCAAGGCCGTAATTGATGTGCACGAGAAATCATTGAAGCTAAGGGTTGGAGGAGAAGAAATCACATTCAGTGTTGATCGTCTCATGAACCATCCTCACGAAGAAGATGTGAAACTCTCTGATTCTTTTCAAGAACCCGTCAACGAATACCTGGAAGAAACCATGGCTAGATGTAGTCAAGATCAAATTTCTAAAGATTTGTTCTTTACACCTCCTATAGGAAATCTCGACACCCATTCAGTCATAGACCTTAGTCAACACAAATCTCCCCTCTCTGAAAGTAATTTTCTTGACAAAACTATCCAAATAGCATCGCTAGGATAAGGCATTCCCCTACCTCTGTTAAGGAGAAGACCAAATGAAGAAATAGATTTCATTCCAGTATATCAGGAACCCCAGTCAAAAAAGGACTGTGTGGAAATTCTTGAACCTACCTTCGAAACTAAGGAAGACGTTTCTGAAGAGGAAGCATTAAGAAGGACAATTTAAAAAACAAAGAACAAATAACATCAGTGACCGCTACTGAAGAATTAGAATTCCAGGAGAAGTATGACTCTTTAGACTGAAAGGAGATAGTTAGGATGAAGTCATCTATCGAAGAACCTCCGGAAGTGGTATTAAAGAAGTTACCCGACAATCTGGAGTATGCATTATTAGAATGAGAATCGCAACTCCTCGTAATCATCTCAAAGGACCTCACGCCCCAAGAGATGGTGAAATTGATTCAAGTTTTGAAATCATATAAGAAGGCAATTGCTTGGAAGATCTCCGACATAAAAGGAATCAGCCCCAACTATTGCACCCATAAGATCTTCATGGAAGATGATTTCAAACCATCAGTTCAGTGGCAAAGAAGGGTCAACCCTATGATTCAAGAAGTCATCAAGAAAGAATTAATCAAACTTCTGGACGCCGGTCTGATCTATCCCATTTCCGATTCACCATGGGTTAGTCCTGTTCAAGTGGTACCCAAAAAGGGAGGGACAACTGTAATTCAAAATGAGAATAATGAGCTTATTCCAACACGGGAGGTCATCGGTTGAAGGGTTTTCATAGATTATCGTAAACTAAATGATGCAACCCGAAAAGATCATTTTCCATTACCTTTCATCGATAAAATGTTGGAACGTCTATCAGGAAACGAATACTATTGTTTTCTTGACGGGTTTTCCGGCTACTTTCAGATTCCCCTCGATCCAAAGGACCAAGAGAAGACAACCTTCACCTGTCCTTATGGAACATTAGCCTATCGACGAATGCCCTTTGGGTTATGCAATGCACCGGCTACCTTCCAGTGATGCATGGTAGCAATATTTCACGACATGATTGAATGTTGTATGGTAGTCTTCATGGACGACTTCTCAGTCTTTGGTAGTACCTTTGATTCGAGCCTTTCTAACCATGAAAAGATGCTCACTCGGTGTGAAGATTCAAATTTAGTTCTGAATTGGGAAAAATGTCACTTCATGGTTAAAGAAGGGATAGTTTTAGGACATAAGATTTCAAAAGCAGGAATAGAAGTTAATAAGACTAAGATTGAGACCATAACCAAACTTCCAGAACCTACCATAGTAAAAGCGGTAAGGAGTTTCCTTGGACACGCTGGTTTTTTACCGACGCTTCATTAAAGATTTCTCAAAGGTCACACGATCTCTTACTCATCTCCTCGGAAAGGAAGTTCCGTTTGTCATCAATGAAGAATGTATTAAAGCATTCAACTATCTGAAAGAACAGCTAACACATGCACCCATCATGATAGCTCCTGATTGGAGTTTACCATTCGAAATCATGTGTGATGCGAGTGACTTCGCAGTTGGATCTGTACTCGAACAACGGACATATAAGCACTTTCATCCAGTCTATTACGCCAGCAAAACCTTAACCGGAGCTCAAGAGAATTAGAATACCACTGAAAAGGAGCTGCTAGCTATAGTATCCGCCTTCAATAAATTCCGTTCCTATCTCATCCTATCCAAACTACGATTTATACCGATCATTCAGCCCTTAAATATCTATTCATTAAGCAATACGCTAAACCAAGACTCCTACGATGGATCTTACTCCTTCAGGA
Source organism: Rutidosis leptorrhynchoides (assembly GCF_046630445.1). Classification (NCBI taxonomy): domain Eukaryota; kingdom Viridiplantae; phylum Streptophyta; class Magnoliopsida; order Asterales; family Asteraceae; genus Rutidosis; species Rutidosis leptorrhynchoides. The sequence continues at coordinate 253,605,668 of NC_092337.1, forward strand.
ATTCGATATTGAAATTAAAGATAAGAAAGGAGCAGAGAACGTCGCAGCAGACCATCTTAGTCCTTTGGAGAACCCAGCGATGGAACAACTTGCTGAACAAGATATCAGAGATAAATTTCTGGAAGAACAACTTATGAGTTTAGGACAAGCTCACATAGGATCACAATTCACTGATACTCCTTGGTATGCTGACATGGCCTACTACCTAGTTGCCGGAGTAGTACAGAAGGGAATGAGCACATCCCAAAGAAGGAAGTTCTTCAAGGATGCCAAGTACTACTACTGGAAAGACCCTTACCTGTTTAGAATTTGCCCTAATCAGATTACCAGGAGGTGCGTAGATGAAAAACAAGCAGCATGGATTCTTCACCAATGTCACCACGGACCAACTTGTGACTACCCGGAAAAATTCGACTAATTTTAAACCAAACTCTCAATATGATTTAATATTTTTGACACAATAAGCAAAGTTTGTAAGGTTGAGTCTAAAAAAGTTTGAACTATTTTATATATTCAATTGACCTTCGACTGTTCTCGACGATTCACGAACAACTATTTATATATATATATATATATATATATATATATATATATATATATATATATATATATATATATATATATATATATTACTGAAATATTAATTTGACAATCTATAATAGATAATGAATTTCTGAATTTGATATTTCTTATTACATGTTTAATATATATGGTTTAGTTGAACTCTAAATTATAGGATAACCCCCTATATATAGTTAACGTTCAATATATATCTTTAAAAGCTAGATACATTTGATATGTGATTGTATACATATTTTTTTTTCATATGTGATAATCTGATAATAAATAAATCAATCGGATATATTATACAGAGTATATAATTAGTGTAATTGTATGTTAGTGTAAATGTAAATTATAAAATCAAAAAAGGTGTCGACCACTTTATATGAATATAAGTCATCTAATGTTAAATGTATTAAGCTTTACAGATTACAAATTCCCACTTTTAGCCTTGATTGGCCAAACATGTTAATAACCTTATGTAGATGACTAGAGACTTTGTAAATATATCACTCCCATAGAATTTTGAGTAAGCCATAAACCAAAACATACCACTCAACATTAACTACCGAGACTGTTTTAAAAATGATTTACAATTGTGAAAGTCTTGTTCTTGGATTAGGAAAATAGTGTCGGTAGGATATGAACAAGACAACCTTCACGAGTTTTGTTTGTTATCTACTTTTCTTAATAGAAGGAACCCACTAATGATCATAATTGATATTATGATTTCTACCATATTCGTTTTGCCCTCTTTCTTCATCACAAGACTTATATATATATATATATATATATATATATATATATATATATATATATATATATATATATATATATATATATATATATATATATACATAACTTATATTCATATAGAAGGTATATCATCAATAACCGAGAACCATTCCTCACTATTCTTCTGTTTCTTCTTCTCTTCGACAACCATCATCGGTCACCATCACCACCATCGGAGCACCGTCACAGCTTCTATCACTACAACACAAATCACCACCCTAGACCATCTTCAATCACCACCACCAAAAATACTCGTCACTTTGTTGCTATTCGTGTTTACTAGTTCGACAACCCATGACACTAAAACCACCAATAAACCCCTACTTGAGACCTCCATAATTGTTCTTGTTGATCGAAACCAAAACCCACATTCAAACCCAATTAGTTTATTTTTTGTTGAACGACCTAAACTCCAAAAGAAGAAACCATCTTTTGTTTCGTATGTAAAGACTACAACACCATCGCGACCCTTGTTGTAACCCACTTCTTCTATGTTATTGTTTCCATCAAGAACCACACCACAACAAACCTTGTTAGATTTCTGTTTCTGTGCATTTTTTTTTCTATATTCTTGTTACAATCGAACCAAGCCACCATATCCAGCTATTTAATAGAATGACCTGCTACTTCCTTTATACTATCAATCAAAATCTACCATCTTCACTCGTTCTAGATTTGATTCTAAGAAACCCGAACCACCACCATGAAACAATCTATATGTTTTCTATTTCAAACACCACCTACAACTCCTAACCTTCCCATACAAACAGGCCTCAAAGCCACCACCAAACAACCACCTATGCGTTTTACATCTTCTTTCTGTTTCTGTTTTGGAACAACAAACACCGGCCACACCCAAAACCCATGAAAACTCTACCATCAAACCCATTTATATCTTTCGGTTAGACAGCCCAAACCCTAAAGAAAACCCTTTCTTTTCTCGATTGTAACAACTATGAAACTCTCACCTATATTTTTGTTACTTGTTGTTGCTGCTGCTATAATGAACCCACACTTGTTCTGTCTTTTCTTTCTATGTTGGAAACGAGAACATTACAGCATCTGTTACTCCTGCGATATATTCACGTTGATAAAGATGATGATGATTGAGACATGTTAATTTAATATATAGGATTTTAAAGGATGAACGGTTAAACTTTCATAAACTACATCCCACCCAAAAGATAGTGGGTGCCGACATGTTATCATCTCTTTAGAATAGTGGAGCGATTAGTTAATTGTTTTCATTAGGCCACTTGATATTTTTAAATGAGGAAGATGAGCTGTGAAATTGATTGATACAACAACAAATAAATACGGTGTACTAGGCTTTAAGCATTCGGATTATTTAATTGCTTTATTGGGCCTTATATTTAGTATATTGTTGGGCTACCATTTATTGTTTTTGTTTTGGGCCGTGTATGAAAATTCAGTTGGGTCGAGATAATCTAAAAGTTTTGTTGGGCCACGATCCAACTTATGTTTTCTTATTGGGCCGAAAACATTTTTAGATTAGGTGATGATGGTTAAAGATCGATACTGGATGATGATGTTATATTATGATGATAAAGAGTGATGATGAAAATGTTAAAATTGGTTTTGAGAAGAATACGGATATACGAGTTATATATATTAAGATGTCATATAAATCAGAAATGAAACAGACCAACTATTGGTTAAGGGTGTGGACAGGGAATGAGAGGTCATGTGTTCGAGCCCGGGCTAGTGCAGTTTATATTTCTTTTTGAAGCTTATCCTTGTGAGGTAGTTTTCTTAATACATTTATTAGTATTATTACTTGTACAATTATTATTATTATTATAATTATTATTATTATTATAATTATAATTATTATTATTACTATTATTATTATTATTATTATTATTATTATTATTATTATTATTATTATTATTATTATTATTATTATTATTATTATTATTATTATTATTATTATTATTATTATTATTATTATTATTATTGTTATTATTATTATTATTATTATCATGGGTATAAGTATGATTATTATTATTATTATGAATATGATTATTGTTATTATTATTGTTATTACGAAAATAACACACACTATTATTATTATCATTAATATTAGTATTAATATTTTTTTATAAGTAATAGAAGCGTTCATATTAAGTAATATTATTATCACGGATATTATTATTATGTAAATACTAAAATCAGTATCATGACTATCATTAACAGAAAAATCAATATTGTTACAAGTATTATTATTAATATCACTACTATTATTATTACTATGATTCTTATTATAATTATTATTATAAGTAATGTTATTATTAATATTATCATTATAATCAAATACAACTTTTAATTACTATATTAATAAGTATATAAAAATATACTCATAAGTAATATTACATATAAGTATGAATATATTATATTAACAATTTTTGTATAAATATTCATAAAAACAAATTAGGTATTTTTAATATATATATATATATATATATATATATATATATATATATATATATATATATATATATATATATATATATATATATATATATATATATATATAAAATAATCATTTTCAAATATATATATATAAATTAAATAAATAATATATAAAGTTATAATACATGAAATTGTTCAATTACGATTATATGTATTAATGAATATACAAATGATATAGGTTCGTGAATCCGAGGCCAACCCTGCATTGTCAGTTTCGTTACATGTATTTTTACTACAAAATACAGTATTGTGAGTTTCATTTGCTCCATTTTTAAATGCTTTTGCAATATATATTTTTGGGACTGAGAATACATGCACTTTTATAAATTTTTGACAAAATAGACACAAGTAATCGAAACTACATTCTATGGTTGAATTGTTATACTGGATATCGCCCTTGTTGAACTTGGTAGCCTAAGAATTGGTGTTTATTATAATTGTCACCAATTGACGTGAATCCTAAAGATAGATCTATGGGCTTTGACACGCCCCAGTCAGAGAATTTGAACTGCTTTAGTACTTCAATGTTTATATGTTTGGGGATATTCTAGATGCATTTTATTAATGTTGGTTACCAGGTGTTCAATCCATATGAATGAATTTTAAACACTTGCGAGTGTATGATTATTAAATGAAATCTTGTGGTTTATTAAAATGATGGAAAAGATTGTTTATGATAAACTAATGAACTCACCAACCTTTTGGTTGATACTTTTAAGCATGTTTATACTGAGGTATGAAAGAAATCATTTGTTGTGCATTAGCTCATTTTAAAGATATTACTTGGAGTCATTCATGACATATTTCAAAAGACGTTACATTTTTGATGACCTGGAAATTTCTAACCAAATTTAAACTTAATCTTATATGATTTCGACACGATAAGCAAAGTCTATAAAGTTAAATCTCAAAATTTTTGAACTATTTTTCATTTCTTAAATTACCCTGTGACTATTCTCGACGATTCACGAATAATTGTTGAACATAAACATATATATATAATAATAATAATATATTCAAATTTAAAGATAAACATATATAATAATAAGATACAAATTTAATCATTAGAATTAAAAATGTAAAATAATATATATAATAGTTAAGTTGCTATTAGAATGAATATATATATGTATATGAATGATTTCTATATAATTAATAATGTATGTACATTGTATTATATATAAATTATATAAATATTGTATATTCAAATATGTCATTATATAACATAAGTATTGAATAATTTATAACATGTAAGGTTAATATATGAAATCTTACAAGTTAAAATATAGTTGTTATAGTAATATTATTATTACATTCATTATTATAATAAATATTAATAACAGTATTAGTTATATTATTATTTTCAATGGATAATATATAGATATGAATTTTAGTACATTTAATTTGTTATCTTTACTATATTATTATTATTACTTTCATGATTATTATTATTATGAATAACTAAAAACTATCTTTTTATTTAAAATTATTAATTACTTTTATTATAATTAGAATTATTTTGTTATTATTAATATTATTATTAGTATTTTATTTATATAATTATCAATTAATAATATTAGAAAGAAAATAATTATATAGAGAATAAATTCAGTTTCACTTATCCATCAAACTGTGATAAATTTTTGTTCCTGTCTACAAGGTTGTTACATATCCATATCACCAATCGTACAATCTGAATCCAATCACTATCTATTTTTTTGTTCTTTTATATTTTTATATCCTGATGAATTCATCTCAAGTGGAATCTCTGTCCTTCTTGTCTGAATTGGTTAACGATCGACTTCAATTGGTAATACAAACAAGATCGATCAAATCACAGTGTCTGTATCAATTATTCGATTCCAATCCCTATTATCATATATACATATATATGTATACGCATAAGGTTATACGCATCTGAGAAGGAGAATCAAAACCAAACACCTTAAACGAACTATCCATTTAATCATCTCTCCAATCTCCATAATTATCTTCATCATCATTCGATTACTTGTTACTACCACTTATACTTCTGTATCTATTAATCAAAGACACCCGAAACCAAAAACACCACCATGTACAAGCACCATAAACACCACTCTAATGCTTAATGTTTTCTGTTTCTTTTATTCATCTTGTTAACCAAACACCAACCATAATTCATCGTCTATTATTTTTTTTCTTTCTTTCGCGTAAAGTTGCCTGCTACTTGTTTCTGTTTTGAACCCACGAACGAACCAAACTTGATCACCCAAACTGCTGCAGCTGTTCGTTTTCTACCTTCTTGTTGCAGCTTGTGAAGCTGCGAAACATTTTCTTTCCTCTCCAACTTTCACAACGAATAAAAATAAATAAATGTTGAGATGATATTAAGAGCTTAATAAAGGCAAAGTGAGTGCTCTATCTTTTTCTGTGATGACCGACCAGTGGGTAGAGATACCCTCGTTTATTTTTTTTCGCTGTTACCAATTAAAAACCCAAATTGCCATTTTAAAATGATTTTCTTTTCCCTTGTTAGCCGACGTGTTTTTCCCACTTGTGAGTTAATAATACAAAAGCTAAAGTTCCTGTCCTCCTTAATTGTTCCTCGACTACTGCTATATTCTTTTTTTTGAAGGCAGTTAAATATTTCTATTATAAATGAATAAAGCTAGGCAACTTGGTTATCACTTTTCCTGTTATCAAGATCAAACACCGATACTTTCTTTTCCTTTAAAACAAATATACAGGCTGGTGGATTAAACCCTCAAGTGGGAAGTTAAATTTAACTATTGGGCCAAATGATTCTCGCTTGGGTTGCTAGGTTTCAAAGCAGGCTGTAATGATTTGTTTCCTTGGGCCAAATCCCTTTATGGTATTATTGGGCCGAGAGCTAACTGGTTTATGATGTTGGGCCTTTAACTTTTGAATCCATGCTTCCAATTTTCTGTTTACGTTGGAGTTTAAGAACGTGTAGTATAGGTGATGCGTGACGATGATTGTTGGATGATGACATGAAGGTGATAAAAGAAGGGGTGGTTAATGAACATGGAAGTGATATAGGTTGATATTGTAGATGGCGATAATGTTGATCTATTATGTGATAATAATTAATAATGATAAAATGATGATGGTAACTCATGAAAATATATTTATGATAATAGATGATGATGAAGCGGGTTAGACATTGATGATGAGGTAGGTTGATAATGAAGATGATTATATGGTTATATGATGATGGTTACAAATCATTTATGTGATGATGAATATCACGATGATGAATGTGATGTTATCATGATCATGATGTCGGGGTATGATATTGACGATAGTGATTTTAGGATAATTAAAATATTGATGTTTAAGTTAAGATGATGATGAAGATATTATGATATGCCAATAATGGATCAAAAGAATAAATGGTATGAATTAGAACAGAAAAACAGTTACGGACAACTGGTTAAGAGAGTTATCGGGACGTCGCGGGTTCAAACCCGGACTTGGGCATTTTTAAGCACTACTTCTTTGAGGTAGTTTTCTATTATTATTATTATTATTATTATTATTATTATTATTATTATTATTATTATTATTATTATTATTATTATTATTATTATTATTATTATTATTATTATTATTATTATTATTATTATTATTATTATTATTATTATTATTTAATATTGGTTATTATTAAGTAATTGTTATTTTCACCAATATTAGGAATAATATTATTAGTATAATTAATATTATTATCATTTTTATTAAAATTATTATTATTACTAACATTATTATTATTATTCTTACTACTATTATTTTTATCATTTTTATTATTAAAATTATCATCATTATTATTATTATTATTATTATTATTATTATTATTATTATTATTATTATTATTATTATTATTATTATTTTTATTATTATTATTATTATCATTATTATTATTATTATTATTATTATTATTATTATTATTATTATTATTATTATTATTATTATTATTAGATTTATCATGATTCTTAGTATTATTTTTATCATTATTATTATTAGTATTATTAATATATCAAATAAAGATTTTTCTATATAAAAAAATATATATTTATGACATAAACCATGACTATATTAATATTTTTGTAATAAATATTAATTACCTAGCTAAAGTATATAAAAATAAATATATCTAATTAAGTTATTAATGAAACATTAAAATAACAACTATATCACTAACATACATAAATTTGTTCGAATACCATAATATGTGTTAATATATATATACATGATATAGGTTCGTGAATCCGAGGTCAACCTTGCACTTGTTCAATGACGTCATATGTATTTTTACTACGAAATACAGTATTGTGAGTTTCATTTGCTCCCTTTTTAAATACTTTTGCAATATATATTTTTGAGACTGAGAATACATGCGCTATTTTATAAATGTTTGACGAAATAGACACAAGTACTTAAAACTACATTGTATGGTTGGATTATTAAACCGAATATCGCCCCTTCAAGTCTGGTAACCTAAGAATTAGGAAAATGGCCCCTAATTGATGCGATTCATAAAGATAGATCTATGTGCGTTGAGTCCCCAAAATAATTAAGGATTTAATTATGACAAAACAATATTTATTTGCACTAAAGTGTTATGTGCAGCCAGCACAAGTTTGTTTATGTATAGTCAGCTAATATAGCTGTGTCGAGTGTTTAGTATGCTGCCTAGTCTATCAGCACAAGGTAGAAATGTATTCTTCGAATCAGCACAGGATGTGCACCCAGCAAATCAAGAATATCAAGTGACTCAGCATATGAAGGACCAGTAAGTCTGGATATCAGCATACAACACAAGACAGCCATGCTCCATTACAAGCATGATAAGTTTCCCTAAGTGGTCTACATCAAATGTACTATTCAACAGAAGTCGAAGACAAAGTTGAACAGAGAAGGACACGCGTCGGCGGCTGACAAGTGACCTTACAAGACTGCATGGGAATGCAGAATTTTAACTTATGCGCAGACATAAGTTATCCGTTGTCAACACCTAGGGAACACAACATTCTATTTGTTTAATCAAATAGTGGTGCCAAACCGAATTGGGGTGTTCCTGCAAATAGCTACTAAAGAGGAAAGAAAGGGAGCACGCCTCCTTACACAATTGTCCCCTCAAGTACATACATCCTATGTACCAGTGGACAATAGATCAATTACACGGTTAATAGAACTACTATATATATTGTTGTATCCACTATTGTAAAAACTAGTGGTGTGGGTTTATCTGTTAGAGTCCAAACCGTGTAATAGCTTTAGTTTATCTCTTAGCTATAATATAGGTAATCTGTATCAACCAACTATCATTTCCGGCAAGGATAGTTGTGATTCTTTCTGATTTAATCAATAAAGAATAACCGTTGAAAATTACCTGTGACTCTATCTTATTTACTACAGAATACTAAACGTGTTTAACTGACTAGTTAATTAAGAAAAGAATTGTATTCACCCCCCTCTACAATACTCCTGTTGTTATTAAGGGACCAACAACTGGTATCAGAGCATCAGTCTTGATAATTAATATCTTGGATCTGAATTCTCTTATGGCTTCGTATTCAAACTCAGCTTACCTTGAGAATGGCTCGTCTAACAGACCACCTAAGTTTGATGAAGATGAGTATGAAACCTGGAAGGCAAGGTTCATGCTCCATCTTGAGTCTGTGGATCCACTCATGCATGGAATTGCCAAAGATGGCCCTTTTGTTCCCACTGAGACAGTTGGTAGTGCACCAGCAACAGCTGACACTCCTGCCATCCCTGGCAGAGAGGTTATTCTCACTCTCTCTAGATGGGATGATGAGGATAAACGTCGAGTTGGTCTTGACCCTAAAATCAGAACCCTGTTAGCCATAACTTTGCCTAACCCACTGTTCAAACTGATCAAGGGAAAAGAAAATGCTAAGCTTATGCTTGACTACCTAGATGTCACCTATGAGGGTATGGGAGAAGTTAGGCAGAACATGATGATTGCTCTTAAAAGAGAATATGAAATGTTCTTTGCCTATAAGAATGAAAACCTTAAGCAAACCTTCATTAGGTTTAACTCTTTGATAGCAGACCTGATCACTTTAAATGTGACCTACACTGAATTTGAACAAGTGAACAAATTCATTGATGCACTGCCATGTAAATGGAGACCTATTACTGACCCATTAAGAACCACACAGACCCTAAAGAACTTTAACCTGTCTTCTCTCTACAGTTCCCTTTGGAATCATGAGAAGGCAGAAGCCAAGTTTGAACTTAACATGAAAGAAAACTTTAGGTCTGCCCCCACCACTTCAAAATCATCTAAAAATGATGATACTGCTCTTATTGCTGCTGCTAAAGGGAAGAAAGCTCAAAAAGCTTTACTGGTTCAAAAGTTACTGGCAGAACAAAAGTCAGCTGATAGTGTTGAGGAAAGTGGTACTGGGTCTGAAGAAAGCAGTACTGATGAAAGTGATGTAGAAGGGTTTACTGAAGGTATGGCTCTGTTGGCTAGGCAGTTCAAAAGGTTCAATCGTAGTAGAACCAGCAAGTCATACAAAGGGAGCAAAAAGCCAAGTGCTAGGTACAACAGCAAGTCAGTCAAGGGTCCTAAATCTGAGTGCTTTAATTGTGGGAAGGTTGGACATTTTGCTGCTGAATGCATGTCCAAGAAACCTTCCACGTCACATGCTAACTCTTTCTCAAAAGCTGATAAGTACAAAAACAAGTACAAAGCTATGAAAGCTCAGATGAAGGAAAGTGCAAAGACTGACAAGAAGGGTAAACAGCCAGAAAAGGTTCTAGTTGCTGAACATCATGAGTGGGATGAAGCCAGCACGTCTTCATCTTCTGATAGTGATACTGATGATGATGGTGCTGGTTACGCTACTGGTAAAAAGCTGTGTTTGATGGCCAAAGAGGTCGAGGAGTCTGATGAGGATGATGGTGGTAGTACGTTTTTGGCTGATATGAGGGAAGCTGATCAAAACAGAGATTCTCCTCAATGGAAAACTGAAATGATGTATAAGGTTGATAATTTTCGAACTTATACTGATGATGAAAAAGCTGAAATGTTTGACTACCTAAGAATTGACTTATGCAGAAGCTGCAAACGTGAAGAGAGTTTGAAATCTAGTAACAAATCTTTAAATGAAAAACTCAAAGGCAAAAATGATGAAATTAAGATCTTAAAAGATACAATTTCCAAACTTGAAAAATAAAACTTTGCTTTAGAAACTCTTCACGTTGAGGCAGCAGAAGTCAAGACCCAGCTGGACAATCTCAAAAGAGTTGTTGCTTCATGGTGCACATCTGCTCAACGCACAGCTAAATGTGTTAACGAGCAGGTGCCTGCCCAAGTTGAAGCCTTCTTTGCTGGTGACTATGCTGCTGCTGCTGCTATTGGAGAAGTTACTTTCATGGACCCGATTCTTGAAACTGATCCTGAAGCTGTCTTGCCAAATACTTTTGCCAAGATAGTTGAAGGTAAAAAGGTTGTGACAAACAAATTTGTTAGACCTACTGTGTCCCCACCACCTGCCATGAAAGAAATTTTGGAGGATGAAGTTAGAGCAAGAGAAGCCAGTAACTCAATTGATGAGACTACTGACCCCTCAAGCATCTACTACATGACTCTGAAAGAAAGACGTATTAAAAGGGAAATCACTGAAAACAATTTGAGAAAAGTTAAACCAACTGATTCCCCTTCGTGTTCGAGTTCTACCAGTGCTAAGCCAGCTGATGACCAATCTACTGGTCACCCAGTAGCTGCAGACAAGCCAGTGAAACGAAATACTGGCAAATCTAAGGCAGCAGTTAAGATACCTACTGGTTCATCAGCATTAGAAGACAAGCCAGCAACTTCCCACGCTAACTTGTCAAATGATAAAGGAAAGACAGTTCGCCATGGTCATGGTACTGGTTCCAAAAGGAAAGCTGCCCATAAGGGAAAAGCAAAAATTGACTCGACTGATGAGCTGTCTATCACTGAGATAATGACAGTCAAGCTTGACCAGCTAATTGAGGCAGTAACCAAAAGTCGACCCGATCTTACTGCCCTATTAGATCTGTGCATGACCAGCCACAAAAGCCAAAAGTGAGAAAATGCTACAAATGTGGCAGCAAAGCTCACTTGGCTAACCAGTGTACTCAAACCCAAACCCCATCTGCTGCTTCTTCTAGCAAGCCAGTAGAAAAGAAGAAGTCATCAAAGGTGACTCCTTCAGAACCCATCCTTGGATGGGTTCCCAAAAAGAACTAATCTCTAAGCTATTGTGCAGGGCATTCAAAACAAGCAAATCTGGTATCTCGATAGTGGTTGTTCGAGACATATGACCGGAAGTAAGTCCCTGCTGATGGACTATCAGGAAAAGGATGGTCCAATTGTTTCGTATGGAGATAATTCGTTGGGTTACACAAAGGGTTTTGGTACTTTGACAAATGGGAATGTCACGTTCTCAAATGTTGCATATGTAGTTGGGCTTAAACATAACTTACTCAGCATAAGCCAACTGACAAGCAAGAATAAGATAGTCCAATTCAGAAAGAAAATTGGTACTATTTTTGATAAGACAGGGAAGCCACTGCTGACTGCAAAACGTCATGAAAACATGTATCAAATTGACAAGAACACAGCAGTCACAACAACTGATACTTGTTTCTATTCGAAGGCAGCAGACAACCTGAAGTGGTTATGGCACAAGAGACTCTCACATCTCAACTTCAAAGATATTCAGTTGTTCCTAACTTCATTTTCAAGGGAGCTTCAATCTCTCCCAAGATTGCTATGCTGGTCGATCAGCTGACCATTGATCCCGAATCTGCAATAGTCTCAGCCAGCAGATTACCTCGTGAAGAGATGGTTGAGCTATTATCTCAACTTGATAGACCAGCTAGAGAAGAAATTTATGAGAGGATAGCCCTGCTGGAGCAAATCAATGAACAGCCTTACTATCATGTTTTTGGTATGGCTCCAGCTGCTTCGCCATTTCCTGGTACATGGAGGCCTCTCAAGTTTGTCATCGATCCTACTACTGGTAAGTGTGTTATGCAAAATGTCCCTGATTTGCCAGTACCTTCTTCTTCCTCAGCTTCTTCCTCATCATCTTCTTCTGATGGGGATGCTGATGAAGGTACTGGTAAGGGCGAACCAGTCATTCATGATAAAGTGACTGGTTCCAAAGACAAACCAGTGGATCTTATTGATGACAATGCTGATAATAAAGCTGACAAGGATATCAGTGGTTCTAAGCCTTCGGGCGAAGGTAAAAACGATGGTGATCATGGTGATGAGTCAGCTCCTGACCTTCCACCTCCACCACCCCACGGTGATACTCCTCTGTTAGCTGGTGCTGACCAACCTTCAACCTCTGCATACTTAAAGTTCAATGCAGATGAGGTTGCTGATATTTCCACCTTTGCTATCTATAAGACACTGTAAGGGATCACACCAAATTTGGAGGAAACTATTCGCAGAGCTATTGTTGATAGTGTCTCTGCTGCTGTCAGATCTGCTGGAGAGGCTGTTACAACTCCTATTGATCTTAAACTCCAGCAGGTGTGTGCTTTTGCTGATGTGGCAGTCGAAGCAATCACAAAGCACCACGAAGATGAAGAGGAGCTTGAAAGGCGAATTATCTCTCACAATGATTACTGTGAAAATATCACCCGACTCCAAGCTGATTTGGATGCTGCTAACCGCAGAAATACTTTCTTAAATGAGGAGAACAGGGTGTTACATGAGAGATTGGAATCGCAGGAAGCTCAAATGGCTAACATGATTCCTGCTGCTGCCTATGTTTAGATGGTTGAAAACATGCAACGAATGGCTGCTTTGCAAGGTGATGTTCGAGCCATCGTTGAACAAATGGCTATGGGTGTAGCCAGGAATGAAGTTAGATCCTCCAATCTTCTGCAAAGACAATTTGGTGTGGAACCTGGTGCCCATCTTACTCCAGAGGTTGCTGAGTGGAACAATTTTGCCTTCTCTGCTCCTCAGTCAGACAGTGATCTTGATGCTACTGTCTCCCCTACTATTTACCCTACTGCCCGTGCTGATGACAAAAAGGGGGAGAAAAAGTCCAAAAAGAAATCTAAAAAGAGAAAACAGTCTGAGGGGGAGCATGAACATGAAAAGGCTCCTAAACACCCCAGGAGAGATGGAGATGGTGATGGTGATGGTCAAGACACTGGCCCTAAGCCCAGCAACGCTCATACTGAAGCTGGTGGTGCACAGGCAACTGGTGGTACTCAACCCAGTGTGTCTGCCACACCAGTGGATGATATTGGTTCTGGCAGTAAGCCCAGTGATGTTTCTGATATGGCTGTAGCTGAAGCTTTTGTGCTGTCTCAATCTATTGAACGTAAAATGAAGAGGAAGTTAGAGAGACATCAAAAGCAACAGTAGGAACTAGATGATGCCTTCAATGCCAAGTTTGAGGCCTTTGCTGAACTTAAACGTCGTAAGATTATGCACAGAAGATGGCTGAGTCCAAAAGCAATGGCAATCGATGATGACCTGACTGCCTTTGATAAATACAGAAAAGAGGCAAGAAAAAGAAATGCCAAGTTCATGGTCAAATACGACAAACAGAGGGCAAAGCTGTATGCACAGAGAGCAGAAAGAATCAGGAACATGACTCCTGCTGAGATGAAGGATTACCTTGATTCTACTGACTCAACTGGTGGAGTTAGAGCTGATATTTTCATGAAATGGGTTGATACTATGTTAGAAGCCAGCTCTACTCCTCAACCAGCATCTGGTGCTCAGCCAGCTACACAACAAACACAGCCAACAGAAACAATCATCCTTGATGATGATGATGTTATTAGTCAGGGGGAGCATCTTGCTATTGTTCCTTACCTGCCTCCTATTCAACCAGTATCGACACAACAACCATCAGCTGAACCCAGGCCTATTGACAAACACAGGGTGAAATCTGCTCCTAGGGACAATCAGCCCCTGAGGAAAGGACCCCTATTCGAGGTAGCTGATGAAGGTAATGAAGTGGTTGAGCCAGCTGATACTAATCAGTCAGCTGGCATTGAAGACACAGCAAGGAGTGCTGTGATAGAAGACCCAGCCAGAAGTGTGCTGCTGGGTAGTACAAGTGTTGAAGACCCAGCAAAGTCGGTTGAGCTGGGTGCTAAACAAGTAGATGATGAAACGGTTGATCCTGCTGACTTCACAGTCTGGGGAAGAGACGGCCAAACATTTGTTCTATCTCCTCTTCCTCCCCAGATTCAAGCTTACTTTGACAGAACACAGGATAACCGGGTCAATCAGCATCCAGTTAGTTCATCTGGCAGCTATGAATCATCTATGTATCCTCCATTTTCCCCAAGGGTTCATGACAAACATATCACTTGGGAAGATGACTCAGTAACCCATGGTGAGCCGAACATCAGAAAATTGAACCCAGATGAAAGAGAAGCCTACAGACTTCAGATCACTGTTCCAGAGCTGCTTGAACAAAGACAAATTGAGCTTAATGAAAGAATTCGTCAAGTCAGGCTACTGCATCATCCTCTTGATCAGCCACACTATATTGCTGCACTAACCTTTGGCATTGACATTAGGGTGTACTTGAATAACAGTGGTCTCAAGCTCTCCACTACTGATGAAAGAATTCATTTTGAAGATGCTCTCCAGCTGGGTATGGATATAAGGGAGTATTGTGCTGCCCTTAGTACTGAAGAGGGTAGAAAGATGGTTGAAGCAGTAAGATCCCTGAACATTTCTTATGATGATTATCTGTTGGGTTTAGCTGCTGAAAGGGAAGCCAGAAAAGCTGCTGATGCTGAACTTGCTGAACGATCAAGGCTTCAGGATATTGAAGACAGATTGGCTGCTGACAGAAAGCAACAGGCTGAGTCCCTCAAACTAGCCAGAGCCATTGTCAAAGAACAGGATAAGGTTTTTGATAAGATAGAAGCTGCTGAGAAAGTACCTACCACTGCTCCTGTAGTACCTGATCACAATATTGAGTTTCCTGATACTTATTATAAGAGCAGGTATGGTAATGTGATGAATAGAAGATCTAATCCCTGCAGAATTATCAAGGTAAACAGAGGGACAAAAAGGGCTTTCAATGTTGTCAGGGATAACAATGTTCAAGAAAGGATTAGTTTTGATGACTTAAGAACTCTTGGATTCAGTGAATGGATAGAAATCTTGGAGTATTTCATTGGTAAAGGTGAGAGTGCTATCAAGAGTGCTCTTAAGACTGAACTCCAACAGCTGTTCAAGAAGGCAACTAAGTTTGGGAATGCACCAGTAGTTGATGTTGATGAATTTCTTGCTCAAAAGCCTAAAGGGAAGCAACCTACTGGTGAAGGACCAACTGGGAGAAGCCGAATTGTTCTACCTCCTTTCATCCCTGTTTATGACCCTGCTGAATTACCTCTCCTGTTCCCTGAAGCCTGGAAGATTAAACAAGAGGAGCTATCTGATGAAGAAAGAGAAAGAGAAAGGGATAAAGATAGATAGTCTCCTATGTGCTTAACTTGTATCTTTTGTAATTTACTTTTCATTACGAATTATCTTGTAATTATTGTATATATCTGATGTAATGAATGTAAAGTGAGTTTATCTTCAAAATCATATCAAATTATAAGATATAGATAACTCAGCAAAAGATCCCAAAACAAACTTAAAGGGATGAATTTACTGTCTACTCTCACTAGGTCCCTAAGTGCTGGCTTTAGTGTTTTCTCTTCAATTCATAGGTTTTGTCATCATCAAATAGGGGGAGATTGTTGAGTCCCCAAAATAATTAAGGATTTAATTATGACAAAACAATATTTATTTGCACTAAAGTGTTATGTGCAGCCAGCACAAGTTTGTTTATGTATAGTCAGCTAATATAGCTGTGTCGAGTGTTTAGTATGCTGCCTAGTCTATCAGTACAAGGTAGAAATGTATTCTTCGAATCAGCACAGGATGTGCACCCAGCAAATCAAGAATATCAAGTGACTCAGCATATGAAGGACCAGTAAGTCTGGATATCAGCATACAACACAAGACAGCCATGCTCCATTACAAGCATGATAAGTTTCCCTGAGTGGTCTACATCAAATGTACTATTCAACAGAAGTCGAAGACAAAGTTGAACAGAGAAGGACACGCGTTGGCGGCTGACAAGTGACCTTACAAGACCGCATGGGAATGCAGAAGTTTAACTTATGTGCAGACATAAGTTATCCGTTGTCAACACCTAGGGAACACAACATTCTATTTGTTTAATCAAATAGTGGTGCCAAACCGAATTGGGGTGTTCCTGCAAATAGCTACTAAAGAGGAAAGAAAGGGAGCACGCCTCCTTACACAATTGTCCCCTCAAGTACAGACATCCTATGTACCAGTGGACAATAGATCAATTACACGGTTAATAGAACTACTATATATATTGTTGTATCCACTATTGTAAAAACTAGTGGTGTGGGTTTATCTGTTAGAGTCCAAACCGTGTAATAGCTTTAGTTTATCTCTTAGCTATAATCTAGGTAATCTGTATCAACCAACTATCATTTCCGCCAAGGATAGTTGTGATTCTTTCTGATTTAATCAATAAAGAATAACCGTTGAAAATTACCTGTGACTCTATCTTATTTACTACAGAATACTAAACGTGTTTAACTGACTAGTTAATTAAGAAAAGAATTTTATTCACCCCCCCCCCCCTCTACAATACTCCTGTTGTTATTAAGGGACCAACAATGTGCCTAACAAACCCCATTCGAGAATTTGGAATGCTTTAGTACTTCGATTTAAATGGTGATTGTGATTGCCAATATTTATGGTATACTTGCGAGTATGCGGGGGATATTCTATATGCATTATGTTAATGTCAGTTACCAGGTGTTCATCATACGAATGATTTTTATACACTTGCGAGTTATGGAATAGATGGATTATGATAAACTAATGAACTCACCAACCCTTTTGGTTGACACTTGAAAGCATATTTATTCTCAAGTATGAAAGAAATCTTCCGCTGTGCATTTGCTCATTTTAGAGATATTACTTGGAGTCATTCATGACATATTTCAAAAGACGTTGCATTCGAGTCATTGAGTTCATCAAGATTATTATTAAGTCAATTATAGTTGGATATATTATGAAATGGTATGCATGCTGTCAACTTTCGATGTAAAGCAAGTTTGTCTTTTAAAAACGAATGCAATGTTTGTAAAATGTATCATATAGAGGTCAAGTACCTCGCGATGTAATAAACTATTATGAATCGTTTATAATCGTTATAGACTTCGTCCGAGTGGATATGAACGGGTCCATTCAGTTGGTATCAGAGCGGTGGTCTTAGCGAACAAGGTCTTGCATTAGTGTGTCTAACTGATAGTTGTTAGGATGCATTAGTGAGTCTGGACTTCGACCGTGTCTACATGTCAAAAGTTTTGCTTATCATTTCTAGTCGGAAATCATCTACTTATCATCCGTAGGAAATTACCTACTTATCGTTCTTAGTCTAGACACATCTTACTGCATTAATTGCATGAATAGTGTGTAGACAAAATTCATATCTTAGCGTATCTGTTACTGCTACCTTTGCCTGACAGCTTTCGAAATTTTATCTGTAATCTACGAAATCTTTTGCTCTATATATATAGATATTCTATGTAACTAGAATACCATTCGATAACCGAAAATATTTTATATCAAAAATCCTTTATTCAATCGTACGAAATGGAACTCGTCATTAGTTCAAGTCCCTCAAATTCCGACATGGATGGTCACCTAAGCTCCAAAAGTAGCGTCATCAGAATGAATCAACCAAATCAGCCATCCCCAATTCATCCAATGGGTTCGTAGTCGACTTAATCAATGGAGACGATAAGAAGGCGATCCTTTCTAAGCACCGAATTTCCCTCTTGGCGAAGAACCTGAAGCACTTACCGGTGAACCTATCTGAAACACCCTTTTCATCCTCATTTCCAGGGTAGCTCGACACGATTATATTCTATACACAATTCTAAACCTTATTCATCTACTCGTTCCGACCAACAATCATCCCGAAATAATGGAAGAAGTCAACGAGCTTCACGCTCGAGTAATCAATTTTGAGAATATGGTGCAAAGGTTACAAGCACCAGCAACAGCACTAGCAGCAACAATACTAACAACAACATCCGCATCCCACGCCTCGACATCAAAATCTGTACCTCGAGCATCAACGTCGTACGTACCATAGATACCAAGGAGTACTAATAAGAATCAACGATGAAGTATTGATTCATAACTTCATTGGATAACTATTAGGCAACAATTATATAATCTCTAAAGTTTTAGAGGTTATTTATTCTAGCTCAATCCAAAAAGCAAATGAGATTAATATCATATTAACTCATTAAATCCATATTACATCTGAAGAAAATATATGTATATATGTTTTCATAAAGATTGTAATTAAAAATTCTTTTGTATAAATTGTTAATGGTAAAAATATGTTAACGGGTAGGTAATACCCGAGGAATATTTAGATTTCACATTAATAAGTTACACTGTACATTCTTCGAATCTGATTCAACAGTCATTTACTATCCTATTTACATCCACAGATATACGTATCCGTTCATCGCAGAATAACCATTTTCATTCAATTTCATATTTGGATTTTGACCTATCAGAATCCAACAAGTGGCATAATGAAGAAAAAATTGGACAGAAATAAAATTTGTTAGAAACAAATAAATTAACTCTGAGAAATTTTGTTAAGAATCCACGCTAACTGTTCCTAGCTAATTGTTCCTAGCTAACTGATTACATTTTATTTATAGCAATTTATTTATCGCAATTTATATTCTCGCAATTTTATTTATCGTCATTTAATTTCTGTTATTTATTTTATGCACTTCAAATATCGGGACACGTATACAAGGTTTTGACATATCATATCGACGCATCTATATATATTATTTGGAATAACCATAGACACTCTATATGTTGTAATGCTCGAGTTCGTTATACAGGGTTGAGTTTGATTCTTAAATAATATATATACTTTGAGTTGTGATCGAGTCTGAGACATGTATATAATGGGTCACGATACGTATTAATTAATTCAAATATTATATATGAATTATTGAATTACTAACCGTGGACTACCAACATTGGACAATTAAAATGAATTAAAATATTAATTATAACATATGAAACTAAACAATTCTTCATGTTTGCCATTTGATTTCATCTTAAACCTCGTTTGCATATTGACAATTACAATCTGCGTTCAAACCTTTCATGATTCTTGAAAACACCTCAATCCAGAGGATGAACCAACCCCACTTCATCTACGGAAGGAAAGATTTATGCATATAGTTATGCATCTAAAAAACTCTCGGAGAGTGAGTAAACGTTTAACACATAGCCGTGCTAATTCCTTTGGCGTTGTTATTACCGAAAATAACTTTGCAATTCCTTTTCAAACTAGCCAATTTTGTCACAGCTCCAACAAAGATCAATTTTGACTTTCATTCGGATTAGCCTTATTATAACTTTGATATATAAGTCTGTCTTTCATCATCGTTACTGGAGAACCTTTTATGTTCCACCATATTACCATCAGCGTTTAATCATCTAAAAACACAAATCTCTTGAAACCACCTCGGATTGATAACCGATGATTCAGATATGGTAGCATTAAATGCAGAGGAAACAGCAAAATTGTAGATGGTCTAAACGGCCAAAAGTTTGAAAATAAAGAACGAAAAGTTGGGAATGCTCGATAGAAAATTTAGTACTGAAAAAATGGATTGAGCTAACCCTGAAGGAGACCGAGGACAAATACAAGGACCAAACTCAATATTCAAAGAATCCAGGTAATTCTGGATCCAATGAAATCTTCAGCAAATATCTTGCTCCGAAGTCATGTTAAATCTTGTGGAAAATCTTTCTTCATCAACCTTCGATCTTAGAAATTACAAAATATCATCATAAATATCTTCGATATTTCTGAATATATCTTCATAAATATTCTTGTCCGATATTATTTATCTCTTCGCGTTATCTGTGTTACATCATAAAAGAAACTATTTTAGTTTCTAAATTCTGAAACCTTTGAGTTTAAATTATGAATGTTTTTGAAGTAGTGTTGGGAACTGATGCATGATTTAGTATAATATAATGACACTTGATCAACGTGATTATATTACAGTAAGTCATGCTGAGTTTCTAATGAAACGTGATGATTCACAGACCATAACGTCATCATGTTCATGTTACATGACTGTTGCATTCTATCTAACCTATAAACATATCAAGAACACATTTTCTTGATAGTTCTATCCCTTCTCATGAATTCTAGTAACTTAACCAATCAAGATCGTGCTATTACAATTTATCTCTTAGAATATGATTCATGTTCATTCGAAACTTCATACCTACGAATTCTGGACCAATATTCGCTTAACTTAAAGTTGGGAAGAGGAAAACAAAAGGATGGAACTCCAAATTATAAAAGAAACGAAGAGAATGGATTTATAGTGAAATATCAGACAGAGCAATCGAAACAGATTATCTCATTTAACCAAAGAAGATCCCGATCTCCTTAGTTACCGAAGAATCAAATCTTTTAGATTTCGAAGATTTTCTTTAAATCCCTTGAATTCCAGAAATCAACCGTGACTACGTCACTGGTTAAGACGAACCTACATTTACTCATTTTCACACTTTTGTGATAGCTTCACTCGTACTCTTCACAAAAATGAATTGTTTTATCTATATTACTCAAAGATGATGAAACTCTAATTTTCAGCTCGTATGCGTCATGAAAACATATTTATTGTCATCCATTACCATTCCAATCAAATTTTGGGACGAAATTTCTTTAACGGGTAAGTACTGTGACGACCCGGAAATTTCTGACCAAATTTAAACTTAATCTTATATGATTTCGACACGATAAGCAAAGTCTGTAAAGTTGAATCTCAAAATTTTTGAACTATTTTTCATTTCTTAAATTACCCTGTGACTATTCCCGACGATTCACGAACAATTGTTGAACATAAACATATATATATAATAATAGTTAAGTTGCTATTATATATAAATTATATAAATATTGTATATTCAAATATGTCATTATATAACATAAGTATTGAATAATTTATAACATGTAAGGTTAATATATGAAATCTTACAAGTTAAAATATAGTTGTTATAGTAATATTATTATTACATTCATTATTATAAATAATATTAATAACAGTATTAGTTATATTATTATTTTCAATAGATAATATATAGATATGAATTTTAGTACATTTAATTTGTTATCTTTACTATATTATTATTATTATTCTTACTTTCATGATTATTATTATTATGAATAACTAAAAAATATCTTTTTATTTAAAATTATAAATCACTTTTATTATAATTAGAATTATTTTGATATTATTAATATTATTATTAATTCTATTCTTATTATTATTAGTATTTTATTTATATAATTATCAATTAATAATATTAGAAAATAATTATATAGAGAATAAATTCAGTTTCACATATCCATCAAACTGTGATAAATTTTTGTTCCTGTCTACAAGGTTGTTACATATCCATATCACCAATCGTACAATCTCAATCCAATCACTATCTATTTTTTTGCTCTTTTATATTTTTATATCCTGATGAATTCATCTCAAGTGGAATTTCTGTCCTTCTTGTCTGAATTGGTTAACCATCGACTTTAATTGGTAATACAAACAAGATCGATCAAATCACAGTGTCTGTATCAAATATTCGATTCCAATCCCTATTATCATATATACATATATATGTATACATATACGGTTATACACATCTGAGAAGGAGAATCAAATCCAAACACCTTAAACGAACTATCCATTTAACCATCTCTCCAATCTCCATAACTATCTTCATCATCATTCGATTACTTGTTACTACCACTTATACTTCTATCTCTATTAATCAAAGACACCCTAAACCAAAAACACCACCATGTACAAGCACCATAAACACCACTCTAATGTTTAATGTTTTCTGTTTCTTTTATTCATCTTGTTAACTGAACACCAACCATAATTCATCGTCTATTATTTTTTTTTCCTTTCTTCCGTGTAAAGTTGCCTGCTACTTGTTTCTGTTTTGAACCCACGAACGAACCAAACTTGATCACCCAAACTGCTGCAGCTGTTTGTTTTCTACCTTCTTGTTGCAGCTTGTGAAGCTGCGAAACATTTTCTTTCCTCTCCAACTTTCACAACGAATAAAATTAAATAAATGTTGAGATGATATTAAGAGCTTAATAAAGGCAAAGTGAGTGCTCTATCTTTTTCTGTGATGACCGACCAGTGGGTAGAGATACCCTCGTTTATTTTTTATTTTATTTTTTCGCTGTTACCAATTAAAAACCTAAATTGCCATTTTAAAATGATTTTCTTTTCCCTTGTTAGCCGACGTGTTTTTCCCACTAGTGATTTTATAATACAAAAGCTAAAGTTCCTGTCCTCCTTAATTGTTCATCGACTACTGCTATATTCTTGTTTTTTTGAAGGTAGTTAAATATTTCTATTATAAACAAATAAAGCTAGGCAACTTGCTTGTCACTTTTCCTGTTATCAAGATCAAACACCGATACTTTCTTTTCCTTTAAAATAAATATACGAGCTGATAAATTAAACCCTCAAGTGGGCCGTTAAATTTAACTGTTGGGTCAAATGATTCTCGCTTGGGTTGCTAGGTTTCAAAGCAGGCTATAATGATCTGTTTCCTTGGGCCGAATCTCTTTATGGTATTATTGGGCCGGGAGCTAACTGGTTTATGATGTTGGGCCGTTAACTTTTGAATCCATGCTTCCAATTTTCTGTTTACGTTGGAGTTTAAGAACGTGTAGTATAGGTGATGCGTGACGATGATTGTTGGATGATGACATGAAGGTGATAAAAGAAGGGGTCGTTAATGAACATAGAAGTGATATAGGTTGATATTGTAGATGGCGATAATGTTGATCTATTATGTGATAATAATTAATAATGATAAAATGATGATGGTAACTCATGAAAACATATTAATGATAATAGATGATGATGAAGCGGGTTAGACATTGATGATGAGGTAGGTTGATAATGAAGATGATTATATGGTTATATGATGATGGTTACAAATCATTTATGTGATGATGAATATCACGATGATGATTGTGATGTTATCATGATCATGATGTCGGGGTATGATATTGACGAGAGTGATTTTAGGATAATTAAAATATTGATGTTTAAGTTAAGATGATGATGAAGATATTATGATATGCCAATAATGGATCAAAATAATAAATGGTATGAATTAGAACAGAAAAACAGTTACGGACAAATGGTTAAGAGAGTTATCGGGTTAGCGGGACGTCGCGGGTTCAAACCCGGACTTGGGCATTTTTAAGGACTACTTCTTTGAGGTTTTTTTCTATTATTATTATTATTATTATTATTATTATTATTATTATTATTATTATTATTATTATTATTATTATTATTATTATTATTATTATTATTATTATTATTATTATTATTATTATTGTTATTATTGTTATTATTATTATTATTATTATTATTATTATTATTATTATTATTATTATTATTATTATTATTATTATTATTATTATTATTATTTATTATTGGTTAATATTAAGTAATTGTTATTTTTACCAATATTAGGAATAAGATTATTAGTATAATTAATATTATTATCATTTTTATTAAAATTATTATTATTACTAACATTATTATTATTATTCTTACTACTATTATTTTTATCATTTTTATTATTAAAATTATCATTATTATTATTATTATTAGATTTATCATGATTCTTAGTATTATTTTTATCATTATTATTATTAGTATTATTAAATTATTAATATATCAAATAAAGATTTTTCTATATAAAAAATAATAATATATTTATTACATAAACCATGACTATATTAATATTTTTGTAATAAATATTAACTACCTAGCTAAAGTATATAAAAATAAATATATCTAATTAAGTTATTAATGAAACATTAAAATAACAACTATATCACTAAAATACATAAATTTGTTCGAATACCATAATATGTGTTAATATATATATACATGATATAGGTTCGTGAATTCGAGGCCAACTTTGCACTTGTTCAATGACGTTATATGTATTTTTACTACGAAATACAGTATTGTGAGTTTCATTTGCTATCTTTTTAAATGCTTTTGTAATATTTATTTTTGGGACTGAGAATACATGCGCTATTTTATAAATGTTTGACGAAATAGACACAAGTACTTAAAACTACATTGTATGGTTGGATTATTAAACCGAATATCGCCCCTTCAAGTCTGGTAACCTAAGAATTAGGGAAATGGCCCCTAATTGACGCGAATCCTAAAGATAGATCTATAGGGCTAACAAACCCCATTCTAGAATTTGGAATGCTTAAGTACTTCGATTTAAATGGTGATTGCAATTGCCAATATTTATGGCATACTTGCGAGTATGCGGGGGATATTCTATATGCATTATGTTAATGTCGGTTACCAGGTGTTCATCATACAAATGATTTTTATACACTTGCGAGTGTATGGTTATCTATAAAATGAAATCTTGTGGTCTATTAAAATTATGGAATGGATGGATTATGATAAACTAATGAACTCACCAACCCTTTTGGTTGACACTTGAAAACATGTTTATTCTCAGGTATGAAAGAAATCTTCCGCTGTGCATTTGCTCATTTTATAGATATTACTTGGAGTCATTCATGACATATTTCAAAAGATGTTGCATTCGAGTCATTGAGTTCATCAAGATTATTATTAAGTCAATTATAGTTGGATATATTATGAAATGGTATGCATGCCGTCAACTTTCGATGTAAAGCCAGTTTTGTAACAACTCAACCCATTATACAAACAAACACGCGTAAATAATTTTTTTTTTTAAAATAAGCCCAGTTCAGCATATGGAGCGGCGCGCCCCAAGGTGAAGCGGCGCTCCAAAGTGGTCTGTCCACTTTCCCATTTTTTTGATTAAAGATCTTCCGCTTCCCAACACTTTTAGTCAAAACGCTTTTCACAACATATTCAAATATGTAAAACTAACACATTTCAATAATAAAACAAGTTTTACGAACATGGGCCCACATATGGCCGAAATACGAATTTCGTACAAAAATATAAGTTTCCACCGAATTAGTTTAAATTCCAAACGACCCTAGAGCATGATGTTTGGGGGTTAAACTACCCAACTCTCGGTCAAACTTCAAAATCTATCACATCAAAAGCGTCCCCTATCAAAACAAGCGGGAAATCTCTAGTCCAAACGAACGCCCTTACCCTTATCCACACCTGAGGCTATAAAAAGGTAAACAACGAGAGGGTAAGCAAAGCTTAGTGAATGCAATAATTATATCCATATATATATATATATATATATATATATATATATATATATATAATATACCTACTTGCATTCACTTACACATATACCGCACACACGCTAGCAATACAATTAGCATACCATCACATGTACAAAGCTAATAATCTCCAATAATCGCATCTAACGTAATCAACAACATATAATCGACATAATACAATATGCTACAAAACAAAACACAACCATGGTTAACCATTCTCCCATCATGGTGCTACCGGCTCTTTGTGTAAGACCCAGTTTTTCTAAGTTATATTGGACGCCGTCCAAATAGGTCGGACGCCATCCCGTTGTAAAGGGCTGGACGCCGTCCAGAAATTGGACGCTATCCAGATTAGCACGCAGGACAGCTATTTTGTTTTTAGATATTTAAAGTGGGTATTTTGATAATTTTACTTGGGGGCCAAATTTAAGGCCTTAGATCAGTTGGTAGAGCTTCATTTACTCCATTTACAACCACCAAACTTCATCCACTTCAATTCTAGAGAGAGAGTGTGATTCAAGTGTGAGAAAGCTCAAATAGAAGAGGAAGAAGCTTGTTTCGGGTTAGAACTCGAGCATTAAAGTTGTTCATCTCCTCACTAGCTACGTTTTGATTGTGGTGGTAAGTCCTAAACTTGATTTTCTTAGTTTAAATTGTTTAAGGGTTAGGGTTTGGGCTAGTGTTGAACATTAAAACCCATTTGTTAGTGATTTGGGGATTTTTAGGTAAGTTTGGGTCATGACGACTCAAAGATGACTAACCAAGGGTTATGAAATGTTAAAGGTGTTTATGAGTCTTAAATTGGTTAGTTAACCACTAGCACACCTAGATGTTATGTAAATGGGTGCTATTTGGGTATGTGGTGACCCGAATGGGTGTGAAAACCTCGAATGGGTAAAACGGGTCTTTTGATGACCTAAGTTGTCTTGTTAGTGTGGAAATGAGATAACATTGTGATTAAATGTGTATTAAGACCATAAATGGCTAGAGTTAGGGTTTTTAGTGAAGTTGACCCATAATTAGGGTTAAGTGTGCAAATGGGTCGAAATTACACCCAGGGTCAAAAAGACTCTAGAATGTTGAATGAGTTGGTTGACCCACTTGAGTTGTGATTGATTATGTGCTAAATGTAATAGGTACTTTACATTGAAGGTTCATAAGCTAGGTTATCTTTCACTAGAGACTTTGAGGTGAGTGGAATAAGTATACATGTACGTATATGGTGTGTTTATTTGTATAAATGGATATGTGTTGTCCAAGTTAGTGATATATGCGTTGTACACTAATGGTTTTATAAATGGATATGTGTTGTCCAAATTTAGTGATATATGTGTTGTACACTAACGATTGTATAAATGGATATGTGTTGTCCAACTTAGTGATATATGTGTTGTACACTAACAATTTTATAAACGGATATGTGTTGTCCAAGGGTTAGTGATATATGTGTTGTACACTAACGGTTGTTATGAACACCGGTGGGAAATTGAGTACCATTCCTCTTGCGATTGGTTAACCATGGCTGTGTGATTTGGGTATTAGCATATTTAATTATGAACTATATGCTATTTTTGTCGCTAGCTCTTTATGTATTGCAGATATTGGTTTATGCATGTCGGTTGCATAGTTGTCGAATTGCTAGCTTGAATCCGTTATTGTATAAGTGAATGCAAGTAGATAGATTATATATGCATATGTATAACTATTGCACTACTAAGCTTTAGCTTACCCTCTCGTTGTTTATCTTTTTAGGCTCGGGCTCGGATAAAGGCAAGGGCATTCAATTGGATTAGTAGTCTCCCGCTTGTTTGGTTAAGGGATGCTTTTGGGTACTTAGCTTTTGGAAGTTCGGCCAAGACTTGGGTAGTTTAACCCCAAACACCATGCTCTAGGGGTCGTTTGGAATTTAAAATCTAATGGTCGAAACTTGTAATTTTGAACGAAACGCATAATTCGGGCCGATGCGGGCCCGGTGATGTAAAACTTGTTTTAATGATGAAAACCTCTTAGTTTAATATATTGTGGTATGTTGTGAAAAGGTTTTCGTTTAAAAGTGTCGGGAAGCGGGATTTCTGCTCGTGTAAGTTGGACCCTGGAACAGCAGCTGGAAGGCAATTTAGACGCCGTCCAGATCTTCTGGACTCCGTCCCACCTTTCATTGCTGGACGCCATCCAGATATCTGGACGCCGTCCAGATATGCTGCACCAGAAAAAAAAAAATTTAGTGTGTTTTGGGTAAAGCGAAGTTGGGTTGTTACAAGTGGTATCAGAGCATGGTCTAAGGGATTTAGGCGACTTGAGATAGGTGCCTAGACTTAGACTTTAATATGTATGCGAGTTATGTAGGACTTGTAGAACTTTGGGTCGGACCGAGTGTTGGTTAGTGCATAGGATTATGTGAACTAACCTTGTGCTAATATTTTGTGTTGTGTTTAGCAATCATCAAGCTATATATACGTTGTACTAGCAAGTTAATGCGACGTGCTCGTGTAACAATGATTAGCTACCATTGTTACGGGTGCAAATCGTGTCAAACAAGTAATGTACGACGAATGTTAAGCAAGATGGGGTAGTGTGGTGTATATGTATATACATAGGTGTTTAGTCCTTCCATTTCGTTGTTTAATCTTTTCCGTTTTATAGAATGAAGATGAGAAATGGACACGACACCAATGACGGAAGTACGAGTGAGGACGTTGAGTTCACGGCCAAAGTTGAGGCCATCTTTAAACGTCAAAAGGCGGAGTTTCTCGAAGATGTTCCTAGACACGATTGACGAGCAACTAGTCAATGTGGTAAAGGAGCAAGTTAAGGCCGTTCTTCAAGAGGATAATGTGGGGAGACGGGACTTCTTCTATAAAAATTTCAAGGACTCTCAACCTCCCACCTTCGACGGTGAACGGGACCCACTTAAGAGTGCCCGTTGGATCTCCGATATGGAGGTGGCTTTTCGTACATGTGAATGTCCAAAAGACGAGATATGGTTGTAGCATGTTAAGAGGTGATGCTAACTTGTGGTGGGACGCGAAAATCCAACTTTATGGTGAAGAACAATGCATGGAATTCACTTGGGATGAATTCAAGAAGGAGTTTTTCGATGATTACCGAACTTCGGCCGATCTTACAAGGCTTAAGGATGAGTTACGTTCCTTGAGGCATGGGTCAATGGATTTGAACACTCTCAAATCCATGTTTTTATCTAAGACCCAATTTTGCCCGGAGTATGTCGGGAATGATAAGATGTTGAAGGAAGATTTTTATCGAATCTTGAATGATAATTATCAAGAGAAAATTAGTGTGAACGTGGTGAAAAACTTTGATGAGTTGTTCAATATGGCGAAAGGTTTTGAGGCGCTCGTGTTAAGAAAGGGTGGTTTTACTTTTGGTAAGAGGAAGTTCGAGAATTCGAGTCAATCGAACTTTTCCAACAAAAAGAACAAGAAGGGTTCCGAAAGTGTTAATAACGTGAAAAAGGGTGGTCCCGGTGGTCATGTGGTCACTTGCTATACTTGTGGGCAAAAAGGACACATGGCTCGTGATTGTCCAAATGCGCCGAACAAAGTTACATGTTACAATTGTGGTAAAGAAGGGCACAAAAGGCCCGAGTGTCCCGAGTTGCGTAATGATAATGTTAAGCGTCTAGAGAAGGCGGCGGGTACGGCTAGGGGTCGCAACTATTTAATGACCAATGATGAAGTCAAACAATCCAACGAAGTTGTCTCAAGTACTTTCATGGTTAATTCTAATCTGGCAAGGATTCTATTTGATAGTGGTGCAAATTTGTCGTTTGTGTCTCCAAAATTTGTGCCTAAACTTAATAAACCGTTAGCTAAGTTAAGTCTTCCGGTAGAAGTTGAAATAGCGGACGGCAAGACGGTGCTAGTGGTTGATGTGTGTAAAAATTGTGACGTCGTTTTTGGTGCCGAAAACTTTAAGATTGATCTTATCCTGATGACTTTGGGTGATTTTGATATCGTGGTTGGTATGGATTGGCAAAATCATAATAGAGCCGATATTGCATGCCATGAAAAATATATTCGAGTGAAGACCCCTAGTGGGGGAGAGTTAATTATTCACGGTGATAAACGAAGAAGACTTGTGCCGATATGCACTTTTACGCGGGTACATCGCTTTCTTGTTCGTGGTGGCATGGCTTTTCTTGCCCATGTTGTTGATACTCGTGATGAGCCACCACCCATTCGTGAAATTCCGGTGGTTAGTGAATTCGAAGATGTTTTTTCCGGACGAGTTACCGGGTGTTCCGGCGGAAAGACAAGTTGAATTTCGCATTGAGTTGGTTCCGGGGGCTACCCCCATTGCTAAAACTCCTTATAGTTTGGCGCCATTGGAAATGCAAGAGTTGTTAAATCAAACCCAAGAGCTAATTGAAAAGGGTTTTATCCGACCGAGTGCTTCGCCATGGGGCGCTCCGGTTTTATTTGTGAAAAAGAAGGATGGTAGTATGCGGATGTGCATCGATTACCGGGAGTTGAATAAAGTGACAATCAAGAATCGTTATCCATTGCCTCGGATTGACGATTTGTTTAACCAACTCCAAGGTGCTACGTATTTCTCTAAGATTGACCTACGGTCCGGCTATCACCAAATGCGGGTCCGTGAGGAAGATGTTGAGAAAACGGCTTTTTGAACGCGTTATAGGCATTATGAGTTTGTAGTTATACCTTTTGGTCTTACGAATGCACCGGCGGCATTCATGGATCTTATGAACCGAGTGTGCCAACCTATGTTGGATAAGTCTGTAATAGTGTTCATTGACGACATACTTGTCTATTCGAAGAGTATGAAGGAACATGAACATCATTTGTGGTGTGTGTTAAAGACGTTGTGAAAGGAGACGTTGTATGCTAAATTCTCCAAATGTGAATTTTGTCTAAGGGAAGTTCAATTCCTTGGCCACATTGTGAACGAAAATGGTATTCAAGTAGATCTGGGGAAGATCGAGACGGTGAAGAGTTGGAGACGACCGAATACGCCTACGAAAATCCGAAGTTTTCTCAGATTGGCCGGTTATTATCGTCGGTTTATCCAAGACTTTTCTAAGATCGCTTCTTCGTTGACGAAATTGACGAGGAAGAACGCGAGGTTTATTTGGGAGAACGAACAAGAAATTGCTTTTCAATTGTTAAAAGAAAAGTTGTGTCAAGCTCCGGTGTTAGTATTGGTGGAAGGTGCGAAAGACATGACGGATTATTGTGATGCTTCGCTAAATGGGCTCGGGTGTGTTCTAATGCAAAGAGGTAAAGTCATCGCTTATGCCTCTCGACAATTAAAGGAACACGAGACGAGATATCCGACTCATGATGTTGAGTTGGCGGCGGTTGTGCATGCATTGAAAATTTGGCGCCATTACTTGTATGGTGTCAAGAGTATGATTTATTTGGATCATAAGAGTTTGAAACATCTCTTTAACCAAAGAGATTTGAATTATCGTCAACGTAGGTGGATGGATGTGGTAAAAGATTATGATTGTGAGATACTCTATCATCCGGGCAAAGCGAATGTGGTAGCGGATGCGTTAAGTTGAAAGAGTCATCACCCGGCGTTACGATTGGGATTGTCACGTATGATTATTACTAACGATTTTCTTGAGAAACTTGGTGTGATTCAAATAGAGGCTTACGTACACAACAAGCATGCGGAACGAATAGTGGGGCAATTGGAGTTCGTTACTATGGGCTCGCGTGGTTTGTTATCTTTTCATGAAAGAGTGTGGGTGCCTAAGATGGGGGATTATCGACGAGTGCTACTTGATGAAACACATAAGTCAAAGTATTCCATTCATCCGGGCGCAACAAAAATATATCTTGATTTAAGGAAAGAGTATTGTGGCCGGGCATGAAACGTGATGTTGTTAAGTATGTTGAGCAATGCGTCACGTGTTTGCAAGTTAAAGCTGAACACCAAAAGCCGTATGGTAAGTTACAACCGTTAGAAATCCTGAAGTGGAAATGGGAGCACATTACCATGGATTTTATCACAAAGTTACCTAAAATGGCGAGAACCCAATTTGATTCAATTTGGGTGATAGTTGACCGATTGACAAAAAGTGCTTTGTTTCTTCCCATTCGGGAAGCGATATCGTCGGAGACCTTGGCTAAATTGTTTATCAAGGAAGTAGTTGCTCGACATGGGGTTCCTATATCTATTATTTAGGATCGAGATACCCGTTTTACATCTCGGTTTTGGGAAAAGTTTCATGACGATATGGGTACACAATTAAAATTGAGCACGGCATATCATCCTCAAACGGATGGTCAAACCGAACGTATGAATCAAACATTAGAGGATATGTTACGGGTGTGTATTATTGATTTCGGTGGTAGTTGGGATGAGCACTTGCCTTTGGTGGAATTCTCGTACAATAATAGTTATCATACTAGTATCGAGATGCCACCTTATGAGATGCTTTATGGGCGAAGATGTCGAACTCCGATTTGTTGGGGTGAGATTGGTCAAAGAGAAATCGGGAGTACCGATTTGGTCTTAGAAATGAATAGCAAGATTGATGTGATTCGGGATCATTTGAAAAAGGCGCAAGATAGACAAAAGTCGTATGCCGACAAGCGTATACGAATGATCGAATTTCAAGAAGGTGACATGGTGATGCTTAAGGTTTCGCCATGGAAAGGTATTATTCGGTTTCAAAAACGGGGAAAGTTAGCTCCTCGATTTATTGGTCCTTTTAAAATTTTAGCTCGTGTTGGTGAAGTCGCGTATCGTTTGGAATTACCCGAAGAGATTGCGGGGATCTATAATATATTTCATGTTTCCCATCTCCGTAAGTGTCTTGCGGATGATTCATCATGGGTGCCATTAGACGAGATTAAGCTAAACAATAAGTTAGAGTATATTGAGGATCCGATTGCTATACTCGATGAGAAGGTCAAAAGGTTGAGAAATAAAGAAGTTAGGACTTTTAAAGTTCAATGGCATCATAGTAAAGGCTCCAAGTTTGCTTGGGAGCCCGAAGAGTTTGTATTGGTATATCTTCCTGCTTGTCATGCGGGTTGGATCGCGAGGTCACAATCCGGTTCAAGTGGGGGAGAGTTGTAAGAACCAGTTTTTCCAAGTTATATTGGACGCCGTCCAAATAGGTGGGACGCCGTCCCATTGTAAAGGGCTGGATGCCGTCCAGAAATTTGGACGCCGTCCAGATTAGCTGGCAGGACAGCTATTTTGTTTTTAGATATTTAAAGTGGGTATTTTGGAAATTTCACTTTGGGGCCGAATTTAAGGCCTTAGATCAGTTGGTAGAGCTTCATTTACTCCATTTACAACCTCCAAACTTCATCCACTTCAATTGTAGAGAGAGAGTGTGATTCAAGTGTGAGAAAGCTCAAATAGAAGAGGAAGAAGCTTGTTTCGGGTTAGAGCTCGAGCATTAAAGTTGTTCATTTCCTCACTAGCTACGTTTTGATTATGGTGGTAAGTCCTAAACTTGATTTCCTTAGTTTAAATTGTTTAAGGGTTAGGGTTTGGGCTAGTGTTGAACATTAAAACCCATTTGTTAGTGATATGGGGATTTTTGGGTAAGTTTGGGTCATGAAGACTAAAAGATGACTAACCTAGGGTTATGAAATGTTAAAGGTGTTTATGAGTCTTAAATTGGTTAGTTAACCACTAGCACACCTAGATGTTATGTAAATGGGTGCTATTTGGGTATGTGGTGACCCGAGTGGGTGTGAAAACCTCGAATGGGTAAAACGAGTCTTTTGATGACCTAAGTTGTCTTGTTAGTGTGGAAATGAGATAACATTGTGATTAAATGTGTATTAAGACCATAAATGGCTAGAGTTAGGGTTTTTAGTGAATTTGACCCATAATTAGGGTTAAGTGTGCAAATGGGTCGAAATTACTGATGTTATGCGAGGTGTATATAAGATAGCTTTATATTTTAGCAGGAAATACTATTAAATACGATACAATTTTACACAAGATATTTATTTATTTAGAGAATGGATATACTTAAACCTTGCTACAACACTTATAGGCAGTGTACCTAATCGTACAGTAGTGTAGTTTTTAGTAAGTCCGGTTCGTTCCACAGGGAAATCTTTAAACAAAGCTTAACGCTATATTAGTTTACTTTTATAAAAATACAAATATATATATATAAGTAATATTATTATTATAAAGGGGGGTTTTTACCGTTTAATGACTGGTTTGTCGATTTTAAAACTTTAGTCGCAGTTAAAACCAAATGTAAAATAATAAATAAATACAAGACTTAATTTAAAGCGTAAAGTAAATAACGATAATGAAATTGTGAATAATAAAAGTGCGGTAAAATAAACTTGCGATAATTAAAAAGTAATTAAAAGTGCAATTAAATACAATAACAATAAAAATGCGATAATTAGAAGTGCAATTAAATATAAAATAAAGGAAATTAAATAAGAAATAAAAGAATTATGCTCATTTAAACTTCCGTAACCATGATGTTTGACGTGTTGATTTTAGTTTTATGCCCATGGGTTAATTGTCCTTTGTCCTGGATTATTTAATATGTCCGTCTGGTTTTTGTCCATAACAGTCCATCAGTCATAAATATAAAGTGCGAGTGTCCTCATCAAATTATCCTTATACCCGAAATTAAATATTCCAACTAATTGGGGACTTAAACTGTAACAAGGTTTTATTACATTGTTTAATAATTACACCAGAATGTCGACTGAGTGTAACCCAAGGTTTTAATACTTTGTTATCAATTATGCCAAGTGTCCTTGTACATAATTTCACCCCTGTTTTAATAATTCTTGTGGCTATTAATCCATTCCCGTGTCCGGTTAAATGAACGATTATTCGTACATATAAATACCCCGCCCATCGTGTCCGATCGAGTGTATATGGTAATTTATATGGACGCCCAATTGTAAATCTTTATATTAACATTAACAAACTATCATTTAGTTAAACAAATATAAAGCCCATTAATAGCCCATAGTCTAATTTCCACAAGTGTCGTTCTTTTGTCCAAACCCCAATTATGGTACAAAGCCCAATTACCCAATTTTAGTAATTAGCCCAACATCATGATTACTTCGGATTAAATAAGCATAATAATAACGTAGCTACGAGACATTAAATTAAAAAGGTTGAACATAACTTACAATGATTAAAAATAGCGTAGCGTTACACGGACATAATTTCGACTTACACCCTTACAACATTCGCTAACATACCCTTATTATTAGGATTAAAATTAAAATTAAAATTAAAATATAAATTATAAATATAAATATAACGTATATAGATGGATGGATATATTTGATGATAAATTGATCAGAATTCGTTGGGCTTTATAGGGAGTTTCAGTTTTTGGGGCTCCGCGACTCGCGGCCCATTCCTTCTTCAAACTCCGCGAGTCGCGGAGATCGTTTTCACAGCTCACCCACATTTGGCTCTTTGTTTACCGACGGTTTATTATATAAATATAATATATATATAATTTATATAATTAATTATATATTATATTATATTTATATACATAGTTAACTTGCAATTTTTAGTCCGTTGCGTCGAGCGTTGAGAGTTGACTCTGGTCCCGGTTCCGGATTTTCGAACGTCCTTGCGTACAATTTTATATTTTGTACTTTGCGTTTTGAATCTTTTACTCTTGTAATTTCGAGACGTTTCTTATCAATAATTGGAACCTCTTTGATTGTATTTTGTACTTTTGAGCTTTTTGGACCTTTGCGTCTTCAATTCATCGAATCTGTCTTTTGTCTTCACCTTTTATTATTTAAACGAATATCACTTGTAAATAGAACAATTGCAACTAAAAGCTTGTCTTTCTTGAGGAATAATGCTATGAAATATATGTTCATTTTTAGCATTATCAAATATTCCCACACTTGAGCGTTGCTTGTCCTCAAGCAATATAGTCTTGAAATACTAGAATCACTTCTTTATTCTTCACACTTTGTACATCAGTGATTTCTTTACGGCGGTATAAACAATGGTAGTAACAATATGGTTTACAGTCCCACATGACTATAAAATTTAGATCCATTAAGGAAATTGGATCTTTATGAAAACATTTGATCTTTTGAAAATTAAATCTAGCTTTTACCCTAGATAAGTTTTCCGGAATAACCCTTCACCGGTGTTTGC
Organism: Rutidosis leptorrhynchoides; assembly: GCF_046630445.1. Taxonomy (NCBI): domain Eukaryota; kingdom Viridiplantae; phylum Streptophyta; class Magnoliopsida; order Asterales; family Asteraceae; genus Rutidosis; species Rutidosis leptorrhynchoides. The sequence goes on from NC_092337.1 coordinate 253,642,069, forward strand.
AAATTATTTTTGTGGGTTTGGTGGGTTTCAGATTTGAAAATTTTAGTTCAAAACTTGTGGCTTTGTGTCACCCACTTGCTAACCTTGTATTAGGAAAGCAACACGTCCAGTATACTTGCTCCGTATATTACCTTTCGGTAAACTACCGTCCGGTTGTAAAGGAAAGCATTGAACAAGCAACTGTTAAGGCAATGTCCCCTGACATGCTTTTAATTATGGTCTATAACGTGTCGGACGCAATTACTATCCTTTGTAGGAGCAATAGTAAAGCTCACCCTTTTAATTTGTCGGTCTGGCACAAGGTCCTGTCTTTAACCATGCTATGCAACCACCGTTCTTACGGTTGACACCCGATTTGGTTCAGGTGACCTAATGAATTCCAGGTGAATTTCTAGGATTTTACGTTCAATGGTAATGAACGCATTGAAAATGGTTTTTCAGAAAACAAATCGGTTTGTAATTTTGATCAAAATATTTTCTCGTTTAAGCTCGAGTTTAGATATCATTGAATTCCATGAGTTTGAATTCTCAATCTTTAAGGTCAATCTCAAGGATTGAGTAATATCAGTCTTAAAAGCTGATTTTTTATCTTTTAAGGAGATTATCCTTTCTGGGGATTTGATTCATTAGTCTTATCCAGCTAATTTGCATGGTGCCCCCATTTTACGAGATAAATCCTTCTCATGGTTAGGATAAATCTAACCACTTGGCGACCCTGTTTAATGCTGAGGTCCGTGGATTTTCTGCTGATTTTAGTGATGACTTTTCTAGATTTTTCGTCAACCTACAGCTGGTCTGGACGACAACTTCTTGACCTAAATCAAGAAACGCGTGTCTTTTTCGGAAGACTTTACTTCCTTTTAATGATGGAATTGATTCATCGTGTAGATCCATCTTTCTTACAGTAAATCAGGTAAAAATTTTTAGTTTAGTCCAAAGCAAAAGTATTTTCAGTTATTTGTACAAAAATATGTGACATATGTTTTGAATAACTTGGAGAATTTTCCCACACTTGGCTTTTATTTTCCTTTTTATTGTCCTCTATTCCATTTTAAATGAATTTTAACATTTTGGTTTGTTTCTCAATTTTTGTCCTTTTCGAGGTAACAATAATTTCGGTGTTAACACCTAGTTTTATCGTTCATAAATATGTATAAACATGATTTTGAGTTCATTTAGTTGAAAATTTTGAAAAAATTTACTAGAATTGGGTAGTCAGTATATAAGACTAGGGCTGTTCTTTATTATCAGAGAGCACTAGATTCTAATACAACTACTACTTTACTAGTATTTCTAATGGTAACCAAGTGTATAAAGTAAAAATTTTAAAATCCGAAAGAATTTAACCCCTTCCCACACTTAAGATCTTGCAATGCCCTCATTTGCAAGAAATCAGTAACAATTTAAATTATTGAGGGTGATTTGTGTGAAAATGATTAAATTTTACCAAAGTTTCCAAACATATTTGTGTTTGCTTGCTGAATGATAAATGGTGCATATCATTTGTTCATTCCGTCTTGTTGTTATTTCACATATATTTTGCATCTTGTCGTCAAAATTAGTTGCTTTTGCTGAACTTAATGCCAGTCTTTGAAAATGCGTTGTTTTGCCCTGTTGTGTACATAAGATAAACTGCAAACATATATACATATTTTTGAAGTTTGGTATATTACCCACATTCAAAAATTATTAAAATCTAAGAATAAAAGTTAGAAAATTATAAAAACTATTACAATATTAACATAAGTATTAAACGTATCAACATTACAAATTACAAAATAAATAAAACTAAGTAGACTAGGGATGATACTGATACCAGTAGGGGTTCCATGCATAACCATAGGTGCTATAAAATGCTTCGGCTAGGTTATACGTAGGATACGGTGGTTGAATCTCTATAGACCAGGGAGGGAATATGGGCGATGGAGTAGGAATATAGTTTCTACCTATATGTTGGCAATAAGATATGATTTGGTTTTGATGAACTTGCCAATCTTCAAATGCTCTATGTCTAGCATTTTCATACTCTTGTGAAGCTATAAACCTTTGCATTTCTGCCATTTCATTTCCCCCTCCTACATTACCTTGCTGTTGGTTTCTCTCAACCTGTGGATGTCTACCATGGTATTGTACTGCGGCGTTATTTCGCCTCTTCAAAACTTTTGCACCATGGTATACATTTAAACCTATTGTATCGCGGGGTTCTGGTTCTTCGACTAATAATCCCCCCCGACTTATATCCACACCGAGATATTCAGCAATCAAAGTAATAAATATACCACCTCCTATTATGCTATGTGGTCTCATCCCCCTAACCATAGCTGATAAATAATAACCCACACAATAAGGTATACTTACAGCGCTTTGTGGGTCTCGAATACACATATGGTAAAACAAATCCTGTTCATTTACCTTTTCCTTATTCTTACCTCTTTGTGTAATCGAATTAGCTAAAAACCTATGAATTACTCTTAACTCTGCTCTATCTATATCCAAATAAGAGTAATTTCCCCCTTTGAATCGGTGATGGCTTGTCATTTGACTCCATACACCATGTGTATCAAAATTTTCATCTATCTTTCTACCATTTAGTATCAACCCTCTACAATCGGCAGATGCTAACTCCTCAGGCGTGTATATACGTAAAGCCTGAGCCATGTCTAGTAAAGACATGTGGCGCATCGAACCTCCTAACAAAAATCTAATAAAAGATCGATCGGTTAAACTAGCTACCCGATCATTTAATTCTATACTACACAACAATTCTTCACACCATACTTTATATACAGGTCTACGCATGGTGAATAAACGTACCCAGTCGTTAAAAGTAGAATTACCATACCTCTGTGCAAGTAATTCCCTAATTGGCCCGGCCAATTCTACAGCTTCTAATGGTCCCCATTCTATGACCCTAGGTACCTCAACAACTTTAGAATGAAGAGTATGCAAACCCCTTTGGTATTTTGGATAATCTATCCAAAGTCTGTCAAATCTCAGGTTCGGGTGCAAATCTTCCAAGTGCATATCAGAAAATGTCATGACTGGATGAGGTATATCTTGTTTGTAGTAGTTATCCACCTCCTATTGTTCCGCATTCTCAGCAGTAGCATTGCGAGTTTGGGATGAAGATTCACCCCTTTCAGTCTGCAAAACACATCAAACACAATTTTTGTGCATCCAAATATGCATTAGTGTCAGCAAAATCATCAATCAAAATAATTACAATGACATGATCAATTTATATCAAACTTAAGCTCATTTTCATATTTTCATCAAATCTACACTTTTTCAAATAAGCATATACGAAAATGTTCGCCAAGTTCATAAGCATTCAACTCAAATAACATGTCAAAATAATCATTACTAGCAATTAAACAAGTTTCAAATGGCATTATCTCTCAAAAATCAAGTTCATGAATTTTAGACTTGAAAAAGTCCACTTTAATTCTCAAAATCATGTTTAGGCTCAAAGTTTGGATCATTTAACTACCTAAACATGTTACACTACTTAATTTAGCAACAATTCATGACAAAAATCGGCCATAACCTGTTTATATCAAAAAGCCCCAAATTTGCTCAAGAACACAAACCCTAGATTACTCAAAATTTGAAGTTTAAGGCTTCTAATCAAGTTAAATAGCATCAATCTAGGTTATACAAGCATAATACATAAGCAATTGAAGCATAATTAAACTAAAAAGCATCAAAATTGAATTGGGTATAAAATTGCTCAAGAACACTAATTTTCGGATTAAATGGTGTTTAGGTGTAGAAATTTACCGTTTTTCTTGAGTAATTCCTTGATAGCATCCTTCTTAACATGATTTTAGTAAAAGATTTGATGATTAACGGTTAAAAATTGTGATTTTGGGGGTGTTTTCTCGGGTTTTTTTCGGGTTTATTTTCGCTGTATGTTTGAGTTGTGGTGTGGACTGATCAGTTCAGATCGATTTTATTTTTTTCTATATTTTGGTCCTCCCGTGAGTCGCGGGGTTTGGTAGCCTCAAACACCGCGAGTCGAGGTGTTTTTTTTTATATAAAATCTTAACTTAATAAACAAATATAAAATAAATTTAAAATTTTGTTTTCCTTTGTTGTTTAGGACGAGGTCGTTTCGGATCGATGTCCTAGTCCGTCCTTCGACAAAATTTTAAAATTTGTCTTTTTCAAGCGATTATTTTTAAAGCTTAGATTTTTGGGTTTTTTAATGTTTTTGGCATACTTTAATTCAATAAGATTAAAAATAATGATAATAAAAGTTCTCGTCCCTCCCTCGGTTAAAGCAATTTCGGTTCAGAGACCTAGTCTTCAACTTACGACGAATTTTAAAAATCATATTTTTAACTTAGCGAAATAAAGTAAATTTTTGTTTTTAAATTCACACAACTTAAATTTGAAATGCATAAAATTCAAAATTAATATTAAAAATTCATACCAAACTTAAATTTAAAAATTCATAAAAATAAAATTCACACCAAACTTAATTTAAATTTTTATATTATAAATTCACACCAAACTTATATTAATTTTTCGAATATTTATAATTTTAAATATATTGATTTTACAAAGTGTACAATATTAATTTAAAATTTATATATTAATTTTAAAAACATGGTAAATATAGAATTAAAAATCTTTTTGGCTTTTTATCCCACTTTAATCAATCAAATATTTTCAAAAATATACGCCCCTCTTTTCGGTAAAGTAATTTTGGTTCCATGACCTAATTTAACTCATGACGAATTTTTGAAATATTTTGGGTTGATTGATTAAAGATATTTATACCTTAAGAATAAACGTTAAATTTCGCAGTGATGTAATAAATTTTTGAATGATATCAATAATTTCGGTCGCCAAACCTAATTTTATTCAATACCAATTTAATACTTTTTAGCGAACAAATTAGCGTTTATTATCAAAAGGTTAAAAAAAAATTAAAAATAAAAACTGTACAGACTTACCTGTGAGATAGTATTCTTAGTTATACGATCTATCCCATTCATAAGATAGTCAGTTTAATTGGTTTTCCATGGCTACATAGGCGTAACCTCGAGCATTCAGTGTTTTTTCTTCTAAACATATGAACGGTCCGTCTCTGCATAATGTAACAAATTCGGTATTTGAACAGGTTTGATTATTTGAACATTTACCTCCATGTGACCATTTTCCGCATTTGTGACATCTTTCTAGGTGTCGTGCTCTTCTTTTCGCTGCGGATTTTGATTTTCCTTTACCAAATTGTAACTTATTATCTTCGCATCTGGAGACTAGTTCTTTAGGGTCTGCTAGGGAAAGACCATTCGGGTTCCATTTTCGAGAACTACACGAAAACAGACAATCTAACTCTAACAGAAATACATATTATCCTTTAAAGACTTGATTCTCCCCACACTTAGTTAGCTGTGGTGTCGAAATTGTGATTAACTTCGTTGTCGACTTCCATCGGACTATCTATGTAGCGTTTAACTCTGTGACCATTAACTTTAAATTCAATTCCATTTGAATTTATCAATTCTACTGTTCCGTATGGAAAAACTCTTTTAACTATGAATGGTCCAGACCATCTTGATTTCAATTTTTCAGGAAATAGCTTGAATCGTGAATTGAAAAGAAGAACTCTGTATCCTTCCTTAAATTCTTTTGAAGTTCTGATTCTTTTATCATGCCATTTCTTCGTTCTTTCCTTATAGATCAACGAATTTTCGTATGCTTCATGTCTTAATTCTTCTAATTCGTTTAATTGATTTAATCGTAGACGTCCAGCTTCATGTAAATCAAGATTACATGTCTTCAAAGCCCAAAATGCTTTGTGTTCAATTTCTACTGGAAGATGACATGCTTTTCCATAAACAAGTCTAAAAGGTGTGGTTCTAATTGGAGTTTTGTAGGCTGTTCTAAAAGCTCAGAGTGCATCCTCCAATTTAATGGACCATTCCTTCGGATTTGATCCTACGGTTTTCTCTAGAATACGTTTTAAAGCTCGGTTGGTATTTTCAACTTGTCCACTTGTTTGTGGATGATAAGCAGTGGAGATTTTATGAGTTACTCCATATCTTTTAAAAACTTTTTCAAGTTGATTATTACAGAAATGAGTTCCCCGATCACTTATTAAAGCTTTCGGTGTTCCAAACCTTGCAAAAAGATGTTTTAACAAATTGACTACAACACGTGCATCATTAGTTGGGAGAGCTTGTGCTTCCGCCCATTTAGATACATAATCAATGGCTACGAGAATATAGAGATTATTATGAGATTTTGGAAATGGACCCATAAAGTCAATACCCCAAATGTCAAATACTTCACATACTTGGATGACATTTTGTGGCATTTCATCACGTTGACTTATTTTTCCGGCCCTTTGACAAGCATCACAGGATTTGAAAAGAAGGTGTGCGTCTTTGTAAATTGTAGGCCAATAGAATCCAGCATCATAAACTTTTCTTGCTGTTAGTTGAGGCCCATAATGCCCTCCTGTTGGTCCTGTGTGACAGTGGTTTAATATTTTACTGGCTTCATCTCCGAATACACATCGGCGTATTATTCCATCTGGACAACTTTTAAACAAATGTGGATCTTCCCAGAAATAGTGTTTTATATCACTGAAGAATTTTTTTCGTTTTTGGTACGATAATCCTTTTTCAAGGAATCCACAAACTAAGTAATTTGCATAGTCTGCAAACCATGGAATTTTTTTATAATCTATCTTCAATAGATATTCATCAGGAAAGTTGTCTTGTATGGCCGATTCATTTAGAACTTCTAATTCGGGATTTTCTAGACGAGAAAGATGATCAGCGGCGAGATTTTCTGCTCCTATTTTATCTCGAATTTCAATATCGAACTCTTGTAAGAGTAAGATCCAACGGATTAATCTTGGTTTAGCATCTTGTTTCAAAAATAGGTATCTAAGAGCAGAATGGTCGGTATAGACCACCGTTTTTGCTAGAACGAGATATGATCGAAATTTGTCAAAAGCAAAGACAATAGCAAGGAGTTCTTTTTCAGTAGTTGTATAGTTCGTTTGTGCTCCTTGTAACGTCTTACTAGCATAATATATAGGTTGAAATCGTTTTTCAATCCTTTGTCCTAAAACGGCTCCCATTGCAAAATCACTTGCATCGCACATTAGTTCAAATGGTAGATTCCAATTTGGTGTTATCATGATCGGTGCATTAGTGAGTTTCTCTTTAAGAATATTAAAAGATTTGATACATTCATCTGAAAAGATGAATGGAGCATCTTTTTCTAGGAGTTTATTCATAGGAGTGGCAATTTTAGAAAAATCTTTTATGAAACGTCGGTAAAAACTGGCATGCCCTAGAAAACTCCTAACTCCTCTAACATTGGTGGGATGTGGAAGTTTAGCAATTACATCTACTTTAGCTCTATCCACTTCAATTCCTTCTTTTGAAATTTTATGACCAAGAACGATGCCTTCTTTAACCATGAAATGGCATTTCTCCCAATTAAGTACTAGGTTTGATTGTTCGCATCTAATAAGCATTCGTTCCAGATTAATTAGACATGATTCAAATGTATCACCGAAGACTGAAAAATCATCCATGAAAACTTCCATGCATTCTTCTATCATGTCGTGAAAAATCGCCATCATACACCTTTGAAAGGTTGCAGGGGCGTTGCAAAGTCCAAATGGCATGCGTTTGTAAGCAAAAGTACCATAAGGGCACGTGAATGTGGTTTTCTCTTGATCTTCGGGTGCTATTGGAATTTGAAAATATCCGGAAAATCCATCTAGAAAACAATAGTAACTATTTCCGGCTAATCTTTCCAACATTTGATCTATGAAAGGTAAGGGAAAGTGATCTTTTCTGGTGGCGTCATTTAATTTTCTATAATCAATACATACACGCCATCCTGTTACAGTCCTAGTAGGAATAAGCTCATTTTTCTCATTTGTAATGACAGTCATGCCACCCTTCTTAGGTACGCATTGAACTAGGCTTACCCATGGACTATCAGAGATTGGATAAATTAGACCTGCATCTAGCAGTTTAATAATCTCTTTCTTAACTACATCTTGCATATTAGGATTTAGTCTTCGTTGGCGTTGCACATACGTTTTATGACCTTCTTCCATAAGGATTTTATGTGTGCAATACGAAGGACTTATTCCTTTAATATCATGAATCTTCCATGCAATGGCTGGTTTATGAGCTTTCAACACAGAAATGAGTTGTGATTTCTCATTTTCAGTAAGAGAAGACGATATTATTACAGGTAATTCAGATTCACCATGTAAATAAGCGTATTCCAAATGGTTTGGAAGTGGCTTTAACTCTAATTTCGGAGGTTCTTCTATTGATGATTTATATCGATATCTGTCTTCTTCTTTTAGCATTTGAATTTCTTCTGTTGTTGGTTCATATCCATTAGCTATAAGTGTAGCTAACATTTCAGCTTCATCAATTGGTTCATTACCTTCTCCTAAAGAACATTCTCCTGTTCCTTGTAATTCTGGAAATTCTTCTAATAATTCTGCATGTGCATCTATAGTTTGAATATAATAACATGTATCATCTGCAGATTGCAGATGTTGCATTGCTTTATCAACTGAAAAGGTAACACTCTCGTCCTCTATACTTAGGGTCAGTTTCTTACCGAATACGTCTATCATTGCTTTAGCCGTTTTTAAGAATGGTCTTCCTAATATGAGAGGAACTTGAGAATCTTCTTCCATGTCCAGAACAACAAAATCTACTGGAAATACTAAAGTACCAACTTTAACTAGCATGTTCTCCATTATCCCTCTAGGATATTTTATTGATCGATCAGCTAGTTGTATACTTATTCTAGTTGGTTTCAATTCTCCAAGGTCTAGTTTAGTGTATAGTGAATACAACATTAAATTTATACTAGCACCTAAGTCTGCCAATGCTTCTATTTAACTAAGACTACCCAGAAAACATGGAATTGTGAAACTTCCTGGATCAGATAGTTTTTCTGGTATCTTATTCAACAGTACTGCTGAACAATTAGCATTCATAGTAACGGCCGAGAGTTCTTCCATTTTCTTTCTATTTGAGATTAGATCTTTCAAGAATTTAGCATATCTAGGCATTCCTGAAATCACATCAATGAAAGGAAGATTTACATTTATATGTTTAAACATATCCAAGAATTTGGATTGCTCGGCTTCAAGTTTCTCTTTCTTCATTTTACTCGGGTAAGGAAGTGGTGGTTGGTATGGTTTAACATAAGGTTTATCCTTAACTGTGTTATCTTCATTAACCTTTTCAACTACCGGTTCTTTTTCCTTATCTTGATCAGGTTGTGGTTCTTGTGGAGTAGGAATAGTTTCATCAGAAGTTACAGGTATTTCCGGTGGTTTAAGTGTTGTACCACTTCTTGTGGTAATGGCTTTAGCTGTTTCATTCCAGGGGTTAGCATTTGTATCACTAGGTAGACTTCCCGGTTTTCTTTCACCTATTTACCTTGATAGGTTACTTACTTCTTGTTCCAGATTTTGAATAGAAGCTTGTTGATTTCTAAATGCTTGAGCATTTTGTTCATTAGTTTGTTTTTGAGATGTGAAAAACTGCGTTTGAGTTTCAACTAGCTTCGTCATCATATCTTCTAAATTCGGCTTTTTATCATCGGTTTGTTGTGGTGGTTTGTTTTGAAAATTAGGTCTTTGCTGGTTGTAAGTATTATTGGATACTTGTTGATTGCTAGGACCTTGTTGGTTGTTGTATGGAGTATTTCTGTTATAATTCTGGTTTTGATTGTAAATCGGTCTTGGCGGTTGATAATTATTCTGATAATTATTTCCAGGCCTTTGGTTTATGTATGAAATATTCTCTCTTTGTTCCATTGTTAATTCACTGAATATCCTATTAGTATTATAATCTTGTTACAGTTATGATTGGATAACTTATTATAATTTTTCTTTCCTTTTTAAAACTAATAGGATATTCAGTGAATGCACCGAGCAAGACGTTCACCACCTTTTGTACGTTCACCACCTGTAACTAGATCAAGACATTTAGCAAATATAACCGCCGTTGATTTCTCTTTAGAATCGTCATCCAGTCGACCAAGTACTTCAGTTCAAATTTCCGATAATCCATTTTTTGAACCCAACCTCACAATTGAGAATCCGGAGAATATTCAGGAACGGTTCGTAGATCCTGAACCACTAAACTTTCCCCCGGAACTACCAATCATTCAAACAGAGATTGTTGAGGAACGAACCATTAAGTCAGAATCCTCTAGTGATTCCGATTCAACAAATTCAATTATGGAGAATCTGGAACCTTTAAGTATGGAAGACCGAATGAGAGCTAAACGCACTGGCCAAGGTCACGCAATTACTCATCCAGACATTAATGCACCAGATTATGAAATCAAAGGACAAATTCTACACATGGTGACTAATCAATGCCAATTTAGTGGTGCGCCGAAGGAAGATCCAAATGAACATCTACGTACCTTTAATAGGATCTGCACACTATTTAAAATCCGAGAAGTGGAGGATGAACAGATATATCTCATGTTATTTCCCTGGACTTTAAAGGGAGAAGCCAAAGATCGGTTGGAATCGTTACCTGAAGGGGCGATTGATACATGGGATGTTTTAGTTGACAAATTTCTTAAACAATTCTTTCCTGCATCTAAAGCCGTAAGACTTCAAGCAGAAATTGTTACTTTTACACAGAAGCCAAATGAAACTCTATATGAGGCATGGACAAGATATGGAAAGTTGTTAAGAGGATGTCCGCAACATGGTTTAGACACCTGTCAAATAGTACAAATATTCTACCAAGGATGCGACATCACTACAAGGAAAGACATAGATATAGCAGCTGGTGGTTCTATTATGAAGAAAACCGAAACTGATGCTTACAAAATTATTGATAACACTGCTTCCCACTCACATGAGTGGCACCAAGAAAAAGATATCGTTAGATCATCTAAAGCAGCTAGAGCCGATTCTAGCCATGACTTAGATTCCATTTCCGCAAAGATAGATGCTGTCGAGAGACGAATGGAAAAGATGACTAAAGATATTCACTCAATACGAATTAGTTGTGAGCAGTGTGGAGGACCACATTTGACAAAAGATTGTCTCAGTATTGAATTAACAATGGAACAAAGAGAGAATATTTCATACATAAACCAAAGGCCTGGAAATAATTATCAGAATAATTATCAACCGCCAAGACCGATTTACAATCAAAACCAGAATTATAACAGAAATATTCCATACAACAACCAACAAGGTCCTACCAATCAACAAGTATCTAATAATAATTACAATCAGCAAAGACCTAATTTTCAAAACAAACCACCACAACAAACCGATGATAAAAAGCCGAATTTAGAAGATATGATGACGAAGCTAGTTGAAACTCAAACGCAGTTTTTCACATCTCAAAAACAAACTAATGAACAAAATGCTCAAGCATTTAGAAATCAACAAGCTTCTATTCAAAATCTGGAACAAGAAGTAAGTAACCTATCAAGGTTAATAGGTGAAAGAAAACCGGGAAGTCTACCTAGTGATACAAATGCTAACCCCCGGAATGAAACAGCTAAAGCCATTACCACAAGAAGTGGTACAACACTTAAACCACCGGAAATACCTGTAACTTCTGATGAAACTATTCCTACTCCACAAGAACCACAACCTGATCAAGATAAGGAAAAAGAACCGGTAGTTGAAAAGGTTAATGAAGATAACACAGTTAAGGATAAACCTTATGTTAAACCATACCAACCACCACTTCCTTACCCGAGTAAAATGAAGAAAGAGAAACTTGAAGCCGAGCAATCCAAATTCTTGGATATGTTTAAACAGATAAATGTAAATCTTCCTTTCATTGATGTGATTTCAGGAATGCCTAGATATGCTAAATTCTTGAAAGATCTAATCTCAAATAGAAAGAAAATGGAAGAACTCTCGGCTGTTACTATGAATGCTAATTGTTCAGCAGTGCTGTTGAATAAGATACCAGAAAAATTATCTGATCCAGGAAGTTTCACAATTCCATGTTTTCTGGGTAGTCTTAGTTCAATAGAAGCATTGGCAGACTTAGGTGCTAGTATAAATTTAATGCCGTATTCACTATACACTAAACTAGACCTTGGAGAATTGAAACCAACCAGAATAAGCATACAACTAGCCGATAGATCAATAAAATATCCTAGAGGGATAATGGAGAACATGCTAGTTAAAGTTGGTACTTTAGTATTTCCAGTAGATTTTGTTGTTTTGGACATGGAAGAAGATTCTCAAGTTCCTCTCATATTAGGAAGACCATTCTTAAACACGGCTAAAGCAATGATAGACGTGTTCGGTAAGAAACTGACCCTAAGTATAGAGGATGAGAGTGTTACCTTTTCAGTTGATAGAGCAATGCAACAACCACAATCTGCAGATGATACATGTTATTATATTCAAACTATAGATGCACATGCAGAATTATTAGAAGAATTTCCAGAATTACAAGGAACAGGAGAATGTTCTTTAGGAGAAGGTAATGAACCAATTGATGAAGCTGAAATGTTAGCTACACTTATAGCTAATGGATATGAACCAACAACAGAAGAAATTCAAATGCTAAAAGAAGAAGACAGATAACGATACAAATCATCGATAGAAGAACCTCCGAAATTAGAGTTAAAGCCACTTCCAAACCATTTGGAATACGCTTATTTACATGGTGAATCTGAATTACCTGTAATAATATCGTCTTCTCTTACTGAAAATGAGAAATCACAACTCATTTCTGTGTTGAAAGCTCATAAACCAGCCATTGCATGGAAGATTCATGATATTAAAGGAATAAGTCCTTCGTATTGCACACATAAAATCCTTATGGAAGAAGGTCATAAAACGTATGTGCAACGCCAACGAAGACTAAATCCTAATATGCAAGATGTAGTTAAGAAAGAGATTATTAAACTGCTAGATGCAGGTCTAATTTATCCAATCTCTGATAGTCCATGGGTAAGCCTAGTTCAATGCGTACCTAAGAAGGGTGGCATGATTGTCATTACAAATGAGAAAAATGAGCTTATTCCTACTAGGACTGTAACAGGATGGCGTGTATGTATTGATTATAGAAAATTAAATGACGCCACCAGAAAAGATCACTTTCCCTTACCTTTCATAGATCAAATGTTGGAAAGATTAGCCGGAAATAGTTACTATTGTTTTCTAGAAGGATTTTCCGGATATTTTCAAATTCCAATAGCACCCGAAGATCAAGAGAAAACCACATTCACGTGCCCTTATGGTACTTTTGCTTACAAACGCATGCCATTTGGACTTTGCAACGCCCCTGCAACCTTTCAAAGGTGTATGATGGCGATTTTTCACGACATGATAGAAGAATGCATGGAAGTTTTCATGGATGATTTTTCAGTCTTCGGTGATACATTTGAATCATGTCTAATTAATCTGGAACGAATGCTTATTAGATGCGAACAATCAAACCTAGTACTTAATTGGGAGAAATGCCATTTCATGGTTAAAGAAGGCATCGTTCTTGGTCATAAAATTTCAAAAGAAGGAATTGAAGTGGATAGAGCTAAAGTAGATGTAATTGCTAAACTTCCACATCCCACCAATGTTAGAGGAGTTAGGAGTTTTCTAGGGCATGCCGGTTTTTACCGACGTTTCATAAAAGATTTTTCTAAAATTGCCACTCCTATGAATAAACTCCTAGAAAAAGATGCTCCATTCATCTTTTCAGATGAATGTATCAAATCTTTTAATATTCTTAAAGAGAAACTCACTAATGCGCCGATCATGATAACACCAAATTGGAATCTACCATTTGAACTAATGTGCGATGCAAGTGATTTTGCAATGGGAGCCGTTTTAGGACAAAGGATTGAAAAACGATTTCAACCTATATATTATGCTAGTAAGACGTTACAAGGAGCACAAACGAACTATACAACTACTGAAAAAGAAATCCTTGCTATTGTCTTTGCTTTTGACAAATTTCGATCATATCTCGTTCTAGCAAAAACGGTGGTCTATACCGACCATTCTGCTCTTAGATACCTATTTTCGAAACAAGATGCTAAACCAAGATTAATCCATTGGATCTTACTCTTACAAGAGTTCGATATTGAAATCCGAGATAAAAGAGGAGCAGAAAATCTTGCCGCTGATCATCTTTCTCGTCTAGAAAATCCCGAATTAGAAGTTCTAAATGAATCAGCCATACAAGACAACTTTCCTGATGAATATCTATTGAAGATAGATTATAAAGAAATCCCATGGTTTGCAGACTATGCAAACTACTTAGTTTGTAGATTCCTTGAAAAAGGATTATCGTACCAAAGACGAAAGAAATTCTTCAGTGATATAAAACACTATTTTTGGGAAGATCCACATCTGTTTAAAAGTTGTCCCGATGGAATAATACGCCGATGTGTATTTGGAGATGAAGCTAGTAAAATTTTAAACCATTGTCACACAGGACCAACTGGAGGGCATTATGGGCCTCAACTAACAGCAAGAAAAGTTTATGATGCTGGATTCTATTGGACTACAATTTACAAAGATGCACACCTTCTTTGCAAATCCTGTGATGCTTGTCAAAGAGCCGGAAAAATAAGTCAACGTGATGAAATGCCACAAAATGTCATCCAAGTATGTGAAGTATTTGACATTTGGGGTATTGACTTTATGGGTCCATTTCCAAAATCTCATAATAATCTATATATACTCGTAGCCATTGATTATGTATCTAAATGGGCGGAAGCACAAGCTCTCCCAACTAACGATGCACGAGTTGTAGTAAACTTTTTAAAACGTCTTTTTGCAAGGTTTGGAACACCGAAAGCTTTGATAAGTGATCGGGGTACTCATTTCTGTAATAATCAACTTGAGAAAGTTCTTAAAAGATATGGAGTAACTCATAAAATCTCCACCGCATATCATCCATAAACAAGTGGACAAGTTGAAAATACCAACCGAGCTTTAAAACGTATTCTAGAGAAAACCGTAGGATCAAATCCAAAGGAATGGTCCATTAAATTGGAGGATGCACTCTGGGCTTTTAGAACAGCCTACAAAACTCCAATTGGAACCACACCTTTTAGACTTGTTTATGGAAAAGCATGTCATCTTCCACTAGAAATTGAACACAAATCATTTTGGGCTTTGAAGACATGTAATCTTGATTTACATGAAGCCGGACGTCTACGATTAAGTCAACTAAATGAATTAGAAGAATTAAGACATGAAGCATACGATAATTCGTTAATCTATAAAGAAAGAACGAAGAAATGGCATGATAAAAGAATCAGAAGTTCAAAAGAATTTAAAGAAGGAGACAGAGTTCTTCTTTTCAATTCACGATTCAAGCTATTTCCTGGAAAATTGAAATCAAGATGGTCTGGACCATTCATAGTTAAAAGAGTTTTCCCATACAGAACGATAGAATTGATAAATTCAAATGGGATTGAATTTAAAGTTAATGGTCACACAGTTAAACATTACATACATGGTCCGATGGAAGTCGACAACGAAGTTAATCACAATTTCGACACCACAGCTAACTAAGTGTGGGGAGAATCAAGTCTTTAAAGGATAATATGTATTTCTGTTAGAGTTAGATTGTCTGTTTTCGTGTAGTTCTAGAAAATGGAACCCGAATGGTCTTTCCCTAGCAGACCCTAAAGAACTAGTCTTCTCCCCCCATTCTGAATTTTTATTTTTTTTAGGTTTTTACAAAATGAAGACTGCCTGTGAACTAAACCATGGTCTAATGCTACACGCTTTGATCACTAAACGTAATAATGACATACTACCGAGTGAATTAGTATCAGTAATCAGAGAAAGATTGGACGGAGTTAGAAAAGAATCCAGATGCGAAGATAATAAGTTACAATTTGGTAAAGGAAAATCAAAATCCGCAGCAAAAAGAAGAGCACGACACCTAGAAAGATGTCACAAATGCGGAAAATGGTCACATGGAGGTAAATGTTCAAATAATCAAACCTATTCAAACACCGAATTTGTTACTTTATGCAGAGATGGACCGTTCATATGTTTAGAAGAAAAGACACTGAATGCTCGAGGTTACGCCTATGTAGCCATGGAAAACCAATTAAACCGACTATCTTATGAATGGGATAGATCATATAACTAAGAAATCTATTTCACAGGTATGTTTGTACAGTTTTTATTTTTTTTTATTTTTAACCTTTTGATAATAAACGCTAATTTGTTCGCTATAAAGTATTAAATTGGTATTGAATAAAATTAGGTTTGGCGACCGAAATTATTGATATCATTCAAAAATTTATTACATCACTGCGCAATTTAACGTTTATTCTTAAGGTATAAATATCTTTAATCAATCAACTCAAAATATTTCAAAAATTCGTCATGAGTTAAATTAGGTCTTGGAACCGAAATTACTTTACCGAAAAGAGGGGCGCATATTTTTGATAATATTTGATTGATTAAAGTGGGATAAAAAGCCAAAAAGATTTTTAATTTTATTTTTACCATGTTTTTAAAATTAATATATAAATCTTAAATTAATATTGTAAACTTTGTAAAAACAATATATTTAAAATTGTAAATATTAGAAAAATTAATATAAGTTTGGTGTGAATTTATAATATGAATTTTTAATTTTATGCATTTTAAATTAAGTTTTGTGTGAATTTTTAATTTTTAAAATATGAATTTTTAATTTTATGCATTTCAAATTTTAAGTTTGGTGTGAATTTTTAATATTAATTTTGAATTTTATATTTAAGTTGTGTGAATTTAAAAACAAAAATTTACTTTATCTCATTAAGTTAAAAATATGATTTTTAAAATTCGTCGTAAGTTGAAGACTAGGTCTTTAAACCGAAATTGCTTTACCCGAAGGAGGGACGAGAACTTTTATTATCATTATTTTTAATCTTATTGAATTAGTGTATGCCAAAAACATTAAAAAAACCCAAAAATCTTTACTTTTAAAAACCGCGCTTTGATTTGACAAATTTTAAAATTTTGTCGAGGGACAGACTAGGACAACGATCCGAAACGCCCTCGCTCCTAAAGGAAAATAAAATTTTTAAAATTTAATTAATTATAAGTTTTATAAAGCATAAGGTTTTATAAAAAAAAAAAAAAAAAAGCTGAAAACACTGTAGCCGGCATCCCATGCGATCGCATGGGGTTTGCACTTGGAACCCATGCGATCGCATGGGGACCAAATGCAGGTCAGAAACAAATACAGCAGCGGGTCTGTTCTTCACACAAAACACACACATACACCCGAAAAAACTCTCAAATCTTCACCAAATTTCGCCAAAATTCACCGTAATTCGCCATTTTTCTTGCTCTAATCATGCCTAGATTCTCATTCTTCAGCAAATTGGTAAAAATTACACCCCTAAACTCTATAAATTCCTAGTTTTTGTGATAATTACCAATTTTTTACCTAATGCAAATTTGTTAATTTCTAGTGTAATTAGTGTTAAATTGTTAGTATTTTATGCATGTATAACCGAGATTGATGCTATTTAATATGATTTGAAGCCAAAAACTTCAAAAATTTTAGAAATCTAGGGTTTGTGTTCTTGAGCAATTTGGGGCTTTTTGATATAAACAGGTTATGGCCGATTTTTGACATGAATTATTGCTAAATTGAGTAGTGTAACATGTTTAGATAGTTAAATGATCCAAACAATGATCCTAAACATGATTTTTGGAGATTAAAGTGGACTTTTTAAGTCCAAAATTCATGAACTTGATTAATTTGATATATTTGCCATTTGAGACTTGTTTAATTATTAATAATGAATATTTTGACATGTTATTTGAGTTAAATGCTTATGAATTTTGTATACATTTTCATATGTGCTTATTTGAAAAGTGTAGAATTGTGAAAAATTGTGAAAATGTGTATAAGTTTAATTTTTATTTAACATGTTATAGTAATTATTTTAAGTTGTTATTTTGCTAACACTAATGCATATTTGGATGCACAATTTTTGTGTTTAATGTGTTTTACAGAGAGCCGATACTGGAGGTTCAGGAGCATCATCATCTAGACGACCAGCACCAGCACCAGAACCAGAACCAGAAATGCAACACGAACAAGAACCACAACAGGAACAACAATAGCCTGATCAGCACATACCTTATTATGATCCAGTACAGTTTGTTGATGAATTCATAGTATTCCTAATGAGGCCGCCAGTAGAATTCCCAACGATTCCTGAGCACACTCTACATCCTAATCTGAGATTTGATAGAAGGTGGAGAGATTACGAGACATATCAAAGGAACAAATTCAAATTGGTAACAAAAAATGTAGAGGTGCCAAGGGTAATTGATTGGGCCCCTTTGGAAACGGTCCATCTAGCTGACCAT
Source organism: Rutidosis leptorrhynchoides (assembly GCF_046630445.1). Lineage (NCBI taxonomy): Eukaryota > Viridiplantae > Streptophyta > Magnoliopsida > Asterales > Asteraceae > Rutidosis > Rutidosis leptorrhynchoides. Next base: position 253,660,430 of record NC_092337.1, read on the forward strand.
GTTAGACAGCTTTTAGTTCAAAGGTATGGCAGTTCTTCTTTTACAGATTGGGAACGTCTTTTCACCATTCGTAGACCTGTATATAAGGAATGGTGTGTTGAGTTGATGAGTACTGTATCACTTGATACAAATATAGTTAGGATAGATGATAGAAGATTTCTTAGGTTTATCCTTGGCGGTAGGATGTACAGAATGTCCATGCTGGACATGGCCAGGGCCTTACAGATATATACTCCTGGTGAGTTGCTATTACCCGATTGTACAAACTTGATTCATTATGGTGAACGGGTAGATAGTAACTTTGACGCTGACGCCATTTGGAGGCGTATGTCACATTTTGATGTTTTTACACGAGCAGGAGGACACTCCTATACACATATTGACAGAGCCGAGCTTCGTATTATTCATAGATTTTTGGCTAACTCGATTACACAAAGAGGTCATAATAAAGAAAAAATTACCTTATATGATTTATTCTACCTAAAGTGTATTCGGGATCCTAGAAGCTTTGTCAATATCCCTTACTGTGTTGCTTTTTATTTATCTAAAATGGTAGAGGGAATGCAGGACGGGAGTATAATAGGAGGAGGTATTTTTGTTACTCTCATTGGAGAGTATTTAGGTGTTGATAGGAACCAAGGGGGTCCATTACAGATTTGTAGAGAACAGGTTGAGCCCTTAGGATTGAAAGTTTATGTGGGTGCTAAGGTATTGAAAAGTAGACGTAACCAGGTAGTACCCTATGAGGGATCTCATCCTCAGGTAGAGAGAGGCTCAGACGAGGAAATGGAGGAGGCGGAAGACATTAGGGATGTCTTTCGAGATGCTATTCTTGACGTCCACGTTCGTATAGATGAGGAAGCAATGACGAACGCGGCAAGACATAGTATGTATGAGCAGTGGAACTCCGAGCGAGTATACGAGGATTATAGGCGATGCCAACACGATAGCTGGTTAGTTCATCAGCACCAAATCATGAGCCTGCTATCATATCAGGTACCAAATAACTATGTACCTACTCGACCTGCTCATTTTTCGCCACATAACCCCGATATCCGACCGCCCTTTAACCGGTATGACTATAACCAAGCCTATCAGAACACCTATAACCAACAATGGAACCCACCCGATGAAAGGACCCGTTCATATACATTATAAACGATTCACAATAGTTGATTACATTGCGAGGTATTTGACCTCTATATGATACATTTTACAAACATTGCATCCGTTTTTAAAAGACAATCTTTCTTTACATCGAAAATTGACATGTATGCATACCATTTCATAATATCCAAACTATAAATGACCTAATCTGTCATTTACTTAATAATAATCTTTAATGAACTTCAACGACTCGAATGCAACGTCTTTTGAAATATGTCATGAATGACTCCAAGTAATATCTTTAAAATGAGCTAATGCACAGCGGAAGATCTCTTTCAAACCTGAGAATAAACATGCTTTCAAGTGTCAACCAAAAGGTTGGTGAGTTCATTAGTTTATCATAATCATTTATTTCCATCATTTTAATAGACCACAAGAATTTCATTTCCAGTTCTCATAAATATACGTCCCATGCATAGAGACAAAAATAATCATTCAAATGGTGAACACCTGGTAACCGACATTAACAATATGCATATAAGAATATCCCCTATCATTCCGGGATCCTCCTTCGGACATGATATAAATTTCGAAGTACTAAAGCATCCGGTACTTTGGATGGGGTTTGTTAGGCCCAATAGATCTATCTTTAGAGTTCGCGTCAATTAGGGTGTCTGTTCCCTAATTCTTAGATTACCAGACTTAATAAAAAGGGGCATATTCGGTTTAATAATTCAACCATAGAATGTAGTTTCGATTACTTGTGTCTATTTCGTAAAACAGTTATAAAAGCGCATGTATTCTCAGTCCCAAAAATATAAAGGGTAAAAAGGCAAATGAAACTCACCATACTGTATTTTGTAGTAAAAATACATATAACATCATTGAACAAGTGTAAGGTTGGCCTTGGATTCACGAACCTAAATTATTTATATATAATTATGTATTTGTCAATATTTGTCTAATACATTAAGTTAAGTCATAGTGTACCACAATCCTAATGCTCGAGTCTAGTATGCAAAGGTCGACAAAAATTAGTTTAACTCCAAATGATTTCAAAACTTTATAAATGTTTTATTATATAATTTAAATATCGTCGTTTTATATTTTTAAAATATATTTTTTTTTTAAAGATTTAATAAAGTAAATAATATAATTCGTTTATAAATAAAATTTTATATTAAAATATACTTTTATATATCTTAAGTAATAAAACTTATAAAGTTCATTTAATATCATAAAAATACTGCGATAGATTCTATTAAGGTAGTTATATAATTTGTATTACATTTCTAGTTAATAATATAGTATTGATAATAATAATAAGTAACAGTCGTGTTATTTTGAAATAATAACAATTTGATAAAAAAATTAAGACAACGATATTAACGACGATAATAATCATTTTTACGAAATTTTAATTGACTATAACTTTTAATCCGTCCATCAAATCTATTTGGCATCTAAAGGAAAAGTTCTTAATTTTTTTCTAGCTTTTTAAGGACATGCAAATCTTATATCTTCCTTCAACTATAATATAACAACCTTTAAGATTCGGCATAACCTATCTAAGGGCACTATCAAATTTACAAGCATGCATAATCCTATTTTCTCGAGCACTAGTCAGGGATACACTATTAGTATGTAAAAATTAAATTAGGAGTACTCACGTATCAATATTGAGGTTCAATATTGTAGGAAAGGTACGTAGACGCAATGGAGGTGACAAACACTAGTTTAACCTCACAAGCATACCCATGAACAATACCCATCACCTCCATAACCATAACTCATAATTTCCATAGCTCTATCCCGCTCATAAAACCCGTTTTGAAATAACTCGCCCATGACCTCGTCGTAGTATTTTATGTATGATAATACTAATAATAATAATAATAATAACACTAACAATAATAATAATAAATATAATTATAGAGAGAGTGTGAGAGATAGATAGTTAGAAAACAATTATGATCGATCCTATATATATAGATTTATAAATAATATAATAATATAATATAATATTAAAAAAAATTAAAAACATGTTGCATAGTGAGCCGCCACCAAAATATGTCGGCACAAGATTACACGTTTCGTGTAGATAGGTACACGATTCGTGTATGGTGTCTTCATGAAAGTTGTAGATTTTTGAGTTACGGTCGTTTGGACACCAGAATCACCCTTTTTCGAGTCAGTATGATTTAGTTATGATTTTTCTCGTGCAAGTGCGCAGGTTTAGTGATTTCCAACATTTTAACTTTCAATCTTGTGATGAAATGTTGTAGTCTTTTGGTGCTCATTAGAAATCTTTATTTTATTTTTATTTTTATTTTTATATCATTGAAAATCCATAAAAATATTTTATAATCAAATTCTATTATATCGAAAAAAATGTGTTTGTACTAAATTGAATAAATATAATTTAGTTTTCCAGAATTAGTTATATTCAAAATCATTCTTTAAAAGGTTTCATCTATATCGTAAAACGTCTTCAATATTAAGAAAACTAAATAATTAACCTACCAAGTGACACAAGTCAATCATTGCAAGGTACGCTTTTGATAATTAAACGAGACTCTCCGCTAACCTCTGTCTAATCCTCAATAATAACACTTTTGTTCTTACATGGAATCACTTTACTAAATATTCCGAATACCGTTAAAAGTAAGAGTTTTCTAATTCAAGTGGACCTCATAACAAAGACTCGTAATTATAATTCAATGTACCTGATAAATCAATCACTTGATATTATCTTTTAATCTCATTGATAAACTTACATCGAACAAATACGTTCAAGTAAAGTATTATTCACTAACTACTGTGATAGCATTTCTATGTTCATAAAATAGATCTCGTAGCTTATATTCATATCAACTAATTCGTTCAATGCTTTCAAGTCACATAATAATCTCATAATCTATTTTTGTATCACCAAGCTCTTAAATGTTTTATCAATATTTCTTAGCTTAAAAAAAAATACACATATGTACATACACATACATTTCTATTTACACATTTTTGTTCGTGAATCGTCAGACATGGTCAAAGGGTAATTGATTACATGAATATAGTTTTCAAACTTTTCGAGACTCAACATTACAGATTTTGCTTATCGTGTCGGATACATATAAAGATTAAAGTTTAAATTTGATCGGAAATTTCCGGGTCACTACAGTACCTACCCGTTAAAAGAAATTTCGTCCCGAAATTTGATAGAGGTCGTCATAGCTAATAGTAAGAATGTTATTATGACGAATATAAGCTGATACATAGAGTTTTATCATGATTAAGAAGTACGGATAAAATAATTCGATTTCTCGAAGCGTATGAGTGAAGCTATCGTAAAAGAGCGAAATGAGTAAATGTAGATTTGTTTTAACTGATGACGTAGCTATGATTGATTTCCGGAATTTAAGGGATTTAAAGAAAATTTTCGTAATAAGATTTGGTTCTTCGGCGACTTAGGAAATCAGGATCTTCTTTGAGTAAATGTAATAATCTGTTCCGATTGCTCTGTCGGATATTTTTCTATAAATCCACCCTCCTTGTTTCCTTACAACTCACACCTTCTATTCTTTCTCCTCAGTTCATACTTTAAAACATTCGTCAATATGCTCCATCCCATTTTGATCCTTGATATACTCTTAATTTTTACATCTGTCATCCTTCTCTTTCATCTACCACCGGAAGATTTTATTTACTTCTACTATTATCTTGGGGTTATAGTGTTATTAATTTTTCCGTGCCTTTACGTGGTAATACGTATTGATATGCACGGTTTGTAGCTTCAGGGTGGTTGTTGAGTTTTATATCTTCCCTTATATTTCGATGCCCCTGCATCTGTCTTCTATAATCATTGTCACCCATAATTAATATTCTCTTTTATTTGCTGCGGTTTATGCTCCAATTTCTAGTTTGGAGCTTCATTCTTTCGTTTCCTCTTCCCGTCCTCGAGTCAAGCGAGTAATGGTCCAGAATTTGCAGTTATGAATTTCGGAATGAACATAGTTAATGTTCTAAGAAGGAAATCTTAATGATGCGATTTTGACTTGTCAAATTACCAGAATATCCTGTAAAAGATCGAATCATCAAGAAATATTTTCTTGCTATGTTTAAGGATTAGATCGAATGTAAGAGTCGTGTAAATGGCACATGATGATGGTGCTGTGAATCATCACATCCCATTAGAAACTTAACATGACCTACTGTAATATAATGACGTTGATCAAGTGTCATTATATTATATTAACTCATGTATCAGTTCCCAACACTACTTCAAAAACATTCATATTCGAATTTTTCAGTATTTAGAAACTAACACAGTTTCTTTTTATGTTGCAGATATTACAGAGAGATAATTGATTTCAAATGAGAATACTTATGAAAATATCCTCAGAATTATCAAGGATATTTATAATGAAAGATACTATGATATCTTAGAATATTCAAGATATGATGATGATGAATAATATTTGTCTGTGGAGATTTAGAATAAGAAATAAGGTGTTCGCTAACGAGTTCAGCAGGCACTGAATCATTTGAATCCTTTGAAGGCAGATTCAGTCTCTGTGATTTGTCCATGGCTTCCTTCATACTTTGCTCAATCCATTTTTCAGTACCAAATCCTTTCTTTTTCTGAGCTTTACCAACTCACTATCTTTTATCATCAAACTTTTGACCGTTTAAACCATCTACCATTTTTATGTTTCCTCTGCATTTAATGCAATAATATCTGAATCTCTGGTTATCAATCTGAGGTGGGTTCAGAAGAATCGTGTTTTAGATGATTAAACGCTGGTGGTAATATGGTGGAATATGAAAGGTTCCCCAGTAATAATGACGAAAGGGCAACGTATCTATCAGGGTTATAATAAGACTGGTTCGACTGAAAAAATCGAAGTTGACTTGCTGGATCCGTGACAAAATTGGCTACTTTGAAAAGGAATCGAAATGTTGTTCTTGCTAGAAGAATTCGACGCAGGTACATGTTAGATTATGACTTTGGTTTCGAGAGTTTTTCAGGTACAAAACTTCGGGTAACGTGTGGTTGGATCATCATCTCAATTGTTTATTATTTGAAGTGTCTTCTAGAATTTCAGAGGGTTTTGATTGCAGATTGTCATAGTCAATATCTAAATGATGAAATCGTCCTAAATCCTGAATGATTTCTCATATCCATCTTGTGTGTTACGATTAAAAGTGATGTGCTATCACAGTTTTGAAGTCAAAGTATAGCTTTGAAAAATATAAGGATCTAAGAGTGATGATTTTGGTTGTATCTCGAGTTGAATTCTGAAATTCCCAAAATCAGAATATGTAATTAGATTCGAATGAGTATGATTGTTTTGATTTCTATAGAAGAATGTATATTGGTTTAGTTGATGATTATTGAATCAGAATTGAAGAATGTAACATATTAATTGTGATTTTATATATCTCTCGGGTATTACCTACCCGTTAAAAAAATTTCACAAATAATATTTTGAACAAGAATTCTCATTACAATCTTTATGAAAATATATGTGGGTATATTTTCTTCAGATGTAGTACAGATTCAATGAGTTAATATCATACTAAGCTCATTTGATTTTCGGATTGAATTAGAAATGAATTTTCTCTAAAACATTAGAGATTACATAAACTTTGCGGAGTATTTCACTAATGTAATCAATGCTTCAATATTTATATGTATTTCCTTAGTGAATCATGCTGATGCTCATGGAACTCTTGCTAACTTCGCAAGATACGAATATTGTTTTTCCGTAAATTTCGGGTATATCAAAGATGAAAGTGTATAATCAAACATGTTATTGAATGATACACTTGATTTATTATGAAATAAAATTCATTGAGTTGAAGCAGAGATTGTAGTTAACAATGATTAAATTGTTAACGAAGAATGTACATCATAGCAAATTAGTAATATGAATTAACCAGATAGTTAAGTTCCATACATAATAGCTTAGTACAGAAAGATTTATTATGGTAAAAATTTTTTTTATAGAATATACATATAAATTCTTCGGAGGAACTGAGTTAATACTTCATAACTCGTTGATACAATATACTTGTTATTAATTTGTAATGGTTTCCACAGTGATTCTTGAATTGGCGAAACTTGTGAGGTTAGAGGTGCTGACGATTCTAACAATGTTGACAGCATTGACTGTGTTGGTGAGGCTATTGGTACTGCTGATGATGTTGGTAAAACAAGTCTAGCTTGTACCTTACGCACCAGTCTTGTTAGGGTTTCGGTTCTTCTCTCTATCATCTCTGTCCACTCATCTGGTTTACGGTTAAGGCTGAGATAGATAATCTCTAAAACTTTAGAGATTACCTAATCACCACAGAATGTTTCTCCGATGAAGTTATGAATCAATACTTCATCGTTTGTTGTTGTTGGTACTCCTTGGTATCTTTGGTGCGTGTGACGTTGATATCCGATATACAGATTGGGATATTGAGGTGTGTGATGCGGATGTGATTGTTGGTGGTGGTAATGATCCTGTTGATGTTAATAATGGTGGTTGATGTTGATGTCGGTGATGCTGCTGGTGCTTTTAGTATTGAGACTTGCGATGTGGATGTTACTGGCGGTACTGGTTACGCTGCTGGTGCTGCTGATGGTGTTTGTAACCTTCGCACCGTATTCTCCAAAGCCACTACCCGAGCGCGAAGCTCGTTAACTTCTTCTATTACACCGGGGTGATCGTCGGTTCGGACGAGCGGATAAATATAATCAAGAATTTGGTGTAGTATATAATCGTGACGAGATACTCTGGAGATGAGAGAGAAAATGGTTTCTCGAACAGGTTCGCCGGTAAGTGCTTCAGGTTCATTGTCAATAGGGCAATTTGGTGGATGGAAAGGATCACCTTCTTCTTGTCTCCAATAATTGAGGAGGCTACGAACCCATCCCCATTTCATCCAGAATAGGTGATGACTGATTGGTTGATCTATTCCGGTCATACTGCTTTCGGAGCTGGAATGAGACTCCATATCGGAATAGCTGTCGTAATCTGAGGAATTCGAACTGGTTGAGGGATCCATCTCGTATGATCAAGGGAATGAATTTTTGATATGAAATAGATTATAGGAGTTAGATTTGATATCTTTCTATACATAATTTACATATGTATATATAATACCAAAATCCCATAAATTACGGAGAATCTTTGAAAAATGTTAGTCAAAGTTCACAGTATCAGATATGCTAAGATAAGAATTCGTCTATACACTATTATGCAATAAATGCAGGAAAGCGCGTCTAGACTTAAAAATGATAAGCAGGTAATTTTCGACACGAAATGATAAGCAAAACTTTTGACATGCAGACACGGTCGAAGTCCAGACTCACTAATGTATCCTAACGACTTATCAGTTAGACACACTAATGCAGACCTGGTTCGCTAAGACCACCGCTCTGATACCAACTGAAAGGACCCGTTCATATACATTATAAACGATTCACAATAGTTGATTACATTGCGAGGTATTTGACCTCTATATGATACATTTTACAAACATTGCATCCGTTTTTAAAAGACAATCTTTCTTTACATCGAAAATTGACATGTATGCATACCATTTCATAATATCCAAACTATAAATGACCTAATCTGTCATTTACTTAATAATAATCTTTAATGAACTTCAACGACTCGAATGCAACGTCTTTTGAAATATGTCATGAATGACTCCAAGTAATATCTTTAAAATGAGCTAATGCACAGCGGAAGATCTCTTTCAAACCTGAGAATAAACATGCTTTCAAGTGTCAACCAAAAGGTTGGTGAGTTCATTAGTTTATCATAATCATTTATTTCCATCATTTTAATAGACCACAAGAATTTCATTTCCAGTTCTCATAAATATACGTCCCATGCATAGAGACAAAAATAATCATTCAAATGGTGAACACCTGGTAACCGACATTAACAATATGCATATAAGAATATCCCCTATCATTCCGGGATCCTCCTTCGGACATGATATAAATTTCGAAGTACTAAAGCATCCGGTACTTTGGATGGGGTTTGTTAGGCCCAATAGATCTATCTTTAGAGTTCGCGTCAATTAGGGTGTCTGTTCCCTAATTCTTAGATTACCAGACTTAATAAAAAGGGGCATATTCGGTTTAATAATTCAACCATAGAATGTAGTTTCGATTACTTGTGTCTATTTCGTAAAACAGTTATAAAAGCGCATGTATTCTCAGTCCCAAAAATATAAAGGGTAAAAAGGCAAATGAAACTCACCATACTGTATTTTGTAGTAAAAATACATATAACATCATTGAACAAGTGTAAGGTTGGCCTTGGATTCACGAACCTAAATTATTTATATATAATTATGTATTTGTCAATATTTGTCTAATACATTAAGTTAAGTCATAGTGTACCACAATCCTAATGCTCGAGTCTAGTATGCAAAGGTCGACAAAAATTAGTTTAACTCCAAATGATTTCAAAACTTTATAAATGTTTTATTATATAATTTAAATATCGTCGTTTTATATTTTTAAAATATATTTTTTTTTAAAGATTTAATAAAGTAAATAATATAATTCGTTTATAAATAAAATTTTATATTAAAATATACTTTTATATATCTTAAGTAATAAAACTTATAAAGTTCATTTAATATCATAAAAATACTGCGATAGATTCTATTAAGGTAGTTATATAATTTGTATTACATTTCTAGTTAATAATATAGTATTGATAATAATAATAAGTAACAGTCGTGTTATTTTGAAATAATAACAATTTGATAAAAAAATTAAGACAACGATATTAACGACGATAATAATCATTTTTACGAAATTTTAATTGACTATAACTTTTAATCCGTCCATCAAATCTATTTGGCATCTAAAGGAAAAGTTCTTAATTTTTTTCTAGCTTTTTAAGGACATGCAAATCTTATATCTTCCTTCAACTATAATATAACAACCTTTAAGATTCGGCATAACCTATCTAAGGGCACTATCAAATTTACAAGCATGCATAATCCTATTTTCTCGAGCACTAGTCAGGGATACACTATTAGTATGTAAAAATTAAATTAGGAGTACTCACGTATCAATATTGAGGTTCAATATTGTAGGAAAGGTACGTAGACGCAATGGAGGTGACAAACACTAGTTTAACCTCACAAGCATACCCATGAACAATACCCATCACCTCCATAACCATAACTCATAATTTCCATAGCTCTATCCCGCTCATAAAACCCGTTTTGAAATAACTCGCCCATGACCTCGTCGTAGTATTTTATGTATGATAATACTAATAATAATAATAATAATAACACTAACAATAATAATAATAAATATAATTATAGAGAGAGTGTGAGAGATAGATAGTTAGAAAACAATTATGATCGATCCTATATATATAGATTTATAAATAATATAATAATATAATATAATATTAAAAAAAATTAAAAACATGTTGCATAGTGAGCCGCCACCAAAATATGTCAGCACAAGATTACACGTTTCGTGTAGATAGGTACACGATTCGTGTATGGTGTCTTCATGAAAGTTGTAGATTTTTGAGTTACGGTCGTTTGGACACCGGAATCACCCTTTTTCGAGTCAGTATGATTTAGTTATGATTTTTCTCGTGCAAGTGCGCAGGTTTAGTGATTTCCAACATTTTAACTTTCAATCTTGTGATGAAATGTTGTAGTCTTTTGGTGCTCATTAGAAATCTTTATTTTATTTTTATTTTTATTTTTATATCATTGAAAATCCATAAAAATATTTTATAATCAAATTCTATTATATCGAAAAAAAATGTGTTTGTACTAAATTGAATAAATATAATTTAGTTTTCCAGAATTAGTTATATTCAAAATCATTCTTTAAAAGGTTTCATCTATATCGTAAAACGTCTTCAATATTAAGAAAACTAAATAATTAACCTACCAAGTGACACAAGTCAATCATTGCAAGGTACGCTTTTGATAATTAAACGAGACTCTCCGCTAACCTCTGTCTAATCCTCAATAATAACACTTTTGTTCTTACATGGAATCACTTTACTAAATATTCCGAATACCGTTAAAAGTAAGAGTTTTCTAATTCAAGTGGACCTCATAACAAAGACTCGTAATTATAATTCAATGTACCTGATAAATCAATCACTTGATATTATCTTTTAATCTCATTGATAAACTTACATCGAACAAATACGTTCAAGTAAAGTATTATTCACTAACTACTGTGATAGCATTTCTATGTTCATAAAATAGATCTCGTAGCTTATATTCATATCAACTAATTCGTTCAATGCTTTCAAGTCACATAATAATCTCATAATCTATTTTTGTATCACCAAGCTCTTAAATGTTTTATCAATATTTCTTAGCTTAAAAAAAAATACACATATGTACATACACATACATTTCTATTTACACATTTTTGTTCGTGAATCGTCAGACATGGTCAAAGGGTAATTGATTACATGAATATAGTTTTCAAACTTTTCGAGACTCAACATTACAGATTTTGCTTATCGTGTCGGATACATATAAAGATTAAAGTTTAAATTTGATCGGAAATTTCCGGGTCACTACACCCGATGAGATGAACTGGAACCCCTATCCAGACTGATTTAGTTCCATTTGGTTATTTTTATGATTATTATGTTTTTATCTTTTGACTTTTTCATGTTTAAACTTATGTTATTGGATATATTTGTGTAATTTTTATTATTTTATTATTATTGTGTACTAATATTTCATATTTAGAATTTGAAAGTGGGATATTAAATCCCATTTCAAATTGCCATGCATGATTATACTTGTATGTATGTATATTGTCGATTGTTCAAAACAGGGTAAAACAGCGCATTTTCAAAGACTGGCATTAAGTTCAGCAAAAGCTACTAATTTTGACGACAAGATGACAAATAAATGTGATGTAACAACAGACGAAATGAACAAATGCTATGCACCATTTATCATTCAGCAAACAAACGCCAATATATTTGGAAACTTTGGTAAAATTTAATCATTTCTACGCTAATCACCCTCAATAATTTAAATTGTACTGATTTCTTGCAAATGAGGGCATTGCAAGATCTTAAGTGTGGGAAGGGGTTAAATTCTTTCGGATTTTTAAAATTTTTATCTTTATACACTTGGTTACCATTAAAAATACTAGTAACTTAGTAGTTGTATTAGAATCTAGTGCTCTCTGATAATAAAGAACATCCCTAGTCTTATATACTGACTACCCAATTCTAGTAAAATTTTTCAAAATTTTCAATTAAATGAACTCAAAATTATGTTTATACATATTTATGAACGATAAAACTAGGTGTTAACACCGAAATTACTGTAACCTCGGAAAGGACATAAATTGAGAAACAAACCAAAATGTTGAAATTCATTTAAAATGGAATAGAGGACGATAAAAAGGAAAATAAAAGCCAAGTGTGGGAAAATTTACCAAGTTATCTTAAACATATGTCACAAATAACTGAAAATACTTTTGCTTTGGACTAAACTAAACTATTTTACCCGATGAAAGAAAAGAAGAGATGGATCTACACGATGAATCAATTCCATCATTAAAAGGAAGTAAAGTCTTCCGAAAAAGACACGCGCTTCTTGATTTAGGTCAAGAAGTTGTCGTCTAGACCAGCTGTAGGTTGACGAAAAATCTAGAAAAGTCATCTCTAAAATCAGCAGGAAATCCACGGACCTCAGCATCAAACAGGGTCGCCAAGTGGTCAGATTTATCCTAACCATGAGAAGGATTTATCTCGTACAATGGGGGGGGGGCACCGTGCAAATTAGCTTGATAAGACTAATGAATCAGATCTCCAGAAAGGATAATCTCCTTAAAAGATAAAAAATCAGCTTTTAAGACTGATATTACTCAATCCTTGAGATTGACTTTAAAGATTGAGAATTACAAACTCATGGAATTCGATGATATCTAAACTCGAGCTTGAACGAGAAAATATTTTGATCAAATTAAAGCCGATTTGTTTTCTGAAAACCCATTTTCAATGCGTTCATTACCATTGAACGTAAAATCCTAGGAATTCACCTGGAATTCATTAGGTCACCTGAACCAAATCGGGTGTCAACCGTAAGAACGGTGGTTGCATAGTGGTCAAAGACAGGACCTTGTGCCAGACCGAAAAATCATAAGGGTGAGCTTTACTATTGCTCCTACCAAGGATAGTAATTGCATCCGATACGTTATAGACCATAATTAAAAGCATGTCAGGGGACATTGCCTTAACAATTACTTGTTCAACGCTTTCCTTTACAACCGGATGGTAGTTATCGAAAGGTAATATACGGGACAAGTAAACTGGACGTGTTGCTTTCCAAATACAAGGTTAGCAAGTGGGTGACACAAAACCGCAAGTTTTGAGCTAAAATTTTCAAATCTGAAACCCACCAAACCCACAAAAATATTCTGCAAACACTGGTGAAGGGTTATTCCGGAAAACTTATCTAGGGTAAAAGCTAGATTGAATTTTCAAAAGATCAAATATTTTCATAAAGATCCAATTTCCTTAAGGATCTACATTTTCATAGTCATGTGGGACTGTAAACCGCCTTTCAAATGTGCACTTTGCTTTGGAAACCGAAAGTAAATTGGCTATTTGATTGCAAGTGTCGTTGACCTAAACCCGAGGCAACTGTGGATGACACACCCACCTTTAACCATGGTTCTATCGTTACTATCATTGTTTATACCGCTGTATAGAAATCACTGATGTACAAAGTGTGAAGAATAAAGAAGTGATTCTAGTATTTCAAGACGATATTGCTTGAGGACAAGCAACGCTCAAGTGTGGGAATATTTGATAATGCTAAAAACGAACATATATTTCATAGCATTATTCCTCAAGAAAGACAAGCTTTTAGTTGCAATTGTTCTATTTACAAGTGATATTCGTTTAAATAATAAAAGGTGAAGACAAAAGACAGATTCGACGAATTGAAGACGCAAACGACCAAAAAGCTCAAAAGTACAAAATACAATCAAAGAGGTTCCAATTATTGATAAGAAACGTCTCGAAATTACAAGAGTACAAGATTCAAAACGCAAAGTACAAGATATTAAATTATACGCAAGGACGTTCGAAAATCCGGAACCGGGACATGAGTCAACTCTCAACGCTCGACGCAACGGACTAAAAATTACAAGTCAACTATGCACATAAATATAATATAATATTTAAATAATTCTTATAATTATTTAATATATTATATTATTTATAAAACCGTCGGCAGAAGAAAACAACCAAATATGAGCCTCCCCAGCTGGCCATGCGATCGCATGGCCTGGAAGGCATAAATCCATGCGATCGCATGAGCCCCAGTTCCAGCCCACATGCCTATAAAAATCGAGCTTTGGTGCACCACAAATCAATCTATCTTTCTCTTTTCTCCATTCATACGATATATTTATATTTATAATTTATATTTTAATTTTAATTTTAATTATAATTCTAATAATAAGGGTATGTTAGCGAATATTGTAAGGGTGTAAGTCGAAATTCTGTCCGTGTAACACTACGCTATTTTTAATCATTGTAAGTTATGTTCAACCTTTTTACATTAATGTCTCGTAGCTAAGTTATTATTATGCTTATTTAATCCGAAGTAATCATGATGTTGGGCTAATTACTAAAATTGGGTAATTGGGCGTTGTACCATAATTGGGGTTTGGACAAAAGAACGACACTTGTAGAAATTGGACTATGGGCTATTAATGGGCTTTATATTTGTTTAACTAAATGATAGTTTGTTAATGTTAATATAAAGATTTACAATTGGGCGTCCTTATAAATTACCATATACACTCGATCGGACACGATGGGCGGGGTATTTATATGTACGAATAATCGTTCATTTAACCGGACACGGGAATGTATTAATAGCCACTAGAATAATTAAAACAGGGGTGAAATTATGTAAAAGGACACTTGGTATAATTGATAACAAAATATTAAAACCTTGGGTTACACTCAGTCGACATCCTGGTGTAATTATTAAACAAAGTATTAAAATCTTGTTACAGTTTAAGTCCCCAATTAGTTGGAATATTTAACTTCGGGTATAAGAATAATTTGACGAGGACACTCGCACTTTATATTTATGACTGATGGACTGTTATGGACAAAAACCAGACGGACATATTAAATAATCCAGGACAAAGGACAATTAACCCATGGGCATAAAACTAAAATCAACACGTCAAACATCATGATTACGGAAGTTTAAATAAGCATAATTCTTTTATTTCATATTTAATTTCCTTTATTTTATATTTAATTGCACTTCTAATTATCGCATTTTTATTTATTGTTATTGTATTTAATTGCACTTTTAATTATCGCAAGTTTATTTTATCGCATTTTTATTAATCGCAATTTCATTATCGTTATTTACTTTATGCTTTAATTTAAGTCTTGTATTTATTTTTAATATTTTACATTTGGTTTTAACTGCGACTAAAGTTTTAAAATCGACAAACCGGTCATTAAACGGTAAAAACCCCCCTTTATAATAATAATATTACTTATATATATATATATATATTTGTATTTTTATAAAAGTAAACTAATATAGCGTTAAGCTTTGTTTAAAAAGATTCCCTGTGGAACGAACCGGACTTACTAAAAACTACACTACTGTACGATTAAGTACACTGCCTATAAGTGTTGTAGCAAGGTTTAAGTATATCCATTCTATAAATAAATAAATATCTTGTGTAAAATTGTATCGTATTTAATAGTATTTTCTGCAAAAATATAAGCTATTTTATATACTACTCTGCTAAAACATCACCAATCAATAGACTTTTCTGATTTTGCCCACGTTTTGAATAGCCAAAAGATGCAGCAGAGGGGCAGGATTCGTTTGGTCTCAATATAATTGAGGACTGTTTGGCTCCAATAACCCGATCCACATACAAATCTAACTATTACTACGAACCAGAAAATTTTGATGTCTATCAATTTAACCATTTAAAATAAATTTTCGTAATTTTAAGAAATTTAGATAAGAAGTAGAATAAAAATCTATGTCCTAAAACTAGAATAGCGAGAAATAAGAAAGAAAAAGAGTTCGTCGAAAAAGGTCGAAAAAGAAAAATGGTTGAAAAATAAAAGGTGACGGAAAAATAAAAGAAACTTATAACACTTAAAAACACTTGACTAACCTAACCTTATTACTACAACTAACTTAAAATTATAATCGCAAATTGAGATTACTAATTGGAATGATAATTGATACATAGGTAAAAGTCGTCTAAAAATATTAAAGCTTACAGGAAAAACTAAATCCCAAATGGAAATAACTTAAAAAGAAACTAAAACTTAAAAAGGCGTCGCAAAATTCTAAAGGACCTAAATCTTAGTCTAAAGAAAAAGTACTTAAGGAATTCTACGGCAAAGTCTAAAAATCTAGAAGTAAAAATAACTATGGCAAAAACTAAGTTTAAAACTAAATATGAGCTAAAAATACAAATATTACGCTAAAACGATTAAAAAGGGACAAAATATAAAAATAAACTAAAAGTTGTAAAAAGTACAATTTTTATAAAAATATTATTTTTATATTATTTATTTTATAAAACTATTAATTTATATATATAATAAAACTAATTAAAATTTAAAATACAATTTAATTTAAAAACTTAAACTAATTATATTAATAATTAAGTAATTAGGGTTTATTAATAATAATAATTAATAATTACCCGTAATAAATGCTGATTAGGGTTTCTGTCGGTTTCAGGGTGGCTCCGCGAGTTGCGGTATTCCAAGCAGCAAACTCCGCGAGTCGCGGGGTTCCAATTTTCAACTCAGGTACAGTTTAAAATTTGACGCGTTTTTTTTTATTTTATATTTTTTTTCTGTTTTCTGTTTTAAAATCTAAAATATTTATATAATAAAAACTTATATTTTTATAAAATAAAAATAAAGAAACTTTATAAAACTTAAATATTTAATAAAATCTTAAAAATATATAAATTTTTGTTTTTCTTTTTATATTTTCGAATAATTAAAAACGTATTTTTATAAAAGTGAATTTTAATAAAAGTAAACTAAAAATAAAAATCTTTTTTTTATGTAGTGTTGCGCTTCCGGCTTTTAAGCTAGATTGTTCCCCGGCAGCGGCGCCAAAAATAACTTGATGTTATGCGAGGTGTATATAAAATAGCAATATATTTTAGCAGGAAATACTATTAAATACGATACAATTTTACACAAGATATTTATTTATTTAGAGAATGGATATACTTAAATCTTGCTACAACACTTATAGGCAGTGTACCTAATCGTACAGTAGTGTAGTTTTTAGTAAGTCCGGTTCGTTCCACAGGGAAAATCTTTAAACAAAGCTTAACGCTATATTAGTTTACTTTTATAAAAATACAAATATATATATATAAGTAATATTATTATTATAAAGTGGGGTTTTTACCGTTTAATGACCGGTTTGTCGATTTTAAAACTTTAGTCGCAGTTAAAACCAAATGTAAAATAATAAATAAATACAAGACTTAATTTAAAGAGTAAAGTAAATAACGATAATGAAATTGCGAATAATAAAAGTGCGGTAAAATAAACTTGCGATAATTAAAAAGTACGATAATTAAAAGTGTAATTAAATACAATAACAATAAAAATGCGATAATTAGAAGTGCAATTAAATATAAAATAAAGGAAATTAAATATGAAATAAAAGAATTATGCTTATTTAAACTTCCGTAACCATGATGTTTGACGTGTTGATTTTAGTTTTATGCCCATGGGTTAATTGTCATTTGTCCTGGATTATTTAATATGTCCGTCTGGTTTTTGTCCATAACAGTCCATCAGTCATAAATATAAAGTGCGAGTGTCCTTGTCAAATTATTCTTATACCCGAAGTTAAATATTCCAACTAATTGGGGACTTAAACTTTAACAAGGTTTTATTACTTTGTTTAATAATTACACCAGAATGTCGACTGAGTGTAACCCAAGGTTTTAATACTTTGTTATCAATTATGCCAAGTGTCCTTGTACATAATTTCACCCCTGTTTTAATAATTCTAGTGGCTATTAATCCATTCCCGTGTCCGATTAAATGAACGATTATTCGTACATATAAATACCCCGCCCATCTTGTCCGATCGAGTGTATATGGTAATTTATAGGGACGCCCAATTATAAATCTTTATATTAACATTAACAAACTATCATTTAGTTAAACAAATATAAAGCCCATTAATAGCCCATAGTCTAATTTCCAGAAGTGTCGTTCTTTTGTCCAAACCCCAATTATGGTACAAAGCCCCATTACCCAATTTTAGTAATTAGCCCAACATCATGATTACTTCGGATTAAATAAGTATAATAATAACTTAGCTACGAGACATTAAATTAAAAAGGTTGAACATAACTTACAATGATTAAAAATAGCGTAGCGTTACACGGACATAATTTCGACTTACACCCTTACAACATTCGCTAACATACCCTTATTATTAGGATTAAAATTAAAATTAAAATTAAAATATAAATTATAAATATAAATATAACGTATATAGATGGATGGATATATTTGATGATAAATTGATCAGAATTCGTTGGGCTTTATAGGGAGTTTCAGTTTTTGGGGCTCCGCGACTCGCGGCCCATTCCTTCTTCAAACTCCGCGAGTCGCGGAGATCGTTTTCACAGCTCACCCACATTTGGCTCTTTGTTTACCGACGGTTTATTATATAAATATAATATATATATAATTTATATAATTAATTATATATTATATTATATTTATATACATAGTTAACTTGCAATTTTTAGTCCATTGCATCGAGCGTTGAGAGTTGACTCTGGTCCCGGTTCCGGATTTTCGAACGTCCTTGCGTACAATTTTATATTTTGTACTTTGCGTTTTGAATCTTGTACTCTTGTAATTTCGAGACGTTTCTTATCAATAATTGGAACCTCTTTGATTGTATTTTGTACTTTTGAGCTTTTTGGACCTTTGCGTCTTCAATTCATCGAATCTGTCTTTTGTCTTCACCTTTTATTATTTAAACGAATATCACTTGTAAATAGAACAATTGCAACTAAAAGCTTGTCTTTCTTGAGGAATAATGCTATGAAATATATGTTCGTTTTTAGCATTATCAATTACACCTAGGGTCAAAAACACTCTCGAATGTTGAATGAGTTGGTTGACCCACTTGAGTTGTGATTGATTATGTGCTAAATGTAATAGGTACTTTACATTGAAGGTTCACAAGCTCGGTTATCTTTCACAAGAGACTTTGAGGTGAGTGGAATAAGTATACATGTACATATATGGTGTGCTTATTTGTATAAATGGATATGTGTTGTCCAAGTTAGTGATATATGCGTTGTACACTAACGGTTTTATATATGGATATGTGTTGTCCAAATTTAGTGATATATGTGTTGTACACTAACGATTGTATAAATGGATATGTGTTGTCCAACTTAGTGATATATGTGTTGTACACTAATGATTTTATAAACGGATATGTGTTGTCCAAGGGTTAGTGATATATGTGTTGTACACTAACGGTTGTTATGAACACCGATGGGAAATTGAGTACCATTCCTCTTGCGATTGGTTAACCATGGTTGTGTGATTTGGGTATTAGCATATTTAATCATGAACTATATGCTATTGTTGTCGCTAGCTCTTTTTGTATTGCGGATATTGGTTTGTGCATGTCGGTTGCATAGTTATCGAATTGCTAGCTTGAATCCGGTATTGTGTAAGTGAATGCAAGTAGATAGATTATGTATGCATATGTATAACTATTGCGCTCACTAAGCTTTAGCTTACCCTCTCGTTGTTTATCTTTTTAGGCTCGGGCTCGGATAAAGGCAAGGGCCTTCAATTGGATTAGTAGTCTCCCGCTTGTTTGGTTAAGGGATGCTTTTGGGTACTTAGCTTTTGGAAGTTCGGCCAAGACTTGGGTAGTTTAACCCAAACACCATGCTCTAGGGGTCATTTGGAATTTAAACTCTAAGGGTCAAAACTTGTAATTTTGAACGAAACGCGTAATTCGGGTCGATGCGAGCCCGGTGATGTAAAACTTGTTTTAATGATGAAAACCTCTTAGTTTAATATATTGTGGTATGTTGTGAAAAGATTTTCGTTTAAAAGTGTCAGGAAGCGGGATTTCCGCTCGTGTAAGTTGGACCCGGGGACAGCAGCTGGAAGGAAATTTGGACGCCATCCAGATCTTCTGGACGCCATCCCACCTTTCATTGCCGGACGCCGTCCAGATATCTGGACGCTGTCCAGATGTGCTGCACCAGAATTATTTTTTTTTAGTGTGTTTTGGGTAAAGCAAAGTTGTGTTGTTACACTTTGGTTCACACCATACGCATCGGTTATGATTCTACCAGCTCTTTGGTTCACATCACAACCCGAGTCATACTCGCATTAAAGTGCTATCGGCTCTTTGGTTCACACTCTAACAACTCGTGCCGTAGTGCTACCGGCTCTTTGGTTCACACGTACTATGACGCTACCGGCTCTTTGGTTCACATCATAGCAAAAACGCACATACTATGGCACTACCGGCTCTTTGGTTCATACCATAGAATACAAATAAATATATTATATACATACGCATATAATCATTCCACTCACCTTAAATGCCTTTAGTGAAAAGATAACCGAGCTTGCAACCTTCAAGGTAACGTACCTATTACATTATACATATTATCAATCACAAACTCAAGTTGGTCAACCAACTCAATTACCATCCTAGGGTCAATTTGACCCACGGTGCAATTTCGACCCATTTTCACCCTTAACCCTAAAATTGGGCCAACTTTGCAAAAACCCTAACACATGCCAAAAATGGCCTTAAAACACTTCTCAACACACGATTAACGCATTTTCACAAACATTAAACAATTTAAGTCATCAAAGACTCATTTGACCCATTTCGAGGTTAACATACCCATTTGGGTCATCTACATACCCAAATAACACCCACATACTAGTTACCAAAGTGTGCTAGTGATTACTAACCATTTAAGAATCATAAACACCAATTATTGCTTCGAAACCCTAGGTTAGTCATTTTTGAGTCCTTATGACTCAATCTTACCCAAAAACCCCCAAAATCACCAATAATGGGTTTCATGTTCATCACTAACCCAAATTCTAACCCTTAAACAAAGTAAATTAGGGAAAACAAAGTTAGAACATACCACTACCACCAAAACGTAGCTAAAAGCTAGATGAACAACTTTAATACACGTAATTTGACCCGAAATCAACTTCTTCTTCCTTGATTCAAGCTTTCACTCTCCCAAAATGGGTTTCTCTCTCTAAACTTGAAGTGGAGGTGGAGGAGTAGTTGAAAATGAAGTAATGAGGCTCAACAAACTGATCTTGTGGCCTTTAATTCGGCCTTAAGTGATTTTACCAAAAAGCCCCTCAAAATATCTAATAAAAAAAGAAAGAAAGCTGTCCGAGCAGAATGTCGCGGCGCGCCACCACCCTGAGCGGCGCTCCGAATGGCCTGGGCAGATTCTGATTTCCCTTTTAAAACACAACGAATCCCACACTTCAAGTATTCTATTTATATAACTGTACAATGAAATATTCGGGTCTTACAACTCTCCCCCACTTGAATCGGAGCGCGTCCTTGCGATCCAAGACGCATGACAAGCCGGAAGATAAACCAACACAAATTCTTCGGGTTCCTAAGTGAACTCGGAACCTATACTACGACGCCATTGAACCTTAAAAGTTCTCACCTATTTATTCCTCAACTTTTCACCTTTTCATCGAGTATAGCAATCGGCTCCTCCACATAGTCTAACTTGTTGTTTAGTTCAATGTCGTCTAACGGCATCCATGAAGAATCATCCGCAAGACACTTACGGAAATGGGAAACATGAAATGTGTTATGGATCCCCGCAAGCTCTTCGGGTGATTCCAAACGATACACAACCTCACCAACACGAGCTAAAATTTTAAATGGGCCAATAAACCGAGGAGCTAACTTTCCCCATTTTCGAAACCGAATAATACCCTTCTATGGTGAAACTTTAAGCATCACTTTGTCGCCCTCTTGGAACTCAATAATTCGTCTACGTTTATCGGCATACGACTTTTGTCTATCTTGGGACGCTTTCAAATGAGTCCGAATCATCTAAATCACGCTATTCGTCTCTAAAACCAAATCGGTACTCCCAATTTCTCTTTGACCCACTTCACCCCAAAAATCGGGGTTCGACACCTCCGCCCATAAAGCATCTCATAAGGTGGCATCCCGATACTAGTATGATAACTATTATTGTACGAGAATTCCACCAAAGGTAAGTGCTCATCTCAACTACCACCGAAATCAATAATGCACGCCTGTAACATATCCTCTAATGTTTGATTCGTACGTTCGGTTTGACCATCCGTTTGAGGATGATACGCCGTGCTCAATTTCAATTGTGTACCCATATCTTCAGGATACTTCTCCCAAAACCGAGATGTGAAGCGGGTATCTCGATCCGAAATAATTGATATAGGAACCCCGTGTCTCGATATCACTTCCTTGATGAACAACTTTTCCAAGGTCTTCGACGATATCGCTTCCCGAATGGGAAGAAACAAGGCACTTTTCGTCAATCGATCAACTATCACCCAAATCGAATCAAATTGGGTTCTCGCCGTCTTTGGTAATTTTGTAATGAAATCCATGGTAATGTGCTCCCATTTCCACTTCGGGATTTCTAACGGTTGTAACTTACCTTACGGCTTTTGGTGTTCGGATTTAACTTGCAAACACGTGACGCATTGTTCAACATACTTAACAACATCACGTTTCATGCCCGACCACCAATACCCTTTCCTCAAATCAAGATACATTTTCGTCTCACCCGAATGAATAGAATACTTTGACTTATGTGCTTCATCAAGTAGCACTCGTCGATGATAACCCATTTTAGGCACCCACACCCTTCCTTGGAAAGATAACAAACCATGCGGACCTAAGGTAATAAATTCCGTTTGTCCCAAGATTCGTTCCTCATGATTATTGTTAACAAAAGCTTCGATTTGAGTCTCGCCAAGCTTTACAAGAAAATCGTTAGTAATAATCATACGTAACAATCCCAATCGTAACGCCGGGTGATGATTCTTTCGACTTAACGCATCCGCGACCACATTCGCCTTGCCAGGATGATAAAGTATTTCACAATCATAATCTTTTAAAACATCCATCCACCTACGTTGACGATAATTCAAATCTCGTTGGTTAAAGAGATGTTTCAAACTCTTATGATCCGAATAAATCGTACACTTGACACCATACAAGTAATGGCGCCAAATTTTCAACGCATGAACCACCGCCGCAATTCAAGATCTTGAGTCGGGTATCTCTTTTCGTGTTCCTTTAATTGTCAAGAGGCTTAAGCGATGACTTTACCCCTTTGCATTAGAACACACCCGAGCCCATTTAGAGAAGCATCACAATAAACCGTCATGTCTTCCACCCCTTCTGGCAATACTAACACCGAAGCTTGACATAACTTCTCTTTTAACAATTGAAAAGCAATTTCTTGCTCGTTCTCCCAATTAAATCTCGCGTTCTTTCTCGTCAATTTCGTCAATGGAGAAGCGATCTTAGAAAAGTCTTGGATAAACCAAAGATAATAACCGGCCAATCCGAGAAAACTTTGGATTTCCGTAGGTGTAGTCGGTCGTCCCCAATTCTTCACCATCTCTATCTTCCCCGGATCTACTTGAATACAATCTTTGTTCACAATGTGGCCAAGGAATTGAACTTCCCTTAGCCAAAATTCACATTTGGAGAATTTAGCATACAACTTCTCCTTCCGCAACGTCTTCAACACACTTCGCAAATGATGTTCATGTTCCTTCATTGTAACAACCCGACATCGTTTTACCAAAAACACGCCTTAAAAAAAAATTTTGTCAGACAGCGTATCTGGACGGCGTCCCATAATCTGGACGGCGTCCAGAGATGAAGACCAGGACGGCGTCCCATGATTCTGGATGGCGTCCAAATGAACTAAAGTGGACTGATCATTTTTTATTTACACGGGAGTGGAAAACCCGCTTCCCGACACTTTTAAACGTAACCAATTTCACATTATGTCATATTAAGTAAAACTAAGATATTTCCACCATAAAAACAAGTTTTACAACACCGGGCCCACAATGACCCGTTTTACAAATAATGTAGCGATTTCGACCCATTTATCTCTTTAGACGGATTAGGACTCCACAACCCAACCCGATACCAAGAGCATAATCCCGGGGACTACCAAAACCCCCATCTGTGTCCAATTATCCGAAAGCTACCCCATAGAGCCCAACCGCTCCTGTACATCTAGTCTAACAACTAGCTAGCATCATTAACACAATACCTATAAAAAGGTAAACAACGAGAGGGGTAAGCCGAGGCTTAGTGAATGCAATAATTACACATATACATATATAATATACCTACTTGCAAACACTTACACACATACCGCATACATGCTAGCAACACGATTAGCTTATCATCTAAAATTCAAAGCTATAAACCTCCAATACCACAAGCTAGCACAACAATAGCATATATATAACTCGAATAATAAAAGATGCTTACGCTACAACACAATAAGCATCGTTAAACAATAACACGAGGGAATGGTACTTCGAATTTCCCACCGGTGTTCATAACAGCCGTTAGTGTACAACGAAATATATCACTAACCCCTAGGCTATTCGGACATCGCAATGTCCGCTCGAAGCAATCATTAGTGTACAACAAAATATATCACTAACTCTTGGTCGGTTTAGACAACGAAATGTCCATCGTTAGTGTACAACGAAATATATCACTAACTCTCGGGCAAATTGGACAACGAAATATCCATCGTTAGTGTACAATGAAATATATCACTAACTCTTGGTGGTATAGACACGTATACCCGGCCCCATCCCTCGCCCTACAAATAGATACATTATATACACACATGTATAATCATTCCACTCACCTCGAAATGCCCACACAAGTCATAAAGTAAGTCGTCTCCAAACTCAACCGAGCAAGCTTTTACCTATAATACGCATATAGATATACACACAATCAACACACATTCTCTACAAGAGAATTCGACACCAATACCCTTAACCGAGGGTTTATGCTTACCACCACAATCCGCCCATTTAGACACCTAAATGGACTCACCAATTACCACTACGGGTGGTAATTCCGACCCATTCAAACAAGTACAATTTAACCTAAAAACGTTTCTCACGATTACTTTCATTAACAATGTCATTTAACGCTTGGCACAATTTTTTAAACATCCATTTGATCCAAAATAGTGTCATTACCAATTTTGATCCATCTAAGTCAACCCATTTTGACAAAAGTCCCAAAAACATCTTTAATCACTAACGCCTAGTGATTAACTTTCCAAAACATCATTTAACACTTACAACTTCAATTCACATGGCCAAACCCTAGATCATAGCTATTAGGGTTTTCCTTAACTCAACATAACCCAAATTCACCCATTTTACCCCCAAACGGGTCTTACAAGTTCCAACACTCCTAAAATCACTAATACTAGTGATTATACCCCACTTACAAACCTTAAACATGCTTAAATCATTAACCAACCCAAAACCCGCAAAATATCAAAATAGCTAGTCACAATAAACCCACTTTGTCATCTAAACGGGTTTCACAACTTAAACAAACTCAAACCCTAACTTGATTATCAAATTAACACAATAAAATTCGGATTTGAGACTTACCAATACTACCAAAATGTAGCTGTGAACGAGGCGAACAACATTAACTCCCGCGACTTGACCCGATTCACCCTTCTTCTTCCTCAAATGGAGCTCTCTCTCTCTAAGCTCCTCACTCTCTCTCTAGATGGAAATGGGTGGAAGAGGTGAAATGAGGATAGAGATAAGCATTGGGTCAGTTTTAGAGGCTCAAAACCGACCCCCAAGTGATAAGACACAAATACCCCTTTTAAATTCATTAAAATTCCAACAGTTGGCCTGTCAGGCCATTTGAACGGCGTCCAAAATGGCTGGACGGCGTCCAACCTTTCACTGGTGGACGGCGTCCCAAAATCTGGACGGAGTCCCACTGAACTGAGTCTGAAACTGAACTTGTTTTGGTCGTAACTTTCAAACCGTAACTCCGTTTTCGACGAATCAAATATCGTTGGAAACGTAATGAGATTTTCTATCCAATGGTAAGATTTTAGAACCTTAACTCCAACTTTATTTGAAACTCAAATATACGCTTACATGCCTCGTATTTCGAATGTCGTTCGAAATAACACGTAACTGAAAAATAGGGTGTTACAACTCTCCCCCACTTAAATTGGATCACGTCCTCGTGATCCGCACCTACACTAGAAGTCAGGCACTTCTCCCTCGAACATTTTCGCTTCCTGGGCGGAGTCACATAAGTAGTAATCACGCATTCGAATTTCTCTCTTCGTACACTAACGCATCATAATACAACAACCGTACTTTACAATCGTCCTAAGAGAAGAACAATTCACCGACAACCTTCGTCGTCACTCCTCACGATTCTACGAAACACAACCAAGCCAGACATCCGTAACATCTTCTGCAATCCGAAGATCTCACCACACGCTAATAATCACTAGCGTGCACTACCGCGACAAGCGATATCTCATACACCCGAAGTCCAGAATCCCCGCTTAGGAAAATAGGAAAAAAACCACATGTCTCTAGACCAAGAACCTAAACTTCCTCTGGCTCCATATCCGGGTCATCCTTCAACGAAGAAATTTTGGTAACCCCAAAATAAACACTTTAGAAGTAATACTTTCCCATCGATCGATCCGCACATGACTATCCGTTACTGGATTAATCCAGGACGACAATAATACACCACGAGTTAGACGAAACATCAACATATCGTCATAGGGTTTCTCCTCTGAACCATACCATATGGCTTCCTAGTACTAGCATAGAAGCTACTTGTATACAAAAATCCCGTCAACGGCGAATCATCATCACAAAATTTCCGCGATTCGCCACACGACTCACAAAAATAGTCACCAAATCCGGGTGAACCTTCCTACCTAGACCGTCCGCTAAGGATGGTCTCGACATTTTAATGCAACCTACGGGTCACATCACTAGGGTACACACTCTCGTAAACAAACAACATCCGCGTGTCTCTACGGGAGACAGTCAGAATCGACACTCTCTGCCTCATAATCGTCCATAAAGTGGAATAATCCACTGTCAATTCCCACGACCACATTTCCCGATAAGGAAAAATACAGTATTCACCACGATATCATATTCGTACTCCCTTAACAGTACTATCCGAGTTTCACACCAGCCCAAATTTGCATCACGAAAGCACTTGCAACGACAGTTTCCTTTCCTCACCCCGAGATCTCAAACTTCACATTTGGTCTCACACCGCACAATGGTACTACACGACCACCTTTCATAAGAAGAATTTCACTTCCTTCGATTCCATCATCACAATCTTCACGCATAACACTCCAAAATTGTAACCCACAACCGTAATGAACGATCTCGAGTCGACATCAACAACTCGTCACTCTTCCTCGTTAGGAACTCCGAATACCTATTAAGGCTTAGCACGGTACACTCCGACACTTCGCTATATATAATACCACCGGAGCTTCCTCGGGCGGCAGTAAAAACTCCCCCACTTAGGATTCAGCTCCACATTCTAACCGCCGAGATGATAACATCCCGCGGAATTACATTCCACGAAATACATGACCATTCTCATTATTGGTCATACTCACCAAATCACTGCAAACTCACATTAGGCTCTCAGAGCCTTCATACACGATCACTTGAGATGTCGTACACGCGACGACCCCGCACCTTCATAACACAATTCACAACTCATAGCCCTTCGTTTGCGAAGCAAACTCCACTAAGGTCCTACATATGCCTCTAAGTCTAGGCATATGCCACTCCGCTTCATCAGTCGTGCATCTCCGTCGAGATCACCCGACCTTCCACTCAACGAACCTTTATCAATAATTACCCACTCTCATGGAGAAGAGGGACAAATCTGACACAATATTCGCATCGACCGCAATATCGACACTTCATCATAACCTTTGGCCTATCCAACCATTAAGTCCATCACCGGTCCACCGGTAATCTTCACCCGTCTATCACTTAAGAGTAATAAGATGCGCTCATCCATCACTTCATAAGAAGTATTTACCGCAATGCTCTTAAACTTCGAATTTCGCAACCGTCGAATTACTATCAACCGTCGATCACTATTATAATCTCCGCTGCTTCCAAGGGTATCTCACCAGCACCCTAAGCACAAAGTGAACACACCATCATCGGAGTTGAACATCACACTAGCAGGTATAAGAAGGCACCTGACACAGTGTCATGCAGACTCCCGCCACAACCTACTGAATTTTAGAACTCGATCCTTAGGTTCCACACACTCGATGTCACCCATCTCTCCACAATAATGACCCGAAGTCATACCTACCAGACAAACCTTATGGCCTATTATCTTATCGAAAGTCCCAAGCGATCACACGCTACCTGCAATTTCCACAAGGCCAAACGATATAGCCTAACGAAACCCTTCATCTAACATTAAGGAGATGCTTGACTACACCAAGTCTTACACCCTTCCACATATCGGCACAATCACAACAACAGGGGTATTCCGTTAGGAATGTTACCCTATAATCCACAACACACTAACACACTATCGTAAACATCGTCATATGGGTCCCACTCCCATGAGTTTAATGACCCGAAGACTCCTCAATTCGCCAATTCCAAGGCGACTCACAATTAGAATCCTAACATGATTCTCTAACCACACACACTCTCCCGAGTGTAACCCAAGTACAATCATTAGACTCATCGCATTCCTTTACGGAATTCAAGTCCTCGACACACACACGCACGCACATAACTCGGTCATCCAAGTTACGATATATAACTACAACCAATGACAATCTTAATAGTGCGCCCACTACATAGGGTGACTAAGTACGCACCAAACTCGTGAGTTTGCTCACTCACTTAACTAAGCGAATCCACCATAACACTTCTCGACTCGCAACGAACCCGATGTGACTACAAGCACATCACCCTAGACAACTATCACCTAGGAACCAATAAAGATTCCTCATTTATCCCGAATCTACCCCAACCATGCCACGTTTCCTCCATTCGGTACTCGTCATGTCATGCTTGGTGTCAAGATACACTTTCGTAATAATGGTGATCAGTCACTATTACAAATGCGTACCTTACCATTTTCACATGGCCACGCAAAGTACTTTACCCGGACTGACGCAACATTCACACAAAAACAACACGCGATAACTCCTAGTACCCGAATGACCAAAGTCCTTACCGTGAACTCAATCATTCAAAAACGTCATATTTTGAATCTCTCCAATAGATTCATCCCTTAGGACACCGCACCAAATAGATACCTGTATATATATATATATATATATATATATATATATATATATATATACACACACCTATATACAATATAATAATAAATGTACACAAGTACACCACTGAAAGGACCCGTCCTAATCCACCTGGACGAAGTTATCAACATTTGGTCCCATTGCGATGATCGGCTCCAAGTAATGTCCTTATATTGAGCAAATGCACAGCAGAAGACTTAATTCGTATCTGAGAATAAACATGCTTTAAAGTGTCAACCAAAAGGTTGGTGAGTTCATAGGTTTATCATAACAATCATTTCAATATGTTAATAGACCACAAGATTTCATAATCATAAACATAATACACTCGCAAGTGTATGTAAAGCATTCTAAGTGGTTGAGCACTTGGTAACCATACTTAATATTTAATCAACGTCGCATATTCCCTTTATTATGAAATCTCACTACACCGTACCAAGTGTAGTCACCAAAACGAAGTACTGTGCAACCGTTGAATACTGGTCGTCCAGTCCGGTTGGGGTTGTCAGGCCCGATAGATCTATCAACAGGATTCGCGTTTACAATACCCATGTAAATAGTAGTTACCAAGCTATAGGGAAATATGCCAGTGGTACAACTCAACGTAGAATATATTTTTAAGTACTTGTGTCTATTTTGTAAACATTTATAAAAGCAGCGCATGTATTCTCAGCCCAAAAATATATATTGCAAAAGCAATTAAAAAGGGAGCAAATGAAACTCACTTTTGTCTTGAAGGTATTTAATTCGACTTTGTCTTCGATAGATATCACGAACCTAACCATTTATATAATATATCAACATATTTTCTTTTTAAGTAATCGTTATATATATATATATATATACTTTTAATACTTTTAATATTTTCTTAGTCCGTAGTTAGCAGTCCGATGTTAGTGGTCCACAATTAGTTGCTTAAATAAAATAAATAAAGACCCCATCGTATTTGTATTGATCAGAATTAATATCGACCCATGGTACCATGTTGTCAAATGACGTGTTGCGTACATAAAATACCGTGTTGTCAAATGACGTGTTGCGTACAATCATGAGGTCTTATGATTAATCTTCTCGTGTTGTTTACGGATGGTCCTGAAATATATAAAATCAAATCATAAGTAATTATATATAAAATATCATATTAATTAGAAAAGATATGATTAATTTACTTTTTCTCCAAATATTTTCGTAGCTAAACTAGCTTCGGATAGCCAATCTTGTTTTAGTCGTAGTTTCTTCATTACAACTCCGTTTTTGTTGGTTCAACTTGCCACTTCCTTGGATCGAGTCAAATTTTAAGAATATGAACTGAAAATACCTTAGTTTGTATTCGAAATCATAGGTTATAGGTCAAACGTTGGTGAAACTTATGAAAGTGATCATTTTCCATCATAAAAACAACATTTAATGATCATTTTTCTAAAAATATTTACACTTTGAGTTAAACCATGAAATTTTTATGTGTTAACATATTCATAAGAAATATCATTTTTCCAGAACTTACAATTCAAAGTTCAAGATGGTTTTTAATTATCCAACCCAAAACAGCCCCCGGTTGCACTCCGACGACGTAGATTCAGTTTTTAAGATGTTCTTTGTAAAACCAAGTTATATCTTGTTAGGTTAGCATATCATTATGATATATTACAGGTCTTGAAGTATTTTAAAAGTCAAGTTAGAAGGATCTATTTAGTTTGCGAACAAGTTTGAAATCATTCAAACTATGTTCTTGTTGTTAAAATTTTATACCACAAAATAAGATAGCTATATGAATATGAATTGAATTAGATTATGAACAAGGTTACTACCTCAAGTTACTTGGACAAAGTTACTGCAAAAGATAAGAAATAATCTTGGAATCAAAGAGTGGTGGAGTTAGATCAAAAGGTTGGAAGTAAACTTCTTCAAATGGGTGGTTATTTTGATTTGTTCTTGAAAGAGTGTTCTTATGGTGTTTAAGGCTTATAATTGAAGCTAAATGATGGGGAAAATGCATGGAGATGATCAAGTATGAAGTTAGGAGTATTTTGAGAGAGAAATGAGGGTGTAGGTATGAGAAAATGGAGTGAAGAAATGGTGTTCATTTATAAAAACATTTTTAGTTTATAAAGAAAGAAAAGGATTCCTAATTTTGTTTTCTTACTAATAATTCATACTACTTGACAAATCCTAGTTACCTCATATCTAGGGCAGTAATAATGTTGATTAGGATGTTGATTTGATGTGTATATACCAATAGTAAATACGTATAGAAGCTGGGTATGATACGGGTACATATACCCTAGATATACGTATAGAAATCTTGAGGAAACGGAACGAGAATTCAAATATAGCTATCTTTTGTGAATATACTTATATTGTTTTATGTATTTAAGTCCTTAAAAAGTGATTAAATACATTATATATACGATACATGTATAAGCATTATAGATTATAAGTATATATATCAATGAATGTTACGTATAGTTATCGTTTTGAAAACTTAAGTTAGTAGTTTCAAAATATACTTATAACTCGTTGTCATTAGTACACAATGAGATGTTAAACCATCCTTAGATCATGTTAAATATATATAAATACATATATATACACAAACGTATAATTATCGTATGTTATATAGTTCGTGATATCATCGGTCATATTGGACGGTCAAACGTTGTGTAAAACTCTTTTCAAAAACACAAGTCTCAACAATTTGGATTGCTTATCATGTTGGTATGGTTTAATTTATGTAAATATTAATCTCATAAGTATAATTTGGTCGGAAAATTCTGGGTCATTACAGTACCTACCCGTTAAAGAAATTTCGTCCCCGAGATTTGATAGAGGTTGTTATGGATAACAATAAGAAGGTTTTCATGACAAATATAAGGTGATAATGGAGTTTTATCATCATTGAATAATGTAGATAAAACGATTCGATTATGCGAAGAATATAAATGATACTATCGTAAAAGAGTGAGATGAGTAAAATATATTCGTCTTAACCGATGACGTAGTTATGATTGATTTCTGGGATTTAAGGGATTTAAAGAGAATCTTACGTAATAAGATTTGGTTCTTTGGTGATTAAGGAAATCAGGATCTTCTTTGATTATATGCAATAATCTGTTTCCTTATTTTCCACGACTCACACCTTCTATTCTTTCTCCCTTGATTCTTACTTTAAAGCATTCATCAATATGCTCCATCCAGTCCTGATTCTTGATATACTCCTAACTTTTATATCTGTCATTCTTCTTTTTCATCTACCACCAGAAGAATCTATTTACTTCTACTATACTCTTGTGTTTATAGTGTTTCTAATTCTCCCGTGTCTCTATATTGCTATCTACATCGATATACACGGTTTGTAATTTCGGGGTTATTATCGGAGTTTATATTCTTCATTATTTTTCGGAGCTTCATGCTTTCGTTTTCTCTTCCCGACTTCGAGTCAAGCGAGTAATGGTCCGGAATTAGTAGATATGAAATTCAGAATGAACATAGCTAATGCTCTAAGAAGAAAATGGTAATAGAACGATTTTGATTTATTAAATTACCAGAATACCCTGGAGAAGACCGAGTCATCCAGAAAAATATTCTCTTGATATGTTTAGAGATTAGATAGAATGTAAGAGTCGTGTAAATGGCACATGATGACGGTACTGTGAATCATCATGCTTCATTAGAAACTCAGCATGACTTACTGTAATATAATGACGTTGATCAGGTGTCATTATATTATACTAATCCATGCTTCAGTTCCCAACACTACTTCAAAACATTCATATTTTAAACTCGAAGGTTTCAGAATTTAGAAACTAACACAGTTTCTTTTATGTTGCAGATATTACGGAGAGATAAATGATCTCAGATAAGAATAGTTGTGAAAATATCGCCAGAAATATGGAGGATATTTATAATAGAACATACGAGAATATCTTAGAATTTCTAATATCAATGGATGATGAAGAAGATTTGTCTGTGAAGGTTTACAATGAGAAATAAGATGTTTGCTAATGATTTCAGCAGGCACAGAATCATTTGGATTCTTTGAAGGCAAACTTATTTTTTTGTGATTTGTCCAACGCTTTCTTCATAGTTTCGCATAATCCGCTTTTCGGTACTAAATTTTCTATCGAGCGTTCCTAACACTCCTTTCTTTATCATCAAACTTTTGGCCATTAAGATCATCTACAACATGCTGCTTCGTCAGCATTTTCAAAGTTAACTGATCTGGGTCATCGGTTATCAAACCGAGGTAGTTTCAGGAGAATTGTGTTTTTTAGAATGATTAATCGCTGATGGTAATATTGTGGAATATAAAAGCTTCCCCAGTAACAATAAAGAGTACGCATATATATCGCGGTTATAATAAAGTTGTTTCGGATGAAAAGTCAGAGTTGACTTGCTGGAGCTGTGACAAAATTAGCTACTTTGGAAAGGGATTGCAAAACGATCTTCGATAATAACAATGTCAAAGGAACTAGAACAGATACGTGTCAAACGTTTACTTAGTTTCCGAGGGTTTTTCAGGTGCATAACTATATGCATCAATCTTTTCTTCCGTAGATGAAGTGCGGTTAGTTTATCCTCTCTATTGAGGTGTTTTTAAGAATCATGATAGATTTGAACG
The DNA here is from genome assembly GCF_046630445.1 of Rutidosis leptorrhynchoides. Taxonomy (NCBI): domain Eukaryota; kingdom Viridiplantae; phylum Streptophyta; class Magnoliopsida; order Asterales; family Asteraceae; genus Rutidosis; species Rutidosis leptorrhynchoides. Next base: position 253,694,677 of record NC_092337.1, read on the forward strand.
CTGATTGTAATCGTCGAGATACAATGAGGTTTAAGATGAAATCAAGTGGCAATCTTGAAGAAATGTTTAGTTTCATATGTTATAATCAATATTTTAATTCATTTTAATTGTCCAATGTCATTAGTCCACAGTCGATAGTCCACAGTAACAGTTCAATAATTCATATATAGTTTAATATATAATATACGAATTAATTAATACGTGTCGTGACCCGTATACGTCTCAGACTCGATTACAACTCAAACTATATATATTATTGTAGAATCAACCTCAACCCTGTATAGAGAACTCGATCATTACTGCATATAGAGTGTCTATGGTGATTCCAAATAATATATATAGATGCGTCGATATGATATGTCAAAACATTGTATACGTGTCCCGATATTTAAAGTGCGCAAAATAATTACAGAAATTAAATGACGATAAATAAAAGTGCGATAATTAAATTGCGATAAATAAACTGCGATAAATAAAATGTAATCAGTTAGCTAGGAACAGTTAGCTGGAACAGTTAGCGTGGATTCTTAACAAAATTTTTCATAGTTAATTTGTTTGTTTCTAACAGATTTTATTTTGTCATATGTTTTCTTCATATGCCACTTGTTGGATTCTGGGAAGTCAAAATTCAAATATGAAATTGAATGAAAATGGTTATTCTGCGGTAAATGGATACGTATATCGGTGGTTGTAAGTAGGATAGTAAATGACTGTTGAATCAGATTCGACGAATGTACAATGTAACTTATTAAGATGAAATCTAATTATTCCTCGGGTATTAGCTACCCGTAAAAAAAAAATTTCACCATTAATATTTTGTACAAAAGAACTTTTAATTACAATCTTTATGAAAACATATATACATATATATTTTCTTCAGATGAAATCATGAATTTAATGAGTTAATATGATATTAATCTCATTTGCTTTTCGGTTTGAGCTAGAATAAGAAATCTCTAAAACTTTTTGAAACCACATATTCTTCGCAGAATATCAATGAAGTTATGGATCAATACTTCATCGTTCATTATTGTTGGTACTCCTTGGTATCTATGGTGCGTATGATGTTGATGTTTGTGGGACAGATTATGATGTCGAGACGTGTGATGCGGATGTTGTTTGTTAGTGGTGATGATGGTATTATTGATGTTATTGATGGTGGTGCTGATTATGCTGCTGGTGCTGCTGCTGGTGTTTGCAACCTTCGCACCATGTGTAACGTCCTCCCAATAGGGTCTGGAAGGAACGTCACTAATATCAAAACATACCAACATATTATAATAAATGAGAACAATACTAAATGATGAATTTAACTTTAATGAGTACGCAGCGGAAAATGAAATATCGTTACAATGACAGGAATAACAATATCGTAAATGTTCACATGCAGAAGTAATAAATGCGATATCTCTTGATCCTATGTCCAAGTAGCATCACATAAGCAGTAAGTATAAGAGCTTGAATCAAACAGCACCTGAGACAAAACATGCTAAAGTGTCAACCAAAAAGGTTGAGTGAAGTTCATAGGTTTAACAAAAAATTTGTCGTTGTTTTAGACCACAAGATTTAGTTTGTAAAGTTGATCTCCCGCAGGATCAAAAAGTTATGCCAACGCGTGATATTTAGACTAAACGTTCAAGTTTGCCTCATGACAAGTTGTGTCTGTCCTTGTCGGTTTAATTTCATTATTAAGTAATACAATGACTTGGTTAAATGTATCGGGGACGTTACTCCCGATAGGCCTACCCCCAATAATTAAGCATGCCGCAGCAATTAAAAATATCACTGTAGGGACTTAGTCGGACATAGCCGGGTATAGCATAGTTTAACAGTTTGGTACTTGTGTCTAAAGTGTAAAAAGTAAAAACAGCATGTGTCTCACCCCAAGTAAAAGTAAGTAAGTTTTGCTAGCAATAAAGAGGGGCTATGAATTCACCTTAGTAAGTAGAGAGAGAGTTATTCCTCGGAATAAAGAGTTGAACGAGTGAGCAGGAAAATCAACCTATTGACATTTAAGAGTAGTTAAGTGTTTTGCCCATGTTTAAGTTTAAGTATGTGTTTAAGTATAGTTTGTTTTACTAAGTTTCTATTCCTAGTAAGTTACTATTTTTATAAAGTTTCCATTTTTAGAAAGTTTTTTATTTTACTAAGTTTCTATGACTAGAGAGTTTCTACTTTTATCAGTGTTTTCCATTTTAGGATACTTGTCGTATTAGATAAGCTTCCAATCACCCCTTTCCCTTCGAATGGCTAATTTAGATCTAGGGGCTTGAGCCATAGGACCCTTTAAATTGGAAATCCAAACCCTCTGCCTAGAATCTCATAGAAACCATTCGTCAAGAAAGTTCGAAGATCTATACATCTCTAATACATATCCCAAAATGTTTTTATGTTACAATATAAGTAGTAGGTTATAGGTGCTAGTAATAGTAATAGTGTATATATGTTATTTATTTTATTTTTAATTGCATATAATTTATAACATTATTTACATGTTTCGGTAAAATAATAACCGAAGTAAAAAGTAAAAAGTAAAAAGTAAAAAGTAAAAAAATAAAAAGTAAGAAAAGAATACTTACTAGTAGTAATTCTTCAGAGAGAGAATGAGAGAAATTTTAGTGTGAGTTTGAATGAGAAATGAGGGGTATTTATACTTGAAAAAATTAGGTAAAAAGAATAAAATAATTAAAATAAAAAGAAATATTTTAATTCTTAATGGGATTTTAAAATTAAAAAATATTAAATGTTAGGTCATGGGATAATGCACAAAATAAAATAATAAAAGTAGTTTTTCCATTACAATTTTTAATTAAAAAGTAATTTATTTATTTATTTATTTTTTTCATTTATTTTAAGGATTTTTTTATATAAATAAACAAATTGATTTAATGCTTTTCCAAGAATATTTGTCAATAATATTTTATTTTTTTATTTTTGTTTTATTTAATTAATAAATACAAATTTTGCATAAAAATAATAAATAATTCGGTATTTTGTATTTTTAATAATAATTATCATTTTAATTATTAAACTATATTTTTAGTAAGTTTGTAAATATTATTACATTTATATATAATTGGATTTATTATATAGTTAAATATATAATACATTAACTAAATAATAAAAGTGATACAAAGTTTATATACTTAGTTAAATTATGTCAAATTATATAAATTAATAATATATTATTTATTTAAGCGTACATTGTTGACTAAAAATTACTATTCGGTCAATATTTAATTGTATATAACAACCCTTAATACATATAGTCAGACATATAACCCTAGGGTTAATTCAGTAATTTAGAAGTCAAAAAGTGAGGGTTGTTACACCATGTTCTCCAAAGCCGTCACGCGAGCACGAAGTTCGTTAACTTCTGCTAGTACATCTGGATGATTGGCAGTTGGAGTGAGTGAATGAACAAGATTTGTAATATGGGATAGTATATAATCGTGACGAGATACTCTAGAAATGAGAGAGAAAATGGTGTTTTGAATAGGTTCGCCGGTAAATGCTTCACTTTCATCGCCAAGAGGGCAATTTGGTGGATGGAATGGATCACCTTCTTCTTGTCTCCAGTGATTTAGTATATTACGAACCCATCCCCAATTCATCCAGAATAGATGATGGGAAATTGGTTGATCCATTCCGGTGACGCTGCTTTCGGAGCCCGAATGGAAATCCATATCGGCATAACTGTCGGAATCTGAAGAATTCGAACTAGATGCGGAATCCATCTTGTATAATGGGGAAAATGAATTTTTGGTATGGAATAGATTATAGGAGTTAGATTTGGTACTCTTCAATACATAATTTACATATGTATATATAATACCAAAATCCCGTAAATTACGGAGAATCTTTGAAAAGGTATCAGTCAAAGTTCGCAATAACAGATATGCTAAGATAAGAATTCGTCTATACACTATCAATGCAGTAAATGCAGTAAAACATGTCTAGACTTATGAATGATAAGCAGGTAATTTCCTAAGGATGATAAGCAGATGATTTTCTACTTGAAATAATAAGCAAAACTTTTGACATGTAGACACGGTCGAAGTCCAGACTCATTAATGCATCCTAACAACTACTAGTTAGACACACTAATGCAAGACCTGGTTCGCTATGACCACCGCTCTGATACCAAATGAAAGGACCCGTCCTAATCCACCTGGACGAAGTCATCAACATTTGGTCCCATTGCGATGATCGGCTCCATGTAATGTCTTTATATTGAGCAAATGCACAGCGGAACACTTAATTCGTACCTGAGAATAAACATGCTTTAAAGTGTTAACCAAAAGGTTGGTGAGTTCATAGGTTTATCATAACAATCATTTCAATATGTTAATAGACCACAAGATTTCATAATCATAAACATAATACACTCGCAAGTGTATGTAAAGCATTCTAAGTGGTTGAGCACTTGGTAACCATACTTAACATTTAATCAACATGGCATATTCCCTTTATTATGAAATCTCACTACACCGTACCAAGTGTAGTCACCAAAATGAAGTACTGTGCAACCGTTGAATACTGGTCGTCCAGTCCGGTTGGGGTTGTCAGGCCCGATAGATCTATCAACAGGATTCGCGTTTACAATACCCATGTAAATAGTAGTTACCAAGCTACAGGGAAATATGCCAGTGGTACAACTCAACGTAGAATATATTTTTAAGTACTTGTGTCTATTTTGTAAACATTTATAAAAGCAGCGCATGTATTCTCAGCCCAAAAATATATATTACAAAAGCAATTAAAAAGGGAGCAAATGAAACTCAATTTTGCCTTGAAGGTATTTAATTCGACTTGGTCTCCGATAGATATCGCGAACCTAACCATATATATAATATATCAACATATTTTCTTTTTAAGTAATCGTTACATATATATATACTTTTAATACTTTTAATATTTTCTTAGTCCGTAGTTAGCAGTCCGATGTTAGTGGTCCACAATTAGTTGCTTAAATAAAATAAATAAAGACCACATCGTATTCGTATTGATCAGAATTAATCTCGACCCATGGTACCATGTTGTCAAATGACGTGTTGCGTACATAAAATACCGTGTTGTCAAATGACGTGTTGCGTACAATCATGAGGTCTTATGATTAATCTTCTCGTGTTGTTTATGGATGGTCCTGAAATATATAAAATCAAATCATAAGTAATTATATATAAAACATCATATTAATTAAAAAAGATATGATTAATTTACTTTTTCTCCAAATATTTTCGTAGCTAAACTAGCTTCGGATACCCAATCTTGTTTTAGTCGTAGTTTCTTCATTACAACTCCGTTTTTGTTGGTTCAACTTGCCACTTCCTTGGATCGAGTCAAATTTTAAGAATATGAACTGAAAATATGTTAGTTTGTATTCGAAATCATAGGTTATAGGTCAAACTTTAGTGAAACTTATGAAAGTGATCATTTTCCATCATAAAAACAACATTTAATGATCATTTTTCTAAAAATACTTACACTTTGAGTTAAACCATGAAATTTTTATGTGTTAACATATTCATAAGAAATATCATTTTTCCAGAACATGAACTTCCAATTCAAAGTTCAAGATGATTTTTAATTATCCAACCCAAAACAGCCCCCGGTTGCACTCCGACGACGTAGATTCAGTTTTTAAGATGTTCTTTGTAAAACCAAGTTATATCTTGTTAGGTTAGCATATCATTATGATATATTACAGGTCTTGAAGTATTTTAAAAGTCAAGTTAGAAGGATCTATTTAGTTTGCGAATAAGTTTGAAATCATTCAAACTATGTTCTTGTTGTTAAAATTTTATACCACAAAATAAGATAGCTATATGAATATGAATTGAATTAGATTATGAACAAGGTTACTACCTCAAGTTACTTGGACAAAGTTACTGAAAATTATAAAAAATAATCTTGGAATCAAAGAGTGGTGGAGTTAGATCAAAAGGTTGGAAGTAAACTTCTTCAAATGGGTGGTTATTTTGATTTGTTCTTGAAAGAGTTTTCTTATAGTGTTTAAGGCTTATAATTGAAGCTAAATGATGGGGAAAATGCTTGGAGATGATCAAGTATGAAGTTAGGAGTATTTTGAGAGAGAAATGAGGGTGTAGGTATGAGAAAATGGAGTGAAGAAATGGTGTTCATTTATAAAAATGTTTTTAGTTTATAAAGAAAGAAAAGGATTCCTAATTTTGTTTTCTTACTAATAATTCATACTACTTGACAAATCCTAGTTACCTCATATCTAGGGCAGTAATAATGTTAATTAGGATGTTGATTTGATGCGTATATACCAATAGTAAATACTTATAGAAGCTGGGTATGATACGGGTACATATACCCTAGATATACGTATAGAAATCTTGAGGAAACGGAACGAGAATTCAAATATAGCTATCTTTTGTGAATATACTTATATTGTTTTATGTATTTAAGTCCTTAAAAAGTGATTAAATACATTATATATACGATACATGTATAAGCATTATAGATTATAAGTATATATATATCAAAGAATGTTACGTATAGTTATCGTTTTGAAAACTTAAGTTAGTAGTTTCAAAATATACTTATAACTCATTGTCATTAGTACACAATGAGATGTTAAACCATCCTTAAATCATGTTAAATATATATAAATACATATATATACACAAACGTATATATATCGTATGTTATATAGTTCGTTCGTGATATCATCGGTCATATTGGACGGTCAAACGTTGTGTAAAACTCTTTTCAAAAACACAAGTCTCAACAATTTGGATTGCTTATCATGTTGGTATGGTTTAATTTATGTAAATACATGTTGGTATGGTTTAATTTATGTAAATATTAATCTCATAAGTATAATTTGGTCAGAAAATTCCGGGTCATTACAACCGCAACAACAAGTCAACCTACAACCTAGGTGACTATCACTAAAACAACGTCCAAGTTCCCCTACTTACATTAGGCACTAGCAATGTAAGGCACTAATTTACTCATGAAATAAGGCCCCACATAATCCCACATTGGACAAGCACTAGTCCTAGTTAGTCATCTACTCTAAGGTACTAACAAATCTCAATCCGATCCGTATTCCTACAAGTCCCACAAATAACGCACAACGACCAATAAGTCTAAGACTAGGCACCTATTCCAAGGTCACCTAATTCTCTTAGACTATGCTCTGATACCACTTGTAACAACCCGACATCGTTTTACCAAAAACACGCCTTAAAATTTTTTTTTGTCAGACAACGTATCTGGACGGCGTCCCATAATCTGGACGGCGTCCAGAGATGAAGACCAGGACGGCGTCCCATGATTCTGGACGGCGTCCAAATGAACTAAAGTGGACTAATCAGTTTTTATTTACACGCGAGTGGAAAACCCGCTTCCCGACACTTTTAAACGTAACCAATTTCACATTATGTCATATTAAGTAAAACTAAGATATTTCCACCATAAAAAAAGTTTTACAACACCGGGCCCATAATGACCCGTTTTACAAATAATGTAGCGATTTCGACCCATTTATCTCTTTAGACGGATTAGGACTCCACAACCCAACCCGATACCAAGAGCATAATCCCGGGGACTACCAAAACCCCCATCCGCGTCCAATTATCCGAAAGCTACCCCATCAAGCCCAACCGCTCCTGCACGTCTAGTCTAACAACTAGCTAGCATCATTAACACAATACCTGTAAAAAGGTAAACAACGAGAGGGGTAAGCCGAGGCTTAGTGAATGCAATAATTATACATATACATATATAATATACCTACTTGCAAACACTTACACACATACCGCATACATGCTAGCAACACGATTAGCTTATCATCTCAAATACAAAGCTATAAACCTCCAATACCACAAGCTAGCACAACAATAGCATATATATAACTCGAACAATATAAGATACTTACGCTACAACACTATAACCATGGTTAAACAATAACACGAGGGAATGGTACTTCGAATTTCCCACCGGTGTTCATAACAACCGTTAGTGTGCAACGAAATATATCACTAACCCCTACCCTATTCGGATAACGCAATGTCCGCTCGAAGCAATCATTAGTGTATAACGAAATATATCACTAACTCTTGGTCAGTTTAGACAACGAAATGTCCATCGTTAGTGTACAACGAAATATATCACTAACTCTCGGGCAAATTGGACAACGAAATATCCATCGTTAGTGTACAACGAAATATATCACTAACTCTTTGTGGTGTAGATACGTATACCCGGCCCCATCCCCCGCCCTACAAATAGATACATTATATACACACATGTATAATCATTCCACTCACCTCGAAATGCCCGCACAAGTCATAAATTAAGTCGTCTCCAAACTCAACCGAGCAAGCTTTTACCTATAATACGCATATAGATATACACACAATCAACACACATTCTCTACAAGAGAATTCGACGCCAATACCCTTAACCGAGGGTTTATTGAAAGATCCGCGACTAATCCTCTCGGATGGAATCTTCAACAGTTGGTCCCATTGCGATGATTGACGCCAAGTAATGTCCTTTACATGAGCATATGCACAGCGGAAGACTTAATTCGTACCTGAGAATAACATGCTTTAAAATGTCAACATAAAGTTGGTGAGATATATAGGTTTGATGCTAGCAGCGTTATAACTATGGACCACAAGATTTCATGTTTATACATAATACACTCCTCGTGTATGAAAAAGTCGTTGAGCACTTGGTAACCATACTTAACATTTAAATCACAGTAGCATATTCTTAAATAAACCCTACACCGTACCAAGTGTAGTAACGAAACGAAGTACTGTACAACCGTTTAAAACTGGTCGTCCAGCCCGGTTGGGTTGTCAGGCCCGATAGATCTATCAACAGGATTCGCGTTTACGCTCCTCACGTAAATATTAGCTACCAAGTATAAAGAAATATGCCATGGTACAACTCAACGTAGTTTATTTTTGATCACTTGTGTCCATAACGTAAATCATTTATAAAAACAGCGCATGTATTCTCAGCTCAAAAATATTTAAAGTTTAAAAGGGACTATATACTCACCTAATGTATTTTGTAGTAAAAATACATATAACACCATTGATAACTTATAAGGTTGGCCTTCGATTCACGAACCTATATCATTTGTATATTTATTAATATACATGTAATCGAATAAATTTATTTATAAAATTTTCTAGTTATATCATTTTTTTTTTATTGATAACATATATATATTCATTTTTGTATATAGAATATTAATTTTATTATGTTATAATTATTAAATATATCTTTATATATATAATTTGTTTATTAAAATAATTATTATAGTAAAACCCAATTAATATTTGTAACGATAAATCTGATAATGATAATACTTAATATTAGTAATAGTGATAATAATAATAATAATAATAATAATAATAATAATAATAACAATAATAATAAAATTTTAATTATATTAAAGGTATTAATACTAGTTAACATAATATTAGAAATAATGATAATTATTAGTAATAATAAGAGATAATAATAACAAGCATGGTTATACCTCAAAATAATAGGTTTTTAAAAAAAAACGCCACTGCCAGGTATTGAACCCGAGACCACTTGTTACCCCGTCACCTCCTGTGACCATCTGATCTGGCCCGTCTATCTGATTTAAGACCCGTTTTATTTCTATCTAAACTATATCTCTGTCTAACCTATTTCTTCTTCTTCAATATCATAATTTCGACCAAACAAGCATCAGTATGCTAACAATAAATTACCTAATTAATTTTTGGACTTTACAACTTAAACAGAAACATTGAAGTGAGATAATTGGATTTAATCATTAACAGGAAACAGCTAAAACAGTGCCGTCGAACCCCATATGAACTCAATTAGTGATTTCGATTTGAAGGCTGTTTTAGAAAAAGGTTACAACACGAAAGAGGTCCCAAATCATCCCTATAAACTTTCTGTTTCGTTATTAGTTCTAGAATTATCACACAACAATCGAATTTCTTGATAAATCAAACGTTTGACTTTTTCAATATAACCTTGACTTTCAAAATTCTTACTCAATAAGAGAGATTGGATCCTGAGATTTTGAAGAAAGCTTTAGTAATATAATCCTAACAAAACTGCAGTTTTAGTTTTTGAAATTGGTTTCAAATTCGAAATTTTGGATGTTTGAGTCACGTACAGGGGTCTATCGGTTTCTGCTTCATTTTTTTTTTTATTCGATCCTAATAACAGTTGATAGATGATATCAGATAATGGAAAGGTTGTGTAACATTTAACCCTTAAGTGAATTGTTTTATATAAGAACTCGTCGACAGGTGGAATAAAGTAGGAGGATAAAACAAATGAAAAAATAAAAACAGATATTTGATTGCCAGCTATATTTTTGGATGTATCTGTGTTAGAATCCAATTTATAGACAAGAGGAGATTTTTAGATTATGATGTTTAACCAAAAAAAAAACCTTTTTTGACTGTATAAACAAATATATATATTCGTATTATTATTATTATTATTTTTTTTAAAAATCTTGTATATGTATTTATATATGTATCTTGTATTTCGTACTTATATATGTATTTATACCAAATCTGTATCTGCATCATTACATAGTACTATTTATATTTATATATTAGAAACAAAATAAATTTATAATATAGACATTAGTATTTAATATTAATTTTATTAATTATAATGAAACTTACAATAATAATAATAATAACAACAATTATAATAATATCAATAATATTAATAATACATGTATATATCAAATTTTACATATGGATATTATATATATATAATAATATGATATTATTAATAATGATTTTACTATAAAAGTAATAACATTACCAGTATATTATTATGCGTTTGACTTTAATACTAAACATCATCAATCATATAACATTTATACCCTTTTATTTATATATACTAATTTACATATCATATTAACTATTTATTTATGTATCTATATATATAATCACTTCATTAACTTGTATATTATTTTTCATAATTAACCTAATGATTAAATTATATTTTGTTAATTCATTATCTATACTTATTCTTATATTTATATATATTTACATACATGTTATACACAATTGTTCGTGAATCGTAAGGCTTGGTCAAAGGGTATCTAGATATCCAAATATAGATTTCAAACTTTCTAGACTCAACATTAGGGTTTTTGCTTATCGTGTCAGAAACATATAGAGATTAGGGTTTAAATTTGGTCGGAAATTTCCGGGTTGTTACAGTACCCACCCGTTAAAGATATTTCGTCCCCGAAATTTGGTAGAGGTTGTCATAAATAACAATAAGAATGTTTTCATGACGAATATGAGGTAATAATAGAGTTTTTTTTCCATTATTGGAAGATGTGGATAAACAATTCAATCAGGTGAAGCGTACGAATGAAGCTATCACAAAAGAGTGAAATGGGTAAATATGAAATTGTTTTAACCGATGACGTAGTTATGATTGATTTCTGGAATTTATGGAAAGAAAATCTTCGTAATAGAATCTAGTTCTGCGGTGATTTAGGAAATCAAAATCTTCTTTGATTAATGCAATAATCTGTTCTGATTTCTCTGTCAGATATATTGCTATAAATCCACCCCCTTCGTTTCCTTATTCTCCACACCTTTTATTCTTTCTTCCTCTACTCATTCTTAATATGCTCCATCCAATCCTGATTCTTATTATACTTCTAACTTTCATATCTTTCATTCTTCTTTTTCATTTGCCGCCAGAAGAATCTATTCACTTTTATGATTTCCTTGGAATTATAATGTTTCTAATTCTCCCGTGTCTTTACGTCGCAATACGTATTGATATACACGGTTTGTAGTTTCTGGGTTGCTATTAGGTTTTATATCTTCCCTTATATTTCGATGTCCCTACTTCTGTTTTCTATAATCATTGTCATCCACAGTTAATATCTCCTCCTATTTGCTGCGACTTTTACCCCAATTTCTATTTCGGGGCCTTGTCCCTTTGTTTCTTCTTCTTGTCCTCGAGTCAAGCGAACAATGATCCGGAATTCGTAGGTATGAAATTCGGAATGAACATAGTTAATGTTCTAAGAAAGAATTGGTAATGGCATGATTTTGATTTGTCAAATTACCAGAATATCCTGGAAAAAGCTAAAAATATCAAGATGATATGTTTCTAATATGTTTGGAGATTGGATAGAATGTAAGAGTCGTGTAACATGGCACATGATGATGGTACTGTGAATCATCACATTCCATTAGAAACTTAACATGACTTACTGTAATATAATGAAGTTGATCAAGTTTCATTATATTATACTAATTCATGTACCAGTTCCCAACACTGCTTCAGAACATTCCTATTTTAAACTTGAAGGTTTTAGAATTTAGAAACTAACACAGTTTCTTTTATGTTATAACGCAGATAGCGTAGAAAGATAATTAATATCGGATGAGAATACTTTGAAGATATTTTCAGAATTATTGAGGATATTTTCAATGAAAGATACGATAATATCTTGGAATTTCTAATATCGAAGGATAATGATGAAGTTTTACCCGTAAGGGTTTAGATTCAGAAGCAAGGTGTTTGCTACAGAATCGTCATGATTCTTTATGTACAAGTTTAGTCCTTGTATTTTGTTCGGAGTCTCCTTCATGGTTTGCTCAACCCGGTTTTTAGTACCAAATTTTCTATTGAGCGTTTCTAACACTTCCTTCTTTTATCATCAACTTTTGGTTATTAAGACCATCTACAACATGCTGCTTCGTTAGCATTTTCAAAGTTATCGGATCTGGGTCATCGGTTATCAAACCGAGGTGGTTTCGGGAGAATTGTGTTTTTAGATGATTAAACGCTGATGGTAATATGGTGGAATATAAAAGGTTCTCCAGTAACGACGGCGAAAGAATAACGTATACATATATCGAGACTAACCTTTCTGAGAAATCGAGGTTAATTTGCTGGAGCTGTGATAAAATTGACTAATTTAGAAAGGGATTGCATAGTTATTTTGGGTAATGATAACACTAAAGAAATTAACACTGCTGCGTGTTAAACGTTGACTCAGTCTCCGAGAGTTTTCGAGTGCATAACTATATGCAAGAATCTTTTCTTCCGTAGATGAAGTGCGGTTGGTTCATCTTCTTGGTTGAGGTGTTTTCAAGAATCATGAAAAGTTGTAAATGCGAATTGTAACCGTCAAGATACGAATGAGGTTTAAGATAAAATCAAGTGGCAAACTTGAAGATTAGTTTAGTTTCATATGTTATAATCAATATTTTAATTCATTTTACTTTGTCCATAGTTAGCAGTCTATTAGTCCGATTGTCCAATGGTCCAATAGTTCAACAGTTAAATATATTTAATATACATAATTAATACGTATCGTGACCCGTGTACCGGTCTCAGTGTCGATCACAACTCAAAGTATATATATATTTTGGAATCAACTCCGACCCTGTATAGCCAACTCCCACCTTCACATATAGAGTGTCTATGGTTGTTCCAAAATATATATATAGATGGGTCAATATGATAAGTCGAAACCTTGCATACGTGCCCCGTTAATTAATTGCGTAAAATAAATAAATATATATCATGACCCATTATATAACGTGTTGTCTCAGAATTAATCCGACGTATTGTTGTACATGTGTCCCGACAGTATGTACAGTGCAGAAATTTAAATTGCGAGAATGTAAATTGCGATAAATTAAATGTTAATCAGTTAGCTGGGAGCAGTTAGCCGGAACAGTTAGCGTGTAATCCTAACCAAATTTCAATTAGTTAATTTGTCTGTTTCTAACACTTTTTATTTTGTCCAATGTTTTCTTCGTTATGCCACTTGTTGGATTTTGATAGGTCAAAATCCAAATATAAAATTTGAATGAAAATGGTTATTCTGTGGTGAACGGATACGTATATTGATAGTTGTAAGTAGGATAGTAAATGATCGTTGAATCAGATTCGAAGAATGTACAGTGTAACTTATTAATGTGAATTCTAAATATTCCTCGGGTACTACCCACCCGTTAAAATATTTTCATCATTAACAGTTTGTACAAAAGAATTTTTAATTACAATCTTTATGAAAATATACTTGCATATATATTTTCTTCAGATGTAATCATAGATTTAATGAGTCAATAAGATTTTAAACTCATTTGATTTATCGTTAATACTAGATTACATGATCTCTAAAACATTAGAGATTACATAATTGCCATGTCGAATGAAGGTAAATGAGGTAGAACAATACGTAGAATGAAATTAATCGATGTAGAACGATATGTAGTACGAAGATCATACTCGAAATACAGATGGTAATATTGAGGCGTGTCATGTTGATATCCGAGGTACAGTTTGTGACGTTGAGATTTACGGTGTGGTTGTGGTTTGGGGGTGATAAGAGTACTGTCGACGTTGATGATGGTGGTACGGATTATACTGCTGGTGCTGTTGCTGGTGTTTGTAACCTTTGCACTATGTTCTCCATAGCCGTCACACGAGTGCAAAGTTCGTTAACTTCTGTTAGTACACCGGGATAATTGGCGGTTGGAGCGAGTAAATGAACAAGATTCGTGATATGAGATATTATATAATCGTGATGAGATACTCTAGAATTGGGAGAGAAAATGGTTTCTCGAACAGGTTCGCCGGTAAGCGCTTCAGGTTCATTGCCAAGAGGACAATTTGGTGGATGAAAGGGATCTTCGATGTGAAATGATTTTCGGATATCGGATGATATTCTAACTAGATAGAATATCTATAATCCTAAAGATTTCGTGGACTACAGAAAAATTTACAGCATATGTCAGGCAAGTCTACAGATGCGCTAAGATATGAACTATTAGATACGCTAAGATATGAATTTTATCTATACACTATCAATGCAGTAAATGCAGTAAGACGTGTCTAGACTTATGAATGATAAGCAGGCAATTTCTTAAGGATGATAAACAGATGATTTCCGACTAGAAATGATAAGCAAAACTTTTGACAGGCAGACACGGTCAAAGTCCAGACTCACTAATGTATCCTAACAACTACCAGTTAGACACACTAATGGGAGACCTGGTTCGCTAAGACCAACGCTCTGATACCAACTGAAAGATCCGCGACTAATCCTCTCGGATGGAATCTTCAACAGTTGGTCCCATTGCGATGATCGACGCCAAGTAATGTCCTTTACATGAGCATATGCACAGCGGAAGACTTAATTCGTACCTGAGAATAACATGCTTTAAAATGTCAACATAAAGTTGGTGAGATATATAGGTTTGATGCTAGCAGCGTTATAACTATGGACCACAAGATTTCATGTTTATACATAATACACTCCTCGTGTATGAAAAAGTCGTTGAGCACTTGGTAACCATACTTAACATTTAAATCACAGTAGCATATTCTTAAATAAACCCTACACCGTACCAAGTGTAGTAACGAAACGAAGTACTGTGCAACCGTTTAAAACTGGTCGTCCAGCCCGGTTGGGGTTGTCAGGCCCGATAGATCTATCAACAGGATTCGCGTTTACGCTCCTCACGTATATATTAGCTACCAAGTATAAAGAAATATGCCATGGTACAACTCAACGTAGTTTATTTTTGATCACTTGTGTCCATAACGTAAATCATTTATAAAAACAGCGCATGTATTCTCAGCCCAAAAATATTTAAAGTTTAAAAGGGACTATATACTCACCTAATGTATTTTGTAGTAAAAATACATATAACACCATTGATAACTTATAAGGTTGGCCTTCGATTCACGAACCTATATCATTTGTATATTTATTAATATACATGTAATCGAATAAATTTATTTATAAAATTTTCTAGTTATATCATTTTTTTTTATTGATAACATATATATATTCATTTTTGTATATAGAATATTAATTTTATTATGTTATAATTATTAAATATATCTTTATATATATAATTTGTTTATTAAAATAATTATTATAGTAAAACCCAATTAATATTTGTAACGATAAATCTGATAATGATAATACTTAATATTAGTAATAGTGATAATAATAATAATAATAATAATAATAATAATAATAATAATAATAATAATAATAATAATAATAATAATAATAATAATAATAATAATAACAATAATAATAAAATTTTAATTATATTAAAGGTATTAATACTAGTTAACATAATATTAGAAATAATGATAATTATTAGTAATAATAAGAGATAATAATAACAAGCATGGTTATACCTCAAAATAATAGGTTTTTAAAAAAAAACGCCACTGCCAGGTATTGAACCCTAGACCACTTGTTACCCCGTCACCTCCTGTGACCATCTGATCTGGCCCGTCTATCTGATTTAAGACCCGTTTTATTTCTATCTAAACTATATCTCTGTCTAACCTATTTCTTCTTCTTCAATATCATAATTTCGACCAAACAAGCATCAGTATGCTAACAATAAATTACCTAATTAATTTTTGGACTTTACAACTTAAACAGAAACATTGAAGCGAGATAATTGGATTTAATCATTAACAGGAAACAGCTAAAACAGTGCCGTCGAACCCCATATGAACTCAATTAGTGATTTCGATTTGAAGGCTGTTTTAGAAAAAGGTTACAACACGAAAGAGGTCCCAAATCATCCCTATAAACTTTCTGTTTCGTTATTAGTTCCAGAATTATCACACAACAATCGAATTTCTTGATAAATCAAACGTTTGACTTTTTCAATATAACCTTGACTTTCAAAATTCTTACTCAATAAGAGAGATTGGATCCTGAGATTTTGAAGAAAGCTTTAGGAATATAATCCTAACAAAACTGCAGTTTTAGTTTTTGAAATTGGTTTCAAATTCGAAATTTTGGATGTTTGAGTCACGTACAGGGGTCTATCGGTTTCTGCTTCATTTTTATTTTTTTTATTCGATCCTAATAACAGTTGATAGATGATATCAGATAATGGAAAGGTTGTGTAACATTTAACCCTTAAGTGAATTGTTTTATACAAGAACTCGTCGACAGGTGGAATAAAGTAGGAGGATAAAACAAATGAAAAAATAAAAACAGATATTTGATTGCCAGCTATATTTTTGGATGTATCTGTGTTAGAATCCAATTTATAGACAAGAGGAGATTTTTAGATTATGATGTTTAACCAAAAAAAAACCTTTTTTGACTGTATAAACAAATATATATATTCGTATTATTATTATTATTTTTTTTTAAAAAAATCTTGTATATGTATTTATATATGTATCTTGTATTTCGTACCTATATATGTATTTATACCAAATCTGTATCTGCATCATTACATAGTACTATTTATATTTATATATTAGAAACAAAATAAATTTATAATATAGACATTAGTATTTAATATTAATTTTATTAATTATAATGAAACTTACAATAATAATAATAATAACAACAATTATAATAATATCAATAATATTAATAATACATGTATATATCAAATTTTACATATGGATATTATATATATATAATAATATGATATTATTAATAATGATTTTACTATAAAAGTAATAACATTACCAGTATATTATTATGCGTTTGACTTTAATACTAAACATCATCAATCATATAACATTTATACCCTTTTATTTATATATACTAATTTACATATCATATTAACTATTTATTTATGTATCTATATATATAATCACTTCATTAACTTGTATATTATTTTTCATAATTAACCTAATGATTAAATTATATTTTGTTAATTCATTATCTATACTTATTCTTATATTTATATATATTTACATACATGTTATACACAATTGTTCGTGAATCGTAAGGCTTGGTCAAAGGGTATCTAGTTATCCAAATATAGATTTCAAACTTTCTAGACTCAACATTAGGGTTTTTGCTTATCATGTCGGAAACATATAGAGATTAGGGTTTAAATTTGGTCGGAAATTTCCGGGTTGTTACATTTATGCTTACCACCACAATCAGCCCATTTAGACACCTAGGTGGACTCACCAATTACCACTACGGGTGGTAATTCTGACCCATTCAAACAAGTACAATTTAACCTAAAAACGTTTCTCGCGATTACTTTCATTAACAATGTCATTTAACGCTTGACACAATTGTTTAAACATCCATTTGATCCAAAATAGTGTCATTACCAATTTTGACCCATCTAAGTCAACCCATTTTGACAAAAGTCCCAAAAACATCTTTAATCACTAACGCCCAGTGATTAACTTTCCAAAACATCATTTAACACTTACAACTTCAATTCACATGGCCAAACCCTAGATCATAGCTATTAGGGTTTTTCTTAACTCAACATAACCCAAATTCACCCATTTTACCCCCAAACGGGTCTTACAAGTTCCAACACTCCTAAAATCACTAATACTAGTGATTATACCCCACTTACAAACCTTAAACATGCTTAAATCATTAACCAACCCAAAACCCGCAAAATATCAAAATAACTAGTCACAATAAACCCACTTTGTCATCTAAACGGGTTTCACAACTTAAACAAACTCAAACCCTAACTTGATTATCAAATTAACACAATGAAATTCAGATTTGAGACTTACCAATACTACCAAAATGTTGCCATGAACGAGGCGAACAACATTAACTCCCGTGACTTGACCCGATTCACTCTTCTTCTTCCTCAAATGGAGCTCTCTCTCTCTCTAAGCTCCTCAATCTCTCTCTAGATGGAAATGGGTGGAAGAGGTGAAATGAGGATAGAGATAAGCATTGGGTCAGTTTTAGAGGCTCAACACCGACCCCCAAGTGATAAGACACAAATACCCCTTTTAAATTCATTAAAATTCCAACAGTTGGCCTGTCAGGCCATTTGGACGGCATCCAAAATGGCTCGACGGCGTCCAACCTTTCACTGGTGGACGGCATCCCAAAATCTGGACGGAGTCCCACTAAACTGAGTCTGAAACTGAACTTGTTTTGGTCGTAACTTTCAAACCGTAACTCCGTTTTCGACGAATCAAATATCGTTAGAAACGTAATGAGATTTACTATCCAATGGTAAGGTTTTATAACCTTAACTCCAACTTTATTTGGAACTCAAATATACGCTTACATGCCTCGTATTTCGAATGTCGTTCGAAATAACACGTAACTGAAAAATGGGGTGTTACATTCATACTCTTCGAATAGACAAGTATGTCGTCAATGAACACAATTACCGACTTATCCAACATAGGTTGGCACACTCGGTTCATAAGATCCATGAATGCCGCCGGTGCATTCGTAAGACCAAAATACATTACCACAAACTCAAAATGCCCATAACGCGTTCGAAAAGCCATTTTCTCAATATCTTCATCACGAACCCGCATTTGGTGATAGCCGGACCGTAGGTCAATTTTAGAAAAGTAAGTCACGCCTTGGAATTGATCAAACAAATCGTCAATCCGAGGTAATGGATAGCAATTCTTGATCGTCACTTTATTCAACTCCCGATAATCAATGCACATCCGCATACTACCATCTTTCTTCTTTACGAATAAAACCGGAGCGCCCCATGGTGAAGCACTCGGTCGAATAAAACCCTTCTCAAGTAACTCTTGGGTTTGATTTAACAACTCTTTCATTTCCATCGGCGCTAAACGACAAGGAGTTTTAGCAATGGGGGTAGCCCCCGGAACCAACTCAATGCGAAATTTAACTTGTCTTTCCGCCGGAACACCGGGTAACTCATCCGAAAAAACGTCTTCAATTTTATTAACCACCAGACTTTCACGAATGGGTGGTGGCTCATCACGAGTATCAACAACATGGGCAAGAAAAGTCATGCCACCACTAACAAGGAAACGACGTATCCGTGCAAAAGTGCATATCGGCACAAGTCTTCTTCGCTTATCGCCATGAATAATTAACTCTCCCCCACTTGGGGTTTTCACCCGAATAGATTTT
Source organism: Rutidosis leptorrhynchoides (assembly GCF_046630445.1). Classification (NCBI taxonomy): domain Eukaryota; kingdom Viridiplantae; phylum Streptophyta; class Magnoliopsida; order Asterales; family Asteraceae; genus Rutidosis; species Rutidosis leptorrhynchoides. The sequence continues at coordinate 253,714,586 of NC_092337.1, forward strand.
TCATGGCATGCAATATCGGCTCTATTATGATTGAGCCAATCCATACCAACCACGATATCAAAATAACCCAAAGTCATCGGAATGAGATCAATTTTAAAGTTTTCGGCACCAAACACAACATTACAATTTTTACACACATCAATCACTAGCACCGTCTTGCCATCCGCTATTTCAACTTCTATCGGACGACTTAACTTAGCTAACGGTTTATTAAGTTTAGGCACAAATTTTGGTGACACAAACGACAAGTTTGCACCACTATCAAAGAGCATCCTTGTCGGATAAGAATTAACCATGAAAGTACCTGAGACAACTTCGTTAGATTTTTTGGCTTCCTCATTGGTCATCAAATAATTGCGACCCCTAGCCGTACCCGCCACCTTCTCTAGCCGCTTAACATTATCGTTGCGCAAATCGGGACACTCCGACCTCTTGTGCCCTTCTTTATTACAATTAAAACAAACGATTTTGTTGGAAGATGAGTTCGTACAATCACGGGCCAAGTGCCCTTGTCGACCACAATTGTAGCACGTGGGCCCAAAACTCTTAGAAGCCCCATTTCTCACACTACCGACGCTCTCGGTCACACCCTTGCTCTTCTTGTTCGAGTGGCTAGTAGCTTCAAATTTTCGTTTGCCAAAGGTAAAGTCACTCTTTCTTGGAGCAAGCGACTCAAAACCCTTAGCGATATCAAACAATTCATCAAAAGTCTTCGCCGAATTCCTACTAATCCTTTCTTGATAGTTATCATTCAAGGTTCGGTAGAAATCTTCTTTCAACATATGATCATTCCCGTCATACTCCAGGAAAAATTGGGTCTTTGATAAGAAAGTGGACTTGAGAGTGTTCAAATCCATTGACCCTTGCCTTAAAGTACGTAACTCGTCCTTAAGTTTTGAAAGATCGGCCGAAGTTCGGTACTCCTTGAAAAATTCTTCTTTAAACTCATCCCACGTCAAACTCATACTTTGTTCTTCGCCATAAAGTCGGATTTTCGCGTCCCACCACAACTTGGCATCACCCCTCATCATGCTACTACCAAACCTCGTCTTTTTATCGAGAGGGCACTCACTAGTACGAAAGGCCCCCTCCATATCGGAGATCCATCGAGCACTCTTGAGTGGGTCTCGTTTATCTTCAAAGGTGGGAGGTTGAGCATCTTTAAAGTTTTTATAGTGGAAATCTCGCCTTCCAGCGTTATCCTCTTTAAGAACAATCTTAACTTGTTCCTTGACTAGATTGACTACTTGTTCATCAATCGAATCCAAGAACATCTTCTTAACATCCTCCAAGAAGGCCGCATGACGCCTTTGCATAATGGCCTCAACCTTGACCGTAAACTTGACATCCTCGCTCGTACCCCCTTCATTGTTCTCAGGTCCGTTTCTCGTCTTCATACTATAAAACAGAAAAGATTAAGCAACGAAACTAAAGGACGTAACACATATGTATATACATATACACCACACTACCCCATCTTGCTCAATAATCGTCATACATCGCTTGTTTGACACGATTTGAACCCGTAACAATGGTAGCTAATCATTGTTATGCGAGCACGTCGCATTAACTTTTTAGTACAACGTCTATCTCGCTTGATGATTGCTAGCACAACACAAAACAATTAACGCAAGGTTAGTTCACATAAACCTAAGCACTAATCAACTCCCAGTCCGACCCGTCTCCTACAAGTCCTGCATTAAACGCATACACATTAAAGTCTAAGTCTAGGCACCTATCTCAAGTCGCCTAAATCCCTTAGACCATGCTCTGATACCACTTGTAACAACCCAACCCATTATACAAACAAACACGTGTAATTTTTTTTTTTAAATAAGCCCAGTTCAGCATATGGATCGGCGCGCCCCAAGGTGGAGCGGCGCTCCAAAGTGGTCTGTCCACTTTCCCATTTTTTTGATTAAATATCTTCCGCTTCCTGACACTTTTAGTCGAAACGCTTTTCACAACATGTTCAAATATGTAAAAATAACACATTTCAATAATAAAACAAGTTTTACGAACACGGGCCCACATATGGCCGAAATACGAGTTTCGTACAAAAATATAAGTTTCCACGGAATTAGTTTAAATTCCAAACGAACCTAGAGCATGATGTTTGGGGGTTAAACTACCCAACTCTCGGTCTAACTTCAAAAGCTATCACATCAAAAGCGTCCCCTATCAAAACAAGCGGGAAATCTCTAGTTCAAACGAACGCCCTTATCCTTATCCACATCGGAGCCTATAAAAAGGTAAACGATGAGAGGGTAAGCAAAGCTTAGTGAATGCAATAATTATATCCATATATATATAATATACCTACTTGCATTCACTTACACATATACCGCATACATGCTAGCAATACAATTAGCATACCATCACATGTACAAAGCTAATAATCTCCAATAACCACATCTGGCGTAATCAATAACATATAATCGACATACTACAATATGCTATAAAACAAAACACAACCATGGTTAACCATTCTCGCGTCATGGTGCTACCGGCTCTTTGGTTCACACCATACGCATCGGTTATGATGCTACCGGCTCTTTGGTTCACATCACAACCCGAGTCATACTCGCATTAAAGTGCTACCGGCTCTTTGGTTCACACTCTAACAACTCGTGCCGAAGTGCTACCGGCTCTTTGGTTCACAATACAACACACGTACTATGACGCTACCGGCTCTTTGGTTCACATCATAGCACAAACGCACATACTATGGCACTACCGGCTCTTTGGTTCATACCATAGCATACAAATAAATATATTATATACATACGAATATAATCATTCCACTCACCTTAAACGCCTTTAGTGAAAAGATAACCGTGCTTGCAACCTTCAAGGTAACGTACTTATTATATTATACATATTATCAATCACAAACTCAAGTTGGTCAACCAACTCAATTACCATCCTAGGGTCAATTTGACCCGTGGTGGAATTTTGACCCATTTGCACCCTTAACCTTAAAATTGGGCCAACTTTGCCAAAACCCTAACACATGCCAAAAATGGTCTTAAAACACTTCTCAACACACGATTAATGCATTTTCACACACATTAAACAATTTAAGTTATCAAAGACTCATTTGACCCATTTCGAGGTTAACATACCCATTTGGGTCATCTGCATACCCAAATAACACCCACATACTAGTTACCAAAGTGTGCTAGTGATTACTAACCATTTAAGACTCATAAAAACCAATTGTTTCTTCGAAACCCTAGGTTAGTCATTTTTGAGTCCTTACGACTCAATCTTACCCAAAAACCCCCAAAATCACCAATAATGGGTTTCATGTTCATCACTAACCCAAACCCTAACCCTTAAACAAAGTAAATTAGGGAAAACAAAGTTAGAAAATACCACAACCACCAAAACGTAGCTAAAAGCTAGATGAACAACTTTAATACACGCAATTTGACCCGAAATCAACTTCTTCTTCCTTGATTCAAGCTTTCTCTCTCCCAGAATGGGTTTCTCTCTCTAAACTTGAAGTGGAGGTGGAGGAGTAGTTGAAAATGAAGTAATGAGGCTCAACAAACTGATCTTGTAGCCTTTAATTCAGCCTTAAGTGATTTTACCAAAAAGCCCCTCAAAATATCTAATAAAAAAAGAAAGAAAGCTGTCCCAGCAGAATGGCGCGGCGCGCCACCACCCTGAGCGGCGCTCTGAATGGCCTGGGCAGATTCTGATTTCTCTTTTAAAACACAACGAATCCCACACTTCAAGTATTCTATTTACATAATTGTACAACGAAATATTTGGGTCTTACAAGTTTGTCTTTTAAAAACGAATGCAATGTTTGTAAAATGTATCATATAGAGGTCAAGTACCTTGCGATGTAATCAACTATTATGAATCATTTATAATTGTTATGGACTTCATCTGAGTGGATATGAAGGGGTCCTTTTAGCATTCGAGTCATTGAGTTCAACAAGATTATTATTAAGTCATTGATAGTTGATATAATCTGAAATGGTATGCATGCCTGTTAACTTTCTATGTAATGAAAGTTTGTCTTTTAAAAACGAATGCCATGTTTGTAAAATGTATCATTTAGAGGTCAAATACCTCGCAATGTAATCATATGTTATTGTATTCGTCCTTATGGATTAGGACGGGTCGTCTCACAACTGGAGGTCATCATGGAGTAAACTTAACTGCAAGAAAAGTCTACGAATCAGGATTTTATTGGCCGTCTATATTCCAAGATGCGCAACAGCTTGTAAAGCGTTGCGCCGCATGCCAAAGGCAAGATATTATCTCTATGAAGAATGAGATGCCTTAGACTAATATCCAAGTTTGCGAGATCTTCGATACATGGGGATTAGACTTCATGGGGCCATTCCCAAAGTCTAATGAGAAAGAATATGTCCTCATAGCAGTAGATTACGTCTCCATATGGGTCGAAGGCCAAGCATTTCCAACTAATGATGCCAAGGTCATCACCAACTTCCTGAAGAGACTCTTCTGCTGATTTAGAGCTCCCCGCGCTATAATAAGTGATAGAGGCACACACTTCTGCCATACTCAATTTATGAAGGTGATGCAACAATACGGAGTTACCTACAAAATGTCCACTGCTTATCATCCATAGACTAACGGACAAGCAGAGGTCACCAACAGAGCACTCAAGAGAATCCTAGAACGCACCGTCGGACATCATGGAAATTAATGGGCCTAGAAACTAGACGATGCTCTGTGGGCATTCTAGACTGCTTACAAGAATCCTCTAGGGACTATACCCTACCGCATGATCTATGGAAAAGCTTGTCACCGTTCACTGGAACTCGAATATAAAGCTCTCTGGGCGCTGAAGACCCGCAACCTCAATCCCTCAGTTACCGCTTAGCATCAAAAGATGCATGTGAATGAACTCGCTGAATTAAGAGACCAAGCATACGAAACGTCATACATCTACAAGGAACGAACGAAGCTTACACACGATGCAAAATTAATCCCTACAAAGTTCACTCCTGGAGATAAAGTTCTGCTCTTTAATTCTCGATTCAAGAAGTTCGCTGGAAAATTTAGATCAAGATGGAGTGGGCCATACAAAGTTATACATGCTTTTCCACATGGAGCCGTGGAATTAGAAGGATCTACTAGCAACTTCAAAGTCAACAGCAACCAGCTAAAAGCTTATCTAGAAGATCACGATAAGGAGGAGCACCTCTTTTGCTTTGATCCATTCTGAAGATCTGTCAAAGAAAAGTAGAGCTGTAACGACTTGATAAACAAAGCGCTCTTGGGAGGCACCCCTTGCTTATCCTTTTTATTTTCTTTAATTTATTTATTTGCAGTCTATAAAAATATTATCTCTGTGTACTAACAACTAAGCGCCATACTTACGCTTAGTACTTACAAGTTCGTTGAATGTGTTCAAGCAACATGCCAAGTTCAGGAGCTTCAGTTTATATCCCAGTTCGTAGGAGGAGGACTCCTAGAGTTTACTCATCAGGAAGCAGTGCTAATCAGAATAGGCCATCAACAGGGCAATTAGGCCTAAGGCAATTGATATTGGAGAGTGTTGAGGAGGATATTGGTACAGCACTGCCGGCTCCTCCTGTTCGACGATCTAGATGTTTAGCTAGGAGACCTGCTGAGCATACACAGCCACTAGAGACACATGAACCACAGACGGTGATACACTATGGAGCCACCTTGAATGACCCAGATGTTACATGGGCATTACTCAGAGACTAGCATAGGATTTATCGAGCTCTTAGAGCATACCTTCAGTGCGAGGGGATGCCGCGCAGTACTCTGGGCCCGTCATCATTTAGGCTAGCTCACCGTGTTAAGCCGACACGACAAGCTACCCCCAGGCATTCCACACCGGTCCTAGTTCACTCAGTCGCTTCAGCAACCATTCCAGCACATGCTACTCTTATTCCCATCACGCCGCCTGTCTTAGCCGTGTCACCCGCTCCAGTCACCGAGGCAGTCCCAGTCACTGAGCTACCTGAGGGTTGTTACCTAGTCACAATTCCCATATTAGTTGAGCTACCCACAACCCAGGTGTTTGAGATTACCGGGAACATTCCTGATGAGGGGCCTTTCCCGAGCCTATCACACCTGGAGTTACCGTCGGACCTTTGTCTGGATTCACTATTAGGCCCTGAGCTGGATGAAGGCCAACCACTTGAGTATTTTCCGAGACTAGAGGATGATGATGATCCCTTTGGACTTCATGGATACTTCGCAGACACGACTCAGCACATTGACCAGGAGAGTATCTCATAGACTACTTTATTTATTTTTAGTTTTATCTTTTTGAAGCATTGTACTGAAAAAGTTATATATAGTGGAAATGCTGCCTTGGAAATGCCGCCTCTCTCTTTTTGTTCTTCATGCAGAGATTTTATCAAAAGAGACTGGTCCTTTCCAGCTATTAGAAGACCGACCGTAGGAAGGCCCAACACTAGGAAAGTAGCATGATCATAGGGAAGTAATCCTTCCTCAAACCTATTTCAATTATTAAGCACTAAAATCTCTAAGTGTGGGGTCACCCCGTAACTAATTTGGAAATTTTAGAAGATAATGTCCTTAATTTATAAAGTATCAAAATATTCTTTTCAGAGAACATTAGGGACAATGTTCTTCTAAGTGTGGGGTATTGGGTAATGGTTTAAAGGACAAGTAACCATAAAACGCCAAGTTTTGAAAAATTCTTTTATCTAAAAAGTAATTAAGCAATGAATATTGGGAGATTTTGAAAAATTCTTACCTTCTTTTGCTCGAAAGATCCAATAAAATTGCTAGAAATCGGTTTTCGGAACATTCATTAGAAAGGAACGATTAAGCTGAAACTGATGTTTTGTGTCAAAAGATTTCTTTTAAGAAAATATGTAAAAGGCTACGCATGATCAAGCACGACCCCTACTCCCAAAAGGTAAGGAATCTTGGACCCAAAGTATCTGTACCACCCATCAAATCTATAGTACTTTGTCATTTCAATTGATGAGCATGCCGGTGTACGGTTTAAGTTACAACTTGGTTCTGACATACGTTTCAAGACCAATGGTTAGTAAGCGCCATACGTGGTGCAGGTGCGATACTCCTTCCGAAATCATTCTGAATAGAGAAGAAAAAAGCCATCCATTTCTGTTTCCACTCCACGCAATTTAAAACGACCAACTCACATAAAGCGTTGATGAATCAGAAATATTCACCCCAAATTCACTCCCAAAAATACACTACTCATTCACCTTCATTCCCCTTTTCATTTATCAAAAGATCCAGAGATTAATGAAGAGACAGATTGATCAAATTCGCTTCAAAAGCACTTGTTAAAAGATTCCGAACCCCTGATTGTTTTTGATAGGTCAAAGACCTATTTTCAGTGGATTATCACTTCCTCTCTGGATACCAGGAACGAAAGACAAAAGTTATGAAGAAAGGGTATGCAAAAAAAAAAAAAAAAAAAAAAAGAGCAAAGTTCCTAGAAATAAGGCAAAGAAAAAACTGAGAAGTTTTACCCAAGAAGGATACCGGAGGAGCCAAAAAAAATTGTAGACAAAGTCTTAGCAAAATCCGCCTCTTCCAAAGAGACTTTTTACGGATTCCAAGCCGTTCTCTATCCAAAAATGGATACTCCAAAGAATCAAAATCTATCAATTCTCTCGAAATCAAAAGATCTGGATACCTTTCACCAATCCATAAAAATTTCCCAAACAAACCCTACAACCCGTCTTCCTCATGAAAGAATGCCTAAGAAGAAGATCAGTGCCGTCCTTACTTAACCGGTAGAGATATCGATGCTCTACCAAGCCTATGATGAGAACTGTTACACGATTGGCTTCTGAGCGACAATACAATTAGATTAGGACACCTTAAACACTTGAGTGATATGAGTGATCCGCAAGTGAGGAGCCTGATCATGTATACTCTACATCTGAGAGTTGAAAAGTACGCCTTTTTCACTATGGAAGCAATTGAAATCTACTGACCAAATCATCGAAGCTCGAAACCTTTTCTAATACTTTCGAAAGATATGACGACTTATGATGAAGGCATAATAAAAAGATCCACGGAAGGGCAAGGGAGAATCTATTAGAAAGAACCTTATATTCCCGCTTTTTGCTTGAGGACAAGCAAAGCTAAGTGTGGGGTATTTGATATTGGTTAAAAAGTCACATTTTTATCCCCAATATTAAGCCCTAGAACAATAAAGAGTCAAACTTTGTCGAAAAAATTATCGCGTTTTCGGTTGATTTTGTAGATTAAGTAATTACGAAGGCGATGCAAAAAGAATAAAGTAAAACGGAGCTAAAACGAAGATTCTAGAGCGAAAACGGTGAAAGACAAGAAATTAAGTTACGATCCAGTGAAAATCAGCTGACTAGACAGACCAAACGGCTTGCCAAACGGCCTGCCTGGCTGCTAAATGGCCTGCCAAACGGCTAGGATAAACAGCCCCTGTAAACGGCTCCTGCAAACGGCCTGCCAGCCATTTGCAGGCAAAATCCAAGTCTATTTAAAGGGCTTTCTTCATCCATTTCAACACAAACTAAAATTGTAATTCATTTTATATTTTTAAGCTTTTAGTTAGTTTTTAGTAGTAGTTAGCTTAGCTTTTATTTTCCGGAGGATATCCCGGCGAGTCCCTGCGATCTTGGGCAGATTTTTTCGGCCTTTTCAGGTTTTTATTCGAAACGCTTGTCTTTTGTATTAAACATGAGTTCTTACTTTTTATGTTTAATGATGCGTTCCGATATTACCATGATAGCTTAATTAATCTGTATGTTGCCATGATAGAAGTTTGGGTTAGCGTAATTATGTTAATTTAGTACGATTACTGTCGTAATACTGAACTTGGAAGTCTGATAGATTTGTATGCTAGCATCCTAAGGATTGAACAACCTAGGTTATGATCAGGACTTGTCCACCTATATGAAATTAGCTATTTCATAGGATTAAGATCCATGGTTATACTGTATCTGAAGATTCTATGAACTCGGTATGGTCGGAGTTCCCGAGAGGCATTTAATACGCTTTTAAGACACAGAACTTAGGAATTGAGACATGAATGACCTATATGCCTATTGACTGTTCCGAAGAGACTTCCTAGGAGCTGTTAAGATCTAGTTAGTGATTTCACTGTATGACCCAAGCCTATTGCATGTTCTTAACTGAATCTGACATCCTGCGGCCTAACGACACCGCACGAACAAAAATGTCCGTTTCGGGCGTATCGTAACTAGCATTTCATGAAGCCGGTGGCTTTAACTGCATTTTTCTTGGTCAACAAGTTCATCAAATTCTGCGATCAATTCTGGAACATTCTGGAATATTCTTCCCAAGCCGGCGGCTTCAGGTACCAGGCCGGGGCTTTCGTAGCCTTTTCTGCAATTGTTACCTGTTTTTGATCTTGTTTAATACACAACTTTAATAAAATAATTAGAATTACCTTTTCCCCAAATTAACCATTTTAGTGTGTTTTAGGATTAAAATATCTAGAAAATGCTAAGATAACTCCTTAAAATGTTATCAAAATATTGTATAATATAGGAGTTATCAGTATTCTGGTCTTTTATGATATTTCCATGCACAAGAACTCACATTGAGGCTGCAAGGACGAGATCAGAATCACCATAGATATTGTAAGCTTATTGTTCAATGAACAGTGAATGAAGAATCAGTTTCTCCTCTTCATCACTAAGTTGATAATCAGCATCACGATCAAGGACAATTTCTGATATTTTGAAAGGAACATCAAGATTAGGAGGTGTCATGGTATCTACTTCACCATTTGAGAAATCATTTACAACACTCGTCCCCTTCAAAATGTTCTCGATATTATCAAAGTTATGATTATCCTCTGGTGCTGACTTGTCCTCAGTTTATTCATAGCATACATAATCATTAACATTCGTGAGTCACCTTCTCTTCAAGTAACTGATTCATCTAGACAACTATCATGTTGAATCTCCTCCTCAACTTCATCATTTTATATCTGAAATATCAACTACATCATCATTTCCCAAGTGTTGACTTGATGAACCAGCTTCATACATTGAGCGTTTAAAAGCACTGGACCAATAACCATGTCTATTCTCCCCCTCATGAAGATTGTCGGGATTAAAATCATCATGGTCAGGCATATGAATTGGTCCAGGTGACTTGCATGGTGATAGAGGAGATACTACCCTTGCTTGCTCAAGATAAATCATCATCGTATCACGAACTTCATCAAGATCAGTTCGTTTGGAAAATTTAGCAAGGTATAGTTCCTCCACTTCATTGTCAGAGAGATAACGAAATCCATATCTATTGGAAGTCCGAGAAGGTGACCCAGTTGGTGAAACAATAGTGTAACCAGGAGCAGCACCAACAGCATTTGTTGAAGGTGTTATCAATGGAAGTGTTTGATTTGCCGTGAGGGCGGATAAGGATAATTATGCGATATTATTCTTATATGTAGGTATGTACATACTATTAGTCAGATTCGTGATATCCCCTTCTGATGGAGGTTGGGCAACAACCGGAGTTGTCACCGGCGAAGATTCTTTCAAATCATCCACCTTCATAACTTTAGTCTGATGGGACTCTGACAGAGTAGTAGAACTACCCGTCAGTTTAGCTCTCGCGGAGATTTCATCACCGACTCCTGAAGTCATCAATGTACCATGAGGTGGCACATCTCTTTCAGTTAAAGACTCAACATTTAGATTTCGATATTCTAGATCCGAATGAGAAGTGGTTTGAACTAATGGATCAATTTCTTGGACCAAGAGAACAGTCTGGTGAAAGTCTGATAAATATCCAGAAGGATTGTCATGTTGACTCGTTTCCATGGGAGGCGGCAGATCTCCCTCATCGACATAAGCCGGACCTCCAGGCCCTGTTGTACGTTGAGGCAATACTACATCACTAGGATGAAGTATATATAGAGGATCTTCAGCAGATACGCAGGGTGCCTTTTCAAGAATTTTCGTCTCCCCTTCGGCCTTTCTGGACTTTAATGATTGAGTTTTTTCAATCGATTAAGTCAACGCAGACTTTACTGCAGAGGAAGACTTTACTTCCTTTTGAGATGCCGAAGCACCTTTGCTTGTGGGATTTATTCTTAAATCCTGTTTAGATTGGATGGGCTGATTGCTCTTTTTACCATCCGTGCATTTAGATATTATGCCTACTGAAGCTTGCGCTTCATTTAATGTTGGGCTTATTGTTATTGTTGGTTGTGATATGGATATGGGTGAAGGTGACCTAATAGGCTCTAAGTCTTGGTCCGTATCACTAATAGTTGGAGTAGCTGTTTGGCGGACGATTGGAGTCGAAGTCCTAGATCTAGTTACTGGTGGAGTAGGCGGAGTCTGAATCATCTCGTCAGCTGTATAACGTGTCATCTTCTTCGTTAATTCGGGAGATGACTCAGTTGCTGAAGAATCAGTGTCACTCCCCTCAAGTGTGGTGGATAGGGTAGGTCCAAATAAGTGGACTAGGTTCCCTATTCCTCACGGGTTGAGTAGGTAGGATAACCTCAGGGCATTTAAGGTTAACCCTAAGTTAGGTGGAAGCTGGTCCGCGTTGAGCTACGGGTTCTTCTACAACCTCTGGGGCTTGAACCTCAGCGGGTTCGACTAGTTCTTATTGTGCTGGGTTCGAAAGAGGTATCCCTACCGCCTCATAGTATACATGAATTCTGGGGTCTAAAGGATTAGCTAACCTCGCCAACCAGTTTGGTATTGGTGCGGTGAATTCACTGTCAGACAACACCAGAGTATTCATCTTTACCTCTGCAAAACGTACCATCTGCATTCCCTGTGTACCTGGTACAAAAATATTTGCATTTCTGCAAGCAGTTATAGCATCATGAAGGAAGATACATAAAAACCTTATGCAAGGAACATAGGCACTCCTTGTCTTATCCACTTAAGCCTGTACCAGATGCCATAACAGTTCTGCACAGTCTGGATTTTCTACTCTTGTAAATGAGTAGAAGAGCTTCAGCTTCAGGACCGTCAAGCTATTAGATCCACTATGTGTCATCAAAAAACATCGGTTGATGATCGAGAAGATCAGATACTACCTGAAGTATAAGAACTTCTTTTGAAACTTGGCAGGTGTAACATGAGTATCTCCACTATATCTTAGTTGGAATACAGAGTTCATCATTTATTGAGTAGAGGGAAAAGCATGAGCATTTTGTACAAGAGGAAGCTGAAAGATCCTTCTGAAATCAGCCTTTGTAATTCTCCTTAAACTATCTACCCCTCTCAACTCAAATTCAAATCTAGCAGGTTCTCCCTCTGGATTAACTGCAGTAGGTTATGTGGCCTTAACAAACTTGATATTTCTATTGAGAATTCTCAAGTTTGTATCAGGCACACTGACAGTAGAGCTTAAAGCAGACCAGAGTTGATGTCTCTCCAGAATAGCAAGTCAATAGTTTCCGGGAATGTTGGTTTCAGTGTTGATAAAGTGATTGTTCGCCATTTGACTGTTTAAATAAGAATATAATACTAGAAAAAATGTTATCATAAAGTACATATATGTATCCTTATTTCCTTTGAAGTCCTTTTTATTTTTCAAATTTTATGATGTTATAGATTTTATAAGTTATACAAATATTTTATTCCATTTATTCCAATTTAACACAGATTAGCCAAAATTTCATGTCAATCAACCATATTAAACCAGTTTAATCAAGGATTTAAAATTTCAGACTCAGATTCGGTATAATCAACATTATTTCAAATTTAAGAGTCAAAATCCTGTTGTTTTTGATCTTTTATGGTTTATAATCTTTCATTTATTACAGATCTATAACATGTGTATCATAAACGTGATTAAAATTAAGAATTACCAAAGATTTGAAGAAAAGGATGAATGGACTCGGTAGTTTAAGTCAGATTCGGTAAGGTTTAATCAGACTCGGTATGCAATTAACACAATGTGAGAGAAAGTTTGACTTTGACCATCCTATTTATAGATACAGAAGATAGGTAAAACTTGGGCCTTACCGAATGGGCTTATATACCGAATATAGTCCATTTTCAAAATTTATTCAGTTTGACTTCAAATTTTGACAAATATTTATCAAAAATCTCACAAGTTTATCATATTTTAATTAAATAACATTTCTGAGACATTTTTGAAAGATTTTGAACTTACCGAATCTGCACTGTTGGTTGTCAGATTCGGTAAAATGCTAAAAATAGAATTTATTCAGTAAAATTCAATTTTTTGTGGATTTTATATTTTCCAATTTTTAAGAATTTTCTAAAATCAAGATTTGTACTTAGAAAAGATTTGAAATATGTACAAAGTACAAATCTTCAATGATACCAATTTTTTAAAACGAGTTGCATACTGAGATGTATACAAGCCAAAGTGAATATTTTCAAATTAAAACATGAGTTTTTATGAATTCACTTTTTGAAAATCAAATTTCTTTTCATTTTCTCCCTTTCTTCCCCTCAAAATGTGATATACAATGAAGGTAATCATCATTTTAAATTTCCCAAGAAAATTATAACTCTCCCTTGAAATATAATATCAATCAGTTACCTCCCTCTTTCGTATCTATTGAAAAATAAACCCAGGAAGTTATCAGAAATTTAAAAGCTCCCCCTTGAAAGATAGTATCTAAAGCATAAGGTATCAGTTACTCCCCCTAGAAAAGTACTACTCCCCCTAAACACAATATCCCAAAAATAAGTCCCAACAGAACTAAGGAATATTAAGCACTATACTCTACCATGCCAATTTATTTTATCAAGAACTTTAGCCTAAGTTCATCTAAAGGTTTAGTGAACATGTCAGCTAATTGCACTTTGGTATGCACGAAGTATAATTCTATATCTCCCTTTTCAACATGGTCCTTAATGAAATGATAACGAATATCTATGTGTTTTGTCTTAAATTACTGGACCGGGTTGCTAGTAATGGCAATAGCACTTTGTGAATCACAGTATATCGGGGTCTTAGTGATCTTAAAGCCACAGTCTAGAAGTTGAGTTTGCATCCACAAAACATGTGAACAACAATGAGCTACAGCAATATACTCAGACTCAGCAGTTGATAAAGAAACACAATTCTGTTTCTTGGATGACCAACTAACTAACCTATTCCCCAACATCTGAATTGATCCAGGTGTACTTTTTCTATCAACATGGCAACCGCCATAATTCCCATTAGTATAAGCAGAGAGATTGAAATCAGGTCCATGTGGATACCATATTCCAAGATTAGGAGTACCTTTAGGTACTGGAAAATCCTAACCACTGCTTTGGAGTGGGATTTCTTAGGGTTTGATTGAAAGCGGGCACAGACAGTTACAACAAGTGTAATGTCTGGTCTACTTGCAGTCAGATACATTAAAGATCCAACCATGCTTCGATAAAGCATAACTTCAAGGGTCCTATCAATTGGTATCAGAGCGGGATCTTCAACGAAATGAAGATGATCATCATGAATATTGATGAATGTTCATATCCGACACCGTACACCTTCATATCTTCAACATGAAGATATTCATATCTTCGAACCTTCATCATGAAGATCTTCATATCTTCATGATGATCTTCAAACCTTCATCACTAAACCTTCGAATCTTCATATCGAATATTCGAATCTTCATCCGAAATTTTTTGAAAACACCAAATCTTATCTATCCAAAACCGAATATCATTTACCGAATCCTAACCGAATCTCACAACAAGTATCCAAATCACAAACAAATTAAACCAACACTTATTCAACACAAATCACAAACACAATCACTTAAAAATTTCTGAATCGTTTCTCATTGTCATATTATTATATTACAATTTCAGAAATCAACAACAGTTCACGTTTCAAAAATACAGTTAATGTACACGAGCATCTTCATAGTTCATCAATCTCAAATTATGACTACTATTTTTGATGATTCAAATAACAAATTGAAGATAGATTCAAGTTCCTGATCATCAACTAGATCTTCGTTCATGATCATAACAGCTGAAACACAACAGATTCATGTGATTCGATCTCAAGTTCTTCATTCTTTTACAAGTCAAAGTGATTTGTGCTCTAGATCGTTTCGCAATGAAATCAAGAATTGTGAAATTGTAGAGTTGTTATAAATCTCTTCGTTAAGCTACTTGCGAATTTACAGTTTCAAATATGAAGAATCGATTTCGAATATGTCAGTTAAAGCTTATGAATAAAAGTCAACCGAGGTGTTCATCATCAAATTCGAAGCTTATGTTATGATTCTAGTTCAATCAATGATTTGTGAGTGTTATATGCATGATTTCAAAGATATTTCATGAAGAAATTGGAGCCTAACATCAAACGAATTACAAAATCGAATTTCATGTTCATATGAAGCATGACGAGCCTATTCATGTCTTTAAATAGATTATTGTTGCTGTTTTGAAATTAAATTTTCAATGATGATGATATTCGCTGCTATTAGATGAAGATTCGATTAATTTCAAGTATCAATTGCATCAAAATTGATTTGCTGATGTTTGGACTCAATTGTTCTTCGTGTTATAGAACAGATTCGGTATACCAGTGTGACGACCCAGAAATTTCCGACTAAATTTAAACTTACTCTTTATATGTTTCCGACAAGATAAGCAAAGTCTGTAATGTTGAGTCTCAAAAATTTTGGAATTATATTCATGTAATCAATTACCCTTTGACTGTGCTCGACGATTCACGAACATTTATTTGTATATAGATATGTATATATATAATATATAGTAATATTAAATATTAATTGAAAATGTTAACAAAGTATTAGATGTATAATACTTTACATGAACGTAATTGTTTCAATATATGTTTAATATATCTATCGACGGAATTAAAAGATAATATCAAATGATTGAATTATCAGATACATTGTGATATGATTACGGGTCTCTGTTGTGAGGTTCACTGTGATTAAAGAAATCTATTTCTTTTTAGCGGTATTCGAAAATATGGTAAAGTGATCTTCAAGTGAGGACAGAGTGTTAAGTAGCGAGAGTTAGGCAGATTAGTGGAAATCCCTGTTTAATTTCCAATACATGCTTTACAATAATTGCCTCGCGACTTTTGATAAGATAACTATCTAACTTTCATATTATTTAATGTGAAAGTAAAATTTTAGAATATCGATAACTTAGAAAATGGATATCGACAAGTTAAGAAAATTGACGTTTTACATTAAAATGATTTCATACGTTTATCTAACCTTCGGACTTTATCTTACGCTTTACCAGCAAGCGGTAATTTAAAAACTTAAAAACCTGTTATGATATATACGATCTTACTTTTCCAAAACATTTTATGATATAACGATTTCCATTATTTTAACCTTTTAACAAAATGATTTCTAAATATATTTAGCTTTATAATATTTATTTGATTTAATTTCAAATGTACTAACACGTTTCAGTTTAAAAAAGTACTTTATTATTAAAATATTTTATAAGATACCTTGTTAATGAATTTTGAAAAACTTAATTAAAGCTTTGTATTATAAATCTGCAAATATATTTATTGTTTCAAAAAGGTGAAAGTATTACTAAATAATAATTTCGAAACAAATTTTAAATTATATAATGAACTTTGAAATATATTTAGTTTTGAAAAATTATATATTATATTATTAAATAAATATTTCAAATTTATATTTCGAAATGAAAGTATATATATATATATATATATATATATATATATATATATATATATATATATATATATATATATATATATATATATATATATATATATATATATATATATATATATATATATATATATATGCATATATAACTAGACGTCGATTTATAGAAGCAAATAACCAAAACACTCGAACATTCAAGTTACACTTCGAGTGATATAGTTTAATTATGATTAAGTCTAATTATTAATAAAGGTACACGTCGCGAAACGTAAAGTGTTAGTTTTCTAAGCGTACGAAAATGCGTTCGAGGAACCGGAACCGGGACATTGGTCGAGCGACAACGTACAAGTCATTGAGACTAAATTTACGAGTTAACTATGTATGTGAATATAATATAATATATAATTAATCTTATAAATTAAAAATATATATATAATATTAATTAATAAACGGCGGCAAGAAGAAGTTAAACGCGAATGAGCTGGTAGCGGTTGCGCCGCGATCGCGGGGCTATTGCCCTCACTCCCTCCAAGATCGCGGAGTGATGGGGTCCAGTTCTGGCGTATATAGGTCGAACGTAATCTAGTTCAATTCAATTCATTTTCATCTCAACCTCTTTGATCTCTATTGTACTCCGTAATATTTATTTAAATTATTTTATTTATTATTATTATTATTATTAAAGATTATTATTATTAATTTTATGATATTAATATTAGTAGTATTATTAGTAATAGTATTATACATAAAATACTATGACGAGGTCATGGGCAAGTTATTTCAAAACGGGTTTTTACGAACGGGATAGGGCTAAGGAAATTATGGGTTATAGCTATGGAGGTTATGGGTATTTTTCGAGGGTATTGGTCGTGAGGTCAAACGAGTGTTGATCATCTCCGTCGCGTCTACCTACTTTCCTGCAATATTGAATCACAATATTAATATGTGAGCATTCATATCTTATATTTGATATATTAATAGTGTATCCCTGACTAGTGCTCGAGTATATATGATTATGCATGCTCGTATGCTTAATTTCGTCGTTAAATAGTTTATGATAAATCACAAATTCGATACATATGCTACTGAGATAAGGTATATGGTATGCATGCCTGTCAACTTTCGATGTAAATGAAAGTTTGTCTTTTAAAAACGAATGCAATGAAACCAATTATTATGTAACGTTTATAATCGATATGAACGGGGCATTTCAGCTGGTATCCGAGCAGGGGTCTTAGCGAACCAGGTCTTAAATTAGTTTGTCTAACTGATAGTTGTTAAGATGCATTAGTGAGTATGGAATTCGACCGTGTCTGCATGTCAAAAGTTTTTGCTTATCATTCCTAGAGGAAAATTACCTGCTTATCATTCTTAAGTCTAGACACGTCTTCCTGCACTTATTGCATAGATAGTGTATAGATAAATTCATATCTTATCATATCTATTAATATAAACTTTGTGTGACAGCTTCCGAAGATTCCTCCGTAATCTATGAGATTTTGGTATTATATATATACATATGCAAATTATGTATTGAAGGATACCAAACTAAATCCTATAATCTATTTCCTATTTAAAATCATTTACCTGACCATACAAGATGGATCCTGCAACCAGTTCGAGTTCCTCGGATTTCGACAGCTCTTTCGATATGGATTTTCACTCGAGCTTCGAAAGCAGTGTGACCGCAATGGATCAACCAATTAGCCATCATCAATTTTGGATGAATTTGGGATGGGTTCGTAGCCTAGTTAATCATTGGAGACAAGAAGAAGGCGATCCCTTTCATCCACCACATTTCCCTCTTGGCGAAGAACCTGAAGCACTTACCGGCGAACCTATTCGAGACACCATTTTCCCCCTTATTTCCAGAGTATCTCGAAACGATTATATACAATCTCAAATTTTAGATCTTATTCATCCGCTCGTCCGAACTGACAATCATCCCGGAGTAATAGAAGAAGTCAACGAGCTTCACGCTCGAGTAGTGGCTTTGGAGAATATGGTGCAAAGGTTACAAGCACCAGCAGCATCACCGGCATCAGCAGTACCACCATCATCAACACCAAGAGTACCATTACCACCACCAACAACAACCTCCGCATCCCACACCTCAACATCACAATTTGTACCTTGAGCATCAACATCATACATACTGTAGGTACCAAGGAATACCAATAACAACAAACGATGAAGTATTGATTTATAACTTCATCGAAGAAATATTCTGCAGAGAATATGTGGTTTCTAAAAGTTTTAGAGATTATTTATTCTAGTTCTAATTGTAAACTAGATGTGTGGGTGAATAGAAATGATGAAATGAAACCCTGACCGGAATGGTGCACGATTTACAAGCTAGACTTGTTATACCAACAACATCAACAGTACCGTCAGCATCACCAGCACCGTCAGTACCGTCAGCATCGTCAGTACCGTTAGCACCAGCAGCATCTGCCACATCACAAGCTCTGCCAGATCCATAATCACCGCAGACAACATCACTAATCAACAACAAATATGTTATATCAACGAGTTATGAAGTATTAACTCATTTCCACCAAAGAATTTATATGTATATCTTATATATATAAATTTTGGAAACCATAGTATATCTTTTCATACTAAGCTATTATGTATGAATTGAATAAGGGTAGATACTACTCGGTTAATTCATATTACTAATATGCAATGATTAACATCCTTCGTTAAAGACTTAACCATCGTTAACTACAATCTCTGTTTCAATTCAATGAATTCCATTGCATAATAAACCAAGTGTATTATTCAATTATATGTTTGATTTTACACTTTCATCTTCGATATACTTGAAACCTCCTAGAAAACATCATTCATATCTTGCAAAGTTTGCAAGAATTCCACTAGCACCAACATCATTCACCGAAGAAATATCAATAAAAATGAATAATGAAATATTGATTCATGATTTCATTTACGTTGAAGAAATAATAAGCGAAGATTACGTAAATTCTAAAGTTTTAGAGATTATTCATTTCTAGTTCCAGCCGAAAATCAAATGAGTTTAATTTAATATTAACTCATTAAATTTGTATTACATCTGAACAAAATATACATATGTTTTCATAAAGACTGTAATAAAAATTCTCTTGTACAAAATATTACTTGTGAAACTTTTAATGGGTAGGTAATACCCGAGAGATATATAAATTCACAATTAATATGTTACCCTGTACATTCTTCGATTCTGATTCAACAATCATTAACTATACTCACTAGTTACACAGCAATATACATTTTTCATAAAAATTGGGACAACCATTCTCATTCAAATTCAATTACATATTCTAATTTTGACACATCAAAATTCAAGTCAAGATCTAACAGAAGATATCATTCTTAGATTCCTACATCTTCCAAACCATACTTTGAATCCAAACTATACTAGAACATCACTTTTATTCATAAAAACACAGAAAGATATTCGAATCATTCAAGATTCACGATGATTGCATCATACGGATATTGACGACGACAACCTGCGTTCAAACCCTTCAAAATTCTTGAAAACACCTCAACTAAGGAATGATCGAGAGGATTAACCAATCACATGATACATACGAAGAATATATGCACCTGGAGGACACTTGGAACCTAAGTAAAAGCTTAACACATATCTGCGTCAGATCCTTTGGCATTTATTACCAAAAATAACTTTGTGATCCCTTTTCAAAGTAGCAAATTCTGTCATAGCTCCAGCAAGTCAACTTCAATTTTTTAGGCAGACTGGCCTTATTATAACCTTGATATATACGTTATCTTTTCACCATCGTTACCGGGGAAACTTTCATATTCCACCATATTATCAGCAGATGTGCCAGGAACTTCGTTACTCTTTGGCGTAAGCCTCTCCGAAAAATCATTATATGTACTCATTGAAACCCCATCATCTACTCATCTTCATCTTATAACGAGAATTGCCATACCAATTACTAAGAATCAGCAATCAGTATTTCAAATCTCGCAGTGTTTCTACATCAACAATTATATGTGTACATATAACATTTACCTCTTAGAATTATGATCTTCCATTCTGAAATTCTGAAAAGTACCCAGTCTACGAATCAATACTCTGAATTTTGAAAAAGCTGAATGAAGCAGCAAAAACTGTAAACGACCTTAACAGCCAATAGTTTGATGATAAAGAATAGTGTGTTGGCAAAGCTCAGAAAAAGGGGAGATTTGGAACTGGAAAACGGATTGAGCAAACTATGAAGAATACTGTGGATAAATCACAAAGACTAAACCTGCCTTCAAAGAATCCAAATGATTCAGTATCTACTGAAGTCATTAACGAATACCTTGCTTCTGACTCTAAACCTTTACGAACAAATCTTATTCATCGATCTTAGAAATTCTAAGATATCATCGTATCTTTAAGTATAAATATCCTCAGTATTTCTAAATATACCTTTATAATTATTCTTGTCTGAAATCACTTATCTCCTCATGCTATCTGTATTACATCATAGAGGAAACTGTTTTAGTTTCTAAATTCTGAAAAATTCGAATTTAAAATATGAATTTTTTTGAAGTAGTGTTGGGAATTGAAGCATGAGTTAGTATAATATAATGACACTTGATCAACGTGATTATATTACAGTAAGTCATGCTGAGTTTCTAATGGAACTTAATGATTCACAGACCATAATGTCATCAGGTGCCATGTTACACGACTCTTACATTCTACCTAATCTTCAAACATATCAAGAACATAATTTCTTGATAGTTCTATCTTTTTCAAATTCCCTAGTAATTTAACAAGTCAGATCATGCTATTACCATTTCTTTCTAAGAACGTTAGCCATGATCATTCGAAATTCAAAGATTTAATCTATGAAACCGAGACGTCCTAATTGCTTTACTTTAAGTCGGGAAGAAAACAAAAGCATGAAGCTTCAAAATATAAAGGAAAATAGAAAGCCTAAAAACAACTACAAACGGTGTATATCAATATGTATTGCAACATAAAGACACGGGAGAATTAAAAACACTATAACCCCAAGGTAATAGTAAAAGTAAATAAATTCCTCCGGTGGTAGATGAAAAAGAAGAATGACAGCTATGAAAGTTAGGAGTATATCAAGAATCAGAATTCGATGAAGCATATTGACGAATGCTTTAAAGTATGAATTGAGAGAGAAAGAATAAAAGGTGTGAGCTGTGAAAATAAGGAAACGAAGAAAGTGGATTTATAGTGAAATATTAGACAGAGGAATCGAGACAGATCATCGCATTTAATCAAAGAGGATTCTAATTTCCTTAATTACCGAAGAACCAAATCTTATTACGAAGATTTCCTCTAAATTCCTTGAATTCAGGAAATCAACCGTGACTACGTCATCGGTTAAAACGAACCCGCATTTACTCATTTCATTCTTTTGTGATAACTTCACTCGAACTCTTAAAATTTATTTTTATCCATACTACTCACTGATGATAAAACTTAAATCCTCAACTTGTATGAGTCATGAAAACATACTTATTGTCAGCCATGATGATCCCAATCAAATTTCGGGACAAAATTTCTTTAACTGGTAGGTACTGTGACAACCCGAAAATTTCCGACCAAATAGATTATTGTTGCTGTTTAGAAATTAAATTTTCAATGATAATGATATTCACTGCTATTGGATGAAGATTCGATTAATTTCAAGTATCAATTACATTAAAATTGATTTGCTGATGTTTGGACTTAATTGTTCTTCGTGTTATAGAACAGATTCGGTATACTAGTGTGACGACCCGGAAATTTCCGACTAAATTTAAACTTACTCTTTATATGTTTCCGACAAGATAAGCAAAGTCTGTAATGTTGAGTCTCAAAAATTTTGGAATTATATTCATGTAATCAATTACCCTTTGACTGTGCTCGACGATTCACGAATATTTATGTGTATATAGATATGTATATATAATATATAGTTATATTAAATATTAATTGAAAACGTTAACAAAGTATTAGATGTATAATACTTTACATGAACGTAATTGTTTCAATATATGTTTAATATATCTATCGACGGAATTAAAAGATAATATCAAATGATTGAATTATTAGATACATTGTGATATGATTACAGGTCTCTGTTGTGAGGTTCACTGTGATTTAATAAATCTATTTCTTTTTAACGGTATTCATAAATGTGGTAAAGTGATCTTCAAGTGAGGACAAAGTGTCAAGTAGCGAGAGTTAGGCAGATTAGTGGAAATCCCTGTTTGATTTCCAATACATGCTTTACAATAATTGGCTCGTGACTTTTGATAAGATAACTATCTAACTTTCATATTATTTAATGTGAAAGTAAAATTTTGGAATATAGATAACTTAGAAAATGGATATCGACAAGTTAAGAAAATTGACGTTTTACATTAAAATGATTTCATAATTTTATCTAACCTTCGGACTTTATCTTACGCTTCACCAGCAAGTGGTAATTTAAAACCTTAAAACCTGTTATGAGTTATATACGATCTTACTTTTCCAAAACATTTTATGATATAACGATTTCCATTATTTTAACCTTTTAACAAAATGATTCCTAAATATATTTAGTTTTATAATATTTTTTTGATTTAATTTCAAATGTACTAAAATGTTTCAGTTTAAAAAAGAACTTTATTATTAAAATATTTTATAAGATTCCTTGTTAATGAATTATGAAGAACTAAATTAAAGCTTTGTATTATAAATTTGCAAATATATTTATTGTTTCAAAAAGGTGAAAGTATTACTAAATAATAATTTCGAAACAAATTTTAAATTATATAATGAACTTTGAAATATATTTAGTTTTGAAAAATTATATATTATATTATTAAATAAATATTTCGAATTTATATTTTGAAATGAAAGTATATATATATATACATAACATATACATATATATATATATATATATATATATATATATATATATATATATATATATATATATATATATATATATTTTACAATGTAATAAGATTGAATATTAATTTAGTTATAAAACGTTATCATAAAATAATACTATTATGATATATAGTATTATCGACAAGTTAAGAAAATTGACGTCAATTTTTAGAAGCAAATGACCAAAACACTAGAACGTTCAAGTTACACTTCGAGTGATATAGTTTAATTATGATTAAGTCTAATTATTAATAAAGGTACACGTCGCGAAACGTAAAGTGTTAGTTTTCTAAGCGTACGAAAATGCGTTCGAGGAACGGGAACCGGGACATTGGTCGAGAGACAACGTACAATTCATTGAGACTAAATTTATGAGTTAACTCTGCACGTGAATATAATATAATATATAATTAATTATATAAATTAAATATATAAATATAATATTAATTAATAAACGTCGGCAAGAAGAAGTTAAACGTGAATAAGCTGGTAGCGGCTGCACCGCAATCGCGGGGCTATTGCCCTCACTCCCTCCGAGATCGCGGAGTGATGGGGTCCAGTTCTGGCCTATATATCTCGAACGTAATCTGGTTCAATTCAATTCATTTTCATCTCAACCTCTTTGATCTCTATTGTACTCCGTAATATTTATTTAAATTATTTTATTTATTATTATTATTATTATTAATAAAGATTATTATTATTAATTTTATGATATTAATATTAGTATTATTATTAGTATTATTAGTAATAGTATTATACATAAAATACTACGACGAGGTCATGGGCAAGTTATTTCAAAATTGGTTTTTACGAGCGGGATAGAGCTAAGGAAATTATGGGTTATAGCTATGGAGGTTATGGGTATTGTTCGAGGGTATTAGTCGTGAGGTCAAACGGGTGTTGATCATCTCCGTCACGTCTACGTACTTTCCTGCAATATTGAATCAAAATATTGATACGTGAGCATTCATATCTTATCTTTTATAGATCAATAGTGTATCCCTGACTAGTGCTCGAGTATATATGTTTATGCATGCTTGTATGCATAATTTAGTCGTTAAATAGTTTATGATAAATCACAAATTTGATACATATGCTACTGAGATAAGGTATATGGTATGCATACCTGTCAACTTTCGATGTAAATGAAAGTTTGTCTTTTAAAAACGAATGCAATGTTTGTAAAATGTATCATATAGAGGTTAAATACCTCGCAATGAAACCAATTATTATGTAATGTTTATAATCGATATGAATGGGGCATTTCAACCAGTGCATAATCTGATTCAGTAAAAGCAACTTAGGTATCTAATCTCGATTTTGAATTTCATCTTCGAAACTCTGTATTGATGATGCTTCGGTATGTGTCAACTTTAGTCCCTGATATGTTTCATAGTTTTGCAAGAGCAGTCCAAATACCGAATCTGAGAGGTTATTTAACACTTTTGATCCCTGACTGTTCATCAGACTTTCACGACTGGTCCCTTACCGAATCTGGACATCCGAAACATATTTTTCCAATATTTTCGAGGCTCGGATTCACACGGCTTTTCTCATACACATTATTTACAATATTTTGGGGATTTGCCGAGCACATCAACCATTTTAAAAAATGAAGCTCTTATTTCGTGTGAGCATCATTGTGGGGGATATATGTATATGGTTGATGTGCGTGTGACTTCAATACATGTACGGTATTGGACTCGGACTTTAAAGAAGACAAAATCGTTGCGTTACTTGTTTGACGAGTGAGCAAAGGAAAACGAAAAGTGACTTCCACATCCTTGGGGGAGTATTTGAGACGTTAGGAACTTTGAAGGAGCCAACGATCTACACGCTTTATGAGATGATCATGTATTTGATTGAAATTAAACTTGATCGGTCGTGCCTCATATTCTTTGTGAGGGGAGTTTCTCTATTTTTTCGAGCTTACTAATCAAGGAAAGTGTTGGAGGGGAGTTATATTCTTCAACGACATGAAGTGATGCTACGATGAATGTCACATGGTTGCGCATTTTTGCTGTGCAAACCCAAAAACCATTGAAGGTAGAAGAATTCCAACTTCAAAGATCTACTTCAACGGCCATTCAAGATTCGTGAGGGGAGCTAGTTAGTGATATCATGTTTCTTTCATGTAATTTTGTATGTTTTTCCTATGGAGTGTTCGTTTGGAAGTATGATTACCTCATGAGGGGAGATTGTTAGGTACCCGAGAATGAGTCAATCATACTCCCAAGAGATCCTTTAGATAAGGGCTATATAAAGGATTTAGGAAGTCTATAGAAGTTAACAATAGCCAATGTTATGTAATGAGATCAAGGAAGCCGTGGAATAGAAAATCTCATTTTCTCTCAACTTCCTTGATTACTTTGTGGCTATTCGTTCCATTCATCGTGTTCATGTTGATCTTAGGATCCAACAATTTACAAGTATTTGACAATCATGATATTAAATTTATGCATTCAATCACTTAACACATGTATCATGATTAATCAAATGACAAAACCAAAAAACACTTAGTCAATTTTCAAATTCATGAGCAGATTTGGTAACCATGAAATGTTACAGATTCGGTAACCAAATATGCTTTTATTTTCATTGAAATGTACTAGATTAAGCATGCAAGAATTTCAAATACAAATCAAGAAATTACCAAAAGCCAGACTCGGTATCAAACTAAAAACCAGATTTGGTATCTTCAAAATTCACATATTATCATTTAAACATGCATATCTAGTCATATATCGCCCAAGTTCATAATCAGAATCAATTTAAAGCTCAAAAGAATCAGATAAATATGTTAATTATTTGAACAGATTCGGTACTGTAGCAAGAACACACTCGGTATATATTGAATCTATCAAAACATCAATTAATCATGCAATCAGACTCGCTCTATTGATAGATCAACATCTCAACCTTTGAATAAACTTTATTTCATTGCATTTAATCACATGAAGTAGATTTAATCTAAATTTTAAAGTTTATATCAGATCCAGTTTCATTCAAGATTTTTACAAATTGAAGAACTAAATCATGTAGGATGAGATCTTTTCTGGTTTATAAACACTTATTCATCTCAGATCTATGACATGTATGTGACAAACTTGATTAAAATAAGAAATTACCAAAAATTTAAAGTGAAATGAGAACAGAATCGGTAGTTAAGCACAGATTTGGTATGATAATCAGATTCGGTATGTAATTAAGAAAGTGTAAGAGTCTTTGACTTTGACTATTCCATTTATAGATACCGAAAGTAGGTCAAAATTGGGCCTTACAGAATAGGCTTTATTACTGAATACAGTCCAATTTAAAATTTTTGAGCAAATACACTTCAAACTTTGACAAATCTATATCAATAAATTCACAAGTTTATTATTCTTTCATTAAACAACATGTCTGAGTGAAATTTAAAAGTTTTGAGACTTACCGAATCTGCACTGTTTGATTGTCAGATTCGGTATGGTGCTAAAATTAGCATTTATTCCTAAAAAATTCAATTTTTTTGGATTTTAACTTTTCAAATTTTATTAATTTTATAAAATAAAGATTTGTACTTATAACTTTTGAATTATGTACAAAGTACAAATCTTCCGTGATATCAATTATTAAAACGGGTTGTACACTGAGATGTATACAAGACAAAGTGAATTTTATCAGATAAAACTTTGAGTTTTTATGAATTCACTTTTGAAAAACGATTTTCTTTTTCATTATATCCCTTTCACCCCCTCAAAATCTGATGTACAATTAAGTAAATCACCATTTTGATTTGTCTCAAGAAAATTCAATTACTCCTCCTTGAAATACGATATCAATCAGTTACCTCCTCCTTTCGTAACTATTGAAATATAAGCCCAGGAAGTTATCAGATAAAAAAAAGCTCCCCCTTGAATGATATTATATAAAGCATAAGAAATCAGTTGCTCCCCCTAGAAAGTATGTACTCCCCCTAAACACAAGATCCCAGGTATAAGTCCCAATTGTACTAAGGAATTAAGCACTATGCTCCACCATGACAATTTGTTGTATCAAGAATTGTAGCCTAACTTTATCTAAAGGTTTAGTGAACATGTCAACTAATTTCACTTTGGTAGGTACGAAGTATAAATCTACATCTCCCATTTCTACATGATCCCTAATGAAATGATAACGAATATCTATGTGTTTGGTCTTAGAATGCTGAACCGAGTTGCTAGTAATTGCAATAGCACTCTGCGAATCACAATATATCGGGGGTCTTAGATATCTTAAAGCCATAGTCCAATAGTTGAGTTTGCATCCACAAAAATTGTGAACAACAATGAGCTACAACAATATACTCAGACTCAGCTGTTGACAGGGAAACACAGTTTTGTTTCGTGGATGACCAACCAATAACCTATTCCCCAACATCTGAATTGATCCAGATGTGCTTTTTCTATCAACATGGCAACTGCCATGATCCGTATCAGTATAAGTAGTGAGATTGAAATCAGATCCAAGAGGATACCAGATTCCAAGGTTAGGTGTACCCTTAAGATATTGGAAAATCCTAACCACTGCTTTAGAGTGTGATTTCTTTTGGTTCGATTGAAATCGAGCACAGACTGTTACAACAAGTGTAATATCCGGCCTGCTCACAGTTAAGTACATTAGAGAACCAGCCATGCTTCTATAAAGCGTTATATCAAAGGGTTCCTTGTTCATCAGCATCCAGCAATTTCCTCATTGGGGTTGTCATGGGTTTTAAAGAAGTTATTTTAAAACATTTTAGCATATCATTAATATATTTTGTTTGATTGATAAAAATCCCATTTGATAATTGTTTGACTTGTAACACCAATAAGAAATTGAGCTGGTCAAGCATGCTCATTTCAAATTTGTTGGCCATAAAGTCACCAAATTCTTTGCATAAGGGGACGTGGAACCAAAAATATATCATCAACGTAAATTTGAACCAAGAGAATGTAACCGTGGTTTTTACGGATGAAGAGCGTTGTATCAATCATTCCATGAGATAAGCCATTTTCCAGCAAACACTTTGTCAAGGTCTTGTACCATGCAGGTGGTGCTTGCTTTAGACCGTACAAAGCTTTCTCCAAGTAGTAGATGTGGTTCGGATGAATAGGATCGACAAAGCCTTCTGGTTGATCAACATAAACTTCTTCTTGAAGATTACCATTCAGAAAAGCAGTTTTGACATCCATTTGAAACACCGTAAACTTCATATGAGAAGTAAAAGCAAGAAAAAGACGTATAGCCTCAATCCTTGCAACCGGAGCAAAAATTTCATCATAGTCAATACCCTCTTGTTGTCGGTATCCCTTTGCTACAAGACTTGCCTTATTTCTAACCACAACCCCATCAGAATCCTTCTTGTTCTTGAAAATCTACTTAAACCTGATTGGTCGTTGACCCGCTGGTCTTGGAACTAATCGCCACACCTTTAAACGATCAAATTGACCTATTTCATCTTGGATAGCTATCACCCAGTTTGGATTAAGTAAGGCTTGAGCAACTAAAGTTGGTTGAATTTTACTAAGAAAGGTTGTATATAAACACATATTCTGAGTACCCCTTCTTGTTGTAACTGGACGTCGAGCCATGATCCTCTTGTTCTGATGTAACATTGTCTAATGGTTATGTTGGAATATTTGGAGAAACAACTGGAATTGAATCAACGGATGTATCTTGAATCTGATCAACATTATCATTTAGAGGTGGGAAGGAGGATGAAGAAACAATTAGTGAAATAGTTGGTGTTGTATCTTCATCGTAGAGACTTGGTTGTGTCTCCACAGTAATGGATTGTGTTGGTGTAACTGGTATGACATGAACATCTGAATGCTATTGAGGAGAATAAAAACTGTCAAACAAGATATCCAAGTCCTCTGTAGTTACCGTAGGAACACCCTTCTTCAAGAAAATTGAGTTTTGCGCGGAAGAAGTAGTGGCCAGGTTAGGATCGGGTTTTGAACTAAAATTTTCAAAAACCATCCCCGATAACTCATCAAATTTAACATTAATGCTTTCCTTGATCGACTTTGTCCTTTTGTGATAGATATGATAAGCAATATTGTTCGATGAGTAACCGAGAAATATGGCCTGATCGCCATGAGGATCAAACTTTCTGAGGTTGTCAAAATCGTTAAGCACATAGCATATACAACCAAATACACGGAAATATTTGACATTTGAGCATCTACCATATAGTAACTCATACAGAGTTTTATCAAAACATTTGTTTATGATACAACAATTTTGTGTATAACATGCAGTTGAAATGGCCTCCCCCCACATTTTCGGAGGTAGTTTGGAGTAGGAAAGCATCGTTCGAGCTGCCTCGTACAACGTACGATTACATCGTTCGACTACTCCATTATGTAGAGGGGTTCGTACAGCAGAGAACTGATGTTCAATGCCTTGGTGTTTCAAATAACTATCAAGAAGGTCATTCTTAAATTCCGTCACATTATCAGTTCGGATGCTGGGGTTGAGTCTTTTTGATGAAACCAATGATAATGGCGGGGATTTGTAAATCGAGTATAGTCATCTACAATGAATAGCACATGGTTTCGGCCACTGAGGCTAGAAACTCTCATGGGTCCACATAAGTCCATATGCAATAACTTCAAAGACGATGAAGTACTAGGGTTTTGCTTAAGCAGATGGTTAGTCCATTTCAGCTTACCCATTGAGCATGATGGACACATATGATGCTTATCATATTGAAAGCTGAGAATACCATCAACCAAGTCTTTAGACACCAGTCAATTGATATCCTTGTAATTCAGGTGTGACATCCGATGATGCCATAACCACGAATTTGCTTTTATGGAACGAGTAGCCAAACACATGTTTCCATGTGATGGTGAAACATTGAGGTCAATAGTGTATAGTGAAGCACAACGTTTACCAACAAGGAGATCATTTCCATCGGCGGATTGCACCGAGCATTGACGATGTTCAAAAAGAACTTTGAGATCTCCATCACAGAATTGACTGACACTAAACAAACAGCACCCTAAACCCTCAACAGACGAGACCCGTTTGATTATTATGCCATTTTTCACATAATCTCCATATCCTGTTATTGATCTAATCTCATCATTTCCAAATGTAACCATTCCTAGGAATTTGTCAACGTAACTGACGAGCAAGGATTTATCGCTCATCATGTGTCGAGCACAACCGGAGTTGATATACCACACACAGATGTCGAAACCCTGTAAACGTTGAGTTTCCTAGAGTTTAGGTACCTAAAGTTTCTTGGGTCCTTTACGGTCAGTACCAGCAACAAACTTTGGATCACAAATAAATGTATCACATAATGCATCATGCAGTTTAGACAGTGAAGCATCATTTAAAACCACATTACATGAAGCATCATACGAAATATCAAGTTTTACATCATCATAAGAAGTCTTAACACACAACTTATTCCAAGTAGATGTTTTCTTCACAGAAGAAAATTGAAAAACATGTGATGACTTCCTAGGTCGACTAGCAGATTTCTTGGGTTGTTTTGCTACTTTCTTAGTCGTTAACTTAGGAACGCATACAGACTTGTAAGTCAAATTTGGATTATAACCTGTGACACAAAAAACACCTTTGTTAGTGTGACGTCCAAACTTTGTAATAGACATTTGAGTAGATTGATTTTGCAAAATTTTCATTTTGATTTTACGTTCCTTTGCATCATACTCACTCAAATCAGGTTTTGGACTCGTGTGTTGTTTTGAAGACTTCATTGGTTTTGTTAAAAGTCTTTCCTTTGCATGTTTTGACATTATCATCAGAGGAAGTTTTTCATTCGAACAAGAACCATCTGCATGATGTACCTTCTTAAAATGAATTATTTTGAAGGTGTAACATTTGAATCATTTTTCGTAAGTTGAGAACGTAAAGGATTTTTAAGAATGGTAATGGGTTTAGAAGCATTAGAATGTGATTTTCCCTTAACCTTCTTATCAATCCCTCCGGCACACTCAGAAACTTTATTCACATAAGGTATCCCTAGAGGTTAATCATTCACACAAGTTGAACTATTTTTACGATTTAAGCTTTGAATCTCAAGAAATAAATCCTCAGCAGACACTAAAACTTCACCTTCCTTAAAAGCATAAGAACATTCTTTCCTAGGAAGTGGAGGCATTTTATCACACAATTCAAATATTTGTTTCAAATGTTCACATCTTAGTTGCAATTCTATGTTTTCTTTTTCAAGTTTATCAACTAGGTGATGCAAATCTAATTCTTTAGGCTTTTCATTACTAGGTTCTACCTTAGGTTTAACTTTGGTTCTTTCCGAGGTTCTACCTTTATATCTAAAGCGTTCTAACCTAGTGATACTGACTTAAACAAGACAGTATGTTCATGTGCTAGGCCTTCACAGATTTGAGCATCAGAAATAGGACATGCATGTAAAGCAGGTAACACTAGTTTCTCTTCCATAATAGGTTGATCAATCACCTCATCTATTGTAATAATGCTAGAACTAGGTTTGTTAAACACTTTATTCTCAAGCATTAAAATGTATTTTTCTAGCATGAGTGTGGAAATGTAAACCAATCTACGCTTAGGCACATAATTAGCTTTTTGCATGTTCTCCTCATGTTCAACAAGTTCTTTCAAGAAATCTGGATTAGGTTTACCCATTTTAGCATTAATATTTTCATACTTTAAGCTAGTTTGATAATATTTCCTACATAAGTGATTAGTAATAATATCATCAAAATCAGGATCAGATGCATGAACAAAGTGATATGGTAAACCAGCTTGAAAGTAATCAAAATGATATAATCCGGGTATCTTTTTGGAAATATCGTCTAACATCTTGGGAACTTCAAAACCCAACCCCCACTTATCACCATAAATCATTTTTGGTCTATTCATAAAGATTGTTTGTTTTGAAAGTTCCATACTTATGATAGCTCTTGACGATAGAGTTTTTCTTCATATTGTGCAAGTTGAGCTTTCATTTTTAAAGAATCTTTAGTGAATAGTGAAATTTCATCTTTCTTCTTAATTATGGTTTCTCCTAATTGAACAATTTTCTTGTTTAAATTGGAAAGTGTGGGTTTGTGTTGTTCTCTTAAATCAGAAAGTTCTTTTTCTAAGATTTGAATTTTCTCCGCAAGAGATTTGGATTTCGGATGATAATCAGTTCGTTCAACTTTAATCGGATGAATTGATTTTTTAAGTTCTTCCAACTTAGTTTCCGTAGAGTTGATTTGGACTTTCAAACGATTCATTTCCGATTGTGATTTAGATGATGAATATTTAGTCTCATTTAATTTGATTTTTATCTTTCAAAACTTTGTTTTCAAATTTTAAACCTTTTACTTCTTTTGACAATGAGACTAAATTCTTCATCAAGTCATTTTGCATTTTGATAAAATCAGGTGGGATATTAGTTGATTGTACCTCATCATCATCAGATGTTGAGTCAGAATTCTCCATCGCTACCTTTGCTTTGATGAGTTTTATCACCTTGCTCTTTACACCTCTGAATCTGAACCATCAGTCCAGTTAAACCAAGTATCATCAACCGGTTTCAGCTCTCCCCCAGTTTCCACAATCTTCGCCATCAACATTTTCTTCTTGTAGTAAGTTGCATCCTTTTTCTTAGGCATCTTGCACTCATGGGAATAATGGCCAGCTTTTCCAAAATTGAAACACATTGAGTCATCCTTCTTGGAATCTTCAGCACGTTGATGTTTTGATGGATCAGGTTTCTTTTAATAGGAGGAAAAAGATGAATTCTTGCGTTGATTGCTTGATTTGCCTTTGAACTTGTGTTTGTTCAAGGCTTTGGTTAACATGGCAGCTATTTTGACTAGTTCAAGGCGAGAATCACGAAAGATTCAACTCTTCAGAATCAGTTGATTCTTCAACAATCACTTTATTGGATAAGCTTTTAGAAGTGGTATAAGATTTGCTCTTCTTCATAGCAATAAGGGCAAGTGGATCACCCGTAGATGACTCTTTCCTTTCCTCTTGAAGTTTAGACTGAAATGTCCCGTTCTTATTGATTAAAAACGTTCCATATTAATTGATTTCGTTGCGAGGTTTTGACCTCTATATGAGACGTTTTTCAAAGACTGCATTCATTTTTAAAACAAACCATAACCTTTATTTCATAAATAAAGGTTTAAAAAGCTTTACGTAGATTATCAAATAATGATAATCTAAAATATCCTGTTTACACACGACCATTACATAATGGTTTACAATACAAATATGTTACATCGAAATCAGTTTCTTGAATGCAGTTTTTACACAATATCATACAAACATGGACTCCAAATCTTGTCCTTATTTTAGTATGCAACAGCGGAAGCTCTTAATATTCACCTGAGAATAAACATGCTTTAAACGTCAACAAAAATGTTGGTGAGTTATAGGTTTAACCTATATATATCAAATTATAATAATAGACCACAAGATTTCATATTTCAATACACATCCCATACATAGAGATAAAAATCATTCATATGGTGAACACCTGGTAACCGACATTAACAAGATGCATATATAAGAATATCCCCATCATTCCGGGACACCCTTCGGATATGATATAAATTTCGAGGTACTAAAGCATCCGGTACTTTGGATGGGGCTTGTTGGGTCCGATAGATCTATCTTTAGGATTCGCGTCAATTAGGGTGTATGTTCCCTAATTCTTAGATTACCAGACTTAATAAAAAGGGGCATATTCGATTTCGATAATTCAACCATAGAATGTAGTTTCACGTACTTGTGTCTATTTTGTAAATCATTTATAAAACCTGCATGTATTCTCATCCCAAAAATATTAAATTTTAAAAGTGGGACTATAACTCACTTTCACAGATTTTTACTTCGTCGAGAAGTAAGATTTGGCCACTGTTGATTCACGAACCTATAACAATATATACATATATATTAAGTATGTTCAAAATATATTTACAACACTTTTAATATATTTTGATGTTTTAAGTTTATTAAGTCAGCTGTCCTCGTTAGTAACCTACAACTAGTTATCCACAGTTAGATGTATAGAAATAAATCGATAAATATTATCTTGAATCAATCCACGACCCAGTGTATACGTATCTCAGTATTGATCACAACTCAAACTATATATATTTTGGAATCAACCTCAACCCTGTATAGCTAACTCCAACATTCACATATAGAGTGTCTATGGTTGTTCCGAAATATATATAGATGTGTCGACATGATTGGTCGAAACATTGTATACGTGTCTATGGTATCTCAAGATTACATAATATACAATACAAGTTGATTAAGTTATGGTTGGAATAGATTTGTTACCAATTTTCACGTAGCTAAAATGAGAAAAATTATCCAATCTTGTTTTACCCATAACTTCTTCATTTTAAATCCGTTTTGAGTGAATCAAATTGCTATGGTTTCATATTGAACTCTATTTTATGAATATAAACAGAACAAGTATAGGTTTATAGTCGGAAAAATAAGTTACAAGTCGTTTTTGTAAAGGTAGTCATTTCAGTCGAAAGAACGACGTCTAGATGACCATTTTAGAAAACATACTTCCACTTTGAGTTTAACCATAATTTTTGGATATAGTTTCATGTTCATAATAAAAATCATTTTCTTAGAATAACAACTTTTAAATCAAAGTTTATCATAGTTTTTAATTAACTAACCCAAAACAGCCCGCGGTGTTACTACGACGGCGTAAATCTGGTTTTGCGGTGTTTTTCGTGTTTCCAGGTTTTAAATCATTAAGTTAGCATATCATATAGATATAGAACATGTGTTTAGTTAATTTTAAAAGTCAAGTTAGAAGGATTAACTTTTGTTTGCGAACAAGTTTAGAATTAACTAAACTATGTTCTAGTGATTACGAGTTTAAACCTTCGAATAAGATAGTTTTATATATATGAATCGAATGATGTTATGAACATCATTACTACCTCAAGTTTAGTAGGTAAACCTACTGGAA
Source organism: Rutidosis leptorrhynchoides (assembly GCF_046630445.1). Taxonomy (NCBI): domain Eukaryota; kingdom Viridiplantae; phylum Streptophyta; class Magnoliopsida; order Asterales; family Asteraceae; genus Rutidosis; species Rutidosis leptorrhynchoides. The sequence continues at coordinate 253,750,106 of NC_092337.1, forward strand.
GTGACAAGAAATGATCTAGCTTCAAAGGATCTTGGATGGCTTGAAAGTTCTTGAAGTAGGATCATGACACAAAAACAAGTTCAAGTAAGATTTTTACTCGAATTAAGATAGTTTATAGTTATAGAAATTGAATCAAAGTTTGAATATGAATATTACCTTGAATAAGAAAGATAACCTACTGTATATAACAAAGGTTTCTTGATCTTAGATGATTACTTGGAATGGATTAGAAAGCTTGGAAGTAAATTAGTAAACTTAAAGGGATTTTTGAAGTGTTCTTGAAGTGTTCTTCCTATGATGATTATAGCTTGATTCTTGAAGTGATTTTTGATAAAGATGATGATTAACTACTGGAAAAATACGTTCATAATAGTGTGTGTGTGTTGAGAGAGAATTAGAAAGAGAATTAGAAGTGAAATGGAGTGAATGATGAGTGGTAATTGGTGAGTGGTGAGTGGGGTTAAAAGGAGTTCTAGTTAGTTGACTAGCTCATGGTAGAAGTTAAAATTGATTAGTCATACATGACATAATCAAGAGTGGAATCCCATGCTAGTTCCTATTGGTATATACCCAAAGTAAGTACGTTTTGAAGCTGTGTATAATACGGGTAAGAATACGACTAGAATTCTTGATGAAAGAAAAGAATGGGAAAGTAACTGTAACCATTTTTGTTAAGTATGAGTGTTTTGATATATGTCTTGAAGTCTTCCAAAAGTATTTTAATACATCTAAATACACTACATGTATATACATTTTAACTGAGTCGTTAAGTCATCGTTAGTCGTTACATGTAAGTGTTGTTTTGAAACCTTTAAGTTAACGATCTCAATTAATGTTGTTAACCCATTGTTTATTATATCTAATGAGATGTTAAATTATTATATTATCATGATATTATGATATATTAATATATCTTAATATGATATATATACATTTAAATATCGTTACAACGATAATCGTTACATATATGTCTCGTTTCGAAATCCTTAAGTTAGTAGTCTTGTTTATATGTATATAACTCATTGTTAATATACTTATGGAGATACTTACTTATCATAATCTCATGTTAACCATATGTATATCCATATATATATCGTCATGTCATTTTTACAAGTTTTAACGTTCATGAATCGCCGGTCAACTTGGGTGGTCAATTGTCTATATGAAACATATTTCAATTAATCAAGTCTTAACAAGTTTGATTGCTTAACATGTTGGAAACATTTAATCATGTAAATATCAATCTCAATTAATATATATAAACATGGAAATGTTCGGGTCACTACAGTACCTACCCGTTAAATAAATTTCGTCCCGAAATTTTAAGCTGTTGAAGTTGTTGACGAATCTTCTGGAAATAGATGCGGTATTTCTTCTTCATCTGATCTTCACGCTCCCAGGTGAACTCGGGTCCTCTACGAGCATTCCATCGAACCTTAACAATTGGTATCTTGTTTTGCTTAAGTCTTTTAACCTCACGATCCATTATTTCGACGGGTTCTTCGATGAATTGGAGTTTTTCGTTGATTTGGATTTCATCTAACGGAATAGTGAGATCTTCTTTAGCAAATCATTTCTTCAAATTCGAGACGTGGAAAGTGTTATGTACAGCCGCGAGTTCTTGAGGTAACTCAAGTCGGTAAGCTACTGGTCCGACACGATCAATAATCTTGAATGGTCCAATATACCTTGGATTTAATTTCCCTCGTTTACCAAATCGAACAACGCCTTTCCAAGGTGCAACTTTAAGCATGACCATCTCTCCAATTTCAAATTCTATATCTTTTCTTTTAATGTCAGCATAGCTCTTTTGTCGACTTTGGGCGGTTTTCAACCGTTGTTGAATTTGGATGATCTTCTCGGTAGTTTCTTGTATAATCTCCGGACCCGTAATCTGTCTATCCCCCACTTCACTCCAACAAATCGGAGACCTGCACTTTCTACCATAAAGTGCTTCAAACGGCGCCATCTCAATGCTTGAATGGTAGCTGTTGTTGTAGGAAAATTCTGCTAACGGTAGATGTCGATCCCAACTGTTTCCGAAATCAATAACACATTCTCGTAGCATGTCTTCAAGCGTTTGTATCATCCTTTTGCTCTGCCCATCAGTTTGTGGATGATAGGCAGTACTCATGTCTAGACGAGTTCCTAATGCTTGCCGTAATGTCTGCCAGAATCTTGAAATAAATCTGCCATCCCTATTAGAGATAATAGAGATTGGTATTCCATGTCTGGAGACGACTTCCTTCAAATACAGTCGTGCTAACTTCTCCATCTTGTCATCTTCTCTTATTGGCAGGAAGTGTGCTGATTTGGTGAGACGATCAACTATTACCCAAATAGTATCAAAACCACTTGCAGTCCTTGGCAATTTAGTGATGAAATCCATGGTAATGTTTTCCCATTTCCATTCCGGGATTTCGGGTTATTGAAGTAGACCTGATGGTTTCTGATGCTCAGCTTTGACCTTAGAACACGTCAAACATTCTCCTACGTATTTAGCAACATCGACTTTCATACCCGGCCACCAAAAATGTTTCTTGAGATCCTTGTACATCTTCCCCGTTCCAGGATGTATTGAGTATCTGGTTTTATGAGCTTCTCTAAGTACCATTTCTCTCATATCTCCAAATTTTGGTACCCAAATCCTTTCAGCCCTATACCGGGTTCCGTCTTCCCGAATATTAAGATGCAGCTCCAATCCTTTGGGTATTTCATCCTTTAAATTTCCTTCTTTTAAAACTCCTTTTGCGCCTCCTTTATTTGAGTAGTAAGGTTATTATGAATCATTATATTCATAGATTTTACTCGAATGGGTTCTCTGTCCTTCCTGCTCAAGGCAACGGCTACCACATTTGCCTTCCCCGGGTGGTAACGAATCTCAAAGTCGTAATCATTCAACAATTCAATCCACCTACGCTGCCTCATATTTAGTTGTTTCTGATTAAATATGTGTTGAAGACTTTTGTGGTCGGTATATATAATACTTTTGACCCCATATAAGTAGTGCCTCCAAGTCTTTAATGCAAAAACAACCGCGCCTAATTCCAAATCATGTGTCGTATAATTTTGCTCGTGAATCTTCAATTGTCTAGACGCATAAGCAATCACCTTCGTTCGTTGCATTAATACACAACCGAGACCTTGCTTTGATGCGTCACAATAAATCACAAAATCATCATTCCCTTCAGGCAATGACAATATAGGTGCCGTAGTTAGCTTTTTCTTCAATAACTGAAACGCTTTCTCTTGTTCATCCTTCCATTCAAATTTCTTCCCTTTATGCGTTAATGCAGTCAAGGGTTTTGCTATTCTGGAAAAGTCTTGGATGAACCTTCTGTACTAACCAGCTAGTCCTAAAAACTGGCGTATGTGTTTCGGAGTTTTCGGGGTTTCCCATTTTTCAACAGTTTCTATCTTTGCCGGATCCACCTTAATACCTTTTTTGTTCACTATGTGACCGAGGAATTGAACTTCTTCCAACCAAAATGCACACTTTGAAAATTTAGCGTACAATTCTTCCTTCCTCAATACTTCTAACACCTTTCTCAAATGTTCACCGTGTTCTTGGTCATTCTTTGAGTAAATAAGTATGTCATCAATGAAAACAATGACAAACTTGTCAAGGTATGGTCCACACACTCGGTTCATAAGGTCCATGAACACAGCTGGTGCATTAGTTAAACCAAATAGCATGACCATAAACTCGTAATGACCGTAACGTGTTCTGAAAGCAGTCTTTGGAATATCATCTTCTTTCACCCACATTTGATGATACGCGGAATGTAAGTCAATCTTTGAATAAACAGACGAGCCTTGTAGTTGATCAAATAAGTCGTCGATTCTCGGTAGTGGGTAGCGGTTCTTTATGGTAAGTTTGTTCAACTCTCGGTAGTCGATACACAACCTGAATGTACCATCTTTCTTCTTGACAAACAAAACAGGAGCTCCCCACGGTGATGTGCTTGGTCGAATGAAACCATGCTCTAAAAGTTCTTGTAATTGGCTTTGCAGTTCTTTCATCTCGCTGGGTGCGAGTCTGTAAGGAGCACGAGCTATTGGTGCAGCTCCTGGTACAAGATCTATTTGAAATTCAACGGATCGATGTGGGGGTAATCCCGGTAATTCTTTCGGAAATACATCGGGAAATTCTTTTGCGATGGGAACATCATTGATGCTCTTTTCTTCAGTTTGTACTTTCTCGACGTGTGCTAGAATAGCATAGCAACCTTTTCTTATTAGTTTTTGTGCCTTCAAATTACTAATAAGATGTAGCTTCGTGTTGCCCTTTTCTCCGTACACCATTAAGGGTTTTCCTTTTTCTCGTATAATGCGAATTGCATTTTTGTAACAAACGATCTCTGCTTTCACTTCTTTCAACCAGTCCATGCCGATTATCACATCAAAACTCCCTAACTCTACTGGTATCAAGTCAATCTTAAATGTTTCGCTAACCAGTTTAATTTCTCGATTTCGACATATATTATCTGCTGAAATTAATTTACCATTTGCTAATTCGAGTAAAAATTTACTATCCAAAGGCGTCAATGGATAACTTAATTTAGCACAAAAATCTCTACTCATATAGCTTCTATCCGCACCCGAATCAAATAAAACATAAGCAGATTTATTGTCAATAAGAAACGTACCCGTAACAAGCTCCGGGTCTTCCTGTGCCTCTGCCGCATTAATATTGAAAACTCTTTCGCGGCCTTGTCCATTTGTGTTCTCCTGGTTCGAGCAATTTCTAATAATGTGGCCCGGTTTTCCACATTTATAACAAACTACATTGGCATAACTTGCTCCGACACTACTTGCTCCACCATTACTCGTTCCGACACCATTTGTTCCTTTCGTTCTATTAACCCCTGGTCCGTAGACCTCACACTTCACCGTGCTATGACCATTTCTTTTACACTTGTTGCAAAATTTGGTGCAGAACCCCGAGTGATACTTTTCACACCTTTGGCATAGCTGCTTCTGATTGTTGTTGTTGTTGCGGTTATTATTGTTGTTGGGATGATTGTTGTAGTTGATGTTGTTGTTGTTGTTGTTGTTGTTGTTGTTGTTGTTGTTGTTGTTGTTGGGCCGTTTGTTGTAGTTGCGATTGATGTTGCAATTGTTGGGATAATTGTTGCGATTATTGTTGTAATTGCTGTTGTTGTTGTATTGGTGATTCTTATCACCGTTTTCCTTCCACTTTCTTTTGACTTGCTTTGCATTGGCCTCTTCAGCAGTCTGTTCTTTAATTCTTTCTTCAATCTGGTTCACTAGTTTGTGAGCCATTCTACATGCCTGTTGTATGGAGGCGGGCTCGTGTGAACTTATATCTTCTTGGATTCTTTCTGTTAATCCTTTCACAAACGCGTCGATCTTCTCTTCCTCATCTTCGAACGCTCCCGGACACAATAGGCACAATTCTGTGAATCGTCTTTCGTACGTGGTAACATCAAATCCTTGGGTTCGTAACCCTCTAAGTTCTGTCTTAAGCTTATTGACCTCGGTTCTGGGACGGTACTTCTCGTTCATCAAGTGCTTGAATGCTGACCACGGTAGTGCGTACGCATCATCTTGTCCCACTTGCTCTAGATAGGTATTCCACGATGTTAACGCATAACCTGTGAAGGTATACGTAGCGTACTTCACTTTGTCCTCTTCAGTACACTTACTTATGGCAAACACCGATTCGACCTTCTCGGTCCACCGTTTCAATCCGATCGGTCCTTCGGTTCCATCAAATTCCAAAGGTTTGCAGGCAGTGAATTCTTTGTAGGTGCATCCTACACGATTTCCTGTACTGCTAGATCCAAGGTTATTGTTGGTATGTAGCGCAGCCTATACTGCGGCTATGTTTGAAGCTAGAAAAGTACGGAATTCCTCTTCATTCATATTCACGATGTGTCGAGTAGTCGGTGCCATTTCCTTCAAAATAGTCAAATGGAACAAGTTAATCATACAGAATATTAAGAGTAGTTAATAGTATTTCGTAGCATAATATGAACTCATTTATAAAAGCTTTTTCTTCATATTAGCGTTTTATAAGTTTAAATTCGGGAAGTACCTACCCGTTAAGTTCATACTTAGTAGCTAATATACAATTCAACTACTACAATTCTATATGAAAAACTGATTATAATAATATTTCGCGTTCAAACTTTTACACAATATTTTACAAACTTACAATACCGCTTATTTTACATATAGCATGAAATATAGCACACAATAAATTTGATACAAGATGGTTGTGAAGATAATTCTAGCTAGTACACAAGTCGTTCAGCAAAGGCAATAAAGACACGTAATTCATACGTCCAGAAACAAGTCATGCATTCTGGTTTTACTAGGATTACTTCCCATCCTTGGTCTTGTGGAACATAACCGTTATGGCCGTTGATAAGACAGCGTGTTGTAACGTCATCAAAGGGACGAGGGTTACGTAATGTCCAACAGTCCCGTAACAATCTAAAAACCTCATTTCTTACCCCAATTACCGACTCCGTCACTTGTGGGAACGTTTTGTTTAATAGTTGTAGCCCGATGTTCTTGTTCTCACTTTGGTGAGAAGCGAACATTACTAATCCGTAAGTATAACATGCTTCTTTATGTTGCATGTTAGCCGCTTTTTCTAAATCACGAAGTCCAATATTCGGATATATTGAGTCAAAATAATTTCTTAACCAATTGCGTAAAATAGCATTTGGGTTCCCCGCAATATATGCGTCAAAGTAAACACATCGTAACTTATGGATTTCCCAATGTGATATCCCCCATCTTTCGAACGAAAGCCTTTTATAAACCAAGGCATTCTTGGAACGTTCTTCGAATGTCTTACAAACTGATCTCGCCTTAAATAGTTGTGCCGAAGAATTCTGACCGACTCTAGACAAGATTTCATCAATCATGTCTCCGGGTAGGTCTCTTAAAATATTGGGTTGTCTATCCATTTTGTATTTTTATACTGTAAAATAGACAAGAGTTAGATTCATAAAAAAAAAATACTTATTAATACAAGCAATTTTTACATATATCATAAAGCATAAGCACACTATATTACTTATATTACACCACACGAATACAACTATCTTATTCCGACTCGCTTGTTTCTTCTTCTTTGGTTTTGGTTCGTTTTGCCAAGTTTCTAGGGATATATGATGTTCCCCTAATACGAGCCGTCATTATCCACATTGGTTTAGGAAAACCTGGTGGTTTAGAGGTTCCCGGGTCATTGTTACAACTTAAGGACTTCGGGGGTTGACGATACATATAAAGTTCATCGGGGTTGAAATTAGATTTCTCTATTTTTATGCCCTTTCCCTTATTATTTTCTTTTGCCTTTTTAAATTCAGTTGGGGTAATTTCTATAACATCATCGGAATTCACGTCGGAATCCGATTCATCGGAGAATTGGTAATCCTCCCAATATTTTGCTTCCTTGGCGGAAACACCGTTGACCATAATTAACCTTGGTCGGTTGGTTGAGGATTTTCTTTTACTTAACCGTTTTATTATTTTCCCCACCGGTTCTATTTCTTCATCCGGTTCCGATTCTTCTTCCGGTTCCGATTCTTCTTCCGGTTCCGACTCTTCTTCCGGTTCCTCTTCGGGAACTTGTGAATCAGTCCACGAATCATTCCAATTTACATTTGACTCTTCATTATTATTAGGTGAGTCAATGGGACTTGTTCTAGAGGTAGACATCTATCACATAATATCAAACGCGTTAAGAGATTAATATATCACATAATATTCACATGTTAAAAATATATAGTTTCCAACAAAATTTGTAAAGCAATCATTTTTCAAGTAAACACGGTCGAAGTCCAGACTCACTAATGCATCCTAACAAACTCGATAAGACACACTAATGCAAAATTCTGGTTCTCTAAGACCAACGCTCGGATACCAACTGAAATGTCCCGTTCTTATTGATTAAAAACGTTCCATATTAATTGATTTCGTTGCGAGGTTTTGACCTCTATATGAGACGTTTTTCAAAGACTGCATTCATTTTTAAAACAAACCATAACCTTTATTTCATAAATAAAGGTTTAAAAAGCTTTACGTAGATTATCAAATAATGATAATCTAAAATATCCTGTTTACACACGACCATTACATAATGGTTTACAATACAAATATGTTACATCGAAATCAGTTTCTTGAATGCAGTTTTTACACAATATCATACAAACATGGACTCCAAATCTTGTCCTTATTTTAGTATGCAACAGCGGAAGCTCTTAATATTCACCTGAGAATAAACATGCTTTAAACGTCAACAAAAATGTTGGTGAGTTATAGGTTTAACCTATATATATCAAATCATAATAATAGACCACAAGATTTCATATTTCAATACACATCCCATACATAGAGATAAAAATCATTCATATGGTGAACACCTGGTAACCGACATTAACAAGATGCATATATAAGAATATCCCCATCAATCCAGGACACCCTTCGGATATGATATAAATTCCGGGACACCCTTCGGATATGATATAAATTTCGAAGTACTTTGGATGGGGCTTGTTGGGCCCGATAGATCTATCTTTAGGATTCGCGTCAATTAGGGTGTCTGTTCCCTAATTCTTAGATTACCAGACTTAATAAAAAGGGGCATATTCGATTTCGATAATTCAACCATAGAATGTAGTTTCACGTACTTGTGTCTATTTTGTAAATCATTTATAAAACCTGCATGTATTCTCATCCCAAAAATATTAAATTTTAAAAGTGGGACTATAACTCACTTTCACAGATTTTTACTTCGTCGAGAAGTAAGATTTGGCCACTGTTGATTCACGAACCTATAACAATATATACATATATATTAAAGTATGTTCAAAATATATTTACAACACTTTTAATATATTTTGATGTTTTAAGTTTATTAAGTCAGCTGTCCTCGTTAGTAACCTACAACTAGTTGTCCACCGTTAGATGTACAGAAATAAATCAATAAATATTATCTTGAATCAATCCACGACCCAGTGTATATGTATCTCAGTATTGATCACAACTCAAACTATATATATTTTGGAATCAACCTCAACCCTGTATAGCTAACTCCAACATTCACATATAGAGTGTCTATGGTTGTTCCGAAATATATATAGATGTGTCGACATGATAGGTCGAAACATTGTATACGTTTCTATGGTATCTCAAGATTACATAATATACAATACAAGTTGATTAAGTTATGGTTGTAATAGATTTGTTACCAATTTTCACGTAGCTAAAATGAGAAAAATTATCCAATCTTGTTTTACCTATAACTTCTTCATTTTAAATCCGTTTTGAGTGAATCAAATTGCTATGGTTTCATATTGAACTCTATTTTATGAATCTAAACAGAAAAAGTATAGGTTTATAGTCAGAAAAATAAGTTACAAGTCGTTTTTTTAAAGGTAGTCATTTCAGTCGAAAGAACGACGTCTAGATGACCATTTTAGAAAACATACTTCCACTTTGAGTTTAACCATAATTTTTGGATATAGTTTCATGTTCATAATAAAAATCATTTTCTAAGAATAACAACTTTTAAATCAGAGTTTATCATAGTTTTTAATTAACTAACCCAAAACAGCCCGCGGTGTTACTACGACGGCGTAAATCCGGTTTTACGGTGTTTTTCGTGTTTCCAGGTTTTAAATCATTAAGTTAGCATATCATATAGATATAGAACATGTGTTTAGTTAATTTTAAAAGTCAAGTTAGAAGGATTAACTTTTGTTTGCGAACAAGTTTAGAATTAACTAAACTATGTTCTAGTGATTACGAGTTTAAACCTTCGAATAAGATAATTTTATATATATGAATCGAATGATGTTATGAACTTCATTACTACCTCAAGTTTAGTAGGTAAACCTAATGGAAGTGACAAGAAATGATCTAGCTTCAAAGGATCTTGGATGGCTTGAAAGTTCTTGAAGTAGGATCATGACACAAAAACAAGTTCAAGTAAGATTTGTACTCGAACTAAGATAGTTTATAGTAATTGAAATTGAATCAAAGTTTGAATATGAATATTACCTTGAATAAGAAAGATAACCTACTGTATATAACAAAGGTTTCTTGATCTTAGATGATTACTTGGAATGGATTAGAAAGCTTGGAAGTAAATTAGTAAACTTGAAGGGGTTTTTGAAGTGTTCTTGAAGTGTTCTTCCTATGATGATTATAGCTTGATTCTTGAAGTGATTTTTGATGAAGATGATGATTAGCTACTGGAAAAATACGTTCATAATAGTGTGTGTGTGTTGAGAGAGAATTAGAAAGAGAATTGGAAGTGAAATGGAGTGAATGATGAGTGGTAATTGGTGAGTGGTGAGTGGGGTTAAAAGGAGTTCTAGTTAGTTGACTAGCTCATGGTAGAAGTTAAAATTGATTAGTCATACATGAAATAATCAAGAGTGGAATCCCATGCTAGTTCCTATTGGTATATACCCATAGTAAGTACGTTTTGAAGCTGTGTATAATACGGGTAAGAATACGACTAGAGTTCTTGATGAAAGAAAAGAATGGGAAAGTAACTGTAACCATTTTCGTTAAGTATGAGTGTTTTGATATATGTCTTGAAGTCTTCCAAAAGTATTTTAATACATCTAAATACACTACATGTATATACGTTTTAACTGAGTCGTTAAGTCATCGTTAGTCGTTACATGTAAGTGTTGTTTTGAAACCTTTAAGTTAACGATCTCAATTAATGTTGTTAACCCATTGTTTATTATATCTAATGAGATGTTAAATTATTATATTATCATGATATTATGATATATTAATATATCTTAATATGATATATATACATTTAAATGTCGTTACAACGATAATCGTTACATATATGTCTCGTTTCGAAATCCTTAAGTTAGTAGTCTTGTTTATATGTATATAACTCATTGTTAATATACTTATGGAGATACTTACTTATCATAATCTCATGTTAACCATATGTATATCCATATATATATCGTCATGTTGTTTTTACAAGTTTTAACGTTCATGAATCGCCGGTCAACTTGGGTGGTCAATTGTCTATATGAAACATATTTCAATTAATCAAGTCTTAACAAGTTTGATTGCTTAACATGTTGGAAACATTTAATCATGTAAATATCAATCTCAATTAATATATATAAACATGGAAAAGTTCGGGTCACTACATAGACACCGCTGGTTGATAATGCATAAGGACTCCAACAAGCTCATGAATATTCAACTTATCAATCTCTTTGGTAGATCGAATGATAGTTCCATAAGGAAGCCAATCAGTATTGAGCTTTTTGAGAAACTTCATGTTGATCTCAGCATTCACTTTACTAATCTTGCACCTCTTTAACTCATTAAGAATACCATTGAAACGTCTGTAGGTCTCCTTGAGAAGTTCTTCAGGTTCCTGCTTGAAATCTTCATAAAGTCCTAGAGCCTTATTCAGTTTAGTAACATCTGACATGTCATAACCTTCTTGTTGTCTTTTGATCTCATCCCATATGTCTTTAGCAGTGGTGTTGCTATCAACATTTTCAAACAACTCATACGGGATGGCTTGCATGATGACATTTTTAGCTTCAATATCACCTTGAGCTCTCTCACGTTTCTCACCAGAAACTTCATAGACTGGAATTGGCATACCAGTATCTAGATGGTATTCAATAACTGGACCATCTCTCAAAGAAGCCCAAATGTATTTTGCCTTTTCACCCTTGTAGTCTATGTGCTGAGTGATACGATGAAGTCACTGGTTTTATTTGCATTAAACAACACTGGAGGTCTGGAATCTGATCCGATGATGAAAGTATCTTGAGTAAACATATTGATATCTAAGGTAGATTCGGTATAGATTCGGTAAATCACAAAAACTGAGACTCTGGTTCAGAAAAATCTAACAAAAAGTCAGATTCGGTATCAGATACAGTACTGTAGCAGACTCGGTAGCTGGTTCGGTACTGTAGCAGATTTGGTATATCAGATTCTGTATCAGAAACTGATAGGAATAACAAGTATCACACCCTGATTCGGTATAGATTCGGTAAGTATAGAATATGAAGCCTTATAACGAACACTTAAAACCAAAGTATCAAGTGAAACAAAGATTCTGGTTTGGTACCTGGCTCGGTAGCCAAATTCTGTAAAATTTTGAACTAAAAAACAATCCGATTCCTTTGAATCAGACTCGGTAACCTTGCTGCACAATGAAACAAATTAGTAACAGACAAAATATCAATGAAACCGAATGTTTATGATACCGAATGTCAACTGTAGTAGTTGAAAAACCGAGTCTAAGTGTAAAACTTAGAAAAACAATTGAATCCCTGCTCAAACCACACCAATTAGCTGCGTATGATCAAACTGAATGTGATAGAATCACTAACACACCACAAACTACAATGCTTAAGATGAATTTCCAACTTTGAAGCAGACTCGGTATGGTAGTTACGATACCGAATGTAGATCAAATCTTCAATAATTGAAGAATTGATGAAATTAAACCTTCAAATATGTGATTAAAAACCTGACGAACGTAACTGAATCCATAAACCTTCACTCAAATACATAATCAAGCTTGAATTGATCAATACCGAGAGTTTTAGCCATGAACTCTAAAAATCAACTTGATTCTCCATAATTGTTGTTAAAAAGCTATAATAATGATCAAAACTCTTTCTAATACACCTAATAAACCTTCACTGAAGTTATCACAAGAATCTGAACGTCAGATTATCAAAATCGATGATACTGAGTGTGATTCAATCTAACCGAATGTGAACAAATTCTGTAATCTTCAATCTCTGGATCGATATAGTGATGGAATATCACTCCCTGGACGTTCTGATACTAAATGATAGGTCAGATCATAGTGAGAATTGAAAATATGATAAGATTGAGTGAGACTCGGTAAGGAAATAACAGATTCGGTATTAGAGAGAATCGGTAAATTTACATTCCACAGCTTCTTAAACTAGTTTACAATGTAATGGCTATCTAATTAGGACTACTAAGGTTCCTTATATACCCCTCTTCTAAGGAACCATCATTTAGGCTTATTTCACATTAACACTATACATACTTTGGGGTCCTAACAATTGATACCAAATGATAGGTCAGATCATAGTGAGAATCAGAGTGAGACTAGGTAAGGAAATAACATATTCGGTATTAGAGAGAATCGGTAAATTTACATTCCACAGCTTCTTAAACTAGTTTACAATGCAATGGCTATCAAATTAGGATTACAAAGGTTCCTTATATATCCCTCTTCTAAGGAACCATCATTTAGGCTTATTTCACTTTAACACTATACATACTTTGGTGGCCTAACACCCGCAAGTCATGGAACCCTTTGGCAGGCTACTTGACGCTGCCAAGGGTTTTGAACGATTGGACACGTACAATGTCATAAATGAGAACACCCCGCTTCCCACCCCTTTACCTGATGCGATACAGGACTACTTAGACCCGGACGCGTATGACAAATACTACGTTATTTCTAAACAGTTCAAAGTGGTGAAGGTTCCATTTGTTGAAGCCATAGGAAGCCAACCGGGATTGGATGCGGCAAAAAATTGCGAAAATGATCCCGTAGTGTTCTAATGTATGTGTTTTTTATTTAAATGATGGATAACCGTAATCAAACAATTACTTTTACAAGTATTTATAATTATGTTCTGTGTATTCTATATTGTCTTAATTTGCAATATGTACCATTTTAACATATGTTTGTACGTTACCATTATCACAGTAATGTGGCATTTTAATGTTACACTTTATAAATTTGTCATGACATTCATGTATCTAGACCTTGCCGGAATAGACGCGACGGGTACGAAACCCGAAGGCATCCCGTTACGATGTCACTTGGCGCATGCTCAATACGCTAAGAGCCGTTCATGCCGTTCGAAAGCTAGATTGTACTTTGTTCAAGGCATGTGTAACGTAAGAATGGACTTACAATTATTACACCGAATTGTTGCCATAAACAGTTACTTAACGCATTAATTAATAGAATTGAAAGATGCATTAAGTTCAAACAAAACAACCAAACAAATCCATGGTGCATCGCGCTTACAAAGTTGTGATGATTAGTCACAAACTAAAAGTAAAAATATTGAAAAGGAAAAACACCAAGTTTCAACACTTTAAACATAGAATTTTTTCAGATTGGTTGTGTGCCAGGTACGTGGCACAAACTTGCCATCTAACATTTTCAAGTTATACGCTCCGTTACCAAGGGCTTACACAACTTCATAAGGACCCTCCCAATTAGGTCCCAACTTGCCAAAGTCCTCGACCCTTCTAGCTTTGTTGTTACGTCAAACGTAATCACCGGGATAGAACGTGCATTTACGTACAAGTCGATTATAGTATTTGGCTATCTTTTGATTATTGGACGCTTTGTTGATGGCTGCTATTGACCTGCGTTCTTCGAACATATTCAAGTTTTCCCTTAGGTGTATTTCGTTGGCTTCTTCATTGAACTCCGTGATGCACTGCATCGGAATGGCTATTTTAGCTGGGATAACCGCTTCAGACCCATAAACAAGAATGAAAGGCGTCTCCTGGTTTTTAGGTGTGGTCTGAAATGCCCACAAAACCTTTGGCAGTTCATCAATCCAACTTTACGGTCTGTACCCAACCTTGATTTGATACCAGAGACAATGTCCCTGTTAGTGACTTCAACTTAGCCGTTTTCTTACGGGTGAGCGACGGAGCTGAAGCTTTGCTTGATGTTTAGTCCATCGCACCATGCGCGAAACAGGTCGTGTGCAAATTGATTTCCATTATCGCTAACAATTTGATTCGGTATGCCGAAATGAAACACTATCTCCTCCAATGCGAAGTTAACAATGTGTTTTCCTGTTATGCTTTTCGAGGGTTTTGCCTCCACCTATTTGGTGAAGAAATCAACGGCTACCACAAGGTGTCTCCCGTCTGGAAATGGACAGACCAAATCTATTGCCCACTTATGAAAAGGCCAAGCAGATGAGATAGTGATCAATTCATGAGACCGCACGTGAATTTGTGGCGCAATGGCATTGGCAGGAAACATAATTTTTGATAACATTACTTGTATCACGGTACATGGATGGCCAATAGTTGTAGTGACCCGAACTTTTCCATGTTTTTATATATTAAATGAAATTGATATTTACATGATTAAATATTTCCAACATGTTAAGCAATCAAACTTGGTAAGACTTAATTAATTGAAATAGGTTTCATATAGACAATTGACCACCCAAGTTGACCGGTGATTCACGAACGTTAAAACTTGTAAAAACTATATGATGACATATATATGGATATATATATATATATATAGTTAACATGATATTATGATAAGTAAACATATCATTAAGTATATTAACAATGAACTACATATGTAAAAGCAAGACTACTAACTTATTGATTTTGAAACGAGACATATATGTAACGATTATCGTTGTAACGACATTTAATGTATATATATCATATTAAGAGATATTCATACATCATATTATCATGATAATATAATAATTTAAAATCTCATTTGATATTATAAACATTAGGTTAACAACATTTAACAAGATCGTTAACCTAAAGGTTTCAAAACAACACTTACATGTAACAACTCAGTTAAAATGTATATACATGTAGTGTTTTAATATGTATTCATACACTTTTGAAAGACTTCAAAACACTTATCAAAATACTTCTACTTAACAAAAATGCTTACAAGTACATCCTCGTTCAGTTTCATCAACAATTCTACTCGTATGCACCCGTATTCGTACTCGTACAATACACAACTTTTAGATGTATCTACTATTGGTATATACACTCCAATGATCAGCTCTTAGAAGCCCATGTGAGTCACCTAACACATGTGGGAACCATCATTTGGCAACTAGCATGAAATATCTCATAAAATTAGAAAAAATATGAGTAATCATTCATGACTTATTTACATGAAAACAAAATTACATATCCTTTATATCTAATCCATACACCAACGACCAAAAATACCTACAAACACTTTCATTCTTCAATTTTCTTCATCTAATTGATCTCTCTCAAGTTCTATCTTCATGTTCGAAGTGTTATTCATAAATTCTACAAGTTCTAGTTTCATAAAATCAAGAATACTTCCAAGTTTGCTAGCTTACTTCCAATCTTGTAGAGTGATCATCCAACCTCAATAAATCTTTATTATTTATAGTAAGATATCTTTCTAATACAAGGTAATACTCATATTCAAACTTTGATTCAATTTCTATAACTATAACAATCTTATTTCGAGTGGAAATCTTACTTGAACTTGTTTTCGTGTCATGATTCTGCTTCAAGAACTTTCAAGCCATCCAAGGATCCTTTGAAGCTAGATCAATTTTTCTCATTTCTAGTAGCTTTATACAGAAAACTTGAGGTAGTAATGATGTTCATAACATCATTCGATTCATACATATAAATCTATCTTATTCGAAGGTTTAAACTTGTAATCACTAGAACATAGTTTAGTTAATTCTAAACTTGTTCGCAAACAAAAGTTAATCCTTCTAACTTGAATTTTAAAATCAACTAAACACATGTTCTACATCTATATGATATGCTAACTTAATGATTTAAAACCTTGAAACACGAAGAACACTGTAAAACCGGACATATGTCGTCGTAGTAACATCGCGGGCTGTTTTGGGTTAGTTAATTAAAAACTATGATAAACTTTGACTTAAAAGTTGTCCTTCTGGGAAAATGATTTTTCTTATGAACATGAAACTATATCCAAAAATCATGGTTAAACTCAAAGTGGAAGTATGTTTTCTAAAATGGTCATCTAGACGTCGTTCTTTCGACTGAAATGACTACCTTTACAAAAATGACTTGTAACTTATATTTTCGACTATAAACCTATAATTTTCCTATTCAGTTTCATAAAATAGAGTTCAATATGAAACCATAGCAATTTGATTCACCCAAAACGGATTTAAAATGAAGAAGTTATGGGTAAAACAAGATTGGATAATTTTTCTTGTTGTAGCAACGCGAAAATTGGTAACAAATCTATATTAATCATATCCTAGCTAACTTATATTGTATTATACATGTATTCTAATATATTATGTAATCTTAGGATACCATAGACACGTATGCAAATATTTTGACATATCATATCGACCCATGTGTATATATTATTTGGAACAACCATAGACACTCTATATGCAGTAATCAGGGAGTTAGCTATACAGGGTTGAGGTTGATTCCAAAAAATATATATACTTTGAGTTGTGATCTAGCCTGAGACGTGTATACACTGGGTCGTGGATTGATTCAAGATAATATATATCAATTTTTTTTTGCACATCTAACGTTGGACAACTAGTAGGTTACTAACGAGGACAGCTGACTTAATAAACTTAAAACATCAAAATGTATTAAAAGTGTTGTAAATATATTTTGAATATACTTTGATATATATGTACATATTTGTTATAGGTTCGTGAATCGACCAGTGGCCAAGTCTTACTTCCCGACGAAGTAAAAATCTGTGAAAGTGAGTTATAGTCTCACTTTTAAAATCTAATATTTTTGGGATGAGAATACATGCAGGTTTTATAAATGATTTTCAAAATAGACACAAGTACGTGAAACTACATTCTATGGTTGAATTATCGAAATCGAATATGCCCCTTTTTATTAAGTCTGGTAATCTAAGAATTGGGGAACAGATACCCTAATTGACGCGAATCCTAAAGATAGATCTATTGGGCCTAACAAACCCCATCCAAAGTACTGGATGCTTTAGTACTTCGAAATTTATATCATATCCGAAGGGTGTCCCGGAATGATGGGGATATTCTTATATATGCATCTTGTTAATGTCGGTTACCAGGTGTTCACCATATGAATGATTTTTATCTCTATGTATGGGATGTATATTTAAATATGAAATCTTGTAGTCTATTGTTACGATTTGATATATATAGGTTAAACCTATAACTCACCAACATTTTTGTTGACGTTTAAAGCATGTTTATTCTCAGGTGAATATTAAGAGCTTCCGCTGTTGCATACTAAAATAAGGACAAGATTTGGAGTCCATGTTTGTATGATATTATGTAAAAACTGCATTCAAGAAACATATGTCGATGTAATATATTTCTATTGTAAACTATTATGTAATGGTCGTGTGTAAACAGTATATTTTAGATTATCATTATTTGATAATCTACGTAATGCTTTTGAAACCTTTACTGATAAAATAAAGGTTATGGTTGTTTTAAAAAATGAATGCAGTCTTTGAAAAACGTCTCATTTAGAGGTCAAAACCTCGCGACGAAATCAATTAATATGGAACGTTTATAATCAATATGAGCGGGACATTTTAGTTGGTATCCGAGCGTTGGTCTTAGAGAACCAGAAAATTTACATTAGTGTGTCTTATCGAGTTTGTTAGGATGCATTAGTGAGTCTGGATTTCGACTGTGTTTTCTTTAAAAATGATTGCTTAACATTTTTGTTGGAAACTATATATTTTTAACATGTGAATATTATGTGATATATTAATCTCTTAACGTGTTTCATATTATGTGATAGATGTCTACCTCTAGAACAAGTCCCATTGACTCACCTAAAAATAATGAAGAGTCAAATGTAAATTGAAATGATTCGTGGACTGATTCACAAGTTCCCGAAGAGGAACCGGAAGAAGAGTCGGAATCGGAAGAAGAATCGGAACCGGAAGAAGAATCGGAACCAGAAGAAGAAATAGAACCAGTGGGGGAAATAATAAAACGGTTAAATAGAAGAAAATCCTCAACCAACTGACCAAAGTTAATTATGGTCAATGGTGTTTCCGCCAAGGAAGCAAAGTATTGGGAGGATTACCAATTCTCCGATGAATCGGATCCCGACAAGGATTCCGATGATGTTATAGAAATTACCCCAACACAATTTAATAAGGCAAAAGAGAAGAATAAGGGAAAGGGCATAAAAATAGAGAAATTTGATTCCAAACACGATGAACTTTATATGTATCGTCAACACCCGTATTTCTTAAGTTGTGACAATAACCCGGGAACCTCTAAACCACCAGGTTTTTCTAAACCAATGTGGAAAACGACGACTCGTATTAGGGGAACATCATATATCCCTAGAAACTTGGCAAAACGAACCAAAACCGAAGAAGAAGAAACGAGCGAGTCGGAATAAGATAGTTGTATTCGTGTGGTGTAATATATGTAATATAGTGTGCTTATGCTTTATGATATATGTAAAAATTGCTTGTATTAATAAGTATTTTTTTATGAATCTAACTCTTGTCTATTTTATAGTATAAAAACACAAAATGGATAGACAACCCAATATTTTAAGAGATCTACCCGGAGACATGATTGATGAAATCTTGTCTAGAGTCGGTCAGAATTCCTCGGCACAACTATTTAAGGCGAGATCAGTTTGTAAGACATTCGAAGAACGTCCCAAGAATGCCTTGATTTATAAAAGGCTTTTGTTCGAAAGATGGGGGATATCACATTGGGAAATCCATAAGTTACGATGTGTTTACTTTGACGCATATATTGGAGGGAACCCAAATGCTATTTTACGCAACGGGTTAAGAAATTATTTTGACTCAATATATCCGAATATAGGACTTCGTGATTTAGAAAAAGCAGCTAACATGCAACATAAAGAAGCATGTTATGCTTACGGGTTAGTAATGTTCGCTTCTCACCAAAGTGAGAACAAGAACATCGGGCTACAACTATTAAACAAAACGTTCCCACAAGTGACGGAGTCGGTAATTGAGGTAAGAAATGAGGTTTTTAGGTTATTACGAGACTGTTGGTCATTGCGTAACCTTCATCCTTATGACGACGTTACAACACATTGTCTTACTATCGGTCACAACGGTTATGTTCCACAAAACCAAGGATGGGAAATGGTATTAGTAAAACCAGAATGCATGACTTGTTTCTGGACGTATGAATTACGTGTCTTTATTACCTTTGCTGAACGCCTTATTTATTAACTAGAATTATCTTCGCAACTACTTTGTATCAAAGTTTTATGTGCTATATTTCATGCTATATGTAAAAAAAAAACGGTATTGTAAGTTTGCAAGTTATTGTATAAAGGTTTGAATATGATTTTTTTTTTTTTTGTGATTAGTTTTTCATATAGAATTGTAGTAGTTGAAATGGTATGTTAGCAACTAAGTATAAACTTAACGGGTAGGTATTACCTGAATTAAAGAGTATAAAACGGTAATATGAAGAAAGAGCTTTTATAAATAAGTTCATATTATGCTACGAAATACTATTGACTACTCTTGATATTCTATATGATTAACTCGTTTCATTTGACTATTTTGAAGGAAATGGCACCGACTACTCGACACACCTTGAATATGAGCGAAGAGGAATTTTGTGTCTTTCTTGCTTCAAACATAGTCGCAGTACAGGCTGCGCTACATACCAACAATAACTCCGAATCTAGCAATGCAGCTAACGGCGCAAGAAATCGTGTAGGATGCACCTACAAAGAATTCACTGCCTGCAAACCTTTGGAATTTGATGGAACCGAAGGACCGTTCGGATTGAAACGGTGGACCGAGAAGGTCGAATCGGTGTTTGCCATAAGTAAGTGTACTGAAGAGGACAAAGTAAAGTACGCTACGCATACCTTCACAGGTACTGCGTTAACATGGTGGAATACCTATCTAGAGCAAGTGGGACAAGATGATGCTTACACACTAACGTGGTCAGCATTCAAGCACTTGATGAACGAGAAGTACCGTCCCAGAACCGAGGTCAATAAGCTCAAGACAGAACTTAGAGGGTTACGAACCCAAGGATTTGATATTACCACGTACGAAAGACGATTCACAGAATTGTGCCTATTGTGTCCGAGAGCGTTCGAAGATGAGGAAGAGAAGATCGACGCGTTTGTGAAAGGATTACTGGAAAGAATCCAAGAAGATATAAGTTCACACGAGCCCGCCTCCATACAACAGGCATGTAGAATGGCTCACAAACTAGTGAACCAGATTGAGGAAAGAATTAAAGAACAGGCTGCTGAAGAGGCCAATGTGAAGCAAGTCAAAAGAAAGTGGGAGGAAAACGGTAATAAGAATCACCAATACAACAACAACAGAAATTACAAGAATAATCGCAATAACTATCCCAACAATCGCAACATCAATCGCAACTACAACAAACGGCCCAAAAACAACAACAACAACAACAACAACAACTACAACAATCATCCCAACAACAATAACAACCGCAACAACAACAACAATCAGAAGCAGCTATGCCAAAGGTGTGAAAAGTATCACTCGGGGTTCTGCACCAAATTTTGCAACAAGTGTAAAAGAAATGGTCATAGCGCGGCGAAGTGTGAGGTCTACGGACCAGGGGTTAACAGAACGAAAGGAACAAATGGTGTCGGAATGAGTAATGGCGGAGCAAATAGTGTCGGAGCAAGTTATGCCAATGTAGTTTGTTATAAATGTGGAAAACCGGGCCACATTATTAGAAATTGCCCGAACCAGGAGAACACAAATGGATAAGGCTGTGGAAGAGTTTTCAATATTAATGCGGCAGAGGCACAGGAAGACCCGGAGCTTGTTACGGGTACGTTTCTTATTGACAATAAATCTGCTTACGTTTTATTTGATTCGGGTGCGGATAGAAGCTATATGAGTAGAGATTTTTGTGCTAAATTAAGTTGTCCATTGACGTCGATGGATAGTAAATTTTTACTCGAATTAGCAAACGGTAAATTAATTTCAGCAGATTATATATGCCGGAATCGAGAAATTAAACTGGGTAGCGAAATATTTAAGATTGATTTGATACCCGTAGAGTTAGAGAGTTTTGATGTAATAGTTGGCATGGACTGGCTGAAGAAGGTGAAAGCAGAGATCGTATGTTATAAAAATGCAATTCGCATTGTACGAGAAGAAGGAGAACCCTTAATGGTGTACGGAGAAAAGGGCAACACGAAGCTACATCTTATTAGTAATTTGAAGGCACAAAAACTAATAAGAAAAGGTTGCTATGCTGTTCTAGCACACGTCGAGAAAGTACAAACTGAAGAAAAGAGCATCAATGATGTTCCCGTCACAAAAGAATTTCCCGATGTATTTTCGAAAGAATTACCTGGACTACCTCCACATCGATCTGTTGAATTTCAAATAGATCTTGTACCAGGAGCTGCACCAATAGCTCGTGCTCCTTATAGACTCGCACCCAGTGAGATGAAAGAACTGCAAAGCCAACTGCAAGAACTATTAGAACGTGGTTTCATTCGACCAAGCACATCACCATGGGGAGCTCCTGTTTTGTTTGTCAAGAAGAAGGATGGTACATTTAGGTTGTGTATTGACTACAGAGAGTTGAACAAACTTACCATCAAAAACCGTTATCCACTGCCGAGAATTGACGACTTATTTGATCAACTACAAGGCTCGTCGGTTTATTCGAAGATCGATTTACATTCTGGATATCATCAAATACGAGTAAAGGAGGATGATATTCCAAAAACTGCTTTTAGGACGCGTTATGGTCATTACGAGTTTATGGTTATGCCGTTTGGATTGACTAACGCACCAGCTGTGTTCATGGACCTTATGAACCGAGTGTGTGGGCCATATCTTGACAAGTTTGTCATTGTTTTCATCGATGACATACTTATTTACTCTAAGAATGATCAAGAGCACGAAGAACATTTGAGAAAAGTGCTAGAAGTATTGAGGAAAGAAAAACTGTACGCTAAGTTTTCAAAGTGTGCATTTTGGTTGGAAGAAGTTCAATTCCTCGGTCACATAGTGAACAAATAAGGTATCCAGGTGGACCCAGCAAAGATCGAAACCGTTGAAAAGTGGGAAACCCCAAAAACTCCGAAGCATGTACGTCAATTTTTAGGATTGGCTGGTTACTACAGAAGATTCATCCAAGATTTCTCCAAAATAGCAAAACCGTTGACTGCATTAACGCATAAAGGGAAGAAATTTGAATGGAAGGATGAACAAGAGAAGGCGTTTCAATTATTGAAGAAAAAGCTAACTACGGCACCTATATTGTCATTGCCTGAAGGGAATGATGATTTTGTGATTTATTGTGACGCATCAAAGCAAGGTCTCGGTTGTGTATTAATGCAACGGATGAAGGTGATTGCTTATGCATCTAGACAATTGAAGATTCACTATCAAAATTATACGACGCATGATTTGGAATTAGACGCTGTTATTTTTGCATTAAAGTCTTGGAGGCCCTACTTATATGGGGTCAAAAGTATTATATATACCGACCACAAAAGTCTTCAACACATATTTAATCTGAAACAACTGAATATGAGGCTGCGTAGGTGGATTGAATTGTTGAATGATTACGACTTTGAGATTCGTTACCACCCGGGGAAGGCAAATGTGGTAGCCGGCGCCTTGAGCAGAAAGGACACAGAACCCATTCGAGTAAAATCTATGAATATAATGATTCACACTAACCTTACTACTCAAATAAAGGAGGCGCAACAAGAAGTTTTAAAAGAGGGAAATTTAAAGGATGAAATACCCAAAGGATCGGAGAAGCATCTTAATATTCGGGAAGACGGAACCCGGTATAGGGCTGAAAGAATTTGGGTACCAAAAATTGGAGATATGAGAGAAATGGTACTTAGAGAAGCTCATAAAACCAGATACTCAATACATCCGGGAACGGGGAAGATGTACAAGGATCTTAAGAAACATTTTTGGTGGCCAGGTATGAAAGCCGATATTGCTAAATATGTAGGAGAATGTTTGACGTGTTCTAAGGTAAAAGCTAAACATCAGAAACCATCAGGTCTACTACAACAACCTGAAATCCCGGAATGGAAATGGGAAAACATTACCATGGATTTCATTACTAAATTGCCAAGGACTGCAAGTGGTTATGATACTATTTGGGTAATAGTTGATCGTCTCACCAAGTCAGCACACTTTCTGCCAATAAGAGAAGATGACAAGATGGAGAAGTTAGCACGACTGTATTTGAAGGAAGTCATCTCCAGACATGGAATACCAATCTCTATTATCTCTGATAGGGATGGCAGATTTATTTCAAGATTCTGGCAGACATTACAGTAAGCATTAGGAACTCGTCTAGACATGAGTACTGCCTATCATCCACAAACTAATGGGCAGAGCGAAAGGACGATACAAACACTTGAAGACATGCTACGAGCATGTGTTATTGATTTCGGAAACAGTTGGGATCGACATCTACCGTTAGCAGAATTTTCCTACAACAACAGCTATCATTCAAGCATTGAGATGGCGCCGTTTGAAGCACTTTATGGTAGAAAGTGCAGGTCTCCGATTTGTTGGAGTGAAGTGAGGGATAGATAGATTACGGGTCCGGAGATAATACAAGAAACTACCGAGAAGATCATCCAAATTCAACAACGGTTGAAAACCGCCCAAAGTCGACAAAAGAGCTACGCTGACATTAAAAGAAAAGACATAGAATTTGAAATTGGAGAAATGGTCATGCTTAAGGTTGCACCTTGGAAAGGTGTTGTTCGATTTGGTAAACAAGGGAAATTAAATCCAAGGTATATTGGACCATTCAAGATTATTGATCGTGTCGGACCAGTAGCTTACCGACTTGAGTTACCTCAACAACTTGCGAATGTACATAACACTTTCCACGTCTCGAATTTGAAGAAATGTTTTGCTAAAGAAGATCTCAATATTCCGTTGGATGAAATCCAAATCAATGAAAAACTTCAATTCATTGAAGAACCCGTCGAAATAATGGATCGTGAGGTTAAGAGACTTAAACAAAACAAGATACCGATTGTTAAGGTTCGATGGAATGCTCGTAGAGGACCCGAGTTCACCTGGGAGCGTGAAGATCATATGAAGAAGAAATACCCGCATCTATTTCCAGAAGATTCGTCAACACTTTCAACAGCTTAAAATTTCGGGACGAAATTTATTTAACGGGTAGGCACTGTAGTGACCCGAACTTTTCCATGTTTTTATATATTAAATGAAATTGATATTTACATGATTAAATATTTCCAACATGTTAAGCAATCAAACTTGTTAAGACTTGATTAATTGAAATAGGTTTCATATAGACAATTGACCACCCAAGTTGACCGGTGATTCATGAACGTTAAAACTTGTAAAAACTATATGATGACATATATATGGATATATATAGTTAACATGATATTATGATAAGTAAACATATCATTAAGTATATTAACAATGAACTACATATGTAAAAGCAAGACTACTAACTTAATGATTTTGAAACGAGACATATATGTAACGATTATCGTTGTAACGACATTTAATGTATATATATCATATTAAGAGATATTCATACATTATATTATCATGATAATATAATAATTTAAAATATCATTTGATATTATAAACATTGGGTTAACAACATTTAACAAGATCGTTAACCTAAAGGTTTCAAAACAACACTTACATGTAACGACTAACGATGACTTAACGACTCAGTTAAAATGTATATACATGTAGTGTTTTAATATTTATTCATACACTTTTGAAAGACTTCAAAACACTTATCAAAATACTTCTACTTAACAAAAATGCTTAAAAGTACATCCTCGTTCAGTTTCATCAACAAGTCTACTCGTATGCACCCGTATTCGTACTCGTACAATACACAGCTTTTAGATGTATCTACTATTGGTATATACACTCCAATGATTAGCTCTTAGCAGCCCATGTGAGTCACCTAATACATGTGGGAACCATCATTTGGCAACTAGCATGAAATATCTCATAAAATTACAAAAAATATGAGTAATCATTCATGACTTATTTACATGAAAACAAAATTACATATCCTTTATATCTAATCCATACACCAATGACCAAAAACACCTACAAACACTTTCATTCTTCAATTTTCTTCATCTAATTGATCTCTCTCAAGTTCTATCTTCAAGTTCTAAGTGTTCTTCATAAATTCCACAAGTTCTAGTTTCATAAAATCAAGAGAACTTCCAAGTTTGCTAGCTTACTTCCAATCTTGTAGAGTGATCATCCAACCTCAAGAAATCTTTATTATTTACAGTAATATATCTTTCTAATACAAGGTAATACTCATATTCAAACTTTGATTCAATTTCTATAACTATAACCATCTTATTTCGAGTGGAAATCTTACTTGAACTTGTTTTCGTGTCATGATTCTGCTTCAAGAACTTTCAAGCCATCCAAGGATCCTTTGAAGCTAGATCCATTTTTCTCATTTCTAGTAGCTTTATCCAGAAAACTTGAGGTAGTAATGATGTTCATAACATCATTCAATTCATACATATAAAGCTATCTTATTCGAAGGTTTAAACTTGTAATCACTAGAACATAGTTTAGTTAATTCTAAACTTGTTCGCAAACAAAAGTTAATCCTTCTAACTTGACTTTTAAAATCAACTAAACACATATTCTACATCTATATGATATGCTAACTTAATGATTTAAAACCTGGAAACACGAATAACGCTGTAAAACCGGACATACGCCGTCGTAGTAACACCGCGGGCTGTTTTGGGTTAGTTAATTAAAAACTATGATAAACTTTGATTTAAAAGTTGTTCTTCTGGGAAAATGATTTTTCTTATGAACATGCAACTATATCCAAAAATCATGGTTAAACTCAAAGTGGAAGTATGTTTTCTAAAATGGTCATCTAGACGTCGTTCTTTCGACTGAAATGACTACCTTTACAAAAATGACTTGTAACTTATATTTCCGACTATAAACCTATACTTTTTCTATTTGGATTCATAAAATATAGTTCAATATGAAACCATAGCAATTTGATTCACTCAAAACGGATTTAAAATGAAGAAGTTATGGGTAAAAAAAGATTGGATAATTTTTCTTGTTGTAGCAACGTGAAAATTGGTAACAAATCTATATTAATAATATCCTAGCTAACTTATATTGTATTATATATTTATTCTAATATATTATGTAATCTTGGGATACCATAGACACGTATGCAAATGTTTTGACATATCATATCGACCCATGTGTATATATTATTTGGAACAACCATAGACACTCTATATGCAGTAATGAGGGAGTTAGCTATACAGGGTTGAGGTTGATTCCAAAAAATATATATACTTTGAGTTGTGATCTAGCCTGAGACGTGTATACACTAGGTCGTGGATTGATTCAAGATAATATATATCAAATTTTTTTTGTACATCTAACGTTGGACAACTAGTTGTAGGTTACTAACGAGGACAGCTGACTTAATAAACTTAAAACATCAAAATGTATTAAAAGTGTTGTAAATATATTTTGAATATACTTTGATATATATGTACATATTTGTTATAGGGTCGTGAATCGACCAGTGGCCAAGTCTTACTTCCCGACGAAGTAAAAATCAGTGAAAGTGAGTTATAGTCCCACTTTTAAAATCTAATATTTTTGGGATGAGAATTCATGCAGGTTTTATAAATGATTTACAAAATAGACACAAGTACGTGAAACTACATTCTATGGTTGAATTATTGAAATCGAATATGCCCCTTTTTATTAAGTCTGGTAATCTAAGAATTAAGGAACAGACACCCTAATTGACGCGAATCCTAAAGATAGATCTATTGGGCCTAACAAACCCCATCCAAAGTACCGGATGCTTTAGTACTTCGAAATTTATATCATATCCGAAGGGTGTCCCGGAATGATGGGGATATTCTTATATATGCATCTTGTTAATGTCGGTTACCAGGTGTTCACCATATGAATGATTTTTATCTATATGTATGAGATGTATATTTAAATATGAAATCTTGTGGTCTATTGTTACGATTTGATATATATAGGTTAAACCTATAACTCACCAACATTTTTGTTGACGTTTAAAGCATGTTTATTCTCAGGTGAATATTAAGAGCTTCCGCTGTTTCATACTAAAATAAGGACAAGATTTGGAGTCCATGTTTGTATGATATTATGTAAAAACTGCATTCAAGAAACATATGTCGATGTAATATATTTCTATTGTAAACCATTACGTAATGGTCGTGTGTAAACTGTATATTTTAGATTATCATTATTTGATAATCTACGTGATGCTTTTGAAACCTTTATTGATAAAATAAAGGTTATGGTTGTTTTAAAAAATGAATGCAGTCTTTGAAAAACCTCTCATATAGAGGTCA
The DNA here is from genome assembly GCF_046630445.1 of Rutidosis leptorrhynchoides. Classification (NCBI taxonomy): domain Eukaryota; kingdom Viridiplantae; phylum Streptophyta; class Magnoliopsida; order Asterales; family Asteraceae; genus Rutidosis; species Rutidosis leptorrhynchoides. The sequence goes on from NC_092337.1 coordinate 253,778,306, forward strand.
AAACCTCGCGACGAAATCAATTAATATGGAACGTTTATAATCAATATGAGCGGGACATTTCAATAGTAGCCCAGACACATAATATTTCCCACAACGGTGCTCAGTCCTGAATGCATCCCACATGTTCCCTTATGTACTTCTCTAAACACCATCTCAGCTTCTTGTGGACCAACGCACCATAGCAAAGGTCCCAAAAAGGATTTCTTGTAAAGAACGTTGTCACGCATTGTGTACATTGGGTGCTTTGATGCGTATTTTCCTAGCCGCTACGCTGTCAACGGGTAGCATTCCGTCTTTCAGGTAAGCAATAATAGGATTAATCCAAGTATCCACTGCCTCGACAGTGGTTGTCATCTGCAAACATCAATCTCTATCAAAACTTTAACCTTATCCTGGATTTATTTTGCCAACGAATTGTTTGTAGTCATGTTTAGTCTTTATAAGCACAATGGCTTGATAACTGTACCACGTCAGTAGATTTTCGTTCAACAACATCGATCTATGCGTCCTTAGTGAAATGGTTGAATATGAAAGAAGCAAGTTTGCTAAGCGTGTCAACCTTTTTGTTCATTGACCTTGGCACTTGCCTGATTGAGAAAGAATTAAATTTGTTAGCCATTTCCTCAGCTAAGTCAAATTTTTTTTCATGGCCGGATCTCTGGCTTCGAACGTTCCATTCAATTGATTTGCTACCAGTTGGGAGTCAACTGCAACTTTCAACGTCTTAATACCCATTTTCTTCGCTATGCGTAACCCAGAGACTAACGCTTCATATTCAGCTTCATTGTTAGAGATGGGAAACATGAAGCATAGTGCATAAGTGTGTTCTTTGCCATCAGGGTTGGTAAGTATCAATCCAGCTCCGGCCCCTTCCGAACTGCTCCATCGGTATAGAGTTCCCACGTCACGGCGTGTGGAGCAGTTTCATCGACAGGTGTCGCTGGTCCAGAGTTAATAAATTCTACCATGAAATCAGAAAATATTTGCCCCTTAACGGCATTATTGGGGGGAGGGGGGGCCAAACTGATTTCGTGTTCTCCTAGCTTAATTGCCCATTTCTCCATTCGGCCGAAAATCTCTGGTTTGTTTGAAACTTGCAATGCAAATGTTAGAAGCATCATCCATTGCACTTATGCGTTCCAGTAGCTTCATACTTGGTTGATAGGTGAGTCAGTTAGCACCAAAATGTGTTGTGCTTGAAAGTATCACCTTAATCTCCTTGCAGTATGGATCAAAGCGTAAACAAGCTTTTCAACGGGATTATAATTAACTTCGCCATGCTGAAAAACTTTGTTAACAAAGTACACCAGCATCTGGATCCCATCACGTTCCGCTATGAGTACCAAGCTGATGGTTTCGGTTCTCGCTGCCAGATTTATAGTCAAAGTTTCTCCTGAAATTTTGAAAATGTTAGTGAATAAGTATAAGTCATTCGTGCCGTGAACCGGAACGAATACTTTACCTGATACTGGGGCGGTTAGCATAGGTAGGGTCCTGATTATGGATTTCATTTCTTGGAAGGCGTGTTCTGCTTCTGGTGTCCAACTAAAATTCTTTCCAACGCTGGCCTTCAAGACTTGAAAGAATGGAAGCGAACGTTCCGCTGCCTTTGACAACAACCTGGATAACGCTGCCAACTTCCCATTTAAACTTTAGACCTCCTTTTTTGTTATTAGTGCTGCCATATCGTCCACTGTTTGAATCTTTTTTGGGTTTAATCTTATGACACGTGGCGTTACGACGTGACCAAGGAAATTGCCCTCTTCAAAACCGAAGCTGCATTTTTCTGGGTTAAGTTTCGTATTGATTTTTCTCAAAGAATCGAACGTTTCTTGGATATCTTTAAGGATATTGACTTTGGTATGACTCTTGATCATGATATCATCCACGTAGGCCCTGATGTTCCGTTCAATATGGTCTATGAAAGCGGCATCAATTACTCTCTAATATGTTGCCCCATCGTTCTTTAATCCGAATGACATCTTGGTTTAGCAGAATATCTCGTGATCAGTGTGAAACGCTGTCTTGTCTATGTCCCCCTCGGCCATTTGTATTTGGTGGTATCCCTTATAAGCGTCGAGGAAGCACTTAAAATGGTATCCGGCAAGCGATTCAACTTTTCAGTCGATTTCGGGTAACGGATAATTGTCCTTTGGGCATGCTTTGATAATGACTTTGAAGTCAACACATATGCACAATGATCCATTAGATTTCCTGACTAGAACTGGGTTCGCTACCCACGTTTGGTATCTGAACTCCCTTAAGATGTTGGCGTCAACAAGCTTATCGACTTCGTTGCGTAGAAACGCGCTGCGTTCCGGTGCCATCCCTATTTTTTTCTTCCGTACCGGTGTTATGCTCGGATTTGCATTCAAACGATGTTATGCCACCTCCCTTAGGATGCCCGTCATGTCGGATTCTTACCAAGCAAAGACGTATGCATTATTAAACAACAACTCGCATAAAGCACCTTTGGTTTTTTCCGAAAGAGCGTTACCGATTTTAAAATTTTTTTCTGGGAATGCGTGATTGACGATAAAACCTCCTTCCTATACCACTAGTACTGTCGAAAAGGACCGGCTGGCTGACTTGGACACAAATCAAAGCACGGTCCTAGAACAGAGTCGTAACACCTGTCGTAGTTGGGAATTTCAACATACCATGAACCGTTGAAGGTATGACACCCAATTCTTGTAACACACTTTCCGTCCTAGAATTATGTTGTACTTGGATTGACTACGAACCACCAAGAATGTCAACTACACAGTAAGGGACCAGTGGTCATCCCCTAGCATCACGTCGATACTCACACGTCCCAGGGGCCAAGTCGTTTCTCCTGTAAAACTGCGATGGGGTGTAGCATCGGTTTCACCTTATCTCTTACATCCTATGGCGACTACAAAAAAAAATGTTCGTATATAACATCAACGGAGCTACCCGTATCAATGTATATTTGGGATACACGACAGCGTCCAATGGTAGCGGCAACTGTTAGAGGTTGATCTGTCGGACAGACTTTTTAGATTTCCGGGAACGTGATCGATACACATTCCCATTCCTCCAATGCTTCGGCTTTCCTAACATGGCCCGAGTGCCACACTTGTATCATGTAAATGTGTTTCTCAGGCGCCTTCTCTTTGCTTTTCTGCCACGCGAATTTCCTAGTGGCGAAGCCCCCTTGTTGGAAGTTTTCAAGTGGTTAAATTCTCCCAACTTTAGTCGTTTGATTATAATCTTTTTCAATTCCTGACAATCATCAATGTCGTGTCCCTTATCTTCATGAAAGATACAATAATGGATTTAGTTCACTGCGAAGCACGGTTGCATGGGTTTAGGTGGCGGAAAATTTATGCTAATTTCTTCCGATGCCAATAACTCCTAAGGCGTTTTGGACAAAGGCTTAATTAGGGATTCCTCTTCCGCTGACAATCTTTTTGTACCCTATTTCTCGTACGGGTAATAGTTACGGTTATCAAATTTATTTCCAGAATGTCTCCTCCTATTACTTCCTCCGTTGCCTTTGAAGCGTCCCCCAGATTGCTGGTTATGGTTACCTTTGTCAATTTTGTCATGCTTGCCGTCGTGCTTATGGTCATCAATGACGGCATCGACAAACTCTTCGGAATGTATGTAATCACGTACCATCCTGATAGCATCCAAAAAGGTTTTGGGTAACTTCCGTCTCATGGATTTGACCAATGACAAGTGTCTGACTTGACATATTCCCATTATGTAAGTGAAAATCTGTTGTTGATATCGGCTAAAAAGTCACGTTTTCACCCCGGTATTAAGGCCCAAAAACAACAAAGATTTGAACTTTATTAGCAAAATACCCACTTCATCGGTTAGAATTGAAGAACAAGTAATTACGAAGGCGGTGCAAAAAGAATCAAGAGAATCGGAGCTAAAACGAAGATTCTAGAGCGAAAACGGTGAAAGACAAGAAATCAAGTTACGATCCAGTGAATCAAGGATGACCAGCATAAAAAACGGCCTGCCATACATCCTGCCAGTATGGAAATGGCTTGCCAAATATGGCTCACCAAGCGGCCTGCCATACGGGCTGCCAGGCAAACGGCCTGCCAAATACGGGCCACCAAACGGCCTGCCAAACGGCCTGCCAGCCGTATTTTGGCAAATTTCTAGTCTATTTAAAGGGGCTTTGTCATTCATTCCAATACACACTTCAATTCACTTTGTTTATCTCTCTTGTACAATATTAGCCATACTCTCAAGGCCTTCGACTCCGTGCGGGAAACCTAGTACCCGAAGAAAAACGCTGAAGATTGTATTAGGAGCGGTCTGGAGTCTTGAAGTTGTCACTTTTTTATTCGAAACTCGTTTAATCTACTAGTACTTCTATCCTTTATCTTATATAATGTTTTCTGATATTGTTTCCATGATTAGCGAGTAGTTATATTTAGTGTATACTATGATGTAAGCAGTTATAACGCCGAAATAATATTATGGTATATGTATGCTGTTGAAATGCTTTCCGATTATGCTTTAAACTCAATCGCTTTTCCAACTAATAGAACGTAGTTATAGGCTCTGTTATTGGGAATTCGTGAACCCCGATTCAGAGTACACTATCTGTGTCACCCCTTGGTAAGAGAAGTCTATCGGATACAACCTAAGATCAACCGAGGCACACCGGTTGTAGTAAGTCTATCGAGCTTTGGATTCCAACTGAGGACTCTTTCGTAGTGAAACATCTGACTAGACCCTTAGTACATTGTCGGTCCTAGACCATGCTAGTGTAGTCACCAAGCATATAAACTTCGTATGTGCACACTGAAGCACAACGGTTATTGTAAGCTGTACCTCTGCTAAGTAAGGCCATGGAACCTGGTTAGTGTTGACCAGTACACTGCACCATCACTCGGTCTCAAGCATTGCACCCTGCTTGAGGGATTCTTAGTTAATTAAGGAACTATTTGTTTTGACACATAAAGGATTGGACCGTTAGGATAACCGAACGTGTTCATGAAAGTCAGCTTGACTTGGCCATGGTGTTCTTTATGGTTGAACTCTTTTTAAGGGCCTAACTACATTTTACCAATCATTAACGAAAGCATTGCAACACATCACGTCTCTCGGATATGGTAAACCATGTATTCTATTATGCTTAAGAAAGTTTAGACCATTTCGGAATGTTAATACGTCACCCAACCGAGTCGCTCAATTGGATGAGCCGTCTGAACGTGTATGCCTGTAGTCAGACTGCACGGGCGTCGGGGGTAAGGGATGTTGCCGTCTATTCAGAATCTTCAAGCCTAACGCAGTACCCAGTGACATGTCTTATGACAGGGGCGTTTAGGACAAGTGTAATGAATACAGGGCCTCTGCCTATTCATGAGCCAGCATTCCATAATCTCGGCAGAATAACTAATGAAGTCATAGTATGCACTCACTTTAACCTTATCTAAATTACGAATTTTATCGCATTTACTTTATCTATCTTATAAATTAGAAAACCTAAAATAAATATTCACTACTCCCTAACTATCTTAGGCTTAAATATAGGTTCGATTCTACTGATATCTCAAAAATACGACCCTAGGTCATACTTCCCTTACTTATAAGGAGTAGTAAGATTTAGGCCCCGCTAAATATAAATTTAAAATAGTACCTTCCTCCCACGAGTGGCTGACCCTGGCGAGCCGCGGCCTGACGACACCGCGCGAATAAAAATCGTACGTTTCGGCCATATCACGGGAGGATACTAAGTTTTTGGCGCCGCTGTCGGGGAACTGGTATCAGGCAATACTGCTCTCTATCAAACTTATTCACAAGCATTTAGTGGTGTCTAAGAAAGACAATTATACACGGACTTAATTATTGGATTTTCCGAACAGTCACCAATTATATTGGGACCAAAAGGATCCTACCTCTCTGTAGTCGGCCTGGCCACTTGGTTTGTTGAATAGTTCGTGCAGAGCTCTGTTACCGAAATACCAGGGAATCAGTAGCCAAAACCAAAAACATATTCAACCGTAGGATAGTTAGTTAATTAAATAAGATTACCTTAGATTACTTTAAACTACCCTAGATTAAATCAGATTAGATTACCTTCGATTAGATTAGATTACCTTAGAATTAGATTATCCTAGAATTAGATTAGATTAGTTTAGCTTATTATAATTTAGCTTATTTGCGAAAAATTAAAAACAAAAAGGCATACCCAGTGTATGACCCAAACCCGATCTAGACCAGGGCCATTGTTATTCGTACCTGATCCAGACGCAATAATCTCTAAAGTATGCAAGGAAGCACGAATTAGAAATCAAATGGCGTTACGCGTTACTTTAGCAGAAAACACCAAACCCTCGATTGAAGGTCGAGGAGGACCAATCAGATTTCGAGAGATTCAAGGACACTCGTTCGAATTAAAACATCACATCATCCAGCTCATTCAAAATAGCTGTCAGTTTCATGGATTACCGAATGACGATCCTAATTCTCACCTTGATAAATTCATATCTCTTTCGAACTCCTACAAATAGCCAGGGATAGGACAAGATATAGTCCGGCTATACTTGTTCCCATATTCTCTCACTCATCATGCTCAAACTTGGTTCGAAGGACTGGAAAAAGATTCCATCACGTCATGGACAGAGATGGCTACTAAATTCCTAACCAAATATTTCCCTCCTTCTAAACAAACCAAACTAAAGAATGACATCATTAACTTCAAACAAAGTTATGATGAATCTCTTTACACTGAATGGGAGCGATTCAAAACCATGCTGAAGAAATGCCCTAATCACCAGCTAGAACGGTCAGCCCAAATCTGTACCTTCTACAATGGTCTTACGGTAAATCATAGGATGACAATCGGTGCAGCAGCTCAAGGGAATCTGATGAACCAAACCACAGACGAAGCATGGGAATTGCTCAAGAACATGACAATGCATCATCATGACTGGAACAGTGGTGAAACAACTTCATCATCTGCCCCACTCTCTGCACTTAACAATCAAACGGAGGCCATCAAATCCTTCACGGATAAGATGGAATCTCTTGCTAAACAACTCGGAGAACTGAAGACGCAGCCGCAGCAGGTTAACCAAGCTCATGCTTGTGTTAATTATACCAACCCGCAATCTACTGAAGAATATCAAGTTGAGTACGAAAACCCTGACGGTTCAGTCTGTTACGTCCAATACCCAGCTCGTCCACCAAATCCCGTATTCAATCAACCACCTAGGGTTAATCAATTTCAGCGAAGCAATCAACCTTTTTGCTATCGCTATCCACCTTATCCAGCCCAACAATCTCAATTGACCTACGATCAACCACTCCCACTCACTGGTCCCCAGTTGAGGAAAATTCCCCTACCACCCAGATTACAAAAGCAACTAACCCCACTCTCGGAGCTGATGATCAGTTAACTCAGTTCATTCAAGGGCAACAACAGTTAAATCAGTGAACTGCAACCAAACAAGATCAGACGGAGATACTAATAAGAAATCAATTGGCTCTGCTCAAAAGTTTGGAAACGCAACTCGGACAGTTATCACAACGCCTTGAAACCCGACCGCAGGGAAGATTCTCAAGTAATACTATCCAAAATCCCCACATAGAAGAAGCAAAGCAAATGGATGCCGTAATCCTAGAGGAAGAACCATGAAGAAGGTCAACTAGGCTCAAGAATAAATCGACATATACTTAGAAGTTGACTCCTGAAACTCCAGTTCGTGTACCTTATCCTAGAAGGCTACAAGAAGAACCATCCAAGCTCGATTCCTTCAAACTTGATGGAAGATTCCTGGACACCATGTCCAAAGTTCCCAACCAGAAGAGATACATCTGAAGGCTTCTCTATACAAAGGAGAGGATACCAGACTCTAACAAAATTCCACTGAGTGAAGAATGCTCTGCATTACTCAGAAACTCTTTACCACCAAAGCTAGGAGATACGGGCCGATTCGTTTTCCCGTGTTCAATCTACCAATCTGGAACCATTCATGCGCTACCAGATTTAGGAGCAAGTATCAACCTAATCCCCTACTCTCTATAGCAGAGATTATAGTTAGGAGACTTGTCACCAACCAAAATGACAATCCAACTTGCCGATCACACAATTCGATATCCTAAGGGCATAGTTGAGAAAGTCTTGTTGAAAGTCGACAAATTCTTGTATCCTACGGATTTCATAGTGATGGACATTAAGGAAGACCTACATGTAGTGACCCGAACTTTTCCATGTTTATATATATTAATTGAGATTGATATTTACATGATTAAATGTTTCCAACATGTTAAACAATCAAACTTGTTAGGACTTGATTAATTGAAATATGTTTCATATTGACAATTGACCACCCAAGTTGACCGGCAATTCACGAACGTTAAAACTTGTAAAAACGACATGACGATATATATATGGATATACATATGGTTAACATGAGATTATGATAAGTAAGTATCTCCATAAGTATATTAACAATGAGTTATATACATATAAATAAGACTACTAACTTAAGTATTTCGAAACGAGACATATATGTAACGATTATCGTTGTAACGACATTTAAATGTATATATATCATATTAAGATATATTAATATATCATAATATCATGATAATATAATAATTTAACATCTCATTAGATATAATAAACAATGGGTTAACAACATTAATTGAGATCGTTAACTTAAAGGTTTCAAAACAACACTTACATGTAACGACTAACGATGACTTAACGACTCAGTTAAAATGTATATACATGTAGTGTATTTAGATGTATTAAAATACTTTTGGAAGACTTCAAGAAATATATCAAAACACTCATACTTAATGAAAATGGTTGCGGTTACTTTCCCATTCTTTTCTTTCATCAAGAATTCTATTCGTATTCTTACCCGTATTATACACAGCTTCAAAACGTACTTACTATGGGTATATACCAATAGGAACTAGCATGGGATTCCACTCTTGATTATGTCATGTATGACTAATCAATTTTAATTTCTACCATGAGCTAGTCAACTAACTAGAACTCCTTTTAACCCCACTCACCACTCACCAATTACCACTCATCATTCACTCCATTTCACTTCCAATTCTCTTTCTAATTCTCTCTCAACACACACACACTATTATGAACGTATTTTTCCAGTAGTTAATCATCATCTTCATCAAAAATAACTTCAAGAATCAAGCTATAATCATCATAGGAAGAACACTTCAAGAACACTTCAAAAATCCCTTCAAGTTTACTAATTTACTTCCAAGCTTTCTAATCCATTCCAAGTAATCAGCTAAGATCAAGAAACCTTTTTTATATACAGTAGGTTATCTTTCTTATTCAAGGTAATATTCATATTCAAAATTTGATTCAATTTCTATAACTATAAACTATCTTAATTCGAGTAAAAATCTTACTTGAACTTGTTTTTGTGTCATGATCCTACTTCAAGAACTTTCAAGCCATCCAAGATCCTTTGAAGCTAGATAATTTCTTGTCACTTCCAGTAGGTTTACCTACTAAACTTGAGGTAGTAATGATGTTCATAACATCATTCGATTCATATATATAAAACTATCTTATTCGAAGGTATAAACTCGTAATCACTAGAACATAGTTTAGTTAATTCTAAACTTGTTCGCAAACAAAAGTTAATCCTTCTAACTTGACTTTTAAAATTAACTAAACACATGTTCTATATCTATATGATATGCTAACTTAATGATTTAAAACCTGGAAACACAAAAAACACCGTAAAACCGGATTTACGCCGTCGTAGTAACACCGCGGGCTGTTTTGGGTTAGTTAATTAAAAACTATGATAAACTTTGATTTAAAAGTTGTTATTCTGAGAAAATGATTTTTATTATGAACATGAAACTATATCCAAAAATTATGGTTAAACTCAAAGTGGAACTATGTTTTCTAAAATGGTCATCTAGACGTCGTTCTTTCGACTGAAATGACTACCTTTACAAAAACGACTTGTAACTTATTTTTCTGACTATAAAACTATACTTTTTATGTTTAGATTCATAAAATAGAGTTCAATATGAAACCATAGCAATTGTTTCACTCAAAACGGATTTAAAATGAAGAAGTTATGGGTAAAACAAGATTGGATAATTTTTCTCATTTTAGCTACGTGAAAATTGGTAACAAATCTATTCCAACCATAACTTAATCAACTTGTATTGTATATTATGTAATCTTGAGATACCATAGACACGTATACAATGTTTCAACCTATCATGTCGACACATCTATATATATTTCGGAATAACCATAGACACTCTATATGTGAATGTTGGAGTTAGCTATACAGGGTTGAGGTTGATTCCAAAATATATATAGTTTGAGTTGTGGTCAATACTGAGATACGTATACACTGGGTCGTGGATTGATTCAAGATAATATTTATCGATTTATTTCTGTACATCTAACTGTGGATAACTAGTTGTAGGTTACTAACGAGGATAGCTGACTTAATGAACTTAAAACTTCAAAATATATTAAAAGTGTTGTAAATATATTTTAAACATACTTTGATATATATGTATATATTGTTATAGGTTCGTGAATCAACCAGTGACCAAGTCTTACTTCCCGACGAAGTAAAAATCTGTGAAAGTGAGTTATAGTCCCACTTTTAAAATCTAATATTTTTGGGATGAGAATACATGCAAGTTTTATAAATGATTTACAAAATAGACACAAGTACGTGAAACTACATTCTATGGTTGAATTATCAAAATCGAATATGCCCCTTTTTATTAAGTCTGGTAATCTAAGAATTAGGGAACAGACACCCTAATTGACACGAATCCTAAAGATAGATCTATTGGGCCTAACAAACCCCATCCAAAGTACCGGATGCTTTAGTACTTCGAAATTTATATCATATCCGAAGGGTGTCCCGGAATGATGGGGATATTCTTATATATGCATCTTGTTAATGTCGGTTACCAGGTGTTCACCATATGAATGATTTTTATCTCTATGTATGGGATGTGTATTGAAATATTAAATCTTGTGGTCTATTATTATGATTTGATATATATAGGTTAAACCTATAACTCACCAACATTTTTGTTGACGTTTTAAGCATGTTTATTCTCAGGTGATTATTAAGAGCTTCCGCTGTCGCATACTTAAATAAGGACGAGATTTGGAGTCCATGCTTGTATGATATTGTGTAAAAACTGCATTCAAGAAACTTATTTTGTTGTAACATATTTGTATTGTAAACCATTATGTAATGGTCGTGTGTAAACAGGATATTTTAGATTATCATTATTTGATAATCTACGTAAAGCTTTTTAAACCTTTATTGATGAAATAAAGGTTATGGTTTGTTTTAAAATGAATGCAGTCTTTGAAAAACGTCTCATATAGAGGTCAAAACCTCGCAACGAAATCAATTAATATGGAACGTTTTTAATCAATAAGAACGGGACATTTCAGTTGGTATCAGAGCGTTGGTCTTAGAGAACCAGAATTTTGCATTAGTGTGTCTTATCGAGTTTGTTAGGATGCATTAGTGAGTCTGGACTTCGACCGTGTTTACTTGAAAAATGATTGCTTAACAAGTTTTGTTGAAAACTATATATTTTTAACATGTGAATATTATGTGATATATTAATCTCTTAACGCGTTTGATATTATGTGATAGATGTCTACCTCTAGAATAAGTCCCATTGACTCACCTAATAATAATGAAGAGTCAAATGTAAATTGGAATGATTCGTGGACTGATTCACAAGTTCCCGAAGAGGAACCGGAAGAAGAGTCGAAACCGGAAGAAGAATCGGAACCGGAAGAAGAATCGGAACATGATGAAGAAATAGAACCGGTGGGGAAATAATAAAACGGTTAAGTAAAAGAAAATCCTCAACCAACCGACCAAGGTTAATTATGGTCAATGGTGTTTCCGCCAAGGAAGCAAAATATTGGGAGGATTACCAATTCTCTGATGAATCGGATTCCGACGAGAATTCCGATGATGTTATAGAAATTACCCCAACTGAATTTAAAAAGGCAAAAGAAAATAATAAGATAAATGGCATAAAAATAGAGAAATCTAATTCCAACCCCGATGACCTTTATATGTATCGTCAACCCCCGAAGTCCTTAAGTTGTAACAATGACCCGGGAACCTCTAAACCACCAGGTTTTTCTAAACCAATGTGGAAAATGATGGCTCGTATTAGGGGAACATCATATATCCCTAGAAACTTGATAAAACAAACCAAAACCGAAGAAGAAGAAACAAGCGAGTAGGAATAAGATAGTTGTATTCGTGTGGTGTAATATAAGTAATATAGTGTGCTTATGCTTTATGATATATGTAAAAAAATTGCTTGTATTAATAAGTATTTTTTTTTATGAATCTAACTCTTGTCTATTTTACAGTATAAAAATACAAAATGGATAGACAACCCAATATTTTAAGAGACCTACCCGGAGACATGATTGATGAAATCTTGTCTAGAGTCGGTCAGAATTCTTCGGCACAACTATTTAAGGCGAGATCAGTTTGTAAGACATTCGAAGAACGTTCCAAGAATGCCTTGGTTTATAAAAGGCTTTCGTTCGAAAGATGGGGGGTATCACATTGGGAAATCTATAAGTTACGATGTGTTTACTTTGACACATATATTGCGGGGAACCCAAATGCTATTTTACGCAATGGGTTAAGAAATTATTTTGACTCAATATATCCAAATATTGGACTTCGTGATTTAGAAAAAGTGGCTAACATGCAACATAAAGAAGCATGTTATGCTTACGGATTAGTAATGTTCGCTTCTCACCAAAGTGAGAACAAGAACATCGGCCTACAACTATTAAACAAAACGTTCCCACAAGTGACGGAGTCGGTAATTGGGGTAAGAAATGAGGTTTTTAGATTGTTACGGGACTGTTGGACATTACGTAACCCTCGTCCCTTTGACGACATTACAACACGTTATCTTATCAACGGCCATAACGATTATGTTCCACAAGACCAAGGATGGGAAGTAGTCCTAGTAAAACCAGAATGCATGACTTGTTTCTGGACGTATGAATTACGTGTCTTTATTGCCTTTGCTGAACGACTTGTGTACTAGCTAGAATTATCTTCACAACTATCTTGTATCAAAGTTATTGTGTGCTATATTTCATGCTTTATGTAAAATAAGCGGTATTGTAAGTTTGTAAAATATTGTATAAAAGTTTGAACGCGAAATATTATTATAATCAGTTTTTCATATAGAATTGTAGTAGTTGAATTGTATATTAGCTACTAAGTATGAACTTAACGGATAGGTACTACCCGAATTTAAACTTATAAAACGCTAATATGAAGAAAAAGCTTTTATAAATGAGTTCATATTATGCTAAGAAATACTATTAACTACTCTTAATATTCTGTATGATTAACTTGTTCCATTTGACTATTTTGAAGGAAATGGCACCGACTACTCGACACACCGTGAATATGAATGAAGAGGAATTCCGTACTTTTCTAGCTTCAAACATAGCCGCAGTACAGGCTGCGCTGCATACCAACAATAACCTTGGATCTAGCAGTATAGGAAATCGTGTAGGATGCACCTACAAAGAATTCACTGCCTGCAAACCTTTGGAATTTGATGGAACCGAAGGACCGATCGGATTGAAATGGTGGACCGAGAAGGTCGAATCGGTGTTTGCCATAAGTAAGTGTACTGAAGAGGACAAAGTGAAGTACGCTACGCATACCTTCACAGGTTCTGTGTTAACATGGTTGTAACATCCCGCCTTTTTCCATTTACTTTTCCGTTATACTAATATAAAGTCCGTTATATGTTTATAACATCTCCCGTTGATAAGCGTTTTAAATTATCTCGTTTAGGTAATTCACGCACCCGAACGAAAGTTGAGGGACTAAACTTGACAAGGGATCAAACCCTTGACTAGGTCAAAGGGTCAAACCCCTTTCACCCATTCATTATCATCCCCATCTCTCTCTTTCTCTCTAGTAAGAACACACCCCCATTTACAAAATTCATTCAATCATCATCTAAATCCGATATAGGAGGCTTACAACAAAATAAATTACATATTCGTGATCCTCTCTTCATCCTCTTCATTTTGGTACCAACCTCATCTCGTTTGGGTAACATTTCTAAAACACTAGTTTTCTTTAAATTTGTGTTCTTGACTTAAAAGTATGTTAATTAGTGTCTATGGCTCATTGTGATGTCGTGTATGTAATTTGTATGCTCGATTTGTTGTTTTTGGTGTAACTAGTTCATTATGAAAATTACTTGCTAAATCCTTGATTTTGGATGATCAAATGTTATTAGATTGTTAATGTGCATGTTTTAAAAGTGTTACTAGTATCATTAGCTTCATTTTGATGTATAGATTGATTAAAGAAACTTCATAAACGCGATTATTGATTTTGTGAACTTTTGGTTAGGGTTGACAACTCTTAAAACGAACTTTTGATGCGTTGAATGCTTGTTAATGTTATTGATAAGTGTTTAGTTGTATTACATGTTTCATTACCTTCAAAACGGCATATCATATGTATAAATTGGATTCCCGAAACTTAAATTGCAATTGATAAACTTGAAACTCGAAAATAAACCTCTATTGATCACTTGTCGGGATTTCGGTCATAGTATATGATGTTTTTGCTTGATGAAAAGTGCTTAGTTGCGTTCCTTGTCGAAATAGCTTTCCGATGATATAAGATACATATCTTGATTGTTTACGGGTCATGAAATGTGTTGGTTTGTGTTTTGGTTCGTGCACTTAGGAAATACAGCAAAAAGGGCCTGGAAAACGATCTGGACGCCGTCTAGCTTCTCGGGACGCCGTCCCAAACTTAAAACTGGGACGCCGTCTAGCTTCTCGGGACGCCGTCCCAATCTTAAAACCGGGACGCCGTCTAGCCAATTGGGACGCCGTCCCATTGTACTAAAACGGGCTGTTTACTTTGGTCATTTGACATAAAAATGTTTGCTATGCTACGGACCTCCGATTAACATGAAACTTGGCCAACATGCTCATATATGATTATATAACTTAGAAAAATTGTCGGATACCCAACCCGACCCCGTTGACTTTTCTGTTGACTTTGACCCGACCAAGTTGACTTTTAATCAAACTTAACCAAATAATTGTGTAATCGTTCTAACATGTTTTTATACTTGTACCTTGCATGAAACATGACAATTTGATTCACATGCTATTATGATCGAGTCTTAACGAGCCATAGGACTAATTGAACATCTTTGACCTATTGTGTTTACCGTTATTGATACAAACCTATTGTTTAGGTCAAGACTAGCATTGTTCTTTGCACACATTTACTTGTCGAAGTACTTTACTACTCGTGCACTCAAGGTGAGATCATAGTCCCACTTTTACTCTTTTTGAACCTACATTTGGGATGAGAAAACATAAACATTTCTTTACTAAGTGAACACAAGTACAGGAAAACAAACATTCTACATACGAGTTTAGAACAAAATCCTCAATTCGATTATCATTAGTTACACTTGCCGGGTGTAAGCGAGAACTTATGTTGTATGGATCCATATGGGTTTGACAAACCCTCATTCAAACGGTTCGCTACCGTTTACGAATGAAATATATTTTCGAGAAACAGTGTATGTTCTAGCACTAAGTGATGGGGTTCAATGGAAGGAAATGTTAAGCATTGATAATTGGGTGCTCGTGAAACAAACTTTTGGAATGTATTACTATTATTTCATTGATGCAAATCTTGTGGTTCACTTGTACTTACTTACTTAAACCTATGATTTCACCAACGTTTTCGTTGACAGATTTCTATGTTTTTCTCAGGTCCTTGAACGATACATGATTCATGCTTCCGCTCATTATTTGATACTTGCATTGGATGTCGAGTATATGTGCATTTCATGGAGCGTCTTTTGACTTTACTTTAAACCGTGTCGCCTAGTTTTCATTCGTATTATAACGTTGTAACTTAACTATTGGTTGAACAATTCTTGTAAACTTTGGGAACAATCTTTATTATGAAATGAAGGCGACATATTTTGGTCAAACTTTGTCTTAAAGACTTATGACCACGTAACGGGACCTAAGTAGACGGCGCCGTCAAACATGATTTGGTTGGGTCACTACAGATGGTATCAGAGCGTTGGTTGTAGGGATTTAGAGTTCATTGGTGTCGACCCCGAGTCATAGGGTACATTGGTGAGTCTAGACTACAACCGGCATATAGACTTGAAGTAGGAATTACTTGACTACTTGTGCATTTATACTCAAACGCTTCTACTCATATCTACTCTTAGTTCATCTTAATCTCACGTTGTTTAATTTGATTGACACGCCACCTTGACTATATGAAATGATGTCGAATGCACATATGAATCAGGGTAATATAATTTCCGGGATTATATTACGGTGACTCATATGAACGTTCCGACATTATGACATAAAGAATTTAAGGCGAGTCGAGGAAAAACTTCTCTTTATCTTTATTCTATATCACGGTTAGTATTATTGAGAATACTAATCAATGATATTCTTGTGTCTTGAAGGAACAATGGCTCCTCGTCGTGTACGCCGCAATGAAACTCCCGAACAAGCTCTCGAACGGATGATAGCTACCGCCGTAGATGCGGCCATGGCCGGTCACTCATCCAACAACAATAATAATAACAACCACAACAACCACAACAACAACAACAACAATGGAGCCGGAAACTCAAACGAGGGATGCTCCTATAAAGCTTTCATGGGGTGCAAACCTCACACTTTTGATGGAACCGGGGGACCGGTTGTGCTCACCCGATGGTTTGAGCAAACGGAAGCCGTCTTTAGCATAAGCGGTTGTCGGGAGCAAGACAAGGTCAAATACTCCACTCACACTTTCTCCGGAATTGCTCTAACATGGTGGAACACCTATGTTCAATCGGTGGGTACCGATGAAGCTCATGCCCTCTCTTGGGCCGATCTAAAGGAAAAGATGATTGTTGAATATTTTCCGCGCGAAGAAACCCGAAAACTTGAGGAAGAACTAAGAGCTTTGAAAGCGGTCGGAAACGATCTTAAAGCTTATAATCAACGCTTCGCCGAACTATCCTTGATGTGTCCTAATCTTGTTAACCCCGAATCTCAAAGGATTGAGCTCTACATGCTCGGTCTTCCAAAAAGCATCAAACAAGGGGTGATGTCATCCAAACCCACTACTCATCAAGCCGCTATGAACATGGCTCGCCAACTAATTGAAACGGTTGACGAAATCGTAGTTCCGGCACCTAAGGCCGAGGATAAATCGGGCGGCAACAAAAGAAAGTGGGAACCCTCCCAATCAAGCAACAACAACTTTGCCAAGAAATCTTTCACTTTCGACGGCAAGAAGGGTTATGCCGGGAATCTACCTTTTTGCAACAAATGCAACAAACATCATTTTGGCGAATGTAGTAAGCTAATTTGCCATCGGTGCCAAGGAATTGGTCATAAGGCCAACGATTGTAAAAGTGCCACTCCCGTCGCTCGAAAGTGGCCCAATGCACCAAAGACGGGCACTTGTTACGAATGTGGCCAAACGGGTCATTATAGAAATGCATGCCCAAAGAAGAAAGATAACCCCAATACGCGCGGCCGAGCTTTCAACATCAACACCGAGGAAGCCCGGGATGACACTGAACTAGTCACGGGTACGTTTCTTCTCAATAATTCTTATGTCTCTTGCTTATTCGATTCGGGTGCCGATAAATGCTTTGCATCCAAGACTTTGACTCATTCTTTTAGCACTCCACCTCTTCCATTAGATACCACTTATACCATTGAAGTGGCTAACGGGAAACTATTAAGTGCTGACACATATTACCGGGGGTGTACGTTAAACATTTTGGGTAAGGAATTTGAGATTGACTTGATACCCATGGAACTAAGAAGCTTTGATGTAATAATCGGTATGAATTGGTTAGTCAAAACGAAATCTCATATCCTTTGTGATCTTAACGCAATCCGAATTCCTATCGAGAATGGTGAACCTTTGATTGTTTATGGCGATAAGAGTTGCACCAGACTCAACCTCGTTTCGTGCCTTAAAGTTAGAAAACTGCTCCGTAAGGGTTGTTTTGTGATCCTTGCCCACGTTAAGAAAGTCGAGTCCGATGATAAGCATATCGATGATGTGCCAATTGTTAGTGACTTTTTCGATGTATTTCCCGACGAATTGCCGGGTCTTCCACCTCATCGACCGGTTGAATTCCAAATCGATCTTATTCCGGGAGCCGCACCCGTAGCACGTGCACCATATAGACTCGCCCCATCCGAAATGCAAGAATTGCAAAGTCAAATCCAAGAACTACTTGATCGTGGTTTTATCCAACCTAGCCATTCACCTTGGGGCGCTCCGATTTTGTTTGTTAAAAAGAAAGACGGATCCCTACGAATGTGCATTGATTATCGTGAACTAAATAAATTGACGGTTAAGAACCGATATCCTCTTCCTCGCATCGATGACCTCTTTGATCAACTACAAGGGTCTTGTGTATATTCGAAAATCGATCTCCGCTCGGGTTATCATCAATTGAGGGTTAAGGGGGAAGATGTCTCCAAAACCGCTTTCCGAACTCGTTATGGTAGTTATGAATTCCTTGTCATGCCATTTGGTCTCACTAACGCACCGGCGGTGTTCATGGATCTTATGAACCGCGTGTGCAAACCGTATCTCGATAAATTCGTTATTGTGTTCATCGATGACATATTGATCTATTCTAAAAATGAAGAAGAGCACGAACAACATCTCCGACTTGTGCTTGAACTTTTAAGACAAGAACAACTCTATGCCAAATTCTCCAAGTGTGAATTTTGGTTAAAGGAAGTTCAATTTCTTGGTCATGTTGTAAGTGACCAAGGTATTAAAGTCGATCCAACAAAAATCGAAGCCATTAGCAAATGGGAGACTCCTACTACTCCTACTCACATTCGTCAATTTTTGGGTCTCGCCGGGTACTATCGTAGATTCATCGAAAATTTCTCTTTGGTTGCACGTCCTCTAACCGCATTGACTCACAAGGGAAAGAAATTCATTTGGACGACCGAACATGAATCCGCATTCCAAATCTTGAAAACGAAGCTAACCACCGCTCCTATCTTGTCACTTCCCGAAGGCAATGATGACTTTGTTGTATATTGCGATGCCTCAAAACATGGTTTTGGGTGTGTATTGATGCAACGAATGAAAGTCATTGCTTATGCTTCTCGACAACTCAAAATTCATGAACGAAACTATACGACACATGATCTCGAACTCGGAGCCGTTGTCTTTGCACTTAAAATGTGGAGACACTATCTTTATGGAACCAAGAGTACTATCTTCACCGATCACAAAAGCCTTCAACACATTTTCGATCAAAAGCAACTAAACATGAGACAACGAAGGTGGATTGAAACCTTAAACGATTACGATTGCGAGCTTCGTTACCATCCCGGGAAGGCAAATGTAGTAGCCGATGCCTTAAGTCGAAAAGAAAGAGCGGTGCCTCTCCGTGTCTGAGCTTTAAACATCACCATTCACACCAACCTTAATAGCCAAATTCGGGTAGCCCAAGATGAGGCTCTCAAGGATGAAAACATCTCTCTCGAACACTTGAACGTCCTCACCTCTCGATTCGAAGTTAAAGAAACCGGACTCCGATATTTCGCCGGAAGAATTTGGGTGCCTAGTTATGGGGATCTACGAAGCCTTATTTTAGATGAAGCCCATAAGTCACGATACTCGATTCACCCCGGTGCCAATAAGATGTACCACGACCTTAAACAACTATATTGGTGGCCGAACGTCAAAAGGGACGTAGCTACTTATGTTTCCAAGTGTTTGACATGTTCCAAAGTCAAAGCCGAACACCAAAGACCGTCCGGATTACTTCAACAACCCGAGATCCCGCAATGGAAGTGGGAAAGGATAACGATGGATTTTATCACCAAGCTACCAAAAACGACGGGCGGTTATGATACCATTTGGGTTATTGTTGACCGTCTCACCAAATCCGCACACTTCCTTGCCATGAAAGAAACGGACAAAATGGAGAAACTTGCACAACTTTACATTAAGGAGATCGTAGCCCGACACGGTGTACCATTATCGATTATCTCCGACCGAGATGGCCGTTTCGTTTCTAGATTTTGGCGTACATTGCAAGAAGTGTTGGGAACGCGTTTAGACATGAGCACCGCATATCATCCTCAAACCGATGGACAAAGCGAACGTACAATTCAAACCTTAGAGGACATGTTACGAGCTTGCGTGGTTGATTTCGGAAAAGCTTGGGACAAGCACTTACCTCTCGCCGAGTTCTCTTACAATAATAGTTATCACGCGAGTATAAAGGCCGCACCTTTTGAAGCGCTATATGGCCGCAAATGTCGTTCACCTCTTTGTTGGGCCGAGGTAGGCGACGTGCAAATCACAGGACCCGATCTCATTCACGAAACCACCGAGAAAATCGTTCAAATCCGAGATAGGCTTAGGACGGCCCGAAGTCGTCAAAAGAGCTATACCGACAAACGACGCAACGATCTTGAATTTCAAGTCGGTGACCGAGTAATGTTAAAAGTCGCACCTTGGAAGGGTGTAATCCGTTTTGGGAAACGCGGGAAGCTAAATCCGCGGTATATTGGTCCTTTCGAAATCTTGGAGCGTATTGGAACCGTTGCTTATCGTTTAGATCTTCCGCCTCAATTGAACTCCGTTCATCCTACCTTCCATGTATCTAACTGGAAAAAGTGTCTTGCCGAACCCGATATCGTCATCCCTCTCGAAGAACTTACTATTGATGACAAACTTCATTTTTTGGAGGAACCGGTTGAAATTGTGGACACCTCCGTCAAGACATTGAAACAAAGCCGAATCCCGATTGTCAAGGTTCGTTGGAATGCCAAAAGAGGACCCGAGTTTACTTGGGAAAGACAAGACCAAATGCAAAGGAAGTATCCTCATCTATTTGTGAATTCAGAAACGCAAGATCTCGAGGAAGAAACAACGACTACTATGCCTACTTAAATTTCGGGACGAAATTTCTTTTAAGGAGTAGGTAATGTAACATCCCGCCTTTTTCCATTTACTTTTCCGTTATACTAATATAAAGTCCGTTATATGTTTATAACATCTCCCGTTGATAAGCGTTTTAAATTATCTCGTTTAGGTAATTCACGCACCCGAACGAAAGTTGAGGGACTAAACTTGACAAGGGATCAAACCCTTGACTAGGTCAAAGGGTCAAACCCTTTTCACCCATTCATTATCATCCCCATCTCTCTCTTTCTCTCTAGTAAGAACACACCCCCATTTACAAAATTCATTCAATCATCATCTAAATCCGATATAGGAGGCTTACAACAAAATAAATTACATATTCGTGATCCTCTCTTCATCCTCTTCATTTTGGTACCAACCTCATCTCGTTTGGGTAACATTTCTAAAACACTAGTTTTCTTTAAATTTGTGTTCTTGACTTAAAAGTATGTTAATTAGTGTCTATGGCTCATTGTGATGTCGTGTATGTAATTTGTATGCTCGATTTGTTGTTTTTGGTGTAACTAGTTCATTATGAAAATTACTTGCTAAATCCTTGATTTTGGATGATCAAATGTTATTAGATTGTTAATGTGCATGTTTTAAAAGTGTTACTAGTATCATTAGCTTCATTTTGATGTATAGATTGATTAAAGAAACTTCATAAACGCGATTATTGATTTTGTGAACTTTTGGTTAGGGTTGACAACTCTTAAAACGAACTTTTGATGCGTTGAATGCTTGTTAATGTTATTGATAAGTGTTTAGTTGTATTACATGTTTCATTACCTTCAAAACGGCATATCATATGTATAAATTGGATTCCCGAAACTTAAATTGCAATTGATAAACTTGAAACTCGAAAATAAACCTCTATTGATCACTTGTCGGGATTTCGGTCATAGTATATGATGTTTTTGCTTGATGAAAAGTGCTTAGTTGCGTTCCTTGTCGAAATAGCTTTCCGATGATATAAGATACATATCTTGATTGTTTACGGGTAATGAAATGTGTTGGTTTGTGTTTTGGTTCGTGCACTTAGGAAATACAGCAAACAGGGCCTGGAAAACGATCTGGACGCCGTCTAGCTTCTCGGGACGCCGTCCCAAACTTAAAACTGGGACGCCGTCTAGCTTCTCGGGACGCCGTCCCAATCTTAAAACCGGGACGCCGTCTAGCCAATTGGGATGCCGTCCCATTGTACTAAAACGGGCTGTTTACTTTGGTCATTTGACATAAAAATGTTTGCTATGCTACGGACCTCCGATTAACATGAAACTTGGCCAACATGCTCATATATGATTATATAACTTAGAAAAATTGTCGGATACCCAACCCGACCCCGTTGACTTTTCTGTTGACTTTGACCCGACCAAGTTGACTTTTAATCAAACTTAACCAAATAATTGTGTAATCGTTCTAACATGTTTTTATACTTGTACCTTGCATGAAACATGACAATTTGATTCACATGCTATTATGATCGAGTCTTAACGAGCCATAGGACTAATTGAACATCTTTGACCTATTGTGTTTACCGTTATTGATACAAACCTATTGTTTAGGTCAAGACTAGCATTGTTCTTTGCACACATTTACTTGTCGAAGTACTTTACTACTCGTGCACTCAAGGTGAGATCATAGTCCCACTTTTACTCTTTTTGAACCTACATTTGGGATGAGAAAACATAAACATTTCTTTACTAAGTGAACACAAGTACAGGAAAACAAACATTCTACATACGAGTTTAGAACAAAATCCTCAATTCGATTATCATTAGTTACACTTGCCGGGTGTAAGCGAGAACTTATGTTGTATGGATCCATATGGGTTTGACAAACCCTCATTCAAACGGTTCGCTACCGTTTACGAATGAAATATATTTTCGAGAAACAGTGTATGTTCTAGCACTAAGTGATGGGGTTCAATGGAAGGAAATGTTAAGCATTGATAATTGGGTGCTCGTGAAACAAACTTTTGGAATGTATTACTATTATTTCATTGATGCAAATCTTGTGGTTCACTTGTACTTACTTACTTAAACCTATGATTTCACCAACGTTTTCGTTGACAGATTTCTATGTTTTTCTCAGGTCCTTGAACGATACATGATTCATGCTTCCGCTCATTATTTGATACTTGCATTGGATGTCGAGTATATGTGCATTTCATGGAGCGTCTTTTGACTTTACTTTAAACCGTGTCGCCTAGTTTTCATTCGTATTATAACGTTGTAACTTAACTATTGGTTGAACAATTCTTGTAAACTTTGGGAACAATCTTTATTATGAAATGAAGGCGACATATTTTGGTCAAACTTTGTCTTAAAGACTTATGACCACGTAACGGGACCTAAGTAGACGGCGCCGTCAAACATGATTTGGTCGGGTCGCTACAATGGTGGAATACCTATCTAGAGCAAGTGGGACAAGACGATGCGTACGCACTACCGTGGTCAGTATTCAAGCACTTGATGAACGAGAAGTACCGTCCCAGAACTGAGGTCAATAAGCTCAAGACAGAACTTAGAGGGTTACGAACCCAAGGATTTGATATTACCACGTACGAAAGACGATTCACAGAATTGTGCCTATTGTGTCCGGGAGCATTCGAAGATGAGGGAGAGAAGATCGACGCGTTTGTGAAAGGATTACCGGAAGGAATCCAAGAAGATATAAGTTCACACGAGCCCACCTCCAAACAACAGCCATGTAGAATGGCTCACAAACTAGTGAACCAGATTAAAGAAAGAATTAAAGAATAGACTGCTGAAGAGGCCAATGTGAAGCAAGTCAAAAGAAAGTGGGAGGAAAACGGTGATAAGAATCACCAATACAACAACTACAGCAATTACAACAATAATCTCAACAATTATCCCAACAATCGCAACATCAATCGCAACTACAACAAACGGCCCAACAACAACAACAACAACAACAACAACAACAACAATAGTAACTACAACAATCATCCCAACAACAATAATAACCGCAACAAAAACAACAATCAGAAGCAGCTATGCCAAAGGTGTGAAAAGTATCACTCGGGATTCTGCACCAAATTTTGCAACAAGTGTAAAAGAAATGGTCATAGCGCGGCGACGTGTGAGGTCTACGGACCAGGGGTTAATAGAACGAAAGGAACAAATGGTGTCGGAACGAGTAATGGCGCAGGAAGTAGTGTCGGAGCAAGTTATGCCAATGTAGTTTGTTATAAATGTGGAAAACTGGGCCACATTATTAGAAATTGCCCGAACCAGGAGAACACGAATGGACAAGGCCGCGGAAGAGTTTTCAATATTAATGCGGCAGACGCACAGGAAGACCCGGAGCTTGTTACGGGTACGTTTCTTATTGACAATAAATCTGCTTACGTTTTATTTGATTCGGGTGCGGATAGAAGCTATATGAGTAGAGATTTTTGTGCTAAATTAAGTTGTCCATTGACGCCTTTGGATAGTAAATTTTTACTCGAATTAGCAAATGGTAAATTAATTTTAGCAGATAATATATGTCGGAATCGAGAAATTAAACTGGTTAGCGAAACATTTAAGATTGACTTGATACCAGTAGAGTTAGGGAGTTTTGATGTGATAATCGGTATGGACTGGTTGAAAGAAGTGAAAGCAGAGATCGTTTGTTACAAAAATGCAATTCGCATTATACGAGAAAAAGGAAAACCCTTAATGGTGTACGGAGAAAAGGGCAACACGAAGCTACATCTTATTAGTAATTTGAAGGCACAAAAACTAATAAGAAAAGGTTGCTATGCTGTTCTAGCACACGTCGAGAAAGTACAAACTGAAGAAAAGAGCATCAATGATGTTCCCGTCGCAAAAGAATTTCCCGATGTATTTCCGAAAGAATTACCGAGATTACCCCCACATCGATCCGTTGAATTTCAAATAGATATTGTACCAGGAGCTGCACCAATAGCTCGTGCTCCTTACAGACTCGCACCCAGCGAGATGAAAGAACTGCAAAGCCAATTACAAGAACTTTTAGAGCGTGGTTTCATTCGACCAAGCACATCACCGTGGGGAGCTCCTGTTTTGTTTGTCAAGAAGAAAGATGGTACATTCAGGTTGTGTATCGACTACCGAGAGTTGAACAAACTTACCATCAAGAACCGCTACCCACTACCGAGAATCGACGACTTATTTGATCAACTACAAGGCTCGTCTGTTTATTCAAAGATTGACTTACATTCCGGGTATCATCAAATGCGGGTGAAAGAAGATGATATTCCAAAGACTGCTTTCAGAACACGTTACGGTCATTACGAGTTTATGGTCATGCCGTTTGGTTTAACTAATGCACCAGCTGTGTTCATGGACCTTATGAACCGAGTTTGTGGACCATACCTTGGCAAGTTTGTCATTGTTTTCATTGATGACATACTTATTTACTCAAAAAATGACCAAGAACACGGTGAACATTTGAGAAAGGTGTTAGAAGTATTGAGGAAGGAAGAATTGTACGCTAAATTTTCAAAGTGTGCATTTTGGTTGGAAGAAGTTCAATTCCTCGGTCACATAGTGAACAAAAAAGGTATTAAGGTGGATCCGGCAAAGATAGAAACTGTTGAAAAGTGGGAAACCCCAAAAACTCCGAAACACATACGCCAGTTTTTAGGACTAGCTGGTTACTACAGAAGGTTCATCCAAGACTTTTCCAGAATAGCAAAACCCTTGACTGCATTAACGCATAAAGGGAAGAAATTTGAATGGAAGGATGAACAAGAGAAAGCGTTTCAGTTATTGAAGAAAAAGCTAACTACGACACCTATATTGTCATTGCCTGAAGGGAATAATGATTTTGTGATTTATTGTGACGCATCAAAGCAAGGTCTCGGTTGTGTATTAATGCAACGAACGAAGGTGATTGCTTATGCGTCTAGACAATTGAAGATTCACGAGCAAAATTATACGACACATGATTTGGAATTAGGCTCGGTTGTTTTTGCATTAAAGACTTGGAGGCACTACTTATATGGGGTCAAAAGTATTATATATACCGACCACAAAAGTCTTCAACACATATTTAATCAGAAACAACTGAATATGAGGCAGCGTAGGTGGATTGAATTGTTGAATGATTACGACTTTGAGATTCGTTACCACCCGGGGAAGGCAAATGTGGTAGCCGATGCCTTGAGCAGGAAGGACAGAGAACCCATTCGAGTAAAATCTATGAATATAATGATTCATAATAACCTTACTACTCAAATAAAGGAGGCGCAACAAGGAGTTTTAAAAGAGGGAAATTTAAAGGATGAAATACCCAAAGGATCGGAGAAGCATCTTAATATTCGGGAAGACGGAACCCGGTATAGGGCTGAAAGGATTTGGGTACCAAAATTTGGAGATATGAGAGAAATGGTACTTAGAGAAGCTCATAAAACCAGATACTCAATACATCCTGGAACGGGGAAGATGTACAAGGATCTCAAGAAACATTTTTGGTGGCCGGGTATGAAAGCCGATGTTGCTAAATACGTAGGAGAATGTTTGACGTGTTCTAAGGTCAAAGCTGAGCATCAGAAACCATCAGGTCTACTTCAACAACTCGAAATCCCAGAATGGAAATGGGAAAATATTACCATGGATTTCATCACTAAATTGCCAAGGACTGCAAGTGGTTTTGATACTATTTGGGTAATAGTTGATCGTCTCACCAAATCAGCACACTTTCTGCCAATAAGAGAAGATGACAAGATGGAGAAGTTAGCACGACTGTATTTGAAGGAAGTCGTCTCCAGACATGGAATACCAATCTCTATTATCTCTGATAGGGATGGCAGATTTATTTCAAGATTCTGGCAGACATTACAGCAAGCATTAGGAACTCGTCTAGACATGAGTACTGCCTATCATCTACAAACTAATGGGCAGAGCGAAAGGACGATACAAATGCTTGAAGACATGCTACGAGCATGTGTTATTGATTTCGTAAACAGTTGGGATCGACATCTACCGTTAGCAGAATTTTCCTACAACAACAGCTACCATTCAAGCATTGAGATGGCGCCGTTTGAAGCACTTTATGGTAGAAAGTGCAGGTCTCCGATTTGTTGGAGTGAAGTGGGGGATAGACAGATTACGGGTCCGGAGATTATACAAGAAACTACCGAGAACATCATCCAAATTCAACAACGGTTGAAAACCGCCCAAAGTCGACAAAAGAGCTATGCTGACATTAAAAGAAAAGATATAGAATTTGAAATTGGAGAGATGGTCATGCTTAAAGTTGCACCTTGGAAAGGCGTTGTTCGATTTGGTAAATGAGGGAAATTAAATCCAAGGTATATTGGACCATTCAAGATTATTGATCGTGTCGGACCAGTAGCTTACCGACTTGAGTTACCTCAACAACTCGCGGCTGTACATAACACTTTCCACGTCTCGAATTTGAAGAAATTTTTTGCTAAAGAAGATCTCACTATTCCGTTAGATGAAATCCAAATCAACGAAAAACTCCAATTCATCGAAGAACCCGTCGAAATAATGGATCGTGAGGTTAAAAGACTTAAGCAAAACAAGATACCAATTGTTAAGGTTCAATGGAATGCTCGTAGAGGACCCGAGTTCACCTGGGAGTGTGAAGATCAGATGAAGAAGAAATACCCGCATCTATTTCCAGAAGATTCGTCAACACCTTCAACAGCTTAAAATTTCGGGACGAAATTTATTTAACGGGTAGGTACTGTAGTGACCCGAACTTTTTCATGTTTATATATATTAATTGAGATTGATATTTACATGATTAAATGTTTCCAACATGTTAAGCAATCAAACTTGTTAAGACTTGATTAATTGAAATATGTTTCATATAGACAATTGACCACCCAAGTTGACCGGCGATTCACGAACGTTAAAACTTGTAAAAACGACATGACGATATATTTATGGATATACATATGGTTAACATGAGATTATTATAAGTAAGTATCTCCATAAGTATATTAACAATGAGTTATATACATATAAACAAGACTACTAACTTAAGGATTTCGAAACGAGACATATATGTAACGATTATCGTTGTAACGACATTTAAATGTATATATATCATATTAAGATATATTAATATATCATAATATCATGATAATATAATAATTTAACATCTCATTAGATATAATAAACAATGGGTTAACAACATTAATTGAGAACGTTAACTTAAAGGTTTCAAAACAACACTTACATGTAACGACTAACGATGACTTAACGACTCAGTTAAAATGTATATACATGTAGTGTATTTAGATGTATTAAAATACTTTTGGAAGACTTCAAAACATATATCAAAACACTCATAGTTAACGAAAATGGTTACAGTTACTTTCCCATTCTTTTCTTTCATCAAGAATTCTAGTCGTATTCTTACCCGTATTATACACAGCTTCAAAACGTACTTACTATGGGTATATACCAATAGGAACTAGCATGGGATTCCACTCTTGATTATGTCATGTATGACTAATCAATTTTAACTTCTACCATGAGCTAGTCAACTAACTAGAACTCCTTTTAACCCCACTCACCACTCACCAATTACCACTCATCATTCACTCCATTTCACTTCCAATTCTCTTTCTAATTCTCTCTCAACACACACACACTATTATGAATGTATTTTTCCAGTAGTTAATCATCATCTTCATCAAAAATCACTTCAAGAATCAAGCTATAATCATCATAGGAAGAACACTTCAAGAACACTTCAAAAATCCCTTCAAGTTTACTAATTTACTTCTAAGCTTTCCAATCCATTCCAAGTAATCATCTAAGATCAAGAAACCTTTGTTATATACAGTAGGTTATCTTTCTTATTCAAGGTAATATTCATATTCAAACTTTGATTCAATTTCTATAACTATAAACTATCTTAATTCGAGTAAAAATCTTACTTGAACTTGTTTTTGTGTCATGATCCTACTTCAAGAACTTTCAAGCCATCCAAGATCCTTTGAAGCTAGATCATTTCTTGTCACTTCCAGTAGGTTTACCTACTAAACTTGAGGTAGTAATGATGTTCATAACATCATTCGATTCATATATATAAAACTATCTTATTCGAAGGTTTAAACTCGTAATCACTAGAACATAGTTTAGTTAATTCTAAACTTGTTCGCAAACAAAAGTTAATCCTTCTAACTTGACTTTTAAAATTAACTAAACACATGTTCTATATCTATATGATATGCTAACTTAATGATTTAAAACCTGGAAACACAAAAAACACCGTAAAACCGGATTTACGCCGTCGTAGTAACACCGCGGGCTGTTTTGGGTTAGTTAATTAAAAACTATGATAAACTTTGATTTAAAAGTTGTTATTCTGAGAAAATGATTTTTATTATGAACATGAAACTATATCCAAAAATTATGGTTAAACTCAAAGTGGAAGTATGTTTTCTAAATTGGTCATCTAGACGTCGTTCTTTCGACTGAAATGACTACCTTTACAAAAACGACTTGTAACTTATTTTTCTGACTATAAACCTATACTTTTTATGTTTAGATTCATAAAATAGAGGTCAATATGAAACCATAGCAATTTGTTTCACTCAAAACGGATTTAAAATGAAGAAGTTATGGGTAAAACAAGATTGGATAATTTTTCTCATTTTAGCTACGTGAAAATTGGTAACAAATCTATTCCAACCATAACTTAATCAACTTGTATTGTATATTATGTAATCTTGAGATACCATAGACACGTATACAATGTTTCGACCTATCATGTCGACACATCTATATATATTTTGGAACAACCATAGACACTCTATATGTGAATGTTGGAGTTAGCTATACAGGGTTGAGGTTGATTCCAAAATATATATAGTTTGAGTTGTGATCAATACTGAGATACGTATACACTGGGTCGTGGATTGATTCAAGATAATATTTATCGATTTATTTCTGTACATCTAACTGTGGACAACTAGTTGTAGGTTACTAACGAGGACAGCTGACTTAATAAACTTAAAACATCAAAATATATTAAAAGTGTTGTAAATATATTTTGAACATACTTTGATATATATGTATATATTGTTATAGGTTCGTGAATCAACCAGTGGCCAAGTCTTACTTCCCGACGAAGTAAAAATCTGTGAAAGTGAGTTATAGTCCCACTTTTAAAATCTAATATTTTTGGGATGAGAATACATGCAGGTTTTATAAATGATTTACAAAATAGACACAAGTACGTGAAACTACATTCTATGGTTGAATTATCGAAATCGAATATGCCCCTTTTTATTAAGTCTGGTAATCTAAGAATTAGGGAACAGACACCCTAATTGACGCGAATCCTAAAGATAGATCTATTGGGCCTAACAAACCCCATCCAAAGTACCGGATGCTTTAGTACTTCGAAATTTATATCATATCCGAAGGGTGTCCCGGAATGATGGGGATATTCTTATATATGCATCTTGTTAATGTCGGTTACCAGGTGTTCACCATATGAATGATTTTTATCTCTATGTATGGGATGTGTATTGAAATATGAAATCTTGTGGTCTATTATTATGATTTGAAATATATAGGTTAAACCTATAACTCACCAACATTTTTGTTGACGTTTTAAGCATGTTTATTCTCAGGTGATTATTAAGAGCTTCCGCTGTCGCATACTTAAATAAGGACGAGATTTGGAGTCCATGCTTGTATGATATTGTGTAAAAACTGCATTCAAGAAACTTATTTTGTTGTAACATATTTGTATTGTAAACCATTATGTAATGGTCGTGTGTAAACAGGATATTTTAGATTATCATTATTTGATAATCTACGTAAAGCTTTTTAAACCTTTATTGATGAAATAAAGGTTATGGTTTGTTTTAAAATGAATGCAGTCTTTGAAAAACGTCTCATATAGAGGTCAAAACCTCGCAACGAAATCAATTAATATGGAACGTTTTTAATCAATAAGAACGGGACATTTCACTACACACACCAGTGGTGTTAGGAAGACCGTTCATGAATACGGCTAGGACTGTCATTGATGTGTACAATCAAACCTTGATCTTACGATCACATGAGGAGAGCGTTACCTTCAAAATTGACCGACCAACCGATCTTTCTGGACAGGCAGAGATGTTTGCTATTTCCACCAGACAGATCAATTTCGATGACGAGTCTTCACCACCAGCCGACGTTGTCAAGGTAGGTGTCGAATCATAGTCTGCAGATGACCCAGAATTGGAAGAAGAGGATTCCAGCGAAGAAATAGAGGAAGAGGAGGACTCTGAAGAGGAAGAGGAAATGGAAGACGTAAAAGAAACTGCGACAATACCCGCTCCAAGCATTGAGCGTCATGAAGAAATAATGATGCTTGAGACTGCAGATCACAGTTTAATTATTCGTTTCAAGAAAAAGACCGATAAGGCTGAGGTTAAGGATATAGAAATTGATCCTGCAAGTATCAAAGTGGAGAATCAGAATACTAACGAAACCCGTTCATCAGATGCATCCTCAGAATAACAATACACCGATGATGACGAGGTAGAGCAACATGAAGACATTCTGAATAACTCACACTCTCCAACCGAACCAGATCAGGGGGAGCCGGACTCTTCTTCAGATCGAATTCCGGTTATATCCACGCACGCAGACATGATAACCTTCATCAACGATACTGATGAATTTGAAGACATTCTCGAAGCCATCCAAAAATCAACCATTGATTTTTCGCTACGCTTAACAGAACAAATTATGGCTATCCGAGAAGAACACCACCTCTATCTCCGAAAAGAAGGCAATGATGTTGAAATCCTAGAAGAACGCATTCAAGACTTTATCAATTCTCTTCACGATCATATCTATCACGAAGAAATGAAACGAGAGCACAATTCAGTGGTTCGTACTATGCTCGAGAAAAGATTCTGTCGAGATCAGAAGATCATTTACTCTAAGGTTTATAATGCCTTAGCCGGATATGCACTTTCGTTCTCACAAAACCAACGAGCACTACTGACTCTCATCTGGAAGCATATGGATCTTTCCACCGAACGCCTGACTTATCACTCCGACTTGCAAATGATCGAGGATATTCACAGCTTTTTCGCTCTCTTGGAAATAGATAATTTTGAAAGCACACCAGAGAGGCTAGTAATTTACGTAACCATTGATCACCACGCCGATCTGATTATCAAAGAGCTACGAGACGTTGTTATGGAAGAAGCAAGGAGAAACAATCCGTTCTCTCATCTTGAACCAGAACGAGTCAATATTGCCACCTACGTTACTAAGCAGATAACACGTATCTTCCAAGAATCTACGGATCCTAGTTTCACATTTAAAGCTGGATGTAGGGAGATATACTCAAAGACGGTGAAATTAATGCTCGGATCAGGGTTGCTCTTTACTTCTTTTCAGCTTCGCCTCTTAGTAAACATGTGCAAAGCTACTGAATCTTACTGTGGAGATCACCGTTCCGAAGACTTCAAAATTCTAAAGATACAGTTTCTGACATTGTTTGAAGACCTCCGAAATGAGCATCCCATCAGAGAAATCATCAACACCAGCACTGCTTCTATGATTGACATTCATGGGTCAACCAACAGAGCCGTGGATCATATCCTCATCGGACTTCAAGACTTATCAAGAGCCGAAACTGCGCACTACTTATCGTTCAGAAGATCTTCAAGAGAAGTACCAGATCTGTTACCAGTATTGGTCCGACACTTTCTCAGGATTTTTCCTCCAAGACTCACATTCCCTCAAGAAGACCAAGATCACAACCATCAGCGAGGAATGTTTGCTTTTTGAAGCATCACTACGGTCGAGCCAACGACCTTAAACAAAAGCGCTTCTCGGGAGGCAACCCGTGCAATAAAGTAGAGTAGAAGAATAAAGAACGACAAATGAGCCGATAAAGACGCAAAGATTAGAAACTAGCCGCATCTGCTAGGGGTATTTCTTTCTTTTCGCTACTAGCTCAAGATTCAAACTATGCCACATCCTAGCTTATCTCTAATTGTGGGATAACACCCAATTAAAACACTAGACAAATACTCCCAAATCTTCAACTAAAACTCTTAAGTGTGGGATACACTAGGAACATTGAGGACAATGTTCGTCTAAGTGTGGGATGTTGGTATAATCTTTTTATGCTATATTATAATAACCCATTACGAAGATTCTAAGTCCTTAAGCCAAATTTCAAAATTTTTGCAAAAGAAACCCTTTTCGAAAGAGTATTTTTGAAAACCTAAAACGTTTGTCAATAAAAATAAGGCTTAAGTAAGGCGGAATCTTGTTAGATTGAGACCTCTAATAGAGCATTGCATGACTAAGGCATTATCGACCTAAATTGATTATGGTGAGGCACCCCAAATAAGACCAGCAATCATCTTTAATGCTTCACTATTTTTCGTTGAGAGTGTCGATGTCTGTGCTCAGAATTAGAACTTACTTTAGATCTACATCTCCAAGCAGCAAAACGCAATTCAGTTGTAATCAAAATAGCTAGCCATTTGTCAAACATAAACCTTCCGCACCTCTACTACTGCTACTCCACCACCACATCCACATCACTATTTCTCGAAAAATTCAGAAAATGAGATTCCTTCCGAAAACCCGATGTTTAAAACCTCTCAAGTATCATGGCAAAAGTCTTGAAAAAGTTTACTGGTAAAAAGTTTCTCGAGATGAAGTCTCCAAAAAAAAATTGATTTTCAAGTTCTGAAAAATGGAGCAGAACTATATAAAGAGAAGTGCCAAAGAGAACTCGACCGAAATGATTATCAATTGAAGAAAAGTTCCAAAGTGCTTCTCAAAATACTTCAGCACTCCTATCAATCTGAATAAAATTCTGTATAAAGACCACATTACCCTTTCATCTCACCCATTAAAACAACTTCACTACCACTCCAAAATTCCTTTCCCATCATTGACAAATGACCTATAAAGCTGAGATTACAACCGTTCTCGCATTAGCTGCAAGAATTTGAGTCTTTATCATGCCTATGCCGATGGGTGCAGCATGACTGGCTATGAGTGTATTCATTTCTTATATCTATAGGGAACCCTAAACACTTGAGTGATTTGAGTGACCCGTGAAAGCTAGCCTATGTCATGTAACCTCCTCGCATGCTTGTAGAGATAACTTCAATCCTAACATAGATAACTCATCTTATCTTTTGCTCTTATAATAAAATCAAACCGCTTAGGCTATTAGAAAAGAAACACAGAAAAGATTCTTAAGAATGAGAGTTTGCTATCGGCTAAAAAGTCACGTTTTTACCCCGGTATTAAGGCCCAAAAACAACAAAGATTCGAACTTTATCGGCAAAATACCCACTTCGTTAGTTAGAATTGAAGAACAAGTAATTACGAAGGCGGTGCAAAAATAATCAAGAGAATCGAAGCTAAAACGAAGATTCTAGAGCGAAAACGGTGAAAGACAAGAAATCAAGTTACGATCCAGTGAATCAAGGCTGACCAGCATCAAAAACGGCCTGCCATATGGCCTGCCATATGGCCTACCAGTATGGAAATGGCCTGCCAAATACGGCTCCCCAAGCGGCCTGCCATACGGGCTGCCAGGCAAACGGCCTGCCAAATACGGGCCACCAAACGGGCTGCCAAACAGCCTGCCACAGTATTTTGGCAAATTCCTAGTCTATTTAAAGGGGCTTTGTCATTCATTCTGACACACACTTCAATTCAATTCTTTCTCTCTCTTGTACAATATTAGTCATACTCTTAAGACCGTCGACTCCGTGCGGGAAACCTAGTACCCGAAGAAGAACGCTGAAGATTGTATTAGGAGCGATCTGGAGTCTTGAAGTTGTCACTTTTTTATTCGGGACTCGTTTAATCTACTGGTACTTCTATCCTTTATCTTATATAATGTTTTATGATATTGTTGCCATGATTAGCGAGTAGTTATCTTTAGTGTATGCTATGATGTAAGCAGTTATAATGCCGAAATAATATTATGGTCTGTGTATGCTGTTGAAATGCTTCCCGATTATGATTTAAACTCAATCACTTTTTCAACTAATAGAACGTAGTTATAGGCTCTGTTATTGGAAAGTCGCGAACCCCGATTCAGAGTAAACTATCTGTGTCACCCCTTGGTAAGAGAAGTCTATCGGATACAACGTAAGATCGACAGAGGCACACCGGTTGTAGTAAGTCTATCGAGCTTTGGATTCTGACTGAGGACTCTTTCATAGTGAAACATCTGAGTAGACCCTTAGTACATTGTCGGTCCTAGACCATACTAGTGTAGTCACCAAGCATATAAACTTCGTATCTGCACGCTGAAGCACAGCGGTTGTTGTAAGCTGTACCTCTGCTAAGTAAGGCCATGAAACCCGGTTAGTGTTGACCAGTACACTGCACCATAACGCGGTCTAAAGCATTGCACCTCGCTTGAGGGATTCTTAGTTAATTAGGGAACTATTTGTTTAGACACATAAAGGATTGGACCATTAGGATAACCGAATGTGTTCATGGAAGTCAGCTTGACTTGGCCATGGTGTTCTTTATGGTTGAACTCTTTTTAAGGGCCTAACTACCTTTTACCAATCATTAACGAAAGCATCGCAACACATCACATCTCGCGGATATGTTAAACCATGTATTCTATTATGCATAAGAAAGTTTAGACCATTTTGGAATGTTAATACGTCACCCAACTGAGTCGCTCAATTGGATGAGCGGTCTGAGCATGTATGCCTGTAGTCAGACTGCACGGGCGTCAGGAGTAAGGGACGTTGCTGTCTATTCAGAATCTTCAAGCCTAACGCAGTACCCAGTGACATGTCTTATGACAGGGGCGTTTAGGACCAGTGTAATGAATACCGGGCCTCTCCCTATTCATGAGCCAGCATTCCATAATCTCGGCAGAATAACTAATGAAGTCATAGTATGCACTCACTTTAACCTTATCTGAATTACGAATTTTATCGCATTTACTTTATCTGTCTTATAAATTAGAAAACCCAAAATAAATATTCACTACTCCCTAACTATCGTAGGCTTAAATATAGGTTCGATTCTACTGATATCTCAAAAATACGGCCCTAGGTCATACTTCCCTTACTTATAAGGAGTAGTAAGATTTAGGCCCCACTTAATATAAATTGAAAACAGTACCTTCCTCCTACGAGTGGCTGACCCTAGCGAGCCGCGGCCTGACGACACTGCGCGAATAAAAACCGTCCGTTTCGGCCATATCAGTTGTGACTCTGGCAAATCGGGTATTTATTTGGCATTCAGTTGTAAAACTGGTAGTGAAGTTAGACAGTGACTCACGTGGTCTCTGTTTGATTCCATGCACGTCCAAATGCGTTAATTCCGTCCTCCTGAAATTCAGGAAACGTTGAATGAACTTCGTCCCTAAATCAACATAGCTAGAAACGCTTAGCGGTGATAGCTTAGCAAACCATTCAGGAGCGCTAGACTGGAGTTGTCCAGGGAACATTTGGCATGCCGTAACGTTATCCCAGTGTTGGGTATTAATTTCATGCTCGAATTGTTGTATGAAATCTTCCGGGTCGTTGCTCCCGTCATACATGCCCAGCGTAAGGGGCGTCCTGAGGACAGCGGGCAACGGATGTATTGCAATTTTTCTGATGAACTTTTCTGACATCGCGGAAGGCTCCAACGGTTTCTTCACCTTATCTCCGCCCATCAAGGCGTACCAATTGTTCAGCAGTCTGATATTACTATAACGGTAGGTTTTATTATAGTGAGTAAGGGAAGTATGACATAGGGTTGAATTTTTCAGAGATCAGTAGAATCGAAACTATATTTATAACTTAAGATAGTCCTAAAGTGAAGGAGTAGTTTTATATTACCTAATTTTGGGTTTTCTAACTTATAAGATAAAATAAAGTAAATGCGATATGAATTTGTAATTCAGATAAGGTAAAAGCAAGTGCATAGTATGATTTCCTTAGTTACTTTGCCAAGATTATGGAACGCGGGCTCATGAATATGTATTGACCTTGTATTCATTAAACTGGTCCTACCGCCCCTGTCATAAGACATGTCACTGGGTAATGCGTTAGGCTTGAAGATTCTGACAGCAACGTCCCATACCTCCGACGCCCGTGCAGCTTGACTATAGGC
This sequence comes from Rutidosis leptorrhynchoides, assembly GCF_046630445.1. Classification (NCBI taxonomy): domain Eukaryota; kingdom Viridiplantae; phylum Streptophyta; class Magnoliopsida; order Asterales; family Asteraceae; genus Rutidosis; species Rutidosis leptorrhynchoides. The sequence continues at coordinate 253,815,429 of NC_092337.1, forward strand.
ATACACATTCAAATGGCTCATCCAATTGAGCGACTTGATTACGTGACGTATTAACGTTACAAAAGTTCTAAACTTTCTTAAGCTCAATGAAGTACAAGTTATGCCATATTCGAGAGACGTGATATGTTTCGATACTCTCATTACTGGTTGGGTTTAAAAGATAGTTGGGCCCTTTAAAAAGAGTTTAATCATAAAGAACACCATGGCCAAGTGGGGTTGACTTCCATAAACATTTTCGGTTATCCTAACAGTCCAATTCTTTACGTGTTTAAACAAACAGTTCCTTAATTAACTATGAATCACTCGAGCAGGGTGCAATGCTTGAGACCGTGTTATGGTGAAGTGTACTAATCAGCACTGACTGGGTTCCATGGCCTTACTAAGAAAAGATATAGCTTACAACAACCGTTATGCTTCAGTATACACGTACGAAGTTTGTAAGTAACTAGAGGGGGGTGAATAGTTACTTAATCGATTTTAAAAAATTTATTTAGCGTTTTGTTGAACTTGAACTTGATATAGTGTGATTTGAAATGTTTGTTCTCCAATAATACTAACAATACAAATATAAGTTAAATTGTAAGTAAAAAGATAAGGGAAGAGAGAACAAACACAACAATTTATAGTGGTTCGGGAAGATGTTAACTAATCTTCCTTAATCCACTCCTCAATTCTACGATTTGAGATTTTTCTTCACTACGATACTCCAAACTCGGTGGAGTGTCTGGATACAACACTAGTACTTCGATAAGCCGCTCCTTGTGAACTCTTACGTCCCTTTGAAGACTTCACAAACACCTATAACTCTTACCACAAGATCCTAATGAACTTTATCCTAGCGAAAACATAACTATCCTCTAGATCCCTTTAAGAAGATAGTTTACAAGTAACCTTACAACTTTAAGCTTACAAGTACTCTTGCTAGAATCACTCTAAAAGATTACAAATTAAGTATAAGAATGATATCAGTAAGTATGAGAAAATATGAGTGCAAGAGGTGAGTCTTCAAATGCTTCAAGGCTTGGCTTTTATAGGGAAGAGAAATCTGCCTGGAAGTCATACAGCTCACTGTACGGTTGACCGTGGTTCGACCGTGTACTCCTGACATCTAATTCTTATGGCCATTTTTGTCCTTTGAAATTTGTCATTTTGCCTTGTTGAGTAACTGCAACTAGTGGCCAATTACTTCTGAAATTATCCTCATTACCCTTTATGTTTTGGCCATTAGCTTGGAAGTTGACATGTTCTTCAAAGAGGAAAGTCTTCAATCCTTGACCAATTTTCATTAATTACCAAAAGGGGTAATTGCAGATTTTTTGTTTCTTGACAAACCATTAACTTCCAAAAATCTTCATCAACCTTCTTAATCACTTGTCATTTAGTTTATGGGAGTTTCTTACCCTTTAGAATATTGTTACAACTTAATTGAACTAGTTTGAATCTAGTTTGAACATGATGATTCTTGTTACAACTTGACTAGATTTAACTAATTACATACTTGCACAAATAATGATACATATAACTAATGGGAGAGCAACTCATTAATTGTGACTTTAATGACCATTATTAGTATGTTTAAATGATACTATAAATTTGGGTAAAGGGATATGATACTTGAGTGTTTTAGCCTAAATCAAGCTTGAGATATCATTAAGATGTCATTAGGTGTGATTAATGAAAATTTACATCTTTTGGTTGAAAACTCTTTTAAGATCAAATAAGGCATCTATATTAAGCATGTTTAAAAAGGTTTTATAAATTATAGATGCCGTGAACTAGTCAAACTTTATTTGATCAAGATTGATGACAGAAGGAACTGCGGTCGGGCTACGGTCGTCCGTAAGGTCAGCCGTGGGTTTGCAGTTTTTGAATAACTTGAACTCGTTGGTGCAGGACACACACGGTTGATATCACGGTCGACCGTGGTACAGCCGTGTAGCAATTTTCACAAAATAATTTCTTAATTATTGGTCTTTTACTAGAGATAGTTTAGGCTCATGAACTCATGTCGTCCTACATATGATTTAACTTCTCAGTTTTTGTGTGTCATCATCAAAACAAAGTAATTATCTTTTGAGTATTATGCTTTGAATCTTAACCAACAAAGTTTATATGCTTGGTGACTACACTAGCATGGTTTAAGACTGACAATGTACTATGGGCCTAGTTAGATGTTTTACTACGAATGATCACTTCATGAGCCTCCCAATAGGTAATAGGAATTGTTGACACGGGTTGAGGGATGTGAGAAGCGTTGATGGCGTTAATAAATCGGAAAATCCGATTAAGATGAATTGAATATAGGAGTGGACGAGTTCCTAGTTCTCGAAGGTAACCCATTCTTTGAGTAGTGAGATGAGCAAGATTTATGGGTTCATGAGTGAGAAGTGACCACATGATGACGACTTCGGTGCCGGAGATGTGAGTAGCGGTAGGTTCCCGACAATAGACATTGTTTCGAACGACATTAAGAAGAAGTTGAAGATCATGGAAAATGTTGTTATCTTGAATGCGAAGCCGTTGGTTGAGATTTCGTTGTACTCCCGGAGTGGTGAGGAGATCTAAGATGGGTTGCAACGGAAACGTAGGGTTAAGTGATCTTAGATCGGTTGAGGGTGTATAGAAGGAACGCCCATCCGAAGGAATTCCCATAATGGTTCCAAATTGCTAAAGGGACAAAGTGTAGGGTGTATTAAAAAGACGAAATGCTACTTGATCGGGGTTGGAAATATCAAGATTAGCATAGAATTCCCTAATGAGAGTTGGATAAACGGTTTCATCAAGTTCAAGAAATGAGAAACAGTTGTTATGGGTAAAAAGTTGAGTTAACTCGGGAAACTCGGTATGATGAACAACACGCTCCTCATGAAGTGTTCTAGTCTCCATGTGTTGCCTATTGTTCGTGATACGTTGATTTCTCGTGTTCGTCATTTCCTAGAAAAATCACAAATTTAGCAAACTAATCAAATTGTTAAGTTTGAAAATCTATATGCTAAACTTGTGTAGATTAATCCTTGTCTAGACTCATTTTGAAAGTTATAAATTTGAAATTAAGTTGTACTATTTTTCTTTTGAAAATTTAGACAAGTTTCATCATTTTTCTTTATGTTTGTCAAAAGTAGATACTAGTCATGAACTTGACAAGTATCATGATGATTTTTTAAACATATGTGTGTGTGCATGAGTGAGTTTAAAAATTTTAAAGCATATATGAGTTTTTATGCAACAAATCACTATTATGACTCATTTTCATAAAACGAAACCTTTCATGACAATTTTACTCATATATTTAAGTAGTTCAAGCAAAGAAATAAGTTTTCCTATGATTTTTGAAAGAATATAATCAACTTAGTAAAATTGGAAGTAAGTTTTAGATTTTTACCTTGAATAGATTTGAAAGAGTATGGACCACTTTTTGAAGAACACTTGAAGATAGGACAAAAGTAAAATCAGAAATTCAGTGGTTAGGGTTTAGGGAGGAGATGTGGTTGGTAGAAAAGTTGTTTGGGTATTAAAGGAGTTGCACAAAAGATAAAGAAATTCGTCAGACATCAGGCAGCTCTCATTACGGTCGACCGTGGTTTGACCGTGCGTGATCAGAATTTTTTTTTATGGAACATGTTCCATCATTCCCAACCCATTCCTAAGCAAATTAAAGGTTTCCCTTTTAAGGGGCTTAGTGAATATGTCAGCTATGTTTTCAGCAGATTCAACCCTATCTATCACAATATTACCATTTTGGACATGGTCACGAAGGAAATGGTGCCTAATATCTATGTGTTTAGTCCTAGAGTGTATTATTTGATTTTTCGATAGGTCTATAGCACTTTTATTATCACAACATATAGGTATTTCAGATGAGATGATACCGTAGTCGAGGAAAGTTTACTTCATCCATAGCACTTGTGCGGACGCTCTTCCCATTACTACATATTCGGCTTCGGTGGTAGACAATGCGACGGATGTTTGCTTCTTTGAGAACCATGATGTTAAGCAAAGCCCCACGAACGCGCATACTCCACTTGTGCTTTTTCTATCAATCATAGATCCACCATGATCGGAATCCGCAAAGCACATAATATCAATCCCGGTAAACTTTGGATACCATAACCCAAGATGCATTGTTCCCTTTAAGTATCTAAAGATTCTTTTAACGGCCTCTACGTGTGACGTCTTTGGATTCTCATGAAATCTTGCACATAAGCACACGCTAAACATGATGTCGGGCCTACTTGCCGTTAAATATAGAAGAGATCCAATCATTCCCCTATATTTAGTACTATCAAATGGTTCTCCTTCCCCTTCTAAAGTAAGTTTCACATTTTTTCCATTGGAGTCGCCATTGGTTTTGAGTTCTCCATTCCAAATTTTTTGAGCATTTCATGAATTTATTTTTGTTGATTGATGAATGTTCCATCTTCTAGTTGCTTGATTTGTAATCTGAGAAAGAACTTGAGTTCACCCATCATGCTCATTTCAAACTCATCATGCATTAACTTAGAAAACTCATTGCTAAGAGATTCGTTAGTAGATCCAAATACAATATCATCCACATATATTTGAATTATAACTAAATCCTTTTCATGTCTTTTGATAAAGAGTTTATTATCAATTTTTCCCATTTCAAACCCATTGTTTATTAAGAATGTTCTAAGTCTTTCATACCATGCTCTAGGGGCTTGTTTTAATCCATAGAGAGCCTTTTTAAGTTTATAAACATAATAAGGTTTTTCGAAATCTTCAAATCCCGGAGGTTGTGATACATAGACTTCTTCATTTATGACACCATTTAAAAAGGCACTTTTGACATCCATTTGATAGAATTTGAAATTGTTAGCACATGCATATGAAAGAAGTATTCTTATTGATTCTAGCCTAGCGACGGGAGCAAATGTTTCATCATAATCAATTTCCTCTTGTTGGCTATATCCTTGTGCAACTAGTCTAGCTTTGTTTCTAACTACTTTGCCATCCTCATCTAGTTTATTTCTATAGACCCATTTTGTACTTATGATGTTGCTTTCACTCGGTAAAGGAACCAAATCTCATACATCACTCCTTTGGAATTGATTTAATTCCTCTTGCATGGCTTCTATCCAACTTTCATCTAGTAGGGCTTCCTTAATATTTTTGGGTTCTATTTGTGAGATAAAAGCATAGTTGGCAATTAGATTGAAAGCTTGTGACCTAGTGGTTCTAGAGTTGACGTCTCCTATGACTTGATCTATGGGATGATCTTTTATATGTTTAATATCTATTGAGGATACTAGGTTATCCTTACTTGGTTTCAAGTGAGGTCCGTCCTCATTTGTGTCATTGAACTTGACTTGAGTTGGCATTATTTCTATAGCATCTACATCATCATCCTCTAAAGGTTTAGTCTTAGGTGGTGGAGGAGTTTCATCAAATGTAATATCCAGGGATTCTTCTATGATATTTTTATATTTATTTAGAACCCTATACGCCTTACTTTCTAAAGAATATCCTAAGAATATTCCTTCATAAGCTTTAGGCTCAAACTTTGTAAGATATTTCTTTTTGTTTAGGATAAAGCATTTGTACCCGAATACTCTAAGATGACTTACGGTTGGTTTTCTACCATTTAAAATTTCATAGGGTGTTTTATCCATAGATGGCCTAATTAAGACTCTATTTTGAATGTAGGTGGAGTGGCAACAACTTCACTCCAAAACTTTTGAGGTATTGATTGTTCATTCAACATAGTTCGACTCATTTCTTGAAGAGTTCGATTTTTCCTTTCAACAACCCCATTGGATTGAGGTGTGCGAGGAGCCGAGAAGTTATGAGTGATACCATTTAAATCACAAAAGACTCCAAATTGAGCATCATTATCAAATTCCCTACCATGATCCGTTCTTATTGTTACTATGGTACAACTAACCAAATTTTGTATCTTAGTAGCAAAAATTATAAATCTTTCAAATGATTCATTTTTATGTTTTAGAAATAGTGTCCATGTATATCTTGAAAAAATCATCTACTATTACTAAAGTATAAAAATTTCCTCCATAACTTTGAACGGCCGATGGCCCAAATAAGTCCATGTGTAAAAGTTCTAAACATCTTTTGGTAGAAATGAAATTCTTAGGTTTATGACTTGTATGAACTTGTTTTCCTACTTTACATGCATCACAAAAATGGCTTTCATATTTTAATTTAGGCAAGTGTCTAACTATGTCTTTTGAGGATATGTTATTAATTAGTTTCATGTTAGCATGCCCTAATCTCCTATGCCACAATGTAGTAGTATCATGTTTAGATGCGAGAAAAATATCTACATGCTTAAATTCAATCAATTTACATGTATAAAGACCTTTCTTCCTAATTCCATTTATGACACTTTTACCATCCTTTATTATGTGTGATGAATTTTTAGTAAATGTCATGGTATATCCTTTGTCACATATTCTTCCTACACTTAGCAAGTTAAAACTTAGGTTTTTAATATGTAACACATTATCAAGTGTAATCTTTTGATTAGTAATGTTACAATTACTGACGATTTTTCCTTTCAAATCGCCACCAAAGATTACATCGCCTCCATTATGCTCCGAGTACTTTGTGAAGAATTCTTTATTACCCGTCATGTGTGTTGTACATCCACTATCGATTATCCATTCCTCATTTTGTACAACACCATTGAGACAAACCTATATTTGATTAATCAATAACTTTGGTACCCAATGTTTGTTGGGTCCGGGATGATTAGCAGTAAAGATTCCTACTCTAACCCATTTCTTAACAATTTTAATTTTGTTGTTCCTTTTAGTTTCGACTCTATTTTTAGGGTTTTGATTAATCATTTTTCTTGAAGAACCTTTTATATCTCTACCTCTTATCTTAACTTGATTGGTTGTGAGGGCCTTTGGTTTTGGTGCTTCCATTACTTGAGATCTAACAAACACTATTGGATTATGTTTGGATAATTTTGTTTCAAAAGTATTTTCCTTGTATCCTAGTCCTTGTTTGTCACTTGTTGATTTTTGAATACTCAAAATGTTTTCTAGCACTTTACTACTTCCGTCATATTTTGAGAACTTAATTTTATTTTCAAGTAGTTTGTTAGTTTTGTTCAAGACATAAATTTCATGTTTTAAGTCATCACATGTAAGGCATTCTTGTGAGTTAGATATTCTTTCTTTAAGTTGTAAGATTTCTAACCTAAGCAAGTTATTTTCTTCGTTTAGACTTGTGTTTTTGTTACTTACTTTACTACTCAATGTACACAATTTAGCAAAGTTGTCAACATTAAATTCAAAGGAATTTCGAAGTACCTCATTGTCAGGTTGTCCGACTTGCGATTCTTTGTCGTCATCACTAGGAGTGTCAATGGCCATGAGACATGTTTCCTTTCCTTCTTCTTGAGTGTCGTTTTCTTCATCATCCCACGCACCTCCAAGGAAGGCCTTTTCATTCTTTCTTTTGGGACATTCACTTATCAAATGATTTGGATCGCCACACCCAAAGCATTTTTGTACAAACTTTTTCTTGGGATCGAATGGCGTCTTTCTTTGTTCCATTGGAGGGCGAACTTGGTTTACCGGCCTTCGATAGAATTTCTTGAATGAGCGAATAATAAATGCGAGTTACTCATCATCATTGAGAATATCATCATCATCATCATCAATGTCGTATTCATCATGAATCTTAGCCTTTAGAGCAATTGACTTGTTCTTTTCTCTCTTAGACTTCTCTAACTCTTCATCTTTATCAAGGATGACCTCATGTACTTTGAGATTTCCCATGAGTTCATCTAGAGTTAGGTTTTCCGTATTCTTTGATTCGTCAATTGCCGTCACCTTTGGTCTCCATCTTGATGGTAGAGCCCTTAAGAACTTACGAACATATTGCTTATCCGTATAAGTTGTACCTAGAGCTTTCAAACTTGAACAAATATTGTTAAATCTAGTGTAGGCACTATCTATTTTTTCATAATCCTCGATAGTAAATTGTTCATATTTGGTTATAAGCAATTCTACTTTATTTTCTATGACTTGTGGGTTTCCAAGATGAGTAACCATGATACTATCCCAAATTTCCTTAGCACTACCCATCATAAACACCCTCTCATATTCTTTCCTAGGCAATGCATTAAAAATGGTCATTTTAGCCTCATAATTTTTGCCTACTTCTATTTTATGTTCCTTGGTCCATTCCTCTTCGGGGATATATATTTTTGTTTTCCTATCATCACTAAGCTTAAATGGAGCATGATCACCTTTAGTAATAATATTTCAATAGTTTATATCTTTGGAACAGACATACGTTTCAAATCGATGCTTCCAATAGCAAAATCCCTCACTTTCAAGAAGTGGAGGTCTTTGCAAGGAACATCCTTCACTATAGTTCAAGTTCTCAAATTTTTGTTTCATAATCTTAAACTCTAAAATTTGCAAAAATTAGTTTTTATTTCGAATTAGTAATTTTTGACAAACCGTTTAGAGCAACCGCTCTGATACAAATTGTAAGTAACTAGAGGGGGGTGAATTGTTACTTAGTCACTTTTAAAAAATTTATTTAGCGTTTTGTTGAACTTGAACTTGATATAGTGTGATTTTAAATGTTTGTTCTCCAATAATACTAACAATACAAATATAAGTTAAATTGTAAATAAAAAGATAAGGGAAGAGAGAACAAACACAACGATTTATAGTGGTTCGTGAAGATGTTAACTAATCTTCCTTAATCCACTCCTCAATTCTACGAATTGAGATTTTTCTTCACTATGATACTCCAAACTCGGTGGAGTGTCCGGATACAACACTAGTACTTCGATAAGCCGCTCCTTGTGAACTCTTACGTCCCTTTGAAGACTTCACAAACACCTATAGCTCTTACAACAAGATCCTAATGAATTTTATCCTAGTGAAAACACAACTATCCTCTAGATCCCTTTAAGAAGATAGTTTACAAGTAAACTTACAACTTTAAGCTTACAAGTACTCTTGCTAGAATCACTCTAAAAGATTACAAATTAAGTATAAGAATGATATCAGTAAGTATGAGAAAATATGAGTGCAAGAGGTGAGTCTTCAAATGCTTCAAGGCTTGTGAAAGGACCCGTCCTAATCCATCTGGACGAAGTCACCAACAACTGGTTCCATGGCGATGATCGACTCCAAATACTGTCTTTAAAATGAGCAAATGCACAGCGGAAAGTTTCTTTCATACCTAAGAATAAACATGCTTTCAAGTGTCAACCAATAGGTTGGTGAGTTCATAAGTTTATCATAAAACAATAAAATTCATCATTTTGATAGACCACAAGATTTAAATGCTGCATGGTACAAATGGGCCCGAATCCTATACCCACATGTAATGTACATGCGATATCATCTTTCTTAAATCTTAGTAACCGTACACATATCTCGTGCACAAAAATAACATACACATAACCTGTGTATAAAATCATTCTCTCGATACATAACATTCATATCAATTGGTGGCAATTATCATGTCCACATAATTCAATGGTGGCAATTATCATATCCACATCATTCAATGGTGGCAATTATCATGTCCACATAATTCAACGGTGGCAATTATAATGTCCACATATTTCAACAATAATCCGCAGAACTTCTGTCTGCATAATATTTCATTCGAGGAATGTTTTGCTTGTGTCTATCTCGTCAAACATTTATAAAAGCATTTCATGTATTCTCAGTTCAAAATATATTTCAAAAGCATTTAATAAAGCAGTTGTAAAAACAGCGCATGTATTCTCAGTCCCAAAAATATAAAGAGTAAAAGGGAGCAAATGAAACTCACGCATATAAATATTGTAAAACAGTTATTAAAACATTGCATGTATTCTCAGCCCAAAAATGTAATGAGTAAAAGGGAGCAAATGAAACTCATGCATATAAATATTGTAAAACAGTTATTAAAACATTGCATGTATTCTCAGCCCAAAAATGTAATGAGTAAAAGGGAGCAAATGAAACTCACCTAATGTATTTTGTGGTAAAAATACATAGAACGACATTGAACAAGCCTTGAATAAGCTATAACTTCTAAACCGTGACTCCATTTTTGATGAATAAGCTGTCAATAGAAAGGTGAGATAGTCAACTTTTTGTTGGTCAGGTCATAATAGGTTCAATCGGATTTTATGGGACCCTAAACGTACCCTAAATTTGCTGGAAAAAAACCAAAAATTTGATTTTTTGTTCTTTTCAGCAAATTTAGGATACGTTTCGGGTCCCGTAATTCCGATTTAACCTATTATGACCTGACCAATGAAAATTTGACTATCTCACCTTTCTATCAACAGCTTATTCATCAAAAATGGATATACGGTTTAGAAGTTATAGCCTTTCAAAAACCGTTTCTCAAGCGCATTGTGCTGCTATCTGTTGTTCATGTTACCAGGGACTATTTGAGATAAAATGAACAAACACGGGGACTTATTTGGGACTCCAAAATGCAAATAAGGACTGATTTTGCAGAAAATAATTGGGAGGGACTATTTGGGATAAAATGAACAAACACAGGGACTATTTTGGTAATTTTGTCTTTAAAAATTAATGATACTTTTAGTATTAATGATAATAATAATACTGATATTAATAATAACTATAAAATTAACCAAATTATTACTAATGATAATATTCTTTAGTAGTAATTCATTAATAATGATACTCATAATGATAATGTTAATACTAATACTTGTATTAATATTAATAATAATACTTACTTTAGTTACTAATACTAATAATCTTTATGATAATAATACTAAATATTAATAATAATACTTAGTAATGATAATATCATTAACAATGACTTATTCACTATAATCATAATACTACTAATACATGATAAATAATAATACTAATAATAATATTAATAACTAAAATTTTTATAATAATAATATTGAGTGTTATTTAATAATACTAATAATTACAAACTAATAATAATCATAATAATCAAATTATGATAAAAGTGATAATAATTATAACAATAATAATATTAACAATAATAATAATATTAATAATAGTGTTTGTATTGAAAACTACCTTCCAAGGAAGCTTTTAAAAAAAAAAGTGCCCCGAACCAGAATCGAACCTGAGACCTCCCGTTCACTCAACACATCCCTAACCATCTATACTAAACTGTTTTTCTGTTAGCATACCAGTTCCATATTTATTTAATCAAAACCCATGTTCTATCTTCTCCTTTACCATCAAGATTCAATCGACCAAATATTAACATCATAAAATCACCATTATCGTCATTCATTATTTTGTGCGACTATCATAATCATCATCTTCTTAAATGTCATCTTATACATACCATGATCCTTTCATGATCATCCTTTTTCATTATTTCATAAAATTACCGTACGTCATATCATTATCATATATTCAATCTTACTTATCATAATCATCATCATCCTAATCTAAACCTAATTTCATCATTACAACTAATCATCTATATCATCCATGAAACCTAGACGATTCGCAGAAACACTAACCTTCCCTGGTTTCGTATATATTAAGTTTGCAACAGATGGGTAGTGGCTTCGGCCCAACAATTTCAAATAGTCTCACAGCCCAACCAAATAGTCCATCTATTAGTTTAGCCCAAGATTAAAAAGAATACAGCTATCCCGTAATTGTAATGGTTTTGAAGTGGAGTTTTAAGAGAGAAACAGATATAACAAAGTATTCGTAGCAGTAGGTGTTGTGGATTGGACGTGGGTTGTATGTACATAAAAACAACAGATAATAGGCTCCGTACTATGGTGGGTTTGTATAACAAAGCAACCCAAACTTCACGGCCCAACTAGAAAAGAAATAAGCTTGGCCCAATCAAGCTTACTAATCCAGTTCGTGTTTTTAAAAAATAAAAGAAAGTGTTGGCTGGGGAATTGTAATTGATGTAGTGCATAAATAAATCAATCAAGTGGATTACTTGTGGTTGGAACGGTATGGTTCATAAAGCTAAAAGGAAATACGTAATCAATCTTCTTTAAACCATATCCTTAGGATTCCTTTTCCATTTGTCTAATTACTTTCATCATCCACTTGCATATAAAATAATATGCTGTAAGAGGAGATACTTTATCCAAGTTGATAAAGCTAACGTTCATCACTCATTTCCAATTGGTTATAAAGCCTGACAGAAAATTAGTAACAAAAGTATTTCATCTTGGGTTCCGTTTTAGAGGTTCATGGTGGGTTACAACAGAAACAAAACGGAAGTAGGAGTATAACAGTAATAGCCATGGAGCATTAGAATAAACCAAGGAAAAATGGCGGTTGTAACGGGTTTAAGGTGGTGATGGAATGAACCAAAGGTGGTTTTCGTGTTGTTCATTGGTGATGGAAGGTGGAGGTGGTGATCGTACACATGATCTAGTGGTGGTGTTTGGTTGTTTATGGTGACCTGAGATGGTTCAAGTGGGTTTATAGCAATCGGTAATAGTGAGAGGTTTGATCATGGTGGTTTAATGAGTTTTGGGTTGATAATAGGTAGAGGTGTTCGATGGTTTGGACAGTCCATGATGGAGTGGAGATCAGGCAGGAACGAATGAAAGTGGTGACGGATTGGCATGGTTTTGGGTGGCGGGTTGTGAGGGTATGGTGCTCGTCAGAGAAGAAAGAAAGGGAAGATAGAAGTGAAATAGTGGCTTGATTGTTTTGTCAAGAATGGATGTGTTATCTCTATATTCAATATGTATGTTATGTATATACATCTAGTTATAGTATAATAAATATTATATATAATAATTATAATATATTACTGATTTATGAATCATGACAAGAATAGTATATAGAATAGAGTAAGATAGATGGAGAGTGAAGTTAAACAGAAAGAAAAAGGAAATAGGTATGTGGATGTTGAGTGATTTAGACATGAAACAGATTCGTACCAATCAAGGAGTAAAACAAAAAGGGATTGATATTTAACAAGAGAAAAATTCGTTCACCTTGATTATTCGTACAGAAGAAACATTTAAATAATTAAAAGAAGTAAAAAGTGATTACAATTGTTAATTGATTTTGGGGTTATCCTTGTGTTTGGAATCTAACTTGTACGATTTTAACAACCCTCTACAGAATATGGAAATTTGCTGGTACCATATATACATAAATAAAGAAATCAGAATCTGAATGAGATATCTATGTCTATATATTTATATTACATATTATATAATAATAATAATAATAATAATAATAATAATAATAATAATAATAATAATAATAATAATAATAATAATAATAATAATAATAATAATAATAATAATAATAATAATTCATTTAATAATAAATAATTCATTTAATAATAAATAATAATAATAATACTAATAATATTAATAATTATGTTAGTAATAATCATAAAAGTAGTGTTGATAATATAAATACAACAATTATATTCAAACTTGTAATTAAATTTATTATATCAACTTTATGTATTATTAATTATGTAATATTTAATATATTATATAATAGATTATATTGAATATTTAGTAATTATACTTCTTATATATATATATATATATATATATATATATATACAATTTGTTGTTCGTGAATCGTCGGGACTGGTCATGGTTAAGTGAATGTATGAACACATTTTAAGATTTTTGAGATTCAACTTAACAAACTTTACTTATCGTGTCGGGAACATATAAAGATTAAAGTTTAAATTTGGTCGGAAATTCCCGGGTCATCACAGTACCTACCCGTTAAAAGAAATTTCATCCCGAAATTTGATCGTGATCATCATGGCTAACCATAAAAATGTTTTCATGACGAATATGAGTTGATAATAGAGTTTTATCATCATTGGGTAGTATAGATAAAACAATTTGATTACGCGAAGAGTATGAGTGAAGCTATCACCAAAGAGTGAAATGAGAAAATAATGTTTCGTCATATCCTTTGACGTAGATATGGTTGATTTCCGGAGTTCAAGGGTTTTGGAGAAAATCTTCGTGATAAAATTTGATTCTTCGGTAATTAAGGAAATTAGGATTCGCTTTGAATGCGATCATTTGTTTTGATTGCTCTGTCGGATATTATTATAAATCCAACCCCTTCGCTTCCTTATCTCCACAATTCATACCTTCTATTCTTTCTCTCTCAATTCACATTTTAAAGTATTCGTCAATATGCTCCATCCAGTACTGATTCTTGATATACTCCTAACTTTCATATCTGTTGATAATGCTAAAAACGAACATATATTTCATAGCATTATTCCTCAAGAAAGACAAGCTTTTAGTTGCAATTGTTCTATTTACAAGTGATATTCGTTTAAATAATAAAAGGTGAAGACAAAAGACAGATTCGACGAATTGAAGACGCAAACGACCAAAAAGCTCAAAAGTACAAAAGACAATCAAAAAGGTTCCAATTATTGATAAGAAACGTCTCGAAATTACAAGAGTACAAGATTCAAAACGCAAAGTACAAAATATAAAATTGTACGCAAGGACGTTCGAAAATCTGGAACCAGGACCAGAGTCAACTCTTAACGCTCGACGCAACGGACTAAAAATTACAAGTTAACTATGTATATAAACATAATATAATATATAATTAATTATATTAATTATATATATATTATATATATATTATAAACCGTCGGTAAACAAAGAGCCAAACTCCTCTGAGCTGTAAAAGTAAACTCCGCGACTCGCGGAGTTTGAAGGCAAAATTGGCCGCGAGTCGCGGAGCCCCAAAATGAAAAACTGCCTATAAAGCCAACCGAATTCTGATCGCAAATATCCATCTTTTTTCTCCTCATTCATACGATATATATATATATATATATATATATATATATATATATATATATATATATAATTTATATTTTAATTTTAATTTTAATTATAATTCTAATAATAAGGGTATGTTAGCGAATATTGTAAGGGTGTAAGTCGAAATTCTGTCCGTGTAACACTACGCTATTTTTAATCATTGTAAGTTATGTTCAACCTTTTTACATTAATGTCTCGTACCTAAGTTATTATTATGCTTATTTAATCCGAAGTAATCATGATGTTGGGCTAATCACTAAAATTGGGTAATTGGGCTTTGTACCATAATTGGGGTTTGGACAAAAGAACGACACTTGTGGAAATTAGACTATGGGCTATTAATGGGCTTTATATTTGTTTAACTAAATGATAGTTTGTTAATGTTAATATAAAGATTTACAATTGGGCGTCCCTATAAATTACCATATACACTCGATCGGACACGATGGGCGGGGTATTTATATGTACGAATAATCGTTCATTTAACCGGACACGGGAATGGATTAATAGCCACTAGAATAATTAAAACAGGGGTGAAATTACATTCAAGGGTAATTGGTGTAATTGCTAACAAAGTAGTAAAACCTTGGTTTACACGCAGTTGATAACCTGGTGTATTCATTAAACAAAGTATTAAAACCTTGTTACAATTCGAATCCCCAATTAGTTGGAATATTTAACTTCGGGTATAAGGATAATTTGACGAGGACACTCGCACTTTATATTTATGACTGATGGACTGTTATGGACAAAAACCAGACGGACATATTAAATAATCCAGGATAAAGGACAATTAACCCATGGGCATAAAACTAAAATCAACACGTCAAACATCATGATTACGGAAGTTTAAATAAGCATAATTCTTTTATTTCATATTTAATTTCCTTTATTTTATATTTAATTGCACTTCTAATTATCGCATTTTTATTGTTATTGTATTTAATTGCACTTTTAATTATCGTACTTTTTAATTATCGCAAGTTTATTTTATCGCACTTTTATTATTCGCAATTTCATTTATCGTTATTTACTTCACGCTTTAAATTAAGTCTTTTATTTATTTAATATTTTACATTTGGTTTTAACTGCGACTAAAGTTTTAAAATCGACAAACCGGTCATTAAACGGTAAAAACCCCCCTTTATAATAATAATATTACTTATATATATATTTGTATTTTTATAAAAGTAAACTAATATAGCGTTGAGCTTTGTTTAAAAAAGATTCCCTGTGGAACGAACCGGACTTACTAAAAACTACACTACTGTACGATTAGGTACACTGCCTATAAGTGTTGTAGCAAGGTTTAAGTATATTCATTCTATAAATAAATAAATATCTTGTGTAAAATTGTAGCATATTTAATAGTTTTTCCTAGTAAAATATAAACTATTTCGTATACCTTAGCTTTGACATCAAGTATTTTTGGCGCCGCTGCCGGGGAACCTCTTAAACGCCGGAAGCGCAACGCTAATATTAAAAAAAAAAAGAGATTTTTAGTTAACTTTTATTAAAATTCGTTTTTGTAAAAATACGTTTTAATTATTCAAAAATATAAAAAGAAAAACAAAAATATAAGTATTTTTAAGATTTTGTTAAATATTTAAGTTTTATAAGTTTCTTTATTTTTATTTTAGTTTATAAAAATATAAGTTTTATTTAAATATCTTTTATTTATTTAAAAACAGAAAACAGAAAATAAAAAAAATAAATAAAGAAAAACGCGTCGAATTTAATAAGCTGTCATCTGAATTTCTGAACCCCGCGACTCGCGGAGTTTTCTGCATTAATTACCGCGACTCGCGGAGCTGCTCTGACACGCGAACAGGAAGCCCTAATCCTGCATTTATTACGGATTATTATTAATTATTATTATTATTAACCCTAATTATTATTATTATTATAATTAAGTTTATTTTTAATTTAAGTTTTATTTATTTTATATTTTGTTTAATTAGTTTAATTAAATTGTAAAATTAATAGTTTTATTAAATAAATAATATAAAAATAATATTTTTATAAAAATTGTAATTTTTACAACTTTTTGTATATTTTTATATTTTGTCCCTTTTTAATTGTTTTAGCGTAATGTTTGTATTTTTAGCTCATATTTAGTTTTAAACTTAGATTTTGCCATAGTTATTTTTACTTCTAGATTTTTAGGCAAAGCCGTAGAATTCCTTAAGTGCTTTTTCTTTAGACTAAGATTTAGGTGCTTTAGAATTTTGCGACACCTTTTTAAGTTTTAGTTTCTTTTTAAGTTATTTCCATTTGGGATTTAGTTTTTCCTGTAAGCTTTAATATTTTTAGACACCTTTTACTATGTATCAATTATCATTCCAATTAGTAATTTCAATTTGCGATTATAATTTTAAGTTAGTTGTAGTAATAAGGTTAGGTTAGTCAAGTATTTTTAAGTTTATAAGTTTCTTTTATTTTCCCGTCACCTTTTATTTTTCAACCATTTTTCTTTTTCGACCTTTTTCGACGAACTCTTTTTCTTTCTTATTTCTCGCTATTCTAGTTTTAGGACATAGATTTTTATTCTACTTCTTATCTAAATTTCTTAAAATTACGAAAATTTATTTTAAGTGGTTAAATTAATAGACATCAAAATTTTCTGGTTCGTAGTAATAGTTGGATTTGTACGTGGACCGGATTATTGGAGCCAAACAGTCCTCAATTATATTGAGACCAAACGAATCCTGCCCCTCTGCTGCATCTTTTGGCTATTCAAAACGTGGGCAAAATCAGAAAAGTCTATTAATTGGATAACTTATTATAATTTTTCTTTCCTTTTTAAAACTAATAGGATATTCAGTGAATGCACCGAGCAAGACGATCACCACCTTTTGTACGTTCACCACCTGTAACTAGATCAAGACATTTAGCAAATATAACCGTCGTTGATTTTTCTTTAGAATCGTCATCCAGTCAACCAAGTACTTCAGTTCAAATTTCCGATAATCCATTTTTTGAACCCGACCTCACAATTGAGAATCCGGAGAATATTCAGGAACGGTTCGTAGATCCTGAACCACTAAACTTTCCACCGGAACCACCAATCATTCAAACAGAGATTGTTGAGGAACGAACCATTAAATCAGAATCATCTAGTGATACCGATTCAACAAATTCAATTATGGAGAATCTGGAACCTTTAAGTATGGAAGACCGAATGAGAGCTAAACGCACTGGCCAAGGTCACGCAATTACTCATCCAGACATTAATGCGCCAGATTATGAAATCAAAGGACAAATTCTACACATGGTGACTAATCAATGCCAATTTAGTGGTGCGCCGAAGGAAGATCCAAATGAACATCTACGTACCTTTAATAGGATCTGCACACTATTTAAAATCCGAGAAGTGGAGGATGAACAGATATATCTCATGTTATTTCCCTGGACTTTAAAGGGAGAAGCCAAAGATTGGTTGGAATCGTTACCTGAAGGGGCGATCGATACATGGGATGTTTTAGTTGACAAATTTCTTAAACAATTCTTTCCTGCATCTAAAGCCGTAAGACTTCAATCAGAAATTGTTACGTTTACACAGAAGCCGAATGAAACTCTATATGAGGCATGGACAAGATATGGAAAGTTGTTAAGAGGATGTCCGCAACATGGTTTAGACACCTGTCAAATAGTACAAATATTCTACCAAGGATGCGACATCACTACAAGGAAAGACATAGATATAGCAGCTGGTGGTTCTATTATGAAGAAAACCGAAACTGATGCTTACAAAATTATTGATAACACTGCTTCCCACTCACATGAGTGGCACCAAGAAAAAGATATCATTAGATCATCTAAAGCAGCTAGAGCCGATTCTAGCCATGACTTAGATTCCATTTCCGCAAAGATAGATGCTGTGGAGAGACGAATGGAAAAGATGACTAAGGATATTCACTCAATACGAATTAGTTGTGAGCAGTGTGGAGGACCACATTTGACAAAAGATTGTCTCAGTATTGAATTAACAATGGAACAAAGAGAGAATATTTCATACATAAACCAAAGGCCTGGAAATAATTATCAGAATAATTATCAACCGCCAAGACCGATTTATAATCAAAACCAGAATTATAACCGAAATATTCCATACAACAACCAACAAGGTCCTAGCAATCAACAAGTATCCAATAATACTTACAATCAGCAAAGACCAAATTTTCAAAACAAACCACCGCAACAAACCGATGATAAAAAGCCGAATTTAGAAGATATGATGACAAAGCTAGTTGAAACTCAAACACAGTTTTTCACATCTCAGAAACAAACTAATGAACAAAATGCTCAAGCATTTAGAAATCAACAAGCTTCTATTCAAAATCTGGAACAAGAAGTAAGTAACCTAGCAAGATTAATCGGTGAAAGAAAACCGGGAAGTCTACCTAGTGATACAAACGCTAACCCCCGAAATGAAACAGCTAAAGCCATTACCACAAGAAGTGGTACAACACTTAAACCACCTGAAATACCTGTAACTTCTGATGAAACTACTCCTACTCCACAAGAACCACAACCTGATCAAGATAAGGAAAAAGAACCGGTAGTTGAAAAGATTAATGAAGATAACACAGCTAAGGCTAAACCTTATGTTAAACCATATCAACCACCACTTCCTTATCCGAGTAAAATGAAGAAAGAAAAACTTGAAGCCGAGCAATCCAAATTCTTGGATATGTTTAAACAGATAAATGTAAATCTTCCTTTCATTGATGTGATTTCAGGAATGCCTAGATATGCTAAATTCTTGAAAGATCTAATCTCAAATAGAAAGAAAATGGAAGAACTCTCGGCTGTTACTATGAATGCTAATTGTTCAGCAGTGCTGTTGAATAAGATTCCAGAAAAACTATCTGATCCAGGAAGTTTCACAATTCCATGTTTTCTGGGTAGTCTTAGTTCAATAGAAGCATTGGCAGACTTAGGTGCTAGTATAAATCTAATGCCGTATTCACTATACGCTAAACTAGACCTTGGAGAATTGAAACCAACAAGAATAAGCATACAACTAGCCGATAGATCAATAAAATATCCTAGAGGGATAATGGAGAACATGCTAGTTAAAGTTGGTACTTTAGTATTTCCAGTAGATTTTGTTGTTTTGGACATGGAAGAAGATTCTCAAGTTCCTCTCATATTAGGAAGACCATTCTTAAACACGGCTAAAGCAATGATAGACGTGTTCGGTAAGAAACTGACCTTAAGTATAGAGAATGAGAGTGTTACCTTTTCAGTTGATAGAGCAATGCAACAACCACAATCTGCAGATGATACATGTTATTATATTCAAACTATAGATGCACATGCAGAATTATTAGAAGAATTTCCAGAATTACAAGGAACAGGAGAATGTTCTTTAGGAGAAGGTAATGAACCAATTGATGAAGCTGAAATGTTAGCTACACTTATAGCTAATGGATATGAACCAACAACAGAAGAAATTCAAATGCTAAAAGAAGAGACAGATATCGATACAAATCATCGATAAAAGAACCTCCGAAATTAGAGTTAAAGCCACTTCCAAACCATTTGGAATACGCTTATTTACATGGTGAATCTGAATTACCTGTAATAATATCGTCTTCTCTTACTGAAAATGAGAAATCACAACTCATTTCTGTGTTGAAGGCTCATAAACCAGCCATTGCATGGAAGATTCATGATATTAAAGGAATAAGTCCTTCGTATTGCACACATAAAATCCTTATGGAAGAAGGTCATAAAACGTATGTGCAACGCCAACGAAGACTAAATCTTAATATGCAAGATGTAGTTAAGAAAGAGATTATTAAACTGCTAAATGCAGGTTTAATTTATCCAATTTCTGATAGTCCATGGGTAAGCCCAGTTCAATGCGTGCCTAAGAAGGGTGGCATGACTGTCATTACAAATGAGAAAAATGAGCTTATTCCTACTAGGACTGTAACAGGATGGCGTGTATGTATTGATTATAGAAAATTAAATGACGCCACCAGAAAAGATCACTTTCCCTTACCTTTTATTGATCAAATGTTGGAAAGACTAGCCGGAAATAGTAATTATTGTTTTCTAGATGGATTTTTCGGATATTTTCAAATTCCAATAGCACCCGAAGACCAAGAGAAAACCACATTCACGTGCCCTTATGGTACTTTTGCTTACAAACTCATGCCATTTGGACTTTGCAACGCCCCTGCAACCTTTCAAAGGTGCATGATGGCGATTTTTCACGACATGATAGAAGAATGCATGGAAGTTTTCATGGATGACTTTTCAGTCTTCGGTGATACATTTGAATCATGTCTAGTTAATCTGGAACGAATGCTTCTTAGATGCGAACAATCAAATCTAGTACTTAATTGGGAGAAATGCCATTTCATGGTTAAAGAAGGCATCGTTCTTGGACATAAAATTTCAAAAGAAGGAATTGAAGTGGATAGAGCTAAAGTAGATGTAATTGCTAAATTTCCACATCCCACCAATGTTAGAGGAGTTAGGAGTTTTCTAGGGCATGCCGGTTTTTACCGACGTTTCATAAAAGATTTTTCTAAAATTGCCACTCCTATGAATAAACTCCTAGAAAAGGATGCGCCATTCATCTTTTCAGATGAGTGTATCAAATCTTTTAATATTCTTAAAGAAAAACTCACTAATGCACCGATCATGATAACGCCAAATTTGAATCTACCATTTGAACTAATGTGCGATGCAAGTGATTTTGCAATGGGAGCCGTTTTAGGACAAAGGATTGAAAAACGATTTCAACCTATATATTATGCTAGTAAGACGTTACAAGGAGCACAAACAAACTATACAACTACTGAAAAAGAACTCCTTGCTATTGTCTTTGCATTTGACAAATTTCGATCATATCTCGTTCTAGCAAAAACGGTGGTCTATACCGACCATTCTGCTCTTAGATACCTATTTTCAAAACAAGATGCTAAACCAAGATTAATCCGTTGGATCTTACTCTTACAAGAGTTTGATATTGAAATCCGAGATAAAAGAGGAGCAGAAAATCTCGCCGCTGATCATCTTTCTCGTCTTGAAAATCCTGAGTTAGAAGTTCTAAATGAATCGGCCATACAAGACAACTTTCCTGATGAATATCTATTGAAGATAGATTATAATGAAATCCCATGGTTTGCAGACTATGCAAACTACTTAGTTTGTGGATTCCTTGAAAAAGGATTATCGTACCAAAGACGAAAGAAATTCTTCAGTGATATAAAACACTATTTCTGGGAAGATCCACATCTGTTTAAAAGTTGTCCCGATGGAATAATACGCCGATGTGTATTTGGAGATGAAGCTAGTAAAATATTAAACCATTGTCACACAGGACCAACAGGAGGGCATTATAGGCCTCAACTAACAGCAAGAAAAGTTTATGAAGCTGGATTCTATTGGCCTACAATTTACAAAGACGCACACCTTCTTTGCAAATCCTGTGATGCATGTCAAAGGGCCGGAAAAATAAGTCAACGTGATGAAATGCCACAAAATGTCATCCAAGTATGTGAAGTATTTGACATTTGGGGTATTGACTTTATGGGTCCATTTCCAAAATCTCATAATAATCTATATATACTCGTAGCCATTGATTATGTATCTAAATGGGCGGAAGCACAAGCTCTCCCAACTAACGATGCACGAGTTGTAGTCAACTTTTTAAAACGTCTTTTTGCAAGGTTTGGAACACCGAAAGCTTTAATAAGTGATCGGGGTACTCATTTCTGTAATAATCAACTTGAGAAAGTTCTTAAAAGATATGGAGTAACTCATAAAATCTCCACCGCATATCATCCACAAACAAGTGGACAAGTTGAAAATACCAACCGAGCTTTAAAACGTATTCTAGAGAAAACCGTAGGATCAAATCCGAAGGAATGGTCCATTAAATTGGAGGATGCACTCTGGGCTTTTAGAACAGCCTACAAAACTTCAATTGGAACCACACCTTTTAGACTTGTTTATGGAAAAGCATGTCCTCTTCCAGTAGAAATTGAACACAAAGCATTTTGGGCTTTGAAGACATGTAATCTTGATTTACATGAAGCCGGACGTCTACGATTAAGTCAACTAAACGAATTAGAAGAATTAAGACATGAAGCATACGATAATTCGTTAATCTATAAAGAAAGAACGAAGAAATGGCATGATAAAAGAATCAGAAGTTCAAAAGAATTTAAAGAAGGAGACAGAGTTCTTCTTTTCAATTCACGATTCAAGCTATTTCCTGGAAAATTGAAATCAAGATGGTCTGGACCATTCATAGTCAAAAGAGTTTTCCCATACGGAACGATAGAATTAATAAATTCAAAAGGGATTGAATTTAAAGTTAATGGTCACAGAGTTAAACATTACATACATGGTCCGATGGAAGTCGACAACGAAGTTAATCACAATTTCGACACCACAGCTAACTAAGTGTGGGGAGAATCAAGTCTTTAAAGGATAATATGTATTTCTGTTAGAGTTAGATTGTCTGTTTTCGTGTAGTTCTCGAAAATGGAACCTGAATGGTCTTTCCCTAGCAGACCCTAAAGAACTAGTCTTCTCCCCCCATTCTAAATTTTTATTTTTTTTAGGTTTTTACGAAATGAAGACTGCCTGTGAACTAAACCATGGTCTAATGCTACACACTTTGATCACTAAACGTAATAATGACATACTACCGAGTGAAATAGTATCAGTAATCAGAGAAAGAATGGACGGAGTTAGAAAAGAATCCAGATGCGAAGATAATAAGTTACAATTTGGTAAAGGAAAATCAAAATCCGCAGCGAAAAGAAGAGCACGACACCTAGAACGATGTCACAAATGCGGAAAATGGTCACATGGAGGTAAATGTTCAAATAATCAAACCTATTCAAATACCGAATTTGTTACTTTATGCAGAGACGGACCGTTCATATGTTTAGAAGAAAAGACACTGAATGCTCGAGGTTACGCCTATGTAGATATGGAAAACCAATTAAACCGACTATCTTATGAATGGGATAGATCATATAACTAAGAAATGTATTTCACAGGTATGTCTGTACAGTTTTTATTTTTATTTTTATTTTTAACCTTTTGATAATAAACGCTAATTTGTTCGCTAAAAAGTATTAAATTGGTATTAAATAAAATTAGGTTTGGCGACCGAAATTATTGATATCATTCAAAAATTTATTACATCACTGCGAAATTTAACGTTTATTCTTAAGGTATAAATATCTTTAATCAATCAACCCAAAATATTTCAAAAATTCGTCATGAGTTAAATTAGGTCTTGGAACCGAAATTACTTTACCGAAAAGAGGGGCGCATATTTTTGATAATATTTGATTGATTAAATTGGGATAAAAAGACAAAAAGAATTTTAATTTTATTTTTACCATGTTTTTAAAATTAATATTTAAATCTTAAATTAATATTATAAACTTTGTAAAAACAATATTTTTAAAATTGTAAATATTTGAAAAATTAATATAAGTTTGGTATGAATTTATAATATGAATTTTTAAATTAAGTTTGGTGTGAATTTTTAAAATATGAATTTTTAATTTTATGCATTTCAAATTTTAAGTTTGGTGTGAAATTTTAATATTAATTTTGAATTTTATATTTAAGTTGTGTGAATTTAAAAACAAAAATTTACTTTATCTCATTAAGTTAAAAATATGATTTTTAAAATTCGTCGTAAGTTGAAGACTAGGTCTTTGAACCGAAATTGCTTTACCCGAGAAAGGGACGAGAACTTTTATTATCATTATTTTTAATCTTATTGAATTAAAGTATGCCAAAAACATTAAAAAAACAAAAAAATCTTAGCTTTTAAAACAATCGCTACAAAAAGACAAATTTTAAAATTTTGTCGAAGGACGGACTAGGACATCAATCTGAAACGACCTCGTCCAAAATAACAAAGGAAACAAAATTTTAAAATTAAGTACTTAATTGTTTTATAAGTTATTGATTATAAAAAAAAAAATATATATATATATATATATATATCAAACTCCGCGACTCGCGGAGTTTGAAGGGTTATTCACCGCGTGTCGCGGAGGAGTCGGATTACAGAAAAAAAATAAAGAGCTGCAACAGCTCAGTTTCACTCCCCACAACAGAAAATAAACTGCGAAAATCCACGAAAATACCCGAGAAAAAACCCCCAAAATTACAATTTTTAACCGTTAATCATCAAATCTTTTGCTAAAATCATGTTTAGAAGGATGCTATCTAGGAATTACTCAAGAAAAATGGTAAATTTCTACACCTAAACACCATTTAATTCGAAATTTTGTGTTCTTGAGCAATTTTTTTTCCCAATTTGATTTTGATGCTTTTTAGTGTAATTATGCTTAAATTGTTTATGTATTATGCTTGTATAACCTAGATTGATGCTGTTTAACATGATTAGAAGCCTTAAACTTCAATTTTTGAGTAATCTAGGGTTTGTGTTCTTGAGCAAATTTGGGGCTTTTTGATATAAACAGGTTATGGCCGATTTTTGTCATGAATTGTTGCTAAATTAAGTAGTGTAACATGTCTAGGTAGTTAAATGATCTAAACTTTGAGCCTAAACATGATTTTGAGAATTAAAGTGGACTTTTTCAAGTCTAAAATTCATGAACTTGATTTTTGAAAAATAATGCCATTTGAGACTTGTTTAATTGCTAGTAATGATTATTTTGACATGTTATTTGAGTTGAATGATTATGAACTAGCCGAACATTTTCGTATATGCTTATTTGAAAAAGTGTAGATTTGATGAAAATATGAAAATGAGCTTAAGTTTGATATAAATTGATAATGTCATTGTAATTATTTTGATGATTTTGCTGACACTAATGCATATTTGGATGCACAAAATTTGTGTTTGATGTGTTTTGCAGACTGAAAGGGGTGAATCTTCATCCCAAGCCCATAATGCTCCTGCTGAGAATGCGGAACAACAGGAGGTGGATAACTACTACAAGCAGGATATACCTCATCCAGTCATGACCTTTTCTGATATGCACTTGGAAGAGTTGCACCCGAACCTGAGATTTGACAGACTTTGGATAGATTATCCAAAATATCAAAGGGGTTTGCATACTCTTCATTCTAAGGTTGTTGAGGTACCGAGGGTCATAGAATGGGGACCCTTAGAAGATGTAGAATTGGCCGGGCCAATTAGGGAATTACTTGTATAGAGGTATGGTAATTCTACTTTTAATGACTGGGTACATTTATTCACCATGCGTAGACCTGTATATAAAGTATGGTGTGAAGAATTGTTATGTAGTATAGAGTTGAATGATCGGGTAGCTAGTTTAACCGATCGTTCTTTTATTAGATTTTTGTTAGGCGGTTCGATGCGCCACATGTCTTTACTGGACATGGCTCAGGCTTTACGTATATATACGCCTGAGGAGTTAGCATCTGCCGATTGTAGAGGATTGATACTAAACGGTAGAAAGATAGATGAAAATTTTGATACACACGGTGTGTGGAGTCAAATGACAAGCCATCACCGTTTCAAAGGGGGAAATTACTCTTATTTGGATATAGATAGAGCCGAATTAAGAGTAATTCATAGGTTTTTAGCTAATTCGATTACACAAAGGGGTAAGAACAAGGAAAAAGTAAATGAACAGGATTTGTTTTACCATATATGTATTCGAGACCCACAAAGCGCTGTAAGTATACCGTATTGTGTGGGTTATTATTTATCAGCCATGGTTCGGGGGATGCGACCGCATAGCATAATAGGAGGTGGTATTTTTATTACTTTGATTGGTGAATATCTCGGTGTGGATATAAGTCGGGGGGGATTATTAGTAGAAGAACCAGAACCCCGCGATACTATAGGTTTAAATGTATACCATGGTGTGAAAGTTTTGAAGAGGCGAAATAACGCCGCAGTACGATACCATGGTAGACATCCACAGGTGGAGAGAAACCAACAGCAAGGTAATGTAGGAGGGGGGAATGAGATGCAAGAAATGCAAAGGTTTATAGCTTCTCAGGAATACGAAAATGCTAGACAGAGAGCATTTGAAGATTGGCAAGTTCATCAGAACCAAATCATAGCTCATTGCCAACATATAGGTAGAAACTATATTCCTACACCGAAACCCATCTTCCCTCCTTGGTGTATAGAGATGCAGCCACCATATCCTACGTATAACCCTGCCGAAGCATTCTATAGCACCTATGGTTATGCCTGGAACCCCTATTGGTACCAGTATCATCCCTAGTATACTTAGTTTTATTATTTTTTTTGTAATTTGTAATTATTGATACGTTTAATGCTTTTGTTAATATTGTAATCATTTTTATAATTGTCTAACTTTTATTCTTAGATTTTAATAATTTTTGAATTTGGGGTAATATACCAAACTTCAAAAATATTTATATGTGTTTGCAGTTTATCTTATGTACACAACAGGGTAAAACAACGCATTTTCAAAGACTGGCATTAAGTTCAGCAAAAGCAACTAATTTTGACGACAAGAAGCAAAATATATGTGAAATAACAACAAGACGGAATGAACAAATGATGTACACCATTTATCATTCAGCAAACAAACGCCAATATATTTGGAAACTTTGGTAAAATTTAATCATTTTCACACAAATCACCCTCAATAATTTAAATAGTTACTGATTTCTTGCAAATGAGGGCATTGCAAGATCTTAAGTGTGGGAAGGGGTTAAATTCTTTCGGATTTTAAAATTTTTTACTTTATACACTTGGTTACCATTAAAAATACTAGTAAAGCAGTAGTTGTATTAGAATCTAGTGCTCTCTGATAATAAAGAACAGCCCTAGTCTTATATACTGACTACCCAATTCTAGTAAAATTTTTCAAAATTTTCAATTAAATGAACTCAAAATCATGTTTATACATATTTATGAACGATAAAACTAGGTTTTAACACCGAAATTATTGTTACCTCGGAAAGGACATAAATTGAGAAACAAACTAAAATATTAAAATTCATTTAAAATGGAATAGAGGACGATAAAAAGGAAAATAAAAGCCAAGTGTGAGAAAATTTACCAAGTTATCTTAAACATATGTCACATATATCTGTAACAAATAACTGAAAATACTTTTGCTTTGGACTAAACTAAACTGTTTTACCCGATGAAAGAAAAGAAGAGATGGATCTACACGATGAATCAATTCCATCATTAAAAGGAAGTAAAGTCTTCCGAAAAAGAAACGCGCTTCTTGATTTAGGTCATGAAGTTGTCGTCTAGACCAGCTGTAGGTTGACGAAAAATCTAGAAAAGTCATCACTAAAATCAGCAGGAAATCCACGGACCTCAGCATTAAACAGGGTCGCCAAGTGGTCAGATTTATCCTAACCATGAGAAGGATTTATCTCGTACAATGGGGGGGCGCCATGCAAATTAGCTGGATAAGACTAATGAATCAGATCCCCAGAAAGGATAATCTCCTTAAAGATTAAAAATCAGCTTTTAAGACTGATATTACTCAATCCTAGAGATTGACCTTAAAGATTGAGAATTACAAACTCATGGAATTCAATGATATCTAAACTCGAGCTTGAACGAGAAAATATTTTGATCAAAATTACAAACCGATTTGTTTTCTGAAAACCCTATTTTCAATGCGTTCATTACCATTGAACGTAAAATCCTAGGAATTCACCTGGAATTCATTAGGTCACCTGAACCAAATTGGGTGTCAACCGTAAGAACGGTGGTTGCATAGTGGTCAAAGACAGGACCTTGTGCCATACCGAAAAATCATAAGGGTGAGCTTTACTATTGCTCCTACCAAGGATAGTAATTGCGTCTGACACGTTATAGACCATAATTAAAAGCATGTCAGGGGACATTGCCTTAACAGTTGCTTGTTCAACGCTTTCCTTTACAACCGGACGGTAGTTTACCGAAAGGTAATATACGGGACAAGTAAACTGGACGTGTTGCTTTCCAAATCCAAGGTTAGCAAGTGGGTGACACAAAACCGCAAGTTTTGAGCTAAAATTTTCAAATCTGAAACCCACCAAACCCACAAAAATATTTTGCAAACACCGGTAAAGGGTTATTCCGGAAAACTTATCTAGGGTAAAAACTAGATTTAATTTTCAAAAGATCAAATGTTTTCATAAAGATCCAATTTCCTTAATGGATCTAAATTTTTATAGTCATGTGGGACTGTAAACCATATCGTTACTACCATTGTTTATACCGCCGTATAGAAAATCACTGATGTACAAAGTGTGAAGAATAAAGAAGTGATTCTAGTATTTCAAGACGATATTGCTTGAGGACAAGCAACGCTCAAGTGTGGGAATATTTGATAATGCTAAAAACGAACATATATTTCATAGCATTATTCCTCAAGAAAGACAAGCTTTTAGTTGCAATTGTTCTATTTACAAGTGATATTCGTTTAAATAATAAAAGGTGAAGACAAAAGACAGATTCGACGAATTGAAGACGCAAACGACCAAAAAGCTCAAAAGTACAAAAGACAATAAAAAAGGTTCCAATTATTGATAAGAAACGTCTCGAAATTACAAGAGTACAAGATTCAAAACGCAAAGTACAAAATATAAAATTGTACGCAAGGACGTTCGAAAATCCGGAACCAGGACCAGAGTCAACTCTTAACGCTCGACGCAACGGACTAAAATTACAAGTTAACTATGTATATAAATATAATATAATATATAATTAATTATATTAATTATATATATATTATATATATATTATAAACCGTCGGTAAACAAAGAGCCAAACTCCTCTGAGCTGTAAAAGTAAACTCCGCGACTCGCGGAGTTTGAAGGTAAAATTGGCCGCGAGTCGCGGAGCCCCAAAATGAAAAACTGCCTATAAAGCCAACCGAATTCTGATCGCAAATATCCATCTTTTTTCTCCTCATTCATACGATATATATATATATATATATATATATATATATATATATATAATTTATATTTTAATTTTAATTTTAATTATAATTCTAATAATAAGGGTATGTTAGCGAATATTGTAAGGGTGTAAGTCGAAATTCTGTCCGTGTAACACTATGCTATTTTTAATCATTGTAAGTTATGTTCAACCTTTTTACATTAATGTCTCGTAGCTAAGTTATTATTATGCTTATTTAATCCGAAGTAATCATGATGTTGGGCTAATCACTAAAATTGGGTAATTGGGCTTTGTACCATAATTGGGGTTTGGACAAAAGAACGACACTTGTGGAAATTAGACTATGGGCTATTAATGGGCTTTATATTTGTTTAACTAAATGATAGTTTGTTAATGTTAATATAAAGATTTACAATTGGGCGTCCCTATAAATTACCATATACACTCGATCGGACACGATGGGCGGGGTATTTATATGTACGAATAATCGTTCATTTAACCGGACACGGGAATGGATTAATAGCCACTAGAATAATTAAAACAGGGGTGAAATTACATTCAAGGGTAATTGGTGTAATTGCTAACAAAGTAGTAAAACCTTGGTTACACGCAGTTGATAACCTGGTGTATTCATTAAACAAAGTATTAAAACCTTGTTACAATTCGAATCCCCAATTAGTTGGAATATTTAACTTCGGGTATAAGGATAATTTGACGAGGACACTCGCACTTTATATTTATGACTGATGGACTGTTATGGACAAAAACCAGACGGACATATTAAATAATCCAGGACAAAGGACAATTAACCCATGGGCATAAAACTAAAATCAACACGTCAAACATCATGATTACGGAAGTTTAAATAAGCATAATTCTTTTATTTCATATTTAATTTCCTTTATTTTATATTTAATTGCACTTCTAATTATCGCATTTTTATTGTTATTGTATTTAATTGCACTTTTAATTATCGTACTTTTTAATTATCGCAAGTTTATTTTATCGCACTTTTATTATTCGCAATTTCATTTATCGTTATTTACTTCACGCTTTAAATTAAGTCTTTTATTTATTTAATATTTTACATTTGGTTTTAACTGCGACTAAAGTTTTAAAATCGACAAACCGGTCATTAAACGGTAAAAACCCCCCTTTATAATAACAATATTACTTATATATATATTTGTATTTTTATAAAAGTAAACTAATATAGCGTTGAGCTTTGTTTAAAAAAGATTCCCTGTGGAACGAACCGGACTTACTAAAAACTACACTACTGTACGATTAGGTACACTGCCTATAAGTGTTGTAGCAAGGTTTAAGTATATCCATTCTATAAATAAATAAATATCTTGTGTAAAATTGTAGCATATTTAATAGTTTTTCCTAGTAAAATATAAACTATTTCGTATACCTTAGCTTTGACATCAAGTATTTTTGGCGCCGCTGCCGGGGAACCTCTTAAACGCCGGAAGCGCAACGCTAATATTAAAAAAAAAAAAAAAAGATTTTTAGTTAACTTTTATTAAAATTCGTTTTTGTAAAAATACGTTTTAATTATTCAAAAATATAAAAAGAAAAACAAAAATATAAGTATTTTTAAGATTTTGTTAAATATTTAAGTTTTATAAGTTTCTTTATTTTTATTTTAGTTTATAAAAATATAAGTTTTATTTAAATATCTTTTATTTATTTAAAAACAGAAAACAGAAAATAAAAAAAAATAAATAAAGAAAAACGCGTCGAATTTAATAAGCTGTCATCTGAATTTCTGAACCCCGCGACTCGCGGGGTTTTCTGCATTAATTACCGCGACTCACGGAGCTGCTCTGACACGCGAACAGGAAGCCCTAATCCTGCATTTATTACGGATTATTATTAATTATTATTATTATTAACCCTAATTATTATTATTATTATAATTAAGTTTATTTTTAATTTAAGTTTTATTTATTTTATATTTTGTTTAATTAGTTTAATTAAATTGTAAAATTAATAGTTTTATTAAATAAATAATATAAAAATAATATTTTTATAAAAATTGTAATTTTTACAACTTTTTGTATATTTTTATATTTTGTCCCTTTTTAATTGTTTTAGCGTAATATTTGTATTTTTAGCTCATATTTAGTTTTAAACTTAGATTTTGCCATAGTTATTTTTACTTCTAGATTTTTAGGCAAAGCCGTAGAATTCCTTAAGTGCTTTTTCTTTAGACTAAGATTTAGTGCTTTAGAATTTTGCGACACCTTTTTAAGTTTTAGTTTCTTTTTAAGTTATTTCCATTTGGGATTTAGTTTTTCCTGTAAGCTTTAATATTTTTAGACACCTTTTACTATGTATCAATTATCATTCCAATTAGTAATTTCAATTTGCGATTATAATTTTAAGTTAGTTGTAGTAATAAAGTTAGGTTAGTCAAGTATTTTTAAGTTTATAAGTTTCTTTTATTTTCCCGTCACCTTTTATTTTTCAACCATTTTTCTTTTTCGACCTTTTTCGACGAACTCTTTTTCTTTCTTATTTCTCGCTATTCTAGTTTTAGGACATAGATTTTTATTCTACTTCTTATCTAAATTTCTTAAAATTACGAAAATTTATTTTAAGTGGTTAAATTAATAGACATCAAAATTTTCTGGTTCGTAGTAATAGTTGGATTTGTACGTGGACCGGGTTATTGGAGCCAAACAGTCCTCAATTATATTGAGACCAAACGAATCCTGCCCCTCTGCTGCATCTTTTGGCTATTCGAAACGTGGGCAAAATCAGAAAAGTCTATTAATTGGATAACTTATTATAATTTTTCTTTCCTTTTTAAAACTAATAGGATATTCAGTGAATGCACCGAGCAAGACGATCACCACCTTTTGTACGTTCACCACCTGTAACTAGATCAAGACATTTAGCAAATATAACCGTCGTTGATTTTTCTTTAGAATCGTCATCCAGTCAACCAAGTACTTCAGTTCAAATTTCCGATAATCCATTTTTTGAACCCGACCTCACAATTGAGAATCCGGAGAATATTCAGGAACGGTTCGTAGATCCTGAACCACTAAACTTTCCTCCGGAACCACCAATCATTCAAACAGAGATTGTTGAGGAACAAACCATTAAATCAGAATCATCTAGTGATACCGATTCAACAAATTCAATTATGGAGAATCTGGAACTTTTAAGTATGGAAGACCGAATGAGAGCTAAACACACTGGCCAAGGTCACGCAATTACTCATCCAGACATTAATGCGCCAGATTATGAAATCAAAGGACAATATCTACACATGGTGACTAATCAATGCCAATTTAGTGGTGCGCCGAAGGAAGATCCAAATGAACATCTACGTACCTTTAATAGGATCTGCACACTATTTAAAATCCGAGAAGTGGAGGATGAACAGATATATCTCATGTTATTTCCCTGGACTTTAAAGGGAGAAGCCAAAGATTGGTTGGAATCGTTACCTGAAGGGGCGATCGATACATGGGATGTTTTAGTTGACAAATTTCTTAAACAATTCTTTCCTGCATCTAAAGCCGTAAGACTTCAATCAGAAATTGTTACGTTTACACAGAAGCCGAATGAAACTCTATATGAGGAATGGACAAGATATGGAAAGTTGTTAAGAGGATGTCCGCAACATGGTTTAGACACCTGTCAAATAGTACAAATATTCTACCAAGGATGCGACATCACTACAAGGAAAGACATAGATATAGCAGCTGGTGGTTCTATTATGAAGAAAACCGAAACTGATGCTTACAAAATTATTGATAACACTGCTTCCCACTCACATGAGTGGCACCAAGAAAAAGATATCATTAGATCATCTAAAGCAGCTAGAGCTGATTCTAGCCATGACTTAGATTCCATTTCCGCAAAGATAGATGCTGTGGAGAGACGAATGGAAAAGATGACTAAGGATATTCACTCAATACGAATTAGTTGTGAGCAGTGTGGAGGACCACATTTGACAAAAGATTGTCTCAGTATTGAATTAACAATGGAACAAAGAGAGAATATTTCATACATAAACCAAAGGCCTGGAAATAATTATCAGAATAATTATCAACCGCCAAGACCGATTTACAATCAAAACCAAAATTATAACCGAAATATTCCATACAACAACCAACAAGGTCCTAGCAATCAACAAGTATCCAATAATACTTACAATCAGCAAAGACCAAATTTTCAAAACAAACCACCGCAACAAACCGATGATAAAAAGCCGAATTTAGAAGATATGATGACAAAGCTAGTTGAAACTCAAACACAGTTTTTCACATCTCAGAAACAAACTAATGAACAAAATGCTCAAGCATTTAGAAATCAACAAGCTTCTATTCAAAATCTGGAACAAGAAGTAAGTAACCTAGCAAGATTAATAGGTGAAAGAAAACCGGGAAGTCTACCTAGTGATACAAACGCTAACCCCCGAAATGAAACAGCTAAAGCCATTACCACAAGAAGTGGTACAACACTTAAACCACCTGAAATACCTGTAACTTCTGATGAAACTACTCCTACTCCACAAGAACCACAACCTGATCAAGATAAGGAAAAAGAACCGGTAGTTGAAAAGATTAATGAAGATAACACAGCTAAGGCTAAACCTTATGTTAAACCATATCAACCACCACTTCCTTATCCGAGTAAAATGAAGAAAGAAAAACTTGAAGCCGAGCAATCCAAATTCTTGGATATGTTTAAACAGATAAATGTAAATCTTCCTTTCATTGATGTGATTTCAGGAATGCCTAGATATGCTAAATTCTTGAAAGATCTAATCTCAAATAGAAAGAAAATGGAAGAACTCTCGGCTGTTACTATGAATGCTAATTGTTCAGCAGTGCTGTTGAATAAGATTCCAGAAAAACTATCTGATCCAGGAAGTTTCACAATTCCATGTTTTCTGGGTAGTCTTAGTTCAATAGAAGCATTGGCAGACTTAGGTGCTAGTATAAATCTAATGCCGTATTCACTATACGCTAAACTAGACCTTGGAGAATTGAAACCAACAAGAATAAGCATACAACTAGCCGATAGATCAATAAAATATCCTAGAGGGATAATGGAGAACATGCTAGTTAAAGTTGGTACTTTAGTATTTCCAGTAGAATTTGTTGTTTTGGACATGGAAGAAGATTCTCAAGTTCCTCTCATATTAGGAAGACCATTCTTAAACACGGCTAAAGCAATGATAGACGTGTTCGGTAAGAAACTGACCTTAAGTATAGAGAATGAGAGTGTTACCTTTTCAGTTGATAGAGCAATGCAACAACCACAATCTGCAGATGATACATGTTATTATATTCAAACTATAGATGCACATGCAGAATGATTAGAAGAATTTCCAGAATTACAAGGAACAGGAGAATGTTCTTTAGGAGAAGGTAATGAACCAATTGATGAAGCTGAAATGTTAGCTACACTTATAGCTAATGGATATGAACCAACAACAGAAGAAATTCAAATGCTAAAAGAAGAAGACAGATATCGATACAAATCATCGATAGAAGAACCTCCGAAATTAGAGTTAAAGCCACTTCCAAACCATTTGGAATACGCTTATTTACATGGTGAATCTGAATTACCTGTAATAATATCGTCTTCTCTTACTGAAAATGAGAAATCACAACTCATTTCTGTGTTGAAGGCTCATAAACCAGCCATTGCATGGAAGATTCATGATATTAAAGGAATAAGTCCTTCGTATTGCACACATAAAATCCTTATGGAAGAAGGTCATAAAACGTATGTGCAACGCCAACGAAGACTAAATCCTAATATGCAAGATGTAGTTAAGAAAGAGATTATTAAACTGCTAAATGCAGGTTTAATTTATCCAATTTCTGATAGTCCATGGGTAAGCCCAGTTCAATGCGTGCCTAAGAAGGGTGGCATGACTGTCATTACAAATGAGAAAAATGAGCTTATTCCTACTAGGACTGTAACAGGATGGCGTGTATGTATTGATTATAGAAAATTAAATGACGCCACAAGAAAAGATCACTTTCCCTTACCTTTTATTGATCAAATGTTGGAAAGACTAGCCGGAAATAGTTACTATTGTTTTCTAGATGGATTTTCCGGATATTTTCAAATTCCAATAGCACCCGAAGACCAAGAGAAAACCACATTCACGTGCCCTTATGGTACTTTTGCTTACAAACGCATGCCATTTGGACTTTGCAACGCCCCTGCAACCTTTCAAAGGTGCATGATGGCGATTTTTCACGACATGATAGAAGAATGCATGGAAGTTTTCATGGATGACTTTTCAGTCTTCGGTGATACATTTGAATCATGTCTAGTTAATCTGGAACGAATGCTTCTTAGATGCGAACAATCAAATCTAGTACTTAATTAGGAGAAATGCCATTTCATGGTTAAAGAAGGCATCGTTCTTGGACATAAAATTTCAAAAGAAGGAATTGAAGTGGATAGAGCTAAAGTAGATGTAATTGCTAAACTTCCACATCCCACCAATGTTAGAGGAGTTAGGAGTTTTCTAGGGCATGCCGGTTTTTACCGACGTTTCATAAAAGATTTTTCTAAAATTGCCACTCCTATGAATAAACTCCTAGAAAAGGATGCGCCATTCATCTTTTCAGATGAGTGTATCAAATCTTTTAATATTCTTAAAGAAAAACTCACTAATGCACCGATCATGATAACGCCAAATTGGAATCTACCATTTGAACTAATGTGCGATGCAAGTGATTTTGCAATGGGAGCCGTTTTAGGACAAAGGATTGAAAAATGATTTCAACCTATATATTATGCTAGTAAGACGTTACAAGGAGCACAAACAAACTATACAACTACTGAAAAAGAACTCCTTGCTATTGTCTTTGCATTTGACAAATTTCGATCATATCTCGTTCTAGCAAAAACGGTGGTCTATACCGACCATTCTGCTCTTAGATACCTATTTTCAAAACAAGATGCTAAACCAAGATTAATCCGTTGGATCTTACTCTTACAAGAGTTTGATATTGAAATCCGAGATAAAAGAGGAGCAGAAAATCTCGCCGCTGATCATCTTTCTCGTCTTGAAAATCCTGAGTTAGAAGTTCTAAATGAATCGGCCATACAAGACAACTTTCCTGATGAATATCTATTGAAGATAGATTATAATGAAATCCCATCGTTTGCAGACTATGTAAACTACTTAGTTTATGGATTCCTTGAAAAAGGATTATCGTACCAAAGACGAAAGAAATTCTTCAGTGATATAAAACACTATTTCTGGGAAGATCCACATCTGTTTAAAAGTTGTCCCGATGGAATAATACGCCGATGTGTATTTGGAGATGAAGCTAGTAAAATATTAAACCATTGTCACACAGGACCAACAGGAGGGCATTATGGGCCTCAACTAACAGCAAGAAAAGTTTATGAAGCTGGATTCTATTGGCCTACAATTTACAAAGACGCACACCTTCTTTGCAAATCCTGTGATGCATGTCAAAGGGCCGGAAAAATAAGTCAACGTGATGAAATGCCACAAAATGTCATCCAAGTATGTGAAGTATTTGACATTTGGGGTATTGACTTTATGGGTCCATTTCCAAAATCTCATAATAATCTATATATACTCGTAGCCATTGATTATGTATCTAAATGGGCGGAAGCACAAGCTCTCCCAACTAACGATGCACGAGTTGTAGTTAACTTTTTAAAACGTCTTTTTGCAAGGTTTGGAACACCGAAAGCTTTAATAAGTGATCGGGGTACTCATTTCTGTAATAATCAACTTGAGAAAGTTCTTAAAAGATATGGAGTAACTCATAAAATCTCCACCGCATATCATCCACAAACAAGTGGACAAGTTGAAAATACCAACCGAGCTTTAAAACGTATTCTAGAGAAAACCGTAGGATCAAATCCGAAGGAATGGTCCATTAAATTGGAGGATGCACTCTGGGCTTTTAGAACAGCCTACAAAACTCCAATTGGAACCACACCTTTTAGACTTGTTTATGGAAAAGCATGTCATCTTCCAGTAGAAATTGAACACAAAGCATTTTGGGCTTTGAAGACATGTAATCTTGATTTACATGAAGCCGGACGTCTACGATTAAGTCAACTAAACGAATTAGAAGAATTAAGACATGAAGCATACGATAATTAGTTAATCTATAAAGAAAGAACGAAGAAATGGCATGATAAAAGAATCAGAAGTTCAAAAGAATTTAAAGAAGGAGACAGAGTTCTTCTTTTCAATTCACGATTCAAGCTATTTCCTGGAAAATTGAAATCAAGATGGTCTGGACCATTCATAGTCAAAAGAGTTTTCCCATACGGAACGATAGAATTAATAAATTCAAAAGGGATTGAATTTAAAGTTAATGGTCACAGAGTTAAACATTACATACATGGTCCGATGGAAGTCGATAACGAAGTTAATCACAATTTCGACACCACAGCTAACTAAGTGTGGGGAGAATCAAGTCTTTAAAGGATAATATGTATTTCTGTTAGAGTTAGATTGTCTGTTTTCGTGTAGTTCTCGAAAATGGAACCCGAATGGTCTTTCCCTAGCAGACCCTAAAGAACTAGTCTTCTCCCCCCATTCTGAATTTTTATTTTTTTTAGGTTTTTACGAAATGAAGACTGCCTGTGAACTAAACCATGGTCTAATGCTACACGCTTTGATCACTAAACGTAATAATGACATACTACCGAGTGAAATAGTATCAGTAATCAGAGAAAGAATGGACGGAGTTAGAAAAGAATCCAGATGCGAAGATAATAAGTTACAATTTGGTAAAGGAAAATCAAAATCCGCAGCGAAAAGAAGAGCACGACACCTAGAACGATGTCACAAATGCGGAAAATGGTCACATGGAGGTAAATGTTCAAATAATCAAACCTATTCAAATACCGAATTTGTTACTTTATGCAGAAACGGACCGTTCATATGTTTAGAAGAAAAGACACTGAATGCTCGAGGTTACGCCTATGTAGCTATGGAAAACCAATTAAACCGACTATCTTATGAATGGGATAGATCATATAACTAAGAAATGTATTTCACAGGTATGTCTGTACAGTTTTTATTTTTATTTTTATTTTTAACCTTTTGATAATAAACGCTAATTTGTTCGCTAAAAAGTATTAAATTGGTATTAAATAAAATTAGGTTTGGCGACCGAAATTATTGATATCATTCAAAAATTTATTACATCACTGCGAAATTTAACGTTTATTCTTAAGGTATAAATATCTTTAATCAATCAACCCAAAATATTTCAAAAATTCGTCATGAGTTAAATTAGGTCTTGGAACCGAAATTACTTTACCGAAAAGAGGGGCGCATATTTTTGATAATATTTGATTGATTAAAGTGGGATAAAAAGACAAAAAGAATTTTAATTTTATTTTTACCATGTTTTTAAAATTAATATTTAAATCTTAAATTAATATTATAAACTTTGTAAAAACAATATTTTTAAAATTGTAAATATTTGAAAAATTAATATAAGTTTGGTATGAATTTATAATATGAATTTTTAAATTAAGTTTGGTGTGAATTTTTAAAATATGAATTTTTAATTTTATGCATTTCAAATTTTAAGTTTGGTGTGAAATTTTAATATTAATTTTGAATTTTATATTTAAGTTGTGTGAATTTAAAAACAAAAATTTACTTTATCTCATTAAGTTAAAAATATGATTTTTAAAATTCGTCGTAAGTTGAAGACTAGGTCTTTGAACCGAAATTGCTTTACCCGAGAGAGGGACGAGAACTTTTATTATCATTATTTTTAATCTTATTGAATTAAAGTATGCCAAAAACATTAAAAAAACAAAAAAATCTTAGCTTTTAAAACAATCGCTACAAAAAGACAAATTTTAAAATTTTGTCGAAGGACGGACTAGGACATCAATCTGAAACGACCTCGTCCTAAATAACAAAGGAAACAAAATTTTAAAATTAAGTACTTAATTGTTTTATAAGTTATTGATTATAAAAAAATATATATATATATATATATATATATATATATATATATATATATATATATATATATATATATATATATATATATATATATATATATCAAACTCCGCGACTCGCGGAGTTTGAAGGGTTATTCACCGCGAGTCGCGGAGGAGTCGGATTACAGAAAAAAAATAAAGAGCTGCAACAGCTCAGTTTCACTCCCCACAACAGAAAATAAACTGCGAAAATCCACGAAAATACCCGAGAAAAAACCCCCAAAATCACAATTTTTAACCGTTAATCATCAAATCTTTTGCTAAAATCATGTTTAGAAGGATGCTATCTAGGAATTACTCAAGAAAAACGGTAAATTTCTACACCTAAACACCATTTAATTCGAAATTTTGTGTTCTTGAGCAATTTTTTTTCCCAATTTGATTTTGATGCTTTTTAGCGTAATTATGCTTAAATTGTTTATGTATTATGCTTGTATAACCTAGATTGATGCTGTTTAACATGATTAGAAGCCTTAAACTTCAATTTTTGAGTAATCTAGGGTTTGTGTTCTTGAGCAAATTTGGGGCTTTTTGATATAAACAGGTTATGGCCGATTTTTGTCATGAATTGTTGCTAAATTAAGTAGTGTAACATGTCTAGGTAGTTAAATGATCCAAACTTTGAGCCTAAACATGATTTTGAGAATTAAAGTGGACTTTTTCAAGTCTAAAATTCATGAACTTGATTTTTGAAAAATAATGCCATTTGAGACTTGTTTAATTGCTAGTAATGATTATTTTGACATGTTATTTGAGTTGAATGATTATGAACTAGGCGAACATTTTCGTATATGCTTATTTGAAAAAGTGTAGATTTGATGAAAATATGAAAATGAGCTTAAGTTTGATATAAATTGATAATGTCATTGTAATTATTTTGATGATTTTGCTGACACTAATGCATATTTGGATGCACAAAATTTGTGTTTGATGTGTTTTGCAGACTGAAAGGGGTGAATCTTCATCCCAAGCCCATAATGCTCCTGATGAGAATGCGGAACAACAGGAGGTGGATAACTACTACAAGCAAGATATACCTCATCCAGTCATGACCTTTTCTGATATGCACTTGGAAGAGTTGCACCCGAACCTGAGATTTGACAGACTTTGGATAGATTATCCAAAATATCAAAGGGGTTTGCATACTCTTCATTCTAAGGTTGTTGAGGTACCGAGGGTCATAGAATGGGGACCCTTAGAAGATGTAGAATTGGCCGGGCCAATTAGGGAATTACTTGTACAGAGGTATGGTAATTCTACTTTTAATGACTGGGTACGTTTATTCACCATGCGTAGACCTGTATATAAAGTATGGTGTGAAGAATTGTTATGTAGTATAGAGTTGAATGATCGGGTAGCTAGTTTAACCGATCGTTCTTTTATTAGATTTTTGTTAGGCGGTTTGATGCGCCACATGTCTTTACTGGACATGGCTCAGGCTTTACGTATATATACGCCTGAGGAGTTAGCATCTGCCGATTATAGAGGATTGATACTAAACGGTAGAAATATAGATGAAAATTTTGATACACACGGTGTGTGGAGTCAAATGACAAGCCATCACCGTTTCAAAGGGGGAAATTACTCTTATTTGGATATAGATAGAGCCGAATTAAGAGTAATTCATAGGTTTTTAGCTAATTCGATTACACAAAGGGGTAAGAACAAGGAAAAAGTAAATGAACAGGATTTGTTTTACCATATGTGTATTCGAGACCCACAAAGCGCTGTAAGTATACCGTATTGTGTGGGTTATTATTTATCAGCTATGGTTCGGGGGATGCGACCGCATAGCATAATAGGAGGTGGTATTTTTATTACTTTGATTGGTGAATATCTCGGTGTGGATATAAGTCGGGGGGGATTATTAGTAGAAGAACCAGAACCCCGCGATACTATAGGTTTAAATGTATACCATGGTGCGAAAGTTTTGAAGAGGCGAAATAACGCCGAAGTACGATACCATGGTAGACATCCACAGGTGGAGAGAAACCAACAGCAAGGTAATGTAGGAGGGGGGAATGAGATGCAAGAAATGCAAAGGTTTATAGCTTCTCAGGAATACGAAAATGCTAGACAGAGAGCATTTGAAGATTGGCAAGTTCATCAGAACCAAATCATAGCTCATTGCCAACATATAGGTAGAAACTATATTCCTACACCGAAACCCATCTTCCCTCCTTGGTCTATAGAGATGCAGCCACCATATCCTACGTATAACCCTGCCGAAGCATTCTATAGCACCTATGGTTATGCCTGGAACCCCTATTGGTACCAGTATCATCCCTAGTATACTTAGTTTTATTATTTTTTTTGTAATTTGTAATTATTGATACGTTTAATGCTTTTGTTAATATTGTAATCATTTTTATAATTTTCTAACTTTTATTCTTAGATTTTAATAATTTTTGAATGTGGGGTAATATACCAAACTTCAAAAATATTTATATGTGTTTGCAGTTTATCTTATGTACACAACAGGGTAAAACAACGCATTTTCAAAGACTGGCATTAAGTTCAGCAAAAGCAACTAATTTTGACGACAAGAAGCAAAATATATGTGAAATAACAACAAGACGGAATGAACAAATGATGTACACCATTTATCATTCAGCAAACAAACGCCAATATATTTGGAAACTTTGGTAAAATTTAATCATTTTCACACAAATCACCCTCAATAATTTAAATAGTTACTGATTTCTTGCAAATGAGGGCATTGCAAGATCTTAAGTGTGGGAAGGGGTTAAATTCTTTCGGATTTTAAAATTTTTTACTTTATACACTTGGTTACCATTAAAAATACTAGTAAAGCAGTAGTTATATTAGAATCTAGTGCTCTCTGATAATAAAGAACAGCCCTAGTCTTATATACTGACTACCCAATTCTAGTAAAATTTTTCAAAATTTTCAATTAAATGAACTCAAAATCATGTTTATACATATTTATGAACGATAAAACTAGGTTTTAACACCGAAATTATTGTTACCTCGGAAAGGACATAAATTGAGAAACAAACTAAAATATTAAAATTCATTTAAAATAGAATAGAGGACGATAAAAAGGAAAATAAAAGCCAAGTGTGGGAAAATTTACCAAGTTATCTTAAACATATGTCACATATATCTGTAACAAATAACTGAAAATACTTTTGCTTTGGACTAAACTAAACTGTTTTACCCGATGAAAGAAAAGAAGAGATGGATCTACACGATGAATCAATTCCATCATTAAAAGGAAGTAAAGTCTTCCGAAAAAGAAACGCGCTTCTTGATTTAGGTCATGAAGTTGTCGTCTAGACCAGCTGTAGGTTGACGAAAAATCTAGAAAAGTCATCACTAAAATCAGCAGGAAATCCACGGACCTCAGCATTAAACAGGGTCGCCAAGTGGTCAGATTTATCCTAACCATGAGAAGGATTTATCTCGTACAATGGGGGGGGCGCCATGCAAATTAGTTGGATAAGACTAATGAATCAGATCCCCAGAAAGGATAATCTCCTTAAAGATTAAAAATCAGCTTTTAAGACTGATATTACTCAATCCTAGAGATTGACCTTAAAGATTGAGAATTACAAACTCATGGAATTCAATGATATCTAAACTCGAGCTTGAACGAGAAAATATTTTGATCAAAATTACAAACCGATTTGTTTTCTGAAAACCCTATTTTCAATGCGTTCATTACCATTGAACGTAAAATCCTAGGAATTCACCTGGAATTCATTAGGTCACCTGAACCAAATTGGGTGTCAACTGTAAGAACGGTGGTTGCATAGTGGTCAAAGACAGGACCTTGTGCCATACCGAAAAATCATAAGGGTGAGCTTTACTATTGCTCCTACCAAGGATAGTAATTGCGTCCGACACGTTATAGACCATAATTAAAAGCATGTCAGGGGACATTGCCTTAACAGTTGCTTGTTCAACGCTTTCCTTTACAACCGGACGGTAGTTTACCGAAAGGTAATATACGGGACAAGTAAACTGGACGTGTTGCTTTCCAAATCCAAGGTTAGCAAGTGGGTGACACAAAACCGCAAGTTTTGAGCTAAAATTTTCAAATCTGAAACCCACCAAACCCACAAAAATATTTTGCAAACACCGGTAAAGGGTTATTCCGGAAAACTTATCTAGGGTAAAAACTAGATTTAATTTTCAAAAGATCAAATGTTTTCATAAAGATCCAATTTCCTTAATGGATCTAAAATTTTATAGTCATGTGGGACTGTAAACCATATCGTTACTACCATTGTTTATACCGCCGTATAGAAAATCACTGATGTACAAAGTGTGAAGAATAAAGAAGTGATTCTAGTATTTCAAGACGATATTGCTTGAGGACAAGCAACGCTCAAGTGTGGGAATATTTGATAATGCTAAAAACGAACATATATTTCATAGCATTATTCCTCAAGAAAGACAAGCTTTTAGTTGCAATTGTTCTATTTACAAGTGATATTCGTTTAAATAATAAAAGGTGAAGACAAAAGACAGATTCGACGAATTGAAGACGCAAACGACCAAAAAGCTCAAAAGTACAAAAGACAATCAAAAAGGTTCCAATTATTGATAAGAAACGTCTCGAAATTACAAGAGTACAAGATTCAAAACGCAAAGTACAAAATATAAAATTGTACGCAAGGACGTTCGAAAATCCAGAACCAGGACCAGAGTCAACTCTTAACGCTCGACGCAACGGACTAAAAATTACAAGTTAACTATGTATATAAATATAATATAATATATAATTAATTATATTAATTATATATATATTATATATATATTATAAACCGTCGGTAAACAAAGAGCCAAACTCCTCTGAGCTGTAAAAGTAAACTCCGCGACTCGCGGAGTTTGAAGGCAAAATT
This sequence comes from Rutidosis leptorrhynchoides, assembly GCF_046630445.1. Taxonomy (NCBI): domain Eukaryota; kingdom Viridiplantae; phylum Streptophyta; class Magnoliopsida; order Asterales; family Asteraceae; genus Rutidosis; species Rutidosis leptorrhynchoides. The sequence goes on from NC_092337.1 coordinate 253,859,992, forward strand.
GGCCGCGAGTCGCGGAGCCCCAAATGAAAAACTGCCTATAAAGCCAACCGAATTCTGATCGCAAATATCCATCTTTTTTCTCCTCATTCATACGATATATATATATATATATATATATATATATATATATATATATATATATATATATATATATATATATATATATATATATATATATATATATATATAATTTATATTTTAATTTTAATTTTAATTATAATTCTAATAATAAGGGTATGTTAGCGAATATTGTAAGGGTGTAAGTCGAAATTCTGTCCGTGTAACACTACGCTATTTTTAATCATTGTAAGTTATGTTCAACCTTTTTACATTAATGTCTCGCAGCTAAGTTATTATTATGCTTATTTAATCCGAAGTAATCATGATGTTGGGCTAATCACTAAAATTGGGTAATTGGGCTTTGTACCATAATTGGGGTTTGGACAAAAGAACGACACTTGTGGAAATTAGACTATGGGCTATTAATGGGCTTTATATTTGTTTAACTAAATGATAGTTTGTTAATGTTAATATAAAGATTTACAATTGGGCGTCCCTATAAATTACCATATACACTCGATCGGACACGATGGGCGGGGTATTTATATGTACGAATAATCGTTCATTTAACCGGACACGGGAATGGATTAATAGCCACTAGAATAATTAAAACAGGGGTGAAATTACATTCAAGGGTAATTGGTGTAATTGCTAACAAAGTAGTAAAACCTTGGTTTACACGTAGTTGATAACCTGGTGTATTCATTAAACAAAGTATTAAAACCTTGTTACAATTCGAATCCCCAATTAGTTGGAATATTTAACTTCGGGTATAAGGATAATTTGACGAGGACACTCGCACTTTATATTTATGACTGATGGACTGTTATGGACAAAAACCAGACGGACATATTAAATAATCCAGGACAAAGGACAATTAACCCATGGGCATAAAACTAAAATCAACACGTCAAACATCATGATTACGGAAGTTTAAATAAGCATAATTCTTTTATTTCATATTTAATTTCCTTTATTTTATATTTAATTGCACTTCTAATTATCGCATTTTTATTGTTATTGTATTTAATTGCACTTTTAATTATCGTACTTTTTAATTATCGCAAGTTTATTTTATCGCACTTTTATTATTCGCAATTTCATTTATCGTTATTTACTTCACGCTTTAAATTAAGTCTTTTATTTATTTAATATTTTACATTTGGTTTTAACTGCGACTAAAGTTTTAAAATCGACAAACCGGTCATTAAACGGTAAAAACCCCCCTTTATAATAATAATATTACTTATATATATATTTGTATTTTTATAAAAGTAAACTAATATAGCGTTGAGCTTTGTTTAAAAAAGATTCCCTGTGGAACGAACCGGACTTACTAAAAACTACACTACTGTACGATTAGGTACACTGCCTATAAGTGTTGTAGCAAGGTTTAAGTATATCCATTCTATAAATAAATAAATATCTTGTGTAAAATTGTAGCATATTTAATAGTTTTTCCTAGTAAAATATAAACTATTTCGTATACCTTAGCTTTGACATCATCTGTCATTCTTCTTTTTCATCTGCCGTCAGAAAAATCAATTCACTTCTATTATTTCCTTGGGATTATAATGTTTTTAATTCTCCCGTGTCTTTACGTTGCAATACGTATTGATATACACGATTTGTAATTTATGTGTTATTGTCGAGCTTTATATTTTTCTTTTATATTCAAAAGTTCCATACTTTTGTTTCCTCTCTCCGACTTCAAGTCAAGCGAATAATGGTCCAGAATTCATATGGATTTTGAAATGAACATAGTTAATGTTCTAAGAAGAAAATCGCAATGGCAGGATCTTGATTTGGTAAATTACTAGAATATCCGAAAAGATAGAACCATCAAGAAAATATGTTCTTACTATGTTTGGAAATTGGGTAGAACGTGAGAATCGTGTAAATGGCACATGATGACGGTACTATGAATCATCACATTCCATTAGAAACTCAGCATGAATTACTGTAATATAATCACGTTGATCAAGTGTCATTATATTATACTAACTCATGCATCAGTTCCCAACACTACTTCAAAAACATTCATATTTTAAGTTCAAATTTTTCAGAATTTAGAAACTAAAACAGTTTCCTTTCTGATGTAACACTGATATCGCGAAAGGGTAAATGATTTTAGATAAGAATAGTTATGACAATTTCTTCAGAAATATGGAGGATATTTATAATGAAAGATATGATGATATCTTAGAATTTCTAATATCGTAAGATGATAAAGAAGGTTTGTTCGCAAGGGTTTGGAGTCAGAAGCAAGGTATTCGCTAAAGATCTCATCAGAAATAGAATCATCAGGATTCTTAATGTACAAGTTCAGTCCTTATGATTTGCTCACAGTCTCCTTCATAATTTCGCATAATCCGCTTTTTGGTACTAAATTTTCTATTGAGCGTTTCCAACACTCCATTCTCTATCATCATACTTTTGACTGTTAAGGTCGTTTACAGTTTGCTGCTTCCTCAGCATTCTTGACATTCTGAGTATTAATTCGTAGGCTGGGTGCTTATTAGAATTTCAAAATGGAAGATCATAATTCTAAGAGATGAATGTTATATGTATACATATAACTGTTAATGTAGACATTCTGCGAGTTTTCAAAGTATTGATTGCTGATTCCCAATAATTGGTATGGTAGTTCTCGTTGAAGATGTGGATGAGTATATGATAAGGTTTTAATACACAATTATAAGGGTTATTCAGAGAGACTTAAGCCAATGAGAAATGAAGTTGTTGGTAAGTTTACTAATAATGTGCTGGGATGTAAACGGTTCTCCGGTAACAATGATGAAGGGGTAATCTTTATAATAGGGTTTATTTGAATGAAAAACTTGGAGTTGATTTGCTGGAGCTATCACAAAATTTGCTAATTTGAAAAGAAATTGTGTTGTTATTTTCGAAAATAACAATGCCAAAGAAGCTAGCACAGATACGTGTTAAACATTTATACAGGTTCCGAGAATTTTCAGATGCACAACTATACGCATCAATGTTTTCTTCCGTAAATGAAGTGCGGTTGGTTCATCCTCCCGATTGAGGTGTTTTCAAGAATTACGAAAGGTTTGAACGCAGATTGTAAGCGTCAAGATACAATTGAGGTTTAAGATGAAATTAAGTGACAAACTTGAAGTATTGTTTAGTTTTATATGTTATAATCAATATTTTAATTCATTTTAATTGTTCACTGTTGGTAGTCCTCAGTTGATTAGTCCACAGTTAGCTAGGAACAATTAGCTAGGATTTTGTTAGCGTGGATTCTTAACAAAATTTCTCATAGTTAATTTGTTTGTTTCTAACAAATTTTATGCCGTCAAATGTTTTCTTCATTATGCCACTTGTTGGATTCTGATAGTTCCAAATCCCAATATGAAATTTGAATGGAAATGGTTATTTCGTTATGAACGGATTCGTATATCTGTGGATGTAAGTAGGATAGTAAATGAGTGTTGAATCAGATTTGAAGAATGTACAGTGTAACATATTAATGTGAAATTTAAATATTCCTTGGGTAGTACCTACCCGTTAAAATATTTTCATCATTAACAGTTTGAACGAAAGAATTTTTAATCATAATATTTATGAAAACATATATACATATATATATTTTCTTCAGATGTAATCATGGATTTAATGAGTTAATATAATTTTAGACTCATTTGATTTTCGATTTTGAGCTACAATAAGTAATCTCTAAAACTATTAGGAACCATATATTCTTCGCAGAATATTAATGAAGTTATGGTTCAATACTTCATTGTTAATTGCTGTTGGTACTCCTTGGTATCCATGGTGCGTATGATGTTGATGTTCGTGGAACAGATTGTGATGTTGAGGTGTGGGATGCGGATGTTGTTGTTGATGATGGTAGCACTGTTGATGTTGTCGAAGCTGGTAAGTTTTTCACCATACTTTCCACATTGATTACTCGAGCGCGAAGTTCGTTGACTTCTTATATTATTCCGGGATGATTGTCGGTAGGAACGAGCGAATGAATAAGGTTTAGAATTTGAGATAGTATATAACCGTGACGAGCTATTCGGGAGATAAAAGAAAAAAAATGGTGTCTCGAACAGGTTCGCCGGTAAGTGCTTCAGGTTCATTGCCAAGAGGTGAATTCGGTTATTGAAGAGTATCGTCTTCTTCTCGTCTTCATTGATTAAGTCCACTACAAACTCATCAAATGAATTGGGGATGGATGATTAGTTGATTCATTCTGGTGACGTTGCTTCTGGAGCTTAGATGACTATCCATTCGGAATAACTGTCGGGATAACTATCGGAATAGCTGTCGGAATCTGAGGGACTCGAACTAGTTGCAGGATTCATCTCGTACGATCAGATGCAGGATTTTCGATAAGAAATAGATTATAGGATGTAGATTAGTATCCTGCAATACATAATTTACATATGCATATATAATACTAAAATCTCATAATTTTCGGAGGAATCTACGGAAGCTGTCAGGCAAAGATAACAATAACAGATACGCTAAGATATGAATTAGCAGATACGCTAGGATATAAATTTTTGTCTATACACTATTCATGCAATCAATGCAGCAAGACGTGTCTAGAATAAGAATGATAAGGAGATAATTTTTGACACCAAATGATAAGCAAAACTTTTTGACATGCAGACCAGGTTCAAGTCCAGACTTATTAATATAACCTAACAACTACTAAGTCGAAGTCCAGACTCACTAATACATCCTAACAACTCCTAGTTAGACACACTAATGCAAGACCTGGTTCGCTACGACCACCGCTCTGATACCAACTGAAATACAGTTGGGGACAACCACCGTCCCACCCAGTGCCTTCCCAACTAACCGCCTGGTGACCACTGAGTGTACCTCAGATACTGATTTTAGGGCCTGCCTCTCGGCTACTGCCAACCCTCTTAAGGGATCGCAAGGAGTAAGAGCCAATGCTTCGTCACAGGTAACACTGTGAGAACCTCCTTTACGACTAACCCGCCACACATGGACGGTGTTATACCAGCTCTTATACCAACTGAAAGGACCCGTCCTAATCCATCTGGACGAAGTCACCAACAACTGGTTCCATGGCGATGATCCACTCCAAATACTGTCTTTAAAATGAGCAAATGCACAGCAGAAAGTTGCTTTCATACCTGAGAATAAACATGCTTTCAAGTGTCAACCAATAGGTTGGTGAGTTAATAAGTTTATCATAAAACAATAAAATTCATCATTTTGATAGACCGCAAGATTTAAATGCTGCATGGTACAAATAGGCCCGAATCCTATACCCACATGTAATGTACATGCGATATCTTTTAAATACAGTACACCTTTCTCGTGTACGAAATCATCTTTCTTAAATCTTAGTAACCGTACACATATCTCGTGCACAAAAATAACATACACATAACCTGTGTATAAAATCATTCTCTCGATACATAACATTCATATCAATTGGTGGCAATTATCATGTCCACATAATTTAATGGTGGCAATTATCATATCCACATCATTCAATGGTGGCAATTATCATGTCCACATAATTCAACGGTGGCAATTATCATGTCCACATATTTCAACAATAATCCGCAGAACTTCTGTCTGCATAATATTTCATTCGAGGAATGTTTTGCTTGTGTTTATCTCGTCAAACATTTATAAAAGCATTTCATGTATTCTCAGTTCAAAATATATTTCAAAAGCATTTAATAAAGCAGTTGTAAAAACAGCGCATGTATTCTCAGTCCCAAAAATATAAAGAGTAAAATGGAGCAAATGAAACTCACGCATATAAATATTGTAAAACAGTTATTAAAACATTGCATGTATTCTTAGCCCAAAAATGTAATGAGTAAAAGAGAGCAAATGAAACTCACGCATATAAATATTGTAAAACAGTTATTAAAACATTGCATGTATTCTCAGCCCAAAAATGTAATGAGTAAAAGGGAGCAAATGAAACTCACCTAATGTATTTTGTAGTAAAAATACATAGAACGACATTGAACAAGTATAGGGTTGGCCTCGGATTCACAAACCTATATCATTCATATATGTATTAATACATATATTTGTAATCGAGTAATTACGTATATTATTATTATTACTATAAGTTTTTATATCAATAACTTATATATTTTATTATATTTTCAATTTATATATTTTATTTAATAAGATATTATTATAGTTTACTTATGCGTCTTAAATATATTTTGTTATATGAATATCGTTTGTTAGTTAATTTAATGAAAATGCTAAAATAATAATAATAATAATAATACTATTAGGTTTAATATTAATATTAATATAAAAATGTAAGTTTTTATATAAAAGATAATTTAAATAATATATATAATGTTAGTAGTAATGATACTACTAATATTGTTCTTAATAACAAAATTACTAAAATAGTCCCTGTGTTTGTTCATTTTATCCCAAATAGTCCCTCCCAATTATATTCTGCAAAATCAGTCCTTAATTGCATTTTGGAGTCCCAAATAAGTCCCTGTGTTTTTTCATTTTATCTCAAATAGTCCCTGGTAACATGAACAACAAATAGCAGCACAGTGCGCTTGAGAGGCGGTTTTCGAAAGGCTATAACTTCTAAATCGTATATCCATTTTTGATAAATAAGCTGTTGATAGAAAGGTGAGATAGTCAACTTTTCATTGGTCAGGTCATAATAGGTTAAATCGGATTTTACGGGACCCGAAACGTACCCTAAAGTTGCTGAAAAGAACAAAAAATCAAATTTTTGTTTTTTTCAGCAACTTTAGTGTACGTTTAGGGTCCCATAAAATCCGATTTAACGTATTATGACATGACCAACAAAAAGTTGACTATCTCACCTTTCTATCGACAGCTTATTCATCAAAAATAGAGTTACGGTTAAGAAGTTATAGCCTTTCGAAAACTGCCTCTCAAGCGCACTATGCGCTGAAGGAAAACAGCGGATGGCAGCAACAGTGCACTAGAGAGGCAGTTTTCGAAAGGCTATAACTTCTAAACCGTAACTCCATTTTTGATGAATAAGCTGTCGATAGAAAGGTGAGATAGTCAACTTTTTGCTGGTCAGGTCATAATAGGTTCAATCGGATTTTATGGGACCCTAAACGTACCCTAAATTTGCTGAAAAAAACCAAAAATTTGATTTTTTGTTCTTTTCAGCAAATTTAGGATATGTTTCGGGTCCCATAATTCCGATTTAACCTATTATGACCTGACCAATGAAAATTTGACTATCTCACCTTTCTATCAACAGCTTATTCATCAAAAATGGATATACGGTTTAGAAGTTATAGCCTTTCGAAAACCGTTTCTCAAGCGCATTGTGCTGCTATCTGTTGTTCATGTTACCAGGGACTATTTGAGATAAAATGAACAAACACAGGGACTTATTTGGGACTCCAAAATGCAAATAAGGACTGATTTTGCAGAAAATAATTGGGAGGGACTATTTGGGATAAAATGAACAAGCACAGGGACTATTTTGGTAATTTTGTCTTTAAAAATTAATGATACTTTTAGTATTAATGATAATAATAATACTGATATTAATAATAACTATAAAATTAACCAAATTATTACTAATGATAATAATCTTTAGTAGTAATTCATTAATAATGATACTCATAATGATAATGTTAATACTAATACTTGTATTAATATTAATAATAATACTTACTTTAGTTACTAATACTAATAATCTGTATGATAATAATACTAAATATTAATAATAATACTTAGTAATGATAATATCATTAACAATGACTTATTCACTATAATCATAATACTACTAATACATGATAAATAATAATACTAATAATAATATTAATAACTAAAATTTTTATAATAATAATATTGAGTGTTATTTAATAATACTAATAATTACAAACTAATAATAATCATAATAATCAAATTATGATAAAATTGATAATAATTATAACAATAATAATATTAAAAATAATAATAATATTAATAATAGTGTTTGTATTGAAAACTACCTTCCAAGAAAGCTTTTAAAAAAAAAGTGCCTCGAACCAGAATCGAACCTGAGACCTCCCGTTCACTCAACACATCCCTAACCATCTCTACTAAACCGTTTTTCTGTTAGCATACCAGTTCCATATTTATTTAATCAAAACCCATGTTCTATCTTCTCCTTTACCATCAAGATTCAATCGACCAAATATTAACATCATAAAATCACCATTATCGTCATTCATTATTTTGTGTGACTATCATAATCATCATCTTCTTAAATGTCATCTTATACATACCATGATCCTTTCATGATTATCCTTTTTCATTATTTCATAAAATTACCATACGTCATATCATTATCATATATTCAATCTTCCTTATCATAATCATCATCATCCTAATCTAAACCTAATTTCATCATTACAACTAATCATCTATATCATCCATGAAACCTAGATGATTCGCAGAAACACTCACCTTCCCTGGTTTCGTATATATTAAGTTTGCAACAGATGGGTAGTGGCTTCGGCCCAACAATTTCAAATAGTCTCATAGCCCAACCAAGTAGTCCATCTATTAGTTTAGCCCAAGATTAAAAAGAATACAGCTATCCGTAATTGTAATGGTTTTGAAGTGGAGTTTTAAGAGAGAAACAGATATAACAAAGTATTCGTAGCAGTAGGTGTTGTGGATTGGACGTGGGTTGTATTTACGTAAAAACAACAGATAATAGGCTCCATACTATGGTGGGTTTGTATAACAAAGCAACCCAAACTTCACGGCCCAACTAGAAAAGAAATAAGCTTGGCCCAATCAAGCTTACTAATCCAGTTCGTGTTTTTAAAAAATAAAAGAAAGTGTCAGCTGGGGAATTGTAATCGATGTAGTGCATAAATAAATCAAGTCAAGTGGATTACTTGTAGTTGGCACGGTATGGTTCATAAAGCTAAAAGGAAATACGTAATCAATCTTCTTTAAACCATATCTTTAGGATTCCTTTTCCATTTGTCTAATTACTTTCATCATCCACTTGCATATAAAATAATATGCTGTAAGAGGAGATACTTTATCCAAGTTGATAAAGCTAACGTTCATCACTCATTTCCAATTGGTTATAAAGCCTGACAGAAAATTAGTAACACAAGTATTTCATCTTGGGTTCCGTTTTAGAGGTTCATGGTGGGTTACAACAGAAACAAACGGAAGTAGGAGTATAACAGTAATAGCCATGGAGCATTAGAATAAACCAAGGAAAAATGGCGGTTGTAACGGGTTTAAGGTGGTGATGGAATGAACCAAAGGTGGTTTTCGTGGTGTTCATTGGTGATGGAAGGTGGAGTTGGTGATTGTACACATGATGTAGTGGTGGTGTTTGGTTGTTTATGGTGACCTGAGATGGTTCAAGTGGGTTTATAGCAATCGGTAATAGTGAAAGGTTTGATCATGGTGGTTTAATGAGTTTTGGGTTGATAATAAGTAGAGGTGTTCGATGGTTTGGACAGTCCACGATGGAGTGGAGATCAGGCAGGAACGAATGAAAGTGGTGACGGATTGGCATGGTTTTGGGTGGCGGGTTGTGAGGGTATGGTGCTCGTCAGAGAAGAAAGAAAGGGAAGATAGAAGTGAAATAGTGGCTTGATTGTTTTGTCAAGAATGGATGTGTTATCTCTATATTCAATATGTATCTTATGTATATACATCTAGTTATAGTATAATAAATATTAGATATAATAATTATAATATATTATTGATTTATGAATCATGACAAGAATAGTATATAGAATAGAGTAAGATAGATGGAGAGTGAAGTAAAACAGAAAGAAAAAGGAAATAGGTATGTGGATGTTGAGTGATTTATACATGAAACAGATTCGTACCAATCAAGGAGTAAAACAAAAAGGGATTGATATTTAACAAGAGAAAAATTCGTTCACCTTGATTATTCGTACAGAAGAAACATTTAAATAATTAAAAGAAGTAAAAAGTGATTACAATTGTTAATTGATTTTGGGGTTATCCTTATGTTTGGAATCTAACTTGTACGATTTTAACAACCCTCTACAGAATATGGAAATTTGCTGGTACCATATATACATAAATAAAGAAATCAGAATCTGAATGAGATATCTATGTCTATATATTTATATTACATATTATATAATAATAATAATAATAATAATAATAATAATAATAATAATAATAATAATAATAATAATAATAATAATAATAATAATAATAATAATAATTATAATAATAATAATAATAATAATAATAATAATAATAATAATAATAATAATAATAATAATAATAATAATAATAATAATAATAATAATAATAATAATAATAAGAATTCATTTAATAATAAATAATAATAATAATACTAATAATATTAATAGTTATGTTAGTAATAATCATAAAAGTAGTGTTGATAATATAAATACAACAATTATATTCAAACTTGTAATTAAATTTATTATATCAATTTTATGTATTATTAATTATGTAATATTTAATATATTATATAATAGTTTATATTGAATATTTAGTAATTATACTTCTTATATATATATATATATATATATATATATATATATATATATATATATATATATATATATACAATTTGTTGTTCGTGAATCGTCGGGACTGGTCATGGTTAAGTGAATGTATGAACACATTTTAAGATTTTTGAGATTCAACTTAACAAACTTTGCTTATCGTGTCAGGAACATATAAAGATTAAAGTTTAAATTTGGTCGGAAATTCCCGGGTCATCACAGCTTGGCTTTTATAGGGAAGAGAAATCTGCCTGAAAGTCATACGGCTCGCTGTACGATCGACCGTGGTTCGACCGTGTACTCCTGACATCTGATTCTTATGGCCGTTTTTGTCCTTTAAAATTTGTCATTTTGCCTTGTTGAGTAGCTGCAACTAGTGGCCAATTACTTCTGAAATTATCCTCATTACCCTTTATGTTTTGGCCATTAGCTTGGAAGTTGACATGTGCTTTGTGACGACCCGAAAATTTCCAACCAAATTTAAACTTAATCTTTATATGATTTCGACATGATAAGCTAAATAGTAATTACAAAGTTTAGGTATTGTGATATATGAATATATACATGATTTCTATTCAATACATATATAAATATTAACTATTCGGTAAATGACATCAGATAATATAACATTACATAAATAAATGGTGTTATATTAAATTACAAACTTGAATCTAACTGATATATCACTCTTTCTTATTTGGTATTATAAAAATCTATCAATATTTGTTTTAGGTATATATTATAATTGTAATTTGAATATTATCAGTTATTATTATTGTTATTATTATTAAGAATTAATATTATAAATATTGTTAGTATAATTAGTATTAAGAATTATAAATACTATGATTATTATCATGATTATCATTATTTTTACTTTTATCATTATTATTATTAGCATTAATTCAATATTATTATTAATATTTTCATTTTCATTATTATTATTATTTATATCATTAAATTTATTAAGAATAGTGTTATTATTAATATTATTTATTTTAATCATTATTAATATAATTATAATTATCAAATTAATAGTATTATTTATATAAAAATATGCATATAAGCATTTGAAGGTACTGAATTAGTTTCCCATTGCCATCAAACTATTTTTGATTGCAAAACAAGTACCAATCACGATCCAACGAGTCCAAAATTAGTTATCCATCTACTTCTGTTTTATTTCTTTTTATTTCTTTTGTTCCTGATCGAATCTTGACTCCCATATACAATCGTTATATAATAAGCGACCAAATTCAGGTTGTAACTGAGTCATTCCCATTTCCTTTTCTCTATCATTATCAATTTCCATGTATAAATAATTCCACTGGTTGAATTAAAATCGAAAATAAAAAGTCTGAACTATTATATCCTCTGTTCGCGTCAAAATTTTAATAAGGTTCGATTCGAAAACAAATCCAAACTTTGTAAATGCAGTTTTGTTAGACTTCTGATTCTAAAACTATCTGCAAGATTTCATAGTCCAATTCATCATATTGAATTCAAATTTGCTGAGTCAAAGAGTTTGTTTTCTAAAGTTAACAATTGTTCTTCCTCAAAATTCGAACATGTTTTGATGATTCCCGTTAAATTGATGGATTAGAAAGTTTTTAAAAGTGTTTAGGAACACAATTCGTAATATAAATTTTGTCTAAAACAGCCTTCAAATTGAAATCAATACTTGAGTTCATATTAGTGTTCTTAGCGTTTTATTCAATTATGATACTGCTTATCTTAATTTTTTTATATTTAAATTCAATACACTCGTAACCAGGTTGTGTCTGTTTCAATTAATGAGTCTAAATCAAATCAATTATTCGTTGTTTGTGAATTGCTCTGGTCAATCGAGTTTAGGAAGAAGGAGAAGAAACAGATAATTAGTCTGTTTAAATAAATTTAAGATGAGTTTATATCAGATAATTTAGAAAAGAGGGAATGGTTAAGGGTTCGTTCAGGGTTTCGAGAGGTTGGGGGTTCGAGTCCCGGCCATGGCGTTTTTTTTATGCTCCTCTTCAAAGGTTGTAATATTTACTATTATCATTATTATTAATTTTATTTTAATCATTATTATCACTATCATTAATATTATGATATTATCGTTACTACTAAAATTAATATTAATATCTTTGTTACTAGTATGATTATTATTATTATTATTAAGAATATGGTTATTATTATTATTATTATTATTATTATTATTATTATTATTATTATTATTATTATTATTATTATTATTATTATTGTTATTATTATTATTGTTATAGTATTAATATATATTGTTATAGTATTAATATATATATCATGAATATTATTACCATTTTAGTACTATCCTTAAGTATTATTATTATTATTGTTATTATCATAAATTATTATAAGTATTATTAATATTACTATTATTATTAATGTTATATTTTTAATATTATTAACATTATTATGATTATGATTATAATAAAATTTATTATTATTTTCATTAATGGTATTATTAGTATTATTCTATATACATTGGAATTGTTATTATAAACATAAGTATTATTGTTAATATTATGATTAGTAATAAAATTGTTAAAATTACTATTATTAAATATTATCATTTTACCTTTACAAATATTGTTTAGTATTATTAATTACTAATTTTAGCAGACAAATGTTATATATACAAAACATATTTAATATATATATAACCTAACTATATCAATAATTCTATATATAAAAAGAAAATATATATAATGAAACTTATTATTTTATTATATATATAAAATTACATCACTAATAATGACAATATATATACTTGTTCGATTACAATTACGTGTGTTAATAAATATACAATTGATATAGGTTCGTGAATCCGAGGTCAACCCTGCATTTGTTCAATATCGTTATATGTATTTTTACTACAAAATACAATAGGTGAGTTTCATTTGCTCCCTTTTTAAATGCTTTTGCAATATATATTTTTGGGACTGAGAATACATGTGCTGCTTTTATAAATGTTTTACGAAATAGACATAAGTAATCGAAACTACATTCTATGGTTGGATTATCGAATCGAATATGCCCCTTTTTATCATGTCTGATGTGAGTCCCGGAATGATGGGGATATTCTATATGCATCTTGTTAAGGTCGGTTACCAGGTGTTCACCATATGAATGATTTTTTGTCTCTATGCATAGGACGTATATTTATGAGAACTGGAAATGAAATTCTTGTGGTCTATTAAAATGATGAAAATGAATGATTATGATAAACTAATGAACTCACCAATCTTTTGGTTGACACTTTAAAGCATGTTTATTCTCAGGTATGAAAGAAATCTTCCGCTGTGCACTTGCTCATTTTAGAGATATTACCTAGAAGTCATTCATGACATATTTCAAAAGACTTTGCATTCGAATCAATGAGTTCATCAAGATTAGTATTAAGTCAATTATAGTTGGATATATTATGAAATGGTGTGCATGCTGTCAACTTTCGATGTAATGAAAGTTTGTATTTTAAAAACGAATGCAATGTTTGTAAAATGTATCATATAGATGTCAAGTACCTCGCGATGTAATCAACTATTGTGAATCATTTGTAATCGATATGGACTTCGTCCAGATGGATTAGGACGGGTCTTGACATGCTTCAACGAGGAAAGTCTTCAATCCTTGATCAATTGTCATTAATTACCAAAAGGGGTAATTGCAGATTTTTGTCTCTTGACAAACCATTAACTTCCAAAAATCTTCATCAACCTTCTTAATCACTTGTCATTTAGTTTATGGGAGTTTCTAGCCCTTTAGAATATTGTTACAACTTAATTGAACTAGCTTGAATCTAGTTTGAACATGATGATTCTTGTTACAACTTGACTAGATTTAACTAATTACATACTTTCACAAATAATGATACATAGAACTAATAGGAGAGCAACTCTTTAATTGGGACTTTAATGACCATTATTAGTATGTTTAAATGATACTATGAATTGGGGTAAAGGGATATGACACTTGAGTGTTTTAGCCTAAATCAAGCTTGAAATATCATTAAGATGTCATTAGGTGTGATTAATGAAAATTTACATCTTTTGGTTGAAAACTCTTTTAAGATCAAATAAGGCAACTATATTAAGCATTTTTAAAAAGGTTTTATAAATTATAGATGCCGAGAACTAGTCAAACTTTATTTGATCAAGATTGGTGAAAGAAGGAACTGCGGTCGGGCTGCGGTCGTCTGTGAGGTCAGCCGTGGGTTTGTAGTTTTTGAATAACTTGAACTCGTTGGTACAGGACACACACGGTTGATATCACGGTTGACCGTGGTACAGCCGTGTAGCAATTTTCACAAAATAATTTCTTAACAATTGGTCTTTTGCTAGAGATAGTTTAGGCTCATGAACTCATGTCGTCCTACATATGATTTGACTTTTCAGTTTTTGTGTGTCATCATCAAAACAAAGTAATTATCTTTTAAGTATTATGCTTTGAATCTTAACCAACAAAGTTTATATGCTTGGTGACTACACTAGCATGGTTTAAGACCGACAATGTACTATGGGTCTAGTTAGATGTTTTACTACGAAAGAGTCCTTAGTGGGAATCCAAGGCTCGGTGGACTTACTATAACCAGCCACTACAAGAAAAACGGCCTTATAGGTCCCCCACAAAGGTCCTATTATGTACTCTAATAGGACCTTTGAGCTAATAGGACCACTAACGAAATGGTCCTCCCAGAGTGGCATCCCAAAAGACTTATAAGGGTCCTAACAACATATTAGGACCTTATTAGAAAAGGGTTTTAAAAAATTCATAAGAACCCTTATGAAGGGTCCCATTAACATATTAGGACCTTATTATAGGTGCATATAATGTGACATCGAATACGTTAAAACATATAAGTACTTTCTTTTAGGGTCCTAAAAAACATATGAGGATCTTTAAAAAGGGTTCTAATAGCTGAAAAAAGTTTATGAAACCCATGAATAAGGGTTCTATAATATCATTAAGGACCGTTAGGAAGGGTCCATGAATATATTAGGACCTTATTATAGGGTCATATAATGTGACTTCTAATATTTTAAAACATATAAGGACTTTATTCAATGGTCCTAAAAAACATATCAGGATCTTTAAAAAGGGTCCTAAAAGCTGAAAAAAGTATAAAACTCACGAATAAGGGTTCTATAATATCATTAAGGACCCTTAAGAAGGATAAAATGAACATATTAGGACCTTATTATAGGGGTCATATAATGGGCGTTCTAATATTTTAAAACATATAAGTACTTTATTTAACGGTCCTAAAAAACATATTAGGATTCTTAAAAACGGTTCTAATAAGTTTATGAAACCCATTAATAAGCGTCCTATAATATCATTAAGAACCACACAAATAGGGTCCTAAAATAAGTTTTTGAAACCCATAAATAGGGTCTTATAAAATAATTAAGGACCACACGAATAGAGTCCTAAATACTATATTACGACCTTTCGAAACGGTCCTAAAACACACAAAAAGGTCCTAAAAAGCACATGTTAGGACTGTTAATGAAGGTCCTAATATCCTAACTTAGATGATGATACCCATTTAGGGTCCTATAATATAATTATTTACATTATAAATGGGTCTTAAAACATATATTAGGATCCATTAAAAAATTCCTAATATCTCAACTAAGATTATGAAACCCTTTTTAGGGACTTATAATATAAATATTTACAATACAAATTGGTCCTAAAAACATATTTTAGGACCTTTTAAAAGGGTCCTTAAATCTCAAAGTAATATTATGAAACCGATTTTTTGGGTCGCGGAAATCAGCTATAATGGTCATGATAAATATTAAATAATCATGGGCATGATATTAAAATTATAATTAAAACAAACAAATTCTATAAATGAAATTGACATCCAACAACTGATTTTTATTTAATAGCAAACTCAAAATCTCAGCTATGTTTCATCTGGAAGTAAACATTATTACAAAAATCAAATATAAAAGTCTAGTAACATTTGTCGATAATAATAAAGAAGTAAACACATGAATCCTAAGAAAGAGTAGATCGATCATGAAGCAATCTTCTTAATCAAGAGGTACTACCTACAAAAAAAATGTTTCATATGTTAGTTTTAAACCTTCGCGTTAATATAACTTATAATTACAAAAGTACACTTTAAGAAGGTCATACCTTGACAAAATTTCTCCAAACTTTGTTGATGAAATAATCGTTTTTTCCGGTTAAAAATTGTAGACTAAGTAATTACGAAGATGATTCAAAAAGAATCACGAGAATCGGAGCTAAAACGAAGATTCTAGAGCGAAAATGGTGAAAGACAAGAAATCAAGTTACGATCCAGGAAACAGGCTGACCAGGGTAGGCCAAACGGCTTGCCAAATGGCCTGCCACTATGGAAAACAGCCTGCCAAACAGCCCGGACTAACGGCCAACAAAAATGGGCTGCCTTGCCAAACGGGCCTTGCAAACGGCTTGCCAAACGGCCTGCCAAACGGCCTGCCAAACGGCCTGCCAAACGGCCTGCCAAACGGCCTGCCAAATGGCCTATCAGCCGTTTGCAGGCATTTTTCAATTCTATTTAAAGGCTTTTTGTCATCCATTTTCAACACACATCTCTTCACTCTCACACTACAATACACTTTCTCTCACTAGAGCTTTCAAGGCCTTCTCACCTCCGAGCGAGAAATTAAGTACGCGGAGGCAAATACCGAAGATTGTAATAGGAGCGGTCTAGAGGATGTCAGCACTTGTAATGGTCCAGATCTCTTCTAAAAACGATGAACGCTTTCCTTAATTTAATAAAGTTATCTTGTTACTTTAAGTTGCTTTCATCTTGCATGTTTATCTATCCGTTACAAATGTTTATTATATGATTGAATATCTTATCTGAAACTTATGCTATTGCTATGCTAAAACCTTGATAGTTTAGAAGTCTAATTTACGGATCACCCTTTCTGCTTATTCACGTGACTATAACCTAGTATTAGGACCTGATCAACCCTAGGATTCAAAGTAAGTAGTTATGTGTGCTTAACGTCATAATAGGGATATAGTGCCTACGTATGAATAATCATTTATTCATCAAAGAAGAGCTTCCCATTTAGGTTGTGATTAGAGTAGGCAATATAGAGTTCAGTGAACACTGGCTTGCTCAGAAGCATGATTCGTGTTAGAAGCATTGTTCTTGAGATGTTGTAAGATGATCCGGGGTTGAGTAAGTGATCGCAAAGGAGAGACCTCTAATCCAATTAGCAGTACCTTAGAGTATCTAAGATTGCACATCTAATAATGTTAAGGCATAACTTAGTGTTAAGTGGAGGATTGTTACTGTAGTTAGACCAACTAGGATTAAGAAAAGCTGAGACTTTCCTTTAGGGATATACCACTTTATTCATGTACCTAGGAATCTATCCATAAGGTCGTTTAAACCCTCCAAGGTTAACGATTGGGAGAAGGGATATCCGTCTTAGCCAAAATCTTCAAAGCCTAAACTCTTAGTGACAAATTGATTAGGTTCATAGCCCGGTTGATTGAGGTTTAGTGTTTATTCTAGGAAGTTAAACTCTCGTAATAATCCCACATCAGTATCATATTCTTCATACCTATCTTTTTTTATCTTTCTAGTTTTTATTACCTTTAGTTAATCTTAATCTATCACTACTTGTCACTAGGGTTAACTATATAGGCACTTTTGTCCCACATTACTGAACAAATATACAAAAATACCAACCTGAGTTATATTTACTACATACTCGTTAAAAGGAAGACAAGTAGGTGAACTATAGCTAGGAAACCCAGCAAAACACAAATAATAAAATCAATGCTCTCTTTTGGTAACTGATTCTTACGTTTTGTGACCAGACGACACCAAACAAATAAAACCATCCGTTTTAGTCATATCAGTCCCGAAACAACAACATGAGTATTGTATAGGAGGATGAATACAATTCTTTTCCTTTAAACATAAAATTAAACAGTTAAGTATATTTAAACAAATAATTAAATAAGAGTAATTTTCAACGTTATTCTTTTATGTATATAAATCTCAAAGAATCACAACTATTCAATGGCAGAATAACTAGTTGGTTGATACAGATTACACCTAAAATAACTAGAGAGGATATCTTAAATTTTTAAAAAGTTTAGACTGTATTTAATTAAAACACACACCACTAAATAATACAATAGTGGAGATCTCTATTTATACCTATTAACCATGTAATAGATCTATTGTCCATTCATACATAGGATGTCTGTACTTGTGCAGACAACATCATCAGAGAGCGTGCTCTCGTTCTTTCCTCTTTGGTAGCTATTTACAGGAAAACCTCAAATTGGTTTGGCTATACTATTTGAATTAACAGATAGAATGTTGGGTTCCCTAGGCGTTGACAAAGTAATAACCCATTTCGGCACATGCATTAAACTTCATCATTCCCACGTGGTCTTGTAGGGTCACTTGACAGTCGCCAACGCGCGTCCTTTTCTGTTTAAATTTTTCTTCGACTTCTGTTGAATAGTACAATTGATGTAGATGACACATAATACTATTATGATTGTAATGGAGCATAATTGTCTAAGTGTTGTATGCTACTACCAGCGATGTTGGTTCTCTACTGGTTCACTTGATCTTCTTAATTTGTTGGGCACACATCCATACTGGTTGAAGAATACTGTCTATCTTGTGCTGATAGACCAGGCAGCATACTAGGATACTTGACATAACAATAAATGCTGTCTATGATGAAACATGATTTGAATCTTCGAATCCAACTGATTTGACACACACAAGGGCGGAATTAGTGAATCAAACCTTCTAGTGAATAGGTTTTACCTTTTGGGATTGATTTAGTCAAACCACACAAGGGTTGTGTGATTAGATCAGCACCTTGAGCTATTATTCACCTTTTTCAAGGATTTGGGCTTGAAGTACAGAGAGAGAATCGGACAGGTTACCAGATGTGAGTGAGACACAATGAGAGGCTTAACCTAAAATGAAGAACGTAACACTTATATACCTCAGCTGTTAAGTTAACAGCACGTGTCAGGTTTCACTCGTACGAGTGGAAAAACTTATGCGTACGGTTGATCACTTACTCGTGTAAGTGTCATCAGATTAGGTTTGTGACTCAGCTCAGCACACTCGTGCGTATGAGCATGTTTATTCGTACGAGTGAGGATTCACTCGTACATCTGACTGAGTCTAAGTTGGTCAAACTTCCATATCTTGTTCCTGCAGTACCTGTAAATGCATGTAAACATAGATAGGATAACAACGAGCAATCATGGCAACCCTATAACTAAAGTACTAATCACAAACATTCGGTAGATGTCTAGGGACTCTTCCAAAATGCACTAACAACTCCCCCTAAGACCTAGAACATCTATTACAATAAGTAAAAGTCCATGAAATATAAAAGTTTAAAAGTAACATCAGTTTAAACAAGGTTTGAGCATTACTTTCTCTGGCGAGGTAGGAATGGTAGACATCAATCACACGCTGATATCTCATTGCTTCCTCTCTCTTATCTTCTCTAAAGGTAATGTGATGATGGTGAAGTATTTCCACATCAAATCTTGATAAGTTTCTCAGTCACATAGGATCCAAGATCCTAACATTGTCGAACTGTATGCTTCCATCATCCTTCTCAACTGCAGTAAGAATCACTGCTTCTTCCGAAAACTCATCATATAACCACCATCTGAAGTTTTTACAAATGTCCTTGGGTAACGGCATCAAAGGAGATAGTTTCATATACTTAGCTGGACGTAACTTAACAATACGAACAGGTCCACCTTTTGAATTCAGCTTTGTCGGGTGCATGGAGAACGTGGCGGCTGCTTACATGAAGACATCCCATTTCCCTATTATGTAGTTAATCCTGAGTTTTCTTTGAAACCATATGGAAAGGTCACTATCCTCAGCGTTCAACATCTTTAGCTTCGCAAGTTGCATGATCTCAAAGTAAGGTAGAGTCTTAAAATGACTTGGTCGGGCCATGTAGTCACCTCCCCTTCCCTATTGATCACAAAACAATTAAACTCTTTGAAGTAGCCCCAGCTTAAAATCTTACCCTTGGCATACTTCGTGGTTCTTTTTCCTTTTTTCATAGAAACTAACAAACTTCGGCTCGAGTTCCGGTTTACTGATCTGATTCGGGTTCACAACATTTTGTTTCCACCAGCTTTGTCGGATTTCATCTTCCTCAACATTCCGACTCACTTTAACCCTTTCATCACGATCAAACCAGCATTTAATCTCTTCACATCCCTCGGCTTTAGCCTGTTCGGCTCGGATTTTGTTACTCTTCTTCTCATTTTCAAACTTTTCTTTCTCATCGAGCAGTTTCTTATGTCAGATTCTTTGGTTTTTCTCCATCCGATTATCAACCTCTTTCACTTTCCTATTTTATAACTCCTCGCCTTTTCAAGTTTAATTAAATTCTTTGTTTTATCCTCTCTACTCAAATTAAAGAAGTCACTTAAGGTATTGAGTGACGGATTGAGTATGGATTGAGCGAAGGTATCACAATTTTAACTTCCTGTTGTTGTTGTTGTTGTTGTTCTTCTTCTTCTTCTTCTGTTTCAGTTTCAAGTTCATCTTTAGACTCAACAATAACATCTTCTTTCAAACTTCCTTCATCAATAGATCCTTGACCCTTTTCATCTTCAAACAGAATATCCACATCACTTAAGTTGATATTTTGGATTGATTCGGGAGTAATTTCATCAACTGGCTCTTCTTGTGGAGCCTTGTCTTCAACTTCAACTGCATCTGCATCCTCGGTATCATAGTCACTATCGTATGCCAGTGCAGCAAGGTGTTCAGTTGAGAACTCACTTGGTGGAAGATCCCCCTTTTTTGCATCATTAAAAAAATTTGAATAATTCATATAATATTCATCAGTAAACACCTTACCATATTCATTGAAACTTCGAATAGGTAGAACTAACGTATATTCAAAAGAGGGTTCTTCAGTTTTAGCATCATGCTCTTCATCACTTCCCAAATCAGAGTAATCTTGTTCTCCTCCATCCGTAATCAATTTTGTTTTCCTAGATGTGAGTTGTTTAATCTTATCATTCATCGATTTCAATTTGATCTCATTCTTGCTTTTAACTTCAACAAGCTGTTTGTTCATTTTCTCCATCATTTCCTTTTGACGATTAACATGCCTTCACAACTTTTTGTTATCTTCCTCCAACAGTTCAATCTTAGCAGCACTTGCTTTCTTTTCCTCAACAGCCTGGTTCTCAAGATTATTCATCTTGGTAACCAACGACATCAAAAGATTTTGTTGTGTCTTGAACTCTGATGGTGTAACATGAGATGGTGTAGCAGCAGCTCTGGCATCTTTCATAAAACTAGAAGGTTGGCATTGAGTTTGTTGCCGAGAACCTCCGTGAGATGATCTTTGAGGCGAGTAATTGTGGTGTTTGGTTCTCCTTTCTTTCGTCTGGGATTTCTCAGAGGACATCGGTTCCTTCCCCTTTTTCTTCCTTCGAAGCAAATTAGTGTCTTCCTCAGTAGCTTCATCATCATCATCATCATTATATTTATCATCACCTTGGTTACCTTCTTGATTTCCTTCAACATTTCATTGATTATCACCTTCCTCCTCTTCTTCATCAGTTACCTCATAGTCAGAATCAGAATTATCATTCCTCCACGCATTCCCTGATGGACACCTATAATTCTCCTTACTAAGATGACAGACAAGCACTCTTTCAAAATCAGGCTTTAGCTCTTCATTTCGGGTCTGCCTCATTCTCTTAAAGGTCTAATCATTCATTGGTTCCAACAGAATAACATCAGAATCAATTTTAGGTAGACTGGGGGCTGCATTATCAATGATCAGCTGAAGAAATCTTGCATAGATGAGGTATTTTTGTGTCGTGCTGAAGTGGTTGGCTTTGAACTAGTGAAAGAAAAAACCATAAAAGTCACATGGAGCCTTAAGAATAAGAGCGGTAAACATACTCTGCATCTTCTCGTTTAGCTTGTCAAAACCAGCTTTTCTTCCTCCAAGACAATGCATCAAAACATGAGCCAAATATCTATATTGCGGTGGTAGAAGTGTCCTCATCAACTCGGATCTACCAATCAAGGCACCTGAATATCCACATCTCTTAAAACAACCGTGGATTCTTTCTCTATTTAGCGTCATGTGAGAACTGTTTTCATCATTGAAACCTAAAATCTTTCTTATCACAGGCTTAGAAATAACAACTTCATTTCCTTGAACAGAACTAACCAATTTGACTTCAGTATCAGAAACATCAAACTATACTCTCTTCCCGAACTCTCTTTGATGACTATAATAGGTAGTGCATGAGTAGAGATAGCTGTGTGGATCCTTAATCTTTTAAGAAACTTGATAATATCATCAAAGTAGCTCCCTTCTTCAAGTACAGTATTGTAAAGAGCAACCTGGGTATTTTGTTTTCGCATCTCCAAAAGATCAGATAAGTCAACAACTTCAGGTTGAATAGGTGGATTAACCGAATTAACCAGAGGATTGGGAATTTTCTCCCCCTCAGCTACTGGGTTTATAACAGGAACATTTTTCTGTGGTTCTGCCATAGATGTGAGTCTAAACAATCTGAAATTAACAGAAGAGTTAGAAACAGAAACTAGATACTTTAAATCATCAAAACATTTGCAACAAAGTGTCACAACCAATTAACAGGACAAATCGTGCGAGTAACAAACTCATACCTACAACTGATAAGTCAGGCGTACAGTTCAGAAGGTTACTCGTATCACTATTAACACATTTGAGCAAAAACATATATTTCAGACAATGTATACGGTTGGGTCAATATTCAAACGAGTGATGGTCAACCGTGTGATGACTCGTGCGGTTAAACACACGTGTCAGCTCAGGTATACGAGTGGGCATCAAAATAAACACTAAGTTATTTCACACGAGTAAGCACAAGTGTATACACGGTTGAGCCTCAACCATACACAGACTCGTGCGAGTCATGTCTCACGCGTGCGAGTAATATCACTCGTGCATGTTCGAACGAAACTCATTAAATGCATTTTTCAAAATCTCTAGATCACATGCTTGAGTGTTATACTGCTCAATTTTCATAACGATAGCTTGTATTTAGTTCGTTTAACATAAAACAATAGGAAGCATAGAGCAAAACACATCAAAATTGCACAAAATTAATCTTATAAATCACTAGGGTTTCGGTCCACATAAATAACGAATTACCCTACCAAAATTTGATGAAATCTTACCAAACAAGTGGCGCTAGGGTTGGCAATGTATGCTTAACAAAACCTACGGTGGAAATCGTAAATGGCAACAATCGATTTTGAAAGTAAAATTTGAGTGTGGAGTGAAATAGTGACAGTCCGTGTTCATCCTCCCTATATTTATACCCTCAAGCTCAACCGTACGGTTAAACAAATGATTTACCATTTAATCGTGCGACCCACCTATCACTCGTGCATTTGACCTAGAAGTCTAAAAGACTACCCTAAGGTTTGGTTATTCGTACGGTTAACCTCAAACTTGTGGTAACCAGTACGGTTCACTAATCTGGTGCGAGTAAGCCACTTTGGCAATTTCAGCTTTTTACAACTTAGGATTTCGACTCATTTGATTAATCTTAGAGCTAACTAACACCTTCAATTTGAGTCAAAAATCGCCAATTCATCAAGAAATGAGCATTAACACTTAGGCAGTTCCAACAATTCTAACCAAAACAAATTTATTTCACTAAACACTCTGGTTCACAAAAATGTATATCCTACAGTGTAATGTCATCTTAAGGCAACTAACTGCTCAAATCATTAAAATCCTTCAAATGATCACAAGCTCCACAAACTTCTATCTTATGGATTGGGTGTTAGATATATCTTGATCTCAACAAAGTTCTTTCAAATGACATTGCACTTTCAGAGGATAATCAGAAAATAACAGAGATATAAAATCTTTATAAGTTTTCTGAAAGATAATGTCATGTAACTATAATTATGCAAAAGAAAGACATTCTACCACGAAATGCGATAACATGCAAAACCAAAATCTTTTTGATGTTTTACGATTTTCAATGCAAGCTAATTAACATAAGCATATAACTAAGCATATCAGAACATATAAATCCACATTCTTTTTGTGAGCAAAATGATTAACAATTTTAAAATGAATCAGAACTGGCATATTGAATCAATTTCTGTTGTTCATTCCCAATTGTCCAGTCTATGTCTATTATCATGCAATTACTGATATCAATCCTCATTAAACATGAACATACTCCTTCCGGACACTTCGACAATCATGTTGGCATTAATTGCTTGTACACAATAAAGCAGTGATTTTTGAGGTCACGCTGAGTTCATTAATCCTTGATTCTTTCATCACTTATGATTGTGCGTTTTTATTAGGTTGTCAATTCATTACATGTAACTTTCCATTATCTCTATCCATGTACTTCATTCAAATTGACCAGGATGGTTCTCACAGCATTGTGAATAACCCTGTCAGCATTTGGCTTTTGCCAATGTGTTGACAATCTTCAATCCAGTTGGCTCGACAGATCTCAGAATATATTGGATTATTCGAATAGGCTCATTACTTACCACGGGCATTGGTTTACCGTCAGAGTAGACATACCTGATGACCAGTCGTCACAAGAAACGAATCTCAGGGCCCTTAACTTCTTTATGTTCAAGTTGACCTGGAAAATGGAATCGAAAGTTAACCTTTCATATATGTATTTAGAGTATATCTAGGTAAGTATCTTTCCAACTTATAGCTTTAATAGGTATAACTCTAAATCGCAGATGGCAAGAATCTTGATAGTCCAATGTGAACGTCATGATTAAACAATTTAAGCTACGCGGGGGCGTCACACTAAGAATGATCTGAGTTCTTTATAAGCACTTCATGAATCAGCATTCTTCATACTTTCAGGACTTTGCCATATTGATACGCCAATTATTATTGACATTGATTTTCTTTAGATATTTTACTTTTTCAGCATATCATTTGTCTTTTGATATATTGATTTTGAATGCCATCATGAATGGATTTCCCATTCTTATGCTTGAACTCATGTTTCTTTGTTGTGTGCTCAGATCACTCGAAGGTGTTCTCCCTTAAATGCTTAAAAAGTCTGCAATAAAGAATCATACTTTTCAACTTTAAGCGAGAAGGGACACTTACTTCGACATAAACTAATTTTCTCGGTATTTTCAGGGTTTAGTTTCGATTATTAAGTCTTAGGACCGTGATAACGTGGTATGCACCAGCCAAACAGATAATCCTCAACCCCTTAAATGATCTTTTGAACGTCCTAATCATAGCTGTTAGGCTGAATTGATAGAGCAACATTTGAATATTGCTTGGGGACATCCAACAGCAACCTTTTCTAATGATTATCAATTATGATAGGGGATACCCTCAACCGACTGTTGAGTTCCTCAACAATTATTATTTCATATAGATTCAGAGATAATTAGGTGACTACCTTCAAACGCTACAGATCGTCCATGACTTCTGAATCTTAGATAGTTGTTATTCTTAGTATGATTGTCTAATGCCAAGAATTCCTAAATCACATCTAGCAGTACATCACACAACAGATAAACATACACGTTCAAATCAGTCCTTACTAATCAAATATATCAATTCTCAGTACAATAATTTCTTCATCTCCAACACATTAATCAAACAAGCTCATTTTCGGAATTTTCATCTTTTTAGAATTTTCTGATTAGGCATTTTACACGTTTTAGGTATTTTATGTTGAAACATATACTCCCCTAAAATACTAAAACATAAAATCTTTTTGTCTGTTAGCATTTTAAATAAAAGAAAACGGAAAATAGCTACAGACTAGCATGCAAACATGAAAGAAATCATGCAGAGATATGCAGATAGCAAACATAAAGATGCAATACAGATAAACATAAACTAATTATCTATATGTCATGCAACCTACATGCAAAGTCTAAAATTTCGATTAAACCTCACAATCGTTAATCGAAATTACTTTGTCTCGATCAACAATGCCATTCATCTCTAATACAAGCAAGAACCTAGGTTTATCAAAAGCCTTAGTATAAAGGTCAGCCCTTTGGTCCTTATTACCTGTTCTCTTAACCTCTATTATCTTTTTCTCATGGCAATCTCTAATGAAGTAATACTTAACTCCTATGTGCTTAGTCTTAGAATGTTGAACAAGATTCTTAGTAACAGCAATAGCAGCAGTATTATCAATATAAAGAGGAGAGAAAGAGATTCTTATTCCGTAATCGCGAAGTAGTTGTTGAATCCAGACAACTTGCGAACAGCAACTAGCAGCAGTAACATATTCAGCTTCACATGTAGAAAGTGCAACTGCAGTTTGTTTCTTGCATTGCCAGGTCACCAGCCTTTCGCCTAGAAATTGACATCCTCCTGATGTAGACTTGTTGTTGATTTTGCATCCTGCATAGTCTGAATCACTGTATGCTACAAGATCAAACTTGTCGTCGTTCGAATACCAGATGCCAAGATTAGGCGAGTGTACTAGATATCGTAAAATCCGTTTGGCAGCTGTAAGATGAACTGTATTTGGATTGACTTGATAACGAGCACACAGACATGTTGTGAACATTATATCCGGCATAGATGCAGTAAGGTACATGAGCGATCCAATGATTGCTCGATAGTATGTAGGATCAACATGCTCCCCTTCACAATCTAGCGAAATACCGCGATTCACTGCTAGTGGGGTTGAAACAGGATGTACTTGAGTGATACTAAAACGTTCGAGTATATCATTTACATCAGTTTGTTCGACTTGCAAACCAAGAAAATAATGTAAAAAGACCTAATTTGCTCATTTCAAATTCATCCTTCATAACCTGCTCAAATTCGTCAACGAGTTCCTGCTTAGTAGACCCGAAAATAATGTCGTCTACATAAATTTGAACCAAGATAATATCGTCATCTTGTACTTTCGTGAACAGAGTACAATCTACCGTGCCCATTTGATATCCTTTTTCGATAAGATAACTTGACAGACGTCCGTACCATGCTCTCGGAGCTTTGTTAGGATGAAGATGATCTTCAATACCCGGTAGTTGATTGACATATACTTTTTCATTAAGCTTGCCATAAAGAAAAGCACTCTTGAGATCCATTTGATACACTTTAAACTTCATGAATGATTGCAATGCCAAGAAAATACGAATAGCTTCCAATCTGGCAACAGAAGCAAAAACTTCATCGTAGTCGAATTCAGGATCTTGCTGATAACCTTTAGCAACCAATCTTGCTTTGTTACGGATAACATTGCCATCTTTATCACACTTATTCTTCCAAAATAACTTGAGATCAACGTCTTTAGCTCCATTTGGTTTAGTAAGTAACTTCCAAACATCCAAACAATGGAACTGTTGAATCTCTTATTGCATTGCCATAAACCAGTCGACATGCTTCAAAGCTTCTCTTGTTGTCTTTGGCTCAATTCTGGAAATATGACATGAATACTCAAAGTAAGCAGCAGCAGCCGTCATATGAGTATCAACTTGACCATCAAACTGAACTTGTTGTCTCGTTCTAACACATGCTTTGGGATCTCCAATGATATTCTCTCTAGGATGAGCAGCTGTGGTTCTGGGAACTGGTTGTGCAGGAACATGTATCTCGTGATACAGATTCGTGGTATCTCCAATATCTTCAGGATTATCGGAACTTTCACTTAAAATATCAGATCTGCAAGTATCATACACTAGAATAGTGTCTTGATCAGATTCTACTGGCTCAGCGACAGGTGATAATGGAGTTAGAGTTGGAGTAGGTGCAGACACTTCTGGTGTATTCTATAAATCAAACAGCATTTGTAATTCTACTTCATTCTCCATATGATCTGGAGCAAGATTGAATGAGTCAATCAGCTCATCATAGTTATAAATCCAAGGATGACTCGTAAGAGGACTCTTCGTTTGATTCCTTTGGACATCGACTTCAGACCATTCTTCAACACATATTGTTTCATTGTTGAAAACTCGCTTGTTAGGAGAACTATACCCAAGAAATACTCCAGTAATAACTTTAGCATCGAACTTACTTCTTGGTTTTCTTTTCAAGATGGTACACGGTGCACCATATGGTTCTAGATGCTTTAGTGTAGGTTTTCTCCCATGCAATAACTCATAGCAAGTTTTACCCAATCGCTTAACAGTCAGAACTCGATTCATAGTGTAACAAGCATTTACAACAGCTTCTTCCCAAAAATGAACAGGTACAGATGAATCTGCTAGCATTGTCCTAGCTATCTCGATTAATACCCTATTCTTTCTTTCAGCAACACCATTCATCTGAGGAGCGTATGCAGAACTGAACTGCATATTGATACCCTTTTCAATGCAAAAACCTGTAAGATAATGATTCTTGAATTCAGTTCCATTGTCACATCGAATCTTTCTTACTTTTAGATTAAACCCTGTTTGTAATTGATTGATTAGCACCTTCAAATTTTCAAAAGTGTCAGACTTTTCTTTTAGAAACATTACCCAAGAAATCTTGAATAATCATTAGTTACAACCAGACAGTACTTACTTCCATCAATGCTTTCAAACCGTATTGGACCGAAAAGATCCATGTGTAACAATTAAAGTGGAGAAGATATAGGATTGTACTTAATCAGCTTATGCGCTTTCTTTCACTGTTTACCCTTCTTACACGGAACACATGTGAAATGTCCCGTTCTTATTGATTAAAAACGTTCCATATTAATTAATTTCGTTGCGAGGTTTTGACCTCTATATGAGACGTTTTTCAAAGACTGCATTCATTTTAAAACAAACCATAACCTTTATTTCATCAATAAAGGTTTAAAAAGCTTTACGTAGATTATCAAATAATGATAATCTAAAATATCCTATTTACACACGACCATTACATAATGGTTTGCAATACAAATATGTTACAATAAAATAAGTTTCTTGAATGCAGTTTTTACACAATATCATACAAGCATGGACTCCAAATCTCGTCCTTATTTAAGTATGCAACAGCGGAAGCTCTTAATAATCACCTGAGAATAAACATGCTTAAAACGTCAACAAAAATGTTGGTGAGTTATAGGTTTAACCTATATATATCAAATCATAATAATAGACCACAATATTTCATATTTCAATACACATCCCATACATAGAGATAAAAATCATCAATATGGTGAACACCTGGTAACCGACATTAACAAGATGCATATATAAGAAATATCCCCATCATTCCGGGACACCCTTCGGATATGATATAAATTTCGAAGTACTAAAGCATCCAGTACTTTGGATGGGGTTTGTTAGGCCCAATAGATCTATCTTTAGGATTCGCGTCAATTAGGGTGTCTGTTCCCTAATTCTTAGATTACCAGACTTAATAAAAAGGGGCATATTCGATTTTGATAATTCAACCATAGAATGTAGTTTCACGTACTTGTGTCTATTTTGTAAATCATTTATAAAACCTGCATGTATTCTCATCCCAAAAATATTAGATTTTAAAAGTGGGACTATAACTCACCTTCACAGATTTTTACTTCGTCAAGAAGTAAGACTTGGCCACTGTTGATTCACGAACCTATAACAATATATACATATATATTAAAGTATGTTCAAAATATATTTACAACACTTTTAATATATTTTGATGTTTTAAGTTTATTAAGTCAGCTGTCCTCGTTAGTAACCTACAACTAGTTGTCCACAGTTAGATGTACAGAAATAAATTGATAAATATTATCTTGAATCAATCCACAACCCAGTGTATACGTATCTCAGTATTGATCACAACTCAAACTATATATATTTTGGAATCAACCTCATCCCTGTATAGCTAACTCCAACATTCACATATAAAGTGTCTATGGTTGTTCCGAAATATATATAGATGTGTCGACATGATAGGTCGAAACATTGTATACGTGTCTATGATATCTCAAGATTACATAATATACAATACAAGTTGATTAAGTTATGGTTGGAATAGATTTGTTACCAATTTTCACGTAGCTAAAATGAGAAAAATTATCCAATCTTGTTTTACCCATAACTTCTTCATTTTAAATCCGTTTTGAGTGAATAAAATTGCTATGGTTTCATATTGAACTCTATTTTATGAATCTAAACAGAAAAAGTATAGGTTTATAGTCGGAAAAATAAGTTACAAGTCGTTTTTGTAAAGGTAGTCATTTCAGTCAAAAGAACGACGTCTAGATGACCATTTTAGAAAACATACTTCCACTTTGAGTTTAACCATAATTTTTGGATATAGTTTCATGTTCATAATAAAAATCATTTTCTCAGAATAACAACTTTTAAATCAAAGTTTATAATAGTTTTTAATTAACTAACCCAAAACAACCCGCGGTGTTACTACGACGGCGTAAATCCGGTTTTACGGTGTTTTTCGTGTTTCCAGGTTTTAAATCATTAAGTTAGCATATCATATAGATATAGAACATGTGTTTAGTTAATTTTAAAAGTCAAGTTAGAAGGATTAACTTTTGTTTGCGAACAAGTTTAGAATTAACTAAACTATGTTCTAGTGATTACGAGTTTAAACCTTCGAATAAGATAGTTTTATATATATGAATCGAATGATGTTATGAACATCATTACTACCTCAATTTTAGTAGGTAAACCTACTGGAAGTGACAGGAAATGATCTAGCTTCAAAGGATCTTGGATGGCTTGAAAGTTCTTGAAGTAGGATCATGACACAAAAACAAGTTCAAGTAAGATTTTTACTCGAATTAAGATAGTTTATAGTTATAGAAATTGAATCAAAGTTTGAATATGAATATTACCTTGAATAAGAAAGATAACCTACTGTATATAACAAAGGTTTCTTGATCTTAGATGATTACTTGGAATGGATTAGAAAGCTTGGAAGTAAATTAGTAAACTTGAAGGGATTTTTGAAGTGTTTTTGAAGTGTTCTTCCTATGATGATTATAGCTTGATTCTTGAAGTGATTTTTGATGAAGATGATGATTAAATACTGGAAAAATACGTTCATAATAGTGTGTGTGTGTTGAGAGAGAATTAGAAAGAGAATTGGAAGTGAAATGGAGTGAATGATGAGTGGTAATTGGTGAGTGGTGAGTGGGGTTAAAAGGAGTTCTAGTTAGTTGACTAGCTCATGGTAGAAGTTAAAATTGATTAGTCATACATGACATAATCAAGAGTGGAATCCCATGCTAGTTCCTATTGGTATATACCCATAGTAAGTACGTTTTGAAGCTGTGTATAATACGGGTAAGAATACGACTAGAATTCTTGATGAAAGAAAAGAATGGGAAAGTAACTGTAACCATTTTTGTTAAGTATGAGTGTTTTGATATATGTCTTGAAGTCTTCCAAAAGTATTTTAATAGATCTAAATACACTACATGTATATACATTTTAACTGAGTCGTTAAGTCATCGTTAGTCGTTACATGTAAGTGTTGTTTTGAAACCTTTAAGTTAACGATCTCAATTAATGTTGTTAACCCATTGTTTATTATATCTAATGAGATGTTAAATTATTATATTATCATGATATTATGATATATTAATATATCTTAATATGATATATATATATACATTTAAATGTCGTTACAACGATAATCGTTACATATATGTCTCTTTTCGAAATCCTTAAGTTAGTAGTCTTGTTTATATGTATATAACTCATTGTTAATATACTTATGGAGATACTTACTTATCATAATCTCATGTTAACCATATGTATATCCATATATATATCGTCATGTCGTTTTTACAAGTTTTAACGTTCGTGAATCGCCGGTCAACTTGGTTGGTCAATTGTCTATATGAAACATATTTAAATTAATCAAGTCTTAACAAGTTTGATTGCTTAACATGTTGGAAACATTTAATCATGTAAATATCAATCCCAATTAATATATATAAACATGGAAAAGTTCGGGTCACTACAGTACCTACCCGTTAAATAAATTTCGTCCCGAAATTTTAAGGTGTTGAAGGTGTTGACGAATCTTCTGGAAATAGATGCGGGTAGTTCTTCTTCATCTGATCTTCACACTCCCAGGTGAACTCGGGTCCTCTACGAGCATTCCATCGAACCTTAACAATTGGTATCTTGTTTTGTTTAAGTCTTTTAACCTCACGATCCATTATTTCGACGGGTTCTTCGATGAATTGAAGTTTTTCGTTGAATTGGATTTCATCTAACGGAATAGTGAGATCTTCTTTAGCAAAACATTTCTTCAAATTCGAGACGTGGAAAGTGTTATGTACAGCCCCGAGTTGTTGAGGTAACTCAAGTCGGTAAGCTACTGGTCCGACAAGATCAATAATCTTGAATGGTCCAATATACCTTGGATTTAATTTCCCTCGTTTACCAAATCGAACAACGCCTTTCCAAGGTGCAACTTTAAGCATGACCATCTCTCCAATTTCAAATTCTATATCTTTTCTTTTAATGTCAGCGTAGCTCTTTTGTCGACTTTGGGCGGTTTTCAACCTTTGTTGAATTTGGATGATCTTCTCGGTAGTTTCTTGTATAATCTCCGGACCCGTAATCTGTCTATCCCCCACTTCACTCCAACAAATCGGAGACCTGCACTTTCTACCATAAAGTGCTTCAAATGGCGCCATCTTAATGCTTGAATGGTAGCTGTTGTTGTAGGAAAATTCTGCTAACGGTAGATGTCGATCCCAACTGTTTCTGAAATCAATAACACATGCTCGTAGCATGTCTTCAAGCGTTTGTATCGTCCTTTCGCTCTGCCCATCAGTTTGTGGATGATAGGCAGTACTCATGTCTAGACGAGTTCCTAATGCTTGCTGTAATGTCTGCCAGAATCTTGAAATAAATCTGCCATCCCTATCAGAGATAATAGAGATTGGTATTCCATGTCTGGAGATGACTTCCTTCAAATACAGTCGTGCTAACTTCTCCATCTTGTCATCTTCTCTTATTGGCAGGAAGTGTGCTGATTTGGTGAGACGATCAACTATTACCCAAATAGTATCAAAACCACTTGCAGTCCTTGGCAATTTAGTGATGAAATCCATGGTAATGTTTTCCCATTTCCATTCCGGGATTTCGGGTTGTTGAAGTAGACCTGATGGTTTCTGATGCTCAGCTTTGACCTTAGAACACGTCAAACATTCTCCTACATATTTAGCAACATCGGCTTTCATACCCGGCCACCAAAAATGTTTCTTGAGATCCTTGTACATCTTCCCCGTTCCAGGATGTATTGAGTATCTGGTTTTATGAGCGTCTCTAAGTACCATTTTTCTCATATCTCCAAATTTTGGTACCCAAATCCTTTCAGCCCTATACCGGGTTCCGTCTTCCCGAATATTAAGATGCTTCTCCGATCCTTTGGGTATTTCATCCTTTAAATTTCCTTCTTTTAAAACTCCTTGTTGCGCCTCCTTTATTTGAGTAGTAAGGTTATTATGAATCATTATATTCATAGATTTTACTCGAATGGGTTCTCTGTCCTTCCTGCTCAAGGCATCGGCTACCACATTTGCCTTCCCCGGGTGGTAACGAATCTCAAAGTCGTAATCATTCAACAATTCAATCCACCTACGCTGCCTCATATTCAGTTGTTTCTGATTAAATATGTGTTGAAGACTTTTGTGGTCGGTATATATAATACTTTTGACCCCATATAAGTAGTGCCTCCAAGTCTTTAATGCAAAAACAACCGCGCCTAATTCCAAATCATGCGTCGTATAATTTTGCTCGTGAATCTTCAATTGTCTAGACGCATAAGCAATCAACTTCGTTCGTTGCATTAATACACAACCGAGACCTTGCTTTGATGCGTCACAATAAATCACAAAATCATCATTCCCTTCAGGCAATGACAATATAGGTGCCGTAGTTAGCTTTTTCTTCAATAACTGAAAAGCTTTCTCTTGTTCATCCTTCCATTCAAATTTCTTCCCTTTATGCGTTAATGCAGTCAAGGGTTTTGCTATTCTGGAAAAGTCTTGGATGAACCTTCTGTAGTAACCAGCTAGTCCTAAAAACTGGCGTATGTGTTTCGGAGTTTTCGGGGTTTCCCACTTTTCAACAGTTTCTATCTTTGCCGGATCCAACTTAATACCTTTTTTGTTCACTATGTGACCGAGGAATTGAACTTCTTCCAACCAAAATGCACACTTTGAAAATTTAGCGTACAATTCTTCCTTCCTCAATACTTCTAACACCTTTCTCAAATGTTCACCGTGTTCTTGGTCATTCTTTGAGTAAATAAGTATGTCATCAATGAAAACAATGACAAACTTGTCAAGGTATGGTCCACACACTCGGTTTATAAGGTCCATGAACACAGCTGGTGCATTAGTTAAACCAAATGGCATGACCATAAACTCGTAATGACCGTAACGTGTTCTGAAAGCAGTCTTTGGAATATCATCTTCTTTCACCCGCATTTTATGATACCCGGAACGTAAGTCAATCTTTGAATAAACAGACGAGCCTTGTAGTTGATCAAATAAGTCGTCAATTCTCGATAGTGGGTAGTGGTTCTTGATGGTAAGTTTGTTCAACTCTCGGTAGTCGATACACAACCTGAATGTACCATCTTTCTTCTTGACAAACAAAACAGGAGCTCCCCACGGTGATGTGCTTGGTCGAATGAAACCATGCTCTAAAAGTTCTTGTAATTGGCTTTGCAGTTCTTTCATCTCGCTGGGTACGAGTCTGTAAGGAGCACGAGCTATTGGTGCAGCTCCTGGTACAAGATCTATTTGAAATTCAACGGATCGATGTGGGGGTAATCCCGGTAATTCTTTCGGAAATACATCGGGAAATTCTTTTGCGACGGGAACATCATTGATGCTCTTTTCTTCAGTTTGTACTTTCTCGACGTGTGCTAGAACAGCATAGCAACCTTTTCTTATTAGTTTTTATGCCTTCAAATTACTAATAAGATGTAGCTTCGTGTTGCCCTTTTCTCCGTACACCATTAAGGGTTTTCCTTTTTCTCGTATAATGCGAATTGCATTTTTGTAACAAACGATCTCTGCTTTCACTTCTTTCAACCAGTCCATACCGATTATCACATCAAAACTCCCTAACTCTACTGGTATCAAATCAATCTTAAATGTTTCGCTAACCAGTTTAATTTCTCGATTCCGACATATATTATCTGCTGAAATTAATTTACCATTTGCTAATTCGAGTAAAAATTTACTATCCAAAGGCGTCAATGGACAACTTAATTTAGCACAAAAATCTCTACTCATATAGCTTCTATCCGCACCCGAATCAAATAAAATGTAAGCAGATTTATTGTCAATAAGAAACGTACCCGTAACAAGCTCTGGGTCTTCCTGTGCCTCTGCCGCATTAATATTGAAAACTCTTCCGCGGCCTTGTCCATTCGTGTTCTCCTGGTTCGGGCAATTTCTAATAATGTGGCCCGGTTTTCCACATTTATAACAAACTACATTGGCATAACTTGATCCGACACAACTTGCTCCGCCATTACTCGTTCCGACACCATTTGTTCCTTTCGTTCTATTAACCCCTGGTCCGTAGACCTCACACTTCGCCGCGCTATGACCATTTCTTTTACACTTGTTGCAAAATTTGGTGCAGAAACCCGAGTGATACTTTTCACACCTTTGGCATAGCTGCTTCTGATTGTTGTTGTTATTGCGGTTATTATTGTTGTTGGTATGATTGTTGTAGTTGCTGTTGTTGTTGTTGTTGTTGTTGTTGGGCCGTTTGTTGTAGTTGCGATTGATGTTGTGATTGTTGGGATAATTGTTGCGATTATTGTTGTAATTGCTGTTGTTGTTGTATTGGTGATTCTTATCACCGTTTTCCTCCCACTTTCTTTTGACTTGCTTCACATTGGCCTCTTCAGCAGTCTGTTCTTTAATTCTTTCTTCAATCTGGTTCACTAGTTTGTGAGCCATTCTACATGCCTGTTATATGGAGGCGGGCTCGTGTGAACTTATATCTTCTTGGATTCTTTCCGGTAATCCTTTCACAAACGCGTCAATCTTCTCTTCCTCATCTTCGAATGCTCCCGGACACAATAGGCACAATTCTGTGAATCGTCTTTCGTACGTGGTAATATCAAATCCTTGGGTTTGTAACCCTCTAAGTTCTGTCTTGAGCTTATTGACCTCGGTTTTGGGACGGTACTTCTCGTTCATCAAGTGCTTGAATGCTGACCACGGTAGTGCGTACGCATCGTCTTGTCCCACTTGCTCTAGATAGGTATTCCACCATGTTAACGCAGAACCTGTGAAGGTATGCGTAGCATACTTCACTTTGTCCTCTTCAGTACACTTACTTGTGGCAATCACCGATTCGACCTTCTCAGTCCACCGTTTCAATCCGATCTGTCCTTCGGTTCCATCAAATTCCAAAGGTTTGCAGGCAGTGAATTCTTTGTAGGTGCATCCTACACGATTTCCTGTACTGCTAGATTCAAGGTTATTGTTGGTATGTAGCGCAGCTTGTACTGCGGCTATGTTTGAAGCTAGAAAAGTACGGAATTCCTCTTCATTCATATTCACGGTGTGTCGAGTAGTCGGTGCCATTTCCTTCAACATAGTCAAATGGAACAAGTTAATTATACAGAATATTAAGAGTAGTTAATAGTATTTCGTAGCATAATATGAACTCATTTATAAAAGCTTTTTCTTCATATTAGCATTTTATAAGTTTAAATTCGGGTAGTACCTACCCGTTAAGTTCATACTTAGTAGCTAATATACAATTCAACTACTACAATTCTATATGAAAAACTGATTATAATTATATTTCGCGTTCAAACTTTTATACAATATTTTACAAACTTACAATACCGCTTATTTTACATAAAGCATGAAATATAGCACACAATAACTTTGATACAAGATAGTTGTGAAGATAATTCTAGCTAGTACACAAGTCGTTCAGCAAAGGTAATAAAGACACGTAATTCATACGTCCAGAAACAAGTCATGCATTCTGGTTTTACTAGGATTACTTCCCATCCTTGGTCTTGTGGAACATAACCGTTATGGCCGTTGATAAGACAGCGTGTTGTAACATCGTCAAAGGGACGAGGGTTACGTAATGTCCAACAGTCCCGTAACAATCTAAAAACCTCATTTCTTACCCCAATTACCGACTCCGTCACTTGTGGGAACGTTTTGTTTAATAGTTGTAGCCCGATGTTCTTGTTCTCACTTTGGTGAGAAGCGAACATTACTAATCCGTAAGCATAACATGCTTCTTTATGTTGCATGTTAGCCGCTTTTTCTAAATCACAAAGTCCAATATTCGGATATATTGAGTCAAAATAATTTCTTAACCCATTGCGTAAAATAGCATTTGGGTTCCCCGCAATATATGCGTCAAAGTAAACACATCGTAACTTATGGATTTCCCAATGTGATATCCCCCATCTTTCGAACGAAAGCCTTTTATAAACCAAGGCATTCTTGGAACGTTGTTCGAATGTCTTACAAACTGATCTCGCCTTAAATAGTTGTGCCGAAGAATTCTGACCGACTCTAGACAAGATTTCATCAATCATGTCTCCGGGTAGGTCTCTTAAAATATTGGGTTGTCTATCCATTTTGTGTTTTTATACTGTAAAATAGACAAGAGTTAGATTCATAAAAAAAAATACTTATTAATACAAGCAATTTTTACATATATCATAAAGCATAAACACACTATATTACATATATTACACCACATGAATACAACTATCTTATTCCGACTCGCTTGTTTCTTCTTCTTCGGTTTTGGTTCGTTTTTCCAAGTTTCTAGGGATATATGATGTTCCCCTAATACGAGCCGTCGTTTTCCACATTGGTTTAGAAAAACCTGGTGGTTTAGAGGTTCCCGGGTCATTGTTACAACTTAAGGACTTCGGGGGTTGACGATACATATAAAGTTCATCAGGGTTGGAATTAGATTTCTCTATTTTTATGCCCTTTCCCTTATTATTTTCCTTTGCCTTTTTAAATTCAGTTGGGGTAATTTCTATAACATCATCGGAATTCTCGTCGGAATCCGATTCATCGGAGAATTGGTAATCCTCCCAATATTTTGCTTCCTTGGCGGAAACACCATTGACCATAATTAACCTTGGTCGGTTTGTTAAGGATTTTCTTTTATTTAACCGTTTTATTATTTCCCCCACCGGTTCTATTTCTTCATCCGGTTCCAATTCTTCTTCCGGTTCCGATTCTTCTTTCGGTTCCGACTCTTCTTCCGGTTCCTCTTCGGGAACTTGTGAATCAGTCCACGAATCATTCCAATTTACATTTGACTCTTCATTATTATTAGGTGAGTCAATGGGACTTGTTCTAGAGGTAGACATCTATCACATAATATCAAACGCGTTAAGAGATTAATATATCACATAATATTCACATGTTAAAAATATATAGTTTCCAACAAAATTTGTTAAGCAATCATTTTTCAAGTAAACACGGTTGAAGTCCAGACTCACTAATGCATCCTAACAAACTCGATAAGACACATTAATGCAAAATTCTGATTCTCTAAGACCAACGCTCGGATACCAACTGAAATGTCCCGTTCTTATTGATTAAAAACGTTCCATATTAATTGATTTCGTTGCGAGGTTTTGACCTCTATATGAGACATTTTTCAAAGACTGCATTCATTTTAAAACAAACCATAACCTTTATTTCATCAATAAAGGTTTAAAAAGCTTTACGTAGATTATCAAATAATGATAATCTAAAATATCCTGTTTACACACGACCATTACATAATGGTTTACAATACAAATATGTTACAACAAAATAAGTTTCTTGAATGCAGTTTTTACACAATATCATACAAGCATGGACTCCAAATCTCGTCCTTATTTAAGTATGCGACAGCGGAAGCTCTTAATAATCACCTGAGAATAAACATGCTTAAAACGTCAACAAAAATGTTGGTGAGTTATAGGTTTAACCTATATATATCAAATCATAATAATAGACCACAAGATTTCATATTTCAATACACATCCCATACATAGAGATAAAAATCATTCATATGGTGAACACCTGGTAACCGACATTAACAAGATGCATATATAAGAAATAACCCCATCATTTCGGGACACCCTTCGGATATGATATAAATTTCGAAGTACTAAAGCATCCGGTACTTTGGATGGGGTTTGTTAGGCCCAATAGATCTATCTTTAGGATTCGCATCAATTAGGGTGTCTGTTCCCTAATTCTTAGATTACCAGACTTAATAAAAAGGGGCATATTCGATTTTGATAATTCAACCATAGAATGTAGTTTCACGTACTTGTGTCTATTTTGTAAATCATTTATAAAACCTGCATGTATTCTCATCCCAAAAATATTAGATTTTAAAAGTGGGACTATAACTCACCTTCACAGATTTTTACTTCGTCGAGAAGTAAGACTTGGCCACTGTTGATTCACGAACCTATATCAATATATACATATATATTAAAGTATGTTCAAAATATATTTACAACACTTTTAATATATTTTGATGTTTTAAGTTTATTAAGTCAGCTGTCCTCGTTAGTAACCTACAACTAGTTGTCCACAGTAAGATGTACAGAAATAAATCGATAAATATTATCTTGAATCAATCCACAACCCAGTGTATACGTATCTCAGTATTGATCACAACTCAAACTATATATATTTTGGAATCAACCTCAACCCTGTATAGCTAACTCCAACATTCACATATAAAGTGTCTATGGTTGTTCCGAAATATATATAGATGTGTCGACATGATAGGTCAAAACATTGTATACGTGTCTATGGTATCTCAAGATTACATAATATACAATACAAGTTGATTAAGTTATGGTTGGAATAGATTTGTTACCAATTTTCACGTAGCTAAAATGAGAAAAATTATCCAATCTTGTTTTACCCATAACTTCTTCATTTTAAATCCGTTTTGAGTGAATCAAATTGCTATGGTTTTATATTGAACTCTATTTTATGAATCTAAACATAAAAAGTATAGGTTTATAGTCAGAAAAATAAGTTACAAGTCATTTTTGTAAAGGTAGTCATTTCAGTCGAAAGAACGACGTCTAGATGACCATTTTAGAAAACATACTTCCACTTTGAGTTTAACCATAATTTTTGGATATAGTTTCATGTTCATAATAAAAATCATTTTCTCAGAATAACAACTTTTAAATCAAAGTTTATCATAGTTTTTAATTAACTAACCCAAAACAGCCCGTGGTGTTACTACGACGGCGTAAATCCGGTTTTACGGTGTTTTTCGTGTTTCCAGGTTTTAAATCATTAAGTTAGCATATCATATAGATATAGAACATGTGTTTAGTTAATTTTAAAAGTCAAGTTAGAAGGATTAACTTTTGTTTGCGAACAAGTTTAGAATTAACTAAACTATGTTCTAGTGATTACGAGTTTAAACCTTCGAATAAGATAGTTTTATATATATGAATCGAATGATGTTATGAACATCATTACTACCTCAAGTTTAGTAGGTAAACCTACTGGAAGTGACAAGAAATGATCTAGCTTCAAAGGATCTTGGATGGCTTGAAAGTTCTTGAAGTAGGATCATGACACAAAAACAAGTTCAAGTAAGATTTTTACTCGAATTAAGATAGTTTATAGTTATAGAAATTGAATCAAAGTTTGAATATGAATATTACCTTGAATAAGAAAGATAACCTACTGTATATAACAAAGGTTTCTTGATCTTAGATGATTACTTGGAATGGATTAGAAAGCTTTGAAGTAAATTAGTAAACTTGAAGGGATTTTTGAAGTGTTTTTGAAGTGTTCTTCCTATGATGATTATAGCTTGATTCTTGAAGTGATTTTTTGATGAAGATGATGATTAACTACTGGAAAAATACGTTCATAATAGTGTGTGTGTGTTGAGAGAGAATTAGAAAGAGAATTGGAAGTGAAATGGAGTGAATGATGAGTGGTAATTGGTGAGTGGTGAGTGGGGTTAAAAGGAGTTCTAGTTAGTTGACTAGCTCATGGTAGAAGTTAAAATTGATTAGTCATACATGACATAATCAAGAGTGGAATCCCATGCTAGTTCCTATTGGTATATACCCATAGTAAGTACGTTTTGAAGCTG
Organism: Rutidosis leptorrhynchoides; assembly: GCF_046630445.1. Taxonomy (NCBI): domain Eukaryota; kingdom Viridiplantae; phylum Streptophyta; class Magnoliopsida; order Asterales; family Asteraceae; genus Rutidosis; species Rutidosis leptorrhynchoides. The sequence continues at coordinate 253,901,695 of NC_092337.1, forward strand.
TGTATAATACGGGTAAGAATACGACTAGAATTCTTGATGAAAGAAAAGAATGGGAAAGTAACTGTAACCATTTTCGTTAAGTATGAGTGTTTTGATATATTTCTTGAAGTCTTCCAAAAGTATTTTAATACATCTAAATACACTACATGTATATACATTTTAACTGAGTCATTAAGTCATCGTTAGTCGTTACATGTAAGTGTTGTTTTGAAACCTTTAAGTTAACGATCTCAATTAATGTTGTTAACCCATTGTTTATTATATCTAATGAGATGTTAAATTATTATATTATCATGATATTATGATATATTAATATATCTTAATATGATACATATACATTTAAATGTCGTTACAACGATAATCGTTACATATATGTCTCGTTTCGAAATCCTTAAGTTAGTAGTCTTGTTTATATGTATATAACTCATTGTTAATATACTTATGGAGATACTTACTTATCATAATCTCATGTTAACCATATGTATATCCATATATATATCGTCATGTCGTTTTTACAAGTTTTAACGTTCGTGAATCGCCGGTCAACTTGGGTGGTCAATTGTCTATATGAAACATATTTCAATTAATCAAGTCTTAACAAGTTTGATTGCTTAACATGTTGGAAACATTTAATCATGTAAATATCAATCCCAATTAATATATATAAACATGGAAAAGTTCGGGTCACTACAACATGTTCCTGGAATCTGAGAAGATCGAAGAACAACACCTTCTACAAGATTATTGTGAATAAGGTGATTCATTTTTTGAAAACTCAAATGACCCATGCGTTTGTGCCAAGTAATAGACTCTTGTTCAGTTGCTTTAGAAACAAAAGCTTGATGATGTTTAGCAGTTGAAGTAGCAACACTCATATCCAGCATGTATAGATAAGCTTGTCTAGGAGCCTTCATTAAAACTATTTCTGGTGGAATCACAAATTCTGGTTTCAAGATGTAGCTATATTCCTCATCAAATGCTACTTTTAAAGATATTTCACAGATTTGTGAAATCGACAAAAAATTATTTGCAAGCTCTTGACAATAGTTCACTTTGTCGAAACTAACTTTCTCATTCCTTAGCAATCCTTGAGCTGAAATGTGACCACCTTTATCTCCAGCAAATGCAACATACGCTACCTTAATTGGGTGTACATCCAAAAGCAGAGGTAGCTGTCTTGTCATATGCCTCGAAGCGCTGCTATCCACTCTCCAGGTGTTATTTGTAGGTACCCTGGTTCCCTGCATATCACATTAAAAGAATTAATTGATAATAGGGACCCACACCCGGATGGCAGTAGGTTGTCCATTAACACTCATAGCTTGAAATTCCATCCATTTCCCGTTTGAGTCAGGAGGAATCTCATCATTGGTAACCATAATCTTAGATAATTTGGTAGGAGCAGTATTGCTCTTCTGTTGTCTCACATTCTGCTTAGCTTTTGAGCGATTCACTCGTGGTCTGTTTCGGGAAAAGTATTTTCGACGACTAGCTTTTTGTGAAGGTGAACGTGCCTTTAGTTCAAAAGCTCTACCTTGATCGCTCAACTCGACAACTTTTACCTCAGTGCCCTTTTAGGAACCTTACTTTTCACAGGAGAAATTGACGTATTGAAATTATTTCTCTTTGAATCTCCATAGACAACATTTGTCGTATGTCTTCTAACACGAATTTCATCATTTACAGGTGAACCTGTTCTCTGAGCATAAGATGATATGTGATCACTATACGTTAGGTCAATCTTCTGTCTGGGTGATCTGTACCTTCTCGGACAGTTAGCAGCAATGTGTCCAAACACACCACAACTAAAACATTGACGAAATTCTCTATATCCTCTAAATTGATATTTATTATTAAAGTTTGAAGAAGAGGGGTCTTGTGTTCTTACAAAAACAGGAGTATCTTTTGATTTCTCTTTTGGTGCCGGTGTAGGTGTAACAGGAGGAATGTTCCTATTTGCAAACTTAGGATTTTTTAGAATTCTAATAGGACCTCATGGTGTTATCACCCTTCTTTTCTCAGTATTATCTCCTAGACCTATTTTCTTGTCTTCTTCATGATCTAAAGCACCTTTAGCGTTGTCATCAGAAGTTGCATTCTCAGTTGAACTAGACTTCTTGTTCTTTTCAACATAATCTTCATAACTAGTATGTATATAGTCTTCTGGTCAACCATCAAATATATTTGCATTAAAAAATTTGTTTTGAAAAGGAGGAGATGCAGACTTTTATCCAAGACCTTTACCCTTGGGATCATTAATTTCCACCATTAATGCATTCCATTGTGATGCACTTGCCTAACATTTCATTTTAATTGAATTAGCTTCTAAATCAGCTTTAACACATTCATTTTCTTTCTTCAGTTCATTGATTGTGTCAACACGTTTAACTAAAGCTTGATTTATGTCAAGGTTATAACACTTAAGAACGTGAATTTGTTTTTTTATAAACTTTAATCTGCTCTTTCAGCTTGTTTTCAATCTTAGTGGTCACAAGGTTTGCATAATATTTTTCTCGCATCTCTTCATAAGTCTTGTTTAAATTATCTATCGTTGTTTTAAATTCAGCACATTTAACACATTCAATGGGTGTATCAGTGGATGGATCAGAAGATACCCGTTGAGCGCTATTTGATGAGGAAGTCTCAGCCATAAATGCAAAGAAATTTTTTTTCTTTCCTTCATCAAATCATCTTCTGATTCTGACGAGTCTATGAGAAACTCTGATGTATCAGCATCTTTACTATCCTTACCCAAATGAATCTGTTCAAGTCTTTCCCAAATATCTTTAGCTCTTGTCAACCCAGAAACTTTTTCAAGATCACTTTATGATAAGCACTTATTAAGTAACTCTAATTCTTGCTGGTTCAATTCTTTAAAAACATTTTGATCTACTCCTGTATGATCATCTTTAACTTCGTCCTCTGAATCTGACTTCTTGTCTGATTCAACATCTTCTGAATTTACACTCTCATGATTTGAACCTTCTCCCATAAGTACTAACATCTCCAACTCTACGGCAATCACTCTACCCCATACGTCTAGTTCTCTTTCAGCATCAAACAATATTCCTTCTCTTTGTTCAGCTTCTAGACTGTCTTTAAACAATGAGGTATCACCATATCTAGTCTTCCAGCTGTTGAAGTAGTAGTCTTCTGACGATGTTGGTGAAACGCTTCCAGATTCAGTTGTACGAGGAACTGAATCACGTGCCTTCTTGAATTTGTCTTTAACCTGTTTCTGAATCTTCTCTTTTCGAATAGTTCGAGATAATTCTTCAGCTCTTTCAGCACGAGCAGTTAGCTTCTCAACTAAACTTTGATCAGAGACACAGACTATTTCTTCTTCAGTGATCTTTACCATGTTAGCCTTAGGTTGTTTATCATCTACATTCAATTTGATAGACCACTCATCATCATCTCCATGATTGACAACCAAAGCTTTATTAGGACTCTCAGCCTTGTCTGCTTCAATTCCTTTATCAGTAATGTAAATCTCACGCTTTGTTGTTTGACTCTGAGAACTATTTCGATTATAGTTCTGATTCCTGAAAGGATTGTGATTACCCTGCTTCTTCTATTTTTGTACACTGTCTTGAAAAATGACCTAATTCTCCACAGTTGTAACAAGTAACAGTATTCGTATCAAATCCCAGTTTGGTATCCTTGGTCAGACTACTTGGTTTCCCAGTTCGTTCTTCGTAATCTCTAGTTCTTCTCACAAGATTTGCCATACCCCACATTATATCCATCTTCTCTCCTTCATTCTTATCAAGTTGCTGATAATCTTTAGTTGTTAGATGTGATGAAACATGACTAGGAACTTTGAAATCAACAGATTTAACTCACACAAAGGTGGAATAGTGAATCAAACCCTCTAGTGAATATGGAAATGCTTTTTGGGATTGATTTAGTCAAACAACAACAACGATTGTGTGATTTGATCAACACATAGAGCTATTATTCACCTTTTACAAGGATTTAGGCTTGAAGCACAGAGATAGAATCAGACAGGTTACCAGATCTGAGTGATTGTGTGTAATGAGAGGATTAACCTAAAATGAAGAACATAAACACAATATATACCCCTGCTGGTAAGTCAACCGCGTGTGTTAGTCATCACTCGTACGAGTGGACACACTTAGTCGTACGGTTGATCAGTCACTCTTGTAATTATCAACAAATTAGGTTTGTGGATCAGCTCAGCACACTCGTGCGTATGAGCCTGTCAGCCGTACTAGTGAGGCTTCTCTCGTAAGTCTGAATGAGTCTAAAATAGTCAAACTTCCATATATTGTTCTTGCAGTACCTGTAATTACATATAAACATAGATAGGATAACAACGGGCGATCATGGTAACCCACAAACTGAAGTACCTGCCATGGACGTGGGGTAGATGTCTAGGGACTAATGCAAAATGCATCAACAACTTCCCCTAGGACCTAGCACATCTATTACAATAAGTAAACGTCCATAAAAGCATAAAAGTTCATAAGTACCAAAAGTTTAAACAAGATTACAGTCCCAAATTCTCTCGCTCACACATAGTCAAACATACAAACACAAAATAAACAAACGTTCAACATCAGACAAATGATAGATTAAACTTGATTCGAGCTTTGATCATTACTTTCTCTGGTAAGGTAGGCATGGTAGACATCAATGACATGCTGATATCTCATTGCTTCCTCCCGTTTCTCATCTCTGAAGGTTATGTGATGGTGGTGAATAACATTCACATCAAATCTCGACAAGTTTCTCAACCACATTGGATAAAAAATCCTCACATTGTCAAACTGAATATTCCCATCTTCTTTCTCAACAGCAGTAAGAATCACTGCTTCCTCCGACAACTTGAAACAACCCAACCAGTAATCAAACGGATAATTTTTTTTAAATTAATCAACCATTTAATTGGTAACATAACGTAAACCATTTCATACAAACCACTTGAACGTACAACATGTTTAAAGTTTACATCACGGGCACGAAGACCCTTAATCAAAAGTAATACAAAATCGACCCATGTTTGATAGTTTTAAACCAAATGACACTTGAGCATGGTTTGGGGCTAAACTACCCAAAATGCTAGGTCGACTTCCAAAAAGCTTCCACAAGCATCAATAATGGAATATCTAATTCCCGGCAACCCCTTTCCATTTATCCGCGTTCGTACCTAAAAAGTAAACAACGAGAGGGATAAGCAAAGCTTAGTGAATGCAATAATTATACATATACATATATAACTTACTCACTTGCAATCACTTACACAATTCCGCATATATACTAGCATTACAATTAGCATACCATCTTATAGTATAACGCAAAACCTCCGATAACACACGCTAGTATAACAATATCATATAATCACGCGCAATATAATATGCTATAACACAATACACAAACATTATTGTTCGCAACATCCATTAGTACTCAAATCTCAAGGCTAGCCCTACGAATGGTATCGTCAACATCGAACTTAATCCCCATTCTTCCCAATAAATGTGGTATCGTCAATATCGAACTTAAACCCACATATGAGGTATCGTCAACATCGAACTTAAACCCTCATCAACTAACGTCACTACAATAGTGGTATGGCTTCATCAACATCGAACTTTAAATCCATACATGAGGTATCGTCAACATCGAACTTAAACCCTCATCAAAACGAACAAACAATATACTCTAGGATATGGTATCGTCAACATCGAACTTTAACCCATACCCCACAAGCAAATAAATCATATACCTACATATATAATTATTCCACTCACCTTAACACGTCGGTGGTGATTTAACACTTCCGTATGCTTCGAGCAAGGTACCTAATACATTAATTAAACATTCAATACACAACTTGTGGAACTAACCACATTACTTACACTTGAGCATTTAATGACCCTATTGCATTAAATAACTCAACTACACCAAAACCGCCCATTAATGGCTAAGACTTGTCATAAACCACTAGGATCAAGTGATGTAAGTCTACTAACACCAACTAACCCGAACAATGGGCATTCCATACCCATTTCACCCAATTAGGTGAACTATTACTCATTTGACTCATTTTGGCACTTACACTTGCAATTTTAGTCAACATGACCCATTAACAGTTCTTTCATCATTTACAAGTGTATTAGTGACTAACAACACCATCTAACACTTACAAATCTCGATTTACATAACCAAACCCTAGATTATAGTTATTAGTGTTTCCTTACATCAATAAAACCCAAATTCACCCATTTAACTCCCAAATGGGTCTCACAAGACTCAAATGGCCAAAACCCTAGCCATAAATTAACTAAAACAAAAAACATGGAGTTAAGACTTACCAATACTATCAAGTCGTAGCTAAGAATGAGGAGAACAAATTTCCTATTTGCTCCAAAGATCGAATCACAAGTCTTCACCTTCGAATCTCACTTTTAATCCAAATGTGTTTTATGTTTTGGAAGAGAAAATGGAAACAAAAGAGAAAAGAATTTAAATGAGTGAGATAAGTGGTTGAGGTTTAAAGATCTAATCAGATCCATACGTGAAAAGAAGAAAATACCCTTGGACCACCCCTTTTTAAATAGGAAAAAAGGATCAGATCAGCAACTTTGTCGCGTCGCGACCTCAATTGTCGTGGCGCGGCAATACACTGGATTTTCGAGCTGTCTTAATTGACTCCTGACTTTGATTTGCTTTATTTGTCGCGGCGCGCCCAAGATCTCCGCGGCGCGGCAATGGCATGTAACTGGCCATTTTGACAACTTAATACAACAATTAATTTATTCGACTTGTATACATCGTTCACGCTTCCTACATACGTTTAAACTTCGTCTTTAAGTCTCACATGACTTAACACTATCAAAACCCATGCATATACTTATACATGCATACATTCTCAAACATATACATATGAATATATCTCGTATACATCGAGTTAACACTTTATATCGTTTAATCACATAAACAAGCGAAATATAAACGTTCTAACGATTAAATAATTACCTTAAGACAAATATGAAGAAAATGGGATGTTACAACTCTCCCCCACTTGAATCGGAGCGCGTCCTCATGATCCAAGCCGCATGACAAGCCGGAAGATACACAAATACAAACTCTTCGGGTTCCCATGTAAACTCGGAACCTTTACTACGACTCCATTGAACTTTAAAAGTTCTCACCTCTTTATGTCTCAACCTATTTACTTTTTCATCGAGTATAGCGATCGGCTTCTCAACATACTCTAACTTGTTGTTTAGCTCAATCTCGTCTAATGGTACCCATGAAGAATTATCCGCAAGACACTTACAGAGACGGGAAACATGAAATGTATTATGGATCTTCGCAAGCTCTTCGGGTAATTCCAAACGATACGCAACTTCACCAACACGAGCTAAAATCTTAAATGGACCAATAAACCAAGGAGCTAACTTTCCTTGTTTTTGAAACCGAATAACACCTTTCCATGGCGAAACTTTAAACATCACCATGTTGCCTTCTTGGAATTCGATCGGTCGCCTTCGTTTGTCGGCATACGACTTTTGTCTATCTTGAGCCTTTTTCAAATGAGCCCGAATCATATCGATCTTGCTATTCGTCTCTAAAACCAAATCGGTACTCCCGATTTATCTTTGACCCACTTCACCCCAACAAATGGGAGTTCGACACCTTCGCCCATAAAGCATCTCATACGGTGGCATTCCAATACTAGCATGATAGCTATTATTGTATGAGAATTCCACCAAAGACAAGTGCTCATCCCAACTACCACCGAAATCGATAATACACGCCCGTAACATATCCTCCAATGTTTGATTCGTACGTTCGGTTTGACCGTCCGTTTGAGGATGATACGCCGTGCTCAATTTCAATTGTGTACCCATATCTTCATGAAACTTTTCCCAAAACCGAGATGTGAAATGGGTATCTCGATCAGAAATAATAGATATAGGAACACCATGCCTTGATATTACTTCCTTGATGAACAACTTAGCCAAATTCTCCGATGATATAGCTTCCCGAATGGGAAGAAAGAAGGCACTCTTCGTCAACCGATCAACTATCACCCAAATCGAATCAAATTGGGTTCTCGCCGTCCTTGGTAACTTTGTAATGAAATCCATGGTAATGTGCTACCATTTCCATTTCAGGATTTCTAACGGTTGTAACATACCATACGGCTTTTGGTGTTCGGCCTTAACTTGCAAACACGTGACGCATTGTTCAACATACTTAACAACATCACGTTTCATGCCCGACCACCAATACTCCTTTCTTAAATCAAGATACATTTTCGTTGCGCCCGGGTGAATAGAATACTTTGACTTATGCGCTTCATCAAGTAGCACTCGTCAATTATCACCCATTTTAGGCACCCACACTCGTCTTTGAAAGGATTATAAACCATGCGGGCCCAAGGTAATGAACTCCGTTTGGCCCACGATTCGCTCCTCATGTTTGTTGTTAACAAAAGCTTTGATTTGAATCTCACCAAGCTTTACAAGAAAATCGTTAGTAATAGTCATGCGTAACGATCCTACTCGTATCGTCGGGTGTTGACTCTTTCGACTCAACGCATCCGCGACCACATTCGCCTTGCCTGGATGATAAAGTATTTCACAATCATAATCTTTTACTACGTCCATCCATCTACGTTGACGATAATTCAAATCTCTTTGACCAAAAAGATGCTTCAAACTCTTATGATCCGAATAAATCGTACACTTAACACCATAAAAGTAATGGCGCCAAATTTTCAACGCATGCACAACCGCCGCCAACTCAAGATCATGAGTCAGATATCTCTTTTCGTGTTCCATTAATTGTCAAGAGGCATAAGCGATGACTTTACCTCTTTGTATTAGAACACACCCGAGCCCATTTAATGACGCATCACAACAAACCGTCGTGTCTTCTACACCTTTCGGCAACACTAACACCGGAGCTTGACATAACTTTTCTTTTAACAGTTGAAAAGCAATTTCTTGCTCGTTCTCCCAATTAAATCTAGCATTCTTTCTCGTCAATTTCGTCAATAGAGAAGCAATTTTAGAAAAGTCTTGGATAAACCGACGATAATTACCAGGCAATCCGAGAAAACTCCGAATTTCCGTAGGCGTAGTCGGTTGTCCCCAACTCTTCACCGTCTCTATCTTCCCCGGATCTACTTGAATACCGTCTTTGTTCACAATATGACCAAGGAATTGAACTTCCCTTAGCTAAAATTCACATTTGGAGAATTTAGCATACAACTTTTCCTTTCGTAACGTCTTCAACACACCCCGCAAATGATGTTCATGTTTCTTTATACTCTTCGAATAGACAAGTATTTCGTCAATGAACACAATTATCGACTTGTCCAACATAGGTTGGCACACTCGGTTCATAAGATCCATAAATGCCGCCGGTGCATTCGTAAGACCAAAAGGCATTACCACAAACTCAAAATGCCCATAATGCGTTCGAAAATCGATTTTTCAATATCTTCCTCACAGACCCACATTTGGTGATAGCCGGACCGTAGGTAAATTTTAGAGAAATATGTTGCACCTTAGAGTTGGTCAAACAAATCTTCAATCCTAGGCAATGGATAACGATTCTTGATCGTCACTTTGTTCAACTCCCGATAATCGATGCACATCCGCATACCACCATCCTTATTCTTCACGAATAACACCGGAGCACCCCATGGCGAAGCACTCGGTCAAATAAAACCCTTCTCAAGTAACTCTTGGGTTTGATTTAACAATTCTTGCATTTCCGTCGGCGCTAAACGATAAGGAGTTTTAGCAATGGGGGTAGCCCTCGGAACCAACTCAATGCGAAATTCGACTTGTCTTTCCACCGGAACACCCGGTAACTCATCCGGAAAAACGTCTTCAAATTCACTTACCACCGGAATTTCACGAATGGATGGTGGTGTTGGGATTTAACAAGTTTCATAATACTTAAAACCTTTTAAGAATCAAATAAAAGCGGAAGCATGCTCATATTATCATTTAAAACTTGTTAATCTTTAACCAATTAAAGTTAAATCCCAATTAGGATCAAGTTGTGATATATACTTACAAACTACAAGCAAGTAAAGAGATTATACCTACTCCAAGCTTGCTAGTAAATGATGAAGATGATGAAGATGAATGGAGCTCCAAAATGTATGAAACCTCAAGTTGAAATACCCCAAGCTTATCACCAACACCTTGTACTTTGGTTAGGATTTGTTGACACTTGAATTAAGCTTCCAAAAACCAAACCATGAACCTCTTATCCCTCATAAAAGCCCACGGCCTACTGCAGCAGAAAAGGAACTTGTGCAGTTTTTTTTTGGAGTGTATTTGATGTGTTTTTGCATGTATGTTCAAGTGTTTAAGTCTCCAAGAGGTCTTGGTACTTATCACATGGAATCTTTGAAAGTAACACTTAAAATCTAGTAAAATAATAGCACGCTTGTGAAACTCCCATGCCACTTCCAAATATGTATTATAAAATAAGTTTTATAAAAGAGTTAATTTTTTATAAAACTATTTTATAAACTTCCATATTTATTTATGTACATTTTATTATATAAAACCCATTTATATAAAATGTAACATAAATTTATTAATTATTTAACCTATAAATAATTAAATCCAAATTATATAAATTATTCCATAATTTATATATATGCACATCAAATAATATTTCAGAAAACCGTTTTTCTTAAAGTTCAAGTGTCGCGTATTTATTTAACAATCCAACCGTTAAAATAAATACATATAAAGTGTTGGTAAGCTTGTTATTGGGTATGACCCGACTTGGATCATAACACATTAGCCACATTAATTTAATATGTCTCTCGGGCATACGAAGAACCTTCAATCTCCCACTTGCACGAGAAACATAAGAAATTAATGCAAGTGATGGATACCACCTAACGACCGTCCATCACCCCCAATATGTTATGACTTTGTGCCATTCAATAACATCATTCCTTTCGAGTTCCCATCTCAAATATGAATAGGTGAATCTTTTCATTACATCCTTTTGTCCTAGATGTCATGTTAAATCCAAGAGACACAGAGTGATCACTCTCCTTTAGATTTAACTTTATCAGGCCTTAGACATCTGACTCTCAACGAATAAGAGGGACAAATTCCATCTTGACTACATATGTCCTAGACACTACACCTTGTACCATACCTGAAGCCTCCTTTATAAGCTACCTTCTCAGAATAGCGAAGGAAAGAATCAAGGTACGATATTCAGTGAATATCTGAACCCAATATGTATCTCAGGTCAGAGGATACAATGATATTCTCCTTTACTCAAGATTACATGTGATCAACTACAAAAGCTCCATACAGTAAATCTTGAGAGCGGGTCTTCCAATATGTGTGTCCCACAAATATCTATGAACCTTGGTTGCAACCTTGCCCCACATTCACCATATGAATGTTAACCAATCCAAGTTCATAATAGTCTAGACCTCACACTTGTTCCCACAAATGTGATCAACTACGGAATTTAGAATAATAGTTTATTCATGGATAAAATATGCAAAATTGGAACATGACTCATAATTAAATTAATACCATAATTATATTAATGAGTTTGAACTAATTCGTTCCGTTACAATACATAAAATAGATCATTTCCAATCACTAGAATATCGAAGCCCTAATGCACAAACATGTCCCTCATGTTTTGGCCCATGTAAAAGCTTCGTGAGTGGATCCGCAACATTATGATCTGTGTGAACTTTGTGAATACATATCTTTCCCTTTTCAACCTCATCCCTGATGTAGTTGAATCTCCGCTCAATGTGACGAGTCTTTTGATGAGCACGAGGTTCCTTGATTTGAGCAATCGCACCCTCGTTGTCACAAAAGATCTCAAGAGGGTCCTGAATGGAAGGGACCACTCCTAAGTCGTCGATGAATTTCTTCATCCATGCAGCTTCCTGAGCTGCCAGTGAGGCGGCAATGTACTCCGACTCTGTAGTGGATAACGCAACAACATCCTGTTTTGAACTCTTCCAAGAGACTGCACCACCATTTAACATGAAGACATAACCGGATTGTGATCGAGAGTCATCTCGATCAGTTTGGAAACTCGCGTCCACGTAACCTTTTACGGCGAGTTCCTCCTCACCAGACCCATATATTAGAAACATATCCTTAGTTCTCCTAAGGTATTTCAATATACTTTTAACAGCAATCCAATGACTGTTTCCTGGGTTATTCTGGTATCTACTTGTCAAGCTTAGAGCGCATGACACATCCGGTCTAGTACATATCATCGCATACATGATAGACCCAATAGCAGATGCGTATGGGACTTTCTTCATTCTCTCTTGTTCATCTTTCGTGGTAGGACACTGAGATGAACTGAGAACGGTTCCTCTTTGAATAGGTACCAAACCTTTCTTAGAGTTTTCCATCTTGAACCTTTTCAAGATTTTATCAATGTATGTACTTTGACTTAAACCTATCAATCTCTTGGATCTATTCCTATAGATCCCTATCCCCAATATGTATTGTGCGTCTCCAAGATCCTTAATGGAGAAGCAACTCTTTAGCCAAGTTTTGACTCCTTGCATTGTGGTAATATCATTCCCAAATAATAATATATCATCCACATATAGCACAAGGAACATTATAGAGCTCCCACTAGCCTTCTTGTATACACAAGCTTCATCACCATTTTTAATGTAGCCTAATTTCTTTGCCTCTTCATTAAAACGATGATTCCACATTCTAGATGCTTGTTTCAATCCGTAGATTGATTTCTTTAACTTGCATACCTTTTTAGGATTTTTCGGATCAACAAAACCTTCGGGCTGTACCATATAGACATCTTCCTCAAGATATCCATTTAGGAAAGCGGTTTTGACATCCATTTGCCATATTTCATAGTCATAGTGAGCAGCAATGGCAAATAATATCCTAATAGACTTTAGCATTGCCACTGGCGAGAAAGTTTCATCATAGTCAACCCCTTGAGTTTGAGTGAAACCTTTTGCTACAAGTCTAGCTTTGTATGTATCCAAGTTTCCATGTATGTCGATTTTCTTCTTGAAAAGCCATTTGCAATCAACTAGCTTGGAGCTAGGAGGTTGCACTATAAGTTCCCAAACTTGGTTTTCATACATGGATTGCATCTCGGCGTTCATGGCTTCCTGCCATTTATCTTTATCAATCCTTGATAAAGCATCTTCGTAGTTTGTCGGTTCATCCAAATCAACCGTATAGCAACCATCCACGAGAAAACCATATCTCTCAGGAGGATTACTAATCCTACTAGATCTTCGAACGTCTTGTGTACTTTGATCATCCACTTGATCATTTTCAACATCCTCATGTTGAGTACTAGTGTCAACCATTTGTGTATCATCAACTTGATCTTGTACCTCTACAAGATCTATTTTCCTTTCACCATCACCTTCCATAAGGAATTTGGTTTCAAGGAATTCCGCCTTTCGAGCAATAAATACACTTTGCTCGGTCAGATCATAGAAATAGTATCCCATATCATCCTTGGGATATCCTATGAAGATACACTTTGTGGATCGAGCATGCAACTTATTAGCAACATGACGCTTAGGATAAGCTTCACATCCCCATACTTTCAAGTATGAAAGAGAAGGAGGTTTTCCAAACCACATCTCATGAGGAGTTCGTTCCACTTTCTTGGTTGGGGTCATATTTAAAATACGAGCCGCGGAGCTTAGACAATAACCCCAAAATGATAGAGGTAACGAGCTTCTTTCCATCATAGATCGAACCATATCCATTAGGGTTCGGTTCCTCCTTTCAGAAACTCCATTAAGTTGGGGTGTTCAGGGTGGAGTAAGTTGTGAGATGATCCCACAACTCCTAAGATGATCTTGGAAGGCATCGCTTAGGTATTCACCTCCTCTATCGGTACGAAGTACCTTAATTGTCTTATTGAGTTGATTTTGTACTTCGTTTTGATATTCTTTGAATGCTTCAAAAGTTTCATCCTTATGTCTTAACAAGTAGACATATCCGAAACGACTAAAGTCATCAATGAAAGTAACAAAGTATCTTTCACCATTCCTTGTGATGGGCTTAAAGGGTCCACACACATCCGAATGTATTAATCCCAATAAGTCTTTAGCCCTTTCGTAGGTCCCTTTGAAAGGTGCTTTAGTCATCTTGCCTTGTAAACAAGATTCACATACATCAAACGAATCCATTTGATTTGATTTCAAAAGTCCATTCTTTTGAAGTGTATGCATTCGGTTCTTGTTTATGTGACCAAGGCGACAATGCCATAAGTAGGAATCACTCAAATCCCTTTTGAGTTTCTTGGTGCTTGTATGGTACATTGAGCTACTAGATGATGTGTCATCATGAACCAATTCATAAATTCCATTTGAAGGCGAAGCCTTGAAATAGAACACATTATCTAAACAAACATGGATATCATCATTAATAAAATTAACATTAAAACCACATTGTTTCAAACGAGAAATAGAAATAATGTTTCTACACAAATCCGGAGCATACAAAACATTTTCTAAAATAAGTTCCAATCCGCTTGGAAGCTTCAAAACAAAATCTCCTTGAGCTTTAACATGCACCTTTGCACCATTGCCCATATAGAGACTCGATGTTCCCGCCATATGATCACTTCTTTTGAACCCCTGCAAAGAATTGCAAATATGAGTTCCACATCCCGTGTCTAATACCCATGTATTAGAAGAAGTAATATTAAGCTCAATATATACCATATATATATTACCTGAGGTTTGCCCCGCATCCCTCTTGTCCTTCAACTCCTTAAGATAGACCGGGCAATTTCGCTTCCAGTGACCCATTTCACCGCAACCGAAACACGGGTCTTCTTTGGGGTTTGCCTTCTCGGTGACCTTTTGCTTCTTGGCCTTGTTGATGGTTGGGGTAACCATCTTCCCCTTCCCTTTGCCTTGATAGGCGGGTCCTTTTCTCTTAGCCACCTTTGGCTTAGAGGTGTTACCTTTGGACCCACCTTGATCGATTGCTAACACGGGTAAAGCCCTTTTACCCATGCTAGTTTCCGCCGTTCTAAGCATACCGTGAAGCTCACCTATGCTCTTATCCATCCCATTCATATTGTAATTAATTACAAATTGATCAAACCTTTTTGATAGGGAATTAAGGATAAGATCGGTGGCTAACTCATTTGATATGTTTAGGTTAAGACGGTTAGCACGATCAATAAGGCTCTTCATTTTGAGGACATAAGAGGAGACGGATTGGGTGTCATCCATACGACATGCATGTAGCGCTCGAACCGTTTCGAAGCGCTCGACACGTGCTTGTTGAAGGAACATCTCCTTCAATTGCGTAATCATGTCATATGCACTATGATGTTCGAAATCCTTTTGGAGTTCGGGTATCATAGTCCCAAGCATTAGACAAGCGACTTGCACCGAATTGGCGCAATACTTGTCATAATAAGCCATGCCCTCTATATCTTCCTCATCCGGTTGGTCGGGAATAGGGTCCTCCAACACATACGCTTTGTCCTCAAGTTTGAGGACAATCCTAAGATTACGGAACCAATCCATAAAGTTCGTATGGTTGAGTTTGTCTTTCTCGAGGAGAGACCTTAATGATAGGTTGTTTAGGTTAAGTGGTGCATTTTGCATGTTGTTGTTATTTGCGGCCATCTACAAAATTTAACAAAGTTCATTTTAGTATCGATTTTAAATTTAATAAACAACACCCTTTTATAATTAATTGTTTTATTAAATATTAGAATCCAACGGTAAATCAAATTTCGGTTAGGTGACCTTTATCCCGTTATTTGATTTAGCTAGGTAGTCATTTATATGACAATTGCAATCCTTTTGCAACTTCTAAATTATGGGATCATGCAATCCTTTTGCATGGCATATTTATCCCATCAACGCCTATTTGTTCCTCATGCTTCGGTGACCCTAAGTTCATGATTTCCAAATCAAGTCGTCCTACTTGTGTAAACTTGTAAAATTAACATACAAGTGGTTAGGTGACCTTTATCCCACAAGCATGCGAATTTTACCTTAACCATATTAGTTAGTTCATAATGGTTAGGTGACCTTTATTCCATTATGAGTTCACTACTATGTTCAAGTGTTCCTACAAAAGGATGGCGTTTAACTTGTTTGCCTAGTTTTAGTTAAGGGATTTTAAGTTTTCATAAATTCTAGTTTAAGAAAACATTTTCCATACACCAACATGCATTTGGTGTATAGTTCATTATGAAAAGCCAATTTCATGTCTATAAACCATTTTATATATATGATCCTAATCATGATCTTAATAACCGTTTATTAATGTCCTTTTAGCCATTTTTAATTCAACCAATTAAATTGTCGTTTTGCATGTCGTTAATTAATGTATAATTTAACCAATTAAATTTCCATTTTGCTTGTTGTTAACTTGTGTGATTAACTTGTAGCATACAAACATACAATCCACAATCATACAATAAACAACCATGCATGCAAAACAAATATGTTCACAATCAAGCCATTTTGGTAGACATTTGTTTAGCTGAAAACAAATGCCACCGGATAAGGGGTAATTACACAAAGTAGGAGATTTCAAATCTCCCACTTAACCTTGCATCCAAATGCTTCTTCATGTGTTCTTCAAGTCTTCATCATTCTTCATCATTTTACAAAATATATCCTAATACATTTTGTCTAAAAAATGAAATTACAACCTAATCTATTTTACATACCAAATATAAAATAAATTACATAACCAAATGAATTATTACATGCCAAATGAATAAATATTATTACAAACCAATTGAATAAATATCAATCAACCATGCATGCAACCAAACACAAGGTCAAGGCTTAGATTGTGAACTTTAACTACATAAGAGATAGGCAATACAGAATCACAAGTGATTGGCAGTACAGAATCACAAGTGATCGGCAGTACAGAATCACAAGTGATTGGCAGTACAGAATCACAAGTGATTGGAAACACGGAATCACAAGTGATCTGCAAACACAGAATCACAAGTGATCTGCAACACAGAATCACAAGTGATTGGCAATACAGAATCACAAGTGATTTTGGCCAAAATGACAAAACACCCAAAACCGAAAATTTTACATTCTACTTCATGCATGTTCATAGAATGCAAAATTATAGTGGGTTTAATAACCATCTCGAAGCATATTTCAACAACTTCGGCTCTAGATACCATTGTTGGGATTTAACAAGTTTCATAATACTTAAAACCTTTTAAGAATCAAATAAAAGCGGAAGCATGTTCATATTATCATTTAAAACTTGTTAATCTTTAACCAATTAAAGTTAAATCCCAATTAGGATCAAGTTGTGATATATACTTACAAACTACAAACAAGTAAAGAGATTATACCTACTCCAAGCTTGCTAGTAAATGATGAAGATGATGAAGATGAATGGAGCTCCAAAATGTATGAAACCTCAAGTTGTAATACCCCAAGCTTATCACCAACACCTTGTACTTTGGTTAGGATTTGTTGACACTTGAATTAAGCTTCCAAAAACCAAACCATGAACCTCTTATCCCTCATAAAAGCCCACGGCCTACTGCAGCAGAAAAGGAACTTGTGCAGTTTTTTTTGGAGTGTATTTGATGTGTTTTTGCATGTATGTTCAAGTGTTTAAGTCTCCAAGAGGTCTTGGTACTTATCACATGGAATCTTTGAAAGTAACACTTAAAATCTAGTAAAATAATAGCATGCTTGTGAAACTCCCATGCCACTTCCAAATATGTATTATAAAATAAGTTTTATAAAAGAGTTAATTTTTTATAAAACTATTTTATAAACTTCCATATTTATTTATGTACATTTTATTATATAAAACCCATTTATATAAAATGTAACATAAATTTATTAATTATTTAACCTATAAATAATTAAATCCAAATTATATAAATTATTCCATAATTTATATATATGCACATCAAATAATATTTCAGAAAACCGTTTTTCTTAAAGTTCAAGTGTCGCGTATTTATTTAACAATCCAACCTTTAAAATAAATACATATAAAGTGTTGGTAAGCTTGTTATTGGGTATGACCCGACTTGGATCATAACACATTAGCCACATTAATTTAATATGTCTCTCGGGCATACGAAGAACCTTCAGGTGGCTCATCTCGAGTATCAACAACATGGGCAAGAAAAGCCATGCCACCACTAACAAGGAAACGACGTGCCCGTGCAAAAGTGCATATCGGCACAAGTCTTCTTCATTTATCACTGTGAATAATTAACTCTCCCCCACTTGGGGTCTTTACCCGAATAAACTTATCATGGCATGCAATATCAGCTCTATAACGATCGAGCCAATCCATACCAACGACGATATCAAAATCACCCAAAGTCATCGGAATGAGATCGATTTTAAAACTTTCGGCACCAAATACAACATTACAATTTTTACACACATCAACCACTAGCGCCGTCTTGACATCCGATATTTCAACTTCTACCAGATGACTTAACTTAACTAGCGGTTTATTTAACTTAGGCACAAATCTTGGAGACACAAACGACAAATTAGCACCACTATCAAAAAGTATCCGTGCCGGATTAGAGTTAACCATGAAAGTACCTGAAACAACTTCGTTGGATTGCTTGGCCCCCTCATTCGTCATCAAATAGTTGCGACCCCTAGCCGTGCCCGCCGCTTTCTCCAACCGTTTAACATGATCGGTGTTCAAGTCGGGACACTCCGACTTTCGGTGCCCTTCTTTGTTGCAATTAAAACAAGTGAACTTGTTTGTTGAAGGAGGCTTTGTTCAATCTCGAGCCAAATGACCTCGTACCCCACAATTGTAGCAAGTAGGGATAAAGTTCCCGAAAGCTCCTTTGTTCACACTATTTACACTTTCGGAACCTTTCTTGTTTTTCTTGTTTGAAAAGTTCGAATGACTTGATCCTTCAAACTTTCTTTTAGAAAAAGTGAAATCGCTTTTTCTTGGAAGCTCCGGCTCAAAACCCCGAGCCAATTCAAATAACTCTTCAAAACACTTAGCCGCTCCTTGACTAATCTTACCCTTAAACTCATCATTCATGGTACTGTAGAAATCCTTCATCAACTTGTGATCGTCACCAACATATTCCGGACAAAAACGAGTCTTTGCCAAGAAGGTAGACTTGAGAGTAACCAAGTCCAGTTAACCTTGTCGCAAATTGTGCAACTCGTCCCGGATTCTATCAAGGTCAGAAGAAGTTCGGTATTCTTTGAAGAATTCTTTCTTAAACTCCTCCCACGTCAAGCTCATGCATTGCTCTTTACCATATAATTGGATTTTATCATCCCACCACAACTTTGCCTATTCCTGTAACATGCTAGAACCATACCTCGCCTTCTTCTCGGGAGGACATTCCGCGGTACGGAAAGCTCCCTCGATATCAGAAATCCAACATGTACTTTTTAACGGATCTTGTAACCCATTAAACATCGGGGGTTGAGCATCCTTGAAATTTTTGTAATGGAAGTCCCGTTTTCCATTCCCACCGTTACCATCACCCCCTTCGCCACGAGGATGAATCTTTCTAGCTTCTAATGCCTCCTCGATCGCGGCATTCATTCGCTCATTTATCATTTCGGTCACTTGCCCGTCAACCGATTCTTGGAAAACCTTTCGGATATCGTCAAGAAATTCCGTTTTTAGCCTTTTAAAGATGGCCTCAACCTTGGCCGTGAGTTCAACGTCCTCACTCGTGCCTCCTTCATTGGTATCATGTCCATTTCTCATCTTCATTCTATAAAATGAAGTAAATTAAATAACGAATGAAAAGACATGACATAATATACATGAACACCAAACCGCCCCATCTTGCTCAATAATCGTCGTACATCGCTTGTTTGACACAATTTGAACCTGTAAAAATGGTAGCTAATCATTGTTACGCGAGCACGTCGCATTAACTCGCTAGTACAATGTCTATCTCGCTTGATGATTGCAAAACACAACACAAAACAATTAGCGGATAGTTAGTCCACCTAAACCTAGGCACTAACCAATCCCCGCTCCGACCCGCCTCCTACAAGTCCCGCATAATGCGAATACACAATAAAGTCTAAGTCTAGGAACCTATCTCAAGTCGCCTAAATCCCTTAGACCATGCTCTGATACCACTTGAAACAACCCAACCAGTAATCAAACGGATAAATATATTATTTTTAAATTAATCAACCATTTACGCCAAAAATAATTGGTTACATAACGTAAACCATTTCATATAAACCACTTGAACGTACAACATGTTTAAAGTTTACATCACGGGCACGAAGACCCTTAATCAAAAGTAATACAAAATCGACCCATGTTTGATAGTTTTAAACCAAACGACACTCGAGCATGGTTTGGTGCTAAACTACCTAAAACGCTAGGTCGACTTCCAAAAAGCTTCCACAAGCATCAATAATGGAATATCTAATTCCCGGCAACCCCTTTCCCTTTATCCGCGTTCGTACCTAAAAAGTAACAACGAGAGGGGTAAGCAAAGCTTAGTGAATGCAATAATTATACATATACATATATAACTTACTCACTTGCAAACACTTACACAATTCCGCATACATACTAGCATTACAATTCGCATACCATCTTATAGTATAACGCAAAACCTCCGATAACACATGCTAGTATAACAATATCATATAATCACGCGCAATATAATATGCTATAACACAATACACAAATATTGATGTTCGTAACATCCATTAGTACTCAAATCCCAAGGCTAGCCCTACGAATGGTATTGGTAACATCGAACTTAATCCCCATTCTTCCCAATAAATGTGGTATCATCAACATCTAACTTAAACCCACATATGAAGTATCATCAACATCGAACTTAAACCCTCATCAACTAACGTCACTACAATAGTGGTATGGCTTCATCAACATCGAACTTTAAATCCATACATGAGGTATCGTCAACATCGAACTTAAACCCTCATCAAAACGAACAAACAATATACTCTAGAATATGGTATCATCAACATCGAACTTTAACCCATACCCCACAAGCAAATAAATCATATACCTACATATATAATTATTCCACTCACCTTAACACGTCGGTGGTGATTTAACACTTCCGTATGCTTCGAGCAAGGTACCAAATACATTAAGTACACATTCAATACATAACTTGTGGAACTAACCACATTACTTACACTTGAGCATTTACTGACCATATTGCATTAAATAACTCAACTACACCAAAACGGCCCATTAATGGCTAATACTTGTCATAAATCACTAGGAACAAGTGATGTAAGTCTACTAACACCAACTAACCCGAACAATGGGCATTCCATACCTATTTCACCCAATTAGGTCAAGTATTAGTCATTTGACTCATTTTGACACTTACACTTGCAATTTTAGTCAACATGACCCATTAATAGTTCTTTCATCATTTACAAGTGTATTAGTGACTAACAACACCATCTAACACTTACAAATCTCGATTTACATAACCAAACCCTAGATTATAGTTATTAGTGTTTCCTTACATCAATATAACCCAAATTCACCCATTTACTCCCAAATGGGTCTCACAAGACTCAAATAGCCAAAACCCTAGCCATAAATTAACTAAAACAAAAAACATGGAGTTAAGACTTACCAATACTATCAAGTCATATATAAGAACGAGGAGAACAAATTTCCTATTTGCTCCAAAGATCGAATCACAAGTCTTCACCTTCGAATCTCACTTTTAATCCAAATGGGTTTTATGTTTTGGAAGAGAAAATGGAAAGAAAAGAGAAAAGAATTTAAATGAGTGAGATAAGTGGTTGAGGTTTAAAGCTCTAATCAGATCCATACGTGAAAAGAAGAAAATACCCTTGGACCACCCCTTTTTAAATAGGAAAAATGGATCAGATCAGCAGCTTTGTCGCGTCGCGACCTCAATTGTGGCGGCGCGGCAATACACTGGATTTTCGAGCTATCTTAATTGACTCCTGACTTTGATTTGCTTTATTTGTCGTGGCGCGCCCTAGATCTCCGCGGCGCGGCAATGGCCTGTAACTGGCCATTTTGACAACTTAATACAACAATTAAATTATTCGACTTGTATACCTCGTTCACGCTTCCTACATACGTTTAAAATTAGTCTTTAAGTCTCACATGACTTAACACTATCAAAACCCATGCATATACTTATACATGCATACATTCTCAAACATATACATATGAATATATCTCGTATACATCGAGTTAACACTTTATATCGTTTAATCACATAAACAAGCGAAATATAAACGTTCTAACGATTAAATAAATACCTTAAGACACGTATGAAGAAAACGTGATGTTACACAACTCATCATAGAACGACCATCTGAAGTTTTTGCAGATATCCTTGAGTAAGGGCATCAAGGGAGACTGTTTCATATACTTTGCTGGGCCAAACTTGACAACACGCACCAGTCCACCCTTTGAATTTTTCTTTGTTGGATGCATGGAGAACCTGGCAGCAGTTGATTTGAAGATATCCCACCTACCTGTTTTAAATTCTAGCCTTAGCTTTCTCTGAAACCACTTTGACAGATCACTATCTTTAGATTTCAACATCCTCCGCTTAGCAAGTTGCATTATCTCGAAGTAAGTTAGAGTTTTGAAGTGACTAGGTCTGGCCATGTAGTCTACTCTACCTTCCCTTTTGATAGCAAAACAATCTATCATTTTGAAGTAACCCCAGCTCAAAATCATACCCTTGGCATACTTCTTGGTTCTCTTTCCATTTTCATAGAAACTAACAAACTCCGGCTCGAGTTTTGGCTTACTGATCTGGTCAGGGTTCACAACGTTCAGTTTCCACCAACTTTGATGACTCTCGTCTTCTTCAACATTCCTACTTACCTTAACCCTATCAGGTTCAAACCATTTCTTAATTTCATTCTATCCCTCGGCCTAGGCTTGTTCGGCTCGGATCTTCTTCTTCTTCTTTTCAATCTCATTCTTTTCTTTCTGATCGAGCAGTTTCTGATGTTGGATTCTCTTGTTTCTCTCCAATAAACTATCAACTTCTTTCACTTTTCGATTGTACACCTTCCTCGCCTTTTAAAGTTCAATTAAGTTCTTTGTTTTCTCCTCACAACTCAAATTAAAGAAATCACTTAGAGTATTGAGTGATGGATTTGAGTGTGGTCTGAGCGAAGGTATCACAATCTTAACTTCTTCTTCTTCCTCATTCTCCGATTCTGTTTCAAGTTCATCTTCGGACTCAACAATCACATTCTCTTTCAACTCATCTTCCTTATCAACAGAACCTTGACTATTTTCATCTTCAAATAAATTATCAAAATCACTTTAATCGATGTTTTGGATTGATTCAGGAGGGATTTAATCACTTGGCTCTTCTTGTGGAGCCTTGTTTTCAGCTTTAATTACAACTGCATCCTCTGTATCGTAATCACTGTCGTATGCCAGAGCAGCAAGCTGTTCCTCTTCAAAATCACTTGGTGGAAGATCCCTCTTTTTTGCATGATTAAAAATATTTGAATAATTCATATAATATTCAGCAGTAAACACCTCACCATATTCATTGAAACTTTCAATAAGTATCACTAACGGATATTCAAAAGAGGGTCCTCCAGCTTTAGCATCAAGCTCTTCATCACTTCCCAAATCAGAATCAACTTGTTCCTTTCCATTGGTAATCAACTTCGTTTTCCCAGATGTGAGTTGTTTGATCTTATCATCCTTTGCTTTCAGTTTTGCTTCACTTTCACTCTTAACTTCCACAAGCTGTTTATTCATCTTCTCCATTTTCTCCTTCTGACTATTCAAACGTCTCCACAACTTCTCATTATCCTCAATCAACAACTCAATCTTATCAGCACTCGCCTTCTTATCCTCAACAGCTTGATTCTCAAGATTAGTAATCTTGGTCATCAATGACATCAGGAGATTTTGTTGTGTCTTGAACTCGGATGAGGTAATATGAGATGGTGTAACAGCAGCTCTGGCATCTTTCATGAAGCCTAAAGGTTGGTGTTGAGTTTGTTGCCTTGAGCCTCCGTGTGATGATCTTTGAGGTGATTCATTTTGATATTTGGTTCTTCTCTCCTTCTTCTTGGGTTGTTCAGAAGACATCAGTTCCTTACCTTTTCTCCTTTTACGAACCAAATGTGTATCCTCCTCAGTAGCTTCATCATCATCATCATTATTATTACCTTAGCTACATCCTTGAGTTCCTTCAACATTTCTTTGATTATCTCCTTCCTCCTCTTCTTCATCAGTTACCTCATAGTTGGAATCAGAATCATCATTCCTCCACGTATTTCCTGGTGGAAACCTATAATTATCCTTAATCAGATGACATACAAGCACTCTACTAAAGTCAGGCTTTAGATCCTCATTTACTGTCTGCCTCATTCGTTTAAAGGTCACAACATTAATTGGTTCCAACGGAATGATATCAGTTTCAAGTTTACGTAAACTAGAGGCTGCATCATCAATGATCAGCTGAAGAAATCTTACATAGAAGAGATATTTTTGTGTCGTGCTGAAGTGGTTAGCTTTGAAATAGTGAAACACAAAACCATAAAAGTCATAAGGAGCCTTAAGAACAAGAGCTGTGAACATGCTCTGCATCTTCTCGTTAAGCTTGTCAAAACCAGCTTTTCTTTCTCCAATACAATGAATTAATACATGAGCCAGATATCTATATTGAGGTGGTAGAAGTGTATTCATCAACTCAGAATTACCTATCAAAGCACCAGAATATGCACATCTTTTAAAACAACCGTGGATTCTTTCTCTATTCATGGTCATGAGAGAACAGTTTTCATCATTGAAACCCAATATCCTTCGATTCACAGATTTTGAAACGATAACTTCATTTCCTCCAACTGAACTGATTAACTTTGCTTTAGTATCAGCAACATTAAACTGTAATCTATTCTAGAACTCTCGTTTATGACTGCAGTATGTTGTACATGGTGTGGAAATAGCAGTATGAATCCTCGAACGCTTAAGAAACTCGATAATTTCAACAAAATAGCTTCCATCTTCCAGCTCGGTATTATACAGAGAATCCTGATTGTTCTGTTTTCCCATCTCAAAAATAGTTTCAGGTTGAACAGGTGGACTAACTGAAATAACTGGAGGATTAGGAATTTGCTCCCCCTGAACTTCAGGATTAACCTTCGGAACATTCTGTTGTGGTGCTGCCATCGATAAGAATCTTAACAAACTGAAAGTTTAACAGAAAAGATTAGAAACAGAAACCAGATACACTAAATCACATAAACATTTGCAGCAAAGTGTCATAATCAAAATAACAGGACAAAACATGCGAGTAACATGGTCACATATGCGGTTTATAAGTCAACCGTGCGGTTCATAAGGTCACTCGTGTCACTGTTGACACATTTGAGCAAGATCATATGTCTCAGACAATGTATAAGGTTGAGGTAATACTCAGACGAGTGATGGTCAACCGTGTGGTGACTCGTGCAGTTAAGCACACATGTCATCTCAGATGTACGAGTGAGCAACAAAGAAAGCATGAAATCTAATCACACGAGTAAGCATAAGTGTTTACTTGGTTGTGCCTCAACCGTTTTCTGACTCGTGCGAGTCATGTCTCACGTGTGCGAGTGGAGGTCACTCGTGCATGTCTGAACGAAGGTCATTAAATGAATTTTTCAAAATTACAAGATCAAATGTTCGAGTGTTAAACTGTTTGATTTTCATCACAATAGCATATACAAGGTTTGTTTAACACAAAACAATAAAAGTTATCGAACAAAATGCATTAAAATTGCACAAAATTGGAATTATAACCCATTAGGGTTTCGGTCCACATAAACAACGAATTAACCAACAAAAACTCGATGAAATGTTACCAATAAAGTGGCGCTAGGGTCGGCTAAGTATGCTTTTTAAAATCTACGATGGAAATTGAAAATTGTAGCAATCGAATTTGGGAGTAAATATGAGTGTGGAGTGAAATAGTGAAGTCGGTGTTCATCCTCCCTATATTATACTCTCACGCTCAATCGTACGGGTAATCGAAAGATTCACTATCCAACCGTGCGGCTTACCTATCACTCGTGTGTTTGACCTAAAAGTTTAAGGGATAAATTCGAGGCTTGGTCATTCGTACGGTTAACCTCACCCTTGTGGTAACGCGTACGGTTCACTTATCACTCGTGCGAATGAGCTACTTTGGAAATTCAAATTTTCATAACTTATGATTTCGACTCATTTACTTATCACAGACGCAAACTAGCACAATAACTTTGAGTCTAGAATCGATCAATTCATCATTAAATGAGCACTAACAATTAGGAAGTCCCAATATTTAACCAAACAATGACTGTTTCACTAATAACTTTGGTTCTCAAAATGTATATCCTACAGTGTAATGTCATTCTTAACATTCTGATCTTAAACAACTTTCTAACTTGCAAATGGGATGGTCAGATATATCTTGATCTCAACAAGGTTCCTTCAGATGTCATTTCACATTTAGAGGATAATCACAAAATAACAAAAAATTCAAAAATTTATCGATTTTCTAAATAATAAGTCATGCAACTACAGAATATGTAAAAACAAGAACATTCTATCATGAGGTGCAGAAATATGAAAAAATCAAAATCTTTTTGTAATTTTATGATTATCAAAGCAACCAGTATAACATGAGCAACATCTGCATAAATTATAGCAATAACATCTACTTATGAACAAGCATATCTGAACAAATAATCCACATTCTTTTTGTGAGCAAGATGGTTATCATAAAAAAATAGATCAGAACTGACATATTGAATTAACTTCTGTTCTTCATTCCCAATTATCCAGCATGTGCCTACTATCATGTAAGCTATCTTATTAAACATGGCCAGACTCATTCCAGATACTTCGACAATCATGTTGGCATTAATTATTTTGAACATTAAAGAGCAATGATTTTTGAGATCATGCTTAGTTCATTTAATCCGTGATTCTTCCATCACTTAAGATTGTGCGTTGTTTTTCGGTTGCCAATTCATTAAGGTAACTTTCCGTTATCTCTATCCATGTATTTCATTCAAATTTAACAGGAAGATTCTCACGGCATTTTGAATAACCCTGTCAGCCTTTGGCTTCTACCAATGTGTTGACAATCTTCAATCTAGTTGGCTCGGATGATCTCAAAGTATACTGAGTTATCTGAATAGGCACATTATTTACCGCGAGGATTGGTCTACAGTTAAAGCAGACTTTCCTGATGACCAGTCGTCACACGAAATAAATCTCAAGGCCCTTGACTTCTTTATGTTCAAGTTGACTTTAGTAAGCAGAATTGAAAGTTAAACTTTCTCTTTATATGCCTTTAGCACATTATATGCTTTCACACATTATATGCTTTTAGCACATGTTTATTATTTTAGAGTATACCTAGGTAAGTATCTTCCTAACTTATAGCCTTAATGGGTATAACCCTAAATCGCAGACGACAAGAATCTTGATAGTTCGTGTGAATGTTGTGATTAAACAATTCAAGCTGCGCGGGGGCATCACATTAAGAATGATCTGAGTTCTTTTATGAGCACTTCATGAATCCGCATTCTTTATACTTTCAAACTTCAGGACTTTGCCATCTTGATACTATTGGGATTTAACAAGTTTCATAATACTTAAAACATTTTAAGAATCATTCAAAGTGAAAGCATGTAAATAACCATTTAGTAACTTGTTTATCTTTAACCAATTGAAGTTAAAATCCCAATTAGGATCAAGTTATGAAATATGCTTACAAACTACAAGCAAGTAAAGTATTTATACATTCTCCAAGCTAGGTAGTGAGTAATGAAGATGATGATGATGATGAATGGAGCCTCAAATGGATGAAACCTCAAGTAGATATACCCTAAACTTGTGCACCAACACCCTAGCTTTTGGTTAGGATTTAATGACACTTGAATTAGCTTGCAAAAAAAAGAAAATGAACTCTCCTCCCCTTAGGAAAGGTCACGGCTGCAGCAGCTCAAAAAATGGGCTGTGCAGAATTTTTTTTTCAAGTATTTGATGTGTATTGCATGTATCTTTTCGTCTTGATCCATGCTTCTTGATATATAGAAGTAACCAAGTAAAAGGCAAGTCAAAGTGGCATGCTTACACAATTCCAATGCCACTTACAAGGTTTTTAATAAAATGGTTTTATTTTATAAAATTGAAATTTATAAAATACATTTTATAAAACTTCCATTTTATTTATTATATACATTTCATTATATAAAACCAATTTATATAAAATGTAACATAAGTTAATTAATTATTTAACCTATAAATAATTAAATCCATATTATATAAATTATTCCAGAATTTATATATATGTACACATCAAGTAATATTTCAGAAAACCATTTTTCTTAAAGTTCAAGTGTCGCGTATTTAATCAATGATCCAATTGTTAAGATTAAATATGATTAAGGTGTCGGTAAGTTTGTTATTGGGTATGACCCGACTTGGATCATAACATGTTAGCCACATTAATTTAATATGTCTCTCGGGCATACGAAATACCTTCAATCTCCCACTGCATGAGAAACATAAGAAATTAATGCAAGCGATGGATACCACCTAACGACCGTCCATCACCCCCAACATGTTATGACTTTGTGCCATTCAATAACATCATCCCTTTCGAGTTCCCATCTCGAATATGAATAGGTGATTCTTTCATTATATCCTTTCATCCTAGATGTCATGTTAAATCCAAGAGACACAGAATGATCACTCTCTTTTAGATTTAACTTTATCAGGCCTTAGACATCTGACTCTCAACGAATAAGAGGGACAAATTCCATCTTGACTACATATGTCCTAAATATACACCTTGTATTATACCTGAGCTCTTCCTTGTGAACTACCATATTTCAGAATAGCGAAGGAAAGAATCAAGGCACGATACTCGGTAAATATCCGAACCCAATATGTATCTCAGGTCAGAGGATAAAATGATATTCGCCTTTACTCAAGATTACATGTGATCAACCACAAAGGCTCCAATTAGTAAATCTTGAGGGCGGGTCTTCCAATATTTGTATCCCACAAATATCTATGAACCTTGGTTGCAACCTTGCCCCACATTCATCCCGTGAATGTATACCAATCCAAGTTCATAATAGTCTAAACCTAACACTTGTTCCCACAAATGTGATCGACCACGGAATTTAGAATAATAACTTATTCATGGATAAAATATGCAAAATAGGAACATAACTCAAAATAAATTAATACCATAATTATATTAATGAGTTTGAACAATTTCTTTCTGTTACAATACTTAAAACAGATCATGACCAATCACTAGAATATCGAAGCCCTAATGCACAAACATGTCCTGCAAGTTTTGATCCATGTAAGAGCTTCGTGCGAGGATCCCTACGTTAAGATCTGTGTGAACTTTGCGAATACATATCTTTCCCTTTTCAACTTCATTCCTTATGTAGTTGAATCTCCGCTCAATGTGATGGGTCTTATGGTGAGCACGAGGTTCCTTGATTTGAGCAATCGCACCCTCGTTGTCACCAAAGATCTCAAGAGGGTCCTGAATGGAAGGGACTACTCCTAAGTCGTGGATGAATTTCTTCATTCATGCAGCTTCCTGAGCTGCCAATGAGGCGGCAATGTACTCCGACTCTGTAGTGGATAATGCAACAACATCCTATTTTGAACTCTTCCAAGAGACCGCACCTCCATTTAACGTGAAGACATAACCGGACTGTGACTGAGAATCATCTCGATCAGTTTGGAAACTCGCGTCCACGTAACCTTTTACAGCGAGTTCCTCCTCACCAGACCCATATATTAGAAACATATCCTTAGTCCTCCTAAGGTATTTCAATATACTTTTGACAACAATCCAATGATTGTTTCCTGGGTTATTCTGGTATCTACTTATCAGGCTAAGAGCGCATGACACATTCGGTCTAGTGCATATCATTGCATACATGATTTACCCAATCGCAGATGCGTACGGGACTTTCTTCATCTCTCTTGTTCATCTTTCATGGAAGGACATTGGGATGAACTGAGAAGCGTTCCTCTTTGAATAGGTACCAAACATTTCTTAGAGTTCTCCATCTTGAACCTTTTCAAGATCTTTTCAATGTATGCACTTTGATTCAAACCTATCAGTTTCTTGGATCTATCCCTGTAGACCCCAATCCCCAAAACGTATTGTTCTTCTCCAAGATCCTTAACGGAGAAGCATTTACTTAGCCAAGTTTTAACACCTTGCATTGCCGGAATATCATTCCCAAATAATAATATATCATCCACATATAATACAAGGAACATGATAGTGCTCCCACTAGCTTTCTTGTATACACAAGCTTCATCACCATTTTTAATGAAGCCAAATTTCTTGGCCTCCTCATTAAAACGATGATTCCACATTCTAGATGCTTATTTCAATCCGTAGATTGACTTCTTTAACTTGCATATCTTTTTAGGATATTTCGGATCAACAAAACCTTCAGGCTGAACCATATAGACATCTTCCTCAAGATGTCCATTTAGGAAAGCGGTCTTGACATCCATTTACCATATTTCATAATCATAATGAGCGGTAATGGCAAGTAATATCCTAATAGACTTTAGCATTGCCACAGGCGAAAAAGTTTCATCATAGTCAACCCCTTGAGTTTGAGTGAAACCTTTTGCTACAAGTCTAGCTTTATATGTATCAAAGTTTCCATGTATGTCGGTTTTCATTTTGAAAAGCCATTTACAATCAACTAGCCTTAAGCCAGTAGGTTGTTCAACAAGTTTCCAAACTTGGTTGTCATACATGGATTGCATCTCAGCGCTCATGGCTTCCTGCCATTTATCCTTATCAATCCTTGATAAAGCATCTTGGTAGTTTGTTAGTTCATCCAAATCAACCACATAGCAACCATCCATGAGAAACCCATATCTCTCAGGAGGATTACTAATCCTACCAGATCTGCGAACATCTTGTGTATTTTGATCATCCATTTGATCACTCTCAACATTTTCATGTTGAGTGCTAGTGTCAACCAATTGTGTATCATCTACTTGATCTTGAACCTCTTCAAGATCTATCTTCCTTTCACTATTTCCTTCCATTAGGAACTTATTTTCAAGGAATTCAGCCTTTCGAGCAACAAATACATTTTGCTCGGTTGGATCATAGAAATAGTATCCCATATCATCCTTGGGATATCCTATGAAGATACACTTCGTAGATCGAGCATTCAACTTATTAGGGACGTAAAGCTTAGGATAAGCTTCACATCCCCATACCTTTAAGTATGATAGAGATGGAGGTTTTCCAAACCACATCTCATGAGGAGTTCGTTCCACTTTCTTGGTTGGGGCCATATTTAGAATACGAGCCGCGGAGCATAGACAATAACCCCAAAATGATAGAGGAAACGAGCTTCTAGCCATCATAGATCGAACCATATCCATTAGGGTTCGGTTCCTCCTTTCGGAAACTCCATTAAGTTGGGGTGTTCCAGGAGGAGTGAGTTGCGAGATAATCCCACAACTTTTAAGATGATCTTGGAAAGCATCGCTTAGGTATTCACCTCCTCTATCGGTATAAAGTACCTTGATTATCTTATTGAGTTGATTTTGTACTTTGTTTTGATATTCCTTGAATGCTTCAAAAGTTTCGTCCTTATGTCTTAACAAGTAGACATATTTGAAATGACTAAAGTCATCAATGAAAGTGACGAAGTATCTTTCACCTTTTCTAGTTATGGGCTTAAAGGGTCCACATACATCCGAATGTATTAATCCCAATAAGTCTTTAGCCCTTTCATAGGTCCCTTTGAAATGTGCTTTAGTCATTTTGCCTTGTAAACAAGATTCACATACATCAAACGAGTCTAGTTTATTTGATTTCAAAAGTCCATTCTTTTGAAGAGTATCCATTCGATTCTTGTTTATGTGACCAAGGCGACAATGCCATAAGTAGGAATCACTCAAATCCCTTTTGAGTTTCTTGGTGTTTGCATGGAACATTGAGCTATTGAATGATGTGTCATCATGAACCAATTCATAAATACCCTTCAAAGGTAAAGCCTTAAAATAGAACACATTATCTAAATAAACATGGATATCATCATTAATGAATTTAAGATTAAAACCATATTGTTTCAAATGGGATACAGAAATAATGTTTCGTGATAAATCGGGTGCA
The DNA here is from genome assembly GCF_046630445.1 of Rutidosis leptorrhynchoides. Taxonomy (NCBI): domain Eukaryota; kingdom Viridiplantae; phylum Streptophyta; class Magnoliopsida; order Asterales; family Asteraceae; genus Rutidosis; species Rutidosis leptorrhynchoides. The sequence continues at coordinate 253,933,879 of NC_092337.1, forward strand.
TACAAAACATTTTTCAAAGTAAGCTCCAAACCACTTGGAAGCTTTAAAACAAAGTCTCCTTGAGCTTTCACTTGCACCCTTGCTCCATTTCCCATGAAGAGACTTGTTGTTCTCGCATCTTGATTACTTCTTTTGAACCCCTGCAAAGAATTGCAAATATGAGTTCCACATCCTGTGTCCAATACCCATGTATTAGAAGAAGTAACACTAAGCTCAACGTATACCATATATACATTACCTGAGGTCTGCCCTGCATCCCTCTTTTCTTTCAACTCCTTTAGGTAGACCGGGCAGTTGCGTTTCCAGTGACCCATTTCACCGCAACCAAAGCACGGATCTTCCTTAGGGTTAGCTTTACCGGCAACCTTTTGTTTCTTGTTATTGTTGGTTGGGGTAACCATCTTCCCCTTTCCCTTGCCCTTGCCTTGGTAGGCGGGTCCTTTCCTCTTAGCCGCCTTCGGCTTAGAAGTGCTATTATTTTTTGACCCGACTTCATTGATCATAAACATGGGTGAAGCCCTTTTACCCATGCTTGCTTCGACCGTCTTAAGCATGGCATGTAATTCGCCAATGCTCTTATCCCATCCATTCATGTTGTAATTCATTACAAATGTGTCAAACCTCTTTGACAAAGATTTAAGGATAAGGTCCGTGGCTAATTCATTAGACACGTTGCAGTTTAGACGGTTCGCTCGATCAATTAGGCTTTTCATCTTAAGGACATAAGATGAAACGGATTGGGAGTCGTCCATCCGACATGCATGAAGCGCTCGAACCGTTTCGAAGCGCTCGACACGAGCTTGTTGAAGGAACATCTCCTTCTATTGTGTGATCATGTCATATGCACTATGTTGCTCGAAATCCTTTTGGAGTTCTGGTATCATAGTCCCAAGCATGAGGCAAGAAACTTGCACCGAATCGGTGCAATATTTCTCCCAATAAGCCATGCCTTCCGTATCATCCTCATCCGGTTGATCGGGAATGGGGTCTTCCAACACATACGCCCTATCCTCTAGTTTGAGGACAATTCTTAGATTGTGAAACCAATCCATGAAGTTAGTATTGTTGAGTTTTTTCCTTTTCGAGGATTGACCTCAACGATAGGTTGTTAAAGTTGATTGGTGCGTTTGGAATGTTGTTGTTATTGGCGGCCATCTACAAAATTTAACAAAGTTGTTTAAGTATCAATTTTAATTTAATAATCAATATCCTTTAAATCCAATTGATATTTATTAAATTATAGAATCCAACGGTAAACCAAATTTCAGTTAGGTGACCTTTATCCCGTCATTTGATTTAGTTAGGTAGTCATTATATGACAATTGCAATCCTTTTGCAACTTCTAACTTATGGGATCATGCAATCCTTTTGCATGGCATATTTATCCCATCAACGCCTATTTGTTCCTCATGCTTCGGTGACCCTAAGTTCAAGATTCCCAAATCAAGTCGTCCTACTTGTGCAAACGTGTAAATTTAACATACAAGTGTTTAGGTGACCTTTATCCCACAAGTGTGCGAAATTCACCTTAATCATATTAGTTTGCTCATAATAGTTAGGTGACCTTTATCCCATTATGAGCTCCCTAATAATTTTTAAGTGTTACACAAAGGGATGGCATTTAACTTGTTTGCCTTATAAAAGAGATTTTAAGTTTTCATTATTTCTAGTTTAAGAAAACAATTATACCATACACCAACATGCATTTAGTGTATGGTTTATTTGAAAATCCATTTTTCATGATATGTAATAAAGCCAATTTCATTACATAGATATAAACCATTTTATAAGTGTTTTAATAACCAATTATTTTAATCCATTTAGACATTTTAATTTAACCAATTAAATTATGGTTTGTTCTTTGCATGTTGTTAATAATGTCTAATTTAACCAATTAAATTTTAGTTTTGTTTGTTGTTAACTTGTGTGATTAACTTGTAGCAACCAAACATACAATCTATAATCAAACAACAAAACAACCACATCTAGCCTTTTGGTGGACATTTGTTTAGCTGAAAACAAATGTCACCGGTTAATGGGTCATAACACAAAGTAGGAAATTTAACATCTCCCACTAAATCTTGCATCCAAATGCATGTGTTCTTCTTTTGCTCCATCTTTTGCATCTTCATACTCTTTACAAAAAAAATATCCTAATACATTTTTCTCTAGAAAATGAAAATACAACCTAATCTATTTTACATACCAAATATAAAATAAATTACATAACCAAATAAATAAATAAATTACATGCCAAAAGAATAATTAATATTACATACCAAATGAATAATTAATCAACCAAACAAACATGCAACCAAACACAAGGTCAAGGCAAGATTGTGAACATCAACATGCAACCAAATATGACCAAAGTGGAAGACCTAAAAAACCCATTTTTGGTCCCCTACAATTCGGCCAAAAATAAACACCCACCCAAAACCCAAAATTTTTGCAATTTACATTCATGCATGTTCATAAAATGCAAAATAAAATGGGTTTAAAAGTAAATCTCGAAGCATATTCCATGAACTTCGGCTCTAGATACCATTGTTAGGATTTAACAAGTTTCATAATACTTACAACCTTTTAAGAATCATTCAAAGCGGAAGCATGTAAATAACCATTTAGTAACTTGTTAATCTTTAACCAATTGAAGTTAAAATCCCAATTAGGATCAAGTTATGAAATATGCTTACAAACTACAAGCAAGTAAATTATTTATACCTTCTCCAAGCTAGGTAGTGAGTGATGAAGATGATGATGATGAATGCAGCCTCAAATGGATGAAACCTCAAGTAGATATACCCCAAACTTGTGCACCAACACCCTAGCTTTTGGTTAGGATTTAATGACACTTGAATTAGCTTGCAAAAAAAAGAAATTGAACTCTCCTCCCCTTAGGAAAGGTCACGGCTGCAGCTTCTCAAAAAATGGGCTGTGCAGAAATTTTTTTCCAAGTATTTGATGTGTATTGCATGTCTTTTTTGGTCTTGGTCTATGTTTCTTGATATATAGAAGTAACCAAGTAAAAGGCAAGTCAAAGTGGGATGCTTACACACTTCCAATGCCACTTATAAGGTTTTTAAATAAAATGGTTTTATTTTATAAAATTAGATTTTAAAAAATACATTTTATAAAACTTCCATTTTATTTATTATATACATTTCATTATATAAAACCAATTTATATAAAATGTAACATAAATTAATTAATTATTTAACCTATAAATAATTAAATCCATATTATATAAATTATTCCATAATTTATATATATGTACACATCAAGTAATATTTCAGAAAACCATTTTTCTTAAAGTTCAAGTGTCGCGTATTAATCAATGATCCAATTGTTAAGATTAAATACGATTAAGGTGTCGGTAAGCTTGTTATTGGGTATGACTCGACTTGGATCATAACATGTTAGCCACATTAATTTAATATGTCTCTCGGGCATACGAAATACCTTCAGATACACCAATTTTTCTTTTACTTTGATTTTCTTTTGATATTTGAATTTTATTGCATATCATCATCTTTTGATGTATTGATTTTGAACTGCATCATGAATGGAACTTCCATCACATCTTTGTTATATTCGTTCTTGAACTCATGTTTCTTTATTTTGTTGTGCTCAGATCACTCGAAGGTGTTCTCCCTTAAATGCTTGAACGATCCACAATAAAGAATCATACTTTTCGGCTTTAAGCGAGAAGGGACACTTACTTTGACATAAACTAATTTTCTCTGACTTTTCGAAGTTTAGTTTCGATTATTAAGCCTTATGCCCATGACAATGTGGTATGCACCAGCCAAACAGATAACCCTCAACCCCTTAAATGATCTATTGAATGTCCCAATCATAGCTGTGAGGCTGAATTGGTGGAGCAATATTTGAATATTGCTTGGGGACATTCAACACCAACCTTTTCTAATGATTATCAATTATGATAGGGATACCCTCGACCGACTGTTGAGCTCCTCAAGAATTATCATTAGATATAGTTTCGAATATAATTAGGTGACTACCTTCAAACGCTACAGATCATCCATGACTTCGAGTTCTTAGATGATTTATCCTTATTAGTATGATTGTCTAATGCCAAGAATTCATCAGTCACATCTATCAGTATATTACACAACAAATAAGCACAAACATTCAAATCAGTCCTTACTAATCAATTATCAATTCTCAGTACAGTAATTTCTTCATCTCCAACAATAACATAACCAACACAAACTCTTTTTTGGATTTTTCAATTTTTTTTTGTTTTCTGATGAGGCAATTTTTCACTTTTTAGTTATTTTCTGTTGGAATATATTCTCCCCATAAAATACTAAAAACATAAATCTTTTTGTCTTTTAGCATTTTAAGCAAAATGAAAAGCAGAAAATATCTACAGACAGGCATGCAAATATTTAGTAACTCATGTAAAGTTATACAGATAGCTTTGATAATATGAAAATAAGAAAAACATTAACTAATTATCTAAATGTAAGCTATATGCATAGTCTAAAAGTTTGATTGATTCTCACAATTTGACATCCGAAATCACCTTATCTCGATCAATGATTCCGTTCATCTCTAATAGGAGCAAGAACCTAGGTTTATCAAAAGCCTTAGTGTATAGGTCAGCCCTTTGGTCCTTAGTACCTATTCTCTTAACCTCTATATCCTTTTCTCATGACAATCACGAATAAAATGATACTTAACTCCTATATGCTTTGTCTTAGAATGTTGAACAGGATTCTTAGCGACAGCAATAGCAGCAGTATTATCAATAAAGAGAGGAGAGAGAGAGAGATTCTTAGCCCGTAATCGAGAAGTTTCTGTTGAATCCAGACAACTTGTGAACAACAACTAGCAGCAGCTATGTATTCAGCTTCACATGTGGAAAGATCGACAACAGTCTGCTTCTTGCACTGCCAGGTCACCAGCCTTTCATCAAGAAATTGACATCCTCCTAATGTTGATTTGTTGTTGATTTTGCAACCTGCATAATCTGATTCACGGTAAGTTACAAGATCAAACTTTTCATCGTTAGAATACCATACTCCAAGATTAGGAGAATGTAAGAGATAACGTAAAATCCTTTTGGTAGTTGTATGGTGAACTGTGTTCGGATTAACTTGGTATCGAGCACAGAGACATGTCGCGAACATTATATCCGACCTTGACGCAGTAAGATACATGAGCGATCTGATGATTGCTCGATAGTAAGTTGGATCAACAGGATCCCCTTCACAATCTAAAGAAATTCCATGATTAAATGCTAACGGAGTGGAAATTGGATGTTCTTGAGTCATACAGAACCGTTCTAGTATATCATTCACATATTTTGTTTGGTGCAGAAAGATCCCTTTATCTGTTTGTTCAACTTGCAATCTAAAAAAATAATGTAACAGACCCAATTTGCTCATTTTGAATTCATCTTTCATAACCTGCTCGAACTCATCGACGAGTTCCTGCTTAGTAGAACCAAAAACGATATCGTCAACATAAATCTGGACCAAGATAATGTCGTCACCTTGTACTTTAGTGAACAGAGTACAGTCTACCGTGCCCATTTGATATCCATTTTCGATAAGATAACTAGATAAACGCCCATACCAGGCACGCGGGGTTGATGTAGTCCATAAAGGGCTCTCTGTAAACGATAAACTTTGTCAGGATGAAGATGATCTTCAAAACCTGGTGGTTGATTGACATATACTCTTTCATTTAGCTTGCCATAAAGAAAAGTATTCTTGACTTCCATCTGATAAACTTTGAATTTCATGAATGAAGCGAAAACCAAGAAAATACGAATTGCTTCTAATCTAGCAATAAGAGCAAAAAATTCATCATAGTTGAATTCTGGATCTTACTGGTAACCCTTTGCTACTAACCTAGCTTTATTACGAATAACATTACCATCTTCATCATACTTATTCTTCCAAACCCATTTAAGATCAACGACTTTAACACCATTCGGTTTCGTTGCCAACTTCCAAACGTCTAACCGATGAAATTGTTGAATCTCTTCTTGCATGGCCATTACCCAGTCAACATGCTTCAAAGCTTCTTTCGTTGTCTTAAGCTCAATCTTGGAATTATGACATGCATACTCGAAGAATGTAGCAGCAGCTGTCATATGAGTATCAACTTGGCCATCAAACTGAACTTTTCTTCTTGTTCGAACACACGCATTAGGATTTCCAATAATATTTTCTCTAGGATGAGTAGGTGTAGTTTTGGGAACTGGTTGTGCAGGAATAGGTATATTGTGATGTAGATTTGTAGTGTCACCCATATCTTCAGGATTTTCCGAACTTTCACTTAAAATATCAGATCCGCAGGTATAGTAAATGGATCTTGATCAGATTCTTGAAGTGGTTCAACAACAGATGGAGTAGGATCAGGAGTTTGAATATGTGCAGACACTTCTGGTGCATTCTGTAAATCAAATAGCGTTTATAATTCCACTTCATTCTCTACATGATCCGGAGCAAGATTGAATGAGTCAATCAGCTCATCATAGTTGTAAATCCAAGGATGGATCTTCATAATAGCTTTCTGTTGATCTCTACGAACATCAACTTCAGACCATTCTTCCACACATCTGGTTTCGTTGTTAAAGACTCAAATGTTAGGAGAACTATACCCTAAAAATACGCCGGTAACTACCTTAGCATAAAACTTACTTCCTGGTTTTCTCTTCAAGATGGTACAAGGTGCACCAAATGGTTCTAGATGCTTCAGTGTAGGTTTTCTCCCGTGCAACAGTTCATAACAAGTCTTACCCAAACTCTTAACTGTCAGAACCCGATTCATTGTGTAACACGCGTTTGCAACAACTTCTCCCCAAAAATGAATAGGTAGTGATGAGTCAGATAGCATGGTTCTAGCAGTCTCAATCAAAACCCTATTCTTTCTTTCCGCAACACCATTCATTTGAGGAGTATATGCAGAACTGAACTGCATATTGATACCCTTTTCGATACAGAAACCTGCAAGATATTGATTCTTAAATTTTGTGCCATTTTCGCAACGAATCTTTCTCACTTTTAGATTAAAACCTGTCTCTAATCTATTCATTAGCACCTTCAAGTTCTCAAAAGTCTCAGACTTTTCTTTCAAGAACATAACCCAAGAAAATCTTGAATAATCATCAATTACAACCAGACAGTACTTACTTCCATCAATGCTTTCAAAACGGAATGGACCGAAAAGATACGTATACAAAAATTCAAGTGGAGCAGAGATTGGATTGTACTTAACCAGCTTATGTGCTTTCTTGCTCTACTTTCCCTTCTTACAAGGAACACATGTTCCTGGAATCTGAAAAGATCGAAGATCTACACCTTCCACAAGATTATTGTGAATAAGATGATTCATTTTTTGAAAACTTAAATGACCCATGCGTTTGTGCCATATGATAGACTCTTGTTCAGTTGCCTTAGAAACAAAGGCTTGATGATATTTAGTAGTTAAAGTAGCAACATTCATATCCAGCATGTACAAATCACCTTGTCTTAGAGCCTTCATTAAAATCATATCAGGTGGAATCACAAATTCTGGTTTCAAAATGTAGCTATATTCATCATCAAAGGCTACTTTGAAGGATTTTTTCTCACAGATCTGCGAAACTGATAAAAAATTGTTTACAAGCTCTTGACAATAATTCAATTTATCGAAGATGACTTTCTCATTCCCTAACAAACCCTGAGCGGTAATGTGACCACCTTTATCTCCAGCAAAAGCAACATAACCTCCCTTAATAGGATGAACATTCGAGAGCAGAGATAGCTGTCCTGTCATATGTCTCGAAGCGCCACTATCTACTATCTAGGGGTTATTTGCAGTTACCCTGGTTCCCTGCATATCACATTAAGAGAATTAATTGATAATGGGAACCCACGCCCGAACGGTAGTAGGTTGTCCATTAACACCCATAGCTTGAAATTCCATCCATTTCCCGTTTGAGTCAGGAGGAATCTCATCATTTGAGACCATAAACTTAGTAAATTTGGAACGAGAAGTGTCATGCTTTTTGTGTCTGACATTCCTCTCTGAATCTGAGTGATTCATCCGTGGTCTGATTCATGAAAAATATTTTCTACGACTTGCTTTCTGTGAGGGTGACCTCATCTTTGGTTCAATAGGTCTTTCTTGATCACTAGACCCGGCAACATTTGCCTTAAAACTTCTTTTTGGAATTTTACCCTTCACAGGTGAAACAAATCTATTAAAATTCTTTCTCTTAGAATCTCCATAGACAACATTTGTCTTAAACCTTTTATCACGAAGTTCATCACTTACAGGTGAATTTGTTTTATGAACATAAGATGATCTAAGATCATCATATGTCAAGTCAATCTTATGTCTAGGGGAACAGAATCTTCTAGGACAATAAGCAGCAATGTGTCCAAAAACAGCACAATTAAAACATTGACGAAACTCCCTATGTCCTCTAAATTGATACACATTATTAGAGTGTCAATATGAAGGGTCTTGTGCTCTTACAAACACAGGAGAATCATTTGATTTCTCTCTTGGAACAGGCTTAGGAGTAACAGGAGGAACATGTCTGTTAGCAAATCTAAGATTTTTCAAAATTTTAACAGGACCTTTTGGTACTGGACCTCTTGGTGTTATCACCTTTCTTCTCTCAGTATTATTTCCTAGACCATTTTTATTATCTTCATCATGATCTAAAGCACCTTCACCAGTTTCATCTGAAGTTGTATTCTCAGTTGAGGTACACTTCTTATTTTTTTCAACATAATCTTCATAACTAGGAGGAATAGAGTCTTCTGGTCGACTGTCAACTACATTTGCATTAACAAATTTGTTTTGAAAAGGTGGAGATGCAGACTTATATCCAATACCCTTACCCTTGGTGTCATTAATTTCCACCATTAATGCATTCCATTGTGACGCACTTCACCAACATTTCATTTTAATTGAAATAGCTTCTAAATTAGCTTTAACACATTCATTTTCTTTCTTTAGTTCATTGATTGTGTCAACACATTTAATTAAAGCTTGATTTATGTCAAAGTTATAACATTTAAGATCGTGAATTTGCTTTTTATAAACTTTGATTTGATCTTTCAACTCGTTTTCAACCTTAGTGGTCATAAAGTTTGCTTGATATTTATCTCGCATCTCTGCATAAGACTTGGTTAAATTATCTATTGTTACTTTAAATTCAGCACATTTAACACATTCATTTGGTGTATCAGTAGATGGCTCAGAAGATACCTGTTGAGAACTATTTGATGAAGAAGTCTCAGCCATAAATGCAAAGTAATTTGTTTTCTTTCTATCATCGAACTCATCTTCTGATACTGATGAATTTGTAAGAAACTCTGATGTATCAGCATCTTTACCCAAATGAATATGTTCAAGTCTGTCCCAAATATCTATAGCTCTTGTCAACCCAGAAACTTTCTCAAGCTCACTTTCTGGAAAGCACATTTTAGTAAATCTACTGCTTGGTTGTTCAGTGCTTCAAAATCAGTTTAATATGCTCCCGTATAATCCGCTTTATCTTCGACCTCTGAATCTGACTTCTTGTATGATTCATCATCTTCTGAATTTACACTCTCAAAATCTGATCCTTCACCCACTACAAGAAAAATGGGCTTATAGGACCACCGCGAAGGTCCTATTATGTACTCTAAAAGGACCTTTGAGCTGATAGGACCACTAACGAATTGGTCCTCCCACAATGGCATCTCAATAGACTAATAAGGGTCCTAACAACATATTAGGACCTTATTAGAAAAGGGTTCTAAAAAATGTATAAGAACCCTTACGAAAGGTCCGATGAACATATTAGGACCTTATTCTAGGGTCATATAATGCGACATTTAATATTTCAAAACATATAAGTACTTTATTTAAGGGTCCTAAAAAACATATGAGCATCTTTAAAAAGGGTCCTAATAGCTGAAAAAAGTTTATGAAACCCATAAATAAGGGTTCTATAATATCATTAAGGACCGTTAGGAAGGGTCCCATGAACATGTTAGGACCTTATTATAGGTCATATAATGTGACTTCTAATATTTTAAAACATAAAAGGACTTTATTTGAGGATCCTAAAAAACATATCAGGATCTTTAAAAAGGGTCCTAATAGCTGAAAAAAGTTTATGAAACCCATGAATAAGGGTTCTATAATATCATTAAGGACGCTTAAGAAGGGTCCCATGAACATATTAGAGCCTTATTATAGGGTCATATAATGGGACTTCTAATAATTTAAAACATATAAGGACTTTATTTAAGGGTCCTAAAAAACATATTAGGATTCTTCAAAAAGGTTCTAATAAGTTTATGAAACCCATTAATAAGGGTTGTATAATATCATTAAGAACCACACAAATAGGGTCATAAAATAAGTATTTTGAAACCCATAAATAGGGTCTTATAAAATAATTAATGATCACACGAATAGAGTCCTAAATACTATATTGCAACCTTTCGATAGAGTCCTAAAACACACAAAAAAGGTCCTAAAAAGCACATGTTAGGACTGTTAATGAAGGTCCTAATATCCTAACTAAGATGATGATACCGTTTTTAGGTACCTATAATATAATTATTTACATTATAAATGGGTCCTAAAACATATATTAGGATCTATTAAAAAGGTCCTAAAAACATATATTAGGACCTTTTAAAAGGGTCCTTAAATCTCAAAGTAAAATTATGAAACCGATTTTTGGGGTCGCGGAATTCAGCTATAATGGTCATGATAAATATAAAATAATCATGTACATGATATTAAAATTATAATTAAAACAAACAAATTCTATAAATGAAATAGACATCCAACAACTGATTTTTATTTAATAGCAAACTCAGAATCTCATATATGTTTTATCTGGAAGTAAACATAGTTACAAAAAATCAAATATAAAAGTCTAGTAACATTTGGCGATAATAATAAAGAATTAAACACATGAATACTAAGAACGAGTAGATCGATCACGAAGCAATCTTCTTAATCAAGAGGTACTACATACAATTTTTTTTTCATATGTTAGTTTTAAACCTTCGCGTTAATATAACTTATAATTACAAAAGTACACTTTAAGAAGGTCATACCTCGACAAAATTTCTTGGCCATGCAATAGGCGTGCCTATAGCTTCAATAATTGTGTCTATATGTCCATACGGCCTAACCAGCTCTTCATCTTTTTGAATTGCCAACTGAGGATTAACCGAACAGTATCTTGAACCAATCTCTTTCCCTCCCACCACCTCTTTTGGATCTAAACTCCAAACCCATCATCTTGCTACTATGTCAAACGGCTTGTGAATGCTCCTCAGATATACTTTAGACTGAACCTGAATATCATTTTACAGCAAATAAGAGTTAAACTATACGGAGTATTCATTAACATTGAGAAGACAAAGTTTTTTAATACATAAACATACCCGTAAAGGTGGAGGTTCAACTACTGGTGAGGTAACTGGGGAAATAGTTGAATCACTGTTTAAACGATTCTATTCCCGATTCAGTTATGTTGTTTCCGCATCTAATGAAATGCCCCGTCCTAATCCATCTGGACGAATACATTACATTTAGTTACATCGCGAGGTACTTGACCTCTATATGATACATTTTACAAAATTGCATTCGTTTTTAAAAGACAAACTTTCATTACATCGAAAGTTGACGGCATGCATACCATTTCATAATATATCCAACTATAATTGACTTAATAATAATAATCTTGAAGAACTCGACGACTCGAATGCAACGTCTTTTGAAATATGTCATGAATGACTCCAAGTAATATCTCTAATATGAGCAAATGCACAGCGGAAGATTTCTTTCATACCTGAGAATAAAAATACTTTAAAGTGTCAACCAAAAGGTTGGTGAGTTCATTAGTTTATCATAATCATTCATTTTCATCATTTTAATAGACCACAAGATTTCATATATTGTCACGCGTAACCCGCGAATTAAAATTTATTCATATGGTGAACACCTGGTAACCGACCTTAACAAGATGCTTATAGAATATCACCATCATTCCGGGACTCACATCGGACATGATAAATCGAAGTACTAAAGCATCTGTAACCCGGATGGGGCTCGTTGGGCCCGAAAGATCTATCTTTAGGATTCACGTCAATTGGTGGCAATTATCATAAACACCAATTCTTAGGCTACCAAGCTAAAAAGGGGCATATTCGGTTTGATAATCCAACCATAAAATATAGTTTCGATTACTTGTGTCTATTTCGTAAAGCATTTATAAAAGCATCGCGTGTATTCTCAGTCCCAAAAATATATATTGCAAAAGCATTTAAAAGGGAGCAAATGAAACTAACAATACGATATTTTGTAGTAAAAATATGCATACGACGATACTGAACAATGCAGGGTTGGCCTCGGATTCACGAACCTATATCAATTAAATATATTAAAACATATAATCGTAATCGAACAAATTTACATGTTATTAGTGATATAATTGTTATTTTAATAATTTATATGTTTCATTAATAATTTAATTAAGTATATCTATTTTATATACTTTAGATAAATAATTAGTAAAAATATTAATATTGTTATGTTACCTGTATTAAATGTAGTTATTTATATATAAAAATATTTGTTTGTTATTAAAATAATGATATAGTAATGATAGTAATAATACTATTAAAAATTTTATTTAATTTGTAACTTAATCGTTCCTACAATAATATTTCTATCTATAATAATAATAATAATAATAATAATAATAATAATAATAATAATAATAATAATAATAATAATAATAATAATAATAATAATAATAATAATAATAATAATAATAATAATAACGTTAATAATAAAAATGAAAATAATGATAATAGTAATAATAATAATGATAAAAATTAATAATAAAAATGTTAATAATAATTTTACTAAAATGATAATTTTAATAATCATGATAATATTTATACTCCTAATAATGATAATATTAATAATAATAATAATACTTATTTTAATAATAATAATGATAATAATATAATTTATATTAATGATAATAATAATAATAATAATGTTAGTCTTAGTAATAATAATAAGTAATCAAAAAATAACAACAACAACAACAATAATAATAATAATAATAATAATAATAATAATAATAATAATAATAGTAATAATAATAATAATAATAATAATAATAATAATAATAATAATAATAATAATAATAATAATAATAATAATAATAATAATAATAATAATAATAATAATAATAATAATAATAATAATAATAATAATGGAAGACTACCTTTCAAGTTTTTCCCATAAAGAATGCCTCAGTACGGACTCGAACCCGAGACCTCTCGGTTAAACCAAACACCCTTAACCATCCCTCTGTTTGATTCTTTTCTGATTTAAGTCATAACTTTAATTTACTTAACCTTCATTTGTTCGGACTAATCAGTCCAATTAGAACATAAAACTCACGGCCCATATTGCAATCAAAGGCCCAACAACTTGATTAGCCCAAGTAACAAACCAAGAAGATTTAAGTGGCCCGATCTTGTTTGACAAGAAATTAAATCGATCGTGCAGTTGAACCTAGCAAAAAAAATATCATCGTGGGTTTGGCATTCGACGAATAGAAATTAAAGAGCGGCAGTAAGAACCGAAAGTAGAGAGGTGGTGTTGTTCGAACATCAACTGGGTTTCGTTCCTCATCATCATCGGACATCTCATCATCATCAACTTCGTTTTCGAGCATCATCTCCTCCGCGTGTTAAACAGAAACCGCAGTAACTAACGAGTGTAGCCGCCTGTTTTTGACATGAAGCATCATCTATTTCTTTGTTACTGTTATCAGGAAGTAGAAATAGAAACGTACGTCCAGAGTTAACTATGGTTTGGTTTGATGGCGGTTTTTTTTCGATTGGCCAAACATGGGGGTGGTTCTTGGCAGTTGACGATGGTTTAGGATGATGGTTTAGGGTGGCTTGAACAACAGTAGATTACTGGGTGTTCTCGAATGGAAACAATAACGTAAGTATAGAATTAGTTTCGAGAGTGTGCTTGTGTATTTGTTGAACGGAACATGAATCCAAAACAGGAAGGAGCAACGTTGTAGTTGCATATGATCGTAGGTGGTTAAATGGAGTGGTTTAGGTTGTTTCTAAAGTGGCGAGTGATTCAAGTGATGGTGGTGGGTTGTAGAGGTGGCGATGGTGAAGTGGTTCCGGGTGGTTATGTTTTCGATCAGAGAAAGAGAAAAAGTAAGAGAGAGTGTTAGAAGAAAGTTGTGGTTATTCATGGTGATCTCACGGTGGTTCAAGGTGGCCGAAGGTGATGTTATGTTGGCGAAAATAAAGAGTAACAACAGCCCTATCTTGGTGTAGCGACCCGACCAAATCGTCATTGACGGCGCCGACTACTTAGGTCCCGTTGCGTGGTCGTAGTCCCTATATGAGACTCGTTTGACCAAAATTATGTCGCGTTCATTTGAAAGGTACAAAGTTTAGTTTAGCAAACGGATCGACAATAAGTTTAAGTTTACAAAGTTATAAGGTATGTATGAAATACTTGCGACATAATTAGTTTGAAACCACAGTTGCTAAAAATAGCGTAAGTATGTAAACAAAAGTTTGAATCCAAAGGTGCTATCACTAGCGTATGTATGTATGTATCTTGACTCCAAGCAAATAATCAGAGTGTATGCATGTATGCTTGACCCCAAGCAAGTATGAGTGTACGCGGAAGCATGTATCAAATAGCCAAGTATGAACCTGAGAAACATATAGAAAACTGTCAACGCAAAAACGTTGGTGAAATCATAGGTGTATTAGTAAAAGTTATATTTTGAACCACAAGATTTAGTATTTCCATAAATTGATCATCCAAAAGTTGCATTCCAAAAGTTGGTTCGCGAGCACCCAATTATCAAGACTTAACGTTTCCTTCCATAGAACCCCATCACAATAGTGTTAGAACATACACTGTTTCCCGAAAATATATTTCATCCGTAGACGGTAGCGAACCGTCCGTAATGAGGGTTTGTCAAACCCGTATGGCCACACAATATAAGTTCTCGCTTACACCCTGCAAGTGTAACTAATGATAATCGAATTGAGGATTTTTGTTCTAACTCGCTGTGGAATGTTTGTTTTCCTTGTACTTGTGTTCAAAGTATAAAAGCAAGTAGTACAAAATGTAACAAAGTATATGTTTCTCAGCCCACAATTTAAAGTATAAAAAGTTGTTGAAAAGGTGGGACTATGATCTCACCTCGAGTGCACGAGTATAAAAGTACTTCAACAAGTAAACGTGTGCATGAAAGTTGCTTAGCCTTGACCTAAACAAGTAAGTTATATCAATTAACCGGTTACGACACAAGGTCGGGTGAAATGTGTTCAATTAGTCCTATGGCTCGTTACGACTCGATTAAGTATAGCATGTGAATCACGTTGTCAAGTTTCATACAAGAAACAAGTATAAAAGCATGTTAGAATGATTGTATAAAAGTTTGGTTAAGTTTGACTAAAAGTCAAACTTGGTCAAAGTCAACGAAAAAGTCAACACGTTCGGGTTCGGTCCCGAACTATTTTTCTGAGGTTTTTATTCATATATAAGCATATTAGAACAAGTTTCATGTGAATCGGAGGTCGGTAGCTAGTCAAACATTTCGCGTGAAATGTGACAAAGTGGGCAGAATCTGGCCAGGCGATTCTGCGCGCCGCGCGGGTATGTGGCGCGCCGCGCCACTACCTGGCCAGAGAATTCTGGTCAGTTTTTCCAAGTGTGCACGAACCAAAACCTTTTCCAACCCAATTCTTGACCCGCAAACACTTATAATGCCTATCATATATCGTCGGAAAGGTATTTTGACGAGGAATACAACTAACCACATATCATCAATCAAAAACATCATTTACAATAACCGAAAACTCGTCAATTGATCAAGAAAGGTTTATTTTCAAAGTTTCAAGTTCGTAAAACGTATTTTATGATTCGGGAATCCAATTTACACATACGATATGCCGTTTTGAAGGTAATGAGGCATACATTACAACTAAACACTAACAATTAACATTCCATGGCATTCAAGCATCCAAAAATTCATGTCAAGAACTATCAAACCCTAGTCAAACATCACAAAATCAATATTCATGTTTTTGAAGTTTTCTTAATCAACCTACGCATCAAAACGAAGCTAGTGATACTAGTAACACAATTAAAACATGCACTTTAACAATCTAACAACATTAACTCATCCAAAATCAAGGATTAAGCACACCCATTTCAAGTTCATGCTAGTTACTCCAAAAACAACAAATCGAGCAAACCAAACATATATTCATGTTAGACTTGAGCCATAGACACTAACTAACACCATTTCAAATCAAAAACACGAATTTAGAGAAATCTAGAGTTTTAGAAATGTTACCCAAACGAGATGAAGTTGGTATCAAATTGTAGAGGATGAAGAGAGGATTCCAAATATGTAATTTGTTTTGAAGTTTGCTTCCAATCCCGAATTTAGATGATGATTCTATGAAGTTGGGGTTTGTGTGTGTTCTTGAGATGGAGAGAAAAGGGATGAGGGAGATGATGGAATGGATGAAATGGGTTGACTAGTTGACCTAGTCAACTAGTTTGCCCATTTGGCAACTCCGGTCCCTCGAGTTTCAAAGCGGGTGCGGGATTTAACCGATCGAGTATTTTTAAAACGCAAGTTAACGAGAGATGTTATAATTAAATGACGGAATTATTATGAACGTTAGTCAACGGAAACTACGAATTTAAATAACGAAATGTATTATTTAAGAGAAAAAGACGGTGTTAAAAAATAAATTTAACGGAAAAAGGCGGGATGTTACATTATCCACAACTCAAAAGAAATTTCGTCCCGAAATTTAGTTGGAAGTAGTAGTTGTTGAATCTTACTCGAGACCTTGCGTTGTAAATTCTACGAATAAGTGAAGGTACGTCCTTGAGTATTTCCACGAATTTTGACGGTCGGGATCATATGTTGTTTTAAGGTTTGGCTTCCATGATTCATGGTTTCAACCGGTCCTCCTAGGAAGTGAGGGTTATCGTCGATAGTGAGTTCATCAAAGGAGATAACAAGTTCTCGTTTCGCAAAACACGTCTTTGAGTTGATACATCGAATGTAGGATAAACGGAGACCCAAAGTGAGTCGGAAAAGTCTAAACGGCTAGCGACGGGTCCAAAACACCCCAAGAATTTAAAGGATCAAAATACCGCGGATTTAGCTTCCTACGCTTTCCCGAAACGGATTGCACCTTTCCAAGGTGCGACTCTTAACGTGACGCGGTTTCCCACGTGGAATTTGAAATGTTTACGTCTAAATCGGCGTAGCTCATTTGGCGACAACGAGTCGTGTTGGGTCTTCCTTGGATATGGATAAGTTTTCTCGGTCGCTCATGAATAACCTCGGCCCCGGTGAATTGATCATCGTTTACTTGGTTCGATAAAGGAGAATGACGTTTCCGGTCACATGTGGTTTCAAAAGGAGTGACATTAAAACTCGAATGAAAATCATTGTAGTACGAGGATTCGGTTAAAGGAAAATACTTTTCTCAAGTAAATTTGAAGTTGGTAATACAAATTCGTATTATGGTTTTCAAGACTTAAATCGTATGTTTGTTCGGTCCGTCGGGTTATGGTTGATGTGCGGTACTCATGTCTAAACGTGGTCCCGAGACTTTTTGTGAGGCACTCCAAAATCTAGAAGTGAAACGAGGATCTCGGTCCGAAACGGAGTACATTCCGTATGGTATATTTGGACAAGTTTGTTAGGACAAGTTTCTCAAGAAAATTCGCGTCGCGGAAGATTTATCGGTTTCCAAAAACGTTCGTCGAGGCAAGTTCTTATCGGGTTTTGAAAACGATTGTTAGGACTATCCACCCTCGCGGCGAATACTTGTATGACGTGAAGAGTCGCTCTCCATTGAGATTTTAGAATAAGGACCTCCTGAACCGGAAGTACGAGGGTGATGCAAGAGAAGTTCCCGCCCCGATGTGAGCATAACGAGTAAATTGTAGTTAGTCAATAAGACTGCGCGAGGACGAGCTAGTATACCCGTGTGACATACGGTTGAAGTCGAATGGAATCGGTAATTCATTCGGAAGCATAAATATAATTTGACAATAACTGAAGGTGTGTCCCCGGTATGGTTGTTATAAATATTCTCGGAGTTTTCGGATGTCCAAACCTGAACGGATGAAGTCATGTACATGGCACATGGTGGTGTTTAGGTTGATCGAGTCTAACCACCATCACGCGTCACTAGAACTTTGGTATGTCTTACCGTAATATAACCACGTTGATCGAGTGTCGTTATATTACGCTAACTCATACCTCCATTCCCACATCACTCTATAGATTCAAGTTCGTGTCATCGCGAAAATCTAAAATGAACAAAATGTAACGACGTCTCAAACGTGACTCATATTAAATCGAAAGAATTTCTGCAAATCTAAGGAAGCGTTTCCCCGCGGGAAGTGTATAAACGATTGTTAACGTCAAATCGGTTCGATTCAAACAATAATGTATTTAGGTATGAAAAGAGTAACGAGTCATGATAACAAGTAGTACGCAACCGTAGCGATAAATAGTGATGACGATACTCATCTAGAGTAGTGACGGTGACTTTACAATACTCATGGATAGTAAGCTAAGACGGGGTGGATAACAACCAAAGAATTAGAGTTCCCGAGCTAGAGTGGCTAACGAAGTCGCGGTCATCCGTACGCGTATGAATCTTGAATTCACGTGTTTTACCAAAAATTGGCGGAATACGAGTTCGTATGGTGAAGGTTGGGTACCATTAAAAAGTTTGCCTAAGAATGATTCAAGTATAATGCACAAGTAGTCACGTAAGTGCTATCTATAGCAAATGTATGTCAGAATGCAAATGCTAACTATCCGGTTGTAGTCTAGACTCACTAATGCGTCCTAACGACTCTGTTAGACACACTAATGCACGTCCTAGTTCCCTACAACCAACGCTCTGATACCATCTGTAGCGACCCGACCAAATCGTCATTGACGGCGCCGACTACTTAGGTCCCGTTGCGTGGTCGTAGTCCCTATATGAGACTCGTTTGACCAAAATTATGTCGCGTTCATTTGAAAGGTACAAAGTTTAGTTTAGCAAACGGATCGACAATAAGTTTAAGTTTACAAAGTTATAAGGTATGTATGAAATACTTGCGACATAATTAGTTTGAAACCACAGTTGCTAAAAATAGCGTAAGTATGTAAACAAAAGTTTGAATCCAAAGGTGCTATCACTAGCGTATGTATGTATGTATCTTGACTCCAAGCAAATAATCAGAGTGTATGCATGTATGCTTGACCCCAAGCAAGTATGAGTGTACGCGGAAGCATGTATCAAATAGCCAAGTATGAACCTGAGAAACATATAGAAAACTGTCAACGCAAAAACGTTGGTGAAATCATAGGTGTATTAGTAAAAGTTATATTTTGAACCACAAGATTTAGTATTTCCATAAATTGATCATCCAAAAGTTGCATTCCAAAAGTTGGTTCGCGAGCACCCAATTATCAAGACTTAACGTTTCCTTCCATAGAACCCCATCACAATAGTGTTAGAACATACACTGTTTCCCGAAAATATATTTCATCCGTAGACGGTAGCGAACCGTCCGTAATGAGGGTTTGTCAAACCCGTATGGCCACACAATATAAGTTCTCGCTTACACCCTGCAAGTGTAACTAATGATAATCGAATTGAGGATTTTTGTTCTAACTCGCTGTGGAATGTTTGTTTTCCTTGTACTTGTGTTCAAAGTATAAAAGCAAGTAGTACAAAATGTAACAAAGTATATGTTTCTCAGCCCACAATTTAAAGTATAAAAAGTTGTTGAAAAGGTGGGACTATGATCTCACCTCGAGTGCACGAGTATAAAAGTACTTCAACAAGTAAACGTGTGCATGAAAGTTGCTTAGCCTTGACCTAAACAAGTAAGTTATATCAATTAACCGGTTACGACACAAGGTCGGGTGAAATGTGTTCAATTAGTCCTATGGCTCGTTACGACTCGATTAAGTATAGCATGTGAATCACGTTGTCAAGTTTCATACAAGAAACAAGTATAAAAGCATGTTAGAATGATTGTATAAAAGTTTGGTTAAGTTTGACTAAAAGTCAAACTTGGTCAAAGTCAACGAAAAAGTCAACACGTTCGGGTTCGGTCCCGAACTATTTTTCTGAGGTTTTTATTCATATATAAGCATATTAGAACAAGTTTCATGTGAATCGGAGGTCGGTAGCTAGTCAAACATTTCGCGTGAAATGTGACAAAGTGAGCAGAATCTGGCCAGGCGATTCTGCGCGCCGCGCGGGTATGTGGCGCGCCGCGCCACTACCTGGCCAGAGAATTCTGGTCAGTTTTTCCAAGTGTGCACGAACCAAAACCTTTTCCAACCCAATTCTTGACCCGCAAACACTTATAATGCCTATCATATATCGTCGGAAAGGTATTTTGACGAGGAATACAACTAACCACATATCATCAATCAAAAACATCATTTACAATAACCGAAAACTCGTCAATTGATCAAGAAAGGTTTATTTTCAAAGTTTCAAGTTCGTAAAACGTATTTTATGATTCGGGAATCCAATTTACACATACGATATGCCGTTTTGAAGGTAATGAGGCATACATTACAACTAAACACTAACAATTAACATTCCATGGCATTCAAGCATCCAAAAATTCATGTCAAGAACTATCAAACCCTAGTCAAACATCACAAAATCAATATTCATGTTTTTGAAGTTTTCTTAATCAACCTACGCATCAAAACGAAGCTAGTGATACTAGTAACACAATTAAAACATGCACTTTAACAATCTAACAACATTAACTCATCCAAAATCAAGGATTAAGCACACCCATTTCAAGTTCATGCTAGTTACTCCAAAAACAACAAATCGAGCAAACCAAACATATATTCATGTTAGACTTGAGCCATAGACACTAACTAACACCATTTCAAATCAAAAACACGAATTTAGAGAAATCTAGAGTTTTAGAAATGTTACCCAAACGAGATGAAGTTGGTATCAAATTGTAGAGGATGAAGAGAGGATTCCAAATATGTAATTTGTTTTGAAGTTTGCTTCCAATCCCGAATTTAGATGATGATTCTATGAAGTTGGGGTTTGTGTGTGTTCTTGAGATGGAGAGAAAAGGGATGAGGGAGATGATGGAATGGATGAAATGGGTTGACTAGTTGACCTAGTCAACTAGTTTGCCCATTTGGCAACTCCGGTCCCTCGAGTTTCAAAGCGGGTGCGGGATTTAACCGATCGAGTATTTTTAAAACGCAAGTTAACGAGAGATGTTATAATTAAATGACGGAATTATTATGAACGTTAGTCAACGGAAACTATGAATTTAAATAACGAAATGTATTATTTAAGAGAAAAAGACGGTGTTAAAAAATAAATTTAACGGAAAAAGGCGGGATGTTACACTTGGCTTGTTATTGTCGAGCTTGGACAGAAAAACAAGAGATCAGCAGGTGCAGTAGGTTAAATGTAATGGTGGTGATGGGATTTTTAAACAAAATCATTTAGAGAGAGAGAGAGAGGGGGGGGGGGGGAGGTGGTGACGGGTAGCTTGATGGTGGCCAAAGAAGACTGTGATGGTGGAGGGTTGTAGATGATTGAAGAAGACATTGTGTATCTCCTATATATTTTCTGCATTCTTACATATATATACATAAATATATATAAATTATGATATTAATAATAATTAATAATAATAATAATAATATAATAATATATTATTAATTTAATGATTGTGAAAAGATCGTGCATGAAGAAAAGGATTGGAAACCGAATCAAATAATGAAGCAGCCTCCTCTATTTGGAGTTTTCTACCGACACTTTTCACGGACTGTGTATCCTGCGAAATCAGTGGCGGATAAAAGTGTTCAGAAAAATCCCATATTTTTAAATTAAGTATATATATTTATTTTGGTCATTATGGTATAAAATTCGATCATTAATTTATTAAATAAAAATTACATCAACTGTCCCTCTCATTTATGGGTGAAATATAAAAAGTTCTAAAATTTATCAAACAGCTCCTAAATACATTTTTAATAAGTCTATAACTTATGGAACTCATTTTCAGATCACCGTTTATTTTAAAATCATATAAGTTTGAATTTAGTTTGCTTAATATCAATCGGAACATCAAATGAGTATTACAATCATTTAATATTTATTTTTAGTATACTTTATTTATATATAGTTATGTTGTAAATAATAATAATTATAATATTCTATTTTTATTTTATTTTACATAATTCGTTTTAATAACGACAACATATAATGTTTCGAATTATATTTTCAATTTATTATATATATCTATATATATATATATATATATATATATATATATATATATATATATATATATATATATATATATATATATATATATATATATATATATATATATATATATATATATATATATATATATATAGGGGCAGGATCAATGGGGAAGTAACCAATCGGGGGGAAGCGGGCGGAAGCAAAAAAAATTTTTTTCGTTTTTTTTGAAATTTTTTTTCTGCCATCAAGATCACACAAAAATATGAACATTTAGAAGAGACACATCGTGATGAATGTTATTATTTAGGCGGGAAAACGATCGACAAAAATAACATTCAAGATAATATTGTTCGTGAAGAATGTGAACGTTTTTTTTCTTCATGTTTTGTGAAGTAAAATTTAGCCCGATTTAGAGTTTCGAGTTTAGGGTTTAGGGTTTAGGGTTTGGTGTTTTGGGTTTATTCCATAAACCCAAAACACCAAACCCTAAACCCTAAACCCTAAACTCTAAACCGTTTGTGTTAAAAACTCAATCTAAATCCTAAATCTAAACCCTAAATCTAAACCCTAAACCCTAAATTTCTAAACCCTAATATCTAAACCCTATAAACCCTAATATCTAAACCCTAATATCTAAACCGCAATAGCTAAAATCTCAAAATACGCTCGAAAAACATGATAATTGTTATATATTACTTCTTAGAGCTTTTTCCCGCTAAAATAAAAACATTTATCACAAAGTGTCAAAGGTCAATTGAATATATGAAACAGTTCAAAATTGAATATATGACATCTATTGAATATATGAAACAGTTCAAAATTTAGGAATGTTCGAAGGTCAATTGAATATATGAAACTGTTCAAAATTTTTGAGACTCAACCTTATAGACTTTGCTTATCGTGTCGAGATCATATAAGAATTAAATTTAAATTTGGTTGGAAATTTCCGGGTCATCACATCTAATTCCACGATCCTTGATTTCAACATTTGATTCTCTCGTGTGTAAGCAATACGAGCCGGTGTTACACCCCATATATCAGTAGCCCGAACACCTAAGCCGTAAAGGTCAGCATTTCCATATTTATCGTTTCCCTTCACCTTCGAGAAAATGTCATCTGGCCCAGGCTCATCGCTTGTACCAGGTGGAATGTTCTTTTTAAGTTCATTCATTTCATGCTGTATCAAGTATAATAAACATCGTAAGTCAGAATCTACATGTTAAAACAGTTTGATCAGCGTAACAGAAATATTACACATGAGCAAAATCATTCAGTCAAAAAATTGACACTAGTAACAATATTACTTACAATGGCATCTTGAGCTTCCAAGCAATTTGTGTTGCCGTTATTAGAGAAACCCTTTTCAAACATTTCAAAACGGCTTGGTTCTTGACAATTATTTTTTGCCTGTTTCAATTAAATTAAAATTGGTTTAACAATAAATGATATCCACATATTATCATAAAATAACTTTTTCCCCTTTAATTAATTACCTTCAACTCTTCTCGAACACGTGCATAACTCTTTTTTCCAGTGACTTGCATCAGCTTCTTCTTTGCCCGGTTCGATTTTTTTTCTTCACTAACTTGCTGAGGTAGGAAAGTGATGTCTCATAAACAACAATACATTGATATAAGTAATATATAAGATGTGGCAGGATAACAATTACATACCTTGTAGCGTCTTCTATTCCAGTACCTTACAAGTTTTTGTCAATGATCTTCTTGGACTTGTGAACACCTAGAATTATACTGTTCCTGGAGTGATAAAGTTGGATCATAGTATTCCTTTTTTAATCTTAACCTCCAATTCTTTACCTTCCTCCCTAATGATCTCAAGATCCACCCTTCAGCAATAGCAGGAACATCGAATTTTGACTACAATAATAACATGTAACTTAATCAATTAAGTGCACTCGTAGTACAAATACAGAATTCTAAATATGTACCTTTACTACGTTAAGCAATGAATTCCTTTTAGCAACATGTTTCTTTTTATCAGACCTTAGTTTACTCCATCTCCTGTAGATTGGGCAATATACGCTACTCCTGGCCAGTGTTCCCGAGAAATGGGTGAGTTCACTAGTAGTTTTACTAACTAGTTGCCCAAAATTATTAAACAAAACAGTGGTTCGAACTCCGTCTTCTTTTCCCCAAGTTGTTAGCATTTTTGTTGGGCCTCTTTTTGGTCAGATCTTTTCGCTCGTTTCTGCATAATAAAATAAATAAACAGCCAACAATCTCAATCAATTAAATGAATCAAATAGTGCATATAAGAAACCAGATAGACAAAGATAACCTCCTGTAGTTTCTGTGATGTCAACTGTGTCATCTTCATCCATAAGTTGAAGCTCATCCTCATCTTCTGGTATTTCATCACAAATGTCATAATATAAGTTATAATGTAAGAATTATACATTCAAAGAAAGATTCGTCTTAGTTGAGAAAATTTACCGTATTCAATTTCCCTGTCATATTGTCCGTGGTAATCTTCATTATCGTCATACATATCTGTTAGTGTATCACAACAGTCATTATGAAAGTTAGAATATACTTAAGAATTAGTAAATAAATGAAAGATTCATGTGACTATAGCAAATAAACTGTTGCATATTCAGTTTCTTGATTTTATACATGTAGTTCATTCTCATCTCCATTGAATATGTCGTTGCCAGTTTCATTTTGTTCTTCATTCCTATTTGCTTCTGTAATTGAAATAAATATAATATGAAATTGTATAAGTATATATTCATAATCATACTAGTCATTAAATATCAAAAATGATTTAAGTATTAGAACAGTCATAATGAAAGTAAGAATATAAGTATTAGAAAACAAATGAAAGATTCATGTGAATATAGCAAATAAACCGTCTTCATAATCACTTTCTGCATTTTCTTCATGCACTTCACGTTCATTCCCATTGAATAAGTCATTGCTGGTTTTAGTTTGTTCTTCATTCATGTTTGTTTCTGTAATTGCAATTAAAATCAGTTATGAAAATGTTAAGTAAATATTCATAGTCATAATAGTCATTTAATATCCAAAATAATACACCTAAGGCTATCTTTTTTTTATAAAAAACAAATTAAAAATTAACCCACCGGTCATGACTTTTGTTGTTGATTTGGTATGTTGTGTTTCATTTTGATCAGCCCTTTGAATAGACTCTTTTTCCTTACTCGTGACTGCAATATCTTTGTCCGTCAATGGCAAGCTATTCAACTTAGATCTTGTATTCCTAATAGGGGATGATGGTGAATGAGCGGATTGGCATTTCTATGCTAAATTAATCGTTCAGTTAATGGTCAATGGTTTTATGAACGTTTCACGGTTAGTTGCAGATGTGGCTGCAGGTTTGGTTGGAGGTTTGGTGGAAGGTTTTGTTGCGGCTGTGGTTACAGGTGTAGTTGTATGTTTGGTTGCTGTTGCAGGTGCAGATTTAGTTGCAACTGTTTTCTGTAGACAAAGTGAAATGTAGTTAAAATACCTAGAAGGAAATTATATAATCATAGTTCATTAAGTTTACCTTTTTAGGCTTTTTAACTTTGGTAGCTTGTGATTGTTCTTCAGTTTCCTCACCTTCACCGTCAAAGTCATCAGCAGGATTATACTTTGCATCTTCATCAGATGGAAGGATTGATTTGTTATTGCATCTTCACCTAAAGTTTCAAACTTTCTCTTGTTTTTCTCCATAGTCCTTTTTCTTACTTGTTCATACTCCTGTGCAGTAAAGTTTTGCTTAGGCACATTAGATGAATTTTTCGATTGTTCTGTTACTGGACTTCTTTGTAATCAAGCCCTAATAATAGATTAAGTACGAATAAAATATGTTTTAATTTTAATGATTAAGGAAAAGAGGATTATGACTCGAGTATATGTGAACATGACAGTATCAACTATAAATATGGTAAAAATAAAAATTAGTTTAAGCCAAATTGTGATGCCCCGTACTAAATCATCATGTACGGACCATCAACAGTAGGATCATTACAAGGTTAAGTACTATATGCGATTTCAAAAAGAGTTTGCATTCATAATAAAAGTGACGTCATAACTAACGTCGAATGTTTTACATCAAAAGTATGCTTCACTAAGTAGAAGCAATTCATAATTGTATGCAACCCCAATGGTTGTTACAAATCATCATTTCAAAAGTACCGAAGTTTGAATGCAAAAGTAAGCGTTCATGCAGTGACATCTCTAAAACAGCGGGTGTCTACAACAAGACTAGTATAACAGCGGAAGCAACCTTAAGCACCTGAGAAAAACATGCTTAAAAACGTCAACACAAAGGTTGGTGAGCTATAGTTTAAGTATAACAGTAATGTAAGGTAGGCCACGAGATTTCAGTGCTACAAAGAGCGTTTCAAAACAGTAATCCAAATCAGTATGTTTAAGTATATGCTCAACTGTGGGCACTCGGTAACTAACTTAACGTTTAATAATATATCACCCCCTGAAAGTACACTTGGAAAGTACGTATGTTTACGAAGTATTAAACACTCGTTAAATGCTAGCGCGACTAGCCCGAGTGGGGATGTCAAACCCTATGGATCCATATCTAAGATTCGTGTTCACCGTTTCAAAAACCAATGACTAAACGTTACCGAGCTAAAGGGAATGTTTCTGCCGTTATATAACCCACACATATATAAGTTTAAGTACTCATGCCTAGTATGTAAAACATAAAATGCGCATGTATTCTTAGTTCCCAAAATAAGTTAAAGTAAAAAGGGAATGCTATAACTCACAATGATAAAGTGGTGGTAAAGTATGACTCGGAAAGTAAGCAAGTAATGAAGGTTGTCCAAACGGGTCCTCAACCTAAGTCAAATAGTACTAAGTCAGTAAATCGTCCGAAAAGGTTTAAAAGTATGTAAATAAGGTCTCAAAGGTCATCATCATTCATCATTAAACAAAAGGTGTAAAGTAAGTTTCGTTCATGAAAGTAGTTTAAAACAAAGGCTGAGTTCGGTCAGTCACCACGGCCTCTATACCTACTGAAATAAGGCGAGACCAGTGGCCATGGCTCTGTCTATGAGTCCTTTAGTTGTGGTAAAAATTACAGAAGCAAACTCGTCTTCGTTTGACCGTGGCGACGGTCTAAGTGCGAGTAGGTCAGAATTTTCAGCACAACGTTAAATGGACATAGTGACGATCGGAGGGCCATAAATCCTAAACTGTAACTCGGATTAAGACGAGTCCTATATGAAAAGTTATCTACTCGAATAGAAATATCTGAAAATCATAATTACAGTAGCCCAGGTCGTACAGGTCAGACACAGAAACAGTAAAACAGTAGGGTCAGTAGGTTCCGATAGTTCTTGGTGCTCGATGCTTATCATGGTTCTCATCCTTGATGTATATAGCTTCAAGTGTACAACTCTTGATGTGTTTGCATTATCTTAACCAAGGTTTCACCATCATAACACTTGTGCAAGTCCAAGACATATAGCACAACTCACTTAAGAGTTGTATGAAGTTTGATGAACCAAAGTTACATCAAAGCCTTAGATCTAACACATACATGAACTTTAAAACTAATAATAAGTTACAAACTTGAAAGTGAACTTATGAAATCAAGATCTTAGGTTGTAGAACATAGTTCTTAGTTAGATCTTGAAGATCCAAGACTCAAAAGTCTAGATCAAGCATAAGTATACAAAGTTATAATTAAAGAAAGCTTACTTACATGTTCTTGAACTTTTAAAGTTAACTTTAGTTCAAGATTAATGAGATCAAAGTTAACTAGTAACATTTGACCAATATTAACCAACAAACAAAATGAATTTAAAGTACATAATATAAGGTAGTAAACTAAGTAAACAAGTAAATGATTCATGGTGGTTCATACTTTAAATATTCAAACCAAAGTTTGATCTTTAAGAAAGTAAACTTTAAGTTTACTTCATGAATTACAAGTATGACTTTACAACTTATGAACTTTCTTTCTTTTTAAAGTATTACATGTAGAACATAAACTAAAGAGTTTTGTTCTTGTATGTCTTGTAAGAACAAGATAGATGAAGAATCAAACTAACAAGTTTGCTTCTTAGAAAATAGTAAGTAAGCAACAACAATATGAAACAAGTAACAACTAGTAAGTAATTAACAAAGACAAGTATCAAAACAATAAACAAATGATGATGATAATTGATGGTTTGCTACGGTTTTTAGGCCAAAAGAAAAGAAGAAGAAGGTCCTTGTTACTTACAAAGTCTAGAGAGAAAAGAGAGAAATGAAGATGTAAGTAAAAGTGTATTGTTGTAATGAGAGAATGGAACAAGTAGATAAGTAAAAAAAAGAAATTTGATCTCTTTCTCTCCCTTTCCAATTGACGGTTCAAAAGAAAAAAAAGGGGGTGGAAATGTCCATGAGGTTTATGCATGTTAAAGCTTAAAAGTTGGTTAATGGAGTAGATTTCATGGGGATTGTGTAGTAACTAGATTCCAAGTGCATAAACTAACTAGTTACAATTAAAGATGATACTTACATGCAAGAGTGGGCTAGTTAGTCCACTTAAAATGTAGGGTGGGCTTATAAGCCCAATATCATGAGTCCATAACACTAATAAAGCCCAAGTCCAATTAATTAACAAATAAATCCAATTAAAGCCCAAGTAATTAACTAATAACTTTAGTTAATTAAAATGATTAATAAAATCAATCATGAATGTAAATAGTATTCTAAAAATATTATTCGTGAAAGTTTCGTGTGTCACAAGGACGTTTCGGGCATTTAAAGTCAAGTACAGGCAATCATGGCAACATGTAAATGTAATAACATACATTCATTTAATCACACGTATTAAAAATAATAATTATTAATAATTAAATGTTGGAAAATCCAGGGTCGTTACATTACCCACCTGTTAAAGAAAATTACGTCCCGAAATTTTAAGGAGTGTTCAAACAATGGTACCGTATTCGAATAAGAAGGAGCGTATCAAAGTTCCGTGAGTTTCGTGGGCTCAGAAGTAAGTTATTTACCCTGAAAGGTATTTCGGTGTATGAAAGTAAGAATAGGTATATGCCATTAATTAAGTCTCTTGTCCTAAGAGATCAACAAATTGATTTCGTTTCTGATTAACAGGAGTATGTCACCTGAATGTATATCCACAAAAGGAAAGATGGTGTGTTTAGCCTTACAGGCACCCTCAGTAAGTTAGATGTGTGAAATACATCCTGAATATTTCTAAGCTCATCTAAAACATCGAGCACTTATGTCGTAATACAAAGCTGACATGTAGAATGGAAAACATGATGATCACAACCATGCGATTTGATGTCTGGATAGTGTTAGCCATGGATTTTACTAACCCCTTGATTTCGGAAGGAGACCATAGGCATAAGGAACCCGATATTTAAGAACGTTTCATTTGAATAAGTGAATTGAAATTTAGCTAAAAGTGATCAATCGGATTGGCAAGCCATAATTATTCAAAATGTCTTCAGAACGGTCTGAACGAACAATGAGGGATATCACCTAGTTTACCATACTGCAGGTGAACCTATCCTTGGATGAAATTAAAACACAGTTCCGCAATGTAACTTCATCCTTTCAGTTACACGTTGAAGTTAGGGTTAACGTTAACTAGAGTAACATACAGTTGCAACCAATGAAGGAAGAAATGTGTAGAGTAACCACATCAGTGTCGTAGATGTTTTAAGCAGTCCCCCTGCCAAGAGGATAACAAGATTCATAGGTTCTCAAAGTGTCTTATATTACATTTCCGAAAGAAACTCGCACGAAAGGTGTGGTCTTTGGACGAGAGTGAACTCTTCGAGTGGTTCGTTCTGAATTTATCGGTGTACTTAAGGGGATGTGCGGATGAGAAGATACGTGAACCCTTGGTCCTAACGAATGGCTTACTCTGAGTGAAAAGAATCTCTAAAAATGATTCTTGTATCTTAACAGACTGATTCATAGAGATGATGTTTACGAGGGTGTTGCGTTTAGCCGTGAAATTTTGAGAGTAGAAACTCACCTAGTGCCTTTCCCACAATGGGGTGACCAATGATTGTACCTCAGGAAACTGACTTATCGGCCCATGTTTTTGTCATGTCTAGCTTTAAAAAGAACATCTTATGGGTGCAAAGATTTTCTGACCAATTTTATAAAACCGCCATCCAAAGTGGCTCAAGAGTTTTTAACAAGATCTTAATAGTAAGTTTCATCTCTAATAGAGGGCGAGAAAAGTGTGACCCCTACATGGTGTAGTCTAATATGAAAACCTTTAATAAAATCAACTAAGGGAGTTTTGAAAAACAAAACCTTTAACCGTTTGTTGTGACAATGTAAACGGAATGAAGTTCCTAGTAACTTTAGAAGTAGGTACAACGTGTACCATTTTGCACAAAACTATTTGACTTAAGTTGAATAACTCGATAAAGGAGAGGTTTTTAAATAATTTGAAGATATAACTTAGTATCAAAATAAGTAAGCATAAATTTATACATATATGATTTTATAAATCGTTTAAGTGACCGAAAAGTTTTTAGTACTTTCATTGTCTGTAAATCTTGTGAGGACTGTACAAATAAACAACGTGTAAAAATTTTGATAAACATAATTTTTCGTATTTCAAAGGTTACGAGTTGAAAAAGATTGAGTGAAAAAGCTTGGAATCCTTGGGTGGCCAGTTACTAGGTAATGAAAACTAATAACATAAATGCAGTTTTGGTAATTATCAGGACACAAGTCTTTGGGTCAAAAATATTTACGTGCGAAGCTGTTGCTAAAAGTGGGGTATGAAGGATAAAGCACGAGGATGAGAAGTTAATTGCTTCATGAATTTGCAAAGTGCCGAACAGGTTATGGCTAGTGTTAAAGTCGGAATAATGATGGTATTAATACCACTAAATGAGAATCCCTTAGAATAAGTCAGGACTTAGAGTTATGTAAGAAAGAGCATTGTTCCAACAGGCGTGGCAAATAAGGTTCTTGGGGTAACGCAATGATTTTTAAATGGTTTAAGTGTCAGTGGATGCCCAAAGGCTCTGAATGACATGGCAAAAGTGTCTTCAACACATACACACATGAATCTCTCGATTTCGACAGTTGTAAAGTGTTCACGATGACTTGGGTACGAATGAGCAACGGAGAATTTTATATAGCAAGCAACGAAAATTTTTATAGAAATTGTTTAAGGAGACAATGTATGGAAAGAAACGAAGTTTTAGTAAACTAGGGTTATGTACAACCCGTACCATTCAAAGTAAAATATATTTTGAACAAAGGATTTGATTTGTAAGAGTGAAAATAAAATTTTACATGTATTTGTCAAAGATAAGTAATCATTTACTTTATTTTATATAACGTATATGATTCTAAAATTTGCGCGAATGGCTAACAAAATATATTTATTTTTATAAAGCTTTGAGAGGATAGCACAGTAAAATAATGTGGGTAAGATTTTGGCAAACAAAATTTTCATATTTCGGAGATTATAAGTTGGAAAAGATTGATGAGAATCGAGTAAAATACTTTTGAAAATTTCGAGTGATATTTGAGGTAATAAAAACCATTGAATTTATATGTGATTGACGACTATTAGTAGGGCATAAGTCCTTTGACCAAAAACGCTTAAGTGTGAAGTTGTTGCTTATAAGTGAGATACGAATGGGAGAGTACGAGGATGAGAATGAACCACCAATTGATTTTTGGAAAATTTCAAACTGTTATGACTAATATCGAAGTAAAAAGGATGGCGGTGTGGTTAACATTGAATAAGAAATTCCTCGTAATAAGTTAGGATTTAGAGTTGCGTAAGAATGAGTATCAAATGAGATTCTTGGGTAATCCTCAATATAGAATTTGAATTGCTGAAGTGACGAGATACGATTTCCTTCAAGTATCGTTGTGCAAGTTTGTCCATTGTATCGGTTTCTTTCATGGCTAGAAAGTGAGCAGTTTTGGCGAGATGGTCAATAATAACCCAGATGGTTGCCTAACCGCATACCGTCTCTGGTAGTTAATGATGAATTTCTTCCCATTTCCATTGTGGGATTTTGGGTTGTTGTCATGTAACTAATAAGGTCCAGTTTTCAGGCTACATCTCTCCCCATAATAGTTTCACCATTCTTGCGAGGTATACAAATAAATTTTCCCATTATAAATAAATTCCGCTTTCATCCATGAAGGTCAGTTCATTCCAAATATTTCATCAAACTTCCTAGCTCGATGAGTATTAGGTTAATCTTAAAGTTCATCCCAAATCAAATCTTACTGTACTACTGTGAAAAATTCTATCAATCTCCTCAAATAACATATGCCTGTACGTAGGTAACTAATCCGTTTCAACTACTACATTAAAACTCCCAAGTTTGGTTAATATGAGGTCATCTCCAAATGACCCACCTGTTAATCTTAAAGTACTACCTTAAATTATTCCTCTATCTTCCTCAGTTTACCATTTGCTTGTGTCCTATAGAATACTTAATTCCCATGGTTGTTGATGGTTTATTATTCATGATAATGCTAAGGTTCTTAGATGTAAGATTTCTATCATTCTAGTATTAAACAACTCCGAAACAATAAAACGTTGTGCCGAAACGTACCCTAACAAGAATCAGGATCCATGCAAGTTACCATAATGATTTCTTTACTGCAGGTAAGTTTAAAGTTTTTCCTATATGAGAACTTTGTCCTTAAATGTCCAGGGTGTCGATATTTATAACAAATTTTCGGGTTATCAATTCTGCAATCAAAGCCCTTCTTGTATAGTATCTGGGCTACGTGGTTATCCCTACCTTTAACAGACTATAATGTGTATGCTCAAATGATCCCTGTCAAAATTTTCCCTGGATCACCCCATATCCCTCATGTAGTAACATTGGAACTTCTGCATGATTTACTTCAATATAATCACGCTGGCCTGGCGTCATTATATTGTACTAAATTGTACGTTCATTCCAATATCATTTCATATGGTCAATGTAACGTGATCACTTCCAATTATACACAATTTCATCTAACGGTGCTTTAACCATGCTATCTCAAAACAGAATCGGCATAACTAATCTCACAGTTTCTCGATGTGGGTGCGTAGGTTCCATAGATCAAGTATTAATGCCTAAGTGTCCCGAAGTTTCTTCAAAGGTTCGGATTCAGGTAACGTTGTTAGGTTTCTTCTAGATATTCATTCCGGGCCTCGCGTCGGGTTGTACGTGTAGAAAGTAGTGATACGATATGTCTCGAGGCGACTCGCAAGTCTTTGGGTATGGCTGAGTATTAGTAGAAGACACTATGACCTCACTAAAGGGAATGCCTTTCCGACTTCTCCAATGTCTAGGAGTGGTAGGGACCTAAGTGCAGAAGTGTCGTTAGATCGTTGAGCAGTCGTGAAGAATGAAAGAGTTAAGTGACGGTCATGAAAGCGTACAGTGTATGTGTCAACTGAACAATCTTCTAGATTGCGTGAAGTAATGTTTCGATCTCTGGAACGGTGGAACAGTAGTAACAGGTGGATTACACTACTAGTTCTTAGGGTTAGACGAGTGGGAAAGTAGTTCAGGAAAACATCTGAACCGGGAAGGATAAGTTCTCCAAGTCGGTATAGCGGATACTAGACAGGTAGCAAGAGCGTAATCAGGCATAGCAACTACAACAGCCTAGATCGTTCACAGCAGTATGTAGCATGGCAATAGTAACAGTGTCATACCGAGGTAACACGCTAAAGGCAGATAGTGGCATGTAGTAATATATCACAGTAGCATGCAATCGAAGGCGAATAATAGCATGCAGTAGTGAAACATGTAGTAGCATATGGCATATAGCAGTAAAAAGTAAGCAGCAGCATGCAGTAAGTTCAGCGGAAACAAGTAAACTAGCAAGTTGTAGATTAGTCCTATTAGTGAATCCTGCTCGGGTCGGTCTTAGACTCACTAATGCAACCTAATTCCCTACAACCAATGCTCTGATACCAAATGTGATGCCCCGTACTAAATCATCATGTACGGACCATCAACAATAGGATCATTACAAGGTTAAGTACTATATGCGATTTCAAAAGGAGTTTGCATTCATAATAAAAGTGACGTCATAACTAACGTCGAATGTTTTATATCAAAAGTATGCTTCACTAAGTAGAAGCAATTCATAATTGTATGCAACCCCAATGGTTGTTACAAATCATCATTTCAAAAGTACCAAAGTTTGAATGCAAAAGTAAGCGTTCATGCAGTGACATCTCTAAAGCAGCGGGTGTCTACAGCAAGACTAGTATAACAGCGGAAGCAACCTTAAGCACCTGAGAAAAACATGCTTAAAAACATCAACACAAAGGTTGGTGAGCTATAGTTTAAGTATAACAGTAATGTAAGGTAGGCCAAGAGATTTCAGTGCTACAAAGAGCGTTTCAAAACAGTAATCCAAATCAGTATGTTTAAGTATATGCTCAACCGTGGGCACTCGGTAACTAACTTAACGTTTAATAATATATCACCCCCTGAAAGTACACTTGGAAAGTGCGTATGTTTACGAATTATTAAACACTCGTTAAATGCTAGTGCGACTAGCCTGAGTGAGGATGTCAAACCCTATGGATCCATATCTAAGATTCGCGTTCACCGGTTCAAAAACCAATGACTAAACGTTACCGAGCTAAAGGGAATGTTTCTGCCGTTATATAACCCACACATATATAAGTTTAAGTACTCGTGCCTAGTATGTAAAACATAAAATGCGCATGTATTCTCAGTTCCCAAAATAAGTTAAAGTAAAAAGGGAATGGTATAACTCACTATGATAAAGTGGCGGTAAAGTATGACTCGGAAAGTAAGCAAGTAATGAAGGTTGTCCAAACGGGTCCTCAACCTAAGTCAAATAGTACTAAGTCAGTAAATCGTCCGAAAAGATTTAAAAGTATGTAAATAAGGTCTCAAAGGTCATCATCATTCATCATTAAACAAAAGGTGTAAAGTAAGTTTCGTTCATGAAAGTAGTTTAAAACAAAGGCTGAGTTCGGTCAGTCACCACGGCCTCTATACCTACTGAAATAAGGCGAGACCAGTGGCCATGGATCTGTCTATGAGTCCTTTAGTTGTGGTAAAAATTACAGAAGCAAACTCGTCTTCGTTTGACCGTGGCGACGGTCTAAGTGCAAGTAGGTCAGAATTTTCAGCACAACGTTAAATGGACATAGTGACGATCGGAGGGTCATAAATCCTAAACTGTAACTCGGATTAAGACGAGTCCTATATGAAAATTTATCTACTCGAACAGAGATATCTGAAAATCATTATTACAATAACCCAGGTCGTATGGGTCAGACACAGAAACAGTAAAACAGTAGGGTCAGTAGGTTTCGGTGGTTCTTGGTGCTCGATGCTTATCATGGTTCTCATCCTTGATGCATATAGCTTCAAGTGTACAACTCTTGATGTGTTTGCATCATCTTAACCAAGGTTTCACCATCATAACACTTGTGCAAGTCCAAGACATGTAGCACAACTCAATTAAGAGTTGTATGAAGTTTGATGAACCAAAGTTACATCAAAGTCTTAGATCTAACACATACATGAACTTTAAAACTAATAATAAGTTACAAACTTGAAAGTGAACTTATGAAATCAAGATCTTAAGTTGTAGAACATAGTTCTTAGTTAGATCTTGAAGATCCAAGACTCAAAAGTCTAGATCAAGCATAAGTATACAAAGTTATAATTAAAGAAAGCTTACTTACATGTTCTTAAACTTTTAAAGTTAACTTTAGTTCAAGATTAATGAGATCAAAGTTAACTAGCAACATTTGACCAATATTAACCAACAAACAAAATGAATTTAAAGTACATAATATAAGGTAGTAAACTAAGTAAACAAGTAAATGATTCATGGTGGTTCATACTTTAAAGATTCAAACCAAAGTTTGATCTTTAAGAAAGTAAACTTTAAGTTTACTTCATGAATTACAAGTATGACTTTACAACTTATGAACTTTCTTTCTTTTTAAAGTATTACATGTAGAACATAAACTAAAGAGTTTTGTTCTTGTATGTCTTGTAAGAACAAGATAGATGAAGAAAATCAAACTAACAAGTTTGCTTCTTAGATAATAGTAAGTAAGCAACAACAATATGAAACAAGTAACAACTAGTAAGTAATTAACAAAGACAAGTATCAAAACAATAAACAAATGATGATGATAATTGATGGTTTGCTACGGTTTTTAGGCCAAAAGAAAAGAAGAAGAAGAAGAAGAAGAAGGTCCTTGTTACTTACAAAGTCTAGAGAGAAAAGAGAGAAATGAAGATGCAAGTAAAAGTGTATTGTTGTAATGAGAGAATGGAACAAGTAGATAAGTAAAAAAAAGAAATTTGATCTCTTTCTCTCCCTTTCCAATTGACGGTTCAAAAGAAAAAAAAGGGGGGTGGAAATGTCCATGAGGTTTATGCATGTTAAAGCTTAAAAGTTGGTTAATGGAGTTGATTTCATG
Source organism: Rutidosis leptorrhynchoides (assembly GCF_046630445.1). Taxonomy (NCBI): domain Eukaryota; kingdom Viridiplantae; phylum Streptophyta; class Magnoliopsida; order Asterales; family Asteraceae; genus Rutidosis; species Rutidosis leptorrhynchoides. The sequence continues at coordinate 253,970,685 of NC_092337.1, forward strand.
GGGATTGAGTAGTAACTAGATTCTAAGTGCATAAACTAACTAGTTACAATTAAAGATGATACTTACATGCAAGAGTGGGCTAGTTAGTCCACTTAAAATGTAGGGTGGGCTTATAAGCCCAATATCATGAGTCCATAACACTAATAAAGCCCAAGTCCAATTAATTAACAAATAAATCTAATTAAAGCCCAAGTAATTAACTAATAACTTTAGTAATTAACGTGAAAGTTTCGTGTGTCACAAGGACGTTTCGGGCATTTAAAGTCAAGTACGCGCAATCTTGGCAACATGAAAATGTAATAACATACATTCGTTTAATCACACGTATTAATAATAATAATTATTAATAATTAAATGTTGGAAAATCCAGGGTCATTACACAAATAATCAATCTAAGCACAACCTATGTTTTAATTTTAATGATTAAGGAATAGTGGATTATGACTCGGTTATGTGAACATGACAGTATCAACTACAAATATGGGTAATATAAAAATTAGTTTAAGCTAAATAACCAATCTAAGCACAAACTATGTTTTAAGTTGAATCATTAAACAACAGAGGATTATGACTCGAGTATGTGAACATGACAGTATCAACAACAAATATGGTAAAAATAAAAATTAATTTTAGCCAATTAATCAATCCAAGCACAAACTATGATTTACTTTGAATAATTAACCAACAGAGGATTACGACTCGAGTTTGTAAACATGACAGTTTCAACTACAAATATGGTTAAAATTTTAAGAAAATAATCAATCAAAGCACAGACTATGTTTTAAATTGAATGATTAATCAGAGGTTTACGAATCGAGTATGTAAACATCAAAGTATCAACTACAATTATAGTTAAATTATTGATGTTTATCTATTATTGATTATACACGATGAAAATATAACAGTACCTTGTAGAGTGAAATTGGAGTGTTCTTCCTGATCTCAATCTGAAAACTGAGTAAAATGAGGGTGAAACACAACATAATATCAAATGTAGGTTTGGTGGGAATGAATTTCATATTCAAAAAATTCGTCAATTTTGGGTTTGGTGGGAAAGAATTTTGGTTTCAAAAATTTCTACTAGGTCGTGGGGTAATTAAGAGCGGTTGATTCGGTGAATGGATCGGTTTTATAAGTTAATTATATAGGAATGTTTGTTAATTCCACATTTATAGGAGTAGTAAACGTATAGTATATAGTATTGTTTAATTGTTTAATAAACATTATTTTTTCTTGTCATATATATTAAATTATTAAATATAAGTCTTCAGTTTGTTGTATTTAATTTTTTTTGTTTGTTGGCAAAATTAACGATTAATATTAAAATTTTGAACATTCTGTTGGTTGAATGTGGGTTAATACACTAAAAAATAAACTTAAGTATGATTAACCAAAGTGTAATTAACCAAAGAATATGTTTTGATGATGACACATACATATGCATAAGTGATGACTGACATCTTAACATAAAACACGCAAGGTCACTAATCCATACTTTATCTTGTAAACGACCAAGTCAAACATAGGATTAAGAATGAAATTAAAAGTTCAGGTAAACACACGGTTGAGGGACGGTCGACCGTATAGTCAACCGTGAAACCCCAAACTGAATTGTAACGCAGTTTTGTGAAACCAAGTTGCACGGTCGCCACCACGGTCAACCGCAGTACGACTGTAGTTTCTTCTGTCACCGTTTTTGACCAAAAAAGTTTGATTAGTTCTCGAAATCTATAATTCATGAAGCCTTTCTCAACATGCTTAGAATAGATGCCTTCTCCATACTCAATTGAGTTTTGGTCATAAAAACACTAATTGTGATTAGTTACGCCTAATGACATCTTAATGACAAATTAACCAAGATTAGGCATAACACATAAGTGTTAATCAACAACTTGTGATCTTAATTCTTATCTATATATCCTTAGTATGATCATCAAGTACCAACACACTTAAGCCAATATCACTAGAACAATAATTGCTATTAGAAATGACTTAGTGATTAATTAAGGCTAAATGAAGAACAATGCTCTCAAGGTTAAACTAGAAATGACTTGTAATCCTAAAACACACTTAGATACATTTAGGATGGTCACCAAGTCCCAACTAGAGATTGCTCTTCCCTTGTGCATGTGTTGGACATTAACGTGTGCTTACACATTAATCATGTAATGTGTTATATTGCACATTAAACTTATTAAGTGCTTGAATTATAAGTTGTGCAAGTATCTATATGATTGATCCTAGAATAACTATCTCTTGCTATGTGAGTATTACTTGCTACTTGCTAATAATGCTTAATACTCATAAACTTGTCAACTTGATTAATATGTTTGCCATGTGCTCATTAGTTAGGATTCAAGTAACTAACCTACTCCAATAGATTAAGTGTAAAATGGTTCACAATGAAACTATAGTCAATTGTCTATTTGGTCTAGTCTAAGTAACTAAGTGTGACTGCTTGTTCAAAAATAACTTAACCTTAATGTCTCTACATACTTCATGATTATCTTATAGAGACATTATTCAATTAATCCCTAACTAAACTCAAATGAAACATGACTTGTGATTAATTGGAACTAGGACGTTAATGATATAGTGACTAGCCTTTAGAATTGAACCAAGAGCATTAATGTGACTAACTAAGTCTTGACCAAACTGAAATTTCCCTAAATATCAATCAATACATTTCTCCAAGAATGTTGGATTTGCCACTTTTGGAATGATTAGTCACTTTCATGCAATAAGATCAAATCTCACACACTTAATGCATATAGTACTTGTATAGGATATTTGATTTCTTTTGCCAGTGCTAGAAGGAGTAAAGGTGCCAAAATGTGGTGTTCAAATCTGAGTCAAACGGCTATACAACGGATACCAATTTTGGACTGGAGCATGCACGGTCGTACCACGGTCAACCGTGTAGGCAACCGTGTGTCAACGGTTATTTTTTGAATCCCACTATAAAAGGCAAACATTTAAGAGCATTTGAAGCTAACCCTCTTGCACATTTCAAAGGCTTATCTCCAGTGATCACAAGTGCATCAACTACTACTCAAATGTAATCAAGTAAGAGAAGATTCTATGATCTTATAGATATAGAATTGGGTTGTTGTAAACTTACTAATCAAAATCATTTATCTTGTGAGTTTACTTAATGTAATGTGTGTCCTAGTATTGTGTTAGGATCATCATTGCAGAGTGTATAAGTCTTGTAACTTCAATTAGTGGAAGCATAGGCTAGCTTAGTGATCTACTTCCTTAAAGGGACTTAGGAAGTTGATTAATCTTATTTGGAGATTAATACTTGTCCAAGGTGAATACAAATTGATCTAGGTTGGAGTTGATCTTTCAAAGGGATAGAAAGATTAGGTTTGTTTTCTACTAAAGAAGATTGAAGACTAGTAAATCAGATCTCCACCGGGTTTGGAGAAAAGTGCTTAGTGAAGCAACAAATCCAGATTAGTGTAATCGGGGAGTGAATTAAGGTGGATTAGTTAACATCCACCCGAACCACTATAAATCCTTGTATCTATGTTCTTTACATTACTTCATTTATCATTTGAACATATACACTACACATATCAAGTTGGAGTTAAGTTGGTTGATCAAAGTAAAATCGAATTTGGTGATCAATCGAAAAATTGGTAAAAACGCATTAAGTAACTATTCACCCCCTAGTTACTTACAATTGGTATAAGAGTGGTTGCTCAAATCATTGCGCTACAAACGATCGAGAAAGCGTCAAAATTCGTTTTGTGCAAAAACTTGAGTCAACGAATCTCGGATCAACTCAAACTATGGGATACTTGGAAGAATTGGTGAAAGAAGTACCAATCTTTGATAAGATGAATATTGATGTGTGGAAATCAAGATTTGAGTGTTATCTCAAATCCAAGGATTACTACTTGTGGAGAATAATCAAAGTAGGAGACTTTGTACCACAAGCTAGTTCAAGACTAGTGAAGTTAACTTTTCAAAACAATGATGTTTTACAATGATGTTTTGAAACAATTTGATGCAATTTCACTACTTCATGGAATTCTTCCTAGTGAAGAAAGATTAAAGATAATCTCATGTGAAAGTACAAAAGAATGTTGGTGTTGGAATTTAACAAGTTCATAATGTTTAAAACCATTTAAAAGCGGAAGCATGTAAGTATTACTATTTTAGAACTTGTTATACTTTAACCTTTTGAAGTTAAATCCCAAATAGGATCAAGTTGTGAAACATACTTACAAACTACATGTAATAAAGGAGTTTATACCTTCTCCAAGCTAGGTAGTGAGTGATGAAGATGATGATGATGAATGGAGCCTCAAATGGATGAAACCTCAAGTTGTTATACCCCAAGCTAACCACCTACACCTTGTACTTTGGTTAGGATTTAATTAACACTTGAAAACAAGCTTGCAAAAAGAAAAATGAGCTCCCCTTTGCCCTTGAAAGGTCACGGCAGCAGCAGCAAGGAATGGGAGAGCAGAAATATTTTTTTTTGCTTAGTTACTTGATGTAGTTTGCATATGTGTCTCTCTCCAAGAGTGCTAGACATGTACATATGGAGATGGGAAAACAAAGTGGTCAAAATCATGAGTTCATGAACCCAATAACTCCAACTCCCATACCACTTTCATTTGTTTATATAAAATAGTTTTTATAAAACTAATTTTATAAAACCCCTCCCTTTTATAAACTTCCATGTCATTATTATTAATTGTGTACATTTTATTTATAAAACCAATTTTGTAAAATGTAACATAACTAAATTAATTATTTAACCTATAAATAATTAAATCCATATAATATAAATTATTCCATAATTATATATATATATATATATATATATATATATATATATATATATATATATATATATATATATATATATATATATATATATATATATATATACACATCAAGTAATATTTCAGAAAACCATTTTTCTTAAAGTTCAAGTGTCGCGTATTTGTTCAATGATCCAATCGCTAAGATCAAATACGAATAAGGTGTCGGTAAGCTTTTTATTGGGTATAGCCCGACTTGGATCAAAACATATTAGCCACGTTAATTTAATATGTCTCTCGGGCATACGAAATACCTTCAATCTCCCACTTGCACGAGAAACATAAGAAATTAATGCAAGTGATGGATACCACCTAACGACCGTCCATCACCCCCAATATGTTATGACTTTGTGCCATTCAATAACATCATCCCTTTCGAGTTCTCATCTCGAATATGAATAGGTGAATCTTTCATTCATCCTTTCATCCTAGATGTCATGTTAAATCCAAGAGACACAGAGTGATCACTCTCTTCTAGATTTAACTTTATCAGGCCTTAGACATCTGACTCTCAACAAATAAGAGGGACAAATTCCATCTTGACTACATACGTCCTAGATATATACTTTGTATCACACCTGAGCTCTTCCTTATGAACTACCATATTTCAGAATAGCGAAGGAAAGAATCAAGGCACAATACTTAGTGAATATCCGAACCCAATATGTATCTCAGGTCAGAGAATACAATGATATTCGCCTTTACTCAAGATTAAATGTGATCAACCACAAAGGCTCCATTTAGTAAATCTTGAGGGCGGGTCTTCCAATATTTGTATACCACAAATATCCATCAACCTTGGTTGCAACCTTGCCCCACATTCAGTCCGTGAATGTATACCAATCCAAGTTCATAACAGTCTAAACCTCACACTTGTTCCCACAAAGGTAATCGACTACGGAATTTAGAATAATAGCTTATTCATGGATAAAATATGCAAAATAGGAACATGACTCAAATTTAATAAATTAACACCATAATTATATTAATGAGTTTGAACAAATTTCGTTCCATTACAATACTTAAAACAGATCATGACCAATCACTAGAATATCGAAGCCCTAATGCACAAACATGTCCTGCATGTTTTGCTCCATGTAAGAGCTTCGTGAGAGGATCCGCTGTATTAAGATCTGTGTGAACTTTGCGAATACATATCTTTCCCTTTTCAGCTTCATCCCTTATATAGTTGAATCTCCGCTCAATGTGACGGGTCTTTTGGTGAGCACGAGGTTCCTTGATTTGAGCAATCGCACCCTCGTTGTCACAAAAGATCTCAAGAGGGTCCTGAATGGAAGGGACTACTCCTAAGTCGTCGATGAATTTCTTCATCCATGCAGCTTCCTGAGCTGCTAATGAGGTGGCAATGTACTCCGACTCTGTAGTGGATAATGCAACAACATCCTGTTTTGAACTCTTCCAAGAGACCGCACCTCCATTTAATGTGAAGACATAACCGAATTGTGATCAAGAATCATCTCGATCAGTTTGGAAACTAGCGTCCACGTAACCTTTTACTGCGAGTTCTTCCTCAAATATCCTTATTCCTCCTAAGGTATTTCAATATACTTTTAACCGCAATCCAATGACAGTTTTCTGGGTTATTCTGGTATCTACTTGTCAAGCTAAGAGCGCATGACACATCCGGTCTAGTGCATATCATTGCATACATGATTGACCCAATAGCAGATGCGTACGGGACTTTCTTCATTCTCTCTTGTTCATCTTTCATGGTAGGGCACTGAGATGAACTGAGAAGCGTTCCTCTTTGAATAGGTACCAAACCTTTCTTAGATTTCTCCATCTTGAACCTTTTCAAGATCTTTTCAATGTATGCACTTTGATTCAAACCTATCAGTTTCTTGGATCTATCCCTATAGATCCCAATCCCCAAAACGTATTGTGCTTCTCCAAGATCCTTAATGAAGAACCATTTACTTAGCCAAGTTTTAACACCTTGCATTGCCGGAATATCATTTCCAAATAACAATATGTCATCCACATATAGTACAAGGAATATGATAGTGCTCCCACTAGCTTTTCTTGTATACACAAGCTTCATCACCATTTTTAATGAAGCCAAATTTCTTGGCCTCCTCATTAAAACGATGATTCCACATTCTAGATGCTTGTTTCAATCCGTAGATTGATTTCTTTAACTTGCATACCTTTTTAGGATATTTCGGATCAACAAAACCTTTAGGCTGAACCATATAGACATCTTCCTCAAGATATCCATTTTGGAAAGTGGTCTTTACATCCATTTGCCATATTTCATAATCATAATGAGCAGCAATGGCAAGTAATATCCTAATAGACTTTAGTATTGCCACAGGCGAAAAAGTTTCATCATAGTCAACCCTTTGAGTTTGAGTGAAACCTTTTGCTACAAGTCTAGCTTTATATGTATCCAAGTTTCCATGTATGTCAGTTTTCATTTTGAAAAGCCATTTACAATCAACTAGCCCTGAGCCAGTAGGTTGTTCAACAAGTTCCCAAACTTGGTTGTCATACATGGATTGCATCTCAGTGTTCATGGCTTCCTGCCATTTATCCTTATCAATCCCTGATAAAGCATCTTGGTAGTTTATTGGATCATCCAAATCAACCACATAGCAACCATCCATGAGAAACCCATATCTCTCAGGAGGATTACCAATCCTACCAGATCTGCAAACGTCTTGTGTATTTTTATCATCCATTTGATAACTCTCAACATTTTCATGTTGACTGCTAGTGTCAACCAATTGTGTATCATCTACTTGATCTTGAACCTCTTTAATATCTATCTTCTTTTCACTGTTTCCTTCCATTAGGAACTTAGTTTCAAGGAATTCAGCCTTTCGAGCAACAAATACATTTTGCTCGGTTGGATCATAGAAATAGTATCCCATATCATCCTTGGGATATCCTATGAAGATACACTTCGTGGATCGAGCATTCAACTTATTAGGGACGTAACACTTAGGATAAGCTTCACATTCCCATACCTTTAAGTATGATAGAGATGGAGGTTTTCCAAACCACATCTCATGAGGAGTTCGTTCCACTTTCTTGGTTGGGGCCATATTTAGAATACGAGCCGCGGAGCATAGACAATAACCCTAAAATGATAGAGGTAACGAGCTTCTAGCCATCATAGATCGAACCATATCCATTAGGGTTCGGTTCCTCCTTTCGGAAACTCCATTAAGTTGGGGTGTTCCAGGAGGAGTGAGTTGCAAGATAATCCCACAACTTTTAGGATGATCTTGGAAAGCATCGCTTAGGTATTTACCTCTTCTATCGGTACGAAGTACCTTGATTGTCTTATTGAGTTGATTTTGTACTTCGTTTTAATATTCCTTGAATGCTTCAAAAGTTTCATCCTTATGTCGTAACAAGTAGACATATCTGAAACGACTAAAGTCATCAATGAAAGCGACGAAGTATCTTTCACCATTCCTAGTTATGGGCTTAAAGGGTCCACATACATCCGAATGTATTAATCCCAATAAGTCTTTAGCCCTTTCATATGTCCCTTTGAAAGGTGCTTTAGTCATTTTGCCTTGTAAACAAGATTCACATACATCAAACGAGTCTAGTTCATTTGATTTCAAAAGTCCATTCTTTTGAAGTGCATGCATTCGATTCTTGTTTATGTGACCAAGGCGACAATGCCATAAGTAGGAATCACTCAAATCCCTTTTGAGTTTCTTGGTGTTTGCATGGAACATTGAGCTATTGAATGATGTGTCATCATGAACCAATTCATAAATACTATTCAAAGGCGAAGCCTTAAAATAGAACACATTATATAAATAAACATGGATATCATCATCAATGAAATTAAGATTAAAACCATATTGTTTCAAACGGGATACAGAAATAATGTTTCGTGATAAATCGGGTGCATACAAAACATTTTTCAAAATAACCTCCAAACCACTTGGAAGCTTTAAAACAAAGTCTCCTTGAGCTTTCACTTGCACCCTTGCTCCATTTCCCATTAAGAGACTTGTTGTTCCCGCATCTTGATTACTTCTTTTGAACCCCTGCAAAGAATTGCAAATATGAGTTCCACATCCTATGTCTAATACCCATGTATTAGAAGAAGTAATACTAAGCTCAACGTATACCATATATACATTACCTGAGGTTTGCCCTGCATCTCTCTTTTCTTTCAACTCCTTTAAGTAGACGGGGCAGTTGCGTTTCCAGTGACCCATTTCACCGCAACCAAAGCACGGATCTTCCTTGGGGTTAGCTTTACTGACAACCTTTTTCTTCTTATTGTTGTTGGTTGGGGTAACCATCTTCCCCTTTCCCTTGCCCTTACCTTGGTAGGCGGGTCCTTTCCTCTTAGCTGTCTTTGACTTAGAAGTGTTATTGTTCTTGGACCCACCTTCATTGATCATAAATATGGGTGAAGCCCTTTTACCCATGCTCGCTTCGGCTGTCTTAAGCATGGCATGTAATTCGCCAATGCACTTATCCCATCCATTCATGTTGTAATTCATTACAAATGTGTCAAACTTCTTTGACAAAGAATTAAGGATAAGGTCCGTGGCTAATTCATTAGAGACGTTGCAGTTTAGACGGTTCACTCGATCAATTAGGCTTTTCATCTTAAGGACATAAGATGAAACGGATTGGGAGTCATCCATCCGACATACATGAAGCGCTCGAACCATTTCGAAGCGCTCGACACGAGATTGTTGAAGGAACATCTCCTTCAATTGTGTGATCATGTCATATGTACTATGATGCTCGAAATCCTTTTGGAGTTCTGGTATCATAGTCCCAAGCATGAGGTAAGAAACTTGCACCGAATCGGTGCAATATTTCTCCCAATAAGCCATGCCTTCCGTATCATCCTCGTCCGGTTGATCGGGAATGGGGTCTTCCAACACATACGCCCTATCCTCTAGTTTGAGGACAATTCTCAGATTGCAAAACCAATCCATGAATTTCATATGGTTGAGTTTTTCCTTTTCGAAGATTGACCTCAACGATAGGTTGTTAAAGTTGATTGGTGCGTTTGGAATGTTGTTGTTATTGGTGGCCATCTACAAAATTTAACAAAGTTGTTTAAGTATCAATTTTAATTTAACAATCAATACCCTTTAAATCCAATTGATATTTATTAAATTTTAGAATCCAACGGTAAACCAAATTTCGGTTAGGTGACCATTATCCCGTCATTTGATTTAGCTAGGTAGTCATTATATGACAATTGCAATCCTTTTGCAACTTCTAAGTTATGGGATCATGCAATCCTTTTGCATGGCATATTTATCCCATCAACGCCTATTTGTTCCTCATGCTTCGGTGACACTAAGTTCATGATTCCCAAATCAAGTCGTCCTACTTGTGTAAACGTGTAAATTTGACATACAAGTGGTTAGGTGACCTTTATCCCACAAGTGTGCGAAATTCACCTTAATCATATTAGTTTGCTCACAATAGTTAGGTGACCTTTATCCCATTATGAGTTCCCTAATTAATTTTAAGTGTTACACAAAAGGATGGCGTTTAACTTGTTTGCCTTGTTAATAAGGGATTTTAAGTTTTCATTATTTCTAGTTTAAGAAAACTAATGTACCATACACCAACATGCATTTAGTATATGGTTTATTCGAAAATCCGTTTTTCATGTTATGTAATAAAGCCAATTTCATTACATTGATATAAACCATTTTATATGTGTAACTTTTATGTTCTTAATAACCATTTATCAACGTCCTTTTGCCACTTTTAATTTAACCAATTAAATTGTCGTTTTGCATGTCGATAATAATGTCTAATTTAACCAATTAAATTGTCATTTTGCTTGTTGTTAATTTGTGATTTACTTGTAGCAACCAAACATACAAACACAATAAACAACCATGCAAAACAAATGTGTTCACAATCAAGCCAATTTGGTAGACATTTGTTTAGCCGAAAACAAATGCCACCGGTAAGGGTTATAACACAAAGTAGGAGATTTCAAATCTCCCACTTAATCTTGCATCTTCCTTGTCTTCATCTTACATCTTCATTTTTACAAAAAATATATCCTAATACATTTTTCTAAAAAATGAAAATACAACCTAATCTATTTTACATACCAAATATAAAATAAATTACATAACCAAAATAATAATATTATAAACCAAATTGAATGAATATTACAACCACATGAATGAATTAATATTACCTACCAAATGAAAAATAAATAATCAACCAAACATGCAACCATACAAACACAAGGTCAAGGCTTGATTGTGAACTCTTTACATACAACCAAAATATAACCAAAATGGAAGAACCCAAACCCACTTTTGGGTCTCCCAAATTCGGCCAAAACATACACCCACCCAAAACCGAAAATTTTTGCATTCTACTATCATGCCTGTTCATAAAATGCAAAAATCTAGCGGGTTTAATAGATCATGTTGAAGCATATTTCAACAACTTCGGCTCTAGATACCATTGTTGGAATTTAAAAAGTTCATAATGTTTAAAACCATTTAAAAGCAGAAGCATGTAAGTATTGCTATTTTAGAACTTGTTATACTTTAACCTTTTGAAGTTAAATCCCAAATAGGATCAAGTTGTGAAACATACTTACAAACTACATGTAATAAAGGAGTTTATACCTTCTCCAAGCTAGGTAGTGAGTGATGAAGATGATGATGATGAATGGAGCCTCAAATGGATGAAACCTCAAGTTGTTATACCCCAAGCTAACCACCAACACCTTGTACTTTGGTTAGGATTTAATTAACACTTGAAAACAAGCTTGCAAAAATAAAAATGAGCTCCCCTTTTCCCTTGAAAGGTCACGGCAGCAGCAGTAAGGAATGGGAGAGCAGATTTTTTTTTTTTTTTTTTGCTTAGTTACTTGATGTAGTTTGCATGTGTGTCTCTCTCCAAGAGTGCTAGACATGTACATATGGAGATGGGAAAACAAAGTGGTCAAAAGCATGAGTTCATGAACCCAATAACTCCAACTCCCATACCACTTTCATTTGTTTTTATAAAATAGTTTTTATAAAACTAATTTTATAAAACCCCTCCCTTTCATAAACTTCCATGTCATTATTATTAATTATGTACATTTTATTTATAAAATCAATTTTATAAAATTTAACATAACTAAATTAATTATTTAACCTATAAATAATTAAATCCATATAATATAAATTATTCCATAATTTATATATATATGTACACATCAAGTAATATTTCAGAAAACTATTTTTCTTAAAGTTCAAGTGTCACGTATTTGATCAATGATCCAATCGCTAAGATCAAATACGAATAAGGTGTCGGTAAGCTTGTTATTGGGTATGACCCGTCTTGGATCAAAACATATTAGCCACGTTAATTTAATATGTCTCTCTGGCATACGAAATACCTTCAATTGGGACTCACTATGTTATCAAGAAGATTTAAACTCTAGGTGTTTAAAGGGTAAAGGAATAGAGAAGGGTTTGGAAAGGGTTGGTGATTTCAAAGCAAAAGGGTTGAATGAAGATGAAGACTTTTGCCTCATGAGTTCTTGGAATGATTTGGATCAAGATGGTCAAAGTGAAGAAGAGGTTGAATTTCCATTCAAAGAAGACGATGTCTCAAGCATGGATTGCAATGAGGTACATGTACTCTATCCTTCTAATTATGAAGAATTGTTAGATGATTACGAGACTATTAAATTTATGTATGATAGTAGTCATGACAAAGTAAAACTTTTGGAAAAAGAATTACACAAAGTTAGACAACTTAACAAAGTTTTAATTGATGAAAATAACTCTTTGAAAAGAAAACTTGAAAGGATAACTATTTGTGATTCATCAAGAGGTAAACATAAAATGAATGTATGTCACGACTCTAGCAAACACAAATCTTGTAATCAAATTCCATTGTCTATTATTAAGAAAATTGAAAACATGGGAAAAATGGACCAAGCTAGCAATTCCATGGTAGGGATAAGTCAAGGATTGGGTAATCTTAAAATCAATCAAAATTAATGATCAAAATGCTAATGAGAATAACCTTCTCACAAGACTTTGTATAAATGAAAGGTTTTTCTTACAAATACAAATTGTTTTTGAAAAATGATTTTAAAAGATCAAGTGTAGGAAGCTTACTTGCCTTGGGATTGTGTGTTTATGTGAAAACATGTATTGCATGTTAAATACTAGATTGATGCATTTTGTGTATACTATGTGTGATTGAATATAAATATATATACATATAGATATAGTATATTACGTGTCATTGATGATTAAACATCGGGAGGAGGTAATCATTCAATGTTAGGAAAATAAAACTTGTCCTCAAGTATTCTATAGAACCTAAGAATCGTCAAAACGCGTTCGAAGAAAGAAGAAGTGAAGAAATGAGTGATCAGAAGGATCCACGGCAGCACCACGGCTGACCGTATACTTGAACGCAGACTCCTGTCCTGTGCGTGAAAAAATATCTACACGGCTAACACCACGGTCGACCGTGCTTCGACCGTGCGTGGTCTAATTCTGTTTTAAATTAAATTAAACCCTCACTTTTATTTCTTTTCAACCCACTTCAAAACACACACACCTACACACGGCTGAGGAGATCGACCGCACTGAGAAGAACGCTCATTCCCTCAATTTCAATTCCTACTTTCGGTATGATTAATCCTTTCTTTCCTAACATTCAATTGTGTTTGTATGATGAATTAGAGTTATGAAGAAACCCTAACTAGATTGAATCAAAACCTAAATTGATGCAAACAATTGAAATTGTTCTTCGAGAACAATTTAGAAACGATTGTAGTAATGATTATTGTTTGCATTGATTTAACTTTGGATAATTCTAGGGTTCATTATACATCTAGGTTAGATTTTCATAGAAGCATTGTTCATATGATATGAATGACATTGTTGCTAATTGAGTGTAATAATGTTGAATATCAAACATGTGTTGATGATGATTTCAAAAGTCTAGAACACATATGAACTTTGTGAAAATCTTAATCTAGTTGCAAACTCATTGACACTAATGAAGAGTGAAAATTTGAAGAACATTAACATCAAAACGTCTAAGTATTGATGATAATTAAAGTTTGCAAAATTTGTTTTTTACAATTGAAATTATACTTTGAACTAATCTGACGTATCATTGTGTAGAAAATGGCAAGAGGAAAAGGCAAGATCGTTGTAGCAAAAAGAAAAGACTCATATGATCCACCATCTGATCTTAAAGAGAGAATTGCCTACAACATTGAATTTATGACAGGTAGAAAAATTGCCGAAGGAAGAAGAGTTGCTCACACTGAAATGCCTGAACTTGTAAGGAAGTTTGAAAAACTCAAATGGAAATCCTTTCTCACTCTAAAAGGTCTGATCTATCCCTCACCCATTCGATAATTTTACGCTAATTTCAACTTTGTGAATGATGAAGTATTCTTCAAACTTCTGGGCGTTAATTATCGTTATTCACTCAAGGATTTCGGGATCATGTTGGATGTTCCCACTGAGGGAGAAAAGTTCTACAACAGTCAACATGATCTTTCGAATCTTCCTGACTTCATTTCAGACAAAACTCCTCTAATCTATACACTATGCAAAAATGATGCTCCAAGAGCTGAAATTGAGAAGTCTGGTGTACAAGGGAAACACCTTCACCATAAATATGACACTTGGAACAAAATCATCATCCACAACATTTATTGCAAATCTGGTAATCACGCAAATGTCCATGCCACTCAATTTGCTCTGATGTGGTGCCTAGAAAATGTCATGGAAGTAAACATGGCGTATCTCATAGCATCAAGGATGAACGGAACTGTTACGGAAACCACTCGTGCATTACCCTATGGACTACATCTCAATAAAGTGTTTGATTATTTGGGTGTCACAAGTGATAACTTTCATCAACCTACACTTGCCATATTCAAAGGACCAAAAACCTCAGAAGTAACCACTCGAAAACGAAAAAGGACGTCTGGTGAAGCAGGGACCAGTAGAGAAAATATTGTGATACCTGACAGTGAAGACGAAGAAGCTAATGAACAAGTTCAAGGATGTAAGATAATGGAAAAGTTGTAAAAAATCTACAAGGAGCAAATTTAGAATCTCAAAAAGGAGTCAAAAATTGTGAAGATGATGAAAGGGGTAATAAAGAAGTTGACCTGTAAGGCAAGCGACACCGAGGATGAGAATTCAAGTGAATCACTCTAAGAATTCCTTGAAGAAGGATAATTGTGGTAAGGAATGAGTGAGACAATTATGCTATGGTTAAATGTAGACATAACGCATTTGAATATTGTAATGCCTTAATCGTACTAAAAAATATGAAAGATTAAATAGCTAAAATGTATTGGAGATAACATGCGGTCGCAGACACGGCTGTCCGTGACAGTGACCGCAGATTGACTGCAATTCATTCAAGGTTCATTAAATACATACCAATAGCAAATCAATACCACTAACTTACAAACAATATCCAAAAGCAATCAAATTTAACTCCTCTTTAAAATTCTTGAACAAAACAATAACTCAAAATGGATGAAAATCCTCTACTCAAGATTCTTTAAATTCAGAATTCTCAAAGAACTTCTTGCACCTCAAAACAATGAGCTCTCCCAAACCCTTTATCTTCTCAAACTCCAAACATCACTCAAATCTCAAAATGATAAAAGTTCACAACAAACTTCCATGTGATGAAAAGAAGAACTCTCAAGATGATTCAAGACACATCCAAGAAGAACATGAAGTGTTCTATGACTATCCTACTCTTCAAAGTGAGTTTGATAAAATTGGATGGGAATCATTTCTTTTACTTAAAACCTACACATTTCCTTCACTTGTCAAGCAATTCTATTCAAAGTTTGAATTTACCTCTGACAGAAGGGTAAAATTCACTCTACTTGATCAAGACCACGTGATGACACTTAAGCGATTTGACTACATCCTTAGAGTGCCTACAAAAGGAGCTGAGTACTATGATACGAAGAATCATATATAACTCCTTCCAAAGTTCATTACAAGAAGAGCACTAACCTCACTCTTCATTGATCCAGAACTAAAACTAAGTACTCTCTGTCAAGAAGGAGTTTTTAACAGAGACATTCGACCAGAGTATGGAACATGCAAAATGATAATAAGTCACAACATCTTCTTCAGAAAAGAAGATGATGATAAAGTTTCCATGACTGAACTTGGACTCATGTGGTGCTTAACCAAGTCCATACAAGTAAATCTTGCCTACATAATGGCTTCCAGGATGCAAGATCTTAAACAAGATCCTTCACAATCCTATCCTTATGGTCGTCGTTTGATGCTTCTGTTCAAGCATCTCAACGCACTGAACCTCACATTTCCCTCAGGAACCAAATGCATCATCACCCATGCTTAATAGAGCTGCTTTCAATTGTTGTACCCTCCATGCATATTCTCATATATGCATTACTATGTTTCATGATTGTTTTGAATAAAATGTGTGCTTGTTATGTTTTAATATATGTTCTAAGGGCGAGCTTAGTTCTAGGGGGAGCTAACCTTTTTGCTTCGACAAAAGGGAGAGAAAGATGGATACAAGTGATTGTTAACACTTACGTATTTATAGCAAAATGTCCCTCATCACTTGTATATTTGTCATCATCAAAAAGGGGGAGAATGTTGGTTGAATATGGGTTAATACACTAAATGATAAACTTAAGTATGATTAACCAAAGTGTAATTAACCAAAGAATATGTTTTGATGATAACACATACATATGCATAAGTGACTACTGACATCTTAACACAAAACACGCAAGGTCACTAATCCATACTTTATCTTGCAAACGACCAAGTCAAACATAGGATTAAGAATGAAATTAAAAGTTCAGGTAAACACACGGTCGAGGGACGGTCGACCGTATAGTCAACCGTGAAACCCCAAACTGAATTGCAACGCAGTTTTGTGAAACCAAGTTGCACGGTCGCCACCACGGTCAACCGCAGTATGACTGTAGTTTCTTCTGTCACCGTTTTTGACCAAAAAAGTTTGATTAGTTCTCGAAATCTATAATTCATGAAGCCTTTCTCAACATGCTTAGAATAGATGCCTTCTCCATACTCAATTGAGTTTTGGTCATAAAAACACTAATTGTGATTAATTACGCCTAATGACATCTTAATGACAAATTAACCAAGATTAGGCATAACACATAAGTGTTAATCAACAACTTGTGATCTTAATTCTTATCTAGATATCCTTAGTATGATCATCAAGTACCAACACACTTAAGCCAATATCACTAGAACATTAATTGCTATTAGAAATGACTTAGTGATTAATTAAGGCTAAATGAAGAACAATGCTCTCAAGGTTAAACTAGAAATGACTTGTAATCCTAAAACACACTTAGATACATTTAGGATGGTCACCAAGTCCCAACTAGAGATTGCTCTTCCCTTGTGCAAGTGTTGGACATTAACGTGTGCTTACACATTAATCATGTAATGTGTTATATTGCACATTAAACTTATTAAGTGCTTGAATTATAAGTTGTGCAAGTATCTATATGATTGATCCTAGAATAACTATCTCTTGCTATGTGAGAATTACTTGCTACTTGCTAATAATGCTTAATACTCATAAACTTGTCAACTTGATTAATATGTTTGCCATGTGCTCATTAGTTAGGTTTCAAGTAACTAACCTACTCCAATAGATTAAGTGTAAAATGGTTCACAATGAAACTATAGTCAATTGTCTATTTGGTCTAGTCTAAGTAACTAAGTGTGACTGCTTGTTCAAAAATAACTTAACCTTAATGTCTCTACATACTTCATGATTATCTTATAGAGACATTATTCAATTAATTCCTAACTAAACTCAAATGAAACATGACTTATGATTAATTGGAACTAGAAAGTTAATGATATAGTGACTAGCCTTTAGAATTGAACCAAGAGCATTAATGTGACTAACTAAGTCTTGACCAAACTGAAATTTCCCTAAATATCAATCAAGACACTTCTCCAAGAATGTTGGGTTTGCCACTTTTGGAATAATTAGTCACTTTCATGCAATAAGACCAAATCTCACACACTTAATGCATATAGTACTTGTATAGGATGTTTGGTTTCTTTTGCAGGTGCTAGAAGGAGTAAAGGTGTCAAAATGTGGTGTTCAAATCTGAGTTAAACGGCTATACAACGGATACCAATTTTGGACTGGAGCACGCACGGTTGCACCACGGTCGACCGTGCAGGGAACCGTGTGTCAACGGCTATTTTTTGAATCACACTATAAAAGGCAAACATTTAAGAGCATTTGAAGCTAACCTTCTTACACATTTCAAAGGCTTATCTCCAGTGATCACAAGTGCATCAACTACTACTCAAATGTGATCAAGCAAGAGAAGATTCTATGATCTTATAGTTATAGAATTAGGTTGTTGTAAACTTACTAATCAAAATCATTTATCTTGCGAGTTTACTTAATGTAATGTGTGTCCTAGTATTGTGTTAGGATCATCATTGCAGAGTGTATAAGTCTTGTAACTTTAATTAGTGAAAGCATAGACTAGCTTAGTGATCTACTTCCTTAAAGGGACTTAGGAAGTCGATTAATCTTATTTAGAGATTAATACTTGTCCAAGGTGAAGACAAGTTGATCTAGGTTGGAGTTGATCTTTCAAAGGGATAGAAAGATTAGTTTTGTTGTCTACTAAAGAAGATTGAAGACTTGTAAATCGGATCTCCACCGAGTTTGGAGAAAAGTGCTTAGTGAAGCAACAAATCCCGATTAGTGTAATCGGGGAGTGGATTAAGGTGGATTAGTTAACATCCACCCGAACCACTTTAAATCCTTGTGTCTATTGTGACGACCAGGAAATTTCCGACCAAATTTAAACTTAATCTTTATATAATTCCGACACGATAAGCAAAATCTGTAATATTGAGTCTCGAATTTTTTTAAAAAAAAAACTATGTTTATATATTCAGTTGACCTTCGACTGCTCCCGACGATTCACGAACAATTAATTGTAAATAGAGATGTGTGTATATACTTATATATAAATAATAATAAGAATTATAATTTGAAATATTATATTATGTGTTGTTGATATTAAAATTAGTTAGGTAAAATAAATAAATAAATAAAAAGGATATTATAACAGTTATTATTTAAAATATATCTATGAATATAAATAAAGTATATTATATATACATTTTTTAGATTTCGAATTAATTTAGAAAACAATAGTAACATCAAGTTATCATTCGAACGATGTTACACGAGTTAAAAAGGTACTTAGGTGTTTTTAAAATAAACGGTGATCCGAAAATGAGTTCTATAAATTTTAGGCTTATTAAAAATGTATTTAGGAACTATTGGTTAAGTTTTGAAACTTTTTATCTTTTACCCATAAATGAGAGGGACCGTTGAGGAAAATTTTATTTAATAAATTAATGATCGAATTTTTTTACCATAATGACCAAAATAAATAAATATAGTTAATTTAAAAATATGGAATTTTTCCGAAGTACTTTTATTCGCTAATGATTATCAACGAGGCACAATTTTAGCACTCCGTAAATTGAATATCGATTGAAACAAGACAAATGTTAGGCTGCTAATCATATATTAATAATTTAAGTAGTTACACGTTTATTTACTTTATGATATTTTTCTATCAACTTGGCTATTATGAGATTATGAAGACTAGATGCATAACAACCAAGCCCCACTTGCAATTATTCGTGTTTGTTCCTGATCACAACTAATCAAACTCACACTTAGTATTTTTTATTGAAATCTTCGTATAAGTATTATACATATATTCATATATATAAATGCATATGATAATATCACACACCTACTACTCTCTTCTTTGTCTCTGTGAACCAAAACTATCACAACACCCATTTCTATTCATGTTTCTTCTTCGTTGAATCACCGGATTACAGTCAAGAAACCACAAACCATACACCACCATGAAAACCGCAACCCAAATCACTTTCCATCACCTTGTCTTTCCTTATTCTTCACTACGGCTACATCCATCACCATTTTTCTTTTTGATTCATAAGTGAACAACCCAAACAACCCTTGTGTTCGAAAACAACTTATATTTGATCACCACCTACGGTCCCCTCTTCCACCATTTGAAACCCACCATCGAGCC
Source organism: Rutidosis leptorrhynchoides (assembly GCF_046630445.1). Taxonomy (NCBI): domain Eukaryota; kingdom Viridiplantae; phylum Streptophyta; class Magnoliopsida; order Asterales; family Asteraceae; genus Rutidosis; species Rutidosis leptorrhynchoides. The sequence continues at coordinate 253,990,659 of NC_092337.1, forward strand.
AAATAACACCCACTTACATGACCACCACCTTGAGAAATTACCATCACCTTTGTTTTCTCCCCAACTATTCGGGTCACGATCATCACTATCACTTGCTATTTGATAAACAATCGCGAACCATTAAACCCACAAGCCAAAGCCACGTAACTGTTTGCTACTGCTGCTAGTTAGAATTTTGCTCAAACTACCATATGCTACATCTTGTTTAGACTAATGCTGCTCGCTATTTATTTTTTTTCCTGTGTCTGCTCGAAATAACAGCCCAAATCAGCAGCTTTAGCTGCTGCCTCTTCAGTTCCTACATCTCTTTCCTAGTCCCATTTTAACGATAAATAAAGATGATGGAAGAGGTGATTATGGGAATGTGGGATGAACTACTTAAAGTAACGAAAACAGCTTGTAATGTATTCACAATTTAAAAGTTTTGCAAGTGGGACAAACCTATTCTTGATGTGGCCGAAAAAATGGAATGGTACTTATTATTATTTATTTTTTTCTTCGATATCTCATGTTCTACCAAATCCTAACCATTTGATTATTAGAAGATTGAAAGGAATGGGAGTTTGGTTACAGCTAATACCATGGGCCGATTTTATTTATTTTATTAGCGAACTTTTAATTATTTTTTTGTTTGATTATTGTAGTACTTGGGCCATGAAGAGAGTTGATAATGGTGATGGTTCGGTATTAAGAAATAGATAATGATACGTTAATAATGAGGTAATGGAGGTTGATACATGACATGATAAAGGATTATGATATTAAAAGACAATGGATTTAGGATATGATAATAATGATAGTTTATGATGAGATGGTGGATGATAAATCACGTGATTAGATTAAGGAACAACGAGGACGATTATGATCAACGATATTTGATATTGATGATGATCCGAATCATATGATGATGATTTGATTAGGAAAAAGAGAAAGATATGAGATATATATTTTAGATGGTACTCTAAATCAGATAAAATGAAATGGATGAATGGTTTAAAGATATTATCGGTTTAGCGGGAGGTCGCGGGTTCGAGCTCGGGCATAGGCTTTTTTTTAAGATCTATTCTTTTGAGGTAGCATTCTTATCCTTATTATTATTATTATTATTATTATTATTATTATTATTATTATTATTATTATTATTATTATTATTATTATTATTATTATTATTATTATTATTATTATTATATTATGGTTGTTATTATTTTAGATTACTTATTATTATTACTATCACCACTATAATAACAACCAAATATTTGTATATATAAATAACTACATTTAATACATGTAACAAAAATATTTTAACATTTTTATTAATTGTTTATCTAAAGTATATAAAATAGACATAATTAAATTAGTAAATAAATCTATAAACTATTAAATATAACAATTAATTCACTAATAATACATAAACTTGTTCGATTACGATTATACGTGTTAATATAGATACATAAATGATATAGGTTCGTGAATCCGAGGCCAACCCTGCATTGTTCAGTTGTTTGATGTCGTCATATGTATTTTTACTACAAAATACATTAGGTGAGTTTCATTTGCTCCCTTTTTAAATGCTTTGGCAATATATTTTTGGGACTGAGAATACATGCGCTGCTTTTATAAATGTTTGATGAAATAGACACAAGTAATCAAAATTACATTCTATGGTTGAATTATCGAAATCGAATATGCCCCTTTTTATTAAGTCTGGTAATCTAAGAATTAGGCAAAGGACACCCTAATTGACGCGAACTCTAAAGATAGATCTATTGGGCCCAACAAGCCCCATCCAAAGTACCAGATGCTTTAGTACTTCGAAATTTATATCATGTCTGAAGGAGGATCCCGGAATGATGGGTATATTTTTATATGCATATTGTGAATGTCGATTACCAGGTGTTCAATCCATATGAATGATATTTTGTCTCTATGCATGGGACGTATATTTATGAGAACTGAATATGAAAATCTTGTGGTCTATTAAAATGATGATAATGCTAATGAACTCACCAACCTTTTAGTTGACACTTTAAAGCATGTTTATTCTCAGGTACGAAAGAAATCTTTCGCTGTGCATTTGCTCATTTTAAAGATATTACTTGGAGTCCTTCATGACATATTTCAAAAGATGTTACATTCGAGTCATTGAGTTCATTCAAGATTATTATTAAGTCAATTATAATTAGATATATTATGAAATGGTATGCATGCCGTCAACTTTCAATGTAATGAAAGATTGCCTTTTCAAAAATGAATGCAATATTTGTAAAATGTATCATATAGAGGTCAAGTACCTCGCGATGTAATCAACGGTTGTGACTCGTTTATAATTTATATGGACTTCGTCCGGATGGATTAGAACGGGTCGCTTCAGTTGGTATCAGAGCGATGGTCTTAGCGAACCAGGTCTTGCATTAGTATGTCTAACTGATAGTTGTTAGGATGCTGATAAGGCTAAAAAGGAACATATATTTCATAGCATTATCCCCTAAGAAAGACAAGATTTTAGTTGCAATTGTTCCATTTTCAAGTAATATTCGTTTATTTTAAAAAAGTGCGAAGACAAAAGGCGAAAACGACGAATTGAAGACACAAAGGTCCAAAAAGCTCAAAAGTACAAGATACAATCAAAAAGGTTCAAATTATTGATGAAGAACGTCTAAAAATGACAAGAGTACAAGTTACAAAACGCAAAGTACACGATATAAAATTGTACGAAAGGACGTTCGAAAATCCGGAACCGGGGCATGAACCAACTTTCAACGCTCGACGCAACGGTGTAAAAATTACGAGTCAACTATGCACAAGAATAAAATATAACATTTAAATAATTCATAATAAGAATAATATTAAATAATAAAAAGTTGTTAATTGAGCATAGTTCAGGGGTCGTAAATGAAAATTCAATTTCAAAATTCGCCTATAAAAGGCAGTGTATTCGATAAACAAAGGGACACCTTTTTTCTATCATTTTTTCTATCGATCCATCTATCTATTATCAATATCAATTATCAATATCTATATTCTATATCTCTATCATAATGTTAACTTAATAAGATATAACAATAATCTTAATTTTAATTTTAAATTATGATAATAATAAGATTTATGATAGAGATCGTTTGAGTGTGTAAGTCGAAATTCTGTCCGTGTAACGCTATGCTATTTTTAATCATTGTAAGTTATGTTCAACCTTTTTATATTAATGTCTCATAGCTAAGTTATTATTATGCTTATTTAAAACGAAGTAATCATGATGTTGGGCTAATTACTAAAATTGGGTAATTGGGCTTTGTACCATAATTGGGGTTTGGACAAAAGAACGACACTTGTGGAAATTAGACTATGGGCTATTAATGGGCTTTATATTTGTTTAACTAAATGATAGTTTGTTAATGTTAATATAAAGATTTACAATTGGGCGTCCCTATAAATTACCATATACACTCAATCGGACACGATGGGCGGGGTATTTATATGTACGAATAATCGTTCATTTAACCGGACACGGGAATGGATTAATAGCCACTAGAATAATTAAAACAGGGGTGAAATTATGTACAAGGACACTTGGTATAATTGATAACAAAATATTAAAACCTTGGGTTACACTCAGTCGACATCCTGGTGTAATTATTAAACAAAATATTAAAATCTTGTTACAGTTTAAGTCCCCAATTAGTTGGAATATTTAACTTCGGGTATAAGGATAATTTGACGAGGACACTCGCACTTTATATTTATGACTGATGGACTGTTATGGACAAAAACCAGACGGACATATTAAATAATCCAGGACAAAGGACAATTAACCCATGGGCATAAAACTAAAATCAACACATCAAACATCATGATTACGGAAGTTTAAATAAGCATAATTCTTTTATTTCATATTTAATTTCCTTTATTTTATATTTAATTGCACTTCTAATTATCGCATTTTTATTGTTATTGTATTTAATTGCACTTTTAATTATCGTACTTTTTAATTATCGCAAGTTTATTTTATCGCACTTTTATTATTCGCAATTTCATTATCGTTATTTACTTTATGCTTTAATTTAAGTCTTGTATTTATTTTTAATATTTTACATTTGGTTTTAACTGCGACTAAAGTTTTAAAATCGACAAACCGGTCATTAAACGGTAAAAACCCCCCTTTATAATAATAATATTACTTATATATATATATTTGTATTTTTATAAAAGTAAACTAATATAGCGTTGAGCTTTGTTTAAAAAAGATTCCCTGTGGAACGAACCGGACTTACTAAAAACTACACTACTGTACGATTAGGTACACTGCATATAAGTGTTGTAGCAAGGTTTAAGTATATCCATTCTATAAATAAATAAATATCTTGTGTAAAATTGTATAGTATTTAATAGTATTTCGTAACAAAAATAAACACTATTTCGTACCCCTCGCGACACACATCAAGTATTTTTGGCGCCGCTGCCGGGGAATCACCGAAGCGAAACGTCAAGATATAGAAAAAAAAATAAAAAATTTTGTTTCAAGTTTTATTTATTTTTTATTATATATATATTACGGTTGAACCTGTTTTGACCTCCCTGATTTGAACCTGCAAGACAGGTCATGCGAGTCGCATGACCCTCTGCCTTAACTCATGCGAGTCGCATGAGTTGCCCAGACAGGCCACAAACTTACCCTAAAAACGCATTTATTACGCGTATTAATTTATTATTATTAATTAAACCCTAATCTTATTATTATTATTATAATTAAGTTTTTAGTTTATTTTATTTATATTACTTTTAAACTAGTTTTATTTATTATAAACTTAATACTTTTATTATAAAATATAAAAATAATATTTTTATAAAAACTAATAATTTTTATAACTTTTTATAATTTTTATATTTTGTATCCTTTATTTCTTTTTAGCAATAATTTTTGTATTTTCTTTATTCGTGCTTAGTTTTTAGTCTAGTTTTTTTTCCGTAGTTTTAATTTTTATTTCTAGAATTTTTAGGATTGCCGTAAAATTCCTTAAGTGCTTATTCCTTAGACTAAGATTTAGGTGCTTTAGAATTTTGCGACGCCTTTTTAAGTTATAGTTTCTTTTTAAGTTATTTCCATTTGGGATTTAGTTTTTCCTGTAAGCTTTAATATTTTTAGACGACCTTTTACTATGTATCAATTATCATTCCAATTAGTAATTTCAATTTGCGATTATAATTTTAAGTTAGTTGTAGTAATAAGGTTAGGTTAGTCAAGTATTTTAAGTTTTATAAGTTTCTTTTATTTTTTTTTCGTCACCTTTTATTTTTCAACCATTTTTCTTTTTCGACCTTTTTCGACGAACTCTTTTTCTTTCTTATTTCTCGCTATTCTAGTTTTAGGACATAGATTTTTATTCTACTTCTTATCTAAATTTCTTAAAATTACGAAAATTTATTTTAAGTGGTTAAATTGATAGACATCAAAATTTTCTGGTTCGTAGTAATAGTTGGATTTGTACGTGGACCGGGTTATTGGAGCCAAACAGTCCTCAATTATATTGAGACCAAACGAATCCTGCCCCTCTGCTGCATCTTTTGGCTATTTGAAACGTGGGCAAAATCAGAAAAGTCTATTAATTGGATAGCTTATATAAGTTTTTCTTATTATTTTTATAACTAATAGGATATTCTGTGAATGCACCGAGCAAGACGTTCACCACCTTTTGTACGTTCACCACCTGTAACTAGATCAAGACATTTAGCAAATATAACCGCCGTTGATTTTTCTTTAGAATCGTCATCCAGTCGACCAAGTACTTCAATTCAAATTTCCGATAATCCATTTTTTGAACCCGACCTCACAATTGAGAATTCGGAGAATATTCAGGAACGATTCGTAGATCCTGAACCACTAAACTTTCCCCCGGAACCACCAATCATTCAAACAGAGATTGTTGAGGAACGAACCATTAAATCAGAATCCTCTAGTGATTCCGATTCAACAAATTCAATTATGGAAAATCTAGAACCTCTAAGTATGGAAGACCGAATGAGAGCTAAACGCACTGGCCAAGGTCACGCAATTACTCATCCAGACATTAATGCGCCAGATTATGAAATCAAAGGACAAATTCTACACATGGTGACTAATCAATGCCAATTTAGTGGTGCGCCGAAGGAAGATCCAAATGAACATCTACGTACCTTTAATAGGATCTGCACACTATTTAAAATCCGAGAAGTTGAGGATGAACAGATATATCTCATGTTATTTCCCTGGACTTTAAAGGGAGAAGCCAAAGATTGGTTGGAATCGTTACCTGAAGGGGCGATTGATACATGGGATGTTTTAGTTGACAAATTTCTTAAACAATTCTTTCCTGCATCTAAAGCCGTAAGACTTCAAGCAGAAATTGTTACGTTTACACAGAAGCCAAATGAAACTCTATATGAGGCATGGACAAGATATGGAAAGTTATTAAGAGGATGTCCGCAACATGGTTTAGACACCTGTCAAATAGTACAAATATTCTACCAAGGATGCGACATCACTACAAGAAAAGACATAGATATAGCAGCTGGTGGTTCTATTATGAAGAAAACCGAAACTGATGCTTACAAAATTATTGATAATACTGCTTCCCACTCACATGAGTGGCACCAAGAAAAAGATATCGTTAGATCATCTAAAGCAGCTAGAGCCGATTCTAGCCATGACTTAGATTCCATTTCCGCAAAGATAGATGCTGTGGAGAGACGAATGGAAAAGATGACTAAAGATATTCACTCAATACGAATTAGTTGTGAGCAGTGTGGAGGACCACATTTGACAAAAGATTGTCTCAGTATTGAATTAACAATGGAACAAAGAGAGAATATTTCATACATAAACCAAAGGCCTGGAAATAATTATCAGAATAATTATCAACCGCCAAGACCGATTTACAATCAAAACCAGAATTATAACAGAAATATTCCATACAACAACCAACAAGGTCCTAGCAATCAACAAGTATCCAATAATACTTACAATCAGCAAAGACCAAATTTTCAAAAAAAACCACCACAACAAACCGATGATAAAAAGCCAAATTTAGAAGATATGATGACGAAGCTAGTTGAAACTCAAACGCAGTTTTTCACATCTCAGAAACAAACCAATGAACAAAATGCTCAAGCATTTAGAAATCAACAAGCTTCTATTCAAAATCTGGAACAAGAAGTAAGTAACCTAGCAAGGTTAATAGGTGAAAGAAAACCGGGAAGTCTACCTAGTGATACAAATGCTAACCCCCGGAATGAAACAGCTAAAGCCATTACCACAAGAAGTGGTACAACATTTAAACCACCGGAAATACCTGTAACTTCTGATGAAACTATTCCTACTCCACAAGAACCACAACCTGATCAAGATAAGGAAAAAGAACCGGTAGTTGAGAAGGTTAATGAAGATAACACAGTTAAGGATAAACCTTATGTTAAACCATACCAACCACCACTTCCTTACCCGAGTAAAATGAAGAAAGAGAAACTTGAAGCCGAGCAATCCAAATTCTTGGATATGTTTAAACAGATAAATGTAAATCTTCCTTTCATTGATGTGATTTCAGGAATGCCTAGATATGCTAAATTCTTGAAAGATCAAATCTCAAATAGAAAGAAAATGGAAGAACTCTCGGCTGTTACTATGAATGCTAATTGTTCAGCAGTACTGTTGAATAAGATACCAGAAAAACTATCTGATCCAGGAAGTTTCACAATTCCATGTTTTCTGGGTAGTCTTAGTTCAATAGAAGCATTGGCAGATTTAGGTGCTAGTATAAATTTAATGCCGTATTCACTATACGCTAAACTAGACCTTGGAGAATTGAAACCAACAAGAATAAGTATACAACTAGCCGATCGATCAATAAAATATCCTAGAGGGATAATGGAGAACATGCTAGTTAAAGTTGGTACTTTAGTATTTCCAGTAGATTTTGTTGTTCTGGACATGGAAGAAGATTCTCAAGTTCCTCTCATATTAGGAAGACCATTCTTAAACACGGCTAAAGCAATGATAGACGTGTTCAGTAAGAAACTGACCCTAAGTATAGAGGATGAGAGTGTTACCTTTTCAGTTGATAGAGCAATGCAACAACCACAATCTGCAGATGATACATGTTATTATATTCAAACTATAGATGCACATGCAGAATTATTAGAAGAATTTCCAGAATTACAAGGAACAAGAGAATGTTCTTTAGGAGAAGGTAATGAACCAATTGATGAAGCTGAAATGTTAGTTACACTTATAGCTAATGGATATGAACCAACAACAGAAGAAATTCAAATGCTAAAAGAAGAAGACAGATATCGATACAAATCATCGATAGAAGAACCTCCGAAATTAGAGTTAAAGCCACTTCCAAACCATTTGGAATACGCTTATTTACATGGTGAATCTGAATTACCTGTAATAATATCGTCTTCTCTTACTGAAAATGAGAAATCACAACTCATTTCTGTGTTGAAAGCCCATAAACCAGCCATTGCATGGAAGATTCATGATATTAAAGGAATAAGTCCTTCGTATTGCACACATAAAATCCTTATGGAAGAAGGTCATAAAACGTATGTGCAACGCCAACGAAGACTAAATCCTAATATGCAAGATGTAGTTAAGAAAGAGATTATTAAACTGCTAGATGCAGGTTTAATTTATCCAATTTCCGATAGTCCATGGGTAAGCCCAGTTCAATGTGTACCTAAGAAGGGTGGCATGACTGTCATCACAAATGAAAAAGATGAGCTTATTCCTACTAGGACTGTAACAGGATGGCGTGTGTGTATTGATTATAGAAAATTGAATGACGCCACCAGAAAAGATCACTTTCCCTTACCTTTCATTGATCAAATGTTGGAAAGGTTAGCCGGAAACAGATACTATTGTTTTCTAGATGGTTTTTCCGGATACTTTCAAATTCCAATAGCACCCGAAGATCAAGAGAAAACCACATTCACGTGCCCTTATGGTACTTTTGCTTACAAAAGAATGCCATTTGGACTTTGCAACGCCCCTGCAACCTTTCAAAGGTGCATGATGGCGATTTTTCACGACATGATAGAAGAATGCATGGAAGTTTTCATGGATGACTTTTCAGTCTTCGGTGATACTTTTGAATCATGTTTAGTTAATCTTGAACGAATGCTTATTAGATGCGAGCAATCAAATCTAGTTCTTAATTGGGAGAAATGCCATTTCATGGTTAAAGAAGGCATCGTTCTTGGTCATAAAATTTCAAAGAAAGGAATTGAAGTGGATAGAGCTAAAGTAGATGTAATTTCTAAACTTCCACATCCCACCAATGTTAGAGGAGTTAGGAGTTTTCTAGGGCATGCCGGTTTTTACCGACGTTTCATAAAAGATTTTTCTAAAATTGCCACTCCTATGAATAAACTCCTAGAAAAGGATGCTCCATTCATCTTTTCAGATGAGTGTATCAAATCTTTTAATATTCTTAAAGAGAAACTCACTAATGCGCCGATCATGATAACACCAAATTGGAATCTACCATTTGAACTAATGTGCGATGCAAGTGATTTTGCAATGGGAGCCGTTTTAGGACAAAGGATTGAAAAATGATTTCAACCTATATATTATGCTAGTAAAACGTTACAAGGAGCACAAACAAACTATACAACTACTGAAAAAGAACTCCTTGCTATTGTCTTTGCTTTTGACAAATTTCGATCATATCTCGTTCTAGCAAAAACGGTGGTCTATACCGACCATTCTGCTCTTAGATACTTATTTTCAAAACAAGATGCTAAACCAAGATTAATCCGTTGGATCTTACTCTTACAAGAGTTTGATATTGAAATTCGAGATAAAAAAGGAGCAGAAAATCTCGCCGCTGATCATCTTTCTCGTCTTGAAAATCCTGAGTTAGAAGTTCTAAATGAATCGGCCATACAAGACAACTTTCCTGATGAATATCTATTGAAGATAGATTATAAAGAAATCCCATGGTTTGCAGACTATGCAAACTACTTAGTTTGTGGATTCCTTGAAAAAGGATTATCGTACCAAAGACGAAAGAAATTCTTCAGTGATATAAAACACTATTTTTGGGAAGATCCACATCTGTTTAAAAGTTGTCCCGATGGAATAATACGCCGATGTGTATTTGGAGATGAAGCTAGTAAAATATTAAACCATTGTCACACAGGACCAACAGGAGGGCATTATGGACCTCAACTAACAGAAAGAAAAGTTTATGATGCTGGATTCTATTGGCCTACAATTTACAAAGACGCACACTTTCTTTGCAAATCCTGTGATGCTTGTCAAAGGGCCAGAAAAATAAGTCAACGTGATGAAATGCCACAAAATGTCATCCAAGTATGTGAAGTATTTGACATTTGGGGTATTGACTTTATGGGTCCATTTCCAAAATCTCATAATAATCTATATATACTCGTAGCCATTGATTATGTATCTAAATGGGCGGAAGCACAAGCTCTCCCAACTAACGATGCACGAGTTGTAGTCAACTTTTTAAAAAGTCTTTTTGCAAGGTTTGGAACACCGAAAGCTTTAATAAGTGATCGGGGTACTCATTTTTGTAATAATCAACTTGAGAAAGTTCTTAAAAGATATGGAGTAACTCATAAAATCTCCACCGCATATCATCCACAAACAAGTGGACAAGTTGAAAATACCAACCGAGCTTTAAAACGTATTCTAGAGAAAACCGTAGGATCAAATCTGAAGGAATGGTCCATTAAATTGGAGGATGCACTTTGGGCTTTTAGAACAGCCTACAAAACTCCAATTGGAACCACACCTTTTAGACTTGTTTATGGAAAAGCATGTCATCTTCCAGTAGAAATTGAACACAAAGCATTTTGGGCTTTGAAATCATGTAATCTTGATTTACATGAAGCTGGACGTCTACGATTAAGTCAACTAAACGAATTAGAAGAATTAAGACATGAAGCATACGAAAATTCGTTAATCTATAAAGAAAGAACGAAGAAATGGCATGATAAAAGAATCAGAAGTTTAAAAGAATTTAAAGAAGGAGACAGAGTTCTTCTTTTCAATTCACGATTCAAGCTATTTCCTGGAAAATTGAAATCAAGATGGTCTGGACCATTCATAGTCAAAAGAGTTTTCCCATACGGAACGATAGAATTAATAAATTCAAATGGGATTGAATTTAAAGTTAATGGTCACAGAGTTAAACACTACATAGATAGTCCGATGGAATTCGACAATGAAGTTAATCACAATTTCGATACCACAGCTAACTAAGTGTGGGGAGAATCAAGTCTTTAAAGGATAATATGTATTTCTGTTAGAGTTAGATTGTCTGTTTTCATGTAGTTCTCGAAAATGGAACCCGAATGGTCTTTCCCTAGCAGACCCTAAAGAACTAGTCTTCTCCCCCCATTCTGAATTTTTATTTTTTTTTAGGAAATGAAGACTGCCTGTGAACTAAACCATGGTCTAATGCTACACGCTTTGATCACTAAACGTAATAATGACATACTCCCGAGTGAATTAGTATCAGTAATCAGAGAAAGAATGGACGGAGTTAGAAAAGAATCCAGATGCGAAGATAATAAGTTACAATTTGGTAAAGGAAAATCAAAATCCGCAGCGAAAAGAAGAGCACGACACCTTGAAAGATGTCACAAATGCGGAAAATGGTCACATGGAGGTAAATGTTCAAATAATCAAACCTATTCAAATACCGAATTTGTTACTTTATGCAGAGACGGACCGTTCATATGTTTAGAAGAAAAGACACTGAATGCTCGAGGTTACGCCTATGTAGCCATGGAAAACCAATTAAACCGACTATCTTATGAATGGGATAGATCATATAACTAAGAAATCGATTTCACAGGTATGTCTGTACAGTTTTTATTTTTATTTTTATTTTTAACCTTTTGATAATAAACGCTAATTTGTTCGCTAAAAAGTATTAAATTGGTATTGAATAAAATTAGGTTTGGCGACCGAAATTATTGATATCATTCAAAAATTTATTACATCACTACGAAATTTAACGTTTATTCTTAAGGTATAAATATCTTTAATCAATCAACCCAAAATATTTCAAAAATTCGTTATGAGTTAAATTAGGTCTTGGAACCGAAATTACTTTACCGAAAAGAGGGGCACATATTTTTGATAATATTTGATTGATTAAAGTGGGATAAAAAGCCAAAAAGATTTTTAATTTTATTTTTACCATGTTTTTAAAACTAATATATAAATCTTAAATTAATATTGTAAACTTTGTAAAAACAATATATTTAAAATTGTAAATATTTGAAAAATTAATATAAGTTTGGTGTGAATTTATAATATGAATTTTTAAATTAAGTTTGGTGTGAATTTTTAATTTTTAAAATATGAATTTTTTAATTTTATGCATTTCAAATTTTTAAGTTTGGTGTGAATTTTTAATATTAATTTTGAATTTTATATTTAAGTTGTGTGAATTTAAAAACAAAAATTTACTTTATCTCATTAAGTTAAAAATATGATTTTTAAAATTCGTCGTAAGTTGAAGACTAGGTCATTGAACCGAAATTGCTTTACCCGAGGGAGGGACGAGAACTTTTATTATCATTATTTTTAATCTTATTGAATTAAAGTATGCCAAAAAATTAAAAAATCCAAAAATCTAAGCTTTTAAAACAATTGCTTGAAAATGACAAATTTTAAAATTTTGTCGAGGGACGGACTAGGGCATCGTTCCGAAACGCCCTCATTCTTAAAAGAAACAAATTTTTAAAATTAATTAATATTTGTTTTATAAGTTAAAGGTTTTATAAATAAAAAAAAATAGTATGTATATATTTGTTTGTAGTTTATCTTACAAGACAGGGTAAAACAACGCGTTTTCAAAGACTGGCATTAAGTTCAGCAAAAGCAAGTAATTTTGACGACAAGATGCAAAATATGTGTGAAATAACAAACAAGACGGAATAAACAAATGACGTGCACCATTTATCATTCAACAAACAAACAACAATATGTTTGAAACTTTGGTAAAATTTAATCACTTTTCTACGCTTATCACCCTCAATAATTTAAATTGTTACTGATTTCTTGCAAATGAGGGCATTGCAAGATCTTAAGTGTGGGAAGGGGTTAAATTCTTTCGGATTTTAAAAATTTTTATTTTAAACACTTGGTTACCATTAAAAATACTAGTAACGCAGTAGTTGTATTAGAATCTAGTGCTCTCCGATAACAAGGAACAGCCCTAGTCTTATATACTGACTACCCACTTCTAGTAAATTTTTCAAAATTTTCAACAAAAGGAATTCAAAATCATGTTTATACATATTTATGAACGATGAAAACTAGGTCATTGAGCCGAAATTATCGTTACCTCGGAAAGGACATAAATTGAGAAACAACCAAAATGTTAGAATTCATTTAAGAATGGAATAGAGGAGAAAAAGGCAAAGAAAAACATAAATAAAAGCCAAGTGTGGGAAAACTTTACCAAACTATTCAAAACATATATCACATATTTTTGTACAAATTTTTGAAAATACTTTTGTTTTGGAACGATAATCAACTGTTTTATCCGATGAAAGAAAAGAAGAGATAGATCTACACGATGAATCAATTCCATCATTAAAAGGAAGTAAAGTCTTCTGAAAAAGACACGCGCTTCTTCATTTAGGTCATGAAGTTGTCGTCCAGATCAGCTGTAGGTTGACGAAAAATCTAGAAAAGTCATCACTAAAATCAGCAGGAAATCCACGGACCTCAGCATTAAACAGGGTCGCCAAGTGGTCAGATTTATCCTAACCATGAGAAGGATTTATCTTGTACAATGGGGGGGCACCATGCAAATTAGCTGGATAAGACTAATGAATCAGATCCCAAGAAAGGATAATCTCCTTAAAGATTAAAAATCAGCTTTTAAGACTGATATTACTCAATCCTTGAGATTGACCTTAAAGATTGAGAATTCAAACTCATGGAATTCAATGATATCTAAACTCGAGCTTGAACGAGAAAATATTTTGATCAAAAATACAAACCGATTTGTTTTCTGAAAATCCATTTTCAATGCGTTCATTACCATTGAACGTAAAATCCTAGGAATTCACCTGGAATTCATTAGGTCACCTGAACAAAATCGGGTGTCAACCGTAAGAACGGTGGTTGCATAGCATGGTCGGAGACAGGACCTTGTGCCAGACCGAAAAATCATAGGATGATCTTTACTATTGCTCCTACCAAGGATAGTTCTAGCATCCGACACGTTAAAAGACCATAATCATCTGCATCTCACGGGACATTGCCTTAACAGTTTATTGTTCATCGCTTTCCTTTACAACCGGACGGTAGTTTACCGAAAGGTAATATACGGAACAAGTAAACTGGATGTGTGCTTTCCGATACCGGGATAGCAGTGGATTACACGAACCTAAAAGTTTTAGCCAAAATATTGATCCACAAATATATTTTGCAACACCAATGATGGATCAAATCAGAAAACTTGTCTAGGGTAAAATCTAGCTTGAATTTTCAAAAGATCAAATGTTTTCATAAAGTTCATATTTCCTTAAGGATCTAAATTTTTATAGTCATGTGGAACTATAAACCGCCTTTCAAATGTGCACTTTGCTTTGGAAACCGAAAGTAAATCGGCTATTTGATTGCAAGTGTCGTTGACCTAAACCCGAGGCAACTGTGGATGACACACCCACCTTTAACCATGGTTACATTGTTACTACCATTGTTCATACCGCCATATTGAAATCACTGATGTACAAAGTGTGAAGAATAAAGAAGTGATTCAAGTATTTTTCAAAACTATATTGCTTGAGGACAAGCAACGCTCAAGTGTGGGGATATTGATAAGGCTAAAAAGGAACATATATTTCATAGAATTATCCCCCAAGAAAGACAAGATTTTAGTTGCAATTGTTCCATTTTCAAGTAATATTCGTTTATTTTAAATAAGTGCGAAGACAAAAGGCGAAAACGACGAATTGAAGACACAAAGGTCCAAAAAGCTCAAAAGTACAAGATACAATCAAAAAGGTTCAAATTATTGATGAAGAACGTCTAAAAATGACAAGAGTACAACTTACAAAACGCAAAGTACACGATATAAAATTGTACGAAAGGACGTTCGAAAATCCGGAACCGGGGCATGAACCAACTTTCAACGCTCGACGCAACGGTGTAAAAATTACGAGTCAACTATGCACAAGAATAAAATATAATATTTAAATAATTCATCATAAGAATAATATTAAATAATAAAAAGTTGTTAATTGAGCATAGTTCAGGGGTCGTAAATGAAAATTCAATTTCAAAATTCGCCTATAAAAGGCAGTGTATTCGATAAACAAAGGGACACCTTTTTTCTATCATTTTTTCTATCGATCCATCTATCTATTATCAATATCAATTATCAATATCTATATTCTATATCTCTATCATAATGTTAACTTAATAAGATATAACAATAATCTTAATTTTAATTTTAAATTATGATAATAATAAGATTTATGATAGAGATCGTTTGAGTGTGTAAGTCGAAATTCTGTCCGTGTAACGCTACGCTATTTTTAATCATTGTAAGTTATGTTCAACCTTTTTATATTAATGTCTCGTAGCTAAGTTATTATTATGCTTATTTAAAACGAAGTAATCATGATGTTGGGCTAATTACTAAAATTGGGTAATTGAGCTTTGTACCATAATTGGTGTTTGGACAAAAGAACGACACTTGTGGAAATTAGACTATGGGCTATTAATGGGCTTTATATTTGTTTAACTAAATGATAGTTTGTTAATGTTAATATAAAGATTTACAATTGGGCGTCCCTATAAATTACCATATACACTCAATCGGACACGATGGGCGGGGTATTTATATGTACGAATAATCGTTCATTTAACCGGACACGGGAATGGATTAATAGCCACTAGAATAATTAAAACAGGGGTGAAATTATGTACAAGGACACTTGGTATAATTGATAACAAAATATTAAAACCTTGGGTTACACTCAGTCGACATCCTGGTGTAATTATTAAACAAAATATTAAAATCTTGTTACAGTTTAAGTCCCCAATTAGTTGGAATATTTAACTTCGGGTATAAGGATAATTTGACGAGGACACTCGCACTTTATATTTATGACTGATGGACTGTTATGGACAAAAACCAGACGGACATATTAAATAATCCAGGACAAAGGACAATTAACCCATGGGCATAAAACTAAAATCAACACGTCAAACATCATGATTACGGAAGTTTAAATAAGCATAATTCTTTTATTTCATATTTAATTTCCTTTATTTTATATTTAATTGCACTTCTAATTATTGCATTTTTATTGTTATTGTATTTAATTGCACTTTTAATTATCGTACTTTTTAATTATCGCAAGTTTATTTTATCGCACTTTTATTATTCGCAATTTCATTATCGTTATTTACTTTATGCTTTAATTTAAGTCTTGTATTTATTTTTAATATTTTACATTTGGTTTTAACTGCGACTAAAGTTTTAAAATCGACAAACCGGTCATTAAACGGTAAAAACCCCCCTTTATAATAATAATATTACTTATATATATATTTGTATTTTTATAAAAGTAAACTAATATAGCGTTGAGCTTTGTTTAAAAAAGATTCCCTGTGGAACGAACCGGACTTACTAAAAACTACACTACTGTACGATTAGGTACACTGCCTATAAGTGTTGTAGCAAGGTTTAAGTATATACATTCTATAAATAAATAAATATCTTGTGTAAAATTGTATCGTATTTAATAGTATTTCGTAACAAAAATAAACACTATTTCGTACCCCTCGCGACACACATCAGATGCATTAGTGAGTCTGGACTTCGACCGTGTCTGCATGTCAAAAGTTTTGCTTATCATTTCGTGTCGAAAATCATCTGCTTATCATCCTTAGGAAATTACCTGCTTATCATTCTTAGTCTAGATACATCTTACTGCAATGATTGCATGAATAGTGTATAGACAAGATTCAATAGACAAGATTCGTATCTTAGCGTATCTGCTAATTCATATCTTAGCACATCTGTTACTATAGACTTTGCCTGACAGATTTCGTAGATTTCTCCGTAACTTATGGGATTTTAGTATTATATATACATATGTAAATTATGTGTTGCAGGGTACTAATCTACATCCTATAATCTATTTCTTATCGAAAAGTTCTTCATCTGATCGTACGATATGAATCCCTCAACCTGTTCGAATTACTCGGATTCCGACAGCTATTCTGATATGGAGTTTCACCTATCAGCATCACCGGAATGAATCAACCAATCATCCATTGCCAATTTATCTGATGGGTTTGTAGTCGACTTAACCGATGGAAACGAGAAGAAGGCGATCCCTTCTACACTCTTGGCGAAGAACCTGAAGCATTCACCGGCGAACCAATCCGACACACTATGTTCGCCCTCATTACCCGAATATATCGCCATGATTATATACTATCTCAAATTCAAAACCTTATTCATCCGCTCGTTTCGACCGACAATCATCCCGGAGTAATATAAGAAGTCAACGAGCTTCGCGCCCGAGTTGTAGCCTTGGAAAATATGGTGCAAAACATACTAGCTTCAGCAATATTACCGACACTAACAGTACCATCAATAACGGCATCGGTACCATCAACAATCCATGCCTCAACATCTCATTCTGTATCTCGAGTACAATCATTGTTCTACGTATCATTCTACATCGATTATCTTCGTTCTTCATGACGATTAAGTAATCTCTAAATGTTTTAGAGATTATGTATTCTAGTTCTAACGATAAACCAAATGAGTTTAATATCATATTAACTCAATGAATCCATGACTACCTCTGAAGAAAATATATATGTATATATGTTTTCATAAAGATTGTAATTAAAAATTCTTTCGTACAAAGTGTTAATTGTGAAAATATTTTAACGGGTAGGTAATACTCGAGGAATATTCAGATTTTACATTAATAAGTTACAATGTACATTCTTTGAAGATGATTCAACAGTCATTTTCTATCCTACTTACATCCAACGATATACAAATCCGTTCACCACAGAATAATCATATTCATCCAATTCCATATTTGGATTTTGATTTACCAGAATCCAACAAGTGGCATAATGAAGAGAACATTTGACAAAATAAAATTTGTTAGAAACAAACAAATTAACTATGACAAATTTTGTTAAGGATCCACGCTAACTGTTCCTAGCTAATTGTTCCTAGCTAACTGATTACATTTTATTTATCTCAATTTAATTATCGCAATTTACATTCTCGCAATTTTATTTATCGTCATTTAATTTCTGTTATTTACTTTACGCACTTTATTTATCGTCATTTAATTTCTGTTATTTATTTTTCGCACTTTAAATATCGGGACACGTATACAAGGTTTTGATATATCATATCGACGCATCTATATATATTATTTGTAATAACCATAGACACTCTATATGCAGTAATGGTGGAGATAGCTATACAGGGTTGAGGTTGATTCTACAATAATATATATAGTTTGAGTTGTGATCGAGTCTGAGACATGTACACGGGTCACGATACGTATTAATTAATTCAAATATTATAAATTAAACTATATATGAATTATTAGACTGTTAACTGTGGACTATCGACTGTGGACTATCAAGATTGGACAATTAAAAATGAATTAAAATATTGATTATAACATATAAAACTAAACAACTCTTCAAGTTTGCCACTTGATTTCATCTTAAACCTCAATTGTATCTTGACGATTACAATCTGTGTACAAACCTTTCATGATTTTTGAAAACACTTCAATCGAGAGGATTAACCAACCACACGTCATCTACGGAAGAAAAGATTTATGCATATAGTTATGCACCTGAAAAACTCTCGAAACCTGAGCAAACGTTTAACACATATTTGTGCTAGCTGTAGTGACCCGAACTTTTCCATGTTTATATATATTAATTGAGATTGATATTTACATGATTAAATGTTTCCAACATGTTAAGCAATCAAACTTGTTAAGACTTGATTAATTGAAATATGTTTCATATAGACAATTGACCACCCAAGTTGATCGGTGATTCACGAACGTTAAAACTTGTAAAAACAATATGATGACATATATATGGATATATATATATAGTTAACATGATACTATGATAAGAAAACATATCATAAAGTATATTAACAATGAACTACATATGTAAAAACAAGACTACTAACTTAATGATTTTTAAACGAGACATATATGTAACGATTATCGTTGTAAAGACATTTAATGTATATATATCATATTAAGAGATATTCATACATGATAATATCATGATAATATAATAATTTAAAATCTCATTTGATATTATAAACATTGAGTTAACAACATTTAACAAGATCGTTAACCTAAAGGTTTCAAAACAACACTTACATGTAACGACTAACGATGACTTAACGACTCAGTTAAAATGTATATACATGTAGTGTTTTAATATGTATTTATACACTTTTGAAAGACTTCAATACACTTATCAAAATACTTCTACTTAACAAAAATGCTTACAATTACATCCTCGTTCAGTTTCATCAACAATTCTACTCGTATGCACCCGTATTCGTACTCGTACAATACACAGCTTTTAGATGTATGTACTATTGGTATATACACTCCAATGATCAGCTCTTAGCAGCCCATGTGAGTCACCTAACACATGTGGGAACCATCATTTGGCAACTAGCATGAAATATCTCATAAAATTACAAAAATATGAGTAATCATTCATGACTTATTTACATGAAAACAAAATTACATATCCTTTATATCTAATCCATACACCAACGACCAAAAACACCTACAAACACTTTCATTCTTCAATTTTCTTCATCTAATTGATCTCTCTCAAGTTCTATCTTCAAGTTCTAAGTGTTCTTCATAAATTCCAAAAGTTCTAGTTTCATAAAATCAAGAATACTTTCAAGTTTGCTAGCTCACTTCCAATCTTGTAAGGTGATCATCCAACCTCAAGAAATCTTTGTTTCTTACAGTAGGTTATCATTCTAATACAAGGTAATAATCATATTCAAACTTTGGTTCAATTTCTATAACTATAACATTCTTATTTCAAGTGATGATCTTACTTGAACTTGTTTACGTGTCATGATTCTGCTTCAAGAACTTCGAGCCATCCAAGGATCCATTGAAGCTAGATCCATTTTTCTCTTTTCCAGTAGGTTTATCCAAGGAAATTAAGGTAGTAATGATGTTCATAACATCATTCGATTCATACATATAAAGCTATCTTATTCGAAGGTTTAAACTTGTAATCACTAGAACATAGTTTAGTTAATTCTAAACTTGTTCGCAAACAAAAGTTAATCCTTCTAACTTGAATTTTAAAATCAACTAAACACATGTTCTATATCTATATGATATGCTAACTTAATGATTTAAAACCTGGAAACACGAAAAACACCGTAAAACCGGATTTACGCCGTCGTAGTAACACCGCGGGCTGTTTTGGGTTAGTTAATTAAAAACTATGATAAACTTTGATTTAAAAGTTGTTATTCTGAGAAAATGATTTTTATTATGAACATGAAACTATATCCAAAAATTATGGTTAAACTCAAAGTGGAAGTATGTTTTCTAAAATGGTCATCTAGACGTCGTTCTTTCGACTGAAATGACTACCTTTACAAAAACGACTTGTAACTTATTTTTCCGACTATAAACCTATACTTTTTCTGTTTAGATTCATAAAATAGAGTTCAATATGAAATCATAGCAATTTGATTCACTCAAAACGGATTTAAAATGAAGAAGTTATGGGTAAAACAAGATTGGATAATTTTTCTCATTTTAGCTACGTGAAAATTGGTAACAAATCTATTCCAACCATAACTTAATCAACTTGTATTGTATATTATGTAATCTTGAGATACCATAGACACGTATACAATGTTTCGACCTATCATGTCGACACATCTATATATATTTCGGAACAACCATAGACACTCTATATGTGAATGTTGGAGTTAGCTATACAGGGTTGAGGTTGATTCCAAAATATATTTAGTTTGAGTTGTGATCAATACTGAGATACGTATACACTGGGTCGTGGATTGATTCAAGATAATATTTATCGATTTATTTCTGTACATCTAACTGTGGACAACTAGTTGTAGGTTACTAACGAGGACAGCTGACTTAATAAACTTAAAACATCAAAATATATTAAAAGTATTGTAAATATATTTTGAACATACTTTGATATATATGTATATATTGTTATAGGTTCGTGAATCAACCAGTGGCCAAGTCTTACTTCCCGACGAAGTAAAAATCTGTGAAAGTGAGTTATAGTCCCACTTTTAAAATCTAATATTTTTGGGATGAGAATACATGCAGGTTTTATAAATAATTTACAAAATAGACACAAGTACGTGAAACTACATTCTATGGTTGAATTATCGAAATCGAATATGCCCCTTTTTATTAAGTCTGGTAATCTAAGAATTAGGGAACAGACACCCTAATTGACGCGAATCCTAAAGATAGATCTATTGGGCTTAACAAACCCCATCCAAAGTACCGGATGCTTTAGTACTTCGAAATTTATATCATATCCGAAGGGTGTCCCGGAATGATGGGGATATTCTTATATATGCATCTTTTTAATGTCGGTTACCAGGTGTTCACCATATGAATGATTTTTATCTCTATGTATGGGATGTGTATTGAAATATGAAATCTTGTGGTCTATTATTATGATTTGATATATATAGGTTAAACCTATAACTCACCAACATTTTTGTTGACGTTTTAAGCATGTTTATTCTCAGGTGATTATTAAGAGCTTCCGCTGTCGCATACTTAAATAAGGACAAGATTTGGAGTCCATGTTTGTATGATATTGTGTAAAAACTGCATTCAAGAAACTTATTTTGTTGTAACATATTTGTATTGTAAACCATTATGTAATGGTCGTGTGTAAACAGGATATTTTAGATTATCATTATTTGATAATCTACGTAAAGCTTTTTAAACCTTTATTGATGAAATAAAGGTTATGGTTTGTTTTAAAATGAATGCAGTCTTTGAAAAACGTCTCATATAGAGCTCAAAACCTCGCAACGAAATCAATTAATATGGAACGTTTTTAATCAATAAGAACGGGACATTTCAGTTGGTATCCGAGCGTTGGTCTTAGAGAACCAGAAAATTTGCATTAGTGTGTCTTATCGAGTTTGTTAGGATGCATTAGTGAGTCTGGACTTCGACCGTGTTTTCTTTAAAAATGATTGCTTAACATTTTTGTTGGAAACTATATATTTTTAACATATGAATATTATGTGATATATTAATCTCTTAACGTGTTTGATATTATGTGATAGATGTCTACCTCTAGAACAAGTCCCATTGACTCACCTAATAATAATGAAGAGTCAAATGTAAATTGGAATGATTTGTGGACTGATTCACAAGTTCCCGAAGAGGAACCGGAAGAAGAGTCGGAACCGGAAGAAGAATCGGAACCGGAAGAAGAATCGGAACCGGATGAAGAAATAGAACCGGTGGGGGAAATAATAAAACGGTTAAGTAAAAGAAAATCCTCAACCAACCGACCAAAGTTAATTATGGTCAATGGTGTTTCCGCCAAGGAAGCAAAATATTGGGAGGATTACCAATTCTCCGATGAATCGGATTCCGACGAGAATTCCGATGATGTTATAGAAATTACCCCAACTGAATTTAAAAAGGCAAAAGAAAATAATAAGGGAAAGGGCATAAAAATAGAGAAATCTAATTCCAACCCCGATGAACTTTATATGTATCGTCAACCCCCGAAGTCCTTAAGTTGTAACAATGACCCGGGAACCTCTAAACCACCAGGTTTTTCTAAACCAATGTGGACAACGACGGCTCGTATTAGGGGAACATCATATATCCCTAGAAACTTGGCAAAACGAACCAAAACCGAAGAAGAAGAAACGAGCGAGTCGGAATAAGATAGTTGTATTCGTGTGGTGTAATATATGTAATATAGTGTTCTTATGCTTTATGATATATGTAAAAATTGCTTGTATTAATAAGTATTTTTTTATGAAACTAACTCTTGTCTATTTTACAGTTTAAAAACACAAAATGGATAGACAACCCAATATTTTAAGAGACCTACCCGGAGACATGATTGATGAAATCTTGTCTAGAGTCGGCCAGAATTCTTCGGCACAACTATTTAAGGCGAGATCAGTTTGTAAGACATTCGAAGAACGTTCCAAGAATGTCTTGGTTTATAAGAGACTTTCGTTTGAAAGATGGGGGATATCACATTGGGAAACCCATAAGTTACGATGTGTTTACTTTGACGCATATATTGCGGGGAACCCAAATGCTATTTTACGCAACGGGTTAAGAAATTATTTTGACTCAATATATCCGAATATTGGACTTCGTGATTTAGAAAAAGCGGCTAACATGCAACATAAAGAAGCATGTTATGCTTACGGATTAGTAATGTTCGCTTCTCACCAAAGTGAGAACAAGAACATCGAGCTACAACTATTAAACAAAACGTTTCCACAAGTGACGGAGTCGGTAATTGGGGTAAGAAATGAGGTTTTTAGATTATTACGGGACTGTTGGACATTACGTAACCCTCGTCCCTTTGACGACGTTACAACACGCTGTCTTATCAACGACCATAACGGTTATGTTGCACAAGACCAAGGATGGGAAGTAGTCCTAGTAAAACCAGAATGCATGACTTGTTTCTGGACGTATGAATTACGTGTCTTTATTGCCTTTGCTGAACGACTTGTGTACTAGCTAGAATTATCTTCACAACTATCTTGTATCAAAGTTATTGTGTGCTATATTTCATGCTTTATGTAAAATAAGCGGTATTGTAAGTTTGTAAAATATTGTATAAAAGTTTGAACGCGAAATATTATTATAATCAGTTTTTCATATAGAATTGTAGTAGTTGAATTGTATATTAGCTACTAAGTATGAACTTAACGGGTAGGTACTACCCGAATTTAAACTTATAAAACGCTAATATGAAGAAAAAGCTTTTATAAATGAGTTCATATTATGCTACGAAATACTATTAACTACTCTTAATATTCTGTATGATTAACTTGTTCCATTTAACTATTTTGAAGGAAATGGCACCGACTACTCGACACACCGTGAATATGAATGAAGAGGAATTCCGTACTTTTCTAGCTTCAAACATCGCCGCAGTACAGGCTGCGCTACATACCAACAATAACCTTGGATCTAGCAGTACAGGAAATCGTGTAGGATGCACCTACAAAGAATTCACTGCCTGCAAACCTTTGGAATTTGATGGAACCGAAGGACCGATCGGATTGAAACGGTGGACCGAGAAGGTTGAATCGGTGTTTGCCATAAGTAAGTGTACTGAAGAGGACAAAGTGAAGTACGCTACGCATACCTTCACAGGTTCTGCGTTAACATGGTGGAATACCTATCTAGAGCAAGTGGGACAAGACGATGCGTACGCACTACCGTGGTCAGCATTCAAGCACTTGATGAACGAGAAGTACCGTCCCAGAACCGAGGTCAATAAGCTCAAGACAGAACTTAGAGGGTTACGAACCCAAGGATTTGATATTACCACGTACGAAAGACGATTCACAGAATTGTGCCTATTGTGTCCGGGAGCATTCGAAGATGAGGAAGAGAAGATCGACGCGTTTGTGAAAGGATTACCGGAAAGAATCCAAGAAGATATAAGTTCACACGAGCCCGCCTCCATACAACAGGCATGTAGAATGGCTCACAAACTAGTGAACCAGATTGAAGAAAGAATTAAAGAACAGACTGCTGAAGAGGCCAATGTGAAGCAAGTCAAAAGAAAGTGGGAGGAAAACGGTGATAAGAATCACCAATACAACAACAACAGTAATTACAACAATAATCGCAACAATTATCCCAACAATCGCAACATCAATCGCAACTACAACAAAAGGCCCAACAACAACAACAACAACAACAACAACAGCAACTACAACAATCATCCCAACAACAATAATAACCGCAACAACCACAACAATCAGAAGCAGCTATGGCAAAGGTGTGAAAAGAATCACTCAGGGTTCTGCACCAAATTTTGCAACAAGTGTAAAAGAAATGGTCATAGCGCGGCGAAGTGTGAGGTCTACGGACCAGGGGCTAATAGAACGAAAGGAACAAATGGTGTCGGAACGAGTAATGGCGGAGCAAGTAGTGTCGGAGCAAGTTATGCCAATGTAGTTTGTTATAAATGTGGAAAACCAGGCCACATTATTAGAAATTGCCCGAACCAGGAGAACACGAATGGACAAGGCCGTGGAAGAGTTTTCAATATTAATGCGATAGAGGCACAGGAAGACCCGGAGCTTGTTACGGGTACGTTTCTTATTGACAATAAATCTGCTTACGTTTTATTTGATTCGGGTGCGGATAGAAGCTATATGAGTAGAGATTTTTGTGCTAAATTAAGTTGTCCATTGACGCCTTTGGATAGTAAATTTTTACTCGAATTAGCAAATGGTAAATTAATTTCAGCAGATAATATATGTCGGAATCGAGAAATTAAACTGGTTAGCGAAACATTTAAGATTGATTTGATACCAGTAGAGTTAGGGAGTTTTGATGTGATAATCGGTATGGACTGGTTGAAAGAAGTGAAAGCAGAGATCGTTTGTTACAAAAATGCAATTCGCATTATACGAGAAAAAGGAAAACCCTTAATGGTGTACGGAGAAAAGGGCAACACGAAGCTACATCTTATTAGTAATTTGAAGGCACAAAAACTAATAAGAAAAGGTTGCTATGCTGTTCTAGCACACGTCGAGAAAGTACAAACTGAAGAAAAGAGCATCAATGATGTTCCCATCGCAAAAGAATTTCCCGATGTATTTCCGAAAGAATTACCGGGATTACCCCCACATCGATCCGTTGAATTTCAAATAGATCTTGTACCAGGAGCTGCACCAATAGCTCGTGCTCCTTACAGACTCGCACCCAGCGAGATGAAAGAACTACAAAGCCAATTACAAGAACTTTTAGAGCGTGGTTTCATTCGACCAAGCACATCACCATGGGGAGCTCCTGTTTTGTTTGTCAAGAAGAAAGATGGTACATTCAGGTTGTGTATCGACTACCGAGAGTTGAACAAACTTACCATCAAGAACCGCTACCCACTACCGAGAATCGATGACTTATTTGATCAACTACAAGGCTCGTCTGTTTATTCAAAGATTGACTTACGTTCCGGGTATCATCAAATGCGGGTGAAAGAAGATGATATTCCAAAGACTGCTTTCAGAACACGTTACGGTCATTACGAGTTTATGGTCATGCCGTTTGGTTTAACTAATGCACCAGCTGTGTTCATGGACCTTATGAACCGAGTGTGTGGACCATACCTTGACAAGTTTGTCATTGTTTTCATTGATGACATACTTATTTACTCAAAGAATGACCAAGAACACGGTGAACATTTGAGAAAGGTGTTAGAAGTATTGAGGAAGGAAGAATTGTACGCTAAGTTTTCAAAGTGTGCATTTTGGTTGGAAGAAGTTCAATTCCTCGGTCACATAGTGAACAAAGAAGGTATTAAGGTGGATCCGGCAAAGATAGAAACTGTTGAAAAGTGGGAAACCCCGAAAACTCCGAAACACATACGCCAGTTTTTAGGACTAGCTGGTTACTACAGAAGGTTCATCCAAGACTTTTCCAGAATAGCAAAACCCTTGACTGCATTAACGCATAAAGGGAAGAAATTTGAATGGAATGATGAACAAGAGAAAGCGTTTCAGTTATTGAAGAAAAAGCTAACTACGGCACCTATATTGTCATTGGCTGAAGGGAATGATGATTTTGTGATTTATTGTGATGCATCAAAGCAAGGTCTCGGTTGTGTATTAATGCAACGAACGAAGGTGATTGCTTATGCGTCTAGACAATTGAAGATTCACGAACAAAATTATACGACGCATGATTTGGAATTAGGCGCGGTTGTTTTTGCATTAAAGACTTGGAGGCACTACTTATATGGGGTCAAAAGTATTATATATACCGACCACAAAAGTCTTCAACACATATTTAATCAGAAACAACTGAATATGAGGCAGCGTAGGTGGATTGAATTATTGAATGATTACGACTTTGAGATTCGTTACCACCCGGGGAAGGCAAATGTGGTAGCCGATGCCTTGAGCAGGAAGGACAGAGAACCCATTCGAGTAAAATCTATGAATATAATGATTCATAATAACATTACTACTCAAATAAAGGAGGCGCAACAAGGAGTTTTAAAAGAGGGAAATTTAAAGGATGAAATACCCAAAGGATCGGAGAAGCATCTTAATATTCGGGAAGACGGAACCCGGTATAGGGCTGAAAGGATTTGGGTACCAAAATTTGGAGATATGAGAGAAATGGTACTTAGAGAAGCTCATAAAACCAGATACTCAATACATCCTGGAACGGGGAAGATGTACAAGGATCTCAAGAAACATTTTTGGTGGCCGGGTATGAAAGCCGATGTTGCTAAATACGTAGGAGAATGTTTGACGTGTTCTAAGGTCAAAGCTGAGCATCAGAAACCATCAGGTCTACTTCAACAACCCGAAATCCCGGAATGGAAATGGGAAAACATTACCATGGATTTCATCACTAAATTGCCAAGGACTGCAAGTGGTTTTGATACTATTTGGGTAATAGTTGATCGTCTCACCAAATCAGCACACTTCCTACCAATAAGAGAAGATGACAAGATGGAGAAGTTAGCACGACTGTATTTGAAGGAAGTCGTCTCCAGACATGGAATACCAATCTCTATTATCTCCGATAGGGATGGCAGATTTATTTCAAGATTCTGGCAGACATTACAGCAAGCATTAGGAACTCGTCTAGACATGAGTACTGCCTATCATCCACAAACTGATGGGCAGAGCGAAAGGACGATACAAACGCTTGAAGACATGCTACGAGCATGTGTTATTGATTTCGGAAACAGTTGGGATCGACATCTACCGTTAGCAGAATTTTCCTACAACAACAGCTACCATTCAAGCATTGAGATGGCGCCGTTTGAAGCACTTTATGGTAGAAAGTGCAGGTCTCCGATTTGTTGGAGTGAAGTGGGGGATAGACAGATTACGGGTCCGGAGATTATACAAGAAACTACCGAGAAGATCATCCAAATTCAACAACGGTTGAAAACCGCCCAAAGTCGACAAAAGAGCTACGCTGACATTAAAAGAAAAGATATAGAATTTGAAATTGGAGAGATGGTCATGCTTAAAGTTTCACCTTGGAAAGGCGTTGTTCGATTTGGTAAACGAGGGAAATTAAATCCAAGGTATATTGGACCATTCAAGATTATTGATCGTGTCGGACCAGTAGCTTACCGACTTGAGTTACCTCAACAACTCGCGGCTGTACATAACACTTTCCATGTCTCAAATTTGAAGAAATGTTTTGCTAAAGAAGATCTCACTATTCCGTTAGATGAAATCCAAATCAACGAAAAACTTCAATTCATCGAAGAACCCGTCGAAATAATGGATCGTGAGGTTAAAAGACTTAAGCAAAACAAGATACCAATTGTTAAGGTTCGATGGAATGCTCGTAGAGGACCCGAGTTCACCTGGGAGCGTGAAGATCAGATGAAGAAGAAATACCCGCATCTATTTCCAGAAGATTCGTCAACACCTTCAACAGCTTAAAATTTCGAGACGAAATTTATTTAACGGGTAGGTACTGTAGTGACCCGAACTTTTCCATGTTTATATATATTAATTGAGATTGATATTTACATGATTAAATGTTTCCAACATGTTAAGCAATCAAACTTGTTAAGACTTGATTAATTGAAATATGTTTCATATAGACAATTGACCACCCAAGTTGATCGGTGATTCACGAACGTTAAAACTTGTAAAAACAATATGATGACATATATATGGATATATATATATAGTTAACATGATACTATGATAAGAAAACATATCATAAAGTATATTAACAATGAACTACATATGTAAAAACAAGACTACTAACTTAATGATTTTTAAACGAGACATATATGTAACGATTATCGTTGTAAAGACATTTAATGTATATATATCATATTAAGAGATATTCATACATGATAATATCATGATAATATAATAATTTAAAATCTCATTTGATATTATAAACATTGAGTTAACAACATTTAACAAGATCGTTAACCTAAAGGTTTCAAAACAACACTTACATGTAACGACTAACGATGACTTAACGACTCAGTTAAAATGTATATACATGTAGTGTTTTAATATGTATTTATACACTTTTGAAAGACTTCAATACACTTATCAAAATACTTCTACTTAACAAAAATGCTTACAATTACATCCTCGTTCAGTTTCATCAACAATTCTACTCGTATGCACCCGTATTCGTACTCGTACAATACACAGCTTTTAGATGTATGTACTATTGGTATATACACTCCAATGATCAGCTCTTAGCAGCCCATGTGAGTCACCTAACACATGTGGGAACCATCATTTGGCAACTAGCATGAAATATCTCATAAAATTACAAAAATATGAGTAATCATTCATGACTTATTTACATGAAAACAAAATTACATATCCTTTATATCTAATCCATACACCAACGACCAAAAACACCTACAAACACTTTCATTCTTCAATTTTCTTCATCTAATTGATCTCTCTCAAGTTCTATCTTCAAGTTCTAAGTGTTCTTCATAAATTCCAAAAGTTCTAGTTTCATAAAATCAAGAATACTTTCAAGTTTGCTAGCTCACTTCCAATCTTGTAAGGTGATCATCCAACCTCAAGAAATCTTTGTTTCTTACAGTAGGTTATCATTCTAATACAAGGTAATAATCATATTCAAACTTTGGTTCAATTTCTATAACTATAACAATCTTATTTCAAGTGATGATCTTACTTGAACTTGTTTTCGTGTCATGATTCTGCTTCAAGAACTTCGAGCCATCCAAGGATCCATTGAAGCTAGATCCATTTTTCTCTTTTCCAGTAGGTTTATCCAAGGAAATTAAGGTAGTAATGATGTTCATAACATCATTCGATTCATACATATAAAGCTATCTTATTCGAAGGTTTAAACTTGTAATCACTAGAACATAGTTTAGTTAATTCTAAACTTGTTCGCAAACAAAAGTTAATCCTTCTAACTTGACTTTTAAAATCAACTAAACACATGTTCTATATCTATATGATATGCTAACTTAATGATTTAAAACCTGGAAACACGAAAAACACCGTAAAACCGGATTTACGCCGTCGTAGTAACACCGCGGGCTGTTTTGGGTTAGTTAATTAAAAACTATGATAAACTTTGATTTAAAAGTTGTTATTCTGAGAAAATGATTTTTATTATGAACATGAAACTATATCCAAAAATTATGGTTAAACTCAAAGTGGAAGTATGTTTTCTAAAATGGTCATCTAGACGTCGTTCTTTCGACTGAAATGACTACCTTTACAAAAACGACTTGTAACTTATTTTTCCGACTATAAACCTATACTTTTTCTGTTTAGATTCATAAAATAGAGTTCAATATGAAATCATAGCAATTTGATTCACTCAAAACGGATTTAAAATGAAGAAGTTATGGGTAAAACAAGATTGGATAATTTTTCTCATTTTAGCTACGTGAAAATTGGTAACAAATCTATTCCAACCATAACTTAATCAACTTGTATTGTATATTATGTAATCTTGAGATACCATAGACACGTATACAATGTTTCGACCTATCATGTCGACACATCTATATATATTTCGGAACAACCATAGACACTCTATATGTGAATGTTGGAGTTAGCTATACAGGGTTGAGGTTGATTCCAAAATATATTTAGTTTGAGTTGTGATCAATACTGAGATACGTATACACTGGGTCGTGGATTGATTCAAGATAATATTTATCGATTTATTTCTTTACATCTAACTGTGGACAACTAGTTGTAGGTTACTAACGAGGACAGCTGACTTAATAAACTTAAAACATCAAAATATATTAAAAGTATTGTAAATATATTTTGAACATACTTTGATATATATGTATATATTGTTATAGGTTCGTGAATCAACCAGTGGCCAAGTCTTACTTCCCGACGAAGTAAAAATCTGTGAAAGTGAGTTATAGTCCCACTTTTAAAATCTAATATTTTTGGGATGAGAATACATGCAGGTTTTATAAATGATTTTCAAAATAGACACAAGTACGTGAAACTACATTCTATGGTTGAATTATCGAAATCGAATATGCCCCTTTTTATTAAGTCTGGTAATCTAAGAATTAGGGAACAGACACCCTAATTGACGCGAATCCTAAAGATAGATCTATTGGGCTTAACAAACCCCATCCAAAGTACCGGATGCTTTAGTACTTCGAAATTTATATCATATCCGAAGGGTGTCCCGGAATGATGGGGATATTCTTATATATGCATCTTTTTAATGTCGGTTACCAGGTGTTCACCATATGAATGATTTTTATCTCTATGTATGGGATGTGTATTGAAATATGAAATCTTGTGGTCTATTATTATGATTTGATATATATAGGTTAAACCTATAACTCACCAACATTTTTGTTGACGTTTTAAGCATGTTTATTCTCAGGTGATTATTAAGAGCTTCCGCTGTCGCATACTTAAATAAGGACAAGATTTGGAGTCCATGTTTGTATGATATTGTGTAAAAACTGCATTCAAGAAACTTATTTTGTTGTAACATATTTGTATTGTAAACCATTATGTAATGGTCGTGTGTAAACAGGATATTTTAGATTATCATTATTTGATAATCTACGTAAAGCTTTTTAAACCTTTATTGATGAAATAAAGGTTATGGTTTGTTTTAAAATGAATGAAGTCTTTGAAAAACGTCTCATATAGAGCTCAAAACCTCGCAACGAAATCAATTAATATGGAACGTTTTTAATCAATAAGAACGGGACATTTCACTAGCTCCTTTGGCATTGTCATTATTGAAAATAACTTTGCAATCCCTTTTCAAAATAGCAAATTTTGTCACAGCTCCAGCAGGACAACTTCGACTTTTCAGTCGGACTAGCCTTATTATAACCTTGATATATAAGTTTCCCTTCATCATCATTACCGTGAAACCTTTTATATTCCACCATATTAGCAGTAAATTTACCAGCAACCTCATTACTCATTGGCTTAAGTCTCTTCGAAAAACCATTATATTTGTTAATTAAAACACTATCATATACACACCCGCATCTTGTAACGAGAACTGTCATACCAAAAACCAGGAATCAGCAATCAGTATTTTGAATTTCGCAGCGTTTCTACATCAACAGTTATATGTATAACCTTTATCTTTTAGAATTATGACCTTTCATTCTGAAATTTTGAAAAGCACTCAGCCTACGAATCAATACATTGAATCTTGAAAAAGCTGAATGAAGCAGCAGAAACTGTAGACAACCGTAAACAACCTTAATCGTCGAAAGTTTAATGTTAAAGAATAGTATGTTGAAAAAGCTCAGAAAAAAATTAGAACTGGAAAACGGATTGAGCTGACCACGAAGGAGGCCAAGGACAAATACAAGGACCATACTCTATATTCAAAGAATCCAGGTAATTCTGTATCCGTTGAAATCTTTAGAAATTATCTTGCTCCGATGTCATGTTAAAATCTTGCGGAAAATTTTTCTTCATCAACCTTCGAACTTAGAAATTCCAAAATATCATCATCAATATCTTCGATATTTCTGAGGATATTTTCATAAATATTCTCGTCCGAAATTATATACCTCTTCGTGCTTCCTGTGTTACATCATAAAAGAATCTATTTTAGTTTCTAAAATGTGAAACCTTCGAGTTTGAAGTATGAATGTTTTTAAAGTAGTGTTGGGAACTGAAGCATGAGTTAGTATAATATAATAACACTTGATCAACGTGATTATATAACAGTAAGTCATGCTGAGTTTCTAATGGAACGTGATGATTCACAGACTATAACGTCATCATGTGCCATTTACACGACTCTTATATTCTACCTAATCTCCAAACATATCGAGAACATAGCTTCCTGATAGTTCTATCTTTTCTGGATATTCTGGTAATTTGACAAATCAAATCGTGCTAATACGTTCCTCTCTGCTTAGAATATTATAGTCATTCGAAACTCTATACCTACGAATTCTGGACCGTTACTCGCTTTACTAGAGGTCGGGAAGATAATAAAAAGGAAAAGAGCTCCAAAATATAAGAGAAAATATAAAACCCAATAACAACACGGAAGTTATAAACCGTAGATATTAATATGAATAGCAACATAAAGACACGGTATAATTAAGAATAGTATCACCCCAAGGCAATAGTAGAAGTAAACAAATTTTTATGGTGGAAGATTGAAAAGAAGGATGACAGGAATGATAATTAGAAAAATATCAAAGATTAGAACTGGATTAAGCATTTTCACAATCTTTTGGAAGTATGAACGAAGAAAGAAAATATAGGAATGGTGAGAATAATAGAACGAAAGAATTTAATTTATAATGGAAATACCAGACCGAGTAAATCGAGGCAGATGATCGCATATAATTATAGAAATCCTAGTTTTCCTAAATCTCGAAGAATCAGATCTTATAGATTTTCAAGATTTTCTTTTGAATCCCTTGAATTCCGGAATTCAGTCATGACTATGTCACCGGTTAAGTTGAATCTTCATTTACTCAATTCACTCTTTTGCGATAGCTTCATTCGTATTCTTAGAATAATCGAATTATTTTATCATCATTATTCCATGATGATAAACCTCTAATTATCAACTCATATTGGTCATGAAAACATTTTTATTGTTAGCCATGACCACCTCACTCAAATTTCGGGACGAAATTTCTTTAACAAGTAGGTACTGTGACGACCCGGAAATTTCCGACCAAATTTAAACTTAATCTTTATATAATTCCGACACGATAAGCAAAGTCTGTAATGTTGAGTCTCGAATTTTTTTTATAAAAAAAACTATGTTTATATATTCAGTTGACCTTCGACTGCTCCCGACGATTCACGAACAATTAATTGTAAATAGAGATGTGTGTATATACTTATATATAAATAATAATAAGAATTATAATTTGAAATATTATATTATGTGTTGTTGATATTAAAATTAGTTAGGTAAAATAAATAAATAAAAAGGATATTATAACAATTATTATTTAAAATATATCTATGAATATAAATAAAGTAAATTATATATACATTTTTTTAGATTTCGAATTTATTTAGAAAACAATAGTAACATCAAGTTATCATTCGAACGATGTTACACGAGTTAGAAGGAACTTCTGTGTTTTTAAAATAAACGGTGATCCGAAAATGAGTTCTATAAATTTTAGGCTTATTAAAAATGTATTTAGGAACTATTGGTTAAGTTTTAACACTTTTTATATTTTACCCATAAATGAGAGGGACGGTTGAGGTAAATTTTATTTAATAAATTAATGATCGAATTTTTTTACCATAATGACCAAAATAAATAAATATAGTTAATTTAAAAATATGGGATTTTTCCGAAGTACTTTTATTCGCCACTGATTATCAACGAGGCACAATTTTAGCACTCCGTAAATTGGATATCGATTGAAACAAGACAAATGTTAGGCTTCTAATCATATATTAATAATTTAAGTAGTTACACGTTTATTTACTTTATGATATTTTTCTATCAACCTGGCTATTATGAGATTATGAAGATTAGATGCATAACAACCAAGCCCCGCTTGCAATTATTCGTGTTTGTTCCTGATCACAACTAATCAAACTCACACTTAGTATTTTTGATTGAAATCTTCGTATAAGTATTATACATATATTCATATTTATAAATGCATATGATAATATCACACACCTACTACTCTCCTCTTTGTCTCTGTGAACCAAAACTATCACAACACCCATTTCTTTTCATGTTTCTTCATCGTTGAATCACCGAATTACCGTCAAGAAACCACAAACCATACACCACCATGAAAACCGCAACCCAAATCACTTTCCATCACCTTGTCTTTCCTTATTCTTCACTACGGCTACATCCATCACCATTTTTCTTTTTGATTCATAAGTGAACAACCCAAACAACCCTTGTGTTCGAAAACAACTTATATTTGATCACCACCTACGGTCCCCTCTTCCACCATTCGAAACCCACCATCGAACCAAATAACACCCACTTACATGACCAACACCTTGAGAAATTACCATCACCTTTGTTTTCTCCCCAACTATTCGGGTCACGATCATCACTATCACTTGCTATTTGATAAACAACCGCGAACCATTAAACCCACAAGCCAAAGCCACGTAACTGTTTGCTACTGCTGCTAGTAAGAATTTTGCTCAAACTACCGTATTCTACATCTTGTTTAGACTAATGCTGCTCGCTATTTTTTTTTCCTGTGTCTGCTCGAAATAACAGCCCAAATCAGCAGCTTTAGTTTTTGCCTCTTCCGTTCCTACATCTGTTTCCTAGTCCCATTTTAACGATAAATAAAGATGATGGAAGAGGTGATTATGGGAATGTGGGATGAACTACTTAAAGTAACGAAAACAGCTTGTAATGTATTTACAATTTAAAAGTTTTGCAAGTTGGACAAACCTATTCTTGATGTGGCCGACAAAATGGAATGGCACTTATTATTATTTATTTTTTTTCTTCGATATCTCATGTTCTACCAAATCCTAACCATTTAAATATTAGAAGATTGAAAGGAATGGGAGTTTGGTTACCGCTAATACCATGGGTCGATTTTATTTATTTTATTAGCGAACTTTAAATTATTTTTTTTACTTGATTATTGTAGTACTTGGGCCATGAAGAGAGTTGATAATGGTGATGGTTCGATATTAAGAAATAGATAATGATACGTTAATAATGAAGTAATGCAGGTTGATACATGACATGATAAAGGATTATGATATTTAAAGATAATGGATTTAGGATATGATAATAATGATAGTTTATGATGAGATGGTGGATGATAAATCACGTGATTAGATTAAGGAACAATGAGGAGGATTATGATCAACGATATTTGATATTGATGATGATACGAATCATATGATGATGATTTGATTAGGAAAAAGAGAAAGATAAATATGAGATATATATTTTAGATGGTACTCTAAATCAGATAAAATGAAACGGATGAATGGTTTAAAGATATTATCGGTTTAGCGGGAGGTCGCGGGTTCGAGTTCGGGCATAGGCTTTTTTGTTAAGATCTATTCTTTTGAGGTAGCATTCTTATCCTTATTACTATTAATATTATTATTATTATTATTATTATTATTATTATTATTATTATTATTATTATTATTATTATTATTATTATTATTATTATTATTATTATTATTATATTATGGTTGTTATTATTTTAGATTACTTTTTATTATTACTATAATTGTAGATACAAATATTATTATAGAAACGATTAAGTTACAAATTAAATAAAATTATTAATATTATTATTACTATCACCATTATAATAACAAACAAATATTTTTATATATAAATAACTACATTTAATACATGTAACAAAACTATTTTAACATTTTTATTAATTGTTTATCTAAAGTATATAAAATAGATATAATTAAATTATTAATGAAATCTTTAAACTATTAAATATAACAATTAAATCACTAATAATACATAAACTTGTTCAATTACGATTATACATGTTAATATATATACATAAATGATATAGGTTCGTGAATCCGAGGTCAACCCTGCATTGTTCAGTTGTTTGATGTCGTCATATATATTTTTACTAAAAAATACATTAGGTGAGTTTCATTTGCTCCCCTTTTAAATGCTTTTGCAATATATATTTTTGACAGAGAATACATGCGCTGCTTTTATAAATGTTTGACTAAATAGACACAAGTAATCAAAATTACATTCTATGGTTAAATTATCAAAATCGAATATGCCACTTTTTATTAAGTCTTGTAATCTAAGAATTAGGGAACAGACACCCTAATTGACGTGAACTCTAAAGATAGATCTATCGGGCCCAACAAGCCCCATCCAAAGTACCGGATGCTTTAGTACTTCAAAATTTATATCATGTCTGAAGGAGGATCCCGGAATGATGGGGATATTCTTATATGCATATTGTGAATGTCGATTACCAAGTGTTCAATCCATATGAATGATATTTTGTCTCTATGCATGGGACGTATATTTATGAGAACTGAATATGAAAATCTTGTGGACTATTAAAATGATGATAATGGTTATTTATGTTAAACTAATGAACTCACCAACCTTTTGGTTGACACTTTAAAGCATGTTTATTCTCAGGTACGAAAGAAATCTTCCGATGTGCATTTACTCATTTTAAAGATATTACTTGGAGTCCTTCATGACATATTTCAAAAGACGTTACATTCAAGTCATCGAGTTCATTCAAGATTATTATTAAGTCAATTATAATTACATATATTATGAAATGGTATCCATGCCGTCAACTTTCGATGTAATGAAAGATTGTCTTTTCAAAAATGAATGCAATGTTTGTAAAATGTATCATATAGAGGTCAAGTACCTCGCGATGTAATCAACGGTTGTGAATCGTTTATAATCGATATGGACTTCGTCCGGATGGATTAGGACGGGTCGCTTCATCTAGGTTCTTTACATTACTTCATTTATCATTTGAACATATACACTACACACATCAAGTTTGAGTTGAGTTGGTTGATCAAAGTAAAATCGAATTTAGTGATCAATCAAAAAATTGGTAAAAACGTATTAAGTAACTATTCACCACCCCTTCTAGTTACTTACACATTCATAGATAAATGATGGAAGCTATGAACAAATACAATAAAACATTATAAGAACAACTCGCAAAAAGTAAACTTGTTATACCTCAACAGAGCACAAGATAGGATGATTACTAGTATGATCATCAACGAGAAGATTATATCTTCATCCGATGATGTAGACGAATTCTACTTTAAATTAAAACTCTCGGCCGTTCTAGACACCCGTGCTGAAGTCGTTTAATCACCTACACCTGTATCAACCAAGATACCGATTCAGAGAGCCGAATATAAGCATATCACCACTCGTTGCATCATCCTTTGAAACATCTCGAGTACAATTATATCTTCAATTGCTTGAGCCCATGTAATAACTCCGACCATTAATCCCATACGGGGCATGGATGGTAAAACCCTTACACAGTTATACCCGCGCCTCCTAACTGTGTGTCCATGATGAAACATGTACTAATCCCATACGGGGCATGGATGGTAAAACCCCCTCCC
Source organism: Rutidosis leptorrhynchoides (assembly GCF_046630445.1). Lineage (NCBI taxonomy): Eukaryota > Viridiplantae > Streptophyta > Magnoliopsida > Asterales > Asteraceae > Rutidosis > Rutidosis leptorrhynchoides. The sequence goes on from NC_092337.1 coordinate 254,029,049, forward strand.
CTTTTTCCTCGAACGCGATGTGGGAAAGGTGCCATGGGAGGAACTTCATGGTAGGGATGAAATTTTGGGTTACTATGTAGCTAACGGGGGTCGAACTCCTGACTTCCCCCAAAGGAGGTAGGCCGGCCACCAACCGTTGGACCACGCCAAAAGTATAATATATGCTTTTTGTACTTCTAGTGTATTTAACTAACAAAGCATTAGGCACTATAGATTGATGACCGTGAACAGGGTGTCCAGTCTGCAAGTATAATGCTTTTGTAATAGCAATAAAATCAATGGGGAACTCGATCAACTCAAACTCTGATGGATCACTGATCTTGTTAACAAAATATTGCAAACCGAAAAGAAGTCTTCAAACTGATACATGAACCGAAATTGTGGTCATAGTCCAACGGTTCACCCCATGTAATTTGTGTCATGGGATAGGGAGAGTTCATGGTTCGATCCTTAAAGATGACATGATTTTCTTTAAACCAATTGAACACCAATAATGGTGGTATATATTGACTGTATAGGGAGGTTTTCCAGGATTCGTTCACGGACCTCTACCCGGACCACTGCCCGAATTGATGTGTTCCCGGGTACCGCCGATCGGGTTCAGGTTTCCGCCCAAACGTGTGTGTTACGTGTAAATGATGAGGGTCGTTGTAATAAATGATCTACTGATGTCAAAAAAACCGCGTTAAAAAATTTTTATATATGAACCAAATTTTTTTTACTTTCCAGTTTTACCCTCAAATATATATATTTCAACACTAGAAATTGTGTAACACATCATTAAGGGTAGTTTAGTAACTTCTAGTGTACTTATCAAACAAATTGTTGTTATATCGTATATGTATATGTATATGTATATGTATATGCATGTAAATGTATATGTATATATATATATCTTTAAAAGCATACATTATATTATATTATATATTATATAGTATAAGATTAAATTATTATAAATTACAACATTATCAATATCTTTCTAATTAAAACACTGGCTTCCAAAAATTATACCCTAATCTACTAGACAACGACGACGATCCTAATACTTTGAAATTCCAGACCTCATTAATTCTTAATCGCTGGTGAGTATTCTTGATGCTGTTCTTGGATTTATATTTTTGTCATATATCATATATGAATGTTGTAATTTTAACAAAAATCATGTAATAAAGACACTTATCGATGGGAACTATTCATTACTCTGTGAAAGAACATCGAAACTTCATTATTTACTTGCATTATATGGTTTATGTAATCGTTATCTACATCCTTAGTAACTGCAATCGATACTTTGCAATCGAAGTGCAAAAAATAGTTATTTTTGTTCTGTTTGCTTAAAATTGCGATACACTTGAGTGTTTAACGAAAATGCTGTCTTATATACTTTTATAATACATATTCTATTTAACAATGTAATTTATCTGCATGGTATTTTCTAAAATTAGGGTTTTTCATGTTTTTAGTACCAAAGGTTCATGTGTTTAGGTTAAACATAAACTTTAGTATTATAGTAACATTGTATCACATCTATATCATACGGGTTTCACAAAGGTATCTATCCATCAGTTGTTTAGCATTATGTTTTCTGTTGTTCAACAACTGTAATTTTAGTATGTCGCTTTGTATTTTCAGCAATACTAGAATACTTTTATTAGGTAAATGTATAATTGTGAAATATTTATTAGATTTTTACATTTTCTTGTATGTAAATACCTTTAGTTATTATGTTGATCTAATGGTTGAACTTAGTACAAGTACCACTTTTTTCTTCCCAACACTGACATATTAATTTTATTGTTATATGGTGATATTACACATCAGTGAAAAACATGAGAAACTATGGTGGGCCACCGTCATTTTTTCACATCATCAATCCCCAAGACACTGACCAACTGGTAATTATTTTTAATTCACTAATAAATGATATATAGGTAATTACGTATTATATGCATTGCAGATTTCTCCTTTTTGGTAAATGTATAATCGTTAAATATTTTGTACAGATGTTGCCAACAGATTTTATCAATATGATATTTCCTAAATCTTGGTCTTCAAGGAACATATCTGTAACGACCCGCACTTTTTCGATCATACTATATTTATAAGATTAATATTTACATAAATTAAACCTTGCCAACATGATAAGCAATCCAAATTGTCGAGACTTATATTTCCGAAAAGAGTTTTACACAACGTTTGACCGTCTAGTTTGACCGATGATATCACGAACTATACAATATATGATAATTATACGTTTGTGTATATAAATGTATATATACATATTTAACATGATTAATAAATGTTTTAATATCTCATTTTGTATTAATAACAACAAGTTATATGTGTATTTTGAAACTACTAACTTAAGTTTTCAAAACGATAACAATACGTAACGTTATTTGACTTAAATACTTAAGACTATAATGTTTATACATATATTGTATAAGTAATGTATTTAATCACTTTTAAGAACTTAAATACATAAAATCATATAAGTGTATTCACAAAAGATAGCTATATTTGAATCCTCATTCCATTTTTCACAAAATTTCTATACGTATATTTAGAGTATTTGTACTCGTATCATACCTAGCTCCTATACGTATTTACTAATAGTAAATACACATCAAAATCACCACCTAACCAGCCATTATTCATGCCCTTAGAGCTAGGTAATTACTTTTGAATCATTGCAAGACTAATTACAAAAATACAAACTAGAATTTTGTCATGTTATCCTTAAAGATCACATTTTTAGGAGTATATATGTATCATCATTTTTGATTCATTTTTACTTCAATCTCTTAACTAAAAACACACACTCTTTCTTACTCTCTAAACTCCATAACAATCCAGCAAAGTTCCATAAAGATCTAGCTTCAAAAGCCATACTAAAACACCATAAGAAAACCATACAAAAACACTTCAAGAAAACCCTCCAAGAACACCAACTTACTTCCAATCTTTCATACACTTCTATCACCCTTTTGATTCTAGCTTCTTACTTCTCTTTTACAGCAACTTCATCCAAGGAACTTGAGGTAGAATCTATGTTCATAACCTTATTCGATTCATATATATATAGCTATCATATTTTGTGGTATACAAGTTTAACAACAAGAACATAGTTTGAATGTTTTCAAACTTGTTTGCAAACTAAATAGATCCTTCTAACTTAACTTTTAAAATACTTCAAGACCTATAATATAACTTATGTATATGCTAATTTAACAAGGTAAAACTTAGTTTTTCAAAGTATAAGTATTTTTAGAAAAATGGTCATTAAATGATTTTGTTGTAACAAAAATGTTTAACTTCATATGTTTCACTAATGTTTCACTTATGCCGTATGATTTTGAATACAAACCAAGGTATTTACAGTTCATAGTCTTAAAGAAGAACTCGATCCAAGAAGATGGCAATTTGAATCAACGAAAACGGATTTGTAACGAAGAAACTATGACCGAAACAAAATTGGTTATCCTAGATCATTTCAACTACGGGATCAATTGGAAAAAAATGATATAAATCACATATTTCTAAGATAACATGATATTTTATATATATGTACTTATAATTCAATTTTATATGGTTCAGGATCACCCGTAAACAATACGAGAAGATTAATCATAAGATCCCGTGTTTGTACGCAACACGTCATTTGACAACACCGGTACTTTATGTACGCAACACGTCATTTGACAACACCGGTACCATGGGTCAAGATTAATCTCGACCAATACATATACGATGGGGTTTTATTTATTTCGTTGGGGGTTTTGTTTATTGCGGGTATATTAAACATCTAAAAATGAACCATTAAAAATTGAATTACTAACATCGGAATGCTAACTACGGACTAAGGAAATATTCAAAATATTAAAAGTATAACAAGTATATATATATATAACGTTTGTTTTAAAATGAAAACATATTGATATATTATATGGATAGGTTCGTGATATCAACCGGAAGACCGAGTCAAAATATATATATCATCAAGACAAGAGTGAGTATATAGTCCCACTTTTAAACTCTAAATATTTCGGGATGAGAATACATGTATTTTATGTTTTACGCTATGGACACAAGTAACTGAAAAATATATTCTACGTTGAGTTGTACCACTGGCATACTTCCCTGTAGCTTGGTAACTAATATTTACAGCGGTATTGTAAACGCGAATCCTGTTGATAGATCTATCGGGCCTGACAACCCCAACCGGACTGGACGACCAGTATTCAACGGTTGCACAGTACTTCGTTTTGTGACTACACTTGGTACGGTGTAGTAAGATTTCATATTAAAGGGAATATGCGACGTGAAAATGTTAAGTATGGTTACCAAGTGCTCAACCACTTAGAATATTTTTATTGAAATGTTTATATACGAAATCTTGTGGTCTATATATATATATATTGCTGCGCACTAAACCTATATCTCACCAACTTTATGTTGACGTTTTTAAACATGTTTATTCTCAGGTGATAATTAAAGCTTCCGCTGCATTATGTTGAATCTAAGCAGGATCATGCGTACTCATATTTGTGTCAAAAATAAAACTGCATATCCGAGGACGTGTGTTGTAAAATATGCTAGAAATCGTGTTGTTATTATCATTTGTAAAGTTTGTAAGTCGAAGATTATCGTTAAACGATAATCATCTTTTTATTGTCTAAAGCTTGTAACAAAAATAATGGTTTGGTTTGTAATGTATAATATATGCAGTTTTCCTTTTTAAAAATGTCGCATATAGAGGTCAATACCTCGCAATGAAATCATACGTTATCTAACACGTTCTTATGGTTAAGGACGGGTTATGACATGTGGTATCAGAGCGTTGGTCTTAGCGAACCAGGTTTGCATTAGTGTGTCTAACCGAGAAGTCGTTAGGATACATTAGTAAAGTCTGGACTTTGACCGGGTCTGATTTTAAAAACCATTGCTTATCACTGTTGGTTAAAATTTATATGTAAATATTATATAAGTACTAATGGGTTAGTTGTTGTGTGATAGATGTCGAGCTCAAAAATTGTTATCACAATCAACGACTCCGAATCAGAATCTTCAGATGGCGTTCCAGTCATTAACCTGTCCGATGACGAAAATGATATCCTTGGGGAAGACTCACAAATTCCGGATGAACCAACTATAAAGAACCCGGAAAGTGAACCCGAGGAGGAAAGTGAACCCGAGGAGGAAAGTGAACCCGAGGAGGAAAGTGAACCCGAGGAAGAAATACAGGAAATTACAAAAGACGAGTTCGAACTAGGAAAGAAACGAAAGGCTAATGAATTAGAAAATCCAAATCCCGAGTTTAATGAGAATGATGTGGCACCAATTCCACTCAACACTACCACCCCTATCCCCGCTATTCCTATTCGTTCTGTCCCGGCATCCAGTTCTTCAGTCCCACAGCCAAAATATAGGCAGACAGTTAGGATAAGCGTTAAGCAAATCTTTGTGTCTAAACGTCCTAGAAAATAGATCAAACGATGCGCTGCTGTGTCAAACCATGGAACCGAATAATGTTTTGTATAATATTAATAGTGTGGTTTGCTTAATGTTCGATGTAAGATAAGCATATGTAAAATATTGAAGTATGAAATGCAATAATTTTCCATGGTTAAGTATTATTTAGATTGTAGTAATTGATTCTGTACTAAGCTATTAAGTATGAACATTAACGGGTAGGTACTACCCAAGATATAATTATAAAACGCTAATAAGAAGAAAAGGCTTTTATAGTAATACCTAGTTCATATTATTAATAAGCTATAATGTACTATAAATACACACTACATCTATAATAATCCATGTGAATAATTATTTTCTTTCATTAGGAAATGGCGCGATTGAATCGAATGACGGAACAAGAACTCGAGGAACTCATCAACCAGCGAGTGAACGACAGAATGTTATGGGTTGAGGCTGCAAGAGCTGCTGCAGTTAATCCAAATCCTCGTGTAGGATGCTCCTACAAGACGTTCCAAGCTTGCAAGCCATCATCATTCAGTGGAACGGAAGGACCGATCGGTTTAACCCGATGGATAGAAAAGATGGAGACGGTGTTCAAAATCAGCGGTTGTGATGAAAAAGACATGACCAAGTTTGCATCGTGCACTTTACAAGATAGTGCACTCACATGGTGGAAGAATTATGTGAAGGCGGTAGGAGGAGATGTAGCTTATGATACTCCATGGGAAGAATTCAAAGCAATGATAATCACCGAGTATTGTCCAAGGAATGAGGTTATTAAGTTAGAAGATGAGTTACGAAGTTTGAAGGTGGTTGGTACTGAAATCACCAACTACAACCAGCGATTCATGGAATTAGTTTTGCTATGTCCTGAATTGGTTCCAACCGAAGAACGGAAGATTGAAATGTACAAAGGTGGTTTGCCCAAAAAGGTCAAGGCAAACGTTACAGCATCGAAACCTAAAACAATTCATGAAGCTATAACCATGGCGAACGAGCTAATGGATCAGGTCATCATGGATAAGAAAGTATCCAATACTGATGTGAAGGTATCAGGTAACAAAAGAAAGTGGAATGGAAATTATGATCGAGGTAACCAACAACAATCTTTTAAGAAACAAGAAAACACGCAAGGTGCGGGTAGTGGTTTAAGCTTTGGTTATAAAGGACAAAATCCTTTATGCAACCGTTGCCACAAACATCACTTTGGTTACTGTAGTGTGTTATGCACCAAGTGTAATCGACAAGGTCATCTTGCGGAAGATTGTAAGGCTCTCGTTACAAATGGCAACAAGACTCCTGCCACCAACGCAAATAGAACTGCTTTGGCTACCATTACTTGTTTTGGTTGTGGAAAACAAGGTCACTATAAGAGTCAGTGCCCGAATCAGAATGGCGGACCTGCACGTGGAAGAGCGTTTGTTATTAATGCTAGAGAGGCACGAGAAGACCCGGAGCTTGTTACGGGTACGTTTACCATTAATAACTTATCAGCATCTATTTTATTTGATACTGGCGCCGATAGAAGTTACGTGTGTATAAATTTTTACACTAAATTGAATTGTTCATCATTACCTCTAGATGCTAAGTACATGATTGAGTTAGCTAATGGTAAACTAATTAAAGCCGATAAAATTTGTCGTGATTGTGAAATAAATTTAGCCGGAGAAACGTTTAAAATCGACTTAATACCCGTAGAATTGGGAGGTTTTGATGTAATAGTCGGCATGGACTGGATGTCCAAAGTAGGAGCGGAAGTTGTTTGTGCCAAGAAGGCAATTCGTATTCCTGGTAAGGATAAAATGCCGGTGATGATTTACGGAGAGAAGGGTGATTCAAAGCTAAAACTCATTAGCTGTTTGAAAGCCAAAAAGTGTTTAGAAAAGGGATGTTACGCTATTTTAGCACATGTTAATAAAGTCGAAAAGGAAGAGAAGTGCATCAATGACGTGCCTGTGGCAAGAGATTTTCCCGAAGTTTTTCCGGAAGAATTGCCGGGATTACCTCCATTTAGATCGGTAGAATTTCAAATAGATTTAGTACCAGGAGCTGCACCAGTGGCTCGTGCTCCATATAGACTTGCACCGTCCGAGTTAAAAGAACTTCAAAGTCAGTTAAAAGAATTACTGGACCGTGGATTCATACGACCGAGTACTTCACCGTGGGGAGCTCCAATTTTGTTTGTTAAGAAGAAAGATGGATCTTTTAGGATGTGTATAGACTATCGTGAATTAAATAAGTTAACTATCAAGAATCGGTATCCACTACCGAGAATTGATGACTTATTTGATCAATTGCAAGGATCATGTGTTTATTCGAAAATCGACTTAAGATCGGGCTATCATCAACTACGCGTCAAAGAAGAGGATATTCCGAAAACTGCTTTTCGGACACGTTATGGTCATTATGAATTTTTGGTTATGCCGTTTGGATTGACGAATGCGCCAGCTGTATTCATGGACCTCATGAATCGAGTTTGTAGTCCGTATTTAGATAAGTTTGTTATCGTTTTCATTGATGATATTCTTATCTATTCCAAGAGTGAGCAAGAGCATGAAGAGCATTTAAGGTTGATACTGGAGTTGTTGAGAAAAGAACAACTGTATGCTAAATTTTCTAAGTGTGCTTTCTGGTTGAAAGAAGTGCAATTTCTTGGTCACGTTGTTAATAGCGAAGGAATTCAGGTTGATCCAGCAAAAACTGAAGCTATTGAAAAATGGGAGACTCCTAAGACACCAATGCAGATACGCCAATTTTTGGGTTTAGCCGGTTATTATAGAAGGTTTATTCAAGATTTTTCCCGAATAGCTAAGCCGTTGACAGCATTAACGCAAAAAGGGAAGAAATACGAATGGACCTCGGAGCAGGAGAACGCATTTCAATTACTGAAGAAGAAGTTAACTACGGCGCCTATTTTATCGTTACCTGAAGGGAACGATGATTTTGAAATATATTGTGACGCTTCGCGACAAGGTTTTGGTTGTGTTCTTATGCAACGAAAGAAAGTTATTGCATTTGCATCCCGACAATTGAAGATTCACGAGCGAAATTATACGACGCATGATCTAGAATTGGGAGCAGTCGTGTTTGCATTGAAGATGTGGAGACACTACTTGTATGGGGTTAAATTCACTGTGTTTACTGATCATAAATGCCTTCAACATATTTTTGATCAGAAACAACTGAACATGAGACAACGTAGGTGGGTCGAGTTAATAAACGACTATGATTGTGAAATTCGTTATCATCCCGGGAAGGCGAACGTGGTGGCCGATGCACTAAGCAGAAAGGAACGAGAACCAATTCGAGTACGAGCGATGAACATAAAAATTCGCCTAAATCTCAACTCACAAATCAAAGAAGTTCAACGAGAAGCACTTACTAAAGAAAATAAAGGAAATGAAATAATGAAGAAGTATGAGAAGCAACTCGTTATGCGGGAAGATGGAATTCGATATTTTGCAAATCGTATTTGGGTACCGAAGTTGGGTGGATTAAGGAAGTTGATATTGAACGAGGCACATAAGACAAGATATTCGATACATCCTGGAGTTGGAAAGATGTACCAAGATCTTAAGACGCATTATTGGTGGCCTAATTTGAAGACAGACGTTGCAACATATGTTGGGGAATGTTTAACTTGTTCCAAAGTCAAAGCAGAACACCAGAAGCCGTCAGGGTTACTTCAACAACCAGAAATTCCAGAATGGAAATGGGACGGTATTACCATGGATTTCATCACGAAGTTACCAAAGACTGCCTGGGGATACGACACCATTTGGGTGATTGTTGATCGTCTCACCAAGTCTGCACATTTCTTGCCTATAAAGGAAACGGATAGAATGGAGAAACTATTACGATTGTATATAAAGGAAGTTGTTTCAAGGCATGGAATACCTATTTCCATTATATCCGATCGTGATAGTAGATTTACCTCAAAATTCTGGCAATCACTACAGGAGGCACTAGGAACTCGGTTGGATATGAGTACCGCATATCATCCACAAACCGATGGACAGAGTGAAAGAACGATTCAGACTCTCGAAGACATGCTCAGGGCATGTGTGATCGATTTTGGAAACGGATGGGATAAATATCTACCGTTAGCAGAATTCTCGTATAATAATAGTTATCATGCGAGCATTGGAGCTGCGCCATTCGAAGCATTGTACGGAAGGAAGTGTAGATCTCCTATCTGTTGGAATGAAGTAGGAGATCGACATTTAACTGGTCCCGAGATCATACACGAAACGACCGAGAAGATAGTACAAATCAAGGAGAGATTGAAAACATCCCGTAGTCGCCAAAAGAGCTACGCCGATGTTCGAAGGAAACCATTAGAGTTTCAGGTTGGGGACATGGTTATGCTAAAGGTGTCACCTTGGAAAGGTGTAATACGTTTCGGCAAAAGGGGTAAACTGAACCCAAGGTACGTAGGCCCGTTCAAGATCATCGAACGCATTGGACCGGTAGCTTATCGACTCGAGTTACCGCAACAACTCGCTGGAGTACATAATACCTTTCACGTCTCAAACCTGAAGAAGTGTCTTGCAAAGGAAGACCTCACCATTCCTCTTGAAGAAATTCATGTCGACGAGAAACTACAATTCGTCGAAGAACCAATCGAAATCATGGACCGTGAAGTTAAACAGCTCAAACAGAGTAATATACCGATTGTTAAGGTTCGTTGGAATGCTAGAAGAGGTCCCGAGTTTACTTGGGAACGAGAGGATCAGATGAAACGAAAGTAACCGCATTTGTTTCTCGATGACGCAAAATAGGTACAATTTTAAAATTTCGGGACGAAATTTATTTAACGGGGAGGTAATGTAACGACCCGCACTTTTTCGATCATACTATATTTATAAGATTAATATTTACATAAATTAAACCTTGCCAACATGATAAGCAATCCAAATTGTCGAGACTTATATTTCCGAAAAGAGTTTTACACAACGTTTGACCGTCTAGTTTGACCGATGATATCACGAACTATACAATATATGATAATTATACGTTTGTGTATATAAATGTATATATACATATTTAACATGATTAATAAATGTTTTAATATCTCATTTTGTATTAATAACAACAAGTTATATGTGTATTTTGAAACTACTAACTTAAGTTTTCAAAACGATAACAATACGTAACGTTATTTGACTTAAATACTTAAGACTATAATGTTTATACATATATTGTATAAGTAATGTATTTAATCACTTTTAAGAACTTAAATACATAAAATCATATAAGTGTATTCACAAAAGATAGCTATATTTGAATCCTCATTCCATTTTTCACAAAATTTCTATACGTATATTTAGAGTATTTGTACTCGTATCATACCTAGCTCCTATACGTATTTACTAATAGTAAATACACATCAAAATCACCACCTAACCAGCCATTATTCATGCCCTTAGAGCTAGGTAATTACTTTTGAATCATTGCAAGACTAATTACAAAAATACAAACTAGAATTTTGTCATGTTATCCTTAAAGATCACATTTTTAGGAGTATATATGTATCATCATTTTTGATTCATTTTTACTTCAATCTCTTAACTAAAAACACACACTCTTTCTTACTCTCTAAACTCCATAACAATCCAGCAAAGTTCCATAAAGATCTAGCTTCAAAAACCATACTAAAACACCATAAGAAAACCATACAAAAACACTTCAAGAAAACCCTCCAAGAACACCAACTTACTTCCAATCTTTCATACACTTCTATCACCCTTTTGATTCTAGCTTCTTACTTCTCTTTTACAGCAACTTCATCCAAGGAACTTGAGGTAGAATCTATGTTCATAACCTTATTCGATTCATATATATATAGCTATCATATTTTGTGGTATACAAGTTTAACAACAAGAACATAGTTTGAATGTTTTCAAACTTGTTTGCAAACTAAATAGATCCTTCTAACTTAACTTTTAAAATACTTCAAGACCTATAATATAACTTATGTATATGCTAATTTAACAAGGTAAAACTTAGTTTTTCAAAGTATAAGTATTTTTAGAAAAATGGTCATTAAATGATTTTGTTGTAACAAAAATGTTTAACTTCATATGTTTCACTAATGTTTCACTTATGCCGTATGATTTTGAATACAAACCAAGGTATTTACAGTTCATAGTCTTAAAGAAGAACTCGATCCAAGAAGATGGCAATTTGAATCAACGAAAACGGATTTGTAACGAAGAAACTATGACCGAAACAAAATTGGTTATCCTAGATCATTTCAACTACGGGATCAATTGGAAAAAAATGATATAAATCACATATTTCTAAGATAACATGATATTTTATATATATGTACTTATAATTCAATTTTATATGGTTCAGGATCACCCGTAAACAATACGAGAAGATTAATCATAAGATCCCGTGTTTGTACGCAACACGTCATTTGACAACACCGGTACTTTATGTACGCAACACGTCATTTGACAACACCGGTACCATGGGTCAAGATTAATCTCGACCAATACATATACGATGGGGTTTTATTTATTTCGTTGGGGGTTTTGTTTATTGCGGGTATATTAAACATCTAAAAATGAACCATTAAAAATTGAATTACTAACATCGGAATGCTAACTACGGACTAAGGAAATATTCAAAATATTAAAAGTATAACAAGTATATATATATATAACGTTTGTTTTAAAATGAAAACATATTGATATATTATATGGATAGGTTCGTGATATCAACCGGAAGACCGAGTCAAAATATATATATCATCAAGACAAGAGTGAGTATATAGTCCCACTTTTAAACTCTAAATATTTCGGGATGAGAATACATGTATTTTATGTTTTACGCTATGGACACAAGTAACTGAAAAATATATTCTACGTTGAGTTGTACCACTGGCATACTTCCCTGTAGCTTGGTAACTAATATTTACAGCGGTATTGTAAACGCGAATCCTGTTGATAGATCTATCGGGCCTGACAACCCCAACCGGACTGGACGACCAGTATTCAACGGTTGCACAGTACTTCGTTTTGTGACTACACTTGGTACGGTGTAGTAAGATTTCATATTAAAGGGAATATGCGACGTGAAAATGTTAAGTATGGTTACCAAGTGCTCAACCACTTAGAATATTTTTATTGAAATGTTTATATACGAAATCTTGTGGTCTATATATATATATATTGCTGCGCACTAAACCTATATCTCACCAACTTTATGTTGACGTTTTTAAACATGTTTATTCTCAGGTGATAATTAAAGCTTCCGCTGCATTATGTTGAATCTAAGCAGGATCATGCGTACTCATATTTGTGTCAAAAATAAAACTGCATATCCGAGGACGTGTGTTGTAAAATATGCTAGAAATCGTGTTGTTATTATCATTTGTAAAGTTTGTAAGTCGAAGATTATCGTTAAACGATAATCATCTTTTTATTGTCTAAAGCTTGTAACAAAAATAATGGTTTGGTTTGTAATGTATAATATATGCAGTTTTCCTTTTTAAAAATGTCGCATATAGAGGTCAATACCTCGCAATGAAATCATACGTTATCTAACACGTTCTTATGGTTAAGGACGGGTTATGACAATATCTGTTTACAGTAACACGGATTTAATCATATTGAAGATTGTTAACACGGGTGAAAGGGGTTTCATAACAACCGGGTGGTCTAAGATTATGCAACAACTCAATTTAAGCTATGGTCATACAATATACTTCACTGGCATTGAGGTTACCAAATGGAATTTGGTGGTCTATGGACGTGATATGCGCCAAACCAACTATTTCGATCAAGCACTACTCAACAACCCTACTAGATTTCATCTTAAGCTGTTCAACCATTCTCTATACCGGCGATACCCTTCTTTCATTAAACCCATAACTGAGCTTACAGAACTGGTATTCTCATTTAATCTACATACCTCATATTTAATTCTAATTATGGTCTCGTTGCTATTCTCTGCCTGAATCCTAAACAACCAACGTTTTCATAAACTCACTTGGATGCTATAGAGTAAAGGTAGAGGTTCAGTTAGGCCCATCTAATGAAATGGTGTTTACAACTGGGTGGAAACAAGTTATGGAAGATCTTATGCTTGAAACTGATGATTGTTTAATTCTGTATAAAATTGATGACATCAACTTTCATATGGTCATGTACGGTTATGATGGCTGTGAGTGGATAACTCTAGACATAAAACACATGGTGGAGATACAAACAGCTGCAAATAAATCAACCTCAAGTGTTTATGATATTACTGAAACTGATGAAGAAATGAAACAAGAACCTGATGTCGAGTTTGACGACATAACAGTTTTTTTTCGGTGCCATATGGACATTACTTTGTACACTTCTTACACTCTCTTATGGTATTAAATTTCAATATTATATGCTCACAATATATAACACAACTTTAGATTTAATGCATTTTACTTTCCAATTGTACTTTCATTTTTCGTAGGAATTCCCGTCTGCATTTGTTGGTCTTCTTAGAGTAAACGACGATTGTACTATCATTTGCAGAAATGCTCAAGGTGACCTATTTCATGGGTATGTTAAAGAAGATAAAACCAAGAATCTGCCAAATTGCTATGTGTACGGTGGTTGGCTCAAATTTGTAGGAGATAATAATTTAAACCCGCGTGATGTGTGTGAAGTTGTTTGGAAATGTGACATCGGTGAGTTCCAACTGGTTGGTGTTAGAAAACATACTTGGATGTAACCCGTTCAATCTATGCTAGATGCAGAATGTTGTGCTAGATATATTGTGTATTTGTGTTTTGATACAATTGGCAACGTTGTTAAGCTTACTTGATTAAACTACTGTATATGTAATTAAGCGTTGCTTAACATGTATGTAATTAAATATCGAACTTTATTGCAAACTACCGTCTATTGATACAACTGGCTATCCTTTATTGTATATTGAACAATGTAAAACATATCATATTTCAGGCACCACTCAACCAAAATTGTTAAAGTACTATAATGACCAATTTAACCTTTGAGGATAATTTTACCATTAAATGATAATTTTACCGGTTTGATGATATTTTGAACTTATAATGCCTAATTTACCCTTATATGCAGAAAATATGAAAAACCTCATAGTAACTAAATAATTACCATTTCTTGATTATCTAATAACCTCATAATTAACAATATACTCTTATATGATAATTTAATGTATAAAGTTGTTAGGTTTAGTTTACTGGTTTCAAGCGATGTCTAGGATTGCCTATTGTATTTTGTTTCTTCTTATTTATCTTATCGAGAAAAAGATCCTGTTATAAAGATCCTTGTTTAGCTAGCAGGATAAATATGAAGTTCATATACGTATCTAAAAGGAATGAACTACATACATGACCAAATATACATAGCATAATACTTGATTATACTATATAATACTTGATTATAAATTTATTAACTAATGACCAAATTACCCTTTGATTATGATTTCACCATATAATGATGATTTCACCTTAAACCATAAAACTACACATTACACTTACGGGCAGTGTACCCGATCGTGCAATAGTATATGAAAGGGTAAACGTCGGTTATTATCGGATTATAAAATGATTGTGCATTGCTGTTCTCATCGGATCATGGGGCCCATAGAAGGTTACTTCTAGTGGCTTATAGGAAAATCTGAAAAACCGGCCTCAATTGAGCTAATATATACACGAGATATCTCATGCAATTTCGATATTGGAGTTACCCATTTACCATTTGATGATAATTTTTCATTTTAATGACAATTTTACCCTTTTAAGATAATTTCGCCTCATAATACCTATTTTAATCTTAGATTTCAATTTGATCACCTCATAATTACCAATTGTATAGCTCATGCATTCATAATTGATGAATATAAAATGTTCATAATCATAACTAAGCAAAGGTATAATTAAATTGATCTGTATATGTATAATTCTAATACGATGATATGATATGTATATTAAATATTAATATATGATTAATATGAATGATAAGTTAATAGTATGTATTTTTTACTAATTATATTTTTTAAACATCCAAATGGAAATTATAGGATAATATAAGCAAATTAGATTGTCACCAATATTATCTGCTAATAAAAAGGAAACAAACCAACTTATTTTAAGAAGTTACGTGACTTATTGGTACGTGAGTTGGAACCGAATTATAAATTTTTTTTTTATCGATATTCATTGTGTTTTACTGGGCGTTACAGATCTATATTCAGTTTCTACGTGAGTTGGAAAGAAACCAAGAGAAGCTATCACTTACGGAATTATTCCATCTAGAAATCCAATTTACAAGGTTACTTTGTGTCTCTGTTTAACTTATTTCGTTTAATGTCAAATAGATTACACATGTATATGTATATTTATTTGTATTATGTATTATGTATAGAATAATGATTAATGAATATGTTCATGTAGTTTTTTGTATGTATGAATATATGAATGAATGTTTAATCAATATTATGTGATATTACATATATACATCAATTAATATTTGTGAATGTTGTTTAATGAATATCTGATCCACTAGTCTAGTGTTCAATGAATATTTTGTTAAAAATTTGTGACTTTTTTTAATTCAGGTGTAGCATGGCAACGAGTTGGATGAGTTGCTCAAGAGCATCGAAAACATACCAAGAAGGTCTTGTTAATTATCTTGATCACATGTTTTCTACTAAAGGTAAAAATGGTGAGATACTATGTCCGTGTGTAAAATGTGGTAATCAGATGTGGGTGGGTCGTGCAGCTGCTAAAAATAATTTGATTATTGACGGTTTTTATAAAGGTTATAAATTTGAACCTTATGTGTCTAAAAGAATTTATGATCCTATGTTGGATATCGAAGAAACTGAATTTGAAGATAACATGCAAGAAATGTTGAATGACTACTTCCATGAATTTGATGATAATAGCCAAGAAACTGAATTTGATGATAACAGCCACAAAAAGGAAACTGATACTATACCACACATACATGAGAAAAGGTTTTATAATAGATTGAAAAATGTTGTGAAAGAACTATACCCTGGGTGTAAAAAGTTCTCAGCTCTTTCCTTTTTCATTAGGCTATATCATATCAAATGTATTGGTAAATGTAGTGACAAGGCTTTTGACATGATGCTTGATCTTTTAAGAGTGGCCTTCCCGGAAGCATCCATACTAAAGTCAACATATGAACTAAAGAAGATAATAAGTTATGACAACCCAGAAATTTCCAACCAAATTTAAACTTTAATCTTTATATGTTTCTGACACCGGAAATTTCCAACCAAATTTAAACTTTAATCTTTATATGTTTCCGACACGATAAGCAATATTTGTTAAGTTAAAATTCAAGAATTTTAAACTATGTTCATACATTCATTCAACCTCGACCAAGTTCCAACGATTCACGAACCATTAAACGAATATGATTATATATGTATATGTGTATATATATTATAACTTGAAACGTAAACAAAATATTAGATTAAATACTTTATATGATTGTATCTGTTTCAAAATGTTTATCAATGGAATTAGAAGATAAGATCAAATGATTGAATTATCATATATATTGAATTATGGTTACAAGTCTCTGTTGAAAGGCCCACGTTGATTTGAGAAATCTTTCCATTTTAACAATATACGGAAAATGGTAAAGTGATTTATAAATAAGAACAAATTGTCAATCATTGAGAACTAGACAAAAGATAGTGGAAGATTGAATCTCATAAAGACTTGATTGATCTATTTAGTTTCAAATGTACAAAAACGTTTTCAGTTTAAAAAGAACTTTATTATTAAAACGTATATAACTTTTATAAATATCTAGAACAACTTTTGACAACTCATTACTTAACTAGTATGATAAAGATAACGATATTTATATTTTATTTTATTAAATATATATAACGATTTAAATTAATATTATATATATTTATACGCGTGTTATACGTACATAGTTTTATACTTTTACTATACTTAAACTTTACCTTTACTTTATTTTTACTTTACTTTAACTTTAATAATTCACTTTAATAATTCATACTTTAATAATTCACTTTAATAATTCATACTTTAATAATTCACTTTAATAATTCAAAAATCTATTATAAATAGAATTCAATAGGTTTCATTATTTCATAGAAACTTGAAAATATTTTTCTCTAAACTCTCTCAATCGATTTACATATATATATTTACTCCGTATTATTTCAAGATATTATTAGTATACATAAAATATTACGACGGAGTGTTGTCCGAGTGATTTCGAAATTGTTTCTCGAGTAGGATAGGATTAAAGAAATTATGGGTTATAGCTATGGAGGTGATTGAGTATGGTTCATGGGTATGCTCGTGAGGTCAATATAGTGTTTATCATTTCCGTTGCGTCTACGTACCTTTTCTGCAATATTGAATCTCAATATTGATACGTGAGTACTCATAATTTAACTTTTACATACTAGTAGTGTATCCCTGACTAGTGCTCGAGTATTTAGGATTATGCATGCTTGTACTTTTGATATTGCCCTTGGACAGGTTAGGTTGAATCTTTAATTAGTTACACTTGCGGTTGAGATAAGGTATAAGATATGCATGTCCTTGGAAAGCTAGCGAAAAATTAAGAACTTTTCCTTTAGATATCGAATGGTTTTGATGAACAGATTAAAAGTTATAATCAATTGAATTTTCGATATTTTTATTAAAAAATGATTATTATTATCGTCGTTTTTATCGTCGTTCTAGTTTTATCTTATTATTATCATTATTATTATCTTTATCAATAAAAGGGATTTATAATTAAAAATTGTTATTTTTATTATTATTATTACTATCGTTATTATCGTTATAGTTATAATTAGTATTATTATTATTATCCAATTATTATTATTATTATTATTATTATTATTATTATTATTATTATTATTATTATTATTATTATTATTATTATTATTATTATAATTATTATTATTATTATTATTATTATTATTATTATTATTATTATTATTATCATTATTAATATATATATCATTATTTAAAAATGGTTATTGTTATTATGGGAAATATATGTGTATAAATAATTATGGGAAATAATAAAATACAAATTAATCAGTAGAATTAAATATATAAAATAATATATAATATAATAATGTTATTATCTATAAACATATATGCTAACTATACATAATTATTATTATATGTATATTGTAATATATATATATATATATATATATAAAAGATATAAATATTGTGTGTTGGAATTTATAATATCTAATTCCATTATGAAATAATATAGTAAATAGATATATAAGAATTATATATATAACATTAATAATGTATTCATATATAAAATATGAAGTAACAACAAGTTAAAAATGTAATAGTAATGACAAAATAATATTATTACTACTTTCATTATTATTAATATTATTATTATTATTAGTATTATTAATAAATGTTAAATATTAAAATTTTAATAAATTTAAGATTTTGATTATCAAAATAAATACATAAATATAAATAATACTATAAGAATGATTAAAATTGTTATTTAGTTGTAAACTTAAATATTATTGGTTATCATGATTCATATTATTATTATTAAGATTATTACTTTTATAATTATAATTACCATCACTAACAAAGTCATTATTAATAATGTCACATAAATAAGACAATTTATTAATTATATTGTTAAAGATGATTATTATTATTCCCATAATTGTTAATGATATTATTAATTATTATTATTAGTTACAAAATTATTATTATTAATAATACATTAATAAATACTAACGTTAGTTAAAATTTAGATTACAAATAGATATATAACTACCGAGATATATATAAATACTTATACATATATAAAATACAGATTTGTATAAATATATATATAAACATAGATTCATATATATAATTACGCATATACACAGATAGGAATAATTAAATAAATAAATAAAACAACTAGAAGATCTAAAATCTATTTGACATTTCGAATCGTTGCTGTAGTTGATTTCCTCAAATCGTACCAATCAAATACAATAACAACAAGATCAGTTAGCTTTCATAATCGAACTGTATATACTTTTTATTTTTTTTATTTTTTCTTTCCTGGCTATTTTCTGTCGACATCCTGTTATATGTCGAATTGGGGCACTATAAGTCAATGGAGATCAATCATAGATGCTACACTTAGTATTCCATCATATTATATATATCCATCACTGCAATAAAGGATTAATAACAGAAAAATCACACCCACAGCTCGTTCATCCCTGTTCTTGTTTTTTTTTTCAAAAACTTCGAAAACAAATTAAATTCTAAAATGTGTAAATGCAATTGTGTTGGAAATCATGTTTTTAAACTTTCTACAAAGTTTCAACTTCAAATTCCTTAAAATGATTATGAATTTTGAAGTCAAAGTTTCGTGTAACAAAAGTCAACCGTCTATTCTTCATCAAAATTTGGATTCATTTTTGTGTTTCAAGTTAAATTTATGACTCATAGAGTTTCCAGGAACGATTTGCAAACTATTTTGTGTTGAAACCTTTTGCCAAAACAGCCTAAAAATTTGAAATGGATTTCGTGTTCATCGTCGCTGCACAGGTCCATTTATTTTATTTAAATTGTCTATTTTGAATGAGTTAATATATCCCTAATGGTTTCTGTACGTTTTGAAAATCCTAAAATTTATTAAAACAAACTTTTGGTTGATAGTTGATTCTCTGGTCGATTGATTTAATTTGAAGAAGAAGAAGAATTTTGACAGAAAATAAAATGATATAAAATAATTTGGATACAGATTAAAGCAGAAATACAAGTAGCAGCTTGATGGTTTAGTGTAGTTACGGTTGAGCGAGAGGTCTCGGGTTCGATCCCTGCCAGGGTCACTATATTTCTTTTTATGCCGAATTTTTATAAGGTAGACTTATTTCCTTTATTTTTAGTAGTATTATTATTATTATTATTATTATTATTATTATTATTATTATTATTATTATTATTATTATTATTATTATTTTTTTTTTTTATTATTATTATTAATGGTATTATGATTAGAATGATAAAAGTTACTAGTAGTATATTAAAATTAATACTAGTATCATTTTTGAATTATTAGTAGTATTAGTAATAAAAGCATTGTTATTAGGGTTACCATTAGTAATAGGATTGTTACAATTGTTAATATTAAGTATTAAGTATTAATATCAAAAAGTATTATTTCCATTATCATTATTGTTAAATTATTTAAGTTAATAAAAACTATTGTTATTATCTTTATTATAAGGTTTATCATTAAAACTATCATTTATATCATTATTAATAAAAACATTAATATTATTATCATTATTAACACTAGTATTATCATTATCATTATATCACTAATCATAATATATATTTATTTGATTACAAGTATATGTTTTAATATGGATACACAAATGATATAGGTTCGTGAATCCGAGGTCAACCCTACATTGGTTCAATGTCGTATTATGTATTTTTACCACAAAATACAATATGTGAGTTTCATTTGCTCTCTTTTTAATTGCTTTTGCAATATATATTTTTGGGCTGAGAATACATGTGCTGCTTTTATAAATGTTTACGAGATAGACACAAGTACTTAAAAATATATTCTACGTTGAGTTGTACCACTGGCATATTTCCCTATAGCTTGGTAACTAATATTTACATGGGTATTGTAAACGCGAATCCTGTTGATAGATCTATCGGGCCTGACAACCCCAACCGGACTGGACGACCAGTATTCAACGGTTGCATAGTACTTCGTTTTGTAGGCTACACTTGGTACAGTGTAGTGAGATTTCATAATAAAGGGAATATGCGACGTTGATTAATAGTTAAGTATGGTTACCATGTGCTTAACCACTTAGAATGCTTTACATACACTTGCGAGTGTATTATGTTTATGATTATGAAATCTTGTGGTCTATTAATATATTGAAATGATTGTTATGATAAACCTATGAACTCACCAACCTTTTGGTTGACACTTTAAAGCATGTTTATTCTCAGGTACGAATTAAGTCTTCCGCTGTGCATTTGCTCAATTTAAGGACATTACTTGGAGTCGATCATCGCAATGGCACCAAATGTTGATGACTTCGTCCAGGGGATAAGGATGGGTCTTTACAGGTGGTATCAGAGTGGTGGTCTTAGCGAACCAAGTCTTGCATTAGTGTGTCTAACTGATAGTTGTTTAGATGCATTAGTGGATCTGGACTTCGACCGTGTCTGCATGTCAAAAGTTTTTCTTATCATTTTTGTCGGAAATCATCTGCTTATCATCTTTAGGAAATTATCTGCTCATTATTCTTAGTCTAGACACATCTTACTGCATTGATTGCATGATTAGTGTATAGACAAAACTCATATCTTAGCGTATCTGCTAAATCATATTTAGCGTATCTATTACGATAGACTTTGCCTGATATCTTCCGTAAATTTCTCCGTAATTTAGGGGAATCTGGTACTATATATATATATATATATATATATATATATATATATATATATATATATATATATATATATATATATATAGTACCATTCAACTATCAATTGCTGTCACTAAACTCTTCATATCAAAAATCTTTTCTGAGATCGCGTAAGATGGCCTCTACGAATCGACCAAGTTCCTCTGACTCCGAAGACAGCGTGACAGGAGCACACCAACCAATCAACTACCGTGATTACTGGAGAAAATGGGGGTGGGTTCGCGACATACTCACCCTATGGAGAAGGGAAGAAGGTACTCCATATCATGAACCGAATCTACCACCTAATCTTGGAGTACTCGACCCGCTAACCGGCGAACCTGTCCGCAACACCGTTTATACCCTTTTTGCGAGAATTTTTCATCTCAAGACTACCATTAATGGAACTAGAGGAGATATCCAACCTCCACCTCACACTAATAACCAGCCAGGGTTAGTAGAAGAAGTCAACGAACTTCGTGCCCGAGTAGTAGCTTTGGAGAATATGATGCAAAACTTACCAGCTTCAGCAGCATCACCGGCACCAACAGTACCACCAGTATCAACAGTTGTACCATCAACAACACAAGCCTCAACATCTCATTCTGTACCTCGAGCATAATGTTCGTTCTATGTATCGTTCCACACCGATTATCTTTTTTCTACATATCGTTCTATATCATTTACCTGACACTTATGTAATCTCTAATGTTTTAGAGATTATGTATTCTAGTTCTAACGAAAATCATAAGAGCTTAATATCATATTAACTCATTAAATCCATGATTACATCTGAAGAAAATATATATGCAAGTATATTTTCATAAAGGTTGTAATTAAAAATTCTTTCGTACAAACTGTTATTGATGAAAATATTTTAACGGGTAGGTAATATCCGAGGAATATTTAGATTTCACATTAATAAGTTACATTGTACATTCTTCGAATCTAATTCAACAATCATTTACTATCCTACTTACCACCACCGATATACGTATCCGTTCACCACAGAATAATCATTTTCATTCAATTTCATATTTGGATTTTGACCTATCAGAATCCAACAAGTGGCATAATGAAGAAAACATCGGACAAAGTAAAATTTGTTAGAAACAAACGAACTAACTAATTGAAATATTGTTAAGAATCCACACTAACTGTTCCTAGCTAACTGGTTACATTTTATTTATCGCAATTTAATTATCACAATTTACATTCTCGCAATTTACATTCTCGCAATTTTATTTATCGCCATTTAATTTATGTATTTATTTTACGCACTTTAAATAACGGGACACGTATACAAGGTTTCGACATATCATATTGACCCATCTATATAATTATCTTGGAACAACCATAGACACTCTATATGCAAATGACAGAGTTAGCTATACAGGGTTGAGATTGATTCCAAAATATATATATATATATATATATATATATATATATATATATATATATATATATATATATATATATAGTTTGAGTTGTGATAAATACTGAGATCGGTACACGGGTCACGATACGTATTAATTAATTCGAATGTTATATATTAAACTATATATGAACTATTGGACTATTAAACTATTGGACTATTAACTTTGGACAATTAAAATGAATTAAAATATTGATTATAATATATGAAACTAAATAATTTTTCAAGTTTGCCACTTGATTTTCATCTTAAACCTCATTCGTATCTTGACGATTACAATTTGCGTTCAAACCTTTTATGATTCTTGAAAACACCTCAATCGAGAAGAGGAACCAACCGCACTTCATCTATGGAAGAAAAGATCTATGCATATAGTTATGCACCTGAAAAACTCTTGGAACCTGAGTAAAGGTTTAACACGTATATGTGCTAGCTCCTTTGGCGATGTTAATACCGAAAATCACTTTGCAACCTCTTTTCAAAGTAGCCAATTTTGTCACAGCTCCAGCAAGTCAACTTTGACTTTTCGTTCGAATCAACCTTATTATAACTTTGATATATACGTTTGCCACTGCTATTGTTACCGAGAAACCTTTAAACGAATATCATGTTAATTACTTATTCTAAATCCTTGCGGAAACATTTTCTTCATCATCTTTCGAACTTAGAAATTTCAAAATATCGTCATAAATATCTTCAATATTTCTGAAGATATCTTCATAAATATCTCCGTCCGAAATTATCTATCTTCTCGTGCTATCTATATTATCTCATAAAAGAAACTGTTTCAGTTTCTATCCTTCTATAAAATTTGAGTTCAAATTATGGATGATTTGTGGAGAAGTGTTGAGAACTGATGCATGAGTTAGTATAATATAATGGCGCTTGGCCAACGTGATTATATTACAGTAAGTCATTCTGAGTTTCTAATGGAATTTGGTGATTCACAGATTATAACGTCATCATGTGCCATGTTACATAACTCTTTCATTCTGCGTAACTTCTAAACATATCAAGAAAATGTATTCTTGATGGTTCTATCTTTCGTGATGTTGATAAATTTGAAAATCAAATCGTGCTATCACGTCCCTGCTGTTTAGAACATTATAATCATTCGAAACTCTATATCTACGAATTCTGGATCATTATTCGCTTGACTTAAAGTCGGAAAAGAAGACAAGAGCATGAAACTCTGATATATAATGGAAAATACCAAACCCAACAACAACACCAAAATTACAAACTGTGGATATCAGTGCGTATAGCAATATAAAGATACGGGAGGATTATAAATACAATAATCACTAGAGCATAGTAGAAATAAACAGATTCTTCCGGTGGGAGTTGTAAAAGAAGGACGATCATTGCGATAGTCAGAATGAGAACAAGAATTAGAACGGGATTAAGCATTTTTATAATCTTTTGGATGTATGAACTAAGAAAGAAAGTATATGAATGGTGAGAATATTGGAGCGGGAAAAGTCTAATTTATAATGGAAATATCAGACAGAGTAATCGAGACAGATAATCGTATTTAATTACAGAGATCTTAATTTCCATAAATCCCGAAGAATCAGCAACCAAGATTTTCTTTTAAATTCCTTGATTTTCAGAAATCAACCGTGACTACGTCACCGGTTAAGACAAACTTGCATTTATTCATTTCACTCTTTTGTGATAGCTTCACTCGTACTCTTCTAGTAATCGAATTGTTTTATCTATATTACTCAATGATGATAAAACTCTAATTATCAACTCATATGTGTCATGAAAACATATTTATTGTTAGCTATGACCACCTCACTTAAATTTCGGGACGAAATTTCTTTAACAGGTAGGTACTGTGACGACCCAGAAATTTCCGACCAAATTTAAACTTAATCTTTATATGGATTTGATATGATAAGCAAAGTCTGCAATTTTAAAGTCTCAAAAACTCCGAACTGTGTTGATATATTCATTTAACCTTTGACTAATCCCGACGATTCACGAACAATTGTGTGTAATTAAATATGTATATATATATATATATATATATATATATATATATATATATATATATATATATATATATATATATATATAAATATATATAAATATATGTGTATAAATAATTATGGGAAATAATAAAATACAAATTAATCAGTAGAATTAAATATGTAAAATAATATATAATATAATAATGTTATTATCTATAAACATATATGCTAACTATACATAATTATTATTATATGTATATTGTAATATATATATATATATATCTAATTCCATTATGAAATATTGTGTGTTGGAATTTATAATATCTAATTCCATTATGAAATAATATAGTAAATAGATATATAAGAATTATATATATAACATTAATAATGTATTCATATATAAAATATGAAGTAACAACAAGTTAAAAATGTAATAGTAATGACAAAATAATATTATTACTAATTTCATTATTATTAATATTATTATTATTATTAGTAATATTAATAAATGTTAAATATTAAAATTTTAATAAATTTAAGATTTTGATTATCAAAATAAATACATAAATATAAATAATACTATAAGAATGATTAAAATTGTTATTTAGTTGTAAACTTAAATATTATTGGTTATCATGATTAATATTATTATTATTAAGATTATTACTTTTATAATTATAATTACCATCACTAACAAAGTCATTATTAATAATGTCACATAAATAAGACAATTTATTAATTATATTGTTAAAGATGATTATTATTATTCCCATAATTGTTAATGATATTATTAATTATTATTATTAGTTACAAAATTATTATTATTAATAATACATTAATAAATACTAACGTTAGTTAAAATTTAGATTACAAATAGATATATAACTACCGAGATATATATAAATACTTATACATATATAAAATACAGATTTGTATAAATATATATATAAACATAGATTCATATATATAAATACGCATATACACAGATAGGAATAATTAAATAAATAAATAAAACAACTAGAAGATCCAAAATCTATTCGACATTTCGAATCGTTGCTGTAGTTGATTTCCTCAAATCGTACCAATCAAATACAATAACAATAAGATCAGTTAGCTTTCATAATCGAACTGTATATACTTTTTATTTTTTTTTTATTTTTTCTTTCCTGGCTATTTTCTGTCGACATCCTGTTATATGTCGAATTGGGGCACTATAAGTCAATGGAGATCAATCATAGATGCTACACTTAGTATTCCATCATATTGTATATATCCATCACTGCAATAAAGGATTAATAACAGAAAAATCACACCCACAGCTCGTTCATCCCTGTTCTTGTTTTTTTTTCAAAAACTTCGAAAACAAATTAAATTCTAAAATGTGTAAATGCAATTGTGTTGGAAATCATGTTTTTAAACTTTCTACAAAGTTTCAACTTCAAATTCCTTAAAATGATTATGAATTTCGTAGTCAAAGTTTCGTGTAACAAAAGTCAACCGTCTATTCTTCATCAAAATTTGGATTCATTTTTGTGTTTCAAGTTAAATTTATGACTCATAGAGTTTCCAGGAACGATTTGCAAACTATTTTGTGTTGAAACCTTTTGCCAAAACAGCCTAAATATTTGAAATGGATTTCGTGTTCATCGTCGCTGCACAGGTCCATTTATTTTATTTAAATTGTCTATTTTGATTGAGTTAATAAATCCCTAATGGTTTCTGTACGTTTTGAAAATCCTAAACTTTATTAAAACAAACTTTTGGTTGATAGTTGATTCTCTGGTCGATTGATTTAATTTGAAGAAGAAGAAGAATTTAGACAGAAAATAAAATGATATAAAATAATTTGGATACAGATTAAAGTAGAAATACAAGTAGCAGCTTGATGGTTTAGTGTAGTTACCGTTGAGCGAGAGGTCTTGGGTTTGATCCCTGCCAGGGTCACTATATTTCTTTTTATGCCGAATTTTTATGAGGTAGTCTTATTTCCTTTATTTTTAGTATTATTATTATTATTATTATTATTATTATTATTATTATTATTATTATTATTATTATTATTATTATTATTATTATTATTATTATTATTATTATTATTATTATTATTATTATTATTAATGGTATTATGATTAGAATGATAAAAGTTACTAGTAGTATATTAAAATTAATACTAGTACCATTTTTGAATTATTAGTAGTATTAGTAATAAAAGCATTGTTATTAGGGTTACCATTAGTAATAGGATTGTTACAATTTTTAATATTAAGTATTAAGTATTACTATCAAAAAATATTATTTCCATTATCATTATTGTTAAATTATTTAAGTTAATAAAAACTATTGTTATTATCTTTATTATAAGGTTTATCATTAAAACTATCATTTATATCATTATTAATAAAAACATTAATATTATTATCATTATTAACACTAGTATTATCATTATCATTATATCACTAATCATAATATATATTTATTCGATTACAAGTATATGTTTTAATATAGATACACAAATGATATAGGTTCGTGAATCCGAGGTCAACCCTACAATGGTTCAATGTCGTATTATTTATTTTTACCACAAAATACAATATGTGAGTTTCATTTTCTCCCTTTTTAATTGCTTTTGCAATATATATTTTTGGGCTTAGAATACATGCGCTGCTTTTATAAATGTTTACGAGATAGACACAAGTACTTAAAAATATATTCTACGTTGAGTTGTACCACTGGCATATTTCCCTGTAGCTTGGTAACTAATATTTACATGGGTATTGTAAACGCGAATCCTGTTGATAGATCTATCGGGCCTGACAACCCCAACCGGACTAGACGACCAGTATTCAACGGTTGCACAGTACTTCGTTTTGTAGGCTACACTTGGTACAGTGTAGTGAGATTTCTTAATAAAGGGAATATGCGATGTTGATTAATAGTTAAGTATGGTTACCAGGTGCTCAACCACTTAGAATGCTTTACATACACTTGCGAGTGTATTATGTTTATGATTATGAAATCTTGTGGTCTATTAATATATTGAAATGATTGTTATGATAAACCTATGAACTCACCAACCTTTTGGTTGACACTTTAAAGCATGTTTATTCTCAGGTACGAATTAAGTCTTCCGCTGTGCATTTGCTCAATTTAAGGACATTACTTGGAGTCAATCATCACAATGGGACCAAATGTTGATGACTTCGTCCAGGGGGATAAGGACGGGTCTTTACTGAAATGTCCCGTTCTTATTGATTAAAAACGTTCCATATTAATTGATTTCGTTGCGAGGTTTTGACCTCTATATGAGACGTTTTTCAAAGACTGCATTCATTTTTAAAACAAACTATAACCTTTATTTCATAAATAAAGGTTTAAAAAGCTTTACGTAGATTATCAAATAATGATAATCTAAAATATCCTGTTTACACACGACCATTACATAATGGTTTACAATACAAATATGTTACATCGAAATCAGTTTCTTGAATGCAGTTTTTACACAATATCATACAAACATGGACTCCAAATCTTGTCCTTATTTTAGTATGCAACAGCGGAAGCTCTTAGTATTCACCTGAGAATAAACATTCTTTAAACGTCAACAAAAATGTTGGTGAGTTATAGGTTTAACCTATATATATCAAATCGTAACAATAGACCACAAGATTTCATATTTCAATACACATCCCATACATAGAGATAAAAATCATTCATAAGGTGAACACCTGGTAACCGACATTAACAAGATGCATATATAAGAATATCCCCATCATTCCGGGACACCCTTCGGATATGATATAAATTTCGAAGTACTAAAGCATCCGGTACTTTGGATGGGGTTTGTTAGGCCCAATAGATCTATCTTTAGGATTCGCGTCAATTAGGGTGTCTGTTCCCTAATTCTTAGATTACCAGACTTAATAAAAAGGGGCATATTCGATTTCGATAATTCAACCATAGAATGTAGTTTCACGTACTTGTGTCTATTTTGTAAATCATTTATAAAACCTGCATGTATTCCCATCCCAAAAATATTAGATTTTAAAAGTGGGACTATAACTCACTTTCACAGATTTTTACTTCGTCGGGAAGTAAGACTTTGCCACTGGTTGATTCACGAACATATAACAATATATACATATATATCAAAGTATGTTCAAAATATATTTACAACACTTTTAATATATTTTGATGTTTTAAGTTTATTAAGTCAGCTGTCCTCGTTAGTAACCGACAACTAGTTGTCCATAGTTAGATGTACAGAAATAAATCGATAAATATTATCTTGAATCAATCAACGACCCAGTGTATACGTATCTCAGTATTGATCACAACTCAAACTATATATATTTTGGAATCAACCTCAACCCTGTATAGCTAACTCCAACATTCACATATAGAGTGTATATGGTTGTTCCGAAATATATATAGATGTGTCGACATGATAGGTCAAAACATTGTATACGTGTCTATGGTATCTCAAGATTACATAATATACAATACAAGTTGATTAAGTTATGGTTGGAATAGATTTGTTACCAATTTTCACGTAGCTAAAATGAGAAAAATTATCCAATCTTGTTTTACCCTTAACTTCTTCATTTTAAATCCGTTTTGAGTGAATCAAATTGATATGGTTTCATATTGAACTCTGTTTTATGAATCTAAATAGAAAAAGTATAGGTTTATAGTTGGAAAAATATGTTACAAGTCATTTTTGTAAAAGTAGTCATTTCAGTCGAAAGAACGACGTCTAGATGACCATTTTAGAAAACATACTTCCACTTTGAGTTTAACCATAATTTTTGGATATAGTTTCATGTTCAGAATAACAATCATTTTCTCAGAATAACAACTTTTAAATCAAAGTTTATCATAGTTTTTAATTAACTAACCCAAAACAGCCCGCGGTGTTACTACGACGGCGATAATCCGGTTTTACGGTGTTTTTCGTGTTTTCAGGTTTTAAATCATTAAGTTAGCATATCATATAGATATAGAAAATGTGTTTATTTGATTTTAAAAGTCAAGTTAGAAGGATTAACTTTTGTTTGCGAACAAGTTTAGAATTAATTAAACTATGTTCTAGTGATTACAAGTTTAAACCTTCGAATAAGATAGCTTTATATGTATGAATCGAATGATGTTATGAACATCATTACTACCTTAAGTTCCTTGGATAAACCTACTGGAAAAGAAAAAAATGGATCTAGCTTCAACGGATCCTTGGATGGCTCGAAGTTCTTGAAGCAGAATCATGACACGAAAACAAGTTCAAGTAAGATCATCACTTGAGATAAGATTGTTATAGTTATAGAAATTGAACCAAAGTTTGAATATGATTATTACCTTGTATTAGAATGATAACCTACTGTAAGAAACAAAGATTTCTTGAGGTTGGATGATCACCTTACAAGATTGGAAGTGAGCTACCAAACTTGAAAGTATTCTTGATTTTATGTAACTAGAACTTGTAGAATATATGAAGAACACTTAGAACTTGAAGATAGAACTTGAGAGAGATCAATTAGATGAAGAAAATTGAAGAATGAAAGTATTTGTAGGTCTTTTTGGTCGTTGGTGTATGGATTAGATATAAAGGATATGTAATTTTGTTTTCATGTAAATAAGTCATGAATGATTACTCATATTTTTGTAATTTTATGAGATATTTCATGCTAGTTGCCAAATGATGGTTCCCACATGTGTTAGGTGACTCACATGGGCTGCTAAGAGCTGATCATTGGAGTGTATATACCAATAGTACATACATCTAAAAGCTGTGTATTGTACGAGTACGAATACGGGTGCATACGAGTAGAATTGTTGATGAAACAGAACGAGGATGTAATTGTAAGCATTTTTGTTAAGTAAAAGTATTTTGATAAGTGTCTTGAAGTCTTTCAAAAGTGTATGAATACATATTAAAACACTACATGTATATACATTTTAACTGAGTCGTTAAGTCATCGTTAGTCGTTACATGTAAGTGTTGTTTTGAAACCTTTAGGTTAACGATCTTGTTAAATGTTGTTAACCCAATGTTTATAATATCAAATGAGATTTCAAATTATTATATTATCATGATATTATCATGTATGAATATCTCTTAATATGATATATATACATTAAATGTCTTTACAACGATAATCGTTACATATATGTCTCGTTTAAAAATCATTAAGTTAGTAGTCTTGTT
This sequence comes from Rutidosis leptorrhynchoides, assembly GCF_046630445.1. Classification (NCBI taxonomy): domain Eukaryota; kingdom Viridiplantae; phylum Streptophyta; class Magnoliopsida; order Asterales; family Asteraceae; genus Rutidosis; species Rutidosis leptorrhynchoides. Next base: position 254,060,631 of record NC_092337.1, read on the forward strand.
TTTACATATGTAGTTCATTATTAATATACTTAATGATATTTTTACTTATCATAGTATCATGTTAACTATATATATATCCATATATATGTCATCATATAGTTTTTACAAGTTTTAACGTTCGTGAATCACCGGTCAACTTGGGTGGTCAATTGTCTATATGAAACATATTTCAATTAATGAAGTCTTAACAAGTTTGATTGCTTAACATGTTGGAAACACTTAATCATGTAAATAACAATTTCATTTAATATATATATATATATATAAACATGGAAAATTTCGGGTCACTACATTTACATCATATATGTATAATCATGTCATATCATAAGTTTAATTAAATTAAATTGAATTATAAAGTTAACATAAGTTTAAATGATATAATTAATATAACATAATTAATTAATTAATTAATTAATTAAATATTAGTCATAACATAAGTATTATTAATTAATAATAGATTTTTAATCATATCATAAGTATTATTAATTAATAGTGAATTATTAACCATATCATAAGTATTTCATTATAATTATTAAACCATAAGTATTTAATAATTAAATTATAATTAAATAATAATTAAGCCTTATAATAATTAAATAATTAATTAATATTTATTATAAGTCTTAATGTAATAATCTCATAACATAAATTTAATACTTATCATAAGTATTTTTCTTTAATAATAAAAGTATTATTAATCATAAGTTTAATTAAAAGTAAAATTAAAACATAATGAAATTTATAAATCATATAATAAATATATATATCATAAGTGTTAATTAAAATTAATTAATTTTATATCATAAGTAATTTAATAATAATAAAAATCATTATTTATATCATAAGTTCAAATTTTATAACCATAAGTTTCATTAAACGCCCATCGGGTCATAAATTGAGCCCCGGGTGTCGGTTTTCGACGAATTTTATATATATCCTCGTCTAACCAAACCACCCGACACCTTAGTGTACTCAAGAACACACTAAAGTCAGTTCCCAAGTCGTGACCTACAGTCATGAACCAACTTAGAACATTAATCCACTTAAAATCTTGTTTTAGCCATTCCGGGTGATCCGTGGCTCGGATTTTGATGACCCCAACATGAATGTTCATCCAATCATCAATCCTAACCCACTGGTACACCCTAGAGCCTTCAAAAATGGTCACAAAGTCGGACCTCAATTGATCATATTCGTTTTTATATTTTAATCTCATCAAAACACCAAATTATGCATAACTTTTAATCCGGGACTCGAAATAAGATGAATCCAAAGCCTAAAATTATTGTCTTGATGAGAGGAACTCATATATACAATTTATTTTATCAAAAAAACAGTCAAATGTACTGATTTCATCAAAAAGTCCGTTGTTCCAATTAAATCAAACCGAAAACATACATAAACGAGCATTTCAACGCATACAATCATCAATACAACAATACACAAGTACTATACAATCATAATAACATCAAAATCAGTAAAAATAAATAAAAATGAAAAATCTAGGGTTAGAGTTTATACCCTAATCAAGAATTGATTAGTATAATCGCGTAGAGGATGATGCGGTGAATCCTGAAATGATGAAACTCCTTGAAATGAGTTCTTGATTGATGAAGATGATGATGATTATGATGATGATGATGGTGGGTGACGGCTCAAAAAGAGGAAAAGGGAGGAGAAAAGCTAGAGAGAAAAATTAGGTTTTAAGGAAATGTGTTAAAATGAAATGTAAAAATCAAAAATGGAAAAACAAGGGCTAAAAACTCCCTCCCTTGGAGTGTTCGGTCGATAATTGCATGGGGGTGGGCCCCATTGGCCCAATTTTGCTAAATGATGAATTGCTTGTGGCCCGAATGCCCGAACAAAACCCGAAACGCGAAAACACCGCTACGCGATTAAATATTCGGAGAGATAACACAAGCGCGAAAAATAAAATATATAAACAGTATATATTTTTATATGATACAAAAATGTCATATTTAAAATAATTGGGATTCGAAAATCTCAAAAATCTGACTGTTGGTTTGAAAACCGAAAAGATTCGCCGGATAGAAATCCACGACACATAGAAACGTACAAATTTAAATACGAATACAAATATTCATATAACATATAATAATTAATATATTATTACTAAAATAATAATGTAGGTCGTAGAAATGGTGTGGCATGAATAACAATTAACAGACGTTAAATAATAAACGGTAAAAGATAACGGAAAAAGTAGGGTCGTGACACTTAATGATACGCATATCCGCATAACTATACGGATTACCCATCCAAAGTCCTGAACCGCACACTAATTTCCATGTAAAATATATGGCACATTTATAGCCACACTCTATGCGCCTATACCATCTGATGTAAGTTTCGTATACTTGCATAAGGGTCTAGTATATTCTAGAAGAATGTACGGTATATTTAATTCAGATTCTTTTCCTTAAATAAGGTCATATCATTTAATTAGGGATGAGATCATTAGGATAAGATCGCATTTAATTAGGGATGAGATCATATCAAAACCCTAATTCGTGAGCCTATAAATACATAGCTCCCAAACCCTAAAATCACTCGTTACTCATACGTAACATAGCATACACACTGTCGTACGAATAAACTTCATACGATCTCTCACGTAAGGACTTTCAGGTATGTTACAAACTGTGAAACCTTCATGTCTTTGGGCCACTCAACCCCGTATGTTGGGTTGTTGGTGGACTCTCAGATCGGCCACCCTGTCAGAATTGAAACGATGCCGATGTGGGTTATCCACGACTAAGGTCAGAGGTTCGAATATTGTTAGTCCTTAAACCCTTTCATACACTTAAGCGTAGGTTCACCTTGATCTCTTGAAAATATGCTTGATCAGAAATTGAAGGAAAATCGGACAATCAAGAGCACTTGTCAAATTACAGTACATCTTTTTCTCCAAGTTATACTCATCACGTTCTTCAGAAGGCATATTATGCAGAGTATACAACTCATTTGTAACTGGTGAACCTAGCCATTGAAATTCTGATTCAATGTACTTCCAAAGCTTCGTGTCCTGACCATCAGACCAAATCTTAAATCTTGACTTCCATGTAGAGTAGTTATCGATATTCATTAACCTTGGACAGTTCGTACCACTCCTGGATTCACTTTTAGCAAGGATTAATCGTTGAGTCATACTCGTGATACTCTGTACTAATGGTGCAGCCAACGCATCATCATTTGAATTAAACATCTTGACAAAATTACCAAACAAGGTAAACCGTGAGGTTCAGTAACTCAACCGTGAAAGTCACAAATTTTCTGTCTTCAACCGTACGCATCACAAATTCAAACGTGCGTGTGACTTTAACTTCTCAACAGATAACAACACAAAGTCAAACGTGCATATTAGATCAACCATGTGGTTAATCGTACATGTCATAAACTCAAACGTACGAAGCACTGATCAACCGTGTGATCAACCGTGTGATCTTCAACCCAAATTTAGTTCTTGCGAAACCGTGCGGATGATCTCACTCGTGAGACCAAGCGTGCGAGTGAGTGTTCTTCAGCTTACTCAACCGCGTAACCTGCTGTTAACACCTAAATCACCCTAAAACGCTAGAAAATGATGTAAATCACCAATTTCTTCGTCCACAAGCTAGATTAGCACTAAACTAACATAAACACACTCTAAAATCACTATTACAAATGTAAAAATGATTATTTTTAAGCCAAAAACTCTCAAAAATAAGAAACCCAAAATAACTAGCTCAAAATCAATCACAAATCACAAGATGATGTTGTTTTCTCAACTAACGCTCTGATACCACTGATGAAACATGATTTGAATCTTCGAATCTAACCGATTTGACACACAAGGGCGGAATTAGTGAATCAAACCTTCTAGTGAATAGGTTTTGCCTTTTGGGATTGATTTAGTCAAACCACACAAGGGTTGTGTGATTAGATCAACACCTTGAGCAATTATTCACCTTTTGCAAGGATTTGGACTTGAAGCACAGAGAGAGAATCGGACAGGTTACCAGATCTGAGTGATACACAATGAGTGGCTTAACTTAAAGTGAAGAACATAACACTTATATACCCCAGCTGTTAAGTCAACTGCGCGTGTTAGGTCTCACTCTTACGAGTGGACACACTTATGCGTACGATTGATCACTCACTCGTGTAAGTGTCATCAGATTAGGTTTGTGACTCAGCTCAGCTCACTCGTGCATATGAGCTTGTCATCTGTATGTTTGAGAATTCACTCGTACGTCTGACTGAGTCTAAATTGGTCAAACTTCCATATCCTATTCCTACAGTACCTGTAAATGCATGTAAACGTAGATAGGATAACAACGAGTGATCATGGTAACCCTATAACTGAAGTACTAATCACAAACATGTGGTAGATGTCTAGGTACTCATACAAAATGCACTAACAGTCTAAACATAAATAATTCTCTGCTGGCCGCACATAACGTTTTAGTGTATAAAATGTTGTTTTTCATTATTAAATCCTTAATCGTTTTGGAGACTCAACAAGGGTTTATAATTTTTTGGTTTTCTAATAATGAAAAAGTTTAGGCTCAAAGGGTCTTCTAAGTGGATCATCAACACTCAGGTAAGTGTTGGAAAAAGGGTTAGTATTAGAGGTTTTATTAGTGGTTTATCCTAAGAGATGTCAAGGTCATTTAATTGCACCAATACCACGTATGGTACCTGATGTGTGAAATCTAGTATATAAATTATGTCTAGAAAAATACCGTTTAAAATGACTATTACACACTCACAGGCAGTGTACCCGATCGTGTAGAAGTATAGAATTTAGGTAATTCCGAATATCGTTCCAAGGACAGTTTTACACAAATGTCAACTGACAACTAATAAAATAAACTAAAAGTAAACTAAGAATCAGAAAGTACTAAAAAAATTTTTGTGGCTATTTAACAAATAGCCAAATCAAGGGTAGATTAAACATAAAAGACAATATTTTTGCTTTTTATATTTATTGAAAATAAATTGCAAACATAACGGAAATAAAGATAGATTGAATTCAATAGATAAAAGAATGCTCACCTAGATCTTCTACTCTCAGTGTCGGATGAATTGTTAATAAGCACTAGTTATATTGTTACACGCATGCAATTACTAAATCGGTTTACCAAGACTTTTCTTTTAGCAACACTTCAAACTAGGACTTAATGGCTTAGGGTTCCCTTTCACCAAAGACCTCTTTCGTTTCTAGCAAAGTAATTAACTTTTTATGAGATTAAGATTCAATTAGTTACGCGTTCGCTCCACACAATTCACCCATATTTTGTTCATCTATGTTACCCGGTTTACCCCCTTGGTCCAGTAAGCACCCAATTAGTTAAGACAAAGCAATTGGAAACTAGTGCACTAAATTGAAATAGGGTTCCCTTTGTTCAAACAAGTACACTAATCAATCATGATAATAATAATCAACACCCACAAGAATGGTTCTTAATCAAAACATTAAAGTATCATCCAAACACTTAAGAGTATACAATCTCGACAGGCATTAAAGTATTTATCCAATAATTATGGCAGAAAATAAAAACATAAAGTTAATAGAATTCATTATGATCGATAGAGATAAAACTAATCAAAGAGATGAATCTTGAAAGATGAAGAATCACTCCTTGATTTAGAATGATGAAGGTGAAATCTTGATGATGTAATTCTCCAAAAAGCACCGAAAATCGCACCCTTAGCTCTCAAAATCGGCTGGAATATGAATTATGAAATTTATGGTTAATTTCCCTCTTATACGCTGCATGAAAAACCGAGACCGCCAAGTTGTCGCGTCGTGAGACATAGTTTATACTGCACACTTTGTTAACAAACTCTCAAAAATAATTTTATGCTTCATCTCGCGTTGCGACCCAGAAATCTCACGCCGCGACCTACGACTAATAAAAACTACTCCAAGTTGAAAAAATCTCGAACCTAAAATATCACGTGCTGTTGCGTCGCGGCCTGAAGTCCTCGCGTCGCAACCTGGGTTTGTAACCAATTCTAACTTGAGACCATCTACTAACGCAAGAAAACTCGTCCCGAACAAATAAAACTGGTACCTTGTGATAGAATGATGAAAATGTACCTCAAAATGCTCAAATAATCAACTTAATCATCTTTGTAGCTCTTAAACTCATTTCTTCTCAAATATCAACAAATCGCCTCCAAACTGTATCCAAAGGAACGCAGTATGACAGATATTGCTAATATAAACGTAGTTGAATTATGCAATATCAAATCACCCCGCACTAGAGTCTTGCTTGTCCTCAAGCAAATCCGACTTGAAAATAATCTTCTACCATATAATAACTACTTCAAATGTGTATGTAGAATCAGATGAACATAAACCAATCAAACAACTAGTGAGGGCACGGATTTGGAGTAGATATCAACCATGGCTCCCACTTGCATTCCCAAATCAACATCTTCCCAAACCTCAAGCAATATGTAATGCATAAAGTAACCAAAGATAGTCTCGATAACGTACCATAATGATCAAGTAGAGAATCTCGAACCATAATATAAGTCTTCAAAGAAACCGAGAATTAAATGCGAGCGGAGCACCAAAGATATAGCAAACAAACATATGTGCCAAAAAAAAATGCACGAGCTACCCCGCAATTGGTCAAGTCAAGCCTCCAACAAGTACCTAACATCGTTATGATGTTGGTAAGAAAATAATGTAGCTTAGAAGGATACTACATTACGTCTAGATATCATCAATAGTCATGAGGTAACCATCTAATCTGTTAAATCAACATGTAATGATTGAGTATCATCAGGCTTAAAAGTTGATTGATCTTTAAGGAGATCATCTTCTAGGGATCTGATTAATCACTGACATTTCGTGCATCATGGGCGTTCCTCATTGTACGAGACAGATCTCCCTCATCGAGATAAGTCTGACCACTAGTACCCTGTTTTGATGCCAAGGCCCGTGGATTTTCAGTCAATGTTAGAGAAGACTTTTCAAGACTGTTCGTCATCCTATAGTTGGTGTGGACTGCATCTTATGACCTAAGTCATCAAGTGCGTCATTCGGGAGACTTGACTCACTTAAGGATGGAATCGAATCATCATGTCGTGTAAAAAGTGGTCGGGTGCAATCATTGTCCTTGGTAGAAGAAACATTGAAGATCGCCCTACTAAAGTTTTTTGATCTAGCGCATGGCCCAGTTTTGACCATGCGATCCAAACACCGCTCATACGGTTGACACCGTTCTTGGTTCAGGTGACCCACTTATGAATTCAAATGAGCTCGTAGGATTTCACATTCAAAGTAATGAACGTGTTTTGGAAGTTCAAGACTTCCTCTTCCCACAATACCTTTATACCGTGATATGATATTGGTATGAAATGGTATAGTTTAGGAAGTCTGTTATACCAAGTCGAACGTACACTCGAAAGACTTTACTTCCTTAATATGATGGAAATGATACATCGTAAGCATTATTAATTGGTCGAGCGCATACATTACCCTGGTTTTGAGCAATGAAGACCGCCCTTTTGGGTTTTAATATGGCGCTAGGTCCGATTTCGACCAAGCTATGCAATCACTGCTCTCTCACAGTTTACACCTGTTTTGATATAGGTGACTTACTATTGAGTTCCCCAAACTCGTAAGATTTCATGTCCAAAATAATGAACATGTGGAGCAATTTGGCTTCTTTGAAATCACGAATTAGGCTATAAAAATTATAAAATTCCCCAAAAATGACCTAAAACGTGATGTTTCACTCTTTTAGATGTTCAAAATACTAAGCCATATGTAATACCAAGACTCAATTTTTAAATACCCATTTTACCAACCCGCAAGAATTTAAATCCATACCCCATACTTGAGATCAAGTAATGTCCCCATTACTTGAGATCAAAAATAGATTAAATTCTGAAGGGAAATATGAGAAAGAAATTAAAACTTGCAGCGTTACACCCATGGATCGTGGAATGCCAGTGACAGATGGCTCTGAGCTGCCAGCATAAGAACATCGTCCATTCCCGATCATCATCAACGTCAATCAACATAGGTATTTTGCTGAACTTAATGCCAGTCTTGGAAAAAAATTTCATCAACCATCCTAACATAAAGAAAAAGAAAAGAAACTACATAAATGGGACAAGGTGGAACCACCATGTTAGCTGAAACGCCTCGCCTCTAATTAGTCATGAGTACATAGCAAGCTCAAACCTACTCATGTCATGCTCTACAACCCCCAAACAAAAACTCATGAAAGCCTTACTTTTAGTCTTCCTTCATGGCTTAAAACCCAAAATTGACATAAACTCAATAACAAGCTCTTCATAGATAACATCTTTTAGTTGGAAGGCTCGTTCCCATGCATTAATTGCCCTGTTATCAATCCACAAAGTATAAATCATCTTATGCACATAAACTTTATAAGACCTCCCCACATTTACCAATGGGGTCCAATCCAACCACCATGGAACCTTTATCTTACGAGCTAAGATCCACTCGTAACCAGCGCCAAAATCATCACTACCACACATGTGACTTAACCAACATGTGGGGTTAGTCTATGCTTCATGCTCTCGTGCCTCTCTTTCCCCTTGTTGTTGTTGTTGTTGTTGTTGTTGTTGTTGTTGTTGTTGTTGTTGTTGTTGTTGTTGTTGTTGTTGTTGTTGTTGTTGTTGTTGTTATCTCTGTCTCTGTAAACATAAACCAACAACAAACCACAAACAATGCAAACACTAGAGTTAGGGTAAATATTACGCACATAATCGCAACTCATAATCCACAAACAAATCATTTCGATGTCAATTTCAATTTAACCATGATGTTACATCAAACATAAAAATCACATGGCATATAAAAGTTAATCTAAGTCAACGTTAATAATCATCAAGCAATCTCATTATACCACAATACATTCATATTCAACGCAAGTATCCAATTCATGTTGAAATATAGTTATCATCATATAGCAATTGAAAAATGATTATCATAACATCTTAGAAACACATGCTATAGATGAGTCAAAACAAGTCAACATAATGGAAATTCCTTTTTATCAATCATATTAGAAAATGAAATCTTTAAAACATCATCAAGTCATACTAATATAACCTTACTAACATCATAAGCATGGAAATTAAAACAAGCTTTAACCAAATGTCAACACTAAACATGCCATTAAATCATACTTCATACCAATGACCCGGCCAAATTGACACTACCCCACACTAGCATACAAGTACATCTCATAAGCATAAACATAAACCCCATACCCAATTTTCCCCAATTAACAACTCCAAATTCGGATTTCATATGAACATAAACCCTAGAATCAAAGATATGCGATAAAACACATAAAGCTAATGAATTTATAGCATACTAATCATATTCAACAAAGATTGATGTGAAAAACAAGCAAACATGTCCAATTATGACAACCTCACACCAACTCCAAACCCAATTCAAAATTAACACATAGAAGCATGTAATTAGGAAAGAAAAGGATGAAGAATGATAAATTCAGACCTTATTCATCTTAAATTAGGAACTTGATTAGAAGAATTAACAAGAGACACTTTAATATGCAATTAAAGTTTGAAGTTATTGGAGATAGATTTGGTAGATGTATGTTGTGTGTGTGTTTTGTGGCTGCAAATAACCCTAAAAAGGGTATAAAATCCGTCGCGGTTCCTATTGGGTCGGGTCTACCCACTTTAATTCATATAAAACAGCCCGAAAAAAAATCTGACCCAGCCATACCTCGCGTCGCGAGAAAAGTGGGTCGCCGCGACTCACACTCAATCTAGACTCCAATATATCGACAATGAAAATGCACCACCAATCACGTGCTTGAAAAGAATGAGCTATTGCGACGCGAGAAATCACCTTTCTAGACATCAAAATTTTCGTCTTTCCTCGACATTAAAATTAAACGTTCCATCGCGTCGCGACTTACCACCATACCATATACAAATTCCATCAATAATGATCGTCACTAAAATCATACTCATCATCGCGTCGGGACTCGAATGTATCGTGTCGCGACATTTAGCGAATTTCTGCTACAGTTCCTTAACACTTGTAAAACCCACAAAAACCATATATTTGATCATCTTGCACATTTAAATTAGCTAAGACACATACAAAACATGTTAAAAAAAATCTACAAACTCTACAACTCGAAAACTTTATTTAATGAGTCTTTCACACAACTCGTCCCAAGTTCAAGTGGCATTCAGATCGGGTTCAACGTGAACCTCGTCATCAATCTCCAATGGACCACCAAAATACTTCTTCACGCGATGTCCATTCACCTTGAAGGTAGTACCATTCGAATCTCTTAACTCTATTATACCATATGGGTACACCTTAACAACCTCAAACGGTCCCGCCCAGCGGGACTAAAGTTTACCGGTAAAATCTACAATCTAGAGTTAAACAACCAAGCTCATTCAATTGCCCCGCTCGAAGGCATCGGGCCTCCTTCAAATCCAAATTGCACTTCTTTAGTGCCCACATCGCCTTATGCTCACTCTTTAAAGGGAGATGGCATGCCTTTCCATAAACCAAACGATAAGGGGTGGTGCCAATTGGTGTTTTGTAGGCAGTTTGAAATGCCCACAAAGCTTCATCGAGCTTATTCACCTACTCCTTCGGATTCGTCCCTACAGTTTACTCAAGAATTCCTTTTAGAGCTCGATTGGTATTCTCAACTTGTCCGCTCGTTTGAGGATGGTATGAAGTAGAAACTTTATTGAGAACTCCATATCGCTTCAATACTTTCTCCATTTAAGCGTTACAAAAATGAGTACCCCTATCACTAATTAAAGCTTTAGGAGTTCCAAATCGAGAGAATAAACGCTGAAGGAAGGAAATGACAACTCGTGCATCATTTGTTTGTAAAGCTTGCGCTTCCGCCCATTTAGACATGTAGTCAATGGCAACGAGTATGTAGGTGTAATTATGAGATTTAGGAAATGGCCTCATAAAGTCAATTCGCCAAACGTCGAATACCTCGCATACTTGGATGCTTTGTTGAGGCATCTCATCCCGTTTGGTGACTTTATCAGCCCTTTTGATAAGAATCGTAGGATTTGCAAATTAGGTGGACATCTTTGAAGATTGTCGGCTAAAAGAAGCCAGCATCATAAACTTTTTGCCCCATAATTTGGGGTCCAAAATGTCCACCCATAGGCCCACTATGGAACTCGGTTCAGATACGCATGCACTCCTCACCGGAAATACACCAACGAATAATCCCATCGGGACAACAACGAAAAAGATAGGGATCTTCCCAGAAATAGTATTTCAGGTCACTGACGAATTTCTTCCTCTTTTGATGTAACCATCCCTTTTCCATGAATATACCAACAAGATAATTAGCAATGTCCACATACCATGGCTCGTCCACCTTGTCTACCTTCATGAGATACTCACCGGGAAAATCATCGTGAATACTTAGCTCATGAAGGACTTTACAACTTAGGTTCTCAAGTCTAGACAAGTGATCGGTCGCAAGATTCTCGGCACCTTTCTTATCCCGGACTTTACGTAGCTCTTTCTCAATAGTAGTGTAGTTTAACTGTGCTCCTTGCAAGGTCTTGCTCGCGTATTAAACGGGTCAGAAATGTATCTCAAACCTTTGGCTCAAAACAGCGCCAACAGCGAAATCCGATGCATCACACATAAGCTCAAATGGAAAAGACCAATTCGGAGAAATCCCAAAATGTGTCCTTTTCAAGGAATTTGTTCATCGGGTTGGAAATTTTAGAAAAATCCTTAATGAATAGCTGGTAGAAATCGGCGTGCCCGAGGAAACTCCTAACACCTTTGACATTGTTAGGAGGTGGAAGGTTTTTGGTAGCAGTTACCTTTGTAGGATCTACCTCGCTACCATTCTTTGAAATCTTGTGCCCGAGGACAATGCCTTCTCGTACCATAAAATGGCACTTCTTCCAGTTGAGCACTAGATTAGACTTTTCACACCTTACCAACATCCTTTCTAAATTAAGAAGGAATGAATCGAAAGTGTCATCGAAGACTGAAAAGTCATCCATGAACACCTCCATGCAATCTTCTATCATATCTTGGAATATGGCCATCATGCACCTTTGAAAAGTGGTAGGAAAATTACAAAGGCCAAAGGGCTTGTGACGGTATGAAAATGTGCCATACGGGCATGTGAATGTGGTTTTATCGTGGTCCTCGGGCGAGATAGGAATTTGGAAATAGCCCGAAAAACCATCAAGAAAATAGTAGAAGGTATTTCCTGCCAACCTCTCTAGCATTTAATCCATGAAATGTAACGGGAAGTGGTCTTTTCGTGTGGCTTCGTTCAACTTTCGGTAGTTGATAAAAACACGCCACCTCGTGACAGTCTATGTGGAAATTAACTCGTTTTTATAGTTAGTGGTAAAATTCATACCACCTTTCTTAGGTATGTAATGTACCGAGCTTATCTGTGGACTATCAGAAATCGGGTAAATAAGACCTGCATCAAGAAGCTTAATGATCTCTTTCTTCACGATATCATGCATATGAGGGTTCAACCTCCTTTGGCGTTGCACCACATGCTTAGAGTTATCCTCTATTAAGATTTTATGAGTGCAATAGGAGGGGCTAATGCCCTTGATGTCATGAATCTTCCAATCAATGGCCAGTTTATGGGCCTTTAGCATGGTGACAAGCTCAGATTTATACTTATCGAGAGAGAAGAAGAAATTATTACTGGGAGCTTAGATTCCTCCTGAAAATAAGCATATTCCAGATGGTCTGTAAGTAGCTTCAATTCTTACTCTGTAGGTTCTTCAATGGAAGATTTGCTCCGGTACTCGGCATCACGGTTGAGTTCTTGCAAAAACTTAGACTGCACATCTACAGTATTAATAAAATAACATGTATCATCGGTATACGCAAGGTATTTCAAAGCATGGTCAATTGAGAATGTTGCACTCAAATCATCTATCCTAAGGGTCAACTATTGGCCATAAACATCGATGATACATCTAGCAGTATTTAAATGGCCGACCTAAAATAAGTGGAATCCTTTCTGATAATGCTAAAAACGAACATATATTTCATAGCATTATTCCTCAAGAAAGACAAGCTTTTAGTTGCAATTGTTCTATTTAAAAGTGATATTCGTTTAAATAATAAAAGGTGAAGATAAAAGACAGATTCGACGAATTAAAGACACAAACGACCAAAAAGCTCAAAAGTACAAAATACAATCAATGAGGTTCCAATTATTGATAAGAAACGTCTCAAAATTACAAGAGTACAAGATTCAAAACGCAAAGTACAAGATATTAAATTGCACGCAAGGACGTTCGAAAATCCGGAACCGGGACCAGAGTCAACTCTCAACGCTCGACGCAACGGACTAAAAATTACAAGTTAACTATGTATATAAATATAATATAATATATAATTAATTCTTAAAATTAATATATATATTATAATATATTTATAAAACGTCGGCAAATTAAAAGACAAACCTTTGTGAGCTGGAATTACGAACTCCGCGAATTGCGGAGTATGGAGGCCAAAAATGCCGCGACTCGTGGAGCAGCCAAATACGAAAATCCCTTTAAAACCCAACGAATTCTGATCATTTTTTATCATCCAATATATCAATCTCTCTATATCTATACGTAATATTTATATTTATATTTTAATTTTAATTTTAATTTTAAATTCTAATAATAAGGGTATGTTAGCGAATGTTGTAAGGGTGTAAGTCAAATTTCTGTCCGTGTAACGCTACGCTACTTTTAATCATTGTAAGTTGTGTTCAACCTTTTTAATTTAATATCTCGTAGCTAAGTTATTATTATGCTTATTTAAAACGGAGTAATCATGATGTTGGGCTAATTACTAAAATTGGGTAATTGGGCTTTGTACCATAATTGGGGTTTGGACAAAAGAACGACACTTGTGGAAATTAGACTATGGGCTATTAATGGACTTTATATTTGTTTAACTAAATGATAGTTTGTTAATTTTAATATAAAGATTTACAATTGGACGTCCCTATAAATAACCATATACACTCGATCGGACACGATGGGCGGGATATTTATATGTACGAATAATCGTTCATTTAACCGGACACGGGAATGGATTAATAGCCACTAGAATTATTAAAACAGGGGTGAAATTATGTACAAGGACACTTGGCATAATTGTTAACAAAGTATTAAAACCTTGAGTTACACTCAGTCGACATCCTGGTGTAATTATTACACAAAGTATTAAAATCTTGTTATAGTTGAAGTCCCCAATTAGTTGGAATATTTAACTTCGGGTATAAGGATAATTTGACGAGGACACTCGCACTTTATATTTATGACTGATGGACTGTTATGGACAAAAACCAGACGGACATATTAAATAATCCAGGACAAAGGACAATTAACCCATGGGCATAAAACTAAAATCAACACGTCAAACATCATGATTACGGAAGTTTAAATAAGCATAATTCTTTTATTTCATATTTAATTTCCTTTATTTTATATTTAATTGCACTTCTAATTATCACATTTTTATTGTTATTGTATTTAATTGCACTTTTAATTATCGTACTTTTTTATTATCGCAAGTTTATTTTATCGCACTTTCATTTATCGCAATTTCATTATCGTTATTTACTTTACGCTTTAAATTAAGTCTTGTATTTATTTATTATTTTACATTTAGTTTTAACTGCGACTAAAGTTTTAAAATCTACAAACCGGTCATTAAACGGTAAAAACCCCCCTTTATAATAATAATATTACTTATATATATATATATATATATATATATATATATATATATATATATATATATATATATATATATATATATATATATATATATATATATTTGTACTTTTATAAAAGTAAACTAATATAGCGTTAAGCTTTGTTTAAAGATTTTCCCTGTGGAACGAACCGGACTTACTAAAAACTACACTACTGTACGATTAGGTACACTGCCTATAAGTGTTGTAGCAAGGTTTAAGTATATCCATTCTATAAATAAATAAATATCTTGTGTAAAATTATATCGTATTTAATAGTATTTCCTTGTAAAATATAAAGCTAGTTTTTATACACCTCGCACGACATCAAGTATATTTTTGGCGCCGCTGCCGGGGAACTTAAACGCCGAAAGTGCAACGCTAAAAATTAAAAAAAAAAAAGATTTTTATTTTTAGTTTACTTTTATTAAAATTCACTTTTGTAAAAATACGTTTGTAATTATTCGAAAACATAAAAAGAAAACAAAAATATAAATATTTTTAAGAATTTGTTAAATATTTAAGTTTTGTAAAGTTTCTTTATTTTTATTTTATAAAAATATAAGTTTTATTTAAATATTTTGTTTTTATTAAAACATATAAAAAAAAAGTCGAATTAAATCCTGTACCTGAGTTGAATTTTGGAACCCCGCGACTCGCAGAGTTTGCAGCTTCGAATACCGCAACTCGTGGAGCCTCCCTGACACACGTGACAGAAACCCTAATCAGCATTAAATACGGGGTAATTATTATTTATTTATTATTATTAACCCTAATTACTTATTTATTATTATAATTAGTTTTAAGTTTTTAAATTAAATTGTATTTTAGTTAAATTAGTTTAATTAAAATATAAAATTAATAGTTTAATAAAATAAATAATATAAAAATAATATTTTTATAAAAATTGTACTTTTTACAACTTTTTGTATATTTTTATATTTTGTCCCTTTTTAATTATTTTAGCGTAATATTTGTATTTTTCGCTCGTATTTAGTTTTAAGATATAGTTTTTGCCATAGTTATTTTTTTTATTTTTTTATTTTTTTACTTCTAGATTTTTAGACTTTGCCGTAAAATTCCTTAAGTGCTTTTTCTTTAGACTAAGATTTAGGTGCTTTAGAATTTTGCGACGTCTTTTTAAGTTTTAGTACTTTTTTAAGTTATTGCCATTTGAGATATAGTTTTACTTGTAAGTTTTAATATTTTTAGACACCTTTTACCTATGTATCAATTATCATTCCAATTAGTAATGTCAATTTGCGATTATAATTTTAAGTTAGTGATAGTAATAAGGTTGGGTTAGTCGAGTGTTTTTAAGTTCTATAAGTCACTCTTTTTCTTTCTTATTTTTATTTTTCGACCTTTTCCGACAGGCTCTTTTTCTTTTTTATTTCTTGTTATTCTAGTCTTAGGACATAGATTTTTATTCTACTTCTTATCTAAATTTCTTAAAATTACGAAAATTTATTTTAAGTGGTTAAATTGATAGACATCAAAATTTTCTGGTTCGTAGTAATAGTTGGATTTGTACGTGGACCGGGTTATTGGAGCCAAACAGTCCTCAATTATATTGAAACCAAACGAATCCTGCCCCTCTGCTGCATCTTTTGGCTATTCGAAACGTGGGCAAAATCAGAAAAGTCTATTAATTGGATAACTTATATAATTTTTCTTTCCTTTTTAAAAAAAACTAATAGGATATTCAGTGAATGCACCGAGCAAGACGTTCACCACCTTTTGTACGTTCACTACCTGTAACTAGATCAAGACATTTAGCAAATATTACCGCCGTTGATTTTTCTTTAGAATCGTCATCCAGTCGACCAAGTACTCCAATTCAAATTTCCGATAATCTATTTTTTGAACCCGACCTCACAATTGAGAATCCGGAGAATATTCAGGGACGATTCATAGACCTGAACCACTAAACTTTCCTCCGGAACCACCAATCATTCAAACAGAGATTGTTGAGGAACGAACCATTAAATTAGAATCCTCTAGTGACTCCGATTCAACAAATTCAATTATGGAGAATCTGGAACCTTTAAGTATGGAAGACCGAATGAGAGCTAAACGCACTGGCCAAGGTCACGCAATTACTCATCCTGACATTAATGCGCCAGATTATGAAATCAAAGGACAAATTCTACACATGGTGACTAATCAATGCCAATTTAGTGGTGCGCCGAAGGAAGATCCAAATGAACATCTTCGTACCTTTAATAGGATCTGCACTCTATTTAAAATCCGAGAAGTGGAGGATGAACAGATATATCTCACGTTATTTTCCTGGACTTTAAAGGGAGAAGCGAAAGATTGGTTGGAATCGTTACCTGAAGGGGCGATTGATACATGTGATGTTTTAGTTGAAAAATTTCTTAAACAATTCTTTCCGGCATCTAAAGCCGTAAGACTTCAAGGAGAAATTGTTACGTTCACACAGAAGCCAATTGAAACTCTATATGAGGCGTGGACTAGATTTGGAAAATTATTAAGAGGATGTCCGCAACATGGTTTAGACACCTGTCAAATAGTACAAATATTCTACCAAGGATGCGACATCACTACAAGAAAAGACATCGATATAGCAGCTGGTGGTTCCATTATGAAGAAAACCGAAACTGATGCTTATAAAATTATTGATAACACTGCTTCCCACTCACATGAGTGGCACCAAGAAAAAGATATCGTTAGATCATCTAAAGCAGCTAGAGTCGATTCTAGCCATTACTTAGATTCCATTTCCGCAAAGATAGATGCTGTCGAGAGACGAATGGAAAAGATGACTAAGGATATTCACTCAATACGAATTAGTTGTGAGCAGTGTGGAGGACCACATTTGACAAAAGATTGTCTCAGTATTGAATTAACAATGGAACAAAGAGAGAATATTTCATACTTAAACCAAAGGCCTGGAAATAATTATCAGAATAATTATCAACCGCCAAGACCAATCTACAATCAAAACCAGAATTATAATCGAAATATTCCATACAACAACCAACAAGGTCCTAGAAATCAACAAGTATCCAACAATACTTACAATCAGCAAAGACCTAATTTTCAAAACAAACCACCACAAACCGATGATAAAAAGCCGAATTTAGAAGATATGATGACGAAGCTAGTTGAAACACAAACGCAGTTTTTCACATCTCAAAAACAAACTAATGAACAAAATGCTCAAGCATTTAGAAATCAACAAGCTTCTATTCAAAACTTGGAACAAGAAGTAAGTAACCTAGAAAGGTTAATAGGTGAAAGAAAACCGGGAAGTTTACCTAGTGATACAAATGCTAACCTCCGGAATGAAACAGCTAAAGCTATTACCACAAGAAGTGGTACAACACTTAAACCACCTGAAATACCTGTAACTTCTGATGAAGCTATTCCTACTCCACAAGAACCACAACCTGAACAAGATAAGGAAACAGAACCGGTAGTTGAGAAGGTTAATGAAGATAACACAGCTAAGGATAAACCTTATGTTAAACCATACCAACCACCACTTCCTTACCCGAGTAAAATGAAGAAAGAGAAACTTGAAGCCGAGCAATCCAAATTCTTGGATATGTTTAAACAGATAAATGTAAATCTTCCTTTCATTGATGTGATTTCAGGAATGCCTAGATATGCTAAATTCTTGAAAGATCTGATCACGAATAGAAAGAAAATGGAAGAACTCTCGGCTGTTACTATGAACGCTAATTGTTCAGCAGTGCTGTTGAATAAGATACCAGAAAAACTATCTGATCCAGGAAGTTTCACAATTCCATGTTTTCTGGGTAGTCTTAGTTCAATAGAAGCATTGGCAGACTTAGGTGCTAGTATAAATTTAATGCCGTATTCACTATACGCTAAGCTAGACCTTGGAGAATTGAAACCAACAAGAATAAGCATACAACTAGCCGATCGATCAATAAAATATCCTAGAGGGATAATGGAGAACATGCTGGTTAAAGTTGGTACTTTAGTATTTCCAGTAGATTTTGTTGTTCTGGACATGGAAGAAGATTCTCAAGTTCCTCTCATATTAGGAAGACCATTCTTAAACACGGCTAAAGCAATGATAGACGTGTTTGGTAAGAAATTGACCCTAAGTATAGAGGATGAGAGTGTTACCATTTCAGTTGATAGAGCAATGCAACAACCGCAATCTGCAGATGATACATGTTATTATATTCAAACTATAGACTCACATGCAGAATTGTTAGAAGAATTTCCAGAATTACAAGGAACAGGAGAATGTTCTTTAGGAGAAGGAACTAAACCAATTAATGAAGCTGAAATATTAGCTACACTTATAGCTAATGGATATGAACCAACAATAGAAGAAATTCAAATGCTAAAAGAAAAAGACAGATATCGATATAAATCATCGATAGAAGAACCTCCGAAATTAGAGTTAAAGCCACTTCCAAACCATTTGGAATACGCTTATTTACATGGTGAATCTGAATTACCTGTAATAATATCGTCTTCTCTTACTGAAAATGAGAAATCACAACTCATTTCTGTGTTGAAAGCTCATAAACCAGCCATTGCATGGAAGATTCATGATATTAAAGGAATAAGTCCTTCGTATTGCACACATAAAATCCTTATGGAAGAAGGTCATAAAACGTATGTGCAACGCCAACGAAGACTAAATCCTAATATGCAAGATGTAGTTAAGAAAGAAATTATTAAACTGCTAGATGCAGGTTTGATATATCCAATTTCTGATAGTCCATGGGTAAGCCCAGTTCAATGCGTGCCTAAGAAGGGTGGCATGACTGTCATTACAAATGAAAAAAATGAGCTTATTCCTACTAGGACTGTAACAGGATGGCGTGTGTGTATTGATTATAGAAAATTAAATGACGCCACCAGAAAAGATCACTTTCCCTTACCTTTCATTGATCAAATGTTGGAAAGGCTAGCCAGAAATAGTTACTATTGTTTTCTTGATGGATTTTCCGGATATTTTCAAATTCCAATAGCACCCGAAGATCAATAGAAAACCACATTCACGTGCCTTTATGGTACTTTTGCTTACAAACGCATGCCATTTGGACTTTACAACGCCCCTGCAACCTTTCAAAGGTGTATGATGGCGATTTTTCACGACATGATAGAAGAATGCATGGAAGTTTTCATGGATGACTTTTCAGTCTTCGGTGATACATTTGAAACATGTCTAGCTAATCTTGAACGAATGCTTATTAGATGCGAACAATCAAATCTAGTTCTTAATTGGGAGAAATGACATTTTATGGTTAAAGAAGGCATCGTTCTTGGTCATAAAATTTCAAAAGAAGGAATTGAAGTGGATAGAGCTAAAGTAGATGTAATTGCTAAACTTCCACATCCCACCATTGTTAGAGGAGTTAGGAGTTTTCTAGGGCATGCCGGTTTTTACCGACGTTTCATAAAAGATTTTTCTAAAATTGCCACTCCTATGAATAAACTCCTAGAAAAGGATGCTTCATTCATTTTTTCAGATGAATGTATCAAATCTTTTAATATTCTTAAAGAGAAACTTACTAATGCGCCGATCATGATAACACCAAATTGGAATCTACCGTTTGAATTAATGTGCGATGCAAGTGATTTTGCAATGGGAGCCGTTTTAGGACAAAGGATTGAAAAACGATTTCAACCTATATATTATGCTAGTAAGACATTACAAGGAGCACAAACGAATTACACAACTACTGAAAAAGAACTCCTTGCTATTGTCTTTGCTTTTGACAAATTTCGTTCATATCTCGTTCTAGCAAAAACGGTGGTCTATACCGACCATTCTGCTCTTAGATACCTATTTTCGAAACAAGATGCTAAACCAAGATTAATCCGCTGGATCTTACACTTACAAGAATTCGATATTGAAATCCGAGATAAAAGAGGAGCAGAAAATCTCGCCGCTGATCATCTTTCTCGTCTTGAAAATCCTGAATTATAAGTTCTAAATGAATCGGCCATACAAGACAACTTTCCTGATGAATATCTATTGAAGATAGATTATAATGAAATTTCATGGTTTGCAAACTATGCAAACTATTTAGTATGTGGATTCCTTGAAAAAGGATTATCGTACCAAAAACGAAAGAAATTCTTCAGTGATATAAAACACTATTTCTGGGAAGATCCACATCTGTTTAAAAGTTGTCCCGATGGAATAATACGACGATGTGTATTCGGAGATGATGCTAGTAAAATTTTAAACCATTGTCACACAGGACCAACAGGAGGGCATTATGGGCCTCAACTAACAGCAAGAAAAGTTTACGATGCTGGATTCTATTGGCCTACAATTTTCAAAGACGCACACCTTCTTTTCAAATCCTGTGATGCTTGTCAAAGGGCCAAAAAAATAAGTCAACGTGATGAAATGCCACAAAATGTCATTCAAGTATGTGAAGTATTTGACATTTGGGGTATTGACTTTATGGGTCCATTTCCAAAATCTCATAATAATCTATATATCCTCGTAGCAATTGATTATGTATCTAAATGGGCGGAAGCACAAGCTCTCCCAACTAACGATGCACGAGTTGTAGTCAACTTTTTAAAACGTCTTTTTGCAAGGTTTGGAACACCGAAAGCTTTAATAAGTGATCGGGGAACTCATTTCTGTAATAATCAACTTGAGAAAGTTCTTAAAAGATATGGAGTACCTCATAAAATCTCCACCGCATATCATCCACAAACAAGTGGACAAGTTGAAAATACCAACCGAGCTTTAAAACGTATTCTAGAGAAAACCGTAGGATCAAATCCGAAGAAATGGTCCATTAAATTGGAGGATGCACTCTGGGCTTTTAGAACAGCCTACAAAACTCCAATTGGAACCACACCTTTTAGACTTGTTTATGGAAAAGCATGTCATCTTCCAGTAGAAATTGAACACAAAGCATTTTGGGCTTTGAAGACATGTAATCTTGATATACATGAAGCTGGACATCTACGATTAAGTCAACTAAACGATTTAGAAGAATTAAGACATGAAGCATACGAAAATTCGTTAATCTATAAAGAAAGAACGAAGAAATGGCATGATAAAAGAATCAGAAGTTTAAAAGAATTTAAAGAAGGAGACAAAGTTCTTCTTTTCAATTCACGATTCAAGCTATTTCCTGGAAAATTGAAATCAAGATGGTCTGGACCATTCATAGTCAAAAGAGTTTTCCCATACGGAACGATAGAATTAATAAATTCAAATGGGATTGAATTTAAAGTTAATGGTCACAGAGTTAAACACTACATAGATAGTCCGATGGAATTCGACAATGAAGTTAATCACAATTTCGATACCACAGCTAACTAAGTGTGGGGAGAATCAAGTCTTTAAAGGATAATATGTATTTCTGTTAGAGTTAGATTGTCTGTTTTCATGTAGTTTTCGAAAATGGAACCCGAATGGTCTTTCCCTAGCAGACCCTAAAGAACTAGTCTTCTCCCCCCATTCTGAATTTTTATTTTTTTTAGGAAATGAAGACTGCCTGTGAACTAAACCATGGTCTAATGCTAAATGCTTTGATCACTAAATGTAATAATGACACACTTCCGAGTGAAATAGTATCAGTAATCAGAGAAAGATTGGACGGAGTAAGAAAAGAATCCAAATGCGAAGATAATAAGTTACAATTTGGTAAAGGAAAATCAAAATCCGCAGAGAAAAGAAGAGCACGACACCTTGAAAGATGTCACAAATGCGGAAAATGGTCACATGGAGGTAAATGTTCAAATAATAAAACCTATTCAAATACCGAATTTGTTACTTTATGCAGAGACGGACTGTTCATATGTTTAGAAGAAAAAACACTGAATGCTCGAGGTTACGCCTATGTAGCCATGGAAAACCAATTAAACCGACTATCTTATGAATGGGATAGATCGTATAACTAAGAATACTATCTCACAGGTAAGTCTGTACAGTTTTTTGTTTTTATTTTTATTTTTAACCTTTTGATAATAAACGCTAATTTGTTCGCTATAAAGTATTAAATTGGTATTGAATAAAATTAGGTTTGGCGACCGAAATTATTGATATCATTCAAAAATTTATTACATCACTGCGAAATTTAACGTTTATTCTTAAGGTATAAATATCTTTAATCAATCAACCCAAAATATTTCAAAAATTCGTCATGAGTTAAATTAGGTCATGGAACCGAAATTACTTTACCGAAAAGAGAGGCGTATATTTTTGATAATATTTGATTGATTAAAGTGGGATAAAAGCCAAAAAGATTTTTAATTTTATTTGTACTTTATTTTTAAAATTAATATTAAAATAATATTGTAAACTTGTTAAAATTAAATCAATATATTTAAAATTGTAAATATTTGAATAATTAATATTTTTAATATAAGTTTGTATCTATAAAAACAAAAATATAATTTAAGTTTGTTGTGAATTTTTAATTTTATGCATTTTAAATTTAAGTTTGGTGTGAATTTAAAAACAAAAATTTACTTTATTTCGCTAAGTTAAAAATAGGATTTTTAAAATTCGTCGTAAGTTGAAGACTAGGTCGTTGAACCGAAATTGCTTTACCCGAGGGAGGGACGAGAACTTTCATTATCATTATTTTTAATCTTATTGAATTAAAGTATGCCAAAAACATTAAAAAAAAACAAAAAAATCTTAGCTTTTAAAACAATCGCTACAAAAAGATAAATTTTAAAATTTTGTCGAAGGACGGACTAGGACATCGATCCGAAACGACCTCATCCTAAATAACAAGGGAAACAAAATTTTAAAATTAATTACTTAATTGTTTTAATTAGTATAAGATGTTTAATATATATATATATATATATATATATATATATATATATATATATATATATATATATATATATATACAAACTTCGCGACTTGCGGAGTCAGAAGGGTCAAACACCGCGACTCGCGGAGTCTGAAGGGTCAAACACCGCGACTCGCGGAGGGACCAAAATACAGAAAAAAAATAATAAAACTCCAAAACTGATCAGTTGAACATCCCCACACCACAAAAATAAACTGCGAAATAAACCCGAAAAAACCCGAAAAACACACACCAAATTCGCAATTTTTGACCGTTAATCATCAAATCTTTTACTAAAATCATGCTGAGAAGGATGCTATCAAGAAATTACTCAAGAAAAACGGTAAATTTCTACACCTAAACACCATTTAATCCGAAAATTAGTGTTCTTGAGCAATTTTATACCCAATTTGATTTTGATGCTTTTTATTATAATTATGTTTAAATTGTTTATGTATTATGCTTGTATAACCTAGATTGATGCTATTTAATATGATTAGAAGCCTTAAACTTCAAATTTTGAGTAATCTAGGGTTTGTGTTCTTGAGCAAATTTGGGGCTTTTTGATATAAACAGGTTATGGCCGATTTTTGTCATGAATTGTTGCTAAATTAAGTAGTGTAACATGTTTAGGTAGTTAAATGATCCAAACTTTGAGCCTAAACATGATTTTGAGAATTAAAGTGGACTTTTTCAAGACTAAAATTCATGAACTTGATTTTTGAGAGATAATGCCATTTGAAACTTGTTTAATTGCTAGTGATGATTACTTTGACATGTTATTTGAGTTGAATGCTTATGAACTTGGCGAACATTTTCGTATATGCTTATTTGAAAAAGTGTAGATTTGATGAAAATATGAAAATGAGCTTAAGTTTGATATAAATTAAACATGTCATTGTAATTATTTTGATTGATGATTTTGCTGACACTAATGCATATTTGGATGCACAAAAATTGTGTTTGATGTGTTTTGCAGACTGAAAGGGGTGAATCTTCATCCCAAGCTCGCAATGCTCCTGCTGAGAATACGGAACAACAGGAGGTGGATAACTACTACAAACAAGATATACCTCATCCAGTCATGACATTTTTTGATATGCACTTGGAAGATTTGCACCCGAACCTGAAATTTGACAGACTTTGGATAGATTATCCAAAATACCAAAGGGGTTTGCATACTCTTCATTCTAAAGCTGTTGAAGTACCTAGGGTCATAGAATGGGGACTATTAGAAGCTGTAGAATTGGCCGGGCCAATTAGGGAATTACTTGCACAGAGGTATGGTAATTCTACTTTTAACGATTGGGTACGGTTATTCAACATGCGTAGACCTGTATATAAAGTATGGTGTGAAGAATTGTTGTGTAGTATAGAATTAAATGATCGGGTAGCTAGTTTAACCGATCGATCTTTTATTAGATTTTTGTTAGGAGGTTCGATACGCCACATGTCTTTACTAGACATGGCTCAAGCTTTACGTATATATACGCCTGAGGAGTTAGCATCTGCCGATTGTAGAGGGTTGATATTGAACGGTAGGAAGATAGACGAAAATTTTGATACGCATGGTGTATGGAGTCAAATGACTAGCCATCACCGATTTAAAGGGGGAAATTACTCTTATTTGGATATAGATCGAGCTGAATTAAGAGTAATTCATAGGTTTTTAGCTAATTCGATTACACAACGAGGTAAGAACAAGGAAAAGGTAAATGAACAGGATTTGTTTTACCACATGTGTATTCGAGACCCACAAAGCGCTGTAAGTATACCTTATTGTGTGGGTTATTATTTATCAGCTATGGTTAGGGAAATGAGACCGCATAGCATAATAGGAGGTGGTATATTTATTACTTTGATTGCTGAATATCTCGGTGTGGATATAAGTCGGGGGGGATTACTAATCGAAGAACCAGAACCCCGAGATACAATAGGTTTAAATGTATACCATGGTGCGAAAGTTTTGAAGAGGCGAAATAACGCCGCAGCACGATATAATGGTAGACATCCACAGGTTGAGAGAAACCAACAGCAAGGTAATGTAGGAGGGGGAAATGAAATGGCAGAAATGCAAAGGTTTATAGCTTCACAAGAGTATGAAAATGCTAGACATAGAGCATTTGAAGATTGGCAAGTTCATCAAAACCAAATCATAGCTTATTGCCAACATATAGGTAGAAACTATATTCCTACTCCATCGCCCATATTCCCTCCCTGGTCTATAGAGATCCTACCACCGTATCCTACGTATAACCCAGCCGAAGCATTTTATAACACATATGGTTATGCATGGAACCCCTACTGGTATCAGTATCATCCCTAGTCTACTTAGTTTTATTTATTTTATAATTTGTAATGTTGATACATTTAATATTTATGTTAATATTGTAATAGTTTTTATAATTTTCTAACTTTTATTATTAGATTTTAATAATTTTTGAATGTGGGGTAATATACCAAACTTCAAAAATATGTATATATGTTTGCAGTTTATCTTATGTACACAACAGGGTAAAACAACGCATTTTCAAAGACTGGCATTAAGTTCACCAAAAGCAACTAATTTTGATGACAAGATGCAAAATATATGTGAAATAACAACGAGAAGGAATGAACAAATGATGTGCACCATTTATCATTCAACACAAACAACAATATGTTTGGAAAATTTGGTAAAATTTAATCATTTCTACGCTAATCACCTTCAATAATTTAAATTGTTACTGATTTCTTGCAAATGAGGGCATTGCAAGATCTTAAGTGTGGGAAGGGGTTAAATTCTTTCGGATTTTTAAAATTTTTATCTTAAACACTTGGTTACCATTAAAAATACTAGTAAAGCAGTAGTTGTATTAGAATCTAGTGCTCTCTGATAATAAAGAACAGCCCTAGTCTTATATACTGACTACCCAATTCTAGTAAAAATTTTCAAAATTTTCAATTAAATGAACTCAAAATCATGTTTATACATATTTATGAACGATAAAACTAGGTGTTAACACCGAAATTATTGTTACCTTGGAAAGGACATAAATTGAGAAACAAACCAAAATGTTAGAATTCATTTAAAATGGAATAGAGGACAATAAAAAGGAAAATAAAAGCCAAGTGTGGGAAAAATTACCAAGTTATCTTAAACATATGTCACATATTTCTGTAACAAATAACTGAAAATACTTTTGCTTTGGACTAAACTAAACTGTTTTACCCGATGAAAGAAAAGAAGAGATGGATCTACACGATGAATCAATTCCCTCATTAAAAGGAAGTAAAGTCTTCCGAAAAAGAAACGCGCTTCTTGATTTAGGTCAGGAAGTTGTCGTCCATACCAGCTGTAGGTTGACGAAAAATCTAGAAAAGTCATCACTAAAATCAGCAGGAAATCCACGGACCTCAGCATAAAACAGGGTCGCCAAGTGGTCAGATTTATCCTAACCATGAGAAGGATTTATCTCGTACAATGGGGGGGCACCGTGCAAATTAGCTTGATAAGACTAATGAATCAGATCCCCAGAAAGGATAATCTCCTTAAAGATTAAAAATCAGCTTTTAAGCCTGATATTACTTAATCCTTGAGATTGACCTTAAAGATTGAGAATTACAAACTCATGGAATTCAATGATATCTATACTCGAGCTTGAACGAGAAAATATTTTGATCAAATTATAAACCGATTTGTTTTCTGAAAACCCATTTTCAATGCGTTCATTACCATTGAACGTAAAATCCTAGGAATTCACCTAGAATTCATTAGGTCACCTGAACTAAATCGGGTGTCAACCGTAAGAACGGTGGTTGCATAGCATGGTCAAAGACAGGACCTTGTGCCAGACCGAAAAATCATAAGGGTGAGCTTTACTATTGCTCCTACCAAGGATAGTAATTGCGTCCGACACGTTATAGACCATAATTAAAAGCATGTCAGTGGACATTGCCTTAACAGTTGCTTGTTCAACACTTTCCTTTACAACCGGACGGTAGTTTACCGAAAGGTAATATACAGAGCAAGTATACTGGACGTGTTGCTTTCCTAATACAAGGTTAGCAAGTGGGTAACACAAAACCGCAAGTTTTGAGCTAAAATTTTCAAATCTGAAACCCACCAAACCCACAAAAACAATTTGCAAACACCGGTGAAGGGTTTTTCTGGAAAACTTATCTAGGGTAAAAACTAGATTTAATTTTCAAAAGATCAAATGTTTTCATAAAGATCCAATTTCTTAAAGGATCTAAATTTTTTATAGTCATGTGGGACTGTAAACCACATCGTTACTACCATTGTTTATACCGCCGTAAAGAAATCACTAATGTACAAAGTGTGAAGAATAAAGAAGTGATTCTAGTATTTCAAGACTATATTGCTTGAGGACAAGCAACTCTCAAGTGTGGGAATATTTGATAATGCTAAAAACAAACATATATTTCATAGCATTATTCCTCAAGAAAGACAAGCTTTTAGTTGCAATTGTTCTATTTAAAAGTGATATTCGTTTAAATAATAAAAGGTGAAGATAAAAGACAGATTCGACGAATTGAAGACACAAACGACCAAAAAGCTCAAAAGTACAAAATACAATCAATGAGGTTCCAATTATTGATAAGAAACATCTCAAAATTACAAGAGTACAAGATTCAAAACGCAAAGTACAAGATATTAAATTGCACGCAAGGACGTTCAAAAATCCGGAACCGGGACCAGAGTCAACTCTCAACGCTCGACGCAACGGACTAAAAATTACAATTTAACTATGTATATAAATATAATATAATATATAATTAATTCTTAAAATTAATATATATATTATAATATATTTATAAAATGTCGACAAATTAAAAGACAAACCTTTGTGAGCTGGAATTACGAACTCCGCGAGTTGCGGAGTATAGAGGCCAAAAATGCCGCGACTCGCGGAGCAGCCAAATACAAAAATCCCTATAAAACCCAACGAATTCTGATCATTTTTATCATCCAATATATCAATCTCTCTATATCTATACGTAATATTTATATTTATATTTTAATTTTAATTTTAATTTTAATTTTAAATCCTAATAATAAGGGTATGTTAGCGAATGTTGTAAGGGTGTAAGTCAAAATTCTGTCCGTGTAACGCTACGCTGTTTTTAATCATTGTAAGTTATGTTCAACCTTTTTAATTTAACGTCTCGTAGCTAAGTTATTATTATGCTTATTTAAAACAAAGTAATCATGATGTTGGGCTAATTACTAAAATTGGGTAATTGGGCTTTGTACCATAATTGTGGTTTGGGCAAAAGAACGACACTTGTGGAAATTAGACTATGGGCTATTAATGGGCTTTATATTTGTTTAACTAAATGATAGTTTGTTAATTTTAATATAAAGATTTACAATTGGACGTCCCTATAAATAACCATATACACTCGATCGGACACGATGGGCGGGATATTTATATGTACGAATAATCGTTCATTTAACCAGACACGGGAATGGATTAATAGCCACTAGAATTATTAAAACAGGGTGAAATTATGTACAAGGACACTTGGCATAATTGTTAACAAAGTATTAAAACCTTGAGTTACACTCAGTCGACATCCTGGTGTAATTATTAAATAAAGTATTAAAATCTTGTTACAGTTTAAGTCCCCAATTAGTTGGAATATTTAACTTCGGGTATAAGGATAATTTGACGAGGACACTCGTACTTTATATTTATGACTGATGGACTGTTATGGATAAAAACCAGACGGACATATTAAATAATCCAGGACAAAGGACAATTAACCCATGGGCATAAAACTAAAATCAACACGTCAAACATCATGATTACGGAAGTTTAAATAAGCATAATTCTTTTATTTCATATTTAATTTCCTTTATTTTATATTTAATTGCACTTCTAATTATCACATTTTTATTGTTATTGTATTTAATTGTACTTTTAATTATCGTACTTTTTAATTATCGCAAGTTTATTTTATCGCACTTTCATTTATCGCAATTTCATTATCGTTATTTACTTCACGCTTTAAATTAAGTCTTGTATTTATTTATTATTTTACATTTGGTTTTAACTGCGACTAAAGTTTTAAAATCGACAAACCGGTCATTAAACGGTAAAAACCCCCCTTTATAATAATAATATTACTTATATATATATTTGTATTTTTATAAAAGTAAACTAATATAGCGTTAAGCTTTGTTTAAAGATTTTCCCTGTGGAAAGAACCGAACTTACTAAAAACTACACTACTGTACGATTAGGTACACTGCCTATAAGTGTTGTAGCAAGGTTTAAGTATATATCCATTCTATAAATAAATAAATATCTTGTGTAAAATTATATCGTATTTAATAGTATTTCCTTCTAAAATATAAAGCTATTTTATATACACCTCGCACGACATCACTTTCATCCACTTCCATATCCAAAACCACAAAATCAGCTGGGAAAACCAATGTCCAGGTCTTAACTAGCATGTTATCTATTATTCCACGGGGGAATTTAATAGAGCGATCAACTAGCTGAATAGCCGTACAAGTGTGTTTTAACTCTCCGGGGTCTAGCTTAAGGTAAATAGAATAAGGCATCAAATTGATGCTAGCCCCCCAAATCGGCCAACGCCCTCATACAGTCTAAGTTACCAAGTAAATAGGGAATCGTGAAACTGCCAGGATCTCCAAGCTTCTTGTGAAGCTTGTTAGTCACTATCGCTGAGCACGCAGCGTTAAACTTCACGGAAGACACGTTCTTCAGCTTCTTCTGGTTAGTGATCAAATCCTTAAGAAATCTCGCATACTTTGGTATACCTGCAATAAAATGAATAAAAGGCAAATTTATGTTAACTTTTTTTGTTTGAGTCCATGAAATTGGACTTCTCGGCCTCCAATTTCTCCAATCTTTTCTTCCTCGGCAATGAGAGCGGTGGTTGATAAGCTTTGACAACCGATTTTGCAGCATCAGTTTTTGGTACCTTGACCACCTTTTCAATCACCTGTTCCAGCTACTTATCCCCTTCTGGTTCACTAACAATAACTGATTCACTTTCCCTAACTAACGGAACCCGCACATCATCTTCCTTAGGCATTTTTGGTGGGTCATAGGCTAAACCACCTCGAGTGGTGATAGCATTAACGTGCCCATTCTTCAGGTTAATATCCATGTTACTAGGTAAATACACTGCTTTTCTCTCACTCCTCTGATTAGCAATTTACCTATCTGTTTCTCTATATTCTGAATTACGGCCTGCTAGTTCCTAAACATTTGCTCGTTCTTCTTGTTAGTTTGAGTGACTGTAATAACGAGCTAAGTCTGAGATAACACTAGCTTCTCTATCATATCCTCTAAATTTGACTTTTTCCCTCAACTTTGGGTTTTTGAAATAACCCAGAGCTTGTTGTTGAAAACCCCTACTTGAACGCGGTAGAAACCTAGAACCTTGGTGGCCTTGAGGATTATACGGACTGTTGAAGTTTCTGTTAAACTGAGCTCTACCTTGAAATTGATCATTATTTTGTTGACTAATGTTAGCTATTTCTTCTTTTTGATTCATAGTCAACCCTGCATCACAATCCTTAGCAAAAGGAAGCCCACCACAGAATTCACACCTAATTTTCATACCATGGATGTCTTTGTGAAAATTTTCTAGATTCCTACCGAACTTATCCAACTTAGCATTAATTGAACTGAAATCATCGTAAGCATCGGCGCTTGCGACTGAAGAAGATCGAGACAAATCATTGTCTTCATGCCATTCATGAGAGTACCCAACCTCCTTTTCAATTATTTCATACGCTTCCTATTCGGTCTTATCCATGAGACTGCCCCCTACAGCTTGATCAATAGACACATGAGTAGTAACATTACACCCCTTATAGAAAACATGTACCTTGTGAAAAGTATCCAACACGTGTTGGGATCAAGCTCGCAACAAACGGCTGATGTCGTAGCGTGGGGGTACGAAATAGTTTATATTTTACTAGGAAAAACTATTAAATACGATACAATTTTACACAAAATATGATAAGTTTTAATTATTTATTTACAAATGGGATATGCCTAAACCTTGCTACAACACTATAGGTAGTGTACCTAATCGTAGAGTAGTATAGTTTTTAATAAGTCCGGTTCGTTCCACAGGGAGCGGGCTTATTGCACACTATATTTTTAAACAACTATATTTGTACAAAATATATATAATTATATATAATAATATATAAAAGGGGGTTTACCGTTTAATGACCGGTTTGTCGATTTATATTTTAAGTTACAATTAAAACCTAATGCAAAATATAAATGACGATAATTAAAGTAGCGAAAAATAAATGACAATAAATAAATGACGTTAAATAAAATAGCGAGTAAATAAAAGTACGATGAAAAATGAAATAAAATATATCATGCTTATTTAAGCTTCCGTAACCATGATGTTTGACGTTTTGATTATTTATTACACTGGGTTAATTGTCCTTTGTCCTGGATTATTTGATAAGTCCATCTGGTTTTTGTCCATAACGGTCCATCAGTCATAAATATAAAGTGCGAGTGTCCTCGTCAAATTATCCTTATACCCGAAGTTAAATATTCCAACTAATTGGGGACTTAAACTGTAACAAGGTTTTAATACTTTGTTTAATAATTACACCAGGATATCGACTGCGTGTAACTCAAGGTTTTAATACTTTGTTATCAATTATGCCAAGTGTCCTTGTACATAATTTCACCCCTGTTTTAATGATTCCATAGACTATTAATCCATTCCCGTGTCCGGTTAAATGAACGATTATTCGTACATATAAATACCCCGCCCATCGTATCCGATCGAGTGTATATGGTTATTTATAGGGACGTCCAATTGTAAATCTTTATATTAAAATTAACAAACTATCATTTAGTTAAACAAATATAAAGCCCATTAATAGCCCATAGTCTAATTTCCACAAGTGTCGTTCTTTTGTCCAAACCCCAATTATGGTACAAAGCCCAATTACCCCGTCTTTAATATTTAGTCCAACATCATGATTACTTTGGCTCAAATAAGCATAATAATAACTTAAGTACGAGACATTAATTTAAAAAGGAGAACATAACTTACATTGGGTATTTATCGCGTAGTGTTACACGGACAGAATTTCGACTTCAAAAACCCGTAAAATAACCTTTACATAACCCGAACTAATCTAATATAAAACTACCCTATAATATATATATATATATATATATATATATATATATATATATATATATATTTATTATTTATTACAGAGTATTATTATTATTATTTATATATATATTTTTTTTTAAACTGCAGAAGCTCGTGGCCTTTTATAGGCATTTTGGAATCTGGCTGCTCCACGAGTCGTGGAGTTTGATTTTTCAGCTCACAATTTTTTGGATCTTAGCTTGTCGACGTAATTAAATAATAATATAATATATAAATAATTTTAAGAATTATTTAAATATTATATTTTATTTATGTGCATAGTTGACTTGTAATTTTTGCACCGTTGCGTCGCGTGTTGAGAGTTGACTCATGTCCTGGTTCCGGATTATCGAACGTCCTTTCGTATAATTTAATATCTTGTACTTTGCGTTCCGCAACTTGTACTTTTGTCATTTTTAGACGTTTCTTATCAATAAATTGAACCACTTGGATTGTATCTTGTACATTTGAGCTTTTTGGTCATTTGCGTCTTCAAATCGTCGTTTTCGCCTTTTGTCTTCGCACTTATTTAATATAAACGATTACAACTTAAAATAGGACAATTACAACTAAATAATTTACATATTGGGAGGATATTGCTACTAAATATATGTTCATTTGGAGCACTATCAAATATCCCCACACTTGAACGTTGCTTGTCCTCAAGCAATACATAACTTGAAATAATATAATACATCACACGAATCACTTCTTTATTCTTCACACTTTATACATCAGTGATTTTGAGATGGAGGTATAAACAATGATAGTAACGATAGAACCATGGTTAAAGGTGGGTGTGTCATCCACAGTTGCCTCGGGTTTAGGTCAACGACACTTGCAATCAAATAGCCGATTTACTTTCGGTTTCCAAAGCAAAGTGCACATTTGAAAGGTGGTTTACAGTCTCACATGACTATGAAAATGTAGATCCTTAAGGAAATTGGATCTTTATGAAAACATTTGATCTTTTTGAAAATTTAATCTTGCTTTTACCCTAGATAAGTTTTCCGGAATAACCCTTCACCGGTGTTGCAAAATATTTTTGTGGGTTTTGTGGGTTTCAGATTTGAAAATTTTAGCTCAAAACTTATGGTTTTGTGTCACCCACTTGCTATCCTTGTATTAGGAAAGCAACACATCCAGTTTACTTGCTCCGTATATTACCTTTCGGTAAACTACCGTCCGGTTGTAAAGGAAAGCGATGAACAAGCAACTGTTAAGGCAATGTCCCGTGACTTGCTTTTGATTATGGTCTATAAACGTGTCGGATGCTAGTACTATCCTTTGTAGGAGCAATAGTAAGATCATCCTATAATTTTTTTCGGTCTGGCACAAGGTCCTGTCTCCGACCATGCTATGCAACCACCGTTCTTACGGTTGACACCCGATTTGGTTCAGGTGACCTAATGAATTCCAGGTGAATTCCTAAGATTTTACGTTCAATGGTAATGAACGCATTGAAAATAGGTTTTCAGAAAACAAATCGGTTTTAATTTTAATCAAAATATTTTCTCGTTCAAGCTCGAGTTTAGATATCATTGAATTCCATGAGTTTGAATTCTCAATCTTTAAGGTCAATCTCAAGGATTGAGTAATATCAGTCTTAAAAGCTGATTTTTGATCTTTAAGGAGATTATCCTTTCTAGGGATCTGATTCATTAGTCTTATCAAGCTAATTTGCACGGTGCCCCCCATTGTACGAGATAAATCCTTCTCATGGTTAGGATAAATCTGACCACTTGGCGACCCTGTTTGATGCTGAGGTCCGTGGATTTCCTTCTGATTTTAGAGATGACTTTTCTAGATTTTTCGTCAACCTACAGCTGGTCTGGACGACAACTTCATGACCTAAATCAAGAAGCGCGTGTCTTTTTCGAAAGACTTTACTTCCTTTTAATGATGGAATTGATTCATCGTGTAGATCCATCTTTTCTTTTCTTTCATCGGGTAAAATAGTTAATTTAGTCCAAAACAAAAGCACCTGCAATAAACTTTACAGAAACATGTGCTAGATAGTTTTTAATTGAATAACTAGGTACATTCTCCCCACACTTAATTTCTTTCTTTGCCTTTTTATTCTCCTTTATTCCATTTTAAATGAATTCAAGCGTTTTAGGGTGTTTCTCAATTTATGTCCTTTCCGAGGTAACGATAATTTCGGTATTAACACCTAGTTTTCATCATTCATAAATATGTATAAACATGATTTTGAATTCATTTAGTTGAAAATTTTTCAAATTTTCACAAAATTTGGCAAATAAAACCAAGTGTAAATCCGAGAGAATTTATAACCCTTCCCCACACTTGAGATCATGCAATGCCCTCATTTGCATGAAATCAGACTCTAATTATAAATTCATGAGGGTGATTTGTGTAGAAAAGTGATTGAAAATACCCAGTTTGTAATTACAAAGCTCGTCGAATGATAGATGGCGCGCCTCATCGTTCATTCCTTTTTGTTTTATCACACATGCTTTTTTTTTTTTAAAACGGCTGCTTTTCTGAACTGTTTACTAATATTTGAAAAAGCGTCTTTTACCCTAATCATGCATTTTTATTAACGAGTTATGCACTAACCTGAACCCCTAATTTAACGTTAAGTGGGGTTAAACTTCCCCACACTTAGCTGACGACATGTGAAGTCGGTAGAATAAGTTCCAAGAATTAAAATAGTGAGCCAGTTATTTACATCTCGGGTGGTATATATTATATCAATGGGTTTAAAGTTTAGACCCACCCAATCATCACTACTTAATTCTTTTTTAAGTGTAGCTTTTAGTAAATGGATATGTCTCTTTTCTGGTTCTTGGTCAAATGGATCGATATACACCGACATACATATTATAGGGTGGAGAATTCCTAACATTTCCTTCCTTTTATTCTCGGGATTAAAGGTTTCACCTCTATTACCCAATTGGGTGAAATCTGAGGTGTCATTATCTATTACAGCTCGTAGTTCATCTTCGATAGATGACTCATCTATTAAGAATATTGGGTTGGAAGGTTGTGGAATGGTGAATTTCGGGATCGAAGTAGATTCTTCTTCATTAACGGTACTTATCGGTCCCACCACTTTGGTATTGGGGGTAAAATTTTCAACGTTATCGTTTTCCCAAGAATTTGTCTTCCTTATTTCTTCTTCATCCATAGATGGCTCGATGATTTCGTCGGTAGAGGCTAATGTGTCGATATGTTGTGAAATTGGTAAGACTGAATAAAAAGTATCATCGGGATAGTTGGTGATTTCGGAGCTCTCGAATTCATCAAAATTCGATGATATGAGATTTTTTTGCACAATACTCCTCAGATCAACAGGTGTGTAGTCTGATAGAGTTTCAGCTTGCCGGTTTACAAACTCTCTCATTTGTTCATTATGAGCATTGAGTTCTTCGAGTTTGATTTTCATATTGTCTAATAAATTTTCAGACACGTAATTTTCCTCGTCTAATGGTTATTAAGTTTGGAAATATTCTTGGGAATAATCCCAATTTAAATTGTATTCTTCATAATCATTCCATTCAGGTTCCGTGGGTGCGTAATTTTCCATAGGAACGTAATAGTAACATTCCCATGTTGAGTGATAATCTCCACAGATTTCACAACCAGTTATTGTTTCGTCGTTCGTGATCCAAGATTGACTGATCGAATTGTCATCAACACTCGGTTGAGAGTATTGATTTTGTATTTCATAAAGAGTTTCCAAAATATCTTCGAGACTTTTCATAATACGCTTATTACCAAATTTTAATTATCCTATTAGTTATAAAAATAGAAAAACTTATATAAGTTGTCCAATTATTAGACTTTTCTGCTTTTGCCCACGTTTCGAATAGCCAAAAGATGCATCAGGGAGCCATAACCCTTTAAATCGGAAGCTCACAACTCAGCCACTAACAAATCCAACTATTACTACGAAGCAGAAAATTGTCAACGTCCATTAATTTAACCACTTAAATAATTTTTCTTTCCGTTTGAGATAGTAGATAAGAAATAGAGAAAATTTCTAAGTCCTAAAAACGAAAGCGTCGAGAAATAAGAAAGAAAAAGAATGCGCGTCGAAAAACGTCGAAAAATAAAAATAAGAAAGTAGCGAGTCGTGACTTAAAAGGCACTAAAATTTTAAAATCGTCGCAAAATTCTAAAGCACTTAAATCTTAGTCTAAAGAAATAGCACTTAAGGGATTTTACGGCAAAGCCTAAGAATCTATACATATAAAATAACTACGGAAAAACTAATTTTAAAACTAATTGCGAACGAAAAATATATAAAATATTACGATTACACTAAATAAAAGGATACAAATTATAAAAAGTGATAAAATTACTTATTTTTATAAAAAATATTATTTTTATATTTTTATTTTTATATTTTATAAAAGTATTAATTTTTTATATATTAAAACTAAATATAATTAATTATAACTAATTAATTTAAAAACTTAAACTAAATAATAATAATAATAAAGTAATTAGGGTTAAATAATAATAATAATTAATAATACCCCGTAATTAATGCGAAATAGGGTTTCTTGTCAGGCTGGTCAGGGCGGCTCCGCGAGTCATGGAGTTTTAAGCCTGCAAACTCCGCGAGTCGTGGAGTTTGAAAAACGTGTTTTTTTTAATTTTATATTGTTTTTCTATAAATATATTTATACAAAAATAAATTAAAAATATAGCGTTTCGCCGAGTCCCCGGCAGCGGCGCCAAAAACTTGATGTCGTAGCGTGGGGGTACGAAATAGTTTATATTTTACTAGGAAAAACTATTAAATACGATACAATTTTACACAAAATATGACAAGTTTTAATTATTTATTTACAAATGGGATATACCTAAACCTTGCTACAACACTATAGGCAGTGTACCTAATCGTAGAGTAGTATAGTTTTTAATAAGTCCGGTTCGTTCCACAGGGAGCGGGCTTATTGCACACTATATTTTTAAACAACTATATTTGTACAAAATATATATTATATATAATTATATATAATAATATATAAAAGGGGGTTTACCGTTTAATGACCGGTTTGTCGATTTATATTTCTAATGCAAAATATAAATGACGATAATTAAAGTAGCGAAAAATAAATGACAATAAATAAATGACGTTAAATAAAATAGCGAGTAAATAAAAGTACGATGAAAAATGAAATAAAATATATTATGCTTATTTAAGCTTCCGTAACCATGATGTTTGACGTTTTGATTATTTATTACCCTGGGTTAATTGTCATTTGTCCTGGATTATTTGATAAGTCCATCTGGTTTTTGTCCATAACGGTCCATCAGTCATAAATATAAAGTGCGAGTGTCCTCGTCAAATTATCCTTATACCCGAAGTTAAATATTCCAACTAATTGGGGACTTAAACTGTAACAAGGTTTTAATACTTTGTTTAATAATTACACCAGGATATCGACTGCGTATAACCCAAGGTTTTAATACTTTGTTATCAATTATGCCAAGTGTCCTTGTACATAATTTCACCCCTGTTTTAATGATTCCATAGACTATTAATCCATTCCCGTGTCCGGTTAAATGAACGATTATTCGTACATATAAATACCCCGCCCATCGTGTTCGATCGAGTGTATATGGTTATTTATAGGGACGTCCAATTGTAAATCTTTATATTAAAATTAACAAACTATCATTTAGTTAAACAAATATAAAGCCCATTAATAGCCCATAGTCTAATTTCCACAAGTGTCGTTCTTTTGTCCAAACCCCAATTATGGTACAAAGCCCAATTACCCCGTCTTTAATATTTAGTCCAACATCATGATTACTTTGGCTCAAATAAGCATAATAATAACTTAAGTACGAGACATTAATTTAAAAAGGATAACATAACTTACATTGAGTATTTATCGCGTAGTGTTACACGGACAGAATTTCGACTTCAAAAACCCGTAAAATAACCTTTACATAACCCGAACTAATCTAATATAAAACTACCCTATACTATATATATATATATATATATATATATATATATATATATATATATATATATATATATATATATATATATATATATATATATATATTATATATATTTATTTATTATTTATTACAGAGTATTATTATTATTATTTATATATATATATTTTTTAAAACTGCAGAAGCTCGTGGCCTTTTATAGGCATTTTGGAATCAGGCTGCTCCGCGAGTCGTGGAGTTTTTGGCCTTCAAACTCCGCGAGTCGTGGTGTTTGATTTTTCAGCTCACAATTTTTTGGACCTTAGCTTGTCGACGTAATTAAATAATAATATAATATATAAATAATTTTAAGAATTATTTAAATATTATATTTTATTTATGTGCATAGTTGACTTGTAATTTTTGCACCGTTGCGTCGCGTGTTGAGAGTTGACTCATGTCCCGGTTCCGGATTTTCGAACGTCCTTTCGTATAATTTAATATCTTGTACTTTGCGTTCCGCAACTTGTACTTTTGTCATTTTTAGACGTTTCTTATCAATAAATTGAACCACTTGGATTGTATCTTGTACATTTGAGCTTTTTGGTCATTTGCGTCTTCAAATCATCATTTTCGCCTTTTGTCTTCGCACTTATTTAATATAAACGATTACAACTTAAAATAGGACAATTACAACTAAATAATTTACATATTGGGAGGATATTGCTACTAAATATATGTTCATTTGGAGCACTATCAACGGCAAAAATGAGTCCAAGAAGCATATAAAGTCACATTAGGCTTTTAGCGAAACTGAGCAATTTCCTATTGAAGTCTAGTCGCCTTAGATGCTGGAAAATACTTGCTAAAGAACTTCTCCATTAGTGTAGTCCAATTATGGATCGTTCCCTCAGGTAATTCATCTAACCAAGCACTAGCCTCCCCCTTTAGTGACTATGTGAAAAGCTTCATGTAGACAACATGATCATGAACATTCTTGATCTTGAACAAACCACAAATTTGTTGAAACATATGAAGATGCTCGTTAGCATCATCATACGGTTCACCCCCAAACTAACATTTGCTCCCAATCATTTGGATGATGGGGCCCTTAATCTCGAACTCGTTAGTAATTTTCGGAGTTTTAATAGCAGTACCCCGGCTAACTCAGTGGGCCTTCATCTTTTCCGCCATACTTTGACCTTGTTGTTCCATTTGAGGAATCACGGGAATCTCTGACTGTAGTGGAATATTAGCTATCTATGGCGGTTGAGGAAACAGGTGGTTCTTGAGTTTCTAGCACAACGGAATCTATAAAACTATCCAAATTAACCACAACGTCACTAGATGATGGCTCCAAACTACCCGTCTTGAAATCAAGCGCGTCTTACTCGTCCGTATTCTAACTCCAAATAAATCTTTCTAGTTTCGGATAAGGCATTAGTACTGGAGATTTAGATGAACGCGTACTTGGCATGCACAACATGTAAACTGCAAAACACAACTAACAAACTGATTAAATGCACCGACTCAAACAAGAACAAACTTAGAACAAATACCAATCTAACACAAAAAGACAAAACTAAAAAATCTAGCTGACAATCTTAAACTCGACACAACTGTCCCGAGCAGCGGCGCCAAAAACTTGATGTGTGAAATATAGTATATAAATTATGTCTGGAAAAATACTGGTTAAAATGACTATTACACACTCACAGGCAGTGTGCCCGATCGTGTAGCAGTATAGAATTTAGGTAATTCCTAATATCTTTCCAAGGACAATTTTATGCAAATGTCAATTGTAAACTAATAAATAAACTAAAAGTAAACTAAGTATCAGAAAGTACTAAATTGTTTTTTTGTGGCTATTTAATGATTAGCCAAATCAAGGATAGATTAAATGTAAAAGACAAAATTTTGCTTTTATATTTATAGAAAATAAATTGCAGACTTAATGGAAATAAAGATAGATTGAATTCAATAAACAAAAGATTGCTCACCTAGATCTTCTACTCTCAGTGTTTGATGAATTATTATTAAGCACTAGTTATATTGTTACACGCATTCAATTACTAAATCGGTTTACTAAGAGTTCTCTTTTAGCAATCACTTCAAACTAGGATTTAATGGCTTAGGGTTCCCTTTCACCAAATACCTCTTTCGTTAGTGACAAAATAAATGACTAATTATGAGATGAATATTCAATTGGTTATGCGTTCACTCCACACAATTCACACCTATTTTGTTCAATCTATGTTACCCGGTTTACTCCCTTGGTCTAGTAGCAAACAATTGGTTAAGACAAAGCAATTAGAAACTAGTGTACTAAATTGAAACAGGGTTCCCTTTGTTCAAACAAGTACACTAAGCATTTCCCCAAACTCGGTGGAGATCCGTTTACACCAAATGATCTTCAATAGGCTACACCAACACCACTCCTAGATCACACTCATCTTCATCTGGGACAAGCATCAATTTCCCAATGGAAATATGAACAACTTCCTAGTTCCCTTTAAGGAAGATGGATCACTAGATAAGTTGATATTCTTACCACAAGATCAATTCTACTAGCTCAATCTCTCATAGTTCATCAATAGGTCACACCAACTTTACTTAGATCAAACTTGTCTTTACTTTGGACAAGTATTAATTCCCAATGGAATTAATCAACTTCCTATATCCCTTTAAGGAAGTAGAATCACTAAGTAAGATGTTGTTTTCTATCATAAGAACTATTTAACTTCCTTGACCCCCTAAGGAAGTATCTCACAACGTAAACTTAAAGATATAAATGATAAGCATGAAGCTTACAATGTAATTCTACTTAATGTAAGTAGAATCTCCGTTTCTCTCTTATAATCTCTTCATTTATATGTGCTTGAGGCTTGGGAGATTAGTTGATATGACTTTGAAAGAATGTTGGAAAGAGTTGTCCTTCAATTGCTTCAAGGCTTGGTTTATATAGGCAAGAGAAAAACTTTCCAGAACCTGTGCGGCTTACTCCACGGTCGACCGTGCATCGACCTTGCTCCTACTGGAAAACGTTTCAATATATCCGTTGGAGCTCCTTTTTCTTTGAATTTTTGGCTTCTTTACCCAATATAGAGCCTTCAAAAGATGCTTAATACACCTAGAAGTCCTTGACCTTCTTATTTTGCTTTTGGATGCATTCATTGAAGTGAACATGAGCTTACTAAAGAGGAAAGTCACATAGTCTTCTTTTGTATCATTGATTTCCCATTATGGTAAATGCAGATTTTTTATGCTTTGACACCCCACAACATTCCAAAGTTTATATCCCAAGTCTTCAATCCTTTGTTAACATATGAATGTAAGTATCTAACTTGATTGGTTGTTTGCAACAAACCAAAGGTGACTATTTTAACTCTTGTGAAGAATCTTTGGGAGTTACACTAATCATAAAGATATAAACCATTACATTCCAAACCTCATATCCCATGTATTCACAAATTTATCTTTTCTTTGACGGAAGTAGCTAACCTCATTGGTTACTTGCAACAAGCCAAATAAGACCAACTTGTTTTTACATGAAGACTTTTGGGAGTTTACACTAAACTCTTATTAAGCATGTAAGTAATGCTTAATGGTTAATCAGGTGGAGAGCATATCTTTATTTGGGACTTTAATGACCATTGTTAGAACCCCGAGAAGGAGTAAAACATGTTTCCCCAGCCTTATGGATGATCCTTTAGATAAGGGCTATATAAAGGATCCAAGGCTACCTAGATTAGCTAAGTTTAGCCACTGTTATATAGAGATTTCAAGAGAGACGGGGAAGTCAATCTTGACCGATTGACTTTCTCTCTCAATCTTTATGGTTAATCATCAAATTCATTGATATTCAAGGGTCCTATCATTTAGTATCAGAGCGGAAGCTCATTCGAGTATCGATCTGAATATCGTGTTTGTGTGTGTATCTTCATATCAACTTCAAACCGAATCTTCATCGAATCTTCAAATCTTCAAACACATTTTCATATCTTCATCAAATATTCGTACCGAATCTTCGAATCTTCAAACTCACAAATTATCAAACTCGAAAAATTTATCAAATCACAACAATTTTCATTTTTCTATTATACAAAAAAAAATAAATTAGAAATAAAAAATATATAATATACCGAGTCCTATTTCTCCTAAAATACCGAATCCTTTATTTCCTATTATCTCACCTGAC
Source organism: Rutidosis leptorrhynchoides (assembly GCF_046630445.1). Classification (NCBI taxonomy): domain Eukaryota; kingdom Viridiplantae; phylum Streptophyta; class Magnoliopsida; order Asterales; family Asteraceae; genus Rutidosis; species Rutidosis leptorrhynchoides. Next base: position 254,103,521 of record NC_092337.1, read on the forward strand.
ATATACAGTACCGAGTCTTCACTTCTCTCTCTCCAAAATACAGTACATCATCGATCTTATTCATCTCTCATCTCTCCTGAAAAAAAAAACAAAACATCATCGATCTTTATACAGATTCATATATACATCAAAAATCAACAATACCGAATCTCAGAATCTCATTCATCATCGTCGACCTATCTCTCACTTAATCAACATCATCATCAACATGTTCCTTGGATTCGAAATCGTGTACATCAATAAATAGAGATACGTGACTGATTTAATGACCGAATTCTTCGAGAACGAATTAGAGAAAAGTAAAAATGCAGATGTGATCGAAATCTACTCGATATACTATCTGAAAAAACTCACATCTCAATTCGATGTATGAATTACAAATTTTTGAGTCAAAGTTAAAAAGAAAAAAGTCAAATGAACTCTTTTTCATCGAATTTGAATTCGGTGTTTTGTTTCTGGATTAATTGATGGCTTTTCGAGTGTTATAATGATGATTTGCAGCTTGTTTTTCGAAGGAATCATGAGCTGAAATCAATTAAATCGCAACATCAAATTTTGACTTCGTGTTCGTAACTATCGCTAGTAGTTCATCGGAGGTTATTCAATTTGTTGCTGTTTGATTGAATTTACTCAATCAATCATTTTAGTCGTTGCATAAGGAAGGATTAAGCATCGATTTTAAGACTTAATTTAAACAATTGATGTATTTTTTGAAATTGTTCATGAGGTTGAACACGATTACTGTACATGAATAAGACTCGGTTGCTTACAACTTAAATCTGATTCGGCTTCGTTTATTATCAGATTCGATATATGCATTCAATTACGATACGGTATTACACTTGATTTTGATTCGGTAATGACCATTATCTGCTTCGTTCGGTATTTGATTACGTATAAGCTTCGGCTACAGTTACTGATTTGTTACAACATTTGGTTACAACATTTGGTTCTTAATCGGGCCAACTAAAATTGTAAAGGCCCAACCAAATTTAGGCTTACCGAATCTTCTAAGCCCTACAAGCATCTTTCAGCCGACTACCTGAATCTGAGGGCACATTTGTCAATTTTTGTCGCTGAAAGTTTCAGGATTTTACAAAGAAAGTCCTTTACCGAATCTGACAGCTAAACTGACAGTTTTTGCCCCTGTCAGATTACAGATTTTATAAGGGCAATCCTTACCGAATCTGGACTAACTGTGTGATAATTTTCAGCAGTTTAAAGTTAACGAACACTTAACGAAACGTCCAAAAACAAAATTTGATTCACCGGAATCATATTTTGAGGGGGAGATATAAGGGAAAGTACGAGGTCTTCAGCAATTTACAAATTTGAAGAAGATTCTCAAGAAGTCCGTTAAAGTTCCAAGAATTCAAGAAACTCAAGATCGTCAACAACGGCTATATACATAAATCGAAGACTAGACTAGTAGTTTTAGATTTTTGTATGTAATTTGTAAGGATGCTAAATTTTTGCATACAATCAATGCAAAGGGGGAGATTGTTAGAACCCCAGAAATCGTATAGATTGTGTGCTAAGCCTTGTAATGGTGGGATATAGACGAGGGCTATATATATCCCACAAGGAATCCTTAATAGTAAGCCATCACACATAGCCAAAGTACCTAAGTGAGTACAAGAGAGTTGTAAAATTAGTCAATATTGTACATTTGACTAATTCTCTCAATATTCATATCAATCTTCATAAGATATTCATACATTCATATGATATTTATCACAATACACCCTATCAAGTGGTATCAGAGCCCAACAAGTGACAGCTTCCGCTACAGTACCAGTTCACATATGCATTCTAACTTCAACATCAAACGTCATTACATGATGATTAACAACACGAATTGCTTACAGAAATTAGTTCCTTGAGTAATTCCTAACATTTGTGGTCCATTAACACATATTATCTTCCATAAATTTGTAGCAATTTGATCCGAGTTTGTCGTGTTTAACCGACTATGAAGATCGATAAGTTTTGTGAGATTCAGAGCACCTCAGGTTGATTCGAGTATATTTTTGGATTCCTTATCATTCACTGAAGCTATGTGAAGCTCCAAATCAGATTGAATATCATCACAAATCTTGAATCTATGAAGTCAAAGTTCGAATTTATTCAGTTAACGATTCAATTGGAACGATTTAGTGATCTTCAAGTGTAATAAGGAGATTTTGAGTATTCAATAGGTGATTTCGATCGAGTTTCATGTAGGAGTCAAACCTTAAAACACATTGATTATCGATTTCAATTCTGTTGAAGCATTTGAAGACTCTTTAATTCTTCAACAATGATTCTACTTTTTGATGATGTTAAGGATTAAATTCCTTAACAAAGGTTATTAATCGTTGCTATTTGTTGCAGATTCCTAGAATTTACAACTTAATTTGATGCTTCAAATTAAACACGATGGTGATGGTGATAACAGATGACGAAGGAAACAGCTACAAGTTGATGTTCTTCATATTTGACCTTCATGAATCAGATTCGGTTGCTAATGACATTGTTATTAATTCTGATTCGGTTTGACAAATCACATTCGGTATGGATGTGTTATTCCTGATTCAGTTTACATTTGGTATTCTGATCGAACTGTTGATTCGGTATATGATTGGGTATGTTTATTGGACTCGGTTACAGACTCGATATTCACAAAGGTTAATTGTGCTTACCGAATCTGGATCTAATATGTTTATTGGACTTATTGAATTCCAAGGCCCAATACCGAATCTGGTGGAAATTTGACACTTTCAGTCCCTGAAAGGTTTCAGACTTTTGCAAGACCAGTCCCTTTACCAAATCTTTCTCAAAATTTGACAGTTTTGGCCCCTAGAGCTTACCAGAATTTACAGGCCTAGTCCTTTACCGAATTTGGACCTCAAAAGCTTATTTTTCCACTACTTTTGAGGCTCGAATTCACACTGCTTTTCTCACACACGTTATTTCTGATCTTTTGGGGATTTGCCGGCTACATCAACCAATTTAAACAATGAAGCTTTTTCTTCATGCAAGCATCGTTGTGGGGGAGATATGTATATGGTTGATGTGCGATAACTTCAATACGCGTATGGTATTGGACTCGGACTTTAAAGAAGACAAAATAAAAGTGTTACTTATTTGACGAGTGAGCAAAGGAAAACCAAAGAGACTTCCACATCATTGAGGGAGTATTAGAGACGTTAGGAACTTCGAAGGAGCCATGTCAAGCTACCTTATATTGATACGAAAATATAATGATTTATGAGACGATCATGCATGTGATTGAAATCACACTTGATTAGTCATGCCCTATATACTTTGAGAGGGGAGTTTCTCAAGTTATCCGAGCTTACTAATCAAGGCAAGTGGTGGGGGGAGCTAAGTGAATTCAAAGATGAACTTTCTTCATTGGGGTTTGACGAACCTAGTCGAAAGCCGAGACTTCGGTAGTTTTCCAATAATCGTGACTAAGTTAGAATATGCTTGGTTTCAAGATCATTCTTAGTTCATGTAGCCCACGAGAGCTTTGGGGGAAGTGATTCTAGGAATTCGAGGTCTTCTTCATCAACATGAAGTGATGCAATGATGTATATCAAGTTAATGCACATTTTCGCTGTGCAAACTCAAAGACCGTTGAAAGAACAATGATATCAAGTTTTGAAGATTTCAAGATCTTCATCAACGGTCGTACATCATTCGGGGGGTAGTTAGTTAGCAATAGTTGATTCTTTCTTGTAATTATTGTATGTTTTATTAGGAAGTTAGTTTTTTGGAAACCCATCTCACTCCTGTGGGGAGATTGTTGGAACCCCGAGAAGGAGTAAAACGTGTTTCCCTAACGCTATGGAGGATCCTTTAGATAAGGGCTATATAAAGGATCCAAGGCTCCCTGGATTAGCTAAGTTTAGCCACTATTATGTAGAGATTTCAAGAGATCCGTGGAAGTCAATCTTGACAGATTGACTTTCTCTCTCAATCTTAATGGTTAATCGTCACATTCATTGATATTCATGTGTCAAGGGTCCTATCAACCATCTTAAATATTTCATTACTTTTAATTTACATTTAAAAGAAGAACTTTTAGGCATAATTATGTGTTTAACATTAATCACAAGCTAAAAGAGTCATTAAGGCGTCATTAAGTGTGATTAACCAAGATTAGTGTTTTAGTGACCAATAGTCATTTGGATATGAAGGAGGCAACTATTCTAAGCATGTTTAAATAAGTTTTGTAAAATATAGATGCCCCGAAGTAGTCAAACATTTTTCGATCAAAAATTCGGACAATGAGGAACTGCGGTCGACCCACGGCTGACCGTAGAGTCAACCGTGCACCTTGTTTCGTAGAAACAAGGTACATGGCATCCCACGGTCTGACCTGCGGTCGACCTTGGACCCAGCTGTGCTCATCCAGGATTTTACAAAGGACTCTTTTGACTTTTTATTGTGTGCATTGGTCATTTGCTAGAGATTGTGTAGGCTCGTGAACTTGTATTGTACTATACGTTGTTTAAGCACATAAGACTTGGTGTCATCATCAAATAAAGTGGTTAACATTTGAATATTATCATTGGATCATTAACGTACAAAAATATTAAAGTATCATTCAAACACTTAAGAGTATACAATTTCGACAAGTGGTATGACCGAAACAGACGGTTTGGTTTATGCGGTGTGGTTAGGCCGCAAGGCATCAGAATTAGCTATCTAGAGGGAGAACAGTGGTTTATTATTTATATTTTACGGGACCTAAATTTACTTTTAACATTCTAAGGTAGAAGGTGTAAGTTTACCTAGGGTCGTATTTTTGAATGGTTTAATGATTTGAAGATCAAGTAGATAATTGTCTTTGGTTAAATTACCTAGATAAAAGATAGTAGTTGATTTTAAGCTAATAATCATAATTGCGGAAAAGTAAAGGTGATGGAGGGATATCCGGAGTATGCAGATAAGTGAAATATTGACCAAGATATCAGTTTGGGCTAGGGAAAGGTAATTATGTCTATGTTAAAGCTATTATATTGAATGGTGTAGATCTGGTTGGATGAGCCAATTACAAATACCTACCTATCTCTAGACTCTAGGAGTTCTCGTTGAGCAGTGAAAAGTATGTCACTTGGTTGTATAATTGAAAGGTAACTATACATCGGAGGTTATCCTTAGTAAAGCAGTAGGTTTATTAGTGAGTTCAGTTCTAATCCTAACCCTCGTTATCATTTTGGATAAATGAATAGCAATGTGTCGTGCTGAGTGAACACTGATAACAAACAGAAGGAGTCCATCAGGTCAAGTTGACAAAACATTAATGTAAACTAACAACCATTTCATCATACTAATGAAATCATACCAATCTAAACATTATACAGTAATACAGTTGATATACTGAAAGTAAAACAGATAGAAACCTAATAAATAGCTAAACAGTTGATATGACATAATCCTAAAACAACAAGCAAACAAAAACATGCAATAGGTTTGGGTCACACAGTTAAGGCACTAACTAGATCTTAATAGCTCCTAAGAGGTCTCTTTGGAACAATCAATAGGCATACTAGGTCATTCATATCTCAATTCCTAAGTTCTGTGTCCTAAAACGTATTAGATGCCTCTCGGGAACTTCAGCCATACCGAGTTCATAGAATCTTCAGGTACAGTATAACCAGGAGTCTTAATCCTATGAAGTAGCTAAGTTTATATAGGTGGACAAGTCCTGATCACAACCTAGGTTGGTCAATCCTTAAGATGCTAGCATAAAAATCTATCGGGGTCACATATTCAGCATACAATAGTAATCGTACTAATTTAACATAATTACGCTAACCTAAACTTCTATCATGGCAACACACAGATTAATTAAGCTAACATGGCAATATCAGAACTCATTATTAAACATAAATGATAAAAATACATGTTTAATTAATAAGACAAGCGTTTTGTGTAAAAACCTGAAAAGGCCGAAGAAATCTGCCCTAGATCGCAGGGACACGCCGGGATATCCTCTGGAAAATAAAAGCTAAGGTAGCTACTACTAAAAACTAACTAAAAGGCATGAAAATCTAAATTGAAGTACAAATTGAGTGTGTGTAAAACTGAATGCAAGTGGCCCTATAAATAGGCAACTTTTTTACTGGCATACGGCTGACAGTCCGTATGGTAGGCCGGATGGCAAGCCGTATGCCAGGGCAAGCCGTTTTTTATGCCCGAATGATGGTTGATGTTTCCTATTGTGGCAAGCTGTATGGCAGCCCGGATGGCAAGACGTATGGCTGCCCTGGTCTGCTGGTTTTCCAAGAGCGTAACTTGATTTCCTGGTCGTAACTTGTCTTTCAGCGTTTCTTCGTTTTAGCTTCGATTTACTTGATTCTTTTTGCATCGCCTTTGTAATTACTTAATATACAAAATTAACCAAAAAAAGCGATTACTTTGCCGCAAGTTTTGGAACATTATTGATTTAGGGCTCATCACGGGGGTAAAAACGTGACTTTTTGGCCT